>NC_060074.1:22087500-24587500 GCF_922984935.1 Meles meles
ATAAGCCTGAGTTGTAAAAATTGCACAAATGAGAGCAGTTTTTTTTGTAGGATGAGGGAAGCTAGATGGATTAATGATTTGAACTTTTGGCAACAATTGCCTTCTGCTGCAGGTCAGAAGAAAGGAGAATAGGAGCATGAGTAGAAGGAAGATTAGATAGAGAGAGTGTCTGTGTTGTGACACCAGGATCATCTCTGACTTTCTTTGGATGTATGACCTTGGGCAAGTTAATCTTCTCAGAATTGGACTCCTACTCTGGAAAATAGGATCTCTATTATAGGCAGTGGTGGCTTGAGACCTACATCAGAGTGGTTTGCATGGCAACCTAATAGCAAGTGGAGAAGGGAATGGAAAATTCCCTTAATGTTCCAAAACAAGCACAGTTTTCACTTAGATTCTACTTTATGTTGTTTAAGGGGAAAGTTTATATGACTCCTAACAGCACTGTAGTGGTGAATGAGATAATGCACATAGCCCTGTGTTGTCATATCATTAACACTTTGTAACTTGTAGCTGTAATCATTAATATTAATTATTAATAAGTCCATCAGTGGCCTTTCCTCCTTTCTTTATTTCTATATTGAGAATTGTTAATTTTCATGATATCTGTGAGATGTTCATAACTTAAAACAGATGACTTTATTTAAATTTAATTTTACTTAAATTTACATTATGTAATATGTCTAAATAATGAGATGACTTAACATTTCTGTTTATAAAGATTTCACTAATACATTTATAAAGGTTTAACTTTTAGTATTTTTCTGAGTGGAAAGCAAAAAATCATATCGAGTTTCCTTTAGAGCATAAAATGCTGAATTAACTTAAAAACAAAATTAATAGTGCTTTTAAAAACAATTACAAATCACTTTTGCAGCCTCCATTATATATGTTATATAAACACTAAATAAGTCAATATTGCATGCAAAAAAAAAAGCCTATATATTTATTCTAGGCACATGGCCATATTTTGCTGCTTTTCATCTTCAATATTCCCACATGACTATAAATGATCATTTTGTTAATTTAAAGTGTTGCTATTTCTAACATTTCTCATATATTCAATAAAACAATGAGACAAGCTGGGCCAGAAACACATTACCTCTGGAAAATCATTTCAATACCATGCAAGCTCATCATTGATAGAGTAACTAAGGTGGTTATTGAAGTTATCCTTTACAACACAACAAATAGGCAAAAACATTCCAAACTGAAAATGGACTCAATGTATAGAGAGGTAATTATCATCATCATCATCATCATCATCATCATCATATTAATAATAATAATATAATAAATCATACTTCACATGGAAAGGAATTTATGTTTTCCATGATTTATACAGGCTGACTGAATTTAGGTAAAGCCATTAACTTGGAAGATTAAAAGCATCATGGGTAGTGAACTATGAAATATGGTTCTCATGAAGGCAATAGCATTGAAAAACTTTATCATAGTGAAACTAGCTCTCTTTAGAAATGTGCTATAAGATTTTTAAATGAACAAATCACATTAATTGTAAAGTAAGATTATCACCATGTTTTTCTAGAGTTGTAGTTTAGCACAAATTAAAATAAATAGAATAAAATTATTTCTTTTTCTATTCTTATATACTGAATTCAAGCTCTAGAATTTTAAGTTCATTATATGGGAATTGATCAAATGTATTCACTGTTCCCTAAAAATATCATTATACTTGCTTAAAACTTAATTTCTCACCTTATTAACTTTCATCCCTATTTTAGATTTCTAGTATATTCAGTTTCCTCTCTAGCCTTCTTCCTCATGCCATGCAATTCATCCTCTTGCTATTCAACTAATAAGGCTAATACAACTAAGACTTACATAGCATACTTCCGGGTCAGGCATAACTCTAAACATATCACAAAGGCTAGTTTACTTAATGCTCACAATAATACTATGGGGTAGTTTACTATTATCCCTATTTCATAAATAAAGAAAATTGAAATTAAAACAGACACTATATAATTTGCCAAAGATCACAAGCTGGTCTGTGGGTAAGTAACAGATCTAGGATTTTTATTTACTTTTGTTTTTAAAAGTATCAGTATGAACTTAGTGTAGTTTAACTATCCAATGTTCATTCGTCAACATCTCATGTCCACTCTTGGTTTTTATAAAGTCTCATTTTACTTCCCTTTGCAAATGGATCATTTTGAAGCAAATCTAGGACATATTATTTATTATAAATATTTCTGTATGTATCTCTGACATATAAGGAGAATTTCTTAAGCATAACAAGAATGCCATTGTCAAAGCTACAAATTAGCAATTATTCCTCAAAATCCAGTCACTATTTAAATTTCCATGGTTGTACTCTTCTATTGCCTTATTTGAATCAGGATCTAAAGGGGCAAATAGTCCATATGATTATTTTAATTTATAATTTACATTTTAAATTTCTTTTAATTTATAGATTCTCTACCTTTCTTATTTCCACTGGCTCTTTATTTAATATAAAAAGCAGAATTTGTTCTGTGGAGTTCTATAAATTCTGAATTTTGCTGATTGCATCCTTGTGATGTCATTTAATATGTTCCTCTGTCTCCTGTATTCCCTATAAACTGCTAGTTACAGCTAGAGATTTAACATGATTGTGTGTGTGTGTGTGTGTGTGTGTGTGTGTGTGTGTGTGTGTTATATTGTTTGGTTTGAATTTTTTTTTTCATCATCAGAAAAACTCAGGACCCAAATTCTGTATCCCCAGCAAATTATCATATATTTTTGACATGTTAAAAGAAAAGAATAAAGTAAAAACTGTCAGGTTTCTTTTATTGTAAATAATAGAAATTAACTTTAGATAATTTAAGAAATAGGAAATACAAATACAGAGCCCCCAGAAAGAACATCAGGGTGGGGATAGCCCTGTTGGAAATGGGAAGATACAGAGCCGAAAGACAGGAGCACCAACAGTATTTGGAACAATACTCTTGTATTGTGGAACAAATACAACAAACTCTTGTATTCTATATTCTTTGCCACACTGCTCAAGATTCAATTTCCAGGAGGGAATCATCAAATCATGAAAACTTGGTCTCATTTCCAATCTTGGACTAGAGAAGGGCAAAATCCCTGACTTATAGTCTCACTGGATTGCACCCCATAGAAAAGAGACAATTACTCCAGAGCAAAAGTGCTGCTCTTAGGAAGGAAAAATATATTTTCACATTCCTCTGCAAAATTCCCAGAACTACCAATATTTCCAAAATATTTCTGAAGCGCCTACACCAAGAATACAGTCAAGAGCTAGAAAAATATGCGATTTGTCCTGATGGAGTTAATAAAAGGTACAGGTGTGGTAATTGTTCCCAAAAGTCAAGTGGAGAATGCTGTAAAAGCATACAACAGGAGCAACTAACTCAAGTTGGGTATTCAGAAAAGGCCTTCCTGAAGAATATACGTATAACCTAAGTCCTGAAAGGTGAGTAAGGATGGCCTCAAGACTGGGGTGGGGGTGGAGGTAAAGTGCATATCAGGGTGAATTAACAAAATGTGCCCGACAGTCCTCAGGCAAGACAATGAGGTTCCATTAGTCAAGAGACAAGCTCAATAGAGACATAGTGAAGAAAGAGATTAGCTGAAAGATGCAACCAAAGACCTAGAGAAGAGCCAGGCCAGGAAGAATCCTATGAGGATTTTGGATTTGTGTAAATGACAAGGGAGAATTATTATAGGGCTTTAAATAGTGATGTGGCTTTTGAATTTTACAACAGTCTCTCTGGTGGCAATATGAAGAATGGCTTGGATGGAGCACAGGTCAAAATAGGAAGACAAATTCTACCAGTGGTCATTTCAGTCTCATCGAAATGGATCGATATGAAAAATACAAAAAGTGGAAGGAACAGAAGAGATTAAAAGGATGGTCATAGGTGAGCAGGAAAACAAAACAAACAACAACAACAACAACAACAACAAAAACAAGAAGTTTTCCCATTTCTGATTTCTGGCCTGAGGAGGTTGGTAGAAGGCAAGTCTATTGGTTGAGACGGGGTGCACTGAAGTAAGAGCAGGGATTCTGTAGGAAGACAGAACATTCTGTCTTGATTGGGTTAGCCTGAGGTACTTGTGAACCAAGTAGGGTTGCCAAGTAAGGATTTGAAATATAAATCAGAGCCCAGGAGAGATGCTCATGCTATAAATATGGAGTGAGGGGATACTTGTGTACAGAGGTAATTGAAGATCCAGTGTAGATGTACATGAGGGGAAATGTACAAAGGGAGGAGAAAAGAAGAACTTTGGGCAGAGTCCTGAAGAACAACCACTTAACTTTGATGACAGGTTTAAGAGGTGACAAGAGACTGAGAAAGGCAAACAAAGAAAAAATTTAATAGCACGTGGTATGATAAATATTAAGGAGAGAGAAAGATAAAGACAGCCGAAGTGTCAGCAGTACTGAAGGCTTCTTGGAAATAAAATAAAGATTAAAAATTACCTGCTAGATGGGGCATCTGGGTAGCTCAGATGGTAGAACATCTGACTTTGGCTGAGGTCATGATCTCAGCATCCTGCTTAGGTGGGTCTTCTTCTCTCTCTCCTTCTGCCCCTCCCCACCACCTATGCTGTGCTCACATGCTCTCTTTCTCTCAAATAAGTAAATAAAATCTTAAAAAACATCAGGTAGATTTAATTACATAGAAGTAATTGGTAGTCTATGTGAGGAAAGTTCAGGTGATTGTTGGCAATGGAAGCCAAGTGGGAGAAAGGTAGGGGGTTAGATGTCAGGAAATAAGGATAATACATATAAAAAACTTGTTTTAGGTAGTTGGACTGTGAAAAGAATGCAAGAAAAGTAGATGACAAGGGATAAAAATGGGCATTTGGGACTTCAGAAGGTATTATTGGTTGTTTATCATATTAAATTAGTCCCTTTCAATGGGCAAGATACTAAAATTGAATTATTTTTTCTATGCAATGAGTCATCTTGTTTATATCAGCAGTCATCAACTGTTGCAACCCAGAAGAGTAACCCAAAACTGGGATTGCAGATACAATCTTTTGCACACAATTCTTCAGACAGCTATTCTAAATAGTAATAGATTTGGCCCTCATTATGATACCTAAGGCTGAATCTGGACTCAGCAAGAAAGAGAGCCATGATTGATTGGTCATGTCTGCCATTTGCTCAGAAGTAGGGATAGATCCTGCCAAATACTTGCTGACAGCAGGCTAAAATCTTCACTTGGTAGCATAATCTTCTTAAAGGACTGATTACTTGATAGTCAAGTCAAAATAATTTTGGTATAAATTCTCTTTATGCCTCAAATCCCATTTGTGCTCAATATAGTATTTTATATATTTATAATCCATGATCTATTTTTTATTATTTTTTTAATGTAATGGTATTGCCTCTTCGTATTTTTTTTAATAATAATTCCATTTTATTCTTATAATTTTTTTTTCCATTTTATTTATTTTTTCAGCGTAACAGTATTCATTCTTTTTGCACAACACCCAGTGCTCCATGCAAAACGTGCCCTCCCCATTACCCACCACCTGTTCCCCCAACCTCCCACCCCTGACCCTTCAAAACCCTCAGGTTGTTTTTCAGAGTCCATAGTCTCTTATGGTTCGCCTCCCCTCCCCAATGTCCATAGCCCGCTCCCCCTCTCCCAATCCCACCTCCCCCCAGCAACCCCCAGTTTGTTTTGTGAGATTAAGAGTCATTTATGGTTTGTCTCCCTCCCAATCCCATAACATTAACTTTTCAATATTAGCAATAAATGTATACTACTCAAATAAATATGCTACTTCTCTGAAAAACAACTGATTGCAACACATTGCAATTTTGTTCCAATGTTGTCACTAACAGAAATGCATCTTTGCAGATCATCTGAGATTCAGCCTGTGAACACAACCTTGCCCGAACTGCAGATTACATCCACCTCATTGTCAGTACAGAAAAGGGGTCTAAATATGTGAGCTTTATTTCCTCACAGGTGAAGAATTACAGCAGCAAAAGAAAGGCATTGGAGGAATAAGCAAAGCATCAATTTTAAGACAAAGCATTCAACCTGAGTATTAAATCTGAAAGGATCGGAGCAGAAAAGAAAGAAAAGATGTAGGAAGAGACCCCAGACTATCAATTACTTGGGTTGGAATTTTCCTTTGCCTTGAAATGGCAGATGTACCCTAGGGGTCATGTTCAATCACCCCGAGAACACTACAGCTGGACTTCATTGGCAAGATGACTAATAGACAATTAGAGCACAATAGAGGCCATTTATTTTCTGACCGTGTCTTGAATTTGCCAGTCAGTTGAATCTTTAGAGGAAAAAACTCACTGTTTAGTTAGTTTTTTCGGTAGTTATACCTTCCCGGTAACAGCTTTTTATTACCTAAATATCTCCCACTGCAACATTAAAGTGTTAGATTGTGAAGAACAGCCTATGAAGGGAAGTTAATTTTTTAAAAGATATATATTTTTTAAATGTATTAGAGCAGAAATGACTTATCTCAATTAATTATTTCAAATACTACTAGGACATTATCATAAACGAATGTTACTCTTCATATAGTTTCATGTGATGTTGCAGTTTTTAAGAGCATCTCTCTTCATGGTATGGTTTTGTTTTTAATAAAAGGTGGATATTGAAAAAGATTTGGTTATAATTTAAAAGCGTGTGTGGTACAACAAAGCTCTAGAAAAAATGACTTATCACATGGATGGAAACACCAAAAAAAGAAAAACAAAGTTTTATTGAAATTTGAAGAAACCAATTATTTAAATGGATAGTGTTATTGTATGAATATAGGCCTAAGTAAAACGGATTTTATTCATAATCTGCTGTTGGTATTTTTGTAATTGGCTTCAAAGGCACAGTCATAATGATAAACCAGTACCTCGAGTCCTATGAGCTGAGTGACTTAATAGAAACCTATAAATAAATAGGATTCATAAAGGCTTCTGTCTGCACATATGGGGTTATTGGATTTGAGATCAATGAACTTTCTTTGACCACATCCACAAGTCATTTGTAACCACTGGGAAACTTATTTTACTAAGGATGATCAATATTTCCTAGAAATGTAAGAGGCACCAATGTTGATACAAAAAAAAGAAGTAACATTGAGAAAATAGAGTTCTTAAGAGAATTCCATTTGCCAACTATCTAGAGAACCAAAAATGTGTAACTCAGAATTTTCTAATAAAGTATGTAAGAATTATCTGTTCTATAGTTGTCTAGTATAGAGTACTATCAAAAACATTGTACCCAAGAGGAAAGGTTGGAATGTGTTCTTCTAAGTAAATGCCTGTGTATAACAAACTATTTTCCTGATAGCAGGAGAAATGACTAAAATTATCCATGTAACGATTCTATCATAACATATAATTTGTTTCATTTTTCAAATAAAAGGAATTTTACTTTAAAAATAATTTAAAATTTCATATCTATTTATTTTAATCATATTTTACATTTTAACAATAGATATATTAATAATATTATTTAACTATAAGTAATAATAAAATGTTTTATTTTTAATAATTTATGGAGACATCTCAATTCATCAGAGTTACCAGAAAAGTGGCTACTAGTCCTTTGACTCTTGTGTTCTTGATTCATCAGTTCAAGTTTCATAGTCTTTATATGTTTTGTGTTTCAGAGGCAAATCACATGATAAAAATAACATTTTTCCTTCTCAACAAATTATAGAACAATTATTGTGTTATATGGCATGGAGTCACTAATCAATTACAGTATAAATCAGTCCAATGATATTTATAATTAACAAGTTCTGTTTACATTTCATCCTCCTAAAATGTTTAGAAATGGAATGATTTTTTTATTCACTGAAACATTATTTTGAAAATATTAGCAAAAATGCCTTTGAATTAAAAAAATCAAAATAAGAAACAATAAAATGATACCGATTAAGTCACAAGTGTCTTTTGAATTTTGGAGTAACTCATGACTAATTATATCCATCAAAGTTAATTGACTCTTCTTAATTACTTTGGCACTGCTTACAATGGTCCATCAAAAGAAACAGGTAGCGGCATAACTTCTATTTATTGTGAATTCAAAATGAAGCAAACATTGAAGTCTCAAAATAATGTTATTCTTGAGTTTATCACTCAAGATTATTTTTTTGTGAAAGAAACAATAATGTTAAGAGTTAAAAAAAAAAAAACCAACAAAACACCTGACAAAATACAATCTTTCAAATAAATTTGAATCCATATCCTACCCCAGGTGCTAAAAAATCCATGCTTTCTTCTCTGTGTCATACTTGATATCTCCCTTGTTTTTCTCATTTTGAACACCACTGCCATATTGCCAACTACCCTTAATCCACACTAGCAAAGATGCTATCCTCTGTTCAAAATTCTAGCCCAAGGGCTCAGGCTCATAATTTCCATTGGAATGTTAGTATGGGAGAAAAAGTCCAAGGAAATTTGGGAAGCAAAATTATCCAATTTTATAAAAATGGAGATGACCAATTCTATCACTATTTTTTTTAATTTTGTAAGACCCTTTTCATTTAATTCTTTTTAAAAAAGATTTTATTTATTGATTTGACAGAGACAGATCACAAGTAGACAGAGAGGCAGGCAGAGGGAGAGGGGGAAATGAGTTCTCCAATTTGGGTCTTGATCCCAGGACCCTGAGACCATGACCTGAGCTGAAGACAGAGGCTTAACCCACTGAGCCACCCAGGCACACCTTCATTTAATTCTTAATTCAGGCATTATCCCATCTTTTTTCTTAGACAGTTCCACTTTAAAGGAGAAATTGCCTTTAGAGAAGTATAGAAGTTACACAGTGTTCAGACTAGAGATGATGACAACTTCTTCCAGTTTCAAGACCTGCTACCTTTAAGACATTGCTTATTTAATCACATATCAGTGACCATTTAACTACAATTGGGTTATACATTTGGACTTCCCTGTGTACCTAAGAGGTCAATAGCAAAAAAACAAAAACAAAAATAAACAAACAAAAATTAAAAACTGCAGGAGGAGGGAGAGTCAGCAAGAAAAAAAAGCAAAAGAGGAATGGAATATTTTTCTAGTCTCAGTTTCAGATGAGCATATAAATTTATTCCTGGTTTCTTGAAAAATTTTTTAGACTTTTCTTAAAAAAATATTTTATTTATTTGTTTGAGAGAAAGAGAAAGGGAGGGCAAGAAAGAATATGGGGGGAGGTTGTATGTAGGCAGCAGAGGGAGAGGGAGAAGAAGGTTCCCCATTGAGCAGCAAGCTCAAATGTGGGGCTCAATCTCAGGTTCCTGAGATCATGACCTGTGCCATCTTGAGACACTTACTTTACTGAGCCATTCAGGTGCCCCCCTTTTTTTAGCCTTGAAACTTAGGAGAATTAATGGTATGGGAAAGGAATAATGGTATTCAGGAAAGGAAGAACCTAGTTATATCTCTGGTTCTCTTTTCTTATACTATTTTTCATATACCATTTTTGTTCACAACTTTTTGTGTCTCTTATCTTTCATGTATTAGTCTATTATGGGTGCCATAACAAAATACCACAGACTGGGTGACTTACCACAAAAATTAACTTTCTCATAGCTCTGGAAGTTAGAAGTCCAAGATCAGTCTACTGTCGGGGTTGGTGTCTGGTGAAAGCTCTCCTCTCCACTTGTAGACATTCACCTTCTCACTGTGCTCACATGGCTTGTCCTCTGCACATATGGAGAAAGTGAGAGAAATCTGCCAGCTATCTTCCTCTTTTTAAAAGGGCATTAGCTCAGTTAGATTAAGGTCCCACCATATGATCTCATTTAACCTCTATGACCTCCTTATAGGACCTATCCCCAAATGTAGTCAGGTTGGAGGTTAGAGTTTCAATGTATGAATTCAGGAGAAACATAATTCAGTCCATAACATTCCCTTACCTGGTTTCAAGAATTGGAATAAAATGTCATTTTTTTTTCTTTCTTTCTTTTCCATAAGGATGATTTCTAGGATAGAGTCTGATACATTCTGAGTATTTGCCAAATAAAAGAACTTGACAGTAAAGAAACAAACAGACAAACTTGATAGATGATCACAAGTTATGTTTGTGTTTCCCCCATATGATTGAAATAAATTCTGAGCAATTCTGGCCTTAGTGGGCCTCAAGCTGGGAAAAAGCATCTGAATTCAGAAATGGGTGTTTCTGGGGGGAAGTAGAATAGACCTGATGTTGGATAAAAAGGGACACCTAGAGAAGATTAGACTTCCAAGCTAGATACCAAACTGTAAGAAAACCAAAAATAAATTACCATGGTTTTAAAGATCAGATACATATTCAAGGCCAGAATATTAAAGTAGATCAAGCCTAGATGGGATGCCATTGTCCCTATGTCAGAATGCAGAAGTCAGAGCACCTGGGCAAATGAAAGTCCAAGAATGACTGAAATAAAAAATGAGAACAAGGAAGTACAGGGGAAGGCCTGGCAAGCATCAGCCTGAACATTACTGGATGCCTGGTATTAACCCAATCTAGTTTCCTGCTTTCCCAGGTAAACCATTTTCCCTTAGAAGAACATTTAAAAAATACAGATTTTCCGTTGGTTGGATGTAAATTGGTATAACCACTATGGAAAAATGGTATAGAGGTTTCTAAAAAAAAATTAAACATAGAAACATCACACAATCCAGTAATGCCATTAGTGGGTATTTATGCAAATAAAAGAAAAACACTAATTCAAAAAGATATACGTATCCCTATGTTTATTGTAGCACTGTTTATAGTAGCTAAGATAGGAAAGCAATGTAAGTGTCCATCTATAGATGAATGGATAAAAAAACATATGGTATATATATAATCAAATATTACTAAATCACAAAAAAAGAATGAGATCTTGCTATGTATAACAACATGGAAGGACTAGAAGGTATTATGTTAAGTGAAATAGATCAGACAGACAAAGACAAATACCATATGATTTCACTAATATGTGGAATCTAAAAAACAACAACAAAACAAAACAAAGAAAAAACAGAAAAAGACTCATAAATACAGATAAACATTAGTGTTTACCAGAGAGGAGGAGAATGAAGGAATGACAAAATGGGTAAAGGAATTAAGAAGTACAAACTTCTAGTTATAAATAAATAAATCATAGAGATGGGGATGCAGCATAGAATATACAGCCAATAATATTGTAATAACATTGTATGGTGACAGATGGTTGACTATACTTATTGTGGCAAGCATTTTGTAATGTATAGAATCATTATGTTGTATACATGAAACTAATATATAACTACTACTTTAAAAGTATTTCAAAAGTACCTGGTTTCTAAAAATTATAAATATCACATTTCTTAAATAACATGCTTTAAAACAGACACACATTAATTATGTAATTCTAATATTAGAAAAAATGAATTGGCTGAAATGGAGAAAAAAGTGAGTTTAAATAGATTATCAGAATTCTAATCACTATCAGAACTGTGGTAAAGAGAGACCTTCATCCAGAGACCCCTAAGGAAGATATAATGGGTTTTGTTGGATGCGGTCTCTCATCCCCCTCCTTTTATTTTTAATTTTGAGAGAATGAACTCTAAAAAAAACTACAAAGCATTTTAAATCTTTCTGAAAAAATGTATGTATATGAATAGAAAGTAATATTTATGTAAACTAATTGCTTGTCATTTTGTGGCTAAAGAATAAAGCTCATTTTTGCTTGTTTGTTAAAGAACAAGAAACAAATGCATCAAATGAGTTCCACCAATCCAATAAAATTGTATTTTCTGTTTTATATAGGGATCTCTATGAAATTAATTACTCCATCTACAGAAAAAAAATGCTAAGCAAATAAAAAAAGTAAAGATGGTATTATAAAGTCATACCAGCTAGCTTTGCCTTAACACTCTCAGAAAAAATTAAAAAATTTAACTGTAGAAACAAAGTAATAATATTTTATTACAACAAAGACAAATTAATATTTAGGGAAATAAAAGAGCTCTAAGATAACAATGTAGACATCAGAACATATTTCACATGGAAAAACAGCTAATTTATTAATATACTATTTTATGGAGCATATTTCTTAGATTTGTGTGGCATAAAAACAGAAGGAAAAACTTTAAATGATTTATCTTTAAATGGAAAAAGAAAATCCACCCAAGTGAGTATAATTTCACACAAAGTAAAAAAGTGGCAAGGGATTTCAAGCTCTTCCAAATCTGTGGTTCTCTTAAGATAGAGGGAAAATACATAGAGTCACTTGAAATTCATGGAACTTTTCAGTCACTAAATAGTTTTTTTTTTTTTTTCAAAGTGGAAGCCAGAAATTAAAAGGAAAACTAGAAGCTAGAAACTGGAGCCATACACTAATAAGTGGAAGAAAACACCCGTCTCATTATGAGAGACAAGAATCTTTATCTAGCTTTTGAGATTAGAACTTTTGACTATAAACAACCACTTTAAAACTTTTCATTTCATGGGCACCTGGTAGGCTCAGTCAATTAAGCATCTGCCTTCAGCTCAGGTCATGATCCCAGAGTTCTGAGAGAAAGCCCCATGTCCATTGGGCTCCCTGCTCAGTAAGGAGTCTGCTTCTCCTCCTCTCTCTGCTCCTCCACACACTTGTGCTCTCTCACATGTGCACTCTCTCCCTCTCTCTCAAATAAATAAAGTCTTTAAAAAAGAAACTTTTCATTTGAAATCATCCCCCAAATTATTATTTTTTTAAAGTTTCCAATAAGTTTGGTGAGGAGTCCTGATGTAGGTCCAAATTCTGTCTGAAGGATTCTATTTAATATTTACTGTTCCTCAACTTTGCCAAGGATGTTTTCTCAGCTTTTTGTGTATCTTGTATATCTGCATACTTTGTCCTCATTTAAAAATTTTTTTTTTTCAATCAGACTTTCCAAGATGGCAGAGGAGTAGAAGACTTTAGTTCTGTCTGTCCCCGAAATTCAGCAAAATAGCTATGAAATCATTCTGAACACCTGTGATCTGAACTGGAGATCGAAGAACAGAATTGCTGCAATTCTACAAATGGAAGTAGGTAAACTGCAGATGCAGGTAGGAGGTGCGGAGAAGTGAATTCAAGGTGATATATGGGAAGATAAACCACAGGGGGTGGGGAGGGAGCCTCCATCACACAACTACCGGAAAGTGACATAACAAAAAAGTGCAGAGTTAGAACTTTTAGAAGTCTGCTCCAGTGAAGGACACTGCACAGCTGGCTAAGCGGGGCAGAATCCTAAATAGGACAGTGTGGAATCAGGATTCCTAGGGTCACAGAAAGAATGGGGGTGCCTGAATGCAGCAGAGTTGCCAGGCATTGCAACAGGGAAGCTGGCTGCAACCAGCGAGACCAGGATTGGGCTTTCAGCTCAGGGTATCATAAACCATGAACCACAGTGTGGTCAGACAACCACTCTCCAAGTAGGGAACCAGCAAGTGGCAGAACTGCGGTGAGACCCTCCTCCCTCTCCCAGAAGGGGTGGGATGGGTGTGTGCCTTAGAAGTCTGAAGGATTTGGAGACTTAAACTGGCCTTGCATGCCTGAAATAGAACTGCTCAGTTATAGGCTGGCTGAGCACAGAGGACAGAGGGAGACCAGGGAGAAAAGAGTGATGACTGCTTTTTCCCTGAGGTTGTATTGAGAAGTGGGACTCTGAGATTTCAGCTCCAGGGCCAGAGATTAGAAGCCTGCTATTTTCATTCTCATCTTCTAAAGTGGCTCAGAAAGCCTTCAGGGAACAGAAGCCACATAGAGCAATCCAGAGCCTTACTTAGTCTGGGCCCCCAGCAAGAGTGATGCAGTTCTGCTCAGGACAAAGACACCTAACATCAGCGCAACAGGCCCCTCCCCCAGAACATCAGTGAGAACATCTGCCTAAGACCAAGTTCACCCATTACACACAACTGCAAAATTCAAGTCCTAGGTGAAAATAGGATATAGAATTTATGGTTTTTCTTTCATTATTCTTTAGTCTTTAATTTTAAATTTTTTCCCTTTCCTTTTCAACCAATTTCGTATTTTATCAACTCTTTTTCAAATCTTTTTTAATTTTCATTTTTACAGTTACATTCCATCCTTGCAATATATTTAATTTTATTTTTGAATATATGTAAATTTTTCTAGCTTTACAATTTTGGGATACACTTTCTTGTAACAAACAGACCAAAATAAACCCAGGATATACTGTATTGCTCTGTTCTGTTCACCTGTCTGATTATACTCTATTTTTTTTTTTTCAGTTTCAGGTCTCTTCTGATTTGTTTAGTGTATATTTCTCTGGGGTTGTTGTTGCCATTTTAGTATTTTGTTGTTTCCTTCATTTATTCTTCCCTGGATAGAAGATGGAAAAGATAAAAGATGGAAAAACTTATCTAAAAAAAGAGAACAAGAGACAATATTGACAAAAGGACCTAATCAGTATGGATATAAGTAAGATGTCAGAACTAAAGTTGAGAATAATGACAATAAAGATATAAAGATATTAACTGGGAGTGAAAAAAAATACTTGCTGGGCTTGAAAAAAGCATCAAAGACTTTAGAAAATAACTTTCTGGAGAAATAAAAGAAATAAATCTAATCAAATTGAAATAACAAATGCTATTACTGAGGTGTAATAAAAAATATTAGACTCAGGGCACCTGGGTCAGTGGGTTAAGGCCTCAGCCTTCAGCTCAGGTCATGATCCCAGGGTTCTGGGATTGAGCCCCGCATCGGGCTCTCTGCTCAGCAGGGAGCCTGCTTCCTCCTCTCTCTCTCTGCCTGCCTTTCTGCCTACTTGTGATCTCTCTCTGTCAAATAAATAAATAAAATCTTTAAAAAAAATATGGAGACTCTAATTCCTAGGATAAATAAGGCAGAAGAGAGAATTAATGATACAGAAGACAAAATGATGGAGAATAAAGAAGCTGAAAAAAAGAGAGAGAAACAACTACTGAATCATGAGAGGAGAATTCAAGAGATAAGTGATACCAAAAAACAACACAATATTAGAATAATTGGGATTCTAGAAGAGAAAAGAGAGAGAGGAGCAGAGGGTATATTGGAGCAATTATAGCTGAGAGCCTCCCTAATCTGGTGAAGGAAACAGGCATTCAAGTCCAGGAGACACTGAGTAATCCCCCTCAAAATCAATAAAAATAGCTCAACTCCTCAACATATAATAGTGAAGTTTGTACATCTCAAAGACAAAGAGAAAATCCTGAAAGCAGTTCAGACAAGAGTAACCTACAAAAGTAGAAACATTAGACTAGAAACAGACCTATCCACAGAGACCTGGAAGGCCAGAAAAGAGTGGCATGAGATATTCAGGGTGCTAAATAAGAAAAATATACAGTCAAAAATATTTTATCCAGCTAAGATGTCATTCAAAATAGGAGAGATAAAAAGCTGCCAAGACAAATAGAAGCAAAAAGAATTTGTGATCATTACATCAAGAACTATTAAAGGGGATCTTTTAAGTGAAGAGAGAACCCCAAAATAACATAGACTGGAAAGGAACAGAGACAATATATGGAAACAGTGACTTTATGGGTCATTAAATGGCACTAAATTCATATCTTTCAATAGTTATTCTGAATGTAAATGGGGTAAATGCCCCAATAAAAAGACACGGGGTATCATATTGGATAAAAAAGCAAGACCCATCAATATGGTATATGTAAGAGAAGCATTTTATACCTAAAGACATCTCTAGATTGAAAGTGGGGGGTAGTGGTAAAACATTTATCATACTAATGGACACCAAAAGAAGCTGGGGTGGCAATTCTTAGATCAGACAAATTTGACTTTTAAACAAAGACTATAATAAAAGATGAAGAAAGGGGGCGCCTGGGTGGCTCAGTGGGTTAAGCCTCTGCCTTCGGCTCAGGTCATGATCCCAGGGTCCTGGGATCGAGCCCCACATCGGGCTCTCTGCTCAGCGGGGAGCCTGCTTCCTCCTCTCTCTCTGCCTGCCTCTCTGCCTGCTTGTGATTTCTCTCTGTCAAATAAATAAATTAAAAACAAACAAAAAAAAAGATGAAGAAAGACAGTACATCATAATTAAAGGGTCTATTAAACATGAAGATCTAACAATTGTAAATATTTATGCCCCTAATATGGGAGCAGAAAATTGTATAAGCCAAATAATAACAAAATTTTAAAAACACATTGATAATAATACAATAATAGTAGGGGACTTTAACACCCCACTCACTGCAAGGGACAGATCATCTAAGCAGAAGATCAACAAGGAAACAAGGGCTTTGAATGACACACTGGCCCAGATGGACTTCACAGATATATACAGATCATTCCACCCCAAAGCAACAGAATATACATTCTTTTCAAGTGCACATGGCACATTCTCTAGAATTTCACATACTGGGTCACAAACCAGGTCTCAACTGATTGAGATATCTCAAAAGATTAAGATAATTCCTTGCATATTTTCAGACCACAGTGCTTTGAATCTTGAACTCAGTCACAAGAGGAAACCTGGAAAGGACTAAAATACATGGAGGTTAAAGAACATCTTCCTAAAGAATGAATGGGTCAACAAGGCAATCAAAGAGGAAATTTTAAAATGCATGGAAACAAATGAAAATTAAAGCACAAGTGTTCAAAATCTTTGGGATGCAGCAAAGGCTGTCCCAAGAGGGAAATACATAGCAATATAAGCCTTTCTCAAGAAACAATAAAGTTCTCAAATACACAACCTAACCTTACACCTAAGGAGCTGGAGAAAGAATAGCAAATAAAGCCTAAACCCAGCAGGAGAAGAGAATTAATAATTAGAGCAGAAACCAATGGAACAGAAACCAAAAGAAAAGTAGAACAGGTCAATGAAACTAGGAGCTGGTTCTTTGAAATAGTTAATAAGATTGACAAACCCCTGGCCAGACTTATCCAAAGGAAAAGAGAAATGACCCAAATAAATAAAATCATGAATAAAAGAGGAGAGATGACAACCAACAGCAAAGAAATACAAACAATTATAGCCACAGCAAAAGAAATACAATTATAAGAACTTATGGACAACTATCTGCCAATAAATTAGGCAATCTAGAAGAAATGGATGTATTCCTAGAAATGTGTAAACTACAAAAACTGAAACAGGAAGAAATAGAAAACTGGAACAGACCCACAACCAGCAAGGAAATTGAAGCAGTAATCAAAAATCTCCCAACAAACAAGAGCCCAGTGCTGGATGGCTTCCCAGAGGAATTCTACCAGACATTTAAAGAAGAAATAGTACCTATTCTTCTGAAACTATTTCAAAAAATAGAAATGGAAAGAAAATTTCCAAACTCTTTCTATGAGGCCAATAAGTACCATGATCCCAAAACCAAACAAAGCCCCCACCAAAAAGGAGAATTACAGATCAATGTCCCCAATGAACACAGATGTAAAAATTTTCAACAAGATATTAGCCAATAATTCAACAGTACATTAAAGGATTATTCACTTCAACCAAGTGGGATTCATTCTTGAGCTGCAAGTGTGGTTGGTTCAACATCCCCAAATCAAATCAATATAGTACATTAATAAAAGAAAGAACAAAAACCATATGATCCTCTCAATAGATGCAGAAAAAGCATTTGACAAAGTACAGAATACTTGCTTGATTAATAAAACTATTTACAGTGTAGGGACAGAGGGAATATAACTCAATATTATAAACAGCCATATTTGAAAAGCACACAGCAAAAATCAATCTCAATGAGGAAAAATTGAGAGCCTTCCCCCTAAGGTCAGGAACAGGACAGGGATGTCCACTATCACCACTGTTGTTCAAGATAGAATTAGAAGTCCTAGCCTCAGCAATCAGACAACAAAAAGAAAATGCATCCAAATTGGCAAAGAAGAAATCAAACTCTCACTCTTTGCAGAGGACATGATACTTTACATAGAAAACCCAAAAGACTACAATCCAAAATTTCTAGAGCTCATACAGGAATTCACACTGTGGCAGATATAAAATCAATGCACAGAAATCAGTTGCATTCCTGAGACAGAAAAAATGGAAATTAAGAAGTTGATGTCATTTAAAATTACACCAAGGGGTGCCTGGGTGGCTCAGTGGGTTAAAGCCGCTGCCTTTGGCTCAGGTCATGATCTCAGGGTCCTGGGATCGAGCCCCGCATCGGGCTCTCTGCTCCGCAGGGAGCCTGCTTCCTCCTCTCTCTCTGCCTGCCTCCCCGCCTGCTTGTGATTTCTCTCTGTCAAATATATAAAATATTTAAAAAAAAAAAATTACACCAAAAGCCAAAGGTACCTAGAAATAAACCTAACCAATGAGGCAAAGAATCTGTACTCAGAAAACTATAGAAAACTTATGAAAGAAATTGAGAAAGACACAAAGAAATAGAAAATTTTTTCATGCTCATGATTTGGAAGAACAAATATTGTTAATATGTCTGTGTTACCTAGAGCAATCTACACATTCAATACAATCCCTATCAGGATACTTTTTCACAGAGCTGGAACAAGCAATCCTAAAATGTATATGGAACCAGAAAAGACCCTGAATAGGCAAAGGAATGTTGAAAAAGAAAGCCAAAGCTGGTGGCATCACAATTCTGGACTTCATGCTATATTACAAAGTTGTAATCATCAAGACAGTATGGTACTAGTACAAGAACAGACACATAGATCAATGGAACAGAATAAAGACCCAGAAATAGACCCTCATTTCTATGGTCAACTAATCTTCAACAAAGCAGGAATGAATATCCAATGGAAAAGACAGTCTCTTCAACAAATGGTGTTGGGAAAATTGGACAGCCACATGCAAAAGAATGAAACTGGGCCATTTTCTTACACCACACAAAAATAGACTCAAAATGAATGAAAGACCTACCTGTGAGACAAGAATCCTAAAGAACACAGGGAGCCACCTCTGTAAACTTGGCTGCAACAATTTCTTGCTAAAAGTGCCTCCAAAGGCCAAGGGAATCAAAGGCAAAAATGAACTTCAGTTTTGAGCTTCATCAAAATAAAAAGTTTTTATTCAGCAAAGGAAACAGTCAATAAAACAAAAAGACAACTGACGGAGTGGGAGAACATATTTGCAAATGTCTTATCAGATAAAAGGCAAGTACCCCAGATCTATAAAGAAATCATCAAACTCAACATCCAAAGAACAAATAATCCAATCAAGAAATAGGCAGAAGACATGAACAGACATTTCTCCAAAGAAGAGATACAAATGAACAACAGACACATGAAAAAGTGCTCAACATCACTCAAGTCAAAATCACACTGAGATACCACCTCACACCAGTCAGAATGGCTAAAATTGACAAGGCAGCAGATGACAGATGTTGGTGAGGATGTGAAGAAAGGGGAACCTTTCTACACTGTTGGTGGGAATGTAAGCTGGTGCAGTCACTCTGGAAAACAGTGTGGAGGTTCCTCAAAAATTTGAAAATAGAGCTACCCTATGACCCAGCAATTGCACTACTAGGTATCAACCCCAAAGATACAAATCCAGTAATCTGAAGAGGCATCTGCACCCCAATGTTTATAGCAGTAATGTCCACAATAGCCAAATTATGGAAAGAGCCCAAATGCCCATCAACAGATGAATGGATAAAGAAGTGGTGATATATAGATATACAGTGGAATACTACTTGACCATCAAAAAATGAAACCTTGCCATTTGCAGCAACATGGATAGAACTAGAGGGTATTATGACAACTGAAATAAGTCAGTCAGAGAAAAACAATTATCATATGATCACATTCACAAGTGGAATTAAAGAAACAAAACAGAAGAAAATAGGGGAAGGGAAGGAAAAATAAAACAAGATGAAATCAGAGAGGGAGACAAACCATAGGAGACTCTTAATCATAGGAATCAAATTGAGGGTTGCTGAAGCAGAGAGGTGGGGGGGATGAGTAACTCTGATGAACATTAAGGAAGGCACATGATGTAATGAGCACTGGGTATTATGTAAGACTCTTGAATACTTATCTCTACCGCTGAAACTAATAATACATTATATGTTAATTGAATTTAAATAAAAATATTTTTAAAAAATGAAAAAAAATATTTTCAGTGAAGTAAAAAAATAAATAAGTTTAGTGAAATCACACCTTAGTGTCTTAGAAATTCATCTGGATAATCCAGGGACACCTTTTAAAAGCTAATTTATTCTTTTATGATTGTTTCTAAATTACTTATTCTACCATACTTCAGTTTAAGGCTTAACTTTTTGGAGTCATTGACACATTTGCAGATCCTATCTTCCCTAGAAAAATGCAAACATAAATATGTAAAAGACATTTTATTTCCAAGGGCACTTAGAACCTTAGGCTCAGAATCTCTGGCTTATACACTTATTTAACCATGTCACCACTCGGAGTGGGAAAATTTATCAAGTCGTGTTATTTGTTTGTTTGTTTGTTTTTGTCTTCCATAAGATAATTTAACAATAGAAAGGACAATCATTCATTTTGCTCACTAGGATGATAAACCATAAGGCTATTAAGGTTGTGCCTCATACAAAAGCACCTGGAAGTGAGAGTAGGGATAGGGTGAAGGTTGACATCACCAACTCATAAACCCTGTAGCTGGGCTATCGTTAGTCTGGAGGATGAAGATATTTTTTTTTTCTAATTCATCTGCATAAAAGGGTGTGTTTTCCATTGTTTCTGGTGGTTGTCCTGCTTTGTAGGAATTCTAATTTGACCATTTTTGTGCAGTAGGCACAAAGAAAATTACATGCATAAAAATGAGTATACACACATACACACACACACACACACACACACACAAACTGCCACTCCCACCACGGCAGCCACACCAAATTAAGAAAATTCTGATAATTAAAAATTGCAATTGGGGCGCCTTGGTGGCTCAGTGGATTAAGCCGCTGCCTTTGGCTCAGGTCATGATCTCAGGGTCCTGGGATCAAGCCCCGCATCGGGATCTCTGCTCCGCAGGGAGCCTGCTTCCTCCTCTCTCTCTCTGCCTTCCTCTCTGCCTACTTGTGATCTCTCTCTCTGTCAAATAAATAAATAAAATCTTTTAAAAAAATTGCAATCTTATTATTCTGGGACTACTTTTCATTCTTTCCTTTCAATTCCATTTCCACTAAGAAAGATGCTTCTTTCTTTGTTCATGTTTTCAACTTGCCATCAATGATCAAGATACGGTGAAAAAACATTTAGCAAGGCAGATTCTCTTTCTTCCTAGAGACTATAGTCTAACAGTGAAAGGTCATTTTTAGTTAATAGGAATAATTACATTGTATTCCTCATAGCTCTGGACACAGAATTATATAAGACAAAGACTTGGGATCCCTTAGGAGAGAGGAGGATTTTTATGTAATTCTTGCCTATGTGTGTGTATGATGGCTTCGTTTCCGTCACCCACAGGGAGCTGAGGTACTTAGCATGTATCTCACTCTTGAACTTGATTGCTTCTCTTGGATTCATGCTTGTTGAAGCACCATGGGATGATCCTGAAGCCAAACCTTGCCCATGTAGGAAATCACATCTGTTCCCTCTGAGTCTCTGCCCTGCCTCAGTAACCATTTTCAGGTGGTTTTATAAAACTGAAAGTTTATGAGACCAAACAACATCACTTTGCCACCTTAGTTAGGGTGTCTACTCAAGCAGATTGTTCTGACTAATTGAGATAATACTGCCGGGTTTACACAGGTCAAAATCTCCATGTAAAGAGGAAATCTTTCTGTGGCTTCCATAGGTTTTCCTTCAATCACAGAAGACTGTGGGCACTGCTAGGCTTGGGCCTTTTATTATGTAAGGAGCTATTTACCATTTCTTTAGGAAAGAATTCTATCCTGTCTTTATGTGTATTGGCTAAATTGGTGGACTTTTTAATACTCAAATTTAATGCAAATTCAGTCTCCCTACCACGTGTTCACTAAACATGCGATAAATATTTATTGCGGCTGATGAGTTCAGGAACCGGAATTTGCCAGTACCTACTGTGATCGACAGCTGCAGAAGAATTGGATGCAGTCATTGTCTAGCACAAGCCCCCATGTGCTGCAAAAATCTGGAGAAGCTATCACAATGGCTAGTGTATGGCTCTCTGCCCCTCCATCCCAGGTGTTATGGGTTAAACCTCCCTTGTCACGGTCCAGCCCTGACAGCATGAAGCAGAGTTAAAGTTGTTGCAGATGCTTTTGATTCAAATTCATGCTGAGCTTTCCCTGATCAGCATGTTCCTTTGGGCAATATCACAATTTCATCTTGTTCAAGCTGTCTACATTCCTGTTTACTTAGGTTTGCAAATGGAACTTTAGCACTCAGATTAGTACTGACAGTACAACCTGCAAGTGTTCTAAATCCTCATTTGCCTTCATTCTGAGGGACAGCACTCTATTTTCAGAGCAATATTGATTTATATCAAGATTGCTCTCATGGTATGAAAACAGAACGACATGAAAATTCATGGCATGAAAACTCTGCTTTCTCGATTTTAAATGCAGCGATCTGGGTGTTAAAATCAACGCCGTGGGGCTCCTTGACCACCAGCATCGTTTCTTTCATTTGTACTATTTTTCTCATGAAGTGCAGATACACGTGTAAACAAGAGAAAGAAGATAGGATTGTCATTCTTTTGTTTTGTTTTGTTTTTTCTTTTTCTCATTTTATTTCTTTCAATAATGCATGAAAATTATTTTTTTTCCATAATATATAAATAATTTCTGACTTACAAAATTTTCTTTGGCTGGCGTTCTGGTTGCACTATCTGGAGACTCAGTGCCATGATAAGCTGAGGGTAGGCGACAGCGCCCCTAGCAGACAGTATTGGAGGCAGGACAGCCAATGAAAAGAGAACCTAGAGGGAATGAACCATTCCCCATTCGGGATCCGTCCTATTGGATGGGAAATCTTGGGTAAAGTCACTAAATCGTAGTGTTTCCTTTTCTGAACAATGTCAGTTTGTGTTGGAGCTGTGGTTCTTGCTTCTGGCTCACCTCTGCCTCTCATAATCACCTCAAGAACTTACTGTGGTCTGTCCAGATGAACTTAAATCAGAATTTCTGTGCATGGAGTTGAGTACTGGTACAGTGAAATGCTGCCCAGGCTCCTACAAGCACTTGGATGAGGTAAATCCAAAGTTCTCTTTATACAAACAACCTCCTAGTTTCAACCCCACATTTCCCATGAGATGTCAGCTCTAAACTGTGTCTCTAAGTCTCGGGAATTTCTGGAATTCTGCAACACGAATAAGCTTACCTCTCATTGCAGTTCTTCTGGTAGCCACTTACCTTCCTCAGCAAACTTCTATGCACTTTCTTGGATTATTAAAAAAAAAAAAAAGTTTCTATCTCTTGTCTGTTCTTATCTCCTCATTTGGAAGGATTTCTACCTCTTTCCTTCCACTTATTAGCATAATGGTGTCTTGAGAAAGAGTAGAAATCTGTTCATTTAACCCATTGTGTATAATGAGATGCATTTCCTTCTTGAGCCTCCACTAGAGAGCTCAATTGCCATGCATCTGAGAAAACGACCCAATGCACCTTCAACCTTCATTTTCCTCAGAGAAGCAAACTCACCTGTTGTATATCTTTAGTCATTTCTGGTGTTGTGAGGGGGAGAAACATGCCACATTATCCCAGAAACATTCTTTTCTTCTTTTACCTTCTTTCCATCTCCCTAAATCTGTCGATGCCCTCTCTTTTCCAGGCTGTCCTTCACAAATCTTACTTCTGTTTTCCCTAGTGAGAGGTCTTTCAAACTTCTTACCGACAAGCTGCATTACAACTGGTTTAATGGAGAAATAATAATAATTTCAAAAGATTTAGGAAAGAAATTAGAATATTTTTAAAAAGGAGAAATTCTTTTGAACAGTGCTAGAAACCATTCTTCTTTATCTTAAAAGAACTGTAAAGATGAAAACCAAAAAGAGCCTGGAGTCCTTGTTGACTTTTTAAAATAAAAGCAATGGAATACATGATCAAAAAAATCCAGAGTACTAAAATGGAGAACATGAAATTGGAAAGCTTTTTATCACCTCCCACAAGCATCCACTCCAAGATAACTACTCTTACCAAAGTGTTAATGTTTTATTCCTCATCCATGTATAAAGAATTATAGGTCTACATATCTATATTGCTAGTAATAATATTTTTGATACATAAAAGGAATTGTACAACTAATGCTGCTGCTTGCTTTTTTTGTCATTTAATATAATGTGGAAGTCTAGAAATAACTCAAACTTGCATATTCAATTTGATGCCTGTGGAAGTGTCTACAGGAAGTGAACAGGGAATATTCGATCATCATGAAGAATGCACAATATCCAACCAATATTATTTTATCTTTGAAAATCTGAAAGCCTTTCTAAAAAGAAAACTTTTGTTTTCTTATAAACTTCTCCGTTTCAAGTTATTTCTCAGCGTTGGTTTAATTACAATTTTAATTACCTTTTCTTTTTTTTTTCAGTGTTAGCAGTACTGGAAAACTCAGATGGATTACTGATGCCACCTCTAGAGATAGACCTGAATTCAGCTCAAAACAAAATCACCTTGATCTGTAAACTTACTGAAGCTTAATGACTTCAATTGTTTTCACCACCATGTATGTCCCTAAAAGCACTCTAATTTCATGTCTCATAATTGTAACAAAAATAATTATTTTCAACTTCAATATTTTTAGTCTGTGCAAGTATCAAAAATAAAAGCAACCTAAATACAATATATGCTTAATCACATTTTTAAAAATTTGAAACTGTGGTTTGTATCTAGAAGTTTGTCACAATTTTATGACATGTGTGTGTAGGTGTATATGTATATTGTTGACCCTTGAACAACACAGGTTTGAACTGCATGGATGCACTTATACATGGGTACTTATTTTTATTAATTCATACAATACTGTAAATGTTTTTTCTCTTCCTTATGGTTTTCTTAATAACATTTTTTCTATAGCTTACTTTGTTATAACAATACTGTATATAATATATACAATAGAAAATATGTCTATCTATTTTGTCAGTAAGCCTTCCTGTCAATGGTGGACCTTAGCAGTTGTTTCTGAGAAGTCAAAAGTAATATACAAATTTTCAGTTGTGCAGGGGTTCAGTGCCCACAACCCTGCACTTTCTAGGGTCAACTGTATATTTATATGCATATGTATAAATGTGTATATAGCACATTCATTTATATGCTATATAGCATTTCCACACACATACACACACACACACACACACACACACACACACACACACACACACGTTTTTGGTTTTTAGAAAAATGAAAATGGAGATCACTGACAAGCTGAGTTATCTTTTTAAATTTTTTTTATTTTCAAGAATTCTCCATGACCAGTGTGGAGCCCAACACGCAGCTTCAACTCATGACTCTGAGATCAAGATCTGAGCTGAGGTCAAGAGTTGGAGGCTTAACTGACTGAGCTACACAGGCACCCCTTATGTTATCTTTTTAAAGTATTCTTGTTTTGGATACTAACCATACATTCTTCTAGTTTTTCAAATTTAACACATTAGAGAAGTTCTAGAAATCAAATATAATTCCGTCAAATTGGTGCTTTTAAGAAATCTGTGTAAACCCAGAAGAGTGGATGCCAAACAGAATTCTGATTATGGGTGGGTGTGGGGATGTACTTTTGTCCAGTTCTTGAATATATTTCAACATACAGTTATTTCATATAGAAGAATTTTTAGGCCTGGTTGGCTGGTATATCCAGTCAGGTAATAATGAGGCAGTTTGGATTTTAATAAAATGGTCCCAAGCCAACCCTCTTTAACTTAGAGTTATGAAAAAGGACATGGGGAATGCAGAAGAGACTTTCTCTTCAAGAGTTGGCACTAGGCTTTGATCATCCAGAAACAAAAGAAGATATGAACAGTGACCACATTATGAAAGCTAAACATATTAGAGGTTAACTATAAAACTGTATAACAATTTAGTTCCACCAAATAGTTCTTAAACCTATACTGTGTTCAGAACAGGGATAACTCTGTGGGGCAAACTAAAGGGGTGTTCTCTTATACTTTATATGTATATGTATATATGTATGAGAAATGGTGCATTCAGTTACTATACATTGATTTTGTAGTGCCTGTAGGTCTTTTGAGTGAAGATGTTTAATAGTGAGCTTTTTTTTTTTTTTTTTTTTAATTTATTTGACGGAGAGAAATCACAACTAGGCAGAGAGGCAGGCAGAGAGAGAGAGGAGGAAGCAGGCTCCCCACGGAGCAGAGAGCCCGATGCGGGGCTCGATCCCAGGACCCTGGGATCATGACCCGAGCCGAAGGCAGAGGCTTTAACCCACTGAGCCACCCAGGCGCCCCAATAGTGAGCTCTTTTGAGTGATGTCTAATAGTGACCTCTTTTGATGTCTACTAGTGAGCTATTTCATGAAGATGCCTGAGCTAGTTGCAGAAATTAGATTTAAAACATGAATCAATTTTGAGAACAAAAACAATTTAACTTTGAACATTAGAATAGCAAATTGTTGATTTCTGCCAATAGCCCAGCACTGTGCTGGTGATAAAACACCCACCCTCAGGGAATTGATTGTCTTACTCTAACTTTTCTCTTTTCTTTTCCTACTCCAGGACTTGGCCATCTAAGGTCTTGTGGCTTTCTTTCTAGAGTCCCCCCACCCACCCACAATTTGTTTTCCTAATCATGCTCTCAAATCATGGGAGAGGTCATTAGGAGGTCATCACTCAGCTTTGTTGGTGCAGAGGTGGCCTACAATAAATAGGGATTTTCCCCACTCTCTCTTTGTCCTTTCTAAATTCCACATTCGTGCTTGGGTGTATAAATGATGAACACAATACAAAGTACTTCTAAGAGTGGATCCCTGCTTTTGGAGCACTGTTTGACAGTTATATGATCTAGGTAGGGATTATAAGATGCGGACCCATTTTTGTAAGGACTAAGTCCATAATAATAGAAAAATGGGATAATTTAAAAATTCCCAAAGAAAGTATAGAAACTGAGCAGCTGTGGTTATAAGAAGTTGATAGTCATAACTGAGTTTCCAAGTATACTGTAATATAATATATTAATGAAGTAAGAATGAAAATTCAGAAAAAAATCCCTTCCTCATCACTAAATATGTAGGAGTGATATGACTTGATTTCCATTTGCACTGTGGCTACATTGTATCTGGCTGGTGCTGTGCTTGCAATGAAATCAACTGTGATTAATTAACTCCATTAGGAAACTCAAGTATGAAATATTTCAAATCAACTCAAAGTGCACATTTGAACATTATAAATGGTTCTAAACTTCAAAGTCAATCCATCATCTTCTTCAGAACTATGTTTTCTCCAGTATTAATATTGCCTCCAATTATGCACATTTTTGCACATGACTATTAAACTACAGATTTCAGAGGGAAGAGTCTCAGGCTCAAACTTACAGTTTTAAGATGACTTATCCATCATTTCTCTTAACAGCAAAGTTATGAGGATAATACCTACAACTTTCTCTTTGTGGCTTTGGTACCTCCATTCTTTCTAGTTTCCTATTTCTAAGATCTGCCTTTCAGATTTTCAAGAAGACCTGCTTCAAAAACTTAGATGATTGACAGCCGTAGCCACTGTGCCTTTGGATTCATGACTAGTGTCTGCATCGAGTCCACACTGTCTTGGATTGTTCCCAGTTCATGACTGAGCATGGCAGGGGTACTAGTGCCCAGGCATTCCTGCCTTAACAGTACTCATCCAAAGGATAATCTTACTCAGGGACTTCCTTTTGGTCTGGTCAAATTTATTTGAGAAATGCACTTCAGTATGAGACTTCTTACCCAATCCTTCCTTTCACAGGTGTCAGATCCTCATCTTTGTGTGAAATATTCCCCCTCCTACTCCTTCTCACTCTTCTTATCTTTTACCGATCTTTTCCCCAGTAAATCTTTTGTACATCTAATTCAGTCTGCTTCTTAGAAAACTCAAACTGACATGTTCTTTATTTTATAGGATTTTTGTCAAGTCCCCTTCAATGTTAATGTTTCTCATGATTCCATCCTCCATTCTTTTTACTTCACACCATAAATCATTTTAGTTGCTTCGATTATATAAAATAAAGTTTCCATTTATTAGTAGATCCACAGTCTTTATCTCCAGCCCAAATCACTTTATGGGCAACCACTGTTAGACATTTTCATGAAATAGCTCACTATTGGACATCTTCACTTGAAAGACCTACAGGCACTACAAAATCAACGTATTATACAGTGAATACATCATTTCTCTGAACATACCAAACCCACTCTTATTTTCCCACTCAGTAAATTCCAACATCATTTACTGAGAAACAGTCAGTTATTCAGGTCAGAAAGCTGGTATTTCTCTCTGATTTCTTTATCCTCCTTCTCCTCATCTAATCATCATTGTCAGTCCCCTCTTCTTAATACCTCATGCATTTATTTTTTATGTCTCACCTTACTTAGCTATTGAATTAATTAACTCCATTAGGAAACTCAAGTATGAAATATTTCAAATCAACTTAAAGGGCACATTTACGTTGGGAAATCTGAATGCAGTAGAGTGCTGGGAGAGGTGCAGTAGGTAAGTGGAAGTGTATGCTTTGAAAGGTCCCCTTTCCCTGCTTCTGCTTGGCTCCAATAACTAGTTTGTAATCAGGGATGAAACCACCATCCTTCTCTTTCACTTCATATAAGAAATTGAAAGAATCGTATGAGGGAAAACTGAATAGCCCACAAGAAAACACATAGAGACAGTGATTTTGGAAGTTTCCCTAAGAATAAACTGAATGTCTACTGGACCAGCTCCTCTTGTAGCAACACCCATCAATGGGCAAGTTCTTCCATGAACACAAAGCTTTCATGCCATTTTTTAATGGTTTGTTTTTGAAAGAATGAACAACAAAAGAATCGGAAACTCTCAAGCATAGAAACAGAATGAAAGCACTTTCCCATAAAAAAGTTTCAAAATGCTTAACTTGCATTCATCTTTTATCTTACATTCATCTTTTATCAGGGAAGAGAGAGGAAACAGGAGTTAATCAAGATGAAAAACAAATATGAGAGAAAGAAGATCCACAGGAGAGAACAAAGAAAAACCAAGGCTGAGCTCTGCCTGAGGTTCAGATAACAATAACCCCAGTAGGAGCACGGAGAGCTCCTGGAGGAATCCTTCCGTGGAAAGGTGGGAACAGAGGTGGGTGTACATGACCAAAGTGCAAAATAGCATTTAGACGCTTAGTAATTCTTTTAGATTTTCTTAGATGCTTAGTAATTCTTTTAGATGGCATGGGAAGTATTACTTGTGGAACACAGGAAATTAAGCAAATGAAATGACAATAATTATCTCCAGGAAATTTAAAAAAAGAAAAAAAAGGAAGGAAATATAATCATAGAACCCAGCCTAAAAGAGAACAATGTGAATATAATCAAAATAAGATGAAAACTGAATATAGACTTAACCAAAAGTTGTCATATTAAAATGAACAGATTCATGAAAGTAAATCAACCTTATTAAAAATAATTATACAGGTATCTTAAGGGAAAGGGAAGATGGCTCTTCAATAAGACAGATGTTCTTAAACATTAATGGACATCAGAATCATTTTGAGGGTTGTTAAGACAGAAATTACCAGTTCTGTTCCTCAGTAGGCCTGGGGTGGGAACTAAGAATGTGCATTTCTAATAGATACCCGGTGAGCTGCTGCTGCGATCCGGGACCCACACTTTGACCACCACTGCTGTAGGATATTTCACTTGCTATGCGAGATGGACTGTACCCTCTCTTGTAGCCGGGCTTATTTTTAATAGATCTTCAATAGAGACGCTTAGGATACGCAAACGTTGTAAAAACATGGTAATCACAGCATTACACATCTTCCCCTTCCCCACCATATTTGTACACTTACTTTAGTCCTTTTTTGTCTCCTGAGGGAAACGAACAAACAAATCTTACCTAATGAAAAAGGGGCTCAGTTAATCTACAAAGTATAAAGTGGCCTTGGGAAAGATCATAAAAGGGTTGTGGTGGTTATACCTGTATGTAATTTGACACATGTAAGAAGGGAAGTAATTCCAGTTTTTGCATTCATTTTGGTCCTTTGTATACTCCTTTGGGCATGTAACACAGTTTTGAGGCTTATATATGTAGATTTCTTAATCTAATAATATATTCACTTAGGAAATCACAAGTGAATGCATGGAGAAATCCTGTTTTCCTGACTCATCTGACAGATGCCAAAACTGAAGAAGAAAGAAATTTAAGGCTGGAACAGTATCTCCCCCTCACCCCACCTTATTTTTCTCAGAGAATTGAGTTTTAACTATTATCTAGGGGTAAGAAGTCAGAAATGAGTATTGAGCCAACAAAGAAGGGTTTTGTGTGAATTCATCTTTGCTTGATCCTTCAACCCACAGGAAAAGTCTTGCAACATTCAGCCAGATGCAAATAGAATTAACCTACATTAATCTCTGTTCTCCAGAGGGGAAAATATCATTCTTAAGTATCCAAAACAAAAATCACTGAAAAAATAAATTTAGGTAATCCTACCAAAGTATGCTAATTCTTAATTGCAATACTCATCACTCTTTAATTATACCCTACTTACGTGCTCTTATTCAATAATGCATTTTGTTACCACCAGTTTTTTTTATGCAAAACGGTAATGTAGCATTTCAGGGAGGGGGCAGAGGGCTCATAAACCTTCACATTTTTCTAGTGTTTTAACTACTTTTCCAAAGCACTTTTACATCTGCTACACTTATAATTTTACGTTTAGAGCTGAGAAGAAATGCTTTGTTTTGGTTTCTTGGGGAATCCCTGGCTTACTTATATTTCCTAAAGTAGTCCAAGTTTATTGAAGGATAAGTCTCCAGTCCCTCTTCCCATCTAATTACTTAAGTACAGACTTTAAGGCTAATCTCCTCTAGCATTTAGCTCTCCCCGGAGGCAACTATCGAAGCTAGGAAACAAGCCGGTCTGTAGTAGTGGACAAATTGGCAACCCTAGTCTCCCTCTTGTGTGAGTATTAAAAGGAGCTGAGGTTAAATGGGAATCCTTTGTGATTTCACACGGAGATGATTCCAAGCTTGTCATTACCTCTCAAACAAAGTAGCCTTTTTCTCACAGATACGTTCCTATGGGATGCTTCCTAGAAGGCATAAATGTAAATCATCCCAGTGATGGGATGGCAAATGGTAGAACGCATTACTCTATTTATGACTTAGTTTTAAAATCTCTTGGCTTCTCAAACATGAAAGAGAAAGATGTGAGCTGCACAGTGGTACAGGACTCACATTTGTCTACTTTCTTTTCGTAGATGCAGTATGCATGAAGCATTTTTAACTTTTATTATGACAGTTACTTTACTTTTTGCTCAAAGGCTTTTTAAAAACTTTTATTATGACAGTTACTTTATTTTTTGGTCAAAGGCTTTCTAAATATACAGACCACTTCCTCAAAGAAATCACATTCAAATATATAAACATTTTGCATATTATTTCAAGTGATTCATAAACTCCTTAAAGCTCTGTTCTGAGCTTTAGTTTAAAGGATCTGTGACAGGGACACGCATACTATTTTTGGAGTTGAAATAGGTTCAAGTCTTACCCATGTCATTTACTAACTCTTTAGCCTTGTGTTAGTTGAACTTCCAAGTTTTTAGATTCTCCACTTGTAAACTTGAAGCCTCCTAAGGCACGTTCTTCTTCACAGAAGAATAAATGTAGAAATATGCCTATTACCTTGTCAGGACAGCCACCGCACCTGAAACAGCGCCCTGATTTTCTTGTGGGAAGATATCCTTCACACCTTTTGAAATGATCTTGGTAATGTAGATATTCCAATATCTTCTGGCCAAATGGTGGCACAGGGGAAAATGTCACCCCAATCAGAGACTCCCTTAAACGTTGAACACAGTGTTATAAAGTTTGAAGTTGTTTTACCTGGTTCATTCTGACAGCAGAGTTAAGATTATCTCCTTGAATTCCTTTATTCAAAAGACTGAAGATGAAACTTGGCAATCAGTTGGAAATAAAGCAAGTAATTTTTTTCTTCAATAACTTGTTATAGGCATAAATGCATAGACAAGCAAACATTCATTGATTTGACAGCTCTGTCCCTACTAGAGAGTTTAGTCCATAGAGACAGTACATCATGATGCCTGACTTTTACCTTGGGGCCCAGCACCTAGACAAATAACTGGCATGCAACTAGTAATCAACAAATATTTGTAGAATGAAAGGAAGATAAGAATAAGGTGAGACCAGGAAGATAGGCAGGAGCCAGATTTCCTAAGATGTTTCAGACCATGGGAAAAGAATGGTTTTTATTCTCTCTAATGACTAGACAGTTCTAATCAAGGAGAATTTGATCATTGTTTAAAAATACGCACACTGGGTATTTCTCATACTTTCCAGATCCCACACTCAATTTTATAGAAGGCACACAATACTTAAGTACCTGAAACGCTAGTCTAAAAATTAGAGCATGCAAAATTACTGAGCTAGAGAAATAATGCAATGATTATGATTTTTAAGAGATTACAAATTCCATCCATTTATTTCTATCAAGTATTTTATGATTTATGATAATGTTATTATTAATAAAGAAAATTTTATTAAATCTCCACAGGAGAGTTAAGATATCTCATCTTGCCAAGTATCAATTCCATAAAGATGCTTTACCTTTTCTAACATATTAATAACATTTTATTATTAACACTTTCTGGACTTATGTGACTCTATGGATTCCTCTTCTGATGAAAGGGAAATGTCATTTCCCATAGTGAACTGAATTGTATACATGTCCTCTGCTAGAATTCTGTTTTGCAGCATTGAAGTCACAATGTCCAGGAGGTCATGGAGATTGTCCCTTCCACTTGGTAACTAAAATGATGGGAGGTCAATATTATAAGGTTTTTCAATTTCACCCTTCAAATAACCTGTCAATTAATGTAATGCCCATAAAATCTGTTTTCATTTCTAGGACTTCACAGAATAATTCTAATATTCATTTCAAAGAATACATACATTGTCTAAGAGAGTTTTGAAAACAGTAGCAATAATGATGGGGTATTTGCCCTTAATAAATTAAAATGAAGCTACAGCATTTTATAGCATTTATTCTGAAATCATTATAGATCCACAGGAATTTGAAAAGAGAGTAGAGAGGTCCATATGCTTTTTTCGCTGTTTACCTTAATGGTCACATCATACTTAACTTAATCACTATCAAAACAAAGAAATTAACATTGTTATATTATGTCCATTTGGTTTTATGTCATTTTACCACATGGTTAGATTTATATTAACACTACTGAAGTCAAGAAATGGAGCTATTCTATCGCCACAAAGCACTGTCTCATGTTACCCACATTAAAATTACGGTTTTCTCCACCTCAGTCAGCCTCCTGAATCTGGTCAACTCTGAGATCCCGATCTGAAAAATCAAGAGCCTTGATCAATGTTTAGGGCTCCAACTGGCCAAACCAGCTTTCCTGGCGTGCACCCTTAGTATCAAACTTTGAAACTAGCTTTAAAATTGTGGGTAGAATTTTGCATATCTAAAAAATAATTTGTAAATAAAGATGTTGAATCGAAAGTAAAATCGACTCAGGAGGACACGGCTTTTTAGATCTTATGAACCTATTTTAAAACAAGTGATCAGCCTTATGGTTTTCTTCTGAAGGTTTTTTATTTTAATTAAAAATACAATTTCCTGAGCTTGTTTCTTTCATAAGTTCTCTTTTTGCAGCCTAGCACAGTAGGTGATCCTGATATCTTAAAATAGGTCGCCAAATTTGATTATCTTTGAGTACCACTATCATAAATACATATGTATAAATATATAAAATATATATAATACTTATATTCAGTTACACAATTCCATAGCATTTTTTCCACCGTATTGAAATTTTGTCTATTTTCTTACTCATGGATTATATTCAGCTGGAAATATACTGAAGTTGTGTGATTCTTCTTCTACCCTAAAAAGTATTTAAAATATTATGTTACAGACTTCTGGTTTGGACAAAATGGTATAGATTTAGTTTTTTCTGCCCCCACTAAGTACAATTATAAATCCTAGAAGTAGCGCGCACGTGCGCGCACACACACACACACACACACACACACACAAAAGGAGACTTCTGAAAGCCCTAACATAACAATAATTACTTTAAATGAAAATGTAAATGAAATTAATTGAAATGAAATGAAATGTAAATGTAAATGAAAGGCAGAATTGATTCTAAAAAACACAAACCAACTATAGTCAATTCTCATTATCCACAACAATTATGTTCTATAAAGTAACTGTAAATACTAAACCATTGTTTCTAGGGGAAACACAGAGTTAGGTTCCTGTGAACCTAGGGTCACCAATTTTTATTATTAACTAATTAAACATAAACTTGTTTTATCTGTATTTCTGTTTAAAGACACCCTGTTTAATATATATGCTTGATTCAGTAGCATTGAATTCACGGCCATCAGCATTACAACTCATGCCTGAATGACACTTATCTAATACATAATTTCTTTTTTTTAAAGAGATTTATTTATTTATTTATTTATTTATTTATTTATTTATTTTAGAGAGAGTGAATAAGTGGAGAGATGGGCGGAGGGAGAGAGAGAATCCTGAAGCAGAATCCCCACTGAGCATGGAGTCCAACATGGACTCCATCCAGGACCCTGAGATCACGACCTGTTCCAAAATCAAGAGCTGGATCCTTAACAGATTGATCCAACCAGGTACCCCTGATTTGTAATTTCTCTGTAAGGTATGTCCCAGCCTTCTTATACTTAGGAACGTTAGCATTTCAGCACTGTGACTGACCATTATAAAGAGGGAAATCCCCAACAGGAAACACAAAATTACAAAAACAAAACCAAAAACAATGTAGCACTAAATAAAGCATAAAAAAGATACTTGGTTGTATGAAAGCCAAACAAGAGGACAGAGCATCACCTTAATTCCACTCCAGCCAGGAACGCATATGCTGAGTGGCAAGTTTTTTGTTTTGTTTTCATTTTTGGTTATTATATTATGAAGTATAGTTGATACACAATGCTATATGTACAGAGGTACAACATAGGGATTTAATAATTCTATACATTACTCTGTGCTTTCACTGTAAGTATAGTCACCATTCAACATTAATAAAATATTACTTACTATATTCCCTATGCTGTACTCTCATTCCATTTTTGAGACTTATTAATTTTATGACTGGAAACTTGTACTACTTAATCCCCTTAACCTATTTCAATGTTGAGTGACAAGTTTTTTGCACTATGCACATGTCCACAAGTGGCTGTGAAAATATTACAGGTATTGATTTTGGGGTTAGAAATAAATTTTAACAAGTAGGTGAATTTAGAGACACAGAATTGTGAATAATGAAGACTAATAACTATACCTGCTATTTAAGAGAAACTCAAGTGAATTTCACTGACACAGGGAAATTGAAAGCAAAAGGATAGAAATGATATATTATGCAAAAATTATTTAGAAAAGAAACCAAACAGACATGGCTTTATTAAAACAGATAAAATAGACTTCAGAACAAAGAAAATCACTAGAGACAAAGTTATATAATGGTAAAAAGGCCGGTAAGATATAATGGTCTTAAATGTGTATACATCAGGTAATAGATTCTCAAAATACAAGAAGCAAAAATTGATTGAGCTGAAAGGAGAAGTAAAGAAGTCCACAGTTTTAGTTGTAAATTTTAACACCCCCTCTTAGCAAATCATAGAACTTCTAGATTAAAATTCAGCAATAAAAAGATCTGAAAAGAACACTCTACCAACAGAATCTTATTGGCACATATAGAATACTTCAGCCAATAACAGCAGGATACATATTTTTTCCCAAGTATCCATGGAATATTCACCAAAATAGGCCATATCATGGCAATAACACAAGACCTCAAAAGTTTTAGCAAAAGGAAATCACAGAGTCATTCTCTGACTATAACAAAATCAAAAAAATCAAACAAAATAATTAATTAATTGATTGACTAATTTTAAAAGTAAAAAATTAAAAAAAAATTTATGGGGGCACTTGGGTGGCTCAGTGGGTTAAAGCCTCTGCCTTCCACTCAGGTCATGATCTCAGGGTCCTGGGATCGAGCCCCACATCAGGCTCTCTGCTCTGCGGGGAGCCTGCTTCCTCCTCTCTCTCTGCCTGCCTGCCTCTCTGTCTAGTTGTGATTTCTCTCTGTCAAATAAAAAAAAAAAAAAAGGGAAATGAGCCCTTCTTTAAAAAAAAAAGAAAAAGAAAAATAAATTATGGGGTGTCTGGATGACCCATCTGGCTAAGTGTCAGGCTCAAGTTATGATCTCATGGTCCTGGGATCCAGAATCAGGATAGGGCTCACTAACGGAAATATAAAAGGAAAATCTCTAAATACTTAGAACACTTCTAAACAGTCTAAGGGTCAAAGAAGATTTCTCTAAGGAAATAAAATACCTGTAGAAGTGAATGAAAATGGTAATAAAATATATCAAAATATGTGGGATACAGCCAAAACAATGTTAGGATACTTATATTTGAAAAGAGGAAATGGCTCAAATTAGTAATGTAAGTTATTACCTAGAAGAAAAAAAAAAAAAGATCAAATTAGCCCAAAGTATGAGGAAGCAGAAAATATAAAATAAAGATAGGAACAGAAATAAAAAATTTCAGGCAAACCATAAGAGACTATGTACTCTGAAAAACAACCTGAGGGTTTTGAAGGGTCAGGGGTGGGAGGTTGGGGCAACCTGAGGGTTTTGAAGGGCCAGGGGTGGGAGGTTGGGGGAACAGGTGGTGGGTAATGGGGAGGGCACGTTTTGCATGGAGCACTGGGTGTTGTGCAAAAAGAATGAATACTGTTACACTGAAAAAATAAATAAAATGAAAAAAAAAGGAAAAAAAAAGAAATAAAAAATTTCAAAATAGAAAATCAGTGAAACCAAAAATCTGTTTTTTCAGAAAAAACATCAATATGGGTGATAATCCTCTAACAAGACTGGCAAAAATAAAATGAAGGAAGACATAAAAAACTAACAGTAGGAATGAAACAAGAGGTATCACCATACATCCTACAGCCAATAAAAGAATAATTAGGGAAGACACTAAACAAATTTACACTCATAAATTTAAAAATGTAGATAAATTAGACTAATTCCTTGAAACCTACAGATTACTAAAATTCAACCAAAATGAAAAAATAGCCTGAATAACTCAAATGTTTAAATGCTTAAAGAAATTGAAATGGTAATTAAAAAGTTCCCAAGAGGGGCACCTGGGTGGCTCAGTCGGTTAAAGGTGTGAGTCTTGATTTTGGTTCAGGTTATGATCTCACAGTCATGAAATCAAGCCCCATGTTGGGCTCTGCAGACAGTGGGGAGTCTGTTGGAGATTCTTTCTCTCTCCCTCTCCCTCGGGCCCTTCCCCACTGCTTACATACATGTAAGTTCTCTCTCTCAAAGTTAAAATAAATAAATAAATAAAATAATTTAAAAAGTAAAAAAAAATTAAAATTAAAAAAAAATAAAAGAAAAATTATGGAGTGTCTTGATGACCTAGTTGGTTAAGCATCAGACTCTTGGTTCAGTCCAAGTCATGATCTCATGGTCTTGGGATGCAGGATCAGTGTAATTATCTGCCTTGGACACTTTCTCCCTCCTCCTCTTATACTCCTCCCTACTCGTGTGCTCTTTTCTCTTTCTCTCTCTCAAATAAATAAATAAAATCTTTAAAAAATGTTCAAAAATTTTTAAATTCTTAATTTTTTTTTAAATGAAACATTCTCAAGAAAAAAAAACTCCCACACCCAGATGGATTAACTGGGGAACTTTACAAATGTATATAACAAATTACTAACATCAATATTACACAAAGTCATGCAAAAAAATGTAAGAGGAGAAAGCGGTTCCTAACATATCGTATGAAACTAGAATCCTGCCGATAGCAAAACTGGACAGATAGTATCAAAAAATATATATCTCGCTCATAAACATAGGTGTAAAAATCCATAAAAAAGTATTAGCAAGTTGAATCCAACAATATATAAAAATAATGCTACATCATGACCATATGGGATTTATTCTACTTACGCTGGCTCAACACTCAAAAATTCCAGGATTATAATTGACCATATGAACAGGCTATCACAGAAAAATATGATTATATCAATTGACACAGAGAAAACATTTGATAAAATCCAAAATTCATAATAAAAACTCTCAGCACATTATGAATATCTCAACTTGATAACCAACATCTACTAAAACCCTATGACTAACATTATATTTTGTGTGTGTGAAAAACTGATGTTTTCCTTCTAAGACTGATGAGAAGACAAGGGTGGTCACTCTCTCCACTCCTGTGCAGCACAGCGCTGGAAATTCTAGCCACTAAAGTAAGGAAAGAAAGAGAATAAAGGCATAAAAATTGGAAAGGAAGAAATAAGTTATTCCTGATGGCAGATAACATAATTGCCTACATTAAAAAAAAATCCCAAGAAACCTATACACATAAAAATGTTTTCAGTACTAATAAAGTGAGTACAGCAAAGCTACAGAATATAAATTCAAGGGCCACCTGGATGTCTCAGCCAGTAAGCTGCCTTCAGCTCAGGTCAGGTCCTAGGATCGAGCCCTGCATTGGGCTCCCTGCTCTGAGGGAAGCCTGCTTCTTCCTCTCCCACTCCCCCTGCTTGCGTTCCCTCTCTCTCTGTCTCGCTGTCAAGTAAATAATCTTTTAAAAAAGGAATATAAATTTGATACATGAAAATTGATCACATTTCTATGTACTAATAATAATGCATAAAAAAATTAAAAACCCAATACCACCTGTAATTGAAAAAAATGCTCTCCTTGACCCAACTTTCTTTAGGCCCCTCCCAGCATTCTTCCTGACTAGGCCTCAGTGTTGGCCTGCCTGCAGCAAAGAATCCTGATAAGTCAGTTATTCAAGAATCCTTCTGACCTCGATGTCTGATCACCGTTGGTATCTAACCAAGTTCAACATCCCTCATGCTCGATGTATATATTCTTGTCCTAATATTAATAAAATTCCTGTTAAGTCAGCTTAGCAAGAATCCACTTTCCTTTGGTGTCTCCTTTTAATAATTTTCTATCTGCTGACCCCCTCATTCTACTCACTGGCTATAAATTCCAGCTTGCTTTTGTATTTAGAGTTGAGATCAGTCTTTCTCCTTTGTTGCAATAGAGTTGACCTTTACTGCAATAATTTTGAACAGACTCTTCCTTATCACTTTAGCAAGTGTCAGAATATATATATTTTTTTACACGATCACTCCAAAAGAAAAGAAAATACTAAGGTATACACCTACAAACAAACAAAAAACATGTATAGCGTTTATATGAAAAATTTTATCTTTAATATTATTTTGAAAAATGTTTTTATTACCTGACTAGGGCATTTTGCTAGATACTCATGTATGTCTTGAAGGAGGAGGAATGACAGCTTCACAGATGGAAGAGCTCCTGAGTTAATTGGAACACAATTCTGCACATAAATTATCGTTTGCAGAAAATGATAAGGGATTCACAACCACTCTTTCCTCTTAGCTGCCCCTCCCATCCTAGTTTAATAATTAGATTTATAAGAAGTTGGATGAAAGCTGGATGCAGCTTTGGTATTCCACATAATACACTTGGGAAACACTTGTCACTCTCATTGGACCCTGAAACATATTCAGAGAGTGAACAGAAAGAAGTTATTGTTATTAAATAATGCAGCTAAAGCCAAAGGTTCTGATCAGTAGCATTCTACACACCAAGTCATAGCAAACTTGCAATTATACTAAGTCTGAAAGATTAGAGAGCTCTGAATAATGGAATTTTATCCATGTGCCAGACACACTATGCGTTTGTTGTTGTTGTTGTTGTTTTGTTTTATGGGTTTTGTTCTTTTTTTTTTTTTTTTGGTAGTGGGGGAGATGGAATGATTACTATGATTACTGTTCTTGGACTTTTAGAATAACATCTTTGTCTTTGGGGATTCTCAGAAATATAGAAAGAAAATAAAGAAGCATAAATTCTCAGTTATTTTCTAACATGCCAAAATTTCTCTATGGCCCTAAAATAAATCTGAGTTCTTTAAGGCTTCCTGTATAACATGGGATTAATAATATGCATTATCTATAGGCTGGGCTCACTAAAAGAAACATGCGTTATAGAAATAAATTATTCTTGCTTTATGTGTGCCATCATTTGACAGTACTATGTATCTTCTTCCCATAGAATTTTCTGGGTAATAGAGGCTTTTACAAGACTGCATATTAACATTCACAAATGATACAAGAGTGTCTGATAAGTTTGGCATTAAAGGAGACAGAGAGTGGATTATTCTGAGAAAAGTCGTTCGAGACCATGATTTCCCACAGCCTTACAAATGAAGTCATTTCAGGATTATCTCCTAAGAAATGGTTTATTTCAAAAAGAATTTGTAGATGATGATATTTAAGGCTGTCCCAGTTAAAGTTAGGTAATGTAACCATAGCCAATACATTTTCAATGCTATCCCTAATTTTCTCGTTGTCTTCTCTTTCCTCCCAATCCCCATCTCCTGAGATCTCTCTCTGTCTCTCTCTCTCTCTCTCTCTCTCTTACACATTGTTTCTTCCCCGTGTGCCTCTCTCTCTCTCTCTCTCTGTGAGAGAGAGAAATGAAAGTTTGCTAGTTATAATTTTCTGGCTCAATTCATTAAAATGTAGAAACTTAAAGATGAAAAGGAGATTTTACACATTGCCTCAAAATCTTAACAAAAATTATCTTAGGATTCAGTCAGTATACAAGAAAAGATTATAATGTATAGTGAGCTTATTTTCCCTTTTTTAAACCTTAATAGTAAAAGTTTAAAAAGAAAAGTGGTTTGATCTTCCTAAAGATATTCAAAGACTCCAAATAATCAGGGAGCCTGGAAATAACACAAGGAAAATAAAGACCAGACAGCATGGGCTATCTGAGGTACGTTTTTCTAGGAAATAGAATAAAGATTCTACCATGAAGATCAGCACAGGCTCATTTTATCCTAAATTCTTTGAGAAGTTATTTTCTTTCTCTCTGCTATTCTAAGATTAACTCTTTTTATAGTTAATCTTGTTGTAATGAGCAGCGAAGCAGTAGTTCCAGTTTCATGGGTTTTGTTTTCCTTTTTTTCATCCCATTATTCGTTCTGTATGGGAACAAGTGAACATGTTTGTTTTCTCAAAACCTATCCATATTGCTTATTGTGACTCTAGTCATCAACAAGAAGCACACACTTCACAGCAGTGATTTTCAACTGGCAATGGATAGCCGAATCCCATGGCGACATTTCCTAACTGCCGAGAAAACCTTCCTTAAAGATTCTCATATCTGTTTGGTTATAAGCAACAAGTGAACAGGGACTGCTCCCTTGAACACTTTTTGCCTAGAAAGGCAATTGGCTGGTGGAGAGTGGGGGAGAAGAAGCAAGTGCCATCTCTCTTTTCAGACCAAGAAATACCACTGTTATGATCTAATGTTACTAGAGTGAATACCCTATTCTCAGTTGTATGCGGCGCATGAAAGACAGAGAACTATCCCTGTGCGTAGAACATGACTCCCTCACCATTTTGTTTTTAAGTAGGCTCCATGCTGCATGGAGCCCAATGCCGGGCTTGAATTCAGATCCTGAGATGGAGACCTGAGCTGAGATCAAGTGTTGGACCCCCAACAGACTGAGCCACCCAAGCCCCAACTCCCCCCATTATAATTTTAAATGCTTCTTTTAAGGAGAGAAAAGTAAGTTATCATAAATAATATTGTTCTAAACATAATATGAACTCACTGCTATGAAAGTTGTCTTAGAACCTAGGCCATGCCATTCTAATTTTCATATCATTTGGAGTTCCCATCTCAATGGTTCTTAAAAACAAACAAACAAACAAAAACAGTAAGTAGGCATTGAAGTGAAGCAATGATTAGAATGTTTATTCTTTCTGGAGAAAATGGCTGCTTTAAGTGTATTTGTGCTTTTGTTTCTCAATCAAATTAGAATTCTTCAAGGTTTCTAGCACAATTTAAGAAAAACACAAAAGCTGGAATTTCAGACATGAGTTCAAATTCTCCATCCTCAACCAGGTAGTGTGGACTCTGGAAAATCAAGACAAGCTCTCTAATAGAAAATCCATTTCCTCATCAGTAAAATTTGAATAATTATTTTAAAGTGCTTATCACAGCAACTGTACAAATTAAGTACTCAATAAATGGTAGCTATCATATTTATATGAGATTAGCTCTGTAGGATATTAACCATTAAGTCAATATATATTTAAATATGTTTTTGATTAAAATGGGAAGTTGTTGATTTAATTTAAAAGTTAATTTGCAATAAAACAAACACAAATACTTACAATTGAGATCTTTGGTAATTATTTATAGATTATTCTAGGTTTGTTGCTAAAAGAAGCTGAAACTAAATGATAAAGGAATCAATTCTGATAAATCATGAATTTTCTTTTATATTCCAGCACATTATCATGAGATAAAAATAATAAAACTTTCACATCTACCCTCTAAAAATTATTGGATTTGTATTTCGTATTCTTGGGGGAAAATTTGTCAGTGTATAACATGAGTCTAATAACAAACAACTGCCACTTGCCTTAGGTTGCTGATGCTTATGAAATACTAATATATTCCAGAGAAGGAAGGAAAGGCAAGTGTAAAAAGCTAAAAGATGGGGTGCCTGGGTGGCTCAGTTGATTAAGCATCCATTCGATACCAGGTCAGGTCTTGATTCTCAATCTTGGGGTCATGATTTCAAGCCCCAAGTTGGGCTACATTTAAAAAAAAAAAAAGAAAGAAAGAGCTAAAAGAAGACAAATATGAAAGAAGCAACATTCCTAGAGAAACTAAAAGTCATTTTGTGTTTTAAAGAATAAGGAAAACACAGGATTGGTCATATCTTGGAAGAGTATTGTTACCATCCTCTGTCCATCATTGTTTCTTCAAAGTGCATGGTACCAAAAAAAAAAAAAAAAGTAAACTGTAGCTGCTCATTGACACCAAGAAATCTATATTCTCAATATTTGAATCCTAGGTAAAATGGAGGATTTCTACTCACCCTCAACTCTCTCTAAGAACTCAATTTTCTTCCAGTGATTTAGCTGAATCTAAGTTGAAAAGGAAAAAATATAGATATATTTATATATATTTTTATAAGAAAATTCCACTTTTGTACTTGAAAAAAATCCTCAAAATAATAATTTTGAAGAACTGAAAACCTAAAGTGATTTTTTAAAAATTTTGAATGTCTTTACTTTTGAATCTGTTTTATAAATAGTAATAGGCAGGGTGCCTGGGTGGCTCAGTGGGTTAAGCCTCTGCCTTTGGCTCAGGTCACAGTCTCAGGGTCCTGGGATTGAGCCCTGCATCTGGCTCTCTGCTCAGCAGGGAGCCTGCTTCCCCCTGTCTCTCTCTGCCTGCTGCTCTGCCTACTTGTGATCTCTCTTTCTGTGTCAAATAAATAAAATCTTTAAAAAAAAATGAAATAGTAATAGGAAAAAAATGTTTTACTGTGTTTCTACTCATAAATAACTGAAATTAACACATGGGTACTGCATGTGTATTGCATGAGTATTATTACATATAATAATATAAAACCAGAATCAGACTTTAATGTTTGTAATCCAGCTTTCTAATAGAGGTAAAAATTAGACTAAAAAAATAGAGTTCTGAATGGATGAAAGGGGGAAGGTAAGTTATTTAACTTTTTTTTAGGTCTGTTACCACAAAAACATTCTTAAGAAGCACCAGAGGAAGTGATGTAGTCAAGAATTGGCAAGCTTTAAGGATCTTTGGTTGATTTATTTTTATTTAAGGTAAATCTTAGAATCTGTGGCTAAAATTCATGAATGCTTGGCTTTATTATTATTAATATCAATATTATTTGTTCTCTTATTCTTACAAAGAAACGAAAATTAATGCTTCCTCTAATTTTCTTGCCAGCTTAGATATAAGACAGATAACTCTGGTACCGGCTTATAGCACAAAGGAAGCTGATCAAGTTTTGAAAAAAAAAAAAAATATGAACTTAAATGGGTAAATAATAGAATAGTGAGAGATAAAAATAATCTCTCAAAAGACAAACATTTCCAAACTTTTGTCTCTCTCAATTTGGGAATGAAATTTTATTTGTCCATGTTTCCTCGGTAATTCATTGTCAACAATTTGGAGTAGAAATGAGCTTAGATTAGAAGTCAGGAGACCTGGGAGACCTTTTTTTGGCTATTAATACGGCATAAGATTTAGGCTGAGACACTACTTTATAAAGCATCATAAAATTTTAATGTCAAAATGTATGATCTGTAGCCAAAATTAAAAAGTGGACATGAAAATAATTGATGGTCTCAGGTGGGTTTCATACCAAAAACTGAATAAAATTTGTTTTGCTCTGGGCACCATATTTTCAGTTTCCATTTCCTTTCTACATAAATATATAGATGAGCTCTTCAGAGAGCACCTCTAACATTGCTTTAGTTTAGAAATAACCAGAGCAGATGATTTCATATCTTATTTTAGCCACTCAAACCACACAGCTGCATTCCCTGTCTTTTTTGTTGTTGTTGTTTTATTTTGTTTCTGGATGAAAAAAAAAAAGATCTTAAATAGCAGTGATGTCATATCTGTGTTCTTTAGACACACAATTGCATCTGCAGCTCTCAGTTTCTGTATGTTTGGGGAGAGGGGGTAAAGTATCTATAGTTCTGGAAAGTAGAGTACCTTTTTATGACTTGAGAAGTACCGGCTATCTCCATTTTATCAGATCTCCACAATTGTGATATTCTTCACTGTGTATCCCTCTCACCACCAGGAAATGAAATACTCATCATTATAACTTTCTTGCCAGCTCTTTCTTTCTCAGTATCAGGTAATTGTTAAGCCTCTCCCTACATGTCTTCCTCAGAGCTTGTTCCTATAATAGTTTTCTTTGAACTTCAACGAGCTTATAACCGTATCTTCCCTAATACACTTCTCCCAGACTGAGGTGCCTCTTCATAACTTCCTTACAAATAGATCTAGTCTAGTCAATCCTGTTCATATCAGAAACCAATTCCCACCTTTGACCTGCTTTTTCCTAGACAGGAAAACAAGTATGGGAGCTGCTTCATTAGTTTTAAAGGGATCAATTATCTACAGAGGACTAGATCCTTCCTAACATCACAGACATCTCTTATGGTGGGGACCTCACAGCCACATACGAACCTTCATCCCAATTTTGAGCAGCCATTGTTAATAGGAAGATTGTCCTCTTAGTTTGCCAAAATTTGCTTCTGTGAAACTCTTACTCATTGGTTCTCATTTTGCTTTCTGTGTCCAATCAGAAATACATCTACTCTTGTTTCTACATGATAGCCCAGGTCGGCCAACAAGTCCTGGTGTCCCATTTGGGCACTAACAGAAAAACAGTACCATGTAAGAGCTGTAAAATAACACTGCATACACAGCCTATGCTACTTTGGTCATTTAACAAGGACATGTTAAGAAAGATTCTGATTCCTTGTTTATGTTATTGTTTATAGTTGAGAGTGACTCTGACTGGAATCCAAGCAGAGTAGGGTGTCTATGTTCCTTGGCTCAGGTTGCCATAATTAAATGCCATGAATTTGTTTGGCTTAATAAATAGAAATGTATTGTCTTACAGATTTGCAAGCTAGAAGATTGAGATCAAGGTTTTAGCAGGTTTGGTTCCATCTCTTGGCTATGAGGGAAAATCTGTCCCAAGATTTTCTCCTGGCTTCTGGTGGTTTGCTGGCAATCCTTGGTGTTCTTGGTCTTATAAACACATCACCCTACTCTCCGTCTTCTGGTTCACATGATATTCTCCCTGTTGCATCTTCTCTATGTTCAAAGTTTGCGTTTTCATAAAGACATCAGTCATGTTAGATATATTAGATTAGGGCCCAGCATAATGACCTATCTTAATGTGAACATCTACAAAAACCTTATTTCTAAATCAAGTTGCATTCTGAGGTACTGGGAGTTAGCACTACAACATATGAATCTTAGGGAGACTCAATTCAACCTATATAACAATTTGGTATAGGTAAAATGGTCGATCAGTGTCTGATAGTAAATGTTTGATAAATATTTTCTACTATTGTCGTCCTGATTGCTCAGAGTGAGCTAATTTAATGTTATAGAGCCATTTGTACAAGAGAAGTCCCTTTGACTATCTGCAGTGATGTGGATTGCCCTGCCTCTGACTGCAGAACTCCAGACACATTCTCCCGCTAGGACTTGCACCTCCCATGCCTTAGATAAGAGCTTGACATTCAAGCAGAGGACTGTAATGTGGGAGCCTTTCTTCTGAGAGGGGGTAGAAAGCTGGAAAAAGCATTAAGACCTCACACAGAAATAGATTCACCCATACGAACCACCAGTCATGAATTCATTTGCTAATGGGAGTCACTTCTACAAATTTCTGTCATGCTAGTTGCCCAGTCACCATGGACATAGACCGCCCTGCACATTTGTAGCCTCATCTCTAGGATAACAACCCAAGCAGTTCCAGCAGCTCCTTCACACCGTAGCACAGTTTGTTTCTCATTAGCCAGTTTGCTTTTCTCTGAACATCATCCACTTTGACAATGATCCCTTTAAAAAAGGTCCTTGGATTTGGAAACAAGACTTAGAGTGGAAGCAAAAATATGATTTTTCTGGACTTTATATTTCTTAATGCTTATTACCTTTTTTCCTTTTTTATGAGACTGAGCGCTACCTACTGCACTGAGGCACCTACCTTTGTTTCCTTTTTTAAAAGCAGATGTATCAGAATGAATTCATTGTGTTCTCTGATGCTTTCTCAAAAGTATCTCCTAGTCATGATAATGAAAATGCATATGCCAGTGAAACAAGCTTTGTAGGGTAGGGATGATGGTGATGATGGTGATGGTGATGATGGTGATGACGATAATGACAGATGGATAGATGGACAGATAGATAGACATATAGATAGACTGAGAGAATTATTGTAAGAAATTGAGTTTAAGTAATAGTGGGGTTTGGCCAGGAAGTCTGAAATCTATAGGACAGGCCATCAAGAAAGACTATAAACTCCAGCATGACCAGGTGCTGGAGTCCACAAGCAGAATTTCCTCTTCCTCAAGAAAATCTCAATTCTGTTCGTAATGTCTCTTACCAAGAATCATGAGTCATGAATCATGGCCATCCAGATCATGCAAAATAATCTTTATATAAAGTCAACTGATTGCAAATGTGAATCACATTTACAAAATACCTTCACTACAATATCTAAATTAGTGTTTGATTAAATAACTGGACACTAGCACCTAGTCAAGTTGACACATGAAACTAACCACCACAGAGACTAATTCCCACTCTAAAACTTACTTATGGCTCCCTGGAGTGCCATGTTCAGTAGGATTTTGAGGTTGCAATTAGCCTCAACATTAAGAGCACTTAGCAATATCTGCCAAGTGCAAGGGAAAAAGGAATGGCTACATATAGAATTTACTTTTCTTAATCTAATAACAGAAATAGATAAATATAAACACTAGTAATATAGAGTCAGTTGTGTTTAGTATCATAACAGAGAGCTCACACAAAATACTATACTATCAAGAAAAATTCAGCTGTATATCATGATGTAAACATGGTTTCTCTGGGGTAATACAAGGTATACTTTGTTTTCCAGTAGCCAATTTTTCAGTGAGAATATACAATTTAGTAAATTCGTTGAGCAGTAAAAAGTAATATTTAAAACATCTAAACAAAAATAATAGAGAGATGAAAGGTGAGTTATATTTCCTCTCCATGTTCACAACGTACTAATAAAAAAATACTGAAATGACATACACATAGATTATTTAAATTAATATTTATAAACAAACTCATTATATTTTAAGTATATGACTGATATATTTGGAATTTCTTTTTTTTTTAATTTTTTTTAATTTATTTGACAGACAGAGATCACAAGTAGGCAGAGAGGCAGGCAGAGAGAGAGGAGGAAGCAGGCTCCCCGAGGAGCAGAGGGCCAGATGTGGGGCTCAATCCCAGGACCCTGAGACCATGACCTGAGCTGAAGGCAGAGGTTTAACCCACTGAGCCACCCAGGCGCCCCATATTTGGAATTTCAATGCACATTTGTTGGTCGATGAACAAATGACAGTGCAGTAATAGATGAGATTGAGATTTTCACCATGATAGGAGTTTCTGCAGGCTCGCCAGGACACTTTTCCCAGTCTGTGTGTACACTTTCAATGTTTAGGCTCTTCTGACCCCAAACTTGGTCTCTTATATTCCCCTTTTTGTAACGCATTCCCTTTTTGTAATGCATTCTGAACTTTGCTTTCTGCCTTGCATGCATGTCCCTGCCAAACCTGATCCGTGCCCAAGACTCTCCTCATTCTCAGGACGCTCAGGGTCCCAGGTAGGCCTACCCAGATCACTTGTAGGGCCCTTATTTCTCTGCTAATGGGTCAGACTGCCATTAGATTGAATACCCCTTCTAAAATCTTTGACTACCAGAAAAATCTTTCTGGTCCCCAAACTGTCTGCAATGCCTATTTCAGAGTTTTATAAATCCTCTCTAACTACATTTCTCCCATCTTCCTCCCAGTGGTTTTATCCCCGTGTCCCAGAAACTCTCAAACCTGGTTCTTTTTTAATGGTTGTTTTACTTGTCTACTAAGTGTATGAATGGAAATTACTGAGAGTAAAATGCTTTGTTGTCCTATATTCCTCAGTTACTGGCATCTTTCCAATTCTACATCTCTTTTACACCATAAATTCTCCAAACTTAATGTCCCATGTTTGCCTTAAATAGAGTTAATTGGTATAATGAGGCATCAATCGAAAAAAATACTTTGAGTTAGAAACAAGTTTGGAAAAGGTAAACTAAATTCTCTAACACATGGAGTTTTGCCTCTGGGAGTGTCTGGAGGTATCTTTGGTGGTCACAGTGGGAGGAGTGGATGCTACTGACATCTAGTGGGTAGAGGCCAGGGATGCTGCTTGAGGTCCTACAATCCACCGGACAGCTCCGCAACCCCCATTCTCTCCCCAATTCCACCCCCCCATAACAAAGGGGTGTGAAGCCCAAAATGTCAGGAGTGACAAGGTTGAGAAATCTAGAGATAAATAAAGGAAACTTCAAATTACTTTTTGGTATGGATGAGTAATAAAGATAGATGAATTATCAATCTGCATTTTCACCAAAAAGAAAATAAGCTTAAATTTAAATTTCTTTCTGAGAGATAGATTGTTTAGCTAAATGAACTTCCTGATTGTAAATTGTTTCAGCAAATGTTCAGAGTGTATCGGCATTTTTCTTGAATGATTTTAAGTATATTCCTGCCTAAAGGCAGTGGAGAAAATGTAAGAATATTTCAGGATTTTTATATTATTAGCATTCTGGGAACAACCGATACCAGTTCACAAAATAAACAAACAAAACCCAAAAGATGTGTCACCACTCTGGGACTTTTTCCTGATTTTCTTTTACTGGTGTGTGGATTACGAAATTATCTTTCTCATATATCCGTATTATGTCTTCAGTCTCATCACTGAAGTTTATAATATTTAACATTACCTGCGAAATAGCCTAATGATTGACATTAAAAAATCTTAGCTCATTTTCTCAAAATTTGTATTTGTGCTACCTCGATGGTAAATAACAGCAATTGCTCTACTATTTGGAGTTAATCTGTACTCAACTCTTTGGGGTTGATTTGTATTCTTCAACATTTGAGCAATGAATTATCCTTCCAATTGATAGCTATTTTAACACAAAATACAGAAGAATGCAATTTCATATATTATTAGTGGATCCAGACCCCCCCCCCCCCTCTTTTTCTAACTGAGAGCTCTTCCTTATGGCTACATAGTAGTTCTATTCATTGCATTGTTGTTGTTTATTTTTACTGAAAACAGCATTTTAAAATCATTTTAAATAAGAGAACTCAGGTTAACTTACACTTGATGTCAGAGAAGGATTGATTTTTTTTCAGAGGATGTTTGGATATTTGAATAGAGCTGGTGCATTCATTTTAATCCAGTCAGGAGAACTGACCTTTCCTGTGAGGAGCTAGGTGTATAGATAACACTGAGATAACAACTGTAGGAAGCAGCTCCCACAGCTGGAGCTGGGAGAACAGAAGAATAAGGTTGGACTAGTCAGAACACAGAATCCTGGAACCCTTAGGAGGGTCCTCTTAAATTGATGCAAGAGAAGGATTGATTTTTTTGGTAATTTTTCATAATTGTAATTTATAATACTTTTAATTAAAATATTGAAAGTTTCTGCATTAAATGATATTTGGTATTCCTTACTATTTAGAGTGGCCATTTTGAGAGGTTTTGATAGCTTCTATTTTTTCCCAAGTATTCGTAATCTCTACTTCCTCTTACTTACCTTGCTTCAGGAAAGAATGTCTCTTTATATCTTGGATTATAGCTATGTATGTGCATGCCTTATCTTTCCTTTTAGATTACAAACTGTGGAAAAGAAATGTGCCCTTTTCCACCTTATATCTCCTGACATACTCAACCAAATTTCTGGAAATTAGAGCTGCATATATAACTATATATATATATATGAAGGTGTGTATCTTCTGTATCTATAATTAAAGAGAAACTGAATTGATACTGTAATATAACAGGAAACACACACACACACACACACACACACAGGAGGAAGCCAAGAATATGATATGGCTCTGGCATTAATGAGCTATGTGACCCGAGGCAAGTAATCTAATCTCTTTGGGCATCAAGTCTTCTAGTCTATGTATGATATTTTTACTCATACAACCTAAATATAAAATGAGCAATGAGCTCTGTTCCCACTTTCTCTAAGAGATAGGTAGAAATAAAGGTCCCTTATTCAGGCAAAAATACCTGCTGCTGCCAACTTTAATCAAATTCTTAAAGTCATAGTCTTCAGGCAGCTGTTCTTGTAAGTGAAGAAAATAGTTGATGACAGCTTCTGGCCTTGGAAGCCTCTGGCAGTTCCAGCTTTACAGGTCTTTTCAGTAGGATCCCCGTAGTCAACTCCTTTTCTCCTGGGTGTTCAACCTTGGATATTATTAGTACTCACTATACCCCCTGTGAGGAGGAAAGTTTCCGTGTGAGTGGAAGAGGCCTGTACAGGCAAATGGAAGTGTTGTCCACGAAGCAGGCAGACAATCCAGGAGCATTTGATAATGAAAGTATTGTTGTTCAGCTCCAGACCTACCCTCCTATCCTCTTCTTTATGATCCTGGAACTGGAAGTGTGCAAACCACACTTCTTCCATCCAGCTGGCCCTGTTAAGCTCTGCTATATGGAAATTTAAGGAAAGGTTAGAAGGGTGGAGGAGAGAAAAAGAAGTTGCTCTTTCCTGTATGCTTTCCCTTTCTGTTAGCATCATGTCGGCTGTGACACCTGGTCTAGTTTGATTTTTTCTAAACTCTCATGGTACCTCAGTGTACCCCTCAGAAGTATCAGTCCAGCTGGCTGAGGCACTCTCTTCAGGGGTCTTAGTAGGAGCTCCAGAAAGTTCCACTCCAAGATTCTGTGTTCTGACAGGCTTGACCTTATTCTCTGTTCTCCCAGCTCTAGCTGTGGGAGCTGTTTCCTGTAGTTGCTATCTCAGTGTTACCTAAATACTCAATTCCTCGTATTGAAATGAATGCACCAGCTATATTCAAATATGCAAACAGGCAGAAGCACAAAGCCATTAGCGAACAATAGAAATCTAAACACACACATACGATTTGAAGGTGGAACTTTAGTCCCATGATGTGTACATATGAGCGTGCATGTGTGTATGTCGGGCCTCGTGGGCAAGAACAGGACAGGGCACAGTTTAAAGTCCCAAAATGCTTGAAAAATCAAGGCAGTTATTAATACAGAAGCTTAAGAATTCTTAAGATGGTAAAATAGCCCAATTTCTGACTTCATCTTGCAACATCAACTCTAAATTACAGTAGTGAAAGAAACTTGGATTCTGCTAGTAAAATAAAATAAAATAAAACAAAATAAATACAAATGATAAAGGCACTTGGGTGTACTGTTGGCTAAGCATCCAGCTGTTGGTTTCAGCTCAAGTAGTGATTTCAGTGTCCTGAGGTCGAGCCCTGAGTCAGGCTCTGACCTCAGCTCAAGTCTGCTTAAGACTCTCTCTTCCTCCCTCGCTGTCCCTCCCCTCTCTCTACAAAAATAAATAAATAAATCTTTCTAAAAATGACAAGATGATGTGGAGAGAACAAAGGGCTGTCTTGATCTGCCACATTTGTGAGAAGCAAAGGTTGAGGCCTGAGATAAGTGGTAACCCCAGGCAGGAGTACAAGAAGAGTTTTAGTTTGTGCTGTAGCATCCACTGCCTTTGGACAAACAGTGCTTTCCCTTCACCTCAGAAATTGGCAGAGACAACCTTACAACAAGGGCCTCTACATGATAACATCAGGGAAATAGGAGAACATCCACAAAACGGTGAAGAAAATACATGTGGACTGAGATGCCACCTTCTGGCATTCATTCCTCCTCTCCCTCTTCTTCACCCTAGACCTGATGGATTACAAATCCAAGGTGACTGCCTTCTCCCACCACTGCTGTTTTGAAATAAGAAAAAATAAATAAATAAAGATGAAAACTTGCTGAGAGTAAGTGCCTGGGAAGTGGAAGCAAACAGGCATGATAAACAGTGGTCCTGTCATTCCTGGATCCATCCTAGGAAACGGGGATAAATCATAAGACTTACACAAACTGGAGAATACATAAATATCATATATAAGAATTCTTCCAGAAAGCAACAGAGAAGAAGAAAAAGAGGGAAAATGTAATGCCGGGGTGGGGAGGGTGTGGAGAGGGTGGCTGGGTTGGACACTGGGGAAGGTATGTGCTATGGTGAGTGCTGTGGAGTGTGTAATCCTGGCAATTCACAGAGCTTACCCCTGGGGCTAATAATACATTATACGTTAATTTAAAAAAAATGTAAAAGAAAAGCTAAATGATTAGAGAAGTCAAAGTGGCACATATGTTCAAGAAATCAATAAGGATAAAAATCCTGAGTATGGGTCTTAATTTACAGTTACTCATGATAGAACCAAAAAGAACGTATAAATTTAAACTAAAGAAGAAATCTCTGTCTCCACTGGCAGGGATGGGGAGAGACAAAAAACACAGCATATGGGAATATGAACTAAGATGACAAAAACAAATCATAACGTACTAGGAACAAATGTATGTATAAATGGGTTACTCATCAATGAACAGTCATTAAAAAAATCAATAAATTCTAAAATACCTAAATCACATACACTATGTTTTTGCTCATAATGAAATAAAATTAAGATTTAAAAATGGATTAATAATGAAAATCCCATATGTGGAATCCAAAGAATATCTCATTGAATAATCCTTGTATTTAAAGGAAAATTAAGATCTATTTAATGGTGATAATGATGAGAACCCTATATGATAATTTTGTGAGATGCAACAGAAGTTGGGGTTAGAGGAAACTTTAGAGCTATAAAGACATTTACTGCAACACGAATAGAGTCAAAATAGATGAGCAAAAGATTCAACTACAGAAAGTGTAGAAAAAGAAATCAGTTCAACCCAGAGACTGAGGCAGTTATGAATAGACATCTCTGGTTAGGAGAAGTGGGTTCAAATGTGGAGTTTTGTTCTCAGGAGACTTAGTGACTAGAAATAAAATAAAAGATGAAAGCTAGAGTCAGAGTCAGAATGACTAAGGGATAAATCTCCTAGTAAGAAAAGGGACATCCTTAAGTTCTTCATATTCATGTAAACACCATTTTGGGGTGACCAAGGATCTGAGTACACAAGGGGGAGAAAACAGTGCTAGGAGCAGTTGAGTGTTAACAAAAATCTCTGGGGTTACCCACAGCTCGGCCTTTATCTCCTATCTGCTGCTAGCCACGTGTGACCTTGGGCAAAATATTTGGCCTTTCAGACTCAGTTTAATGCTCTATAAGAAGCTCCTCTCAGAGGTTTTGCAAGAAACAAATGAAAAAATATATTTATTGTGAGAGTTATTAATATTTTGGGCATGGAAAAAAATATGAGGACAAATGATTCTCAGTCTGCAGCACCTTTAGTGGTAAACATAGACCATTCCCCCAATAAGCTGGCCTTCCTAGGAGCAAATCTTTTGTGCTATCACTTTTTATAGAAGCACTTTCTTTGAATATATTTTCTTAGAGTATAGAAGCCAGACACATCCGAACTCCACATTATCAGAACCCAAATTAAGCTACCTCACAGCCCATCAATTCTCTGAGGCCTGAGAGAAGCCTACAGATAATAGTTTGGCTCAATTTTACTTCTTTCACTCAATATCTGGCACTTCTCCTTTTTTCTACTACAACCATCATGTCTTGGGGGGGGGGGTCATACCCCTCACTCGTTCTGGGATATAATTGAATATATTATCATCTTGGGGACTGAGTCATCACCTGAAAGTCCTCCTGTGTCTTCTCCAAAAGCAGAAAGACTATATGCATAAGTGTGCATATGGTGATGCCTACTGCCTCCAAATTAGGCATTTAAACTGATCTGAAATGAGTAAATAACTTCTTGCTGGGGAGCAATAAAAACTAAAACTAGAATGTGTCAAATGTTGAGTACTGAACACTTATGGGATATGAACAGATCCCTTTGAAGAACTCAGTCCATAAAATTCTTAGTATGTTTCCTTCCACATCAGTTCAATACCCCTAGTTTCAAAAATTAGATTTTACCATCATATTTTGAAGATGTGACTTGTCTAATAATTTGAGTAGCACAAACAAGTTCTTTGAAACAATGAGGATGGTTTTGGCATTTATTTCAAGCTCTTACCATAGAAATAGTATTGTTATTTTATTTTTAAATTTCAGATTAATATTTACCTATTAAATTTACCATATGGTTAAGTTTTGGGAATTGTCATTTTTTTTTAATAGACTAGATTAGATTTTCCTAAACTTGTCTGCTCATAAGAACTATCCAGACTAATTGTTAAAATATACAGATTTCAATGCTCTACTCTACTGAATAAAGTTCTCTAAGGAAGGAACCTGGAAATCTTACTTTTAATAAAAGCCTTGTGATTCTTCATATTCAGAATAAGTTAGAAATATCAGTAATGGGTAGAGAGTAAAGAAATCTATATGGCTTCAGATTATCTGGTTGTCATGCGAATCCCCTAGAAATGAACTCTTTGTCCTATAATACTCCATTTATTTTTAAGCTGTGTACAAATTAGCAAATTTGGTATGTTTATGGAAGAAAAAATGAATGGGCCTCCATATGAATTAGGATTAAGTGTGGCCCTTCTCACACCCAATTTCTAAGTTAATGCTAAATCAGCAACCAAAAGAAGTTTTCTAGGTCACAGGAAGACATGTGTGATACAAATGTTCTGTGAAATTGAGGTATTGAACAGAAGAGCTAACCGAACAGTCTCTAGAATCAGCTTATCTGGGTTAAATCTCAGTTCCAACCATGGACTTGGTTGACCTCTGGTAAGTTACTTCTCTTGCATCTGTTTCCTCACCTGTAAATAAATAAATAAATAAATAATTAAAAGGCTCTACTTCATAAGATTGTTATGAGGTTTGAATATAATAATTTATGTAAATCATTTCAAATAGTATTATGTAAATGCTTCCTCATATTGCTGCCGTCATGCATTTATTTTTAAAATATTTTCAAGATATATGTATACACTCAAAGTATTAATATGCATTTAATACATAATCCAGGTATTATACAAACCTCACTTAATTGTCACACTAGTCATTTGTGAGCAATTTTAACCCCATTTTATAGGTAAAAAAAATTGAGGCTCAGAAATTTATGTAATTAATCTAAAGTCACATAATTACAAAGAAGTGGTTCAAACCAAATGTTGATTATTCATAGCTAAGAGAGATCACATCCAACTGGGGACAATTAGCATTATTGACCTAGATGACTACACATTTTTTAACATCCTACAATTAAGTTACTTTTCTTAAGCTCTTAATCTTGGTTAGTTTGTGCATAGCTGGATGTTCTTTATCAGTAGTTTTCTTTAACTTGAAATATTTTTATTAGTTTATATTTCTCAGGTGTGATGACTGTGAGAGAACATATTCCTGGAAGATGGTAAAGGCTGTGGTACTGGTTAGATTATGGTAAGAGCAGCTCAATGGGATCATCTCTGTAAGGGTTGATGTTTAAATGAAGCAGTCCTTTGGAACTGGCTGAGGAAAAGGGATTTAAGTTTAAAGAAACTTTAGTTGAGAACTACCAGTTGAGAAGACAAGACTTTGGAGCCTCCTTGAATAAAAAGTGGCCTTAGTCAATAGGGTAGAAATACAAATGTAATGTTGTATTCCTTCTGGACATCTATGAACATAGAAAGGCCACTTTTTTTTTTTTTTTAATTTCATGCAAGTTATAGTACAGAAGTGATAGGACCTCAAAAATAATAGGAAAAAAGTGCTAGGGCTACAGAATTTGTTTCCAGGGCGCCTGGGTGGCTCAGTTGTTAAGCGTCTGCCTTCGGCTTGGGTCATGATCCCAGGATCCTGGGATCGAGCCCTGCATCAGGCTCTCTGCTCGGTGGGAAGCCTGCTTCTCCCTCTCCCACTCCCCCTGCTTGTGTTCCCTCTCTCACTGTGTCTCTCTGTCAAAGAAATAAAATCTTTTAAAAAAAATTTTGTTTCCAAAGAATACATCTGTCCATAGAGGATGAGAGATTTCATTGCACTTGGGTTTCACCTAGAAGGTTGTCTCAGCTGACCACTTGTGCCCCGTATCAGTCAGGAATGTCATAACATCAAATCAAAGCATTTTACAATAATTTCCAAGAAAAGAGTACATTACACATGTCAGGATCTATTCCCTATTTCAATTTTACCTGTTAATTAATGTTTTATTTTTACATGGATTAATACCTAGATTTTATTCTGAAGAATCTTGGTTTTTGTCCCTTTATGGTTCTATGCTCTAATAGTATTTGAAAAATTATAAATATGAAGATATACTTGGCAATTGGTTGTAAAACATCATGTTTTATTTTATCTTCTTTGTCTCACATACCATGGTGTTTAACAAGGCCCCTAAAAGATTCTGTTGCATCCTAAAGTATGAGAACCACTAAAATATTATAACCAATAGTCTATTTTTCTCATTAATTGCATCAAAAATATTTTCTGGTTATGCCAGCTCCTTCAAGAGTTGCTAAGGAAAGACCAGACTAGATACTTTTCATTGCAAAAGAGAACCTCAGAGCAGAACCTGTGTTTAACAAGGTCCCTAAAAGATTCTGTTGCATGCTAAAGTATGAGAACCACTGATACAGTATAATGAATGGTCTATTTATTTTCGGGGTTAATTGCATCAGAAATATCTCCTGGTTGTGACAGTTCCTTCAAGAGTTAAGGAGAGACCAGACTAGATACTTTTCATTGTAGAAAGGAACCTGAGGCAGACACCATCTCAGACACCATCAAATATATGGGAAGTCTTGCTATTTTATATTCTATAAACCATTAGAATTTTAGAAGGCCAGTGATAGCATCCCTATTATCCACCTGAATTCACAAAGCAAATGAGAGATACATTTAGGGAATAGAAAGAGAGAAGCTAGATATACTTTCCCTCCTCCCTGTCATTGACATAGTTAGGTAGGGATAAGCCTCTAACTTAAAAGAGATGAGTTTGTAATTCAATGCAACCTACTATTGCAAGAACATAGCAGGGAAAGGAGGTAGTATCTAAAACTAACATGCCCAATTCCTTTTTCTAAAGTCATAAGGAGGTTAAGTGTCCCTCTTTGTCTTCTGGGAAAGTGTAAGTGAAAAGGCAGAGAACAAGAACATAATTCTAATAGATGTTTCTAGGGAAACATGAGAAGATGGGCAAAAGCGTTCTCTAAAATGAACAATGATTGAGTTGATACAACAACTCTTGAATGGCATTTATTCAACTGGAATTTATTGAGCACCATCTTTCTCAGAAATTATGTTAGGATGGTGTGGAATGCAAGAATGAGAATTTAAAAACTGTGGTAACTATGGATTTAGAGAACCACATGGGTAAGATTTATGTTTTAATTGCAAAGGAAATATTTATTTTGGTCTATATTCAAATCTTTATTTACTGTTTGAGAAGATAACACACATGATTGTATAAACAGCAGAGTTATTCCAAAATAGTTTTACAGAATAGATTAAAAGATAATTGAAAGATCTCATTGATAAAGAATATATTTATATTGTGTCTAGATGGTCTGTCCTATCACTTTTCTACCTCTTCTTTAAAAACCAAATATCTCCAAATAATTCTCAGTGGAAAGTCTAAATCAGGATACTTTGAAGGACAATGTATAAATAAAGGGAGTTATTGTTAGAATAGTGAGTGACATAAATAAGAAGAGCAAAATCACATGTGCAAATCAAAACCACTTCAAATTTCAATGTCTTTCCAACACCTAAAAATATTCACACAAATGAAAATAAATGTTAATTCAAAAATAAACTTTGCAAGTTGACAATAAATCACTTGCTATTTATAATAAAAGCAGGAATTTGTAAAGCTAAAGAGAAAATTGCTCCTCTAGTACTAAAAGATGCTTATCAGAATGTGACAGGACAAGGGTTACACATTCAAATGTAACAAGATTAGGCTTTGGATTCCCAAAGTAGAAAGAACATGTTCAGCAGAAATGGTTTTTACATTGCCTGTTGGGCTGCTTTAGAATTAATTCTATTTATCTTTGGCATCAGCTGTGGTTCTGAGACTAGAGATTTTTTAGCCAGAGAAAAAAAAAATCAGAAAAACTGGATTCTAGAATCTTCTAGTTGATAAAACACAATGTAACACGGCTTTTATTATACACTGACTTAATTAGTTTTAACATAATTATAAAATGTTATTTTAAAACTTGATATTTTTATATTTGTGGAATGTAAAAATGTAAAAAAAATAAAAATAATTTATACACAAAAGAATCTATTTATTATAGAATATCTATTTTATTCTCCATTATTTCCCAATACTTAATACTTTTTTGTTTAGTAAAAGGAATTAAAGAAAAAATTTTGAAACTGAGCAGCCCTTTTTTTTTTCTAGGAAATATTTTAAAATTGCACTTTTATTAAGCAAAACATGTAAAAGTATAAAATGAATATGAATATTCACAACAGTTATATTTATATATCATATATATATAAAGCTATTTATATATGTATATATAAATTTCTTAGGTAATTTGGCTAATTTTCCACTTGTTTAGTTCCACTTGAAGTAATCCTTTTTATAAATTAACACCACCAAGAGTCGTCCCTACCTTTTCTTTAAAATTAACTATACTCAGGATGCCTGCGTGGCTCAGTGGGTTAAGACTCTGTCTTCAGCTCACTTCATGATCTCAGGGTCCTGGGATCGAGCCCCGCATCGGGCTCTCTGATCAGCAGGGAAGCCTGCTTCCCCCTCTCTCTCTGCCTGCTTCTCTGCCTACTTATGATTTCTCTCTGTCAAATAAATAAATAAAATCTTTAGAAAAATTAACTATCATCACAGAATCTCCATTTTGTTAGAGTTCTGATATATGCAGTACTCCAATATACATGTTGCAATAGACTGAATGTTTGCATTCTTTCCAAAATTCATATGTTGAAATCTTAACCCCAGTGTGATAGTATTAAGAGAAGGAACTTTTAGGAGGTAATGAGTCAGGAAGATGAAACCATCATAAGTAAGATTAGTGCCCTTATTAAAGAGACCCTAGTGAGCGCTCTCACCTCTTCTGGCATGTGAGAACGCAGGGAGAAGACGGTCTTCTGTGACAGTAAGTGGGCTTTCCCCAGACACTGAATCTGTGAGCACCTTGACACTTTTCAGCCTTCAGAACAGTGAGAAATAAAAGTTTGTTGTTGAAGCCACCTGGTCAATGGTATTTTTATTACAACAGCCTGAAATAGACCAAGGCACGTGGATATTTGTGTGTTTTGTTTTAACAGTTGAAGGTTTTAATATATATTATCATTCAAAATCTAGTATTCTGTTAGGAACACTGTTTTATGTCATGAGGATACAATGGGAATAGTATAAAGCTGATCCATGCACGATCCTGACAAATATAAAAGATAAACACATTTAACAATGCCAGACTCTCTGAGACAAATGTGACTGAAGATAGACTCACTGAAAAAAATGTCTGTGGTGCTGAAGATGAGGGAAAATGGTACAGGAATTATAGAATATTTGTCCTATTGTGTCTGGCTTATTTCAACAGCATAATATTTCTAAGTTTATCCATGTTGAATCTATCAGAGATTTATTTCTTCTTTGTAGCTGAATAGTATTTCATTGTATATATACACCACATTTTGGTGATCCATTTATCTGTTGATGGACACGCGTGTTGTTCTCTCTTTTGGTTATTGTCAATAATGCTTCGGTGAACACTGGCATATGAGCAATCTATTTGAGGCCTGGTTATTAGTTCTTTTGGATATTTATTAGTGTGGTATTGCTGAGTCATATTGTACTCATATAATTGGCAGTGGGCCAATTATATATGGTTCTTATTACATTGAAGTATGTTCATGTTCCTTCTATGTCCAATTTGGTGAGAGCTATTATCAAGAAAGGATACTGAATATTACCAAACACTTTCTCTGCATTTATTGAAATTATCATTTTAAAATTCTTTACTCTGTTACTGATTTATATATGTTGAACCATCCTTGCATCACAGGGTTAAAACCCACTTTATTATGGTGCATTATTTTTTTAATGTGCTATTGAATTCAGTTTGGTAGTTTTTGTTAAGAATTTTTGCATTTATATTTATAGGGATATTGGCCTATAGTTTTCTTTTATTGTAATGTTCTTTTTTTTTTATTGTAATGTTCTTGTATGGCTTTGAGAGCAAGGCAATTCTGCTAAGATGAGTTTGGGAGTGCTCCTCCTTCATTTTTTTGTTTTGTTTTGTTTAAATAGTTTGAAAAGGATTGGCATTAATTCTTCTTTAAATATTTGGCAGAATTCATCAGTTCAGTTATCTGACCCTAGACTTTTCTTTGTTGGGAGTTTTTGATTACAGCTTTAGTCTTCTTAGTTATTTTTGGTTATTCTCAGTTATTTTTGGTTTCTTCATATTTTTTATTTCTTTAAATCTAATCCTCAGAGATTGTGCATTTCTAGGAATTTATTACTTCTAGATTATCCCATTATTAATTGTTCACAGTAGCCTCTTTGACCTAGCAGACAGTAGACATCCTATTCAGCAGCACCAGAATACACATTCTTCTCAAGCACACATGGAAATATTTCTAGGGTGGATCATATGTTGGGCCACAAAAAAAGTCTTGACAAATTTAGGATTAAAATTACATCAAGTATTTTTTTCAGATTCTAACTGTATAAAAGAAAATTGTATGAATTGTATGAAAATGGTATGAATGAAAAATAAATGACAGAAGGAAACTATAAAAGTTACTAACACTTAGAAACTTAGACAACACACTGCTGAACAATTAATGTGTAAAAGAAGAAATTGAAAGAGAAATCAGAAAGCATCTTAAGAGAAATAGAAAGAAAACACAATATACAAAACTTATGGTATGTAGCAAAAGTTGTTCTAAAATGTTTATAATGATAAACACCTACATTGAGAAAAAGGAAAGGTCTCAAATATATACTGTAACTTCGTACTTCAAGAAATTAGGGGAAAGAAACAGTAAATTAAATGTTAGCAGAAAGAAGGAAATAATAGAGATTAGAGCAGAAATAAATGAAATAGAGACCAGAAAGATAATGGCAAAAATATCAGTGAAACCAAGAGTTGGGTTTTTTTGAAAACATGAACAAAACTCACAAATCTTTAGCTAGATTACAAATTAAAAAAGAGAGATGAGTCGAATAAAATTATAAATGAAAGAGAAGACATTACAACAGATACTACAAATGAAAAAGATCACAAAAGGCTACTATGAACTGTGATACAGAAGCTCTTTCTGTGAGAGCACTCTGTCCTTGTTAGTTCTATTATGAAAATTAAAAGCTTTAGAGCTGTTCCAAAAACAGCCATTGGGATCACCATGGCATGCCCCCTTGCATTCTAAGTTTCTGCCAGACATAGCTTTATTAGTGCCTGTGTGCCATCTTTCCTCTCTCTCCTTCCTGTTCTTTTGGTTTGGATGGGATACACTTTCTCCTTCCAACACGGCCTCCCTTTGGTGCCTTTACCTGGCTAATTGCTTTTTATCCTTAAGGATTTATGTTAGAATTTACAGCCCAAGATATCTTTTTTTTTTTTTATCCTAGTTTGGTTAGGTATCCACCTTATGTACTCCCATTATGTTTAAAGTAATTACTTCATTGTATTATAATTTTATATTTTCAACTTGTTTCCCCAAATGCATCCAGTTTAGAAGAACTTACAAGATACACTATTGACTATTTCTCTTGTTATTCTTGAGTTGAGTAAGCCAATAAATTAATTTTTTCTAAGTGACAAAGCTATAATTTCAACATGGGTTTATACAATCCAAAATTCATACTACTTAGTGAATGAATGAATGGATCAGCAAATAAATAACAAATAAACTGTACTAAAATGCATAAGGTAGACCAACTCACTTATATCATGGATATAAGGAAGTAATTTATATTTATTAGGAAAGCCCTCCCAGCCCCATTAAGTTATTCTAAATCGTTCATTCACATTTAGGAGGCACATTACTCCCCAAATGTGTGCTAGTGGTATTCCACTTTTTGCCAAGTGGAGATGGAAGCAGAGTTTCTTCTTCTTAGCAAAAAGTCAGATGGCTTTAGAGTTATCAAAAATAAACTTACGTTTAAAAAAATGAACCTCCCTTACTCTCTACAATGAGGAAAACTCTTAAGAATCTGTTGGTTCTAACCTGCTTTCACTGTTTTCCAGATTGAGAGCTCATAATTCTGAGCCTGTAAATTACCTATAAAATCAAAGAGACGGAAGGGTGTCATGGTACAAAGATGAACTAGGAATAGAAAGGTGTAGGTAAAGGGTGTGTTGCTGGAGTTTCAATTTTTTTATTATTTGGTATATCAGCTCTGCTAGGTAGGGCTTAGTGTCGTGCATTCTCTGAAAATGCAAAACTCCACAATCAGCTTTGGATTCTGACTCATAAAAGCCTCAAATCTCCCCATCTACAATAACGACTTTCTATATGAATGACAGTGTTTGCTCTCCCTTATCACCAAAGTCATGATATAGATGCCTATGGAAAGTGTTCCAGTGGAGATGACACCAGGAGGCTGGAGCAGTTGCAAAAGAGCCGTAGGGGGCAGTGACAGAGAACGTATTAGAACGTTGCTGACTTACTTCTCAATCTATGTTGGATCTAATTATCTAGGGTAAATCAACAGACTGACTGCCTAATCATGCTGAGTATGTGAAGGGAGAGAGGACGGCAAATTTCATTTTCAAAAGTGGAAATTGACAAAGTAGAATTATCTAACTTCTTTCAAAAATAGCACTAGAGGATTGATGCTTGATTATGCTAATCACCATTGATTTTTCTCATTTTGAATTGAATTTAGAAATAAGACTAAGGGTGATTTGCACATTCATCTTTTCGCGGAAATTGGCCAAACTCCTCAGGCTGGCACTCAAGGTCATCTGTAATCTGGTGAAAATCTATATCCGATTTTGATCTTACTATTCCCAGCTAAAGCCTTTTGTTGGTGATGGTGGCTGATTTACTGCTCTCTGAAGCTGCTTTCACTTGATAGACCACATGAATTGCTCTCCTGTTCCTTCTTCATATAAACCTGCTCTTTCTTCAAGCTGAGGACTGCGCTTGAATTGATTACAGATCCAGTGTCTGACTAGATGAATGAACACATTTTGACTATCCTTTTCAAGGAGTTCAGTTATTAGAGACACCTTATAGCTAGAATATTATAGGGTGTATCCCAAGATACCATAGTTCTAAGAGACTCTGTTGCTTGAGGGGATTAAGAAATATTGTATTAAAGGAATTTCATGAAAACCTACTTTGTTCTAATAGTCGTCTAGCATATTAGATATAATATTACATTAGTACATATAATATTATATATGACAGTACATATTATATTATATATAACTATAATATATTATTATATTAGCATATAATAGTCTACTAACATCTCTTTTCTGAAATAAGGCTTCAGAAAGGTATCCTAGCTTATTCTAAAATTGTATTAGAATAGCTGATCCGAGATAGGGACATTTTCTTGTTAAGAATGCCAGTTTACTCTGTTTTACTTGACTTGGAGTCTGTCCATCAGACATTGATAGAACGCTAGTGTGGAGTCAGGTAAACTGATATGTGATGCCTCTTAGGTTTGTGACTTGACAAGGGATTCAATGTCTTTGAGCCTCATTTTTTTCACCTGTAAGACACAGATGAAAGATGTACTTCACTGAGATATGAATATTCAGTAAATAATGTTGGTAAAATTATTTGGCAAACTGCCTAGCAATTAGTAAGTGTTCTGTAAATATCTTGGGATCCTTCCAAGGGCATAAAGTGAAATATATGGTTTAAACATTTGTAGTATGGTGGTATAATAACATGACATGTTTAATATCTAAAATGTAAAACTTAACATAGAAATTGTGTAGTCCAACAACTTCATTTTATGTTTAAAAAGACTCAAAGAGTTGAAGTAACTTAGGTTATCCCATGGCAGTTTATTGTTATATGCCATATTTTGGTTTTATTTCATTTTTTTATTAATTACTTGAGGAGCATACACATAGACAGACATGGAGCTTTTGACTCTGGGTTACCCTCACTTAAATTTCAGGAAGATTATGTAAGAGTATCTGGTTAAGGGTGCTTATAGTGTTTTACTTAAGCTTAGCTAGCTCTTTGAAACACTACAATATCAAACATGGAATGTTAATATAACTTAAAACAGAAACAACCCAAAATAGAATCCCTAGATGTCAATAAATGTTAGGAAGAGAGTTCATAGGGAAAAATGAAGAGAATTGTGGTGGATATGGCCAATTGATTCTGGTGTTTAGATTTTGTTTTGTTTGGTTTTTATATGGCAGAGCAACCAAAGTGCAAATGGAATGGAATGTAAAGGTACGACTAGTTAAAACAGATAACAGAAATTTTCCACCACCCTGCAGCCTCTGGGGTTAAGGCTAACCCAAAGGAAATAGACCAATATGATTTGTTGCAGAATCTTAAGAGATTTTATTGACCTCATGTGACTGTCATTACAACAGGTTATGGAGATCTCAAACCTCGCTCAAATGGACAAATTCAGGGCAAAACTTATGTAAGTTAAAGAACATTATCCAATTGTAATAACTATCACAGCTAGTGCTTTTCATTTTTTTCTTTGACTTAAATTATTTTATTTAAGTCTCACAGCAGTCCCCATGAGGTAGGCATTATTGCTCCCATTTTATAGAAGATGAACTGTAGGTTTGAAAGCTTAACTAAGTTGTTGAAGGTCATATGGCAAATGGGAGTAGAACCAGGATTTGAACCAAGGCGTTTTGCCTCCAGAGCCTGAACTCTTAGTTATTTTATAAAACTGAAAGAGATCTTAGTCCCCCTCCACCCCGAATTCATGTCTCTTCACCTAACAGTGTAACAATGAACATCCCAGACAAACAGCAGGGGGCATGAACAAGAAAGACCAACCCAGGACTCTGTTAATGTGCTCTTTGATCCCTCACAATGTGGGGAATGGTCCTGGAGGGTCTCCTCTTATCTTTTTGTGTTGGCAACATCTGCCCATCTGCCCAACTAGAATCCAGTTACCAAGGGTGTCACCAGTTATTTAACCCATCCATTGCAATACAATGTAGTATGAGGCGTGGATAGCGGCAGTTGCTTCTCTCATTCAAACATGGTGGCAGATGATGTCCATGTGACAAACTGTGATGGGTTCAAATAGAGACAGTCTAAATGAGTCTGGGGCTTTGTCACCAACAAGACTAAGACTTGAGTAAGCTACTTAGGTACTGCCACACTTAGCTTCCTCTTTTATAAAGTTAAGATGATAGTGTGTCATTGTTACCATAATTCATAGTAATAGCAATAGTATTCATCTGAATTAGCATTTAAGAATGATACTTTTCGGGGCGCCTGGGTGGCTCAGTGGGTTAAGCCGCTGCCTTCGGCTCAGGTCATGGTCTCAGGGTCCTGGGATCGAGCCCCGCATTGGGCTCTCTGCTCCGCGGGGAGCCTGCTTCCCCCTCTCTCTCTGCCTGCTGCTCTACTTGTGATCTCTCTCTCTCTGTGTGTCAAATAAATAAATAAAATATTTTAAAAAAAAAGAATGATACTTTTCTCTTCTTCCATCCAGACTGAAATAATATATTCATTCATTTCTTCATCCATTATTCAATCAACAAATAGGTCCTGGGATAAAACCCACTTCCTGCCCTCCAGGTTTTGCTGAATAAACAAACATTTTGAGCTCACTTTTCTCAGACTTTCAACTTTACAGTACTCAGCATCCTGGATTTTCTATTCTTCCTCAAGTCCCTATATTTATTTAGCCGCCTTTTTTCCCCTTTCTTTTAAAAACTTGGAAATGTCCTTGCTCAATCCTGACTTGATTTCCCCTCTCTCGCAAAAGGATCATTGCCCTTATGTCCTCTTGGTCTTTCTTCTCAGGCATGCAGTGGCTAAATTGAAGCTGTCTGCATAGGCAAGGAATGTGGCTGGGTGAATGGGATGTGTCATTTTAGCAGGCGCAGGTACATTTCCAGGCAAGATGCAGGGAAACGTATAAACTTCCATTGGAACAATCTAGGATATCTTATAGTCCATACATTTAAGATGACTTGCTCAGGTTGAGTCAGGGAAGAGACAAGGAAGAGACAGAGCAAAGAAGGGAAAAAGGTAGTGTGCATAAGTAATTCTCAATCACAAACGGAACAATAAAAAACTATGCAATCTGGCAGTGTGTGCTAATGGTTGCTTCCACATAAGTGCAAAGGGAACATTTCACTTTGAGCCCACTGAAAAGATTTTGTATATTGAAAGTCAAAAGCTGAAGATACTTCTGAAATGCTAATCTCTTGAGTGCAATCCTTAGTTGCTATCCATAAAACAATCTTAATATTCAAAAGCCGTTATAAATATTGTAAATAACTTTGGCTATTATCCTTACAAGAAAAATATAAAATAAATAAGGATATTTATGAATTAGAGCTATATGTACCCAGGAAGTCAAAGCTATTTTAAAATATACCCAGGGCGACTGGATTGCTCAGTGGGTTAAAGCCTCTGCCTTCGGCTCGGGTCATGATCCTGGGGTCCTGGAATCCAGCCCCGCATTGGGCTCTCTGCTCGGTGGGGAGCCTGCTTCTACCTCTCTCTCTGCTAGTCTCTCTGCCTGCTTGTGATCTCTGTCTGCCAAATAAATAAATAAAATCTTTTAAAAAAAATTAAAAAAATAAAATATAGCCCATATTGCATTTTATAAAAAGGATTAAAATTTAAATATTCGGATTTATATGACATAGTATATTAACATGGTATTGTATGCTATTGTAGTGTACCTGTCAGTGTTCATATGCACTCTGCCTTCTAAGAAACTCAAACTAAAATGGTTGTAATAGTAAATAGTTGGGGTCCCAGATATGCATTACCCTTCCCTATTGTTAAAGTGTACTGCCTCCTGCTTTGGCATAATATGTCACTTTTCGGTTTTTCTGGCACATTTCTCTGTTGGGAAACCATTTGGAGCTGATGATGCTTCCCCGTTGAGACATTGCAAGTGAAATCATTACAGGAGAACTTTTGTATATTAACCTAAAATTATTTCATCTTTTAAGGAAAACGAGTCCTAAAATTATTAGTAGTTGCTTTGAGTTGACTACAGGGAATGCTTTTTATTTAATTCCATCTTAAGTGGAAGTTTGTTCCTTGAACTCTAATATCATTCTTGATATTAGAAGGGAGGTAACAAAAGCAATTCCAGCACTCTGACTTCACAGAAAGCCTCTATACTTTACTAAGAACTCAAGCCAAGATAATTACTTCAAAATTTTTGTCACTAAGAAGTGGAAGTTGAATGCTATCACGCAATGCTGCAAATGTAATATTTCTGGTAAGTCTGCTGGGACATATTTATAAAAAGATCAACTTTGAGTTCTGGGAGATGTACAAAACTATTTCCTCCTTTAATTATTCTTGATTTTCTCACATTATACCATGAACTTCCTCAGAAGATAGCAGTTGGACGCCTAGTTTTTCTTTTTCTTTTTTTTTTTTTAATTTTTTACAGCAGCCCTTGAGCAAAATATGTGGAGAAAAAAGACAACCAAAAAATGAAACAAAACTGGGGCGCCTGGGTGGCTCAGTGGGTTAAGCCGCTGCCTTCGGCTCGGGTCATGATCTCAGGGTCCTGGGATCGAGTCCCACATCGGGCTCTCTGCTCAGTGGAGAGCCTGCTTCCCTTCCTCTCTCTCTGCCTGCCTCTCTTGTGATTTCTCTCTATCAAATAAATAAATAAAATCTTAAAAAAATAAAATAAAATTACCTTTAAAAAAAAAAAAAGAAAAGAAACAAAACTATGGCTTTGCTAAGGCAGCAAAGCTTTCAAATGCTGGATGTGTAGTTGCAAAGCTAGAATAACTTCTGCATTTGTCCAGTTGCCCCAGAACGAAGTTATGCTTGGGGACTGCTCACTGGCTCTATGTTTTTTTTCTTAGACATTTCATTTCATTGTCTCAAAATAGTTATACCTTTCTCAGGACTCACCTCTCAGAATTCAGAGATATTATTTCAAACAGTAAGCTACCTTTTTCTGCTACAATTTTTTTAAGTAAATATTACAAGTAGGTTGATAAAAATTTCATTTGTTATAGACCTTAATTTGCCTGAACCTTAGAGGTCACACCTCTGCCTTATATTCTTTTTCTCATTATAATCCAAATTATTTCTCTCGATGGGTTAACATAGGAAGATAATAGTGCCTGCATAACAAAACTACTGTGCTATGTATGTTTTGTTTTTGAAAAAAATCCAAATTCTTGATAAATATACCTGATTCTAATGTTTCTGTGCCAGTTTATTTTAAAGACTAAATATAATCTTATACTAATAAACAAATTTATTTGGAAATATTGATGTAATTTGAGAAGAAAATGATTTATCTTGTATTTTCTTCATTACTCTCCCTTATGAATACACAAATCAACCAAAATCATAATCAATTCTCCACTTTCATCAGTAGAAGCCATCAGAAACCTCTACATTGACAACAGCATCATCCAATTGATAATTATTTGACAAATTGACTTTCAGGCCCATGAAAATATTTTCTCTCCCGAAATTAGAATGATTAACTCTATTTGTTGGTATAATATAAAAATACACAAAATTTACATGATATTTGTTAGTTGAAAAGAATTTAAATTTCTTTAAAGTTCAACTCATAAATAAATCATGAGGAATTTCTTCACTTACCTATAAAAGAGATCTATTCTGGGTTAAACAATAATAAAAATTCCTAAAATTGGTGCAGTTCTTTCTAGATCACAAAACTTTTTCACAGAATAATCAAGCTAACATTAGTTGGACTTAATTTGTGACTATCACAGTTCTATGCAGATTATAAATATATTATCTATTAAAACATTTAAGCTCTCAACAATGTCATATGTTGAGTTCTATTCTTAACCCTCTTTTTAAGATAAGAAATCTGAGGTACAGAAAGAATAAACTCCTTTTCCAGGATGACAGATCTACTGTGTGGTATAACTGAGAGTCTGACCTAATGCAGTCAGAATCAAGAGTCTGCATTTCTAACCACTTTTTCTAGCTGAAAAACTGGGAATCCTGGAGCCAGATACATCTTCCAAAATTGATAAAATCTTAGTAGAAATGGAATAGGAATGACAAACACACCATTGAAGCTAACTAATTTAGGTGGTTGGGATTGTATTTGCAAAGACAATGCTTAAGGAAATAAAAAAAAAAGACATAAAAATTGAAGCTTCTAAGAAAATGCATGAACACATAGGTCCTTGGAAAGAAACTAAATAGATCTATATGTAGTTTTCCACACATATAAAACTTAGTCAAAATGGAAACTTAGTCAAAAGGGAGTTACACTGAAATATGCATTTATTCATTTGAAATTTATTGAGTGCTTTTACTGTACATAATAAATGGAGAACAGGGAAGAACACAACCATGATTCCTGTCTTCAAGGGTCTTATGTTTCAGAGAAGACACTAGAAACTGTGAGCATTTTACACTTGAATAATGCTTCATATTTTTTGGAGATTTTTGTATATTATTTCACAGTAAGCTTGCTAAAATAAATAGTTATGTGAGGATCTCTCTTTCCCAAATGAGTAAAGAGAGGTTCAGAGAGGTGACATGGTTCATCTAAATATAAAGTTATTAATATATGCATTAAAAAGCACATGGGGGGCACCTGGGTGGCTCAGTGGGTTAAAGCTTCTGCCTTCGGCTCAGGTCATGATCTCAGGGTCCTGGGATCCAGCCCCAAATCAGGCTCTCTGCTCGGAGGGAAGCCTGCTTCCCTCTCTCTCTGCCTGCTGCCCTGCCTACTTGTGATCTCTCTCTCTGTTAAATAAATAAATAAAATCTTTAAAAAAAAAAAGCATATGGTACAAATCATCAAAGAGGTATGAACAAGGAGATGTGAGGTTATTAAAAGATACACATGACAATAGTAAGTAAAGAAGATGTCATAGAGGATGCAGCTGATAAATTAGATATTGCAAGTTACATTAATACGGGCAGAGAAGGAACATGAACCTTTATGTCTTAGATAGCATCAGAAGCAGCAAAGGAAACCAGGAAGTATCAATATATCTGAGTAACAACAATCTGTATAATTTTACTGAAGCTTTGGTAAAGAGAAAATGGGTAGGAAAACATAAAATAAGTTGGATAAAGTTAGATTGTGAGGACTTCAAATGCCTTAAAAAATAGAAGACTTATTAATAGAACACCATTGAAGTTCTCTTTTTAAAAAAAATAAAGATATGACATAAAAGGTGTTTTAAAATTAAAAAAAAATTAATCTGGGACTCTTGAGTAGTATAAACTGGAAAAGACAAGATTGCACTCAAGGTCCATCTTCATCTACCCCAGATTAACAGGTTCTCCAATTTTAACATATCTATGAATCACCTTAGAATGTTGTTAAAAATGCAAATTTTTGACTCTGTAAGATCTAGGGAGGACTGAGATTCTGTAATTTTAAGAAGCTCACAGTTGATGTCCTGTTGCTATCTCAAACACAAAAGAGACTGTAGAGGTTCCCTTCCTCTGGGAGGTGAATAGAGGCTTGTACCTTCAGTACCTGAGGATATTTAAATCGAAGCTTGAGTCTTGGAAGCTAACTTTTGTATTAAAACTTTGACATACTGGGTGTTGTACATAAACAATGACTCTTGTAACACTGCATTAAAAGCTAACATACACAATAAAAAAATAAAAATAAAAACTTTGACACAAAGGGACAAAAATAATAAAGATGCAACTAACAATTCTTAGCTCAGCAGTCACCCATGCCAGAGGCTAACAAGAGCTTATGATGTTATGGTATATCTGTGAAGGACTCATGACAATAATACATTTCAATCACCAACGTCCTCCATGGTCAAGAGAAGCTCAAAATGATCACACCGAACTCTATCCTTCTGATTAGATTCAACATGTATCAAGGTCAATTGTTGTAACCTATTTCTCTGGTTCTGTCCTAGTCTCTTCTTCCTAGCTCCTTCATTTCATGATAGATAATATCAAAATCATTATCATTATCAAAATATCATCAACACCGGCTCTCCAACCTGTGAAATTCTCTATCCTCTTAACTGAAATTTTATACTTCTTTTTTTAAACTCCATACTTCTGATAAAGAAAGCAATTCATTTTTCTTCTGAAATGCGTGATGTCCCATCAAAGGCATTATCATCATCACATTTTATATCTTCTAGCCACATTTGTTGTTTTCCTTTGTTACTCACATATCTGTTCCTTGAATTTACTCTGTCTCATTTTTTATTACTTTATTTATCTGTTCATGCCAAACTTCACTGACAAAAACTAGAAGTATGATATCCCAAGATTCCCCTCCCCAAAATTTAATAGTATCCTAAGCAATCTAAGAGGGTTACTATGGTACATTGTCATTACTCAAAGAGGTTAACATTCATGAGAATCACTGGGAACTTTTTTTCTTTAAGATTTTATTTATTTATTTGACACAGAGAGAGAGATCACAAGTAGGCAGAGAGGCGAGCAGAGAGAGAGGGGAAGCAGGCTCCCTGCTGAGCAGAGAGCCTGATGCGGTGCTGAATCCCAGGACCCTAAGATCATGACCTGAGCTGAAGGCAGAGGCTTAACCCACTGAGCCACCCAGGTGCCCCAGGAACTTTTTAATAGTACAAATTTTAGGCTGTACTCCCCCCACCCAGAGATTTCAGTTCATTAGTTATAAGAAGGAACCTATGAATTCATATTTTCAATATCACCTCAGTGTATTCTAATTCACGTAGCCCTGGATCTCCCTCTGTAAGAACAAATGTAAACTAAAGACTTCAAATGTGTATTTTTATCTGGCCTCCATCACAAATTTGTCATGTGACACTGAAAAAGTCATTTGGCTTCTTTGGTGCTCAGTCTCCCACCTGATTGATTTTCCAGTGTCCGTTCCAGCTCTGTTTACTCTATGAATGTATGAGTAGCTAGTCATTCAACATAAACTGAATGCAGAAAGAAAGCTTTCACATGCACACAGTAGAATAAAAATAATGCAAGACCAAGGAGAGAAATAGGAGCTAAATGAGAAAGAGACAAAAAAAAAAAAAAAAAAAGAAGGACCCTTTCTTTTTCATTAGCTGAGGTGAAATGCAGCATCTGAATGATTAGTAAGTGGATTCTGCAGCTGCTTCTTACAAGCTCTTACATGTTCTTGATCCTCTGATACTCTTTTCACCAGTTGTCTCTATATTTAGGAGACAGCAGTTTACATGAGAGGAATGTCATGACTCAGAATGCATAACTCGAAATTGGTTAATTCTAGGACAGGGAAAGTTAGGGGTGTTGCTTCAGGGAGGACAGATTCCTTTGACAAAACAGGCCAGGTTTCACCAGCATACATTCTCCTCTTGTTCAGTATCCATGGACATGGATTTCAGAGAAATGCACTCGTCAGTAAGCCTTCTTCTGCATTAACTTTCATAGTATGTAGAAGTCACCTGTGAATTATGATAATGACTTATTACGGCCCACCCAGATTTGCGCACACACACACATCTCCCGTGGTCTTCAGTGCAGCTGTGTGCATGTAGTGGAAATGGGAAATTTTTATGAAATAATTATCTTCAGAATACTTTGAAAATTTATGAAATTAAATCGTATTTATTCATTAACATTTGAAAAACCAGAAATATCCTTCCATCTGCTTTTGATGAAATCAGGCCTTTATTCAATTCGAGATTATCACAAATTAGTCAGCTTGCTTTCATAGCTTTTTCATGCTCTCCGTTCCATTTAACTCTTCAAAGCGATGCACGCTGTAGCTTAAAGACCATAGTCTCTGCTGATGAAACAACTGCAAATTACAGAGAGACAACATGGAAGCCTCTAATAAGCTGAATAGAAGTATTTACAATATGCATCTATGCATGGCTGTCTGAACACTTTTGCTTAGATTTCATATTTCACTTTCTATGGCTGATTTGACGGAAGTCTTAAGAGAATAATAGCATTTGTAGCTTTCTATGATTGCTATTGTACTTTGTTATAAACTGTATATTCTTCATTTAGATATGCTAAGCAGTTTTTTCTTTTTTAATAATGAGAAAAATCTCTTTTTATATGGTATTCAGAATGAAAATTAATATTAATATTGCCCCCTTTGGGTTAGTGAAAATGAATTTCAATAACTTCATCCAACTGTGGAAGAAAAAAAAGATGTTGAAATAAACGGACAAGATTTGGGTATAAGTTCTACATGTACTTAGCTGATAATGATCTATGATGAAAGTTGTTTTTATTAATTTACAAATATAAGTACTTTCAATGTAAGAACACCAAATTTGTAAGATCAAGTAAGTTGAATTAGTTCTATTAACTTTGTTATTTCTTTTTTTTTAAGATTTTATTTATTTATTTGACAGATAGAGATCACAAGTAGGCAAAGAGGCAGGCAGAGAGAGAGAGGAGGAAGCAGGCTCCCCGCTGAGCAGAGAGCTCGATGCGGGGCTCGATCCCAAGACCCTGGGATCATGACCTGAGCTGAAGGCAGAGGCTTTAACCCACTGAGCCACCCAGGTGCCCCCTAACTTTGTTATTTCTAATTCTCCATTTTGTGTATATGATAGGGTTGATTTCACTTCCCATGTTTTTTCCCCCCCATCAGATTAATATCAAAACTACTATAGCTAGTGAAGCACCTTCCACAGTTCACTTCCTCCTCTTTTTTTGTATGCCAGTAGTAAGATTTAACATTTTAGCAACACTCAGTGAAATGTAAGTCCTTTAAGCAATCATAATAGTTAGTAGTTCTCTATCTTAACAAAAGGTCAGGTCTGAGAAAAGCATTAGAAATCCTGGAATTATGTATTTATTCTGCCCAAGACTTTAAACTTAGTTTTTTATAAATGTCATACTCATTTTGCTAGGCATGTCTACCGGATTGCTTTGTTCTCACCTATTTTCATGAGCTTTGTTCTACAATATATATGCAGACTCTATATGTGTGATCGCCAATAAAAATGAATGCCTTATTCTCTCCACGGATGTGAACTGGCAATGATGCCTGTAACTGTCAGACAAGATCCAGTGGGAAAATCATATACCTGGTTTTGAAGAAATTTGATATCTTTATTTTCCTATCCTAAAGATGATTGTTGTTAATCATTCACTGCTTTGTGTTTAGATAATCGTATTATAGTGCAAATGTTGATATTTTTTGATATTTTAAGGTAATTTTTATAGAACCATCATTATCCATCAATTTGTTGACATAGTCTAAGGTTCAGGTTGAACTTGAAATAAAACATATAATATATATGGAAGTTAATTAGAACATTTTAAATGGAAATTACAGAAAATAGCACAGACCAACTTAACCAGAAACAGGAAAAAAAAAATGAGATGAAACAAGACAGGAAGACTAAACCATAGGAGACTCTTGACAGTAGGAAACAAGATAAGGATAGCTGGAGGGGAGGTGGGTCGGAGGGTGCGGTAACTGGGTGATGGACATTAAGGAGGGCATGTGATGTAATAAGCACTGGATAGTATATAAGACTGATGAATCACAGACCGGTACCTCTGAAACCAATAATACATTGTATGTTAATTAATTGAATTGAATTTTTTTGAAAAAGAAGAAGGTGGGTTACTTAATGACACCAAAAAGAAAAGAAAAGAAAACAACTTATATATTTCCTTCCACGTTGTTGGGAGGGAGAATTTCATAGGCCCAAATGAACTAGGTGGCCTCTATCTGATCACTGATCATTGGTGGCTAGAGGTGGTGATCACATAGTAAATTGTTTCTGTAAGAGGCCCATCTGCGCAAATGAGGTGGGGCAGATAAGGTGGCAGTTTTCAGGTAATTAAGAGTTTCCTATTATGCCACAATAGGTAGGGTTGTTATAATAGGGCCTCAAGTGGTATTTCTAGCCAATTAACATTCCTAATTATCCACTTAACAATTTAAAATCCCACCATTTATTCTTTTCAAAGAAACATGTAAGATTTTCTGCCATTTGTTAAGTTTAGAGTTAATTCCATGTCAATTTGGGAAATGTCTATTTCTGTTTCTTAGCTAAGAGCTATGAGAGGGGATCTCAGGACTGTATAAATGGAAAGATTTTAGGAATTAAAATCTGTCTTGGTATTGACAAGATAGAAAGGTAATCATTACAGCTAAAATTTGCTAAGTACTTACTAAGTGGCAGGGACTATGAATAACTCTACATAAATTATTTCATTTAACCCTATGCAATGGGTTTTAATTATTACTGTTATCTTTGAGCAAAGAATATAATGACACAGAAAGCTTAAATATCGTATGCAAATTTGTTTAGCTAGTAAGTGGTGAAGCCAGGAAAACCACACCTCAGCCAACCGTAATTTGACTTTGAAAAATATGTAATTTGGTAGAATTTTTTTTCCTAAAGGTTTTATTTATTTATTTGATAGAGAGAGAGATCACAAGTAGGCAGAGAGGCAGGCAGAGAGAGGGGAGAAGCAGGCTGCCTGCTGAGCTGGAAGCCTGATGCGGGGCTCAATCCCAGAGATCATGACCTGGTCTAAAGGCAGAGGCTTAACCCACTGAGCCACCCAGGCGCCCCGTAATTTGGTAGAATTTTTAAAAAGATGAAAATCAGTAAAATTCTTTTGCTTTGGGACTCTGAGGAGCAGGCTCCAGTTTTGGAAATTAACTGTAGTTTGATTCTTTGTATTTATCTTGTTTATTTCTCCATTTTATTGTCCTCAGAGAAGACTTTCTTGATTTTTGTATTCCCCCTTTCTGACCTACCCCCACCCCAGTGTTGCAACCTATTCATCTTCTCAAGGCCCCCACTGTTCAGGTATGTTGGCAACTGCCATGACTGTCTTGCTAACAGCAGCTGGCAAAACTTTCACAACCTTGTGAAGTAAATGCCATTTTTATTTTTATTTTATAGATGAGCAAAATGAAGTGCAGAGAGCCTAGGTAATTTACCCAAGGTCACACAATTAGTTTTGTATGTGTGTGTGTGCGTGTGTGTGTGTGTGTTTTAAAGATTTTATGTATTTATTTGACACACAGAGAGAGAGAAATCACAAGTAAGCAGGCAGGGGATGGGGGGGTGGGGAAGCAGTCTCCCCACTGAGGAAGCAGGCTCCCCACTGAGCAGACAGCCTGATGCGGGGCTCAGTCCCAGGACCAGGAGATCATGACCTGACCCGAAGGCAGAGACTTAGCCCACTGAGCCACCCGGGCACCCCTGTATGTGTGTTTTTTAATTTAATTTAAAAATTGTTTTAGGGGTACCTGGGTGGCTAAGTCATTAAGTGTCTGCCTTTGGCTCAGGTCATGATCTTAGGGTCTTGGGATCAAGCTCTTCACTGGGCTCCATGCTCGGTGGGAGGCCTGCTTCTCCCTCTCCTTCTTCCCCTGCTTGTATTCCCTCTCTTGTTGTCTCTGTCAAATAAATAAATAAAATATTAAAAACAAAACAAAACAAAACACTGTTTTAAAGTACTGACAATGTTTGTCAAACCATTCCCTTTTCCCGTCTGTCACACCCATTTCTTGCCTTATACTCAAAACACACACACACACACACACACACACACACACAACACACACACACACACTCATCACATAGAGTAAATCCTAGGGTTTTCAGTAAAAATTATGTTTTCAAGATCTATGGTATTGTTAAAAGTTAAAAGAAAAATAAGTACCACTTCAATAGAGTAGATGTCTTTGTACAGTTAACTGTGTACCTGAACTTACATAAAGTTCAGACTTGTTATCATTTTTGGCACTATTGCTTCAAGTACTGTTTTATGCCAGACCTTAAAAGGGGTATTTCAATTTTTTGTTATTTCACACCAGATTGAATTCCCTATTCCCCAAAATGATCAGACCAAGACTTGTTTGTTTCACATGGGGATGCACTTCCTTTAACCTTTGCTGTATAAGCAACCTTTGCTCTAATCTAATACATATGATGTCATTTAACACAATTTAGCTTCAAAGATTACCTATCAAATTCGGTGATACTTCTCTGAATGCACAGTTATAATTTGTTTAAAAATGCTTTTAAAAAAATGTCTCAACTTCGGGGCACCTGGGTGGTTCAGTGGGTTAAGCCTCTGCCTTCAGCTCAGGTCATGATCTCAGGGTCCTGGGATTGAGCCCTGCATTGGGCTCTCTGCTCAGCAGGGAGCCTGCTTCCCTCTCTCTCTCTCTCTGCCTGCCTCTCTGCCTACTTGTGATCTCTCTCTGTGTGTCAAATAAATAAATAAAGTCTTTTAAAAATTTTTTAAAAAGTTTCAACTTCATCTTTCATGTGATAGAAAATGGAGTTTTACATACATGCATGCACACATGTGTGCCCACGACACATGCAAGTAGGCAAACACAAAGTATTTCTTTAAAAATATCTTTTCCTCAGTGTGGATATTTTGTGTATCCTCCAACTTTTTCCTAAGATGCTGTGGAAAGTAAACATCCTCTGGGTAATCCTCTTGCTGAATCAGATGCTTTACTTCAGAAACTTAGGAGCTGACTTCCATCTCAATGAAAGCAGCCAGTGGACCCTAGTAGCTAGCAAATACTTCTGTGGAAACAAACATGTACTTCTTTATTTCTTCCTTATTATAGTATAACACAATTGTTACTTTGTACCAATGACTAATATGTTTAAAAAAAAAGGCCAAATACAAATAACAAATTTTACAAACGCAATACAGAATTTTGAATGTCTTCTTAACAGGTTGGTGACATTGAAAAAAAAGTAGAAGAAAGTGAATGGGGACTTAACATTATGACTTGGATAAAAAATCTGAAAGGAAAAGGTTAATGAGAGAATCTAATTTATTATTTGGTAGGGTAGTGAAAGTCAACAAATAAATCATATCAAAGAGAAGATAAATGGCCTTAAGTCCAGGGCCACACTCATGTCCAGATGAACATAAGCAAACAACCTACCAAGGCAACTTTGAAAATACAGGCTCCATTGGAAAATAAATAAGAAAGGAGGAGATGAGATAAAGGGAATTTTCTTCCAAGGGGCTGGCCAGATTCTTGTTAGAATACAATGACCACTTTTTGAGATCTAGAGAGCTTGAACATGGTTAAGTATTTGGAAAATAAGAGGAGAAACTATGGATCATAGTGGATTCTTACTATGGAAGCTACTGTGAACTGATTTTCCATTCCACCAAAGTAAAAATGAGAAGCAAATGGGATAATGAACAAAACTGGAGAAGCAGATTTTTGACGTCGTATGACACATCTCAATTGATAGTTTTCTAATGGTAACTGTGGTAAGAATAATTGTGAGGTCCAATAGTGAAAGTGAATTTTAAAAAAGTAACATTATTCCTCTGATATTTTGTGAAGTATTTTATTAGGTTTAATATTTTTTAAAATAATTAAATATGAAATTCTTTAAACATATGCCAAATTTAATTAAAAAATCATAATATACATGAACTACCTACTCAAATTTAACAATATCTGGTACACTACTTTTTAAAAAGAAATACATGTAAAAGCCACTGGGAAGGAGCCCTGCAAACAACAGCCTTTGTGTGATTCTGAGCAGCATATTAACCCGAAGCTTGTTTGTATTTTGCTCCATATGAACCTCAAGGCAGCAGGCATATGGGCTGTCTCTGAGCTAGAGACCCTAGTGGGTAGAAAAGGACGTGTCCACAGTTTAGCACTGAACTTAGAGAGACTTAGTATATCCAGTAACACTGGCCATTACTGAGAAGATGGTCGTAGTCACGACAGGAGGCCCTAGGATTACAGGGCAGAGATCTAGGTTATCAACTGTGGACAACTGCTGCGGAACTTCTTCTTAAGCCACTTCAGGACTATGCCCATAGTGGATGATTCCTAGAAGAGGCTGAGAGTCCCACATGCCACTGGTGGGTACTTGAGTGAGTAGTTGTTCTATTGCCATTACTTTGGTATGTGGTCCTTAATATAAAACCCTCAGGCTGGTGGGACCTCGGAGATCCCCTGAAACTCTCAAAGCAAAATTCTAAATTGTATTTTGTTAGACCTGGCATCTTTCTTGTCTGATATCAAAGTTCTTTGGAAAATGAACTTTTTTTTTGAAACCCTACAATGGATAGGTTCAAGGAGAGTCCCTTAGTAACTTTCCTTATGCTCATTCAATAACCCTTTATTAATATTTTGGTGACAACAAGGAACATAGTCTCAAATTCCAAATTTAAGGCTGTATCTTCTAAAATGAACTGAGGGTAGCTGTTAGTTTGGGTTTCTACAAAAGTAAAACATAAGGTAATAGCTTCCATCCTGGTGGTTTATTTAAGAAGTCCTTCCAAGGAACAAAGGGATGGAGTGGAGAGAGTGGTAAACAGAAAGGTGAAAAGTCAAAGCAAATGTGCATTATCAAGTTGGCCACCAGCTCAATTCTGCCAAGATCTTCCCATGTCCATTATAGGATTATCCATAGAAGGGATCAAACTATGGGCTCCTCTCCCATAAGTGAAGGATGGTTAATTCCATCCCACTTCCACATGGTATCTGTGTGAGTTCTGGGCAAGTTCCTAGGCCTAGGTCGGAGGCTTGAGGGTCTTTGTACAATTGAAAAGAAGAATCCTCTATTTACACCTATACCAAGCGGGTAGACACAGCAATGTCAGGTATAAAAGGTAAACTGAGGGGAGTGAGGCAGCACACAAGAGGTATTCAATACAAATACTGGATTTTGAAAATTGAGTTTACAGACAGATCGCAAGTTATAAAAAAATGTAATGATTGATTTTGGTCAAAAAGTCCAAAATATCAATAGGTATCTTCAAATTTTAAGTTTAAAAAAACCTTTTCCTTGAGATAGAACTTATTTTTTTTCTTTTTCAGTCTAAAATAGCCTTTGCAAAAGAGATTGGCAGATTACCTTTTGTTGGAGGCGCATTCTTAAATTGCAATTATTTTGGTTTTGGAAGAAGCAGAGAGTAATGGTGGTATTAATTTAATTAAGGTAAATATTAGAGAAGATATTGTTTTACAGGAAAGATTCGAATAGGCTTAACAGTAATTATTTTTACATGGTTGGCAATCAGACTCCAGGTGAACAGAGTAGATCTTATCTTAAACCAAGAGCATTCAGAGGCTGAATCTATCAAATTAATATCAGGAGTGCTTGGAGTGAGATAGAAGACTGTAACTATGAGGAGAAAATCTTAGTTATATTCTGCAAATTCAACTTTCAACAGGTAAAGTAAGAGAATCACATTCACTGTTCATTTTCTTTCCATAAGGCACTTGTGATCCAAGAGATGCAGTTCAAAAATGCAGATGGATGTTCCCCAATGTCCCCCACCCACATCCTGCCTAATTTAAAAGGAGCCCAGTGCAATTCATCAGGAGAGAAAAGAGAAAACAGGAAAAGAAATAAAGTGAGGTCCTTCGGCTACATTTAAATAGTGCTGAATAATGATGCTAGGTTTTGTTGCAAACCCAGCAAGTACGCTGATCAATATTGTGCAGAACTAAATGTAGTAGACTCTAAGTCAAACATGATTTCAGAATAGTTCATCATTTTTGCCAGCCTGTGCAGTGCTCAAAATGGGAAATGGTTCATATGATCTCCGATGTAGCAAAGTTCTTGGGCTTTGAGTATCACTGTGAATTCCAGAAAAAAGTGAAAAGTCTGGAAAATTTATCCCAAATTTGGCATCATAAAAGACAAAAGTAGTTATCTACCTTCTCATGTACAGCTATTTCTTTATTCCCCGGACAGTAGAAATTAAATCAGGGCTTAGATGATTTTATTGGTTTTAAAGGAATGATCACATTGTGATGCATTAAAACAGTCCCAATTAAAAACTTTTTTATAGTAAACTTTGTAGATTAATCATTGGCATTTTGAACACAGTACTTAAACTACATTTGCTAAGCCATTGGTAGTTAAAATGCATCATGCCTGTGACCAAATAGATCTATTCTTAGAATGAAAAGCACAGACCTTTTCTAGCTGTTTATTTTATCACAACAATAAAAGCCAGCATATATTGTGTGGGATAAAATTCAGCTTTTTTACATTATAATTTTAATTACATTTGTCTCACCATTAACTTTTTTTTTCTCCATTATGAGTTTCTATTTGACTTTCAACAGAAAGGATTTTTTTTAAGTCGATATTTAGTTTAAGATAAAAAGACTTTCAAAACATTGAATAAATGTCGGTAATTTTGGGAGATTAAAAATCTATCACAGAGATTTTAGAGGAGAATGGCCAATGTCAGGTAGAAATATAAAGTCTAAGAAATTTCTTTCTTTCTTCTTCTTTTTTTTTTTTTTTTTACATACATCTTGTCTTTTTGGCTGTTCCTACCTATTTAGTAGCCTCATTAATTTGGAAGATTCAATATGTTTTCTCCATCAAGGAAAATAAGGCATGATTTAATTTTCAAAGAATTGAAGTAATACTATTTTATAAATATAAGTACATTTCTGTGCTTTACTTTTATTTAGGTGTTTTATCCAAATGACATCATCTTTAACTTGTTATTCTAATAGGAAATACCAACCTTCTAGATTGCCAAAAAATCCACAATATTAGGATAGGATATTAAAGAAAACAAAATATTTTAAATAACATAAGAATAAAAAAATGCGATTCTGAATGAGCGCCATTTTCCATCCAGACTTGCATTCAAACTGTAGAAAGCATCAAAGAATTTGGAGTTTGGTTTTTCCTAATGTTAAAAATTCACAATTTCCTAATATTAAACATTTTTCTAATAATGTTAAATTAGATGTTTTCTAATGTTAAATTAAATGTTAAAATGTTAAACATTTTCCTAATGTTAAAAATTCACTTTAAAATGCCAATAGTATTCTAATTGAATCATTATGACTATCCTCCAAAAATATTCTCTAAACTCATAGACACAGTAGTAGTAGTAGTAGTAGTTATTGTTGTTGTTGTTGTTGTTGTTATTCCACATATTCCGGCTGACAGCAATTTCCATGTATTTTCTTCTTTTACTACTAAAAATCAAGTATCTTCATTAGCAAAGCCTCTGGTACATCCCTCAGTGCCTAAAACAGTAAAGAGCTGACCTTGATTTCCTTCTATGGTATGTACTTAGAGACACATTTTTTGGTTCTGTTTTTGTTTTTTGAGGTTGGGAGAGAAAGAAAGATCATGCTTAAAGAGCTTACCTAAAGAGCTCCTGCACACCAATCAGGTTCTACTGTATTGGGATGATCTAGAAGGTCTGCCCCTAAAATTAATACCTAGAATTTTGCTAATCTCCCTAGTCTGCGCTCTAGATGTAAAGCTCCACAGATCAATAAGTATTAACAAATACGAGTATGTTGGAGAAGTTCCCAGAAGACAAATTTAGCCTTTCTTGTCAACACCCTGTTAAGGTAAAAAGAGGTGACAGCACGCAGTTTATTTAGCACATTTTCTGGAAAGATGTCTTGTATATAGAAAGAATATGTCCAAGAGCTTCTAGAGAATTCGCCAAAAATCTATGAGAACCTGATGATCAGTGATTACTGGAAAGACCAAGTGAAGAATAAATCTAAAATCTATTTCTGCTGATATGGTAAATTTCTTTACTAAAGGTTTAATAAACTGTATGAATTCATATCTAAAGTGTCCATTACATTGTTGTTTACTATATCATCATCATCACCATACCTAATAATTTGTTGAGAATTTATTAACTACTAAGTACAGAATCCTAAGAATTCTACATTCATTACCTTTTATAAGATGATCTACCAAAAAACCTCCAGTTAACATCATACTCAGTGGTGGGTAACTACAAGTTTTTCTACTAAATCAGGTTCAGAAGAAGGATAGTCCTTCTTATCACTCTTTTCAACGTCTTACAGAAAGTCTTTTTTGATGCAATAAGGCAAGAAAATGAAGTAAAAATTATGCAGACTGGGAAGGTAGATATAGAACTGGCCAATCACATGATTGTCTATGTGGAATGTCAAAAGAATCAACCAAAACTCCAGGGACTAATAAGTAGTTCTAGTAAGATTGCAGTTTACAGGGATAAAAGATTACTACATAAATGTCAATCGCTTTATGATACATCAACAATGAACAAGTGGAATTAGACTTTAAAAACACAATAGCATTAGCACTCTCAAAAATGAAATATGTAGATATAAATCTAACAAAATATTTATAAGATCTATATGAGGAAAACTACAAAACTTCAATAAATGAAATCAAAGAATGAATTGAATACTTTGTGTTCATGGATGGAAACACTCAGTAATTGTCAAGATTTCTTCTTCCCAGTTTGATCTCAAATTCAATGCTATTCAAATTAAATCCCAGAAATTATTTTATGGGTATCAACAAACTGATTTTGAAGTATGTATGTAGAGGTCCTGGCTGGCTCACTTGGTAGAAGATGTGACTCTTGACTTTGGGGTTGTGAGTTCAAGTCCCACTTGTGTGCAGAGATTACTTAAAAATAAAACCTTAAAGAAAAAACAAAGTATATATGGAGAAGCAAAAGATCCAGAATAGCCAACACAGTTTTGAAGCTGAAGGACTGAAACATCCTGACTTCAAGACATGGTATATAAAATGTCAGTAATCAAGACAGTGGAGCATAAGGAATAACACGCAGGACATGGGGAGATGGAGAGGAGAAGTGAGCTGGGAGAAATTGGAGGGGGAGATGAACCATAAGATACTGTGGACTCTGAGAAACAAACCAAGGGTTTTTGAGGGGAGGGGATGGGGGGTTGGGTGAGCCTGGTGGTGGGTATTATAGAGGGCATGTATTGCATGGAGCACTGGGTGTGGTGCATAAACAATGAATTCTGGATGAATTCTGGAACACTGAAAAGAAATTTAAAAAAAATGACAGTGTGGTATTGGTGAAAGAACAGAAAAAAAGATCAATGGAACTAAATAGGCCAGAAATAGAAATTCATGAACAAAGTCGACAGATCTTTGACAAGGAGCAAAGGCATACAATGAAATCAAAATAGTCTTTTTAACAAACAATGCTGGAACAACTAGATATTCACATGCAAAAATTTAAAAACTAGACACAGAATTTACCCTCTTCAAAAAATTAACTAAAAATAAAGTAAAGATATAAATATAAAATGCAAACTTTAAAACACATATGATAACATAGGAAAAAACCTAGATGACCTTGGGTATGGTGATGGTTTTTAGATAAACACCAAAAATACAGTCCAGAAAAAAATAATTTATGTTATACTTTATTAAAATTATAAACTTCTGCTCTATAAAAATAGTATCAAGAGAATTAGAAGATAAGACCTAGACTGGGAGTAAGTGTTTGCAAAAGGAACATTAGATGAAGGACTATTATCTAAACATGTAAATAACTCTTAAAACTTCACAATAAGTAAACAGACAACTCAATCTTTTAAAAATCAGCCAAAAATCTTAATAAACCCCTCACTAAGGAAGCAAACAAGCATATGAAAATATGCTCCTCATTATATAATATAAAGGAAAATCAAATTAAAGCAATTCATACCCATTAGAATGGCCAAAATTCAGAGCACTGATCTCAGATGCTCGTGAGAATGTGGAATAACAAGAAGTTTCTTACATAGCTGGCAGGAAGACAGTTGGGCAGTTAGTTTAGTTAGTTAGGTTACTTAGTTTAGTTAGTTAGCTTACTTTGTTTAGTTAGTTTATTTAGTTAGGCAATTGAGCAGGTAGTTTAGTTATTTAGCTTACTTAGTTAGACAATTTAGTTTCTTACAACTAAACCGCGCCTCCCAGTACACTCTTGGTATTTATCCAAAGGGATTGAAAACTTGTGGTCCACACAAAAATCTGCCATTGATGTTTATATCAATTTCACTCATAATTGTCAAAAATTGGAAGCAACAGAGATGCCTTTCAGTAGGTGAATGGATAAATAAACTGTGGTACCTCCAGAGAATAGAATGTTATTCAACACTAAAAAGAAATGAGTATCAAGCCATGAAGAGACATCAAGGAACCTTAAGTGCATATTACTCAGTGAAAGAAGCCGATCTGAAAAGGCTACATTCTGTATATATCCTAACTGTATGACATTCTTGAAAAGGTAAAACTATGGACATGGTAAAAAAACGTTTGGGTGGGAGAACCAATAGGCAGAGCACAGAGGATTTTTGGAGCAGTGAAAATACTCTAAATCATGTTATAATGATGGATATAAGTCATCACACATTTTTCCATATGCACAAAACACACAACACCAAGAGTGAACCATAATATAAGCTATGGATTTGGGGTGGTTATGATGTGTCAATGTAGATTTGTCCATGGTAATACATGTACCATTCTGATGAGAAATGTTGATAATGAGGAAAGCATGCATGTGTGGTGGGAGAGGGGATACTTTCAATTTGTTGTGAACCTGAAACTGCCTTAATTTTTTTGAAATAAACTCATTAAAAAAAAACCCTATGGGAAGAACCCAAATACATGGAGACTAAACAGCATCCTTCTAAAGAATGAATGGGTCAACCAGGAAATTAAAGAAGAATTGAAAAAATTCATGGAAACAAATGATAATGAAAACACAACAGTTCAAAATCTGTGGGACACAGCAAAGGCAGTCCTGAGAGGAAAATATATAGCGGTACAAGCCTTTCTCAAGAAACAAGAAAGGTCTCAAGTACACAACCTAACCCTACGCGTAAAGGAGCTGGAGAAAGAACAAGAAAGAAACCCTAAACCCAGCAGGAGAAGAGAAATCATAAAGATCAGAGCAGAAATCAATGAAATAGAAACCAAAAAAACAATAGAAAAAATCAATGAAACTAGGAGCTGGTTCTTTGAAAGAATCAATAGGATTGATAAACCCCTGGCCAGACTCATCAAAAAGAAAAGAGAAAGGACCCAAATCAATAAAATCATGAATGAAAGAGGAGAGATCACAACTAACACCAAAGAAATACAGACAATTATAAGAACATACTATGAGCAACTCTACGCCAACAAATTGGACAATCTGGAAGAAATGGATGCATTCCTAGAGACATATAAACTACCACAACTGAACCAGGAAGAAATAGAAAACCTGAACAGGCCCATAACCAGTAAGGAGATTGAAACAGTCATCAAAAATCTCCAAACAAACAAAAGCCCAGGGCCAGACGGCTTAAGTTCGCTTATACCCCCATTTTGCTGATGATAGTCTTAAAAATATTTGCAATTGAAAGCATATAGATGAGACAGTGATGAATTAGTATACAAACACATAGATATTGCATAGCTTGATATTACAGTTATTGAAGGTAGACAACAATGTAAATTTTATCAAATGACAGGTTTTTTTTTGGCAATAGTCATGATAACAAAGAACTTCTGGCTATGAAAAATGTTTCCATAAAGGACAATATTTCTGTGATATGTAGAATGATGCAGTAGACAATAGATACGAGAGTTTGTAAAGCTAATAGCTACTAAGAAAGAAATTAATCATGTGAAAGAATTTCTTTATCTCCTTCCATTATCAACCTCCATCCACTGGAGTCCTATGGAGTCCCAAACCCAATACCAAGAGGTAAATAAACTGATAATGTTTAGAAGACATTTAGGTTCCAAAATTAACTTCTGCAATGATTCTCATAAAGATTTATCACTAATATTTTCTGGAATAAGATGTATATTTGCTTAGAATATGATAACACCTGAGTTTGCTTAATAGTACAAAATCAAACAATTTGAAAATAATGCCTTAAGTCAAACAGGCATGTGTCTGCATGAAAATGGAAGGAAAGCCTTGTGAAGGGAATAGGTGGATTAAAAATATTAATACTTGCTTTAAGAACCACCCATTCAGTTTGTGACTATTAAAAAATTGCTTTCAAAATATATGTTGAAAGGTGCACTTGCGGTCAAAATGCAGTAGTGGTATCCTATTGGATATCCATGTTAAAGGATCACTTGACAAATGACATTTTGCAAAAATAAATAACTATCTTTACTGACAGTAAAGATATCTTTACTTTAAAGATAAAGTAAAGGCAATGAGTGCATTTACTATTCTAAACTTAACTGATCAATAACACAATTGGTGAACTAGCATTATTCTTGAGAAAAAGTGACCGTTGTCATGGTGAGGATTATTAGCAATGCAAAAAGGAATCCAGAAGCATTCTTAGTTTACAAAACTCACTGTAGGGACCTGATTTAATAAGAGCTCCTGACCTTTGCTAACTCAGCAAGTTGTAGGTCTCACTCACCTAATGTTATTTTTATTATATTCTGAGTGTTTATATAAGAAAAAAAATGAAAAGAATATTGAATAATTGTCTTCTCTTTGAACCCAAATTATACTTAAACTATCAGGTGATCTATTTTTTAAAATCACAACTTCAAAATCCAGTGGAAAAAACATGGACAAATTTGTGATCTCTTTCATAGCAAGCAACTAAAAAATCACCGAACATCTCTTTTTTTTTTTTTTTTAAAGATTTTATTTATTTATTTGACAGAGAGAGAGATCACAAGTAGGCAGAGAGGCAGGCAGAGAGAGAGGAGGAAGCAGGCTCCCCGCAGAGCAGAGAGCCCGATGCGGGACTCAATCCCAGAACCCTGAGATCATGACCTGAGCCGAAGGCAGCGGCTTAATCCACTGAGCCACCCAGGCGCCCCTCACCGAACATCTCTTAAGTGCCTACTTTATGCTGAGATTAATGTAGCTGAAAACATTTATTTGATTATTCTCCATCCTTCTTTTTCCAAATGAGAAAAGTTTTTTTTTAACTTTTTTTTCGTTTAGATAGCTTAAATATATGCAATGGAGTATTATACTCTAAATGTATATTTACTTCCAATTCTGAGTTTTACATTTAATAATTAATTATTTTACCTTTTAATCCCTTTTAGGTGGTGCAATTTGTTCCTAAGGCCTTCTCTATCCTCTTTGGTCACACAGCTGGAGTGAAACATGAAGACTCTGTGGAGCACGTCTCTCGGCATGAACGTTTAAAAAAAAAAAAAATCACAACTAGTAGGCAAAAAGCCATTTCCTCTAGTCAGGCTGTGGTTATCTTGATCTAGCATGACAAATTGGTGTTCCCAGAGTGGCTGCAAAGTAATCAGACTGTGACAAATGGTTTACTTATAGCAATTTGTTTCCATTTTACTGAAAATTTCCACAGTCTTAAAAAAATAAAAAGATATTTAATGGCCTCTGAACGTTGTTGAAAGTGAGCTGCTTGAAATGGTCCAAGCTGGACCTAGAATCATTGTGATCTCCCATGAGATGGGATAGGAGTGAGTCATGCCTCTGTCCACTGGTGTCAGCCGAGTGACCCTCTAACCCAGGTGGGGTCTTTAAGATTCCATTGTCATCTTGAACTAGAGAGTCCTTGGTGCAGGTGATTTCTGGTTACCTTGATTTTTCAACTTTATGATGGTGCAAAAGCAAGATGCGTTCAGTAGAAATTGTACTTGGAATTTTGAATTTGGATCTTTTCCCAGCCCAGTGATATGCTCCACAATACTCTCTTGCAATGCTGGGCAATGGCAGCAAGCCACAGCTCCCAGTCAGCCATGTAATCACAAGGGTAAACAACTAATACACTTAAAACTGTTCTGTAACCATACAATCCATACAACCATTCTATGTTTCCACTTTAGGACAGTATTCAATAAATTGCATGAGATATTCAATACTTTACTACAAAGTAGGCCTTGTGTCAGATGATTTCCCCCAACTATAAGCTAATGTAAGTGTTTTAAGCATGTTTAAAGTGGTGTAGGTTAAGCTATGATGTTCAGTAGCTTAAAAATATTGAAATAGATTTTGTTTGATGGATATTTTCAACTTACATCAAGTTCATCAGGACTTAACCAATCATAAATGGAGGAAGATCTGTATCAAGTATGGCACGAATTATCTTCTTTAAGGTCTTGCCCAAGTCTGACAAGACACACTCTTATTGCAGTAAGAGAACATAAGGGAACATCCATTTGGGCTTGCATTCTCTTTAGCCTGGTCTCCAACTTTCTGGAATGGTATTCCCATACCCCTGCCTACTTCTGTTGATCTTTCAGCAGGTTCTCCTTTTGTCTTTGGTTGGACCTTCAGTGATGACTTACAAACAAATTTGTACTATATCTTGAGTTGCTTCCTGGTTAATGCTGTCTTTTGTCTCTTTCTCACTTTTGTGAATCTATGGATGGTCTTCAACTGATGCTCTGCAGGTTTTTTTTTGGAGAAGATACCTCTTTCTTGTATGTTACTTTCCTAAAGGAAGGTGGGGATTGGTTCACAGAAAGGCAAGGCTTAGTATTAAGAGTTAGCACACTGTCAGACATTGAGTAAGGTGACTTGCCAATATTATCTCATTTCACTCTGTAAGGTCAGTATTATTCTCCCCATTTTACAAGTAAATGTGACTTAGATGAAATTAATCGCTAGAAATTAAGTATCTGTGCAGTCTTTTTCCTGTCCACATCCTCAACACCATGCCTTATTTTTATTTCTCAATTCATAAGTAGCATGAGGCATTCTTCCTGTTCCATTGGCCTGTGTTGTGAGTTAATTTTTAAAAGGTGATAAAAATATGCATTAGCAGAGAAATATTTAATAGCCTAGATACTTAATTAAGTAGAAACAAAATGATTTCTTAAAGACATTGCAATGGTAAGCTTCAATTCATATATATCTTCTTTAAAGCCACTTGCTTTACTCTGTACATACTTGCTGTTTTTATAGTATATTACTCCTTTAATATTGTTGCCCACACTCTTCTCTAAATATATAATGAAAAAGAAGTCTCTAAAGAGGAAATTATGTCATTTATTCTTTATAATGTATCTTTATAGTTCTAGTCATAATTCTAAAATAGTAATTTCCATATGCCAGTACTATATCCTAATAATGACTGGAAATTCTTTGCAATGCCGTAGGATTTCACTTAACTATAAATTAAATAGTCACAACTCATGATCTCTTTCTGATATTCTGTCTTATTCTGGAGTCTCTTCCTCTTCCCAACCTGTTTTGTTTCTCCCTTAGTGATCAGATTATTTCTTGGGCATAATACGTGTGACTCCTCTTCTGTTCTTTACTTTGAATTCTAAGAAAGGCTTTAAGATAAATACAACTCTTTGTTTTGCTAACTGAGGGGAGAAAAAAAAAGAAGGTTATTTGGTTTTATTTAAATAACAAATACTGTTTACATGTGTCTCCCATGTACATGAAGTAAAAATCAGTTAGTTATACATGTTTCATACAAGACATGATTTAAATAACCCATGGTATATTTAATCATAGCCCCCATGCTCAACTGTCATTGCTAATCTGATAGTATTTTCATTTTCCTTATATTATTTAAAAATTATCTTTCCACTCTAAAATACTAAACATGGTTTCATGGGTCTAAGAAAATAGAGCAAATAATTAAAGATGCAGATAGATGAAAATACGTAAGCAATGTGAAAGAAAAATAATGATTCTTAGTCTGCCAAGACTTTACTAATATCCAAAAACAGTGTTAAAGTATTTTTTCTTTCTTAGCTTTTAATGCAGTATCAGATATGGGCTTTATAATTATCAGTAGAATGTATATCTGAAATCTATTTCTATTTTCATGAATACATTCTAATAATATTCCTTTGTACCATATTGCATGCCTCAATTTTGGTGGAATTTTCTGATTATTCAAAAATTAGGAAAGATACATTCTTGTTTAAAAGTATAGTGTTCTTTATTGATTTGACTTGATTCTGGGTTTGATGACAAAGTCATATTGGGAAATAATTACTATTTATACTGTGCTGTCTTTCTTTTGCTTTGAAAAAGTTTGATTAGATAGCCATGCCAAAAAAAGGATTAGGAGGGTAAGAACTTTGTTTTTGCCTCTAAATTTTAGCATGGTATCAGTTCACATTATTAAAATTAGTAAAATGATGCAAAACATATCATTCTTCCCCCCGACCAAGGAAATTTATACTGGGCATGACTCATGAAAGGTGCTGAACAATTTCTGCAGGGAAAAGATAATTCCCTAGGCTTCTCTCCTTCCAGTATGCTTTGAGTGGATATTAACAAGCCCCTCAATCCATTGCAATGACCCTAAAAGATTTCCAGTCAACTTAAATCACTATGACTTCATTAAGTAGAGTGTATTAATTTGGAAATCGCATTACATTCACTTCTCCATTTTGCTAGTATAGTACTAGACTCAAAGACTGTCTACCACCCTTCACCAACAGGCTTCAAGTGAATCCCAAGAAGTCGACTGATTAGAAATAATGTGTCCCCCCGACTGTTTTTCAGAGTCCATAGTCTCTCATGCTGAAAAACAGCCGGAAGGTTTTGAAGGGGCGGGGGGGGGGGGGGGGGGAGGTTGACGAACCAGGTGGTGGGTAATAGGGAGGGCACGTACTGCATGGAGTGCTGGGTGTGATGCCAAAACAATGAACACTGTTATGCTGTAAATAAACAAATAAAAAAAAAAGAAATAATGTGTCCCATACTCAGAGTATGAGCTTCTTAAGATCTAAAATATATTATTCCTTGAGATCTTGGAGATAGCTCTGTTGGAGACCATTTCATAAAGCTGACAGTATCTCTTTAGGAATATTTCTGTATTAAATTGTTGCTATAGTTCTTCTTCCTTCCAGGGAGAATTTTCTTGAAACATAAATCCAGTGTTAATTTTTTTTTTTTTTTGAATACTCAACAAAGACTGCTGTCTACTATTCTTATCAGAGCGATAACTTTGAAGATAATTACTTCGATTATGCCTCTCTTCCCTCTCATGGTTTTCCACCAACTTAAATTCAAGCACAGTTCATTTCTCCCTTTTAATAGTGGCTGCTGGAACTCACATGCTCTTACCATACTGCTCTGTAGCCTTAATCTCTTCACAGAAAAATCTGCTACCTAGATATTGATTTGGAACCTGGATCTCCCCTGAAAATACTTCTCCCCTTGTTCCCAACTAAGTGAAAGTTTTTAATACTTTCAAGCTCAGGAAACATGATGGCCTAGAGTTAGTACTGGTAATTTCTTAATTCCCAAATATTTTTTTTATCATAAAGCAAAAACCACTCTCTCTTTAAGGATCATGATATATATGCCATCGTGTACCTCTCATTATTGACGTCATCCTTTGCCATCTTGAAACATTATTCATTCACTGTGGGCTTTGGAACCTAGCTCTCAGACTTCTTCCCTCCACAGTAAAATCAACCATCATCAGTTATTCAATTTCTACATGTAAGTAATCTTTTCAACGAATAGCTTCAATGTGTCTTAACTTTGATATCAGCATCCATACCCCAATTCCACTCCCAATTCCACCACCACCACAGTACTGTGGACCTCATCACTCAAACTCTCGCAAAAAATCTTAAAATGCAAAATGTCATCATCTTACCAAATGTCCTGCCCTTTCGGGTTTCTCATGCCTGCTCTTATTCATGAAGAAATATGGCTTCTCTTTCCCTCTGCTTTCTCACAGCCTGTCACCACATCACAGTATCTCTCTGCTTGACACCTTGGTAGTTTGTTTCATCAACTTATATGCTAGCGTCCTAACACTCCCATTCCCTTACTTCACAATCATGAAAATTTTCAGATCATCTATCTTGCATGTGTGCGACCATCCATCTTGTTATTTGCTGTTCCCAGACTTCTGAATACTGATAGAGAAAATAAACCATTGTGTGAATTAGTGCCAACGATTTGGTCTCCAGATGGGTTTTCAGCAGAGCTCAGCAATTCCTTTTCATGTCCTTGGTTCTGTTCTCTCTCCAATTTCTCATATATGCCATTTCTAAACAAAACTAATAACTTTATTGCTTCTTATTCACAACTATTTTCCTCAGTTTTAAATTTTTTTTTAATTTTTCTCATTTTCAAGCTGATAACCTGCCTCTTACTTCACAAGGAAATTTTCAGACTATTTTGTATGATATCCCCTAACTTCATGTATCTTGCTCACAAACGTGATATTGTCATGTTTTTGAGATAATAAATTTGTTCTTTTCCTATTTATTTCCTGATCCTGCTTCATCAAAGACAACCAGGTCTTTCATAGTCTCTTGTTGCAGGAGTGATTTCAGTTAGGGGGCTAAAAAAGGAGAAGTTGCCTTTGTTTTTGTTTGTTTGATTTTAAAGTTGAGTGAAAGAAGAGACTGTGATAAATGACATTGAGAGCCACAGTGGGACTGATAGACTTCCCTAGGAAAGGAAGAGGAATAAGACTATATCCAGCAACATGTCCTCCACACATGAAGAGCAAGTAAAGATGTTTTCAAAGAAAATGAAAGAGAGAATTCATCATCAAAAGACCTGTCCTTCCATAAACAGTAAAATCCATAGGAGGATGATCCCAGATGGAAGCACAGAGCTTCAAGAAGGATAAGAACATCAGAAATGGTAAATATGGTCATTGACTATGAACAATTAATGACTGCTCAAACAATAACAGGAATAAAAATATCTTAAAGGATTTATAATGTGTAATAATAAAAATATGACAAAAGCACAAAGCTAAAGAGGGATTAAAGGAGCTAAACTGTTATAAATTTCTACATAAGTGAGTGATAAAAGTATTAATTTCAGAGAGATTATAAATTAGGGACACAAAAAATATAATCTAGGGTATATTAATAGGAAAACAGAGTAATTTTAACAAAGAGCTCATAAGAGGAGAAGAGTAATAATAATAAAACACTTGATCAATTTAAAAGGGAGCATAAAAGAAGTACATGGGACAAATAGAAAACAGATAAGATTTTATAGTTAGACTTACACAAGTCCATATTAGTCCATATTACAATAAATGGACTAAGGACCCTAATTAAAAGACTGATAATAAAAACAAGACCTAGGGGTGCCTGGCTCGCTCAGTGGGTTAAGCCTCTGCCTTTGGCTCAGGTTATCATCTCAGTGTCCTGGGATCGAGTCCCACATCAGGCTCTCTGCTCAGCAGGGAGCTTGCTTCCCTCTCTATCTCTGCCTGCCACTCTGCCTACTTGTGATCTCTATCTATCAAGTGATTAAATAAAATCTTTAAAAAAATAAAAACAATACCCAACTATAAGTTTTTTATAAGATAGAATCTGAGACAAGTAAACCTAAAGGCTGAAAGTAAAAGAATAAAAAAGGTATACCAGGAAAAACTATTCTATTTACAGATAAATATCATTGAAGGCAAGAATCATATTAAAGATACAGGAGATCTTCTCATGATTATAAAAGGTAACTTGATAGAAATGTGCTAATTCTAATTTTTTGTACAGCTAAGAATATAGACTTAAAATATGTAAAGCAAAAATAAACAGAACTAAGAAGTAATATCCACCATTAGAATAAATTTTTAGATATGTCTCAGTAACATAGGAAAACATGATTAGACAAAAATCAGTAAGCATACAGAATATCTGAAAAATATGATTAATTAATTTACTCTAATAGATAAATATAGAAAATTACCCTCCAACCAGTGCATAATACAAGATATGTCTATGTGAGGGGCACCTGGGTGGCTCAGTGAGTTAAAGCCTCTGCCCTCGGCTCAGGTCATGATCCCAGAGTCCTGGGATCGAGCCCCGAACCGGGCTCCCTGCTCAGCGGGGAGCCTTCTTCCCCCTCTCTCTCTGCCTGCTTCTCTGCCTGCTTGTGATCTCTGTCAAATAAATAAATAAATAAAATCTTTAAAAAAAGAACAAGATATGTCTATGCAGTATTTGACAAAATTTATTATGTGCTGGGTCTTCTAGAAAGTCTAGACAACAAAAGGCAAGGGAAGCAAGGGCAAAAATGAACTATTGGGACTTCATCAAGATCAAAAGCTTTTGCACAGCAAAGGAAACAGTCAACAAAACCAAAAGACAACTGACAGAATGGAAGAAGATACTAGCAAACAACACATCAGATAAAGGGCTAGTATCCAGATTCTATAAAGAACTTATCAAACTCAACACCCAAAGAACAAATAATCCAATCAAGAAATGGGTAGAGGACATGAACAGATATTTATGCAAAGAAGACATCCAGATGGCCAACAGACACATGAAAAAGTGCTCCATATCACTCAGCATCAGGGAAATAGAAATCAAAACCACAATGAGATACCACCTCACACTAGTCAAAATGGCCAAAATTAACAAGTCAGGAAATGACAGATATTGGAGAGGATGCAGAGAAAGGAGAACCCTCCTACACTGTTGGTGAGAATACAAGCTGGTGCAGCAGCTCTGGAAAACAGTATGGAGGTCCCCCAAAAAGTTGAATATAGAGCTACCCTACAACCCAGCAATCGCACTACTAGGTATTTACCCTAAAGATACAAACGTAGTGATCCAAAGATGCACATGCACCCAAATGTTTGTAACGGCAATGTCCATAATAGTCAAACTATGGAAAGAACCTAGATGTCCATCAACAGATGAATGGATAAAGGAGATGTGTTTTATATGTATACAATGCAATACTATGTAGCCATCAAAAGAAATGAAATCTTGCCATTTGCAACAACATGAATGTAACTAGAGGGTATTATGCTAAGCAAAATAAGTCAATCAGAGAAAGACAATCATCATATTATCTCTCTGATATGAGGAATTTGAGAGGGAGAGAGGGGGGTTCAGAACAAACTGAGGATTGCTGGGGGATGGGGCGGTAGGGATAGGTGGTTGGGTTATGGACATTGAGGAGGGTATGTGCTATGGTGAGTGCTGTGAAAGGTGTAAGCCTAATGATTCACAGTCCTGTATCCCTGGGGCAAATAATACATTAGACATTTTAAAAAAATTAAATTTTTAAAAATGTAAATTATTCAATAATTAAATAATGACAAGCTTGTTTCAAAAAAAAGAAAGAAAGAAAGTCTAGACAAAGATTAAAGAATAGAAATAATAAAATTTGGTCTTTGTCCAAGAAAAAATAAACTAGCTGTGAATAACAAAAAGATAACTCCCTTTAATTTTGGAATTTACCAATGTGCCTCCAAATAACCCATTAACCAAATGAGAATTCACCATGGAAAACTGAAAATGTATTAAATTGTGGATGTGAATAAAGCCAAGATTTTAAAGAAATACATAGCCTTAAATGCATGTATAAGAAAAAAGTCTTAACATATAAGTCAATCAGAGAAAGACAATGAAAATGAATGAAACAAAGATGAAATGAAATAAGATGAAATGAAACAACGAATGAAATGAAACAAGATGAAACCAGAGAGGGAGACAAACCATAACAGACTCTTACTCTGAGGAAACAAACTGAAACAAACAAGCTGGAAGGGAGGGGCGTGGAGGGATGTGGTGGCTGGGCGATGGACATTGGAGAGGTTATGTGTTATAATGAGTACTGTGAATTGTGTAGGACTGATGAATCACAGACCTATACCCCTGAAACAAATAATACATTATATGTTAATAAAAAAATAAAAATGAACAAATAAATATAAAAAATAAATAAGTTAAAAAAAGAAAAGAAAAGGTTAAAATCATTATTAAAAATATTTGTCTTGGGGAGTCTGGGTGGCTCAGTCATTAAGCTTCTGCCTTTGGCCTAGGTCATGATCCTAGGGGTCCTGGGATTGAGCCCCTGCATCCGGCTCCCTGCTCAGCAGGAAGCCTGCTTCTCCCTCTCCCACTCCCTGTGCTTATGTTCTCTCTCTCACTGTGCCTCTCTCTGTCAAATGAATAAATAAAATCTTAAGAAAAAATTATCTCAAAAAGTGGGAGAATAGCAAATTAAATCCTCCAAAAATAGGAGGAAGAACATAAAAGAGGAAAGAGCAGAAATTAAGAAAGCAGGATAACAAACTGGAATTCTCATAAACTTCGTATAGGATTCTTTTTTTTTTTAAATATTTTATTTATTTATTTGACAGACAGATCACAAGTAGGTAGAGGCAGGCAGAGAGAGAGAGAGAGAGAGAGAGGAGGAAGCAGGCTCCCTGCAGAGCAGAGAGTCCGACGCAGGACTCGATCCCAGGACCCTGAGATGATGACCTGAGCCGAAGGCAGAGGCTTATTAACCCACTGAGCCATCCAGGTGCCCCCGTATAGGATTCTTAATTAGTGTAACTGAGGGCCAGGACCGAGTACAGGCCAAAAATGGTAGCAACATCCTCATCGCCTCACTATCACCACCAAATACAAAATTCACGGGACAAAACACAATAGGAACTGAGAGGCAGTAAAAATGCCCCTGATATTCCTAGTTTACCTAAAATAATGCTCAGCAGTCTTACGTCTTGACTAACATCAAAGATAAATAGAGGGTAATATAAAATTGTATTCTTAAAAAGTGCAGTAATTGTCAGGTGATTCGGGTAATTCAGGTAATAACTTGTGTACATGTTTTCCCACGCTGTCCTTTACTCTTGCCCAATGTCTATATTGAGGCCATACTCAGAGCTTTGAGGTATTGTAAAAATAGATCCAACTTCACAAACCATTAAGAGAAAAATCATCTTTAACTGAAAATTCATGGGAAGACAGAGAGGCAATTTACATAGCCCTACAACAATAAGACATATAACCAAGTTTCCTTTAGGCATCTCCATTTTCCACCAAATGTTCCTCTTCCCTCTGGACATCTCGTCTTTCTCTGTGTCTCTTTCTAATTTTCTTTTTCTCTCTTTTTTCTTTTCTTCCCACCAGCTATCAAGGTCCATTCAGCAATTCAGTTGTACGGCCAACATAGCACATCAGCACCTTAATTTGTGAATTAGTGACTATATGTGATACTGTAAGCACACATAACAGGTCTCAGTTTATCCAAACACACGTGCTCATTTTAATCACAACACCTTGTTTTCAATCATGAGGTTTTCAAACAGAAAATTAAGCACCAGGATATGACATGGTTTTCTCCAAGTTTATGTCAAATAATTAGTGAAACTGACATTGAACCCTTGGCCTGGGTCTTGTTACTGAATTCATCTTTTCCACCACTCACTAGTTTCTTTATATGAGGCTCTGGGATGGGAGCTGTGATGAATGTGAGGATGAACATTTCCTACTTTCGAGTAGTACTTGAAAATATTATAGAAAGGAAAGATAAATGTAGCAATAGTTGTAATCTAGTGAAGAATGTGAAATGTGATAAAATATAGTTGACATGTCATTGAGCCACAGAGAAGAAAAAGAATAATTCTGGAAGAAGAGAGAAAGAGGATGAACTTGAAAAATTTAAGAAAGAGGTGACCTTTGATCTCATGAATGCAATGGTATTGAATAACTGCCAGACATGTTTACTGGGTTCTAGAGTAATATTGATCATTGTTTCCTAAATCACATGTTCTGCATGTATATTTTACTAAAAATTAAGTCTCCTTTAGTTTCCCAAATAATTTTATTTATGTATTTTTTGGTAGCTAAATAATGTTCAGAATGCTTGAGAGCCACAGGACTATCGAGAACATGTAAAATCTCACAGCAATATTTGTGGTAACTATTATTTATATGATATGTCCTGAAATTCAACACTTAATTTTATTTACTTATACATGGCATTTGGTTGAATATCAACATCTGAACTATGTCAATCCTGCATCAATCTAATGCAGAGGTATTGATGTTAAAATACCCAGAGAACTAAGTTATTAGTCATTTGTATGAAATTTATCCATCTCTGTCTTTAATATTGTGCACTGATATATTGAGTCAAATATGCTAGTTGAATTTATTGTTATAGGTCATATCAGTACAAGAACTTCTCCAGTTGTAACTCATAAAAAACTCTTTCTTTCCCCCCCAAAACAGCTCATGCTAGCACACTTTCTTCTTGCATGTTATATTGAGTGCTATACCTTCTCATTCCTATCACTTAAATATCTCCCAAACGTCCCTACTTCTTTCCATCTCTACCAAATCAGTTTCCTATTGTTGCTGTAGCAAATTATCATAAAATTAGCACCTTAGAACAACACATAATTATTCTTTTACAGTTTTGAAGGTCAAAAGTTCAAAATAGGTCTCATTGGACCAAAATCAAGGTGTCAGCACAGGTGCATTCCTCTGGAGTCTCTAGGGGAGAATTTATTCCCTTGCATTTTGTAGCTTCTTAAGGCTTCCTATATTCCTCAGTTCATCGCTGCTTTTTCCCGTCTTTAAAGCCAGTAATGCAGCATTTTTTAACTCTCTGACTCCAACTTCCTCCTCCACCTCCTTTCCACTTTAAAAAGATCTCTGTGATTACATTGAGCTCACTTAGGTAACCCAAAATAATCTATTTATTTTTTTTTATTTTTAAAATATTTTATTTATTTATTTGACAGAGAGAGATCACAAGTAGATAGAGAGGCAGGCAGAGAGAGAGAGAGAGAGAGGGAAGCAGACTCCCTGCTGAGCAGAGAGCCCAATGAGGGACTCGATCCCAGGACCCCGAGATCATGACCTGAGCCGAAGGGAGTGGCTTAACCCACTGAGCCACCCAGGCGCCCTAATCTCTTTATTTTAAAGTCAGCTGATAGCAATTCCATCCAAATTTCCTTTGCCAGGTATACAACACAGTCTCAGGTTCCAGGGATCATCCAGGTGGACATCCAGGTGGACATCATTAGGAGCCCATTGTTCTACCATGCTGCCTACAGTCATGGTTCTGGCCACTAACAGCCCTAGCTTGAAATGTCTCCATACTTCTGTTCTATTCCTGTTCCCATCCATTCTGCATTCAGAATGATCTGACACATTATCCTCCTACCCTCCTAAATTATTATTTAGAATAATATCCAAATTCTTTAACATAAATTCCAAGATTGTATGTATTTGACCTTACTCAAGTTCCCAATTTTCTTTCTGATTACTCCTTTCCACCCTATGGAATGACTTCCAGCTCCCTGAATGAGCCACGCTCTCTCTTGCCTTCACATATTATGTCTTTTGCCTAGGACATGCTTCCCTCTTATATTGACTAATTCCTCCTCACCTTTTAGATCTTAGTGTAAATGGCATTTCCTCCAAATACTTTCCAAACACCCAAATATGCAGAGACGTTTGGTCATTCCTCATACATGATCCTTTAGAACCCTGCACATGAAAGAAATTATAGACTTCTCTTTTCTAACATTTTATTTAATTAGTAATTATTTACTTAATTTAAATAATTAATTTTATTTAATTAAAATAATTATTTAATTATTTTATTAGACCTCAGATACACTGAATTAAATGCATATGAACTCTCAGTTCATTATATATGATTTCCAAGTAGCTACCACAATTTCTAAAATAGAAATTAAAAACTGTATTGCAAATCATTCTCACAATGGGAATGTCGAGATCTGTTGAGTGTCTCTTGTCCACCAGGCACTGAATTAGGACTGCAATGCACTTACACAAGTATTGACTTCTCTTTGAGAAACCATCAGGAGTAGGTAGGTTGTTCAGTATGGATTGGCATCATCCCTGAAGACGTTTTGATAGTAATACAGATGTTAGTGTCAGGAGCCCTGTGAGAAATTGTGAACTTGAGCCACAGTTGGGATTCAGATGTATAATGACCTTTCCCATGGATAGAATGACTAGTAGGACATAAAATAAACCCTTCAGAGAAATTTATTATTCATTTAGGAGTCTAGTAGAGTGGACTAACAGGTCAAGCATACCCCATCTATAAAAGAAAGCAATGATTCCGGCTTTCATGTGAGGCTGTTTCTGCCTGACCATCCAACAACCTGGTCTTCTGTTCTACTGTCTCTCCACCTATAATGATTCTCAGAAAGAAGAGAGATGTCGTTTGAAGCCTAAAGCTTCTGGTAGTAGGATCCACTATGAAAGAGCTGGTCACAAAGGGCATTTCCTTCTCACTAAGCAAGAGAAGCCGCACAGACAGGTTCGGCGGAATCAGCCACAATGGTGACAGCCACCTCCCAGCTTCATGAAGATCTATGGTTTGGAGGTTAACAATGAGAAAAAAGCAACCAACTAGGTGACCAAAGCTCAAAGAATCAAAAGGAAAGTGACAGAAAAGGACTACAGGGCACGGTGATCACAGGCATGGGCAGCAACTGTGAGTGTGGGAACAGGATTAACCTCTTTATCCTTTTCCAGCCTCAACTCCCACACGCACAAACACACACTGTGCCAGAGAGACTCAAGGGGACGATCAGGAAGGGTACAACAGCAACAAGTGATAGCCGTTTAGATCTATTCATTAGCTACTCCCAATAACCATGTAAGGCTGATACCACTATGAAGTTCGATTTCATTTATTTATTTATTTATTTTGGGGTGGAACAAATAATGCTTAGAGAGGTCACAAACTGACTGAAGATGAAGTCTACTACCAAGTAAGCAGAGACTCAGAGCATTAAAAAGCTAAAGAAGCTAGGGTTGGCTCTAAAGATTATTTTCTCTCTTTCTTTCATATGTAGAGAGTAGCAACAAAAAAGGGAATAACTGACATTCTTTCCACTGTGTACTCCATGAATGAGTCCAGTTTAAAAGGGTGGACATGCGTGTGAAAAAGGAAAGGAAGAGAGAATGGAAAATGGATTGTCATTTTATTACCATTGGAAAAAACAATGAGAGTATTTTTTCTTTGACATTCCAGCCATTCTAACTCAGGATTAGAAAAACATATTGTAGGCATTAACGAATATCTATTTGAAGACAGTGGTGGGGGGGACACATTTGTGAGTTTTTCCCATGAAACCTTAATAGTTACTGAATGCATGTGATTTGTCAGTTTCAGACACAAATCACGCCTGTTTTGGCACGAAACTCTTGATTGGACTTCAGGTAATGGACTGCGGTTCTGTGGGGAACAACCTTCTCTCAGTGCACTGTACCAGTCCCTGAGGTGTCTAGCTGTGAGGCCAGGACACTCTCTCAATGACAGCCCTCCTGCCGAGTCTCACTGTCTTGCCCACAGAACTATGGAGCTGGCCTTTTTCCAAGACCCTGCAATTTCTATCCAAATGTGAAAAAGTGACCCCAAGATCTTGAGGCTAGCCTGATTTTTCAGTGTGCCTTCCTTTCACACTTCCAAAAGTAGCCACAGGACTGGCTCACTCACCCCTTGAAGCTGACTGAAGTTTCTTTCTTTGGGGCTGCCTGGGTTTTGCCTTTGAAGTTTAAACCTGGGAGCAGTTATCTGCCAGCCAAGATAAGCACTCCCAGGGCTTCCAAGGGGCAGCCGGTCCTCACAAAGAAGGGATAAGACCTCTGAGTGTGCTGTGCCATCTACCAACTAGCAGCAGAAAAGAGAGTAATCAGGGTTCTTTCCACAGGGTGCTCCAAGAGTGAATCCAATCAAATTAAAAGAAAGTCAAAGAAAAGATAAAAAAGCTTCAAAAGAGAACCCACAGCTGTGAACTTGCCTGTCAATCAGCAGGAGCCACAAGCCAATCAGAGTTGAAGTAAAAAATTGCTTGAAAGAAAATGCATTAGAATCAGTTGCATTCCACCAGAGTAGGAAAAAGAATAAAAAGCTGACGAACCAGTACAATGTGCGGAGAAGCTGATAATCAACCTGTACATCTAAGCCTGTCAATAAAGATTACACATGAAAATCTGAATCGGCAGGATTTTCGTGTGTCCAGCCATGATTTCATCATCCTCATTGGTTATTGTTCATGATCTCACAAAGCTAATATAACCAAGACAATGAACCAAACTCTTAAAGAGTAAGTACTTTAGCTAACTTGGTGGCAAATTTAATTTGGTAATTGGTATGACTGCTGCCTTTCACTGTTGTAAGAGTATGCTTGCCCATCCTAAGAAGGTAACTCAATCCTTAGGTTCCTAATTATAGAGTTTTTATGCATATTTTTTGAATAGTGCCCAAAGTAGATTTTTTCCATGCAATACCAATCTTTTGTTCAGGAAAAATCTGGCTCATTTCAGCAGTGGAGCTGGGTAACAGATGAGCTGGAGGGAAATGAAGGCTAGGAAAGGCCAGAAGTGGCAAGACCAAGCAAAACCAGTCAGCTTTGTGAAGGGGAGGATGATGAAGTGTGGGGAGTTTATGTGTCAGGAAACTGTGATCTCCTCACCCACAGCATTATTTGTGGAGGAATGATAGCAGGAAGGACTCTTGCTAAGCCCATGTTGAGGCCTTCACGGCACTTCCAGGGGGCTTATGGCTAAGTTTGCAGTTTGTGGGGAAGACAACCTGTGGTATCTGTGCCACGTAGAGTACCATAACCTGCCCTAAGGAACAACGGTAAAGACGATGATAACCAAGGACCCCAATGAGGCCCATCTCCATTTTTTTTTTTTTGGCATTGTGGCAGGCAAAGTGTTGACCCTACAAGATGCCCACATTCTTTTTTTTTTTTTTTTTAAAGATTTTACTTATTTATTTGACAGACAGAGATCACAAGTAGGCAGAGAGGCAGGCAGAGAGAGAGAGAGGAGGAAGTAGGCTCCCAGCTGAGCAGAGAGCCCGATGTGGGGCTCCATCCCAAGATCCTGGGATCATGACCTTAGCCGAAGAAAGATGCCCACATTCTAACCCAAGATTCTGTAAATATGTCTCCGTAAGAGGCAAAAGAGACTGCAGATGTGATCAAATTGGGGCTCTTGAGACGGCGAAATGATCCTAGCTTATCTAGGTGGACGCAACCTAATCACTAAAGTCATTAAAAGAGGAAGACGGGAATGTCAGAGCTTAACGAAGCAATGTGACGATAGAAGCAGAGGTCTGAGAGAGAGAGATTTGAAAATGCTACATTGCTGATTTAGAGGAGGGCAGTACAAGCCAAGGAATGCTGTTGAACTCTTAAAGCTACAGGAGGCAGAGAAACAGAAACTCCAGAAAGACCACAGCCCTACCAACTTACTTTGGACTTCTGGACTGTAGAACTGTATGATAATATATTTGTGCTGTTTGAAGTCACTACATTTGTACCTACTTATTACAGCAGCAGTAGAAACTAATATTCCAGCATCTTTTAAAATCAGTGTTCTTGTATAATCTGTGACACTATGGAATATTTGTAACTTTTAGGAACAAGGGAGAATGCATACACAGAGAACCATAGGTACATGTTATATAACCACAGCGCTGAGTGAATATTATAACAAGAAAGGAACAAGCCTATAGCTTAATATATGTTACAGAACAGTCTTACATACTTTATAATTTTGCATACCTAACACAATGAGTTGCTTTTGGTGGAGAGGACAGAAATGGGATTAAGGAGGGAATGGGGTTAAAAGGGAGCCAATCAACTAACTAGTCAAGAAAGTATGATTATCTCTACTTTCTGCACCAAAAGTTTTTAAGGAAAAAATAACAAATATACAGTGTGTCCACTATATTTTTAAATGAGATTATAAACTCTATCTTTGTAATAATGGACATATGAAGGGACCTGATGCCAAATTCAAGATCTAAGGGAAATTATGATTTATTACAGCAAACAGATTACCCGTGGAAAATCACTGTAATTTGTGGTTACACAGAGTTAACAAAAATTTAGTTTACTGTACTGAAAAATGTCACTTGATGATTTTGGATCATCACTCTTGAGATGATCACCTGACACTTTACTCTTTTAAATCCTCTGCTTTTCCTTCTAGAAATGAAATGCATCCCTGACTGTTTTATAAAAGCAAAAATGACTCAGTAAGAGAAATTGCTCTTTAGTACCAATGTGATTTAGACTATTAAAAAGGAGGTCAGATTGACATTTGGGGTCTAACAATTTCTGAGTCATAAAGCATGATAAGAATTAGGAAGAATCCCCTGAATTCACTTGCAGGTAAGACCTGTTTAAAAAAAAAAAAAGTGAAGGAGAGAGGGAAAGAGGAAATGAGGAAGAGAAAAAAAACACAAATTTCAAGGCAAAAGTATATTTTATTTTACTTTATTTTAAGATTTTACTTATTCATTTGAGAGAAAGAGGGAGAGAGCACCAGGAGTGGGGATGGGGGTTGGAGGTGGGCATGGGAAGTACTGGAGAAGCAGACACCCCTGAGTAGGGAGTCAGCCATGGGGCTTGATCCTAGGACCTGGAGATTATGATCAGATCTGAAGGCAGACACTTAACCAGCTGAGCCACCCAGGCACCCCTCAAAAGTATATTTGAAAAAGCACAGGAATAACCAGAAGAATAATATCTAACAGAAAATATCTGAGTTGTAACTGTTAAATATAAAACTAAGGGAAACATTGACATACTGAGAAAAAAAAATCTAGATTTGAAAATCTGTTCTTAAAATAATTACATTTTGCAGGGAGACATAAGCCAGGTGAGACTCTGGACATCTGATTTTAAGAAGAATTAATTTTCTGTTTATATTTGTGTATCCAACTGAAAGCAGTTTTCATGTTTGTGTATACATGTAGCTGTGTTCTTTTATGTTTATTTTAATGCTAACTACAAAATCTCTAAAGGAAGTAGCATCAGATTTCCCAACAGATAGTTGATTTTTTTCCAAATATTATCCTAGGGTTGTGGATGGTTCCAATAAAATTTTAGAAATATATTTTCCTAATTTTAGGAGAAAATAGATGCTTTCCCTGAAAAATATGGGTAACTTGCAAATTCCTTGACAGTAATTTGGAAACTTTAATTTTTTTTTAAAGATTTTTATTTATTTATTTATTTGACAGCCAGAGAGCATCAGTAGGCAGAGAGGCAGGCAGAGAGAGAGGAAGAAGCAGGCTCCCTGATGAGCAGAGAGCCCAATGCAGGGCTCGATCCCACTACCCCGAGATCATGACCTGAGCCAAAGGCAAAGGCTTTTACCCACTGAGCCACCCAGGCACCCCTAGAAACTTTAAACTTTAAATATTAAATTCCTTTCCAAGGAATGAAAAGGTGATAGTTTGAGTATTGTCTTTTTTTCCTTTCATCTCTTAGAGCTGAAATGTTGGTCTTGCACCCCCCAAAAAGCTACCTAAGACTTTGAAAATATAGAGAAAGTAAGTTTCCTCCTGTGTTAGAAACTGATTCCTGAAGTGGCACAAATACATACGTTCAAGTAGAAAAAAGAAGACATACAGCTTGTTTTCATTCCTTGAATTTCCTAAGCAACTAAAACATAAAGTTTTATAACCTTGATTAGCATTGAAAATAGGTAAATCCTGGGAGAGCAATGGGTATATTACGCTCAAGATTGAGGGCTTTTTATTCCTCAGTGGAGTCACAATAATTTCTTCCAACTTATCACAGAATATGATTGCTTTTTAGATAGGTAAATTAATTTCCCAACATAAGCTGTTTTTTTTTTCCTCTGGTGAAGATGATTCTCCTCAAATAAAATAAATCAAATTGCTCATCAACTATAAAAAATACTCACAAAAACACTATGACAAAAAGAGAGATAAGTTTCAAATACTACCAGTCACTCTCCTGCCCAGAGAAGTGACCTCAAGTATGCTTAAGAAATAACTGGAAAAGAAAGTTCTTTTCAAATGTCTTTTATTATTTTTTTAAAATGGACTGCTTTATTTCTTCTCTTGGATCAGCAGTACAGCTGGGTATAAATAGAAACTATACAGTTTCTGTTTCTTCACAGTCAAAATTCAACCTCAACGGTCCCTAACCTCTTGCAATCAGGATCAACACATGGTGTGTTATATTTATGCTTGAATTATTTTCTAGAATGTAACCAAATGACTTCAATACCTCACTTGAATCTGTGTTTCTTCTGCATGTGGGGCTCTTACCTTGTTAATAATAAGAAATTATTATATTTCAATTTATTCTATATAATGCCCAAAGAATTTAAAGAAAAATCCCAGAAAATCACGGGATGATATAAAAATGATATAAAATGAGGTTTAATGATTTTTTTCAGGTGATTATGGTGCCTCGGTAAAACAATTGATTTAACATATATGACTTGAATGAATATTTAACTTTAGAGCTTTATGCCATCAACATCTGCTGACAGCTCAAAACTGAAAGTGTTTAGAATCTGCTACATGGAAGATGTCATCTCTTGCTTTGCCATTGACTTTGATCAACCGAATTCAAGATACAATAAGCACAGAAGAACAAAGCGTGATTTTAGAAAACACAGAAACCTGTGTAATTAGTACACGTAACAAGTATTTCATAAAACAGTCAGAAAGCATTATTATTTTTCCCTCTCATTGTCTCCTTAAATCTATTGTGTAGGTTGGTGTTTCCTGGTTATACCTGAGTAATGAAACTTTAGTCTCAACAAATAAGTTTCCAATCTCAAATACGATCCAGTGGAACTTCAATTTTGTTTTAAAATTTCAGTTTCTCTCCCTTCTGCAGCCTGTGTCCCTTGCAATCTGAATTCTTCTGTGTCCAGTTTATTTGCCATAGAGAAACTCGGGATAAATCTCTAGCCACACTATTGGTCTTTATATAATCAGAGACAATGGACATTTCTTTTTTGTCTTCTAGTTTTTTTTAGATTTTATTTATTTGTCAGAGAGAGAGAGAACAAGCAGGGGGAGGGGCAGGCAGAGGTAGCTCCCTACTGAGCAAGGAGCCCAGTGCAGGACTCTATCCCAGGATCCTAGCACCATGACCTGAGCCAAAGGCAGATGCCTAACTGATTAGCCACCCAGGAGTACTGGCCTTCTATTTTTCATATTGAAAGTCCTAAGCCCCTGCAACTATTTCCTTCAAACAGGGTGCCAGACCATTTAAATACCAGGTACCCTTTGCCTCATTTGTTCCAAGTGTGGGTGATCTTTTTAAAAACCTATTGTCCAGAGGCACCTGGATGGCTCAGTCAGTTAAGCGTCTGCCTTTGCCTCAAGTCATGATCTCAGGATCCAGGGATGGAGCCCCACTTCGGGAGTCCCTGCTCAGTGGGGAGCCTGCTTCTCCCCTCCCGCTGCCTGCTGCTCCCCCTGTTTGTGCTCTCTCTGTCAAATAAATAAATAAAAGCTTTTAAGAAAATAAAATAAAAATGGGATGGCTTGGGTGGCTCAGTTGGTTGACATCTGCCCTCTGCTCAGGCCCTGATCCCAGGCTCCTGGGATCGGGTCCTGCATTGGGCTCCCTGCTCAGCAGGGGGCCTGCTTCTCCCTCTGCCTGCTGCTCTCCCTGCTTGTATTTGCTCTCTCTTTCTTTCTCTCTGACAGATAAAGAAATAAAATCTTTAAAAATAAATTAAATTAAATTAAAATAAAAACCCATTGTTCAGAACTCAACATAATTACTCCAGATGAGAATGAATCAGAGCCCAGATTAAGCATTCTCTCCAATATCCATTAGCTTGATGCTATCTATTCAAATCCTTGGGCCTTCTCATCGATTCTCAGAAACAATCTAAAGAGTTCATTCTGCTTTTAGTCTTTAAGGCAAAATTGCCATATGTTTATATAACATGTATAAACATATATATGTTGTTGTGTATTATTCTTGTCTCCTTTTACATCTGTTTTATAAATAACACAATAGCTATACACCAACTTACCTGATGATCATACCCCGCCTTTTAAATTATCTACATTTTTGATAATATGGTAAGATAAAATTTGCTCCATGTGGGGAGGACTGAGGAGGGAAATGGCGATGAGAACGCTTGGGGGAAGATGGAAGATACATGCTCCTGCAGTAGCTTGCTATCACCTCTGCACACAACTGTACTTCCTTCCTACTTTCTGGTTCTCCTTATTGTCTCATTATTTCCCTGTCTCATTCCTGTGGACAGGATCTCTCAGTTTTCATGGCTGAAGTCTGTCCCCTGCAAGCTCAGGTCTGCCCAGTTCTTAGTAAGGCTGCTGTCAACCTCAGAAGGTCTGGAATTGGTCAACCTGACAAATGTTTGAAACTCTACACACCCTATTTTCTACTGAGCTTCAAGAGGAATAATTTTTTTTTTTTCCAATCTGGGTAACCAGGTCTAAACTGTAGGTTACTGATTTTACTCCAGTTTCTTGCTGAGCTTGAAACCTCACCCTGGCCCTTACCCTTAGTCTTCTGGCTTGAGCTAGGAAAAATTTTCTACTACTGCAGCAAGATTCCACTCTGTACCCTAATATTTTCTAAGGTGTAGCTCTAAATCAGATGGACTATCTGGGTTGCTAAGAAACCCCTTGCTTAACCATAGCTATTGAAATGTTATCAGCTCACTGTCACTAACTCTGAAATATAGTAGCTGAACAACACAACACATTTATTTAGCTCACAATTCTGGGATTAAGCAGTTTAGGAGGGGCTCCGCTAGTAAGCGGTTTAGCTCTCAGCTAGTCACATGTCTCCAATCTGCTGTGAACAGGGTTCTGGAGTGGGTATACCTAAATTCTCCTCCAGCAGGTTGCCCCGGGTGTGTTCTAATGGAAGAGGCAGAAATTCTAGGGAGGTAAGAGAAGTGCAAGGCCTTTCGAGGGCTAGACAGTGCTGCGACACCATCACTTCTTTTTAACACATTTAGTATAACACATTCTTCTTAGAAAAACAAGTTGGCCCAGACCAAGGAGTAGGAGAATAGACGCTACCTTTTCCTGGATGAATTGTATATCTTCTTGAAATTTATGTGCCTATATGGAGGGTTGAAAAGCTGGGGAATTTTTCGTAATTAGTATACTACAAGTGACCCAGCAACATTAACTGGATTCTTACTCATCATGGACTGCTTTGGATACTAGTACTGGTATGATCCCACCTAATTTTGTAATGCTATTTTAAGGATACCATGTTTGGACTTGTGTCTTCTACTCCTTAGGAGACTGCATGGAAAAAATCTGTACCATTACCAATTTATTGAGCTTCTGTCCTTTAAATCCAACTCACTTCTGGATTTATTATTTTCCCCAATGCACTTTTCCTTGCACAGTGCTACTAGTTAACTGTCAAGCAGTAATTAAACATGTTTATATTAATATTTGGAGGGTTTTTTTTTCTCTCCGTTGGAACATCACCTTAGGGAAATTAGATCAAAATTCTTATAAAAAAAATAAGTCAGGTAAGACAGGTATTTACCAGAACTGAAGATGCTAAGTAATTAAAATAGTCCTATGGCCCATCTAAAGTGTTCTGACATTCTGTTCCTCTACACCAATATCAACTTGAGTTATATTTGGAAGCTGCCATGTCTAAATATCAAAGATCAAGGTGAAGAACCGATAGAGGGTTCTTATCTTTGGCCTAGATAGAAAAAAAAATTCTCTAAGGATGTGGAGTAAGAGTCATCATTTAACAAAACCAATAAAAAGAGAGAGACAGTTGAAAGAAAGAAAGGAAGGAAGAGAAAAAGGAAAGAAAGAAAAGGGAAGGAAGGACGGGAGGGAGGGATTGAGCTGTTTTTATTAATTGGTATGCTATCAAAAATCTAATTACATGACCACAGACTTAATGAGTGCCTGAACATACTTAAGCATGTCTAAATATCAAAATAAAATAGAATAAATTAATTCAAAATAAGCTCATCATTTTATTTTACTAATAACTATCATTTTTGAGTAATACTTGAGCATTAATGTAATTTTTCTTACCTAATCTTTACAGTCTCATGAAATAGGCGTTATTATAAAGAATTTACAGATTAGGAAACTGAGTTTCCCATGACTCAACTCATTTGACTAAAAGCTACAGAGATATTAAGTGGTTGAATCCAGGATTGGCCGTCCAGGTTACTTAATCTTGGAGGTTGTGCTCTTAACCATTGTGTAAAGTGCTGGATTCTTGTGAACTACTTAAAAACCAAAAGTCTTAATCAAAACTATACTTAATCAAAAGTATAAGAAATTAAAACAGGCTTTAAATTAATTACAGTGGAAACTGCACTTGCTTTGGAGTCTGTGTACTCCCATCTCCATTAAACTCAAATCTTACTTTTTCTAAGAAGCTTCCTTGAGGGGGTCAGAGAGATTTTTCAGCCATAACTGTGAGTGAATCCTCCCTTTCATAGCCTTCTCAATTCTAATACTCATATTTCCAGTACTTTCTTTCAGTATTGATTTTGTTTTGGCTCATACTATAGTTACTACTAAACTCTAAAGTCTCTGGAAAGTGGGGAGCTTGCACAGAACCCAGCCTTACATGTCATAGAAAGTCATATATATACATCGCATGGACAGACATGTTTAAAACAAATATGCACATATACACACATCTATGAATTAAGAAGAACAATTCATTCTTGTTTCTCCTTATTTTCGAACCTTCTAGAATCCATGAATTACTAGTGCTATTTCTAATTCACAAGGCTTTTACTGAGTGATCACTTTTTAAAGCCTGTTTAGATCAACAAATCCTGGTTATTTAGAAATTATGTAAAAATAGATTTCAGTTTCTTATAAAAAAATTTTAGCTTTTGAGAATTCTGCTCTTAAATATTAAAAACTTACCAAATATGTTGAGCAGTGATGAAAGTGCATTTCACCTAGAAACAAGTCATTAGTGCATCATAAAACATTCTTTTAATTAACACACTAAAATACTGTATAAACTGGTAGTGTAACATATAGGTGGTGACATTTGAGGGATAAACCCTATTCTAAGGGATTAATTAGCATTTATTCAAGTGCGTAATAATGGAGTATTAAAGGAAAATGGGCCCACCAGGCTTGTTGACTCACTTTTTTAACATATAGAGGGCATTTTAATTAACTCTATTGCTTTTAGTGCATTTCCCAGGTGCTAGAGAAAACATTCTACTGCCTTCACATAAAATATGATAAACCAATATATTTTCTTCATCACTTTTGTTGTTTTCCATTCTTTTAAATACAACCATGATCTTATTTATTTTTATTCAGCACAAATTAAATGACTATAAAAGAATATGCACCGTATACTTACAGAAATCCTCTCCATGGAGACCACGATCATTAACAGTTTCTTAAAAAAAATCTTAGAAATATTCTTTATGTCGATAAAACAAAAATATAAACTTTTAAATTTTTTAGCAAAGGGTAGATTTTGTTTACCTCCATTCTACATACTGTTTTTTATAGTCAACAATATAGAAAGTGGATATTGGCCCATATCACTACAAAAAGAGCTTTCTTGTTCATTTAGTTGGTTGTGTAGTAGTCCACTGCATAGACAGATCCCACATATTTTGCTTAGCCAGTTCTTTATTGATAGACCTTGAGGTTGTTTCTGCTGTTTACATCACAAACAATACTTCAACAAACAACCTCTTAGGAGTCTTTCTCAACCATGCAGTGTACTCCTGGGACAAACACCTAGGGGTGAATTGCTCTATAAAAGGAGATGGGTTAATAATTTGTGCTGGTATCGGTCAAGGCGCATTCCCATGAGTTCATACTCATTTATACCATCACCAGCAAGTAAGAGAGTGCCAGTCTCTGAATACCCCTGCCAACACAGTTATTAAAATTCCAGGCATGTCTAATTTAGTTAGCTAGAAATTGTATAACAGCGTTATTTTAATCTAAATGAATGTCACTATGAGTAATACTAAGCATCTTTTTATATCTTCACTCTTACTTTCTCTTTTATCTTCTTGGTTTTGTCCCAAATTTTTTGATTGGGCAATTTAACTTCTTTATTAATATTTATTCTCATTTGTTAATATAAGCATATTAAGTATTTCTAAATATAAGTAAGTTTGTTTTGAGCATTGCTTTGAGTGTATCCACACTTGTATTTATTATTATTATAATTATTCTTTTCTAGCATTTTTGCTTTTTAGTTTAACTTGTTAGCTTCTGACCCCGGCAATAAAGTCTTTTGTTATCGGAATTTTTAAAAATTTTAATTTCATAGCTTTGAAATCTGGTAATATACAATTTCTACATTTGGAGAATACATAGAAGTTTTGGGGTAGTAACATACAGTCAGTTTGGGGATCCAAGGGAATAAGATGTAGTCTCTCTTTTTAACGTCTGAAGTTTGATGTACATCCATCAGATAAACCTTGGTAACTAAGGAGTATCCATTAGATACGCCTTATTTTACTTGGGTCATATGTTGTTAGTTGTATTTGTAACACTAGAATTATCATGGATTAAGAGTGGTAAGCATCTCACTATAAGGGATAGTTTCCCATTACTTATGTAGTATTTAGTATCAGAATGGGCTCATGGATTCTTATTTTATTCAGAGTATTATAACTCATTACTGTTCTTACTTCTTTTTATGCTCATATTGCTCGATATTTGGGAACACTTTCAGCCTGGCTCCTGTATTCTGGGACAACATCTCTTCAGCCAAAAAATAAGGAGATGGGTTAAGTAAATAAATCCATCTTTTTTTTTTTTTTTCTTTTTCTTTTTTTTTTTTGGTCTAGTAGTGAGGACACTGCTTACTTTGTTAAACACCAAATGTTTCAGTTTTATCTTCTATGTTCTTTCCTCCAGCTTTAGAATGCTTTATTCTTTTTTTTTTTTTTTTTTTTTTTATTTATTTATTTTTTTTCAGCGTAACAGTATTCATTCTTTTTGCACAACACCCAGTGCTCCATGCAAAACGTGCCCTCCCCATCACCCACCACCTGTTCCCCCAACCTCCCACCCCTGACCCTTCAAAACCCTCAGGTTGTTTTTCAGAGTCCATAGTCTCTTATGGTTCGCCTCCCTCCCCAATGTCCATAGCCCCCTCCCCCTCTCCCAATCCCACCTCCCCCCAGCAACCCCCAGTTTGTTTTGTGAGATTAAGAGTCATTTATGGTTTGTCTCCTTCCCAATCCCATCTTGTTTCATGTATTCTTCTCCTATCCCCCTACCCCCCCATGTTGCTTCTCCATGCTTTATTCTTATATACTATGGTATCCTGTTTCCTTTTAGTGAAGGAAAGTATTTAGAAATGAGGATATGAATGTTAAATGTTCTCATTGATGCTTGTGTATCATTGTTTCTAGACCCTTACAATGAATATATATGTATTGAGATGAGAGAGAGAGGTTAGAGATTACACTGATACTTTCAATTTAGCCCACCTGTAAAATTCTTCATATATCTAAGTCACCCTTCTTCCACAGTAAAAACCGAGTTCTCAGTCACATTTCCTCATTTGCTAAATCCTGCAATACACACAATTTAGTTTCAAAATTCTTATAGTCATGCTATTTAAAAAGTAAAATCCAAAAAGCAGAGTGCAATACTTATTTACAGTTTGTTTCCTTTAGGTTATTATATATGATGGTTAACTGCATAATGAAGTCCATTTACATTTAATGTACTTAGTCATACACTTGTGTGCATTTACTGTATTTCTATTTTCTTTTTTTTTTTTTTTAAAGATTATTTATTTATTTATTTGACAGAGAGAGAGATCACAAGTAGATAGAGAGGCAGGCAGAGAGAGAGAGAGGGAAGCAGGCTCCCCGCCGAGCAGAGAGCCCGATGTGGGACTCGATCCCAGGACCCCGAGATCATGACCTGAGCCGAAGGCAGCAGCTCAACCCACTGAGCCACCCAGTCTATTTTCTATTTGACCCTGTTTTTCTTTCATTTCCTGATTTCCTTTTGATTAATCTAAAGTTAAAGATCTTTAAATATTCCCTTAGTTATTACTCAAAGATTACAGGAATTTATCCATAGTTTTTATTTTTATCTTTAATTTTTTCTTGCTGATATCAAAAATTTTATTCTACTGCTTTCCAACATTGAATGCTGTGGAAAAGTCTGAGGTCAGCTTGATTTGTTTTTCATAAATAAATGAATTGCTCTTTCACCTTGACTATAGAAACCATTCTTTATTTATCTTAGATGTTGAAAATTATTTTTAATATTTCCTGAGGCATAGTATGCCTTTTCAGTCTGTACATTTAAAATGTCTTACTTTTATTTCTGTAAACGTTTCTCGTTTTTTAATTTAATTATATTCCTTATTCTATGCAGTCAGTTTCCTACTTTGGAAATTCTATACATATATTAGATCTCATTTGTTTTACTCCATATCTATATTCTTCTGTCTAGTTCTTTAAAATTATTTCTGCTCATTTTTATTTAATCATTCTTTTCCTCTATGTCCCTTACTATGCTTTCCGTAGTCTCATAATTTTTCCAGTTTGCTGTGATTTTTGCTTGTGTGAAGTTTTCATTTTTTTCTTCATTTCATGTCTTGAGTTCTGCTACCCTATGTTTTAGTCCCTTCTGTTTTCTCACCATCTATTCTTTGAATCTTTGTATATATACTTTACACTCTTGTTTTACAGAGGTAATTACTTAAGTTTTTAATTCATGAGAAAATGCAATATGATTCATCTGACTTATGGCAAACTTTTCTTCTGAGTAATTTTCAATTGTCATTTGTTTTCCATTTGTTTTTATAACTTTTTTGATAGTATGTTTGTATTGACCCTACATTGATCTCTCCAACTCATCTTTCAATAAGGTGAATTTTCCTGGACCAGCTATTTGCAGAAGGCTACTATAGTGAACAACCTGGAACTGTGTTTTTGGTTAACAAGAAATCTTTATGAATTAGCTTCATTTTTTCTTCTCATTAGCAGTGGTGAATAGCAAACACCTTTCAAACTTCACCAAAACACCTTTCCTACTTCCCTAACTTTCAATATAAGCTTGGTTATTACCTGAAACTTTAACCTTAAAAAAAAAAAAATCTTTGTTCAACTCATTTTTTTCTGCTTTTCAGAACCAAACTGATAATAAAGAAGTTCCACAAATCACCCCCATACATCTAGTTCCTTCCGCAAATAGAAGTTTCTACTTTTCACTTTGGTATATGCACTTCACTTTAGAGCATTGCAATTCTGAGATTTGAAAAGGTGTTTGCATTCATGGCTATCTCCTCTCTGCTTTTGCCCACTACTTAATTTTCAACTGTTATAATACAATTTCCACTTATTGGTTTCCCCTAACTCCAATAAAGATGGAATCTGTGTTTCCACTTTTCATTATTTTTTGTGTGGGGGTAATTTCCAAGAGAAGGCAAAAGAAATACAGATGCTATGTATGACCCATCATAGAAATGGAAACTTTTTCTTAATATTTTTCTTCAATATTGACCTACTATGCTAACCTAGAAAACAGTGCAATGAAGTTGTTTATAGAAAAATACTCTGATAGCAAAAGCTCTATGAATCTTAGTTGTTGTCTGCAAATGAAAACCAACTTTGCAATCCCTAAACATTACTAGTGGCTAATGATGATATATTAATAATCAACTAAAGATTTAAGTGATTTTGTATAAATGAAATTATTATTTTTTTTAAGATTTTATCTATTTATTTGAGCGAGAGAAAGCTCAGGTGTGGGGGAGGGGCAGAGGGAGAGAATCCGAAGCTGGCCCCTTGCCCAGCACAGGGCCCAATGCAGGGCTGATCTCACAACCCTGAGATCATGATCTGAGCCTAAATCAACAGTCAGATGCTCAACTGATTGAGCCACCCAGGCACTACTGAAATATTTATTTTAAATAATAAATTTAAGTAATCCTGCTTTTAAATAATCTTACATAAATTCTAACCATAAACCAGAGAAGGAAACTATAATAAAAATGACTGAGAAATATGATCCAATAACGTGAAAAAAAGAAAAACAAAAAACTTTCATGCAGTGAAAAAAAGAGATAAAAAAATTAAACTGGAAATTATGATTTGTAATATATAAGGTAAGTTAAAGGTTTATAATTTAATATGCAAATATTTCTGACAAAGCAACAGTGTAAAGATCAATACAAGATTTAAAAATGAGCAAAGGGACATTTCCCAATCACATTTAACTTTATAAATTTGCATTTCACCCATCTTGTGTTTCCAGCTCTATTTTATCTAGTATTGCTGTTTTTAGAAGAAATGCATCAAAATGAGAATAATGATGCCATCTTGACAAGAAAAAAATTCATTTGGCTAATAAACATGAAAATATTCAAACAGTATAATAATGTAAATAAAAATTAAAATGATGAGGCATCATTTTTTCCCCTATGAGATTAATAATGCTAAAAAAGAAGTTATGGTCAGATTAAGGAAAAGGATTCACAAAAAATATAAATCAGGATGTACATTGGCACTGGAACAAACTTTGACCTTTTATTTTTTTTTAATTAAATTTTTTGACCATTTCAACTCAGAAATTAAATTTCTGGAAATTTTTCTTCAGAACAACTCTGTATAAGAATATTAATCATGATATGGGTTTATTTATTTATTTATTTACTTGACAGAAAGAGATCACAAGTAGGCAGAGAGGCAGGCAGAGAGAGAGAGGGAAGCAGGCCCCTTGCTGAGCAGAGAGTCTGATGCGGGACTGGATCCCAGGACCCTGAGATCATGACCTGAGCCGAAGGCAGCAGCTTAACCCACTGAGACACCCAGGCGCCCCAGATATGGTTTTTTTTTTTTTTTTTAAGATTTTATTTATTTATTTGACAGATAGAGATCACAAGTAGGGAGAGAGGCAGGCAGAGAGAGAGAGAGAGGAGGAAGCAGGCTCCCCGCCAAGCAGAGAGCTCGACGTGGGACTCGATCCCAGGACCCCGAGATCATGACCTGAGCTGAAGGCAGCAGCTTAAACCACTGAGCCACCCAGGCGCCCCAGATATGGTTTGTTTTAATGAAAAATAGGAACAACCTAAATATCTAACATTCAAGAACTAGATAAATAACTTATGGTTTGTGAATGTAATGAGTATTATGTGGCCATTAAAAATGAAACAGATATGGTAGCTACGCTTGTGGTGAGCACAGCATAACTTGTTGAATGACTGTTGATTGTTACACATTGAGATGCGCTGTGAGTGTAAAGTGCACTCCAAATTTCAAGGATGTAGTATAATAAAAGGAATATAAAATATACTACCTATAATTTTTATTTTGGATATGTAGTCAAAGTACAATACTTCAGATATATTGGGTTAAGTAAAATACATTGTTTACATTAAATTTACCTGGTTCTTTTTATTCCTTTTAATGTGGCTACTAGAAAACTTAAAATTAGGGGCACCTGGGTGGCTCAGTGGGTTAAGCCGCTGCCTTCAGCTCAGGTCATGATCTCAGGGTCCTGGGATCGAGTCCCGCATCAGGCTCTCTGCTCAGCAGCGAGCCTGCTTCCCTCTCTCTCTCTCTGCCTGCCTCTCTGTCTACTTGTAATTTCTCTCTGTCAAATAAATAAATAAAATCTTTAAAAAAAAAAAAAGAAAAGAAAACTTAAAATTACATATGTGGCTCTATGTTACATTTCTAATGAATAGTGTTGCTCTGGAGAATAAAAGCATGATTTAGTGCAGAAGCCACAAATTGGAAGAGAATGCTTAACCCACAGACCTCTGTTATTGGTTCGTGTCATGTTTCAAAACTTTTCCATTAATAGCTCGCATTATATATATATAATATACATATGTATATATATAATTTGTATGTTTTCTATTATATACATAATTTTTGAAAAATTTTGATATCTGACTTCTCTTGAAAAATTAGAAAACTGGACAAAACTGCATTCATGGATTTGTTTTTGCATAGCAAGAATTTTCTGGAACCGACAGTGACTACCCCTAGCTAGCTGAGAGGTCTCCATTTTGTACAGCCCAGCTGCCAATAAGAAATAAAATCACTCTGCCAGACCTCTGAAGACATTTGAGTTTGAAATCCTTGGGACACATGACAGGATGATGTAAAAGAAGTGGGAATTTTACCCACTAAATTTGTTCTAGCAAATATTCGCTACATTGAGCAGTTTTCCTTTTTCTAGCTACAAAAATTGATCAACATTTTACAAGGTGAAAATCCCACTGAACATTTTAACAGTGGCTCATAAATCAGGTAACAAAACCAGAATGAAGCAACATCTTGCATTGTGGTACAGAAAATCCTAGCTATGTTTAATACAGAGGCTGCTCCTTTAAATTTTAGGAACCTCCCAGGTCCTCTCTGCACTATTGGCCTATATGACAGGCTTTAATTAGCACAGATTTTTCACGTTCATGGATAGATTAGAAATTTGGAAGTACTTAATGAAAAAGGTCTGTTACCTTGACCAGTCTGAAATTGCAGTTAGAGGACATTTGCTTGCTCCAAAGGCTGACTGCATACAAATATATGAATATTAACACTACACATACAAAAATGAAGTTTTAGGCTTTTTACTAAAGGAATATTCATTTTGATCCACTGTTAATATGCCCAAAGAATGTGAGTGGTATCTCTATGTAATGCCTATCAATTAAATATAACTATATTTTTTGACACTCATTCAGTCATCATAGCTTCCCTTTTGCCTGTTGAATTAAAGAAAATGAGGTGAAAAACAATCCTATTTCTCTTCTGTAGCTCACTCCGCAAATGCAGTTTAAAGCCTAATAAGATAGAGACTAACAAATAAATAGATAGACAAATAGAGGCATAGATGTATGCTTGCATGCATGAGTTGCACATATAATATGTAAGTAAATAAGTAGAATGGTTACACATTATTCTAAGTGCAATGAAGAAAAATGAGGTAAGGTAAAGAATGATATGAGGAGACAAAGTGTGGTGGTCAGGAAAGGTCTCTTGGAGGAGGTAGAATTTTAGGTGAGCTCCAAAGAAAGAGAAGTAGAGAGACAGATGAAGAGAAGAATGTTCCAAGAAGAAGGAAGAGCATCTTCAAAAACCTCAAACCAGGCATGTGTATTCCAGAAATGAAAGAAGACCAGTACGGCTGGGACCAATGCAGACCTGGCTGCCCAGCCTGGGAGATATGGAGTGGACTTGCCTGGATACCATCATCCTGACTCTGACATGGCGCCATCATAGTGGAGGCAGCTGGACACCACCATCCAGGCAGGCTGTCCAAATGCTTAGCATAAACCACACAGCCCACAGCACTCACCAAACAGTCCACCCTGCAGTTCCAGATGATTCTCACTTAGTCTTGAACAGTTCCCTCTTTTGTTTTTCTTTTTTGGCTTTACAAAATCTACTCTTTTTCTCCAACCTCCTCATCCAGAGCTGAGACTCTGCTAAATTGGGCTACTTATTGGGCACTAAAACTTTTCCACTCTGTGCTCATTATTTAGACATTTATGTTTTCTTTAATATTTAACATTTATGTTAGCATTTATGTTTAACATTTATGTTTTCTTTAATATTTAAATAGAAGGACTTAGGAACAGAGCAATAGGGATGAACTGGGAAAGTAGGAGTCAAAGAACGTAGGAATGGAAAGAAGTTTGGGTTTCATTTGAAGTATAAATTCAGGTAACTGAAGGGCATTAAAGTACAGAATATGACAAATCCAATTTATATTTTAAGATAATTATCCTCACTGTTTATAAAAAATGTTTGAAGATGGGTAAGAGTGGGAGTGGCATAGAGATGTTAAGGAGGGAGGTGTATTTGGTGTAGGCATGGATGTGCATGGATGTGCTTTGAATGGATGTGAGATCAGCATGTTGAATTAATAGAATCATGCTAACAATAAATGTTGGCAATTTCAACAATTGATGAAAAGAAAAAAATCAATAGTTATTGAATGCAAGCTCCTTTATATGTTTCCTACATCAAATCTTTACCCAAGCCTAGATGTGTGATTGAGCTCATTTTGAAGTTAAGAAAATGCAGACTTGAAACACATTGCTTAAAGTCACAAAGTAAGTAGCTGAAATCCAAACCAGATTGTAGGATTACTGAGCTTGTATTCTCATATATATAAATTTAATTAATTAACAAGCATTGCTTAGAGCCAGTTGTTTGCAAAGTTATGCACTGTTACTAAAAAATGGAAAACAAATGACTAAAAAACCCAAGCTTTCATTTACTATTATGTGATAAAAACATGACAATGATTTTTTCTATAAAAAGAATGTAAAGTGATAACTCAAACATCTCAAGTTTTTAATTTGTCTTATTATCAATGGGATTTTTAATAGGTATATCCAGTTCCGCATCTCAAAAATAGCTTCCCATAAAGTTTGAAGGAAACCATCTTAAATCAAATGTGTTTTCTTTAAAAATCCCTAGCGAGGTGATTCCAGCTTCTTCAAAGACAGGAATGGGTAGGAGATAGTGGAAGAAATCAAACCATAATCTAAATAAAGGACTATTGATTTGCCAGTAGCTTTTCTAAAGCTCTTTTTTTTGGGGGGGGGGGTGACTAAACAACACGGGTATAGTCAGGAAGATGGATTACTATCCTCACAGTCATGCACGTGAGTACCTTTGGACCCACATCAGGAACATTCACTACCTGTTCACCCAGCCACATTGTTCCTTCCCACTATTCCTGACTTGTTGGTTATGAGGAAGGAGAATTTATTTTGTGCCCTAATCATAACTGTTAGCACATCTCTTTTGCTATGTGTCTTTGCTGCTTTTTTTTTTTAAATAAAGATTTTATCCATTTATTTGAGACCAACATAGAGAGAGCACAAGCAGGGAGGAGGATCAAAGAGAGAGGGAGAAGCACACTCCCCCCTGGCCAGGAAACCTGACATGGGCTTAATCCCAGGACCCTGAGATCATGACCTGAGGTGAAGGCAGACAAGTAACTAACTGAGTCACCCAGGTGCCTCTCTGTCTTTGCTTTCTGTTTGCTTGTTTCATTTTTATTTCAGAACCAAGTTTTTGATATTTGTATCCTTTTAGTTCAAGATACTCATTCAGGAAGGCAAATTATCTTCAGCATTAGAATGGAGAAACACACACATTTTGCCTTCTAAGACATTCCACTGGGGCACTCAGTTGCCCTGCTCTGGGCACTTGGCTACAAAAGTATCACTGTGTCAAGTGGTAAGGGGGAGTATGCAAACCCATCACTCAAAAACAAAGAAGATTTCAGTAACACAGTGTTTCACCTACTTTTCCCTTCTTCCTGCCCAGACTTCACACCCCATTCTGGCAAGATAGCCCCAGTGGAAATGTTTTCTTTCTGCCTCAACCCCCCACTTCCATGAAATTAATTAAATGATGTCATGCTTCATTTTATCTGATTTGGAAACAATTCATCACCCTTTTGCTGGTTGTATTAGTCCAAGTGATCAGCATATTAATTCATTTGTGAAAATAAGCTCAAGGGTAATTACAGTGAGGAGGTTTAATGCCTAAACGTGTTAATGTCTGTAATCAGAAGTATTTTCTCAGTACGGAACAATTGTTAGACAATTACTGTTGGATATGATTGCCCTGGTAGACAACAGACACGGTGTCAAGAGGGAAATAGCACAAGCTTGTTTTGTAAGTACTGTATTATCAGCAAGTTCTCTCATTTTCTCCCCAACAATATTTTCTACTATGTTCAGCTCATGTAGAGTCATCCTAATACTTACTCTCTACATTGTTGATTAAGTAAAAAAGTTGTATTTGTTATGCAAAAAGATCACAGGAGACAGCTTGGCACTTCCTGAAAGACTTACCCTTTTCTTATTCTTTCTCTTCTGGTGCTTTGATTTCTTCCTGCATAAAATTACCAACTTAATAGCTTCCTTTTATTTCCCAATATGCCCCAGAGTCTCCATTACCTTTTTTTTTCCTGTAGTGAGAAGATTCTCATGTCTGACTGAATATCAAGACCCAAATATTTTTAACAGAGTGCAATCCCTCTCGATTAGCAAGTTGCAATGAATTGGATAAACACAGTGGGAGAACATGATTATTGATTATCACTCATTATGCAGCTGGAGTGATTTTGAATGTGAATTTGGATTTAATCTCCATTACTTTTCATTCCTTTTTCAATTTTTTTTAAAGCTTTATGATATAACTAAAAATGGAAATGGAGTCATAGCTTCCTTTATATATGGTATTGCTTTCCTGGACCTCTTTTAGGCATGTATAGGTTTATATCAAGAGGGAACAGAATATGCCACTTTGGCCTGTGGATTATTTTGAGCTGAAGGAAATGAAGATCCAGCTGGTTCAAAAAAACCCTTTACCTCAGGTGTCTGGTGTCAACTACCTCTGTAAAATAATGATCTTTTCTCCTCTTTGACCTTCCAAATATCACTAAGAAGTCTCTCATGGGCATATTCTAACTAGGAATCAAATGAAGAGAGATTCTGGCAAATATAGTTCCTTGCTTCTGCTTTGCAATAATTTATAATGCAGAAATTACTTGGAAAATATAATGAATCATTACCAAAGAGAAATAAAAGTCTAAGACCACACAAAAATGTGTAAATGAATATTCATAACAGAATTATTCATAATAGCCTGAAATGAAAACAACTCAAATGTCTATCAGCTGGAAGATGGATAAACAAATGTGGTATATCTGTAAAATGGAATATTATTTGGCCCTAAAAAGAATGAAGTACTGGTACCTGATGCACATTGTGTCTCTGGACTCCTGGTTTTGTCCAATGGATCTCTGTGTTTATTACTTTCCAACACAAGACATCCCTAGATTTTAGTTGACTTATTCTTGTGGAGAATACATATCTACGTTTCTGAACTTTCCCTCCTTTTTTGGAGTATAACACTTGTGGCTTTCACCTATCCCTAACACTTGAGAGCAGTCCCTAACTCTCTTGATCCCATGTCCCCAAAAGGAATAGTAGTCTTTCCAGAGTTATGATTACCTGGTTTATAAAACCATGAATGTAATTAATCACTAACTAAAAACAGCTTCCACAATATGTCTATTACTATATGAATTCTTTCAAATTAGTCTTTGTGGAAGAAATTTTAAAATGTTATTTGTGGAAGGAGGAGTCAAGATGGCAGAGGAGTAGCAGGCTAAGATGACATCAGGTAACAGGAGTTCAGCTAGTTATCAAAACATTCCGAACACCTACAAATCCAACAGGAGATCGAAGAGAAGAAGAGCAGCAATTCTAGAAACAGAAAATCAACCACTTTCTGAAAGTATTTTATTCTCTTGTTCATATATTCTTATCTGGATAAAATGACAAGGTGGAAAAACTCACCACAAAAAAAGAAAGAAAAGAAAAGAAGAAGAAAAAAGAAAAGAAAAAGAGGTAGTACCGAAGGCTAGGGACCTAATCAATATGGATGTTGGTAATATGTCAGATCCAGAGTTCAGAATGACGATTCTCAAGGTGCTAGCTGGGCTCAAAAAAGGCATGGGAGGGACACCTGGGTGGCTCAGTTGGTTGGACGACTGCCTTCGGCTCAGGTCATGATCCTGGTGTCCCGGGATCGAGTTCCACATCAGGCTCCGAGCTCCATGGGGAGTCTGCTTCTCCCTCTGACCTTCTCCTCCCTCATGCTCTCTCTCACTGTCTCTCTCTCTCAAATAAATAAATAAAATCTTAAAAAAAAAAAGGCATGGGAAATATTAGAGGAACCCTGACTGGAGAAACAAAAGCCCTTTCTGGAGAAATAAAAGAACTAAAACCTAACCAAGCTGAAATTAAAAAAAAAAGCTATTAATGAGGTACAATAAAAAATGGAGGCTCTTACTGCTAGAACAAATGAGGCAGAAGAGAGAATTAGTGATATAGACGACCAAATGATGGAGAATAAAGACTGAGCAAAAGAGAGACAAACAACTACTGGACCACGAGGGGAGAATTAAGAGATAAGTGATACCATAAGATGAAACAACATTCGAATAATTGGGAATCCAAAAGAAGAAGAAAGAGAGAGTGGGGCAGCAGGAACATTAGAGCAAATTATTGTACAGAATTTCCCTAATATGGCAAAGGGAACAAGCATCAAAATCCAGGAGGTGCAGAGAATCCCCCTCAACATCAATAAGAATAGGTCCACACCCTGTTGTCTAATAGGAAAGCTTACAAGTCTTAGTGACAAAGAGAAAATCCGGAAAGCAGCCCGAGAAAAGAAGTCTGTAACATACAATGGTAAAAATATTAGATTGGCAGCAGACTTATCCACAAAGACCTGGCAGGACAGAAAGAACTGGCAAAATATATTCAGAGCACTAAATTAGAAAAACATGCAGCCAAGAATACTATAACCAGCTAGGTTATCAATGAAAATAGAAGAAGAGATAAAAAGCTTCTGAACAAACAAAAACTAAAGAACTTTTAAACACCAAACCAGCTCTACAGGAAATATTGAAAGGGGTCCTCTAAGCAAAGAGAGAGCCTAAAAGTAGTAGATCAGAAAAGAACAGAGACAATATACAGTAACAGTCACCTTTCAGGCAGTACAATGGCACTAAATTCATATCTCTCAATAGTTACCCTGAATGTAAATGGGTTAAATGGCCCAATCAAAAGACACAGGGTATCAGAATGAATAAAAAACCAAAACCCATCAATATGCTGTCTACAAGAAACTCATTTTAGACCTAAAGACCCAATTAGACCCATTTTAGATCCAGATTTAAAGTGAGGGGATGGAAAACAATTTACCATGCTAATACAAATCAAAAGAAAGCTGGGACGGCAATCCTTATATCAGATAAATAAGATATTAAGTCAAAGACTAGGCTAAGAGATGAGGAAGAACACTATGTCATACTCAAAAATAAGAAGATCTAACAACTTTTTAATATCTATGCCCCAACAGCCAACTACATAAACCAATTAATAACAAAATCAAAGAAACACATTGACAATAATACAATAATAGTAGGGGACTTTAACACCCCCCTCATTGGAATGGACAGATCATCCAAGCAAAAGTTCAATAAGGAAATAAAGGCCTTAAATGACATACTGGACCAGATGGACATCACAGATATATTCAGAACATTCCATTCTGAAGCAACAGAATACACATTCCTCTCTAGTGCACATGGAACATTCTCCAGAATAGATCACATCCTGGGTCACAAATCAGGTCTCAACTGGTACCAAAAGATTGGGATCATTCCCTGCATATTTTCAGACCACAATTCTCTGAAGCTAGAACTCAATCATAATAGAAAATTTGGAAAGACTCCCCAAATACATGGAGACTAAAGAGCATTCTACTAAAGAAAGAATGGGTTAACCAGGAAATTAAAGAAGAATTGAAAAAATTCATGGAAACAAATGATAATGAAAACACAACTGTTCAAAATCTGGGGATACAGCAAAGGCAGTCCTGAGAGGAAACTATATAGCAATACAAGTCTTTCTCAAGAAAAAAGAAAGGTCTGAAATACACAACCTAACACTACACCTAAAGGAGATGGAGGAAGAACAACAAAGAAAGCATAAACCCAGCAGAAGAAGAGAAATCATAAAGATCAGAGCAAAAATCAATGAACTAGAGACAACAACAACAACAACAACAACAAAAAACAAACCAAAACAAAACAAAAACAATAGAAGAAATCAATGAAACTAGGAGCTGGTTCTTTGAAAGAATTATTAAGATTGATAAACACATGGCCAGACTTATCAAAAAGAAAAGAGAAAGGACCCAAATATATAAAATCATGAATGAAAGAGGAGATATCACAACCAACACCAAAGACATACAAACAATTATAAGAACATATTATGAGCAACTATACACCAGCACATTTGACAATCTGGAAGAAATAGATGCATTCCTAGAGACATATAAACTACCACAACTGAACCAGGATGAAATAGAAAACCTGAACAGACCCATCACCAGTAAGGAGATTGAAGCAGTCTTCAAAAATCTCCCAGCAAACAAGAGCCAGGACCAGACGGCTTCCCAGGGGAATTCTACTAAGTATTTAAAGAAGAATTAATTCCAATTCTCCTGAAACTGTTCCAAAAAATAGAAATGGAAGGAAAACTTCCAAACTTGTTTTATGAGGCCAGCATTACCTTGATTCCAAACCAAAGACCCCATCAATAAGGAGAATTACAGACCAATATCCTTGATGAACACAAATGCAAAAATTCTCACCCACATACAGCCAATAGGATCCAAAAGTACCTTAAAAGGATTATTCACTACAACGAAATGGGATTTATTCCAGGGCTGCAAGGTTGGCTCAATATCCACAAATCAATCAATGACACAATACATTAATAAAAGAAAGAACAAGAACTGTATAATACTCTCAATCGATGCTGAAAAAGCATTTGACAAAGTACAGCATCCTTTCTTGATCAAAACTCTTCAAAGAGTAGGGATAGAGGGTACATACCTCAATATCATCAAAGCCATCTATGAAAAACCCACAGTGAATATCATTCTCAATGGAAAAAAACTGAGAGCTTTTCTGCTAAGGTCAGGAACACAGCAAGGATGTCCATTATCAAACTAGAAGTCCTAGCCTCAGCAATCAGACAACAAACAGAAATTAAAGGCATCCAAATAGGTGAAGAAGTCAAAATATCACTCTTTGCAGATGATATGATACTTTATGTGGAAAACCCAAAAGACTCCACTCCAAAACTGCTAGAACTTGTACAGGAATTCAATAAAGTGTCAGGATATAAAATCAATGCACAGAAATCATTTGCATTTATATACACCAACAACAAGACAGAAGAAAGAGAAATTAAGGAGTCAATCCCATTTACAATTGCACCCAAAACCTTAATATACCTAGGAATAAACCTAACCAAAGAGCCAAAGAATCTGTACTCAGAAAACTATAAAGTGCTCATGAAAGAAATTGAGGAAGACAAAAAGAAATGGAAAAACATTCCATGCTCATGGATTGGAAGAACAAATATTGTGAAAATGTCTATGCTACCTGAAGCAATCTACACGTTTAATGCAATCCCTATCAAAATACCATCCATTTTTTTCAAAGAAATGGAACAAATAATCCCAAAATTTATATGGAACCAGAAAAGACCTCAAATAGCCACAGGAATGTTGAAAAAGAAAGCCAAAGTTGGTGGCATCACAATTCCAGACTTCAAGCTCTATAACAAAGCTGTCATCATCAAGACAGGATGGTACTGGCACAAAAGCAGACACATAGATCAGTAGAACAGAATAGAGAGCCCAGATATTGGCCCTCAACTCTATGGTCAACTAATTTTTGACAAAACAGGAAAGAATGTCCAATGGAAAAAAGACAGTCTCTTCAACAAATGGTTTTGGGAAAATTGGACAGCCACATGCAGAAAAATGAAACTGGACCACTTTCTTACACCACACATAAAAATAGACTCCAAATGGATGAAAGACCTCAATGTGAGAAAGGAATCCATCAAAATCTTCAAGGAGAACATAGGCAGCAACCTCTTCAACCTCAGCCATAGCAACTTCTTCCTAGAAACATCAACAAAGGCAAGGGAAGCAAGGGCAAAACTGAACTATTGGAACTTCATCAAGATCAAAAGCTTTTGCACAGCAAGGGACACAGTCAATAAAACCAAAAGACAACTGACAGAATGGGAGAAGATATTTGCAAATGACATATCAGATAAAGGACTAGTATTCAAAATCTATAAAGAACTTATCAAACTCAACACCCAAAGAACAAAGAATCCAATCAAGAAATGGGCAGAAGACATGAACAGACATTTCTGCAAAGAAGAGATCCAGATGATCAACAGACACCGGATGGTCAATAGACACATGAAAAAGTGCTCCATATCACTCGGCATCAGGGAAATGCAGATCAAAACCACAATGAGATACCACCTCACACCAGTTAGAATGGTTAAAATTAACAAGTTGGGAAACGACAGATGCTGGCATGGAGTCAGAGAAAGAGGAACCCTCCTACACTGTTGGTGGGAATGCAAGCTGGTGCAGCCACTCTGGAAAACAGCATGGAGGTTCCTCAAAAAGTTGAAAATAGAGCTACCATATAACTCAGCAATTGCACTACTGGGTATTTACCCTAAAGATACAAATGTAGTGATCTGAAGTGGCACGTGTACCCAAATGTTTATAGCATCAATTTCCACAATAGCCAAACTATGGAAAGAACCTAGATGTCCATCAACAAATGAATGGATAAAGATGTGCTATACACACACACACACACACACACACACACACACAATGGAATACTATGCAGCCATCAAAAGAAATGAAATCTTGCCATTTGCAACAACGTGGATGGAACTAGAGGGTATTATGCTAAACAAAATAAGTCAATCAGAGAAAGACAATTATCATATGATCTCCATGATATGAAGAAGTTTAGAAACAAAGTGGGGGTTTGGGGGATAGGGAAGGAAAAGATGAAACAAGTTGGGATCAGGAGGGAGACAAACCATAAGAGACTCTTAATCTCACAAAACTGAGGGTTGCCAGGGGGAAGGGAGTGGGGAGAGTGTGATTGGTTATGGATATTGGGGATAGTATGTGCTATGGTGAGTGCTGTGATATGTCAATAAAAAAATAAAATAAATTAAATGTTATTTGTGGAAAAAATTTGTGAAAAATTCTGTGAAAAAATTTTAAAATATTATTTAAAGTGATTTCTTATTTTGTTTTGACTTATTCAGCCCTCATGGATTTTTGTGGTACAAAGGGGCATCCCATTAAGCTACATGATGCTGCTCTATACTGTTGTTTATAGAATCAGGCTCCTTTGCTTTAGATCAGCTAATATGAAAAACATTTGCACAGAAGGATATGAAACATGCAAAAACAAAACAGAGGGCTTAATGGGCTCTTTATATAAGTTGAAAATTTTAAGCGGCTCATACTTAGATTCTTTAAAAATATTAAATTCCCATGGCAGTTTTAAGAATGTAAGTCCATGGCTAAAGTATAATATATTTGACAGTGAGCTTTATCTAGTCATCAAAAGGCCAGTGTGATTTCCCTTGTCATCTTTGTGTCTTTGGGTGAACCATTTAACTACTCCAGGGGCTTAGTTTTCTTTTTTGTCAAATGGACATTCATTCATTCAGTCACAGGATACTTATTTATTCAAATTTAATAGGGCCAGACTCGGTTAAAGTGATAAATACAACAGTGTATGTGTGAATTCTAGATTAAGAATTCATTACATAGAGAGGTGCCTGGGTGGCTCAGTGGGTTAAGCCTCTGCCTTTGGCTCAGGTCATGATCCCAGGGTCCTGGGATTGAGCCCTGCATTGGGCTCTCTGCTCAGCGGGGAGCCTGATTCCCCCTCTCTCTCTGCCTGCCTCTCTGCCTACTTGTGGTCTCTGTCTGCCAAATAAATAAAACAAAATCTTAAAAAAAAAAAAAAGAGAGAGAGAGAGAATTCATTACATAGAATGAGATTGATAGATAAAAACCATACTCTAAGATGGCTGACCAAACCACCAAGGAAATTCCTGTCCCTGTCTCAAAGTCTTTCTGGGTTCTTCTTTCCTACCCCATTTCTCCTGCGCGCGCCAAGTATGCGGAAGTAGAAGGGTATAAATTCCCCTCCCTGCTTGTGCTGAGCACTCAGACTTTTGGAGAACAATCTCATCTGACCCCACTGGTGTTAAATAAACCTCTGATCCTCCGAAGTCTCCGAGTGCCGCTTGGTTCTTCCGCGCCAGGATCCAGTCCAGGTTCTGCAACAAGATAAATTCTATAATTGAATAATTTTATACAATATGATGACAGCAGTCAATATATGGAAAAAAATGCTATGGGAATATGAAATTATGCAAGTGAGATAGGACAAATTCATAGGATTCATAGAAGAGCTTGGCTTTTAAATCCAGATTATGAATTTGCAAAGAAAAGAAGAGAATCTTCAAAGAGTTATTGTGACAATTAAATGGGTCAACAGGGGCGCCTGGGTGGCTCAGTGGGTTAAGCCGCTGCCTTCGGCTCAGGTCATGATCTCAGGGTCCTGGGATCCAGTCTCTGCTGAGCAGAGAGCCTGCTTCCCTCTCTCTCTCTCTCTGCCTGCCTCTCTGTCTACTTGTGATCTCTCTCTGTCAAATAAATAAATAAAATCTTTAAAAAAAAAAATGAGTCAACAAATATGTCAAATATTTTAAATGAAAAATTAAATGGAAATTAACATAAACATAATTTAATTTATGCATAAGAAATGAGCACTGATTAGCCTTGAAAATATAACTCATCACTTTTTAAAAATTTATTTATTTATTTATTTGAGAGAGAACAATAGCAAGAGTACAAGCAGGGAAGAGAGCAAGAAGCAGCTTTCCTGTGAGCAGGATGCGTGATGTGGGGCTCAAACCCAGGACCCTGGGATCTTGACCTGAGCTGAAGACAGACCCTTAAGTGACTGAGCCATCCAGGCACCCCAACTTATGACTTTTTATATCCTATCTTACCTCCCCCCCAAATTTCTCTCTATAAAGTTCTTTGTACTCAGTCTTTGACATAATTATTTAAATTGTGAATGAATCTGAATATTGAGTAAGTTCCTATTATATTCTGGGTATAGTTAGAGCTGGGGTCTAACAATTTTTAAAATGTTCCTATTCTCCTATAGTATAATTTTGAAGAGGAGAGATAGACACAAAAAAGGAAGGAAGGAAGGAAGGAAGGAAAGAAGGAAGGAATGAATTATATAATCATTAAACCACATAATGGCAAGAACTAAAAGGAAAACAAAATATATTAAATATATAAAAATAAAAACAAATAATATTTTGAATGGAATCATCAGGGAAGAACTCCGATAAAATGACAGTTGAGAAGAGATTCCTATGAAGTAAGAGAGTAAGGAAATGCAATGGTTTTGAAAAAAGTGTTGTAAAAATGACAACTCTTGTGTGCTTGTCAGCATGTGCAATTCCCTGTCAATGTAGTAAAACTTCAACCTTGGGGTCAGCCAATCGTTTGTCTCCACTCCTGCCCTAAGCCACTGGGAGGTACTGGAAAATATCTAATGACCAAGGAGGTAAGTCTTCCACTACAAATTCAGTCTTCTATTCAGTTGAGTTCTGGGATGCTTCCCATAATTCATTCTCATTTTTATAGTCAGAGTTCTTCTCCAATCCCTACCAGAGCTACCTCAAATCTTCTCCACACTCCTTCATCTTCTCTCCCTTCCTTTCTTTTTTTTTTTAGAAAAAAAATTATATAGAATTTATTATTAAATACTCTTACAAATTCCTGCCATAACGTAACAAGATTCTTACACATGCAATTTAACCTTCCTTCTCCTCTCTTGTTTCTAATGGAAAACATGTTGTGTTGCTAATGTCAGCCCAAGCTTTTGGTTTATCAGGAGCTCTGCTCTTCCTTGTGTCTTCAATCTTTTCCTCTCTACTGGCTATATATATATATTTTTTAAATACATACATACTTAATCTTTAAACTCTTTCTTAGCCCCCATTTTGCAACTTCTATCCAGGCACTTATTCATCATTTATTTTATTTAATTTAGTTAAGTAAATTCATTCATTTAATATGTGATGGCATTGTGCTAGGCTCTGGGTTTACACTGATGAGTAAGATAGAAAATAAAATAAAAGCATGGTGTACATTAATAAAATAAAAACACTAGTTGATATCCAATTTAAGCTGTGGCCAAAGTTTTAAAGAAGAAGAAAGCCAGTGCTATAAAAAGAAGCTCTCTCCTTGAAGACCTAACATAGGCTAAAAATTCAGAGAAGTTTCCCTAAAGGAACAATGTGTCCCAAAGCAATGGGTTTTGGAGGGATGGTTTTTCAGGTTTGGGGAGAGCCTGTATAAAGTCCACAACATGGGAAAATTCTACAGTAATGTGGCTAAGATGAAGAAGGAAAAGGCAGCTGTGTAATTTACCATCCAATCTTGGACCTTTAGACAGTAAAGTGGGGTAATAAAAATATTTTAAAATATATAGTTATTTAAACTACTTATTAAAGAGTAAATTGGAGGTGACTGTGTGCCTCAGTCAGTTAAGCCTCTGACTCTTGATTTCTGCTCAGGTCTTGCTCTCAGGGTGGTGAGATTAGCTTTGCATTGGGCTCCATGCTGCCCATGGAGCCTGCTTCAGATTCTCTGTCTTCCTCTGCCCCTCCCCCTATTTGTACTCATTCTCTCTCTCTCAAAAAAAAAAAAGGCAAAAAAGCAAATTGACCCTATTTTATTCATAGATTTGTAAACTCTTTCTAAAAAATAAAAAATAACATTACACACAAAAAAACTCATGAATGGTGTATGTAATTAATTTTTAATTAACAGAGTTTGCTTTTTAACACTTGATTAAACATGAAAAGTAACCAGCAATAGCCCTTCTCGCTTTGCCTAACACGTTCCAGCCAAGACATAACACCTTTCTTCCAAGACAGCACGCAAGATGCTCACTCAGAAGCACCCCTAGACACCCTAGACACCAGCGGCTGAGAATATCTGACCCATTCCGGTCTAAGGTGGTGATGATAGAAGTACTTAAAGCTGCTCCCTCTCCTGGCCTCTTGTTGCACCCCTTATACCCGCTCTAGCCCTAGAAACATATGGAGCTATTCAACCACCAGTCAGTGAGAAACCTGGGAAATTAATTTACATGTAGATGGAATATATGTGGGAAACAGACGCTGAGCAGTTCTTTCAAGTGTACTGAAAGTGGTTTAAATGTTCTTACTGTAGTGGATTTTTTATTGTAGGATATAAATTTATACCTCTTTACTTAATTGTTCATTAATGCTTTTTTTATTTTAAAGTACTTTCTTTTGGTAACAATGAGTTAAAATAAAAGTTCATGATAATGAACAATTAAGTACTGAATTTCTGTTACTCACAGGGTCTAGGATGACTGTGTAACAATTTCCAAGTGTCTGTGTCTACATGGTACAATTATTTGCAAACAACTTATTTATTTTAGTCTTATAATTGGATAATTGCTGCAAATAACATATCCTAGTACAAAGAAACAACTTTTTGACCTACCATTTGAATAGTAAGAAGTTCTGTTTTAAAATAAATAAGCCAGAGGGAATAATTATGGCTTTTATATAACTTAGAGCTAATGTTACTTTAAATAAACAAATGAAGACCAGAGCAGAGGAAAATAAGATTCCATATCTAAAAATAAACAAGCAAATATTAAGCAATTTCAGGGGAAAGTAATTGTCCATTGGCCAAGTAGACCTCAAAAAAGGAAAAGTATAATCTAATATTGAATATGCCCTCTTAGCTAATTAGTACAGAGAATGGAATTTCCAAAGGCTGGGTAAAATTTCCCAGTAGGGTGCATTGACGTAACTTTGAGAGTTTAAACTCACATGGAAAGACTGGTTTGCTTGTTTAATTCCATATCAAAGCTCCTTCTCTTTGATTTTTTTTTATACTCTTGGTTGTGTTATGCTAACCTATCCTGAGATTTATAGTTCATCGATCCCTTGGTAGATATTATTGAAATGAGTCCAATTTATAATAAAAATCTTATAACTGAAGTTAAACACAGAAAAAGAAGTTAAAAACCTTCTTGATCTCTCATGTATATACCCACCAGATGGGTGAGATATCTTTAAACCAAAATCTGACATGTTAGTATTTCTGACTAATGTTTCTTAAATCTGAAAAATAAATTCATGACCGCACTTTAAAACCATCTTTGCAGTGTTCACAGAGGCTGTCTCCATTACAATATTATTTCTGAATTTTTCATTTGCTGCCATGGGCTGTTCACATTTTCTATATCCATTTATTACTTCCAGACAGCTTACTTCAGTAAATTGAAATGATTATATTAAAAAAAAAAAACAAGACTGCTCTAGTCATGATCTCTAGCCTTCATGTTACCCAAATTTTTCTGAAAAGCTAAGAAAAGAAAGATACAGAATTTTTCTTTAGGAATGATATTGAAGATACAGACTGGCTTTTATATGCCAGCTAGTCAATGTTTTCATGCCTCAGTGTTAAGATGTCAAAACCATTTACCAGAGTTAGCTCAGGATTCTCCTAGATTCTGGCCAAACTGACCTTTAAAATCCTTTCCTTTACTGAGTCATCCTCTGATCACAGGCAGAGTTAATACCCAGTCAAGGGCTATGCTTCTGAATATGTGTAAGATACTCAAGGCCCTGAGTATGGATTAAAGAACAGCCATGTCTTCGTTGGCACATCAACTTTTCCTCTCAAAAGGACATCTTTGCCTTATCTCTATAATATTACATGGTTATCATTTCTATAACACTTTTTATCATTATTATAAACTCATATTATTTTATGGGTTATTTTTTCAGCTTGTCTGGAAAAAACACATCTTTCAGTGGATGCAGTGATCCTTTTTCTCCAGACTTACATAGCTGTTACTCTTAACAGTCGGAATGATTCCAGGTCAGAGTGATTTCCACCATCAATTCATTATCCCTACCTGTGCTGGGATTTCCAATGGGCTCATTCTTGGGTCTCCTACCTCTGTCATTCTTAACTTCTCATCAGGGATTCCATCCCTGGCTATCACTTGAACTGCTGACTGAAAATAGATTGTCCTTAAATTTGTATCTCCTACTTAGACTTATCTTCCTAGCACTGAACTGGCATATTGAACTGCCTAGGACAGTGTTTCAATGGTTGTCTATGGAACTGAACCTACAGTTACCTGTGTCAAGCAATAAAGTGCTTCATTTTTTTTTTCTAATTCAGACAAAGGCAGCACCATCTATCCAGTTACAATAATCATAAATTTAGGAATCTTCCTTAACATTTTTTTAAATCAACAAATCTAGTTATAAGAATATATCTGTATCTGTATCTCTATCATCTTCACTTCCTTACACCACCATTCCCACTCTAGTTTAAGCTGCCACCATCTCTCAGATGGACCCCTGTAGTCTCTTACCCAGTCAAGCCTCTACTCTGGCACCCTTTAAACTGTTCTCACTTCATGCAGATAGAGTATTAGATTCCAAATGCAAATCTGAGGCACCTGGCTGGCTCAGTCCGTAAAGCATGCAACTCTTGATCCAGGGTTGAGAGTTCGGGCCCCATGTTGGTTGTAGAAATGACCCAAATGTAAACCTGATCATTGAAGTAATCTGCTTAAACACTTCAGTAACTTACCATTGTTCTTCGGAGAAAGATCAAAACCCCTAATCTGATCTCCGATGGACTGTGTGATCTGAGCTTTATTTGTTTTCCAGCATCATCTCAAGTTTCTCTCTGCTTTCTTTTTATTGGCATATCATCAATCCTCTCTCTGCCAAGAACCCTTTGGCTTGACCCTTTATATTTTTGGCTTTCTTTCACGTATGTGCTCTTTCTTCCCCTATTTATTCAAATAAATACAACTAGTCTCTAACATACTGTTTAGTTAGCATGTCTATAAGGTGTGTGTATGTCTGTGTGTGTGTGTGTATGTGTGTGTTTGCAGATGGAGAAGAAATTTTTGAAGCTAAAGGCAAAGATGGAATAAGAATTAATCTTTATGATTTGAAGCCTTAGTAAATAATGTTTCTCTTTTTTCCTTATCATTGTCATCATCACCATCCACTTATATTCACTGAATGTTTGCAATGTGCCAAGCATTAACTTAAGGACTTTACAAGTATTAATCAATGCATTATCTCATTTGTCCCATTTTTCTTAGGAGAAATTGAATCTCATCAAAGGGAAGACATCAAGGTGGAGTTGTAAATTCAAATCCAAACTTGTCTGATTCCTGAGCCTGAGGCCATATTCTCTCCCAATCCCACAGACCTAATATAACTCGCCTTCTCTTGGGAACCGCCTCCAGCTTTACCCACGAAAATCAGTGCATGTTTAATCATCAATCTGATCCCACCAGCGAGTGCTTTTGTTTAGCACTTCTTATTTCTCACTTTTATTGTAGTGAATTATTTATGACTTACCTTCCTCTTTAAAGCAGTTGCCAAGTCTTGTTCCTTTCTGTATCACCACATAGCACCTAGAATAGGGATTTAAACATCACAGATGGTCAAAAATATTGAAGTATTATATAGCTGTGCTTACTGAACTAAGGTTGGACATGGACAATTGTGATTGTTAAATAAATCCATATTCCTGGGGTCAATTACCAGAAAATTATGGTTGAATCAGAATGAGATAAAGTGATAAAACACAGGCAACATGTTTTTGTAAAGGTCCTCGTGTAATCCTAAACATAGATTTGGAGGACTCACTGCAATTTGACAGGACTCCACCGCCCTGAGAGTTGGGCCTCTACCATCAGCCCCATAACATGAGACTACCAAGTGGACCTGTGAATGTGCTCCTAGGTCATGAATCACGATGTTGCAATAAAGTTCAGTAGATTCCAGAGACTGAGGCAAAGAGCACCTGAGGACACTTCTACTTCCGAGTCTAGGACATTTGCTTCCTACTAGTTAAGGTACTCCCTGTGATATTTGTAAATTAAGAAGCCTGTACTTCAAATCAGAGATAGAACTAAGGGTAATATAAAGGTTTTATTACTATAATACTTAATCACATCTTCAATGTCTCTTTTACCTTGTAAAGCAAAATATTCAGATTCTGGGGGTTGGGACATGGACATCTTTGTCCTATCTCAAACAGTATCTCAATTATAGACTTTGATGCCTGAAACCTCAAATAAAACACATTATTAAAAACATCTAGTTTTTAATTTATTGCATTCAATAATCTTTTTTAAAAATACATAGAAAGATAGATATAAATGATGGCATGATATTTTGATTTACAATAAAAATACATACCTTTGGTCTTTATCCATGTTTCTGGCACAGAGTTTCTAAACACCTTGAAATTTTCTAAGTGATAAGAGCTATAAAAGTATCTTGACTGATATTCATGAAAGATCCCTTGCAACCACATGTGAGTTTATAATGAGATGACTTTTGTAAAGCACCTCAGGATAGGGCTGGTTGCTAGGGGAATCACTCAAGTGCTTGGAGTGTTAGAACTTTCAGTCCACCTCCCTGACCTAAGGGGATGGGGGTCGGGTGGGGCAGAGGTTGAATCAATCACCAATGGCCAATGATTTAATCAACCATGGCTAAGTAATAAAGCCTTCATAGAAATCCAGAAGAGAAGGATTGGAATGCTTCAGGGTCGGTGAACACATTGAGATTGGGGCACAACAGTGTTCTCAGAGAGCATGGTGGCTGAGCACCTTTTCCACATACCTTGCCCTGTGTATGTCTTTCATTTGACCGTTCCTGAGTTATATCCTTTTATAACAAACCAGTAACTTTGTAAGTAAAATGCTTGTGTTCTGTGAGCCATTCTAACAAATTAGTGGTACCCAAGGATGAGGATCATTGAAACCTCTGATCTAGAGTGGCCCATTCAGAAACACAGAAACATTAGACTTGCAACTGGTGTCTGAAGGGGCAGGGAGGGAGGCAGTCTTGTAGGAATGAGTCCTCAACCTGTGGTATTGGATGCTATGTCCAGGTAGATAGTGTCAGAGTTGAGTTGAATGTAGGACACTGAGCTGGTTTCCAAGAAGAGCTTGATGGTATAGGAAAAAAAACATCCATACATTGGAATTGACTGTGGAGTATTAGATAGATACACCTACATGTGTACACACATACATACATATACGCACACAGGATTTACAAGTTGCACAGAACTAGTAAATCACATAGAGCCTTAAGAGTCTAGAAGAGTCTCAATCAAGATGATCAAAAACTGCAGTTGAGACTTAAGAAGCCTCATGAAAGCTTCTCTCTGCGCGATGTACTTGTCCTAACCAGGACAGGGGCTCCTAACTCCATATGTACACTCTAATTTCATAACACTAGGAAAATTACTTTTTATAGACCTTTGGTTTTTATTATCTAGAGTACGGTTTCTTTAAGAACAGTTGTGGGAGACAGAAACTTATTTCCTTATTTGTCAAGTAACTAAAGATCATTTGCAAGAAATCAAGAGTCATTGAGAAAAAACTTTTCCTTTTTAAATTTTGCATTCTTAATTGGCTGTGACTAGAATTTTACACTTGAACTTGTATTTTTCCTGTTTGTTTTTGTTCTTTAATCAAGGTTGAATCTGAAAGATCAGGATGTCACCAGGCTCACAATTTCTATAAACATTCTTCCTTTTCTCCCCTTTAATTTCAGTTTTCTTTTCATTATTTTTTAGAAGAAAAAAAACATTTTGAGAAATGGTAAAGCAGGGTTATCCTCTAGTCTTTATATAAATTTTAGGGACATAAGTTCTTAAAGAATGCAATTAAGGTCCTGAAATTCAGAATCAACAACATGCAATAATGCTCACTGAAGTTGACTTGATTTAACTAAAATAAGAAACTGTTTATTTTTTTGATTACTTATCTATTTTATTATAAGGGATGGAGCTTGAGTTTTTAATTTTTAATTTTTCTTTTTCTAGACCAAATCATATTGTGGAAATTTACAGAAGAGCCTCTGAGAAGCAGAGTATCCATCATTCTGACAAGTTCTAAACCCACACCCTATCTTCTGGTGAGCATGTAAAGATCATCCTTCCTATACGAGTTAACATTTCTATAATGTTTCTTGCTAGAGGAACATTGGTTATTAAGAGAAATAGAGAAATCTTGCTTATTAAATTGATCACAGAGAGAAATCACATTTTTAAACCAATCAATTTTCCTATCCACCTTCATCAGAGTAGCCATTGTCCCCCTGCCACCTCCTCAGACAACCCCACCACTTTATATTTATTAATTTGGATCATCATAACATTGATGCTAACTGATACCTAACTTCCATTCTTACAGTGATGGAAAATGCAAATTAAACCCCATCTTTCACAACCTGTTGACTGCAGAAATTTTTTATTGGAAATCCCCCAAATATGTAGCTTATTCTGCAGTTGGAATCTCCTGTAGTTAAAAATATGGATATAAGGAAAAGGATCCTTATAATGAATTGTATTTGAATCATTGTTTCTGTATGATCATTTTTATCAAGCAAAATTCATTGGGAAAAATATCTCAAGTGTGTATGTATATAAGCACACTTGGTTTTGCTGATCTGTTCTAAACTGCTTCTCTTTCAAATCATTGATTTTCTTTGTTTTTAAAAATATTATTGTATTTTCAAAGAACCAACACAGCTTTTCCTCCCCTAATCAGGACATCTACTACCTATTTTATTTACCCACAACTCTATGATTTATAAATATGTGCTAGGAATTCATTGCATTTAACTGAACTTTGAACTCCTACCTAAAATATTCTGGACTTTGGAAAATGTGATTTTTGGGGGGGGATTCTATTAATAAAACATTACTTGAAATTCTTCTAAGCACAAGAAAAAATACTTCATTTCCATATTCATATGTAAAAAATTTTTAAACAACAGGACAACAAAATGAAAAGAGGTCTTGGTGTTAATGACCAATCCCTTTGCCCCCAGTCACCTAGGAATACATAGGCTATGGCATAAGCCAGCCATGACCATTTTGGAGTTGAGTTCAACAGAAGGCATACTGAAAATTAGTTTTCACAAGAATATTCATACACTATTAAGAATGGCCAACCAATACACAACAGGCTGTTGGAAATCTTTGTTACAGAATGTACCACATATTCCGATTCCTCTGAAGGTACATAACAGTTCAGATATTCATCTTCCCAAGAAGAGAAGAACATGTTACAAAGTGCTAGCAAGATAAGTTTTTATTTGCTTTTTTAGCAAATTATGATTGCATATAACAGACAAAAGTAAGACGTTAATCTTTTCCTAGAGAAGAAACCCACCAATCCAAGTTTTTACAATCTGCTAAATTTGGGGACTGATTTTTAAATTGTCAGGTATAACATGTGGCTGAATATTAATTAGTCATAAAGTATTTTCACTGGTTAAATCTTTTTTTTAATTTTTTTTATTTTTATTTGTTTATTTACAGCATAACAGTGTTCATTGTTTTGGCATCACACCCAGTGCTCCATGCAGTACGTGCCCTCCCTATTACCCACCACCTGGTTCCTCAACCTCCCACCCTCCCCCACCCCCCCCGCCGCCCCTTCATAACCCTCTGGTTGTTTTTCAGAGTCCATAGTCTCTTATGGTTCATCTCCCCTTCCAGTTTCCCTCAACTCCCTCTCCTCTCCATCTCCCCATGTCCTCCATGTTATTTGTTATGCTCCACAAATAAGTGAGACTATATGATACTTGACTCTCTCTGCTTGACTTATTTCACTCAGCATAATTTCTTCCAGTCCCATCCATGTTGCTACAAAAGTTGGGTATTCGTCCTTTCTGATGGAGGCATAATACTCCATTGTGTATATGGACCACATCTTCCTTATCCATTCATCCGTTGAAGGGCATCTTGGTTCTTTCCACAGTTTGGCGACCGTAGCCATTGCTGCAATAAACATTGGGGTACAGATGGCCCTTCTTTTCACTACATCTGTATCTTTGGGGTAAATACTCAGCAGTGCAATTGCAGGGTCATAGGGAAGCTCTATTTTTAATTTCTTCAGGAATCTCCACACTGTTCTCCAAAGTGGCTGCACTAACTTGCATTCCCACCAACAGTGTAAGAGGGTTCCCCTTTCTCCACATCCTCTCCAACACACGTTGTTTCCTGTCTTGCTAATTTTGGCCATTCTAACTGGTGTTAGGTGGTATCTCAATGTTGTTTTAATTTGAAACTCCCTGATGGCTAGTGATGATGAACATTTTTCCATGTGTCTGATAGCCATTTGTATGTCTTCATTGGAGAAGTGTCTGTTCATATCTTCTGCCCATTTTTTGATATGATTATCTGTTTTGTGTGTGTTGAGTTTGAGAAGTTCTTTGTAGATCCTGGATATCAACCTTTTGTCTCTACTGTCATTTGCAAATATCTTCTCCCATTCCGTGGGTTGCCTCTTTGTTTTGTTGACTGTTTCCTTTGCTGTGCAGAAGGTTTTGATCTTGATGAAGTCCCAAAAGTTCATTTTTGCTTTTGTTTCCTTGGCCTTTGGAGACATATCTTGAAAGAAGTTGCTGTGGCTGATATCGAAGAGGTTACTGCCTATGTTCTCCTCTAGGATTCTGATAGATTCCTGTCTCACATTGAGGTCTTTTATCCATTTCGAGTTTATCTTTGTGTACGGTGTAAGAGAATGGTCGAGTTTCATTCTTCTACATATCACTGTCCAGTTTTCCCAGCACCATTTATTGAAAGAGACTGTCTTTTTTCCATTGAATATTTTTTCCTGTTTTGTCGAAGATTATTTGACCATAGAGTTGAGGGTCCATATCTGGGCTCTCCACTCTGTCCCACTGGTTTATGTGTCTGTTTTTATGCCAGTACCACGCTGTCTTGGTGATCACAGCTTTGTAGTAAAGCTTGAAATCGGGTAACGTGATGCCGCCAGTTTTGTTTTTGTTTTTCAACATTTCCTTAGCAATTCGGGGTCTCTTCTGGCTCCATACAAATTTTAGGATTATTTGCTCCAGCTCTTTGAAAAATATCGGTGGAATTTTGATCGGAATGGCATTAAAAGTATAGATTGCTCTAGGCAGTATAGACATTTTAACAATGTTTATTCTTCCAATCCAAGAGCATGGAACAGTCTTCCATCTTTTTGTGTCTTCTTCAATTTCTTTCATGAGTGTTCTGTAGTTCCTCGAGTACAGGTCCTTTACTTCTTTGGTTAGGTTTATGCCCAGGTATCTTATGGTTCTTGGTGCTATAGTAAATGGAATCGATTCTCTAATTTCCCTTTCTGTATTTTCATTGTTGGTGTATAAGAAAGCCACTGATTTCTGTACATTGACTTTGTATCCTGCCACATTACTGAATTGCTGTATGAGTTCTAGTAGTTTAGGGGTGGAGTCTTTGGGGTTTTCCATATAAAGAATCATGTCATCTGTGAAGAGAGAGAGTTTGACTTCTTCCTTGCCAATTTGGATACCTTTTATTTCTCTTTGTTGTCTGATTGCCGTTGCTAGAACTTCTAATACTATGTTGAACAAGAGTGGTGAGAGTGGGCATCCTTGTCGTGTTCCTGATCTCAACAGGAAGGGTGCAAGCTTTTTCCCATTGAAGATGATATTTGCTGTGGGTCTTTCATAGACAGATTTTATGAAGTTCAGGAATGTTCCCTCTATCCCTATACTTTGAAGCGTTTTCATCAGGAACGGATGCTGGATTTTGTCAAATGCTTTTTCTGCATCAATTGAGAGGACCATGTGGTTCTTCTCTCTTCTCTTATTGATGTGTTCTATCACACTGATTGATTTGCGAATGTTGAACCAACCTTGCAACCCAGGGATGAATCCCACCTGGTCATGGTGGATAATCTTTTCACTGTGCTGCTGGATCCTGTTTGCTAGGATCTTGTTGAGAATCTTTGCATCCATATTCATCAGTGATATTGGTCTGAAATTCTCCTTTTCGGTAGGGTCTTTGCCTGGTTTGGGGATCAGGGTAATGCTGGCTTCATAAAAAGAGTCTGGAAGTTTTCCTTCTGCTTCAATTTTTTGGAACAGCTTCAGGAGAATTGGTGTTATTTCTTCTTTGAAAGTTTGGTAGAATTCCCCAGGGAATCCGTCAGGTCCTGGGCTCTTGTTTTTTGGGAGGTTTTTGATCACTGCTTCAATCTCATTACTAGATATCAGTCTATTCAGGTTGTCAATTTCTTCCTGGTTCAATTTTGGGAGTTTGTAGCTTTCCAGGAATGCATCCATTTCATCTAGGTTGCTTAGCTTATTGGCATATAACTGTTGGTAATAATTTCTGATGATTGTTTCTATTTCCTTGGTGTTAGTTGTGATCTCTCCCTTTTCATTCATAATTTTATTAATTTGGGCTTTCTCTCTTTTCTTTTGGATTAGTGTGACCAATGGTTTATCGATCTTATTGATTCTTTCAAAAAACCAGCTTCTAGTTTCATTGATACTTTCTACTGTATCTCTCGTTTCTACCTCATTGATCTCTGCTCTAATCTTGATTATTTCCCTTCTTGTGTGTGGAGTTGGTTTGATTTGTTGTTGATTCTCCAGTTCTTTAAGGTGTAGAGACAGCTGGTGTATTCTGGATTTTTCAATGTTTTTGAGGGAGGCTTGGATGGCTATGCATTTCCCCCTTAGAACCGCTTTGCTGTATCCCATAGGTTTTGAACCGAGGTGTCTTCATTCTCATTGGTTTCCATGAATTGTTTAAGTTCGTCTTTGATCTCCTGGTTGATCCAAGCATTCTTAAGCAAGGTGGTCTTTAGCTTCCAGGTGTTTGAGTTCCTTCTGAACTTTTTCTTGTGATTGAGCTCCAGTTTCAAAGCATTGTGATCGGAGAATATGCAGGGAATAATGTCAGTCTTTTGGTATCAGTTGAGTCCTGCTTTGTGACCCAGTATGTGGTCTATTCTGGAGAAGGTTCCATGTGCACTTGAGAAGAATGAGTATTCTGTTGTTTTAGGGTGGAATGTTCTGTATACGTCGATGAGGTCCATCTGGTCCAATGTTTCATTCAATGCTCTTATTTCTTTATTAATTTTCTGCTTCGATGATCTGTCTATTTCTGAGAGAGGCGTATTAAGATCTCCTACTATTATTGTATTCATATCAATATGACTCTTTATCTTGATTAATAGTCTTCTTATGTAATTGGGTGCTCCCATATTGGGGGCATAGATATTCACAATTGTTAGATCGTCTTGGCGGATAGTCCCTTTAAGAATTATGTAGTGTCCTTCTGTATCTCTGACTACAGTCTTTAGTTTAAAATCTAATTTATCTGATATGAGAATCGCTACTCCGGCCTTCTTTTGAGGCCCATTGGCATGAAAGATGCTTCTCCATCCCTTCACTTTCAGTCTGGGTGTATCCTTAGGTTCAAAATGGGTCTCTTGTAGACAACATATGGATGGGTCCTGTCGTTTTATCCAATCTGCAACCCTGTGTCATTTTATGGGCGCATTTAGGCCATTCACATTGAGAATGATTATTGAGAGATAGGTTTTTATTGATATCGTGTTGCCTTTGAAGTCTTTCTGTCTATAGATTGTTTCTATATTTCTGTTCAATGATATTCTTAGGATTTTTTCTCTTTTATAGGACCCCCCTTAATATTTCCTGCAGTGTCGGCTTGGTGGTTGCATAGTCTTTTAAGCCTTGCTGGTCTTGGAAACTCTTTATCTCTCCATCCATTTTAAATGTCAGTCTTGCTGGATAGAGTATTCTTGGTTGCATGTTCTTCTCATTTAGTACTCTGAATATATTTTGCCAGCCCTTCCTGGCTTTCCAGGTCTCTGTGGAAAGGTCTGACGTTATTCTAATGGGCTTTCCTCTGTATGTAAGAAGCTTCTTTGTCCTAGCTGCTTTTAAGAGGGTCTCTCTTGAAACATAATTCCCCATTCTAACTATAAGGTGCCAAGAGGACTTTCGAGAATCTAAAATCTTGGAAGGAAATCTTTCTGCCTCTAGTACATGAACATTGTTTCCATTCGTGAGATTGGGAAAATTTTCATAGACAACTTCTTCCACTATATCTTCTAGACTTCTTTCTTTTTCTTCCCCTTCAGGGATTCCAATAATTCTGATGTTGGAACATTTCATGGCATCGTTTATTTCCCTGATTCTGTTTTCGTGGCTTCTGAGCTGTTTGTTCCAGGCTTCCTCCTGATCCTTTCTCTCTATCTGTTTGTCCTCCAGATCACTAATTCTATCTTCTGTCTCAGTTACCCTAGCTTTTAGAGAATTTAGATTGGATTGGAACTCATTGAGAGCATTTTGAACATCATCCCTGGTGGCCTTCAGTTCTGCCCTAACATTGTGAACATCATCCCTGGTGGCTTTCAGTTCTGCCCTAATCAATTCTGTTTGGTCATCCATGGCTTTCTCCAACCTAGCTATTGCCTGGATAATTGTTAGTCTGAATTCCTTTTCTGACATATTGTCTATGTCGATAGCCTTTAGCTCTGTTGCAGAAGGCCCATACTCTGTATTTTTCTTCTGTTGGGTATTCCTCCTCCTAGTCATTTTGGTAAGAGATGACTAAACAGATGCAGCTGGACTTATCGATTGTGGTGCAGTCAATGTGCACCCTGGAACGCTTCTGTGCAATCAGGATTCCCCACCCAAATGAGAGAAAAAAGAAAAGAAAAAGAAATAGAGAAGAAGAAAGAAAAAAAAGGGGGGAAAGAAAAAAGGAAAAAAAGAGAGAGAGAGAGATAGGAAAAAAAGCGAAGATAAAAGAGAAGGCTCAGCCCAAATGGGCCACAAGGTAAGATTTGTGGAGTATACAAACAAAAACAGACAGACAAAAAGAGTGATAAAAGTATATGACAAGAGAAAAAAATTTGTATATATAAGCAAAAAAAAAAGGGAAGAACCTCATCAGAAAGAACCCCAAGTATAAGGTTTATATATTATCAGGACAAACACAAATTCACAGAAACACTGACAGAAGGAAAAATTGGGAGAATGGTTATAGATTCTCAGTGTGAGTGAGGAAGGTTATTTTGATTCTTCCTGAAGGTATCTTGATGTTTTTGTTAAGGGACTCAACTTTCCTAAGTTACAGGGGGATTAGAAACTGGTTTGCCTATAGGGGTAGCATTGATAGGGGAAAGGGGATTACCTTGAAGTTTAACTCTATATGTATAGTAGAAAATAACAATTAAAAAAGAATAAACTAGACTAAACTAAGTTAAAATTAAAAAAGAATTAAAAAAATAGAAAAACAAAAGAAAAACACGGGTGTATGTATCAAAAAGTTCAGGTTAGAAGGTTATTAAAGAATTTGATGTACTGGACATCTCAGTGTGATGGTAAATAGGTTAAAAAATTATCTGTATGTATAAAAAAAAAGAACCAGAATATTGGTAAAGAGTTAAAAATAAAAGTTGTATTTATGAAGTAGTGGTGATTGTTCTCTTGTAGTCTTTTTTTTTTTTTTCTTCCTTCCTGGTTGGTTTTCTGGGGGAGGGGCCTGCCACGTGGGTTTTCAGACAATGATGTTCCCTGAGTTAGGTCCTCCTGCTCTTTTTTTTTCAGGAAACTGTTTTTTTCAGCCTTTTGTTCTCTGGGGGTTTTTATGTTCTTTCATCTGCTTTCTCTCGCCTTGACAGCTTTTGATGGTTTTTGGAGGTTTAAAGGAGAGCAAACAGCACCCCAACCTCCCTCTCAGAGAGAAGCCTCAGACTGTTTTGCAAAAGCTGCTGGCAGAGTCGGTTCTGAGTCACTGTCCCTGGGGATGCAGGAGCTCCTCGTTGTACCCAAAACCAGGGCAGCGGTGGCTGTCTAGGCAGCTCCAGACCGCCAGAGAGGTTCCGAGCAGAGATCGCACACTGAGATTTTCCCCCTGTCCCGGGCTGGGAATGTCTGGTTTTTCCGGCTGCCAGAGCTCCAGGCTAGCGCCTATGAGCACCTATCCCAAGGGAGGGTGTGGGACGCGCGCGTTTCAGGATTGCCGTCTGGCCAGGCTCCCAGCCCCTCACGGGAGCCAGACCCCACTCGTTCTCGGGCGCGCTGGCATTCAGGTGCACTGGCGGCTCAGGGACGGAGACCTGATTTCTCCACCGCACTCTCTCTGGCTCCACGCCAGGGGAGGCTGTCCTGGGTCGGGGGACTTGGGTCCCTGACCCTAACCGCCCAGGTTCCCACTATTACCCCCCGCGATCCTTTGCTGTTTGTTTTTTTAGTGTTTTCAACCAGACTCCAAGTTAATGCTGGTCCCCAGACACAGAGCACTCTCGTGTTGGGGTGTTACTTTCCGATCGGTCACCTCTGGTCCCTCCCCCTTTTGTTTATCTTCCGATATCAGTCTGACGTTCCCAGTCTGCTTTACCTGCCACTGGCGTCTTCTGCTCCTGTAGAGATCCAGACGTGTATAATTCTGATCTCAGGCTGATTTCATGGGTGGTCGGAGTTCTTTGGTAGGTAATCAGCTCACTTTAGGGTACAGGTTGAAATGGTGCCTCCTCCTACTTCCCCGCCATCTTGACTCCTTCTCTCTAAATCTTTTTTTTTTTAAGATTTTATTTATTTATTTGGCAGACAGAAATCACAAGAAGAAGGCTCCCTGCTGAGCAGAGAACCTGATGCAATGCTGGGGTGGGGGTGGGCAGGGGGGGGTGGGGGGGCTCAATCCCAGAAGCCTGAGACCATGACCTGAGCCGAAGGCAGAGGTTTTAACCCACTGAGCCACCCAGGCACCCCTCACTAGTTAAATCTTGATATGGTATTTCACAAGGTAATTCAAGCCTCTCATTGCTTCTATTATTGTTTGGATGATTTAATTGTTTGTTTCTTGTGTTTTGTGCAGCTACATCTAAGACTTTTGGGATATCTACCCCTACAAAGACAGTAATAATATAATTCAAATCTGGCATTGTTGGTTACCTTACATTTAAGCAATGGAGTAAAGATTATGTCAAAATTTGTCAGTGATATATGTGGTGCACAGGATTGTTGTTATGCATTCTATTTTTTTTCCTATCACTCAAAAGAAATATAAACCAAGAACAATCACCAAGTGATATTGATATATGCATATTTATATATATATATGACATAGAAATATTTATTTGTTTGATTGTTTATTTGTATTTAACTTAGTTGAATAATAGTGTAAAACCAGTGTTCACTAGAACACCAACTAGTAGCTTCCAAAGATCTGATGTGGTATGTGTTGAGTATTAACCAAGCAGTATTTTTTTGGCTCATACACTAAAACCTAGTATTATTTACAAGTTTTTCTTCATTAAATGAGGTTAGTCAGAAGTTTCACTCTTGATTATTACTTACAGAGAGCAGTTTCCAGGTAGTTTCTGATTTTCCTGAGCATCTTGGGGAAAAAAAAATCAGTAATGATAAAGTCATCAACTGATTTCTTCAAAATCCAACCATGAGTCAGTGACAAGAGTTAAAAACAACAGCAAAACATCAAACTTCTGAGCTTTCAGTCCTATAAAATATAAACACAATTATTATCTCAACAGGGCTAACAAAGATAAAACTAGTATCTGTCCATTTTGGATGATGAAAAACAATACCATCAAAAGTTAATGGAATTCACCAATTTTAGAGGTTAAAATCAGAGGCTAATCATGATAATCCCTTGGAATTAGTCATTAAAATGAACTGCTGCCTCTTACGCCACAAATTATAAAGTTTTTTGTTTGTTTGTGTGTTTGTTTTTACCTATTAGAAACATCTCCAGAAGGAATTAAAGCATCTGAATTTAAGATTTAAAACTTTCTTTTTTTTTTCCTTTTCTAAAAGTATGTTATTGTGAGTATGATGACAGTTGCTGGAAGTATGCCAGTTTTTTTGTTTTGTTTTGTTTTGTATTGTTTTGTTTTTGGTGTGACATAAATACGTGCCCTTTTGAGTAAAGAAATAGTCCCACTTGAAGAGATTCACTTGAAAGACACATACCACCACGTTCCTGACCCATCTCAATATGGAATGGGAAGATGTTTCAAAATGTTTATTAACACCTGCCACAGGAAAATCTGCATCAAGCTTAAATAGGCAAGGAAAGTCATTCAAGGCTATTGCACTAAGGAAAGGAGGACAGAACTCAGTTTAAGCTCAAGTCTGTGAAACTGAAACACTCAAGCATTTTTAGATGATGGGGTGAAGGTGGAGGTGGAGAGAAAGGAGGGCATGTATGATCACTAATTGGCTTTACCTGAAGGAAAAGCAAATTTTCTCTTATTTTCATGATAAGAGGTAATTTTATGACTCAGAACAAGGGAGGGTCCACTGAAATCGGGCTCCTACCCCCATATCGAGACCAGGGGAGAGAGGCTGGGAGACAGGAGCATTGTTACCCTACAGACGGCATTTCAACAAGTTGGTTCCTAGATCCTTGAAAAAGGCAGTCAAGAGTTATACAACTGGCAAGATGCTTTAAAAAGATTCATATGTCAAAGAGGCAGAAAAAGAATTTGCAGTAACAAGTTTTCTAAAGGAAATGCTGTAAAAAAAAGGGTGGTTAAGGGTCTAGAGGCAGGAAGAAATTTGGTCAAGTTGAAGGAATTGTTCAGAACATCTTGGTCACATCCCACCTTCAAAAAAAATAAAACAAAACAACAACACTATGTTCACACTTTCTTAGAAACTTTCTTATAAAGAGAATTTCAAGCAGTTAAAAAAGCATGTTTAGCCTCTCTATTTTTTGTTGCATTGTCTAGAATTTTTAATCAAACTTGTATTTTCTACAGGGAAAAGCTTTGGGTCCAGGGGAAAGACAAACATAAAGAAGAGGGTGTGTTGGCATGAACTTGGGCTGGAAATGGATGATTTGGGTCAAGCCTTAAAAGTAAGGATGGGCTAGGTGAGGTCTCAGTGGAGAGCGCAGCTCCTGCAGGCTGAGGTTCATTTTCAGGCAATTACTCTGAGGTATGGAGAAGTTCACTAAGCTGCAGTTGGGCTAATTGTGTTAAAGGTTAAATTGAACAGGAGTCAAAAGGTGGAAATCTAAACAAGAGCAAATGAGCATGAGAGGAAAATGGCTAATAGTAAGCCTTTTACTGTTTTCTAACACTGTAGATCTCTACCTATATGTGTACATTTCTTTAAACATTTCCAATTTTAAATCAGCTATTACTCCAATAGGTAGCAAATTTTCTGGGCTTTTCTTCTACTAAGTAAACAAGGGCTTGAACTATCTAGTCTTTTCAAGAATGATTTGGGGATCGTCAACTTCTTCTTCTTTTTTTTTTTTCTTTAAGAATTTATTTATTTGAGAGAAAGAGAGTGAGTGAGAGAGAGAAAGAGCCCAGTGGGGTGGGAGAGGAAGCAGAGGGAGAGGGAGAAGGAGACTCCCCACTGAGCAAGGAGCCCAATACAGGGCTCCATCCCAGGACCTAGATCCCAGGACCCTGGAATCATGACCTGAGCCAAAGGCAGATGCTTAACCCACTGAGCCACCCAGGCACCCCAAGGAATCTCTGATTTCTATATCACCTGGGATACTGGTAAAAAATGCAGTTTCCTTGGGAACAATGGGGGATGAGAAGCAGGTCAAAGAAGGGGAACACAGGGAAGTAGAGGAAAAAAATCATTATGAAACAGATGAAAGAAAGTAAATATTGAAGGAGATTGGGGAGAAGGTAAATTTTTATCAAGCTATAAAGGTGATCCTTATGCATAGTGAAGTTTGAGAACTGCCAAACATTTAAGAAATGTACATGCTTTCTCAGTTCTAATCTAAAATAAGTAGGGAAAGAATCTGATGCAAAGGAAACTCTTTATCCTTTTGCAGTATTTTAAAAACACTGATGATTAATTCTTTCCACTAAAATTTACGCTGGCCTGGCTTTTACAGTGAAGTAGTAACTGGCTTGTAGAATTCAAGAACTAGGAATAAATAAATCATAAGATATGAGAATGGCAAAAATCATTAAATATCCTTCAGCTCAATCAACTTAATTAACTCTGGATTTCTAAAACAGCCCAGAAAAAACTAGCTTCCCATCTCATATGTCCTAATAAAGTAATTCACCTAAAATATTATCTTTTTAATAACAGCAACCAGGGAATGTCTGCACTGTCATTAACACCTTAAGATGACTTACTTTAGAGATGGACAATCTTTTTTCCTGGAAGCTTGGTATAATCTTATAAATAAAATACTAGTATTTACAATAAGGGAGGAAGAGTGAAAACGAAAATGCATGGAGCATGATGAGCCCGGGGCAGATTTAAATGGAATACTAGAACTGAAACATTTGCTTGCCAGGAGGTTCAAAACAGGAATTCGAAGGTCAGAGAGAAATAAGGAAAGAAGAATGTGAAGGAATGAAGGCAAATTATTTCCACTCCCACCGTTACCAGCTCTTTATCTAATGAGGTTTAGTTAACAAAAAATTTACCGAGAAATATGTTCGTATTCAAAATGACTCTCTGCATGTGTAGAAATTGTAGTTATTTTATTGAGGATAAAAACTATTTATTATTTAGTGGAAAAAGAAAAAAGAACCACTATAACAGTATAATAGCACAATAGACATAAATAACAGTTGAAACAATTTAATAAATGACTGATATGATTCCATTTAAACTTAACCAGATCTCTGTTTGCTTGACAGTATAGACTTATAAATTTGATAGTTAAAAAGCTTTCTGTGCTGCTATTAGAATCTTTGCACCCTTTAGGTATTCCCTTGTGTGTGTGTGTGTGTGTGTGTGTGCGTGCACGCGCTTTTCCTTGCAAAATATGTGTTAGTGGGTCCACATTTGGTTCCAAGTGATGGAAACACAAATTGACTGGCTTGAGAAGCTTGAGAGGCAAGGGAGAAAGAAAGCCCTACCAAGGGTAACCATTGGGAGGGAAAAGTAATTCCCCTGATGATATAGGATTTGGGTATTTTTGATGAATAATCTTGTTTAATTTTCACAAAAATCCTGTAAGGCAGAAATAAAAAGAACCTTTGTACCTGAGAACATTGAGTAACTAAGACCTTATCACTCTGGTTAGTGCTGGGGATTGAGCCTTCTGTTGGCAGAGCCTGTTTCCTCAACTGTTCACTGTTCTGTCTCCCACTGCTCCAGCCCCACACCACCCCAATTCCTTAGGTTCTGGAAGACTTTACAAACATCCCAGGGAGGGATCATCTCTGAATGTGTTATCAGCCAGTGCTTTATCCAGATTACATTTACAACTAACAGAAGAATAACAATGTCAGCCCATTAAAGTGAGGAGACATTTGCCTGATTTTGGATTTTTCCACCCTTGTCCTGACAGAAGGTACCGACAAAAAGAAGCACAATTCTGTCTTTTCCCTCAGCATAGAGTGCAAAAAAGTCACACATCTAGGCATTGATTTAGCTTTCAACTGGCATCTTCTAAACTAGATGTGAAAAAAGGGTTTAAATTCTTTGGGATGGCTGGCAAGACCCTAACTTCTTGCTTATTGATTTTTATGTTATTGCTCCTGGTTATGAATTGTGGATTTAAAAAAAAAAAAAAAAAAGCTTTATGGTGGCTAATAAAAGCAAAAGCCAGAAGAAAAATCCAGCTCCCATCCCGCACCACTCCCATTTGTTTCTTTCCTTTTTTAATATAAATCTATAAACAGAATTTGAAAAAAAATAGTATATAAAAATCCAATTTGTGTCACGGAAGAGCATGAAGAAATTCCAAGGTATAAGGTCTCTGTTTGGTAAAGAAAAAGGGAGCAACTCCATTTCTCCTGGAGACAGAGGCAAGCAAGAGAGGACGTTAACATTTTCTTTGCTGAAAGTTACGCGTGATGATCAATAACGAATTACACTCATTAGTCACTGAAAAAGGAAAGATCAGTGCTTTTGCTTTCATATATCCAGACCATAATAGAGCATCAGGTTGCACAATTTTTTAATTATATCATTGCAGGTAGCTGGAATATGAGGTGTTAAATTGTTGCTCCTTTACAAAGAATTACAGCTCATGTGTTGTTTTTATTATGGTTCTTTGGTGATCTAGGTCAATCTGAATATATAGCCTTAGCATTTCCAAATTCCAATTTGACAAATAGTGTCCTGAAAAGTATGTCGATAGGGAGAAGTCAAATTCTTTGTATGCATACATTAAATAATGGACAGGTTTTATGTTTCATAGGAAATGCTACCTCCTAAAAGTATTGTCTATTAAATAAATAACATTGCCATTTAATTCAAAACCCTTAGAGTAATAAGGTCTTAAAGAAAAAACACCATTGCCCCAGGACTCGACTGATGATTGGAAGGGGAGTTCTTCTAGCCTCCTTCCTATTAGTACATTAAAATTCGCAGAGATGCCATTTCTGATCTCATGGACATCAGGGTTCAAGTGGAAAGCAATCAAAAAACGAAAGATTGACAAGCACCATGAATGCAAGGGGTAGTGGAATTACCAGCTGTACAACCTAGAAATTGAGGTAATAATAATGAGCACTTGATATAAAAAATCTGAGATGCAGGGCACCTGGGTGGCTCAGTCGGTTAAATTTCTGCCTTCAGCTCAGGTCATAATCACAGGGCTCTTGGATTGAGCCCCATGTAGGGCTTTTGGTTCAGTGGGGGACCTTGCTTTTCCCAATCCCTCTGACCTCCTCCCTGCTCATGCACTCTCTCACTCTCCCTCTCTCAAATAAATAAATAAAATCTTAAAAAAATATGTGGTGCTCTAACATTTCAGAGTGAGTATTGTCATATTCCTTTGGGAGGTTCTTTTTTTTTTTTGTAGCAAAGTTTATGCAGAGAAGAGGATACATTAATTTAAACAATACTGTGCATTTGTTTGGTAAGTCTAGAATATAAATCAGAATTCCAAAATCACATGTAGGCCTATATGGTGAATGCTGGAAGACTTTCATTGGACTTCCCTGGTGTGAATGCTTGTACCATGCGAGGTTCTTTGCATTTCCTAATTTTAATACATTTATTAAAATGTATTTTAATAAATACAGAAAGTGTTATTCTGGACAGAAAGTGTTATTCTCCAAGTTTAAAATATATAGCTGTAACTCAGGGATATTATTAACTTCTCTAGCACCAAACTGGGATTCAAACCTGTTTGTTGGATTCTGATGCCACAGCATTTTCTGTCATGTTACTCCTGGTCAATTTATCAGACCTGAAAAGAAAGACAAATTAATCTCTGGCATCCCTCCATTTTTTAAAAAATATTCTTCTGCAATTTCCACTTCTTCTCAACCTCATATAAGAAGCCTAGGTTGTCTTTCCTTTACACCTTCTGTTCCCATCCTATACCCACAACACACGTGAACACACACATACATACACACATATGCACACACCCTTTGGATGTGACATGTGTGTATAACCTTGCCTTCCCTAGCTTACAATTTCTTTTCAAGTTACTTTACTTTGATATATTTCCTTGGGTTCCTCTTCCCCACTGGATGACATGGCTAATACAAATTCCTGGCCTTCACTTAACCAAATTTTGTTTAAAATTCCTCCTTTCTTATAGCCAATAACCTCTACAAGATATCTGAAATTAATTTATCCAGGACAATTCCAATTACTCCTCTAGATTGCAGTCAAATAACTTTACAAAGATAACTCATACATCCTTTCCTTTATGCTTTTTGCTCTGAATCCCAACACTTTGAATAGTTATTATCAATCAAGTTCTATAGTAAATGCAGACATATCTTAATGACAAAACAATATGAGAAGTACTAAATCATAGAATACTGGGGAATAGGTAGATTATTATTTTTTTTAATTAGAAGGTAACTAGTATTATATGGAAAATTAAGTGCCATAAAGGGTATATTAATTAGTTTCTTTTTCTGCATAACAGATTATCTCAAAACTTGCAGCCTGCAGCAATAAACATTTATTAAATGACACAGTTTCTGAGTGTGAGGAAAGCAAGAGAGCCTTAGCTGAATGGTTTTGCCTCCGGGTCTGCTATGAGGTTTTAGTCAAGAAGTTGGCTATGGCTGCAGTTCTCTGAAGGCTTGATTGGGGCGGGTGGATCCAGTTCCAACACTTCCAACATGGCTGTTGACAAGAGATCTCAGTTAACACATAGGCTTCTCCATAAGTGCTCTGTGACGTATTAGCTTCCTAGAGTGAGTGACTGAAGAAAGAGAAAGAGGGAGGAACAGTGTAATGAAGACAGATATTAGATTGTCTTTTATAACCTAATCTCAGAAGGAATATATCATGTCTGCCAACTCTGTTCCATTGTGGGAGGGCACTATGTAAGATTATCAGAAAAAGGAGATGAAGATTACTGGGAACCATCCAAAAGGCTGTTCACACCATAAGAGACTGATGTGAAAGAGATCAAGCTACTAGACTATTTTAAGCATAAAATGATGATTAGGAGACAAAATTTCTGAGAAATATCAAAAGAACAATTTGAATGTAAAAGGATGAGAAAGAGGAGTAAACACAAATCTCTAATTTGTAACCTTAGACCCCAACACTGATGTCATTAACCACAATACAGAGCACAAGCAGAAGAAGGACCAAGTCCAGATTTGTACATGTTCTGTTTCAGAGGCATGAGGATGTGCCTCCAGATGGAAATGTGCAGTAAGAATGCCTTCTTCCCATTCTCAAGATCTTCTGAAATTTTGCTCATCTTACAAAACTTACCTCAAATACTTTCTGCATGAATACTTTCTTATCTCCAATACTAGAAGATATAACTCCTCCTTGGGAGCTCTGTATATTAAGTTCCTTCCTCAGCGTTTATTTTATACTGTTTAATATTCAACTATGTATACCCATTCTTATTTAGTTATACTTTGCTCAATCTAACTGTGCTAGACGTTTTATGAGGGCAATGAGCATGCCTTTGTGCAGCACTAAAACTTTCTAGTTTAGTACTCAGCACATAAGTCCTCCAATGAATTTTTGTTATATATAATTAAAAATGTCATTTCATTGAAGTCCTTAGTGGGATAATTTCAGGCAACATACAGGTAGCTAAGAAGATATTACTTATTGAAATGTGTCTCTGTCTTCACACAGCTGTTTTCTTATAAAGACACAAGTCATGCTGGATTAGATGCCCACCCTACTCCAGTATGACCTTGTCTTAACTAAGTACATCCTTAATGATCTTATTTCCAAATCAGGGCAGTTTATGAGGTAATGGAGCTTAAGATTTCAATATTTCCTTGAGGAAACACAATTCAATCCATAACATTAGATATCAAGGAAATGGAAAGTAAAACCACAATGAGATACTCTTTAGATCCATGAGAATGACCAAAGGTCAAAAGACTGACAATACCAATTATTGGCAAGAAACCCTCATACATTTTTAGTGGAAATGCAAAATAGTACAACTTTAAAAAATAGTAAGGCAATTTCTTATAAAATTAAGCACACATGAATGATAAACCCAGCAATCTCATTCCTAAGTACTTATCCATAAAAATGAAAACACTAGTGCTTGTATACAAATGTTCAATATAGCATTCTTTCTAAGAGCAGAGAACTGGAAACAATGTAATGTCCATCAATTGGTAATCTTGTGACCATTAATATTACAATGCATTCCTTAACAGTAAAAAGGAGCAAAATTTTAAGACATGCAGCAACATAGATGAATTTGAAAAAAAGAAAACACATGCTAAGTGAAAAATGTAAAATATGAAACATTATATTCCACATTGTTCTAATTATATTAAATTCTAAAAAATGGAAAACTGTAGTGATGGAAGATCACTATTGCCTATTGATGAGAAATGGAGGAGGAAATCTACAATGAAGGGTTACAAGGAACATTTTTAGAATGCTGGGGATTATTCTATATCTTAATTTTGGTGGTGAGTACAAAGCTTTATACAATTATCAAAATTATCAAAGTGTATACTACATGAACATATTTTATTGCTTGTGAATTATATCTCAAAGTAAGGGAAAGGGAAAATGGTAAAAACAAGTATCAAAGTTGTGTACTCATCTATGCAACCCAATGTCATGGTTATTTTAGTTTTAACACTTTCTCATTTTTAGAATCCAAATTTCAAGCTTCAAACAAAGGATGTCCTTTAAAGTCAGTAGCTATCCTTCCCATGGCACGAACAGTAGGCAGATAAGATTGGAGTGCTACTGCTCTGCAGAGACAGCATCAGCTAATACTAGTCTTTTTAAATTTTTTTATTATTTTTATTTTTTTCATGTGTGAAGACTCATTCTCTCACTGCTCTGCGTGTGGCCAGAACAGTGTTATCTTGACAGGAAGACCCTCTCTGCTGCTATGTGAGTGGGAGGCGTAATGGCTCATCCATGAAAGTCACCTTCTGTTTGGGTGCAGTTGCCTGTACTTGCAGGTGCTGATTGGATGTGCAACTGCCTTATCTCACTACTAATTTAAATTGTGTTTGACTAGCTGGGGCCAACCTTCTTTTCCTGGAGCCTTTATTCCTGAGATTGAGCAGTGTCTTCCACATTACCATTTCCTTGGGGGGGGGGTCTGTCTCTATGTGAGCCTTCTGGATGAGGGCATAGAGATTTTTGTTCCTAATTCTCAGTGAAATCAGAAATTCTACAGAATACATTAAGAACAAAGAAACTGACTTTGGAGGATAACTTGGTGACCTATTATCACCTTTCATCAACCTCTCAACCACAGTCCTCTCAATCTTCTAGAGGCTATAGAGATGAAATGTCCTCTATTTCTTCAGTTCACTCTCATATAATATTTGAAATATAAATAAAAAATGTTGAGGATAAAGTTAAAAGGAAGTTAGTTCTTTAAAATCCTTTTAAAATGCTCTTTATCATCAAATCTAGTAGATTTATTCTATGTGTAATTACTGAAAAAAGCAGATATCTTTACTTACAATAACAAATCAAAGACAAAATCTACTGCTAAAATTAACTATAATTTGTGTTTTACTAAGCAGTAGTGAATGTGGTTGTTTTTACTTAGTTTATTTAAAATGTGAACTGGAAGAATTATCTGGAAATAATGAAAGATTATACCTTTAAGCTGAAAGGAAGATACCTTAAAAATATATAAATATATTATATAATAATTAAATATATAATATATAATATATTAAATATAATATAATATAATATAATATAATATAATATAATATATGTACAGAGGAAGTCTGAAGTGTGATATATATACATATATATTTATATATATAAATATATTATATTTATCACATATAGGTGATGTGTGTATATATATATATACACACACACACATATATATGTATATGTGATATACGTAAAAGTCTGAATATATCTCCATTTTCACATTTTTGGGCCGTTTAATCCTCTGGTTCTTTACCTTTACTCATATTACTTTCTTTCCTCCCTGTCTTCCTCATAAATGACAAGAATTTTCCCACACAATGCTTTTGCCACAACTAGACATTTTTTCAGTGAATTCATGGATATGTCATCTTTCCAGAACCATTTTACTTAGGACTTTCTTTTCATTAATTAATATAAAAATATTAATGATGGTTACCAAAATCAACCAAAGCTTGTTGAAATACTACATTTTCCCTCTTTTCTCAGTGTCAGTAACTTCAAATCATCAAAGCAAAAGTTGTCAAAAATTGTGCCAGGTACATTTTTTTAAATTTAATTTAATTTTATTTTGTGTGTGTCTTCCAAAATGCATTGTTTATGCACCACACCCAGTGCTCCATGCAATACGTGCCCTTCTTAATACCCACCAGCAGATTCGTGCAACCCCCATCCTCCTCACCTCCAAAACCCTCAGTTTGTTTCTCAGAGTCCATAGTCTCTCATGGTTCATTTCCCCCTCTGATTTTCCCCAACTCACTTCTCCTCTCCATCTCCCAATGTCCTCTGTGTTATTCCTTATGCTCCACAAGTAAGTGAAACCGTATGATAATTGAGTCTCTCTGCTTGACTTATTTCACTCAGCATAATCTCCTCCAGTCCCATCCATGTTGATACAAAAGTTGGGTATTCATCCTTTCTGATGGAGGCATAACACTCCACTGTATATATGAACTATATCTTCTTTATCCATTTGTCTGTTGAACCGCATCTTGGTTCTTTCCACACTTCGGCCACTGTGGCCGTTGCTGCTATGAACATTGGGGTACAGATGGCCTTTCTTTTCACTACATCTGTATCTTTGGGGTAAATACCCAGTACTGCAATTGCAGGGTCATAGGGTAGCTCTATTTTAAATTTCTTAAGGACTCTCCACGCTGTTTTCCAAAGTGGCTGCACCAACTTGCATTCCCACCAAAAGTGTAAGAGGGTTTCCCTTTCTCTACATCCTCTCCAACACTTGTTGTTTCCTGTCCTGTTAATTTTGGCCATTCTAACTGGTGTAGGGTGGTATCTCAATGTCGTTTTAATTTGAATCTCCCTGATGGCTAATGATGATGAACATTTTTTCATGTGTCTGTTAGCCATTTGTATGTCTTCTTTGGAGAAGTGTCTGTTCATGTCTTCTGCCCATTTTTTGACGTGATTATCTGTTTTGTGCATGTCGAGTTTGAGGAGTTCTTTATGGGTCTTGGATATCAGTCCTTTGTCTGTAGTGTCATTTGCAAATATCCTCTCCCATTCTGTGGGTTGCCTCTTTGTTTTGTTGACTGTTTTCTTTGCTGTGCAGAAGCTTTTGATCTTGATGAAGTCCCAAAAGTTCATTTTCACTCTTGTTTCCTTTGCCTTTGGGGACATTTCTTGAAAGAAGTTGCTGTGGCTGATGTCAAAGAGGTTACTGTCTATGTTCTCCTCTATGATTTTGACAGATTTCTGCCTCATGTTGAGGTCTTTTATCCATTTCAAGTTTATCTTTGTGTATGGTATAAGAGAATGGTTGAGTTTCATTCTTCTATATGTAGCTGTCCAATTTTTCCAGCATCATTTATTAAAGAGACTCTCTTTTTCCCACTGCATATTTTTTCCTGCTTTGTCAAAGATTATTTGGCCATAGAGTTGAGTGTTCATATCTGGGATCTCTCCTCTGTTCCACTGGTCTATGTGTTTGTTTTTGTGCCAGTACCATGCTGTCTTGGTGATCACAGCTTTGTAGTAAAGCTTGAAATCAGGCAACGTGATACCCCCGTTTTGTTTTGTTTTATTTTTCAACATTTTCTTGGTGATTTGGGGTCTTTTCTGTTTCCATACAAATTTTAGGATTGTTTGTTCCAGCTCTTGAAAAATACTTGTGGAATTTTGATTGGGATGGCACTGAACATACAGATTGCTCTAGGCAGTATAGACATTTTAACAATGTTTATTATTCTGATCCACAAATATGGAATGTTCTTCCATCTTCCATCTTTTTGTGTCTTCTTCAATTTCTTTCATGAGTGTTCTGTAGTTCCTCGAGTACAGAAACTTTACCTCTTTGGTGAGGTTTATTCCCAGGTACCTTATGATTCTTGGTGCTTTAGTAAATGGAGTAGATTTTCTAATTTCCCTTTCTATTTTCATTGTTAGTGTATAAGAAAGCAACTGATTTCTGTATATTGATTTTGTATCCTGCCACATTACTGAATTGCTGTATGAGTTCTAGTAGTTTGGGGTGGAGTTTTTGGGTTTTCTACATAAAGTATCTTGTCATCTGCAAAGAGAGGGAGTTTGACTCTTTCCTTGCCAATTTGAATACCATTTATTTCTTTTTGTTGTCTGATTGCTGTTGCTAGGACTTCTAGTACTGTGTTGAACAAAAGTGGCGAGAGTGGGCATCCTTATTGTGTTCCTGATCTCAAAAGGAAGGCTGACAGCTTTTCCCCCATTGAGAATGATATTCTCTGTGGGTTTTTCATTGATAGATTTTATGAGGTTGAGGAATTTTCCCTCTATCCCTATACTTCGAAGCATTTTAATCAGGAATATATGCTGTATCTTGTCAAATGCTTTTTCTGCATCAGTTGAGAGGAACACGTGGTTCTTCTCTTTACTTTTATTGATTTCCTCTATTATCACATTGACTGATTTGTGAATGTTGAACCACCCTTGCATCCCAGGGATAAATCCCACCTAATCATGGTGGATAATCTTTTTAATGTACTGTTAGATCTTATTAACTAGGGTCTTGTTGAGAATCTTGGCATCCACATTCATCAAGGGTATTGGTCTGAAATTCTCCTTTTTGGTGGGGTCTTTGCCTGGTTTGGGGATCAGGGTACTGCTGGATTCATAAAAAGAGTTTGGAAGTTTTCCCTCTTTTTCTATTTTTTGAAATAGCTTTTTTGAAATATTTTTGAGAATAGGTATTATTTCTTCTTTGAATATTTGATAGAATTCTCCAGGGAATCCATCAGGTCCTGGGCTCTTGTTTTTGGGGAGGTTTTTGATCACTGCTTCAATCTTGTTACTAGATATTGGTCTATTTGGGTTGTCAATTTCTTCCTGATTCAGTTTTGGAAATTTACAGGTTTCCTGGAATGCATCCGTTTCATCTAGGTTGCTTAACTTATTGGCATATAACTGTTGATAATAATTTCTGATGACTGTTTCTATTTCCTTAGTGTTAGTTGTGATCTCTCCCTTTCATTCATAATTTTATTAATTTAGATACTCTCTCTTTTCTTTTGGATTAATTTGGCCAGTGGTTTATCAATCTTATTGATTCATTCAACCAAACAGCTTCTAGTTTTGTTGATGTGTTCTACTGTATCTCTAGTTTCCATTTCATTGATCTCTGCTCTAATCTTGGTTATTTCCCTTCTTGTGTGTGGGGTTGGCTTAATTCCTTGTTGATTCTCTAGTTCTTTAAGGTGTAAAGAGAGCTAGTGTATTCTGGATTTTTCAATTTTTTTTGAGTGAGGCTTGGGTGGCTATGTATTTCCCCCTTAGGACTGCCTTTGCCATATCCCATAGGTTTTGGACCAATGTGTCTTCATTCTCATTGGTTTCCATGAATTGTTTAAGTTCTTCTTTGATTTCCTGGTTGATCCAAACATTCTTAAGCAGGGTGGTCTTTAGCTTCCAAGTGTTTGAATTCCTTCCATACTTTTTCTTGTGGTTGAGTACCAGTTCTAAAGCATTGTGGTCTGAGAATATGCAGGGAATAATATCAGTCTTTTGGTATCAGTTAAGCCCTGATTTGCGACCAAGTATGTGGTCTATTCTGGAGAAAGTTTCATGTATGCTTGAGAAGAATGAGTATTCTGTTGTTTTAGGGTGGAATGTTCTGTATATATCTGTGAGGTCCATCTGGTCCGATGTGATATTCAATGCTCTTGTTTCTTTATTGATTTTCTGCTTGGATATTCTGTCTATTACTAAGAGTGGCATGTTAAGATCCCCTATTATTAATGTATTCATATCAATATGACTCTCTATCTTAATTAATAGTTGGCTTATGTAGTTGGCTGCTCCCATATTGGGGGCATAAATATTTACAATTGTTAGATCTTCTTGGTGGATAGATCCTTTAAGAATGATGTAGTGTCATTCTTTATTGCTGACTACAGTCTTTAGCTTAAAGTCTAATTTATCTGGTATGAGAATTGCTACCCCAGCTTTCTTTTGAGGCCCATTGGCATGAAAGATATTTCTCCATCCCTTCACTTTCAGTTTGGAAGTATCTTTGGGTTCCAAACAGGTCTCTTTTGGATAGCATATCAACAGGTCCTGTCATTTTATCCAATTTGCAACCCTGTGCCATTTTATGGGAGAGCTTAGGTCATTTACATTTAGAGTGATTATTGAAAGATACGTTTTTTATTGACATCATGTTGCCTGTGAAGTCCTTGTTTCTGTTTTCTCCATAAATTTCTGTTCTATGTCACTCTTGGCTTCTTTATTCTTTTATGGAGCACCCCTTAATATTTCTTGTAGTGCCGGCTTGGTGGTCACATAGTCTTTTAAACCTTGCTGGTCTTGGAAGTTCTTTAGCTCACCATCCATTTTGAATGTCAGCCTTGCTGGATAAAGTATTCTTGGCTGCATGTTCTTCTCATTTAGTGCCCTGAATATGTCTTGCCTGCCCTTTCTGGCTTGTCAGGTTTCTGTGGACAGGTCTGAATTTTTCTGATGGGCCTTCTTCTGTACATATGGAATCTCTTCCACCTAGCTGCTTTCAGGAGCCCCTGTCTAAAATTATGATTCATCGGTCTCACAATCCAGTGTGTCGAGGTCTTTTAGACTTGTTGATCTAGGGGGTGATCTTTCTGCCTCTAGGACATGAACTGGTTCCATTCCACAGATTAGGAAAACTTTCATGGGGAATTTGTTCAACTATATCTTCTAGTCTTCTTCCCTCCCCCCACCCCAAGGATCCCAATAATTCTGATATTGGAAAGTTTCATAGCATAATTAATTTCCTAATTCTGTTTTCATGGTTTCTAAGCTGTTTCTTCCATGCCTCCTCCTGATGCTTTTTCTCTATCAGTTTGTCCTCTGCATCATGAATTCTATCTTCTGCTTTCCCGTTACCCTAGCTGTTAGAGTATTTAGATTAGATTGGATCTCACTGGTAGCATTTTAAACTTCTTCCCAGGCAGCTTTCACTTTTGCCCTTAGAGATTCCATGTTCTCACTAATGGTTTTCTCTGACCTAGCCATAGCCTAGATAATTGTTACCCGGAATTCCCTTTCTCACATACGTTTATGTCCATATCCAATAGTTCTGATGGAGAGGGCACAGTCTCTGAATTTTTCCTCTGTTGGGTGTTCCTCCTTCTAGTCATTTTGGTGAGAGGTGGTTGAGGGGATGTGTGGCTGAATAATTCAGAAATAAACCACAATCCAGGCAAGGTGCCCCCTGGCACACTTCTGAGCAAATGAAGTCACCACTAAAAAGAAAGGAAAAAAAAAAAAAAAGAAAAGAAAAAAAGAGAAAGAGAGAGAAAAAAAGAGAGAGAGAGAAGACCCAATGAGGTTGGGCCCCAAAGGTAAGATTTATAATGTATGCAAACAAAATGCACAAACAAAAAGACCAACAAAATAAATGACAAGAAAAAAAAAAAAGAATCTAGCCAAAATGAACCCTAAGAATAAGATTTATATAATACCAGAAACACTGACAGAAGAAAAAGATGGGAGGCTGATCATAAATCCTCGATGTGAGCGGGGGAGGAAGGTTATTTTGATTCTTCCTGGGTGTATCTTGATACCTTTGTTAAAGGATTCAACTCTCCAGAGATAAAGGGAGATTAAAACTGCTTTATATATAGGGGTAGTATTGATTAGGGAAAGAGTATTACCTTGAAGCTTTTATCTATATGTATATTTAAAAAATAGAAAAGCAAAAGAAAAACACAGTTGTATGTATGAAAAAGTTCGAGTTAAAAGGTTATTGTGGAATATGTTTTATTGAACCTCTCATTGTAATGGTTAGTAGGTTAAAAAAATTAAAAATAACAAAAGTAGTGAGAATGAATTAAAAATAAAACTTGTATCTATGAAATATATAGGTTTTAGGGTAATACTAGGAGTTTAATATAATATCTTGTTTACCCCTGATATTGGGAGTTTACAGTTTCATGGGGACCCTGTGGTGGTTGTCCTCTGGTTCTTTGGGCTGGCTTTCTGGGGGAGGGGCCTGCTGCATTGTTTTTCAGTCAGTCTTGCTTGGGTTGAGTCCTCCTGCTCCCTATCATGGGACTGGGCTCTGTGGAAACTGGTTTTTCAGGCTTTTGTTCTCTGAAGGTTTTTGTTCTTTGGCAGCTTTTTGTGGCTTTTTGGAGGTTTAGTGGAAAGCAAACTGCACCCAGACCTCTGTCTCAGAGAGAAACCTCAGTCTGCATAGACTCCCCCTCTGCAAACTCTGGTAAGCTGTGCAACTTCCCACAGGCAGAGCATGTCCCTAGCCACCATCTCAGTGGTCGCCAAAAGTGCCTGCTTGTCTCTGCACCCCCATGCCACTAAAACCATGAGCAATATTGGTCCAGGGAGCCCGCTTCCAGTAGCTGCCTTTGCGGGGACTGCTGTCTGGGGTCCAGACCTCTGTTTCACAGATCACTGTCCACCTGAGAGCCCACCAGAGATAGCACGCTGAGTTTTTCAAGCCTGGGCTGGGTGTGTTCAGACTCTTGGCCCCTCCTAGAGACTGTCAGCTAGTGCCCGCACAGAGCTCTCTCAAGCACCAGTGGGCAGCTCAGTTCAGACCCCAGTTGCGCAGTGCATACAGAGTGTGAAAGGCTGGCGTCTGCAGCAGACTCCCTCATGGGCACCAGTGGGAGTTCACCCAGCTGAGTGGTGATGCAAGCAGTGGAAAGCTGGGGGTGCAGGGACCATGGCCTGGAGGCTTCACTGCACTCTCTCTGGCAAGAGTGGTCACTGGTGGTGGCTGTCCTGGTTTCGTGGGCATAGGCCCATGCCTGTGACTGCCCATTTCCAATTGCCCCTTAAGATCTTTTGCTATTTCTGAGTGCTTTTAACCAGACTCCAAGTTAATGCTGGTCCCCAGTCACAGGACATTTTCCTTTTGGGGTATTACCTTCCAATGGGTCGGTTCTGGTGGCTCCCTCTCCCTTCTGTTTATCCTTTGATATCAGTCCAATCATTCCCACTCCACTTTACCTTTCCACTGGTGTTGTCTGCCCCTGTAGAAATCCAGAAGTGTATAATCCTACATCTCAGGCTGACTTCATGGGTGTTCAGAGTGTTCGGGTAGATAATTAGCTCACTTTAGGGGACTCGTTGTACTTCTCTGCTATCTTGCCCCTCCTCCTCAAATATTTTTTTTGTTAATTACTATTACATGTTCTTGGGAACAACTGATACCCTTAGGTCATTTGGGGTGGGGGGTGAGATTTCACAGATAAAAGGTAAAACCAATTAGTGAGAGTCCAAGAATAAGATGGAAGAGGAAATGGTAATTAAATTAAGTTTTAAAATATATCACTAGTTCCCTATTTCTATAATAATTCAACGTCCAGGTGGAAGCAGATGGTTTGATTAGATTTTTATGGCACCCTTAAATGGTGCAGATTTTTTTTTTCCTTTTTCCCTGTGGGTGCTTGAGGGAAAATAACAATCAATGTAAATTCAATTTTCCTAAATGTTTGCTAAAGTTCATAGAATTACTAAACATGGTTTAAATTTGCTTCACTGAGAGTTTCACTCAAATGATTAAGCTTGAGTTTTAGATGACCCATGAGGGCTATCAAATAAAATGCTAATCTGGATTTAGGTAAGGAGAGACTGATTCAAAAACTATTGCAACTTGTGAGGTGAATTATGGTAATAAAGGAAGGGGGACTATGGCAATAGGGGAAGGAGGATTTTCTATATAAGGAGAGGAACTAGTTTAATAGAGGGAAAGAGACTATTACCATAGAAAGAACACTCTAATCCTAAGACCTAGAATTTTCTCAAAAGTCAGGGAGAAAGGGCTTTTCCTGTATTGGGAGCAGTAAATAAGGCTAGAAAGAACCAGGGGTGGGCATGCAGGATGATCAGGTGGTAGGATCAGGCAGCTAAGCAAGATTTTTTTTTTTTTTTTTTGTCAGCTCATTTTCATTAAGGGGTTGTTCTGCAATGCTTGTGTAAGCTTCAGACTGAACCAAAGTTCAGGGTCCCAGGGAAGGAGAAGCCTGATTAAAGTAGGGTTAAATCTGAGGACATTTTTTTAAGATTGACAGTAGACATCAAACAATGAAGTTCATCATTTTATGAGACAAAGGCAATTTGCAGGCTCTGCAACTGGCCTTGTCATAGGTAATGAGGGCTCACTCTCAAGTCTTTCCTAAGTCATATGTGAAGGGTGGTTCTTGGCAGTAAGGCATTTTCAAAACAATACCAACCAACCAAACAAACAAACAAAACCCTGAAAAGATGGAGACTTTCTTAAGTGTCACTGTTTTCCAAGAATACGGGGCTCAGGTAGAGCTCAACATTGTTAGGACCCACTCAAGCCAAGCAAAAATGAAAATTCTGTCTTGCTTATCTAAGAATTCTATATGACACATTTTTCATAACTGCAAAATTGTTAATTCTCCCAGAAGCAGTCAATGTGACTGTTTGTGTTAGGAATTTCTTATTTTTTCTTTTTTTTTTTCTGTTACATTCTTAACAGTAAGAAAATATTAGGTTGTTTTAGTATGTCTTTGTTCACTAATTTATTTGTTCAGCAAATAAATCTAATATAGTGGCAAAGGAAAGAGTCTGGAGATGGATCATGTTCAGTCACTGGACTGTAAACAGGAGATGGGAAGATTTTCAAAGGACACCTGAGATTTTATTAATGAAAGCAGGTTTTGGCTTCCTCACCAACCTTGCAATCACTTCTTAAGCCTCAGTTGTTAAAGGACCCTGCTTTAGTGCCTTCCACCCCCTACGGGCGTGAGCTTCGGTCTGAGTAAAGAGAAGAATATCAAAGAAGAGCCTGCCAAGCACTCTCCACCTTTTCTCAACATTTTAGGATAACACCTGCTGTGCTTTCCTAGGGTTCAGCTACTTTTCATGAGAAGTAATATTGAGAAACTGATGGACCCGGGGACACCTTGGATGTTATCACTCTAATAAACACATCATTAGTATTGCTTTCTTTTTGGTATGATAATCCAAAGTTTTATTATGCAATGGTATATCTTCCTGAAAAACTGTTAATATAAACATAGCAATGTGCTTCCCTGCCCCCACGTTAAAGGGATTGTTCGTTTTATGAAGAAAATTACCCACAGAATTTATTCAGAAATAATTGCACCAAATGGAGTTGTAATTTAGAATCATTGCAATACGTTTAGCTGCATTTTGGATTAAAGAACCCCAAATGTGATGATCACTGAATGGTAATTGAACTTGCTAACCACAGTGGGAGTCTGGGCTTGTTTTGTTGTCCACACATCCAGTCTTCTTTGTTCTATGAAGAGATGGAAGACAAAGATGAAAATGTTTGGTGTGAAGAAAAAAATAATTTTAATGTTAAGTACCATGAATTTTTCTCTCCTCTAGAGGTCATAAGAATGTCAGTGCCAGCTTCAGGAAATTTATGAACTAGACATTCAGATGGTGGAGTGCCAGGCAAACACTTTGAAGGGAATAGAAAGTTGAGTCCCTCACCAGCCTTTGGGGCCGTAGTGTGGTTTGGTGCATATGAATTTGCAACTACAGATATGTGAGAAGCTTATGGTGCTTTATTTCTTTAAATCAGACTAAACCAGTTTCCCTCTCTGCTTCATGACACCCAGAAGTTTAATTTTAGATCAGACTTTCTAAAGATTTCAGTTGACCTATGTAGCTTATGCAGAGCAAAACGTTCATGAATGACCACTCCAGTTTCAATTCACACAGATGACCACAGTGAGCTCATTACTGAAGCTCACATGGTTCTGTGATGTCCATTGACTCTTATAATTCTCCACTGTTTTTAGAAAAAGGAACACTGCCAAGGCCAGCGGCCAAAGATCAGCCTCCTTAAGTGTCTTGTATATCCATTCTCCTGAGAAATTGTGCCATTGTTTCAAGACCCTATGAGGATACCTGCAGTCTCCAAATACTGCCCCTTTCCTAGCCTCAAACATTCTCCCCATTGTCTTGCTCTGAGTATGCTACTGTGGGAGGAATTCCTCTATTTTCTTACAAGAAACACTTCAGTTAGTGATCCGAAGGGGCATGTGCACCCAAATGTTTATAGGAGCAATGTCCACAATAGCCAAACTGTGGAAAGAGCCTAGATGTCCATCAACAGATGAATGGATAAAGAAGATGTAGTACATATATACAATGGAATACCATGCAGCCATCAAAAAACCACAAAATTTTACCGTTAGCAATGATGTGGATGGAACTAGAGGGTATTATGCTAAGTGAAATAAATCAAGCAGAGAAAGACAATTATCATATGATCTCACTGATAGGAGGAATTTGAGAGGCAGGGCAGGGGGTTATGGGGTTGGGAGGGAAAAATGAAACAAGATGGGACCGGGGAGGGAGACAAAGGATGAGAGACTTTTAATCTCAGGAAACAAACTCAGGGTTGCTGGGGGGAGGTGGGTGGGAGGGATGGGGTGGCTGGGTGATGGACATTGGGGAGGGTATGTGCTATGGTGAGTGCTGTGAATTGTGTAAGACTGATGAGTCACAGACCTGTACCCCTGAAACAAGTAATGCATTATATGTTAATTAAGAAAGAAAGAAAGATAGAAGAAAGACTTCAATTGATTTAGATTTTCACAAGTGCTAGGAAGGTGATTGTGTATGGTCCTTGAGAGGAGAAAATAAGGCAATACTTTTTGGAATGGCAGAGGAGAAAATACAGAGAACAAAATACAAATAGCTCTGGTTCTTTCACAGCAGAGAAAACAAGATGTAAACTACCATCTACATACATTTTTCTGCCACCTTGGATACTCAGCTATTTCAAGGGGATTACTGAATACCATCCTCTCCCTTCATCCACTGTGAAGGAGGCAGATGGATGGGGAAAAAAATCATATAATTGGATTCCTGGTCAGGACATTTACTTAGTTAAGTATAATATATGTATTTTTTTTTACTTGATTAGGGTAGAGTGATTTCCAGGATCTAGGAAGAAATAGTATACACCATCTCAAAATAATGGTAATTCCAAGGTAAGCTGCGTAGAATATGGCAGCAGGCCTGGAAACTGGACGTGAGGCACCAAAGAGTAAACTCTATCCATAGGACTAAACAAATGTCTGTCCTGGTGTCAGAACAGAATCAATCAAATGTTAAATACCTTATTTTAAGGAATGAAGACATTATACAAATTGCCTATTTTTTAATGGTTTGGAGATGTACTTTATGTTGGGAAATGCATTTAATACTTAGAATCTTTAAAACTTTTAGTGCCTTTCAGAAGCCAAACAAGCATTTTCTGACAGAAATAAGACAAACATGACATATTTCCTATGGGAGGCTTCAGGTATGAATCAAGATCCACAAATGTGTACACAACTTTAACCCGGGGACACAGCAGTATGAGTTTAAGATTTTGGTGCTTATGCTTTAAGCCTTAAATTAAAGGCCAGCTTACTTGTTTATGAAGCTTTCCTTATACCATTCTTTCACAGGTTGAACCTCCAAGGTGTTAAAAATAATAGCAATAGCGTCTACCCAGCTAACTCCTGTGGGAAGCGTGAAGATGACAAAGGGTATTTGGAAGAGGAACTTCGCATCCCAATCCACCAGCTGATCATCGTTGTTTCATTCCTATATGCTTTATGTCTCTCAGTGTCTAAGAAATAGTGTTTCTTCTCTAGCTCCAGTCAAGTAAAATTTAATTGCTTATGTCCTGACATCTTAGTTCATTCAGTTTCTCCTGCAAGTGAGCTAATGGCCCCTAGTGGCAAGATGAGCAACAGAAGCAGGGGAGGGGGTTGAACTCAGAATCAGAAACACCTTTTCCTGTTTCTGTGCTTTAATAACTTTGAGATTGTTCAGTCATTTAACATTTAACATGTTAACATTTAATATTTAACATTTAACATGTTAACATTTAACATCTCTTGGTTACTCTCATCTTACTACAAATAGTATTCGTGGTCTGTTAATAATGTTTGCATTCCAGGTAGTACAGGGTGATCACAGTGACCGATAGAGATACAGTATATAAATGTTTGGTAAAGTAGGGTGCAAATAAAAGACCTAATCCTGGTATCCAAGTAAAAACATCTGGCTGGATACATTTTAGTTAATCGCCCCAGGCATTTAAAAATTTATTAGCCAAAATGATCCTGAAAAAATAAAGCCAGAAAAGACAATTTTAAGGAGAACCTTGAGTAAATGTTATCACGGTTTCCGTGAAGCTGACTCAGTGAATATGTACCTTGTGTGGTAAAATCATTTGAGATAATTCTTTGTTTGTCCTCCAGTACTTTCCTTCTCCCACTTAGTCAGATGGGACGCTGGGCACTTGCCTCAGGGGAGGGTTGTAATAGGGTAAAAAGTAGGTGTAGCCTTCAATTTTACTTCCTGGTTTTGTTTTTCAAAACTTAAACTCACTGAAAGGATTATGTGGAATTATCTACAGAATTATCGGAAGAGCTACTGCCTCTGAGGTAGAGTTACTGCCTCTGAGGTAGTCATTAGATTAGTTCTGAGGGATTACTGGAGACCAGCAAGGGGCCAGGGATCTGGGGGTGGGGAAAATGAAAAGTGGACACTTTGATCCTGGCATCACCTTGAGAAGTGGAAAGAACTCAAGTAAGAAACAGGTTACCTGGCTCTCCAGCTTTCCTCAGGTTTATGCAAAAGTTGCAGAGCCATGTGAACTGGACCAATAAATCAGTTGTCAATAAGGTATGGGCTATTCATAACAACCAAAGAGGTTTCCCCGGGGCCCCCCGAAATCAGTCCATTCTTCCAAGAAGGGTCACCTTCAATTGATCTCGGTTGTCTTCTTCACCAACATAATCAGTACTTACTGTGAAAATTAGGTTCATTTTACAAAATGTGCTCATTCTTGCCTCATGAATTACGAGGTGTCTTAAAAACCAAATTAAATAATAAAAAGGAAGTCAGTTGAATTGGCAAATACACTTCTTCTTTCTTGCCAAAACTAAGGAACACCCAATCTGACTGCTTCAGCAGATTTAGGATTTAATTATTATTAATCGGTCAATCACATCTATTTAAGACATCACACCAGTCAGTCAGTTAATATTTATTGAACATCCTCCATGAACATAGCATGGGGCATGGGAATAATTTAATTATTACGTGGTAATTGAATGAACTCGTAATATAAATAGTTGTTAGTCTGTGGGCTTAATGTGCCCAAATAAAGCAAATCTCAAAGTCATGCATAAATGAATAATTTCCCCAACCTTATTTAAATTACAGTTTATTATTTTTACAGTTATAAATTTACAGTTTATTAATTATTATTTAATTACAGTTACTAATAAGTAACAATATGAATTAAATGGAATCATCTCTTTTCATGTAAAATCAAGAAATTTTAAAGCTCCAAGTGACATTTTGTGACAGGATTTCTTTTCCTTTAGTGCCGGGTTCTTGGTCACACCCCTTGGAAGAATGAAGAAGTAGACCAGACAGAGCTGTGGGCAGCAAAGCAAGGTTTACTAAGTGATAGCAGTGTTAGTACAAAGCTCCCTGAGAGGGAGGGGACCCGAGAGATTTGTCACTGGAGTCCAGGGGTTATTATGGGCTTGTCACTGGGCTGTTTTGATCTGATTAATTCTCTAGGCACCTGTCACCCAATCAGGTTTTAGTCATCTATCACGTGAGAAAGGGTGGAGGGCTCCTGCCAAGGGGGTGTAAAATCCTTTTAAGGATGGTTTCCTCTTAAGGCAGAGCCCCTTCTCCCTGCCTGCCTTTCTTCCAACTTTCCTTCAACACTTTGAGAGTAACTCTGACATCCGTCTCCAGAAGGATGAACAACTGAAACAAAAATTTATCTCCTGACCACAAAGTTCATGAGAAAAGGATTTGAACCCAGGATTTCCGTCTTCTGGCCTTTATTCTTCCTTTTACCTTATGAGCTTGTATTATCTCTGTAAATCTGACCTTATCTGGGGTAATTATACCTGAAGAAAAACTAGCAGTGAATGCTAATATTATTATAATAATCAATATTTACTGAGTTTTTATTATATGCGAGGCACAGCACTGCCTGAATTTTCTCATCACATTTAAAAAACAGTTCTATAAGTAACATCCGTGTCCTGCTTCTATATGTTAAACTAAACTGAGCTAAACCCCAGAGCCAAGGAGTCAAGTCTCGTGTCTAGTAAGAGGAGGATTTCCTATTTGAACATAGGCAGTTAGACATGAAAGCTCAACCTAATGGGATGCAGTTTCTTAAATTATAGAAAACTGACCACAGTAATGTGTTCGTTATTTATTCATTTGGCAAACTATTAGGTCCCAAACCAGATTTCTAGTAGTTGGCACTGATCTGCACACTGGAGCTGGGCTGTAAATGAGAGGAATAAAGCCCATTACCTTCATGGGTTTTGTATTCCACTCCTTGTTAAATAGTTTTAGAGTGTGAGGGAGAACGCCAGGGTTGGTTATTTCATTGATAGTAATGAAGGAGTGATTGTCAGAAGAAAGGCCAGCAGGGACAAGGGGCCCCTGCCCTAAGAAGAAACCACCCTTAAAAGGATTCTAACCCTGGAAAGTGCCCCACACCCTTTTCCAGGAGGGTTAATCAGATCAAAACAGCCCACCAACAAGCGCATAAAAACTCTTAGACTTAGAAACTCCCAGTGGTAATCCTCTCCGTCCTCTACCCCTTCAGGAGCTTTGTACTGTTGCTCAGTAAACTTTGCTTTGCTGCCCACTGCTCTCTGTTTGGTTTATCTCTGCAGTCTTCGAAGCTGGGTGGCCAAGAATTGTGGGCACCAAAGGAAAAGAAATGAAACAATAGGAGGAAATGTAGAGGGTAAAAAAATGCCAGTGAGGAAGCAGGCCACACAGCTGCACAGCCAGGCTTCTTGAGTGTGCAGGCTACAGCCACAAAGGCCAGGACCCTTGAGAGTCTAGTAATCTGAGGTGGGATCCCATAAACTAGTGGTTTTGAGATTTTGAGGATTTGGTGTAGTCACCCTTCTGCTCTGACCGACTTTCAAAGTCTCTAGATAGTTCCCCAAACTCCCAGGAGAGCACTTGACTAGATCACTTATCACTGTGTGGGGTAGAGCAGGCCTGTTAGCCCGAGCAGCCATGTCAGGTGACATCACTGCGGAGGCCCCTTCTGGACGGCCGCCTTCTCCGTCCGGTGCTGGCTCTGGCTGAGCCAACTCTGGCAGGGGTGCAGGATCATGGTATTAGAACAGAAAGTGAGTTATGGGGTGATGCGGCTCCAGAGCCCTGCCCAGCATAATTGCTATATTCCGATTCTATAAATGACAGACTTACTCATGATTACTTTGGCTGCCTAAAGCAGTTCATTCTTTTTTTTTTTTTAAACATTTGCTTAGAATTAGATGAGACCTGGGTAGGTAGAATTTAACAAAAACCACATGATTTGCATTCAAACTATACTTACCTCGGCCAGATTCGTTTGGTTGAGAGATAAAACATAAATTTCACACAAACTGACAGTTTTTATTACTTTTACAGAAACTTTCCTGATATTCATTCTTTCTATTTATATACACTGCATTATTAAGTATTAAAAGTTGAGGATTCAAAAATAAAAGACAGAATCCCATCCCCAAAGTGCCGTAGAGAGTCAGGCAAGAAAGTAACCGGGGTGGGGGATACACAACATAAAGCTGGTATTTTCTGAAGCTATGGATGGAAGCCAGGGAGAGGTTAGAAGAGGCTTCTGAGAGACAGTAACACCTAACTACACCCTGACAGACACAGTAAGGAAGAGGAGAGAGACTTCCTAAGCAGAGAAAGTACACAGATGTCAGAGAGACAAAAGAAAGCAAAGCACCTTGAGGAAACAGGAAGTGATTCAGCACAACAAATAGAAAGAGTTTGGTGGTAGTAAGATCACAGTAAGTTCAGAAAGTTCTGGAAAATTGGAAAGGGAGAGTAGGAGCAAGGATGCTGAGAATATAGTCAAGAAAGAGGTTAGGATGACAGACTTTGGAATAGACAAGGAAGGAAATGAGAAGGCACTGCATTAATCTATTGGGAGAAAATAAGAGTATTGAGTCCTCATGGTGCTGGTTGATATCAGAGAACAAATTTATTGGGCAAAATGGAAAAGGAGAGCTGGAGTGTTGGGGCTTTGATGAGAAATCTTGAAGCATAATTTTTTAGATGCAGAAACAGTTCCAGGTGATGCCAAGTTTGAGGATGTGGTTTATAAAAGGCAGAGATTGAGGATGAAGAGCTGAGATGAAAATATTAAGGCTGAGTTGTTATAAGGAATACTGCACAAACATAAATTAAGTTACTATGAGAGAGGACATAGAAACAGAGAGGAAAACTGTGAGCTGATGCTAGACTCTTCAGTGGAAAGTAATCCAGAAGTTGACAAGATAGATGGAGGGTGTCTTGGTTAGAATGCATGAATCTTGAAGGAGGAGAAATGTTTGCAGAAAAAATAGAGGGAATTATTTTGAGGAAATAGTGTGTAGCAACAAGGAGAATAGGGAGGAGCTGTGTGATAAGGAAAGAAAGATTTGGTTGCATCCAATAGGTACCATCCACACAGAAAAACAGGTAGACAAAAAGGTAAAAATAACATCCACAGTGCCTGATCTGAAACCCTTGGTGCCAGATGTGTTCTGAATATCATACTTCATTTGGAATTTAAGTAGGTTATAGTAGGTAAATACACTGTATATTATGCAGCAGGATCAGAAGAAAAATGACTCTCCAAACATGAACACTTCGTATGTCTGTAGCAAGATGTATGGCTTTTTACACCACATAAGATAAAAAGCAATTTTAATAATAATCTGGCATCAGTTCAGGCCAAGTTTCCTCATCAATCAGTTTTCCATAAACTTAGAAAATGTGTCTGATTTTCTAAGTTTTGGAGGTTTGGGAATTTGGGAGACTTTGGAAATGTGGGTATGGGTTTATGGATTTGCAGGTCTTAAAGCCAGAAACTTTTATAGACAACTACCTTCACACAAGGTCTACCTTATATCTCAGCATTGACCAATTGAGTCTTGACTACTCATAATACCTCTGTAATGTAGGTATAATCTCATATATAAAGAAGATATAACAATGTGACATATTTTATTAGATTTTGGGGAGCATCAACTCTGATAATTCATATAAACCACTTATCTCATTGTCTGATACACATGTGCATGTTATCAGTAGATTATTATTAACTATTATCATATTAATAAAGGCAGCCTTAAGCACCCCAATTTTGCTTCCTCTTTTCTGAAATCTGCTCTGACCCTACTGGTTTTGCAAAACATAGCCGTCTTCCAATAAAAAAAAAAAAAAAAATTGCAACCCTGTTGTGTACTCCCTTTACCCAAAGTAAAGAAAGACCATTCCAAAAAGAATCTCAAATTAACTCTCTTCCTCTATCTAGTATAGACCTACAGCCATTCTAAAATATGACTTTGTCCTCTATGTCGAGTAATTTATAATCTTTTCATACTTTCCTTCCAAAGGAGCATTTCCTTACCTATGGGGGAGAGACAAGAAGGGAAGGGAAATTTATTCTTATTATTTGTCATTAATGACATGGATCTCAACTGACTTATTAATTTAATACCACATCTTTGTGACCTCTTTCTTAAGCATTGAGTTATATGTTGAGAATTGAAAGATGAACAGAATGGATAGTCCTTGGTTTTAAGTATATCACAGTACAAAGAGATAGAAATGTAAAGAAGTAATTTCAGAGGAAAGAATACTTGTTTCAAGTGTTGAATAGGATGTAGAGGAGGCCATGGAATCATGGAGCTAGAGATGATGGTGCACGTTGTGCCCGTATGGAGGGATTTAGGCTTTATTCCATAGGCTGTGGTGGGTACTGAGCAGATAAACAAATAGAGTACCTTGTAGCCTCCTCCCTTCTTTGAAACCTCTGTCAGACCTTAAATGCCATGGATTCCTTTGTCTGGTTGCATGGTGTTATTAATCATGAGTGAACATTCATTTCTTCTCTTTCTCTTTCACACACATACCAGATACCGCGAATGCTCACTGTACATACCACACATATTTCCCAGCATGAGATCTAAAAATCAGTTGAGCTTTTTTTTTTTTTTTAAATCTACATGATTTAAAATGCAATCACTTCAGCTCACCATAGGTAAATGCTTAGGTCTCCCCTCTCTAATTCAGGCACTGATGGACATACCCAGAAAATCATGTGACAACTTTAAACTTGATAATTTAATCCTTGAATTGAGAAAAGCAGTTGTCATTGATAGTTCTGGTTGATTGTGAAAATTACCATCTTCTGAACCTAAAAGAAATCAGGCATAGCCTAACATAATGAGCAAGTCCTTATAAAGATTTTTACTTTTTAAAATGATGTGCTGGGGTGGCTGGCTGGCTCAGTCAGTTAAGCGTTGGAGTCTTGATTTTGGCTCAAGTCATGATCTCAGGGTCATGAGACCCAGCCCCGTGTCAGGACTCTGTTCAGGCTCCATCTGTCCTCGGCATGGAGCCTGCTTAAGATTTTTTTCTCTCTCCCACTGCCTTTCCCCTCCTCTAAAATAAGACGATAATAAAATAATGTCTGGAGGACATAAGAAATCTCCCTTTCTCCCAACAATAAAAAGTCTATGCACCTTGAAATTAAAAAGATCTTGGTTAAAATCCCAGCCTCACCATTCACATGTTGGTGCCTTTGTAAAAATGTTTTTTTTACTACTGACAGTATCGTCACCAGTGAATTGGGTATAGTAATCATAGCCTCATAATATTGTGGGGGACATTTAATAAGCTAATTAAATTTATATTAACTATTAGGGTTTTCTATAATTGTGTAAAAATCCCAAAATTTACTGACTTAAAGTAACTGCGAGTCAGAGAGATTTGGAAGGGTGCAGCCAGGATAGCTTGTATCTGCTCCATTGTCTGGAGCCTTAGCTGGGAGGAATCAAAGATGGGGTAACCTGTCACCTGGAGGCAGGAATGAGCAGGAAGTATTTTCACCTGAGTCACATGTGTCAATTTCTTATGTCTGACAGTAGATCTGACTGTTGGCAGGGACTTTAGCTGGGCCCGTTCAGCAGAAGACTCCTATAGCCCCTCCATATGGCCCAGGCTTTCTCAGAGCACAGTGGTCTCAGATTTCTTCCATGACTATTCAGGGCTCCAAAGATGAGTGTCCCAAGAGAACCAGATGGAAACAGTGTCATCATTTCATTCCTAGACTAAGAAGTCATATAGCTTTATTCTGCTCTGGTAACAAACCCATTTAGATGCAAGGGTACAGATATAAGGCCCCACCTCTCAGTGGAAGGAATGCCAGAGTCACATTGTCAGAAGAGTACATAGGATAGGAAATACTGTTGTGGCTAATTTGAGAAATAAAATCTGCCACAATAACTGACACATGGTGGTTCTTAATAAACATGGATTTCCCCCTTTCATACTTACCATGACCATTTAACCAAGTTTCTGATCAAGGTAATATCCATTTTGTGTTCCTTAATTCAGCCAGAAAATACTTACTTATTTAATACCAACTATGACCATCATTATAGGGAACCAGTGTTTGTTGGGTTTACAATATGTACCAGGCACTATCTGAAGCACTTTAACTGCATCATTTATTTGATCGCCGTGTCCTACTAACAAGGTAGGCATTGTAGGTGACTGTCTTTTAAGAAAGGAGCAAACTGAAGTTAAGAGAAATTAAGTGACTTTCCTATGTAAGTCACTAGGCTGAGATTGAACCAAAGTAATGAGGCTCCAGAGAGAACTGTTCTTTTTTTTTTTTTTTTTAAAGATTTTATTTATTTATTTGACAGAGATCACAAGTAGGCAGACAGGCAGGCAGAGAGAGAGAAAGGAGGAAGCAGGCTCCCTGCTGAGCAGAGAGCTGAATGTGGAGCTCAATCCCAGGACCCTGGGATCATGACTGGAGCTGAAGGCAGAGGCTTTAACCCACTGAGCCACCCAGGTGCCCCCGGAGAGAACTGTTCTAACCACTCACTACGTTATGTCCTGCTTCAGCAATATTTAAATCCAAGATTGTGGTGCATGAACTTACTGATTCGTGACATAATAATAATACAAATTATATTACATTATCACATATATTACATACAATTATTTTACACATATAAATAAATTGATTTTATTTAAAAGAGTAAAATGTAGCTCTTCTGGATCGTCTCAGAAGGATGAACATCATATTCATATATTATTACCATGGAAAGAAATTAATATTCATTAAGAGGCATTTAACATGCCTTAAGTATGGTAGATTTTTTTTCTTGGAAATAATGTTATATGTTAAGTACTGTCATTCCCATTTCATTGAAGGCAATATTCTCTCTCTCCCTTTATTTATTAATTTATTTTTTAAGAGAAGGAGGGATGTGGGGGTGTGGAAAGGCAGAGAGAGAGAAAGAGAATGCCAAGCAGTCTCCATGCCCACCACAGAGCCTGGCACGGGGGTATACTCATAACCCTGAGATTTTGACCTGAGCTGATATCAAGAGTCAAGCGCTTAACCCACTGAGCCACCAGGCACCCTCTCTCTTTCCCTTTTTATTCAATCACTATTTATTGTGCTCCTTCTCTACAGTGTGCACTCAATCAAGATTACAAACAAATACTGTAGGGTCCTAGCATTCCTTGCTCTTAGATATCTTACAGTTCGTCAAAAAGATAAAGAAGATAGATAATTAAGGTAGCAATTACCAGAAAGTGTGTAAAAAAATGTTATGATGAGGGAAATCCTAGGAACCATGGAGCCCACTGCAAGAGAGCTGGTCTTATCTAGGGATGATCACAAAAACAACTGAAGTTTGATTATGAATAAAGGGAAAACACTAATGGATAACAAAAAGGACCTTCATATATACTTTAATTTCTTGTCCTCCTAATTCCTAGGAGATATGAAAATCCTTATTGGTGAAGAAATAAGAATGGAAAAGAGAAGTATTTAGGCACATCCCAGTGTAACATAAAAAAAAGGGGGAATTCATGTCCAAACATTTCTGACTCCAAAGCCAAAAGTTTTACTACATAGGGGGTCTCAGAAAGTATAATTGCCTAACCCACCAGCATGTTCAGCACTGTTAGATTGCAGAAATGTAAATTTCTTAACCCCATTTGACCAATGAGAACCATTAAGAGTAAAGCCCCTCAGTTTGTGTTCCATTTACCCTCCAGTTGATTCTGGTGCTCCTAAAGTCCAAGAACTGCAGTTCTAGACATAAAGAGGGAGAGTGACCAGCAGTGGGTTGGATGGGTAACAACCTCCATGGAGTTTAAAATCAAACAGAAAAATAAGACAGGCTTACCAAAAAAAAAAAAAAAAAAAAAAATCAAAGTGAAGGCTGAAAATTGCCATGTTAGTAACCCTACAACTTCATAAGATTCAGTATAAGGGAATTTGTTGTGCTGTTTGGATCATCAAGATAGCAAAGACCTACTGAAGATGATGGCATTGAACTGGAAATTAAAGGCGAAGGAGCAGCTTGATAGAGAGTAAGAGGTCTTTCGGAATGAAGCCCTGAGCATATGTTTGACAATGAGCAAGTAGACAGTCTAAAGCCGAAGGGCAGTGTGTGGGCCAAAGCAGTGGCAGGATGCTTTTGCATTGTAACAGATCACTAGGCCATGCTCACGCACATTAATGCTTGAGAAATGACAGTCTTGTCCACACTGACAGCTCAGTTGAGACTAGTGGAGAAAATAGGTTGAGAAGTAGTGATTTTTTTTTTGAAAAGTAGTGATTTAATAAACATCTAAGGTTTTATAAATGAGTGTAGGGGAGGAAAGATGATTTTCCCTCTACAGTTCTAAGTTCTCAGCTGAGACCTCTGCAATAAAAGATGAACAAGAGAAAAATAAAAAGTTTATTAGCATGTATACCTCAGATATACTTGGGAAATAATGAGGGAAAAATGAATAACTCTCAAATATGACTTAGATTTCAGGCTTGCATACCATCTTCATGTAGAAGGGGTAGGCTTTCTAGAGGAAAGTGACTGGCTTTCAGGAAAGATGAACGAGGCCTTAGAAGAATAGATGGGAGGTATGATAGTTTGTGACAGTTTATCTGGGTAGACTAGAAGTGTGGACTTCTAATCTCATGATAAGACTCAATCTTCCTTGGTTGATAAAACTCCGGTGAAGTGGTTTATGACAAATGATTTCCTTTTGGAGGGTCTGTCTCTAGGCAGATAAGAGGAGTTCAGAGAAAGGGTCTTTCTCCATTAGTTGTTTTTCAAGTGCCTACAGCTTAAAATACTCAATATATCAAGGTGCCATATTTTGGAATGGCAAGTCTTACACTCCCAAAGTGATATTTTTGTGTGGCACATTCTGCTACCTTCATGAAGAGACTGAGCCCCAGTAAGGTTAAATGAGTTTAAAATACCATACAGAGATTAAGCAGGGATTAGAACCAGGATGTCTTACTGCTTTTCTACATCAAAGTCAAGGAAACAAATTTGCAGACACTATGGATCAACTCCTCAGGCCAGAATTACTGAGAATAACAGAAATAGGAATGGAAAGGAGAGATGGATAAGAGTAACTTGATAGAATTTATTAGAATATAAACTCTGTACAGGCCTTCAGGCAGACACATAGATCAGAAACGAATTTAAAAAGTCATATTTAAGAATTTTCTTAGAAAAAGATCCCCACCCAAATAATATCATTATTTGGAAGAGGAAAAAAAAATAATTCAATAGGTTAAAACCATCTTGAGATGAATCATACTCCAAAGCTATAGATCCTAGTGTGGACTGCAGTGTTCTTTTTCTCCCTCAAACTGAAGAGATTCAGTATTAATAACTGCTTAATTACAAAGATTGCTATCTGGACATGTGGAGCCAAGAGTGGTACTACTAAAAGAAACAAGGGCAGAAGCAGTGCCCTGGGTCGCCTGGATTCTCAGAGGCTACAGCCATACTGCCCCCTTTCATAACCAGCAGGCCTGGGAGGAAGGTCAAGTCAGCTAAAGGGACAGTAAAAGGAGAAACCAAGAGGAGATAAACCAAAAATGCAACAGAAAAAGACAAAATTTCAGACAAAAATATGCAAACTAAGGAGAAAGAGGAGGCAAAAAGAAAAGAGGCAGCAGTGGCTAACCAAGAAACTTAATCAGGTAGGTGTGCAAGAAAATAGTCACAAAACTCAGGGAGAAACCAGCTTCTGAAGAAGCAGGAGGCTTCGAAGAGGCCACATGCGATTCACATCACACTTTTCAGGATTATCCACGTGGCCTGTTCCTCCCTTCTCCCTCCAAAGGAATATTTTTCTCAACTGTTTTGTAAATATAAGTTTTAATAGCTACACGAAGGCATTTTTTTCCTCATCTCATCCCATTTTTTAAGTACATTTTTTAAAAACTTAGTGTAACTGCTTTGAGAAGTTAAATTTTATGCTGAAGCATTTTTTGTTTTGTTTTGTCTTTTGGTACATGTGTATCATGTGCATCAAATATGAGTATATGGAATTAATAGAGCTTTTGTCTTGTGTATCAACGTAACATTTCAATATTTAATGCAGCGAAAAACAAAGTTGGAAAACCCGTGCTCAATAGGAGAGAATTGTAAAGATATGGAAAAATCAGCATGATTTTCATCCCACACACAACTTGGGGCTATAAACTTTGTGTAAACTAGCACACACATCTATTTCTGGCATGTTACATGCAAGTTAACATATTTTATATTCCAAATACACAATGAGAAACATGGACATTTCCAGTTAAGAGAATTACATTTCTAAGAAATGACCTTTCCAGGCTGGTGAATATAAAATATCGAGGGCATTCAAGAAACAAATAGTTGGCACCTAGGGAAATTGGAATATTTAAAAATATGCCTTGAAGAGCTAAATGACCTTTACTTTTTCTCACTAAATATAAAATGCTCACCTGCGTCCAGATTACACATTTATTGGGAAAGTTAGATTTGAGGTGTTCAAGCATTTAGACTTACGGCATTTAACTTACCAAAACTCATAGTATTGAAAATGAAGAGGAGTTTGCCTGGAAAAATTTTTATCTGTACACCTAGCGCCCCAGGAGAAAAACAAATGGAAATTCACTATGATCTAATACACTTAGATAAAACACAAAGCACTCACCACCTTCGTGTGGCAAACAACTTTGCAATTATAGGATGTAGCTTCCCCTTTTCTCTAATTTGGCCAAGGAATTAGGAAGCTATATCGGGCATAGGAACTATCTTGACGTTTCTATCTTGTTAACACCATATTTTGATCATCAAGTAATTAATTAGAGGTGCTTTTCTAATACCTCTATTGTAGGGTCATGGATTTTTGTCAAGCATTTATTCTTCAATGTCAGAAAATTATTATTCCTCATTTAATGCTAAAAATGAATACTGCTTGCTTAATAAATAGGAAAAAAAGTTTAAATTTCTTTTAAAATTATTATAAAATACAGACTTTTCTCTTGTGCTCTTAGAATAGGGCCCCGGTAGAGTTTGAGTAGTTTTTCTATTATCCGAGGTCCTGCTTTCCCTGGGGTTTTGTTTCATAATCCCTTTGGTAGTGGCATTAACGCAAATGCCCACTTATTTAGATCATTTGAAAGTTTTTCATCTCAAATTCTTCAACTGATGCTTCTCTTACTGCGTTCAAAGCCCAATTATCAATGTGAGAAATGGTATAATATAAAAATAGTAGCAGGGACTACTATCGAAAGAGTATGGAATGGAAGGAGTCTTAGCAGCAGTTTAAAAGGCTTCAGAGTTCAATTCCAACTCCTTCCAGATGGATAGCATGGTCTCATTGATATTTGGAGTATATATTATAATTGTTCATGAGGGTGGCTTGACTTTCTATAGGGAATGAGTGATGTTATTCCTCAAAGAGCTCTAAGCAATTAAGACTATTAGAAGGAAAGTAAAGATATTTGCAAACCTGTATGTTTCATTTCAAAAATATTTAAGTAAATGTAAGGGCCTGGTATTCATTTTTTTTTAATTAATTAATTTATTTGTCGAGAGAGAAAGCACAAGCAGGCAAAGAGGCAGGCAGAGGCAGAGGGAGAAGCAGGTTCCCCACTGAGCAAGGAGCCCGACCTGGGACTTTATCCCAGGAGCCTGGGATCATGAGCTGAGCCGAAGGCAGCAGTTTAACCAACTGAGCCACTGAGGTATCCCAGGGCCTGCTCTTCAAAGTGCAGCTCTAAAATCCCTATTTTTTTAAAATAGAAAATTAAGTATAATCTGTTATCTTTTCTGATTTGCTGCAGGGGTAATAGTGTCTTCAGTTGTGGTGGGTGGCTGCGGGGGAGGAGTGGAGGATTGGGGTGGAAATTGAAAACAAAAGAATGGACTCCAGCACAAAGTAGCATCAAGGCCAACTGGCATATTTGCTATGTAGCAAGAGAATGCTGAAGGAATATATGTCATATCACAGAGTCCTAACACAAAGCTAATGCAACTCCAGGAGCTACTATTTGTGGTTAAGGAAAAAGGAATTCAAATGAGGAAAAGACATTTCTATGGCTTCAAAATCTGTGTCCCTGCTCAATCGGTCTTGTGTTAAAGACAACTTTATAAAGAAAAGCATCTTGATCTCAGATCTCAGATCAATTTTCTCTTGCCTTATTAACCCACCCCTTGCTCATGTCTCTCATACTGGAAAAGAATAACAACAAAGCAAAACAAAACCAAAAACCCGTCAAAATCCAGGTCACTAAGGTAAAAGGTGGCCAGTGAAGATTAAGGAAGTCCCCTGCAATAGAGAAGGTAGGTCCCATCTTATATCAAAATGTCGTGGTCTCTGCGAGAAGGGAGCTCAAAGTCAGCATTCTTAGCAATGCAACAAGTTCCAGAAATGAGTTGGCAAAATTGGCCTTCTGTGGGTTTTTATTTTGTTTTAAGTTGACAGGGTGTGGGTATATAGGGGGGGTTCAGTAGGGTGAGGTCTGGAGCTGACAACCAAGAAAGAGTTCTTGGGACATCTTTGGTGCAAAGTGGTGGTTTTATTAGAGCCCAAGGACAGGGCCCATGGGCAGAAAGAGTTGCAGCATGGGGCAGTGAAGGGTGGCTGGTTATATACTATGGGGTTGGGGGAGGTAAGGAAAAAAGAGGCTTTCAAAAGGATTTCTTATGTTAAAGAAGACTCACAGGATACCAGAGGCCTTGCCATTGTCAGGTTAACACTGTTTTTCCCTCTGGCAAGGCATTAACCATAAGATCCCTGGGAGCTTCCTGGAAGAACTTTACACTCTGCCCACTTCAAGTATCTGTCAATGGGCCGCAGGTTATAAGGACATTTAATTGTATCTACATTTCCCTCTGAAAACTAGCCCATTGAAAGAAATGCTTTGTTCCTGTAGATTGCTAAAACAGTAAACTGAGGGAGACTTGTGTCTTGCACGATTGTGATCTCTGTAAGTTAACTATTTGTTTTTCCTTTCTTTTCCTTTGCTTTAGGGCAGCCAGAAGTCTGAGGAATGTCATATATATGACACATGATATGGAGGAGGGAGTTGGGGGGTGACTTCTGCTTTGTCCTCAGCTTGCCTTCTGTTCCTTCATCAAAACGTTTTTAAGTTTGTCCACAAAGATCCCTCAAAGCCAGACATGTAAGTTGTGGCATATTAAACCATTCTTTCACAGTCTCTTAAAAAATGCGCACAGTGATTGACTCCAAAATTCTCCTTCTAAGAATTTGTCCTAAGAAAATAATGTATGATGGACATGAAAGGCCAGAGCAATGTAGATATCATCAATAAAGAATTTGGTTAAAAATATTTCATTTCCAGGGCGCCTGGGTGGCTCAGTGGTTAAGCCTCTGCCTTTGGCTCAGGTCATGATCTCAGGGTCCTGGGATCGAGTCCCGCTTCGGGCTCTCTGCTCGGCGGGGAGCCTGCTTCCTCCTCTCTCTCTGCCTGCCTCTCTGCCTACTTGTGATCTCTCTCTGTCAAATAAATTTAAAAAAAAATATATTTCATTTCCAAACAATACAAGAATAGGTACCTGTTATAAACAAACTTTTAAAAGAGTATTTATGGACCTGCCTGGAAAATGATTATGATATGTTGAGAGAGAAAAAAAGTTAATGAAACATATATAGCAAGCAATCTCATATTTGCAAAATATTCTGTGGATTTAAAGATATATATATGATATGATGGCATATGACTATTTTAAATTTTTATTCTCTGTATCTGTTTTTTCTTTTTATTCAATAAATATGAATTATTTGTAAGCCAAATACTAAAGTAACTTTAAAAACAACTTGCCCAAAATAATTAAAATATTGAGTCTGTGCTCTATCTGCTGACATTCTGGGGTCATTTCCACCATAACTGGAGTGAACAACTTACTTAGCTAGCCCTCCTTACTTAAGGGCTTCAATACAAAGTTGGCCTCCTAGGTTCATCTACTCATTGGGGAAAAAATACAAAGCAGATTACCATAGCCCCTTCTTCTAGTTTAATATCCCCAAGTAGCAGTAGAAAATTTTCCTAGATGTCAAACCTGCCGTATTTTATAACATCAAAGAATGATACTCACCAATGTCTCTCTAAAGCTGTGGGTTGGGTAAAGGAAACAGACAGGGGAATGTAATCATTGGGTCACATTCCTATTCTACTCCCAAAAGCAGATGTGGGGAGAGAGTTAGCATATCAAGTCTGGTGGCTTAATCCTTGCATATTTCCAGGGGAGCCTGAAACCATTACTGACACTTGACTAACCTCTGGAAATGTGGCTCTCAGAATCTTTTTTATGTTACTAATTGATGATGTTGTATGTAAGCCTGAAGGGATGGGGCATGCTGTACCAGCTTGTCAGAACTTGTCAGCATTGATTTATGCAAACATGAAGACTGGTGATGTTCTTGGTTTCACTGTTGGGATTCTGAATTTCAGTTACCATGGTTAGTTACATAGCATGGTGTGCCTATGTGATCAGCTCTCCATAAAAACCATGGATCCTGAGACTTGAGCAGTCTTCCCTGGACAGAGACAACTTGCACCCATCTCCACAGTTCCCGGCTATAGGGAAAAATGCATCTTATATGATCAAAGAAAGACAAGGATTCAGAAGCCTCTGCCTAAGTTCTCTGGACTCCTCCCAATGCATACCTTTTTTTTCTTTTCCTTTTGCTACTTCTGCTTCTGGCTGTGAACATAGCCTGCTATGGAGTGTCTTGAGTCCTTCCAGTGAATTAGAAATCTTCAAGGTTGTAGTCAGACCCCCACAACATAACCTCCCCACTCCACCTAGAATTCCCTAGCCATATAGTTTATATTGCCATTTCTGTTCCCTACCAAGAATGTATTCAATATTTGTCTAGAAATCATCTGTTTAACAATCTTAATGAGCAACCGAATCTAAGAGGCTCACCTCAATCGCCTTCTCTTTTTTGTCATGTGAGGAGAACATTACACTTCCACACCTTTGACTGGGGACCTCACTGAGACACTTGAGAATCAAAATGTTAATGTGAACTAGAGAGCAGTATAAGCAGTAGTGAGATCTTCATCCTAGAGGACAAAAGGCTGGAGAGGGGCCCAGGCAGAAGACTGGCCATAGTGACCACAGAGAAGAACAGAAAAAGCTAAGTGCTTAGGACTCCAGCAGCTGCTTTGGTTCTCTTGGTTCTTTGGTGTCAGTAGATTTGGGGAGATTATTTAGGAGACAAATCATTGATGCTCTGTTGTTCATCTGATAGTTTTTTGTCCTAAAGCATTATTGGTTCCTTCCTTGGACATTTGTCCCTTGCTCTCTATATTTTGTTCCTCCAGCTTTTTCTTCTAGGAAACAGTTTTAAATCATTAATCATTTGTTGAAATCTCTGAGATGTTTTGAAATTTTATATACTATGCTTCATGTATAAAGCTACTTCAGTAACATAACATTTTAGCTATTGCTATAGATCCACTGGAAAATCAACAACTTCTGTTTATATATGTTTTTCTTTTGCACACGGGCTTTTCCTATATCGCCTATCTGGGACCATATCTACAGCTGGGTGAATAGAATTTTTCCTGAGCATTTAGATTTCTGGGAGTTTCCTGAAATGGGATAATCAGGATAACTAGGCAATATAGTTTTGCTTTGTGGGTGTTTGGAATGTGAAAACTATGGATCAGATCATAACAATGAGCCATCAAAATGGTGAATTTGGTCATTATTCTTAGATAAATTTAAAACTTTCTTAGAAGAATAAATTTTAAGAAAAAAAGAAAAGCAAATACTCATGTTTGAAAAAATATCTTCAAGCAGGTTATTTCATTTAGATCCAATTTATTTGATTAAATTTTCTCTATCTTATTCCTTTGGTTGATATTACCAGAACTATTTTCCAATAGTTTTTCTTCTTTCTTCACCTTAAAATTCAGGCTATCTGAGTAAGCAGGGAAATAGCAGAACATCTGGTTTGTGCTTTGTTATCTGTTCTTTGAAAACAATGGTAGGACTGTTACTATATTTAATGAGAATTCCAATTCAGTCCGGATCAGTGTTCAAATCTTTTTAGCAATGTTCCTTCTATTCTAGAAGAAAGGTATCAATATTTTTCATCATATAATTCTTCAACTTATGCAGTCTTTTAATTAGCTTGGACAATTAAATATCATTGGAAGAGAAATTTGTATTTGTCACACAATAGTCAAGTTAACCCATCTGACCATTGGGGTATTACCTACTTTCAGAATGATTACTTTATCTGTCATTCACAGAGAGTTAGGGGGAGTATAGCATGTAACAAGAGTGAAGTTGATCGTTTTCTGTAGAATGTTAAGCAATTACATTCCTATTGCCAGTACAGCAAAGAACCACCTGTGTGACTTTGGCTAAGTGACTTAACACTTCTATACTTCAGTTACTTTGACTGAAGAGGAACCATGACAACTTGTAGTGTAATATTTCAGAAAGTGCTGTCTTGACTCGGTTTTGAGGTCATGACTAAAAACTCTTAATACTCCTTTGTGGGAAGTTTGTTATGCCTCCACTCCAATCCCTTCCCTTATTAGACTCTAGCATTTGTGGGTTACAACACACACAAACACACACCCACACACAGACACACACACACCCACCCAACTGCCAGAGACTCCGGATACCAAACCTCCTTCCTCCTTAGGCCAGCAGAGTTATTCAAAACAATCTACAGAAAGCCTGAGAAACCTCTCTAATTCCATCTGGCTTGCCACATAAAAGTTGCATCCTTCAGTTCCATCCTAGATCCTCAAAGTGGTGTAAGCAAGCAAATTTTACTGTAACCTCTAGAAAGGTTTATAGGAGAATCCAAGAACTATGGTCCCATTAAGGTTGTATGTTAGTGGAATATGGATAAGACCAAATAGCTGGACACCTGATAGGAATGTAGGCATTTTGGTGTAAGAGCAAGAAGAGGGATCATTACCAACAATCAGGGCAACATTATATATCCTAACAGATATGATCATTGTATATTGACCAAGGACTAGACATTTTCCTTCATTGACATAATGCTACATCAGCCATGTGTCAGAAGAATTTATGTTCACTCAATATCTATATCCACATGTTCCCACAGCTACCTTGAACTTGGGTAGGACCAGGTGACTAGTTTTAACCAAAAGATTGTGAGTGGAAGTGATATGTCACTTCTGGGCTGTGGTAGTGAACTCCCCCTTGCTAACCCCAGACATCATTTTCTCTGTTGCAGTAATCAGGGAGATAACATGTTAGGACATATATGAGCCACAGATGAAGCTAATATGATTCGTCTCCTAAAGGACCATGTGGAAGAAAGGTGTCAGACCTCCTATCAGAAATAAGCTTTAAATGATAAGTCCATGATGTTTTATGATTAATCTGTCATCGCTACTGAATCTTGCAACTCTTTATAGGCCCTAGAATTTAGATGTCTCCCCTGAGATAAAGTGATAGGAGAAAACCTTAAATTGGCTGAATGTATTTTGAATTAATTTTGAAAACTCCTTAATTGGTTAGTTTGTATTTGCTCCTTCTAGATAAACTGGAGATTTGGGAAAGACATTATATTTTGTTATGGAAAAAATAAACTTACATTTATTGTACTGAGTTTAAATGTCTGAGGAAAAAAACACACCTGCTCCCTTGTAATTAGTATTATAAAACAAATACAATATAGTTTTAGGGGTAAAGTATTTGGATGTTGAGTGGATACATGTCCCAGCTATGCCACTTTTTGTGTGCCTTGTACAAGCTTTTGAATGTTTCTAGAATTTTACCTTTCTCTGAAAAGAAGAAAATAATAGCACCCAACTTACAGGGTTGTGATGAACATCAAATGAAACAACGAAATAGAGTGCCAGTCATAAGAGAAATAGTCAATCAATGTTTATTATTATTTTAATGTTGTAGTGGTTGAAAATCCACACAAATACAATAGCTTTGCCCTGAGTAAAGGCAAGGTGAATCAATGAATCCCTGTAGTACATGAGATGTTAAGATTTTATCTTCAGGATATTTTATGGTACACATATGCCTCCTATAGGAATCAGTGGACAGGTAACAGAATATGTCTTTATAGCTTGGAATCTTTGGGGTTTTTTTTGTTCCTAAAAAACGCAAAAAACTTCGATTGTACAACACGCCACTTCTCATGGAAGTATAAATAGGTAGAAACAGGTTTGCGAGATAAGTGTATTTCTTGTGGGTAACTTGCAAGAACAAGTATTTCAATATTTGCATGTCTCACGTGTACCATTTGGTTTACAGTCTCCTGATTGCTATCTTGTGGTGAATTGTTCTGTTTATAGCTTTAAAATTGCTATCTGGGTGACAGTCTTCTGTTTCTAATCTTAAGATGGTTGTCTAGTGGCTTTGCTCCCCATGGTTTATCATGCAGCTTGATGATACTGTGGAGGGAAATACAATTAGCTAACTATGCACCTGTTCAGTTTACAATTTTATGAGGGTAAGTTGTAGTATGATATACATCTTTGGGCTTGTAGTGAAATCGTTTGAAAACAGAGATTCTGTATGAAATTCTGTAATATATAAAAATACCTAAATATTTTATGTAATATATTGTCTCTATAGAGTCTCTCTCTTGATATTTATGTATATGTCTAGGCAAACAGTCCCTGGCTTATAAGGGTTTGACTTTGAATTTTTTGACTTTACAACGGTAAGAAAATGATACAAATTCAGTAGAAAGCACACTTTGAATTTTGAATTTTGATTTCTCTCCAGGGCTAGTAATAGGTCATAAATACTCACGGTGTTGGGCTGCAGCAGTGAGCTACAGCTCCCAGTCAGCCATGTGATCACCAGGGTTAACAATAGATACACTTACAACCATTTTGGAGCCATACAATCATTCTGGTTCTCACTTTCTGTATAGTATTTAATAAATTACAGGAGGATTCAACACTTTATTATATTTTTAAGTGTTTTTTTTTTTTTTTTTTTTTTTTTTGACAGAGAGAGCACAAGTGGTGGAGAGGGGTAGAGGGAGAAGCAGATTCCCTGCTGAGCAGTCCACCCAAAGCAGGGCTTAATCCCTGAATCTAGGATCACGACCTGAGCCAAAGGCACATGCTTAACCCAACTGAGCCGCCCAGGCACTCCTCAACAATTTATTATAAAAAAGGCTTTGGGGGCGCCTGGGTGGCTCAGTGGGTTAAAGCCTCTGCCTTCAGCTCGGGTCATGATCCCGGCATCCTGGGATCGAGCCCCACATCGGGCTCTCTGCTCAGTAGGGACCCTGCTTCCTCCTCTCTCTCTCTGCCTGCCTCTGTCTACTTATGATCTCTGTCTGTCAAATAAATAAATAAAATCTTTAAAAAAAAAAAAGGCTTTGGAGTAGGTGATTTTGCCAACTGTAGGCTAATATAAGTGATCTGAGCGCATTTAAGATAGCCGAGGCTACACTATGATGTTTAGTAGATTAGGTGTATTAAATGCATTTTTGGTTTACAATATTTTCAACTTACTATGGGTTTATCAGGACATACCTCCATCATAAGTCAAGGAAGATCTGTATACAGAGATATCTATCTTTCCACAGGCTTACACAATTAAACAATTGTGAATTTAAATCTGAATTGTGACCTTCATTTTGGATTCTAACTTTCTACTCCCTTACATACCTCACAGCTTTTCCATAATTTTTTTCCCTCTTACCATAATCATTTTAATTGAAGTTTTGTCATTGGCTCAGGATCAGATTCTATGCTGTTTTTCAGAAAAGGTTTTCAGTGACTGTTTAGCAGGTAGTAAATCTAGGAAATTTACCAAGTTATTTATAAATTGGGTTTTTCATGTGAGATTTCCCTTCTATTAATATTATGTAAGAAAATTTCTAGGGATAAGAGTAGTTATATGCTATATTCTCTGATATATGTAGGGAATAAGTGGTGATTTTAATAGGCAGATTTATAAGACTCTGAGAAAGGGACACAATCAATAGTTTCTCCCCATGGTCATTTTTTCAAAAATCTGTTTACTCATGATTATGGTGCATTTATCTGTCTTGAATGAAAGTAAACTGACTCTCCATCATGGATGAGTGGCTCTTGTGTAGTTTGAGAAAGCAGAAGGAAGTTTTCAGTTTTATCAGATCAGTTGTCAAGGGACAGGTGAAGACCCCTGGTGATCTTAAATTGAGTCAATGTGTCAGGAGGATGTATGCTGTGATCAGAACGGGATTCCCCTTTGCAGAGGAGGAAAGAGAAGTGATTAACTAAGTAGCAGAAGAAAGATATTTAAGTCAGAAGAAGCAGCTTTAGGGGTGACTACAACCACTTAGGAGTAATGGTCACATGACTCTAAATTTGTTATTTTAGTCTTATTTTCCTTATCCGATGACCAGAAGTATTTCAATAACATTTCTCTCAAAAGGGTGTCATGAGCCAAATGAATCAAAGTATGTGGAATAAGTATATACATTGTAAAGCACTAATGTAACTTGTGCTTGGAACTAACATGGTGCCAATGGAAATGTCAACTGTACCTTCAAGCATTAGAAACCCAAGTTGTTGCTCCCTCTTCAGTCTATCAATGGCTTAAAATGCAGGGTGCCTTGACATGTCTCACCCTGAGCCCAACAAAATGACAGTGATCTCGAATAAATGGGTCTAAACATCTAAGGAAGAGAATATGTGTGTGTGTGTGTCCATGCAAATAGTAGGAGATGCAATCAACAGGATCTTTAAAGACCCATATCTGAACAGATTTGAGAGAACTTACTCCAATTATTATGTTTAAAAATACACTTCTGTCCACTGACTCATTTGAGATCATATGTAATCAAATAACCTTAGTAGCTTGAAAGGATAATAGAATCTTGAATGAAGTTACTGGAATCTTAAAATTCTTACACTTGGGAGGCATGAAGGAGCAAGAAACAGTATTTGAAATAGAAGTTAGAATAAGAAACTTGAGAGAGGAACGTTTTCACATCATCAGTGTCTCTAAATTGACTTTCACACATTTCTACGGGCTCATCTAAAATCAGCAGTCGGTTCATTGACTATTTATGGACCCATTCCCTCTCCTGCTCTTTAAGCATGGTACTAACATTTGATATGCTTTCTAACAAAAGATTTGCCAGAACCATTTGTGTAAATTGCCAAGAGGGCAGAAAGAAAAAATTTGTAAGAAAATATTACTTTTCTTGGGATATCACCTACCAAATATTCCATATATATACATATATATACACATATATATGTGTATATATATATATATATATATATAAAATTCTCAAAGAAACACACCAGTTAATGAAGCATAATCTGCACAGAGGAGTAAGTCTGTACACATCAATAGGCATATGTGTTGGATGGCAAAAACATATGGAATGTATCACATTCCAAACAACCAAAGAGCTCCAAGGAATAATTAATGGCATTTATAAATGCGGACAAAAATAAGCTCATGTTCCCATCTTCAAATTACTAAATCTAGAACAAATCTTCCTCTTTCCTAATTGGTTTTTCTTATGACAAATTTCTGACACAGAAGAGAACATTTGTTTCATATTTTATTGAATTTCATTTATATTAAATTAAAAATATATTTCTGACAGATTCATGTAACAAAAAGGCAGAACAGTTTTCAAATTGTTCAGCTGGGATGATCAGTACGGAATGAGGCAAAGCAGGTCGCATTCTATAATTGCCTTATACAGGTACAATTCTTTCCCAAGAGCCAAGAGAGGATCCTTGAGAACTAACTGAAAAGCCTAATTACAGAAATTTAAAATACTGTTTGTCCCTCATTCTCAAATAACAACAGAAATTGGGGGAAGGAAAGTAGAATGGGTTGAAGGGTTGGCAGAGAAGAAAGAATAAGGGAAATTATACTAAAAATATACCTAACATTAAAAAAGTTAGTATGTGTTAAGTGCATAATCCTTCATAGATAAAATAGAAAAAAATCAAAATAACATTACACCACACACAATTGGCATATCCTATTGTGTAAGCGAGTGCAGAGGTTGAACACGTCACAATAGTGCTGAACACAGAATCACAAGTAATGTCAAAATGATAACTTCCAACCAAAAGGAAACAATCACAAGCCAATTACTTATATACAAATCAATCCTAAAGACACTATGTCCCAAATAAAGATGTCCACAAAAGAAAATCAAAGCAACATTATCCTTATTTACAAATGCAACTAGCCATGTCTTTAACAAGCTATAAAAATACTATTCACATTTTCAAACATACAGTAGTATTTTTTTGTTTGTTTATTTCAAAAAGGCAGCTAACTTTGAACACTGGGATTTAAATGAAACATTGATGGCTTACCAGCTAGGTAATTTTGCACCCCTGCCCTTTGAAGATACTTCACAAGAGAGAGGGCTTGTTTTGTTTTTACAAGTTAAGAACATAAGGAAATGAATACAAATGTATATAACACCTTAAGCCTCTGCCTTTTCAGTAAAATGTCTCCCTTTATCACCTGAACTGATCTTAGTCAACTACTTGGATGCACGTATGAGATGAGTGTTTAAGAGATGATTTAACATGACTTTGTTTTTTTTTGTGCTATGAATCATCTTGCAGACTGTTCTCATTTTCATTTGATCTTGCTATAATGGTGCCTAAGAAAGAGATGAACAAGTCATACCATGTAAAGATGCAGTTCTGACATGCAGCAATGCAAGTCCCTGGTGGTCAAAACAGGAGATGTAGACACACCAGCCAGTGAGGTGTTCATTCAAAGTTAGCTGCCCTCACACAGCTGCTCAGTTTTATAATCGACCCATTTAACAGCAGTACCAATTTATGCTACATTTTTCAAAGTACCTTACTTTAAAAGAACAGCTTACATATCTACATTTAGAAAATAACTTCCATACTTGATTACTGGAGTAAGCCCAAAAGGGTTCTTGGAGTGCTATGGTGTAGTCCCCTCACTCCCCCCCACCCCTCCCAGCCCCTGAGAGATCCAGAAATATACAGGAAAATGACTCTCACATTAGGGACAATGTATAACCCCCCATTAACTGAAGAATCTGGAAATGATACTCAAGAACCAGGTTATGTCAATATGTAGGAGGTATGATTTGATTTATTTCCAAAGAGCTGCAGGCTGGGGGGAAACATCTACACATTAGGGATAAAAATAGCAGTAAAGGCAAAGTGGTTTGGACAAGTTAGACTATTGTCTACAAGTATGAAACTTGGTTTTCTTATATTTGTATATTTGTACAAATAAAACCACTTCAGATGATATGGGTAAAATTTGTTAGAGCATTGAAATAAAAATGTCTTTAAAAATCAAAAATAAAGAAAAGGTGGCAAGTTACTGGATAACATAGATTTTTGTTGCAGTGAAACTGCCCTCATTATGTATTTGTCAGATAGATGAATGGTCCAATAAAGAATTACAGGTGGGTCTCAAAGCTGAATAGCCTTTACCTTTCTGATAATAAGAGTCTTCATTTATGAAAAAAAAATACAGCAGCTGTGAAATATTTGCGATCAGGAATAAAATAAATATATAAAGTAAATAAGTTAATTTGCTGGCAAAACTAACTTCTGATTATATGTAAGTTTCTAATGAAAAGATTAAATCTAAGTCCTACCAAGGGTACGTGCACATACGTGAGTTTCAAGATTCATCACAGGGCTGACTCGACTCAAATTCCTGCAGAGAAGGATATTGTAAGAGAATCGATCTTTATGGAAAAACACAATTTTCATATCATAAAGAATACTCTGTGCAGTAATTTCTTTGAGAAGTATTTTTAACAATGTCTACATTGTTAGAATCATTTATAGAAAAGTTAGGCATTTGAGGGCAGAGGCTAAGTCAGTGTTTCCACAAAGCAATGTATGGGATCTCAGAGATCCGCTATGGCTTCAGAGAGGTACAGCCTCAAGAGGGCCACTTTGAAGAGGGTGGTAGACAGTAAAGAGAACAGAGGTGTTTGTGTCAATGGAGAAAGAAGCAAGGGTGGTATTTTTCTTTAAATCTCGAGAGAAATTAATTTTTCTGTGACTCCTAACAAGATAATCACTTACTCACAAAGTTGACTGTCAAGGGGTAATTTCCAAGAGAAGCATGAGTCTATCCCCAGGAAGCTGGGGCTTAGAGTGTTTTCAGCTCATAACTGAAAGAGAAGCATTTTCTTCTGCCCAAAATATCACCTGGCAGGAAAGAGGTGAGGCAGGAGTCTGCAAAAGTGACACAGCCTACATTTTTGTACCTCTACAAAAACAGTGGGACTTGAACAGTGTCTGAGATTTCTACTATTTTATAGAAACTTGCCTTTTAATGAAAAGAATGAAACAGCCCACGGTGTTAAAAGCCATTTGTCCACACAAACTCAAGAGTTCCTGACCCAACATGGTGCCCACAACAGCTTCATGCTTGTAAGTATGGAGAGAACTACTCTTGCAAAGGCATCTCTGGGATTAGAAAAGTTGTATTCATTCTACCCAGAAGTATAAAAGCTGGCCCCATTGTAATATTAGTAAAATCAAGGTCTCCACTGAGAAATTTTATTTTAAAATCACATCTAATCTACATCTGTATAATGTCATTCATTCTTAAGCAAATGGCAATCAGGAGACATGAGTCTGCCTTCATGTGTCTACACAGGTACAAGGCTGCCCTTCAAAGTCCATATACACAGAAAGAGGCACAGCAGAATTTTCTTGCCTTTGGCATATACAGAAGTTAGTTTATCTGGCTTTCTAATGACTAGAAGTTTATACACCTGGACTCCTCATTTGCAATATTAAAAACCATCAGTCTAATAACTAGAATCCAAAATAATGGAAATAACAGCAGTTTGAAATGCTTGGTTTAGTACTATTTATCAGATTATTGTTAACTAATTGCTTCTTTTTGTTTTTGGAAATGGGAAGGTAACATGGGGAAAAAAGGGATATTTCACAAATTAAATGCATTTTGTTTGTTTACTAAATAAAGGGCACCACTCAGTCTTTTTCTCTGCATAAGGTAATAGAACATTTACATTTCCTTTACTTCATTTTGAAGACCTCTTACTTAAAGTCACATAACCTATTTGCCTGTTAAACTCTGCAAGGTGGTGTTTGCAAAACAAATTTTTAAAAATGTTCTCTTCACATTTAATGTAATTAAAAATGGCAAAAGAATAAGAGAATGAGAAAAAATTTAATTGCAATGCTTTAAAACAAATTTTCACAAGTGGAACCAGCTCTTTATATGCCTACTTTCAGCTAAACCTAACAAATAACAATTTTAAATGGCAAACTTATTTTTTACTATGCAAAATCCATCCTACATTTTCAGAACCTGCATTTTATTTTGTTACATAATAGTTTGTGATTAATTTTCTAGTTTGATTTAATAATATTAAAATCATTTAATATCTGATAACTAACTAAATCTATATCTTACAGCATTATCATGGTTTTGCCCAGCTATATACATGCTCTCATGATCACCTTTTCTATTACCTTATGAACTACATACTAGTTAAATAATCAACATTGATAGATGGATGAATAATTCAAGTTTTGAAATAAAGTTTAGTTAGCTCTAGAAAACATGTATTTACATCCTTCCCTGTCGGGCTGAAACAATTTTATTTTTCTTTTCACTTTGACACTTCAAAAAGCATTTGATAGCCCTTTGGACTTCATCTAGCAGCAGAACCTCACAGACTTTCTACTGATTTGTCCTCGGCTTTGGGAATATGCACGATCTTCATGTCATGTCCCACTTTTAGAAGGTATTAACACATACCTTATAACATTTAGAGCACTTCTTTTCTGTTTCTCAATATACAAATAATCATTCTTTCTGATCTACTAAAAGAGAAGCTTAAATTTTTAGTTTCAATATTTTAATAAAATATGAGTTTGCACTGTTTTTAATTCAATTTCAAGAATATTACTTGAAAAAGAACTCTCAGCCTAACCTATGACACAAAAATTTGGAAAACCACATAGTCCAAGCACCTCTTTATAGTGCAGGATACTTTGTGGTTCTGGGTCTACTCTGATTTAGAGAACATCTTTTCTCATGTAAGAACCAAAGAATGGCTCTTCAAACAACCATTTAGTTATATAGTGTTTCCTTATCTGTAGATGGGATTCCCCAAGATCGGCTACAAAATTTGGTGACTTAAAAAAATATAGTCTGTGCAACTTTACTACTAATTTCCCTCAAATTTACTTAATTGGTTCTGCATGTTTAAATTGCTACAACTAGCCTCTGGGATTTGATATTCTGATGCACTTGTAGGCTTCAAATGGCATTTTAAAATTTCACTTTGATGGGTTGAGTAAGTTATTTTTTGGAATAGATAAAACAATTCCTTTCTTCCTTTCATACATATTGAAATATATTTTTCCAGGGGGACAAAAACAACTGAAATAAAAAGTGAACTATAGAAATAATTCAAAAGGAACAATAAAGTGGTTTTTGTGAAGCATTTTGCGTCTTTTTGGATTACACTTGCATCTATCTCAGGTTAGTGGTAGATTACCTGATGTATAAGGGTTTTGTGTTCTTAGAATGAAGGAAACTACATTCACTGAATACATTCTATTACCTTAACAGTAAGAAAATTATTTTTCTTTCTTTCCTAAAATAAGTGATTCTGTTTTCCATATCCCAGAAGAAACCATGACTACTATAAATCAGAAGGAAAAAAAAAAGTTCTAGTATCCAACAAGGGTGCTGTCAGTGTTAAGTTGGTACAAATTTATTTAGAAAGGGAGGCTTATATCCAAATTCTTATAAGAAATTATGTGAGGTCCCCTTTCTCTGGAGACTCTTCTGAATGGATGGGAGAGTTTGAAGCTGTTGGGCTGTAGCCCCTAAGTAATTCTGTGTCTTCAACCCAGAAAAGTTCATGGTTGAACCTCACTAGAAGGGGTCTTACAAACCTCTCCCTTGCTCTGCTTCACTCTTTTAGCTTACCTTTTTTCTCACAACTTAGTAAGAAACCAGTCCTGACACTTCCAATGTTCTTGGCCAAAGACCAACACCTACTGTTGACTTAATGGTCAAAGTAGACTCCAGATAGGTCAATTAGCCAGTGAGGCAATATCTTTCCACCAATTCCTGTTTGGATGAAACTCTCTTATTTGTCAACTCTGGTAAATTGTAGGTTGTTTAATTCATGTTTCAAATGAGTTCACAGGAGATCTTCTAACAAACAATGGATTTTATGATGACTACTCACGAAGTAGTCCATAAAATCTTATTCCTTGAACTTATGGGGGAAATTCAAATGTCATTCTAAATAAATTGACTTCAAATCATTAAGTTAGGGATAATATTGCATTTATGTTGATTTTCCCCACTTACACAGTACTTTCAGTAGACTCTAAATAAATATCAGTTGAAAAAATAGGGGAGTTGAATGGATGGATTGACTTATTTTTTCAAAACAGGCAGAAACCTAGATCTCTTAGCATTTTTTTCCCTCTCTGTAAACTCTCTGCTTTACCAACAAAGATTTTTAGTCTCATTGATTTTTTTTTTTTTTTGGCAGTAGACTTGAATTTGATGCTGAAATTTTAACATTAAAAAAAAATTAATTCATATGACTGTCCAAGCGATTTTCTTAGAAAAGAGAGACTACCTGATTTTCTTGTTCCAGGAGACTCATTCCTAACATTTTTTCCCATTGCTCATCTTAGCAGGTATTCTTTTAAAATGATACATAAAAAGATGGTTCTAGAACTAGGATGATATATTTGAAGAAAGTATTATTATACAAAGTATCAAAAGATTAGTATGTTGGATATTAAAATAATTACATGAGAATTTTTTCACGTTTATTTACAACTTTTGACCCAAGAACCTACCTATAAACTGTGAACGTTTGTGTATTTTTTATTATACCAATTTATGTGCAAAGAGTTACCTTCTACTTAATATAAATAGAGTCTCATACTAGAAATTCCAAGGAATCAAGCCAATCTTTACTTACATTCCTTCATGTGGAGTATACAAACTGGATAACTTTCCTTGCGTAGCAAATGTGATATCATTTGTAGATAATGTGCTGGCCCTCTCACCATAATCTCTGGATACTGTTCCAAAGTCCTAATTTGCTTGGTTTGGCATTTCCACAGTCTTTCCTTATCTTAGCTCTTTTTAAAAAAATGTACTTAAATTAGTTATTTTGCTGGTTGCTTCCATATTGCTTCATTCAAAATCCAAAATGGAGTTCAGAAAGAGAACAAATAAAATTATAGCTTAAGTGCAAACTACGTTTCTGAGTATCTGCCAGGTAGACATACCCAATCCAGTGTCTCTTCCAGTTCAATGGATTCCCCATTGGACCACCCCTGAAAGTGTCAGTAGTTTTCATGAACCACACAGAACTGTCTCTTAGTTTCCCTTTTACTCTTTATATTGTCAACTGCCTACGTAACTGTCATTTATGGAGAAGAAAATGTTGAAGAATGTAAAGGAAGTGGGGATACATAGTCAATAGTGTAAAACATGACAGATTTGATGTCACACTTGACTAGTGTCTTGGCCTCCCCTTCTAAATTTAAAGGCTATATATTTAAAATAATGGTCACTGCACCATATTAAAATATTTTTTTACAATTCTGTCAATTTGTAGCAACACATAAGAAACTTTGATGTAAAAATATTTCCAATCAGAAATTAAGGTCAAAATATATGGGGGTAAAAGTAATATAAAGGGACAGACCAAAGCAAAACAAAATGAAACAAAAAGACCAAAAATAACCCTCCAAACATAATTACTTGTTATAACTTTGAGAAAGATTAAGAAATTATGAAAGCTGAGTTGGCCGTTCTTGCTTATCAGGACAGAAACTGTTGGGAAAAGAAACTGGATTTTCAATCTCAGTTACTATCATATGTTATAGAAAAGGTTATCCTTTTGTTCTAATGGAAAATTTATTACGATTTCCAAGGGTACTGAAAATATACAGATCAGTTCCTAAGATAGGAACAGATAGCATGGGTCTTTCAGGCATCTGCTTTAAAAAAAAAAAAAAAAAAAAAAAAGAGAGAAAAAAAGAGAAAACATTGAGAACTAGCTTGACAGCAGGCAGTATTGCCTTATATTTGCTGGTCCTTCTCTAGCTGTTTCAATCTCCTGACCAACCCATGCAGAGAAATGAAGAAACAGTGTGGTTCCTCCTGTCTTTCTCTTTCAGTTCTTCCTTCTAATGTTCAAGTTAGATAAGCACATGACTATCATTGCATCTCTATATCTTCCACTGGGAAGTGTCAAAACTACTGGCCTTGGGAATAGAAGGAAGACGGTCAGAGAAAGAGAGGCGGCAGGGAAATCGGAGCAGGTGTGTCTCTATCTTAAAGCCGCTGCTGAGCTTACACCACAGTATTTCGGTGTCTGTAGGGTGGAGGAGGCAGCACAGTGCCTGGCTTCAGCGAGAACTCAGAGAGGTATTCAGGATTCTCTGCCACGATAGGCCGGATCCGTCCATTTTGTTTATAAAAATATTTTGTGCTGTACTCCTGCAGGTAGTCTGGGTGCTGAAGGGTGCTGCGAGGTGGCAGGCTGTGGTTCCAGTAGTCAGGGTTGTCGAATGCTTTCTTGGCCTTCTCTGGCACAGACAGTACATTGTTCTTCAGGTACTCAGCATTCCCCAATGCGTTGGCAAAGGTGTTGAGGTACAGTGGCTCATTCACATACTCATCCTCTGCCTTGGGTGGACCATTGGAAGCGTTGTGATATTCGGGATTATCCAAAGCTTGAAGGTCTCCATTTTTCCTCCGAGAAACAAAAGGGTTCTCCTCCACAGGGTTCAGGTATTCTGGTGGAACACAAATATTAGTTAACATCTACTTTCTGGAATGTGTTCATCAGACCAAGGTTGTACAGGATGGTTAGCTTCTTTTTCCAGAACAGTTAAGCCATAGATTTGTTTTCATAAAAACCATTTCGTTGATTACTTCATTGATTACTTTTGTCAAATGACAGAAGAGTAGGAAAGAGTAGGTGGGCCGAAACTCTTAATGACTAAAGAGTCGGGAAGCAGACTTCCTGCCATCTAGATTGTTCCTCTTTCCTCCTAATTGCATTTGTTTCTCCTACATAAGACGTTACTTTTTTAAATGCTTCTGTTTTCTAAAAGTCAGTGTTTTTTGTTGTTGTTGTTGTTGAAAAATAAGACAATCTATCCAGGTTAAAGAGCTTTGAAATGTGGAGAAATTAGAATTTCTAAAAGGGTACTGGAAAATCAAAATGTCTATAGCTTAACTCCATGCCAAGATGAGTGGATGAACTGAAGGAACGACATTTTTCAGTCTGTGTGTTTTGCTATAATGTCCATATAGGTAAAATGGTTTTGATGACAGATGTTCCCCAGAAAGTTTTACACATAGGAAAGGAAATATCTAAAGAAAAGACTCAACTAATAAACCCTGATTGATATCTAACATGCTGCTAAATTGACTTGCGTGACAATACATATGCCTAAGAATAAAGTGTAATTAGAACATTCACTTCCATTAGCTAACCATAATCACAAACTAACAAGCTGTTTGTCTGATCATATGAAGTAACTGTTTTGTAGGTTGGAACCATTCATAATAGTGGCTGTTTTGCATGATTCGATCTAATAAATTACTACAGAATATTGACCTGGAATTTTTTAAAAAGGTGTCAATCAATGCTGCTCTTCTTAAATTTAATTCCACCTCTATGTATAGAGTACATATAGGCCTATATACACACATACAGTAGACCTTCTTGCCCTCTCTTTTAATGTAGACACAGATATGACACTTCAGCTATTCCTATTTTGGTGTTGGGGCAGGGAAAGTGCACAACCGTTTGTTGAGATGCCACCATTCTGAAACAAACTTTCTATCCCCTATACTTAGCCTGACGAGTAGAGAAAAATAATTTCATCAAGTCAGGGTGATTTGCCCCTGGATATAGGCCTGCTTGATATACTGAAGTATTTAGCATAATGGGCAAGTTAAAAGATAGTAATGACTATCCCACCATCATATATTATAATGACAGGAACTTAAGTCATGCTCACAACAACCCTGTAGGGAAGGAAGTGGAAGCCATATTTTTTTCAGCTTTATAAACAGAAAACCTAGATTAAATGATGTATGAAGGATACAACTAGTACTGAACTAGAATTCAGATCAAAAATCCCCTGAGCAGCCTTCTTGTTCTACTGTACTATTTTCATTATTGTCCCTAAAAGAGTAGGGAGTACTTTTCACTTCATAACATGTTGGAATTTGAATGGTTTTCAAAGCAACGGTCATTTTAAGAAAAATGTATGGAAGAACACCCCAAAAAACAACTTCTAAAGGAGGCAGAATTTGATTTTCCTTCCAGTTTCGTGAAACCTCTTAACTGAAAGTGTAAGAATGTCTGTACTAACATTCTCTGCTCTCTGAGAAGTAGGCTGGAGTACAATAATCTTCTATAGAAGCTTATACTCAGGGACAAAATCAAGGGATGCTCTACAGTGAGTCTTTAGGCTCACTTGGAAGTCTTGTGTTTTCTCCTAGAAGGTTCATGTTACCTTTGCTCAATTCAATCTACTTATCTATCTACTTGGAGAAACAACTCTATGGTTGAGATGAAACTCTTCCCAGAGAGCATTGTACTTTTAGGGGGATCTGCCAAACCTTCTCAAAATTTACATTTGTGTCACTACTAGGCTTCAATCCAATTCTTCCAAAGCATCTAATTCTTCAGTATCGTAATACCTATCTATACCTCTACATAGATATTCTTTCATAGGTTATTTACAATGTGTACTTAGGGATCCTTTAATTGCATTTTATAAAATTAAACATAACCACATATTCAAAAACATAATGGGCCCTCATATGGAGTCTTAAAGTTTACTTGACTCTGAAGACTCTGAGATACAATCATTAACTTAACGTTTTTAATACAATTTTCATAGTTTTTAATAACAATTAGTTATTAATAACTAATAACAATTTTTAATTTTAATAACAATTTTAAATAACAATTTTAGTTTTTAATAACAATTTTTAATAGTTTTTAATAACAATTTTCCATCTTCTCCTTCATGTGATGCTGTTACCATGGAAGGAAAGTGGATTTTTCAAAGTTGAAAAAGTCATATGATTTGGATGTCTAATATTTCTGCTAGCAAATTTGTACAGTCATCTCTGAGCTTTGTAGAACCACAAACTGAATTATTTTCAAGACATGATGGTATACCTATAAGTAAACATAATGTCAGAACTTTAATTTTTGAAATGTATCATATAAGGAATCATAATCTCCTATAATGACCAATATCACCCAAATGATGCAAAATGTTAAAGAACTGACCAAACCAAATTTTATTGGTTCCATCAAAATACCAGTCTTTATGAACTCAACAGTAAGTTCAATAAAGCCATGGCTCTAAAATCTTGCGGTGTGCTACCTCACTCAAATATTCAATAGAGATATTCCTATAAAGGTAAGTTTAGATCAGTGCTTCTCAGGATTGATTGTGCATAAGAGTTACATAGGGATCTCGTTAAAAATCAGATTCCTAATCAGGTGGTGCCTGAGATTCAGATGGTGTACATGTTGTGGATTTGGACAGTACGCTACATAGAGCAGCAGCCCAGGCCTTTTCTGGGTCACAAATGTTACAATGTCCAGTGGTTTGGCCATTTCCCTTCTATATTATATTGCTCATTTTGATGGAAGTGAAATGTTGAATGACAATCATTTCTGAACAATTTGTTTGTACCTTGTTTAGGTTTATCTCGCATAGGGGTCATATAACCCTCTTCATCCAGCTCTCCTCGTGGGCTCCGTTCCGGGGCAAACACTGTGGGGTCGGCGCTGTACCTCTGGGTGCTGCTATCCTCCTGGACGTGGGGTGCCCCTGACTTGCGCAGGGTCCCGTTACAACAGGAGTCATCAAAAATCTCGGCTGTAGCTCCCTGAGCAAGTGGAGCTTCTGGGATCGTGCTGGTCGTGGCTCTGTAGGGCACAGGCACGCCTTGCTCGGCAGCAAACCCTCCATCTCGGTATACAAACTGGTTCTGTCAATAGAGAGACATATTTAAACGGAAGTTATTAGAAATAGCTGTAAAAAAGAAATAGCGAAAAGGATAGTAAAACTTGTCTTTCAGACAAAAGCCAGAGTTTCTTAATTGTTTCCCCTGAATGGCTAACAAGCTTGAGTTACAACCACCTAAAATTCCAATTTTTCTTAAAAAGTGAACCTGGGGAAAGAATTTGGAAATACATATTTAAATGTCATGACCACCCAGCACATGATCTCATATAAATTATTTCATGTTATTTTCCGCAGGCGCCTATTTTTGATATACAATTCAAATTTCATGACAAATGAAAACGTTATTAACTGTAGACAGTTGACATTAAGAACAGAGATTTGGATGGTGATATTTTCTTCCTGCCTTCTCTTCTGCGGTTGCTATGACTTTGAGTCCCCAAGTACCAAACTAGGGGAATCATTACAGAGACTCTGACTTTTTAGCACACAACCTATAATCATGGAAATAATGATAACCTCCTCAACTAGAAGCATAATTTCTGAGTCCAGGTAAACCTTTCAGGTAAAAATTGAAAGCTATTGTTGATGCATGGCATCTCAGTTTTGGATTATTTACTGAGATAAAACATATTCACAAAGCCAGCTATATAATCTATAGCAAATTCTTAACTCACTGTTGGCAAAAGCAAAATGAGGAAACTATGGGGAGACAAGAGAGAAGAAACATGATAAGCAAAGACCAAAAATACTAAAAGATGAAGGTTGATCATGAAATACTTACTCCTGACATGGGAGTGTAGGCAGGAGGAGGGCTGTGTCCAATTTCACTCTAATAGGAAAGAAAAATGGAATGATGGATATAATAAGAGGTAATATGAATGAAAAGAAAAAAAAAGAAAAAAGAAAAGAAAAGCCACATGAATTGTATGAACCAAAGGGGAAAACATGCACAACAGTGAAGTTTGCTAAATGGTAAAATTTTATGCACTCTGGCTACAAATGAGATAATTTTTATGTTTTGAAAATATTAACTATTTTAATTCAGTCCCTGAAAAGAAAAATTATATAGAAATAAAGTAAAATTTTAAGTAGATTAAAAATTAAGTTGATAATGAATATTTTTCCGATTAACCCTAGAAGAAAGATAAAAATGATAAATAATTAACTACAGTTTTAAATAAAGAACCATTTCCTTCCTTACTTATTGTATGGCTAAAATGGTCATATACCATAGCATTGATTCTCTCTTATAAAAAGAAACTTATCCACAAGGAGATGGAAGTGAATTTCAATTTTCCTTGAATAATTTTTATTACCAAGTTACATTTATTTTCACTATTGCAGCAAAGGGTCAATTTCTTAGCCTTTCCTTTTAAAAAAAAATACATACTATTTTCTCCTCAGTCTGATTTTTTGTAAGTTAAGAAACAGAAGAAAATCTTGGAAAATTAATTATGTTCCTGGAACTATGCTTTGCATACATTACTTTCATGTATTTAGAATCAGTTAAAATTAGATTTCAGTTTAAAAAAAAAGGGCATCTGTATCCTTATAACTTAATACTCCATCCTATGGGCTAAATAAAAAGTGGATATAAAAATATGATAAAATATTAAGGATAATATTCCTTAGGGTAAGTAGAGGGGGTTATGTGAATATCAACACCATTTCTTAATAATACATATATTTTACATACATTTCTTGAGAACCTACTATCTATGTGCCAGGCACTTTTCTGGACAATGGAGATAATGAATAATGCAGATAAATATCATTGCTTTTATGAAGTTTGCATTCTCTGCATACATGTATGAAACTTGGCTAAGTATTATTCCAGGCCAGTGTTTTTACAATTTAGATATTCATAAAACAAACTCTAATATGGTTCCATGGAGATTAACTCTTTGATGTAAATGAATAGCAACCAGATAACACAATTTCTCATAATTAACGTAGACTCCTGGACTAATCAAGGACCAAAGTCTGAAATCTTACATTAAGTTTACATTTTAACTCTCTTCAAAACTTCAGTCATTTATATGATGCGGTAGAAACTATTGATCTCTTTCCTTCTCTAATAACTAAGAACGTCTTGAAGATATATTTAGAGACATATTTAATATGCTAAGCATAGGAGGTAGTATTGTCCAGTAGACACATTGTTGTTGTTTTTTTTTAGATTTTATTTATTTGACAGAGAGAGATCACAAGTGGCAGAGAGGCAGGCAGAGAGAGAGAAGGAAGCAGGCTCCCTGCTGAGCAGAGAGCCCGATATGGGACTCGATCCCAGGACCCCGAGATCATGACCTGAGCTGAAGGCAGCAGCCTAACCCACTGAGCCACCCAGATGCCCCCAGTAGACACATTGTTTTATGATTTGTCAGATCTCTAGCCCCAGTCCCAGTTACAAGTGATGTGGTCAGTCGTGAAACACCTCAGATCCTCATTTTATCCTTCGCCTCCCACACTCCTTGTATCTTAATGACGACAAAGTAAGAAGGTGTATATAAATGAGCTTGGTAAGCTGTGTACGACTATAAAAACATAGAGGATAGATAAAAATGTAAGCATTCACATCTGCTAAATCAGATTTTTAAAGCCAAGCAATCAAAATGCCAAAGCTACTTATCAAGAGGCATTTAAAAATGCTTCCTAGGGCACCTGGGTGGCTCAGTCTGTTACGCATCTGCCTTCACTCAGGTCATGATCTCAGGGTCCTGGGGTCGAACCCTGCCCTGGGCTCCCTGTCTGCTTCTCTCTCTCTCTGACTCTCCCTCTGCTCATGCTCTCTCTCTCTCAAATAAATAAATAAAATCTTTTTAAAAATTAAAAAAAAAATTTTAAAAATGCTTCCCTGTTTTCCACATCACTTTCAGTATAGGTATATTTTATTATCTTTTAGAAAGATATAAAATTAAATACATTTCTTTCATAAAATTTGAGGGGAACTTTGCTGTATAATCCAGTGATATGGGAAATAGAGGGATGGTATGGGAACTATGACTAGTGCCCGGTGGAACTTTATCATATTATATACCTTGGCCTTTACCCTATCATTAAACCCCAATTATTGAGCAAGCATTTGACAAGTATTTATTAAACCTCTACCATGAAAGCACAGGAACTGTGGTAGATGCTAGAGATACCATGAGACACTAGGAGAGAGAGAGAACCACTGGCCTTTTGCAATTTATACTGAACGATCAAATAATACTTGAGATTATCAGAAGAAAGGCAAGAGTAAGACGAAGCTGCGGTGAATTTATTTGCATTCCATGATTACATATTAGAAGACAGTTATTCCAAAATATGAGTAATTACTGCCGTTCCTTTCACCTCTTACATTACAACAGTTGCTGTACTGGGTCGCGTTGGACTGGAATCACAGCTCAGGAAACGGCACTGACGGCTATGGCTATCCAGTTTGGATTTTATAAAACTTGAGGGATAAGTGATGAAAGGGAAAACCCCTAAATCATTCTTTATCAGGAAATACTTTATTATATATATTCATGGTCTGGGCTAGACTGCCTTTGATTGTAAAAAGGTTGTGTTAAAAATAACCGGACCTCTTGAAAAGAGGCCACGCTGTATTAGAATGCAGGCGCTGTCCCTGCTTTGACAAATCTTTCCATCAGCCTCCTGCCAAATCTGGATCTGGACACATTGCCAGATACCATCACAGTAACAGGAGTGTCTTCATGCTCTTCTAGTTTTCTGCATTAAAATGGAAAAAAAAAATGCTAAGCAAAATCCCTTTAGCATTCGTTGTGTTTAGGGTTACCGGCTGCTTTTTATTTTTCTGTTTCCATTTTTTTTTATTTGCTTTTTTTTTTTTTTTCCTGTTTTCCATGATAAAAAGCACCTCATTCATTTTCCCCCTGGAAGGGCAATGCCGCTACAAGGGAACATCTGTGAGGCCAATTAGCCGGGCTGGAAATGTGATATAATTGTTGTTTAAATATATTTAAATTACATGTTAATCACTATGTCATAATTTATAGGCTTTGAAAATAACTTTTTGTACTTAAGAGCCAAGCCAGATTTTACTTGTATTTGCTGTTTTTAGTTTGTAACAAGCTCTTCTCATTCCCCGCCCCACTCCCTTCCAATTCCCCACACTTGAAGAGCTGAACTTTTAATATGGGAAAGAATGACAGCTGCAAGTAAATTGGTTGAGTAAAAAATTAAGATCCCCACAGTCAGAACACGCTGGAGTGACCTTAAAGTTCTGAGCAGAACAAAGCAGTGCTCTCAGTCAAAAGGCTTTTGTTTTTTTTTCATTATGCCATTTTCTGCTGTCCATCAAAGCCCAGCTTTGTGGATCTTCAGGAAGTACAGAGCGCATCTGTTCAATTAGCTGGTAAGGGGATTTACTGTCAGCAGCACAGAGACAGAAAGAGGTGGGCTATGAACTGGCAGGTGATAGGGAGTTTCTTTCTGGTGGGGGGGATTTGTAAGGGTGATGGAGAGAGTCAAGTGTAATTTTGTGGCCCTATCACCCGGACATTGTATGATTAACTTGGACTCAGATGCCAGAGGTTATAGAGAAGGCAAATATCAGCAAATGCATCAAATATGGTGTTAAATGCACTTTGCATACATCATGTTCTGAAATTTGCATTTCGGTTGAATGATAAAAATATGACACTGTCTTATTACAGGCACTGTATTTCTCATATTTATTGTTTTAATTAGAATATTATATTGTTTAATATTGCTCCTGGGGAATTTTAAATTGTTAACCAGATGGGTTTTTGTCTTTTAATATATTTTTTAAATATCATACAAATCTATGTTCTTAGGAAACAAAAATACATACTTAATGCCTAACCTCCATCTAAATTAAACATGCACTTAAGGAGAGAGGGTTTTATTTTTTATCTTCAGATAATTGTTCCTATCAATATTAACTATAGGATTAAAGTTTTTAGGGTCAAGAAACATTCTAAATCCTTTTAACTAAAACAGAATGTATCTCTGTAAGATGTTACTAATCCATCAGCACTCATTTATTACCTAAACACATGTCACTAGTAAGGGTTCTCAACCCCTTATCCTCCCTGGCATGTATTCTTAACACTGCGATGGGTATTTTCACATTGTTACAGGTCAGGTAGCAGACAGATAAAATGTTTCTGGCATTACGTCCAAGTCCTGGTGCCTGGCTATAACTTACGTATTTTTTCACAACCGAGTTCAACATATCAATGCTTGAGGCACCTAGGTTTAGAATCTTCATTTTTCATAAAGCAGGCAAAAGAAAGCAAAGTGTGTCCATGTATGAAAAAATCAGCAAGAACTGTGAAAAACCCTATTGAATCTAGGTAGGCAGCTGGCTCATACATTCATATGCACACACACACACATATGTATATACAGATTCCACAAAACACCTTTTGTCTATTTATGTATGTGTTTATTTATAAATGTACTCATCCATCTACTTAGTTTGGTTAAGTGGAATGCTGCTTTTTGGGTCAAGAAGTACAAACTTCCAGTTTTAAAATAAAGTCACGGGGATATAATGTACAGCATGGAGAATATAGTCGATCACACTGTCTTATCTTTGTAAATGCAGACGGTAACTACACTTATTGTGGTGATCATTTTGCAATGTATACAAATGTTGAATCTCTATACTGTATACCTAAAAATAATATGTATTGTATGTCAATTATACCTCAACAAAAATATGGATATTGTTATAGATACTGTAAAAAAAAAAGGCATATGTTTCTTTGATAATCAAGAATAAAAGCAATTGGGAACAACAGGAGAAATATAGAACTACATTCCAAATTTAAAAATCAAACATAAAGCAAAATTAAATATAGGATGATTCAGACTCTTCAGTGAAGAAGAAGAAGCAAAAAAGAATCACACTGAAAAACAATTAAAAATAGAAAAATAAAGAAACTTTGAGTTTTTACTCTATCATACACAAAATAAATAATATAACAATAAATAAAAATACACAAAATTATATAATAGTATTTTAAATACATCAACAAATAGTTAATAATAGGCCTGTGATTCAGTTGAAGGAATACTAACTTGGGCTCTCATCTTTTGTTCGTTCCTTTCTCATTAACGCTAGAACATCTTACCTCTCTCATATGTCTCATCTACTCTATTACTAAAAAAGAATTTCTAATGAAGGGAAGCTATGAATGGTATCAGTAAATATGAATGGGAGTCAATCTAAAATTTACAAATTGTAGAGGATGCTTTTTATAAACTCTAATAACTCTACTTTCCTAACTCAGTTCTTGAAGTCCAATTAATTATAATGTCTATCTGTTTCACAGATAAATATGTGACTGCTCTTAGGCAAATCGAGAAACAGGAAGCGATACTAACATGTGTCCTGTACCTACCATATGTCAGAGACTACCTTAGGTTTTATTTATTCTTATAACCTTTCAAGGTACATATCATCACTAAAAATCATGACTTGCATTTTACAGATGAGAAAACGGAGGACCAGGGAAATTAAAAGTCTTCCGTGTACACACGGCCATTAGTGGCTATCTGACTCTATTACCCGTTATCATGCATGCCATGTAGATTTTGACTTTCGCATATCTTTTCTTATCTGTACCCTCTCTCTGCCCTTGCATAGTGCCTTAACTCTTCCCTTAAATGAATTCTCACAATTTTTTTCTTGTGAAAAATTAATTTATATTCCTTCATCCTGGTGCATATTCTAAATATCTTTTGTGGTTAGTTGGTTTCTGGCAATTTTCTTGTATACGTTTATATTTCTTTTCAGAAATGTGTTACGGTATTTAAACCTTTTCGTCATTATCACCTAGCTTCCAGTTAACACATGCTGTTAGAAATTTAAAGAGGAGAGCTTCTAGGAGGTTTCTTAAAGACCTTTTACTAGTTCATTTCAGTAAGAAAAGGCATGGTAGTTTTTCTTAATTTTTTAACTTATTCTTAAGAACATTTGGTTCAATTGCAGCATCTTTGTTTCAGAGTAAAAATGAAATCATTAAGTCTTTATTATGTCCAAATACTTGGGAAATCTAAATCTTCAAAAATTGCCTAAAATTGCCTCTCTGCTTGAAAGTTTTTTATCCCAACATTATGAAGAATATTTAATGAAGACTTCTTAGTACATGAGCAATGCATTGAGGCCAGGAAATTCTGAAGACAGCAATTCCACAGATCTGTAACCAGTGGTCACCTGTGGTCCTTCTGCCTATAGGGTTGTTTCCTTGAAATTTTTGCCACTAATCCATGATCTTTAACTAATCCCTTAATCTATTGGGCCCTCAATTTACTTATCTTTGAAAAGAGAAGTCAGACTATGGAACAGGCAATGGGAAAAATCACTTTTAACCATCAAATTATTTGTACATAAGATGAATATTCTGCCTAATAACATTACTCTAGAATTTGAAATGCTATACCTTGCCCTAGGTATAATATGCTTCCTTTTGTATTATTAATGAAGACCTAAAATCACATTTTAAGGTTTTGTGTGTGCATGTGTATATGCATTCATACACTAAGAAAATTAATAGCTTAAAATAACAGGCTTATTGAACCCACTCAAACTGACTTTTTTTTTTTTTTTAAACAGACTGTCAGATCATCTGTGGCTTGTTTTTGTTTTGTTTTTACTGTTTTTCACCTGTGGGTATCGTTTATCAACTAAATAAATCTTGTTCCCTAAAACACGAGGTACAAGAGTTCTATTTAGAAATTATTTCTTTAGTGGTTGTTTGGAGTTATTTTTATTTACTTGTTAATAATAAGGCAATAGCAAAATATTGTATAGTTCAACTTCTTCCTTAGCAAAAATCCAAGCTTGGGGAAATTTTATTATATATTTAAAATAGCAATAACAGTATTTAGAGTAATCTCTGTGAGAATGTAAAGAATATGAAGGACATAGTTGTGTCTTGAGAGATAGAAAGCAGTATGATGAGAAATAGAATTGTAAATTTTATAAATCTAATTTTGGCATGTAGATTTTATTCAGTGTCTTAATGATAGGTATTGACAATAAGCAAACAATTTAACAAAATACAGATAAGGCTGTCAGTGTTCACTTCGTTTCAGTCCTGGACCAGGTTGGAAATATGTTCAGTTATGCTAGTTGATGCAAAGTGTTTACCAGATAAAAAGTGAATTTGTAACAATGGCTGATTCATCCAACCACTGCTCTGTAAGCTACCAGGTGGCACAGCTGTTGCTGTAAGGAGACAGATTTCTCATGGTCCACCTGGAATTAGGACAGCTGGTTCATGAGAGCTGATCTGAACAACGTACTGTGGGTACTTGGGTACAGCTACCGGCAGAGCAAACAGCCCGGGGCTGTCCCACCAGCCCAGAGCAAACACCAGTTACATTTCACAGAAACGGATGGTATTTACAACTGATCTGAGCCAAAATGAATATCAGATTGAAGGTAGCACCCCAAGAGGAAAAAGTTCTTCCCAAGAGTTACTTGTTGGCTATAGTCTAAGGAGTTGCACCATTTTCAGAAAGACCCCATATTTGACTTTGCTGCATGTAAAAAGGAAGAAGGAACTATACAAAGAATCCCTGTACCAATTTGTGAACCACTTTGGAATTTAAAAAAAAAAAAAGAAAGAAAAAGGCCAATACTTCTTAGTTTCCCATTGACGCTCTTTGTTGCCAAAGTCAACTTAAATTAGCCGGGTCCATGGTCATAATCATTTCCTTTTAAATTCGAAAATGGCTGACACTTCAATTTAAAAAAAAAAAATTATATATGAAGGCGGCAAAATATAAAATAGACTTGAAATAAGAGAATCTAACTTAAATCTAACATGGATCTCAGAGATCACCTTATCACCAAATACCTCACAGCTAGTTACTAACAAGCCAAAGTCAATAGACCTAATTACAAAATTTATAATGGGGAGAAAAAAATATACTTGATGTTCCTAGAATATCTAAGTCAGGGGCAACATAGTAAAACTGTAAAGCAGGTGAGATCTGATCTCAATGTTTCCTCATCAAGCTTGACTTCTTAGTTTCTGGCCTAGTTTTATTTACTTTCCACTAACAGGCTGCAGAGCCCACTGATTCCAGCCCTGGTTCTATTGGAAAAGCGACTATATCTATAGCCTCCTTGAAAAGAAGGTGTACCATTCTGAGTTACTGAACTCACACCCTGTATTATGTTTATTGATTCAAGAAAATTATTAAGGACTTATCATGTACCCTATATGAATGATTTATTGCTGTATTCTAGTTGTTTATTTACTCTGTTAGTATGCTTTCTTCCATATACTGTGAGCGGATTCAGAAGCCGATTTACACTAATAGTCAAAATAGCCTCAATGCCTAACACAGACTAGGAACATGGACATGGTGAAATTTTCAGTAAAAGGTATATTGGATCAAAGGATGGATGGACAGTTAGGAAAGTATATGAAACCCAAAGAGTAGCTTTATTAATGAGAATCTCAGGGACTCCCCCTAACCAGCCAGCAAGTTATGCTTTACAGGATATGATTTTATCATCCCTGGAATTATATATTATACACATCTTAGCCTATAGATACTGAGGATGAGTCTCAAATTGAAATTGAACCCCCATACAGTAATCTGAATATTATCTCTCATCTAGTACACTTACTCTTCTTATCAGTGATTACTCTTTCTGGAGGCATTGCTTGAAATCTTAATTCTTATGGCAAAAAAAAAAAAAAAAGTCTTCTTAAAGTGAGTAGTTCCAAATGCAGCACACATTTCCCATGTAGTTCTAAAACTTCAAGATTCTATCACTACTATGACAACGACCTCTTAGACATCTTTGTATTTCCTAACGCTTTGGTGGTCTAGCAAACTCAGGCTTTGGCTTTAACCTTGAAGATATAAATTGTTAACTAAGAACACTAAGAAACACAGACACAAGGATAAAGTGCCATCAGGCAGATGGAAAACACGGTTTTGGCCCATCAGGTCAAACACAAATCCCGATTAGTATCCATTTAAGCGGTACACATCACCCACCTGGATTTCTACACTGTGGTGCAAAACGGACACTGGAAGGGAAGGACCACTTTAAATTTTTCAAAAAGCAGTTTTAGAGTAATTATGGCTGAGTAGTATAGAAAATCAAAGTAATAAATAAATGAAATTCTAGAAGTTACAGAGTGGGTGTCTCAAGAAGGGAAGAAGCTACAGGAGGAGAGCCCCAGAAGAGGAAACGCTGCATTCTACCATGCTGCCACCATGGTTAAGTCTTCTTCAGAGCTTAGTGTCCTCCTCTGTAAAATGGGAACAATAATGTCTGTCCTGCCTGCTTTACGAATTTTACAAGTTTGTTTTCCTGTTAAATGTTGAATAAAGGAATGTAAAATACACATATGTGACATGGTATTTTTTTCTAGTTAAAGACAATACAGCTTAATCCTGACTTGTCCAAGTATCACTCACACAGGACCGCACTAACTGCTGCAAATCAAATAAGCGCATGTTTCTTAGCAGAGTAAGAGCTCTCATACAGCTACATATTTCTCTGTGTGCCAAGAGGCTATTTTGCAAATTTGGGATCACATATTTCATTGGAAACCACTGTCAAAAATAATTGGTGTTTTTTTTAAAAAAGATTTTATTTATTTATTTGACAGAAAGAGAGATCACAAGTAGGCAGAGAGGCAGGCAGAGGCTGAGGGGGAAGCAGGCTCCCTGCTGAGCAGAGAGCCTGATGTGGGTCTCGATTCCAGGACCCTGAGACCATGACTTGAGCCGAAGGCAGAGGCTTAACGCACTGAGCCACTCAGCGTCCCCAAAATGATTAGTGTTATTGATGTAAATAAAATAGTGGGATAATCAACAGGTTTCCCTTGAATGAATATTGGTTATTACACCATTCAAAGCCATTGTAAAATAGTCCTTTGAAAATTAAAGATAATGGTATGTTTTTCTTGGTACCACAGTAAATCAAAACAAGACCCCACAGAACTCTCTTCCGCCCCTTAGTCACAGAAAGGTCCATATTCTACATCCAAAGATAAATTCTTCAATGCAACTAAAATAAATTAACTGAGTGACCTAACAGTAGAGATTATGATAAACTAAAATAAAATCTTCATTACTTTTGTTTTCTTTAGATGATGGGGGTTAGAAAGTCAATGAAACACAAACATTAGAAATTCACATCTCTGCCGAGTATGTGAAAATCAAGTTGGCCTTGATTTTTCCTGAATCACTGCTAGTGAACACTTGAACGCATCCAGACAGACTCCTAATAAGATATGTCTCAGAATTCATGCTGGGGCATTGTCAACAGGCCAAGGAGAAGTCCTCAGTGCTGAACGCGTGCTTAGATTGATTTTTTTTTTCTTCCCTGTGATTGTGAATCTTTTCAGGGAAAGCTGCCACATTAAGGGAGGCACGTGGTAATGCAAGAAATGTTTGAACTCTCAGACTCTGGCGGAGAGAGAATTCCTGTGTGTCACCTCTTTAACACATTAAGCATTTTATAGATTTTAAAAGCACACTAAACTTCTTCAAAAAAGATACGTCTCGGAAAGAAAGTAGCTGAGTTACAGAAAAGTACTTAGATTTATGACCCTGAAATAATTTGATAAACGACTTGGGAGTTGGGAAAAATAAAATAGATTGGACTCTCGCACATATTACATACCCTGAGCTTTCTCCCAAGGACTACCAAACACACCAAAAAAGTACTAGACAGATAAGAAAAGTCCCTAGTATTTTTCCCAGTCCCCTTTGTCCTTTATCACACCAGCACAATTATTATTCATCATCTCGAAAGGAAGATATTAAGCCAATGTGCAGCTATGTTTTGACAAAAGAAAATATTAATGCTCGATCTTACAAATATAATCACGAAGGAGAGGAAGACTGCCTTTCTTGCTATACATCTTATGTGGTAAGGCACCCCAGGCTCTCTCAGGAATCTTTACTGTTTTTATTACTTACAAATATATCTAAGAGTTTTAGAAACTGTTTCTAATTCATCTGCATCACCTTTTAGGGTGACAAGCTCCTGAAATATATGAGCAACCAGTTGTGTTAATATCTCACCTCCTCTCGTAATTGTTCCAAATTTACTCATCTGAGTATTAAAAAGATAGCTAGTAAAACCTTAGATTTTACCAAAAACAGTAAGTGAGAAGGGGACATTCTGATCACTCCTAGGACTGATCTCTCAAATCATTATTGAAAGGTAGGTAACCAAAAGCTCAGGCAAGAGCAATTCAAAGTAATATTAGGAATCTGAGAGAACTTCCAGGATTTTCATTCAGCCTGTTACCATACAAAAGTATATTGGATGTCAATTTTCCAGGAGGAGAAGATATTTCCAAGAGAGCTTGACACAAGCCCAGGTTGTGAATTATTTGCTTTGAAATACCTTCATATTCTCCTGCTTATAAATTCTGGCCAAGAGAAAAGCAAAAACAAGTAACAAGCTCATCCTAAGCATATGGTCAGATGAACATTCATAAAATGTTTATCAGCCCACAAATAAAATTTTTAAAAATGCTGGACCATCCTCCTCCAGAAAGGAGGAAAGAAGCACAATAAATAAAGGGTTCTTTGTTTTTATATTAAATTTTCGGGGCCAGCACCATCCATCTTGAGTTTCTAAATACCAGAAGCCCCAAAGGAAGCTTTCACTAATATGCTATTTAAGCCAAGAATACATTCATTTCTGGCATCCATTACTCTTGCATGTTTTCTCACCTTCCCTGCCCAGAATGAATTTACTTTAGACCAATAAAGCTGAGAGCTTCAGGCTCTTCAATTGTATAGCCTGGGAAAGGCTGGGAAAGAACCCATCATAGGTTCACATGGTTTTGGAATTTGGTAAATCTTGAAAAAGAAAGATTTTTATTTTTGTATTCTTTTTCTAAAAGAGGCTTTACCCCTACTTTCAATGATGTAGCTGGCTCCACATAACCTTGATCCACCCAAGCTTTACCCTCACTTTCCTGAGAATGCTTCCGAAGTTTATTTTTTATCAGAAATCTGGCATTCGTGCGGCGCCTGGGTGGCTCAGTCTGTAAAGCATCCAACTCGTGATTTCAGTTCAGGTCACGACTCATGGGTTCCGAGATCAATCCCCAAATGGAGCACAGCATGGAGTCTGCTTGGAAGTCTCTCCCTCTTCCTTACCCCCCACTCTCCACCCCATTCTCATGCATACACACGCACACGTGTGCTCTTTCTTTCCCTTAAATAACTAACTAAACAAAATCTTTTTAAAAAAGAAAAGAAATCTGGCATTCACGAGCAGTCATCTTGTACATCCAGAAGGCTTCCTTGGAATACACTTTCCTAGTAAAGTATCTTCCTTTCATGATTCAACTCAGGCATTAGAGCCCAGGTTACTATGCTATAAGCTTCTAGGTCATAGGTCAAAATTCCTTCAAACTCCTTCTCCTTTTGAGGTTCATACCAGATGATTACTCCACAGGTCCTTATCCTTGTGATTATCTATAGTCTTTGCAGGCACTTTCCAACACCCAGACTGTTTGTTGGTATATTCCAATTACTCCGTGATATGTGACTCATACTTAATCCCTTTCACCATGAATGCCACTGTTTATCTAATTTTCTGAGCTTTCTCTTTGCCTGTGCTTCTACCTCAGTTTACCACATGGCTCTATCGCAACAACTGGAAAAACTCCCAACACAGAATTTTCAAAAGTATCCTTTTTTCTGACCATAGCCTTCTATTCATTCACTTTGGTGATTCCCTTTCTTTGATTCAGTCAGATCTTCTGGTTTTTTTTTTTTGTTTTTTTTTTTTTGTGCTTTTCAGTTAATTGCCCGACATTTTATTTTACCAGCATGAGCTTTGCAGTAAGGTAGATATTGGTTTGAATCCTGTGTACTTACTAGCTCTGTCACAAGCTACTCAACCTCTCTGAGTCTGAGTTTCCTTGGCCTAAAATGGGGGAAAGAACGCCCCTTCTCTTGTTAGCCTTCTTTTTTAAAAAAAAAAAAAAAATACAAATGTATGTAAAGAAAGAACCCGTATAACATTCGGTCCACATTAAGTACACAATTGTCCACAGTCAGGTAGATAATAGATGATAGCTTTCTTTTTATTTTTTATTTTTATTTTTTAAAGATTTTATTTATTTATTTTAGAGAGAGAGAGAGTGAAAGAGAGCACAACAGGAGAGTGAGGGGCAGAAGGAGCAGCAGACTCTCTGCTGAGCACAAGCCTGATGCAGGGCTAGATTCCGGGATTCTGGAATCATGACGTGAGCTGAAGGCAGCGACTTAACTGACTGAGCTACCCAGGTGCCCTGATAGATTTTTTTGTTTGTTTGTTTAAAGAACTTGTACCAATGGTTAATTACTTCACTTACCTTCAATATAACCTTTAGTGCCTTCAGTTTCCATATTATTTTGGTGTAGCTAACTACCAATTCTGAGTTCTTGATATTTCATGTTTTTCTCTCCATTGCTCATCTCTTGGTAAGACTGAACAATCATTCATCCACGTAGAATGGTGCCTCTAAAAAGCCATGTTTTCACCACACATTTCCTTCAGGACTTCGCCAATCTTTTTAAACTCCCTAACACATCTCAGTTCTCTCTCTGACAACCTTGCTCTCTATATAATAAGGAGAGTAAAATCTAAATGGCTCTATGTGGAGTCAGTTTACTCTCAAAATTCAACGAAGTGGAAAATTTGTTATTTGTTATTATGACTGGTCTGAATATCTCTTGGGAGACAACTAACTAACTTTGTGAAAAATTACCAAAAAACTTGGTGAAATGTTTGAAATAGGAGGTAAATCAACCAAGAGCTGAGTGCAAACCTTTCTGATAAGAGAGAGAAGATTATACTATACAACACAAGAAGAAAATTTTAGAGGCCCAGGTTCATCTGAGAGAAAACAGAGCTGAGAAAGGCGAAGAGTAGAGAAAAGGGTAAGTTAGAAGACTTTTCTCTAGATGTGATCCTTTTTCAGTCTTACCCACTGGTTCTGTCTTCAGTCAAACCCACCAAATTCACAAAGTCCTGGCAAGAATTATTTTTGTTGTTAGGAGAAAGAAAGAAGGGGCTAAGTGAAGTCTGAAAGGACTTGCTCCTACTGAAGAGACCACTTTCTCTCTAAGCTCACATTCTGTCTCCTTTCTTTCCTTCACATGGAAGAATTTTTCAAAGAAATTCCCACTTCCTGCCTTTACACTTCAAATAATTGTATTCTGCTCTCCACACTACTGAAACTCCTCTCTAAAAGAATAACAATATTGGGGTGCCTGGGTGGCTCAGTTGGTTAGATGGCCGACTACTGGTTTCAGCTCAGGTCATGATCCTCTCTCAGGGTCCTGGGATCGAGCCCTGCAATAGGCTCCATACTTAGTGGGGAATCTACTTGAGGATTCTCTTTGCCTCTTCCTCTGACCCTCCACCAGCTCATGAGCTCTCACACTCTCTCTCTCTCTCTCAAATAAATCTTAAAATAAAAAAAGAATAACAATATATGATGAATCATGAATAATGGTGGCTTCCAAATGAAGACATAATTTCATTCGATTTAGAGCATTATCTATTTATATTCCAAAATATTAATTGTATGTCCTTATTCTACATCCTCTGTTCTAATACACTAATAATGATGTTAACATCTTCTCAGTTTTCCAATTAGAAAACATGGTCTCACTTTGATTTCTCTATCTCATTCTGTAATATCCAACTGATACCTAAATCCTGTTGATTCTATTCCAAAACCATCACTTACACAAACTAACAAAACAAAACAAAATAAAAGCAGAAACAAAAACAACAAGAACAAAATCACCCACTTGAAACTTTACATGCTATCTCCTTTGCCTCAGCAGATAATCCATCCGTTTTAGCTCACATTTCAAAAGCTGCCAGAATTTCCCACTCAGAGTAAATCTGACCTTGTTACTTTCCCCATTTAAAAACACCAGTTTGTTCAAATGACTCCTTATGCACTCTCTGTCTCTACTCTAACATTTTTCTCATTGCATTTTATTGGCTAGTTACTTATCTATAAATTTTTGAGGACAGGGCTGGATGTGTCCGTAGGAGGTAATCATGAGGGTTAGGATACATAGTAGATAACTCACTCATGTTGGATCAAAGAATAAATGATTGAATGAATAGCTGGTCTTTGCTACTTGCTGGAAATAATCTCGTATTTGGCAGAGATGAGTGAAAATGTCTGTCTGGATTCGTGGAAGCGCTACTCGAAGACTATTCAGATAACCCCTTAAAGATCAACATTAACCTTTATAAGGAATTTGTGGATAAAAAATTTAAAAAGTCAAAATCCTTTACTCATGTACTCATCTCATCTTTAAAGTACTGAGTACTGAACTTAGAACAATAATAAAACAGAAAAAAAAAAAAAGTCAGAAGCGGAGTGAGAGGAGATGCATCACGGTGGTGAAGACCTCAGCCTCTCCAGATGCTGCAGCCAGGCTGCCTGGTTTTTAATTTAAAAAAAAAAATGTATTTATTTTTAAATTCTTTATTTAAATTCAATTTAATTTACACATAATGTATTATTAGTTTCAGAGACAGAATTTACTGATTCACCAAGTGCATATAACACCTAGTGCTCATTACATCAAGTGCCCTCCTTAGTGCCCACCACCCACTTATCCCAGACTCCCACCCACCTCCCTCAGGCTGCCTGGTTTTGTCATTTAATAGTCATGCCTCAGTTTCCTCATGTGCAAAATAGGCAGTAATAATAGTAAATACCTCCTAGAGTCTTCATGAGATTTACTGAACTAATAAATATTAGACAACAGGATACCTGGCACATAATAAGGGGCATCACCTCTTATCATTTATTTATTTTTTTCAATCCTCTCACAGTCTTATAAATATGTGGGATTACTAGGAATAAAAGAATGAATCTATTCATTTCAACCCAGAATATCCAGTCCAATCCAACCACAGCCACCACAGGCACTACCGGCTCTAACTAAAAAGAGACTATACCAGATTCCAAATGAATCTGAATTATGTATGTTTTACATGATCCAATACACTAAGACTTTAAAACATTATTATTTTCTTCCAAGGACAGAAAACAAGCATGGATGTTACTAACCACAGTGTATGATTATTGTTGGAATTAGCTGTGAATTAAACTTCCCATCTCTTTCCCTCTCTGACTTGCAATAGTTTTGTCATCACAGTGGAGAAAACATTTTGCAGTAAGAAGGGCAGCCATCACACCTGGAATTTTCCCCACGGTGTCTACCCATCTCTCCATTAAGCTTTTGCTCACGTGTAACGAGAGGCTAGTCCACAGCCTTTCATTTACAGCGTCTGAGTGAAAACTACAGAGCACAAACCGGCCTTGCTTTAGAACACTGGGGTCTGTCAGAATTCTCAACGGGGAAAGGGAACTCTTCATCTGGGCAGGTGAGCGAAGGAAGGGGCTGAAACACAAGACGCTTGTGATGAGGGTACGTTCAATGGCAGGAAGTGCACAAAGGGAAGCTGATGAGCAGGCCCGCCCCCCACCATCCACAACCATCTCCTCCATCCGTTTCCCGGAGTAATCAAAGGATATTCTGAACCTCTCAAAATGCCATCAGTCTTTATTGAGAATGAAATAGAACATCTCTCTCTCAAGCCTTTGCAGGAGCAATCATCGTAACAGGCTGGCCTGAACAGGGAGCTCTGGCAGACAAAGACGGATTTGTCAAAATAAATAAATAAATAAATACAGATATACATAAATTAAGTAACCTCCACAAAATATGAATAGAAAGTTGATGATAATCTCCCAATTCTATTGTATGAAGGGTAAAAGAAACTCACAATTGAGCTCTCCAGGTCTAGTACAGTAAAGAATAGGCTTCTTGATGAGATGTTTCGAATAATGTAGAGCAGAGCTAGGAATCTTGTGGTAATAATACTAAAAAATAACCATCTAAATGATTTAGATAAAACATTCATTAACATTCCAAAGCTAAGTATCATCTCTAGTTGCCCCTCCCTCCTCTTTGTTTCTTTCCTAGCTCTGATTTTCTTCTTTAGTACATTTGAACAAAGAAGGAAAAATGCCTCTTCTGATTGTTCACAAAGGTTTCTTACGCCAGCTGACAATTGCTCAAGTGTAAAATAATTTCATAAAGATCACTGAAATGTTCTTCGACGCCAGACTCTCCTTAAACAAACAGCATTTCCCTGGTCCCTGGTGTCTCGGTGTTCTGGGAACCCCTTTGCCAGTATCCAACTCCTGTACTGATAAAAAGCTACAAACAGTGATACAAGTCCTCTCAGGAAAAATCATTACTTAATAGATAGGTCACTCTGGAGTCTGAAGACCTGATGCCAGTTTGGTTCTTGAGTAACGAAGCTCTTAACTGAGTCACCAACTCATTTTACTAGGTCAGGAATTTTGTTTACTCCAAAATGGAGATTCTGGTGTGAAAATAAAATGCTACATATGTCCACTTTGTAAACTTCAAAGCCTTTTCAGCTATCACTTCTTTTTGAGAATGTTTCAAGAATGGAAATGACTCCCTGATTTTATAATTATATTGTTTATAGTGGACTTTGAGTCCCCAGAAGATTCAAGGAGGAGTGAGGGGACTTTTTGAAACATTATTTTGTAAGCTAGAGTAAAAAAGTTTTCAAAAAATTGTTCCATATATATATATATGTATATATATGACAGAAACTAGAAATCTGTACCATTTTTTTAACAATCTTCCTTTGAATAATTATTGGGCTTATAACATAATTTAATTATTATTTATTGGATATGTTGATGTCATGTGTTCTTTCCCCATAGAGTGTAGACCAGAGAGATCTGGGTTCAAATCTCACTTTCAATCATTCAAGCTGGAAGTCTTAACAAAAAGACACTGCATCTTCACCTCAAGTTTCTATCCTCATAAAATGTGAGCAGTAGTATTCTCTACCTACCTTTGTTGTGAAGATTAAGGATACAAGTGTAAAGAGCTCAGAGTAGAACCTGACACACAAATATGTGTTCAATAAATGGTAGCTATATTTAGGTCTGCGTGGGAAAATTTTGAAACATTTGTGAAACTTGTAAAAATCATTTTATTTTCAAGCCCGTTATTACTAAGTTTCCATGCAAACATTGTTCTCCCTGTTTCTTTTTCTTTTTCTTTTTCTTTTTTAAATTCTTTTAATTTGTTCTTGGCTCTGTCAGTTCCATTCAACCCTCCTTAAACCATTAACTCTTGATTATGGGGAGTCTCACAGAAGAATAAACAGAAGAGGCAAAACAGCAGCAGGGTCTCTGGCTTCTCAATGCACTCCCAGCAGGAGCCTTTTAAATCAATTGATGCTAACTCTCATTAGACTTGAAGTCAAAATGAAGATTTCCATGGTTTTGACCAGTAAAAAACCAGACAGAGCCAACAGAGGACTGAATGTTAGACTTAGACTTGAGAGATTAGAACATGGCTTCCCGCGGCTCCCTTGAAAGTAAAGAATGCTGAGTTATAGGTTTTATCTGTTTCAGTATTGGTTTATACATCTTTAAAATGAAAGAGTTTATGCTAGAAGGGCTGTAAGACCCTTTCCACTCTGATACTCCATGAGTTTATAATTACTTATGCATCCATCTCATACTACAACGGGACATGTGAGTGTTGCAAATTACTATATTTATTTGATCTATTTACATGGGTCAAGGACAAACTACACTGGTTATATTTCAACTAGGGAAAATCTTGTTGAAACAAGTGTCCAGAGAAGGAGATAAGTTAGGAGAAGGGAAGGAAAGGGCAGTGGTAAATGATAGGGAAGAAGATTATTTTGTTGGTATGATAAGGAGAGCTCCTGTCTCTGTGTATGTGGGAGCACAGACTTTAATGGACACGAAATAATGTATCCCTATGTAAGTATGTATGTACCGCCAACCTCTTTTCCTTCATCAAGGTTGGAGCTGGGAAGTTCTAAATATCTTGCTGCTACTTTAGCCTGTGGCAGGAGTGGAGAAATCACTCAGATTTACTAGGACATAGGAAATATTCCGCTTTAATCAAATCTGTAAGCACACATTTGTAGGCATTGGTACTGAGTTTTACACACATGTAGTACTAGGCTTTGTTTATAGATTGGAAAGAAAGAGAATAATACTAAGATTTATTATAAGAAAAAATGTTGAAGGGTATACAATCATTCACTAACAAAAAAGGCAGATTCTCTAAAGAATAAAGAAACAGCAGTAGAGGAAATCATAATGTGCTACAACAAAGAGGTTCTTCCCAAAGTCCAAATCTACTAGAAGTGATTTCTATGATCCCTGAGGCTAGAATTAGAGAAGGGGGTCTAAAAATGTTTACTTGAGAAATTAAAAGATACTTTGATTTTGTTTGTAATTTCTAATATAATTTAAATGAAGAATCTAGAGCAGGTACTATAAAGGGTTTTGCATAATGTTTAACAGGATGTCATGACCTAAATTCATTGAAAACCCACAGGAAGTCAGTGAGAAATGAAAGAATGATAGCAATGGGGAGAAGAAAAAGAGAAGAAAAGTTTACAAAAATAGTGTAATAAAATAATATATCCAGATTTTAAGGAAGTCACTGGTAGAGAAAACATTGTGCGAAAAGGTCACCTGATATTTTACTGTATAAAAACTATCATTTGAGAGGGTGAGGAATATTCTCAAATTAGTGGTAAATCAGAGATCTTAGAACCATTTTTTTTTTTAAAGATTTTATTTATTTATTTGACACAGAGAGATCATAAGTAGGCAGAGAGGCAGACAGAGAGAGTGAGAGGGAAGCAGGCTCCCTGCTGAGCAGAGAGCCCGATGCGGGACTCGATCCCAGGACTCTGAGATCATGACCCGAGCTGAAAGCAGCAGCTTAAACCACTGAGCCACCCAGGCGCCCCCTTAGAACCATTTTTAATATCCCTGTCATTGCTAAGAATTTAGAAGAATAAGCAAAGGCAATTCGACATTATATTCTCATTTAGTAAAAAATATTTCTCAAGTTAAGTAAAGAGACAAATATGTAATGCTTTAGGAAAGATACCTCTTTGTTAAAATAAATTAACTACCTACTCACACCTCCAAACTAAAACAGAAAGCCCCAACATGATCTGTATTTTGAAAGAGATCAACAGTGGGAAAATGCTTAGAGCTCTGGGCAATTTTGTGTGTGTGAGCTAGGGGGTAGTAAAAAATAAATTTCAGAGACTGGTCAACTGGAATGACCAATGGAATTTCCCAGGATTGATGTTCAAAAATCCTTCAACCATTGTTGACAATAGGATTATATATCATATAAAGAGAGATCTTATATAACATATATCATTCAGATTTATCTCATTGATGAAAATGACAGGTATAATCTAAATCGATGAAAACAAAAGAAATGAAAAGAATTAGGGCTCAAATATTCAGTAATATTGTCTTTTATTGCGTACAATGTAAACACTATATTTAGAAATAAAGCCCATTTAAAGAAATGCAGATGTCTGTTAGGGAGACATCTTACTAATTTCTGTAAAGTTATGAGGGCCTGAATTATAATCATGACAAAAGAAAGAGAAAAGAGACATTTGAGAGCCGTTTTGAGGAAGGAAGGATTTTGTTTTGAATTAGATGATTTTAATGAGAAGCAAGAGATTTCAAAATCATATCTCAAGCCTTCATAACAATGATAAATAGGAAATTTGGGAGGAAGCCCACCCCACCTCCTCTGATAACCTAAAAGAGTTCTCAACATATATAGAATGGAAATATTACAAAAACACAGATTTTTAAAAGTATTCTCAAAAAGACATCTCCTTGCCCTTGTTCATGTGGGTTTTGTTTGTTTGTTTGTTTGGTTGGTTGGTTGGTTTTATTGTTTAGCTTTTCTTCTGACCCATTTCAGACCTGCACTACCAAAACTCCTGTTACAAGCTGCACCCTCATTCACTAATAATGATACAGCTCAAATACAGCTCATTCTGTAGACACTTAAGCTGATTTGTTTTCCTTTGCCTTTTTCCTATAATACCAGGCATATTGTTTGCAAAAAGTCATCTCCTCAACTAGAATATAAATTCTTTTCAGCCGGGACTTTGATTTGCTACTCTGTACCCTCATTGTCCAACACAGTGCCTAGCCCCTGTATTAATTCATTTATTCCTTCACCATAATAAGTTGAACAATTTAAAAATTACTATGTAGATGGAGAAAACTTTGAAACAAAAAGTATCTAGTGATATGAAATGTCATAGTAGGAAGAGCTCCTTGTTTAGGCTTAATAGACTAAAAAAACAAAAAATAAAAAATAAAAAATCCCAAGCATCACATCAAGGATATCATGCAGGAATCCTTGACGTATTTTGGAAGAAATGTAAAACCAATATCCTGAGACTACAATCATTTATCATCAGGAAGCAGCTGTTGTTAGAATTGATATTGATCCTTGGTAAATTGCTACCAGAGTAACCTTGTTATATCATCACGAAATTCTCCCACTACATCATTTAGCTATGAGATGCTTCCTTCACTTATGTCCTTAAGTTTTTCTCTTCTGTATTAAATCACATAAGAACAGAAGTATGTAGAGGTAACCCAAAATGTTTTTGGCCATTTTCCAGTTAAATACTCTCTAGAAGATATATAAATGTATAAAATGTAATAACTAGTTCAAAAAAGTCATTCGATAATAAGGTAATTTTTAAAATTATAAGGAACTTACCAGGATCTAGTTCAATTTTCTCATCACCGATGTGAAGAAACTGAATTTGGTTAAATGATATGATTAAGGCTGTAATGCCAAAGAGTTTGTTCTAGAATGTGAGACTCCAGACATACAACTTACTTTCTTTTATCCAATTACCATTAAATGTATGAAAAGTATTAGTTTCATACATAGTAAGACGTTTAATAGCAACTTGAGGAACTTCCCCCAGCCCACTGTTACTTTAGGTATGGCCTCCATGTGAGATTGTGGAAAGCTGGGCTCAATTTCTAGCTTTGCTTCTTATTATTTGTGTTATCTAAACTCTCCATATTCAATTTTCTTAACTTTTAAAGTGAGACAAATATTAATATCTACCCCATAGGACTCAGTGAAATAAAAGTGAAATAGTTAATTTAAAACACTTAGCATAGTACCTTGATCATAGAAAGCACTCAATAAGTTTTAGCTGATATTACTATTATTCATTTCATTATTTCAAAAAATAAGAAATCATGGCTACGATTTTTTGAGCAGCAAAGACAAACACATTTGAAAATTCTATTTTAAAATGTCATTATTAAAAATGACATCACTGTTCCTACATTATCTATTTGCTTGAATTTGTTCAAGTTTATATACATCATTAGGAAGAACATTTAGCACACTATCATAAATCCTATAGAGAAGACCAAAGCATTCTTGTATTTCTATTTAATTTTGTGTGGTGAATTGGTAAAAATCTTAAAAGGAATTACCATGTGCGTGGTAACCTTCCCAGGATACTTTTATCAAAGTTACAAAATTTAATCTGAGGGAAATGTGATAGTAGCACAAAATAAAATAAAATATATGAAACCCCATTTTATGAGCAGCCAAATATTCAGTCTATAATTAATTATTTAGAAACTGGTCTCATTTTTGAGATACTAAGATCCTTTATTTTTCTTCGTCCTTTATTTATTCTGCCTACATTTCCTATTTTTCAACTCATTTATAAAAACTATTCCAGGAAAGAAAGGACAAAAAAGAAGGAAAAAAACAGATCTGTTTATATAGTTATTCTTAGAGGATGTAAAAGAAGTGGAAAAAAGTTTAAATTGCAAGGAGAGATCCATTGTGGGTCGCCTGCTACACCAATGGGCAGCAGATATAATTCCTTTGTCTTCACCTGGTCTGGAATTAACTAAGAATTAGCTGATACGTTTTTGCAGTAAAACACTGCATCTCTAAAACTATTTATCACCAATGACTGAATGATCCTGCAACAATTGAAACCTTGTCTACAAAAATGCACTGAAGCTTTTAAATTAAATAAAAATTTCCAATATCATTAAAGCTAATGGATCTTAAGCCACATCAAATTATTAGCTATTTTTATTAATTGCTGCTGCATTTGGTGTACAACTCACTATGCCAAAGAAATACAAATCTGGGTAATTAAAAAAAAAGAGAGACAAAATTTTTTTAACAGATATCTATATAGAAATTCAAAAACATTGCAAGCATTTAATTGAAAGTATCAGCCATTATGTACTTAAATAAATATATCAAGAGAGAAAGAAGGCAGCAATGGAACCTAAAACCTATTGCAAACTGAATACACAAATGGACAGAGGCCAGATCATACATATAAATAGAAGTCTAACTCCCAGCTATGGCAACTTGACTAGGAAATCATATCTACAATCAACAGCCTAGGAAGCCAACCCACTCTAAATCAGACTTGCAGGAAGTCAGATTGTTACCTCCAGCAGCAATCCATGAAGCTAAACAATAACATCTATAATAATTGAACCAAAGCAGTCAACACTTGATTAACTAAAGTTTCATTAAATTGTGTGTCACCACTTTCAATTTAGGAGAAACCAGAGAAAGACAAATATGCACCTCTAACTAATCACATTGAATGCCTCACTTCTAATTACCCCCCTTACAGCTTCCGTACACCAAAAGCCTGGAACCAAGGCATACTTGAAGCCCTCCTTTTTCTCCACTATAAAGCTTTCCCACTGTTTTGCCTGCCTTTGAGTCTCTGCACATTACAAGTGTCAGTGGCTAACTCCCTTGCTATATAGCAAGCTCTGAATAAAGAGCCTTTGTATTTCTGTTTTGGTGGGTCTTCATTTATCTGCACACTACTAAGCATCTGCTACATATCCATCAATGCAGAACACACTTCGATATCCTAAAAAGTTTATCTTCACAGTATTTGGAGATAATTTTTTTTACCCCATTTCACAGATGTGCAGAACTGAAGTTTGTAGAAGTTTGACAGTTTCTCATGCTTTCGCATTCACATCATGCTAGAGTAATAGTTTTTGGTATATTATTGTGATAAGGTATTTAAGATAAAATTAAAAGGGTACTAACACTAACAACAATAATAACATAACAACTATAAATTAGTTGGTTCTCTTTTTTTTTGGCATTATTTGCATTTGTATCTATTAATCTGCTGGATAAATGTCAACATTGTATTTTTAATTGACTCATTGCTTTAAATTTATAACGAATCAAGATACATACAGAATGTGAAATAACCAGAAGCACCATAGAAGAAATGACTTCCATATCTTATTTGCTGTAAAAGCACATCAGCAGAAATAATTTGCTTGTCTAGTAGTAACTAAAGGAACAGGGTTTTTGTTTGTTTGTTTGTTTGGTTGGTTTTGTTTTGTTTTTATAGATAATGTGTAGAAAACCTTATAAGAGGAGCACCTGGATGGCTCACTCCATTAAGCATCTGCCTTAGTTCAGGTCAGGATCTCTAGGTCTGGGATCAAGCCCCAGGTCCGGCTCCCTGCTCAGTAGAGAACCAGCTTCTCCCTCTCCCACTGCCCCGCCCCAACTTGCGTTCACACACAGGCTTGCGTGGTCTATCTCAAATAAATGAATAAAATCTTAAAAAAAAAAAAAAGAAAGAAAACCTTATAAAAAATGTAGTTATTTACTATATTGACAAGGAAATAACTAAAAATGAAATTTGAGTGATTCTGGAAAAGAATAAGTAGTTGCCTGGCACTTTTTAAAAGGCAATTATTTAACAATCACAAAAGTCAACTACCATTGTATTTATTTACAAATGAAGAAAGAAGTTGGGAAGACATTTAAGAACATTACCTAAAACTTATCATTTAGTTAGCAAAATAGTCTATATTCAAAAACTGAAATAATTTTTGGTTTCAAGGTTCAAAAGATATGCTCAAGAAACATTTGATTAAAATTCACTCTAAGATATTCCCTTACCACATAGGTTGGCACAGAACCTAAAGATGAAGTAATTTGTTTTCTAACTATAAAATAATATAACTTAGCTTTATACAGGGAAAACAGCATTTGCACAAATTAGAAATTACCATAGAAGCTACATAAAACTAGATTTTTTTTAAAGAACAGGAAAATACAGGTGATTAATATTGCCTTCTAATATCTGAAAATAAAATGGTATTTAAGAACAATTCCCTTAACAAAGACCTGAAAAACTAAAAAGATATCTACGGATAACATTGTTTAAATAATAATGTGGAATAAGAAATGATGACTAAAGACCAAATAATTTCTCAGGTGGCTTGTACTTTGTCTCACTAATTTCATTTAGTTAATTCAAACCTTTATTAAGAATTCCTTGCATTGAGCCTAAATTAAAATGAACAGAGTTGGAACCTGAGAAGCCTTATAAAAGAAAAAGGTCAAGTTGCTGGCCTTTATAGCATTTCATATTAAGGAAGGAAAACTACTTTTGGAGATGTCTCTCTTCTTTTTGTTGTTTGTTGTTTTTTTTTTTTATTTGTGAGAGTGAGAGAGAAAGAGAGCCCACCAACAAGCAGGGGGAGAAGCAGGCTCCCTGCTAAGCAAGGAGCCCAATGTGGGACTTGATCCCAGGACCCTGGGATGGTAACCTGAGCTGAAGGCCGACATTTAACCAATGGAGCCACCCAGGTGCCCCTGAAATGTCTCTGTTTTAATAAAAGTAATTAATATGTCATATAAAGTTTTAAATACCAGAGTTAAAGTTGGCCACTTTGCTAAGCATAAAATGGGGGAAAAACTTATTCCTTTATACACCTAAAAGACTTGTTCCTTCCTATAAACAGTACTGATGTTCAATGACTATCAACTGATTTAATATTTAAACCTTTTAGTTATCTTCTCCCCATTGGGATGGAATGGCATATTTTTCATAGGAAAGAAAAACTGAGTTGTTTTGTTTTGTTGTCTCTTTCTACATCAGCCCTTCTGAATGGGGCAAATGAACAAAAGGTATGGAGTAGGTTGGGGAATGCATTTCATAAGAAAATCACCTGGAGGATTTTCCAAGCAACAGGTACCTCAAACAGTGAGGTAGATGTCAAGAAAAACATTGTATCATGAAGATAACATGTTCCAGTAACTTTGAAGCAATAGTATACGCAGTAGAGACAGACTGCCTGCATTAGAATCCTACCATTCCCTGGCGAACTGTACGACACCAGTCAAATACCTTAACTGTGACAAGTTTTCTTCATTTGTCAGACGGAGAGGATAATAGAACCCAAAGAAATTGTTGTAAGGATTCAGAGACTTAGTATACATGTGTTTGTACAGAGTAAGCACCAGGTGAGTGTTGCTTTATTATTGCTATGAATCTGAAACAAAGCAAACAACTTCATTTTGGAAAATAAGCAGCAGGTGGAAAGTTTTCTCATGCTTATGGGCAAGATGAATAGTTCATTTCACTGGCTGTGATAATGTCCTTAAATGTAGGAGCATGGACGCTTCTTGAAGGTGGAGTTTTGTGAAAATTCTTCGAACCTCAAGTAACTGATAATGTCTCACATGCAGACGTACTCAATTCACATTGAGTGAATAATGAATGAATTTTTTAAAATAACTGAACATATGGATTGAAAATTTTCAGAAAAAGAATGGTATTCATATAGAGTGGGCTAAATATTTGGTATTAAATGCAAATTCTTTTCAGAAGTTTCCTTTGAAACTTCAATCTACCTCTTAGAAATGATTCAGCAGTCTTCCCAAAGTGATTGTTAAAGTCCAAAGTATTGAAGTTTTCTGTATATACTTCAAGTTGACAGAGAATACTTAGTCTCTTAAGGGAAAGAGAGTTGTACTCGTATAACCTCTTGACTATAGTCATACCATCTTTTTAAGAGAGCCTACCTCATTAAGAATTTTCATTTATTTATAAACGCATAGAACGAGGCCCTATAGCTCAGGGGTTAGAGCACTGGTCTTGTATAAACACATAGATTTATTAGTTTGAATGGGTTGATTTTTTGTTAATTGAATTGGTAGATTCTTTAAAACTACGGTTTAACTAACATAAGACAAAGAAAACATTTCTCATCTTGAAATCCTAAAGATATTTCAGAGTACTTATCATATTACCCATGCTTATGCTGCAAAATTAACTAGACATGGTCTATCTTTCATTGATAGAGTACGTTTTTAATCTAGGAATCCTGTTGAAATGAGCTGCATAATTATTTTGTAATTCTAGGGCTTACAATATATTTGTATGATTTTATTTTTTATTATTTATTTATTTGTTATTTTTTAAAAGACTTTATTTATTTATTTGACAGAGAGAGGGAACACAAGCAGGGGGGTGTGGGAGAGGGAGAAACAGGTTCCTCGATGAGCAGGGGACCTAATGCAGGACTTGATCCCAGGGGATCATGACCTGAGTCAAAGGCAGACACTTAACAACTGAGCCACCCAGGGGCCCCTGCATGATTTCATTTCTCAGAAACAATATGGGAAGTGGTAGATGATTATTTCTTACCCTATTTGAGTCAATTCTCGCTCTGGAAGTGTAGATGGGAGGTGGGATGTTGAAAGCCTGAGGGACCAGATACTCCTCAGCATCCATCATGTCTTCCAAATCCTCTTCATCCAAGAGATTCTGAAAGAACTTGCTGTCGTTTGGACTGGGAAGCTTCATGCGATCATCACCCTAAAAGTTTGCCCAGCAGACAAACAAAAGATAATTCTTCCTTTCTTCTGAAACACGAGGACTTTGCAGCAAATTTATGGAATATCAAAACAAGTGGTTGAAAATCCATGCACTCGTTTAAAAACATAATTCTTTAACACAAGTACCAGTCATGAAGAAGCCTGTAACACACTTAGATGTGACAGGGTAGGATAAATACATATAACAGATTGTGATAAATGCCATCAGAGATGAGTAAAGCAGGATGCTGTGGCATCATCCAGAGAGAGGCATCATCTCTTTCAGATCTGAGAATAATGGTAGGCTTCATTGCCAGGATGTTTGAGCTGTGACTTTAAGAATAAATAATAAAGGGCAATTGACTCATCAACCTTTACTTTATTGAGTTGATTTGACATCGGAGCTTTCTCAGGACACACAGACTCCATGATTTGTCCTATAACATAACACTGTTAACGTGCTAGCTTTCAAAATCACAGCACAAGGGGCAAATAATATAAATGAAGGTGGGAGAGACACCAAAATCCTACTCTTTTTTCCTTCACTATTTCTTAAATATGATTTTTTTCATTTTTTCAAAATTATGGATATTTTTGTAAACAAGTTGTTTTTGTGCAAATTAATTTGGGAAAAAGATAACTGAAAACTATTCTAAAACCTGGCTTTTATCTTCACGTCAGACTATTATAGGAGGATAAATGCTACCTTGTTTTCCTGAGGAAAATTAATTCCTGAGGAAAAAGTAACTCAGGGTCTATTTGGTTATGATTTAGGTAAAAATAATCATAGGTAAATATACTACAATTTTTAAATTGTATCTAATCCATTTTTTCTACTGTTTAATATAAAATGTTCTCTTATATTAAAATATTAAAATATTTTAATATATAATATATATTAAATATATATAATATATATATTATATAATATATAATATAATATAAAAATTAAAATATTCAAATGTACATCAATTCACTTGAATCTGAGTTATTGCTAGGATACTGCATATCTTCCCAAACAAGACACATTAATAAACATTTTTTAGGAAATTAAATGTCAGTATATTGAAACTTTTCATTCACTGTCTTCAACCATGGACAAGATTCAAACAAAAATCCATCTTTCTTTTATTCTGAAAAGGGAAGATGATAATAATGGACATGATTTAATGCATGTTAATAAAAAGCAGAGTGCTCGAAGACTTGTCTGGGAATAAGGACTTTTTATGTATATGGATAATCATAATCATCTGCCTGTTTGGTACTGGGGGCCCTTGAATGCCAAGGGAAGATTCTTAGAAGTAGTTGTGACATCAAGTGAAAGGTTCTTGTCCGTAAGTCTTTTCACATGATATTCTGCTTAGTTAATCGACTTATGAGTAGGGATTTCCACAGTTCTAAAGACCAGATCTGTACCAACCTGAATAACTAGGTATCTTTGAGGGTCTCGAGCCATCCTCGAAAATTCGGCAGCCAGTTCCTTAAATTTAGGTCTACTGTCAGCATCAATCATCCAACCTAGAAATTGACACACAACACAAAAGTCACTTTATCCATAATTATAAAGAAGTAGGATGTAAATTTTATGAAAACATAGGCTAGGTTTGAAAAATGTTGTTTTAATGACAATGATCTAAAAAAAACACACACACACACAAAGAAAGCTAAGGAAAGAAACAATCCAATAGGTGAGCTTCTATCTCAATCAGTTTGTTGATATTCAGAAGTAAATGAAATATATGATAGAATAACAGAAATTTTTAAGGGCACCTGGGTGGCTCAGTGGGTTAAAGCCTCTGCCTTTTGGTTCAGGTCATGATCCCAAGGTCCTGGAAGGCAGCTATGCTCACCACTATACCACCAACGCTGCACAGATCCCAGGGTTCTGGGATCGAGCCCCGCATTGAGCTCTCTGCTCAGCAGGGAGCCTGCTTCCCTCTCTCTCTCTCTGCCTTCCTCTCTGCCTATTTGAGATCTCTGTCTGTCAAATAAATAAAATCTTTTAAAAAGAAAAAAGAATAACAAATTTTTATTTTGTTGATCTAATTTAAAATTAATTTTTCTTCTTAGAAAATATAACCTAAGCTAACTATGGGAACTTACAGAAGCTCTGATTTCTTTTTTATTTCCTTAAGTATGGAGAGAATGTCTTTTTTTTTTAACTTTTTTTTGATGGTAATAGAAGAGGTGATTGGGATATAATTTATTATTTCATGTCAGGAGCGACATGGAGCTTTGGTTACAATGCAGTACACCAGCACATAGGGGGAGAAGGGAAATGAAAACAACTTTCTCATGCTACTTTTTTTCCTGGTGGGGAAAAAACAGTGCAAAATGATTGGTAATGTTTGTTCAGCAATAGCCATTAGCTTATCTAAGTACTAGCCTTTGCAGCATAAAAATACTATCAGCAATTTTCAAGGTATGTGTTATTATTTAGCTGGGAGTCTAGATAAAGTGGGTCTTATCTCCCCAGGCTCTGTTTAGCTGATGAGATCACAAGAATAAAAGCACCAAGCTTTTCCTTACTTTCTTGCCAAATGACTCTCTTCCTAGGTAATTAAAACTCATAAAAGCAAGGTAAAACTCTCTATTAGGCAAAATATTTTCCTGATTTTTCATTGTTTCATCAGAGCAGCTAAATGAAGTATGTAAATCACTTCTGATGCTAGTTATGAGATCAAATCATATAATGCATCATGTTCTTTAAAGTTCCTTCCATAGATGACTACTGAATGATGTTTGATCCAATAAAGCTGTAAGGTTTATTTCCTTTTTCCGGAAGTTCAATTTTTATTCTTGTTCTGGGAAGTCTTTGGGAGTCATTTCATGTATCATTAATATCAGCTGAATTTTTTCTCTCTTAACAAAGCTCAACTATTTACATCCACTTAGGGAAAAAAAAAATGCTGTTGATACCAAGATGCTAATGAGGAAATAGGTGTTTCTGGAACTACTGGAATCAAAAAAGGTTAACTTCGCTGGGAGGTATCAGTTTCTTTCTAACTAAATATTGAGTAAATAGAACTATGCTTAGAGAAAAGGGCATGCTGACCTGAACTGGAAAGCACATTTTTATTTCTTCCCTCACTGACAGAATGTATCACACATGTCATGAATATAAATCTGAGCAGACCTAGGTCCAAAGTCTCGTATTAATAAGATGCTTATTCACCTTCACCAGTTTGTTTCTTTGCTAACCCTGTGTAAATCAAAAGGGGAAAACTCCAGATTACACAAGAAAGATTGCTGAATGTTAATCTCACTTAAATTAAGTAGGAAACTCCAGAGACTTCCCTAATTCTATTTAAATTAAGAGCCTAGGCTGCCAAAACACATTTATAATACATATGTGTCTGGGGCATAGAAAGAAGAAAGAAAAGTAAGAGCGTCTGATGTAAACAAATGATCAAATTAAAAAAAAAAAGCAAATATTCGTAATCTTTTGATTTCACTGTAGAAATTCATGTCTTCTCACTTCCCATTCTGCCCTAATTTCCTGTTGACTAAAACTGGTAAACCTATTTCCATTTAATTCATCTTTTTTAACTATCAGTTTCAAGCTTTCTTTCTTTATATTTAGATCATTTGTTTAGACCCTTATTTTCCTATAAAGATTACTAACATTATTGTGACTAATTACATCTCTATGTGAAAGACAATTTGATTGTCATGGAAATGTTACGAATCAAAGTGAAATGAATCAGAAGAGTAAGAGTCATATAATTTCAACTTTATAACGTGGAAGCATGCATACTGATGCATATTGCTTCCTATTAACAACAAGCCAAAAACACAGGTGTTCACACGATTTTTCATAATTACTTTTGAGTTTTCACATTTTCCAATATATAAAAACATTAGGCAGGTAGATTAATCCATACTATTATTTTGCTAAGTGTGATGATGGCGATGATAAAATTATTTTGCAATCTTACATTTGACCATGACCATGTAAACGTCAATAGTGCAAATCGGAGGCTGGGGCAAACGTTCTCCTTTCTCTAATAAATCTGGGATTTCTCGGGTTGGAATTCCATCATACGGTTTTCCTCCAAAGGTCATCAGTTCCCATATAGTGACTCCTAAATTAGAGATCAAATATTTACATAAGCATATTAACAACATAATTTGAAGAAACCAGCAGTAGGCCAGTGACAAAAGAAAACTCCCTGGAAGGCAATAAAACATAGTCTAAAGAGGGGTGCCGGGGTGGCACAGCTGGTTAAGTGTCCAGATTCTTGGTTTTGGCTCAGGTGGTCATCTCAGGACCGTGAGATGGAGCCCCACCTCAGACTGTACTCAGCGCCTGGTCTGCTTAAGACTCTCTTCATCTACCCCCCCCAAACTCTAAAGTACATAAATAAATCTTAAAAAAAAAAGTAGTCTAAAGAAAGGCTCTTCAGATTTCTATATCCATTAGGAAAAGCCCAGTGACAAAAATCTTTGTGGGAAATTCAATTGTCTTACGATTGTCTTGAAATTTTTAATGAGTAGCAGAGACAATTCAGAGCGGATGTCAGAATACAGAGTCTGTTCCCCATTTCTACTTTTAAGTAATATTAATGTTTGCTGGTCCAAGTTAATTTTCACTACACAGCAATAGAGCCTCTCAAACAATTTATTATATATATATGTGTGCTCAGTATCAAGTAATTATGAATGCAGATAAAATCTGATGTTGACTAATTTTGAGATTAACACTTTGCGATTTCAAGTCCTATAGGCTAAGCTGGGATGCCAGAATGATTACCTTATGTTATGATAAATCATCCTGGCTCTCTTTTTGACTCACACAAAGAGAACAGATGGAATAAAACACATTCCTATCTTTAATACCTGTGAGAGCCTGAGGGATCCAAATATAACATAATACCTGTGAAATAGGTATCACAAAATTGAAGGGAATCAATAGTAGTTGATTCCTTAGGTAAGAAATCACTTTCTTGAACCACTAGAACAGTGATTCCCTCTGTAAAAGCAAATACCCTAAACACCAGCCTGCAAATAGCGAATTCTGATAATCATAACGATTCTGGTTTGAACAATAGTATATACGCTATAGGACTCTTTATGATCTCATAAATATACAATTAAAAAGTTACCATTTCTTAAGAATAAGGATTTTAAGTTCATACATAGCAATCTGTGCATAAGATTCTTACCGAGTGAATTTTGATGGGTTCATATAATACACAACATATGTTTTAATTAGGACTATGCTTTCTTTCCTACTGGAATGAATTATTTATTCAAACTGAGGTCTTTTTTAGCTTATAACAGTTATTACTGGCTGATAATAAAAATACAAATCTTAAGATATAAAAGTACATGTGAACTTCAAATTATCCTTTATCATATCATTAACAATTAACTGATTTTTCTTGTTAATATTTTCATTTACGATTCTTAGGTATAATACAAAAATGTAACTAGTAACACAATTTAACTGTTTGATCTTGATTAAATCTTACTTAATTTTGCATATTGAAGAATGGCTCTGTAGAACCAGTAATTAAGATTGAGTGTCCATGAGGCATGCTGGAACAAGTTAAGAAGAGGATGGCTGTCCATTTCTATTCATTCAGTCAATATAAATACATATTTATAGAATATGTATTTAATGAGGGCATTTTGTTAACTTATGTATGCAGTTATAAAAGAAAATATGCTTTCACCTCTCTATCAGAACTTCTAAAAAAAAAGAACTTCTAATATAAAATATTGCGGGGCGCCTGGGTGGCTCAGCGGGTTAAAGCCTCTGCCTTCAGCTCAGGTCATGATCCCAGGGTCCTGGGATCGAGCCCCGCATCGGGCTCTCTGCTTGGCTGGGAGCCTGCTTCCTCCTCTCTCTCTCTGCCTGCCTCTCTGCCTACTTGTAATCTCTATCTGTCAAATAGATAAATCTTTAAAAAAAAAAAAAAAATAATATAAAATATTGCAAAGCAATTACAAATCAAAATAATAGAAACTATAATAAAGAGAATATAAACTATAATAAATATAAAAACAAAGGAAGGAACATCAAAACCCCCACCTCTGCCAATAATAATCCAATTATATCTTTGCAGGAGTGACCACAAGATAGGGTTAAACAGAGACGGACATAGAAGGACAGTCCCAGGAAAACTGAATCAGAAACATCCTCAAAACTTGCAATCCTATCATTTGAACATAAACCACAGCCAATGCATATTTATTTTTATAAAATTAATTTTTATATTAATTTTATAAAAATAAATACACATCTGGTGGCAATTTTCCACAAAGGTGCAGTGTAAACAACATTATTTTTCTCTCTGCCTTATATGCCTTTTGCAATCAACTATGATATATCATAAAAATCTTAAAATGCCTTTTGGATATGGGTTGATGACCTGGGCTATGTTTCAAAGCAGAGTACTAATCTATTTATCTATCTATCTATCTATCTATGTACTTATTTTAGAGGTCGTTTAAAATTGCTTGCAGCAGATTGCCACATTTAATTGAAGGAAACAGTCATAGAAAAAAAAAGGAAAAGAAAAGTGATATATATGTCACATATTAAAATATAAATGTCAAATATTAAAATATAAAATCTAATTTGTTTCATGTAATATATATACTAGATTTGAGTTCTGTGTAGTCTTCATAGTTCAACAACTTAAATTTTTCAATAGTTTCCCTATACTTGTCTAAATCTCAAGCACAGCACACTTTCTACTTCAAAGCTTATTTAAAAAAATTTTTTTTTGTTTTCTCAGTGTTCCAGAATTCATTGTTTATGTACTACACCCAGTGCTCCATGCAGTATGTGTGCAGAATACACGGAACCTTTGCAGAAATTTTAAACAGACAGCATATGTGTGTGGAGGGAAAAAACACTTTACGGAAATGTCTTAACTTTTTTTTTAAAGATAATTTGTGCTTCTCTGGATAAGAGGTATAATTTTTTAGTGATTAAATGGATTAAGTCTTTTTTCTAAAAATAAAGAACAAAGATAAAGCTAGACTTAAATTTGAGTAAACTTAATTGTACCATACTTTCAAGTCACACCACCACCTTTTGCTTAAAGGGCATCATGCTTCCAATTTGTAAGAAATACTGGTTCTTTGCCACATATTTAAACTTAGAAAGGGTGTTGATTCATTCTTACTACTACCCAGATGGACTTCAGTTGCAAATAGCCAGATAGATCTAATTATCTCATCTCAACAATTGAGTTAAATGCGATTAAATGAATGCTCTAAGTTTAAAATCACTCTTTCCCGGTTCATATTATTCATTCTCTAATATATCTATTTATTCCAAAGTAGTTTGTAAATTAAAATCAAAACTGCAATTAGCAATCTTCTCTCCTATTTCTCCCCTCACGTTTGCTCTCACCTTACTGCTTTCAGTAATTGTTCTTTGTTACAACAATAACCTCTTCCTTATTATAGAAAAGACATTCTTTTATTTTTAATATATGTTTTCAAAGAGTTTTTGAAAAATCAAGGCTATGATGCTCTATGATATTGTTCCTAAACTAAAATTGGTTATTTTCTTTTTTTTTCTGTCCAAATGATCAGAAAAGTTGCTACCAAACCAAAGGTTATGGTAGACAACTGAGATTTTAATATATTACATTTTAGAGAACCAAGAAAAAAACAGGAAAAAGCAGATAAATGATACAGTTTAGAGGGGGTTTTTTGTTTTGTTTTGTTTTTAAGTGGAAGAGCAAAGAGTTAACTCCTTTAGGAAACAAGGCTTATAAGTAGGCATTTCCAACAAAATAAAATAAATTGGCTTAAATATTTTACATGAGCCTAATATATTTATTTTTGCCCTAAATCCCTTAATTCACAAGGAAGATTTATTTACCATAGCTCCAAACATCACTCTGATGGGTAAATTTTCTGTAGTGTATACACTCCAGAGCCATCCATTTAATTGGCATCTGAAAAAGAAAAAGAGAAATAAAAAGTGAAAGTCTTATAGTTATTTAAAAAGTCATTCTTACATTCATTTCCCAAAATATAAGTCTCTGGGCTTGCCTCAATTGTATTTTTTGATTGTGTATTTTTTGTATGTATAGAAAATACAGATATAATAACAATAAACATTTTTTTCAGTATAGAGAACAATAATTTAAAATTTATAAAATCTGTAAAGTGAATTAACCTAAAGATATATTTATTTTTAAAAGCTTCATAAACAATGAAAAGTAAAATAGTATCACTTTCTATAGTTCTTATTTAATGTTCAGCAATTAATTCAGTTACTGGTTAATATTATGACCCACAATATCGATTCTAGACATTTAAGACATATGCTTCTAAAAATATGATCTACTACATTTTTCCCCCCAAAATGAAATTCCTTACACTTTCACTTATTCTTTTTTACCCTCAGAAAATTTCTGGCTACCAGTAAGATGGTCTATTTCTATACTTGCCCCCATTTCTCCTTTCATATAATTTGGTCACTTGAAACACCTAAAATAATGAATTCCAAAGTTAGGCTTGCTTTGTTCCCCAGCCACAGATGATCTCCCTTGTCTTGGTTAGCCAGTATTGAAAACATGTACCATTTTCAGACCAGGAATTATATAAAAGAATGTGTGAGGATCAGTACCAATCTATCATCGCTGCAAGAAAAACAACTCAACTCACATATGCTGCTGATAAGGGGTCAGCAGAGTTAAGTTTCAACAAGGAAGGGCAGCATTATATAGCTGGAAATATAATTAGATTCTACAGAATAAAGATAAACACTTCTACTTTGCAGCTGAAAGCTTAAAACTAAACAGGCCTTTGAAATCATGAGGTTTGCTGCTCACCAAGGTGACACCAAGGCAACTGCATGAAAGAATCACGGTATTCAGTGAAAAGGAACAGAAGACACACCAAAAGTGATTTCCCCATGGGCAAGGAGTTAGCCGACTTTATGGACTACGGGCGTTGTGTTAAAGAAGTAAGTTTAAATCACAGGTGGCTTGATAAAGACTTAATGGTTACCAGGCATTTAAAACTATAATGAATCTTGCTTTGGACAAATCCTACAGCTGTATTTTCTTAAGACAAGTGAAGTCATGTGATTTATAGATTTCTACTGTGCAATCTTACAGTGAATTTCAAAGTTGTGGTCTCAAACTGCTGCAATTTGGTAGTAAACTGGCAGAACAGCCTAATAAAAAAGAAAGATTGGGAAATACTATAAAATAAAAGTTATTTTTAAATTTTTCGTTTGTGATAGGATTTGAATCCATATATAGTTATATAAGAGATCATATAAAGTAATATAAAAATCATATACTACATGACATACAAAAATCAATGCTAAGTATTTGGAAGCCTATCATTGCAAAATATTTATAATATATATTTGGGTGGCTCATGATAAATAAAGCACATAATAAACATATTTAAATGACATATCAATCACTTTTTTTGTTTGTTAGCATGTGTTTACACATCACCATAGGTTAAGGATGCATTTGCTTATTTCATTTGGCCTCTCCTCCTAAGTTTTCCCACATTAAGCTAGAGCGACCTCCAGATGGAGAGGAGATATCCTCACAGTTTAGCCAAGAATGGCAATCTCAACAGTGGGTTAATGATGAAAAACAAGAGCTGGAACTAAGGCCTGGGCTGAGACCATATGGCAGGGGCACAGATGTCAGGCGAGGCCAGAGGCTGGACGGTCAGAAAAGTAGAAGAGGAAATGGTACTGTTAAAATCCCCGGGATATAGTAGCCTACATTTTGGTGGCGAGCATCAGGTTAAACAAAGCAAATTGGTCAATCAGATATTGTAGTAAGCTTAAAAAAATGGAGGCAGAAAAGCGAAATCTGTTTTATCTGGTATAAGAGGATTAGACACTAAACAGGATGATGAATGAAAGTTTATCCCATGAGTTATGGTTCTTGGTAGTAGCCAGGCTTCTCCCTAATCTATGAAAGAACAGTTGTGTCTCTCTGTAGTGGTCAGTCCTGTGTTCTTAGGATCAGTGAAACAATTTCTATGGTTCTGGATTAAAGTGTAATTTCCAAATCACCTAAGGATCCACCCACTTCCCAATACTGGACATGACATAAGGACCACTAGAGAGGAACTGCCTTATTTTGGCTACTTTCAGGAAATTGATATTGATATATATAATATATTTGACCCTGGGTGAGAGAGAAGGAAAATGGTGGAATTAAGATTTTACGCTTTCATAAACTCAGATTTAGTGGCCTCTTCCTCTATTATGCAAGAAGATAAAATATCATACCATATTTTCAAGCAATAGTGCTCTAAAAAACACCCACCTTTCCTCCATCAGCATTATATTCTTTTTCATCTCCTTCTAAGAGTCTGGCTAGTCCAAAATCTGTGATTTTCACATGGTTTGGAGATTTCACTAAGACATTTCGGGCTGCCAAATCCCGATGAACAAGCCGCCTTTCTTCCAAGTACATCATTCCCTGAAAAACACCAAGTTCCAGAAAGATAGTCAGTCAATGCCTAGGCTTTTCTATTTGTCTAAAAAGCAGTTTCTTAGCCCTCAGTTGCAAGTGCTTGATTTCTTTAAGCAAAGCCAGAATCCTGAAATATTTTTAAAATTAGGAAAAACCTGGGGTAAAAAGCAAACCACAAATAACTTTTGGCCCTTTTCCCCTAAAGTCCTTATAAAGAATGAATTACCTGTACATGAGCTAAATGTTAGGTCATTTTTTCCTCTCAGAGTTGTTATACTCTTTTGCAAACACTTGCACTAGTGAGGCATCCATGTGTCTCAGTAGATAAGCTAATACACACTAGGACTGACCCCCATATTTCTAGTTGTTTTTTTCTCAGTAACTCCTGCTTCATGTCATCCTCCCTGTACCACAACTGCTCCAAATAAAGACACCCATCCATAATTTTTTAAAAAATATTTCATACAAAGGTTTAATGGTGCCAAAATCACCATCATAGATTCTATCCAGGCTGAAGAATTATATTATTCTTATTAATTATGCAAAAATGAACTATACCTTAAAGGCACAAGCCTGTAATTTTTTTAAATGACTTCAATGACATTAGTAGTCATTGTAAGAACCCACAAGTGAAATTACGTTGTTTATAATGACCCTGAAATTAGCCTTTAATATGTTTTCTTCATTAAATATATAGGGTAATTAAAAATAAAATGTATTGCTGATTGCCAACATTTGCATATATCCACATATATCCATATATGTTCATATATATTCATATGCATATATTCATAATCCATAGAAGCAATAAATATCAACTGACTTTACCAGTAGAGAAACTAAGAATCATTAAACATTAGCTTTAACTAAAGGTTGATGTAAAAGCAAGGAAGTAAATACAGAGGCCCAGATTAGAGTGAACATATTCTTATTGAAGTGTTAGAGGAATTCTATATTTGAGGATTTCAGAGGTAAAAAATGTTGTCATTCAAAAACAAAATCATAATCACTAGAAAATGGTTAGAGCATACTCTCATGCCCATTGCAAATCTAAGCTGTTGATAGTTAACATTAGAATTGCAGAACTTTGAAGGATTAATGGTTGCTGATATAAAAACAAAAGCTGTGGAACACAGACACATAAATCACACAGGTGAAAAAAAAAAAAAAAAGAAAAAAGTATGAAATGTACATCCAGTGTAGTGTAAGGAGAAGATTAGTGCAAACAGCATCATGGGCCAAACACTATACTATAAATGTCCATTATACACAACCAGTGGAGATACTGGCTGATATGGTCCACCTGGTCAGCTGCTGGGTGACACCATTTTTATTAGTGTTTTCTGAAATCAGCCCACAACTGAGGTCTTCTTTTCTAAACACTGCTTTCTGTTTGAGTACACAAACTTAGAAATTCCTAGAATAAAGTGAATCTAAAAACATACAGCCTTTATATGACTTAAGGGATCAAAAAACAGACTTATTGCCTTGGAGATAAGATTTTTTCAATTATTTGTCCATTGAAGGAATGTCCACAAAACATTCATCTTTCCTTTCTTACCACCTTCATATCAGAATACAGAAAGTGTGTTGGCAACGAGTTAATATTCAGATCCACACACGATGACGGAACACACACTATGTCCCAGGCACTGTGCTAGACATCAGGGAAACAAGAGAGTCAGAGAAGATCTGTTCACTAAAGGAGGACAGATCTATTAATGAAATGGTCAGACATGGAATATGGACCTGAGTGAATTGCTTTCATACACATAAAGGCATTTAAGGAGAGTTGTTTTGATGATCATCTGTAGTAGAGCCTAGCAAGTATGCATGAGATGGGAGCCTTCCGAGAGATCCCAAGGCCCAAGTAAGATTTGAAAGATGTCCACCAGTTGGGCAAGGTGAGAGGAAAATTGCAGTTAGAGAGAACACACATAGGGGCATCAATACCATGGTGTACTTGGACAAAGGTATGTGATTCAGTATTTCTGAGTCATTACATATAAAGGCAGGAGAGGGGTGAACGGTGAGGCTGACGAAATAAGAAGAGGCTCCATTCAACAAGGGCCTCATGTGTCATGGTAGAGAATCTGAGCTTTGCATCTTAGGCAGTATTTGATCTGGTGATGCAGAAGTTGTTTTAAAAGAAGAGCAACACAATTATCGCTGGCATTTTGAAAAAAATCGCCTGGTATATAGACAAAGGATTGGACACAAATACAGCTGAAGTTGGAAGCCCCTGCTACAATACAGAAGAAAAGTGATGAGATGAAAAATAATAAAGGTTACAAATTGTCAGTCCTTGGGCTAGATCCATTTCCACACATATTTTTTGATCCCCATAGTGGGCAACTTTCAAACATCCTTTTTAGCTGATGACTGGCTATATGCCATCGAGGTCACCTTCAGCTTGCCAAGATCCCACCACTCACTACTACTACCTACAAGTTCATTTACAATACTCACCTAGCTTTAATGCATGAGTGTCTGAATCTTTGACTAAACTAGGCCAGAAGAGATTTCAGGGAGAGGACAATTCCAAGAGACACTTATACAATAAAATAACCATACTTGGTAATCAAATAACGAAAAAGAGAGTAAATTATGAATGATTCTGTTTCCTGACTTTTGTAATTTAGGTTGATAATAATAATTCCTTTATCTAAATATTATCCTAATGCAAATAATAGTGATATATACTTTACCAATAGAGAACTAATATTCACCAAGAAACTTAAGACCCTAATGACACATTCTGCATAACTATGAAAACTCCAAATGTTCTATGATACTATATACACAAAGCCTTACCAGGTGAAAGACCACCTTGAATTCAATTCCATTTGTCTATAAAAAGGTTTTCTTCCAAATAATGAGAACTCAATTCAGGAAATCAGATGATAATTTCTATACAGTTCCCTCTACCCACCTGACCATGATTAAAAGAAATAAAAACAGAAGCATCTGTATTATTACCAAATCATCAAAATATATTTGTATGGTTGCTTTGCAACTATGAGTACATTATTGGAATACTAACATGGACAATAACCACTGCTAACATTGACTGAGTACTCAGAACATGGCAGGTATTAAACTAAATGCTTCTACCACAATAGGTTAATTTAATCCCATGAGATGCATACTGTTTTCATCCCATTTTAAATATGAGAAAACCAAGTCCCAGAGACATCGTTACTTGCTCCAGGTTATCTAATGAGTGATAGAACTGGGATCTGATCCCTTGCTATGGGGCTCTAACTCTACACATTTAAGCATACCCCCCTCTCTTGATGGGTCACAGGGTCATGTGGACATGTAGAAATTAATGTACACAGTGAAGCCACATAGCTTTAAAAGATCCTCATTCTTTTGGAGCAAAAATATTATAAGATGTTTCTGTGAACTGAGGGCATATGCAAATCACTGATTTGTTTATATTTATATTTAAAATTCAGCTAAACTATAGAACTTTTCTGGTTTGGCAGGAATTTGAATTACATAAATTAGACACTTAATTCTCGCATCGGCCCCAGGATATGCAGGATGGTGGAGCTGGTTTGAGCATAGGTTCTGGGGTCAATTGCCTGGATCGAACCCAGCTCTACCATGTTCTAGCTGTGTGACTCTGGCAAGTTAGTTAATCTGGCACTCATCTTTGTCTCTAAAATGGCCATAAAAGCACCTATATCACAGATTGTTGTAAAGATAAACGTGTTAATATATGTAAAGCACTCAAATAGTAGCTGCCACATCGTAAGTGCAGAACATGTGAGCTTTCATTATTTTCCCACAGATATCAACAGCCCTAGTGTGAACAAGAATAAGTTACCCTCATTAACGTGAATTGCTTATTTGAGAAAACCTGTGAACCTCAACTAATATATCACAGTAGGCGTTCAATAAATGTTTACAAATGGTGATATGTATACCCATAACCAATCCATCATGATTAATGTGTAGGTACAAATTCCAAATAATTACTGTTCAAAGTATTGTTTTAGTAATGATTCACCTGAGGATGCTGTTATATAAAAAGAAGGAAAAATTAGGGAATCTGCTAAAAGATTTGGTGCCCTCCATAAATACATCACAGAGTCACGATTTTAGTGAGGAAAAAGGTCATGAATAATGGCCTTTAAGTTGAAAGTTTTCAGTGCTGCAGAAAGGGTGAATAAAATAGTAGATTTGCTCTACTGAAATATCTGTCTTTTATCAGCACTGAAGGTTTTTCATAGACATATTTTAGGAGCATTTTGTCTACTTCTAGACCCAAGTGCTGTAAGTCTGATTTTACCCAAGCTATTCAGAATTTACCATTGTCCAAGTCATTCAGTATTTTACCATTTTTCATACTTGCTCTATAGGCTGTAATGAGTTTTCAAAGAGTACTTATTTATTTTCTGTTTTGCTTATACTTCTTAAAAGGTGCTTTAAATGAATACAGTCTAGCTAGGGAAAGTCAAACTTAACTCTGACTTCCAGAAATGCACTTTAATAGCAAAACCAAGGATAATTTTATTACAATTGAGTTTAAAGTTTTAATCTCTGGTTAAAATTGACTCATCTAAACTGCTCTATGGAAATATATCAAAATATTGGTATTGATGAACACCTAGCAATGACCTTCTTTTCAATCTTATGATATTTGAATCACAACTGTCTAGCAAAATTGTATTCTTATTGTGTTTTAATCCAATGTGAAAATGTATTCTGCCCAGCTGCAGGAAGCTAACGCAAGTCAAGAGAGACCAGACTATTTTTGACAATAAATATTTGCTTCCCATATATAGACCATGTGACAATTTCATCAAACACATGTGTGGAGCTAAAAATTTCAAGCTGCAGTCAGCTCTCACAGGCATTAATCTCTGGAGTTAGCAAGAGTACAGTTTTCTTTTCTTTTTTTTTTTTTTCTGTTTTCATTCTAATAACCTGAAGCTTTTTTAATAACACAGGAAGCTTCAGGAAAGCTAGCTTCAAATGAAAATCACTCCTCTTTTCTACTTTTCCTTCTAAAAGAATTCTATGCCTGAGGGGGGGGGAAAAATCCAACTATAATGCTCTCTACTGTTAAGGCTAAAGATATGAGCATGTTCAATGAGAGAAAGGGGCCTTTTTGGATGAAGTAACTGACTTTATCCAAATAGTGCATGAAGGGAAACTAAGGGGGTTCATAATTAAATCAACTGAGAAGCCTTTTCAGCCAGAGAAAGCTGGTTCAGGGCAGCAGAGAAAGAACACAGAACTGAATGTTGGAGTTAGAAGTCCTGGAAATGCTGTTCACTAGGCTTTTGACCTCAGATACTCATTTCACCTCTCCTATAAAAGTGACAGACTGGCCTAAATGATCTCTGAAGTGTCCTCTAGCTTTAAATTTTTATTCCATGATAGATGGGACTGTACAACAGATCTATATAAAATACTAAGTCATAGGCCAATAAAAGACACAAAGAACAGTAAAGAAAGACATAGAGTAGATGCCTCCCTTCAAATATTTAGTGAGAGCCATGAATATGTTTTAGTAAAAGTCAGTTTCATGCATCCAATGTTTAAGATGACAGACTTTAGAAATAAACCCCAGCTCTTAGTAGCTCTGTGTCTTTGGTCAATTTATCTGTGTTTCAATTTTCTCATCCATTAAAGGCATAATGATAGTATCTACCCTGAAGATTGTCTTGAGGACTCAATGCCTTCATGTTTATAAAACATCTAGAACATTCAGTATTCTAAGATATCGTGTGCTTTCTTTTTTTTTTTTTTCAAAAATATTTTATTTTTATTTTTTTAAATTTATTTATTTATTTTTTCAGCGTAACAGTATTCATTGTTTTTGCACAACACCCAGTGCTCCCTGCAATACGTGCCCTCCCTATTACCCACCATCTGGTTCCCCCAACCTCCCACCCCCGCCCCTTCAAAACCCTCAGGTTGTTTTTCAGAGTCCATAGTCTCTTATGGTTCGCCTCCCCTTCCAATTTCCCTCAACTTCCTTCTCCTCTCTATCTCCCAATGTCCTCCATGTCATTTGTTATGCTCCACAAATAAGTGAAACCATATGATACTTGACTCTCTCTGCTTGACTTATTTCACTCAGCATAATCACTTCCAGTCCCATCCATGTTGCTACAAAAGTTGGGTATTCATCCTTTCTTTTTTTTTTTTTTTAAACATATAATGTATTTTTATCCCCAGGGTATCATGTGCTTTCTAAATAAATAACCTCAAATTCAACCGTCTTATTAAAAACACAATTTGACTACTGTAAGAGAAAGAAAAGAGAGCTAAATGAAATACCTACTGGCTACTCAGCATAATTAGGTGAAGTAATTTCTGTTTCTTGCTCATTTGTCCCTGAATATTCTCCTATTATTCTTTTCAGAGGGAAAAATGCAGATTCACATTGCTGTCCTAAACTAGCTTAGAGTTAAAACTTATGGTTCATTCTTATATCTTCTTTTTTTTTTTCCATTTTATTTATTTTTTCAGCGAAACAGTATTCATTGTTTTTGCACAACACCCAGTGCTCCATGCCATTCTTATATCTTCTGATTGTACCTATGATCTTCAAGAAATTTCGTTAGATTGTATGTAGTTCATAAGGAGATTTTGAAATATTGAGAGCTAAATTTATATCAGCTTAACAATGGGTAATAAAAACAACACCTTTCTTATTTGAAATGTATATTTCACAAAGTCCCAATAGTATAGTTGAATGTGAGTAAATGTCTGTGTATGTGTGTGTGTGTGTGTGTGTGTGTCACAGGCATGCATGCATATAGTAGGTGTTGTGGTGTAGTGCTCAGAAACTTCTTCAGGACCAATAGACTCATGGGGAGTGTTGGCTGCTGGTAGCTCCCAGCTGCATCACTTTGGATGCTTTGATACTTCCAACCCAAGTGCTGCTTTGCTGGGGGTTTTGCCTTCTCAGAGTCAGCACATACCTAGCAACTGGCTGAATGCAGTTATAAAGTCCATCCCCCCATAGATGACTGTGAAGAACTATTCCAATTCCAGGGCTCTCTCCTAAAGCTGGGTGAGATCTCTGTTACAATTTCATCATAGCTCAACTTTTCCCCTCTGCTTACTACTTTTCATTGCTTTATAGGTATTGCCCCTGAGAACACTTGCCAAAAAACTTCCTGCATGAAAATCTGTTTTAGAGAATGTTTTCTAAGAGCCAACTCAAGGCAATGTGTGTATCTTTTGTCTTCATTTTCTTTTAGGATCTCAGGTATACAGGAATTTTAGTTAATCATACCTCACAATCCATGTGTACTATTATCATTGTTCCCCTATGTCCTCCACCCCAATGTCATTCTTCTTTCCAGCATAAGTATTCGCAGCAGTGTTTTTAAAGTACATCTTTCCAATCCATCATCCATATGTTTATTTTTATATTTTTAAAAATTGGTTTGTTTTATTTTTAATACCTAAATAGTATTGTGCTCTAAATAAAAACATGTTTTACTTATTGTACTTTTTTAGACAGGCATGATGCTATAGAAAATCCACTTTACTGTTTCTCATCACATTAAATCATACACACAAACTTGTAAACCTATATGCATATATAACACAGGCATTCCCTGTCAATTTACTGTCTTTTCCACACTTGGTGGGCATTAAACTTAACCCTATCTCTTTGAAACTACGAACAAGACCGAATGGAACACTAACTCCATGTTATATACATTTATATAACACATGTTATACACCAATGATATAAATTGTTTAACAATATAAAAAAAATCTGTCCAATACTAATTTTACTGTAGGAGAATCTAGACAAATAAATATGGTAATAATCATTGTGGAAAATGCAACAGGTAGAGGTTTTTTGTTGACTGAAAATACTGAAATCATATGAGGAATACAATATAACTACACAATATTTTGTATTTTTGAGCCTTCTGTGCCAGTGGATGGTTTTAAGTGTTGTGTATATAAGAACTCACAAGAACCCAATGACATCTGTACTACTATTATTCCCATTTTAAGATGCAGAAACTGATGCACAGAGAAATTAAAAAAGCTTGCCCAAGGGTGACAGTGCAAGACAAAGCTTGGAAAGAATGAAGATTTGATCATAGGCAACTCGACTCCATAAGCAACAAACTTACCATTACATTATAAGACCATACACATCCAACTATAGTCAATAGACTCTAAACCATATATGAAACTAACAAAGACAGCACATATAACTGAATAATTGTTACATAAACAATGGCCGCTGTAAAATTTCAGTGAAAAAAGAATTCTTGTACATAACAAACAAATCTCTTTAGTTTTGCTTGGTTCCCCTTGAATGGTGCCTCCAGACCACCTACTTGAGAATTCAACTGTGTACTTTCCAAAATTTGAAGATTGCCTAAGATTTAACTATTACTCAGTAGATGTTTGTAGTTAGGTTAAATGAACAAAAAGACCAATGTTTTGTAAGGCTGTTCAGGTGGTAGAGATTTTTCTTTGCAGTGTAAGTGGGACAGATTTAGAAGTCTATAACATTTATGATAGATAAAAGAGAGCAAAACCTGCACCACTCGGGGCCAAACCCAAGAGGGTAATATTAGCATACCACAGGGAGTGAATGAGGACAGCCTTTACAGATTCCTGAGGCTGGCTATGAAAACAGACTTTTTTTTTTTTTTAAATTTCTGGTTCTCTACATTTTCTTCAGATGTTTCTTCAGAAGTTTCATATCCTGCCCTTCACAAGACTTTGGAAATTTGCACCACAAGAATTTGCTGGACAGCCTGCTTGGGACTCAAAAGTCTCTTAAAGTAACAAAATAATAATAAGAAAGAAAGAAAGAAACAAACAAACAAAATAAGTTAAGGAGCTTGGGTGAGAAGTCACTGCTTTCCTACCCAATAAATAATGGGCCAAAAAGCTCATCTGCCTGGATCAAGAGAATACTAAACATGCTGTCGTTTTTCCTTCTCACTGACCTCTTGCCAATATGATCACAAGGAAAGGAGTGAATCGTATAGTGTCCATGCACTCAGAAAAGTATACTTAAAATAGATTACTTCTGCTCCTTAGGCAGCTGATCAATACAGATGTGGATTGCAACGAGAACGGAGATGTCTGTGAGCTGTAGTAGTTATCCTCTGTGTCTCTTCAGAAATTAATTAAAAATCAATGAAGTGTGCAAACTATGAATACAGCAACCTCTAGATTTACAGATAAAAGCTGAACCTTTCTCTGAGCATACATATTGTGCAAATACATTCAGACTATAGGGAGGAGGTTGAACGTCTGACGCCTTTGTTATAATTGAGCAGAAACAAATCATTCCTAATATTCTTTCGTTCCACGGGGTTGCATGCTATTGACTGAAAACCATGAAGTTCAGTGGGTGGGAATACGTGCATGCAATTCTCCTTCTTAAGACAATTATATCAATTTTGGGAGGTATACTTATTACAAAGCAAATTGTCATCACAGCAGAGCTAAAAATTTTCAGTGACTATTTTTTTTTTAAGTGCAGTTTACCCATTTATAAGTCTAGGCAGTTTATTTTTAACTCCTGAGTATTTTAGAATAAGTATCTTCCCTTGAAAAAAAGTGAAATCCCTAGAACACTAAGAGCTCTCATGTGATTTGAGCCAATTTTCTGTCTACATTATAATGTATCATTCGATTCAGTTTGGCCTCTGTCTTACTCAGATGTTAGGAACCTGGCCCACCTCTGCAAATGCTTGCTCAGCATAACATGTAAAGCTTACAAGAGTGGTACCCGCATACTCCCCTCCTGAAGTCACCCAGCTACTTTCCATCTGCCTGCTCTCCACCCAGGCTCCTCTTGCTCAGGTTCCTTCCTCCTTAAAATTCTCAGAAGGATTGGAACCACAGCTTTCAGTTTTCATGTCAGTTTCTTACAGTTGATTCTGAAGCCCATTTTGACGCATTTCCTTTGTTTCAAATTTGCACTCTCCCTTTGATAGGATGCTAGGACTTTGTCTCTAGTCTCTGGGTAAGGAAACAGGAGAAAAACATTCCTGATTTATGCCTTGGGTCATTTTCTAGCCCTACATCACCATAAAAATATCAGATATCGCCAAACAATAAAAGGAGAATGGCTTATCGGTTTTTAGACTGGCAAGAAATTGTCATCTGAGTTTTTGCGGTTTTCATAGTTTGGGGATACATAATGGTGTCATAGTAACAACACAAATCTCACTGTTTCTTGGCCAAACCGGTCCGCAGAGCACCTGTAGCTGTTTGCTCCTTAGAAACTGTTTGCAGATTATTTCTGGGGTTTCCCCAGTGAGCCTCACTGACGCTCCTGAATACTTTCTGGGTTCTTTTTCTCAGGGCTATTCACTGGTTATCTGCATTCCTTAAGCCTCTGGAGTCGCTGCGGAAATGCTGCTGTCTTTCTAGTGGCAGCTATCTCTCGGTGCTGGAGAAGTTGCAGCTTACCAGAATTCTCAACAGTGAACATGTCTTCCAATCTCCTCAACCTGCGAGCGCCCTGCGATCTTCCGCACTGCCTTAGCGAAGAGTTCTAGGTGCTTCTGAACACTGTGCCCTAATTTGCTCCTGTCCATGGAACTGCTATTCTCGAGACCCCGGTCTCAGCCCCCACAAAACCTTATTCCCTGACTTCAGCTCCTGACTCCGTAAAGGCTCAGACTTAGTCTTAAGACGTAGGCAGGGAGGACTAATACATTCCTTTCCGTTTAATTCTCCCCTTTGACCCCATGCACGTTTTGTCACTGTCTCATTTTCCAGGGGCCGCTGATGCCTCTGCACATGCGCACACCTGCTGTCACGTGCACGTGCGGAACCGCCTCTTCTACCCCATAACTGGGATAGAAGCAACGGGACTGTCCCTCTAGCTTCTTGTCTTGCGATTCCGCCGCTGGAACTCCACAGCTCAAACCAACCTGAAAATTCTGGTGTCTTGGCACATACTGCTCCCTTCACCTGCAATGCCCCCTCACCACACAGAGCTAGGCTCCTTCTACCAGGGTTCAGACGCAGACTTGGGTAGATCACAAATCAGTTGCCATTTCCTCCACAAAGTCCTCCCTCACTTCCAAGGAGATTATAGGATTATGTCACTCTTATATGACCTTATAATGTCCATTTTCCTTATCTATCTTCTATCATCTATTTAAAACTAAACCTTGAGATGATCAAATATTGTGATACAACTTTCTGTGTAAGGCGAGATCAAAGTAACTTTATAAAGCAGAAATAACATTTATGAATTAGGCTGCATCTTCCATGCTCAAGCTTTAGAAAGACTATGTTGCACATGACACGATTTTAGCAGTTTCCGGTGAAGAGTAGAAAAAGATTCAAATACATCTCATTCCCAACTGAACACTCTTCTATTAGACCGACTAGCTTGTAGAATTATTTTTAAGAGAAACAACAAAGTGAGGGATGGGAATACTAAGCTATGTTTTGGCTTGTTCAAATCCTACAAGTTAAAGTTTTAATCTGACGGTCTTTCCTTCTTTTGTTTTAAACCCTTGAGAGTCTTTAACTGCCTGAAGCTGAAATCAGTGTGTTCTCGCTGAGATGACTTAATTCAGTTTGATCCTTCTCACATTTACTAGTCCCATCACATCGCAGACAGTCAATAAATAGTAGTCGATGGATTGATTTCCCCCTCCCTACTCTATCTGTTCATCCATATGTCTTCTACTGCCTTTTGGTCACAGGGTTAGGAGAGAAGGAACTCCTGGTAATAATAAATATGCTCGCCAGCATAGAGTCCTGTAACAAAACTAAAGGAAGAAGAAAAAGGATAATATTTAATATTATTGGAAGTAATTTTGTATTGTTAGTGATTTTTTTTATTATATCATCCCTTTGCCTTTTTTTTTTTTTTTTGAGACTTTAAGTATCTGCTATTTTTCAGGCTTACTTGCATATATATTACAAAGTGCTTAGTGATTATCTTGACTTTCAGAAAACTTGGGGGTTTTGTGCTAAATACTATCTGTTTTTCTACAAGGTAGGAAAACCATGGTGCTGCTCATACACACTGCCAAAGTAGAATTTGAAAGCTGCCCTCTTCATTTGCACCTCTCTTCCGTTCACAGATTTAAGCAGTTGATACTTCACATGGGGAAAAAAAAAAGCTGAGAATACACATCACACAAACCGTGCTCCAAAGAGTCATTCTCATTCTATTCCTGTTCATCTTTGATCGCTGAGTACGGTATGCGTGTCAGGTTTATTTATTTATTAAAGATTTTATTTATTTGACACCGAGAGAGCAAGATCGAGAGAGAGACAGAGAGAGAGAGAGCACAAGCAGGGGAAATGAGAGGAAGGGGAGAAGCAGGCTCTCCGCTAATCAAGAAGCCCAATGTGGCGCTCTATCCCAGGACCCTGGGATCATGACCCAAGCCGAGGGCAGATGCTTAACCCACAGAGCCACTCAGGTGCCCCGAGTATCAGCTTTAAAACAAGACTTCCCGGGCTTCAACATTAGCTTGACCATTCACTAAACACAGTTATCCATGTGACGTTAGGCATGTTTTTTCCTCAGTTTGCCAGTATCTTCATCTACAAAGTGGGGATGGCAATACACCTTTCTCATAAGGTTGTTAGGAGAATTAAATTATCTAGTGCTTGGAAAACTCTTAGCACAGTGCCTGGTCAGTAGTAAGCACTCAACAGTGGCAGTTACTACTACTGCCCCATATGTCTAGCACCTTGCTTAATGATGATTCTCATTTTTCAAAATTTTAGCTTTTGAACAATTTATAGTTTTCTCATTCTCAAGCAGACTTTTATTCTTATAATACAAAAGATTATCAAGCAACATTCATGCTTTAGTATTGCTGTCTTTCATATGACAGTTTAATTTCTTTCTTTCTTTCTTTCTCTCTTTCTTTCTTTCCTTTTTAAGATTTTATTTATTTATTTGAGAAAGTGACAGAGCACAAGTGGTGGGGAGAGGCAGAGGGAGAAACTGGGCTGAGCAAGGAGTCTGATGCGGTTTATCCCAAGGCCGCCTAGATCATCACCTGGGCCAAAGGCAGTTGCTTAGCCAACTGAGCCACCCTGGTGCCCCACAACAGTTTTATTTCAACAAAACTTTGCTTTGTGCTTATACATTTTCATTTCTCTATATAATCATCTGAATGACACTTCACCTTGATGTTTCAAGAAAATAGAGTGGAAAATGGAAATGATAAAAATTTCCTCATGAAATTAATAAAATTTAGACAAATAGAGAAATCAATAAGGATGTTGAAATTAGCATGTCTTCAACCACTACTGTATACTCATTGAATTTTTTTTTTAAGATTTTAAAGATTTTATTTATTTATTTGACAGAGAGAGAGGGATCACAAGTAGGCAGAGCAGCAGGCAGAGAGAATGGGAAAAGCAGGCTCCCTGCCAGGAAGAGAGCTAGATGTGGGGCTTGATCCCAGGACCCCAATATCCTGACCTGAGCCAAAGGCAGAGGCTTAACCCACTGAGCCACCCAGGCACCCCTACTCATTGAACTTAACTTAAGCCCAATGACCGTATATTAGTTCTTAAAAGAGGAAAACTAAAGCACATGGAGAAAAGCTTAAATATTTAACTGCATGAGGAGTAAAAGTTTAGAAAAAATGAAATATTTCATGATAGTCTCAAGTTACCCACAATTTTTTTAAGATTATATTTTTATTTATTTATTTTTTAAAGACTTCATTTATGTGACAGAGAGAGACACAGTGAGAGAAGGAACACAAGCAGAGGGAGTGGGAAAGGGGAAAGCAGGCTTCCTGCCATGCAGGGAGCCCAATGTGGGGCTCAATCCCAGGACCCTGGGATCATGACCTGAGCCGAAGGCAGGCGCTTAATGACGAGGAATCCCAGTGCCTAAAAGAAATTATTTTTAAGTACTCTCTATACCCAACATGCGACCTAAACTCACAACCCTGACATTTCAAGAGTCACATTCTCTACCAACTAAGACAGCCACGTGTCCCTCAGGTTGTCTGTAATTGAATTCCAGCTATAATATGTAGATCTATTATTCATATTTAAGATGTCTACTTTGCCGCTTTCATGAGTACATTATGCATGAAAATAGGGGCCACTTTTATTTGCAAATATGTATGCATATTTCATTAGGTTATAGACTACTAAAAAGAATAAGAAGGCCAAGTGTTATTTATTATCTCTTGATACTATTCTAGCTTATTGTGCATACAATATTTTTTGTGTATACAGTTTGCTCTATATATAATTGAAATGAATAAAGAAATTTTCTTTGTTTCTGTCAACAGTCATCTATTGAATAGCTCTTGTGTGCTGCTGGGCACTTTGCTAATACTTTTACATATAAAGTTGACAAAGGGTCTCCTTCAAGTTGTTCAGAGTCTAGTGTGAGAGATATACAGGGGCACAATAAAAAATGTAAAGGAATTGTTCTGAAAGTGCAGAGAAGGGAACGGTGACACTTTCCATGTTGCTACAGAACGTCTCACAGAAAAGGTGATGTTAAGTGAAAAATAGGTATTTAAAACTTGGGCTGTAATGTAGTAAGACTATTCTAGAGAGGATAAAAAACATTAAAAAATCACAGTCACAACAAAACGAAACACAGAGTCCTAAAAGATAAAGATATGTTTGGAAAAAAGAAATACAAGAATTTCTATGAGGATGGGACAGAAGTTGGCAAAGCTTAAAAGTGCCATAATTGTCTAACTTAATTGTAACTACCTAATGTGATCTACAAAGGAGCCACTGAAAGTTTGGATGAAACAAACTGATCAGATTTGGCAGTTGAGTGAAGAAGAAGTAAGGGTAAAAGAGACTGGAAGGAATCAAGGAAATTGGTTAGGATGTTATAATACTAGCCCAGATAACCGTGGTTTAGGGTTTGACTAAGACAATAACTCGGAGAATTAATTTTAGGTTGAGAGCAGCAAATAAAGGTGGGAGCTTATCACTGATAATAAAGCCATAAGAGAGGTGAGAGAGATTTTTTCAGATCAAACTCAGGAAAATCATCATTATTACCTGAGAGGGTAAGAGGAAAAAAAAAAAAAAAAGGCAAAAGTAACCAAAAGTAATGGCGAGATTCCCGAAAAAGGACAGACTGGTATTGGGGAGCAAGAGGGAACTTCAAGGTGAAGCTGGGGACAGTGTCAAGTGCAATAAGGGGTCAAAAGGATGAATGAATGGAGACCCTTAAATTTGGAAATGGAAATACTGGTGGATGAGTCATCTCAGACTACCACAAAAAAGACCATCTGTCCATGGCCCTTCAAAGTGCATGTCCTTGTGACATGCAAAAGACATTCATTCTATCCTAATAGCCCCCAAAGCCTTAACTCATTCCAGCATCAATTTTAAAGTCGAAAGTCTGGAGTTTCATCTAAATATCACTTAAATCAGGTGTGGATGAAACTTGAGGTATCATTCATCGTGAGGTAAAATTCCTCTCCAGCTAGTCACCTGTGAAACCACACAAGTTAGTGCTACCAAAGTACAATGAGGGACAGGTGTAGGATGGATATTCCCATTCCAAAAGAGAGAAAGAGGAAAGATGGAAAGCGTGACATGTCCCAAACCTAGCAAGCTGAATTCCATCAGATCTTAAGGCTCAAGAATAATCTTTTTTTTTTTTTAAAGATTTTATTTATTTATTTGACAGAGAGAAATCACAAGAGAGGCAGGCAGAGAGAGAGGAAGGGAAGCAGGCTCTCCGCTGAGCAGAGAGCCCGATGTGGGACTCGATCCCAAGATCCTGAGATCATGACCCGAGCTGAAGGCAGCGGCCTAACCCACTGAGCCACCCAGGCGCCCCAAGGCTCAAGAATAATCTTATGTTCAGTGATCTGTCTTCAGGATCCAGTGGGGTGGTGGTCCTCTCTGCACAACAGAGTTGGGAAGGGGTCCCACTTCATCCTCATGTCTCCACTGAGTAGTCTGGCCCCATGGCTTTGGACAGAGGCCATCTGGCCTGTGAAAACCAAGACAGAGGCTCTGATAACTTCTGAATTGCTTTGGGGGACACTTTTTTCCCTCTTCTTAAAGAAGAGTGCACATTCACAGCCAAATTGCTCCATTATCCAAGGAGCTGCTCGAAAAATCCAACAGCCTTTCTTCATTTTTCCTCTCTCCATCCCCTTCAGTTCAAAATGGCACTGCTCCTGCTCCTTTGATCCCATAAACTCTTTACTGAGTGCTAGTCTAGACATGCCCTTGGTGTTCATTTCAGAACATGCTTTTATTTTTTAAGATTTTTATTTACTTGAGAGAGAGAAGGAGAGAGAGAGAGAGAGAGAATGTGCAGACAGAAGCAGTTGGGGGCAGGGGCAGAAGGAGAAACAGACTCTCCATTGAGTGGGGAATCCAACTCAGGGCTCACTCCAAGGACCCCGAGAGACCATGACCTGGGCCAAAGTCAGACACTGCACCAACTGAGCCACCCAGGCACCCCTGTATTTTATTTATTTATTTTTAAAATATGAATAGGCTGAGAATTTTCCAAATCTTCAAGTTTTGGTTATTTTTTGCTTGCCAATTCCTTCTTCAATTCATTTCTCTCCCTTCACACCTTATCATAAACAGTCAGGAGGGATCACGCTTCTCCTTCAACAGTTCACTTAGAATTCTCAGCTAAATATCCAGTTTTACCCCTCACAAGGTCTGCCTTCCACAAAACACAAGGACACAAACAACTCAGCCAAATTCTTTGCCACTCTATAATGAGGATCACCTTTCCTCTAGTTTCCAACATGTTCCTCATTTCCATCTGAGCTCTTACCCCAGTCACCCTTAATGAACATACTTCTAACACGCACCTCAAAACTCTTCAAGCTTCTACCCAGTTCCAAAGCTGCTTCCCCATGTTTAGATACTTTCTACAGCAGTACCCTGTTCTTTGTATCAAAATCTGTATTAGTCCTCTCAGGGGGGGCATAACAAAATATGGCAGACTAAGTGGCTTCCAAAACAGAAACTTCTCACAGCTCTGGAGGATGGTAAGTCCAGGAAGAAGGTGCTGGCCAATTCAGTTCCCTGGGGAGGGCTCTATTCATAGCTTCCAGATGGCTACTTTCTTACCATATCCTCACATGTTAGAAAGAGAGATTGGAAGCCAGCCCTCTGGTGTCTCTTCCTATAAGGTCATTAATCACATCCTTGTGACCTTATCTAAACCTAATTACTTTTAAATACCATCACATTGGGTGTTAGAGCATGTGAAAATAAATAAAGGAAACCTCACTTAAAATAATGGCATCAGGAAGCCGGGAAGAGGGAGCTCTCATGCACATGCCCTTTTCGCAGGGGACAGAACCAGCAAGAAGAAGAATGATAATTATTTTGACAAGGAAGGACATCATTCACATAGGAATTTTATATACTGCTTCTAAGAAAAGGAAGTATGACCTCTCTGCCCCCACCAACAATGTACTAACCACTGCCTGCAGCCAGTGCAAAACTGCCACGATCTTAAGCTCTTATTGTCCAATAATTTTTTTTTTTCAAAACAACTTTCTCCACTTTTCGCCTAAAAATCTAATAAAAGCTGACCTCCCCTTTGTCCCTTCAGGCTTGCATAGGGTTCGGCATAGCTTCTTGTCCCCAACTGCAATTTCTCTGCTATTCCCAAATAAACTCATTTTTTTCTCTTACTTAAATAAAATTGTTCTTTGCTCTGTTTAAAGGTAACGGGCTTCAACAGACACATTTTGGGGGATACCATCAGTCCATAGTAATTGTTCACCTTGGGGAAGGCCACTAGATTGCCATAGACTCAGGGATCAGTGAGGTTTTGGGGAATGCTGGTCCACAAAAAAACTGTGCCCTTTTTAAAAGTACATGAATGGATAGGCAGCAAGTTTGAGGTCATTCACCTACCAAGCCTTTCTCTGAATCAGCAGTGAAGGAGAAGCTGGGAGCTCGAAGAGAGCAACAGAGCACAAGTTCATGGCCTTCTATCCCCCCCCCCCTTTTTTTTGTAAATTAAGAAACAACACATGCTGAGAATTATCAAGGACAGAGAAAGAGGTTTGCAATGGTCCAAAGGAGAACATTCTCAGATTTCGCTGTGTGTACCAGCAAAGCAGGAGTCCATGGAGAATGGGACAGAAAGCTCACAGAACAGGGAAAGTTCACCACATATAATTAAGGTCAATATCAGATAGAAATCATAAGCTTGTAATTGCATCAACTGACTCGAGTATTTTATTGTCCTCAGAAGCAGAAAAAGAGGGTAACTGGATGTGTGCACTCTTCCAGGGAAAGGTGTTATCGGGTAAATGAGACAGGAAGACAGATCTCGGGGACAAACAAACAAAAATGTTTTGTAAGAATACACAGATGTTATGAAAACTCATAGAAACTCAGGATGACTTTGGACACTGGCAAGCATTTTATAGTTTCTTCTTCAAAGGCTTTCTTATTAACACCAACAAATACACAGGCCACAACATATTTCTTTCCATCTAAACATTTAAAAAATAAAATCAGTTTCTCCAGAATTCTATTTTTTTAAAAACTTTACTTTAAACTTCATATCAAAACCTGAAAGTATCACACTACAATTGTGTAGCATTAGGCAAAGATATATATTCTAAAATAATAAGACATGAAAAAAAGACTACTTTTTTTTTTCTTTTTTATCATATAGACAAGGCATCTCTTACTTTTTGGTTGATTTTAACAATTTGGCCTCCAATAATCCCCTCTACATTTTTAGAAACAAATGATTTTTCCTACAGAATGCAATTTTTTAAACCATCACATATCTTTTAAACAAGTGAGGATTTTTTCCCCATGTTACAATGTACAACATTTAGCTAAAGGTCTTAACTTTAAGAAAACCATAAAACCCTGAAAGAGTAGTACAATTAAGTAACAAACATGAGCCAAGAACTGAATATATGGATTTAATGAAACCAGTGACCTTGGGTCACAAAACTCAGTGAGTTTATTTTGCTGTCAGAGTGAATTTATTTGAATCATAGCTTCTATATTTCTCCACAATTGTAATAATGTTTGGCAAAGTTGGGCTACTTTTATATGACTTCACAGTATTCAATTTCATTTTAAACCATCTAATGCAAATTTAATACTTTTATCTTTTATGACAAGACTTAGCTCAGTCTGAAATAATCACTGTATTAACATTTTTTACCCATTCAAATAGTCCAATTCATTATTACAAAAACAGCAAGAATCCCCAGCCCGTCATTAATTCCTACTGTTTTAATTACAAGAAAAAAAATAGTCTATGGAAGGCTTTTGTGGATAATGGTGCTATAAACACAATCTTATGCAAAGATACAAAAATAAAATGTAGTAATTTTTTATATCAATATTCTGGTAGAAATACCATATTTTTGGCAAAAAATTAAAGTCTGTTAAACTATAATGGTTCTTTATTTGAATTCAGTCACAAAGAGGCTTCTTGGGAGTACATATTAATTTTGAATATTTGGAAACACATGAAAGCTTCAGACAAGATTGACATTTCTATAAATCAGCTCACTATCCATTCAGATTTAACAGATTTTTTTTTTCTTTTTTACCGCACTTCAACCAAACTTAGTTTCTGTGTATTGTGATTGCATGTAAATGACTGTCAGGGTCAGGAGATACAAGCTGTTCAAAGCTTAAAATTAAATGCTCTCTAAGATATTACCCAGAAACAAAATCCGACTTTGGGCACAAGTGATTAGTAGAACACTTAAACAACTTTCTTTACAAAACTGACCACTTTATTTAGAATACATATTACTATATGTTACATCGCTGGGATTTGACAAGTGAGGAGAAATCTCAGAATACTGTTTCAACCTCAGAATAAGGCTAGACAAATATCTGTATTTGTATTATCATTATTATTTTTTATCTAAATCAGAATACATCACTGAGGGAGATTCGGATGAATTTTCTATCCTAAAGAAGATGAGTTTAAATTCAGGTGCTGTTGAAGGATAACTTTGGGGAAAATACTCTACCAGTCACTCACTTTCTAGAGGTGACAAAGAAGGGCAACTGTACTTGTGCACATAGACTCAACACACACACACACACACACACACACACACACACACACACACACGGAACGAAGATTGTGGTAATGCTGTAGTGGAGATACAAAGACCTATACACCATGGGGGTAAAAGACGAATTCCAAATGAAGGAATTAGCAATGTTTGTGAACAAAGGTAAACCTTGAAATATACCCTGAGATATCAATAACGTGCAGAATATTTTTTAGCAGAGTTATACTGCATTAAGAAAAAAATGTGCCCGTTTATTCTCTTAAGATTAAACCCAAGAACTGATAAGATATTTTCTATAACCAGGTATTACTTTTATAAATATTTCAAATGTGTATGTAGATCTATGTTAATGTCCATTAGCACTGAAGTCATATATCATATACCTTTTCTGAGTAGGAGAGGTTAGTTCACTAAATATATGTAGAACTAAGAACTGTGAGAGATGCAATAAATAAGCAAACAGATAAAGACACCTTTTCTATTCCTGCAATATTTAAAAATCTCTTTGGGCAAATTATAGTATTCAAGTATACACACAATATTTTTCAGGGTTTCCAAATAAGAAAACGAATCAATAAATTTATTTGATTTGATTATTTATTTACTTACTTATTTTAAGATTTTATTTTTAAGTACTTTCTATACCCAGTGTGGGGCTCGAACTTACAACCCCCAGATCCATAGTCACACTCCCTACTGACTGAGGCAGCCAGGGGCCTCTAATAAATTTATTAACTGCTATTCTATTTCCACTTCTAGCACCAACTTTAATAATCTTTAAGGACAAAAATAATTTATGTCTAGATATGAACATAAATTAGTATCTAACAGGGCAGCTCAGATGTACAGTTTGACAAATAATGGTTAATTAAATTATTGGTGATAGCATTTCAGAATTTCTATCAGAATCATTTGCAAAATAGGCAGAATTTACCTTAACAACAAGTTGCATTTTCATTTGATTACAATATTGTTCTGAAATGTTTGGATGATATATAATCACTAGCAGAGTATTAAAACTGGTATGAAAATAAGATGTTTCCTCAAGGGTTTAACAGTTTTATAAAATCTAATATTTTGTATTTCATATTCAGTCCAAAGTTCAGCTGCCATTTTCATCTATTAACATTTGCAGTTAAGGCATAGAGTTTATTAAATTAGCAAATGGCTATTCATTGTAATATAACCATAAATTGAGTTCTAACTCAAGAATGTGTTAATTGTTCTTCTCTGTTGAGGACAGTAGCTTATAACCAGTTTTTAAACCGAGCAGACATAGTTCATATGCAATTTAGATTAAATCTGAGTATGAAATAGAAGGCACACATACCATCTGTGGAGAAATATCCTCACCCCTAATAAATATGCATCAATATTATAGCCCATTTCATTACTAAAGACAAGTTATAAAACATAAAGTTGGGTTTAATAAAAGAAAGTCAATTTAATGGAAGTGAGAAATTACCTACAGGAACATTACAGATATCACCTACAATATTCTTTGGCTGAGGAAGGATAACTTGACTCACATGTAAGTTAGAAGCCTGGAGAGATGTGTGCTTCGAAAAAGATAAAAGAAGCCTCCACTGGCGGACTAGGGCATCATTCAACAAGTATTCATTGAGAATCTACCATATTCTAAGCACTGATATAACTGCAAGGATTTATATAACGGTAAACACTCTTATCACACTTGCTAACAAAGTAGTGTCGTAAGCACTTCATACAACAATCCTGTGCGGTATGAACTACTATTGTTGTATTGTACAGGTAATGAAACCGAGGCATGAAAATGTTAAATGACTTTCCCAAAGGCACAGAGTAAACAACAGAGCTGGAATTTTAAGTGAGGCCGTTTGGCTTCAGATCTAGAGAATAGCATGGACAGAAGTGAAGTTAGAAGGATTGCGGAGTTCGGCAAGTCTGTAAGAAAGCCAGTGTAGCTGGGCAGAAATAATGAGACGGGAGCTTGGTGTGAGATGAGGCTGGAGGGGTCTGCAGGGGCTAGACTGAGGGCCTTAGACCCACGTTCAGGGTTTTGATTTTTATTCTCAGAGCAATAAAAAATCACTGGGGCGTTTTAACCAGAAAGGCTGGAGAGTAACATAACCAGGTTACATTTTGAGAAAATCTTATTGACTGCACTGTGCCAGGCTGATTAGAGAATGAAGACAGAAGTAAAAATTAGAGCTAAGAGGCTATTGTTTTATATAGCCCAAGTGAGAGACGGCAGCAGTCTGCATTAGGGCGGGTCTAGTAATGATGGGAGAGATGAGACGTAGATAGATTTGTAAGATTTTTGAGAGCCAATATCAACAGCATTTCATGTCACACAGAATAGGAGCATGGGAGAGTGGAAATATCAAGGATAATTTTCAGATTTTTAGTTACTGCTGCTGACTGGATGATGATACATGCAGGACGAGCCTTGACATCATTCAGGGTTCTGCTACAGTGTCTCCTAAGATAAGTTTTCTTCAACTGTTTGAACTAAAATATCATCCTCCTCCCTCTAAGTCTCTAAATCTTACCCTGCTTGATTTCCTTCGTAGCAGATATGACCCTCCGACAATATATAAGCATATTTTTTGTTTACCTCTTTATTGTCTTTCATCAACTATAATGAAAACACTGTGAAGTCAATTTGTCACTGGCACTAATGTTGTATTCTCTACCCTTTAGAGCAGCACCTTGCATATCCCAAGTGGGCAATCAGTATTTGTTGAATGAATAAGTGAACGTGAGAGCCACCAGAACATGGAAAATGGTCAGAGTTGTGGATGTGGATGAGGGTCCTTCACAGAGACCAAAGAGAGGAAACGTATGGGAGCATGGGCGAAAAAAAGGAAACAAGGGAGAAGGAAACAGATGGCAAAGCTGGGGGTTGGTGGGGGAGAAATTCCAACAAAGAGCATTTCAGTGGAAATCCAGAAAACATATTGGTTTAAAAGTGAAATGATTGGCAACATCAAGTGCTAGAATGTCAATACAGGAAGAATGTCAATACAATGTCAAGACTGAAGAGATGCTATTGGGATTGGTATTTAGGAGGTCATTAGTAGCGTTACAGACAAGTGTTTTGCTTAAGTGTTAGGAACGGAAGAGAGGCTACAGTGGTTTGGAAGGGCAACTGGAGATGAAATGGGGAGACAGGAAGTTTACACTATTCTTTCCAGAGGGGTGGCTTGGAAGCAGAGCACTAGTGAGGGATGAAAGAAGGAGGGGTTTGCAAAGAAATACTACATAGGAGTTTATGGGGAACCCGGAGATGTTTCCTGATGGTAGTCATGGGAGTTTGGTCAAGAGCCTTGTAGAGAAAGAGCTATTCTTAGCCATGACAGTGGGAGGTAAAAGAACAAGTGTGGGTAGAGTGACATAAATCACCTAGCATATGGGATAAGCTATATTCAGCTGACTAAAGCAACAAGATCCAACTACATGCAACCTCTGGCATAGCTCGCAGGTTAGCAAAATTGCTCATTCCCTTTAGCTAACTGAAAAAAAATGTATTCTTGACTCATGCTACACTACCTAAGGCTAGCTAAAAGTCTCCTGGCTCAAAACAAGATTTAGAAAGAACAGGTGGGTGGGGGATGGGGTAACTGGGTGATGGGCATTACAGAGGGACCCTGACGTGATGAGCCCTGGGTGTTATATGCAACTAATGTATCATTGAACATTGTATCAGAAACTAATGGTATACTATATGTTAGCTGATTGGATGTAAATAAATTAAAAAATTAAAAAGAAAGAATTGTTTTTTAGTAGTTTCAAGTAGTAGTTGTCAGTGATTAACTCATAAGCTAAGTGTATAGTGGATACTCAAAAGGCTGTCAGTGTTGGAAATATCAAGTTATCAGAGGTATAAACTTATTATCTATACACTTGTCTTGTTTTGTTATGCCATAGCCATCATATTTCATTTGAAGGAAATTTCAGACATTTGTTTTTCATTTGCACTTCTTTTAAGTGACATTCATCCCAAGAAACAGTTTTGTTCTCATATATTCAAGCACACATAATTATACCTGATTTAAAGGTAAACAAATACATTTCTTCTTAGGAAAGAATTACATTTCGGGGCGCCTGGGTCAGTGGGTTAAATCCTCTGCCTTCAGCTCAGGTCATGATTCCAGGGTCCTGGGATCGAGCCCCACATCGGGCTCTCTGCTCAGTGGGGAGCCTCCTTCCCTTCCTCTCTCTCTCTCTCTCTCTCTCTGCCTGCCTCTCTGCCCACTTGTGATCTCTGTCTGTCAAATAAATAAATAAAATCTTAAAAAAAAAAGAAAAGAAAAGAAAGAATTACATTTCTGGTTTACATCTCAGGTCATATATATATATATATATATATATATATATATAAATATTTTATTTATTTGACAGAGAGAAATCACAACTAGGCAGAGAGGCAGCCAGAGAGAGAGGAGGAAGCAGGCTCCCCGCGGAGCAGAGAGCCTGATGTGGGGCTGGATCCCAGGACTCTGGGATCATGACCTGAGCCGAAGGCAGAGGCTTTAACCCACTGAACCACCCAGGCGCCCCCAACAGGTCATATATTTTTAATAAAAATACATAAATTGACCCTATTTCTTCCCATTTTCTTCATAAATGTAAACTTCGCTATGTATACCATTTGAAGTATTACCCCATTATGTTCTTTTTTTTTTTTTTTAAAGATTTTATTTATTTATTTGACAGAGAGAGTTCACAAGTAGATAAAGAGGCAGGTAGAGAGAGGGAGAGAGGAGGAAGCAGGTTCCCTGCTGAGCAGAGAGCCTGATGCGGGACTCGATCCCAGGACCCTGAGATCATGACCTGAGCCGAAGGCAGCGGCTTAACCCACTGAGCCACCCAGGCGCCCCACCCCATTATGTTCTTTAATGGATCAACTAAATATTGATACACACAAAAAATAAAGACAATGAAGTAGTTCTGTTATCAATTATCTCCACTTCTAGCAGATTAGGTATATTAGTATGATATTGCCAAATTAAGTCATGGGAGGTGAATACTGAAAAATCTTCACACACTATATATAGCATAGTATAAATCCTTACATTTCAAAGACATCACATGAGGGAACTTCATTGAATTTTACCTGTAATGAGGTTATCAGATGTCATATTAAATAATTCAGTATTTCTGATTTCTGATAGTTTATGCATACCAAAAATTGATATTGACATGAAATTATGGGATAAAATGTATATGATTCCATCTCCCCCAAATAGCAAATGATTAAATATGTATCTCACACTGTTTTAACTTAGTTTGAAAGAAGAGTCTGAAAATTAAAATCACAGGACTTTCTCCTTCATGCAATCCCTCCTTAATTTCTTTTCCCTAATACCAGATTGCAAGGAGAAAATTTGTAGCCTAGCTTTCCAGTGATTTTCTACTTCTTTATTAATGATCATATGTGCCTTTTCACTCAAGGAGCTAGGTAAATGATTTCAACAATGAAATGGTAACACTTCAAGAAAGGGGCAAATTAACATTTAATTAAATAAAAAATTATACTGCTCTCCTTTAATAGGAGCATAATTAAATTCATATCTTTAAAGTTTAAGGTCTCTGAAGTCCTGAGCTCATTTTAAAAGTATGTTAAAGATACCAAAATAGTAGATATTACTTAGGGCCACTACAGAGCACAACTCTAGAGAGCACTATTCACATAAAATTTTGGTTTATTTAATTTCATCTTGTTTATAACTCCTCTTTAAATTTCCCTGATGTTCGCCCTTTCATATTCTAGTACTCTTCAATATCTTCATTAATTAATAATCTTTTAAAGGAAAATGGAAAGCATGTGAGAATTAACAGTGTACAATGTGTTTTTGACTGCATCCACCAAACCTCTTTTCAAATAAAAGGCTCTCACGTTTTCCTAAATTCAGGTCATAGCGTTAGAGTGCCGTGGATCTTAACTACACAGAGGTGTCATAAATCAATACTATTATATCATTCACAAGGAAATAGCGGAGAAGCAGACACAGATCCCAGGACCCTAGCTGCATTTCTTGTTGCATCAGGCTAACTAAACCATCTGTTCACTTGCTTTTTTGTAGAGAGCTGTTTATCTGCTATAATGCACCCATACAGCCCGTTTTACAAAATGCGCTAACACTGTTTCGGGAAGAAAATGCTAAACCATTGAAGTTCAATAGTAGTTGTAGAAAGGGTAAAAATATTCTACATATCCTTTAAGTGGAGGAAGTCCAATAATCAACTACATAAATTCTCATTTTAATTATAGTACAAATATCTCCAAATATCTTTCACAACAACAACAACAACAATAACAACAAACCAACAAATACATCTCCAGGAATGTATCTGTAATTGCCCTGTGTAGATTTCCCACCATTTGCAGCTAGTAAAATTCATTCTATCAGCCTTTTTTAAAGAAGTTAATATGCATTATATTAGAATAAAATGAGCTTTTTAAAACAGATTTTATTTATTTACTTGACACAGAGAGAGAGAGAGCACGCATAAGCAGGGGGAGCAGCAGGCAGCGGGAGAGGGAGAAGCAAGCTCCCTGCTGAGCAAGGAGCCCAGTGTGGTGCTTGAGATCCAGGGCCTTGACCCAAGACCCTGGGATCATGACCTGAGTGGAATGCAGACGCTTACCTGGCTGAGCCACCCAAGTACCCCCTAAAACTAGCTTTTTCATGCCGAATCGGTATCTTTTTAATAAAAAATTATGTATTGATTAGATATGTGAAATATCTTCCTGCAAGCACATTTAAAACCCAAGAAGACTTACATAGGGAATATGAACTATAATCCGCTAATACTTAAGAGTTCATGAATTAAATATCAGTAAGCATCATATAGCAGAATATCTAGTTATATTTAAGACCTTATAAATGAAAATTCAGTTTATTCTATATCCATATATTTGCTCATTTCATGCTTCACACCTCTTAGCTTATATTTTGGATGTAGTATTTAACCCACTGAGGCACCCAAGCGCCCCTTGGATGTAGTATTTAGAAAATCAGGCGCCCAATTCCACTGATGTTAGAAGACCTCAAACATTAAGATTACGAGGGCAGATGCATTTCTGTACTTGTTTCCTTTTTATCAGCTTAAAGATTCTTAGGGTGATATGAGTTAATGCAAGAAATCGGAATTTTAAAAAGTCGGTGTGACGGGAGAAAGTTACAGATGATGTTAGTCAAGGAGTTGTAAGTTAAGTTTTGAATTTCACATCTCCCAGTCTTTGTTTTAACTGGATCATTGTAATTGATGCTATTTAGTGTCTAGAAAGAGGGACCCATGAGAGCTCCATTAGCCTGCCTGGGAAACAAGCAAAGGTAATAACTTTTCCTATTAAGCAAACAAAGACTGGCCAACTCTCCATTTGGCTCATCAGTGAACCCTCCTGCTGGGAGAGTTCTGCCTCCCCACTTGTGTAAGGAGCTGGCTACTTCACCAGCACCCAGAATGTGCTGTCAATATCTCCTGGTGACCTTTAAAACAATTTCCTAAATAAAATTCTGAAAATTCTATGAACCATTCTTTCGCCGAATGTATCCGTCTTTGCTGCTCCCAGCAAAGAATGTGCTTTATCCTCAGTGATGCTCCTTCATTGTCCCTTTTATTTCGGTCTCCAATAAACTTCATTAGCACAATGGAACAGAAATTACTGCATTTAGTATGGCTATCTATTTCAATAGAAAATACTCATACACACAGACAGCTTTCACGTTTGATTAGGTGAAACACAAAATTCAGCATTGCAATAATCTACTCTATTATTGACTGAAAGCAGCAATTCTGTGATGGATTTATACTAATGATTTTTTACCAGTTGATATGAGAAATTATTTCTGTAGGTAATCCAACGGATGTGTTATTTCAATGCCATCAACACTTAAATCTTCGTATTCTAATACTTAAGTACCCCCATTCCATGCATTGTAGAGGACAATGGATTCATAGGCGCGCTTGACAGCTCTCTGAACAGTAGGTGGCAGCACTGTTCAGCTGTCTTTTCGTTTTGGTTTGGTTTGGTTTTTTTGGTTTGTTTTGCCAACTGAACTCATACACACACATAAAATACACACACACATAAAATATCCATATCCCATGTAGATTGCTGATAATTTGGGAGTGGAATTAAAATAACCTAAGAATCAAAATCACCAAAATAGTTCATTTCTCATGTTTTTATTCTTAGCCTGTCTGTACGTGATCACTTACTTCATATTTTGTCTTGTTTTACTATTTAAAGTGAAGACAACAGAAGTGAAGTACGTCCACAGTGAAGTGCCCTGAAATGACTGCTCTTCTCCTTAGCTGTTGTCAGTTTCAAGGGAATTCTTTTTGTATCTTCTCAGATTCTTCGCAGTTCACTCATGTCTAGTTTTACCATTTCCACTAATAATGAACTTGCTTTGAATGACTTTTTAAATAGCAGCCAGAAGTGTCAGCCAGTTCACGGAATAGTTTCAATCTCTTGACGGTTTGAGGGCTTAAACATATTGTGATCTGCTTGTTTATCAGTATCACACACCCACACGTATGCACGTGCAATTCAAATATACAAAGTTGTTGTGCATAAGTTACTGAGGAGCATGCATTTGTGAAACCACCTATACTAACTGAGGAATTGGAGGTAAGGCTCTGTTTTTCAAGTCTAATATTTTCTGACTAGTGGGGGGTACCCCAGGTTTGATGTGAGAATTGAATGAGGTATGCATATAAAGTATATAAAGCATCCTGTCATCAGAATCTTTTTTTTAATCATGTTTGTCTGTCTTTTCTCTAAGCAGTTATCTAGTCAAACAATGTTAGGATATCATATATAATTTTGTATTCCCAGCACTTAGCACAGGGCCATGCACATAGGCACAGGGGCCAGGCACTCAATAAACATATTTGTGAATCAACAAACACTTGAGTTTATAATGTAAATAAAGCTAGTCAATCTACTAACGTAAATTCAAATATCCATTTGTTCATTCAACATTCAATGAAGTCCTCATTACTTTGAGCTCAAATTCTAACAGATAAGGCAGCTGTATTATATATATATTATATATGCATACCATTATATATATATACACATATATGTGTATATATATATACACACACATATATATGTGTATATACATGTATATATGTGTATATATACATTTTCCAGTGGCTTAATAGCTATGTAAAATAGTCATTTCACAAAGGAGATAATTTATACATGCTACTTTGATGTTCATGAAGCTGTTATAAAATACACATTATCTCATTTAACCTTTGTGATGACTATTGAGCTAAAAATATTTAATACTGAGGAACCTGGGACTTAGAGAATTTAATAAGATTAATAGAGCTAGACCTTGTTCTAAATCAACATCTCTTTATATCATGTGAAAAGAACCCATAGAAACAATCAGTTTTTGTAACAGTTGGCAGTACATTATTCTTATTTAAGCCCATACATTTGTTTTATACAATATTCTTTTTTTTAAAGCTTTCATTTTTTAAAAGATTTTATTTATTTGAGAGAGAGAGAGAAAGAGTATGAGAGGGGAGAGGGTCAGAGGGAGAAGCAGACTCCCCACTGAGCAGGGAGCCCGATGTGGGACGTGATCCTGGAACTCCAGGATCATGACCTGAGCTGAAGGCAAGTTGCTTAGCCAACTGAGCCACCCAGGCACCCTGTTTTATATAATATTCTTGAAATTGGCCTGAAATTGTCCATTTAAAGAGAACTACTTCTTTACTGTTGTTAGTTTTCTCTTTGATGCTATAGATACATTTGTGTTTTGTAGGCTAAATATCTCTACCTATCTTGCTCTCCATATTTGACTAAGTACCGTATGTGTTCATCATTGCAGTGGCAGGTAGAAGGAAGAAATCATGTTTGCTATCATTCTCACTAAGACCCTCACTGAGGAATAACACAATAATCTAACTGCCAACTAGTTTAGAGATATAGAAATATGTAACATCAAACTTTCGAGGTTAGAGCAGAGACTTGAATCGAGCTAGCAGGCCAATACCTTCCCTCTGTCAACAACTTCGCTTGAATTTTGCACAAGGAGCTGAATGTTATGGAAAAAAAAAAAAAACAACACTTGAATCATACACACCTAACCTACAACATAAAGTTAAGGTTAAACTCACAAGAAGAGAGATAGGGTTTTTAACATGCTCACAATTCACAACTATAAATAGATTCTATAAATAGTTCGATACATTCAAGAATGATTGAATTTCTAGGATTTAAGTTTTACTCCTAACCATTTTAAATCAAGGTTACAGCATCTCCCAGGGCGCCTGAGTGGCTCAGTCAGTTGAGCATCTCCCTTTGTCTCAGGTCATGATCCCAGGGTCCTTGGATCGAGTCCCACATCGGGTTCCCTGTTTGTCAAGAGAAGTCTGCTTCTCCCTTTCCCTCTGCCTGCCACTCTGCCTACTTGTGCTCTCTCTCTGTGTCAAATAAATAAAGAACCTGTTTCTTGGTTTAAAAAAAAAAAGATTAAAATGAGATTAAAAAGGATTCCAGCAACTTTCATGCCACTGTTAGAGACCAATTCACCAGTGAGAGGAGCCCCCGGTCCAGCATGGGTCTGAAGATAATTCACTAAATCTCACACAGCATGTTTGTTACTTAACATCCTTTTCCTTCACCAGCTTTCTGGGCCTTTGGTGCTTTCTGATTCTGGCTGGCATCACAGTGACCAGCTCTTTGTGGACTCCAGTCAGTTTCACGTGGGACAACCAGAAAGTGCTTTATCTCATTATTTGACTCTATACCTCTCACTTCTCACCCCCTGCCCTGGGCTTCCCTTTTGACACTGCGGCTGTAGGACTTGCTCAGTGTCCTATATGGACATCCCCCAGGAGCAGGGATGAGCCTTACCGGAGGGCGAGCCTTTGACCAATGGGAGACAGGACACTACGAACGAATGCCTCTGCCTTTTTTCCCACAGAGGTTCTCTCCTGAGATGCAGTCACTCAGATCACAAAAAAGATTGCCCCAAGAGATGAGCAAAGATTTCCCCAACTTCAGCCTTCCCTGAGACTGTACTCCCTAAAAGGAAATAACCTAGAACTTGTGCTTCAAAATCAGTTTTCAGAAGAACCCAGGCTAACATACACACTACTAAAAAAACAGAAAATCTAATCCAAACACACAGGGAAATCCTTTAACCATCTCCAATACTTGCAGAATCTCCTGCAAACATTGAAATGAGCAAAGTCACAGTTTTGCGGCTCTAAGAAAGGCCTAAAGAGGTGTAATTGATTCAATCACATGTTCTGGAATATGAAGGTTTTTCTCTTCTTTCCCCCTGACACGGTAATAAAATGATCAAAATTCTAATCTTCTGAATTTAGTTGAGAGTTTGATTTCACTTATCATTAGCTTTTTTTCACAGAAGCACAAACTACACCTTAGAAAAACATGTAAATTGTGGGGGCTTTTGTTTTTTGTTTTAATTGAGACGGTGTGCCTCTACTGGAAGTTTTACATGCCCTCAAATAGTTAGCAGGATGTAAAACATGTATATTCTAAGCCAGCATGTGGCAGTGTTAAGAAAAATGCTGAAAAAGAGACATTTATTTCTTTAATAATTCATAGCCCAGACTGTTCTAAGAAAAGATTTAGGACAACCAGGTAAGAAAATGCCACTGTGGTCAATGAACTACTTTCTTGCAATGAGGACATTGTCTCTATTTGAATAGTTTGTATTTTCTCAAATATTTATTTTCTGTCAAATATTTTTTTCTGTCAAGAATAGTAATTCTGGGCACCGGGGTGGTTCAGTCTGTTGAGTATCTGCCTTCGGCTCAGGGCCTGAGGGTCTTGGGACGGAGCCCCATATCAGGCTCCCTGCGCAGCGGGGAGTCTCCTTCTCCCTCTCCCCCTCCTCATGCTCTCTCTCTGTCAAACAAATAAATAAAATCTTAAAAAAAAAAAAAAAGTAATCCCATCATTCTTCTTTCAGGAAAATGAAAGAAAGTCAAAAGGAAATAATCCAGCCACATTTGTCTCCAAGAAGAAAAATGGTATAATTATATTATTTCATGGTTGTCCATATCTATATAATAATGAACAATGAGTTGAATCACTCTGACTCAGCCAACTTTTGAATTTCCATTTACTACCACCTACATTATACCTCAAACTACATACCCATATGCACACACTCTAGGTATATAGTTAATTGTCAACATCACGTAACTGAGGTTGAGAGAGAAGAACGAAATAAGTACAATGTTTAGTCAGGACCATGGTGGAAGCTGAAAAAAAAAAAATGAATAGAAAGATCTCCACTTTTTCCAGAAGTCCCTTAGTTTCTAAAATTTCTATAACTATCTTTTCATGACCTTCTTACCCAATTCTGGATCAGACTTCCAGGAATGTTTGAAAATGCCAACACTAGTAATTACACATAATTACTTTCCACATTTTTGTATTATTTTTTTGTTATTGTCAATAAAAATGAATAGTGTAAGTCCCACTGCCTCTTTCAGCACTTTGTATTTCTCTTATAGGTTAAATACTTTTTTTGCGTTGCCGATAATGATCTACTTTCTACTCAGCTGTAATTACCTCAAAAGAACTCATAGATTTATCTTTGTAAAACTTTCAGTGTTCTATATAGTCCCTTGCATAGAAGAGGCTAATAAATATTTCCTAGATAAATTAACGTATTTTTGTTGAATCTTAACCAGACTATGCCCTGCTAGAGCATTAATTTCTTAGAGTGGGTTAATAACTGCTATCAACTCGAAGTTGAACATTTCCATAATATATTCACTATAAAGCAACTGGGAGTAGACCATGCAAAATTTAAGCATAATCACTGTTTAAAAATCAGATTAACACAGTTTTCACATCTGCAAATTTGTCAGTAGAACTTTCCTCCTGGCAAAAATCTGATAAAACAAATTCTAGTCATGTGGTTGTATTGTGTGTAATAAATAATTTCTAACATAACATAAAAATAAAAAATAATAATTTCTTATGTTTGAAGTTGTCATGTTGAAGAACACAGTCAGGGAATGAATACTTAGATAATTAATACCATCTAGGTTTAAGGAAATCATTTTAGCTTTTTCTCTTTACATTTTCTTGCCTTTTTTATTTCAATATTACCTAAATCTTTATAAACTTTATAAACTAGTACAAAATCTTTATAAACTTCTAGTATAAAATAAAAATTTGTACCTAGAACATACTTTAGAGTCTAGACCCCATTTGGAGACTGTAAAACTTTCTTTTGAAAAAAAACAAAAAACAAAAAAACAGAAGGAAACATTGTTTCTTAATTTATATTATTGAAACTCTCTACTGACTTCCTGGACCAGGTGTATTGCTCTTCTCTTTGGTAACTTCTCTCTATTCCACCTCAGAAAATAGAAAATGAAGTTGAAGAAAGCTCTGATCTGATAATGTGGTTTATAGTAGGGCGCCTGCGTGGCTCAGTGGGTTAAGCCGCTGCCTTCAGCTCAGGTCATGATCTCGGGGTTCTGGGATCGAGTCCCGCATCGGGCTCTCTGCTCGGCAGGGAGCCTGCTTCCCTCTCTCTCTCTCTCTCTGCCTGCCTCTCTGCCTACTTGTGATCTCTCTCTCTCTCTCTCTCTCGCTGTCAAATAAATAAATAAAATCTTTAAAAAAATTGTGGTTTATAGTAGGGAGCAGGTACTCATTTTGTCTTCCATATTACCCTTAGTGATAGCAGGAAATCCTTGCTTATGATTAGGTCATCTTTACTTTAGGATTAACTTAAAAGGCTTATGACAACCTGTGTTATTTGAAAAGACATACATTTGATTGTTGCATATTTTAAAAATCATTTTAAGACAAAATAAATAAGTTATTTTGTTTCTGCAAAATAAGGAGATATTTTCTATTAGTGGGTATCTGCATTAACATTATCAACACTAATAACATGAATAATCACAGGGTAGAAGAAATAATACAGAAGAAAAACACAGTGCACAACAGGGTGATTTTTCCTTTTTAAAGAAGTAGAGATGGGGAAAAAATCAGAGATGTCAGAGGACCTCATTATGGTAATTTCTTTTTCCATCACTGTTTGTTTGTTTGTTTTTGGTAGTGTCCTATCTTCTCAATATCTGGCCTGTAGGAAAATATTTTTCCAACTATTTTAAATTGAGAATAAAGATACAGAATAAAGATACAGATACTGACCAAGAAAGCCACTGTTTATATTCAATCTGGGAAAATGTATTTATAGCTAGGGAATGGGGAGGTGGGCAAGAAAAAAAAAAGAGTTTACTTAAAAAGAAAAGATCAACTTAATGGAAAATCTTGAAGATAAGAGAAAAAGGAAATGATAATGTGTTTTTAAGGCCACTCTGGGACAACCATTTTAAGGATGTTTATATATTATTTTTCATTTTGCAAATGGTAAGGCAGCTGGAAGCAAGTTATAATAAGTTACCTATGACAATCAACAGGAAGGCCCAGCAAATAGCATTTCACAGAAAGCAAGTATCCTACGGTCCAGAAGGTGGAAGAATGAAAGTTTTTGCTTGTTTGTTTGTTTTTAATTTTCATTTTTTAAAATTTCTTTTCAGTGTTCCAGAATTCATTGTTTATGCACCACACCCAGTGCTCCATGCAATACATGCCCTCCATAATACCCACAACCAGGCTCATCCAACTTCCCACCCTCTTCCCCTCCAAAACCCTCAGACTGTTTCTCAGAGTCCACAGTAAATGGCTGGTATATCAAAACCTAAAAGAGATGGTTCATTATTTAATCTAGAGGATTCTAGCTCTTATTTTATAATGGGCTGTTAGGCTTCTCAGTATTCTTAGAAAAACTGCCATTCCCCAAATATGCAATTACTTTGCTATCCTCTTCTAAAAGTCAATATATTTTTTAAAAACCCATTAATTTAAAAGGAAAACATGTAATCAAATTTCCAAATGTTTCATTTTAGTCTATCTTTAAATAGTTTGCATATTTAAACTGAAATTATACTTCTAAAGTTCAAAGCCAATAATGGTTTTCATTTTTCTTCAGCCCAGCCCCAAACTGTATTTTCTAGTTCCCCTTTTCTGTTCAATGAGAAAAATGATTAAGTCTAAGATCACACCAAAATTAAGTCTGATAGAAGACACCTTGTTCCTTAGGGATAATAAATACCGAAAAGTAATCTCCTATTGCACGCTAGCTGTAGCAATAATTTACCTATTCTAAAATTCTCCTAGACAAAGGAGCTTCTCAGCTCCTTCCACATTCTGAGATGGAATATGCTTTTCAGCTACATGCTGTGATACCCTCGCTTGATAATGATTCTAGACTTAAGAAAGGACCTAGGAAGCCAGGTGCTTATCTGTGTAATTGGTTATTCTCCTTCGTCTGCAAAAAACAGGGCTATAGTTTTTAGTTCCAAGGGTTCTGTCTCAAATTCCAACAGGGGCTGTTCATGTTCAAACTGCAAATCTGCTCATTTGATTAAGAGGGCTAATTTAATGCTGCTTTGCAGATTCCATACACGAACCTCAGGGATTTTGCAAATCCTTCTTCCTGGGATCTTATGGGGCGTTTCTAAGGTGCTAGATCAGCGTTGGCTTACAGAAGCAGGCAGTCACTCTCTTCATAGCTTCATTAACCTAACTGGAAGTGGGCCTCATTTAGCATTACCCAGATGGTACAATTGAGGTTGATTATCTGCTCTTTGGATGCTGAAATGTGCTAATGGGTCAGGCCAGTATTTCACAAAGTTTAGTGGACATAGGATGCAGCTGGGAGCAATTTAAAATGCAGATTACGTGACCCCACTCCCAAAGATTCTCACTCCCCAGATCTGGGTTAGAATCAGCATTTTAAATAAGTATCCTCCCACCTCCCCTGCCAGGCTTTTCTGGAATTTGAAGAGTAGGTTACATGGTCCTTCTGTCAGATAGTGGCTTCCCATCTCATTCAAAGCCAAAGTGGAAAGTCCCTCCAATGACATTGAGGACCCTACATGAGCTGGTCCTCAGTACCTCTCTGCCCTCATCTCCAAGATTACCCAATCACTTACTTTGTTCCAGCCACACTGGCCTCCTTACTGTTCCCCCAAAATATTAGGCATGTCCCCAACTCAGAGGCTTTACCTTTGTTCACCCTTCTTCTTGGGGTGCTCTTTCCCAGGCATGTCTAGCTTCCCCATTGAAGCCTTATCTCACCTGTCACTATCTCAGGGACAACCACTCTGCCCACTCAATCTAAAATTACAAACCCTTTCCACACTTCATCCCACTTCCTTTGCTTTATTTTTTCTCCTGAGCACTTATCTTGTTGTTTTCTGATTTCTCTAATAACAGATAAGTTCCATGAAAGCAGGACTTTCTTGGTCTGTTTTGTACACTTTTATAACATATATAAGAGACACTGGCCACGTATTTATTGAGCATATGAATTAATGCTGATACATGCATGGAGTCATGGGATATTGTGGAATTACAAGCAACTGGGGGTATTCGTATAAGCTTTTTTGTCAGAAAAAAAGTATCTTTACAGCTATAACTACAGTTTGTAAATGTCAGCCATCTCAACATTACCTAATCAAAAGCTCAAAAGGCCATGGCAATATGCATTTTAGAGGATCAATGGTAGGCTGATATTCTGCCAGTTTGTGCTGGGGGATAAAAATACTGTGGTTAATGCAGAACAGTTAGAGCCAAAACCGCCCTTAAAATCAGACGAGCTGGGTTCAGGTCATAGCTCTGTCATTTGTTACCTATTTTGTCTTGCTCAAATCACTTCAGGATTTAATTTAAATAGTGTATCACTTGCCTCATTGATGCATGTTCTCCTCATCTATAAGAAGGCAACAAGATTACGGGGACTAAGATAACACAATTAAAAAAAAAAAAATTAGAAGAAGACAAAAAGACCAAAATGCTTCTCCTACCTTACAGAATCTAGAGAACAAATGTAGGGGAAACATTTTTTTATATATATAATAAAGTATTATATAATTATAAGCGAATTTATACTTATCTTTCCCATTTAACAACAATTTAGCCTGAGTGACAGATTGCTAACCATGGTGGCTGTCCATGAACCTTGCCTCAGTGTATCCACATAGTCCCACATTGACTGTGAGCTTGACCAGGAGACTTGCAGTCAGAAGTGTAATAACCAGCCTGTACCTTGGGGTTTCTACTCTTTAAAGTCAGCTGCCATGCTCTAAAGAGGCTTGCACTAAACCCCTCAGGAAGGAGAAATTGCATGAAGGATCCACCAGTGGCTGAGTGGATTTTTTTTGGTATTTCTTGGTCCCAAGTGGGTTCCCGGTTGATTGCATGAATGGCCTCAGACCCACCATGTGGAGCGAAGGCACTTCCTAGCTGAGCCTGGTCAAGCAAGGAATCAAGAGAAATAACAGATTATTGTTTAAGTCACTAAGTTTTGGGATAGGTAGCAATGCACAAGAGATAATTGAAACCCCTGAGTGTTTGTAAAAGACATCATAGCCTAAAAAAGTTACTTCAATGGCAAGAGTTCTAGACGCTATATGAAGCAGAAGACAAGATAATGGGAGTAGGCAATGGAAAGGCCTTCAAAAATCCTTAAAATCAAATCAACATTGACCGGTTTCACTTACTTGTGAAACCTAATGATAGCTGGTATATAATTTCAAGAGCAAGTGCTATTCAGTAGAAGTACAATTTATTCCTTTGAGAAAAGAAATAGTGTCATTTATGTAAGTCACTGTAAATTGGAATCTATGTTGAGCAAACAAGAAAAAAATGTAATATATAGAAACTTCCTATCTGATTTCTCTAAGACTTGCCAATTGAGAGAAGCCTGCCTACCCACTATCAGAGCAATTTTGAACTGTTTCTTCTGTAAGTTACAGTAGTTACCCCGTGGCAGGAGTCTATTGTTGATGATTAGCACTTTTCTCAAAAGGAGTAAATCCCCCCGCAACTTTCAGATTTACCAGTGGGGATGTGGACCCTGGTGAATAAAACACATTGCTGGAATTTCAGCTGGGGTCTTAATCAGTTCTGAAGCGAAGTTCAGATAATCAAAGGTGAGACCCTTTTGCTGTGATTCTTAATGTAAGTAAGGACCTTGTTTAGAAGCATTTCGTCTAGCGGTTGGCAAAAGGGTAGAAGCAAGGGACCGAAGTCTCTGTCAAAGCATAGGTAGTCACAGAGCACTTTATTATCATTCTGTGAGAAATGTTGTCAATTCAGAAAGAGCTTTGACATTTTTAAAAAGAGATATTGCTAACCCTTTACTTGAAATCTGTGTCCTCTGTGTTCGCATTGTTGTTCAGCACAATGGCTTTCACTTTCTAAGCACCAAGGTTGGGAAGCTTTTCAATGTGAGGTAAAAGGTGTCTTCTTAATACAAGTAAGTAACACGTTTTCATCTTTTTTGTAGTTTTTCTTTTTCTTTTTTCTTTTCTTTCTTTCCTTTTTTTAACCAAGGAACACATTCAATGGTGCAGTGACATACGAAGGAGTTTCCTTTTCCAGATTTGTGGTTAACATCCTTGCTATTGTCGGGGAACTCAGCTACGTTTTGCTAAACATCTAGGACGGGAGGGCAAGCTAGATTCTTCGGAGTTACTTATGAGTGACGGAAATGATCTCCCACAAAATTTCAGGAGTCATGGAAAACTGCATGGGCTATTCTGGAACTATTCGGTGATTGAATTAAAAAGGGCACACCTGTGACTAGCTAATACTTTTAATTTCTCCTGCGAGCTCAATGAATTGAGTGAGTAAAAGAGAAAAGTGACAGAACAATGTTAGGGTTTAAATTTTTTGCAGTAACTCGAAGGGGAACAGAATAGGCCATGTCAAAATATGCCAGTAGCATATTGACTATTTTGAGCTGTAGGCACTTGAAACACAGCAAATGCAGGGAAGACACTTTCTCTGAACTCCCCTTATTTCCCTAAAGATGGGTCTTCCAAAGGGAATTTAACTGCCCCCTACCCAGGAGTTTTTTCAACTCAGGACGATTGATTGATTGATTCTTTTTTTTTTTTTTTTTTTTTTTAAGATTTTATTTATTTATTTGTCAGAGAGAGACAGAGAGAGAAAGATCACAAGTAGGCAGAGGCAGAGGGAGAAGCAGGCTCCCTGCCGAGCAAGGAGCCCGATATGGGACTCGATCCCAGGACACTAGGATCATGACCTGAGCCGAAGGCAGCTGCTTAACCAACTGAGCCACCCAGGCGTCCCTGATTGATTGATTCTTGTCAGAGGAGAGGAGTCTATAAGTCAACATCATGCCCACACAAAAGGTCATAAACTGTCATAACTCCCAACCATTCTTCCAAGGGCCCATTCATCTTTCTTAAAAGTCATTTAGACTCCTCTAGGAAGGAGGCCTACATCTCCTCTCCTTTCCCTGTTAAGAACGTAGTTAGTCCTGAATTTTAAGACACCTCAGGCAATTACAGATTTTTTTCCTGGGTCTCTCCTATGTACACATGAGATACACATGTTAATAAACTTATGTTTGCTTTCGTGTTGTTAATCTGTCTTCTATTGTAGGTGTCTGAGCTAATAACTCAGAAAGGTAAAACAAAAATTATTTTTTCTCTCCTACAACTCATCCCACACTAAGCCATCAAATGAAGGTATGCCAATTATCTGAAATCAATGGGAGGGTTCCAAATTACAATGCTTAAATATAAGTACTATATTGTACTGAAGAAAACTCCCACATTATAATGGTGATATATCTTTCCCCCACGCTTTCTTTTTCTCTTTCTCACCAGCATTTAACTCTATATAGAATCCTTTGCTTTGCAAAATAGATAATATGGACAGTATTGTAAAGTACTTTTCTTTTGAATTTTTTTTTTTAACTTGTGTTTTTTTTTCCAGGTATAATGTATGATATTATATATATATATATATATATAATATTTTATTTATTTGACAGAGAGAAATCACAACTAGGCAGAGAGACAGGCAGAGAGAGAGGAGGAAGCAGGCTCCCCACTGAGCAGAGAGCCCGATGTGGGGCTCGATCCCAGGACTCTGGGACCATGACCTGAGCCGAAGGCAGAGGCTTTAACCCACTGAGCCACCCAGGCACCCCTATGATATAATATATATTAATTGGATCTACAGATGTGCCATAGACCGGACTACGGTGTCTATTAGTAATTATTCAAAATATCATGCCTTCAGAGTGACAGAACCTCAAAAACTTCTCCTTAGCTTCCTCGTTGGATTCATTAGAAGGCATTCGCTTTCAGTTACAGCAGCATATCTCTTCCAAAACAAGTGAAAACAGTTCCAGAAAGACTAAAAAAATCCCGTAGCAGAATGGGCATCGGATTGGAAATAAAGATAATGGATTCCTTATTCTCACATCCTGACTCAACCCCCAGTTTCCTCATCAAACAAATGGGCGTGTTGATTTCTCTTCTCTTTACCTCCCTGGGTTGTTGCGAGGCTGAAGTTAGGTGACAGATATGAACATGATTTGCAAAAGTGAGAAATAACACACACATGTGTGGGCTTACTATTAGAAGTGTTGTTTTTTAGGAAGACTCAACCTAATTATTTCTGTTTTCTATTTTAAGCCATAGTTTCTCGTCTACATGCTTGCCATGTTTCTACCTGTCCATGCAGGGAACATTATCTTTGGGGCGATCCTACGGAAAAACCTTCCCTGGAAAGGAAAACCCGAAAAGAAAGCATTCTAAACAGACTGAATTCCATACGTGATACAGAGTACTTGGAGGCACTGGAACTGGGGAAGTACGGAAAGGCACTCGTTATCACACAAAACGTAATATTACTTATCCTAGCTTATATTACTATACAGCAGAGGTAAGGCTAGGCCATACTGGAGAAAAGACGCTAAATTTGCTGAAGTCGTGTGCAACCTATAAACCCACTCCTCCCTCCCTTCCAATATACCAGGGGGTAATCTCTAGATTAAACAAGTGACTTTAACCCTTGATCAGCGGTCAGGAGGTATAGTGATCCCTAAAACACCTGTGTGGATACTGCACTAAACTGGCTCTTTGGTTGACTGGAAAAGTCCCAAGGTTTGGGAGAAACCTTCAGGGGTAATCTAAGGGTATTTCTACCCCCACATTTGAAGCAGCAGCTGACAGGGGACCAGAAGAAGAGAGTGAGGGAAAGGATACAGCTTTAAGCGGAGAGATGGTAGCCAGGGAAAGGCAGGTATTTACATGCAAGTAGGTCTTTTCACACACTCAGGTTTCCTCTTCAGGAAGCCATTCTGGGGAGACTGAAGAGGAAGGAGGAACTGACCAAAGGAAAAAAAAATCAAGAAAGCAAATGTTGAGTAATGAAAAACTAACTACAGGCAAGGATGTGCTAACTCACCTCTATGAACCTCCACAAATCAGAACGGTTCGGGAGAAAGGGAAAGGAAAGAACACCCAGCTCTGCCAGAATATATTCTGCTAAGAGCGGACCAGATCAAATGCCTGGCTCTCTGAAAGGGAGACAGCACAGCAAGGTGGCTGAGCATGCCAACCCACGGGAGTGTTCTTGGCTGTGGCGTGTGAGACAGACAAGAATATGTTCAAAGCATGAGGGCGGTTTGACAGAGAAGAGCACTGTGTTTATAAAAAGCCTATATGGAAATCTAGAAGTTATAGACACAGAGGAGTCTGGTTGCCAAGAAGAATATGTTTCCTGTGACATTAAGGAATAGGAGAGATGCCCCCAAATCCACACACACCAACACAGATGAGATCATTAGTCTTCGGGCTTTGAGCAAAGAAGAGTGACAAGAGAGTAGTCGCGTTTGATGTTTAAGAAGAAGGGTTGACAAACAGGGAAAGCTAAAGTAGGATCAATACTTCACACCCCCAAAATATAAAATAACAGAAGAATAACACGGCTATGCTTTTATTATTAGCTTCAGGAAATATCTGCCCCTGGGTAATTTGTCTCTTGCACAAGAATAACGACAAAACAACAACAACAAAAACCAGTATACTCTTTTACAAAATATATATGTATATTTTCTTCTGTAAAGAAAGCAGAGGGGGAAAAAAAAAACCCTTAAAGGTGAGAGTCCTGTGTTTCATGTACAGCGTTGTCAACTCGTCTGGCAGAGATGAGAAAGCTGACAGCCCTCTGGAGGGCTTGAGCTGAGGCCGCGTGCAGAAATCTGGAACGGCAGAGACCTGGTCCTGCATGTAATGAGACCATACGGAGCTGGGAGGGAACTCCGCTTGCAAGCCCCCTCAGACAAAGAATCAAGCAGCCAGCTGCCTGCCTGTCATGCTTCACCTTCCTCTTCGGCAGCCTTTCTTTTTTGCTAAAGTCAGGAGGTGTAAACAGGCTGCAGGATCTTACAGTTAGATCAGCAGCCTTGTAGGGTATCCTGTAAATCTACTCGTCCATTTATCCGTTTATTCAACATGTTTCAAAAGCTTGCCAGGTGCCTCTTACTGTGCAGTGTTTAGGATGCAGGCATACAGAAGAGAGGCTTCCCACTAAGGGACCTCCTTAGTCCGGCGGGGGAAGGGCACGTGCAAACAAACAGCTATGCGTACATGAGTTAAGCATGCACATGCCAAGCCGGCTAAAACTTCTTTCCACAGCATTTCAATGCCAATGATAACCTACTCGATTAAAGAAATACATCTCTGTACTTGGTTCTTTATCTTTCGAGCTCGGGGCGGGCATCAAGGGAAGGATTTCAGACTTGTGCATAAGACAGGTTAGGAACTAAAGTCTTTTTAAACTAAAAAGTTATAAGGTTTGGTTTAACTAGGTGTTAATTGGAATCTTTGACATATCTAAATCACATCTTCATCATGTATAGATCTTTGTCATGCAAATATGAGCGGGGAAGGGGTATAATTGCATATCTACTCTTTTCTTTTGAAGAATGGGAAAAGGTTTAGCAGAACAAAGATGTTGCTCCCTGGCAGCTTCCCAGTGGGAACCAGTCAACCTTAAGTGTGTTTAAGTGGGCTTGGGAGGGAGGCTTAAGTGTTAAATCATATAATTTTATTAAGAGAGAGAGATACCTGAGAAACTAGGGAGTTTTAGCTATAATCATATACTTGAAAACATGAGGAACAAAGCACAAGTACTTTCCCTTCTTTTATTTAAAATATAAAACATTTATAATTAGCAATTAATCCCACCTAAAGGCACTTAGTGATTTCTTAAAAAAAGAAAAAAGAGCTTCACCAGTGGTTTGCTACAGCAATCAAAAAGTTCATATTCAAATGGAAAGAAGTACTTATCCCACTAATGTAAATGGTAGATGGTAGTAGGGATGGAATTTGAAAATCAAATTCTTAATCAACATTGCCCTTTTTAAGCCTACTGCTAAATTCTGGAGGGGAGAAGAGGGCTGTGTTTGCGCACTAGCACTCTGGGAGCCTGATTATACCCAGACCGCGCCCTCTCCAGCTCTCTGACTCCCTGCATGTTAGAACTAAGATGTCAAACTGGACAATATTACAGAATGGCTGTTCACGGACAAAATCTCAAAGCAGATACCTTGTCAAGGGAAGAAAATGACCAGTCTCAGAAGCTGGCTGAGTGTAGAAAAACCCTATGAATTTGTAGGAGGTTATTTTCTCCTTTCATCTCCTTATGTAATTTTTTGATGCTTCATTTTCCTAATCCATAAAGTGGGCATCAGTGTATTTTCCAGGGAAGCTTTAAGATGACTTTACATCATGACTTGAAAAGTTAGGTATGATCTCTATAACCCTGAAGAGCTGCATCAGCTAGAACAGATTCCCTAACCGTATGTGTTTGTGTACCACCAGCAGATCTATTTACAATGAAAATTCTGATTTAGTAAGTCTGGGTGAGACCAGTATTCTCTATTACTAGGTGATACCAGTGCCGCTGGTTTATGCATCACCCTAGTAGCGAGGTTCCAAAAGCCACATTGCCCACCTGTAATTTCCAGAGATGGCTACAACAAAAGTCCCCCATACCACACACTCTATGGCAATGTAAATTTGCTACAACTGCTTCAAGAAGTCAAGGAGAATCTATATTTCCACCTCCTTTAATCTGAGCGGGCCCTATGACAACTCCCACGAAGGTTATGGTGAAACTAATGCTGTGACATTTATGACATTTACAGGACACTAACTGGCCTGGCAGCTTCAACTTCCAGCCTCTGGAAGCCAGGGGCCATGAACGGAGTATGACTGCCTTTGGACAAATTATGCTATGAGAAGCTCAAACAATATAAAGAGGCTTGAGAGAATGAGACTGCCTGTGACAGGGGAAGGAAATAAAGGGCGAGAGAGAGAGCGAGACAGAGGTATCAAAGAGCATGGAGACATACGTCATGTGACTGAAGAAGCTATATTGAAATTGGATCTTTTGGCCCCCATTAATACCATATAAATTAGAAAAGCCATCAGCCAAGACTTTCATAAACTTCTGATACACAAAATGTGAGCAAAATAAGATGATTATTTAAGAGCCCAAATTGTGAGGTGTATTGCAACATAGTTATAGATTAATAAATCATAATTTATAAGCAAGTCAAATAGTACACAGACTTTAAAAGTTAAGTCTAGCACTTTAAAACTATTTATATTCAGTAAATGTGCTAATGAAACTTTTACAACAAAACTAAACAACATAAAAAACAACTTAGGCGACCTGTCTTCTTTTTTTGCACTCCTAGACAAAATAGATATTACATCAATATTTTACTGAAAAAAAATCATAATGGCATTTATGCAAAACTTCAGTGACAGTCTAAAACAGTAAAGACAATTAATATTCCTATTTTTTAACACCATTCACTTGCATAAATTAAGTTGTAAAATTTGAGTATTATTTTTACTTAATATGCATTTTCTCTCCATTGCACAAAGAGAAATAAAGCAAATGTCATGTTTTTAAACTTGAACATTATTCATTGGGGAAATCATCATTTTAATCGTTTGTTTAACAAACATCTACTGGATTCCTACTTTGTACCAGACACTGTAGGAGATCCAAGGATTGTAGAAATTAATGAAGTGTTCCTGTTGTTACAGAAACTATACAGATAAGAAGTGTTCTGATAGATGATAGATAGATAGACGATAGATAGATGGAGAGACAGAATCACATATACTATGTCAAGTATTCTGCTTTACATACCATATTTTACATACATTATCTTATTTAATCCTAAAACATTCTGTGAGGTAGATATTATAATTAACTACATTTTTGAGATAAGAATATAGAGGATTAGGGGCGCCTGGGTGGCTCAGTGGATTAAGCCGCTGCTTTCGGCTCAGGTCATGGTCTCAGGGTCCTGGGATCGAGCCCCGCATCGGGCTCTCTGCTCCACAGGGAGCCTGCTTCCTCCTCTCTCTCTGCCTGCCTCTCTGCCTACTTGTGATTTCTGTCTGTCAAATAAATAAATAAAATCTTTAAAAAAAAAAGAATATAGAGGATTAGAGAATTTCAATGACTTGTCCATGATCTCACAGATAATAAGAGATAGAATGGAGTATGCAGTCAAGAGTGACTAATACCAGGGCAAGGAGCTAGGCAGAGAACCCAGCTGAGAATGAAATTTTATGAAAAACTTCCCACAGGAGAAGATGGCTACACTGAGTCTTGAGAAAAGTATAAGTCGGAAAAGGGAAGAAGTTTAGAGTAGGAGAGGAATGTCCATAAGAAGAACAGCAGATACAGGGCAGAGCAATAAGCAAGAACAGCACATTGATGAATAAAATTGGAGGAGAGAAGTAACTGAAGAAAATTCTAGAGGGGGGGTTTATGGAGAAACACTGCAAACCTTTAAGATGATAAACTATATCTGATCAAAGTTGTTTTTTAGAAGGTCACTCATTTTATTGAGGATATATTGGTAGATTTTAAGACTAGAAGTGGGGATACAATTTGGAGATTGTTGCAGGATTTGGGCAAGATAGTTCTATTCTAAACTAATGACTGGTAGCAGGGAAGCTACACATTGCTCCTAATGACATCCTGGTGATAATAACAAGTATCGTGATAATCACAATGCTAAAAATAATAGGTAATATTTATTATTTCCTGTTGTGGTAAACTAAAAACTCTTCCTTCTCCCCACAAACATATCCATGCCCTAATCCCTGGAACCCATGAACCTTACCTTATGTGGAAGAAAATGTGTCCTTGCCGATATGATTACATGAAAGACCTTGACATATGAAGATGGTCCTGGATTATCTGAGCGACTCCTATGTACGATCACATGCATTCTCATAAGAAGAAGGCAAGATGAGATTTCACACACACACACACACACACACACACATACACAGGAAAAGGTGATATAAAGAAGGAGGCACAAAAGGGAAGTGATGCAGCTAGAAGCCAACGAATGCTGGCAGATACCCGAGGCAAGAAGTAAGGAACAGAATCTCTCAGACGGACTCCAGAGGGAGAATGTGTGCAGACACTCTGATCTAAACCCAGTGATTCTGATGTCAGATTTCTGGCCTCCGGAATGATGAGAGATTAAATTTCAGTTATTTTAAGGCACCTTAAAAAATTGCCACCTTGTAGCAATCATTCCTGTAGCCAGAGGAAATTAACACACGAGGAAGTAAATCTTCCTGAATTTCTCAGTGCTTCTGTAAGAAAGGATCAGCCAACCAGGACATAGAAATATATATGCAATAGAAAGATAGAGAATATTTGCCTCTATTTCTCCTAGAAACATTTTGCTTTCATATACCATGTGGATTAGATCTATAGCTATTTGTCAAGTTAAATGTTCTGATCTAAAGGATAGCAAAGCTTTTCTCATTTCCCTGAGAGGGCTAAAATTTTACAGCCTGGACTAGGCACCTAGGTTGCACTCACAGTGAGTGGAGGGCTGGAGATCTGTCTCCTTAAATATACATCAGGAATGAGTCCCAAGACTTGGTATAGTAGGAAATACCTGACCATGGTTATCAGTTGATTCTGAATCTGAAAACTATGATGATTATATATATATATATGTGTGTGTGTGTGTGAAAATGAATGGAAGATACAGATGTGTCTGCAAGCCATTAAATAAAAGGCAGAGATAGAAAGGCTATCCATCTAGCCATGGAGAGATCTGGCTGCTGGAATGGATGCTGGATTAGAGAAAGAACTCAGTATCTTTTCCATTTTTGTCTCCAAGGAGCAAAGGTTTTATTGTTGTTGTTGTTGTTTTTTCCCTCCTTTCAGAAAGAGAATGGAATGGCTATATCTCTCCTGAATATAAGTGGCCCCAAATGCATTTTTTCCTGACCTTTCCTCACTTATAAAATATGTGGCCACTTGTGAAAGAGATTCTTTTCAAATGGTTATTATTATATTGCCCCAGGGTAAGGGTGTGGACAAGAGGGGGCAAACTCAGTTATTATGGTATACATGATAACTCATCTGCCTCTGATCTAAAACATCTCATGTGAGCATTGAGGATCCAATTAATAAAAATAAACACTAAAAACCAAACACCTATGTTCTAAGCATTTCTCCAACCCTGTGCAAGTGCTGTTATTATCGTTAAGTATTTTACAGATGATAATCTCTTATAGATGAGGTTTTAAGACTTTAATGTTATGAGAACAACATGAATATTAAGTGATACAGCCAGGATTTCCTGCGATATGTGTTTGATTTCAAAGTCCATCATTTGAATCACAGATTTAATGACTGACTTTAGAGACTGAAGTGGATGGAAAGAGTCCAGGCTGACTCAATATTTATAACTTAGGCGTTTGTGCATAGTAGTTCCATTTACCAAGGAACTCAAAATCTTTTAATCAGGGAAGATGATATATTCAACTTTCTGCCATATTGAATTTGAGGCACCATGAAAAATTCCAAATGTTAGAAAATCCAATAGATGTGTAGCTACAATGTGTATTTCTAAGTTATCATATAACTAATAAGTAAAGCTTTTATTTGGATGAACTTCTTAGAAAGTCTATAGTGACTGAGGGGAACTGACAGGAGGACCTTAAATTCATGAATGGAAGAAGAGTTGATGCAAAAGAGCAAGAGAAGGAAAGTGGAATGAGAAGAGGACAAAACGACAAAGAATTCAAAGGGAATATTCAAGGAAAAGAATGTAATGGAAGAATGGGGAAGAGAGAAATGGGAAGTTAAGTCAGAGGTATGAGAAGACAAAAAGTACAGTGATGATCATTTGAGACAGGACAGTTGACTGGAAAGAAGCTCAATTTAGATGAATCATCCTATACATTTAAAGAGGATATTTTCCATAGGCCCTTCAATTATTAATGAAGAAAGCAGGTGAATAGCAAATTATATTGCATATCTTTCTAATATATTATTTGAAAACATTCAACCTGGTAATATAGATATTATATGTAACTTAGAGAAAAAAGGCAGTTCTTATTTAGAGGAATAAGTTCTACAACAGAGACTTATTCTCAAATTTCTGTTTAACCACTCAGTATTGCTATAAATTTAGGCAAGTTAATTGTCCTGTCTAAAAGTCACTCTCTGAGGGATGCCTTTGTGGCTCAGTGGGTTAAGACTCTGCCTAAGGCTCAGGGAACTGGGATCGAGCCCCACATCAGTGTCTCTGCTCAGCAGGGAGCCTGCCTCCTCCTCTCTCTCTGCCTGCCTCTCTGCCTACATGTGATCTCTGTCTATTGAATAAATAAACAAAAATCTTCAAATAAATAAACAAATAAATAAATAAAATTCACTCTCTTACATGATACAAATAAAATAAAGGTGACTGTGAAAGCTCAGAAAATAATGTATAAAAAAAGTATAATGATTTGTATAGTACAAATAACTGACTAGTGAATAGCAGTTGAGTCAGAATCTGAAAAACTATAATGATATATAAATATAAAAGTCAATTGAAAATACAAAAAATTATATAATAGCTACCATTTGCCTCCTTGATTGCTAGCATCTGTTGCTATAGTCTTAATATTGGTTTGCACTTTTATGGAGCATAGGAAGGGCATGAGAATAACATGGGGCATGAGAATAATATTACCCCTTCTCAAAATTAGGCCAAAGGTAAACAGCAAGCTATTCTGGAGACAGTTTTGAGTCTACTGCAAATTAATCATCTGAAAAGAATATAAACAATGAAAGGAAATTATAGGAGTCAATGAAATTTATTCAAATTAAGTTCCTAAATTATAAACAACAAATAAATAATAATATAAGTTGTTGAACACTTCTTATATTATGTAATGGATGAATGGGAAACATAAAAATAAAAAAAGAAATGTGTCTCATCTAGAAAAATAGATATAAAAATGACTAAATATAAAAATGACCATTATCACCATAATATAATAATGTATGAAGTGATATGGGGTTCCAAGATAAGTGAAAATACATTTGATCAAGAATTGTAGGTAGAGTTATTAGCATTTGAGTTTCATTTTGATAAATTCAGTTAAAATTTCAATAGACAGAGAAAGGAAGAATTTTAAGACATGGGAAAACATGCACAAAAGCCCTGAGGCCAGAATGGCTAGGCATACTCAGGAGAGAGTGAGCAATGAACTTTTGTTGGAATATACAGAATATTTGTGGGAGTAATGAATACAAGAGCTGAAAAGTTTCAACCATGTCATAGTTCGGAAGACTTTGAGTGCTCATTGAAACACAAACACTTCGATTGTAAGAAAAACGAGAATCACTGGGATATTTGGGGTAGGGGAATATGTGCAACAGAGTTAAACTAGACGAAGGGGAATTTGAAGGGAAAGATTGTTTGGGTTGGTGAATGGCAGCAGGTAGGATTGACAGAAAGCTATTCAAAGCTGAAGGAGATCCTAGTTTACAGAAAAGGAGAGAGGGGGTAGTTTCTCTTTAGAACTACTTCAGCTAATAAATGAAGAAATTAATGAATTAGAATATCACCTTTTTACAATCCCAAACGAATCAATGGCTTTGAGCACCCATAGCTGCTGACATCACAAAAAGTTAGGCAATCAGCCATTTTGTTGAATGATGCCCGAATACATCACCTATGGACTTGTCTTGCAAAAAAAATAAAACAATTGAACCTGAATCTGATGACTTTCTAGATCAAGCTAACAGTTTAGAGGAAGTACACAGAGCAGAGGAATATATTAAACAACATAAAAATGAGTCAGTCAACAAAATTATACCTGTAGGAAACTATACATGTCAAACAACACCATTTCTTCAAAAAATAAATTACAAAGGAAGAAAGAGAGTAAGGAGGGGTAAAACTATGTTATGGTTAATTTTATGTATCTAGTCTCCTGGGTCATGGTGCCCAGATATTTGGTCAAACATTATTTTGGATGTTTCTATAAAGGTGTTAAAAATGAGATTAGCAAAGTAGATTCCCTCCATGATGGGAGGAGCCTCATTCATTCACTTAAAAGACTTTATAGAATAAAGACTGACCTTCCTTGAGCAAGAAGGAATTCTCCCAGCCTATTACCCATTAGATTCAAACTGCATCTATTTCCTGGGTCTCCAGCCTGTAGGACTACCCTGCAGATTTTGGACTTATCAAGTCTCCACAATTGTGTGAAACAATTCCTTGAAATCAATCTTTACCCTCCTCTCTCATTACACATACATGTGTGTATGTGTATGCAAACACACATCCTGTTGATTTTCTTTCTCTGGAGAATCCTGTCTGATACACTTTAGGTGATAAAAAGACAATTAAAATGTATACCACAGGGGAAAAAAAGGCAAACATAAATTATAGTGTTTAGGGATGCTCACTTGTGCTATAAAACTGTAAAGGACAGCAAAGTTATTACGATAAAGTGAAGTTAGTGGTTACTTATGGGGATAGGGAGACAGTTGTGATTGGTTGGGGCAATTGGAAGGGGCTTCTAGGATACCTGGAAAAATGCTGTTTCTTGACCTGAGTGATGGTGGCAAGGGTATTTAAAGAAATTATTAAGCAATGCATATGTTTTGTGTAGTTTTTCTATAAGTGTTTTAGATTTTATAATAAACGAGCAAAAGAGTAAAGGAGAAGGCTAATAGTCTCTACCTTATTAGTAATAGTTAACTCAAATCTGAGAATAATTGCCTTGGACACCATATGTTCGCTAAGGGTTTTAAGTTTTAAAGTTCAAATGCAACGTTTATTGTATAACATTTCCCTTTGCCTTTATGAAATACCTGACCTATTATCTCTTAGAATGAAAGAATGATACTATAATAACTAAATAACATAGTGCATAACAGTTGTGACTAAATAGATCCAAAAGATTGTTTGAAGGTGAGAAAGCAACTCACCATTGGTAGGTGAGAAGTAGTAAATCAGCTAACGAAAGTTCTCTTGACCTTGAGCAGTCCAAGCTGCAACATATCCTGGCTCATGAATTGTTGGCACTTACAGCCAATAGGAAGCCATATCCACTATCCAATTTCCGCAGTGGTACACTCAGCCAAATAGAGATATGCCAACCTTACTCATGGGATCACCAGGGAAGAGTCTATCATACTCAGGGTGAGAATGGAACAAGTTATTAGGGAAATGACAGTATCTATACTAGACCCATTATCTATACCAGCATTGGCCAATAACTTAGAGTAAAGAAAAATAACTTTCTGAGCCACTAAGGATTCCTAAAGTAAAAATTGAATAGCGCGAGAGGTGGTATCAGTAAATAATGATTTTATAGTTAATGTACAATAGCAATGACAGATCTCAATTTCCAGATATAGGTTGGTGATTTCTACTTGAATGTGTCATGAGCACCTAGAAATGCATATGTTTGAAAGGAATCGCATATTCCTCTTCCAAAATATTGTCTCTTCCTAACATCTTTATCTCTATACATTCTATACAGAAAGTCCAGAAATAAAGCCATCTTCCTTCCTCCTCACTCCTTATGTCTAATCAGAGGTCAAACACATTTGATTCTGAAACTCTTGAAATACCTCCTGCATCCTTCCACTTAGGCAAACAAACCACCACTAGAATAGCTAAACTTGAGTCAGTAACTTGGGCCTCCTCCTGTAGATACCCCATACTATGTCATTTTGTTCTTCTGTTCTAATTGGATTCTTTAAGTTGGTGTTTCTAAAACTTGAGCATGCATCAAAATCACTCGGGGACTTGTTAAAACACAGATTGCTAGGTACTGGACTCAGAGTTTCTGATATAGTATGACTGGGGTGGGGAAATTCACATTTCTAACACTTTTATTGTGGGGGGAAGTGCTGATGGTGTTGGTTTGGGGATCACATTTTGAGAACTAATGTTGAACTAAATATATTCCTTCCATCTCTATTTCTTCTTTAAATGCATTACTTAAAGATCCATTCAATATTATTTCCTCCTATTTCTGGGCAAATGTCCCCAGTCCAAAGATACCAAGATACTTCTCTTTTCTCTGATTGTCCATAGTGTAATATTTCTACCTTTCTAATAATACACAAAATAGTCTGTTTTTCATGTAGTTATGTGATAGGATTTAAATTTCCCTATAGACTATACACTCTTTGAGGGCAGCATCCACATTTAAAATTTCTAAATTACAGATATGCAGAGCAAATTATGATGTCTTACCTATGGGTTATAAAATGAGTGTTTTATGACTGGTAGATAAATACATCTGAAAAAGGATATAGTGATTCTGCCACAAAATCTACTTGCAGATAAACTGGCAAAGGTAATATAAGGCTGTCTTTTGGTGCAAATCTTGGTTTCCACTTTGCATGTGTCCATGTTTTGTCAATGAATTTGGAACTCCTACTGTGTTTCCATCTGCTGGAACCAATTACAATGTTTTTGGGCAAAATATTTAAGCAGTTAAATTAAAACATTTTATCATCTGATGATAAAAGAGAGAGAGAGAGAGGGAGAGAGAAAGTAGTATTTGCTGTCCAAATATCACATACTTTGTTTTCTTTTCTTTCTCCAGAGGCAAGGTAGATTTTATAGCAAAGTGATCTTTAAAAACATGTCTAATGGTCTCTTGGGAAATGCAAAATGGCAGCCAATGGGCATTTATGGCATAACTGGTTGCCTCTGCCAAAAAACACTTGAATGCTTTGGAATAGATATCTGATCCATCTGCCATCACTGGAACCAACTTAATCCTTTATTTCATTTTCTTCTTGTTTCTACTCTTTCAAATCACACTCAGCCACTATGTAAGTGCATGTGATGTTCATATTTTTCGTCTTGCTGTATATAGTTAATTGGCATGGTATCCTAGAAAACTGGGCTGGGGATGAAAGTCCTGTGTTCTAGTTTTGCTGCTACTTCTATTTAGCTGAAGAAGTATTTTATCTTATCAGGTTTCACAGTCTTTATGCATCAAATGATAGGGAGGGATATGCTCCATTTATCTCTGGTACTTCATAAATCTATCCCTCTCTTGAGCCTGCATGGTATCATAGATGACATGTCATTGTCCTGAAAAGCTTAATGAAGCATGTGAAAACTAGTTTTCACTTCATTTTTGTTTTGTTTTGTTTTTGAGTCAGGAAAAGCATTCTCATTATTTAAATTATTACAGAATATTTAGTTCATAAACTGCCATTTCTATTATTCAATCAGCTTCATATATCAGTAAGACATAACTGTTCCATGCAATTAAGTGACACTCATGACTGCCAGTCAGTTGGCTCTGCAATTACACACCAACAGCAGTCTCCATCTCTTCCATTCTAAGTAGCATTACTTTCATTATCAACATTCCATTAAGAGGTCATAGGAACATGGGTGCAAAGGGATTGAGTACTACTTTGAACTTAGAACAAAGCTCAATGGCATATTTCAAATGCAATGCTAAAGTAATAATAAAGAGAGATTTAATATGAAGAACTGAAGCTACTGATGAAAAACAGCCACATTGTGAACACACATGTATGGATTCCAAGAGACCAATTCTATGCAATTAGTTTCAACTTCTAACTGAACGTCCATACATTTCTCTTCCCTCCTGCATTCATTTCTTGATCTTTTACAGCATTCTGAAGGTAGCATAGATTTACAACAGCACTAGCCCTTCAAATATTTCTAGATAAGGATAAAGGAGATCAGAAGTCTTGAAAAACTTTTCCAAAGTCATTTCATAAAATGATAGAACTGGAAATCACTTCTTTTTAAATTATTTTCTCTTTTTTAAAAGATTTTATTTATTTATTTGACACAGAGAGAGAGAGAACACAAGTAGGCAGAGAGACAGGCAGAGAGAGAGGGGGAAGCAGGCTCCCTGCCGAGCACAGAGCTCGGTATGGGGCTGGATGCCAGGACACTGAGACCATGACCTGAGTTGAAGGCAGAGGCCTAACCCACTGAGCCACCCAGGTGCCCACATTTAGTATTTTTATGTTTTTGTTTTTGTTTTTTTCCTTACAAACCAACATCTAGTTTCTGGAAGTGTTGGTATGCCTTGTGAACAAAGTAAGTATGTGATCATGGCTACATATTCTATGAGAAAAGGAGATTTATTAAGTAGCTTTGCTGTTCCCACAATCATGAACATAATACCTTTGACAATATAGTCAGGGAAAATTTTTTGAATAAACATTGCTTTAGGATTTCATTTTCTCTGAAAATTGTCACATGATTAGTGATCGCCTTCTTACAAAGTTATGAAACCTAGATATTATCAATGATTAAAATTCACTTCAGTTTTAAATCATGGCCAAGGTGCAGGAACAGTAACAGGATTTACACTTCCACTTGGAATGACTAAAAATTGGGACAAAATATATCAAACAATAGTACTCAAGATATTGAATATAAGGCTATGAAGGAAAATGATGAGTAGCGAATGAGGTGAGCCTTAATATTGTTCCAGCCTACTATTTGGAGTAAGTTTCTAGGCCATGGCATATAAGAGGAAATCCAGGTGGACATAAATGGTCTCCCTGGGTTGAGGAAAAGGCTGAGAGAGCCTGGAGGTGACAAGAGTAGACAGGGCAGTGTAAGCAGAGAGAGAAGAGTTGCAAAAGAGAATCCAGAGAGCAACAGTGTTCCTTTCTGAAAATTCATTTAAATATTGATCAGCACACATGTGTGAAGAAACTACCCAAAGCAAGAACCATCCAAAATGATTATAGAGAACAGTGACTGAATTTCACACAAGCCCTGAATTGTTCCTGTTCTCAATAGCCAGAGTAGAAAACTTCACAATTTGGGAAGCATCAGTTGCACTAAGAAGTTATGCCTCAGTAATAGGGAAAAAATAACTCTAGACTAAATCTAGTTCTGGTAAGTGATCTAGCAAAGCTTAAAGGAAAATCTGAAAGTCAAACTCTTTCCAAGTAACAGTATTCCAGAGCAAAGCTCAGGCATATTTATGGTAATAAAATAATCTAACTTTTAACAAGTTAAAATTCCTATTTTGGCATTCAACCACCAGGTATAAAAAGAAGCAGAAAAATAAAGTTTAGACTGAGGGGAAAAAGTAATTAATCAAAACTAAACCAGTAATAATACAAGTGATTTTAATTAACAGGCAATGATATTGAAATAGTTATTATGACTGAATTCCATACGTTTAAGAGGTAAGAGATATAAAAGATACCAAAAAAAAACAAAAACAAAAACAAAAACAAAACACATAAAATGACTTCTAGAGAGAAAGCCAAAATATCTGGGATGAAAAGGAAAAAAAAAAAAAAAACTATTGAATGAAATTAAAAGTAGATTAATATTGCGGAAGAAAAAAATTAATGAACTTGAAAAATATACTGAAAAAAAGTTAAAACAGAGCATCAGTGGACTGAGGGACAAACTGAAGCAGCCAAATCCATTCAATTAGAGTTCACAAAGGACAGAGGGGAGAAAAAGGAGGGGAGCGTAACAAAATAATGGCCATTTTTTCCAGAATTTGAAGAAAACTATAGATCTACAGATCCAATAATTGCAATGAGCCCCAAGCACTAAAAATATTAATTAAACTACCCCATGGTCATAATCATAATTAAACTACTTAAAATGAACAGTAAAGAGAAAATCATAGAAACAGCCAGGGGAAAAAAAGACACAATGCACATATATTTGCAGATAGACAGATACACAGACACATACATACATACATACATACAAGGATAAGAGAACATTTCTTGTTAGTAACAATGCAAGTGAGAAGACAGGACAATATCTTAAAAGTACTACAAGAAAAAGAAATCTGTCAACCTAGAATTATTTACCCAGAAAAAAATACTTTCACAAGCAAAGATGAAGAAATGACTTTTAAAGATACAAGAACTGAAAGAATTTAAAACCAGAAGAACTGTACTGTAAGAAATGTTAAAGGAAGTTCTTCAAGCAGATGGAAAATAGCACCAGACAGAAATATGGATCTACAATTAATAACTCCAGAAATAATAACATGCTTTTTTGGCTTATTATTCATATCTCTTTAAATGATAACAAAATACTTTTTTTTTCTCATTTTATTTATTTTTTCAGTGTAACAGTATTCATTCTTTTTGCACAACACCCAGTGCTCCATGCAAAACGTGCCCTCCCCATTACCCACCACCTGTTCCCCCAACCTCCCACCCCTGACCCTTCAAAACCCTCAGCAAAATACTTTTAAAAAGTGGGATTTATGTAGAAGTTAAATGAATAACAATAGCACAAACACTGCATTGAGAAAAATAAGTATATTATTGGAGGATGATAATACTGTATGTAACGTAGTAAAAACCTGAAGATAGATTATGGTAAATTAAAATACATACTACAGAAAACCCAAAGACACCACTAAAATAAAACAACAGACTTATAGCTAATGAGCCAAGGACAGAGGTAAATGGAGTCATAAAAAATATTCAGTTGATTTAAAAAAAAGGAGAAATGTAACTAAACAGAACAAAGAAATAGAAGACAAAGAGAAAGATGATAGATTTAAACTTTGTCACAACACTGATCACATTAAATAGTCTAAACAACCCCAAAAAGGCAGAGATTGTCTGGTTAGATAACACTTCTATATCTTGCTTATAGGAGACCCAATCTAAACAAAAAGACACAGGTAAGTTAAAAGTAAAAGGATGGAAAAAGTTGAAAATTGCTAATAATAATTTTAAAAGAGTGGAATGACTACATTAATATGAGACAGAGCAAAGAAAATTACTATGGATAAATAGTATATTTTATAGTAATAAATGGGCTATTTCTTCAAGAAGATGTAACAATCCTAAACACTTATGTAATCAACAACAGAGCTTTAAAATAGTTCAAGCAAAAAACAAAAAAAACTAAAAGGACAAACAATCAAATATTCAAATCTGCATCTATAGTTGAAAATTTCAAGGTCCCTCTCTCAATAATTGATAGAACAAGTAGAAAGAAGATCAATATGGAAACAGAAGATTTAAACATTTAAACATCAATCAACCTGACCTGATACCTAGAAAGAGCATCCTTATTAGTGTATATATCTTCACCACCTGGACAAGTTGATTAGCCCAGTAGTGGGTACCACATCTTACTGAAACTGATATAATCAGAGTTTTCAAATATTTGAAATCTTGACTGAGAGAACATAGCCTCTCTCATGATTAGTTGCAATTAAAATAGAAAATTCAGGAGCAGTCAGCACTCATCTTTCCACCATGGACCAGGGTACTAGGGGACCATTATGAAAAAAGATAAACAAAGAGAGAGAAGAGACTGAAGACTATGCTCCATAGTACCCTAGTTGTTGATTCTCTTCCCGATACATACCTGCATCTCTCTTGGTTTTGTTTCTTAGTTTTTCGACTCTTAACTTAGTTGGCTTTGTGAAATAGCTTAGAACCTGTCTGTGCTTTGGGATTCCACAGCAACACAGAAAGGCATGCATAATACAAACACAAAGTCCAAGTGTGTTGGTCTGGTTTCCAGGATCCTGTCCTGCTCACCCACCACTGTTCTTGTCCATTCATATAAAAATTGTAAACCAGCAGAGAACATTCTTCTTTGCATAATTCACCCTACTTGAAATAAAAATACACTTCTCAGTTGTTTTTTCCATTTCCTCTTTCTGGCCCAGTTCAAATTCTCTCTCTTTAAATAAGTCTTCCCAGATCAAACCAACTCTCTGGGATCATTTTCTTCTCTCAAGTTCTATATGCCATATTGTTTTTTTTTAAATATTTTATTTATTTGACAGAGAGAAATCACAACTAGGCAGAGAGGCAGGCAGAGAGATAGAGGAGGAGGCAGGCTCCCTGCGGAGCAGAGAGCCCGATGTGGGGCTCGATCTCAGGACTCTAGGATCATGACCTGAGCCGAAGGCAGAGGCTCTAACCCACTGAGCCACCCAGGTGTCCCAATATGCCATATTGTTTTTACCATTTTTTTTATACTTAGCCAATTTTTTGTTATATACTATCTTATGTGTATGCCTTATCCCCTAATTCAGGTTGTAAGTTCTATAGGGTGATTGGGCTCTGTCTTGAATATCCTGAAACACCCTCCTCCTCAAACTAAGGAAAGTCCTACAAAGAATAGGTATTACATAAATATTCTTTAATGATAATAAACCATCAGGAATTTGAAAATTGGTTTAGGGATCTGAGAATCAGTTTCTTTTTTTTTTTTTTTTAAGATTTTATTTATTTATCTTACAGAGAGAGACACTGCAAGAGAGGGAACACAAGCAGTGGAAATGGGAGAGGGAGAAGCAGGCTTCTGCTGATCAGGGAGCCCAATGCGGGGCTGGATCCCAGTACCCTGGGACCAAGACCTGAGCTGAAGGCAGACGCTTAATGACTGAGCCTCCCAGGCACCCCTCTAATTTTCTTTTATGAGAGAATTTATTCTGAATTCAAACTGGTTTATAAATCAACAATTGCAACTCAGTTCATTTCATATTTGTGTTATTCTGTATCAATAGTTAAGCATATTCATACACAAGAAGCTTGACACTAAGGCTTAACCATAACAAGATTTCACAAATAGGCACACTATATTAAGTTATTACAAGTTTATAGTTATTAGCAACAATTACCTCCTCTTTCTTTAAACTTTGTATATGCTGATAATTATAGATTCACAGAAAAGGAATACCTTGTTTCCCTCCCTCCCCCTTGATTAATGCTGCTTGATGCCTTTTCATTCCCAGGTGGGAAAAGAAAAAACATTTAATGAATGCTATTAATAAATAAGAAACAACATTAAATATTAATTTTTACCATTTTTTGTCCTCAATATCATAGAAGGATTTTCCCTAAGGCACTGACTCTTTAAGACATTTAAAACTTCAAAAGTTTTCAGTTCTACAGCAAGTGCAGCTCAGAAAATCTTAGAACAGAACCGAAATATCTAAGTAAAAAAAAGTATCTAAAGAAAGTATCTAAGATAGTTTTGTATTAAAAATGTGGAAATGAGGTGGGGCGCCTGGGTGGCTCAGTGGGTTACACCTCTGCCTTCGGCTCAGGTCATGGTCTCAGGGTCCTGGAATCGAGCTCCGCATCGGTCTCTCTGCTCAGCAGGAAGCCTGCTTCTCCCTCTCTCTCTGCCTGCCTCTCTGCCTACTTGTGATCTCTCTCTCTCTGTCAAATAAATAAATAAAGTTTTGTTTTGTTTTAAATGTGGTAATGAGGGCGCCTGGGTGGCTCAGTTGGTTGAGCCACTGACTTCAGCTGAGGTCATGATCCTGGAATCCTGCATCAGGCTCCCTGCTCAGCAGGGGATCTGCTTCTCCCTCTGACCTTCACCCTCTCATGCTCCCTCGCTCTCTCTCTCTCAAATAAATAAATAAAATCTTTAAAAAAAATGTGAAGATGGGTCTAACCACCTTAGAGCTCCTTCACTTCTGATATGTAAGAGATGATGTGTGTAGGTTAGGAGCTCCAGCTTTGATTTGAATTTTAGATGTGGTGTCAAATCCTATCTTGGCCATATACTATAACCCTTCATGCCTCTGAGTGAGTTACACAGTCTCTCCAAACTTCAATTATCCTCTTATGAAAAGTGAGGATGACATATAAAGACATTTAAATAAATAAAAATAAGTAATCCCATTACATAGTAACTGCTTGTAAACTTTATATGAAAATATTTACAGGGATGCCTGGGCGGCTCAGTGGGTTAAAGCCTCTGCCTTCAGCTCAGGTCATGATCCCAGGGTCCTGGGATGGAGCCTGGAATCTGGCTCTCTGCTCCGCGGGGAGCCTGCATCCTCCTCTCTCCCTGCCTGCCTCTCTGCCTGCCTCTTTGCCTACTTATGATCTCTTGTCTGTCAAATAAATAAATAAAATTTAAAAAAAAAGAAATTATTTACAATAAAAAAGCTAACAGTTTTGTTTTGTTGATGAGTAGATTTAATTCAGTGTCTTTATATATTATATAGAATAACAGTTTATCTAATAATATACTCCCCAAATCGTTTCTCTTCAAAATATATTTGAAGAAACCTAATTTTTCTATTTTAAGAATGGTATCCATTTTGCAAATTTGAGATAGCTCATGTATAATGTTAACATAAATGATAATAAAATTTATAAGTTAAAAAAATTAATCACGGGGCGCTGGGGTGGCTCAGTGGGTTAAGCCTCTGCCTTCAGCTCAGGTCATGATCTCAGGGTCCTGGGATCGAGCCCCGCATCGGGCTCTCTGCTCAGCAAGAAGCCTGCTTCCTCCTCTCTCTCTCTCTCTCTCTCTCTCTGCCTGCCTCTCTGCCTACTTATGATCTATCTCTCCCTGTCAAATAGATAAATAAAATATTTTAAAAAAAATTAATCACTACATCATTGTTTTAATTCCATGATAGCAAACTATTTTTGTTATTTTTTTTTTAGAAACTGAATTGACTAAATGTTTAGGCATCAGGTAGACACATACTCAAAATACCTTCTTCAGCATTGTAACTTTGACATTAATTATTTTCTATCTCATTATAAAGGTTAGAAGCCCTAGGAAAATAGGTTTTTTTGTTTGTTTGTTTTTTGGTTTTGGGGTTTTTGTTTTGTTTTTTTGAAATAAGTGGCATTGCAATGTTTCCATTAATCCAGAGTTTGGACATTACCCACTGATAAGGTATTTCAGAAGCTGGACGTGATGAAAGGAGGCCATGCCCTTAAATAACTAACAGAAAGCATAGTAGCAAGAGAATATTATGTGGTTACTGTACAGTAGAGAGTTGTGGGGGTTACAGAAAGGAAAGGAGCTACACAATAACCAGTGGCCAGAGTAATTAGCTGGGGTAATGAAGAGAGAGGAGAAGCGTGTTGGACACTGAAGCCCTGTTCTGTCAGCATTATCGTTCTCCAAGGCTTGCAGAGAGTAATGCTCTGCGGAGCCTTCAGTAATTGCTATACATGACCACTCATGAAGAGAGTAATTAAGAAATGTCAGTGCGTCTCTGGAAGAGACCTAGCGCTCATACCACAGAGTGTTTTCCCTGTAAGGATGACATTTCCTTCCTTTTTTTTTTAACTCTAAAATATTGACAGAGTAGTGTTTGTACTTCATTCAGTTCAAAACTGTGAACTATGAATAACTGAACAAACCCAAAGATGGAATTGCTCCCTGTAGATACCTCCCACACTCAGACAGATGACTGGCTACACGTAGTGCAGGCTAAACAGAAACTATTCCGAGCACCATATCCAAAGTCTCCTGCACTCTCCAGCCCCTCTCGAGTTACTTAATGTCACATCACTCTTATCTTATTTTCGTCCTGGCATTTGTCACTACTGGGCATTATTTATTTATACATTCATGTATTTATCATTTCATTAGATTTTAGCTCCATGGGGGCAGAATCACTACCAGCACTAGTATCTGGCAATAGGAACTGGTGACTAAATATTTCTTAAATTATAATCATTTAAGAATAACATTTTGTCTAGGGGAAGTATAATATGGAGTCTCACATGTATCTTCAGAGTCTCACATCTGTATCTTCAGTTCAAAGCAACCATTTTTAATTAAAAACAGAAACTGTCAGGAGTAGCCACCACTGAAGTACTACCAAAAAATTATCAACTTTTTTTTTGCTTTTTTTTAGGGATTTAAGGGAAATTTAAGGGAAAATGCTTACTGGAATATAATTGCTAAAAAGTTAATTTATGCAGAGGATTCAAAATTTTTTACTAAAAAAGTTTGTCTTCATCTTGCATATGATGAAATGCCAGCAATTTTTCTTCCAGAAGTAGATTATTAAGGAAATAAAACCACCGACATTTCAGAGCAACAAGGTGAGAGCACCAGTCCTGTACTAATGAGGATAATCAAATCAAACAGTCTTCTCCTATACCATTCTAACTTATTTACTCTGTTCTTGGAATTAAGCAGTTGTGTCTATATGGCTAATTGCAGCTTTGATTCTCCAATTTATTCTTTAATCAGATTCCGTTAGAGGTAAATATTTATCTCCCCAAAGTAGTAGATTTTATGGTTGGAAGGAAACAAAAGCTAATCTAATGCAAGTTCTAAGCAGAACATATTTTGGTTCAGAAAGAAAACTGAGCCCTAAGAATGAACAAGATATTTCATCCGTTTGAGAGAGAACTTTCAGCTGAAAACAAAATTGATCGTGATTTCTGAATATGTTTCTTTTTATCACAGCTGACTGCTTATTGTTTTCATGAATTCTATAATAAGAATAAATGGATAATAAAAATGTTTTCTAACTGCAAAAGCTTACTATAACTACCATAAAACAGTTAAATGTGGTGGTAATGAGCTGAACTTGGAAACTAGAATGTCTGGGTCTGAATCTGAGCTTTGTTACTCTATTAACTCTTTACTGCTCAGCTTCCTCAACTGCAAATCTGGAATAACAGTAATGCAACCTCAAAGCACCGTTGAGACTATTATATTGACTTAACCCATAAAACACCTTGAACAATACTAAATTTTTGCTATACTGATATTGCTTTACCAAGTCTTCATAACTTATAAAATTAAAGAGAAACATGAATATGAATAATTAATAGTGTCAGGAATCATGCTGGTCACTAAAGGTACAGTGGAGAACAAAAACAGAAAGAGCCCTAGGGCTCACAGAACATACTGGCTAGGTAATAATGATTTTAAAATACATATATAGATATATCCTATGGCAAATAGCATATGAAAGAAAGCTAAACAGTACTGCTATATTCATCTATTCATTTATTTATTCAGCAAATATACTTTAAAGGCCAACTATATGTCATATCCAGGATACATAGATAGTGATCAGTATGGAAGGTTTTGACTTTAAAGTGTTGTAAATAGAACAACTCTATAAGGAGTGATACTGAGAACATATCACTTACTTGACATACTTTTTTCTCATACCTTGAAGAAGTCAAATTTGGTCTGGTCTTTTTGTTTTAAAACCTGGAAAACCACTATCTTGTCCATATGAATATCTTCTTTAATTATACAACTCTGGAGAGCCTCTAAGCTCATAGTTTTAAAATCCTTAAAAACTGTCAGATCTCAAAGGAAAAAGAACTTAAAGCCACCTTGATCACTTAAGGCAATGTCACACCCAGGGCAGGTAATCAAATTCAGTATTAGAAATAGTAGCTATTATATTGAAATATATTGATATTATTATTAATATTACAAAAGTCAACCTTGCATCACAGAAGATAGCTCATTTTGTGATTTTTTTCCCCTCTAAATGGTGTAGCTCCTAGGAATTTCCACTAGAGAAATTTCATGTTAAATATATTATTTTCAAATGCCATACCTTTTCACTAAAAGTGAAGCTATCCACCTACAAAACACCCAGAGAGTGCTAAGGCGCACATCTAAATGAAGATAACTTGCGTTGATCACTTCAGTGACATTTGATATTCTTAACATCACTGGAGTTTTCTTGCATTTTAATTTGGGCAAGTTTGCTATTCTCTAGAGAAGTGCTTCCTCTGACTTGAATTGCCGATATTGTGTAATACAATTGACTGTGCCTTCCCAGAACATTTTCTTTTGCTTTCCTGGCTCTCCTCTGGCTTCTTCTTTCAGTTTCCCTTACAGACTTTAACTCCTGTTTCTGGTTTCAACTTTTTTTTTTTAATTAAGTTTTCATTATAATACCTGTATAATTAACATACAGTGTTCTATTAGTTTCAGGTACAATATAGTGAATTGTTTCCGAGTTCTTCACACTAGAGTTCTTCTAGGCCAATCAATGCTGGCCCACTTCACACCTCATCTCTAAGTGAACCTGTTCAACTCAAAGATTATGCCTCTCTCTGGTGATGACTCTTAGATGCACATGTCTGGATCTTGAAATAGAGCTGTGAGGGGGAGATAAAGGTCTAACTGCAACGTGACATCTCTACATAGAGGTCTCACAGCCATCCCAAATATAACATGTCCAAAACTGATCTCCCCAAATCCCCAGATGCATTCAGCTTCTCATTTGTTTTTTCTATTTCAATAAATGACAACTCTATTCAACCACGTCAGAAATTTGGTCCATTCTCTGTCCTGTCAGAAGCAGGGCATTTATCCTTGATTTCTCCCTTTCCATTATCCCTTGCATCAAACTGTGTCAGTTTTAACTCAATAATATATTTCTATATCCTGAATCCTTTTACTCCTGCCCAGGTCCCCTTGCCATCAGTTCTGCCTAAACTATCCTCCAATCTAGTCTCCACAGAGTTACCAGAATAATCATTTTTTAAGTGACTTTAATTATGCTAATTCCATACTTAAAGCCCTTCCCACAGAATTTAAGTTTGGTCTGCAGTTCATGAAATGGTCTGGCTCCTTCTTCCTTGCCTCCTGACCACTTTTTAATCATTTGCTAAATTCTATTCACATTGGGTTTTTTTCTCTTTCTCAAATGGGCCCATTCAGGAATTGATAATCTCCTCACATTTTAGCTAACTGCTACTTATCCTTCAGATCTGTTCATCAGAGAAAGCATTATATATATATATATATATATATATATATATATATATATACACACACACACATATATATATATACACACACACACATACACACACACACACACACACACACACACATATATATATATACTTATATATATGTATACTTATACATGTGTGATTATATCTTTGCCTACAGCTTGTGAGATGAGTGTGTATGGGAGAACTGAAAGGACACAGGAAAGTGTGCTAAAGCCAATGTGTACTTTCTTTCTCTTACCCACATTCCCTTCTAATTTCACCCCTAACTGACAATACCACTTTATAAAACACAAGGAAAGAAAGAGACATGTTTGATGTTAGCGGTTTCTTCTCTGGACAGCTATTACATAGTCACAGGTGAGAACACATTATTTATTTATTTATATGCTGCAGTTGTATGTATATTTAAAGATAAGCCACTGTATGGTGTTTCAGGAATTGTTCGTTTAATATGTGCTGTTGGAAAGATGAGACTCCTCCTTGTTAAATCTATATTCACCACAAACCCTGCTGGGATTTTAATGTGCTGCTGTCTATTTCAGGATCTCCTGTGGAATTTGTAAAGTCTCTTAATTTATCAGGTAATAATGTTTATACTTCTAGGACAAGTGTTCACATGAAAGGGAAGACTTATGGAAGACTGATACGGCAGAAGGGATCATAACAGTTTAGTGGTAATTTGCTATGGAGGATTTGTTTTTTCTTTTAAATATTTTTAGAATAAACCTCCAAATTTTAGAACTGGACCAAGTGTTAAAAAAGATATAATATGATTCTTTCCTTTTTTAGATGAAGAAAAGAGGTCTAAAGAGATGAAGTGGCAGAACCAGGACAGATGTTGGATGGTAATCAGTATCTCCTGCCTAAAACTGAGGACTGGACAGTTGTATATTAATGCCAAAACAGAGGCACCTGGGTGGCTCAGTCGTAAGTGTCTGCCTTCAGCTCAGGTCATCATCCCAGGGTCCTGGGATCAAGCCCCGCGTCAGGCTCCCTGCTGCACGGGAAGCCTGCTTCTCCCTCTCCCACACTCTCTGCTGTGTTCCCTTTCTCAGTGTCTCTCTCTGTCAAATAAATAAATAAAATCTTAAAAAAAAAAAACATTACCATAATTCATTACAGTAAAACTAATTCTCCTTGAAAATTCTCATGACTGGTTGATACATTTAATAAATATGTAGAGAATCAATTTATTGTGTTTTGGAATCCCACTCTAAAGATAAACATATATATCATCAAATATTCATTGAACACCTACTATGCTTAAGAAATTATGCTAGGCTTGGTAATCATATCATCTTATAAATAATAAATTATAAAGGTCCTAGGAATGGTGATTATACTGTAAATTAAAAATGGAATTAGGATCTTCAGAAAGTAAAGTGGACTTCAAATTATTTGGTGTTTTTTTTTAAATAACTCATGAATGAGATCAATGAAATCATTATAAATGTTACAAATATTAATTGGTTGCAGAAACATCTTTTTTGTTTTGTTTTGCTTGCATTTCTCTGCATCATTTCTAATTCTTTTAGTAATGCCTCATTTGGGTCATGTACACAGTAGGAACTTGGTAAATATTTAATGATAACGATAATATTAAAGCTTGAGGATTCAGGGCTTGAGACAGGGAGAATTCCAGACTCTTCATACCATAATCCTTTGTTATTGTTGTTGGCATTTAGGGCCCTCCATGATAGTACCATTAAGAACATGAAGGTGGTCATGATTCAGTGGCTAATTCAGGGCATTATCAAGCACAGCAAGGGTGTGTAACTTTGTCATAAGGAAAAGAAAAGACTTACATAAGACTTGTTCGTAACAAATAGGATATATTATAATAGCTAAAAAGAGTGCCTGTTCAAAGGGCTGGGCTGCTTTGGGAGCCTAAAAAAGTAGAGTTCCAATAAAAATATTGACACTGTCCATCCAAGCTCTTTCAAGGGAAGAAGTCTCAACAAATAAATTCAGTTATTTTGACTCTTTGGGAAGATTCAAAATAACTATATATATATATATATATATATATATATATATATATATAAATTTTTATAGAGTGAAGGTCAAATTCTGGTTCTACTACTTCCAGTAAAAACCTTAAACAAAATATTCCATCTCTGGGTTTCATTTCTCCTATCTGTAAAATTGAGCTAATAATGTCTCTAGTAATAAAGTTTATTGTGAGGATTAAATGAGATGATATAAGAGTAACCATCTACCACTGAGTGTCTGGCACTATCCTAAGCACTTTATACACACACGCTCATTTAATCCCTATAAAAATCCCATGAGGTGGATTCTCCTAAGGTAATTAGGGAAATGGTGTTCAGTAACTTTGTACTGGGCTCATCTAAGAAGTAGCAAAAAAAAAACAAAACCCTACATCGAAGCCGTATTATTAGAGCATAGAGTGTGCTCTCTTAATCTCTATTCACACTGCCTACCTATATTATGAGTCACAGTAACTGACACATGGGTAACACTCAATAATAACCATTAATAATAATAGTAATAATAATGATAGAAATTTAAAAAACAGATTGTTCTAATCAGATCCACTACTTATTCAACACATCTGACTGGTTTCTTTGGTTCTGATCCTTGCTCAATAAAGATTTAGTGACCAAAATTTGACTTTCCAAAATTTGACTTTCCAAATAATCTATCTCCAGCAAGAGAATCGCTAATCATGTAGACACCAGCAATCCAGGCTTCTTGATACTATATTTTGTGAATTAACAACTGGCACTCAAGCTTTACAGATCATGAATGGTTTTGGTTAATTTAAGCCCAACCAGAGAGATGGAGTCATGGGCTAGATTCTGAATAATGAATGCCAAGCCATGAGGTCATTTGAAAGTTTATCAACCAGCCTTCTCTTCAGGTCACTTTGGATACTTTTTCTTCAAATTTCTGTAGTGATCTGAATTTCTCTATTATTTATAATATACTTTCTATGTCTTTTACTTCCAAAATCTTTAAAGCAAACAATTTATTTTCTCTTTCAGATAGAAAGTTAGTTGAAGGCAAAAAAAAAAAAAAAATGCCCAAATTAAAATATACTCGTTCCACCACCCCATTCCCTTGGTTAATCTTGAAAAGGTTCAATTAACATTTGATCTGCCTAAATTTATAACTCATGTATCAGAAGAAAAATATCATTATTAAAAATCTCTTAAATAATTTTCCTATTGCATAAAAAAATATTTGAGATTCTGAGCAACTAAAACACAATGATAAAACCAAATGGAAAAACGTAACACTGCATAGCAGTTTATAATTATATTATTTTATTCAATTTAAGCTATATAATCACAGGAAGTCAGTGTTTTTATAGGTGGTATAAAACATGCACTTTATATAGCTTTCACTATTACCATTAAATCCTAAGACAGTCACTTTTTGGAGAAACTCTACTTTCCAAAAGCTTATTAACTGGCCTAAGAAATCAGAAATATTTCAGGCTAGGTAAAATGTTTCCCTCATCCAATTGTTTTCAAAATGTGGTTTCCAGATGACAACAGTATTTTCTGGGAATTCGCTAGACGTACAAATTCTCAGGCTTCACCCTGACCTGTGATGTGCTCATAAACTAGCTTTCTGAAAATAAAGGCCTAATTTACAGCATTTGCTGATTTCCATAATGCAAAAACTCTCAACATGCTTGATTTCCACCCACCACTTTTACTTCTTCCAACACGGCATGGAGAAGGCCCGAATAATCCGAGCTGGCAAGCTCCTTAAAATCTGGCTTCAACACCCAAGTGCCTCAGACCCATCGCATTGGAAACAGTAGGGATGGGGCCTCTAGATCTGCACTATAACACCCCCTCCAACTGATTCTGATGTTTGCTAAAGTTTAAGAACCACTGCCCTCATCCGCCTTCACTACTTTTTCAACATCCCCTCTCTAGGTGATCTCATTTCCTCACAGAACTTCACTTTCCATCTGTAGACCAATGACCCACAACTTCGACTCTCCAGCCCAGATAAGTATTTCCAACACGACTGTGATGGCTCATTGATATCCTATACCACGTCGAATGGGGAACTCCTCGTGATCTCCCACAAACCTGTGACTATTCTGGTGTTTCTGTACTGGTGACGGCACCACCGGTGAGCTGGCTGCTCCTCCTGAGAACCCCTGAGAACTCCTGAGAACCCAGCCTTTCCACGTCTCCTCTCTTCACCCCTAACGGTCATTCAGTCTTCAACAAATCAAGTGGATAATAGCTTTTGCTCTACTTTTCCCTAATGTGTGACCTTGGACAAGGTCATTACTGTTTCTAAGGCTCAACTGAATCACCTCAGCTCTGTTTCTAAGTATTGCCTATAACTACCTACTCACTTCTCTCCATCTGCTTAACCAACTTCATCCAAACCACGATAAGCTTTTCGTTGAAGCACAAAAAAAGTCTTCTGACTTGTCTCTCAATAACAAAATAATAATTTCTATGAAGTTGCTTATTATGATTCAGCTATTAAGTATCTCTGAAAAGTAAACAGTGGTTGGATGTGTGTATTTTGGGGCTGAGGGTGGTAGTTAGGATAGCCCAGATGGGGAAGGGGGTTATGGTACTATGTCCACAAGGGGGGTGAGAGGTCGTTTGCAGGAAGTCTTAACCTGAAGAAGAGCTTTTTCTATTTCTCATCAGTTAAATGTTGCTTCTACAATGAAGCTCACTGTTATCCCAGAGTAGTGGAATTCCCTAATCAGGCAGTCCATAGTACCCTTTACACTTCCCATGCAATGCTTTCCTAGTGGTAATTATTTGTGCAAAAGCTTGGTTAATATATTTTCCATCATTGTCTTGTTCCCTAGCCACCCCATTTCCCTGAACCTACAAACATGCCCAGCATGTAATAGGGACTAAATGAATATTTGTTCAACATCAATGTTTAGCATAGCAAAATCTGAATTTATAAAAATTGAAATTAGAAAAGGCTATACATTGTACATTATAATATGTAAATACTAAGCACGAAGCCACAAATACTCCCGTTTCATATTTAATGTAATTGTTCTAATATATTCTGAAGTAATTTGGGAATATTTTTAGTTCCATTTCAAGGATGTGTGTTTTTAAAATTATCTTACTTCACACATTTCTTTTTAGGCTATTTTAGATATAGAAATGTATTATACATACATTCCCTGGAATATTAAAAGTTAATTTCTATTAAAGAAAATTCACAAACTTATAAAATATCAATGAATTTAATTCAGTTTGCATTCAAATTTATTCATACATTTGCCTACCCGGATGAAAATTATTTTAGATATGCCTTAATGTCAGAAAAAAAAAATCTATAGAATTCATAGTATTTAGTCCCTTTAGTCCCGAGTAACAAGAAAAGTAATTTGTGTGTGTGTAAATGTGTATATACCACTCACATGTGTATGCATGTATATTTATACATGTATACATAAACAGACGCTTGTGTCTGTGTGTGTAGACACGTATAAACACATTATTAGTAGAGGAAAGTAGGAAAATAAAGTCCATGTTGCATTTGCGATTTCCCCATTTTGAGTACTAGAAATACAGCTAACAAAATCATTAGGAGGTGTTAGCGAGCTCTGAAACAAGTCAGACAGAAGTTCTAAGGCACAAAACACTGGAGCGGGGAACATGCCTACCAAATTAAAGTTTGTTATTTTTTTTCTGCAAGACGAGAAAATACAGCAGCAGCATTTTCCCCTGACTTGACCCTATTTTGACAATGTGTACCCAGTCCATAATTCCATTTCCTAGGCAGCTGCCTTCTCTCTTTGCTCCTTGAAAACGTGTTTCGAGGAATCTGGATATTAGAAAGAAGACTTCTTAGAATAATTACCTACTCGCCACTTAATGATTCCCTGGAATTTTGAAAGAAGCCTGTCATTTCAATGACTACCATTGAAGAGGTGCGTGTTACGGGTTTTCAATCATGGACTAGTTTAGATAAGCAAGCAATATTGTCAAGTGATAGCTCCAAACTGTAGTGTTAATTTGTTGCTTTCAGCAGATAGCTGTTCCTCTGACAGTCATCTCATGGACACTGGGATTCACTGTGCATATTGCTGGGAGTTCTTCTAGAGAACAAATCTCAATATCTAACAGCAAACATGGCCAAAATGTATGGCATTTTTTAAAACCTGAGAGGAAAACATCTCAAAGCATTGGGATATATAGCTGGTTTTACAGAAATTTGAACTATCATCTTTCTTTAAAATTTAATAATCATATTAACCAGAGTACCTTTTTGTATAGGTGAGAATATCCTAGTTCTTGCTTTGGGAGTTTTAGGCTATGAAATATATCAACAATGGGGGGAAAGCAGTAATCAAAGAGAACACAATTTAATTTCTTGATAGTAACAATATTTATCAGATTAGGATTAATAAGCACTGTGGAATCTGCTTTTAGAGACAAAAGGATGGATATTTAACAGTAAACAGGAAATTATACATAAGACAAATTTTTTTTCAATTAAATGATTAAGCCATGGCCACCCTGAAAAAATATATCTAAATAATTGTTAGAGATACACTGAATAGAATCTCAAATATTATTCCTTGTAATGACTGATGAACAAGAGTGTAGCTATCAGGTTTTTGTGAAGACTACCTACTTCTACTATGAGAGAGCTGCTAATAATAAATTTGTGTTACATGTGAAAGAAAAGTCTATTTCATTTTTCTCCTATTTGGAATACCAATGTTTCTTCACATATTCGTTATTGTGACAACAGGTTGAATTTGCAATTCACCATCTGCCTAAATAGCATTAACCTTCCTGTAACCTCGTAATAGCACTCCACGTTTTGTCTGATATTTGAATCTCTCTAATATAAGCTAGGAACAAAATACATTGTCCTTTCTATTAGGCACACGTCAGTCCATTCTAGAAGCCAAAGAAAATAAAGTATCACATGGAGATGGACAGCAACATTTGGAATAATTTTCATTAAAATGCATTAAACTGTTCTAAAAGAAATCAGAGAAAAAATGAACTAGCTTGCAAATAACCTTAGAACAGCTTTTTAATTAATATACTATCACTATAATAATATATTTGTATAGCACCTTATAGTTTACAAAGTTATGTTCACAAAATCATTTCTATCTAAAAGGGGAACCTAGATAACATGCTACCGATAAGTTTATGATCTTCCATTCCCAGTGGTAATCTCCATACTGAGAAATCTATGGGTAGCTTCCTAATCTCCTTTTGCTTGACCATGGGTAGCACTGATATTGTTGATCACTCTCTCTGTCTTGAAAAATTTAATTAGCCCAATATCCCTCCCACCTTTCAGACAGGTCCTCCTTCGTTTCTTCCACTGTTTCTTCCTTATCTCTCCGGCTCCTAATTTGGAGTTTCCTGGAACTGAGAATTTGGATTTTTTCTCTTTTTTACCTACAGTTACTCCCTAGGTATAATTTTATACTCTTTCATGGTTGTAAACACCACCTACTGATGACACCCAAATTGGTAGCCTTGCCTGAATCACTCCCATTAATACCAGACCTCTATATTGAACTCCCTACTTGACATTTGGAAGTTTAATGGGCCTTTCAAAAGTGATTCGTCCAAATCTGGACTCCTGATAATCTCCCCCAAACCAGTTTATGCCCAGTCCTTTCCATCTAACAGCAACACTGTTGCTCCAGTTACGTAGTCATAATCATTGGCATCATACCTGAAAACCATCTAACAATCAATAACTTCTTGTTGAATTCACCTTCAGAAAGTAATCTCTTCCCCTCTTTCCCTATGGTCTAATCTCAACATGGAAGGCAGTGAAGTCCTATTAAGATGCCAGCCATCTCATTTAAGTATATGAGTATAACATGATGATGACTATTCACCTAATTCAGAGTGAAACCCAAATATCTAGAAAGCCCCAGGACAGGCCCCTGTTACTTTCTGACTTCATCTGTTACTCTGTTCCCCATTATTCTGCACTTGTAACACAGGATTCTTCGATGTTCCTTAAATCTGCCAGGAACATTCAGACTTCAGGACCTTTGTTTATTCTTATTCCCTTTGCTTCAGTTATCCTCAGAAAATCCATGTCTACCTCTCTTACCATTTTCATGTCTTCCTCAAGTGTTCTCAGTGATTCAGGGTCCATTTGATTTAAAATCACACACACACACACACACACACACCCCTGACATTTCATATTCTTTTTTTTTCTTTTTACTTCTTTATGATTTGCTCCCCCTTCTTGAATATAAACTCCATAAGGCAGTGTTTATTTGACTACTGTGTACCCTAACATATTCTCAGCACTGAGAATTGCCCTGGTACATAGTAGGTACTTAACATATATTTGTTGAATGCATACATGACCAGAATGACAATTGTTTGCATAGTGTACGTGTTGTTTCAAAAATGGCAATATCAGGAGGAGGAGTCAAGATGGCGGAGAAGTAGCAGCCTGAGACTACATCAGGTAGCAGGAGATCAGCTCGATAGCTTATCTAAACATTGCAAACACCTACAAATCCAACGGGAGAGCGAAGAGAAGAAGAACAGCAACTCTAGAAACAGAAAATCAACCACTTTCTGAAAGGTAGGACTGGCGGAGAAGTGAATCTAAAACGACGGGAAGATAGACCGCGGGGGGAGGAGCCGGCTCCCGGCAAGCGGCGGAGGAACGGAGCACAAAATCAGGACTTTTAAAAGCCTGTTCCACTGAGGGACATTGCTCCAGAGGCTAAACCAGGGTGAAGCCCACGCGGGGTCAGCGTGGACCCAGGCCCCGCAGGGTCACAGAAGGATCGGGGGTGTCAGAGAGTCGGAGAGCTCGCAGGTATTAGAACAGAGAAGCCGGCTGCAGAGACAGAGCCGAGGACTGAACTCTCAGCTCGGGGTTACCTTGAACTGGTCGCGGGCTGGGTGAGCTCGGAGCGCGGCTAGAGGCTGGGGATACGGGAGTGATTGGGTGCTGTCCTCTGGGGGCGCACTGAGGAGTGGGGCCCCAGGCTCTCGGCTCCTCCGGGCCGGAGACTAGGAGGCTGCCATTTTCATTCCCGTCCTCCGGAACTCTACGGAAAGTGTTCAGGGAACAGAAGCTCCCAAAAGCGAACCCGAGCCGATTACTTAGTCCGGCCGCCGGTGAGGGCGGTGCAATCCCGCCTCGGGCAAAGACACTTGAGAGTCACTACGACAGGCCCCTCCCCCAGAAGATCAACAAAATATCCAGCCAGGACAAAGTTCATCTATCAAGGAAAGTAGATTCATTTCCTAAGACAGCTGCGCAATTCCAGAGGAGGAGAAAGCAAAGCACGGAACTCATGGCTTTCTCCCCATGATTCTTTAGTCTTGCGGCTACTTCAATTTTTTTTTTCTCTTTTTTCAATTTTTTTTCTTTTTTTTTTCTTCTTCTGCTAAATTTTTTAAAACTTTTACCCTTTTCTTTTTTAACGTTTCTTGACTAGTTTATCTAAATATATATATTTTTTCTTTCTTTTTTATATTTTTTCTTTATTTGTTTTATTTTTTAAATTTTTTTCTTTTTTTTTTCTTTTTTTCTTTTTTTTTTTTTTTTTTCAAAACCTGTTTTTATCCCCTTTCTCCCCCCCACAATTAGGGGTCTCTTCTGACTTCTTCTGACTTGGTTACAGCACATTTTTCTGGGGTCTTTGCCACCCTTTTAGTAGTTTATTTGCTCCTTCATATCCTCTTATCTGGACAAAATGACAAGGCAGACAAAATCACCACAAACAAAAGAACAAGAGACAGTACCGAAGGCTAGGGACCTAATCAACATAGACATTGGTAATATGTCAGATCAAGAGTTCAGAATGACGATTCTGAACATTCTAGCCGGGCTCGAAAAAGGCATGGAAGATATTAGAGAAACCCTCTCTGGAGATATTAAAGCCCTTTCTGGAGAAATTAAAGAACTAAAATCTAACCAAGTTGAAATCAAAAAAGCTATTAATGAGGTGCAATCAAAAATGGAGGCTCTCACTGCTAGGATAAATGAGGCAGAAGAAAGAATTAGTGATATAGAAGACCAAATGACAGAGAATAAAGAAGCCGAACAAAAGAGGGACAAACAGCTACTGGACCATGAGGGGAGAATTCGAAAGATAAGTGACACCATAAGACGAAACAACATTAGAATAATTGGGATTCCAGAAGAAGAAGAAACAGAGAGGGGAGCAGAAGGTCTATTGGAGAGAATCATTGGAGAGAATTTCCCTAATATGGCAAAGGGAACAAGCATCAAAATCCAGGAGATGCAGAGAACCCCCCTCAAAGTCAACAAGAATAGGTCCACACCCCGTCACCTAATAGTAAAATTTACAAGTCTTAGTGACAAAGAGAAAATCCTGAAAGCAGCCCGAGAAAAGAAGTCTGTAACATACAATGGTAAAAATATTAGATTGGCAGCAGACTTATCCACAGAGACCTGGCAGGCCAGGAAGAGCACTAAACGAGAAAACATGCAGCCAAGAATACTCTATCCAGCTAGGCTATCATTGAAAATAGGAGAGATAAAAAGCTTCCAGGACAAACAAAAACTGAAAGAATTTGCAAACACCAAACCAGCTCTACAGGAAATATTGAAAGGGGTCCTCTAAGCAAAGAGAGAGCCTAAAAGTAGTAGATCAGAAAGGTACAGAGACAATATACAGGAACAGTCACCTTACAGGCTAATAATGGCACTAAATTCATATCTCTCAATAGTTACCCTGAATGTTAATGGGCTAAATGCTCCAATCAAAAGACACAGGGTATCAGAATGGATAAAAAAACAAAACCCATCAGTATGTTGCCTACAAGAAACCCATTTTAGACGCGAAGACACCTCCAGATTTAAAGTGAGGGGGTGGAAAACAATTTACCATGCTAATGGGCATCAGAAGAAAGCTGGGGTGGCAATCCTTATACCAGATCAATTAGATTTTAAGCCAAAGACTATAATAAGAGATGAGGAAGGACACTATATCCTACTCAAAGGGTCTGTCCAACAAGAAGATCTAACAATTTTAAATATCTATGCCCCTAACGTGGGAGCAGCCAACTATATCAACCAATTAATAACAAAATCAAAGAAACACATCAATAATAATACAATAATAGTAGGGGACTTGAACACTCCCCTCACAGAAATGGACAGATCATCCAAGCCAAAGATCAACAAGGAAATAAAGGCCTTAAATGACACACTGGACCAGATGGACATCACAGATATATTCAGAACATTTCATCCCAAAGCAACAGAATACACATTCTTCTCTAGTGCACATGGAACATTCTCCAGAATAGATCACATCCTGGGTCACAAATCAGGTCTCAACCGGTATCAAAAGATTAGGATCATTCCCTGCATATTTTCAGACCACAATGCTCTGAAGCTAGAACTCAATCACAAGAGGAAAGCTGGAAAGAACCCAAATACATGGAGACTAAACAGCATCCTTCTAAAGAATGAATGGGTCAACCAGGAAATTAAAGAAGAATTGAAAAAATTCATGGAAACAAATGATAATGAAAACACAACAGTTCAAAATCTGTGGGACACAGCAAAGGCAGTCCTGAGAGGAAAATATATAGCGGTACAAGCCTTTCTCAAGAAACAAGAAAGGTCTCAAGTACACAACCTAACCCTACACGTAAAGGAGCTGGAGAAAGAACAAGAAAGAAACCCTAAACCCAGCAGGAGAAGAGAAATCATAAAGATCAGAGCAGAAATCAATGAAATAGAAACCAAAAAAACAATAGAAAAAATCAATGAAACTAGGAGCTGGTTCTTTGAAAGAATCAATAAGATTGATAAACCCCTGGCCAGACTCATCCAAAAGAAAAGAGAAAGGACCCAAATCAATAAAATCATGAATGAAAGAGGAGAGATCACAACTAACACCAAAGAAATACAGACAATTATAAGAACATACTATGAGCAACTCTACGCCAACAAATTGGACAATCTGGAAGAAATGGATGCATTCCTAGAGACATATAAACTACCACAACTGAACCAGGAAGAAATAGAAAACCTGAACAGGCCCATAACCAGTAAGGAGATTGAAACAGTCATCAAAAATCTCCAACAAACAAAAGCCCTGGGCCAGACGGCTTCCCAGGGGAATTCTACCAAACATTTAAAGAAGAACTAACTCCTATTCTCCTGAAACTATTCCAAAAAATAGAAACGGAAAGAAAACTTCCAAACTCATTTTATGAGGCCAGCATCACCTTGATCCCAAAACCAGACAAGGATCCCACCAAAAAAGAGAACTACAGACCAATATCCTTGATGAACACAGACGCAAAAATTCTCGCCAAAATACTAGCCAATAGGATTCAACAGTACATTAAAAGGATTATTCACCACGATCAAGTGGGATTTATTCCAGGGCTGCAGGGTTGGTTCAACATCCGCAAATCAATCAATGTGATAGAACACATTAATAAAAGAAAGAACAGGAACCATATGATACTCTCAATAGATGCTGAAAAAGCATTTGACAAAGTACAGCATCCCTTCCTGATCAAAACTCTTCAAAGTGTAGGGATAGAGGGCACATACCTCAATATTATCAAAGCCATCTATGAAAAACCCACCGCAAATATCATTCTCAATGGAGAAAAACTGAAAGCTTTTCCGCTAAGGTCAGGAACACGGCAGGGATGTCCATTATCACCACTGCTATTCAACATAGTACTAGAAGTCTTAGCCTCAGCAATCAGACAACAAAAAGAAATTAAAGGCATCCAAATTGGTAAAGAAGAAGTCAAACTATCACTCTTCGCAGATGATATGATACTATATGTGGAAAACCCACAAGACTCCACTCCAAAACTGCTAGAACTTGTACAGGAATTCAGTAAAGTGTCAGGATATAAAATCAATGCACAGAAATCAGTTGCATTTCTGTACACCAACAACAAGACAGAAGAAAGAGAAATTAAGGAGTCAATCCCATTTACAACTGCACCCAAAACTATAAGATACCTAGGAATAAACCTAACCAAAGAGGCTAAGAATCTATACACAGAAAATTATAAAGTACTCATGAAAGAAATTGAGGAAGACACAAAGAAATGGAAAAATGTTCCATGCTCCTGGATTGGAAGAATAAATATTGTGAAAATGTCCATGCTACCTAAAGCAATCTACACATTTAATGCAATCCCTATCAAAATACCGTCCATTTTTTTCAAAGAAATGGAACAAATAATCCTCAAATTTATATGGAACCAGAAAAGACCTCGAATAGCCAAAGGAATATTGAAAAAGAAAGCCAAAGTTGGTGGCATCACAATTCCGGACTTCAAGCTCTATTACAAAGCTGTCATCATCAAGACAGCATGGTACTGGCACAAAAACAGACACATCGATCAGTGGAACAGAATAGAGAGCCCAGAAATCGACCCTCAACTCTATGGTCAACTAATCTTCGACAAAGCAGGAAAGAATATCCAATGGAAAAAAGACAGCCTCTTCAATAAATGGTGCTGGGAAAATTGGACAGCCACATGCAGAAAAATGAAATTGGACCACTTCCTTACACCACACACGAAAATAGACTCCAAATGGATGAAGGACCTCAATGTGAGAAAGGAATCCATCAAAATCCTTGAGGAGAATGCAGGCAGCAACCTCTTCGACCTCAGCCGTAGCAACATCTTCCTAGGAACAACGGCAATGGCAAGGGAAGCAAGGGCAAAAATGAACTATTGGGATTTCATCAAGATCAAAAGCTTTTGCACAGCAAAGGAAACAGTTAACAAAACCAAAAGACAACTGACAGAATGGGAGAAGATATTTGCAAACGACATATCAGATAAAGGGCTAGTATCCAAAATCTATAAGGAACTTAGCAAACTCAACACCCAAAGAACAAACAATCCAATCAAGAAATGGGCAGAGGACATGAACAGACATTTCTGCAAAGAAGACATCCAGATGGCCAACAGACACATGAAAAAGTGCTCCACGTCACTCGGCATCAGGGAAATACAAATCAAAACCACAATGAGATATCACCTCACACCAGTCAGAATGGCTAAAATTAACAAGTCAGGAAATGACAGATGCTGGCGAGGATGTGGAGAAAGGGGAACCCTCCTCCACTGTTGGTGGGAATGCAAGCTGGTGCAACCACTCTGGAAAACAGCATGGAGGTTCCTCAAAATGTTGAAAATAGAACTACCCTATGACCCAGCAATTGCACTACTGGATATTTACCCTAAAGATACAAACATAGTGATCCAAAGGGGCACGTGTACCCGAATGTTTATAGCAGCAATGTCTACAATAGCCAAACTATGGAAAGAACCTAGATGTCCATCAACAGATGAATGGATAAAGAAGATATGGTATATATACACAATGGAATACTATGCAGCCACCAAAAGAAATGAAATCTTGCCATTTGCGACGACGTGGATGGAACTAGAGCATATCATGCTTAGTGAAATAAGTCAATCGGAGAAAGACAACTATCATATGATCTCCCTGATATGAGGACATGGAGAAGCAACATGGGGAGTTAGGGGGATAGGAGAAGAATAAATGAAACAAGATGGGATTGGGAAGGAGACAAACCATAAATGACTCTTAATCTCACAAAACAAACTGGGGGTTGCTGAGGGGAGGTGGGATTGGGAGAGGGGGAGGGGGCTATGGACATTGGGGAGGGTATGTGCTATCGTGAGTGCTGTGAAGTGTGTAAACCTGGCGATTCACAGACCTGTACCCCTGGGGATAAAAATACATTATATGTTTATTAAAAAAAAAAAAAAATTTGGAAGGGGAGCCGAACCATAAGAGACTATGAACTCTGGAAAACAACCTGAGGGTTTTGAAGGGTCAGGGGTGGGACGTTGGGGGAACAGGTGGTGGGTAATGGGGAGGGCACGTTTTGCATGGAGCACTGGGTGTTGTGCAAAAACAATGAATACTGTTACGCTGAAAAAATAAATAAAATGGGAAAAAAATGGCAATATCAAAGCCATAATGAAATGTATATTGACCAAATTTTCAGCATGTCATAGTCTAATAAATATGCAACTTAATAATTCCGAAGGAAGACCAAGGTTTTAGAAAAGAGAAAGATGAAAGCCTGACTTAAAAAATACTGACAGTAAGCATAAGACAGTGGTGAAGTACAATTTGCTTGCATTTGCTTTTATATCCCTTCCTTTATATTTCTTAATACTTTTAAGAAAGCAGATTGAACACTACAGCCCTAGGGCCTCAGACGGCTCCTGACACATGCCAGGCATTCACTATCTGTTGAGTTATGTATCTACTTATACTATCAGTCCATAAAAAAAACTGATAAGAAAATGAGATATATGAGAAGAAGAGAAGGCATCACCTCTTTCAACAGGGATATCCAGAGCAGTGAAGCACATGATGGAAAGGTTCTCTAAGACAACACTGCCATATGAAAGGAAGAAACGACATATACCTAGTTTAAGAAAAGATAGGACTTGCTAGAAGCGAATGAATATAATAAGGGAAAAATGAGTAGGAAAAATAGCACACTTAAAGGATAGATGTGGCTCCTTTGAGAGAGATTGTTTATTTCATGGAAAGTCCATGTATTCAAAAAAGTAAATAAAATATACCATGAAACCTACACTATACAAATGTCTGGGTCTGAAAGGCAGAACAGTCTAAAGTTGCTTAATTTTTCATATGACATCTATTTTCACCCACCCACAAAAGACAGGCAGAAAGAAACTTCAAAAGCCAGTATGTTCAAGTTGTTCATCAGGGGGATGAAACATACACGATGAAAGAAATATTATGGGCAAGTTTCTGTCAGGACTTCACCCGTTGGTGGCTGCACTGTGTACCTTGGCAAGACACTCGCATGCCTTAACAAAGACAATGCTGTTATCCCATGTAGAGCACAGCATGAAACCTTTCTCATTCCCTTAGTGACAAGTGGGTGTGCGCGTTATTGCTCTCCATAGCTTTCTAAGATGGCGATGGTCCCTCACAATATGGTCTGTTGGCTGCTAGCAACCCAGGAACTTCCATAGCTATTTGTGCCCTGGCAGGTGGTAGAACATGCAGAATTTGTAACCCATTCTTGGTATTCAACTACAACTCAAAGAGTTTCTTATTTATGTCTCTGTCATGAGACTAATTGTTGGTTCATTTGAGTTTGTTACATTAATATTAATATATGTATATGGTTTTGATATGTAAATATAATACTAATAAATATTATCAGAACAATTTGTTTTTATTTCTAAATATCACCACTGGCAGTATATTGTGCACTTTCACATGGACCAAGTTGTTTTTAAGCTTTAAGCTATCCTAATATTTTTTCAAACATCATGAATAATATCAGGTTGACTCCAGCCTGCAATTTCAAATGCTTTTATCAAATGACTATTCTCCTATGTCCTAAGTTTCTTAGCAGGATACTGGAAAAGTGGTCTTTCATGCAACAATCATTTTCATTCAGTCGCATTAACATTACATTTGATAAAGTAGGCCATGTGCATAGGGCAGCCTCGAAAGAAACTGGTCCTGAGAGGTTTACAAATTCTGGGAGATGAAAGTTAGAAAGTTGTATAAGATGAGCAAAGGTGTCACCTACATTAGAATATAACCAGAGAGTATTGTTGGTGGCAGAATACTAAAGAAGATTGCAACTGGTGACAGGGCACAGCTGCTGATGCCTCCCTTAGGAACACAATGAGGAAGCCTGATGGGATTAACCAACAATGGCTTCTAATTCACGTCTGCCATATGTAGGCTGCATGAAGACAGTGGCTTTACCTGTTAACGTTCTCCTTTGCAACTCCTGCTGTAGCACAGAGCCTAGCACTGAGCACCCATGCAATCAGTGTCCGCTGAACAAATGAACAGCTGCCTCTGCATCCTCATCATTCCTCCCACTTATAGAGACCCTATGAGGTGCCACACGCTGGGCCAGATCCCTTATACACTTGAAGTCCCCTTCTACAGATGTGGTCCCCATTTTAATGATGAGGGAACTGTGACTCAGAGTGCTTAAATAATGTGTATATCGTACCAGGCAGCAGAGCTGGATGAGTTGATTAGTCCGCTGATGGGAAGGATGCCTCAGGGTCTAGGATCACCAGCACATGTAACTATAGGAGGGAACCCACTTATGAACATTAGTATTTTCCGAATAATTTCAGGTATTTTCCTTTGCTCTTTCTCCTTGGACACATCAAAAATAAGTTCTAGTTCTGAGCCTCTGTACAAGCTTTCCCAAATTGAGGCAGGACCATTATAAACTGGGTTTTGAGAACAGTTTCATTGGTTTCAACTTCAGTATCTCATCTCAAGAAATGTTGAAGGAGTGTGACTTTTCTAAATCATGGGCAATCAGAGGATAAGGGAACATTAAAGTCATGCATAATGATGTACCCTATAAGCAAACAGTATTAACCTCTACTTTCTTTAGTTGGACAATGGTATCTTCACTACATGAATCTATGAAACATATGAATGTGTACAGTGAGATTGAAGGAAGTGAAATGAGAACCTGAAAATATTCAGAGTTCATTTTCTCTATCTGTTTATGGTACAGTCTTGCCTGGACTTTCATAAATTCTACAATGACAGAATCATAATTTTATTCATAGTTTCTCATTTATAGACATTTAAAAGGGTATAATTTAAGCCACATTACTTATTCAAATATTTGACACAACATTTCCACTAGTGTATGAATAGAAACAGATATTTTTAAAATTCTCACTGCTTTAAACCTAGAATAGCAATTTAGCAGAACTCTACATAATAGCCCAAAGCCCATTTACAAAAAAAAAAACTTGAAAAATAGATCACTTGATTGAAAACTGACTTATTTACCACAGTAAAAGAAATTTACTAAATTTTTAATTTATCATTAGCCTAGACTCTTTAATAATATGAATCTAGTTCATTAAAAATATAACCAAATAATGGGGCGCCTGGGTGGCGCAGTGGGTTAAAGCCTCTGCCTTCAGCTCAGGTCATGATCCCAGGGTCCTAGGATCGAGCCCCACATTGGGCTCTCTGCTCAGCGGGGAGCCTGCTTCCCCCTCTCTCTCTCTGCCTGCCTCTCTGCCTAATTGTGATCTCTCTCTGTCAAATAAATAAATAAAATCTTTTATATATATATATATATATATATATATATATATATAAAACCAAATTTTAAAAAAATAACCAAATGTCACTTTTCATTCCAGTCAAATGACCAAACTTCTTCAATATTAAGAGTTTATTATTGAATTATTGAGTAGATGTTTCTCTTATGTCACTTAAAGAAATGGAAATAAACATCTGGATTCATAGTTGCTAGGAATAATAAAAGATAAGAATCTTTTTCATTTATATATTCTGTAAGCATTTTATGGTTAATATTTCTAAATTAACTTTTTGTGAGTTAGTGCTTTTCCCAGTTTCTGAAAGCTACATTTTGGACATTGTGTTTGTACATATCTCCCACTGTGAACACTGGTTTGACAGGTCATTCCAATTATTTCATTTTTTTAAAGACTGACTCTTTTACTATAATAGGTTTGGCATTAATGAAATTAAAGGTTGTGACTGAATAGTGATAATGGTGTAACATTCAAAAATAAACATTTTTCTTTTGTCTTCAAGTTTATATCCTCTCACTACTCTAGCTAAGATTTGACATGCATATTTCACAGGAAGGCTATTATCTGTTTATAATGTGCAATTCCATTAAGAACATTACCTAGTTAATTTATAAGAGTCCATCTATAAAAAATAAATAAAAAGATAAGCATCCAATAGAAGGTAGAAGGGAAGGAAGCATTTATATATCTCATTTGAAAATGAGTTTGTTAAAAAGCAATCCTTCTTCAAAGAAAGATTTATTAAGTAAACAGCATAAGTCAAGACATCTGACTTAGTTGTTTTGCAGCTGAGGAAACATAAGATAGTATCATTTTATAATTCTCTTTACTTCTTTTTTTGTATACAGACATACTGAAGTGAATATGAATTCTTTTACGATTTGATATAATTAGATAAATATAATATTGAGAACAATGTGTGTATATATATATGTACATATATACATATATGAATTCTATCACGATTTGATATAATTAGATAAATATAATATTGAGATCAATGTGTATATATATATAATATATATATTATATATATATATAATATTGAGATCAATGTGTGTATATATATGTACATATATATATATATACACATATATACATATGTACATATATATAATATATATATATACACACACATTGATCTCAATATATTTATCTAATTATATCAAATCATGATAGAATTCATATTACCATAATTCACATAAAAATAATAATTTCATTTGGTTTTATTTTAATCATGTTACTAAAATTTCTCTAAAATGTAATCTACTCTTTTAATTATTAAACAGAATATATAAAATATAATGTAATACTTCATGCTGCTAATTCAGGGCCATCTTTATAGACATCAATTACTCCGCTGTAATAAAGCAATGCCTTTATTACCTTGAGTAGTATGGGGCCACATTAAATGTCTCAGAGCATGCATTAACTATTTGTCTTCATTTTTTGTACTTCCATATTCTCCCCTCACCCAAAATTATCATTATCACAACTGCCTTTCTATATTACTTTAGATGCAAGTATCTAGATTAGGCAGTTCTCAAGTACAAAATAACATGTGTGAGCTTTGAGACAGACTTTCTCTTCGCTGCTGCTGAGACTTTCATTTCTTAGTTTGGAGCAAGACACTGCTACTCAAATGAAATATAAAAGAATGTTTATATGGTTCTATCTTTATTTAATAGGAGGCTCCACTAAGCCAAAAAAAAAAAAAAAAAGAAAGAAAAGAAAAGAAATAAAAATCAGCCTCTGGCATCTATCCTGCAGTAACATCTTGCCCATTTCTTGAAGTCCATTCTTTCAGACAATGGATACAGATGAAGGGTGGAGTTATATCAGCATGATCCATACCTTAGATCCATCTTTAATTACATAGATCATTGTTCCAGACTTATATTATTTAATCCTCCAATCAATGAACATATATTAATTGTACACCTACTAGGTTGAGGCACCATAGCTGAAACTAGGGTAGATAAAAAATGAATTACAGACAAGCCTTCAACTAGCTCTTACTTATCACATCTCATGCATTAACAATAATGAACAGTTGAAGGTATTCCTTACAGACAGATGTTTCGTGTAAGGGCTGAAAGTATTCATTTAGAAGGCATATTTTTACTTAGTTTAATACTATAATATTATGTTATAAAATTAGTTGTAACCATCATGATGTATAAAACTTTTAAGTATTTTATTAGTGTAAGAGCAAGAGTTTTCTGAAGGACCATGCCACTATAATCACATATATTTCATTTATGTATTTAAAAATGGTCTTTAAAGGGGTGCCTGGGTGGTTCAGTGGGTTAAGCCTCTGCCTTCGGCTCAGGTCATGATCTCAGGGTTCTGGGATCGAGCCCTGCATCGGGCTCTCCGCTCAGCGGGGAGCCTGCTTTCCCTCTCTCTGCCTGCCTCTCTGCCTACTTGTGATCTCTCTCAGTGTCAAATAAATAAATAAAATCTTTAAAAATAAATAAATAAATAAAATAATTAAAATGGTCTTTACGGAGGAAAGGAGCAACTTGCCTCTTACAGGAGATTGAATAAGCTTACCTTAAGTATAGAGAGTGTTTTATTTTTCTTCAAAAGACACCTTGTGTTCAAGGCACAGAAATTGTGCAAAATAAGAATGTGCAGAAGAACCTGTCCATTCAAATCCTCATTTACTTTCCAGGATTATTTAGTTTCCAGCCATTGACACACATGCATTTGCCAAAACTGGGCTGGATCACAAGGTAGGTGAATTGATTGAAACATGCAGCCATAAGCCATTGTGGATAATATTCTATTTATATGGAAAAAAAAGAGATGGAAAATTACCTTTATAAGTATAATAGATGCATTCTTTCATTTTCTTAAAGAATGTATATATGTACATATTTAATTTATCTGCAGAAATATTTAGGGATTGGAATTGCAAACCATTTCTACATGGCTAAACTGTGTCAACTGAATTATTTGTGCTTAACAAAGAGGCGAAATATGGTCTACATGGCACAGGGGGATGGGACACTAATAATGAGTAATAAAGTTATTTTCAAATAGTAATCATGAAATTGTGTGTACATACAGAATGTGTATATAAATATGTACATTCTAAAACTGTAGCTATAGATTTTGTACTTATATTCAAGTTTGAAATGAAAATTATTTTTATTTCAATGTGAAAAGGAATAAGATCCTATAAGCCTTTTGCTCCTCTTATGTTTATATTTATTTCTATTTCTATTTATTTCTATTTCTATTATTTATATTTATATAAAACAACTAAAAACAGTTAAAGAAATTATTGGAAAATTAATAATGTACTAATTTTCATCCCTTGATTAGACTGATTTAATGTTGCTTTCCCCATGTTAGTATTACTTTTCAGAATTATTCTAAGAGGGCACCTGGGTGGCTCAGTGGGTTAAGTCTCTGCCTACCAGCTCAGGTCATGATCTCAGGGTCCTATCCCCCTTTCTCTCTGCCTGCTGCTCTGCTACTTGTGATCTCTCTCTGTGTGTCAAATAAATAAATAAATAAATAAATAAATAAAATCTTTTAAAAAAAATTATTCAAAGAACTGCCTTGACAAGCTGTTTTCCAGATCTTCTATGATCAACCCCTTAAACCTAAATAAATGTCCATTGTTTCAGTGGCTTGTCATTTTCCCTGAGAAATTTCCAAGATCAGAAATGCTAATAACATCTCATTCTTTAAGAAAAAAATGGCATCTAGTTTATCTTCTCTTTTGTCCTGATACAGTTTTATTTACTGCTATGATACATTTATCTTGAAGCAATATTCAAAAATTATTTTAATATTAAGGTAACACTTTGTAAAATACATAAAACAGTAAATGAGATCTATGATTTAAACTCTAAACCTTAATGTTAAAGCACCAAGGCATTGGGAAAAAAAAAAAAAAAACAGACGAATCAGAATGCTGATTAGACCAGTTGCCACCAATTTAATAAGCTCCACGTTAATTATTAAATCAATATGTTGTCAGATTAAAACTCTTTAGTTAAGGTCATACTAAAATAGAATACCCTATAATTTAAATGAGTCATTTAAAAATTTCTTAATTTTTAATTGAGCTGAACATGTAAGTAATCCTTTTTATATCCTCAACATTGTCTAGCATTGTATTTCACACATGGTAGGAGCTAGGAAAAAAAATATGTTAAACTAATTATAAGTGATGTGATCTAACGGCAATGTCAAAGTTTTTAGTTATTATGATTGTGTTACATAGCATGATTATGTTCATGTTCTTGAATAAATACAGATAGAAATATTACATAAAAGCAACACTGTTATTTTAAGAAGTGACACAAAAATGAAAATGGACCATGAGTATTACTGAAAGAGAATAATTTAATGGGAAATTCCTGTGATGTTATACCCTGAGAAAGCAAAACTTGAGCCATATCAACCTTAATAAGAAATGACAAACCTTGAAAAGCTATCTATAAATTTTCTTTAAAGCAGTATGCTTTTCAGATAAGCAAAATTGTTTTACATTGTTACCAACTTCTATAAATGCCAGTTCAATTTCAAAATCCATTGTTTAATTGTGATCATATCAAAAAAGAATCCTTTCTAGAGAGCAAAAGCACTAAAAAAAATGAAAAGATTATGTTAATAAAGCAAATGTATCTTGTTACCATGGTAGCTTTGAAACTAAAATATTCAGATCAGTCTTTTTTCCCCTATACCATTGTTTTGTGAGGAACTGGTTAGTTGATTACCAGTTCATGGAACCGTAATCCTTTAAAATGGTGTCATTTGAAAGGGAGAATGTAAGATTCATATGGAACAATACAATCTTATTGCCATGCTTCTACAAATAAATTATGGAGACTTGGAATACGGAGAGTACCCTAATTATTGGGTAGACATGAAGAACCTTCATAAAGCATTAACTTAATTTCTAAAATACTGCATAAAGGCATTATTTTATGATAAAACATACTATAGATTTGCAATGCAAAATTGAAAGGTATTCTTTGGAAGAAAACTGGAATCATCCATTTGGGATGTTGGCTGACTTTTGTGGCTTACATGGACAGGCACCAGAGGGTACTCTTTTGTCTTCTATTTTAAAATAGAAGTTTAAGGACTCTGAGTATAAATGTGATCTGTTCCATTTGTAAATCATAAATATACAGTTCTTCCTTCCACCATTAATGTCATCTTAAATCTTATTCCATGACTCTTGGAGATTGGTTGTAATTAGAATAAATTTCAAAGGTCCTTTCAAAAGAACAAAAATTTCAGAGCTGAAGGGTTTTCTTGTTTTTTTTCTTTGGGGAAAAAAAAATCCTCAAAATTTTTTTTTTTCTGTAGAAGAAGTAAATCTGAAAGTATGTAGACATTTATATTAGAAATCACTATTGCCTCTGAGAAGTGAACCCAAATGAAATAAAAAAAAAAAAAGTTCCTACTTTCAGAACTACCTCCAAACACACATAAATTTTTCCCTTCTAATAATAAAAAATTGTCATTTTCTTAACAGTAGGCAAAACACATTTTCTCTTCATTTTCAAAGAAGGCTATGCCTTTAAGTTTTAACTAAACAGTTAACTCAAAACACAATTCTTTAAAAGGACATTTTGTTCTGGGTAAGAACTTTCCCAGCAGGTCACCCACTGCCATGTTTGGAGATTTGCATAATAGCACAACTAAACACCTGACCCATCTCTGCATGTAGAAATTAATAACAAAGGTCTTTCTCCCTTCTAGGTATCCATTGCCATAGTTACCCCTCAAGTTCTTGAAAATATGCTTAAGTAAAGGAAGTTGTAAGCACTGGGGTAGAAATTAATCACTGACTGGAAAATAAGGTTTCATGATGAGGTCAGGCTTTTGTTTCTGGGTCAGACCCAAACATAGACAGTATTCTGATTTGAGCAGAGCTGATTTCCTCTGGTTGGAGATCTGGCTCTTAGGGTCTCACACAAAACACTGGCCTACTTGAGTGTGTAGGAATGGTTGCTTTATTTGTTCTCTCAAGCCCTGGAAAAAAACAAAATACAAAAAACTTTCAACAATTTTTATTATAATGGTGAGCCAGGACCCTGGGTCTATAATGGGAATACCGTGGAAATATCAAATCGGGAACTGGTCTTGTGGGAACAAATGACTGTCCAGGAGTCTTCAATGATGGACCATTACTTTTCAAGGGCAACTAATGAATGCAGGACGTTGGAATGGTTATGTGGACATGAGGGGAACTCAAGCTATAACTCTTAATATTAGGAAAAATCAGGAACAGGTGGAGCAAAATTAAAGCTACCCAATGAGAAGGAGACCTCGGTCTCCTTTGTGCAGGGAATGAATAAGTAAACTCTCAGTCTCATTGAATGAATAAATAAACTTCCCCAAATAATGGGAAGACAATTCTTATGCATGCCTGGCAGGAATGCAAAATGGTACACAAACTTCTGCCCAACAATTTTGTGATATGTTATCAAAACCTTTAAAATATTAAAATCTTTTGACTCAATAATTCCACTTGGAAGAATCTTTCCCAAGGAAATAACCAGAAATTTATTCAAAGAATGATGCATAGAAATGCTTGCCTTAGTTACTCATGATAGTTAAAAAAAAAAAAGAAGAAGAAGAAGTATGGTCCTTTAGGTTTTATAGCTAAGTGAATTATCCCAAATCCAACTATAGAATGTAAACGTTATATAGGATTAATTTTAACTAAAATTATAATATTTAGTAAAAAGCCAGGAATGTGTGTGTTGATAGATATAGATATATATCTGTAATATTTTGTGATATAATGAATGTCTATTAAGTCTGTCTGTTGCTTTATATCAAGAGAGAATGTGGGTCTTTTTTTTTTCAAGATTTTATTTATTTATTTGACAGAGAGAGATCACAAATAGGCAGAGAGGCAAGTCAGAGAGAGAGAGGGAGAAGCAGGCTCCCTGCTGAGCAGAGAGCCTGACACAGGGCTCAATCCCAGGACCCTGAGATCATGACCTGAGCCGAAGGCAGAGGCTTAACCCACTGAGCCACCCAGGCGCCCCAGAGAATGTGGGTCTTTATAGAAGTTTCTTAGTAATTTCTCTCAGGTATCTTGAGTTCTCTGGATACCAATTATGCAATATTTCTTGTTCATGAAATTAAAACATATTAATGTTATAACACTGTTCCTAGGAAAGATTATAGGTTAACTATATCCTTTTCATGTGAAGTACTTATACATTTTTTGATCCTAAACACAGTGTTTAGGGGTCTCTCTCCCTCTCTATGAAATTCCTAATTATTTCAGTTAGTGTCGTCCCTATAATTCAAGTCTAATAAGATTGCCTAGGGAGAACTCTGCTCTGTAAAATCTAACTTCATTTAGATTGGAGAGAGGCAAAATAATGGGAAAACAATTTTTATCAAAACTTTCCTTTTCAAACCATAGGAAAAGATACCCTGGCAGCCCTGTCATTTGCTAGAATAATAAGTCTTGGGCAGCGACTCCCAGCCTCACTGAGGTCTTCTTAGTCTCTAGTAAGAGTCAGTAATATACTACAAGTCCAGGGCTCAAGACTGTGGAAATAAAAATAAGGAGTGAGGCTAAGAGCTGAGTTTGCTTAAATACTACAACTAAATATGAAATGTCCTCAATTTCTTAGTCATGGAAAGGATGGCATGACTTACTACAGTTGAGAGAATCAAAGTGAGGTCATCTAAGCTGAGTGAGTTACCTCTAATTTTGCCTAAAGGCATGGTTTAATGAATAATTAACATGTTATGCTTTTTAGTATTTTCTAACTTCTCTATAATGAACATATAATGGGGAAAAATGAGTATATTCAAGAAAAATAAAGTTTGAAAAAGTTGCCACTTCCCAGATAAATCAATGACTTAGGGAAATATTTGCTACTTGGAGCCTCCATACTGACTAATTCAATCATTTTGCTCACTCATTCAGCAAATATTTATTACATATCTCATATGTCTAGGCCCCACTCTAAGGGGCCTACAACATTCTTGCCTCCAATGAGCTTACAGTCTAGTAGGAAGAGACAAACATAGCAAATTAGTTCAATAAGTGTTTACAGGTTATTTGATATAAATATGAACAAGATCCTGTAAAGAATGAAGAAGGGAATGATTACTGGCTGGTGAGGAGCAGGAAAGGCTTTGCATGACAGGTGATTCTTAATAAATTGGAAAGCCTGTTCTACCATGGGGCCACAAATATGGGGGAGTTTCAGGCAAAAAAGTACAATCTTCCAGATGAATGATGACAAGAAACACCTTGACATTTCTCAAGAATAACAAATTGTGGGATTTGGCAGAAGCTGGATGACAAGCGAATGGAGAAACAGGAAGATTATGAGGGGCTGTACCCACCCCACTAGGAGTTTGGAGTTTTTATTAAAGGGTATGGGCCTGAAATGTTAGGAAACCTATTAGGACAGAAGTATGAGTTCTTGTTAGAGGTTGATCATTTAGAAGTGTTGAAGAGGACAAGCAATAGGACTTTGAAACACAGGATAAAAGAGATTATATTATATAATTTATAATATATTAATTCCAGATTTATAATAAATTCCAGATTTCTGACTTGCAGGTCTGGGTGGATGAGGATGCTGTCTGTTGAGTAGGAGAACATATGGATTAGATTAGATGAGAGATTAGTGGAGAGATTAAAACATTAGAAAGGGAAGTCAATGAGTTCAGTTTTGACACATTGAATATAAAGGCCTGGATGCTGTTAGATATTTAGACTTGGTTTGAAAAAGACTGGGTTGCAAACTCATTGAATGAAGACATCTCTGTCTCCCTTATTGTGCAAAGGTAATATTGCACATAATTAATCCAGAATGGCAAGGCAAAAAACATGAATGCTGGTTACAGCACTGGAATGCGAACCTGGCTGCGCCCTACTGTACCACTCATTTCCCTCTAATTGGTTGGGGAATACACAGAAGGAGGTCCGGCTGGTAGAGCAGGAGAGTAGTGAGAGTATGTATTTGGGGTCTTTGAGGTAGTGACTGTTTACCTACTGGTTTGAAAAATATTTCACTGTTTCAACTGACATATAGCCATATCTATAGTTAGCATTCGTTTTTAGCCCAGTTTTTTGGATCCCTTTTGCATTTTTATTTTGACTTTATTTCCCTCTTAATTAGTTAGCAAAACTTACTAAGAGAACATGAAACTGAATAAGGGAGAAATGAGTCTTTTCTGTGCTGTCATCAGAGCATATAAAAGAATTACTGCATCTCAGTGGGACAGATCAAGAACTAGCGGCTATGAAGAAAAGAGAGGAAGGAATCCTAGAGCCCCAGCAATGTGGTGAGCTCTGATCATTGATTGTTTCCTATTTAGGCTATTACCTCTCCGGCACAGGCAGAGAGATTGGATTTGCTGCACGTAGCCAACTCTTTTCCATCATCCAGTTTTGGATCTTACCACTTTCCTCACTGTGCTGCTGAGGAAAAGCCTTTTAGTGATGCTCCTACACTGGAAAAAGCTATTTGCCTATGAATAGGAAAGCAGCAAACAAATCAGAATTCCTCTGCGTTAACCATTTAAAATTCTATTGCTATTTTCCATAACTTATTGAAGAGGCAATGCATTCGAATGATAGCTTATTGTACTGGGAGCCAATAAACGTTGGTCTTAGCACCAAATCTATACTTTCTAATCATAAAAATAAGACTAAGTATCATTACCTGTGAAATAGAAGTAATAAAACCTGCTGGGCCAAGTTTTATAAGATTGCTAATAAAATAATAAGGGATACCTGTGAGTTTTGCACCCCAGTGATCTGACTATATTGAGCTAGTCATTTGGCTACTTTGGGTTCCCGTTTTTTATCATCTGAAAATAAGGAGTTTTTCTAAGGTAGTATCTTTTCTAAATCTAACATTCTACAAGGTTACAAACTGGAAAGAGACCATTTTATGGGTGATTGCTGATACCTAGATAGTTTTCTTTTGGGGGAGTGGATTTCTTCCCCATGGTTTTTGGTCCTTGTAAAATGCAGGCACACCTTCAGGTATAAACCTAAATGAAGAGAGCTTAAAGACTAAATTTGTATAAATTACAAAAGAGCAAATCACTTACACAAATACCATAAAATCCAAGACATGCATTACAGAGACATTTGCAAGCTGTTCGTAATTTTGAAATCCAGAAAGTTAAATCCCACCAAGGTAAATAATGATACTAAACAGAGGAGGTGGATTTTATTTTTGATGTCTTCACTGTTGACAACCACAGAGAAATGTGAGATAAGAGCTTCCTTTTCTATTCAAGCAGCCTCTCCTTTAGATGCTCGTCCTTCTGCCACCAACACATTCCTTCATTTCTGCCTGTTCTAGTTGGACAAGTCTAATGATTTGCCCTCACGAAGAGTCACATCATGAATGTACCTACTTTCATTCTCTGTAATTCTTTATATGCAGTTGTTTCTCTTACGACTTCTCTTATTGCATAGTATGTGAATACGGGGTAAGGGAAAAGTCTGGAATGAAATTACATAATTTCTAGGTGTCTCAGTTTCCCATGCCTAAAAAATGGGAATAAAAATTCTATCTACCTTATAGGACTGATGTACGAATTAAATAAAATAGTCCACAGAAAGTCTTATATCGATAAGAGCCTTGTCAATAAATATTACCCAGTTATTATCACTGACAGAGATAAGACTGATTCATTAAGCTTGTCATTGAATTTGTGTTCCCTTGAAAACATAATTAGGTGAAGGAATTTAGAGAAGAGTTATAGGGAGTCTATGTAAGGGGGTTTAGTTTACCAGATGATTTGCCTATCCAAATCAGGTTGCAGAGGCTTTTCAAGTGTATTCTTTGTTGAAGTCTGACAATGCAGAGTCTGAAAGGTAGAGAATGGCCATAATCATGGAATCAATTTTAAAAGGTTTTTCTCTTTTTTAAAAAGATTTTATTTATTTATTTATTTGTGTGTTTGTTTGTTTATTAAAGAGATTAACAGAGAGAGAGAGCAAGAGAGAGCACTAGCATGCTTGAGAGGGGGGAGGAGCAGAGAGGGAGGGAGAGGGAGAGAGAGAACTTTAAGCGGGCTCCGCACTAGCGCAGAGCCTGACATGGGGCTCGATTTCAGGACCCAGAGATCATGACCTGAGCCGAAACCAAGAGCTGGATACTCAACAGAGTGAGCCACCCAGGAGGTCCCAGGCTTTACGTTTTTTAATGCAAGTAGAGTGTTTAACATGGGTTCACTAAATATTAGTTAATTTGATTGTTCATTTTGTTATTGACTTATCTTTGGAAAAATTCCCTTATTCCCTGAAGGTGAGCCAGGTTTCCTTTCAGGGGAACGTTTTGTCTTTCTCCCTGGCAACTTCCAGTTCAGATGATATCAGCAGGCACTGGGAAACAGGTGAAGACCCCACCATCTTATTTCCCTAAACTGTCCGCACCAAGTGGAGCTGAACTAATTTGGATCATCGATTTTGCCTCTCAGGGGTTCTCTCTAAACATCCTGGTGAATAATGCCAGGTTATGTGGAAGAAGGCTCTATGTACACTCTACACCACGAGTGCAGAAAAGTATGCCAACTGCATGAATATAGATTTAGAAATAGTTTGAATACAGTGATTTATTTCACAAATGGGAATAGGTCACACAGATTTTTCAGTATCTCCCCTTATATTTTCATTTGTATGTTACAGGATTCCAAAGTCTTAGAGATCTTTCCATGTTAGTAGTATATATATGTACTCCATCACTTTTAATTGCTTCACAAAATTTCCAAGATATGTGCCATAATTAATTTCCTTTCTTTTAGAGATTTCTTGTCTTTTAAATATATAGCTAATTCACTATTTTGTTTTTATGAATAATACACAAATTTTTGCCCTGTGTCTTTTAAAATTTCTTCTCATTGTACTTCAGGCTCAGTAACAACTTCCACATGAACGTTTGCACAGATGGTTTATTTTGTTATTATTATTAAGCACTTTTCCTAATAGGGCCCTCATTTTTTTTTAAAGAACTAAATAGTCATAATCCTTACATTATTTTAAATATGTAAAAATATTAACAAAGTTAGATTTGGGAAAGGAAAAATCACTTGGCAAATATTGAGTAATATGTTTTAATGTATATATGGATATTAATAGACAAAGATCCAGAATTATCCAAATATGTGATCTGCCTCAGAAAATTTTGAGTTCCTTGTCATTAGAAATGTCAAATATAAAACAGAGAACATATTTACAGAGTCATTTCAGTGGATATTAAAGTATTCAATGAGTAATCTAGATTACTTAGGGACATTCTAACCTTAAGATACTTTAAAATAAAATTTAAAAAATTAGAAGGAAAATGGAGGCCAGTTCATTGCAGGACATGACTGTTCACATTTTATTTTTAATTCATCCATATGTGACAAATTAATAGTGAGCTTAAAAAAATGGGCTGAAATCTTTAGTCATATAGGCCATAAAAACTACTTAACTTGACAAATGCAATAAATCTGGCCAAATATCTGATTAGTAAAGAGTGGGAAGTTCTCAGAAAATTGACTTTTCTATGATTTCATGTAACTAGAATTAGATATCCATAGTGTACTCCCATAACTATTGTTCCAACATGACGAATTATTCATCATTATTGAAAATGTAGCTGCAAAATTATTTGCCCTGATTTATTCTCATCTACCCTTAGCAAATAATCCCTTCAGTTTAAAACCTTCTCAAAGTAGGAATTCCTTGTTATCAGTTACTATCATATAAACAATTACTCACTTTTAGTTCTTTTTGGGCAGGAAATGTGCTGGTTGAGTAATACAGACTGAGACTCCTCCTTTTCCCATAGCATTGAGACATAATTCAAAGGTATACTTTTGCCTTGGAATAATAGAGGAGTGGGCATTCAGTTTGCTAGTAAATGGCAGGGCCAACTCAGGAGAAAACAGATTTTATTTTTCTCATCCTCTCTAAAAGGTCTTGCTATTATACGGGATAGCACTCCCTTCAAGAATCTCTTTTGGATATTAACTTTGGAAACTGTCTGCACAAAATTACATAAACTCTCCATTCTCTTAAAGGGCATCATTACATTTTGCCCTGTGATGATAATCGTCATGATTTGAAATGGCCAGTGGCAACTATGTCTTTGACATTTATTATACTATCTTTAGTGGTCTTTTTACCATAGTCATAAGGGATGCTGCTTTGTAACAGTAGTAATATTAATTGCTACCATTATCTTGCCTCTTATGCTAAATTTTGGGTCAAATGATGGGTATAAGTCTAAATGAGCAGTCAGGGATGAAAAGGACAAAGAAGTAGGAGGAAAATACATGACTAGTTTGAGTCCTGCAGCATACTGAGAGGTAATTTACACAAATAGGCTAGACGAAAACAGATGGGAAGAGGGAGATAGGGAGAGAGGTGACTAATGACACCTGACTGCCAAATGACCCTGTGGGTTTAAACGCTGGCAGGACACCTAAAATTGCCAGCAGCCACTTGGAACTGCCCAGTTCTCGCTCACATTTCATTTAACAGGCTAACCTTGGTCTTTCTATTGTTACCACCGCTAGGGAAATTTATGCAGTATCTAATCATGATCCAGAAAAATACACATTCTAACTGGACTCTCTTCTTTTAGAAGCTGTGTGTTACTGAACTGTTAAGGAGTTTATTGTTCGAGTGGCCTTTGTTTCCAACAGGGAAAATTTGATGCATGTGTTCTTTTAAGAGCCTCTTTTGTAAACCTATAGTATGTGGCACCTTTTGTGGCTTAATGAGAACTGTGGTGAAAAAGAAAAAAAAATATATTTATTCTGAGAACATAACTATATGATTAAATACTTTGCTTTTGGTAAAATATCTTTGATTTTGACAGATGAGGAGTTCCTAGAACTATATATAATGGACTCCTACCTGCCTTCTATTCTCTTTTTGGCTTTAAATTTTTAATTTCTTTTCAACTACCAAATTAATGCTCATGGATGTTTATTGAACTACACCCTGGGCTTGGAATCAAGAATGTCAGGTGCCAGTACTATATACTATAAACTATATACTATAAACTAGCTAAGTGCACTAAGAAATAATTTGGAACCCCTGTGCTTAAATTCTTCTGTCTTTACAAAGGAAATAACATATTCTGTCTAGTGCTATTGTGAAAACTGTATGAGAAAAAAATGTGTGTGTATAGAAAGTGTAAAATCTGGATTACCAAATTCAGAAGGACTCTCTCCAGAATTTATTTCCAGTGAGAGTTCAGAAGTCCCTGGCCAATTAAAAATCATTTAAAAAATTTTTAAATCATTCTGTATTAGCTAAGAATCTTTAGAATGTTGATAGAAATTATATTATATGCTTTTCTAAGCAGCATTTATGGATCTTAAATCCCCTACACATATTTTTGAAGATCCATCATTCCTCTTCTTTTAATCTCTAACAAACTACAGGATTATATTGGAAAAGTAGACTGGAAATGCAGACTAAGGTCTAGGCCATATTGGGCCATATTTAATATTTCTAAACTATACAATGTTAAATGATCATTTTTTTTTAAGATTTCTCTCTCTTTTTTTTTTTTTTTTTTTTTTTTTTTTTGAGAGAGAGTGAAAGGGAGAGTATGTGGGAGGGAGGGGCAGAGGGAAATGGAGAGATAGTCTTAAGCAGACTCTGTACTGAGCATCGAGCCAGATGCAGGGCTTGATTCCATGACCCTGAGATCAGGACCTGAGCCAAAACCAGGAGTCAGACACTAACCGTCTGTACCATGCAGGCACCCCTACAATGTTAAATGATCATTATTATTGACATTTGAAAACTGATTCTTCATCTCTACCTTCTTTTGGCTTTAGTACCTTGGAGAAGAGATTAACGAACACCAACAGAAAATGAGTTACATTCCAGAATTTAAAAAGTTTTAAGCTTAAAAGAAAAGTTTTAGGAATCAATTTGTTCATCATGATCATGAAATTAATCCCCCTTCCACACTCCCATCATTTCCCATATCTGCACCTATAAAGGACTTTAAGTATAATTTATTTATTTTTAAACTAATGGATAGAGGCCATGGCGGGGGGGGGTGGGGGAGGAAACGCAAATAAACCAACCAACAAACTCTAGATTGTGAAAGCTGGGGTCCCCTTAACTCAGGCAGCAGACATTCTATGTGCCAGTAACTGGGGAAGAGACAGGTTCTCAGACACGACAACCACACTGGAAGGTAAGACTTGGAAAAGTCTCACTCTCTGGACTCCAGAGATGCCTGAAGAATTGTTTGGATAGTATGGGAAGATGAGTAGTACTAGGGACAGCTGGAGTAGGAATCCTGAAGGCAAGGAAGAAAAATACACTATCAGCGAAGATAGCTGCAGAATTCTTGAAATTAAGAAATCAAAGGAGCCACCAAAGAATGGAGGAAATAAGAACTCAGGAGCTGAGATACGTACCCTCATATTATGACTTTGGCCTGCAACTAACTGAATTTGCAGGACTCTGATGGGTTCCCGGAGAGCCTATGAACTCCATGAACCATATGAACTCTATGAATCCCTATGAATATTGGGGCTTTAGCTCACGGTGTACCATAACACCATAATCACTCTCTCTACCTTGGCCCTCCTCCCAACCAAATATGGTAGAGTAGGAAAAAAATTTCTGTAATGCAAGTTTTCATATTAAGGATAAAGTTTTTCTTTATTCTGTAGTTGTAGCAATGCTAATTTCATTGAAGTCTAAAGATGAAATACCAGAAACTGTATGCACATGAAGAGTGAAACTTTTTTTTAGCTTTTTAACATTACACTGAAAGTTAGTTTAAAGCTAAAATTAAAGAGATACAAATTTTTCCAATAGTTTGTATCCACTTCTGTGTACCAAGATCCTGACATTCTCAAGGGTCTCACCATTTTCTCAACTAGTTCAATGATAAAGATATTATGTATTTCTCCATCTACTACAATGGTTAATGATAATTTTCATAAACAGAACAGAGGTTATAAAAGGTAATTTCTGTAAGATGTCAAGCTCAATTTGCTTAGAAATTTCTTTAATTAGTTGAAATTTCTCAAAAGAGTAAAAAATGTTTCTCTTAAAAATTTATAAGAGGAGAGATATTTTAAAACGGTATAGTTTTGTAATCAGAGAGGTAGAAGCACAAGATATTTGGAAAGCATTTCTCAAAGGTATAAAATACTAAATTGTTCACTTTCTTAAGTCAGGCCCCTCATTTTTAAACCATTTTCTGTCAAAAAGAATGCTTTAGATTTGTAGGTGCTTTTATGTTACTATAACTTCTATGGAGAAAAAAAGAGAAGGGAGTTGAAGAAAGTATGTTTCCTTAAAGTATATTCTTTGATATCAAGATAAATACAGCTTCCAAATATAACATCAAAGTCCAACTCAACATTAAAAATTCTTTAGTGAATTTTAAAAATTTATACCTGTACCACATAAAACACAGACTGAACTGAGTTATAGGCTTTAAGAAAAGTAATGAAACACAAGTCAAAATGTAAGTTCATTTCATATTTTATCAATGTGCAATGAGTTATAATATCAAGGCAACTTCTCTGTAAATCTCTCTAATTTGCTTTTTTCTCTAATCATTGTTAAGGACAATTAAAACAATTCTTAAAAATATGAGATTTTTTTTTTTTAATGCCTCCATTCTGACATGGGAGCCAAAAAAAAAGATTTTTTCCTGTGTGTTTGCATTAGAAAATTACCATGATCTTTCAGAATACAATTTGAGAAATTTTAATGAAAATGAAGACAGAGTAACAGATACAAATTAAGGCAGACACAGAAACATCAGTAACAGGTATCCATACTGGTTTATTGTATATTGTTCTCCTCAATAAAAATAATCATGAACTTTCTAGTCATTTAGTATTCTTTAAAACGTAATGAGATCGCAGAATCTTAATTTGAAGTGTGCCTTGAAGATAATCCAATAATCCCTTCTGCTGTAGACCTCTCTCTCACAACAGATAGCACAGGGAATAATCTAGACTTTGATTACTTCCACTTACAGAAAGATCATGACTTTATGAAGCATCCCATTCTATGTTTACATGAATCCAAGTATTAAGTGTATCTTCCTTATAGAGTAAAGGCTTAAGTCGGCCTTCTTGTCATTCGGGCCTTTGGTCATTTTTTTCCACCGAATTTCAGATGACAGAATAATTTTACTCTTTTTCTAAGTTACAACTCTTCAAAAGTTTAAAGACAATTACTGTATCCCTTATCGGAGGTGTCTTTCCTAGGCTATAAAATTCCTCAGGTGTTCCTCATATGATACTGTTCTCTGACCAGTCACCAGTCTCGTTTCATTATACCTGAACTGGACCCAGAAATAAGCATAGTATTAATAAATGCAACCTGTAGACGACCAGCAAGCCCTCTTATTCTGGACATTGTTTATTTGTTCAGGAGGGCCAAGTGTGAAAGAGTGTTTTGAAGTACCACAACAAGGTACTCCTATCAAGAAATTCTTTATCTGGGGTTCTTAGAACTTTGTTCTACCGGGCGTGATGTCCAGGGAATCTGTGATCCTTATGTATTTAATGTGAATATGAATATGTATCTGTTTTAGGGCAGAAAGCCTATAAACTTCCTCTAGATTATTTTGAGTTCACAACTCTTGTGCCGTTAAGATACACTGACTCTTTAATACACATTTGCTCCCCATTGTGCCTCTGTGCACTGACTATATGAAACAAAGTATAAGAATTTGACCATGATGTTCGCTTATCATAGCACTGGCTCCAGACACATGGAACCCTCGATTCTGTCATCTAAAGAGTTATCAATTCCTGCCAGATTTATCTAATTTAAAACACACCTTATGTGTTTACCCATGTAATCAGTAAAACATTTCACCTAATGGGGCTAAGAATAAAATACTCTTAAACACTACCACAGACACCCATGTTGATGTTGGTGTATTAATCAAAGCTATTTGGTAAGATTATTCTTACCAAGTCAGCACTGAAAAATCTTAATTATCCCACATCTTTTCATGTTCTTGTCAACTGTAAAAGCTTTGCAAATGCCTTGCTGAGATAAGAGATACGCTGTCCGTAGAACTTTTCTGATTCACTCATCTAATAAACCTGTGGCTTTGATTTGTTTGAAATGAGCACATCTGAGTCTGTTTGTGCAATCTTTCCTTACCTAAGTGCTTGGAACCATAGTGGCTCAGATATGGTTTGCCTTCATAGTCTGAATTTAAAACTTTTTTTTTTTTTTTTTTTTTTTTTTTTAACATCATTCACACACTTAAAGCTTTCTGGCCCCCTTCCTGCTTTCTGTAATACTTCAGGAATTCTGGTTAGGGTTCCAAGAGCACACTACAAATCTTTGGAATATAATTCATCTGAAGTCATTCAAAGGACTAAGTGACTCAGTATATCTCTTCATCTGTCTGTTTCTGTGCCTTATTCCTATGTCTCCTCTAACCTTCCCACTGTAAAGATGATCTTCCCCAAGACGGAGGCAGCATAAAGAGGAAATGCTTTCCATCTCTACTTGAATTTCACACAGCCTCAACTCATTCTGCTCTGCAGCCTTTGTGCAAATGTTACTTTCAAGTTTGTGCCAGGCTTCATCACTTGACCTTGAATTTATACACTGTTTTCTTGTACACATCCTTGAAATACCCATAAATCATGCAAAATGCCTATGAAGTCCCAGTCCAGTAAGTCTTGGAAATACTGCTGATATCAAATTTACAGGCTTGTTAACAATTCAAGCTCATTTTGCTTATTATCCTCTCCCTAAGTATTACTGTAAAGCTAACTGAACTCATAAATATTGTCTGTGATCTACCTGCTAATACATATAAGAGCACATATTCACTATATACTTCTTTTGGGCACTTACTCTACAATAAATATTGTGCTGGTTGGTAGAACACAAGCGTGAAGATACATAGTATCCACTCATTACAAATCATGGTCTGGTAGAGAAGAAAAATTTGTACAAATAACTACAATGCAATGAAGTATATGAAATAGATGTTTTCATCCTAGGACAATAGCCAGATGGGAGTCAACATCTGGTGGAAGCAAAGAAGGAACTGGATAATGTTTAAGGAGAGGATAGCATTTAAGCTGTTTTGAGTCCTGAGTAGGGTCACTGGAGAATGATATTTTTTCCCCAAAAAGATTTTAAGCAAGAGGAATTGCAAGAGGTCAGATTGATGAATATTTCAGAGAGGTTATGATAAGAACTGGAAAATTTTCTTTGGCTTTGGTTACTGATTATTGCTAAAAGATCAATTTCACTATCTGGCTAGATACATGAAAAGTTTTTAAAAATTGTTTGTGTATTGTTTTGTTTTTCCACTGCAGAGTTATTGGGACATGAGAAATACATATAGGTAGTGTTAATAGCGGACAACTCTACTACTGTTATTGTACAGTGGTACAGTATAGTTAGCTTTGAATCCTAAACAGCATCTCTAGAGAATAATCTTTTTCCAGAATATTTTAAGCATCTTTTTCATGATTATTCTTTCAAATCTATATACGTATGGATTTAAATCTTTATATTATTTACTATTCATACATATATATTATTCATTTCATATATATATTCATATCTGGAAGGAAAGATCAACTTTCTGCCTCTTTTTTGTGATTGTATTTAAGAAACTGGTACAATTGCACTTCCCTTTTTGGTGGTGGTGAGTGCAATGTAGTATTTCTCTAAAGTCTCTTTAATCAAAAATAGGAATTTCCAGTTAAATGCGTTCTGTTTGGTTCTCAAAAGATATAGTCTATTTCTTCATCAAGACCCCAGAATTTTGAGAAGCCATTAAATTTTTTAAAGAAGTTAAAATCTGCTCTTGGATTTCATCTATATAGTTAATGGTTCACTTCCAAAGTCCCTTTTTCTTTTCAAAATAAAGTAAGAAGAAGAAATCAAAGTGCCTTTTGCATTTCCATAGACTATCTTTTAATTTCCAATCAAGACTTCAAAGTCCAAGTCTTGAAGATACAGCAGTATCATTTGTTTCACCATAACATACAGTTAAATGTGGTTGCTTTGACTGGTCTTCTCTTATACATCGAGAGAGGCAGCATGCTACTAAGTGTTTTTTCACATCCTGTAGTCTCCTTTTCCTTAGCAAAGGTTAAATGAGTACCAAAGCTCTATCCTGGATAAATGATTATTGCAACTGGTTTTGTGAATCCATAGCACAGAAGATGTCCTTCCTCAAACCTTTATCCCATGAAATAAGTACTAATGCGTATAGCTGTTACAATCCCAATGATGCATATTTTCTTCTTTTTCTTTTCAACAGTAGCTTGTTTTAATTGTTAAATAGATCATTTTCATCAGTATGATCATTGTGAAGCTCATCAAGTTCTAAGTAGGAGGCATAATTAAGCTCTCATTCCAGCAGACTTTGTACTAAACTATATTCTTTACATACATTAATGGACCTGTGAGTTATGTTGACATTCACCACTCTACCAGGTAAGTACTTCTATTAGCACCATCTTACAAATGAGTAGCCTGAATTTGAGAAAGATTAACTGAACCAAATTTAAGGATGTGATCCATGGTGGAGGGAGGGTCCACATTTTTTTTTTATATATTGATATTGATCCCATGACTTGATTCTTTTGATTTTCTGGATTTCTTCTTAGATTATTACTTTCATTCCACCCAGGAACTCTTCATCCTCTTTAATAAACTGGAGCATAGAAAGCATTCCTCAAGTCCTTTACTCTCCCCTCTGGAAGGGAGACCGGCAAACATTTATAGCACATATAACTGGTAAGTGCCTTAGGCAGAAAGACAAACATAGCACATGGCCTGCAGGTTGCTGGAATAGCTCCCTCAGTGCCTGACTGCTGGGGCATTGAAATGAAGCAGTCCTTTGTGGCTTTCCCTAGACATTCTTCCTCTAAAACAGTCAAGGATAAATATCTCTTTGCTCTGGGCTGCTGACTGTGACACTGTTGAATGGAAGAGAAGGGAGAAGGAACTCCTTGGATCCTGTCTTCATCCCAGTTTTTCCTTTCCTCTCTCATTTCCTGGTTAGTCTGACTGCATCCCATGGAACTGTGATTTGCAGGACTTATAGAAGCTCTTTTTATGACTATATCACTCTTTTGTGTCTTTGGGGACAAATACCAACTAGACACTTTTAGCTAATTTGGGTGACTATATTTCTAAATATTCAATAAGATATGTCAGTCAAGTTGGGAAGCCTGTCAGGCAGGAGAGTAAGCTGTGAATAGGATGCCTCCAACAGAAAGAGAAGAGAGTCAGAGACAGAGAGACCCAGAGACAGAGATAGAGAAAAAGAGAGAGGCATTATTATGCCAAGGGACAAGGTAAACATACCCTTTGTTTAGATCATCATTTATGTCTCATGCAAATGTTTAAGAAGTCTCCTAAGTGTTATCCCACCTCCTTTTATTCAGATGTTTGTAGTTTGGCCTCAGGTTAGAAAGAAATTAGAAAAGATCTTAAATGGCCATTATTTCAATGGCAAAGTCCCTTAAGACATCTATGTGCATTTAGACTAACACCTTTAATTTGCTTTCATAATTTCAATTTATAAAGAATTGGAATTCAGCTTTTATGCCTGCCAGTGGTATACACATAAAGTCACTTTGTTATGAGTAGTATAAGAAGTCTTATGATGCCACACATATCTCTCTCTATCCTCCAGGTCATGTTTGCTAAGATACAGATAGAACTTAATAGAATGTCATCACTATATTTATATATTAGTGAAAACAGGAAGCAAGTCAGAGTTTGTCCTAAAAATCCGTATTTTCAATTTTATTCCATCTACTTGATGGGAACATTATTTGGTAGCCTTGACCAAGAGTGGCTAAGTAATAAAACTTCTATCTAGGTTTCTCCCCCATTATACTTAAATACAGGTTCCCTCTTCACACACAAAAGAATGTGTTTTCAAGTGCTTTAGAATTATTAATGAACTGAACTCCCTCAGGAGTGATTCCTTTAAAATCCTGAAATCAAATTCTTTGAAGATAAAAAAGTACACCTAATTTAACTAACTGCCTTATCTCACCCAAAGTAGAAGTTTTTTTTTCTTTTTTCTTTTTTTTTTTTTTTTCCGAAGTAGTTTTTTAATTCATTCAGTCCCAACAGGGAAGAGTACACCCATGTAGTACTTTCCTGGTAAATCTCTCTTACTCAGAGACGTGGAAGAGCAAACTGCCAGTATAAGGAACCATATTTTTTTCCTGTCAGTGTTATACGTATTTTGGGGATAGAGAAATTTAGATCTTCCAATGTAGCAATTTCTGTTGACAAGAAAATCAAGTAAATTGTAATGAGGGCTGTTTTGCTGATAAAATTCCTGATTCTGGTAGTCTGCCCAATGTTTTAACAGTTTATAAATTGTTTATCAGCCTTTCTAAGACACACCAGTAGGGAAAACAAAACAAAACAAAACAAAAACACAACACTATCTCAAAAGGCAGCAACATCAATAGCTTTGAGAATACTCTTTCTGTGGGTTGCATTTTCAATCTTTATTGTGATTCTCCCTTGCCTACAATCCAATTTCTTTCAGACCCATATGGTGCCAATTTCTTGAAAGCTTATTGTAGTAATATTAAAAATCTCAATCTAAATATCAAATTAGCCCCCAAATCATAAGGAAATAAATCCATGTGGGCTCACAAAATTTCCCCTTCAGGCCCTGAAAGTCTAGTTATTTGTTTCTTTGTGTCTTATGAGGAACAAATTGTTTTTAATGTTGCATTTTATAAAGGATTTAAAATGTATGGGTGTCCTCTAAAGTATTTGATTTTTGTGGCATTTTTAAAAACAATCATATCTTGAAAAATCTCAATATTTGAGCGATGATCATAAAAATTGCTTGGGGCTAAAATTCTGTATTCTGTATCAAGGTTCACAGGAAAATTTTACAGCTAAGTAATAAACCTGGAAAATACAGGTTGATAATGGAATTGTTGACAGACTCTAGCAGGCACTGTTGTAATATCTTGAATCTGATTTAAAAGAAGTTTTCAATAACGTTTTTCCAAGCCAATCTTTTGGGGAATGCAAGTTAAAGAGAAAAAAAAAATAGAAAGAAAGAAAGAAAGAAAGAAAGAAAGAAAGAAAGAAAGAAAGAAAGAAAAAGAAAAAGATTTCTACTACCTCAGTGATTGATGAAATGTGAGGAATTTGTGGCCAGATACCCTGGGGCAGCTGTGAAAAAGACGATGGGTACTCGTAATGGACAATAAGCATGGGCAGATTATTGTAAGAAGCTGCACAGTTAAAGTCCCACTACATGGAGACATTTTGATATAATGATAGTCCCGAAGTGTCATATGGATCATACTGGCATGTTCTCATCGTAGTAATGGAATAAACTATCAGCCCATTTAATTATGCTTTAATAGAAAATTTTCTGGAGGATAATAACAAAAGTAGCTGTCAAACATGGCAATTCTAGAAGTAGTCAAGTCGTTATATTGACATACGTAAGTGTGTTCTCCTACATTCTCCACAAAATTAAGATACAAAGTACCTGATGTGGGTCAGTTTTTATAACCTTAAATTTTACTGTTTCTGATGAGAAATAGGAACTATTTCCTTCAATTACCAAATGAAGATGGCAAGACTAGCTAGCCATGGGTACGATCTATTTGAGGTCACTGCCTTGCTCTGTCTGGCCTTGGAGTTGTACAATACAGGGGCCTTTAGAGAACTGCTCTGTGGAAATGCTTGCGTCAAGCTGAGGAGCAGACTGTGCCAGAATCACACCTCTTTGCTCATCAGCTACATGACCCGGAACAAGTCAGCTCTCTAAGTCTCACTGTTTTCATGTACAATGGGAATAATATGGACAATAAAAAGGGTGATAATAATAATAGTTAACATCATTGATTGTTGCTATATTACTGTTACTGCTGTGAACTGTCCTTGCCAATGTATATGAAACCAAAGGATGGCAAGGATGACCTGTTCCACAATGCTCTGATCAGCACCAGTCATGGTTGGTTGCGTCCCAGGGACTGGGGACAATTCGTGAAAAATCTCAACCCCCTGATGTGGGGACTTCGGCTGTACACTCTTGCTTTAGGGATTGCCATTCATGCCTCCAGTCTGTAGTGGAAACTGAGTCATTTCAGGCTGATGCTCTGACTTGATGTGCCAAATCTTTAAAGATGCAGCCATCAGAAATTTTTAGAGAAGAATATAAACAACTAGACCCTTAAAATGTTTTGATAATGTATTTATATTTCATAAATTGAGTACCAGCACCCAGATTAAGAACAGTCATGATATCACAAAAGCTCCTCTGTTTCACTCATATTGATTATATTTTTATGGAATTCTTTAATCTTACATATGAATTAGCATAAGGATTTTATTTTATTTAGCACTTAATGCATCCTTGGTGAAAGACTTATAAACTCGATTTCATTTTAGCCTAATAACTTGGGCAATTTCATATATACTAGAAGGAATATGAAAATGTAGGGGAATCATTCATTTGTCTTAAAAAATGAAATAATTCTAATTTTATTTTATTTTATTTTATTTTATTTTTGAAATAATTGTAATTTTAAAGCTCAGTTCAGTCTGACATTTAATCTATAAGAGACTTTATAACAAAATCCTTGGCTTAAGCCTGATATACTATAGTTCCTAATAGAGCAGCCCCATTAGTAAACTGTATTCATGCTAATGTGCTTGCTTGGGGCAATAATCATCAGAGTCCCTAGTTCTGGTCCCTGCCAGTGAAAGTGCACCAGGAGTGGGTGATGTAGTGTTGTAATTATACAATTAGCCTTGTCAAGGCATGGGGCATTGGGAATAGCAGGATCCTGAAGCTTAAAATGTGGCTAGCTGATAGATGACTGTCATTAAGTTCATCCTTTGTTCACTTTGTGATGGGGTAGATACTGAGCTTAGGAAAAGGATTCTTAATGAAGGATAAAATTTTTGACCCATAGCCACTCTTTTTTTACCTGCTCCTAACCACTCAGCTCACCCTTCCCTTCCATAACGACACACATACTCTGTTCCACTCTCACCTTCGCTTGATGCAAAATAACAAACATCTGCCAGCAAGCTCTTTTTAATCCAAATTTAAATTTAATCCTAAATCCAAATTTAGGTGATAGAAAGGGAAATTTTGTACAAATATTGTTTAGCCTATTACTTTGAATCATGACAATAGCAGATCTCTGCATCCTATGCTCTTTTCCATATATACATTGTGAATTGGATATTGTGGAATTTTGACTGCACAGAATTAGCCTATATTTAAAATATAAATTCCTCTCATGTATATATTTAAAGTTATATAAAAATAGCAGCTTATATATTATATATATATATAAATGTGTCTATTTAAGTTTGTATACATGCATGCATATAATATCATATAAACTCTGTATATTTATTTCATCACCTAAAATGCTAAATTGAATTATTCTAAATTTTGAACTTTCTCAGAGGGTAGAAGATTGGCATAAAACTTTAACTGCTTTCTCTCATTTAGTATGTCTTCCTTATTAACCTAATTTTCCTCTCTTCTGGCTCCATGCCCTCTGGGTTTGATTGGGCTATCTTTCTTCTACAGCCAGTGACCTACTAAACCACTTTCCTATTGTAATTAGAAGGTGTGGAAGTAGGAGTGTAGATGTTCGCATTAAGTAATTGCAAGAGCATCTAACACTACATTTTGATTGTTGTGTCCCTGCTAGGTCAGTAACACAGAACCCAATTCTTCTTTTTAGCCACTGTTCTAGAATTTATATGGGCAAATCTGTGAAGGATATCCTTTGAAGTAAAAGTCTACCAAACTGCGGATGCTAGAATTAGAATTAGTGTTCAGAGAATGATATGTCCATTGTAATGTTTGAAAAAGAGTAAGTTCCCAAAAATGTTTGAAAAAATAAGTCATTATTACAAATACAGATCCCAGCACGACTTGAGAGTACAATTAAAAACAAAGAACTCGGAGGTTTGTTTGGGTATAACGGGATGGCACAAGGTCATGAAATAATTCTGTATCTTGATTGTGGTGTGGTTATATTAATCAACACATGTGAAAAAATTGCTTAGAATTACACACATGCATATGCTCACAGCTTTCACGGAAAACTGGGGAAATCTGAATAAGTTCTGTGGATGGCACCAACATCACATTCCCAGTTGCAATGCTGTGTTCTAGCTACACGAGACGCTCTCACTGGGGAAACTGGGGGAAGGCGAAACCCTCTTTTTTTTTTTTAACTTTCTATGAATCGACAATTATTTCAAAATAGAAAGTTTTGTTGTTGCTGTTGTTGTTGTTTAATGCTATCTGGAGAAGGAATTGGGCAGGTGTAGAGGAAGTAAATTCTTGTTTGCCCTCAGCCTGAATACGTTTTTTCCTGCTTTCAGCCAAATCCTTCAAGCTCCTCATCCTTTGTTTCTCCCACGTGTAGCAAAAGGCAAGAGTGCTACCTCTCTGAATTACTGCAAACATCTTGAAATCTGGGGAAAAAATGGCATTGCATGCATACATATAAAAGATCACGGAATATAGGGGTGCCTGGGTGGCTCAATTGGTTAAAGCCTCTGCCTTCGGCTCAGGTCATAATCTCAGGGTCCTGGGATTGAGCCCCGTGTCAGGCTCTCTGCTAGGCAGGGAACCTGCTTCCTCCTCTCTCTGCCTGCATCTTTACCTACTTGTGATCTCTGTCTGTCAAATAATTAAGTAAAATTAAAAAAAAAAAAAAGATCATGGAATATATATCACAACTTCCTGAAAGCAATGTAACACCTATCTAACTCAAGGCTTTTAGAAACAAAAAGCATAGGGGAGCCATAAAGTAGATACACCAGTCTTGCCACTTTGAATCTGCATTTGAGAAAATCACCATGTTCCTAAAAGCTGCCACAATACCAAGCTTCACATAGTCATGACTAATAGATGTAATTGCAAACACTTTACACACATGAAGTACAATTTAATCCATTTGGGCTGGATAGCTTTCACTTTTCTGTCAAAAAAAAAAAGTACATTAAAAGTACTAGCTAGTGCATACATTTACAGTAAAGAAATTAAGTTCTTTACTTTCTGGATGTGTACGGTAACTGAATGAAAACGTTGCCATTTATAGAATGGAGTAACTTCCAAGCTGAATTAGAGTTGCTCAGCATGCCAAACAAAGCCACAGGCAAAGCAAAGCAAAAGGGAAGCTTGCTATTTTATAGGTTAGACAAGAAATAACCTACAATGACTGCTTCTCTGAGTGAGAGGCCTTCATATTTCATGCAAACCCCAGGAAACAATTAAGGCTTCATTGCAATTCTGGGACCTGTGCTTTAGAAACTGCATCAATAAACTTCATTTTCATCTGGTGCATTCGAGATTCTCTGTTATCCCTTACTACCCCTTTTATATCGTCCTCCTTTAAGGCAATGAGAATTTGGCACATAAATAAAAAGCATGAGGTTGTTTCAGGGAGGGGATAAACACAATTCAAATTCAGCCAGGTGCTTTATCACCAATTTGGGAAGTTGCAATGTTATTAGACATTCTGATATAAAGACGGAGAGGGAAAACTATCGGTGGAAAAGAGAGATTTAAAAAAAAAAAAAAAAAAAAAAAAAAAAACAACCCACAACTCTTGGAAGGAAGGTAACCTGAAAATACAAAAGTACATGGAAGTAAAAATCTAGCTGCCTCTCATTTAATGTTCTATATGGGGAAAAGTTCATTACGTCATTTAAAAGTTATCACAAGAGTGATAGGATCTTTTGGACTAATTCTTTAATATGGTAGCAGTTATTTCACCAATTGTAAACAAGGAATCCACGAAGTTTACAGAGCCAGGGGAAGGGGTACTGGCTGTTAGTTGACCTAGGCTGGGACGTCTGGTGAGACCAGGGGTACAAGGTAATACACAGATTCAGATCCTGGCTTTGTGACTAAGAAGAACTGTGGCCTTAAATGGACTCTGTCGCCTGTTTGGGCTTCAGTTACCCTATGTTCAACACAAGCTCATCAGATGGTCTTCAAATGGGCCTCTGAAGACTCCAGGAAGCTCAGAGTCCCAAGAAGCCCGCTCAATGCCATCTGCTGCTGTAGTTATGGCCGAATGTTATTTGTTTAGGTTTTCAAGTATAAGATTTCACTTAAAACAATTGCATCCCTTAAACATTTTTTTTTTAAATCACTGAACTAGATAATCTTCCAGGACTCCTTGCTATGCCAAATTTCAACAAATTCTGATACTAATTTTTCTTAAACATTCACCATCTCTACAAACTAACTTTTCTGGGCTGGATCCTTTCCATGTAATTTTGCTATTATTTTCCTTTCCTTTTGTACACATAGAAAATTACTTTAAGATACTAATTTGGGTTTTGTGCATGCTTCTTTAGAATAAATAAGAAAATCTGTTATTTCCAGTTTGAGCTCTCCATCTTAAAATGGTCTGGGGGGGGGTGCCTGGGTGGTTCATTTAATTAAGCAGTCTGACTCTTGATTTTGGCTCAGATCGTAATCTTAGGGTTGTGAGATTGAGGCCCGTGTAGGGCCCCACATTGGGCATGGAGCTTGTTAGAGATTCTCTCTCCCTCCCTACCCAAAAGGGTGAGAGTTTGTACTGCAGGACCTAAAATTGTCCTTCTAAGGCACCAGCATCCAGGGGCTAAGTCTCTCTTAGATTCTGTTGTTTGAGAAACTAACATACCTCTCTAGCTGTGGAAGTGGTGTGGGATGTGGATCAAGTGGAACTCAACAACCCAGAGAAAAATGGTTACCTTCTCCAAGACCAAGAAGGAAAGAAGTAATCATGAGGGGCAGTTCCAGAAGGGAGCCTGCAGTGGGCTGCAAGGAGGTTATGCTCCTACTTTTCACTCTGAACCCACAGAGCTCCTAGACTCCTCATGAGATAGTGTGTGGATGGATGCCTAGGACCTGGGGACCTGAACACCATGAGGCAGAGATTTGTAGGCATATACCTGGCTAGCTATGATGGAAGAAAAGAGTTATGTGAAGCAGAGCTCAGTCTCTCCATCACCCCATCAGCCCTGTCGAGATCTGCTGACAGCCTGCCAACCCAACAGGTAAAGGAGCCCAGCCAAGTTCCCAGACCCACCCAGCAGACCCAAACTCATGAGAAATAAGTTATATGCCAAATATTTCCCTGGAAATCATATATTTCTCATCAGATTCTTCAATTTCCCTAGAAGAATCCTTGTGGGAACCCCCCAATACATGATTAAAATGGAATGTCTGACTGAATATGATATTCCAAGTTGGAATAATTTTAATTTAGAAAAAACATTAATGCAATGTTCCTCTAATATGTCATCTCAGATCACTTTCATTTAACATGGTGTTAATGATGGAAAAACTTCTCCAGGGCAGATTTGTACTTTGTCCTGGAAAAAAATTTCAAGTGAACCCTTTAATTGCACAAAGGTATAGCTTTGTACTTCTTCTGAAGTAGCTGACCTTGAGAACACTGCTCTGTGTGATTAAAAAAACCAAAAACCGAAACCAAAAGCCAAACCAAAAAAAACCCCAATGCCAATATTTATTGAGCAATATTATGTGTTAGGCAATATATTAATATACTGACACATTTTATTATTTTATTTAATAGTTACAATAATTCTATGAGCTAAATGTTGTTATCCTGACGTTTGATAAGGAAGTTGAGAGAGTTTAAAAAACTTGCCAAAAATTTTACAGCTAATGACTGGTAGTTGGGATTCAAAGCTAGATATTTCTTTTTTTTTTTTTTAAAGATTTTATTTTATTTATTTGACAGACAGAGATCACAAGTAGGCAGAGAGGCAGGCAGAGAGAGAGAGGAGGAAGCAGGCTGTCCGCGGAGCAGAGAGCCCGATGCGGGGCTCGATCCCAGAACCCTGGGATCATGACCTGAGCCGAAGGCAGAGGCCTTAACCCACTGAGCCACCCAGGCGCCCCCAAAGCTAGATATTTCTAATTTCAAAATCCATTTCCTTCACCATTATAATCACAGTAGGGTCTCAAAGGGAATTTGCTATATTTGTGAGTACAATAATAAATGAGTATAAATGAATAAAGGAATATAATAAATGAGTAAAAGTGAATAATATTTATTCCTGTTTTGTAGAAACTTTTGATTTTTTAATTAATATCAGTTGTTCCTACTTATTTATTATTTCAAATTTGATAAACATAGCTTTGCTTCATTTTATATAAGCACAAGTATTCTTGTTTAGGAAAATGGGAAAATGGGTCTCAAAGTTCTCACAAGTGTAATTCAGAATTTATTCCCAGATTGTATTTCTCTGGGGTTGATATTCTTTCTGTAACATACTCTGCCTTTCTGTAGAAGTCATGTCTAATTGTTTTGATGCTAATAAATATTAAATAATGTATTATAATTTTACTTAATATTATAATTACAGATTAAGCACTAAAGCTTTGGTAGCAAAAGTGCAAAACCAATGTATGATCTCATTTAACCATCACACCAGCTGGACAGATGAGGCTGTTGCTCATTTTATAGATGAGGAAACAGATTTAGAGATACTAAAGAATTTGCCAAAGTCATTCAGATGATAAATGGTAGAACTAAAAGAGAAACAGAGTACTACTTCCTTCTAAATTCTGCCCAAAGTACTAATGGATGGCACCATCTCTCATCTGTCACCACATAAGGCAATATTTTTTGTTTACTTGGCTTTTGTATCTGTCTTCTCCAGTAGAATATAAAAACTGCGATAGAGGGACTTGGGTTGTTGCACTTTCTCAAAATCCTTGATCTTGGGATAGAACCCGCTGCATCATAACTTGATTTTTTTTAGGTAAATAAATACATGAATCTTTCCTAAAGACCACATATATTCTCCTTTGTGATTTAAATCTCAAGTGTCTAAGGGCTCCTGGGTGGCTCAGTTGATTAAGCATCCAACTCTTAATTTTGGCTCAGGTCATGATCTCACAGTCATGAGACTAAGCCCAGGTTGTGCACTCAGTGGGGAGTCTAGCAGAAATTCTCTTTTTCCCTCTCTGCCCCTCTCACCACTCATGTTCATGCCTGCACATGCACACGTTCTCTCTCAGTCTCTCAGATAAAACAATCTTTTAAAAAAAATTAAATGTCTAATGAAAACATACATTTAAATAATAGAGAGAGAACTTGCAAGTATTCACGTATTGGGCTGCTGCTTTGTGGGGGGAGACTGAACACTGTGTCTTCATGAGATAACCCATGACTTGTCCATCATTTTTCATCCTTGGTCTACTTTGCAGCATGACCCTGGGAAAGTCACTGAAGGTATTTATTCTGAATACAATTTTACCATTGAGTCAATTCATGCTACTACATTTCTCTAAAGATCTGATGAAAATTTATTAGAATATATAATGCATTTAAAGTTAAATAATAGCAGTAAAATGCTAAATAGGTTAAATAAGACATAAGGTATAAATACATAATATTAATAAGATAAATAAATAAGCTCTCATCCTTGCATCTTCCAAAATGTGGTTATGTGACGAGAAAAAATTTAAATTGGTAATTGTTACTAAATGAGGTTTGGCTATGCTGCTAACACCATGGCTTCTAATTTCAGTATGTCCCTTCTAGTACACCTTTGTAAAATATAATAATTTTTCTGTGTCAAAATATACCCTCAAATCCATTCATTCAATTGACATTCACAAACTTAAACAGTATTAAAAGTCATTCTTATATTATTAAATACAGTAAGTGCCCATTTTATCTTTTCTAGAATGCTAGTAGTGTTCTGTCTCTTCTCTAGACTATTTCAAATTTTATATATTAGTATACATAATACACACAATATGCACATATAATGCATATATGTACATTGACTGAGGTCATATCTACACATAGACTTTAGTCTTGACTACAAACAAATCAGAAATTTCAGTGCCCATTTCAAGGACTTAACAGATATCAGACACTCATATTTGAATCTAATTTTATTCATAAGGAGGAAACGGCTGGATAAAATGGGAAATTAATTCTCTTGTCACTCTGTGTACCTATTGTGAGTAGAAAATGGAAAAGAGGAATGAAAGAAAAGGAGGATTTGCTCATGCAATCTTAAGACTGTATATCTGTGTCAGAATTTCTTAAAACAGAAATCTGATCTCTTCAAGTCCTTGTGAACTGTTTTTGACTAAGAATGGTTCTTCTCTCTATTTTGCCCTTCACATTAACTCCTTCTCTGCTACCAAGGATAAAATTAAACTAAGTTCCACAAATACTCTCCAATGCCACAAAAAGTCAGTTTTCACAATAGAATTCTCATTAGCACCAAATAGGAAAATGATATGACAAGGAAAGTAATTTGGGGATAAAGTTGAGTGTGAAATTTAAAAAAAAGTTTAATTGAGAAAATCAATTAAATTCATCTAAAATTATACCAATCTTTAAATAATACAGTGTTCACAGAAAATACAAATGTTGGAACCAATCTGTTTGTAAAGAATATAAGTGGGAGCCTTATTTACAGGCAGAATCTAAATTATTTTGTTTACATGTATTAGGTCAATTTTTAGTCTTTAAAATATTTTTTTCCATTTTATTTATTTTTTCAGCATAATAGTCTTTAAAATATTGAGTGACTTTTATTTCCATTTCTTTTCAGAAGAATTTTAATGATAGTTCAATTTATGACTTAATCAGACAATGAATGATCTTAAAGTCTATAGTGGACCACTGACACGTGTTTTTAGAATCATCTCTTTAACTAGTTTCAAGGATAAACCACTGAAAAAGAAAGCCCTTGGAACCCTACATTTGAATTAAACTGAAAATTAGAGCTCGAGAAGAAAATCTGACATTGAAGTAAAATGCACTGACAAAGCTCTGAGAAAGGTTTCAAGATTTTGAAAAATAATAGTAGCCTATGCAAAGTATTTAGGCTTTAACAATACAGTAACAACATCAACAAAATTGTTTCAAATAAGCTTTTCCTTAAGAAGCAGTCAGGAGCTAAAATTTGTGTGGTAACTAGGAAGTCAGACAAATATTAACCTTTTCTAGCTTGAGATTGAACGGTTAGAATTTTCTCTTTGTTTCTCTTCAGTAACGGATTATCTTATTCAAAGCATTACCACAGACCTCAGCTCTTTGCCAGTTCACTGGTGGTTTCACATGGTTTCAATATTACTAGTAATCCAATTTACTGACATGAAAATTAGAGGCCATAATAATAGCAAACATAGGACACATCTTAGGAACCTGTGCAGAAAAACACATGAAGATGGGGGACTCATGGCCTTTTTTCCAAAGATCAAAAATATTGAATATTACACATGAGATTATCTCCTCCTATCCCTGGCATGGTCTAAGAACAAATTCTATGTCTTTCACAGCTGAAATTTAAAATTGAGTATTTTTAAATGACATTATGAGGGTGTTCTTGGCCTATTGCTTTCATCTCAAATATACCCAAAATAGCACATAGTATACATTCTTATTCTATGCTAAGCAGTGTTTTTAGCACATTACAAATATTACCTTATTCTCATAATTACTCCATGAAATAAGTACTATTATTATCCCCATTTCAGAGCACTCAAGAGATTAACTAACTTGTCTAAGGACACACAGCTGAAAAGTGGTAGATCTGGGATTAGAACCCATTCAAACTGGTTGTAGAGGCTGTACGCTTAACATAGACTAGAGCCAAACTACACATTTTAAATTCCTAATGTATAGCGCCACTTGTGATCAGTATTCATCCTGCATAATTGTTCACAGAACAGTTTTGAGCTTGCTGTGTCATAATATTTTACAAGTAAAACTTGGTTCAAAAAAAAATCCTTCAAAATTGAATGGCTCTCTAGTACTTTCTCCTGAAAAGGTGACATGCATGCTGATGGTAAGGCAATAAAGAAATTCTCATGAAGACAATGGAAAGTATTATTCACGGTAAGATCATTTCTTTTATGGGGTTAACGATGAGACACAACTACAGACACCATGCTCCTCACCACTCCTCATACTCAGAAGTGCTGTTGAAGAGAGCAAGGGGCTTTCAGCTGCAGTGGCGTGTATGTGTTTGGAGAGGACAGCACGTGGGCCCTTGTTAGAATTCAGGCATCCCAGCCATGTTGTCCCTTAGGACATAACTTCCCCTGTTTTCCTCATTTATAAACTGGGAGAACAATGGGCCCTACCTGCTAAAGTCTCAGTAAAGATTGACTAACACAATGTACATAAAGCACCAAGAAGATGTCAGGTGGGTGAGACGTGCCTTATCTTCATGTACTCAGTTATTATTGGTGCTATTCACCATGAAGTTTCTTCACTCTAAACTCATGTACACTTTTTAGAGTCTGCTGAGCTATCATAAAAACTGCTTTCCCAACTCGCTAGCAACAACTACAAAAAAAGGAATTCTCATCATTATCTTCTATTCTGAATTCATAAAGCACCAGGAAGGCATATTGTATTGCATGAGCATTAAATAATAGAATATTCTGCTCTGTTTACCAGATTAAATTAAGTTCCAAATACAGTGTATGCAGAGTGAATATGATTGCCTGTAAGAAGAAAACCATTTTAGTGTTTAAATTTGTTTCCTATGACATAAAATTTTGTAGCATGATGTACCAATGGAAGAATGGAAAGAAAACTGGGAATGTGGGTAAAATTTGAAAAAAAAAATTCTCCTTATATAAAAAAATATAGATTAGTGGTTCTACATTTATTTACTAGCTTTGTGAATTTAATCAAATAACTTACATTCTCTAGGATTTTATCTGTGAAATGAAAATAATAATGACACCTCACAGGTTTGTAATGAGACAAATTAATTAATGAATAAAATATACACAGTGATAATTTACAAAAAATAAGAGCTGCTTGATGTTAGCTATAATTATTATTTTCCTACCTACTGTTGTATTTTCCGTAGGAATGCTATAACACAAACATACATCAGTCATTTTACAGTATCATCCCCAATCCTTCCAGCTTCATCAGTGAAAGAAAGGATGTGGCAAAAGCAAAGTGGGTCTTGGAGCAATTATGATGCTTACTTTCATGAGCCTTTCTTGGCGAGAATTGAAAACAAAGAAAAAGCTTATCTAAGTTACTGGAATAGTGATTTGTAAAGTACTGGCGTTTACTAAGACCATCTTACTTATATTTTGCAGACATTTAAAAAATAGTTCTCTGTTGGTGTGCCTGGGTGGCTCAGTAGGTTGGGTCTCTGCCTTCGGCCTGGGTCATGATCTCAGGGTCCTGGCATCGAGCCCCGCATCCAGCTCTCTGCTCAGCAGGGAGCCTTTTTCCCCCCACCTCCTGCCTGCCTCTCTGCCTACTTGTGATCTCTCTCTGTCAAATAAATAAATAAGATCTTTAAAAAAAAAAATTCTCCGTTTTGAGGCTTTCAACCTATAGCTAATAAAAGAGAGTGTTTTTAAACATTCTCCTTTATTCTAGGATGAAAGTTCTAGGTGCTGAGCCAGAAACTTGCATTAGGCTGTTTTATTTAATCTTTGCAAACCACTATCAGGAAGTATATTAGTTTTTTATGGCTGTATCTAATTACCACAAATTTAATGGCTTAAAACAATACAAATTTATTTTCTTACAGCTGTGGATGTCAGAAGTCCCGAATTGGTTTATAAATTGGAATAAATTCAAGGTGTATCAGGCCTGGACCTTATAAGGATAATCTATTTTATTTCTAGAGGTAGACTCTATTTTTTGGCTTGTGGCCCCTTTCTCCATCTTCAAAGCACATTACTCCCATCTGTTACCAGCACCATGCTTTTCAGCAATGTTTACTGAACAAAAGAGGTTGAGCGAGCGAAGGGGGGGGGGGGGCAAAGGGAAAGGGAAGGAGAAGAAACAAAGAATTGAACACGCATGCAGGCTTTTCCATACCACCTTCAATGCTAACCTGCTTTAGAGGGAGAGTATAAGTAGGCAAGAATGAGCAGCCACGGATACATTACTCCCATCTTTTTATCTTCATTTACTCCCACTTATAAGGATTCTTAGATTACATTGGGCCCATTTGGATGATCCAGGGTAATCTCATCTCAAGATCCTTAACTTGGTAACATTCACACATTCCCTTTTAACATGTATCGTAATTTATTCCCTGATGCTGGGGATGGAACTTAACATTTTTGGGGGCAGGGAGTGTCAGCCTACCAGAGATGGATACCATTATATTCATTTTGCAAATATGAAAAAAAAAAAGTAGTGATTATGAACTCTTAATACACTGAGAAACAAAATTCCAAAAAGGCTAGCTTACTCAACTCACAAAACTTAAAAGTGATCACCATCATACTAATATAGTCCTTCTGAACTTAATGTTGTTTCCACTACACAATTCTGCCCCTGAAGTACAAAAAAAGACAAAGGATGTGTTCCCTCCTTATATGCAGATTTTTTCATTTTCTTTATGAGTTAAAATATTTATTAAATATTTACTGAATGGCTACTGTGCCAATTTTTGGTGCTAGGAAGAAACATGAATCAGACTGAGTCAATAGCTAAGTAATCAGAACTTTTCCTATATATTTAAATACCTGTAACCCTTCAGTCTACATTGAGAGTCCCAACCAAATTCAACTACCTAATTGAAAGCCATGTTCGATAAATCTTTGCAATTTGCCATGTCTGGAACTGAACTCTCAATTTTTTTTCTATAATCCCTCAGTATTCACCAGCTCAGGAAACAGCACCACCACCCTCCCCCACAACTGATCAGTATTACAAATGCCTATATTTATCTCAAGAATATATCCTAATCATATTTACTTCTGTTTTCATTACGTCCAGACTTCTGACTGGTATTTGCATTTCCATTCTTGGATTGCCTTGCTCTCATCTCCATACATAAACGGGCATGATCTCATTAGAACATAAAATACTTCAACACCTACTATATTTATAATAAAATCCAAACGTTTCATATCAGACAGTGTCCTCACACATCTTTCTCTGTTTAGGACATTTTTGTGCCTGCTGTCTTGGTGGAACTAGTCAAAGAGCCTTCTTTCACTCCTAAAATTGTCCCAATTGGATGATAAATTACATGGTCACCATATCCAGAGGGTTCTGGTGGAATCTTTACTCTGCCTAAATTTTCTTCCCATAAGCAAGTTCTTCTCCCAGGACTTAATAGTGTCTGCCCTAAGTCTCTCCTATAATTATTTTTCTTCAAAATCTGAACCAAAGTATTAAGTATACTCCTATACTTAATTGTTTTATCTGTTGACTATTCATGCCATTAGGGTATACAAAGACAACTATGCCCATGTCCCTGTTATTTGCCCCTAAACACTTCAGGCAGGATAGTACCTGACACATGGAAAGTGTCTACAGATTTTTATTAAAAGGTTAATGACTAACTAAACTTGCCATACAGTCAGATAGTTTTGTAAACACTCAGTATAACATTTAAATAATAAAAATATGTTTAGGATACCGGTGACCAAAACCAATACAGAATCAGAAGAAGTTGCTTCTGTTGGAGAAAAATGTTGAGTAGGGAAGATTCTATAAGAGAAGGAAGTCCAATCAGTGTTGATAGATGGAAAAGATCATGTTATGTGATCAAGAAGCTATGAAGAAAGATTTCTAAGCAGAAAGGCTGGCAGTCACAAAGGTAAAATGGTTTAAAACAGTGTGATTATTCTGGGAACTCAAAGTAGTTTCTATTATTAGAGTGTACAGTCTTGCATAAATGATATATTAATGTATGAATCCCTAAGGACAAAACCTAAATTATGAAGAACACTGCAGGAAACATAGAGAACAGCAAAGAAATTTGAAACTTACTTTTGTTTTTGTATATAGTGTTAGGGTGATTTCAAAATTTCTATTGCCTGTTTAGCTCACCTTACAATTCACTGAAGTTTAGATATATAAATCGGTTTTTGAAATTAAGTCAAATTTTGATGTAAATAAAACTTGAAACAGAGAATTAAAACTCATCTCAGATCTATTTAACTAGGAGAAAATTTTCAAGAAATACTCTTGGTATAGATAATCAATAAATATGAGGTAAACAAATAAATGGGTTCTTTGGATATAAAAAGTGTACAACAGAAGTTTCACACTGGTGGACTGCAGGACATAAATGCTTTGTTTGGCTTCCAGAACAATTCTAAAGTTTGAGCCAAGATTTAAATTTGGAGAAGTCACATTAAAAAAACCCAAAAATCCAGAATTCTGGCCCCTCTGAAAAACTGGAAGACTGCATAACTTTGGTGGGGAAAAAAATGCAGTCCTACAGAGGGCAGTAGGTGTTCTCCAGCTCATCACAGATCCCTGTCCCCATCACCCCAGGTGCTGAGATCCATGCCACTTCCATTATGCATGTTACATGCCATGCCTAGCATGAACCCAAACCTCCAACCATTAAAGACTAATTGAAAATTATCACAATATCTAGGAAAATATTTAGAACTTGTTGATCTGTAATACTGAGAACTGAATGTACCCACTATCTTAATAAAATCATCTAAAAATGGAAAAAATTCAAAAATTCGATCTTTGTTTTCTTGGATTTTGTTATTTAAATTATATTTAAAAAGAAAACAAAAACCAAACAAATTTGGTATAACTTCTTTTTTTTCTCCTGACCAGTAAGCTATTTGTTTTTGCATCTGGTCCATATAATACAGTTGGCAGTAAAGTGATCCAAAGATGTATAACATGTGTTTGATCTGTGCTTTGAATGCAAATGCTTCCCTATATCTTCCAATATAGCAAAAGAAATTTATTTTATTTAAATCTATTAAAAGACAAAACATATTTTCAATATCCATGCTATCCTAGAATAGCAGAAAGCAAGCTAGGAGAGTTATCTCTATGGGAAGTGTTGGACACTTACCTTAGCTATCTGGACACACCAGTTAAGCAGCAGCTGGGATCCAATGTTATCCTTGTGTTCATGGACATAATCCAACAGGCAGCCATGGGGCATAAGCTGTGTAACCAGTTGAATGGTTGGGCTCAGACACACACCCAATAACCGGACTAAGTGTGGATGGTCCATACTTGCCATGATCAAAGCTTCCTATAAAAAAAGTTAATAAATAACAATCATTTCAGCTCAAATTTCCTTGTAGCTCTATATTAATGGTGCTGATCATAATTTTGAAAATGTACTCTCATTCAATGGAATCAATTAAAAATGAAAAGACATTAATGCAGCTATTATATTCTTAAAGTGATTTAACTCAAGTAAAATTAAGTGAAAAATAAAGACTACACTTTTGTTAAAATGGAAAATGTTATAGAATTAAATGCATTTAAAATTAATATTAGTGTTTTCTCTTTTGCAATATGGACAATATTTGATTTTATTTACTGCTAAATTAGTTGATATTGAATCCTAGATTATACTGTGGATTTTTAATTTTTGGTCTTTAGTTCTAGAATACAATAATCTATACAAATGCAGTTATTTGAACGTTGTAAAAGGTGACCCAAAGTTAAATCATCCATTATTAGTATGGATTTAGAGAGCATATGCAGGTGTAATTTATAAATTATAAATATCAAAACTTAAACAATTATAAACAATATGCCATTGTGGATTTATGCAGAAAAATAAGCCTTTTAATAAGACATTTTATTCCCTAACTTTATATTTATTCAAATTTATTTCATTTCTAAAATTATAAGTGATGTATTATTCATAGAATCATAAAATTTGAAAGCTAAGTGAGACTATAAAAAATTGTCTACTCCAACTTTATTATTTCATGAAGTGAGAAAACAGACCTAATTTCTTTATCATAATCATGTCACTTTGGTTTAATGAAGATAAAATTGGACATATGATAGTTAAGCAGTGCATCCTAAAGTTAGCTTCCAGTTAAAAGGTATTTTAAGTATCTTTACTACAATTTGAAACAGATAGGACCTTAAATACACACACACACACACACACACACACACACACACACACGGGGTGGCACATATATGGCAATTTATTATCAATCAGTTTACACTGAAGCCATGAGGATTATTATTTATTGTAGCATTCTTGAATATTTTCTGTAACTTTAAAATTTTTCAAAACAAAAAAAAAATTGAGGACAGAAAGCTATATTGACCTTTTGTTTAAGATGTCATGGCAGACTGGATATACAAGTTTAATTCCATTTCCTCTCAATTCCACTATACTAGCAATAAAGGAATCAATAAAGAGGCAGACACCAACATCATAGAGAAGAGGCAATGAAGATAGAATAACAGGAGTAGGATGTGGTTTACGAGTCGTAATCAATTTAGCATATGTAAGACACCTCAACCCTAATGCAACAGGGAGGGAAACTGAGAAGAAATCCAATTCGGGTGTACACCCCCAAAGGCTCAAGTAGTGTTAGCATCACAAATCTCTCCAAATGGAGCAGAAAGGAGAAACTGACATCAGCAGGATCATTTCAAAGCGTATTTAGGAGGCACCTAAGAGTACAGATCTCCTCTCCTCCATCAAAAGGACTGTGGACTACAGATAGTAGGCAAAATGGAAAGAGAATACTCTGATGAAAATAGCAGGGTTCTGTGAATTTATATGTGGAGAAAATTGGGGCCACCTTCCAGTTCCTTCTAAATGGAGCTGTGACTTCAAAATTCTGAAGCTTAAAACTGTTTAAACCTCAAATTTCAAATCCAGCCAAATTTCAGTTAAGTGGGTGGATATACAGATATGTTCAGGTATGTCCGTTATTAAACTTATCTCAGGGGGCTGAGAAGGTGGCTCATTCAGTTGAGTGTTGGACGACCGGTTTCAGCTCAGGTCACGATGACAGGGTCATGAGATCAAGCCGGGGGTTGGGCTCTGGGTTCAGCAGGGAGTCTGCTTGAGATTCTCTCCCTCTACCTTCTCCCCCACCTATGCTCTCCCCCTCCCCCAAATAAATAAACCTTTAAAAAACTACAAACTTATCTCACGTACTTCCTTTCTCTGTTAGATGTGTTCATTATACAAGAGGGAGCCATTAAAAGAATACATTTAATTGAAGAAACAAAAAATGACAGTAAAGGGATATTCCAAAATAAAAACTGTGTAAGAGACCAAGACAACAGTCAGTCCAGAATGAAGGGAGACATATTGATCTGGAAAAGGTAATCCAAGAAGATGGAGAAGATAGAATACCTAATGAGTTTAAAATACATCTTAAATACATGTATATTTGGCACAAGTTGAAGGTCAAATTAGGATCGATGCACAGAAACCTAAGCAAAAGTAAAATGAAGAAATTGATTTGATGTAAAATACAAGACATACACAAGAAAAGAAAATCATGTATTCATTATAAAGCATGACTGGGAATAGTTACATAAGCATAAGGACGTAAATACAAAATGTTTATATATCCAAACACCATACTGGAGAATGAAGGGAAGGGGAGGTATACTAAAATTCTGCAAGGCAGTGATGGGAAGAAAGTGACAGATACATTCCTGTTGCTCCTAGTGACAAATTAGTATATGATGCATAAAATGGAAAAATCAAGAGTTGACAATGTAAGCATAATATTTAGAAACAGAATTACATGAAAAAAATAAATTGCTGAGAAATTGGAAGTGATTACTTTGGGCAGGGAAAACAAGCAGGAAAGGGAATGGAGAGTCACTCTAGACTTCTGTCTTTTACTATTTGCCTTATAGAAGTATTTGATTTTTTATTATCATTACCTTAGAGCTATTTGAGAGGACATTATTAACTCTTAATCTCCACTCCTGCTTTAGTGGTGTTGGTTTCAGCTGAGTCTAAAGATTATTGACAATTATGGTGTATGTCTGATGGAGTATATGGATTGACTGGATCCAGCCAGCGTCTTAGGTGAGATATAACTTTTCACTTTTTTGAGGGAAGACGAGTGGGTCAAAATGGACAAGTGTCTTTGAGAAAGAAGGGAGATAAGGCCAAACAGAAAGAAAAAGCTGGTAAAAAGGTGTCAGCCCAACTCAAAAGACTGTTTTTGAGCCTCTGTGAGCCGAAGTTGAAATTGTTGTTTTCCAGATGGCTTCCAAGTAAATGCTACAATCCCTCCTTCCTTCCTCAGTGGCTCCAGGGAGCCAGAGTCATAGAATGGGGGAAAATACCAGTGTCTATGCTTCTTCCTCAGCCCACTACAGCAAGGGCAGCCCAGGGAGCACTGAAGGGCATCACCTCTGGCAAGGACACTGGTGTCCTCAGGTGCTGCCAGTCAGTGGTGGTACCAGTCCACGGTGCCAGGGGGAGGACCTTTCTGGCTCAACGAGGAGAGAATCTCCACATGGGAGCCAGGCTGGTAAGGAAGGACACTGCATATATCACAGGAAGACTGTGACTGGGACATTGGTTTATAGGTACATATGAGGCATCCAGGAAGTGCCCAAACTATATGGGGGGACTCCTTTAGGGGCTGGAGTTTCTGCATAATCAGCAAGGCCAGAAATTTGAGTAATTACTCTATGAATAGGGCTCCATTTGGATCTAAAAGGTCGAAACATTTTGGTTTTACTTACTTTATATTTTAGTAAACATTTGAAATAAGGCAAATCCATGGAGTTATAAGGAGAATACAGATAGTAATGTTGGCCAAGTAATATTGTACTATGAATTAATTATTAACATTAATATTAAAAGTATAAACCAGAAGGCTCCTTCACTAAATTATGATATGCACACATATACACCAACAAATAAGCAAAACACGTAATCAAATTAAATATCTAATTTAATTAAGTACCCAATTAGATATTATCTAATTAAGTTAAATTTATACTGATTTCATTTTTTCTGTTTCTCTTCTGGTGGCTCTCAGTCTTTTATGAGCTTAACAATCACCTCGGATTATCATTACAGGTAGCTATCCTGGCCCCACTCCCAGATAATCAGGGCTAGAAATAGATCAGGAATCTGAATTTGTAGCAAGCTCTCCAGATGAAGCTACTGTAGGAAATATGAAAATTGCAGACCTCTGGAACATTGCCTTAAGATGTATCTATAATCCACTTCAATCATAGTAACTTGCAGTTGTGGTTTGATCCCCATTGTAACACTAGAAGCAGTCAAAGGACATAGTAATTCTCAGCTGTGAAAGGAGAAAACCAAAGCTAGGTGGTCTTACTGCCCAGGTTATATTTGATAAGTACCAGGATCAGGTTTAAGATTCAAGGTTTTTGATTTTTTTTTTTTTTTCAAAATTTATTTGACAGACAGAGATCACAAGTAGGCAGAGAGACAGGCAGAGAGAGAGAGAGGAAGCAGGCTCCCCACTGAGCAGAGAGCCCGATGCAGGGCTCAATCCCAGGACCCTGGGATCATAACCTGAGCTGAAGGCAGAGGCTTAACCCACTGAGCCACTCAGGTGCCCCAAGCTTTCTGATTCTTAGTGCAGTTGCTTCTTCTTATGATACTATACTTAATAAATTTCAATTCCATCAGCATTTTGCCCTGTAGATGCTTATCTGGTTAACAAGAAGATATCTCCAAACACCTGAAGAATTGGGTCAAATTGTACTATATTTCCTGAGGAGCAACTAAAATCAAACAACAAATTTGCATTAAAAAGTAAACTGCCATCACTTACAATATGCTTTCAGAAAAAGCCAAAGAAAACATATATCTCTGATTTCCTGAGAGTATTACTTGGTACACACCAGTTCTTGAGAAAGAAAGTGACGGAATTTAAGGTAAAAGAAAGATTTAGGGGTTAGTTCAGGCTTCTTTTTCAGGGTGAAATACATAAACAATTTTTTTTTTCTTTTACAACTCAAGGAGTAATGATAATTCCATTCTAAATATGCCTGTGAAAAGTTTACATCAGAAGAGTGTAAAAAAGTCACATGAAAGTTCTCTTTTAAAAAATCTATTAGTAAGTCCTGGCAAAAAAGCTGGGGTTGTATTAAGGAAAATTGCTCATCACACTACAAAGGGTATTTGAAACCAAATTGCAGAGTATTTGCATAATAGTTCTCTTTTTTTGAAAAAGAAAAGATGAACAAGACACTAATTGTAGGTTTTATTTTTTTCATAAAGGAAATAGCAGATGGCTTTTTTGGGGGATAGGGAAAGAGATAAAGAAAAGAGAACATGGATTCATTTAGAGTGATGAGTGGGATGGAAAGGGGAAAAAAATTCCAATATTTTAATAATGGAGTGTTGGATTTCAATAAGTTGCTCTGTGTTGAAGTTAATAATGTCCCCTGTTACCTATCGCTGTGTGGGGCCTGTAGAAGCAATTTTGGAATCTTTGCTGCTGTCACTAGAAAATGTCACCGAAGGCCACTGGAATAAATACAAGTTGACAGGTGCATTATCTATTTTTTTCAGAAATAAAATTAGTTTCTGTCTTTGTTTTCCCTTTTGCTTTGTAAAATTTTTTCTTGTAGGTGAATTAAAGAGTTTTCTCATTGGACAGAGGGGAAGATGTTAACAGGTTCTACACTGAAAACTCTAAAGCAAGAACATTTTTCTTTATAATGAAGCCTGGTTTGAATAAGGACACTTTTTTTTTAACTATCAAGGGGCGAGCAGGGCATAGACAAAAAGCTCTGAAGCATGTGTGCCATTATTCTCTCGCCTATGCTGTTTGTATCTCTATTTGTGTCTGAAGGGAAGGTATTTCTGTACAATAATAAAAATAAGCAATACCATTTGTCACATTAAGGTATCATTTTGCCCAGCTTTCAGATGTGTATACCTTGCCACTTAAACTTGTTTTCTCACTCATGCTGGTTAGTGGTTTCGCAAAAAGAAAAAAGAAAAAAGCATATGGCCAGTGAAAACTTATGAGCTCTTCTGTTTCTTCAAAATGTTAACTTCAGCCAAACTTTCACAGTTTCATTATGTCTATGGACCATTACTTCAATACCCTCCAGCTGAAAATGGGTAAAATCCCATTGCATCACGGAGAAGGCAGATAAAAAAGGGGATAGAGGAAAAGAAAAAATAGACAATTAATGTAGACATAAAACTGTGTTTAATGCAACAGTCAGCAGATTTGTGAATGCTGGGCACAAATTCCTCTGCTAAAGATAGCGAGGGTGATGGGGATGAAGAAAACAAAGGCGATAATGCTGACAGCAGTGATGAAAGATGAAATAAAATTATTGGTCCATAATAATGTTTTACAAACATGTTTTGCTGCAGATGGTATCTAGATAATAAAATAAATGAAATCTGCATCTGTTTCCTCACATCTAGAATAAATAATAATTTACTTGTGTGAGTAGGTGAACAGCAACTAGACAGACTGAATTGATATGCCATAAAGTTTAAGTCTGTCCACATTGCTGGCTGGGCTCAGCACTCTTTTCTAATCTCTGCATCCTCTGGGTGGACACGGACATTCAAGATTAGGATCCTTCTAACTTTTGGTGTCTAAAGTTTTGCATCCCCATTCTCCACCATTCACCTACTCAGTAGCTGGATATCAGGTTCAGATACTAACTGTGCTGCACAATGAAGAACTTCATGAGTAATTATGTAGATTTCTGCTTTCTGGCTGGGTTTCCTACCTTCCCTTACCCCTGAGTAAACTGATTTTCCCTTCATCCTTATGTTTTCCTACCCTTCTGTTATGCATTTCTTCACTTAAAAGTATTGTGAACCTGCCATGTGCTTGCCACTGGTACTGAAGTTGGGTCGACCATACCGTCTCTATCATCGTGAAGCTTTCACTCTACTGGGAGAGGCAACCAATATACAGGAGAAACAAATATAAAACAGACATGGAAGTAATTTTAAGTCATATTAAAGGTTCTGGACAGAATAAATAGAATATTGTAATAATAAAATGGTGGCTACAGAGCTACTTTAAATAAAGGTGGTCAGGAAATGTGTCCTGAGATCTGAATGATTAAAAAGCCACACAGACAAATAGAAGGAAAGAGCAAAAGAGCTGGGTGAATTTGGGAAGATCTGCCAAGACTCAAGTGTCTGGAATTTGGCAAAAGCTCTGACGGCAATGAGATGAGACTGGAAATGCAAGTAGAAGCCAGATCAGGAAAGATTGTGCAGTAGAGGAAAGAAGACCGGATTCTTTCATCATTTTTTTAATGCCTGCTTTCAATTATGCTTAATTTACTCTTCTCTCAGCCTGAACTCCACTGTTGACTCTTGCAATAAAGCATTTACCGTCATCATATAATTTTTTCTCCTTGATATTCCCGTTGTGCTACTCCTTGGCCAGAGGTAACTCCCAACATCTTAATTTTCTTCAAACTTTCAAGTATTGTTTGGGAAAGGAATCAATTCATGGAGATTTGCCCTAAATCTCCTGATTTGATCCTCCCAAAATAGCCCTTGGTTATCTTATTAATTTCTTATTGACTCTATTACATTTATTATGATGTGTATCTCTGAGTAGGAAAAAAAAAACACAAATAACAAAAACAACCTTCTGCCCTTCACAATATATACTCTGTTTAATATACTCTTGACATCCTCTCATTTTGTTCCTGTGAATGATTTTGCCATTGTTTATCTCTAATACAACTTCATCTTCACTCCATAGTGGCACCTTCACTGTATCTATAAGTATATTTAGATATCCAATATTCTAAAAATGAAAGTTCCTTAAATTTTACCATTTCTTTACTTTGGCGATATTAACCATTTTCTCTTTGGCTATTTCTTCATTTTATAGTCCTTCATTCCCTAAAGCTCTAGTTTTTTCTGCAACTTAATGCATTCTTACTGTTCAAATCACTCTTGAAAAAAGCACCACTAACCTCTTTTTTTACCAGTCTCTCATTTTTACATTTTTACATTTTCCTGAGTTTGTACACTTTTTTTTTTAAACCCACTTTCTGCACTGTTTTATGTCAATGACCATGCTACCTTTTGAAAATCCTTTCTGTGGCTGATGTTAATATTTTATTCTATCCTAAATCTTCAGTCTCTCTGAGAACTTTCATTACAATTTTTGGTACCGCTTTTTGCTTTTCCTTCCATACTCTCAAAGTGGAAATGCTACCATGACTTGTCCCTAATATTCTTTGCTTTCATCTTTAATCTGTTGCATTTATACATTTTACAATTTTAAGAAACTTGACAGAGTTATCAAAAATATATGGAGTTCACTGTAAAGGTGTGTGGTTTTTCATAATTTGATTTGGTTTGAAGCTCTAAAAGTAGCAATGCTATTTGTAGGCTAGAAAACAAAATCCACTGTAGTCATATCCAAAATATCTGTGTAAGATATCTGTCCAAAATATCTCAAACATAAAAATTTTGCTATGCCTATACTCTAAGCTTTCTTTTCTATACATGTAATTTCAACTGTCATCTCTGAGCAGGAACAAATATCTCTTTATAAATGTGTATCTCCTTTTTCATTTTTATTATTTGTTAAATGTCTGCCATCGTTGATGATCTCTCTGAAAGTAGTAATATTACTTTATCATATTCATTAGTCTATTACCAAATTCTTATAGAGTATATAACTCATAGTAAGGAAGTGATACAATTTTCTTAATAAATGAACAGAATCTTTAATATATTTATTATATTCCCCCCTTCCCAACCTACTTCATCCCAGGAACCAACCCATATTTCAAATGCTTTCTAGTCATCTTGACACAGATATCCTACTGTACCTTAAATTTAAGGCACACAGTAAATTTCTCTATAAGAGTTTGTCTGATAACTGTTAATTTTGTAAATTTCAGAATATTTTCTAATTTGGTTTTTGAATCTTAGATTCCTGTTTGCCATTCTTTTCTCATTGTTTTACATTCAAATTTTTTTACATTTTTTACATTTTTTACATTTCAAATATTTTACCAAGTCCTATTAATTGTTTTTTTCCAATGGAGTTCAAATCTATATGGTTCTATGCATTTTTATTCTGACCTCTATTTAAGTTCAGACTTTCATCACTACTATGCAAAGGATGCTGATTTTTTTTCATTACCTTCAGACTATTTTTGTTATAACCTGCAAAAAATCCTAGACATTTTTGTGGTGCCATATGGAGAGCTTTAACATTGCGTGTACTCAACAAATATCTATTGAATTAAATTTGACATGTTGAAAATTATAATAAATTCTGTCATAAAGAAGTTTAGACTTTGCGCTCAGCTATGATGCCAATGATTTGTGGGACTAGCTTGCTACTTTTTTTTTTTTTTTGCCCCTCAATATTCATTCTCCTTCCTTCTTCACTTTTTCATGTGTCCAGTGAAACTGAACAAATAGATGACAACAGGATACCTTGTCTCCTGGCTTTCATTTGCGGTCAGCCAATGAAAAGCAAGAGAGAAGAGAATGAGGTTAGTAAACTTCACCCTTCACTTTCCTGCAGTCCTCAAAGGCCACAGTTGCTGTCAGATCAGGGTAACCTTCCCTTTGTTCCTTCATGCTTAGAAGTTCCATAATTAGTCTTGAGATAGGTTCAACAATCCTTGTTGGTGTTCCTCAAACCTGCCCATACCTTTATTAAAACCCCTTTGCTTAACTCCAACTTTGTATACCATGTGACTCCTGCTGGGATTCTTCTGATGCAGTAATCTTGGACAAGACACATAACCCAACATGTATTTGTAAAATGATAGTTTGGGTCACTGATGGAAAACCTGGCATGCATGCTAATCCAATACCCACTTCCCTTGTCCATGGCAAACACTGATAATGAATCCTAAAATATGTTCACACTCTAATCCCAGGAACCTGTGAATATTACCTTATTTGGAAAAAGGGTCTGTACAGATACTATTAAGTTAGGGATTTTGACATGAGGAGATCATCCTAGGTTATCCAGGTGGGCCTTAATGCCACTACAAGTATCCTTATGGGAGAGAGGCAGAAGGAGATTAGATAGAGATACACAGAGAAGAAAGCAACATAAGGAGAAGGCAGAGATGACGGTGATAAAGCCACAAGTCAAGGCTCAGCTTTGGACACTGGAAGCTAGAGAAGGCAAAGAACAGGTTTTTGTCTAGAACTTCTGGAGGGTATGACGACCTACCAACACCTAGATTTCAGAAATCTGGCCTCCAGAATTGTAATATAACATCTTTCTGTTGTTTTCAGTCACCAAATGTGTGGTAACTGGTTCTAGCAGCCACAGGAAACTGATACAATTATTGTATTCCTTCCTGTCTGGACTGAAAAAAGAATCCCAGTCCTTCTCAGTCCCATTCTTTAAGCAACTGAAGCCAGTTTATTGGGAGGTAAAGGTGAGATTAAATATCATTGCCTTGATTTTATACATATTTCAAAAATTAATGTTGCTACCAAACCTTATTTAATTTGGATGCACTATATTAGTCTAACCTAAATGATGCAGATACTTTTAATTTAGAAATGAACATGCATGTATAATAGTTAAATTATATGGTATAGGCAGAGAACTTATCACACTGTCTAGTGGACTTTTAAAAAATTACGTTAGTATTACATTAGTATCAAATCAATCCTGTCAATAGGGGATGTGACTGTTGAGTAGGAAAGGCAGAGCCAAGTCTGGGGGAAAAAAAGAAAAAAAAAAGCTTTAGCTACAGGGTAACTGGTCATTTTAATTTTTTCTAGTCCTGTGTGGAGTGGGGAGAGGTGGGGGTTATTTGGAAAACCAACCAAAAACACCCCAAACGTCTTTTTTTTTTCTTTTTCTTTTTCTTTTCTTTTCTTTCTTTCTTTCTTTCTTTTTCTTTTTTTTTTCTGTCAGCACTTTAGAAGCTATTATTTTCTATTTAAGTTCACAAACAGCTAGAAACATCTTCTCCTACCTTCAACATAAAGTCGTCATGAAGAGTTAGGAGAAGGCCAAAAGTAACTTATTGAGTTGCAAGAGAACTTCAAGGACTACATAAATTTGTTCTGTAACAAACAGCAGCCATGATAGCAGTAATAACAGTAAATGGCAATTGGGGTTAAAGAAGATAATAGAGACCACGAGGTCCTAGTGGATGCTGGTACTTAGGGCAGAAACACTTTATATCTTACTGATTAGTCTTAGCAAAGTTACAGGAGAAGCAGCACAGAGGTGTCTGTAGCAGCTCAGGACCGATATGGAAGAACAAGTTCAGCAAGGGCCAGCATGGATCTCCTGGGGAGGGATGCTGTCGAGAATGAAAACACAAACATACTAGACCTAGAATAAATCATCCAAGCGTATGGATTCCACCACCAGGGGGAAAGGAACAATGATCAACTTCCAAACAATGTTTATTGATTTCATTTTTTTCTCTTTATAAATGAAACTCGATATCTGTAAGACATTTAATCTGTAAGATCTGTATTTAGTTCGGCTATAGCTTTTCAGTTGTTAGTAAACATTATTGTCCCTTTAAAGTTACTTGTTCAAAAGAGAAATAAAGTCACGTGCTAAGGAATTCCATCAGATCATAAGAATAACCACTGCTTTATATATATATATATATATATATATATATATATATATATATATATATTTATTTGACACAGAGAGAGAGATCACAAGTAGTCAGAGAGGCAGGCAGAGAGAGGAGGAAGCAGGCTCCCTGCCGAGCAGAGAGCCCGATGCGGGGCCCGATCCCAGGACCCTGAGATCATGACCTGGGCCGAAGGCAGAGGCTTTAACCCACTGAGCCACCCAGGTGCCCCGAACCACTGCTTTTTTTGAATTGTGCCTGGCACAGTGCTGCTGATTTTTCACATGAACTCATGCAGTCCTCAGGACAATCTTGTCCAACAGATATTATCATATCTAACTGATAAGGAGGCAAGTTTGAGAAGGATAAACAATTTGTCAAGCTAAAGTTAGTAAGTAATCAAGCAGGGATCTGAATCCGGTTCTCATTACATTCACAGCGAAGACTCTTTCTACCATATTATTGCCTCAGGATCTATTAATGTCTAGGTTACCAGGTAGACACAGCAGATTTTGTGCTCATTATCTTAGTGATAGCAATATCACTGGTAGGAATTATAACTGTAAAATTAACCCATTAGGAATAACCTGATAGGAATTGTCACTGTAAGAATAACTCGTTAGCAGAATCTTTATGAAGTGACATTCTAATAGGTACTCACCACTTTTTTTTCTTGCTTAAATCAAGTGAGTACAACTTATTCTCAACTATTTGGAATTAATCTGGCAATAATAAAATCTAAATAGCCTTTGCAGGAGGGGGCTAAGACTAACTCATATCTTTACTCTCATTTCTGCATAGGATAACTTGTTTCTAGGAGTGTTCAATTATTTAAAAAAAAAACTAAATTTGACTTAAAATAGATCAGAATTTAGTAAATTTGGTAATAACTCTTATTTAGTCACTTAGAATTTTATGAATTTCTATTTTGTATAATTAGGGGAATTAATACTCAATTCTACTTTCCTAGATACTATACCTTCCTTGAAGATATCTATTGTCTTCCTAATTAGCAAGAATAATCTGTTAATTAATGACAATTATCTTAAAGGCATATAACAACAAATGACTAAATAAAATTAGGGAAACCATCCCTTAATACCTAATAAAAATCTCAAATATACCTCTGATCAAGGAGCAGGCTAGATTGTGTTCCTTATGATTTACTCAACATACAGTAGTGACTTTAATTAAATCTTCCATTTTTCACTTACTAGTCTTATATAAGATAATTCATATATAGAAATTATTTGTCTTATCATTTTTTCTTTCTTATCTCCTCTACTTTTTATAATGAACTTAATTATTACCATCAGATATATTAAATTTGAAACCATGATTTATATGCAAGTTCTTATATTAAATATTCATGCCAATGTTATTTTAATATTCTACACTGATCCTGATGTCAAGGGCATTCAGTTAGAGGCAATAACCAGAAAAAGGCTGCACTAATGTTATTTATGTTTTTGTGTTTTTAATATGTAGCAATAAATGATATTACCACCCACTCGGGCAAAATGAGTTAAAATGAACGCTGAAAGAAGATATATAGTATCACAGAAGACCCCTATTGTTAACTTATTTGCTTCAGGAGGCTATGAGTCAAAGGAACGTGTGTGGCTTTGTGACTAGATACACACTGTGCAGGGGTTAGAAAGTAGCAGTGTGCGAAAAGAAGTACCTCATAAAGTATCTGCAAGAAGGCATCCAATCCTAATCTGGCATTTGAAACCAGCCACTGAAAATTAACCAATATTTTAGAAATGGAATGGTATCTTAGATTTCTACAATGGCTACTGTAGAAAAGGTCAATTCATGGTCATTACATTCATCAGCAAACTCAAACAGTAGTGCAGTGCACTAGAATGCTTATTTTGCTATATATTACTTTACTAATAACTGTATGTAGTTTAGGAGTATTCACAGGGAATAGCTAGCCATCCTTTCGTTCATTCATTAACTTATCTCCAGTATTGTCTGAGGGTTACCCTATACAATTTTGGTACCCTCCGTGAGAGTGCAAAATTTAAAAAGACACATTTTCTACTTTCAAATAGTTACTATTGTAGTAGAAGTCTTTAAAATTGAGTGAAACTAGTTATGAACATGAAGAATAGTTATGATAAATACTTATGATATAAGATTTTTATAATAATTCAGTGAAGACAAAAGAAACTGCAGGAAAACAAAAGCTTGGTTGGGAAGAAAAATTTGAGTGTGGATATTAGTATGTGGAAAGAACATGTTGTAAAAGAATAAATAACACGGGTCAAGTGGTATGTTGACGAGAAAGAGGTGTGGACACTAATTCATGCAAACTGTTTCCAGAGTCTGCTCTTCTACTTGCTACATGATAAGAAGCAAGTTATTTACACTCTCAAAACCTCAGGGTTCCCAACTATATACAGCTGAAGATCAATAATTCCTACCTATCTCATATAACAACCATTTCACATAATATATACAAAAGAGTCTAGCACAGGGTGGGGACGTAACAGTTATACAATATAATTAGCTTCCTTTCCTTCAAAAATTAAGAAAGTGGGTAAGTCTGCATGCGTACGGAATAGAAATAGATCAGCTTTTATGGGGCATGCAGTACATGACAGAATACGGTTAAGGGGCAAAGTTGGAAAGGCAGGCTAATGCTAGGGTTTGAAGGAACTTAAATAATAGACTGACATTTGTATTTTATTCTAGCAGAATGAAGATCAACTCAAAATTCTTGCCCAAGAAACATGTTATCTAGCAACACTGTCTTCAGAATGAATCACAGGCAAAGGGTCTGAAAAACAAGATGGGTAAGCTGCTGTCCACGAAAGAGGTAATGGGATCCTAGCACTGACAGTGAATCCTGAGAAATCTGAAATGAATGCCTAACTTGTCAAAGGCAGAAATATTTTTAAAACACCTTGGGCTTGTGTACTCTAGTATCTGAGCCTGGATTTCCAACTTCAACTTTACTTATTTTTTTTTTAAGTCCTTCAATAAATAACAGAATCTTGAGGAATTTGCCTTGTGGATGGTGAAGACCTGGTCTACAAGTCAAGATAAAAAAATTTTCCTCTTCTTCCTGGACACAGATACTCTCTTTTAATGCTCCTCCCTGTCATGGGAAATGACTTGTATCCAATAGGAGCAGAAGTTTGCTTCTCAACATCACTATTCTCATCATTCCCACACCCAGTTGTATTTTCTTCACAATTCACTTAATCCATATGGATGAATTTCTTTTCCATCAAATTCCGTGTGGCTGGTAAGTCTGGCTCATTGCCTCATATCTATACCCTCTGCCCAATATCAGCATAGCATTTTTTACCACTCTGCTAAATAATTCTGAAAAGGGCAAAAGAACTTAGGGTATTCAGTAGTCAGCGTACTGTCTAATAATGTTGTTGCTTTACAGGTAGACACAGGGATAGCTTTCTGAGGGTGCATACAGTGACTTCCGTCTGTGGTGTCTATTAACTGTTGCTATGTCGTTGTTCTATCCCCACATATGAGTACATTACAAACTCTGGAGCTAGTCTACTAATCTTTTCTACTGTCTATCTTTTAGAATATTGTAGTTTCCAAAATTTCTGAAGTCCTTGTGTAAATGTTATCTAATTTTAAGAATCTGATGACCATGACCTAAGTCTTCATTCTAAGAACCAGACTGAACTGAGATGGAACTCGTACTGGAAACCTAAATATAAGATCATTTTGAGAGTTAGAAATTAAAAATTTAAAACCACTAGTCATGATTATGAAAATTTTGGATTATTAGAAAATGTTTCTGTGACACTTCAGCTCTTAGAAATTACTTGCTTCCGTCTGTTTCATCAGAGGAACCAGAAAATTATTTATGATAACACTTACAGAGGTTACTTACTTTAAAATAATTCATATATTCAGAACAATTATTCATCAAATCTTCAAATGGTATGCAAACCCACTTGTAAAAAATAATTTCTTTACTTTTTAGGTATTTTAATTGAAATTTATATCAATTAAAATTCACAGATGTTAAAACATGTTCTAGAACATCATAAGCTGAAATTTATTTCAATTTTAAAAATCATAGTATAGAGAAAGCAAGTATTTGAAGGTTCCTCTAAACCAATTTCAGTGATTTTTAAGTACAAACTATGCAATTAAATTTTAAGTGTGATTAAAGAACCAATGTACTTGAGGATATCTGCAATGTTGAGTACAGAGTTATGGTACTTTTTAACATGAAGGTATTTTTGCACAACTAATCTATTTTCTTCAAAAATGTGATGGAAATATTTAAATACTTCATTTGGTAGTTATTAGATGTCTTTATATGGCTTTGAAAATAAACACTGACAATATTCTGGTTATTTCTAATGAGACAGTGTAGCTTTTTTTAAATTTAAGATTTTATTTATTTATTTGAGAGAGAGAGAGTGAGAGAGTGCATGAGCATGGGGAGGGGCAGAAGGAGAAGCAGACCCCCTGCTGAGCGGGAAGCCTGACTCAGGACTCAATCCCTACTTTCCAGATCATGACCCAAGCTGAGGCAGATGCTTAACTGACTGAGCTACCCACACGTCCCACGGCACAGTGTACTTTTTGAAAAAAAAAAATCCAATAATGGAATCCATTTTATTAACAAACAGAGATTTACTTAGCATTTAACATGTATCCAGCCATATTCTAAAAATAAAAACTAACTGCATATCATAAACATCTATTAAAAAATGCAAGAAAAAAAAATTTAGAAAAATATTTCTTGTAGACATGACATGTTAATATAAACAATGTAATTGACAAACAGAGATTAGAGAGGGGTCACAGAGGCTATTTTTGTCAATTATACTAAAAAACAGTATCTTCTACTTTTTTCTAGATTCTAAAATGTTCACTAGGAAAACAAACTAATTTTTGACTTCGCCCCTTAGGTTTCCTTTAATAGTGGAATTCAAACAATTTAAAAGGCAATTTGAATGTCTATTTTTCATTTGGCTATGTATTTCTTTGAGAAGAATTAAAAAAATGTATTATGAAAAGAGAGATAGTGCACTAGATAGTTTCCTTCCCCATTAATTTTAAAGTAATTGCAAGAGCAAAAGCCATGTCCATCGTGCATGTCTGAATGGCCTCAAGGAAGATCCAATTACAAACTGATATGTTTTCAACACACATGGCTTGCATATTTAATTCAGGTGTAACTCCAAAAGGAAACATCTCTTTGGTTTTAAATCCATAATAGGCTTCAGTTCACTTGGTTCTTTTCAATATATTGGGATAATTCCTTAGAATTTGGTGGTTTTTGTTGTAGTTGTTGTTGTTTTTGTTATTTATAGGTGCATATATGGAACACTTGATTTCACAGAGGTACATTTTATTGGGTAAATAATCATTTGTACATTTGAAGGTAAATTATCTTCATCAAGAACACGAACATGGATACCAATATATTTATAGAGCAACATATCTAATAAGGGCTGGGAGTCATATATTGAGCACTTGCAAAGTATATTAGAACAACTTAGCATTTCTTTCTTAATCCTTTGGAAGAGTCTGATATATTTTGATTAAGAACATAGAACAAAATATACTTTGAACACTAGACTAGTTTTCTGTATTACTGAATTTTAAAACTTTTGTCCAGAAGTCTTGATATAAAGATTAAAATTACATGGGTGAATAAGGAACACGAAAACTCATTTCATGTTTAAGTACTCATATGGAAAAACATGGATACATCTATCCTAACTTAAAATACACATATTGTAAGGGGCACCTGGGTGGCTCAGTCGATTAAATGTCTGCCTTCAGCTCAGGTCATGATCCCATGCAAAATTAAAATACTAGGAAACTGCAGGTGCCTGGGTAGCTCAGTGGGTTAAGCCTCTGCCTTTGGCTCAGGTCATGATCTCAGGGTCCTGGGCTCAAGTCCCACATCGGGCTCTCTGCTCAGTGGGGCGCCTGCTTCCTTCTCCTCTGCCTGCCTTTCCTCCTACTTGGGATCTCTGTCAAATAAATAAATAAAATTTTTTAAAAAAATAAAATACTAGGAAACTGCTTTTTAACCAAGACATAAGACTCAGAACACAAAAAAGAAGCTATTAGTACATCTGATTTTAAAAATATTTATGCACATTATGATATGCCATAAAACATCAATAGCCAAATGACAGAGGAAAAATACTTATTGTAAGAACTCATCTCCCTAATATGTGAAGAGCTATAGAACTTAAGAAGCAAGACAACCAACCCATGAATCATGAAAATATAATACTCAGAAAAAGAAATATAGAGTTGGACAGTATCTTCACAATAAGAGAAATACATGAAATGGGGCACCTGGCTTGCGCAGTTGCTTAACGATCTGCCTTCAGCTCAGGTCCTGATCCTAGGGTTCTGGGTCCTAGGTTCTCTAAGTCCACATGGGGCTCCCTGCTCAGTGGGGAGCCTGCTCCTCCCTCTCCCTCTACCCCCTGCTTGTGCTCTCTTGTGTTGGCTCTCCCTCAAATAAATAAAATCTTTTTAAAAAGTACACTGGGACTATTAAAAACTGAGATATTTATTGGATCCCCTAATTTTTTTGGTTCCCACCACCTCTTGTAGTGGGAAACCTTTTACTTTTCCTGTCAGAATATTCCTTTTGTTTCTGCCCATATTGGATTCTAGAGAATGTAAGTAGGAATTCTACTCCTCCTATAACACATTCACCCAAAATATATGATGATTAGAAATGTAGGGTTTCCTAGAGTCTATTCTAGTTTCCTTTTAGTTTCTGAGTATAGAATATCTATTACTTTGACACCATAGTGAAACTTAAAACTATAGAAATGTATTTTATCTTGGCTTTGGCTTTAGCTGTGCATCTCCCATATAGAATACACTATAGTCAGTCCCAATTTTTTTTTTTTAAGATTTTACTTATTTATTTGACAGACAGAGATCACAAGTAGGAGAGAGGTAGACAGAGAGAGGAAGGGAAACAGGCTCCCTGCTGGGCAGAGAGCCCCATGCAGGGCTTGATCCCAGGACCCTGGGATCATGACCTGAGTGGAAGGCAGAGGATTTAACCCACTGAGCCACCCAGGCGCCCCGTCAGTCCCACTTTTATTGATGAAAAATATCAGTTTGAGATCCATTTTTTAAAATTCATTAAGCTAATATTTGTTGGTTGTTGTTAGGAGATAAGAAAGATATCTTGAACTCCTAATCACCAGTATCTCAGAGTATGACTTTATTTGAAAAATAGGTGTTTCAGACAGAAGTAGTTAACTAGGTAAGGTCTTATGGAAGTAGGGTGGGCCTCGAATGCAATATGACTGGTGTTTTTATAAGAAGATGGTCATGTGAAGATACAGAGACACAGGCAGAGTGCATTGTAAAGGCAAAAAAGTAAAAAAATGCACCTATAGCCCAAGGAATATGTGAGGCTACCAGAAGCTGAAAGAGGAAAGATCCTCCTTTAGAGACTTCTAAGGGAGTATGACCTTGCTAATACCTTGACTTTGGACTTCAAACTTTCAGAATTGTAAGAGAACAATTTTCTGCTGTTGTAAGCAAAATAAACTACTATAAAAACAAAAATATGCTGTAATATCATTTGTCACTTTCTTTCATTTGTCAGTTTTTTAATTGGAACTATATCCAAAGATTTGATAATGCCCCATTCTCTGCTTCATAGGCCATTGGGAAAGACGTGCCGGCGTACATTGCTGGTGGAAATGCCCAATTAATATACTCTATGGATGGTGATTTGATTTTATCTATGAAAATTGCAGATGTGCTTGACCTTTAACATGGGAATTCTACTCCTAGAAATTCATCGTACAGAAAGATAGATATACCTTCTTATATGTGAAGTAACATAGCTTTTTCATTGCCGCATTTATTATAATAGCAAAAGCCTGGAAACTACCCTGTATATATAAAGACAAGTTACATAAATTGTTATATAATAACAGCCTCATTATACATTGTATAGAGAAATATATGTGTATGTTTGTTATTCTGAGCATATGGCAAATACAAGAAGAAATTAACAACAGTCAAAAGCTAAAGATCTATAAATGCAATTTCAGCTCTGAAGTTATCAAGGTCAATTGTTGCTTTCGTGAAGATCTTAAGTCAACAAAAGTTGGGCCAAGCCAAAGGAGTTTCTGGTTTATCAAATCCTAGCCTAGTAATATTTACAAATTATGAATTTTTAGATTTTAAAATGTAACCAAGGGAATAAATTAAACATGCCCTGAAGTAACTCATGATCTTTTCTTAACTTCTTCCCTAAGGTTTACTTTTTAATTAAAATGCAATATCCAGACCTAGAACATGTGTCAAATTGAAGATAATTTTCCAGAGTCAAAGTGAAGGAGAATGTAAGAATGAACCTAAGCCTACAAACATGAATCTAGTCAACATTTCAAGAATTGGGGAGTGAATCCCCACAGACAATTTTTTGTAAATCAAACCAGACACAGTTCAGAACTACTCTTTCTGAATAGTTCTTATGACTTATCATTAGTATAGTCTTCCTTCTTCATACCATCCACTTCCACATAAAAATCTCTTCAGGGGCGCCTGGGTGGCTCAGTTGGTTGAGCGGCTGCCTTTGGCTCCCAGCTCCTTGGGGAGTCTGCTTCTCCCTCTGATCTTCTCCTCTCTCATGCTCTCTCTCACTCATTCTCTCTCAAATAAATAAATAAAATCTTAAAAAAAAAAATCTCTTCAGTCAGTTCTGACTTTTAAGCCTCAGAAGCAGCAATCTGAGTATACTGACAATACACAATGGTTTGTAGCTAACACTGCATATCAAAACGACAAGGGGGATATCTAACGATGTCAACCAAAAATTCGAAAACTCCATTATCCAAACTAAACTTCCAATTGATCACTAGGTGAAAATATCTATCATAAAGCTAATGACTGGAGAGTTACATTCAAAATGTCCTTTTGAAATTTAGCCCTATTAAAGTCATCTGACTTAAAACATCAGAACAGAGCATCCGATCATTTGTGACCACAGTGATTAGCATTCCCTTCTGATTTATCATTATGAAAACGATTAATCAAGCCAATAGATACTATTCTGAATTAGTGAGCTATGATTTTTTGATGTTAATTATATTATCCATTTTTTATTACACATATACATTCTGTTTGCAGAAAATAGATGTCTAGAAATATGGGATGAATATATAATTGAAAGAGTTAGTAAACTCTTGGAACAAAGAAGAGTTCTCATGCTAAGGAGAACTACACATTTTCCGAGTAAATTATGTTAAAAGTATCCATAGGGAGAGGTTACTTTTAAAATGAGAGGTTACATTTAAACGATTAAACTGAAAATCTGTTATCTTGTTATGGGGAAAAAGAATAAGCAACTTAAGCACTTTTTGAAACTTTCTCTACAATAATGATAATAATCTTAAACAATATAATTCTTTTCACCAAACACTATCCTAAAACATTTAAACAAAGTCACTGACTACACCTTCCCTATAAAAATCACTCATGGGGTTTGTTATCATGATATTAGCACCAAAATGCTAAAACTACAAAATTTTCTAGAGGCCATTAAGCAGATGAATAAAGATATTGATTCTTCCTATATATAACTGGAACCCTTAAGGTAATTGCAGCATCATTATTTAATTATTCAAATAAACTCCTTGATTTTGATCAGAATTACATGAAAAGTCACTATTTCAGTTTTCAAATTATATATTACAAACAGCTGTTTATCTGAGAGGGTGTAGGATAAGGAAGGGAAGACACATTTGTTGAACATATGAGGCTCTCCTTAATTTTTTTCTTACTTATCTTTCTGGTTTTATCTCTTGTCACTTCACCTAATTAACTACACTTTTCGATAAACTTTTTGATGCTAGATTCAAATGTGCCCGGCTTTTCCATTTCACCATGCTGATACGAGGCAAATCTATATTTCCTAAGGACATGCAACATGCAATGAATTCACCGTTCCCTAAATCTACTTAAACCAAACCTGTATCAAAAGAATGAGCTCATGGGGTGCCTGGGTGGCTCAGTGGGTTAAGCCTCTGCCTTTGGCTCAGGTCATGATCTCAGGGTCCTGGGCTCAAGTCCCATATCGGGCTCTCTGCTCAGTGGGGAGCCTACTTCCTCCTCTCTCTCTGCCTGCCTCTTTGCCTACTTGTGATCTTTCTCTCTGTCAAATAAATAAATAAATATATAAAATCTTAAAAAAAAAAAAAAAAGAATGAGCTCAAATCTTATCTTTCACATCTCTCTAAAACCCCTGTATTCACTAAGCTTTCTGTTCTCTGAAGCAAGAAATACAACATTTTGTATAGCTTTACCTTGCATTCTTTGAAGTATATTAACTTTCCCCATCCCTTACAGAGTTAGTTAGCCAAATTAAGTCAGATTTGTGTCTTGTGTTACACAAAGATAACATCTGACTCCCCTGGTTATATATTTGATCTTGCCCAGACATGGGTTAATTTGTTGATGCAATATGGCATAAATGGACCACTGCCTAGATCACCCATCAAGGAAGGACTTGTGCCCTAGCCTCTGAGAGTTTTGCTGGCCCACTGCCTTTCACCAACCCACATGTCAGAGATTTCTTCAGCTGCAGAAAGCCACTTCACTCAAGTTTACACCCATTCCCATGGCAATCTGCATATAACAGCTTCTGGTTTGCCAACTCTGGACAACTTCGATAGATCATTTTAGCTCCAGAGTTACCAAAGGGGTCAGACAAGGAGGTGTCAAGCCTGAATCCTCTCTGTTCCCTCTCTTCCCCACTACAGATGCTGACCCTAAGGCCACTTTCTAAGAACATTTTGGGTACTAAATTCCATCTCAGAGTATCCTTCTGGGAAATCTTACCTATAATATAAACCATCTGAAAATTAAGAAATAATTTGCTTTTGGCAAAATTTTGTAGAACTTTCAGAAATAGCCATGACATCAAATATAGGGTGCCTACCAATGTAGCTGAGAAATTTTTTTTTATTCACAAAATAGTTAACTATATTCTACTTTATACCAGGAACTAGAGTAGTGACCAAGCTAGACATGAAATATTACATCAGAAGTCTGCTGTAGTTATAGAAATGGCAAAAACCATATAAAAATGAAAATATGATAATTTAAGTAAAGGGTTTTGTCACATTCTTTCATGAGTCAGTTCCTTAAGGAAGGGTTTTTCACATTTGCATAATCCCAAACTGACTGAAGTAACTGAAGTCAAAATCAATACAACTGAGACTGAAATAGTGTACATATTATGAAGGGTGTGGCAGTCACAAAGTCTGCTTAAACATATCCAGTTTACCAGGAATTTATTGCCAACCAAGTTGCAGTCCCTCATACTACCTTTTTGAGGAGAATTTCATTTTTCTTTATATGTACCTACAAAATCATTTAAGATATAGCCTGAGAAAATTTAGCTCATCATAAATTTGAAAATAAGAATGATCCAAACAAAACAGACTTCTTAAAAAATCAGTATCTTTTCTGGAATAAGTTTTCACAGAGTAAGGGGTAATGGTATGTTTTAAAGGTGTAGAGAAAAACTTGCCAAGAAAAGTCAATTAATCAAACAACTTGGAGAATCTGCTTAGTGAGAGACATTTGCTACCAAATGAAGAGTATTTGGTAAAATCATTTTAAAGTATAAAAGATGAGGGGTGCCTGGATGGCCCAGTTAGTTAGATGTCTGATTTTTTATTTTGGCTCATGTCATGATCTCAGGGTCCTGAGATGGAGCCCCTTGTCAGGCTCTGGACTAAGCAGAGAGTCTGCTTCTCTCCCTCTCCCCCTGCCCCAACCCCCACCTCTAAAATAAAAATAAATAAGTGTAAAAGATGAGATTCCTGATTAAATCTAAAATTCTAAAATAAGTAATAAAGACTCTTAAAAAACAAATAGTAAAAATAAAAAGGTCACTAAATTGATAGAAATGTGAAGATAATAAAACTATTAAATGAAAATAGAAAGTTGAAATATAATCTGATATATAACAGAGTAATAGACCCTGATCTAAAGAAAGAACAGAAAATACCAATATAAAACAGTAAGAATAACAAAAGAGATAAAACTGTAGGGGGCAAATCAGAAACAAAAAGAAAACATCAGAGTTTTTAGAAGGATTTGCAATAATATTAGGAAAACGTTACTGTTGTCATGTTCAGCACTACCCTTCTTCAACATTTTTCTAGAGGCTCCAGACAATGCTATATTATAGGAAAAAGAAATAAGGGATTTGAATATTAGGTAGAAAGAGATAAAATTAACATCAGTCATCAGTGGTATATTTTTTAACCAAGGAAATAAATAAAATATTTGAAGTAACAGATTAGATATAAATATGCAAAATCATAAATGCTCATTTGTGCCAACAATACGCAATTAAAATGTAAAAGATAACATACTAATTATAATAAAAACAAAACTGAAACACTTTGAAGTTACTCCAGTAAGAAAGCACAATCATATTTTAAGAAAATTATAAAATTAATATATATTTGAATGAGATATACTTCTTATCTGAATAAGAAGTTTCAACATTGCAAAGGTTCAGCTTCCCCAAAATTAAACTACATCTGTAATTCACTGTTAAATAAGGTATCACTTGGAAGAAAAAGAGATATTAATGCAACAATTAATAATTTCATTGAAAACATGATATAAAAAACTTAATGCTTTGAATAATAGTGCCAGTATGCTTCCTGTAACAAATATCAAAATGTGCAATAAAGAGGAAACAAATGAAATGGTATTTCAATTCATTTCTTGAAGTAGTTACCAACAGGTTAATGATACACAAGATATTTTCAAAATAAGATAAATATTTTCTAGTAATTTAGTTATAAAGTATTTATAAAGCCATTAATGTCAGTGGCTCAGATCTAAAAAAAAAAAAAAAACAAAACAAAAACAAAAAAAACCCCCAACTCTTTTAAAGAAACATCAACATAAGTAGAAATATTTATATTCTCACTTTTCTCAAAGTTTCACGTGGTCCCAAAACATAATCTGTGGAAACTTTTAATAAATTTCTATGTTCTCTTCTTTTTTCTAGCACCCTGCAACTTTTGGGAGCTCCTTTCCTACCAGTAGAGAACTAGCTATAGGTTCTAGTTTTGTAATTTTGGTCTTCTGATGATATTTTTTTCTCTTTCTTTCTTTCTTCTTCATTTTTTTTAATCTCTGAAATATCACCTCTTCTCCTGAATACGCAACAACTTGAAAATGTAGCTGCCCCTTCACCCCACTCTTAATCACTTGAATACATTTAAAGCGATTCCAACTTTTTAGGACTAAACTCCCATATATTAATACATTATTGTCTATGATATATATGGTTAAGGAAATGGGGCACATCTAATCAGTCAAGAAAAAAAAAGTCTCAGAGATTTGTATTAAATTCTTCACAGTAATCATATCTGGATTTAATTAAGATATTTATCATTTTTACTTAAGTATTTCTGCATTTTTATGAATACTTGCTCATTTATAATCAAAACGTAATAAAACAAATTATTAACTTGTACAGAATCTATTATTCTCTTTCAATCCCTATATATACAACTATTTGGTAGAATAATGTTTTCCTCTATTGAAACACAGCTGTCCAGTAATGTATCAAGTAAATGTTGATGGTTAAAGAATTTTCGTATTATCACAAAATGCTAATTCAGGGAAAGATTATTATGGAGTATGGTGTAATTCTCATTATCAAGGAGGAACTGACTATATTATATAATATTTCAGAGAAATTCCACAATCCAAATTCATCTTTTATATATTCATTTTCATTAGAGCTCTACTTAGTTAAAATCAAAATGATCAGAATGGTAAAGATACATTAAGTCATTACTTTACAAATAATCACTTGAATTCTAATTATTTGAACATTCATGTGATAGTAAAGCTCTCGCTTAAAAATAATCAGTTGCTAAATGAATGCCATCAATGGATTTTTATAATTTTAAGAAATTCCAACTTTTCTTAAATAAAGTGAAATCAATCCAAATAGAAAGTTTATGTCTTCTTATAATGTTATTGTTTGATGAGAAGATCATATATTTTATGTCATTAATGTTAGATATTAATCAGTATGTTGTAAAAACAGGGAAAAGGATAATTGACTTAAGTGGCAGTTTTGCAACCCTGTGGGGAATAGGGTGGAACTTCAGTTGGAGCCACTTGACGGCTCTCGGAAGCCTCTAGGATATAGGCATAAGGTGCTACTGCTGTGGACGGACTCACTGTAGCCCTTTATATTATGAATCCTGACCACCAAGAAAGACTAGAGAGCTCTAAACCATCCATCTCCAATCCCCATCTGACCCCTATGCCTTACGATAGTTCTAAACTCCCTCATCCCCAAATTCTAGACAAGTCCTTTGCAGCTAGATCATCGGCTTTATGTCTTCCAAGGATCTTTTTCGGTATTTTGATCTAAGTTTCAGAAGAAAACTCTGGGCAATCATTTGGGAAATCTATTTGATTTTTCATTTTAGCCTGAAATACTTTGACCATTTAAAGACTCCCATTTATTTTTCTTTGTATAGACTCTAAGTTAATTTTACCTAATTTTTTTAATTTTGAAAATTCTTCTAGTAAAGTGAAAATTTGCACATAGGTAGAAATACACCACATACCAGTCAAAGAGAAACTGGACATTATTTTCCTTCCAGTTGGTATTACCTGCTAGTTATTACATTGTTCGAATTCTCCAAGACAGAATTGAATTCCTGCTACCCAAAATTTTATGGCGGTAGATATAATAGATTCTACGACCCAAATTTTATTACTTCTCCCAAAAGGTACTCAACAGTCTGAACATTATAACTTGGCAGAAGGAGACACTTTTGAATCAAGTTAGAGATTTGAATCCTGCCACTTAGTAACCACTTAGAACTTTGGATCATTCATCTCCCCTCTCAGAACTCCAATCTCTTCACTGGAGAAAATCTATTGATGGATTGCTGTGAGATTAAACAAGGTGAGGTACACAGAAACCCTGGTACTTGTCTTAAGTTGAATAACCAATGATTTAGAGTAAATCTCTTGGGCAGTTTAAGTGCAGATATTAACCACTTAAATTTCCCTTAAGATTACACTAGTTGGCAAACACATTAAGCTAGTGATTCTTGACTGCATATCTGAACTTCAGAGGGAATCTAAATGCCTAGATATTGAATAAAAATCATTGTTGACATGTATGTGCACTTTTTCTGAACAACAATTTCATAGCTTTCATCAGTTGTTTCAAAAGAATCTCTGAACTGAAAAAAAAAAAAGGGTGAGAACTCCTGCTTTAGGCTCTTTTTATTTCTGCTTACAAAGAAAATATTATTAAAAAAAAAAAAAGATGACTAGCAATGCTAATTTCAATAATGTTTTAGCCCTGTGTTGAGGAAATATTCTTTGAACTACTGGACTTAAAAAAAATTTCTTCTTCTTCTTTTTTTTCCCCTAACTCTCAAGTTAATAGATTTGGTATGTTAGCATTTAGATTTCTTCTACTAAGAGTCATGCAGTTGTCAAACGTCTTTTTTCACTTTGGTAATCTTTATAACTCTATATGTGAAAACAATGAGTACCATAAATATTTCTGGAGATCTTACTGTCAACCTCCATCCTTAGACAATTAAAATTGTTTCCTATAAAACTTCTCTTGATACTTAAATCAAAGACTATAACTCTTAGCTAAATATTTCCAATATTTAGGCACACCTGGGTGGCTCGGTTGTTAAGCATCTGCCTTTGGTCCGGTCATGATCCCAGGGTCTTGGGATTCAGGCCCGTATCAGGCTCCCTGCTCAGAGGGAGACCTGCTTCTCCCTCTCTCACTCCCCTTGCCTGTGTTCCTTCTCTCACTCTCTCTATCAAATAAGTAAATAAATAAATGAATATTTCCAATATTTAAACATTTTAATCTATGAAGAAAATCAAAGAAGAACTTCACTTTTCAACTATAATCTCGGGGCTAAATGTTTTCTTAGATGTTTCTCCCTGGAGTGACCACCTTAGGATACAGTTGTAAACTATCAATTCTCAATATAAATGCTTCTTGCCCTTCTTGTCACCATGTGTGGATGACAAGATCAAATAATTAAGGAATCCTCTAGTTCTCAATAAGCAATTATTGATTAAGAAACAACAACAACAAAAAAAACCCTAACTTTTGGTGGGGGGGGTGCCTGCTTAGCTCGGTCAGTTAAGTGTCTGACTTTAGCCCAGGTCATGATCTTAGGGTCCTGGGATCCAGCCCTGTGTCAGGCTCCCTGCTCAGCTGGGAGTTGGCTTGTCCCTCTCCTTCTCCTTCTGGCTCTCCTCCCCCTGGCTCTCTGTCTGTCTCTCAAATAAATAAAAAAAAATAAGTTTAAAAATTTAAAAATGTAATGATGTTCCTTATGAGGGAAGCTTTCTCTAATAGCATGATATTAAAACATGGATGAAAGTTTCATTTACTTAAATGAAAACTATTTTTAACAAAGAAAACAAAGTTAGAAGGAGCTCTTCTAGGATTTTTAGATTTAAACTCCTTTCAGGACTTCCATTTTATTATGATAGATTAAGTATTTACATTTTCTCTGCACTTTCCCAAGATGCCACTAAAATAAGGTGAAGATTTCAAAAGGATACAAATCCCCCAAACAAAGAGTATGGGAGAGGGGGCAAAACAGCTGAACAAATTTCAACAAATTTCAGGGAAATGGATGTAGCAAAAATAAGAAAGCAAAACAACAACAACAAATGTGTCTACAAAGGGGAATGCTAAGAATATAAAAACCAATTCATTCAGCAAAACCCAGAAAGGGTATAAAAACCAAAGACACTTAGTACAACAGATGGTGAAGGTGAAAGATGGAGTTGAAATAAAAAATAATATTCAAAATTTGTCTAAAGAACAGTTAGATTCTCTGGTTTTCTCTTTATCCAGAGTAGCAGTTTATGGCTCTTCCCTATCCTAGCAAGAAATTAAAGTTTTTTTGTTTTTTTTTTAAGATTATTTATTTATTTATTTGACAGACAGAGATCACAAGTGGGCAGAGAGGCAGGCAGAGAGAGAGGGGGAAGCAGGCCCCCTGCTGAGCAGAGAGCCCGATGCGGGGCTTGATCCCAGAATTCTGGGATCACGACCTGAGCCAAAGGCAGAGGCTTAACCCACTGAGCCACCCAGGCGCCCCAAGAAATTAAAGTTTTTAAATGGAGAAATTGAACCAAAAAATTATATTTTGAGACACCAGGCACAAGAGAGATTGGGGGAGAGGAAATTTATTTTAGAAAAAAATAAAAGAAAAGAAAAAATTCTCTTTTTTTCTTTAAAGTCTACATAATGAACAGAATTCACTGTGATCATCTCCAAAAATGTATAGACAGTTGTATAATGGTAGATTCTCTCCGAAAAGCTAAATGACCCCAGATTGGGTAATCCAACAAGTGGTCATAACGCTGCTCTCAGTGAAGCTCACATCACCAGACGGTACAGACTGAATGTTTGTGTCTCTCAACATTCTTACGTTGATCTCTTAACTCCCAGCGCAAGATTAGGTATTAGGATGTGGGGCTTTTGGCAGATGACTATGTAATAAGGGTAGAGTTCTTACAGATGAATAAATTAGTGCCCTTACAAGAGACCTCAGAGAGCTCCTTCATCCACACTGCTATGTGAGGACATAAGACAAGAGCTGCCTATGAACCAGAAAACAGCTTTCTCCAGGCACCAGGCAGTGCTGATGAGGGAGCAGGAGCAAGCTGGGGGCAAAGCACAAGCTAACACCCTGCTCCGCCCAGCCCCCGAAACACACTAGGTAGGTTGTATGTGACAGTCCTCAGGCACACCTGGCACCTCTAGAACAAAGGAAAAGGAAAAACAAATGGTTAACTGATAGAGATCAGAGTTATGCAGGACATGAGTCTCCATCAGTTTGCATCTATCTTAATGACTTACAAAAAGAAAACAAACAAACAAACAAAAAACAAAATAAAAACCCCAAAACCTCCAGAAACCCTATAGATTCAATGTCCTGGAGCCCTAGCATCACTCTCCCCTCCATAGGATAGGAAAATCTTCTGTAATCAGTCACTCCTCACAACCCCAGTGCAGCGATTTCTGTCCATGGGTCCTGCTCCTGTGCTTTAATAAAACTACTTTTCTGCACAAAAGATGCCTCGGGAATTTTTTCTTGGCCATTAGCCCCAGACCTCCACATCCGTAACTTCAAACCACGTCAGTAACTTGATCTTGAATTTTTCAAACACTTCAAACCTTGATCTTGAATTTTTCAGCCTCTAAAATTGTGGGAAAATTTTTCATAGCCTATAAGCTTCCCAGTCTATGATACACAGTTACAGCAGCCCAAATGGACTAAGATTAGTTCTAAAGCCAAAACCCATTCAAACAAACTGAAAGAAAAGAAAAACCCAGAGGGAAGACACAATTCAGGAAACAAAGGAAAACATGAAAAACATCAACACCCTAAGACATATGAAAACATATACTGTATTCACCAAGAACACAGGGTTTCTTGCTTACTTGGTATGTTTTTTGTTTGTTTTTTAATGATAGAAGAAACAAAAACAGCTTTTGGAAATTAAAAGTACAACACATGATATTTCTAAAAAATATTTTTGGAAGTAAAGTTCAAGAAAACCCTCAGAAAAATAAGGAACAAATATATAAACTTGGAAAATCTGAGACATAAGATTTGGAAATCAAAGAACGAATACAGAGGTCTAAAACTGACTAATAAGAATATCAGAAGGAGGAGCACCTGGGTGGCTCAGTGGGTTAAGCCTCTGCCTTGGGCTCAGGTCATGATCTCAAGGTCCTGGAATCAAGTCCCGCATCCATGGGGCTCTCTGCTCAGCAGGGAGCCTGCTTCCTCCTCTCTCTTTGCCTGCCTCTCTGCCTACTTGTAATCTCTGTCTGTCAAATTAAAAAAAAAAAAAAAAATCCCAGAAGGAAGACAAGAATAATCTAGATAATATTATCAAAAATGCCATGAGAAAAAAAAAAAAAAGTTCCCAAACTAACAGATACAAGTTTCTAGATTCAAAGGGTCCTTAAAGAGCTCAGCACAATGAATGAAGGAAAAAAAAAAAAAAAAAGTCTAAGGTTCATCATTTGGAAATCTTGGGAATAGCAGGGGAAAAAAAAAAAAAGCAGGAATTGGGAATTCCCTTTCTTGGGTATTCTCCTTCAGTCCTAGGGTACCATACAGTTTCCCTATAACTTTTCAATACAGCAAATTACTCTTTATGTAATACTAAACCAAGAAGGAGGAAGATACTGTATCAAGAAACTAAAGGATACAACTGAGTTGCAAAACAAAGGGAGATTCTAGATGAAGAGGAAGAGAGGACCCAGAGTTAAAGCTGGGTCTTTAACCTAGACACTACCAGTCCAGACTGAACATGAGAGTGAAGTTCTTAAGGAAGGATTTCTTCCAGTAAGAGAGAGAAGAAAAACTAAAAAACAAACCAAAAACTGGTAGAGTTTATGAAGCATCTGACCTTGTGGAAGAGAAATCTGTAAGTTGGGGAAGAATTAGAGGTAGAGATATAGAATGCTTAGAAGAAAAAAAAAATTCTTGGTGAAACAGTTATCAGCAACACCTTTATAGTAATAATTCTGAAAAAAGACCCTAAATTATCAATATAATTTGAAATTATGACATAAATATTACATAAGGAATATAAGTGAAAAAAGTATAGAAAAGGATCTGAGAATAATAAATCTTCATTTCCATATTAAATAGGTAAAAGATTTTATCTAAAATTGATACAATCAAGAAATGGCAGTAGCAGCATATTTTTAGGAATGTGGAGGGAAATGCCAGGAAACACAGCTAAGAAAATTATCTCTGAAAGGTTAAGACCCAAGGAAGCAGTCAGTAGCATAATAGCACTAGAGACTTATTTTTTCTTTTCTTTTGTTTAAATATAAGCTGATAGTGCTATGTATATAGTACTATATAAATAAATATATAGTACATATAATATATATTTATAAGTATATATTATATAACATATAATATATATAAGTATATAAACATATATGTATATATTTATAAATATATACACTTACATAGATATATAAATATATATATACTTACATTGATATTACATGTCTATATCTATTTCTATAAACTACTTTGATTAAAAAACTGGAGAAAATATATCTTTAAAATTTCCCATTAAAAGAGAGTGAATTATAAAAGAAAAAAAAAGAAAGCAAAGTGAAGAAAAAAAATGAGGCAATGTGGTCTGAAATAAAAATTTCTCTGGTTTATCTGGCTGAACCAAAAATATTAACTGTTTTTTGCAGTCACCCATTGGTTCGCCTTTCTAATTTCCTCTCTCCCTTTTACGAATCTCAACGCTTATTCAAAGTATACACTAAAACTCCTGGGCCATCAACAGCCACTTAAACAATGGGACTCTATCTCTCATTTGATCCAGGGATAGGGGAGCTCCCAAGACAGGCCACAGGGAAGCTTTTTCCTAAACCTTGCTCTTCAGGAGAGGGGTTAGTGGGACCCTTCACACAAGCTGGGTAAAAGTTTAGATGAGAGACATCTCTGTGATCTTTACAGCATTTAATTTCTTGTCCCAGTCATTCCTGAAATACTGCAGTTTCCTGCTACTTGGGTTCCAGAGATTGCCATTATTGTTCAAGTGGGCTTATATAATTTACTTTTTTGGAGTGAACTATTACCAAATCTCACATTTATAAATGATTTCTTTCTACTCTTTTAAACTATTCTTGGTTTATAAGATGTTATGTTTTCTCCTTGACAAAGACAAATGGAGTCTCATAGGCAAATGCATAGGTCAACTGATGTTGTGATGGCAAATTAAAAATGCCAGTTAACAGAGATAAAATGAAAGTTACGTTATTACTCTCCCTAAAGTGTTATATAGTAATCAACACCCTGAGAGAGAGAAACATGATTTGAGAGTTGGCTTATATGAGCATAGTGGTTCATGGGATTTCTCCAAATCTTGATTGAGGTTCTACCTATTTGTGTGTACATGTGTGTGTGTGTGTGTGTGTGTGTGTGTGTGTGTGTATGCGTGCCCATGCACATGCATGCACTTAGTGGTGAAACTAATTTTGTTCTTTCTTACAGGTGAATTTTACCTTGAGATTATGCCACTGTCCCCTATTAGACACTGACATATTCCTAAATTTAAGCACTTGAGAAGGAGAAATCCAAATGATAAATATCACTTAGTAGTCTGCCAAGGCCCCTTGTCCCTGAATACTTTATGCTCTGATGCTGATTTGTAAGTCAAATAGTTTAGTTGTATGCCAGTGTTCACATTCAGCCTTATCAACCTCATAGCACAAAGAGATCTTGTAATGTAATATCTCATCACCAAAAGGACAGTTAGATAATATAGGACTGTGTTTCAAAAATGGCTTAGCTGGGAAATACATATTTTAAACAGACTGGTTGGTTGACTTAAATATTAGAACTGTCTTTGATCAAGCCTTGATTGGCTGATTGTTAACCTTGAACCAACAGTAGCTTCTTTGAAAAACATTTCATTTAAGGGGATGAGAATAATATCTAATATCTTGTATTATTAACAGACTCCTAAAAGCCTTCATTTACTATCCACATAATAATAATCTGGCATATGCATTACCCTTTAGAAATTGAAACATCACTGTATCTATTTGAAGTACTAATGGGAAAAGAGATATGAAGAAAAAAATCTTTAAATAATAGGAAGTTCTTAAACAAAAGTTTTAATCTTATTATGAAAAGTTGGCATTCATTATGCAAGTTTGTGTGCCAAAATATACTTTGCTGGTCTTGGTTGCTTTATTATCATGATGAATATAAGAAAATGTATTCAATATGCCTGGATCACAATACACTGGTTTTAAATAAATTGTTTCTTTTTTACTTTTCTGATACTGCTTTAAGAAGTTCAAGCTAATCAAAGTCTAAATCTTAAAGGGAGAAAATAATTTATTGACTGAAACAGGCCATGATGCATGAGTCTTGTAAAGAGATAAAATTAAATTTACTGGAGAAGTGCTCTGTACTTCATCTTCACTTCCACTAGGAAATGGTGTGTTGTTCTGCCTACAGAGGAAGAAAAATATGAAAGAATCCCTGGAGATCAGGGTCTTTCCAGACTTCGTAGTAATTTCCAAATGGATCACATTAGAGAAATTGAAGAATTCTCACCCACTGCCCATCTCACCACAACATATGCCCCGTAGAAGTTCTAACTTACACGTTTAAATTGGGAATTTTTTGGTACAGATGATGGTGGTTAATTTCCACTGGACTACAGATAAGGCTTTAAGTAAAGGGATGATAATCTGTTAATAGCAATTCTGCTTACTTCAGAAGCAGTGGACTTTATGCTTTAATAGGAAAGTCCTGTACTCATTTTCAATTAGAAAACTCTGCCAACACAATTACACACACTGTTTATAAATATCTTAATATCCAGTGGTAAATAAGAATGTTGATTTCTTAACAGTTACAAATATCTGTGATGTACACAAATGCAGATTTACTGTAACAAAAAATTACAGAGACATCCAAATATTATAAGAGAATACAACTTGATTGAAGAGGAAAAAATGAACATTGTTTTAAAATGGCAATGTTTTAATCAAAAAATAAATAAATAAAATGGCAATGTCTTTTTCTACAGGCAGTCACTTTCAATGACAATTAGATTATCAAGCAGAAGAGTTGATTTATCTTTAATGAATCTCTTGATATTATTCCATAGCTTTCAAAAATATAAAGATTAACTGAAAGGGTTGTCATGGACATTATTTAAGAGTTAATTGGGGGTACAAGTGTAAAAACAGAACAGAACCTTTTCAAAATATAGTCACACCTAAACTCAATAAAATAGGAGAGGATTTGTGGCACTCTTTTGAGTGGCCAGCATTAATTGGCAAATATTCTTAATAAATTAATCTCCATAACTAACAACCAAGTGAAATGGAAATTAACAAGTTCTTGCTTTTATTTTTAAAATAAAAATATCTGAAACAAGAAATTTTAGTGTTTATATATGTACCTACATCCAAAAACTGTGTTAAACTTCAATATCATACTTTGAAGGAGTTAGTGTTGAGTAAGTTATAGGAAAATATTTGTATTTTAACTTTTCCCTCCTGATGTAAAGCAGATTCCACATCAACAAACAAACTCCACAATCGCATACAATATGGTTTATATATCATGTTTATATGGCATAAAATATATAAAAATAAATCTATGAAATACATATAGAAGAAACAAGATAAAGATAAAAATAAACTGAAACAAGGGTCAATTATTTTCCAAAATGCATGCATCTTAGAGGCACCTGGTTGGCTCAGTCGGTTAAGTGTCTGCCTTCAGCTCAGGTCATGATTCCCAGGGTCCTGGGATGGAGCCCCACACTGGCTGAGCAAGGAGCCTGCTTCTCCCTCTCCTTCTGCTCCCCAGTCCCGCCCACCCTGCCTGTGATCTCTCTCTCTGTCAAACAAATAAATTAAATTAAGTCTTTAAAATGCATGCATTTTAGACAAAAGCAACCAAATAAATTGGGGAAAAAAAAAAAGAAAGAAAAGTATTCCTGCAATGGTGAAGAGTTTAAAAGATCCTTAAATCCACCCACCATTAATAATACTATTTCCTTCTACAAATTTCCTATCATACTTCCTCTGTTCCAACCTGATAAGACATTGTTTTATCAACTTAATATTACCAGACAAATCTCACCAAGTTTAAGTCTATGCCATGATAGTGATCTTTATAAGCCCTAGAGTATAAAGAAGGCATGGGACTTTGTGCATAGTAGGCCCTCCATAAAAGTCTATTAAAAAACAAATGAAGTAAGCATATCCACCCTTCAAACTAAAAATAAATTTTTACTAAATTCTTACTACTTTGTAAGTGGGTATTACGGGAGTTACAAAGCCTGAAGTAGCTATAAATCAAAAGATATCAACAACCTTGTTGGGTATGCAAAAAAAGACACAGCTTTAGGTGTTATACCTTCATCCATGCATTATAAATTTAGTAGAAAACTAAAGAAAATAGACTAATGTAGGTTGAAATCCACTCTGATTTAAGTCAACATTACATGAAAAAACTAGAGAATATTGTGTTGTGAAGCATCTCTCTGCAAAAGAATAAAATACTTTTTCATTAATGAGAACATAGTAACATGTTCATTAAGTGAATGAGCCATCCTCATTTTGAAATTAACTTATTTTTCATTTTAAAGGGACTTGGCTCATTACCTTACTCACAAAAGTAAAGTATTTTTCTGGCTTTGTATTCAAGCCCCTTGTGTTTGCAACCCTCCCAAAAAGCTTATACATGTTTTCTGCGGTTAATTTACCACACGTTTGCTAAAGCAGACAATTGTTAATTTACTGATCAGATTCACCTATTATTTGTATACATTATATCAAACATATTCCTAATGCACTAAAACTTTGTGAGGATGCAAGGAAATTACAGTGAATATGGTTGAGATCAAGTGGGCCCTTAGATCTTCATTATAAATTATCAAAAAAAAAAAAAAGAAAAGAAAAAAAAAAAAGAACTGGTTCCCTTGGCTATTTTCTTACCAGGAAACAAATGAAAAAGGGAAATTTAGTTCTGACCATAAATCCCAAATGTTTCATTTTCATTTTCCCCGAGTTAACTTTCTCACCAAGTTAAGCAGCATTTCCTGCTATTATTAGCTGCTGGCCCAATACCAGCTGACCAGTATCCATCAAACGCCTTGCTTCCATGAGCTTGGGGACTCCCAAGGAACTCCACATATGCAGACTTCTGCTTACAGCTTCTAATTATTTTCTAACAGATAATGGAACATTTAAGTTCCAAGAGGTTAGATTAAATTTGTAAGTGGATCAAAACCCTAGATAAAATTGCAGTGGCTATGATCACTGTGGAAAATTGTAAGCTTTTTAGTTTTGAGATAAAGTGCCCTCACTGATTGCTTATTTTTGTGACAAACTGCTCTCATAATTTTTCTACCTCCGAGGTGCTCATTCTTATTTCTAATCACGCTGTGCCCACCTATACATAAACTGTAAGCTATGAGAACTAAAAACATGGCTTTTTAGGATCTGCAGCAGCATTTAGAAATGTTCAAAACAATACCTTGATATTCTTATTTTTACTGAGGAAAATAATTGAGCTTTTTATGTAGTATGTATAAAACAGGTCATTTTTTTAAAAGGCTTAAAGAAATAGAGATTCTATGATAATCATTTTATGAAAAGGGGTAATGATGAGATTAAAATATATGTATTTACAGTATAGGTATATTAATTTATATTGATAATATAATCATAAAATATATTTATAGTATATAATAATGTATAATATTAATATATATCAATAGATATTCACTCCACTATGTAGCCACACATGTATGCTATTGAAACTATCACAGCACATTAAGCCTTCATTTCCTGAATCAAATCACTGGTACCTGAATAACTGAAATCACCTTATGCCACATAATGTAAACCAGGCTTTTATTCAGGTGGTCCCTTCCTCTAAGAGAAAAAATATTTTGTATCCTTGAATCTGCAAACAGAGAATTAAACATTAATCAAACCATCCATATCAAGGTTTGATATGTTTGAAATGATTTGCTAATTTTTTGGAAATTCTGTTTCCCAGTCTCTGCTTGCCCTATGGGCAAGAGCTTTCTACCTGAATTTTTTGAACAAGTTTTATATGATAAACAGCTCTTCCTACTGGTGCAATCAAATGGAGTGAGAATTCTTCCTAAGCCATTATAATTAGCAAATACCATTCAGATTGGAGTCAGAAACTGCGTATGATCAGTATAATTCTCTTCTAGCTCTCAGGTGGCTCAGCAATACATCCCCTAGTGATTTATGAAATTCACCAAATTGTAGAGTTTACAAAGCTGGAAAATACCTACAATATGGAAAACTAATGCCTTTAACAGAGTCTTAATTTTCATTCATTGAATTCAAATATTGGCACAGCAGACTACGTGCTCTTGAGAAATGTCCTCTCATGCACAAAAACCCAAGAAATGCTTTTGGGAAACAGAAGCAGAAAACTTATTAAGTTACATGTTGAGATTTACAGAGAGAAACCTGTTTTGGTTTTATAGTCTCTTTTAGGTGCTTCAAGAGAAAAATCAAGCCTGTGAGAATGTAAAACTTGTCAGGTATGTTGCCTATTTTCAAACATTTTAGTATGCCCTCAGACAATATTCAAAGCTAAAGTTTTAGAATATGTATTAAATTCAGATAACTGATGCCAGAAATGAATTATGACTGCAGTCAATTATTTCTATTATTTATTTTTGTCAAAATCTGTGGTAAAATCAAACTTTTTTCCCCCTTTTTATACAGGATCCCATCCACACATCCTTACTCCTATTGGAATAGATACAAATAGGCAAGAGGCAAGGGTGGGGTTGGGGGAGGCTCTAATAACAGGTTGTTATTAGAGAAGCAAACACTATCCTAAACCACAACATAAAATTTCAGGAACTCAAGATTAAGAAGAAGCTAAAAATGAAACCTAGTCCTACCTGACCATATATAATGGAAACATTTGCAGAAAAGCATTCAAAAGGTTCCCACTAGGGGAGGTTCCTGGCCTTCTGGATATATCAAAAATCTACAAAGCATTTTCCTTCTTCTTCTTCTTCTTTTTAAGATTTATTTATTTATTTGACAGAGAGAAAGAGGGAGAGAGCACAAGCAGGGGGAGCAGGAGAGGGAGAAGTAGGTTATTTGCTGAGCAGGGAGCCTGATATGGGGCTCAATCCCTGGACCCTGAAGTCATGACCTGACCTGCTAAAGCAGAAATCTTAACTGATGGATCCACACAGGACCTCAGGGTTTTCCCACTTAAAGGGCTTTCAAAGAGGCAATACTCTTATTTAACAGAGTCACTATGGAAGATCTATTTTTCAGAGATATGTTGTTACTCTGGATTCAAAACAGCTACTAAATTTGAGTTTGTAGAAATAAATCAGAGATTAGCATTATAAATATTTAAGGAAAATGATCCAAGTACAATATGTCAAATAAAGGTAAGACTATTGGGGGGAAATACTACAGAAATCAATTAGATTGGAATGAAGAAGGCTTAAAAGAGGAACATAAGTCTTTTGAAAAATAGGGGAAAAAATCTATTCAGGCAATTAACAAAACATTTATTGGTTCCTAACTTACATGCTTGCATTATGCTTGTCATTAAATAGGCAATTGTGGGGTCAACAGACAGTCTTCGTTGCCAAAGATCCTATAGCCTAGTGGTAGAGTGGGCTTCTACAATAATAACTAGCACAAATACATATGTAATAATCTATCATGAAAGATGCACAAAGGAAAATTTCTAAATTCTGTTAGGTTATAATTTGGATTAAGGGGTCAAGAAAGCTACCTTTGAGAAAGTGTGCTTAAGCTGAGAAAATAAGAATGACTGTGAGTTCATCGGGTATAAATGGAAGAAAGACTGTCCAGGCAAAGGTATGGTCTTGCTTGACTTGTAAGGAGTAGAAAGAAGGTCAATGAAGAGAATGAAGACAGGAAAAGTGATGAGGAGATCAGGAAGCAAGGATTTAGTATTTTGCCCTAGTGAAGCCACTGGAAGTTTTTATGTCGAGGAGTAACACAATTCAAGACTTGTATTTTTTTAAAAAGTAAGGAGATCAGGGCGCCTGGGTGGCTCAGTGGGTTGGGCCACTGCCTTCCGCTCAGGTCATGATCTCAGGGTCCTGGGATCGAGTCCCGCATTGGGCTCTCTGCTCAGCAGGGAGCCTGCTTCCCTCTCTCTCTCTCTCTCTCTCTGCCTGCCTCTCTATCTACTTGTGATCTCTCTCTGTCAAATAAATAAATAAAATCTTTTTTTTAAAAAAAAAGTAAGGAGATCAAACTGGAGGTTATTCTCATAATTCAAGCTGAAGAAGTCAACAGTTTGGATTAAGGGGGTAGCAGAGGAGTATAACAAGAGGAAGCTCTCCAAATGTGTTTTTGGCATAGAAGAAGAGCATTTGCTCTTGAATTGGTAGTGGATCATGTGAGGGATTGTGACATTCAATGACAAATCCCAAACTACTGATAGGGACAATAAGGGTGGATAGATACACAAATTATTTATGTAGGTAAGATTGAATCCAGAAGAGATTTAGAAGAGAAGGTATAAAAGTACATTCTGAATGTGCTAGACTTGAGATGACCTTGAGATTTCAAGTTGGAGATATCAAGGATGGAGATGAGGTCAGATTCATAAAATAAACTAGAGATGAAATTTGGTAATCCAAAGAGAAAATTTAGGGAAAAGAGGTCTAGACCATGCACTGAAAAATTTCAGTATTTCCAGGATTGCTTAATGCCAGCATGATTTTGAGAAGCAAGAAAGTTGAGGATTTTTGAAGGAATGTGATTGTAACAGTGAGCCATGAATCCAAGTTGTTTGAGGAGGGATATGAGGGAAGGGGCAGCTGAGAGGTAGCGAAAACCAGAAGAGTCGATATATGGGTGATATCTAAAAGGGTAAAATGTTCCTCAAGTATGTGCAATAGGAAAGGAACCAGAGGGGCAGGAAAAGGCAGTTAGAGAATGGGGTGTTTGAAATAGTGATTTCAGATGTGATGCCATTTCTAATCAAGCCCTATACAGTTAATAGGATATAAACAAGACTTAATGGAATAAACTATAACAGAAGTTATTTACTTTAGTTACTGGTAAATTTCTTTTTTCTTGTGTTTTCTTTTCCTTCCCTTTCCTTTCTTTTCTTTTTAGGAGCTCTTTGAAAGACTAACTTCTATTTCTAATGGAGTTTATAGAATCTCTTTTTGAAGATATTGTTTGATTTTTAAAAGCAAAGTAACTACCTAAATGCCTTCTTAATTATTTTAGCTATAATTCTCTTAAGGAAAAAAGAATTGTTTATAACTGACTTCTCAAGATCATGGCAGCAGTGTTGAATCCTTTGACATCTAAGTAGTGGGCTTTTTAAAAAAGGAATTTTGCATTTTTTTAACCTCTAAAATTGATTAATTATATTCATGTATGCAAATGAGAAAAATCTGTAAGACCTAAAGATATCATTGGATTAAATTGTATGAATTTTAAAAAATCTGTTATCAGTATGAGACAGGATCTAAGAGTTATTGTTAACTCTGTGAAGTCATAAGCATAAAAATGTTATGTTTATAATGTGAAATTATTGTTATTGAACAAAACGTCTTTTCAAATATTTTTTTAAGTCTGCTATAATCTGAGAGAAAATATAAACTCTACTAATAAATTCTATTTGTCTCAACCCATTAATATGATATCAGTTAGAGTTGGAACAACTCTCATTAAGGCAATGAATATGATAGGGGCATCAGGATGGCTCAATCAGTTAAGCATCTGACTCTTGGTTTCTGCTTAGCTCATGATCTCGTGGTCATGATCTCACTGTTATGAGATCGAGCCCCACATCAGGCTCTGCACTGAGTTGAGCATGGAACCTCCTTGGGATTCTCTCTCCTCTCCTTTCGCCCCTCTCGACCTGCTCACATGCTGGCTCATTTTCTCTCTATCTCTCAAAAATAAACACATAAATAAATAAGATTTTTTTAAAAGTCATTGAATATCATAAAGGCAATACAAGGAAGAGCAACATGTAAACACAATTTACATGGACATTTCTTCTGAAAATAGTGCAATGATCATGTAAGATAAATAGATTTTCCTATTGTATAGGCAGAAGGCAACAAATTCTTCTTCCTTTAATAGAAATATGATGATTTTTTTAAAGATTTTATTTATTTATTTGACAGACAGAGATCACAAGTAGGCAGAGAGTCAGGCAGAGAGAGAGAGGGAAGCAGGCTCCCCGGCGAGCGGCGAGCCCGATGCGGGGCTCCATCCCAGGACCTTGGGATCAGAACCTGAGCTGAAGTCAGAGGCTTTAATCCCCTCAGCCACCCAGGTGCCCTAAAAGATGACTATTGACACAGTAAGTCTGGATAATCTGAAACATATTTCCTTGGAGCATCTTACTGGGAACTAGGTGGTTGACTCGGCACGGGAAAGCTGATGCTAAAGCCACTAAACGGAGCACTAAGCTGAAGTATTATTATTATTCAGTCACTGGAATTTAGGATAATTGGTTTTTTTAAATCTCAATATTTTTTAAGAAAACAAATAAATAAAACATTTAAATACATATACACTTCCAAGGGATATAGAATAATGTCAAGTGATAGTGGGCTTAAATATCAGAGAAAACAACAACAACAACAAAACAACAGTAGTAGAAATTCAGACAAACTCAAGAGTCTGTCTGATTTGACCAGACCATGTTCCCCAATTCCAGGAATCTTACTCAATAGCCTCATTTTTTAGGTAAGTGTTCTATACCATTTGATGGATAAAAAGAAAACAAAACACAAAACCTAAAAGACAACAAGATAAAACCAAACCAAAAATTAAAAAAAAAACAAACCTTGTGTTTTTCCAATGAAATGGTGCTATTTGAGACATAAATTAGAAGTGTATATAAATGTCGATATTCTTCTTAAGAAGGTGGACCTCTAGGGTCATTTTCTTAATGTTGTTCAATGTGATCTTCCTTTAATGGGAATTAAGGACATACTGGCCATTCACTAGCTATGTGTTATTATTGTCATTATGAATCCATTAGACACATTCAGGTGAGTTGAGTTACAGCCTTCTAACCAAATTCTCCTTCTCCTGCTTTTAGCATAGCATTTCATAGAATACAAATTATTTCTTATTTATTTTTGCCTATGGTAAAAATTCTAAGAAAATATAAAAGTCATCTCCGGTGCCCCAGATAGCAATAGAATTATTGGATGTAGTGAGCTTTAAGTTGTTGCATTTTGTCATTTATTAAAATAACCAGTAACACAGAGTTACATCTAATAAATTTAGTAGTAGTAGTTATTGAATCTAAAATATTCTACTCCAACTATAAAGTTGCATGCTGGGAGTAGGGTGGAACAAAGAGATCTAATGCTCAGTAAGAGTATGTAGTTCCTATTGTCTTCAGAAGCTTTATTTTCTTTCTTTAAAATGGCATAAAACATATGCGTATATACAGATGCTAGTTTGCAAAACAGAAGGTAGCATGATTGCAGTATATGTTATTTGAGTTTGAAAGTTAAACTTGGAATACTCTACCACATGGAAGGACCCAAATTAAAAGATATGACAAATAAGACTTTTATCTTAATAACCTTGGGAATATGAGCAACTTAACTTAATTCTTAGGCCCAAATTATAAATAAATTTACTCACATGAAACCTTCTATTACAGTTGGATATGTTATTTAAGTACTCATAATGATTTACACACACAGTAGATGAGCTAACAATGTTGGTATGAAATGTAGATAATTTTGCATTCAAATTACGCCAGCCTGTTTAAAATCTGAATTTATTGTTAACTTTGCCAGTGCAACTGTATTTTAATTATTGCGATGTCATACTAATGTTTGGAAAGAAGTTGTGAAAATAGTAGGAGGTGTTTCTGCTTGATATTTATTGAAATTGCCAACAGCAGTCTGCCAATCTATTAATCTTCTAGCATTTATCCATGAGGTATGAGAGGCTCAGTAAAAATATTTTCCCTAATATATATTTTTTAAACTTTTAAAAAGAACATGCTGTTTGGAATCTGTTGGTCACCAGATTTATCAACCATTTAGGAAAATGACCCCTTTCATGGCTCAATCAGAGTCTCATCTAAAATTCAGTAGAAATCTAAGACTTCAAGCGGCCATCCCACTCCTGTTTCCATGGGAATAGACTTCAGATCAGGAAAAAAAAATGGATGGGGTTAGGAGCTTTCAAATAATCATTCAAAATCATGATGAAGCTTTTAGAGCTTCTTTCTTAGGTGATTATTTTGTAGCCTCTTAACCCCTTTTTGCCGGTCTGTTTCCATGGAAATAAGACAAAAATGGCTGTCTAAGCCTCCAGGAGAGATTATTAGCATTCTTGTGGATTTCAGCTTTGGCTACAGTCTAGGCTGGGCAAGATTTTTTTTTTTTTAAATCAGTCTTACATATTAACATACACCATGTATATTCATTGTCCTTTTTCTTCATAACTTTCACTTTGAAAATTCCCTTCACAACTATATACCTATAATCAAGATCAAATTGATTGTGACATCACTGAAAAAGGCTTCAGTTTTACATTTTACTATATGAGCCAGGACATGTAGCTGCAGAGAATGTCAGAACTTTTCGACACCTGCAGAAAGAAACACTATTTAGTTACTGGACTCAGTGTCTGTCAGGTGTTGGTAGATAAGTAACAAAGGCGGTATACAAATTATTAAGCAACTAGTAAGGTACAGCACCAACTGATCAGAACAACTGGTTTGCACCAGTTAATTATCAGTTCTATTATGTAATAACCAATATGTTGTTGAACTAAAAACAGCCCTATATAAAAGACTAAGCATCATATCCAAATAAATTATCCAAAGTCAAAAACTGAGCTCCTATATAACTTAAAAAGGAGTTTACAAGAGAAACTTGGTAGAAATATTAGCAATCCGTCTTTAAAAATCAAAGTGCGTATGCTTGCATCATCTTTCAGATAAAGGTCACTTGAAAATCAAAATTATTCTTATTATTGAACACTTTATGCTAAATAAGAAAGAATATATCCATGGGTCTTTGACAGAACCTCTGGCAAGTTATCTTGTGTTGAATGTGAAAAAAATAACAGCATATCACATACATATTTTATCTGTCCTACCTTCTGAAATTCGCTGAACAGCTCAACCTACAATTTTTGCTAGGGGAAATCTTAAAGTTCTGATTGACTTCATAAAGTATGTTTATTCTTTAGAACTCTCTTATTTTTCTATAGTTGGGGCTTTTTACCCATTAGGTTTGTCTTCTGAATTTGAACTGAAAAAAGTAAATTTCAATTGGTAATTATCTGACTTAGGTAGATTCCTAATTTAAATTTAACAATAACTTACTATAGACACAAATCTTGATTGATGTTTTCTGTTAGTAGATTATAACAATAATGAAATAAAGCACCCTAATAATTTTTCAGACCATCATTCCTGCTCTCAAATGCAATTTGCCTTTCTTTACATCGTGGTTAAATACATTGCCCTTGACAGCAGAATTTGGCTTGCAGGGCTTCAGCCTCAGCTTGTTTGGGTAAATAAAGTTTACTGGAACACGGTCATACCCATTCTTGTGTTTGTTTGTTTGTTTTCAAAGACCTTATCTATTTACTTGAGAGAGAGAGAGAGAGAGAGAGCATGAGAAGGGGGAGGGTCAGAGGAAGAAGCAGACTCCGGCTGAGCAGGGAGCCCAATGTGGAACTCAATCTGAGGACTCCAGGACCACGACCCGAGCCAAAGACAGTCGCCCAACCCACTGAGCCCTCCAGGCGCCCCTGTATTGTTTTGTTTTTAAGTGTCTATGGCTGCTCACCTACCAAAAGGATGGAGTTGAGTAGTTTCTATGGAGACCACATCGCACAAAAAAGCCTATTTATTCTCTGGTCCTTTGAGCAAAAGTTTGCTGACATTTGCTCAAGGCTTTAATTGTAGAGTATACCATTTCTTTCTTTTTTAAAATTCTAAAAGCGGTCTATTAAAAATGGATAAAAATGTGGTTGCCTGGTGTCTATACTTACATCCATGAACTCCACATTGGCTTTGGGACCAGTCGTTTCATTAAGAATCTTAATAGCCACAGGAATCTTTACTGTTTCTCCTTCAGGTACCCAAATGCCCTTTGGGGGGAAGAAATCACATTAAATCCATATGAAGATATACAAATTTATACCAGAAACAAAATTCGATTTAACCACTCAATCTATTAATTTCTTAAAAAATAATTTAGAGGTTTTATATTCTTTTATTCAATCAACAAACATTTATCCAATACCTGTTGTATGTGTTACAAGTTACTTAGCAACTCTGTTGTCTCCTTTCATTATCTGAAGATGAATCATATATTTATTCTGCTTTCAAGGTGTTTACTACTACATTATAAAGCACTGCTATTATAAAATTCAATTTGTATGTGTGAAAAAGCTTTTCAATAGTGACAGAAATGAAATAAGATATAAATACTAGATTCAGATGATATAACAATTTCTTAAGACTTGGAGAACACTGTTCCAATTTTTGATCTTCCGTTGTCTCATTTGTAATTTAGAAGAGTGGGTTAAGTAATGTTGGAGGTTCTTTTCAGCCTTAATATTATCTAATTATTCTGCAACTAAAACAAATAAAGACACAAAAAAGCATATTCTCATGTTCTTGAACATTGGATTGGTTTAAAAATTAGTTTTCGAAGATGATTATTTAAGAATTAGTTTTCAAAGGCAAGTACTAGAGAGATCTGAGAACATATTAATTTGTCTTTATTATCAAATATTGTGTCTATGTTTGTCAAGGATTTTTATTATCTCTGAATATAAAATATTTATACTGGTCACTGCCAGTTCTCTCCTCCTACAAAAATATCATTATAACATTTGAATAGAATCTACACACTAGAAAGCATAAAGTAGGTGGAACTTGAGTCAAGTACAACATTAAGGTAAATAACAGCATTTCTGAGTAAACAACCATTTGAATTAGGACAATAATTTTGGTAAGGCATCAGGGGTGCATCAATTATCAAAGAATTTTTTTGAAGCATATTGTCCCAAACAAACACAGAAGCAAGAAAATATAAAATTTTAGCTTATTAGCCCTAACATCAAAAAAGTCCTCTTAGTCCAGTTTTAACATTAAAATGAAAGGGGGATAAAATTCTCTTATTCCTAAAGAGAACATCTCTAGTTTTTCTTAATATCAGTTGGTTCTAGTCATAAAAAAAATGTTTTTCATTTTGTACTTCTATGCCAAAACATATGTATTTGTGTTACTGAAAGTTGTAATAATATAAGAGGAGGCCTAATCATAAAAATCATTAAAAAGTGAGAATAATACAGAAAAAAAGGGCTTTAACCATTAGAAGGTGAAGTTAAGAGTTACATTCTTCTTAGAGTTAATAGGGAAATCTATGTGTCAAATTAAAAAAAAAAAAAAGCCAAGTTCCTTGTGGTATAATTTTTTTTTTTAACTATTAATGCAGAAATGGGGAGGAGGAAGCCCAAGATCCATAGGCTACATTTTCTAAGTGATGGTATGTAGGGTAGAGAACAGACTTACCATTATTCAATAAAGTAACCACAGGGGGTTACTTTATAAAGATAGAGCATCAATATTAAAATATTCCCAAAGTATACTTTTGAAATACGAATATAAATTCGGTGTGAATTAATTTGTACTGCTTTTTAAATAAGTATAGTCATTATTTTCTAGGCCTGACCAGAGAAAAATTCAACTACACTAATATCCATGGTATTATTTCAAATTTTTAATGCTTAAACACAGCATATCTCCAACCACGAGAAAAATCAACCAAGTAATTAGCTAAGCTAATATGCATTTCTGTGGTCAAGAGTAGTTCTTACCCATTTAAGACAATATGCCTCATAAGAACTAGTATGTTAATTAAAACAGCATCAACTGTAAATACTATAGGTATAAAATTGAAATGTACTTATGGACCTTTCAATACAAATAATTTCAATGAAGCTAGATGCTCATGGACAACAGGCAAATAGTTATTTATAATAAAAACATTTATAAAGCTTTATAAAGGTCTAAATGGGTAATTTTTCCCTGCTGAGGTCATTAGATCATATTTATTCTCAAGTTAAATGGTATCCATGATTTAAAATAAAATTCACTTTCCAGACCATATCATCTTTAAAATAAAAAGCTGATTATATGCTAGGAACAATCCAAATTGAGTTACCTTTGAAATGGAATTATTTCTAACATAATATAAATAGAAAAATAGGATAAGTCATATTTCTTTGAACATACAAATAATTTGAAAACTAGAAAGCACCAAGTCAGCTGAGAATAGTTTCTATTCAAATTAGGTGTTCAATTAATAATTTTGAGTTTAACTAAACAAAATATGCACACAAAGAGATTAAGAAATTTCTGCATTTAGGCCTGAGAATAAAATAATTTTATTTTAAAGAGATTAAATTATTTTTGGAACACTCAGGAGGGAAAATTAAGGTTTACATTCTAATTGTTAATATTTTTTGTTAAATAAACCGTTGTTTTAAGTAGAAAAAAAATGAACATTTTAAAGGGCAAAATTTCTAAGATCCAGTCTATTTTAACAGAAATGTTTGTAAAAACTGCAGGCTTGCATATAGCTTTAAGAAACCTATAAAACTGTCAAAGTAAAATTTGGGGAACTGTTCTAATAGACATCACAAGAAGGATTTAGCACTAACCCAGCAGTTTCTTACACTCGTTACTTACGTTAAACATAAATTTCACCACAATTAACCTTGGGCCTGGCCTCCGAATTGGTTTTATAATTAAGCTAAATAAGTAAACATGCAGATGACATTATCTGAACTTTGCCTTTCCAAAAATATCTCTCTTATTGGAAACCCATGATTTCACCTTTCCTTCTATCTAACCTGAATTTCAAAGAAAGTCACTTTTTAGTTTGCATATAATCGTGAGGACATCCAAACTGAAAAGTTTTCTGCTAAATCCTATTAACAGGTAGGCAAAAAAGTGGTTTTGGAACTAATCCTATCCTGTTAACAAATCAGCACATTTGTGTGGGTTCTAAAGAGATAGTGTCATTCTGATGGGGAGATGTGGGAATAAAAGGGCAGGAGAGAAGAAGAGCAAGGATTATGGCATATGCTCAGGCCTGTCTGGGATTCCATGGAGCACTGTGATGGGGAAGGAAAATGGGCTCAAGCTGTATATGTTAAGTAGGGACAAAATTTGCCAACATAAAAAGTGGATCAGAAGGGTATGGAAAGAAAGACTATATGCTGTGGTTCTTTGTGGCAGTTTCCTGCTTTCCCATACTAGTTTCCATCCCAGCTTGCTCAATGAAAATGAATAAATTCATTTATGCAGCAACTTCTCAATATGCTACTGGTTGTCCTCTCCGAATATTAAAAGGAAATTAGGTGAGCTAGAGCAATAAGTCTGGCTGTTACTTAACAGAAGTCTGAAACAAAAAATAACTGGTGGAATGGGTTATTTTTTTTACTTACCTTATAAACTGTTCCAAAAGCACCTGAGCCAAGCACTTTCACTCTTTTGAGCTCAGTTTCTTTCAAAATACGAAGTTGAGCTTGATTGGGTGCAGTACCACTGGGAGTTAAAGGTTCTACCAACTACGAAACAAAAAGAATACAGGTTCTGAAACTTTCAATTCCAGTCAATGCCTCTCCCTCTTCCTCTGCCTGATTCTCTCTCATAAATACAAAAAAATACACAGGCATACTTTCCTTGACAATTTTTTGTTATACGGATCACTCACTATTCCTCAGTCTATCCTTTCACTTCTCAAGATTTTTGTCTGGGTGAACACAAGTTACAATGTGCCTACTTTAGGCATATTAAGCTAAGAGATTCTCCTGCCCCCTCTCGCTTCCCCCCGCCCCCACATTTTTAAAGAAATTTAGGCTAATTAGGGGCTCCTGATCCTACTTTTTGAAGTTCTTCCAGTTTTGGTATCTGCAGCAAAGACTCAGATCTTAGTTATGTCCATGTACTCTGATATATCAAAGTTTTCTTTCTCGTTTTAGGAGACTCAATAAATAGAATCAGGAAAATAAAATCTAACTAGGAAGCCAGGACAAATGTGTCAGAAGAGAACAAAGTAAGTTAGCACTATGGCAATGCACCAGGACAGTACTGCTAAAATTCTCATGTACATTTGAATTACCCAAGGTTCTTGTGAAGATGCAGATTCTAATTCAGTAACTCTAAGGCTGCAGCTGAAATTTGCATTTTTGCAGAACTCCAGGTGTATTCTATGTACGATGATGGTCCTTGAACATGTTTTTATTTATTTATTTATTTATTTATTTTAAAGATTTTATTTTTTTATCTGACAGATAGAGATCACAAGTAGGCAGAGAGGCAGGCAGAGAGAGAGAGAGGGAAGCAGTCTCCTCGTTGAGCAGAGAGCCTGATGCAGGGCTCCATCCAAGGACCCTGAGATCACGACCTGAGCCAAAGGCAGAGGCTTTAACCCACTGAGCCACCCAGGTGCCTCGGTCCTTGAACACATTTTAAGCAGCAAGGCACTACAGTACTTTACAGATCAAATATTCTAAAATTCTATGAAATGATTCTAGATCCTAGGTAAATGCTATGGTATGCACAGGGATAAAATAGTCACCAGTGAGAAAACTTCATTAGTTTTGGCTTCCTGGAGGAGGAACACTTTAGAATTGGTCTTGAGGGGAGTGGATTCTTGGTTTTGGCTCGGGTCACTATCTCAGGGTCCTGAGATGGAGGCTGTGCTGGCTCTGAGCTCAGTGTGGTTTCTTTGGGATTTGCTCTTTCTTTGCGATTCTGCCCCTGCTTGCACTTTCTCTCTCTAAAATACATACATACAATCTTTAAAAAATATAAAATTGGTCTTGAGATAATAAAAATGGATTGACGTGGAGGAGGGTATTACCATTGTGAAGAACAGTTTGGACACCTTACCATGAAGAAGGACAAAGACATAAAATAGAATACAATAGGGTGTGGGACAGTCTGAAGGATGAGATTAGGGTGGGAAATACGAGATCATAAAGTTGTCTGGGTGTGGCCAAAAGGGATACGTTCAGATAATTTTAGATAAATAAAGGAATTAAGCTTTAAACTCAAACAAATAGCTTGTTCTCTCTCCCTCTTTTTTTTTTCTTTTTTTGAAGATTTTATTTGTTTGCCAGAGAGATCACAAGTAGGCAGGGGGGGTGGAAGCAGGCTCCCCACTGAGCAGAAAGCACAATGCAGGGCTCAAACCCAGGACCCTGAGATCATGACCGGAGCTGAAGGCAGAGGCTTAACCCACTGAGCCACCCAGGCACCCCAACATAAGGGAAGAATTAAAGGCAGCTCCTACTCAAATGGTCTTAAAACTATCCCAGTGTTTCTCAGTGTCTGTTTACAATGCTAAGTGCACCATGACCCTGTGTCTGGGTTATTATTATGCTTCTGTGAACGTAGTGGTCTACTTAAGTAGCTGAACAGAATCTTGAATATAGGTAAGTGTGGCAATACCAGGAATATGGAGATGATAAAAATTATCAATAAATTTGGGCTCTTGTCTAAAAGTTTAGACAACAAATATGCTTCTATCTCATTTTCAAATATATATATTTTAAAACGCATATAAAGTCACATAAAATAAATCTCAGAAAGAATTACAAAATCCTTTCTAAAATTGGAAAAGAAATCTCTGTCAGAGAATCTCCTTCTGCCAACTCTGCAGTGCAGAATTTGTTTATTAGATTTTGATATACACACTATATGTATATAATCAGGAACTTTAATGAATTATTTTTTAAAACCACATAAAAACTTATATAAATATCATATGCAAGATTGGGGACTAGATTTCAGTATTTTGGGCTATATATATTTAAAATATATGCTTTGGCATATAATATGCCATAAATCCGTATTTTGAAAACTTCACAATTCTACCTGCAGGTTTAGTCTTCAGCAATTTTCTTAGATCTCACTTAAAAATTTATACAAACACATTTTTCCAGGAATTTGAGAATGATAACTTTAGCAGAAGCATTGTTTCATTTTGCAAGCCAGTACGGTGGAAAGAGTGTCAAGTCTAAAATTGTAGGTTTGCACGCTACTACTGCCACTTACAGGCTGAGAAAGCAGTTTATCCCTCCTAACCCCTTATTTCACACCTGTGAAATAGGTACAGCAATAATTACCACAGAAGATTGTCAAAAGATGAAATGGGACGTAACATAGCTGGAAAACTTTGGAACATTGCCTGCCATATTGTAGGCACTGAATCTGTCACTCTTCAAGGGATAGGATCATGTCCCATTAACACTTTCTAATTACAGCATCTATCAAAGTACCAAGTTTACAGAGCATCTCGTAAGTGTATGTTGAAAAAAAATATTTTCTACTTTTATGCGTGTAACAGAAGACAGACGATTTGGAGCAATATGTTTTTGGAGAAGCATATTAACTCTAAGTACATTCCAACAATATATCATGCTTTAACAAGTTTTTCACATCTGAGACAGATTTCTAGCTTTAGTATTTAAGGATTTGAGTTGATCCTCTTAAGAATTCATCTTCTGTTTAGATGATAGAAAATCATAGTTATTTATTTTTACTGAGAGAGAGATGGGAATTCTACAATTATCTAATTTAGTGCTAAGCAATAACTTTTTATAAAAAATAGAGTCTGCTTCTAAAACCAATCAGTATGTGTTTATTTAGTAATGAGATGTCAGTTTGAAGGGCATTCCTAGAAAAGCACCATATTAAAAAAGAAAACAAACAAAACAATTATTTTTATAGCAATGGGACTTTCCGGCATGTAGTTAAGGGACAGAATTCTTTTCGTATTCATTCAATCACCTAAATGTGCACTGCTGTTCCAAGCCTTCAGTTCCCCTCCAACTCTAATTCACTTCACTTCTTAGAATTTTCTCCGTGACTGCCCCAAGCTGGCCATAAGGAAGAATTCTGCCTCTCGCATCCTAGCTAAACTGAAAATATGCACCGCACATGTGTTGTGTCCAAACTTGTACTCACATGTGCAAGATTGAAAATGATCAAGTTCATCTTTTATAAACATCCAGCTCAAGTAAAAATTACTACTATTTTTCTCATGTATATAACTGACTATAACTATAACTACTTGAACATCTCTATTGATAAGACAACCCATTCTAATTTTAGACAACTCTAATTCTTAGACATTCTTTCCTGCATATAACTAAAGTAGCTTCTTGAACATTTCACATGATCCTTCTACCTAGTTTCAACTTCTGGAAGAAAAGAGCTAAAATTTAATTCATTATCAGTTTGCAAAATTTATGAATGAATATTCTCATTCCTGTCAGTGTTAAGAGGAAAAGTAAGACTGTCACATTGACAGTGAGCAAAAAACAGATTCAGAGAAGGCTAAGTCTCGGAACAGAATTGCTCTGACTTGTTCAGACAGCCATGGATGTACGTATCAGGAGAAAGAAGGTAAGGCGCAAGTTGAGAAGGATGTGGTAATGCATAGTTTTCTGTAATTGTTTTCCCCCTATGACCCATACAGTGAAAACTATCACCTTGCATGCTAGAGAACTCAGGGTGGCAATATAAGAGAGATTATAATAATTTGTGGATAATTTACATATTCACAGTAACTAACATGCATTAAATGCTTCCCATAAATTCTGTGGTAAGGTCTGTGTGATTACAATAGGAAGCTTTATCCTGTAAGCTCAGCTTTTCACTACTGATATAATGGGACCAGGGACTGCCAATTTAATGACCCTAATTAAAGTATAAATAGCTTGACTATCTAGCTTTATTTTTTGAATCAGAAAAATTCTCTCTTTCTAACATTTTTCTAGTTCCACTGTTGAGATATCTTCTACTCAGTTGTTTTCTAGTTCTGCTACTGTAATATCCTAGGACTCTAGTGGGATTCCGCCTCGGAAAGAAACAGATAAGTCTTTTCAGTAAGATCTGTCATTCATCAGATAATCTTGACCCCTACAATTTGTCCTCCTTCGGGCATGAATCTGCCTTGACTACTTTTACTATATAGTCTGATTTTTCATCAACTCTGCGTAACATACTATGAACTCAGCATAGTTCATGGCAGGAAATTGAACTTAGTTTTCACCTGGATTAAAAAAGAGTATCATTTAAACCTTCTAAACCTAACAGAAGTCCCTCAACACACGGAGAACAAATAAACACCACACCTCTGTTTCCAGAAATCTTCTTAAGGCTCTTTTCTTTTTGATGCTCTTCCTTCTAACATAAACTGCAAATGTTAGGCCCACGATGACCAGGATGAAGAGCCCGCCGATGACTCCCGCTGCAATTAATGGAGTTCTGCCCACCAGAAGGAAAAAGGAGGAAAAAAAAAAGTAAGAAGAGAGACAAGACAGAGGGAGAAAGAGAGCACTTGTGTAATAAATACATTATCCACATATTCCAAGTCTTCTCAGTTAGAAGAAATACAAATAAAAATGCATTAGAACTGTCACAACATTTTGGGGGAAATAAAAACTATTTCCGCCTTCTGTTTTGCTTTGCGGTTTACATAATAAACCATGCACAGACAAATAATCTTTGGAGATGAGTGGCCACAGCATGCCATTCAACAACAACAACAACGACGACAACAAAATAACACTTGGTAATAGAATGAAGAACACATGCCAAAATGTTGATATATAAGCATTTTAAATTATTCTTATTTTACTTTTTCTGTAAATAAATGGAAATATATTTTAATAATATTGTTGTGGTATATAATATTATTTTCAACATTTTCTCTAAAGTAGGCTTTCTCAACAGTGGCACTATTGACATTTTGGGCTGGATGCTTGTTCACTACGGGGCAGTGTCGTATGCATTTGGGGGTTTTTTTTTGTTTTTTTTTTTAAAGATTTTATTTATTTATTTGACACAGAGAGATCACAAGTAGACAGGCAGGCAGAGAGAGAGAGAGAGAGGGAAGCAGGCTCGCTGCTGAGCAGAGAGCCCGATGCGGGACTCGATCCCAGGACCCTGAGATCATGACCTGAGCCGAAGGCAGCGGCTTAACCCACTGAGCCACCCAGGCGCCCCGCATTTGGGGGTTTTTATCAACATCCTTAGCCTCCCTCTACTGGAAGCCAATAGCACCCCATCCTCTAGTCATGATAATTTCTCTAGACACTGTCAAATGTCTGCCCAAATCACCCCCAACACTCCACCCCCTGCCTTGAGAACTACTGCTTTAAAGCAACAATGCATGGTCTGGAGATACATGAACGCCACAACTCTGGAGCATGAGGGTACCGGGAAGAGAGACGTGTTGACAAAAGTGCTGTTTCAAACTCTGGCTAGGCAACTGTACTGGGCTAAAGGGCAGGAAAAAGGTAAAGAATTGTCAGACAGGTTTTCAGAGTTAAAATGAGAGGAGTAATTATGATTATCAAAAGTGTGCCTAAGCATCATATACCCATAAAAGAGGTCTACACATTAAGTATTACATTAAAAGGGGGTTAGAAGAGATTCACTAGAGATTTATATATTCTTTTTTTTTAGAGACTTATATTCTTAAAGTGCTTCTCTAATACATTGTTAGCTAAGATACAATTTTGAAACTAAACACTTATTTTCTTCTAAGATAAATTTGTTTCCTTGCTTGAAAAGTAATATTTATGGTCTTAATTTCTTGTTCTAGAGTGGAGTAGTATCTATGAGCTTTCTGTGGCCAGAGCCTTGATGTATATTAATTTTATACATTATAGCAAATAGCCCAAAGTAAAACACATAGGTGTTACCTAATACATATTTGACCATGCAGCCATGACAGGGAAACTAAGAAAGCACTTCCTGAATGGCCATGCTTTCCATAGTAAAATATTTTATATCTTATATTCCTGTTTGCAGAAGAATCTACTCTGTACAGCTACATTCTTTTAGAAAAAAAAAATTACTCACTTTTGCAAAATAAACTTGTGCTCAAAGACACATCAGAAATAATGATAGTGGATGATCCTAAATAAAATTTTTAAATTTTAAACAGCTCTTGAAAAAAATCTGTATCACTCCTATAAATGAAGCTATGTCTTTTAAAGATTATGACTGTTATATTGCCATATAAAACTACAGAAAAACCTTAAGAAGTATTTCATCCTAAAGGTTGTTTCCTGACAGCTGAAAGTACTATAGCATTCTGGAATGTTGCTATAATTCAAATAGATTTTCCTAAATGGAATTTTATAAAGATATAAAAATCTATGCTGAGAAAATTAAACTGTAGTATGGACACAAACTCATCACTGTGATGTGTGTTGGCATATGTAAGATCGTATTTTTGAGCATGGCAGTTAAATATGTATTTCAAAAAATATTTTAAGTTTTCAGTCCAAGGCATAATTTTCAGTTTAAGTGCCTAACACATCCCTGAAAAAGCCATTACTACACAAAGGGTTGTATTTTTTTCTTCAATCCAATATTTTTATTGTGAAGGATTTATATATGACTGAGAATAGTGCCCAACACTTTGTTAATTGTAGATTGAACTAAACTCTAAACTTCCTCTGCTCATCTACTTTTCAAAAGAATAAGTGGCATGAATTTATGAAAATACATGTCAATGTCACTGTAAGTCAACAGAAAATGCTCAATTTTATTTTTGTTTGTTTTCCATTTTAAGAATAATCATTCCTAATAGAACAAAAGAAGACCTCTGCCTTCATTCCTTCCATTTAATTTGGATAGCTATCAATTGTCACGTCATTACTATTTAGTTAGGTCATGGCAATGCACATAAAATACTAAAAAACTCAACAGACAATAATTTCTATGTTTTTCTAGTTAGCATTTACATTCAATATTTTCCCATAACAGTTCCTTGGTTGATTTGCATTTCTTTACCATTTTTCTTCTCTTACCCCTCTGTAGGAATGATAGAGGTCCAAACAACCCGAATAAGCAAAGAACCAGAGTTTCTACACCTAAAAATTGTACACAAGTGTTTTGTTGGACTTTTTAAGTGGTCAAATTTTTCATATTTCAGTAGAATTTATCCTTGAAAAATAAATCATGAGCCACAAGTAAACCACCAGTCAAATTGAGAAGGGGAATATTCCAAAAGAAAACTTGTATGTTCCCTTTAATAAGTGAATATGAACAATAAGGTACTGGTTTTGATTAGAAAGACTTACTGGTCCTAACAACAATGTGTGAAATGCACTCCTGGACTGGACCTTAGTTTAGACAACCATTTGTATAGACATTTTTCAGGTAACTTGAAAAGTGTAGTTATGGATTAGGTAGTAGATGAGGTAGAAATGTACTGCCATGGGAAGATGAAGGCTAGAAATTTAAAAGATTGGGTTAGAAACAGTTGAATCTCAATGAAAGAAAAACCCATATATGCACGTGTATGTGCATAAGAATATCTAGAATATACAATAAGACACTAAACAGCACTTGTCTTTGGATAGTATGACTATAGTGTTATTTTGTATTTTCCTAATGGGCATTTTCTAATTTTATACAATGCATTTGTATTTCTTTTGAAATAAAAGTTGGTTAAAATTTAAGAGAAACATAGAAAAATAAATCACTGTTTAAAAATTTAGTTTTATAATAATGGCCTTGTTTTCCTTGATTGTTTACTTTGCATTTTTTCAATTAATTCATTTTGCTATCTCCTGTCCACTTTTACAATGCAAGTACTTCTGTAGATATTTTCTATTAGTTGTAGTTTAATGCATCTGAGACATTTACTACTCACTATGTTGTGTACAATTAATACTTTGCTTCATAAAACCAACCTAATCTGAAAAGTTCATACTACTTACACATTTCCTACTCTCAGCAATTTTGATGATCCCTAGATATTTGTAGGTGTAGGATAGATGCCCATTTTTTCCTCAGTTAATGCTTCAACTCTTTATGAGGACCCTTTGGATAAAAAAGGAGATAGTCACTTGGGTTGCTTTTTAAAAATTGCTGCATATCCTTCCTAGGTATAATGTTAGCTATTGACAACTAAGTTATATTTCTGAAACAAAGTGTTTCTTCTTACATGTGAATCAGAGTAACCTCTTAAAAGGCTGGGATATGACACTGTTTACAAGATCATAAAGTTCGAAGGCTAAGGGATCTGGAATACTGTCATTCCTTATCTGCTATAGGAGTACTGTTTGTTTGTTGTCATTTGTCTATATATTAAAAAGGGATGGGTCCCCTAAAATATAAAAGGACACTTCAAGTGCCAATTCCAAACTTAGATTAAAAGGATGTAATCAACTGATAATTTACCTTATTTTATGATTTGGAGACACTATAATAAAACAGATATTTTCCCACTATTCATAGAGATTAATATAATAAAGATTCTGAATCACAAATGAACTTGGTTCACTTATTTAAAAACATATAATTTAGTTTTCATAATTTCATTTAGAAGTTCAGAGACAACAGAATATATTATATTCTATTGCCTTGAATCCAATTATCTGTCTTAAACAATTATCTGTAAAAGAGCAGTGTCTTCCAAACTGTATTACTCATATAATAAGATACATTCTTAACATTTATTGCTGTATTTGAACCATGCTCTTCCTCACTGGAGAATAAAAAATATGCGAGAATACATGAAACCTGATTTTACAAACATCCAGATATTTTCCTTCATTGATCTGTTTCTTTCCAGATCAGGTCAGGAAAAAAAAAATGGTAGGAAAGTCAATACAACTTATGATTAAAACTCAGTGGTTCTAAAATTATTATACCATTTTCCATTAATGTCAAGGGCAGACTATCCTCCTAAAAATACACAGTGGTATTTTCTTTCAAATTGCACACTTAGTAAAATTGGTATTTTTGACTAATATAGTCATTGCAAAGAAGGCTACATCTATAAGATTCTTTCATAGATATATCACCAAATAAAAGGACTTTAATTTTAAAATATACATATACTTTTCTTTATTTTTTGAATACAGAATAATTTTCAATACAGATTAGAGAAACAACCTGATGTCCTATAAAACACCAATGGCATAATTTGCAACCAATAGTATGGCTTTAAATCACTGAGCTCCATATTTGGAAACTTTTAAATTAAATTAAATAATGTGGAGAAGAGTCTCAGGAGTCACTGGATTAGATTTAGAGTGGATTCACTATTTATGGGTACTGAAGGTTCAAGAGGAGTTTTTGTGTTTTGTTTTGTTTTAATTTAAATAGAAAGTAAAAACAAAAACAACAGGCTAGTCAGATAATTTTAACAGGGCATTTTTTTTAATAATAATCTTTAAGTAAAACGGCAAAATAGCATCTCTAACATTATTGTTTTTTGTTTACCTTTCAAATTCTGCATGGTTTTTTTCCTTAGAGTGGCATAATGTGCTGGAAAGAGGCTTGAGAGTCAGACCAATCTGAATTTTGATTGTATGTCTGCCTCTAACTGTTGTGAATGTAGTTCTATCAGATAACTCAGCTTAAATACATGTAAATACATTCTTCACCTAAGGTAAAACAAAATAAACACAGCAGGGAACTGTCTATTCTTTTTTACATTTCTGAGCTCTGATGACTTTGCCTCTAGATCCTACTGAATAAATAGAATTTAAAAATTAAATCAAATACCTTTAACCATTTGTGAGTCATATGCTTTACTTTGGTCAGAACAATCTATATTTGTGTCAGTGCAAATATCAATAGTACTCCACAAGACTCTCAAAAGCAGCCTTGGGGCACCAGGGTGGCTCAATGGGTCGGGCCTCTGCCTTTGGCTCAGGTCATGGTCTCAGGGTCCTGAGATCAAGCCCCACATGGGGCTCTCTGCTCAGCGGGGAGCCTGCCTCCCTCTCTCTGCCTGCTGCTCTGCATACTTGTGATCTCTCTCTGTCAAATAAATAAATAAAATCTTAAAAAAAAAAAAAAGCAGCCTTGTGTGAGCAATGAATCAAATGTTTACCTTAACTTTAGCCCAATTTAGAGAAACTAGGATACCTCAAGCTAACACGTCCTTACATATAACAGCTAACAAGTCTTCATATATAACACACATCTAAATGTGTGTGCACATATATACTTATACACATTTGTACAAGAGCCTATTAGTATGAACAGGGTTTACTTGCTAGGAAAGTAAATTAATCACTGCCTGTAATAATTATATATGTAACTTAAATGGATGTTTCACAAATTAGGGTCAGATGTTATGATTCTGTGTAGTCTTACATTTTCTTTAAAAAATATACTCGGGTAATAATGGCTATCATCTTGTACCCTGTCTTCCTTCTGAAAATCTTACAGTGGTGTTCAGACAAAAGTGTGAATCTGCCATGAACTACAGGTGAAATCTATCATCAGCAATGCACTCCATATTTCCTAATTTGCTCTTGCTATAAGAAAAATATAGTTGACCAGAAATATGTTGACTCCTCAATTAAAAAAAAAAAAGTTGATTCATTATTGAAAGAAAATTCTTAGAATCATTTGCCAACTATGATAAGGAACACGATTCTGGGAATGACATTTTCAATATTTTATTAGTTAAGTAAACAGTTTAAACATAGCAAAAGTTCTGCTCAAATAAGGGGAACATGAAATCTGACTGCCATCAGGTATGGGGCACCTGGCTGGCTCAGTCAGAAGAGGTACAACTCTTGATCTTGGGGGTCATATGTTTGTGCCCTGCATTGGGCACAGAGATTACTTAAATAAAACCTAAAAAAATAAAATAAAATAAAGACTACCATCAGCTATTCATGAGTTTTATAGTGCATATAGCATCACTAACAATTCCCTTTATTTTCAATAGGAAATAATATAAGACAAATGAAAATATTAAAGACATTTTGTTCAGATATAGAAAACATTCTTTTTATAGAGGTAAATCCGAGACTTATTTGGTCCTATATACTACCCTTAAATTAAAAAAAAAAAAGTTTGTCTCCCTTTCTGAACACTATATCAAAAACCAATGATGTACTACTATATGTTCGCTAACTGAACATAATAATAAAAATAAATAGACTAAACTTTTTACTCTAAGAATAGCTGAATATTTTTAACTGAAACTTATTTTTATATATACTGTGTATTTTCACTATAATTATGTAATGTAGATCTTATAACCCCCATATAAAATAAAAAGAAACAAACTCGGGAGAAAAATTAAGACATCTAGATAAGGTCAAACATAATAGTAATGCTAACATTTTACATCTTGGGATCTTAAGTCCATTAATTTTTCAGCTATATTATGTTGTCTCTTTCCAAGTTTGACTTGCTAGAATTGGTTTTTAAGGTAGATTGACAATTCAACATATTTTTCTTCAATATCTTTTTGAAAGTAGAGACTAAAAAATGCACATAAATTTATTTAGGGGTTCTAATAGACTTTTTGATTTTATATTTAGTTATATCTTACTATTGTAATTCTCAGTGGACTATCGTTTTATCTGTCTTGCTATGCTCATTGTGGTTTTAGTTTATTAAATCCTTTATGTCTTTATGGAAAATTTTAGGTGACCTTATTCTTTAATTAGCTTCATTTTATTATCTCAATGAGAAAACACTTAAGAGGATTTTTTTGGCTTATTAAAAAAAAACGTGGATTTCCCTTAAAAAAAAAAAAAGGCAAAGACAAGCAGTATCTATCATTCTAGTTACAGTGCCTACTCACTGTTTGTTCAGTCTTCCCTAAAGAGGTTCAGATTTGATACAAGAGACCTTGAAACACTAGGAAACATGGAAATTCCCCAGAAGACATTTTAAGTGTTACTGCCTAGGGCAAGGACAACCACATTAGTGTGTGTGTGTGTGTGTGTTTTCCCCATCTCCTCCTGCAAACTGTGCTTATGGTAACCCAGAGTTCTACCTGCTCTATAAATATGACACATCTTTTCTTTTTGAGCAAATATAAGTGATTTGGGTCAGACTCTGAGGTAGACATCAGTTGACAGTTACAGTTTTTACTTGATGACACCTAGGGTATTACAGTATATCTCTACCCTTTGATTAGAATTATGGAGTCCTCTATTACATCCTAAATGTAACAAAAATGTAAGTGCTGAAGCAAATGAATCACAGAATACTCCGCCTCTTTCTTTCTAAGCAGATTTGATTGTCTTCAAGTGATAAATTTTTCCCAGTATTTTAAAACTATGTGAATATTACAGATTATTCAATAAAGCAGTGCTATAGAGTATTTCAGTAGAGATTTTACCATTAAAGCAATATGTAAATATTCTCTGGATTCTTTTACCTCTAGGATTAGCCTCTGAGAAAAATTTCTAATGGTTTCACGTAATTTCTTCCTTCTCTGTATTCTATTAGTAATTTCATCCTTCTATCTATGGGTTTTGTTTGCTTGTTACAATTTTTCAGGTAGTATATATACTTGTAGATTTGATTTTGGGGACAGACATTCTTATGCTTAAAGACACCATTCTGAGGATATATATAATCCATTTATGAATTTTTTCAGCTTTATTGAAGTAAAATGAAAAATATGGATTTCTACACAGAGAGCTGAAAGGGAATTAGACTAGAAATAATTTTTTTTCAATAGGTTCTTCTAAGAACGTAGCTGAATTTTTGGCACCTAGATTTTTTTCATACTTTATACCTATTAGACAATATCAGCAATGTCTGTATTAGTATAGCACTTTTATGATCATCTGTATAGGTGTATATAGAAATGTATTTAATGCCACAAACAGAATATTTTAATTTTTTTAATGATTAAGAACATTTAATTACAATGTTCTACTAAGTATTTTATCCTATTACCTATTCACTATATAGATACAGTAATCTGCGGCAATATGCAAAAGGATTAAAAAATTGAGGATAAACCTTTTACAACTTCAGTGGTGATTCCTATAAAAACTGTTTAATATGCTAAGGAATTTATTAGTTTTATAATAGAGTAGATAATAGTACATAAATACAACTATAAAAAGGAAAGTGGGGGAGGTTGGTACCATTCTTTGTTCCCATATGTTAAGATTTTTCTTCACTTCAAAATCCCCAGTATTCTAAGCACTGTAACTACAGATACCTGTGTTGTTAACAGACATGACATTCTATTGGTAAATTACCTCTTCTTTATCTATCAAAGCACTAGGTGGTACATTTGTGTCAGGTTTATTGAGCACAGTTACATAATACAGATTAAAGCAGCCCCATTTTCAGAGGATTCACAAACCAAAATTTTAAGTAATGATTTGACTTGTTCTCTTTGTATACAATTTTGTACATAAAACATCTTAAAAAATTTAATATGCTTTTCAGACACTCCAATTCTTGCATTAGACTAAAAAGTTTTTAAAAACACAAAAAGGAAGTAAGGAAATGTCTTTCTTCAGAAATATCACTCCTTTTAATTTAGATGAAATATTTGTCACATTTTTTGCCCTGCTGGGCAGCCTTATTTCCTTTTGAGGGACCTCCAAAAGTTCTCAGAGGAATTGGCAGCCTGCATAAATTCTTAAGATTTGGATTAAATGAGATGGGGGGAGACTTTGAGAAGCAGGTACAGTCATGGGGAAGACGCCAGGATTTGGAATATCCATGTAATGTCATTGAAATTTCTTGCACAGTTAAATAATAAAGCTACTTTTACTGTATGTTTTATGTGAGTATGTCAAATAATTCTACCAACATAATGGATTATGTGTGATGAATCTGAGGTAGGTTGTACAACTTGCCTAAGGTCAAAAGCATCCTAAGATAATGGTCAGAATTTAAATCTTGGCATGTTTTGCTCCAAAGCTTCTCTATTCCATTAACATATGAATGCATGAGTATATTACATCAGTGGAACAGAAGAGAGAGTCCAGAAATAAACCCACGCTTTTATGGTCCATTTTTTTATAACAAAGGAACCACGTAATAAAATGGGGAAAGGACAGTATCGTCAATAAATGATATTGGGAAAATGGCACATCCAGATGCCAAAGAATGAAACTGGACCATTATCTTATACCACACACACAAAATAACTCAAAATGAATTAAAGACTTGAATGTAAGAGACTGGAAACCACAAAACTCCTGGGGTGGGGGGGGAAACAGGTGGTAAACTCCTCGATATAAATCTTGGCAATGATATTTTGGATTTGACACCACAAAGAAAGGAAATAAAAGCAAAAATCAACAAGTGGGTCTACTGCAAGCTAAAAAGCTTTTTTACAACAAAAGAAACTGAAAAAAATGAAAAGGCAACTTGCTGAATGAGAGAGAATATTTGCAAATTATCACTGATAATGAGTTAATACCTAAAATATAAGAAGAATTAATACAACTCAAATTTAAAAATCCATTTAAAAAAATGGGCAGAGAGTCTAAATACACATGTTCCCAAAAAAAGATATAGAGGAGTCCAACGGGTACATGAGAAGATGTTCAACATCTTTAATCATTAGGGAAATGTCAATTAAAACCACACTGAGATATTATGTCATATCAGTTAGAATGACAATTATCAAAAAGTCACAAAATAACAAATTTTTACAAAAATGCAGAGAAAAGGAAACTCTTTCTCCACTGTTAATGGGAATATAAAATGGGGTAGCCATTAAGGAAAACAGTATGAAAGTTTCTCAAAAGATTAAAAATAGAGCTACTATATGATAAAGCAATCCCACTTCTGGATATTCATTTAAAGAAAATGAAAATGTTAATTCATAAAGATACATGTACATCCATGTTTACTGCAGCATTACTTATAATAACCAAGATATGCAAACAATGTACGTGCCCTTCAATACATGAATAGGTAAAGAAGATGCCACACACACACACACACACACACACACACACACACACAGAGGAATATTACTCAGCCATCAGAAGGAATGAAATCTTGCCATTTATGACAATCAGATGAACCTTGAAAGAATTATGCTAAGTGAACCAAGTCAGATAGAAAAAGACTATGCCATATGGTATCACTTAGATGTGGAATCTAAAACAAAAACAAACAAACAAACAAGGCAACAATAAAAAATGAGCTTAGCGATACAAAAAACAGATTCAGATTCGTAGTTGCCAGTTATAGAAGAATGGGGGATGTGAAATGGGTAAAGTGTTAGGAGTCAAATGTACAAATTTACAGTTTTAAATAACTCATGGGTGTGTAATACACAGCATGGTGACTATAGTTAATAATACTGTATTGTATATTTGAAAGTTGTTAAAAGAGTAAATCTTAAAATTCCTCATTACAAGAAGAAATAATTTAGTAACTATATATGTTACTAGACTTATTGCTGTGATCATTTGGCAATAATACAAATATTGAATCATATTGTATCTTGGAAGCTAATATGCTTACCAGTTCTATCTCAAAAAATGTCAAAAGAAATGTTTAGAAATAAACAATTTATAGGATTTTTCTCCTTTTAAATAAGAGTAATAAACATTATAAAAGGTAGTATTTTAGAATTTCAGGTACTTGAAAAATAAAAAGAGCACACATACAAAATAGTTTAGAAAGATTATTCTGGCAACAAGTTGTAAGGTAGACAAGAAGGGAAAAGAAGTTTTCAAGACTAGTTAACTATTTCAAAAGTCCTCTTCAGTGACAATGAGGCGCAGACTGGGGAAGTATACAGGACAAGACAGAAAAGTATCCCAGCAGTAGAAATGTTAAAAAGTACAAAGTCAACAGTGATTGTAGACAATCACTGTTAGACAATCACTGTTGAGAGACAAAGGAGTGGTCACTCCGGTGAATGGAAGGCTGATGATGGCACTCATTCACATGGGAAAATCAGGAGAAAGACAATATTTGGAAGGGATAGTGTTGAGTTCTTCTGATCTATGGACTTGACGTCCTGAAGGGTATACAAGTGTATTATCATCATTTAAATATACTTTCAAATTTCTCTATCCACTTGTTTCCCCTCTAATTTCAGGACATATACCTGTGTTGATTTTATTTATATCTCTATCTTTTTAATTAAAGAAAAACACAGAGGGGCGCCTGGGTGGCTCAGTGGGTTAAAGCCTCTGCCTTCGGCTCAGGTCATGATCCCAGAGTCCTGGGATCGAGCCCCGCATCGGGCTCTCTGCTCTGCGGGGAGCCTGTTTCCTCCTCTCTCTCTGCCTGCCTCTCTGCCTACTTGTGATCTCTGTCTGTCAAATAAATAAATAAAATCTTTAAAAAAAATTAAAGAAAGACACAGATAACATAATGTCATTTCCTTTGGAGTTTTTCAATACTTTATTTTTTCCCTGGGAATTCTAAACATGCAGAGGATGAAAAGCATGATTCCTGAGAGCTTTTTTCTTTTCATTTCCCTCCCTCTCTTTTTCCTTTTGCTTCCCTGAGAGATTATTTTATATGGTTTGATTTCTCTCATTAAGGTGGATTCTGCCATTTCAAAGTTTTTGTTCATATATTTTTACTGACCTTTTGAGACCAATCATTTGCAAGCATTACACAGTTTTAAAAAGTTTAATACATTTAAAAATCCTGTTCACACTCTTGTACCTAGGCATCCTTACCTGAGTAACACAGGTTGGAGTCACATGACTTCGTAAGCCTAGATGGAGCCCTGGTGGCATCCCCTTTTTGGAGAATTTAAAGTGTGGTGTTAAAAATTAAAACTTTTGAGTTCTTCAGTGGAAAAGATAGTTAAACATACCTATTCTCAAAGAGGTCATTTCATATTTTTGTGTGGGTGATCTGGTAATTTTCATAGGAACAACATACGCTCCAGATATAATGTACTAAGTGCTGATTAATGGCCTCAATTTTATTGCCGTCTCTGTGACATAATTCATTCCATTTTGCTATTATATTTACAAGAGTATCTCTCCTTAGCACTCCATGTCTCTTTTCTATATTCCCAGACTAAATGTGATTTCATTATTTATAATTATTCCTCTCAGATTATTTTTTTAAAATTTCCCAGTAAATTATAAGCCTCATGAGGGTAGGAACCATTATTTCTACTTTTTTATTGCTCTTTACCTTAGACTGACATTCTCTAAAAACCTCTCAATAATTATCATTAAATTAATCAAATAGCACATGAGATATTTAGGTGATAGTATATTTAAGGCAGATGCAATTATTCTACTTGATGAGACTTTTCAGTATTTGGGGACGGCTGTGGAAATATAATTTTTTTCATTTATTTTCTAAATAGTCATCTGTAATTGCACATTTCATTTACAATCTCTTGATTCTTGAACTGATTCCCATCACATTTTTATTCTCTACCTTTCCACTAAATCAGCTCTTGTCAAAGTTACTAATGGTTTCCTTATTGTCAAATCAGTCATTTCTTAGACCTAATCTTAACCAATCACTTAGCAACATTTCATATGAGTGATCACGTTCCCTTTCTTAAAACACTTGAATTCCATCACACCACTTTTCTCTAGTCTTTGTTGGTCTGGCCAGTTCTTTTCATTCATTTTTGTTGCTTTGTCCTTCTCTGACCTCTAAATATGGAAGTGTCCCAGGACATAAACAACGGATTTCTTCACTTCTTCACTACTTCCTAGAGATATCATCAATCTCTTTAACTATGTAATGATAAGCAGATTTATATCTGCAGTGGAGATCTCTCCTGTGAATTCAGGTACAGCTGACCTTTGAACAACACAGAGGTTAGGGTCACTCACTCCCTCTGCACTGTGAAAAATCCATGTATAGTTTCGACTCCCCCAAAACTTGCCTACTAATAGCCTCTTGTTGACCAGAAGCCTTACCAATAACATAAACAGTCAGTTAACACACATTTTGTATTACATGTATTATATACTATATCCTTATGCTAAAGTAAGCTAGAGAAAAGAAAACTGCTATGCAGAAAATCAGAAGGAAGAGAAAATACATTTTTAGTACTGTACTATTAAAAAAAATCCACATGTAAGTGGAACAGCAGAGTCCAAACCTACATTGTTCAAGGACTGTATATCCAATTACCTACTTGACTTTTCTACTTAGATATCTAACTCCCAGCTTCAGCAATTCCAAAATTAACTTTCATTTCAACACCCTTTCCCCCCCCAAAAGAGTATTACCTGCTTCTCCCTGATTCTCTCTTATTTTGGCAAATGGCAATTTTATCTTTCCATTTCCCTCCATATTCCACAAAATTCAAGCTAACAAAAAGTTTACAAACACATAATCAGATTCTTGCTTGTTATTACAAGCCTATTATGAGCATTTCTTCTTTCCTTAGGTATAATCTATCACTTCAAGGGCAAGTATTCATTATTTCTAATATATAACATTTACTTCTAATATATCCCATGGGATACACTGACTTCTAGTTTAATTTGCCTCATCTAGGAGTTCTAGAATAAAGTTATACTTTTAAGGTCTTTATTTACAAGAACAGTGTAAAACTTTCAAATAACTTTAGGGGTAAATGGCTATGTGTACATATTCAGAGCTTAAAGGTAAAATAATTGTATTTCTATTTTTAAAAGTAAAAATATAAGCTTTTTAAGTGCTGGAGCTGTGTCTCAGTCATCTTTATACTTCTTTGGAGGCCAGTTTATTGTCGCTTAAAAAGAAGCACTAAATAAATAACTGTTGCATGAATAAATAACTCAATGAATGGCGTACTTATATAAATATTTACATACTGTTTTATGTTAAGCTAACTCTTAAAAGAACATAAATTTTTAACAGTTTAAGCTAACTCTTAAAAGAACATCAATTTTTAACAGTTTAAGAGCTTCCTACATATTTTTAAACTTAAAAAAATAATTGGAAAATATTTCTAATGAAAAGAAAATAGGAAGAGGTATTTATTTAATGCTCTTATGAAGCTTATACATGTTTAATATTTGCTTATTCCTGATTTCAAAGTGTTGACAGAATAGCATTTTCTCCAAAAAGTGGTAAAGCTAACCCTTAGACCAGTTGTTATTCTTGTTTGCCTGTTTTAGTTTAGTTCATCTCTCTACCTCCCCCATACTGAGTCAAAGTCCCTGGTTGATTAACCCAACTGTCATTCTTCACCCCGCGCTCCCGAACATCTTCAAATCTACTGATTGTTAAAAAGCTAAATAAATTCCCCATTCTCTGTGCACCTTGGTATGAATATATAACAAATTTCTGACCAAGGGAGGAAAGCAAAATTTTGCAAAAGGAATTCTGAGATCGAACAGGTACAGCTGATTAAACCTGTATAAGAAAATGACCCTTATGTTCCTTATCTGTGAAGACAAAGGGAACACCTCCAGCACTTCTAGACTTCCATATTTTAAAGACTAACTCACACAACTATTTGCTCAAACCATTAATGTCAGGTTTTATTTTACTTGTAATCAACTAGCCCCTAACCGAAAAAGGAACTATGTTTAGATTTTCCATGTTTTCTTTCTTTTCTTGCATTGAACTGTCAAATGCATTATCCCAAGATAATCAGATTTTTAAAAACAAAAGATGAAACAAATAGACTTTCCCTTTCCAGAAAACAGTTAAGAACGCTGGGACTTCTATTACGTCTGCTTGGTTATCATAGTCTCTTATTTACTAGGCTGTACCTACATGTCTTGAGTGAACTCTTTTTGGGGGAGTGGGGGAATGTCTTACACTTTTACAAGTAACACTAAGTAGAAGCTTGTAACGCTTCCTCAAAAATGTAGTTTCTGAGATGTATTATAATGAACAGCACAACATGTTCACTGCCATCTGTTTTCAAATAATGGTAAAGTTCAAAAGTGGTAAGATGTTTTCTTAACTTAAAAACCTCAAACAAATATCCTATGGGATGGTCAACAAAGAGAAGATGAAGAAAACAGTGTTCTTCATTAGCATTTAACTTGGCAAAACACTAATATCCAATTTCTCTAATTCCTGGGTCCATAGTAGTTTGGAAGTAATCCAAGGGGAAAAATGAGAGGGGGAGACTGTTTCTGTCTATCTCTTTGAAAATACTCTACAGAAGGCTTGGAGAAAAGACAAATCCTCTTCACAAAAACTTTTGGTCATTGCATCCCACTTTTTAGCACAGGATGGTTTGCTTCTGTATTCTAAGGGGAGTATTATTGTGACTAAGTTCACAAAAATGTGTTTTAAAGCATCTAATAACAATGTTTAGCAATATAATGCCTATTTAAACTTATATAAATGCCTAATCTCTAATTAGAATGCATTAATTATGGAGAAGTCCATTTTTTTTCTAAAGCCATTGCTTAGAAGAGTTTATGATTTTTCAGATGTTCTGGATACAGATTTAGAACCACCAGATTTTATATATATATACACAAAATCCACACACACACACACATACATACACACACACACACACACACACACACACACACATGCAGATATATGTGTATATATATATGTAAATCTAGGTCAATTCAAGCAATAATGAAATAATATAAAAGCAAAGCAATCTTATACTTTGTCTGAAACCATTTCATTTAAATATAAAAGAAATCATTACTACTGGGGAAAACAAACATACACATCTACATGAACCAGATTGTCTTCCTAGCTAGAATATTAATTTTTTAATTTATTATTTATTTTTATATTATTTAATTATGTATACTACTAACAGTAGCTCATATTTTATGTTATTTATTGCTTTGGACATCTAGAAGAGGATATTTTGATATTTCTTTGTTTTATAAATGGTTATTATGGAAATAATCTAAAAGTAGTATGGATTAGACATATTATTCCTTTTACATTTCCTGACTGATGCATTTCTACAAACTTTTATGTTCTACAAACTAAACATCTTTATTTTCCATCTGGAATATTACCTAGGCAAATGCCTTACCTTTACTTATAATCATGCCATCCAAGTTCATGCAAAATTTCAGGTTTTCTTAGGGCAAGAAGAGAGAACAAGAGATAGTAGTAAATAGTCCCTAACTTCACTCTCTGACACTGAGTTGGTTGTTGAAGAACACTATTACCTCTTCTTGAGAACATCTTGGGATCACTAAGTATATTAGTACTTTAGATACTGGCAAAACAATAAAAAACACAAAACAATCTAAGGAACACAACTATAAATTTAAGATTGTATGCAACAGGCACCAATTTGTAAAATCCATGCCAGTTATTCATTATTATCAAGTAATGATAGTAAGTAAAGTAGAGCAAGAACAAAAGAGAGGAAGAAAGTGAGATAGATAGAAAAAAAGGGAGAAACCCTTTGAACAAATACAGCCTTAGTATTTTATAAAAAGGTTTAAACATTACTATGACTTACTAAGTTATTGTTAGCTTTATTTATTATTTCAAAACTATATAGGATCAATATCATCCTACTGAATTGTTGAAATATTAAAGATCTATATATGTATATCTCTCCATCTTGGATTACTTAAAACCAATTAGGAAATCAACAAACTTTGAAAGAAGGTTAAAGTTCCTTATCTGTTAAGTCCTCTCTATAACATGATTGATGGTACCATAGAGAAAACAATAAACTTATTAGAAGATATTTCTAAGTCATGCAGTCCTTGGCAACTTTTGGGCAAAGATTTTCAACCATACTTTAATGGAACACATCTGATTTTGGATAGGTATAAAAATGATTTGCTATAAAATTATATATGTATATATTATAAATACACGGAAACAAAATGAGACTGTAACACAAATATTTCCTAACTCAAATGTTTAGTTCTGTAATTTTTAATGTGTTGCCTATTTTGACTTTTTTGAACCATGATTAGATAATTTGAATGATAAAATTTAATATTCCCACGTATTTTAGTTGATACCTACCTAAATACACTTTTTATAATGCTAGACACACACACACACACACACACACATACACACACACACACACACGTTATTTCCTAATTTGTAAAAAGCACCAAATTAGGAATGGCCTATTTTTAAATACAGGCTTGGTGGCAAATCAATGCTAGGGAAAATAATGCAACCATAAAAAGAAGGAGTTACAGCTCTTGATCTGGAAAGCTGCCCATACTCTTTCATTGTGAGCCAAATAACCTGCTGAGCAATGTGTGGACTCTGTTCCCATAACTGTGAACAAAGAAAACCTTTAATATTGTGTATATGTACTAGTATATGGATAAAGGTGTGGAAGGATAAACATACATATATACACACATATGTCTATATGTAATACATTGAGAATGTGTTTTGTAATTTTAAATTGCATTTTAACATGTATTGAAGACAATAATTCATCTTAAAGAAAAACAAGAAGAAGGAAAAAAAAATACCTAAATTAAAGCTGGTGAGTTTTAACCAAGAAGATGATGAATCCTACCTTTACTTGCTTTAGATTTAAAAGAGAGGCATATAAAACAAATGGGTAACACAAGAATCATTGCTTGAGGATAAATTTAGACACATCAGTATAATCAAACCCAAAGATATTTTGTGTAAGGGACTATTCATCATCATTCCTTACTTAAGAGCATTTAAAAAAATGAAATAGGAAAAATATGTCAGTGTGATTTCCTGATATATTAAAGTTCTGTACCTGCACAATTGCACACACACACACACACAAACTGATGATGTTTGTAGTAATGATGTAATTTGGAGTAATTATTATATATCAGCATATTGCAATTATCACTACAGATATTGAAATCTATTAATTTCTCAGAACACATACAGGATGCTGTTAGATTCTGATTAAATATTTAACAGTCTTCTAATTTAATGAGTCCAGAGTCTCTGAGAGCAAACCACAACCTGTTATTTTCCATGCAAAAAATAAAATAGGGTGACCTTCAGTTGAATACATGTAAAGCAACCCATTGCAAATTATTGATGATTTGAGAATGAGTAACAGAATTTTTTTTTAAAGCATACAGACACACTTGAACAATGTTTTTATATTTGTTTTGTGTTTCTGTTTTTAGGCATTTGTAATATTTAATAGTTTGGGATTCCTTTTGACAAAAAGAAAGTCACAAATGGGACACAATTTGTTTAACTTATCCCTTATCAGGCAACAATTTTCTTTTCTTTTCTTTTCTTTTTTAATTTGACAGACGGAGATCACAAGTAGGCAGAGAGGCAGGCAGAGAGAGAGGGGGGAAGCAGGCTCCCTGCTGAGCAGGGAGCCCGATGTGGAGCTCGATCCTAGGACCCTGAGACCATGATCTGAGCAGAAGGCAGAGGCTTTAACCCGCTGGCGTCCCAGGCAACAATTTTCTTATTTCCAATTTTTCACAGTTTGCAAATGAGGGTACAATGAATACTCTCAGTGGATATGTAAACATATCTGTATACATTTGTGAAGTGGACCCATAGTTCTCAAAATAAGATTGCTAAATCAGGCATATCACTAAATTTCTATAAAAATCATTAGAATCATCAACACTTGATAAGAAATTAAATATGTTGATTTTAACAGTTTTTAAAACATTCTATTGGAAACACTCCAACCTATTGCTCCAGGACAGCAGAAGGAAGAAGAATGTACTGAAAATAACAGTATTGACAGGAGAGAGAGGTGCCTGGCTGGCTCAGTCAGTGGAGCATGCAGCTCTTGATCTCAGGGTTGTGAGTTCGAGCCCCACACTGGGTGTAACAAAATATTTTAAATGCAAAATATTAGCACAGTTTATATTTGAATTTAATATTTCAAACCATCACTGCACACACACACACACACACACACACACGCTAAAACATAGCTTCCTCTTTCTTGGCAAGATGCCTTTACAACTTCAGAGAGAATATAGAACTTTAAAACAGAAACTCCCTCAGCCTTTGTCTACCTATCTGCATCTTTCTCTGTCTTCTCTTTATTCTCTCCCAATAAAATGGTGGCAAGGGTTTTGATCACCATGTAATCCGTTCACATTTCCTTTGTCTCTAATTCTAGCATTTTCAGGAGAGTGCTATGATTGATGATTTCTCTCTCCTGCGTCTCCAACCTTCCACTCTTTACAGGGTCTTCCAAAACAGACTCAGATTTCAACCATCTTCAAGTAACTTTCTCTTGATAATATTCCCTCTCCAACTATTTCCCTCTCTCCTTTCCTTCACATATAGACTTCCCAAAAGAGATAAACACTTGACTCTGTATTTCCATATTTTTTATTCACTTTGATTCTATGTCTATGTTTGGAAAGGCTTCTATGTTGTGAGCGGCTCTCCTAGAGCGAGTTGAGCAGGTGGTAGCAAAGGCTCCCTGGTCCTCGGTCGGAGGGCACTCATGGCTAATCCCCTGGGCTCGTTAAGGCCCTGTTGTTTGCCTTAAGATTATTCTCCCATGTTCTGCTGTCATTCCGAAAGCGGACCTTGTGGTCTACCCTGCAGCTGCATTTTCTATAATTATGACTGACACATCCTGTACATGAGACATGTCTCATCTTTGCGCAAAAATGCTGTGGTAATCACTTATGAAACAGAAATATGCTATGGTAATCACTTATGAAACAGATTATAAGAGTATGTGCTTAATAAAGAACTTTGTCACTTGCGTCAATCAGCCTGGTGTCCCTCGCGTGTTCTTTGCATTCCCTTTCCCCCGGGACTCTCCCTCTTTTTCCCCTTTCTTTTCCCCTTGCTGTTTGTCGTGCGGGCACGACACTTCTATATTTGTACATTAAATTTCCCATTTAGCATCATTTGGATCTGTCAAAATCACCCCAAATTTAATATACCCTCAAATAAGTTCACATTGAGTTTAGTACCCTTCTACTGTGCCACATCTCCATTACTGTTATCAACATTCATTCTACTTTGCAAGCCAGAATAATAAGTTTCTTCTTTTAATTACTTCATACCCAGTTAATCCCTAAGCCCAGTTAATTATTTTAAATTCTAAGTATTTGTTGAATCTTCCCACTTCTCCCCATTATCTGAGTTTATCTAACTTCCTGGCTTCCCAATTCCCTAATTATTCACCTCCAGTAGTCTCAGTTACCCATTCCCATTCATTCTACTAGCTGTATATAGATAGATAGATAGATAGATAGATAGATAGACAGACAGACAGACAGATTAGTAACCATATCACTTCCAGAGTCTTTATTTCAATAAAGATAGATAAGTAACCATATAACCATACAGATAGATAGATAGATAGATAGATAGATAGATAGCTTAGTAACCATATCACTTCCAGAGTCTTTATTTCAATAAAGATAGATAAGTAACCATATCACTTCCAGAGTCTCTACTTTCAGTTTATTTCAAGCACTCTACTTTTCAGTTTGACTACAATGGTATCCCTAATTCAACAGTGTGTGATGGTACTGGGATACACAGCCATTGATCTTACCATGTTTTCATTGTACATCAGCCTCCCTTATAAACCAATTTTTCTTATTATTCAACTTAGTTTTTATGACTCTTTGCTGTTATCAATTGTTCTTCACATAGCCTTAACGCAATGGTCTCTATCTTCTGTCTTAAGTACTCACCTGGCAAAACTTCAACCCTGGGTAAACCCACATTTCCAGGTACCCATGGACAATCATAGCATAGCTGAATTAAGCATCACAATGCTAACTGGAATCGTTCTAATTTATGACTAGAAATCTTCAGTGGACCTTCAGCACTACTAGCATTACTGTACTTCTAGGACGATGTACTTCTACTTTTGATAGACTATTAAATCTTCTCTTTCCTAAAATTCCCAATATTGCCTCCCATACTCTAGGCTAAGATGATGACATCATCTTATTTTTCCTTCAAAAAGAGGATAACCTGTGAATTGCCTCATTTTCTCACCATCAAATCCAGTATCTACCTGCATATTTCCCTATATACTCTAAATCCTTTCCAGTTATAATGGGTGTACAATCTCTGCTTCTTTCTTTGACCAACTTCTTCACTTTAGTACTGGATTCCATCAATTCTGAAAAATAAAGAAAATCTTGCCTGCAGTTGTTCATTGTATCCTGAAATATAACTTTCTTCCTTATTTTGAATCATTCCTACCAGTTTATAAATATGTTACAATGTTTTCCAACTTAAGTAAAACAAATAAAAAAACCCACTTTCTCTTGATTTCATATTCAACCCTTCCTTATAGCATCTCAGTCACCTCTGTTCTTTAGCTTCCAGCATGCTTTTTTTTTTTTTTTTTTTTTGGCTTTCCTTCTATCCCTAATCCCTCTGCCTCAGTCTCCTTTGTTATGTATTTTCTCTTCTCTTTTGCTCTTTAAATAATGGAGTATCTTTAGGCTCATTGCTTAGTTTTCTCATATGATTGGTGTGGAAGGATAAACATACATATATATATATATACCCCTGAGATATATACACATATCTCAGTGTATGTGTATACTTTTTGCTTGTGGAATTTCATCCAATGTTATGGATTTAAATATTACTGATGACTCAGACCCCACTCTTGAACGAACTGCAGAGTATTGTAATTTTATGCCCAGGAGAAATTCTCACTCAGATATCAAATAAACATCTCAAGCTTATTATAACCCAAAAATAATCTTTATTTTTTTTCATAAAGTATTTTCCCACTTCCTTCTGAGTCTTCATTTTAATTTATGACATCACCTTTCACCCACTTACTCAAGTCAAAAACCCAAGGGTCATTGTTTATATTTTTCTTTTCCTTACAACAACCATACAATCCAATCTATTTACAATTTTCTTCATAGTAAATATATAATTATAAACTATTTTTTCTCTTCTACTCTACTGTAAATTTCATGATATTAGGGATTATGTTAATTTTCTCTTCATTCTCTCCTTAGTTATTAACATAGAGTAAAAAAAAAAAAAACAGTAAATACAATGAATGTTTACTGACTGGTTACTGTTGTGTAGCATATAGGAAAGAGTGGGGTTTCTTCTTTGTTTTATCCTTTCAAAAAACAAGTAAATATGATATATTTGACTCTATCAACAGTGGGAAAAATTTTAGCAGAAATCATTTTCCACCTTGTTAAACAGAACGAAGTGATACACAATCTAGGATTCATACTCTATCATCTGAACTCATTGCTACTCCCAATCTACCCTCCCCCACCCCACACATCCTATGGTATGAACGAGGGAGGAATATCTAAAAGTAAAGCCTGATAAAGTCCACCACTCTATAATCTGTTATTTTATTGCTGAGTGTCAATAAAATTTTGATTCTTATTTCCACCCTTAGTAGGTGAGTCTGGGGGCAACAGCATTATGGAATTAGTGTCAGGTCTGATGGAAGTAGTTCTCATATGGAAACACGGTAGTTTTAACAAATCTCTCCAGAATTACAAGTAACTGTCACTTTAGAAAAGATTTCTAAAAATTGATCCTATATTTATTAATAAGTTTCTTAGATTGGTCACTGGTATATTAAAATCTATATATATTTACGTTATATTACCATTACACAGGCTTATATCCTTAGGTCATGGGAAGCACTGCACTATCACGACCAAGCAATGCCAGATGTATTAAACTAAAATGTGCTCTGTGAGGACAAGCAATATAAAATCCTATACATTGGAGGAAGGCCGAATAGGTAAAAGTTGGGACTAAAAGAAAGATAATGAGTAAAATTGTGTAAGTAGGCTATAAGATATTCAATGGTCCTCATCATAGGAATAGCTGTTAACTGTTCTTCCATTTGGTAATCAGCCTAGTAGAAAGAAAGAAATGTGGTTCTTAGAATCAATCAGACACACTGAAGCTCAAATTTTTGACCTGACACTACTAAGTAAGTGATCTTTGGTAAATTGCTTAATTACTCTGAACCTGTTTCTTCATTTGTAAAATGATAATGGTAATAATTATTTTTATAGGCTTACCATGAAAATAGATGTGATAATGTAGCGCACCTAATAGATACATATTAGGATTTTTTTCTTTTAAAGAATGGCAAAAATAAGCTCTAAATCTGAGAAGATTTTAGAAAAAGCCACACTATTCTGGGAAAAATAACAAGAATTGGTTTTGGTTTCGTTTGATTTGGCACTTTGATTTTCCCATTGGTCCTTTCTATCTTGGTGCATAGGACAATGGTGTTATCCATTCTGGGATTTCAATTTGGGACTTGAACTTTGGTATGTAGAATCCAGAGGTTCAAGAATGAAGATGCTTTGGAAAAAAATTTTCTTTGTTCATTGAAAAAAAAAATTCTTTTTCACTTCAACAAGTAAACTTTTTATGGTAAGAGGTTTTTGTTATTGCTGTTCTATTTTTACTCTACTAAAAGCAACTATAATTATTCCATAAATGACTCAAGCATATGGAATGCTTTACTCTGGGCAATCGAACAGAATGCCATAAAAATTGCAATGGCTACAAGCATTCAGAAGTTTATTAGAGGTGGGTTTCCCTTTCCTTATCATTCATTCTTTAGTACTGAGTTACTGTGAAATTGCAATGAAATTATAACACTTTGCATTTGAGGGAGGATGGTAGAGGAGAATGAAATCACTGTGAGGAATTTCGTTGGTAAATCAAAGAGCTCTCTGTTAATTAGCTCCTGCCTACAACATAGTATGGAAAAATAATTGTATGTTTATGAAAGAATGATTAGGTAGGGAATGTGTTGAGGTAATAAGAAAAAAGCACAAAGAGAGCAATTTGAGTTAATATCTACCCATCATTTTATGTAACCACATCACAGGAGGGGGTCCCAGTTAATTAGATTCCTTTCGTTAAATAGGAAATATGAAAAAAACAAAAGATACCTAGTGTCTAATACAATGTATACCTAAGTTATATGGGGGATAATTTTGATTCTTTTCTGGATATATATATGGCAGGCATAAAAATAGAAACTTTGACTTAAACTTAAAAAAATCTTTCTGCTTAAATGTTCTTTTGACACAAAAATTGAAACAATATTTTAATAGAAACATTCGTTACAAAATGCAATTTTAAGAGAATTTGCACAATATAATTCCAAATCCATTCAATCAATAGTATTTGGCTATATGGATGGGAAGGCATTACCTTACGACTTTCAGTAATTTACTGATAATTTTTGTGTGAGATGTTAGTAGGGGACCAAGTCAGATGCTATTTTTTACATAGATAGGCGATAGATAAATAGATAGATAGACATGGTTCTAAATATAGATATATAAAACTTGTTTAATATATTTATTTCTTAGTTCTTTGAAAGAATGAAGTTACTTTCTCTTTATTGGGAATTATATGGTTCATTTTGCCATACCTGCTACTTTTTTCACTTCCTCTGCATATGTCAAAACATCTCTGAATGTACTATCTACAGAAATGTTTGCAAGAGGTTTGTATTTTTAGTTGGATGCAATTTAGATGGCTCTTAGTTGAGAAGGTTTTTGTTAGAAGTGAGTGTTATGAGATAGAATTTAACACTGCCTGTCTACTAAAATCCCAATTAAAAGTCCTGTGTAATACTGATAACATACCTATACCCCTGAATTGTATTTTATAAGAAAATAATGCCAGGGTCATATCTTGGAATAGCACCTGCAAAGCACTTTTGAAACTGTAAATATTTATCTAAAGAAAGGGGCAGAGGCTTCAGGAACATATTTCACTCATTTGCTTTCATTTTTAATAAAAAAAATAAAACTACTGGACAGTCAGTAATGAATTCAATGAAGCTTAAGATGCTGTGAGATCATAGAGTATAAGCAGTCCTGTTATCTTTACAAATCAGCAATTAATAATTATAAAATATTATAATTTCTATACCAGAGAAAGATGCTTACAGGCAAGAGTGAAAAAATTATTCATAATGGATCAGTCAACCCACTGAATTTTTTAACTGACCTTTAACTAGTGTGATCAACATCTTACAGTTCAATAATTCTATGTTTAGATTTTTTTTTTATCACAGTTCTAAAGTCAATGCTCTTAAAAGTCTCTTTTGACTTTCAACCTTAATTGTGACTTTTTCTGGGCACATTTTTACAGTTAGCAGCTTTGAGTATAATATTAATGTTTCTAGGATCCGTAAAAGCTTTGGTAACAATGTGTGGACGTTTTGATAAAAAACAGAGTCACTAATGCAATCTTATGCCACTACTCTGTTTTATTTAAAGCAACCACGTGCAACTATACGAACAGTAATTAACAACTCTTGAGCAGTTTTGCTCTTGTCTTGAAATGCTTTGATAATTTTTGGTATTTTATATATACTGGAAACCGTGGGACACAAATCAGCTGGAAAAGAAGAAACTCACACACTCTCCTTCACCTCTTTGAACTCTCTTAAATTCAAAAGTAAATTTAATACACAGAATGTGGGGGACTGAGGATAGACTTATAATAAAAAGCCTCAGTACTTTTATTTATTGGACTTAAGGATCATAACACAACTGCCACTCATCTAAGGAAACCATCTATGGGCTGTTTTGACCATTTGATATGGACGTAAGTTATGAACTAAGTTCCTTGAGGGCAAAACAAACAAAGAAAAAAGATTGTTCCATTTGTGAAAGTGGTGCCAAGAATATCACATCATCTCTCTCATATATCACACATGGGTCACACTGCTAAAGGATAAACTGTTAGTGACCTCTTAGGTAATAACCACTATACCATAAAATAGAAGTGTGATATGGGCATTAAAATGTGACAGGAATATAAAACGTTTCAAATATCTGACTATATGAGATTTAAAGAATTAAACTGATTTCAGTTACCTTATTTAGTATTGTAAAGCATCTAGAATAATTGAATTAGAGCAAATAGCCAGATAAAAATTTTTGAAACGTTAGCCAGTAGTTTTCATAATTTCTGTCACAAATTCAAAAAAAGAATTACTAGTTTAGATTTTGGATTGCTAACTAATATAAAGAAATGTTTTGCTTATTGAGATGGACAAATGTGGGCCCTGATGGAGGAGAGACTAAGATTATAAAAATGCTTTCGATATATATTTGACAAAGAAACTAAAGTAGAATAGAACTGGACACTCTGTTCTATCACAATCTATATGAAAATAGCTTGTGTGAAAGCTCAAAGAAATACCATAAAAAGAATAATAAATTAAAACTTGTTGAACATATTTCTTTATAAGATTCTTGATGAAAAAGGGAGAACAGCAAAGGTAAATGCTATTTTTAAGGCATTTAATTCAGATAAGGAGAGTATGACGAAGTTTGGAAATTCAAGTATTATTTTCATATTATAGGAGACAACAGGAAAAAAAAAATCTTTCCCATCCTATGCAATCTTCCTGGAAGAAATTCCAGCAGCAGCCTCTAGGGTAAACGGAGTGTGGAAAACCAATTCACAAATTGAAGGCTTGGGAAAGAATAACACTGCTTAGAAAATGAAAGTCGATCAAGATTGGAAACATTTCACCTGTTTTCATTTAAATCTTCAATCTTTTTTCCTGCTGGTTTAGGAAACAGAATACAACATAATGGGGCAGCAGGGAGTAAGAATTCTAAATATTTCGAAAAGGCCACATTGCCATGTTCGATGCAATTTTCTGTGACTAAAAGAAAACTAGGTATTTGGGTAATCTCCCAGTTAAAACATGGTTCAGGAAACTGAAAATAGTTGTTGTCAGCCATGTGTTTTATCCCCCATTATGTAAGATTTACTTTAATCAATTAAAACAGAAGCTTAAAAAAACTATCACAGAAATTAAAAATGGAAAATGAACTGAAATATTACTAGACTGGTCCCCTGCTTTCATTCAATGTGTACCTTTCAGAGAGCTAAGCATTTACTGCAATAATAAGAATGCGAAAAAAAAGTTACATGTTACTTACACTTCTCATCCAATCCATGACAAAATACTCTGTGCTCATAAACACTTTTCCAAGGTGTCCAAGTTAAATATTTCATGTCAATTCCAAATTGACTTATAAACAGCTTGTGATAAGTCAACTAATTCTGACAAGTCAACACAACTGAAGGAGAGTCACACTGCTTTAAATTTAAGTTCAAAAGAGTTATTAAGTAAAGATATCCAGAGTTTCTAAAAGGAACAATTAGCTCCTTACTACCAATTTTTTTGAAATCATTATACTTAGAAGTGTGATACAAAATTTAAATGCTTAAAAGCTGAGAAATTTTGATATGTCAATTTTTTAGTCACTGAACTACTGGATTTATGCCCTACTGATAATAAAATACCAGTAGAACATAACCTCATGAGACTTCCAAGAAGATTACATTCCCAATATTTCAACTAGACACATGACTACCACCAATGGACACATATTTAGATAAGAGCTCCTGTACATTTAATCCTCATACCAATCATATGAGGTATAAGAATTTCCATTTTATTTATTTTTTTTTTAAAGATTTTTATTTATTTATTTGTCAGAGAGAGAGAGAGAGAGCAAGAGCGAGCACAGGCAGACAGAGAGGCAGGCAGAGACAGAGAGAGAAGCAGGCTCCCTGCGGAGCACGGAGCCCGATGTGGGACTCGATCCCAGGACGCTGGGATCATGACCTGAGCCGAAGGCAGCCGCTTAACCAACTGAGCCACCCAGGCGTCCCAAGAATTTCCATTTTAAAAATTACCATTATCATCCCCATTTTACAGATAAGAAATATGATAGTGCAAATACCTGAACCCAGGCCTTCAAATTCAAAAACTTCTGCTCTTTACCTGTACAAAGGCCTGCAGGTGAAATTTCTTGGGAGTGATGGGCTGAATTTTACTATCTACCCTCTGTTACCAGACCTGGTTACCTAATTGTGACACAGCTAATCTGAATTGCGTATTAGTCTGAGACTCTAGGGAATGGCCTAAGAACCTAGGCAAGTAATAGGACTGAAAATTCCCAAGCTACTTTTGTTTAAATGTTGAAAATATTAAATCTATAATAAGATACACTATGATTTTGAGCATTGAAAACCACTAATGATCTACCACTATGGTTTTAACCCTTTCTCTGTCTCTGCATACGTCTCTAACTATGACATGCTGCCGTCCATACCAGTGGCCCTCATTAGGGCAGTGATTTTTAAGGTGAAGAAAGAAATATCCTTCCTTCCATCAAGGGACCCGCCATAAGGGGTAGAGTGACTTGGAGAGATTTTTCCCTTCCCTCTGGGAGTTATGTTCCCCCATCCCCAACATTTAAAATCCTTGTTACATAGCAAAATAATAAATCACATTTACTTTGATTTATCTGGGCAAGACACTATTCTATGGACTCAACCTAACCTCACAGCAAATTTATAAACTATACTAAGATTCCTATTTTACATAAAAAGAAAGTAAGTCTCAGATAATTGAAAGCACTTACCCAAGGTTAAATATCTAAAAATTACAGAGCCTTGCTTTGCACCTATAAAAGCTGATTCCAAAGATTAATCACCGCTCAATCACCCACATTATAATGCCTCTCCTTAGTTGGCTGGAATATTATAAGAAAGTCATTGAATCAAATGTGGAAACACTCTTCAAAATGGTATTACAGTGACTTCACCAAAGTCTCAGGGAGGAAAATTATTTTATAAATACAGGAACAATCTAAAATGTATCTTGGTTTATAAAACTGAACTTTGGGCCTTAGGCACTCTCTCTTTCTCTCTCTTTAGCCAATTTTTTCCATACTTTTAAACTTTGCTCTAAATAACTGTATTAACTAGTCTGAGTTGATCCCAAATGCCAAAGTGCCACTGTTGTATAAATCATTTATGTCTACAGCACCCTTTTGAAAAAGAATTTAAATAACGTGTTAATAAGACATATCACTTATTTTATTATTCTAAAAATTTTTAAAGGCTAAATATCATATAAGTGAAAAATATGACTAAATTTAATGACAGAGATGAACCTCATAATTACAATGTTTAACAAAAGAGGCCAGATACAAAGAACATATATGTATGATTCAATTTACATAAAGTACAAAAACAGGCAAATTGGTGTTAGCATTCAGGACAATAGTTACCCTTGGAATGGGGCACAAGGGTGTTTCTGTCTCTGGTACTATTCTGTTTCTTGATCTAGCTGATGGTTACATAAATGTGTCATTTAGAGAAATTCATTGAGTTTTATACCTTTATTTTGTGTACTTTTACACTATGTATGTTAAATTTGAATTTTAAAAAATTACATCAAAAAGGAATACTTTATCCCAAGCTGTCATTCCGCTCTTTGTAATTTAGCACTACTTTCTCTTTTTCAAAAGAGACGATTAATTTGCTTCATAAAGTAAACAAGGAGCACCTGGGTGGTTCAGTCAGTTAAACGTCTGAGTTTAAATTCAGTTTAAACAGTTAAACTTCTGCTCAGGTCATGATCTCAGGGTTATGAGATTTAGCTCTGCATTGGGCTTCATCCTTAACAGGGAGTTTGCTTGAGATTCTCTCTCTCCCTCTACCTCTACTCCTCCCCTACTTAAGTTCATGCACATGTATTTTCTCTCTCAAATAAAGTCTTTTTTTTTTCTTTTTTTAAGATTTTATTTATTTGGCAGAGATCACAAGTAGGCAGAGAGGCAGGCAGAGAGAGAAAGAGGGAAGCAGGATCCCTGGCGAGCAGAGAGCCGATGCGGGGCTTGATTCCAGGACCCTGGGATCATGACCCGAGTCGAAGACAGAGGCTTTAACTCACTGAGCCACCCAGGTGCCCCAAATAAATAAACTGTCTTAAAGTAAAGGAAATCAAACAATATTTCTACATAACATTGTAAAGTTACTTTTCCTAAATATGTTTTTAAAGCCGTATTTATTGAGATATAAATTATAGACACCAAAATTCATCCTTTTAATGTACTGAACCATGACACTTGACAAGCACATACATTTGTGTACCCATCACCAAGGTCAAGATATAGAATAATTCCATCAGTGCCCCAAATTCCCTCATGTCCTTTGCAACACTGCCACTGGCAACACTGACCAATTTCCTGTTACTACAGTTTTGCCTTTTTCAGAATGCTATACAAATGGAATCATCTGGTATGTATTCTTTCAAGTCTAGTTTCCTTCACTTAGCATAATGCATTTGAGATCCATCCATGTTTTGCATATGTCATTGGTTTCTTTCTTTCTTTCTTTCTATTGCTGAATAGCATTATAGCTTCGGCTATATGTAATATAGCTTTGGCTATAGCACAACCAAAGAACATTTGATAGTCTCTAGGTTTTGAATAAAGATGGTATAAACGTTCACGCATAGGTTTTTGTATGAATCTGAGTGATAGATTTTGTTTTTTCTTAATTCCAACTTGTACCTTCACCTGCACAAAGTATTTCCTATAGTGCCTTTAGTCTATGGTAATTCTGATGCCTAGAGAATAAACCAACCAGCTCAAAATAATATAAAATCAGAAAATGAATCAAATTAAGCAAGAAACAGCTTACAAAAACAGATCAACTTTCACAAATTCCTCTCTTAAAAATATTTCTTTTTGCAGTAAGCACAAAATCAATAAGAAATATTCTATAAAATTCTAGATTAATAAATCAAAATCCTGTCTAAATTGTATAGTTAAAATTCAAAGACACTACTAATTTGGATTCTAAAAGTATAACAAATAAAGACAAGGGGGTTAAGGAATGTGGTTTGAAAAGTAGCATTGTGTGCTTATTTCATAACACCCTAATTTAACATATTATAAATTTCACCCAACCGGTTAGTATTTTTTATCCATGATAATTTGGAAAGGATTTGAGTGACAAAATGGAAACATGGTGGATGTTACCTAGCATGTTGTGGTAAAGTGGAATGGCCCGTCCAAGGATAATAAATGCAGTCATGACTAGTGGGACCGCTACACCTGCAGGCAATTACAGAACAGAAAACATCATTCTCCATTCACAGTGGCATGCACACACATGCACCAGTGCTCACACAAGGAGCCTTGGAGGAAGAACATGGGAAGCAAGCACACCAAGTACCTATCCATCAGGCCGATGCAGTCTTCAATACTTGAGCCTATGCACCTGCAGAAGATCCAAATTAAAAAATACAAGGAAAGAAAAATCAGTCATTTTTTAAAAAAAGAATCACCAAGATAAACCTAATTATTTCAAATTCTTAATAACAGTTTTTAGACAATTTTGGAACACTCTGAATTTAAACCCAGTGAGAAGATTATTGCTTGATGGATACAGAGAAGTAAGTTGCCAATACCACCTAATGGAATGCAAAGAAACATGTCCACAGTAAAGGAAATTGTACCCTGTTTCTGTGGATAACTTCCAAGCCCATATAACTCACTTCTAATACCTTTAATTCATTTGCATCATTCATGAGTATATGTCTTGCTGAATAACATGATATTTCAAAAGCTGTAATTGGTTTCATGTATACAGTTTCTTCCAAAAGGACTTAAGCTTAAGTAAAACTAAAATCAATAAAAAAGGAAACATGAGCTATTCAGTACAATATAATAACCTAATGTTAATGCTCATTAAAGATTGATTATGGCAGAAAATGAGTTAACATGTTTTAATGCTATTCTTATGGATACTTTACATAATCACATTATTCCACTCCTTGGTTGTGACTGTTTTTAAAACATATTTATCTGTAAACATGAATTCATTTAAAAAGCAAATTAACTGGTTTCACCACATTCCAGTTTATCTTGACACTCTCTTTTAAAAGAGCAGACAAACAGAAATAGGTTTTTAAACTGCCATCATATTTAACTGAAACAATAACAAATAAATAAATACTCTCCAAGGAAATGAATACACCAAGAACCAGGTCAGTAAAGAATTTACTGAGATCAACATCTAAGTGGAATCATAAAAGTATACAAAATCCTAATGTACAGTCCCTAGAATTGCATTTTGAAGTATTATGGAAATATTGCTTCTCCCATCTTCCAATGGCCTTAAATTGGATTTCTTTCCCTTCTCTCTCATCAAATTCATATAGCCCCAGTGCATTATCAAGATTCCCTCTACAACTATGATTTATAGAACTGTCTCATTCTGCTGATCACAATTTTTTCCCAAACTCTAATTCTAAAACTGAAAAAGAAGCTGAAGTTAAAATCACCGTATAATGAAATAATAAGGTGCTTGTGTATAAGGCCAGACTGCCCATTATATCTTTAGATAACTCTTACCATTGGTGAACTAATATAACTATGTATAATGATAATTAAGTCACTGTTTCCTTGCTTCACCAAAGGTGCTATAACATTAGTACTAGGTAGAAAAATGTTTTCTTTTTGAGGAAAAAAATTCAATATACAGAAATATAGAGAACACATCATGAAAAAAGTATTTTAAAAAAGCAAATGAGAAATAAAAATATTAATTTGTAGCACATAGCATTGAATTAATATTATAATCCAAAACGGAAATGATTTTTAAAATGGAAAAAGTAACTAGTAAAAATGATTTCAAATTGTCTTATATTGTTTTCTTTTTATTTTATTCTGAAGAACTTATTTTTTTCTAGGTTCCAATTATATCTTCTTCAAAATGCTTTTTTATACAGTATTGCCATTTTGTAAAATTGTCTGCTTCTTATTTCCAAGTAGATATACACTGAAAAGCTATGATTAGTTTACAATCGGTGTCTTTATAATAACATTTGAAAGATAAAATATTTGAAAGTGAAATTCAACTTGAGGGTAAAGTGTGAATAATGAAAGATCTTTATTCATCCATTATTTAAAAAAGAACTGTTTGCATGCCTACTAAGTGTTGCTACTCTTCTAGGAGCTGGAGGGGGAAAAAAAGATGAATTAGACAGTTTTCCTGCTTTTAATGAGCTTACAATTTAATGAAGGAGACAGATGCATAACCAGATGTATACTGTATAATGTGATAAATATAATAAGAGACATGAAAGAGTGGCTTAAGGGAGCATGGCAGAGGGATGCTTAGCTTCAGAAATTCATGGTAATCCTCATGGAGAAGACAAGATGCTGAAGTTCAGGGTGCTGAGAACCAGAGTTGGAGTAGCAGTGATTTCTAAGAGGTAAGGAACAGCAGGAATAAAAGCATAGATCTGAGGCAATGTAGAGTGCACATAATTCTGAGTAGTCAGGAAGCAAAACATGAGGCAACAGGGAGAGGTAAAAGAGCGGGATCATTATACAGGAGTCAGAATTTGAAGCTATTTGCTTAGGGGCAAACTTACTGGAGAACCACTGCAAGGTTTCAAAGAAGTAATGGATTTATGACATTTGTGTTTTACACGGACCTCTGCCCTGTGAAGTCTGGTCAGGTGGGATCCGCGTAGATTCCTCTGGCACAGAGACTGTTTTAGTCTATGTAAGATGAAAAAGGATTAAACTTGGGAAATGGCAACTAGGACAGAGGCAGGGGGTGAGATTCAAGAAATAACCTTGAAAAGTATAGAGGGAAAAAGAGAAGCTGATGGCTCATCTGATGAGAGAAGAGGAAGAGTCAGAGGAATTAAACATGACTCAAACGTCCATCAGTGAGAATAGTAATACCATCAGTGAGAGAATGCAAGAGGGGGAACAACTCTGTGTGTGTGTGTGTGTGTGTGTGTGTGTGTGTGTGTGTGTGTGTGTGTTGGAGGGAGGAGGGTTTGGTAGTTTCAGTTTTATGTATCTAGTGTGGTTGTCCTGCCTTTGGGTAAGAAATGTTCCTTGCCAACTGGAAAGAGGGGCCTGTAGTGGTGGGGCAATGATCAGTGGTGATCAAGATAGCTGAAGAAAGATCTATAAAGCGAGAAAAGAGGAGCCTGAGACTGAAACCCAAGGAACTCCAATAACCAATAAATGACCCAAGATAACCTCCTATGCCAGAAGCATGAGAAAATATAATTGAGCATGAAATCAGATAATTGCAGCATTGTGGGAGCCAAATCATGAGAAACTTCAGGAAATGGGGTAATTGTCAACAATCAAATGCAAAGAGAGGTCTCATCAAATAAGAACCACTGAGAACATTTTAGTTCTCATTGTTGAGGTCACCAAAATTTTGGCTCCTCTGAGTCAAGAAACAAATTGGACATAAGAGAATAGAGGCAAGGGAAAAGGGAGGTGAGTACTGAGGGGGCAGGATGTAGGGTCAGGAAAGTTCGTTGAGTGGATTGTGTAGGATATTTGAGATTTAAACATATTTACAAATGGAAGATGAAAGCAAAAATGGAAGACAAAGAATAAGGGTAAGGCTGAAGAGGCCCCATCTTTTCTAACTACAAGTATCTATTTAAAGATGTGTACTCTATTTCAACTATTTTGACTTTATTTAGAGCTTTATTAACTATCACTTGCAATTTATATTGTTTCAGCAAGATCACAGAATAATGGAAACATTAAATTTTTGAAGAGCCAAAATCCCAAATATGAGATCCAAAAAGGATAAGAAATAATGTAACACTCTACAAAATTAGTGGTACAAAGTAAAAACTTTACAGGAAAATCAGAAACCATAACATGTCAATAAAAATATCTGGAATTCTGAAGACCAAGATGTGTCGAACATTTGCCATTACTTACTGATATATAAGTGCTTTGATGTACTCATGTATCTAACATTGTTGAGATATTTTAACAAAATCTTATTTTTTTGGAATTTTGAAATGGAGGAATATTTTAAAATTTTGGAATGGAGGAATATTTTAAAACTTCAATTAAAAGAGTATAGATAAAAATTTCACTCTTCTTTCCTTCTATCAGTGAAAAATTTTTCAGTATATAAATTTAAAAATATAAAAAGGGTCGATAAGAGGGGCGCCTGGGTGGCTCAGTGGGTTAAAGCCGCTGCCTTTCGCTCAGGTCATGATCCCAGGGTCCTGGGATCGAGCCCTGCATCAGGCTCTCTGCTTGGCAGGGAGCCTGCTTCCTCCTCTCTCTCTCTCTGCCTGCCTCTCTCCCTACTTGTGATCTCTGTCTGTCCAATAAATAAATAAATAAATAATTTAAAAAAAACAGGGTCGATAAGAAAGATTAAGGCATATAAGGAATTTAATAATATGAAATCATGATTCTAATATTAACAAATATACTCAATGCAAATTTTCAAAGATACCTAATGAAAAATAAATTTCCCAGTCCAAACCAAAGTTAAATTGGTATTTTCACAGACCCAATGATGTTAGTGTAGAAAATGTAGTAATTGCCATTTATAGCAATTTAATTACCTACTAAATTTAGTTCACAAGTCTTTTTTAAAAATTTCTATCTTGCTAATTTCAAATATGAAGATCATTCTTAAGTTTTAAATGCTTGCTCATTATTTTAAAATATGGGGAAGTGTCTCCGATGGAAAGATACGAATTGCAAGACAGAAAACTCTCTGAACCATGATTCACTAGTGGTCAGGAGCTGTGTCTTACTCATTTCTGAAATTAGCTATCACTATATCTCATGCACAAGAGGTGTTCAATATAATCAAGCTGAAGAAAGAAATCAGAAAAGGCTGCCAAAATAAAAGTTCTCTAGGTGGGTGCCTGGGTGGCTCAGTTGGTTAGGCCACTGCCTTCGGCTCAGGTCATGATCCCAGGGTCCTGGGATCGAGTCCCGCATTGGGCTCTCTGCTCAGCAGGGAGCCTGCTTCTCCCCCTACCCTCTCTGCCTGCCTCTGCCTACTTCTGATCTGTCTGTCAAATAAATAAATAAAATCTTTAAAAAAAAAAAAAAGTTCTCTAGGTAAGGAAGGGAAGAGACATTGTTAGCCGACTCCCCACCCCCTGACAACCACCTCTTTAGTGATATTAATGAGAATCTCCTGATAGGTAAGAAATGGATAACCTATTTTAAAAGTAACTAAAGCACTTATTAGAGCCAATATATTTAATGTACTTTCAGAGTAATAAAAGTGCTTTTAAGGTATTACACACATAATTTCATTTTCAGAACATCATTGAACAGTATTCAAAGTAAGAACTTTCCTTCTTTAAAAAAAAAGTGACTTAAGAGACTATTTCCATTAACATCGTTCTTGAATTATCCAGCTGACATAATATCGACATATAAAAGAAAATCTGTTTTCCAAAGTTGGCATGGTGAACTCATACTCATCCATAGGTCAATTGGTACATATGTTTAGGATTAAAGATAGTCATTTGTTACATCATCTTCATTGTCCCTTTGATCTTTCTACGGAAAGATCTTATCTCTACATGCAATTTGAAGAGAAGGGACTATTTTCACAAAGCACCTCCTTGCTTCACTAAAGGATCTCAAGGCACAGTGGTAGACAGCGGTAGTGTAGAGTGGGATTCAGGAATTTAGGATTTCTGGGGTTGGGACCACAAAACTTTCATGAAGTGAGTGAACTTGGACAATATGGAGGATATTAGGAAAAGGATGGCAGGAAGCTAAATGAAAACAAATACAAGAATCTTCAGGGTTAAATCAGTCATCCCAGAATCCATTTACCTTGGAAGACAGCAGGGAATACAACATTCAAATTCTATTTCACCATCATTCTGCAGCAGTTGATTCAAAGACATTTTGGAGTTCCTGAGTGATCTGGTCGGATTTGTTCCCTTTATACCTTCATCCTCCCTTTCTAGCTGACATTTGGTTTTTGTTGCTGTGGTAAAGTGATCTCTTCATTGTCCCAACTTCTATATTCCCCCACTAAATATATGTTCTTTTATTACATAATCATGATTTAAAAGGGCTGAGAGGAAGACATACCAGCCATACACCCAGACTATGGCTCTGTGATCTCACTTTCATTTCCCTAATGGCTTCCTTGCAATTAGATTTGCAAAAATAGTAAAAGGTCTCATTTTGAATGGCAACAGCTGTTGACATCAACATTATATTGAATAATTTACTGGTTTAATTTTAGCTGCGAAACAATAAAACCCTCCTGTGGATGATTATTTTAACAGGCAACGTTTTCTCTTTCTGTTGCTGACTCTTCTGCTCCAGGGGTGCCAGTTGTTGCTTCATGAAACACTCTTAACCCAAGTGTACCAAAAACTCGCAAGGGGAGAAGTTTATTCCTTCCAGTTTCCTTGAAGCAAAGTGTCTATGTGACTATATCAGTATCCTCAGACTATGCGCTTACGTGTAAACCAATGAGCTGGCGTTAGCTCTTCCAAGCTGCATTTGAATTTGAATGACAGAATATTACTTTACCTTTTGAGGACCTGCCACTTCACAGAGTGACTTAAGCTGATTTCTTGACCTGAAGGAAATTGTAGCAGCATCTGCAAATTGATGTCCTCTTGGCAGAAAATGATGTTGCTTGCTTAACTTCTTCCATATCCCCTAGCAGCTAGCTCTGAATCTGGCAGAAAATCTCTTTATGGAATCTCATACTTTGCTGCCAGATATAAAGTACCCAAGATGATTCTCAACAACCAGTGTCTGTATCTGTACGTGGGTGTGTGCACTTGTGTGTGGGCACTTATAAGGGAGAAGAGGATTTATGGACAGAAGGAGAATGGAGTATGTTAAATTGTTCTCGAGTCTGAAATTAGTCACGTTCTGGAGGAAAGAAAAAGAAGAGCCCTTACTAAAATAGATTTGCTGTCTTTTAAAAAATTAGGTGTTGGAATATGTTAGATGAGTCGCATTATTTCTTTCAATTCAGTGCTTTTCTTCTTTCTATAATATGTCTTTGTTTTTCAACTGCTATCAGTATCAAACATAACCTAATTATTATTCATTTTATAATGCATCCTTTTGAAACAATAGAAAACTATGTACCCATCTTTGAGTTGTCCTATAATGGTCAAAGAAATTCTAAGTTATAGGTTAACCTGCCATAAAATTACCTTCTCAAAATGTATTTGTGATTTTATTGATACACATATCACTAAGTTCTCCCCACACATACACCTTTTTTATCCTGTTATCATTATTTTGCATCTATTTTGTTGAAGGAGCAATTCAAGGCAGTATTTAGCAAAGAGAGCTATCCTCACGTTCAGCTGGTTGTAAGAACAAAGAAACATAAACAGGAAGTTTCTGCTAAAGATATATGAAGCACAGGGGCGCCTGGGTGGCTCAGTGGTATAAGCCTCTGCCTTCAGCTCAGGTCATGATCCCAGGGTCCTGGGATCGAGCCCCACATCGGGCTCTCTGCTCAGTGGGGAGCCTGTTTCTCCCTCTCTCTCTGCCTGCCTCTCTGCCTACTTGTGACCTCCCTCTGTCAAATAAATAAATAAAATATTAAAAAAAAAAAGAAAGCACAAATCTCAAAAGTCTGATGACTCTCTTGTCTTTTCTAAGATATCTTCAAAATCACGTAAAATTTGGAAGAATTTCCACACTCCATACAAAGTATACTTGCCATCAGCTGCATAAAGGTGTCAACAAAATGCATTTAGGTAAGTGTTTAACAGAAATATCTGAAAGGGTATACATTTGATTGCATAAACCATTTTCTTAGAAGGTATTCCTCTTTAAATCATATTTATATATTATCATAAAACATATTAATCACAAAACATATCAGCATATAGATGAATAGAGTTTTATAAGGAAATAGTATATATTTAGTAGACTGTGTCAAGGGTAAAGATACTGTGTGATGGAGTCGTTGGCCAGCAAGGAAGCTTACCCTTGGGTGCAGTTTGGATGACATGGGTGGCACTCCCGATCCTGATCAGCATACTTGAAAATGAAACTGTTTGTCCCCTGTAAACCGTCTGGACATTTTTCCACACAGTTCGGGCCATCCTTAAAATGGGAGCACTTGGTGCAGTTGTCAGGTCCCTGAAGGGTGAAAAACAACGATGGAGAAAGCAAAATGGATCCTGTTTCCTCTAGTGTTCATGTGGTTTAGTTCCTGAGACTTCAGTGAGTGGCCAATGCTCCCCTACGGAACTGGAGAGCGTTTTCGAAACTACAAATGGGGATGTCACTACTGCAGCGTTTCAAAGTAAAAGTGAGATGTAAACTTTCCTTTGGTCGTCTATGATTATTTGAACAACGAATTTTAAAATGTACTGTGGTTGAATTATTAGTAATTAGTTCGGGCAAATAAATTTCATCTCAAATCAGCTTGTGATGATGCTAAAACTCACATGTCTATTTATAGGGATTTTAGTAAATCACAGTTCAATACTGAGAGCACAATAAAGACACATTCTGATGAACAAATACCAAAAGCCCACAATAATGAAGTAGGTGCATGCCAAAGAAAATTATTTGGAGAAACTTATCCAATAATAAAGGTGATAAAAATATGAGCATAATAAATTTAAATAGAACTAACTCACTTCGTATATTTATCTTTATAATATACAATTATTTTCTAATATGCAGAATGCTAATAAGCAATAATAATATACAAATATGTTTAAATGTTATTTAAAAAGTAAAATTTAAAACTCATATTAAACATAAAAGAATTTTATGGGGCGCCTGGGTGGCTCAGTGGGTTAAAGCCTCTGCCTTCAACTCAGGGCATGATCCCAGGGTCCTAGGATTGAGGCCCGCATCAGGCTCTCTGCTTAGCAGGAAGCCTGCTTCTCCCTCTCTCTCTCTGCCTGCTTCTCTGCCTACTTGTGATCTCTGTCTGTCAAATAAATCAATAAAATCTTTTTAAAAATAAAAAGAAATAAACATTAAAGAATTAAAAAAAAACAAATTTGGATTTGGTGCTGAGGATAATAAACATACAAGAAATGTTAAGTAGTCTACCACCAAATCAAAGAAAATTGAGAATATTTTGATTAAAAATGCTATTTTCTTAAAAGATGCCAATATAGGGGCACCTGGCTGGCTCAGTGGGTTAAGCCTCTGCCTTTGGCTCAGGTCATGATCTTAGGGTTCTGGGATCAAGCCCCACATGGGCCTCCCTGCTCAGTGGGGAGTCTGCTTCCCCCTCTCTCTCTGCCTGCCTCTCTGTCTACTTGTGATCTTTCTCTGTATCTGTCAAATAAATAAATAAAATCTTTTTAAAAAAGATGCCAATATATTTATATATTTAGCTATCTTAAATAATGATATTAACTACTTGAAGTTGATTTTTGGTTCTCCCTTTAAAACATCATATTGTCTTAGGGTCCTCTTTTCTTTGACTACTTTCTGGAACTTCTTCCCCAAAAGCTGTATGTCCATATTGCTAGACAATTATGATAGTTCACATTAAATCACAATTTAGATAAATAAGATACAGTAAGTACAGAGGGAGATAATTAATTTTATTAGGTTTATAATTATAAATTGTGAATTTGGGAGTCAACAATAACCAAATATTTCACAGAGCTATGTTTTAGGCAGGGAGCGTCCACTCACAAGAGTCTCTGTACAAATGTTAATCCAAAAGCAGTCAGACATTGCAAGTTGGTGATACAAGACACCAGGAAATAAATAAATATAATATTTTAAAATTTAAAGATTGAGTTGCCAATAAAGAATAGTGGCATAAAGAAGAAAAAATAATCAGGAGGAGGTTTCAGAAAATTCTGGGACTGGTGAGGTTCAATCAGGCACCTATTTCACTATTTTGATGTGAGACTTAGAGCTAAAAGAAAATTATCCTATGAAACCTAATCCCCATTCAACCTGAAGAATTTGCTATTGGTAACTTCTTATTTCCTACCAAAACAGAATACTTTACATGCTTCCAATTTTAACACCTGCTCATGGGTACTTAGGCATGTAATGCCATCTACTATACAAAATCATTTACTGTGCAAGTATGCTCAGTGGCATGACTTATTGTACAATACAAGGGACATGCTGATGTCTTCTTACAGAACACAAGAATAAAAACCAACTATGAGTAAATTAGGCAGTTATAGTCAAAATTAGAAATTAGGAATTATTTTTCTATAAAATTTTTCTGATGTAAAATAATATCCAGGTAAAATCAGAAGACACAAAATACTATGAAACTAAAATTAAAATCATACTTAATGTTCAAGTATACTTCAAAAATATGTTTTATATGTTCCCTTGTTTTTAAGCATCTCTTACCTGTTTGATTGTATTATCACAATACAAAACCTAATGTTCTAAGTTGACATAACTAAAAAATGTCCTGATAAATCCCAAAAGAAATGAAATGTAAACATTCTCCAACTCATTTCCATAATAAAGAGATTTAAAGAAATATGTGTGTCTAATGCTTACTCTTCTATCATCATATTCCAAAGCTTTTAAGAACCTAAGTTCAGTGAATGAACCGATAAATACAATGATGAAAAACCAGAGGTGAAGGCAATATTGTTCCTTATCTCTGATTTTTAAGCTACCCTTGGACTCACTTAGGTACCCAGAAAGCTAAAGGATAAGCTAAATCTTGATAGCAATATTACATTTTTTTCCCCCTCAGTGACAATTGATGATTTTCTCTGGTAACTACTGTGAGTGAGAGACAATGCTACTATTCACCAGTATTCAGTTCTCTTCCAGAAGAGACTGAAATTCTCCTCCCACCAGAAGTGAGGTATGTCTTGTTTTAGACAATGAAATTAAGTAGAAGCGATTTATGAGACTGCCAGCGCTAACCTCTCTAGCTTCTCTTTCCCTGTTGCCATGATGCAGGGATCCTATGCACACATGGAAATCCCATAAATGTAAAAGCATCTCAGAACACTAGACCATCACAGGGAGGAGGGCTGATCTGTAGTGCACTTTACATGAAAAAGATTTAAACATGTTCCTATAACCTACTGTAATATGGGGTTATTTGTTATAGCAGCATAACCTTTACTAACTTGACTTTAACAACTATTTCAGCTTTTATCATTCTCTTCCTCGATCTCTTCTTTTGCATGATGCCTCTTTGGCTTATATTCTCATCTTCTAAAACTCTGTCAGATTTTCCTTACTTGTCTTTCTTCTCACATGCCTTTTCTTATCTTTCATGATAGGAACACACACAGGAGTAGAGAAACCAAGGCAGAAAGGATAAAGTTGTAAAACAAAAATAAAATAAAATAGTAAAATAATAAAATAAAATAAAATTAAATTGCCAAGTACAGACATACAAGGATATAAAATCAGGGGCTTGCTTTCTTTCAAAGCTAGTCCTCCCAAGATTACCCTAGATTTCAGTCACACTGAAATAGTATAATACCATCTCATTTTACATGTGGCTGTTTTATTCCCAGAAAACATATTATCATTATTCACAGAATTGTTGCCTATGGGCGCAGAGGAGGGAGGAAGTGAAATGAGTAGAATCTAAAATTTGGAGGCACTTCTATAGTTGAGTCCAAGTTCCAAAGCACATACATTGTTGACTTTTTGATGTAACTTTCTAATTATTATGGGTTCAGTTTCTTTATATTTTAAATGGAAAAAGTGATAGTATGCTTCAGATGTAACAGCATTTGACAAATATGCATGTGTATCAATTATTCTTAGGGAAATATGGACAGCTCAGGAAAGTGTGAGTCCAACATAATAAGTCATAAGACCAGGTGTGGGAATTCCAACCAGCTTTATGACTTTTCCTGGCCTCATCACAATTTCACCCTCACAGAAAACTTTCCAGAACTTCTTAGGTATCTCAAATGATAGATGCCTATTATATGGCACACAAAAGCACTTGTGTCTCTAGTTGTGATAATCAGTGTGGAACCCAGATATAGGCAAAAACCTAACATAAATTGTAAAAACTGAAAGCCAAGCACCTCCTAGTGAAAGCAGTTTGGGCTACTGTTTGAGCTCGGTCCTGCCTGTTTCTCAGATACCATAACCTAAAATTGTGTTCTTACCTGCGTAGCATTTCAAGGTTTACTGATCTAGTGACAAATAGGCTTTCTTGATTCTGTGCTCTGATCTTCCACAAATGAATGATTAGGGTTTACTAAACCTTTCCTACTTTTGACTTACTGCCTTTCTGAACCTCTACACATATTAATTGACAATGTTAACCTTGGGTGGTAATTTTAGGTAGATTGTTGGCTCAACAATGCTGTCATTAAAAAATCAAAATGTGTTCATGAAAAATCTGTTTCTTCACTCTTTCTTAGTTAGTAAATAATTTTGAAAATTGATTAAAAAACATTAACTATTAGGGTTAATAGTTTAGTTTATAGTGTAGTTTATAAACTGTCTCAATCTTCTGAGTGACAAAAGAAGGAATAAATACACTGTGAAAACATACAAATTTAAATAAATTAATAAATTAATTATTTAACAGCATCGTTTATACCATAGGAGGCAATATGAGGAATAGAAAAAGCACAGGACTGGTTTTGCAGTCTGCCTTGTTATTATAATTGCACATTTTCTAAAGTCCCAGTGTCTCTGAAAGATACAATACTTTCTATTCTTTGACTTTGGTACCTAAATATGTTAGTGTTTAAAGAACTCTTATATAGATTACTTGATTTGCTTTAACACAACCCATTTCAGATTTTTACTTCCCTGTGTTTTGTGTCATTTTTTTCCAGCATCAACATTTCTTATGCTGCAGATTAATTGTACTTTCCATTAATATCCTTAGTGGGGGCAGAAAATAGCTGAATATGCCCTTTGCATACTTACGTGGAGAGATTATTTACATATCAAATTGTCTTTTAGACTTTGGTTCTTCAGGCCAAATCACACCACTTCTTTTTCTCAGAGGTCTGATTTTCCAAGCTTAATCATCCTTGTGGTAGTCCTCTGAACTGTCCAAGTTTTCCACATCCTTCTTTAGATGAAGTTCCAGAACAGCTCATTGGGGCCTAATGGAAGTTTGGAGGCTCAATGATATTTTTTTTTCCTAAGCTAATTAAGTGCTGAATATGCACTCTGGTAGAAAAATTAGTACTATATAAATTGCATATAAACTCCTATGGAGTAATGCTAAGCTCTTAGCTACACCCAAATGTTGGTCCCCAAATAATCTACTGAGAAATGAGTCAATACACAAAAAACTGGAAATTTGTCTAAAGAAGGATGAATATGACACTTTGATATGACAAAGTTATATTGACTTCATTATTGGGAAAAAGCCTGAATGATGGGAAACAAAGGGAGGTCTAAAAAAGAATTACCATTTTCTCTATATGGCTAACTTCACACATGTGAATGCCAACTTATCCTTCAAGACTTTCCTGATCCCATAGCCTCTCTTCCATTCTCATAGCTCTGTTCTTCTCTCTGTTATAGTATTTATCACACTGTTTAAGATTTTAGTTTATAAATGTTTGCCTTTTCTCTTCTGTCCTTCATAACATCCTTCACAATGCCATAACAGTTAAATAATTAAACACAGATATGAATGTGTTATCGTTTACCTTAAACACCATGAATTTTTACATTTGCATATCTTTGCATGTTTCCTCTTTCCAGATTCTTCTTCTTCACAGCATAGCTCAAACATCACTTCTCTATGCCTTTCCTTGATGCTCTACTTTCTATCCCAAAGACAGATTAATTTATCTCTCATTTGTGTTCCTATAACAATTTATACATATTTATATCTTATCAATGATTTTGGTTCAATCTAATTACTAATGAAGCTCTCTTTTCAACACTGCAATTTTCAAGGGCATATCCATATGCACTTTTAAAATACATTATCTGGGATATGAATATTTAAGAAATTGAATTTGTAAATATTTCATATCTACTACTAAACTGTAAGCCTCTTGAGGGAAGAATATCAAACACGATTCCCCCTTGCATGCTATAAACACCTGTCGAATGGATGGATAAATGATAAAGCAATGACATAACATTCACACATGAAGCTAAGAAAGCCAACACAACCACAGATGTCTTCAAGCTTACCGGTCCATGGCAGGTGAGGATGCCGTCTTCCATCTTCTCACACTGGGGGTCACACTCCACACAGATGGAGCCATTCTCAAACTCTCGAAATTCCCTGTGAAAACATCAGCTGCATGAGGTGGTATAAGCAAACAAGCTGTCAACTTAACAAATGAAGTAACATCTGCTAAAAGCCCTATTGGCAGAGTAAATTCTAGAGTCTGTTTCTCTATGTGCCAGGAGCATCAGACTCATTTCCCTGTACATTAAGGAATAAGTTCTCCATTAGGAGAAAAGATAAACTGCAGCCAGATGGCTCTCCCTGCCCTCCACTGGGTTCAACGATAGACTCATTCAGAAAACCTCTCTTGCGAGAGATATTCTAGCCGTCTTTGAAAGAAAGAAAGAAAGGGAATCTTTCTTTCTGATGACACAACAGAATCATTTTTACCTTTTTTAAAAGCTGGGCCTGTTTGTCTCTAAATAAAATTTTACTCTTGGTTGAGCTTTATTTTTTAAACTCTGAAAGAACTATTGTATTTTTCTTGTTGCTAAGTTACATGATATTCCCCATCCCTGCCCTTCAAATCCCAGGACTCTTCAATTTATTTTTGGTGAAACTTCAAAAAATGCTTTGATTTCTTTTCTTCTTTTAAAATAGCTGCCTTGGAGAATTAGAGAAAATATCCTTTTATGGCAGATTTTATATTCTTAGATTATTGATCTAATATCACAACATCTTTTTTGGTTTAAGATCTTTTTGAAGTAATTCTGTACAGTATAAAATAAAAAATAGCTAAATGGTAACATTCTAAAACTCTCTCTAATTAAAATCTAGGATGATGGTTATCCCTTCCCACAACCTTACATATTGTGGCTATATGAATATTAAATGTTATCGATAGTAAGTTTTCTAATCGATATCTACTGTAAAACTTCCATTTCAATAATTGGGTATCACTTAGGTACAATATGTTTAAATACCTCATTCCCAATAATGTATGAGAGGATGAAGCACAGAGTAAAGATAATTTTAGAATGCCAGTTATGTCATTAATAAAACTTGACTAAATATTTATAGCTTCTGATTATTTTGTGTCTGTATATCATGAACTATCATTCTAAACTTAGAGCATTGCATATATGGCAATTATAGATTAATTAGGTGCTAAATTTAAATTTACTTGTCCCTAGAGTGAAGTGTTCACTTATTTTCATACTGAATTATCCTATTTGGTTATTGTAAAACCTTAATAAATGATAGAAATCCAAAAGGCAGGTTATTTTTCTGTAGGTTAAAGCCTTCATAAATGATAGAAATCAAAAGGTGGGTTATTTTTCTGTTAAATTAAAACTACACATACACTAAGGCAAGATAATTAAGTCTGGGTTTTCAAAATAAATAGCACCAAATTGATGGTTTAGTTAGGTATCAATGCACATATTTATTTACATGGATTTTGCATTTTTAAAGTGAGGTGTAGGCTTGTGATGAATTCAGCTTCTTACAAGTTTTCTTGAGTTTAAAAACTCAATTACATAGGAACAGATTTTCTTTTGCAATATTTTATCAACATGAATTATATATATGGCTTGACAGAGGGAATCTTCAGAATAAAAAGGTCAAAATGACCTGATATGTGGGAAGAGGGTCATATATGTGGGATGGTAGGTCAATTGAGAAGAGAATCAAAAGTATCATTTCTATAATGAAATTATAAAACACAGCAAAACCTGCAATCATCAGCAAATTCTTTTTTGTTTGTTTGTTTCTTTGTTTGTTTTTTGAGTATAGTTTCTGGGATTGCTAAAGGGTTACGTTACTGAATGAAGGTCATAATTTTTGTGGTACTAAAACACTGGTCATGTTTTTTCTCTTCTTGAAAACCCCTTCCCTACAAACAGAGTTGAGGAATAAAGTGAATAGTCATAAAAAGTCTTGGAGATAGAGCGTACCTGTCTTTTCTTCTATAGACTAGACTTCTATTTGTATAGCTTTGGGTTCCCTTCCTTTCTGCTCTCAAAACTGATCCTTATGGTTTTTATTACTTTTGCTCCTTATTGTCAGTGTCTGCCTCATTGCTTTTTCTTCCCTGTTTCCTATTGATTATACTACGACTTTGCCGGAGATGCCCTTTCACTGAGTCTGACCTAACGAATCACCGTCTACTGAGCTGAGTCTTACATAGAGCTTTCTGTCACGTTTCACTACTCTGCATTTCCCACAGTCCTGCTGTGTGTGTTACCTTAGCCAATCCTGTGATTCAGAGCAAATGTTTTGGAGTCAAGTCCTTCCCAAATCTGGCCGGTGTTCTCAACACCATCACTAATACTTCTAGGCCTGAAGTCCCTTAACATCTATAGACTTCCTTTTGTAAATATCCTTTGTAAAAGGGGAGAAAAAAATTGTGTTTCAATGAGAGGTGTGATTACTAAATATAAAAACGCCGACAAAGAGCTTAGATTGGCACTCTTTCTGATGTTTCTATGGTGTTCTTAAAGTTGTAAATGCGTTTGACCACGTTGCCAAATAAGACAGTTTTAAGATTGCGTTGCAATTTTTCTCTTTCATTCTAGACGCTTGTGCACTCTAGTTAAGGGTTGCTAAATACAGTGGCTTCTATGACCTGGATTTGAATGCTAACAGCCAGGAAGTGACTGATTTTCTTTTCCTCTTCAAAAAGTCCTCTTTTGAGGATTTCTTCTCATATAAAAATTATAAAAATATAGGTGCCCTGATTTTGGTAACTGTCTTATTTGTATTTGTTTTCTGCATTTTTAAGGTGACTATTCTACCTAACCATCTAATCAGCTTAGATTAATAGACACAAAAAGAATATCATAATCATCTTCGTAGTAAAATTTTTTAACAAGCCTTTATTATGCATTTTCTCATTTAATAACCATAGTTATCGTATGAAGTTGACACCATTGTTATTCCCATTTTCCATATAAGAAAACTAAGTTTAGAACAATTGGGTTTATTATCCAAGGTTAAAAATGATGGTGTAATGAGGTTAGGATTAATTCATTATTCCTCAAAGGCTGTTTCAACTGTGGGGCAATGTTGGAAAAAATTAGTCAGTACCACAAGATTGGAGGTGGGAAAATCTATCATTGCATAGGCTAGAATTACATCAGACTTTAAAAGGTACTTTCATTTATTATCTTTCAAACTAACCCTTGAACATGATTTCCTAGAGCCCTACTGCTACTGCAAAAGACATTAAAAACTTTATATTTCTTTGGTACATTTGATCTAATGACTTGGAAAAAGTTAAACTTTCAAAAACAGTTTGGTAGTCAGTGTTGTTTAATTAGAAAACAGGTATTTTTCCTTTGCTTCGCTTTTATTATTTTGCAGATGTGAGACAGAGGATCATATATGCATCCACGTTTTTATCCAGTTCACATTTATGAGAAGGTTAAAACTGAAATATTAAGGGAAAATAACAGTATCTGGAAAAGTAGCAGGATGGAGATCAGATGCCATGAATTCTAGTGTTGGCTTGACTCTTGGAATGGCACAGGCCAACACTTAATGCCAACACTTAATTCTACCAGTTTTCGTTGTCTATAAGATGTTGCTGTTAGAGAAGTTGGTTTCTGGAGCTTGAACCCTCTTTAGAATTGCTTATATTAAGGAGGGCATGTGTTGTGATGAGCACTGGGTGTTAATATGCAAATAATGAGTCACTGAACACTACATCAAAAACTAATGATGTACTTTAGCCACTTAGAGGTCATTTAAATGACAAAATATTGTACCCTAAAAGACATGTTGGAAGAGATTTTGTAAAAGACATTGTAAAAGACATCTTTAAAAATAATTTTAAAACTAAAGATCTGAATCTGTAAAAAAATAAAATGAGGTAAAAGAAGAAATGAAATAAAGAACCTCAAAACTACACTTTTATAGAACTGTTGAAAATCCTTTCAGTAGCAATATAAGAAAATGTGACTCGGGAACAGTACTGAAAAATGTATTATCACACTAATGAAGGACAACTGTGATGCATGAAATGGTATGTTATGATAAACTGATTTTATGAGTACATGAAATGCCATGCAACATGATATATACTAGGTTTTACTGTTGGCAATGTGATTATTATAGCACCAGAAGGAATTTAAAATTCTTGATTTAAAATATTGCTTAGGTTATCTTTAGAAAGGGCAGAACACCACCAAAAACCCCTTCAACTAGAAACTACAAAGGCAATTTTTCTATAAGGCTAAGCAGTTGTCAGAGACATAGAAATATGTATTATTTGTTTCTTATAGACATAAGTTGGATGGAAAAAAATTCAAAAGTTATTAAGTAATTCTAGATGAAAATTAAGAGGCAAGTATGTGAAAAAATATTACTGGGACATCTGGGAGGAAAGATTACTTGTAATAATCTCCTTCATATTGAAAATAAGAATATGTTTTTCAATTTTGCTTCAGTATATACAGCTATAATTTATTAAGAATGATCTATTTCAGTATAATTTTTAAGTTTGCATAATAGTATATATTTGGACTTGTCTTACTTCAAATAAAATTCTTTCCCCTTAAAACAATTCCTCTCTGTGTTGTTGTCTCCTTTATACAAAAAGATCTTCCCTTAAAAACCCTAGCCAGCACACACATTCTGCCATTTTACCACTTTCTTATCATTTAAAAATCTGAACCAATCAGCACCTCAAAGTTTAGGAGGTAAAGGCGACGTCGGAAGATGCCTTACCCATCATAGAGGTTACAAGACTCAATACAGCTTCTTCCTCTGCTGAAACGACGGCAGGACAGGCACTGGTCGGGGCCAGGTCCCCAACAGCCATCGCCTGAACACAGATGGTTGCACACCATTCCTTCAGCAGCTGGAAAAGAAAAAGACAAATTCAAGAGTGAAATAAAAAAGAAGGTTGTGCTAAAACTTAATCATTAAAAAACGAACAAACATTTAACCATTTTAATGTGAATCTGCCCAATGATGCTATTTCTGAAGAAACTGGTTTGAAGGGGATGTGTGGCAGATAACTCAGTCTGCCTACTCAGTGTGGCCCACACTGCTGTCAACTTCTTCCATATCACAGAGCCCCATCACTGTGTGTGTAGAACCACTACATTTTTCATAAGAATGAACAAATGTAGTTGTTTACATCAAAATTCTAGGAAGGAAGGGTGATAGAAATTAACCTTCCCATTAAGGCAAGGAGCAAACCATACCTTTCTCAACCCAACCCTTTGTTCCACTAAGACACCAAAAATCTTCACTTCAAATCCATATGAGAGCTTCAGGAAGGAATAGAATAATAATTGTCTTAAAAAATATTTAGAGAAAGAAAAAGAATATCTGAAAGGTAAGAGGAATGAGAGAAATGGAAATGGAAATGGAAATGAGAGAAATGAGAGAAGCCTGTTTTTTTACAGGCTTCTGCTTGCCTTCATTTTTAGTCGAATTGGCACATGTAAGGAAAAGGTTTTGCAAATATGTGAAACAAATTGTAGTGGTCACTGATGAGGAGGTATAGAGATGAAAGTAATAGCAATGATCTTTAGCTTTGTCTCTATATAATCTGCTAATGAAAGTGCTGCCAAAGAATTTGGGGACTGTTTTAAAATTGCCACTTAAGTCCACCATCTCTGTTTCCTTTTATATTAACATTTATTCAGAATATTGCTCTTTATATGGAATAACATGATTTTAGTAAAGGGATACTAGATGTTGACTAGGAAGGGCCTATAAAGACTTCAAATGTCTGTAAAGTGATCTGAGTTATCTGAAACACAACTGCATGTGGTTTTCATAAAATATTAGGAATTTCCAAGATTCAAAAAAACACATCCAAAAAAGCTTTATCTTCCCATTATTTACCAAGGTTAATTATTATAGGATGTAACTTGTCATGACAGGAGCATTTGTAGGATGGGTTGAGATAATATGCGAGTATAATATAAACAGGGGAAGATGTCTGTGAATGCTACCTTTTTAAACATAGTTTTGAGAAAGAAATTGCCAGCATTCATGATGCTAACTTGTTTTTAAAAAGTGAAACAAAATCGTCCAGTTCATGTATTCTTCCTCTTATATCCTGCAGCCTTAAGGGGGTACCCTTGCTAAACTGTGGGAAATTTTTTCTAAAGGCAGAGTTAGACTACCAACAAGTCTTTTTACTTTACTTTTTACTTAATTGAATAATCTCTTCCAACATAGTTTAAGAGAGAAACTGTGTAACTGTGTGTTTGGCAGTTTTATTGAGGTAAACATGATACATAATACATTGCTCATACATAAAGTGTACAATTAGATGTTTTGACATATGCATGCAATCATGAACCATATACATACTTAGAGTAATGAATGCATCCATTAATTCTAAAAGAATTCTTATGACCTTATGTAATTCCTTCCTCTTTCCCCATCCCTCTCAGACAACCATTGATAGGCTGTTACTTAATATACATTAGTTTGCACTTCTTATAATTTTATATAAATAGAAACATAGAGTATGTACTCTCTCTTTATATAGTTTTTTTCACTTTGAACAATTATTTTGAGATTTATCTATGTTGCTGTGTGTATCAATATTCATTCATTTTTATTACTAAATATATTCCATTGTATGGATATACAACATTTTTTAAATCATTCACCTATTGCTACACATTTAGACTGTTTTCTACTTTGTGCTATTAAAAATTAAGCTACTATAGGGGCACCTATGTGTCTTGGTCAGTTAAGCGTCGACTCTTGATTTCAGTTCATATCATGATCTCAAAGTCATAAGATAAAGCCCAGTGTCAGGCTTTATGCTTATTATAGAGCCTATTTTAAGATTTTCTCTCACTCCCTCTCTCTCTGCCCCTCCCCACACTGCTCCCACACACTCTAAATAAATAAATAAATAAAATAAATAAATAAATAAATAAATAAAATCTACTATAAACATCCATGCACAAGTCTTTGCATAACCATATGTTTTCATTTCCCTTCAGTAAACACCTAGGAGTAAAATGGACATGGTAGGTATAGGATTAACTTTTCATGGAATGGTCAAATTGTCCAAGTGTTGTATCATTTTATATTCCCAAAAGTAATGAACTCAACTCAAGAATTACAGTTCCTTCACATTTTTGCCAATACTTCATATGATCAGTCAGCTTAATTGTATCCTTCCTAGTAAGTATGTAGTGATATCCAGTTGCAGTTTTGATATGCATTTCCAAAATAGTACCCTATGGTACTGTATGGTACTCTCCAGAGAAACAAAATAAACAAAATGAACAGAATACATATGACTTATTATAAGGAACTGGATCACATAGTTATAAAGGCTGAAAAAGGAAAGCATAGTTTCAGTTTCAGTCCAGAGGCCTGAGAACTGTGACCACAGATGGTATAAGTCCCATCCAAAGAGCAGGAGATGACCAATGTCCTAGCTCAGAAGTCAGACTGAAAGAGTGAATTTTCTCTTCTTCTACCCAGGCCTCCAGTGGATTGGATGATGCCTACCTATTTTGTTTCACTTAGCCTATAAATTCAAATGCTAATCTCATCCAGAAACATCCTCATAGATACACTCAGAAATAATGTTTAGCCAAATATCTGGACACCCATGACCCAGTCAAGTTGACACATAAAAGTCACTATCACAAGTAGTATGTGAAGATCCATTCATTTTTTTGCATATAGATAACCAGCATTTCCAGTACCATTTGTTAAAAACACTCTTTGTCTTGCCTTTGGAGGTGTGTCTTGCAAGAAGTTGCTGCAGCCAAGGTCAAAGAGGTTGGTATCTGCATTCTCCTCCAGGATTTTGATGGATTCCTGTCTCACATTTAGGTCTTTCACCCATTTTGAGTTTATTTTTCTGTATGGTGTAGGAAAGTGGTCCATTCTTTCGCATGTGACTGTCCAATTTTTCCAACACGTTCACTGAAGAGTATCTTTTTTTCCATAGGATAGTCTTTCCTGCTTTGTTGAAGATTACTTGACCATAGAGTTGTGGGTCCATTTCTGGGTTCTTTTTTCTGTTCTATTGATATTTGTCTGTTTATGTGCCAGTACCATACTGACTTGATGATTATAGCTTTGTAATATAGTTTGAAATCTGAAATTGTGATGCCTCCAGCTTTGGTTTTCTTTTTCAACATTCCTTTGTCTATTTGGGGTCTTTTCTGGTTCCATACAAATTTTAGGATTGTTTGTCTCCATCTCTGAAGATGTTTTGAAAGGGGTTGCATTGAATGTGTAGCACTAATGTGAAACACTAATCTAAAATTCATATTTTGTGGATATTTTTATAAAGCATAGTCTGTTACTTAATAAGCCAATTTTTTAAATAAAGCCAATTTTTAATGTTTTATTTACAAGAGCAAAGAAAAAAAGTTCTTAGAGGCATCTCAAGCATAGACGTTTTTATGCATTTAAAATCTCACCAGATCATTTTTAAATTCCTCAACATCTAGGCTCTTAGTAATAACCACTCTTATTTCTTCCATATCTACCTATGGTTTATGTGCTACTTACACACTTACAATTCACCACCTTGATAAGGTAAATTTTTCTTCTGCCTCAAGAAGGTCCTCCAGGAAGGAATGTTTCATTAAGTAAAAGTTAAATATTGTATCTTTATACCACATAATTGGTAGCACAGACATTTTTAACAATATTTGTTCTTCCAATCCATGAGCATGGAATGTTTTTCCATTTTTTTTGTGTGTCTTCCTCAATTTTTTTTTTTTTTTACCAATCATTGTTAATTTTATTTAGTTTAATAATTTTATTTTGGCTATATTAAAATAACAGTTATCTTTTTGAAAATCATGCTGAACTATTTTTTTTAAAGATTTTATTTATTTATTTATTTATTTTTTATTTTTTTTTCCATTTTATTTATTTTTTCAGCGTAACAGTATTCATTCTTTTTGCACAACACCCAGTGCTCCATGCAAAACGTGCCCTCCCCATTACCCACCACCTGTTCCCCCAACCTCCCACCCTTGACCCTTCAAAACCCTCAGGTTGCCCCAACCTCCCACCCCTGACCCTTCAAAACCCTCAGGTTGTTTTTCAGAGTCCATGTTTATAGCAGCAATGTCTACAATAGCCAGACTATGGAAAGAACCTAGATGTCCATCAACAGATGAATGGATAAAGAAGATGTGGTATATATACACAATGGAATACTATGCAGCCATCAAAAGAAATGAAATCTTGCCATTTGCGACGACGTTGATGGAACTAGAGCGTATCATGCTTAGTGAAATAAGTCAATTGGAGAAAGACAACTATCATATGATCTCCCTGATATGAGGACATGGAGAAGCAACATGGGGGGATAGGGGGATAGGAGAAGAATAAATGAAACAAGATGGGATTGGGAGGGAGACAAACCATAAATGACTCTTAATTCCTCAATTTTTTTAACGAGTGTTCTATAGTTTTCTGAGTACAGATCCTTTATGTCTTTGGTTAGGTTTCTTCCTATGTATCTTATGATTTGGGGTGCAATTGTAAACAGGATTGATTCCTTGAGTTCTCTTTTTTCTTCCTCATTGTTTGTGTATTAGAAATGCAACTGATTTCTGTGCATTGATTTTATATCCTGTGACTTTGCTGAATTCCTGTACCATTTCTAGCAATTTTTTGCTGGAGTCTTTTGGATTTTCTACACAGAGTATCACGTTATCTGAGAAGAGTGAAAGTTTGTCTTCTTTGCTGATTTGGATGCATTTTATTTGTTGTTGTTGTTGTCATCTGAGTGCTAAGGCTCAGACTTCCAGTGCTATGTTGGATAGTGGTGAGAATGGGCAACCCTGTCATATTACTGACTTTAGGGGAAAAGCTCTCAATTTTTCCCCAATGAGGATGTTGTTTTTCCAGCTCCTGTAAGTGTAAGGGTAAGTTGTGTATTTGAGACTTTACTTGTTTCTTGAGGAAAGCCTGTATTGCTATATATTTCCCTTTTAGGACCATATTTGCTATATCCCAAAGGTTCTGAACTGTCGTGTTTCCATTTTCATTTGCTTCTATTTATTTTTTCTAATTCTAGTTCTCTTATTATTTCTGCCAGATCTGCAGTTTCTTCCTCCACTTAAGTCATGAACCCTTTAAAATCATCCATTTAAGTTGGAATCAACTTCTTCCAAGTTCCTTTAATGTTGATATTTTGACATTTTCCCATGAATCACAAATATTCTTAGTGGCATCTAGGATGGTAAATCCTTTCCAGAAGGTTTTCAATGTATTTGGCCTAGATCCATCAGAGGAATCACCATCTATGGCAACTATAGCCTTATGAAGTGTATTATGAAATAATAAGACTTAAGAATCAAAATGGGCTTTTTGATCTATGGACTGAAGAATGGGTGTTGTATGAAAGCATAAAAACAATAATCTCATATACCTCTATCAGAACTCTTCGGTGACCAGGTGAATTGTCAATGAGCAGTAATATTTTGAAAGGGATCTTTCTTTCTGCGTAGCTGGTCTCAAAAGTGTTTAAAGTAGTCAATAAACCATATTGTAAACAGATGTGCTGTCATTCAGGCTTCGTTGTCCATTCAGAGGCCACAGAGTAGATTTTAGCATAATTCTTATGGGCCCTTCAATTTTCAGAATGGTCAATGAGCACTAGATTCAACTGAAGTCGCCTATTGTGTTAGCCCCTAACAAGGAAGTCACGCTGTCCTTTGAAATTTTGAAGCTGGGCATTCACTTCTCTCTAGCTATGAAATCCTAGATGGCATCTTTTCCGATATAATGCTGCCTCATCTACACTGAAAATCTGTTGTTTGGTGTTTTTATTTTTAGATAATGATAAATTCACGTAAGCAATACTGCAGAGAGATCCATGTTTCCTTTACCCAACTTCCCCTAATGGGAAGACCTTGGAGAACTATACAGCTCAATAACACAAACAGAATATTGACATTGATACAGTCAAGTTACAGAAGATCTCCATCACACAAGAATCCCTAATGTTGCACTATAAAGCTCTATAACATTTGTTTATATGTTTTTGTGTAAATGTAAATTTTCATTTGTCTGGAATTATTGCTCAGGGGTATAATTGTTGGGTCATATGATAGAGATATTTTAGTTAATATTTGCGGTTTCTGAGAAAGTGGTGAACTATTTTGTAGAGTGGTTGAGACATTTTACATTCTCACCAGGAGTATATGAATCAATTCATTTTTTTCTCTTGCATTTGGTTTTGTCACTCTATTAATTCTAGCCATTCTGATAGGTGTATAGTGATATCTCATTGTGGATTTAATTTTTATTTCCTTAAATGGGTAATAATATTGGCATCTTTTTAGAAATAATAAAGACTTTTTTTTTATTTACTTATTTATTTATTTTAGAGAGGAGGGGAAGAGGCAGAGAATTTTAAGCAGACTCTGAGCAGGGAGCCTGACATGGGGCTCTATTTCATGATCTTGAGATCATGACCTAAGCCAAAACCAAGTCTAATGCTTAACTGATTGAACCACCCAGGCACCCAATATTGACATCTTTTAATATGCTTATTTGCTATATGTACATCCTCTTCAGTGAAGTGTATCTTTATGTTTTTGCCCATTTTAATTAGACACTTTTACTGTTGAATGTTGAGAGTTCTTTATATATTCTATCTATCTATCTAACATCTATCTTCTCTCTCTCTCCATCTGATTTAAAAATAGTTTCTCTCAATCTGTAGCTTGTACTTTCATCCTCTCAATAAGATCTTTATTCAGAACAATTGTTCTTAACTTTAAAATCCAATTTATCAATTTTTCCTTGTATATACTGTGGTTTTGGTGACAACTTCAAATTCTCTTTGTTTAGCCCTAGGTTCCAAACAATTTCTCTTCATAATTTTCCAGATACATTCTCTGTATTCATTAATGTGATCATGTGATTTTTCTTTTTTTATTAAATATCATATATTACACTGTTAGATTTTCTATATTGAGTCAGCCTTGTATCCCTGGAATAAACCCTGTTTGGTTATGCTGTATAATTAATTATACATAGTGTTAATATTAACTGTATATAGTGTTGAGAATTGCTGAATACTATATGGTATATTTTTTCTTCTATATTCTTTGAGTGATACATTAGTTTGGTTTGTAACTTCCTCTTTTTTGGTATCCTGTGTTCATATATGGATCTTAAAAATAATCATGTGAAGTAGAAATAATTGTTAATTTTACAGATGGGCAGCGGCTCAGAGAGGCTGAACTGCCCCAGGCCACAAGTGTCAGAGTGGTGCTTTAAATGTGGTCCTGCCAGTTCTCTTTACCACCCAATGGGATGAAACTCTCAGCTCCATACTCCACCTCCTCTGACATTATGTGCCAGGGAGATTGGGGTACTTCATTACAGCTTGGTGAGGCTAAAAGCCTACACTCCCCATTCCTTTCCTGGCATTGGTGAGATAGAGGCCACATTTTTCTCCCTATGGTTTTGGCTAGAGTAGAGCAGTTTGTCTAAAAGATTTCTGCTGTAGTTAGTATGTCCTTTTCCTGGTCCTTTGGACAGAGAGAATAGGATTTTGTTGGAGCTTTTTTTGGTCTGCATCTGTCATTGTTTCTGAGTTGTCAGTCTTCACCTCCAAATCCAGGATATAGGAGAGAGAACAAAACAAAACAAAAACAAAACCTACAAAATTCACATCTATGTCCTTTCTTGAATTTCAAGTTGCCAAACCTGTCTTCCTTCATCTCCCCAAGTTTCAAAATCTTATGTTTCTTTTATATACAAAGTCCAGGGTTTTCAGTTGTACATAGCACAGGGAATAGGGAAAGGTACATTTCATTCATCTTTCCTGAAGCAGAAATCCCAGTATACATCTTTAATTTATTGCAGCCTATTTTCATTATGTTTTACCACTGTTTCATTATTTTCCACCACTTCGTGTATGTTCTAAGAACCCTAAGATAGGAGATATATATATATATATATATATATATTTCTCCATTCTTAACCTTTAAACTATCATCACATATTCTGTTCTTTACGTTATTCACCACACACTCATTATTTTAACCCTTAGAGTGCCTTTTGAAGAGAATTAAATAATAAGATTCTATATATTTATCTATGTGGTGCTCTTCATTCCATATATAGATCCATATTTTCATCTGGTATCATTTTCTCCTGAATAAAGGACGTTTGGTATTTCTTCCTGTGCAGTTTTCCCTTGGTGTTGCTTGCTCGCTCGCTCTCTCTCTCTCTCTCTCTGGCACTCTGACTGCAAACTCCAGCTGCCTTGGTCTTCCTGGACTCTCAGTTCTGCCATCTCAACCCGAGCAGTCTTTGGGATTCTTCCTGGGTCCCTCCTGACTGTTCCGTGGTCCAAAAATTCTCTCCAGGTAGTTAGAGCAAATTACGAGGCTCACATCATTTGTTTCTTCACTCTTAGGAATCACTCTCCATCATTATGTGATATCCATTCTCTCGCCAACTGTCATTTCATACATTTTGTCCTTCTTTTGGTTGTTTCATGGGGGAGGGTAACTCTGATCCCCATTATCGTATCTTGGCCAGAAAAGGACATCCTATTTTTTTTAATAGAAATAGTAATTTGATTACTAGTAGTAGTGAGAGATCACTATTAATAGTAATAGAGTATTTTTTAAATTCAACATGGTATTACTTGCTGTTTATTTATAAACAAAAGATTTTATATAATAAATCTCCAAAATGTCCCACACAGCTTCTAAGCACCCACAAAATTTTATTGAAAATTGTAATTGCTTCCATTTTGTTTTAATTTATTTACTTTATGGTCATAATCCTAAATAATACAGAAATGTAATTTTTAAATATAGTCTGAAAGAACAGAGATTGAATAGAGTGTTTTCCTATGTAGATAAGATTGTGCCTCTTCTTAAATACATTATTAATTATTTTAGGTAAGTCATAATGTTTGTGAATTTGCTAAATTGTGGCTTTCTTCATGTCTTAAAGATTTATTAAATTGAATACCACATATTTTTTTATAACTATTTTTTCCTTCAGATCATGTGGAGATTTCAAAAATTGAATGATTCAGTGTTCTACTTGGGAAAGGCTGACAGTTTATCTGTTATTTTTATTTTGAACTAATAGCAAGAGTTCTTTCTTATTTATTCATAATGCAGAGAAAGAGAGTTCTCCCACTGTACAAAAGAAATGTCAGTTGAAATGGAATCCTAACATAGTTTCATATCATTGATTCTCTAGATTTATAAGTGACTTTCACTAACCTATAAATATGTAAGGAGTAAAAACAATAGTCCAATTAATCTGACTGAACATAAACATATTAAGATCAAATTCTATGTAATAAAGAGCTAGAAAGAAGCAAAAAATCCATGATATTAACTAATATAAAGTTATAACACCCATTTTTATAAATATTCAGCCATTTAAGGTTATTTGTAGTTCATATTCTGCAACATATATATATACATATTTACATACAATTCTAGTATATATTTGCATCAGAGTAAATCCTTAAAAGTGAAAAAAAGTTATATTATAAAAGCAACTTGTAAATACAAGCAGAGTATATTCAAAATCACATCGCAGTGTCATGAATCTGATTTGCATTCATCACTTTCAAATCCTTATAGAAAATAAAATTAAGCTTTCAAATTCTTTGTCAACATCTAAGTCTCTCAAATATATGCTTAATTTCTTCCTTCAGAATGTTGACAAAGCCATTAATTTCCCATGGTTATTGCCAATTTTATGATAGCCCATCAACCTTTTGTCTATTTCACCACCTTGTATTAAATTTTTTCCTGGTTTGAAGCCTCACTCTGTAATCCCTTCTTTTCTCTCCCAAGGGTGATAGACTCTTCAATATATGGGAAAAGTGAAACCTGCCTGCTTTGATATTCTGTTACACACTTTGAATTATGTGGAGAGAATTTAGCTTCACCAAACCTCCTACCTTTTTTCCTACTGCCAACTGTCTCCCTTAGTCTGAATTCAAATGCTCAATTTTTGAACAGTTTTAGATCAAGATCTATTGGAGGAAAGTAATAATAAACAGAAAACCACAACAATTAACTTTCTTCTCATTTTTTCCAAACCACTAGATGATGGTCTTGAAGGCTGGTTGATCATTTTCTCAAGAGTGAAACAGGAGAAGTGTCTCCACACAGCACACAAAAAAAGGCCAAGAAAGCTACTTCTTTGAAGTTCTTTAGAAAAAAAAAAAAAATTTTCAATCAACACCCAGAATTCAACAGTTCTTTGACCTCCCAGAGTGATAGTCACATGGGAAGGAATAGAAGGCCTATTCAATGGCTTATAGTTCAAAAAGACATTACAAGTGTCTCTAAAAAAACTTAAGGAATGTAGCTATTAGGCAACCTTTAACATGCTCTGTGTTTTCTCTGGAAGCTGTAAAATAGATTTTTCTTTATCTCATCTGAATTGTACCTATTAAAAACTTGGAGTTATAATAATGTGTTTGTATTTCAACCTGTATATGGAATATTGAACCTGCTTTTATTAAAACAGAGGCAAGCCTAAGCAATGGTTCTTGCTACTGTGTTCCATGTGTTAGAGTAAATGCATTAGCTCAAAATATGCAGAAAAAAATAGATCTTCTTTCATTGTACTAGACCATCTATACTGTTTGCATTACTTATTATATAGAGGAATGGATTTGATCTGGAATATATTTAGAGAGATATCAGTAATCTTTTTTTGTTTGTTTGTTTTTTAAGTCCAATAAATATGATTTAGTTGCAGTAGTTCAGTTTTGTAATCATACCAGTACAGGTTCAAATCCTTACTCTATGACTAGCCATGTAGCCTCAGGCAATTATTGACATGTTACTCATATACAAAGTGAATGATAATATCTCCCTTCCAGGGTTATGATGAAGAGCAGATCACATTAACAGAGTATTTAATGCAGAATTAATTTAATTTAATCACTTATCTAAATTAAGTCCTCAGTAAATTTTTGTAAAAGAAATGTGAAAACATAGACACATATTCATGTGTTTACTTCTAAAAAATAAGCTGAGAAACTATTTACTTTATGCTGGACACTGCTAAGAAATGAGGATATGATGAAAACATGAAATAAAATACATACTGTCTTATCTAGACCTTACGGTCTAGTTGAGGAGACAAGCATTAGATAATCATTGAGAGAAGGAGAGAGCGAGAGAGCTTGAGCACTGAGAGAATACATAAGTTCTTCTAACCTAATGGGTAGGTCACATTAGGTCAGTCCACAGAGGAAGGAACTGAGATGAGAAAGATAAGTAGGAATTCTTAAAGCGAAGAGGGCTGGGGGAAATTGGGCATCACAACTCTAGCCAAGAGAGACTGAGCAGGGAATAGGATTAGTGATTTTAGAAACGAGGCTGAACACAGACAGTGAGTGGGAAAGCAGTATCAGATGAGCTAGTGAGGTAGACAAGGGCCAGATAATGCAGGACTTACTGGCCATTTATAAGATTTTCTGTTTTGTCCGAAGAGTTGTGGGAAGCTGTTGGAAGGTTTTAAATAGGAAAGTAAGGATCTTGGTTTTGTTTTGTTTTTTTTCCTTTCTCTAAATTTTTATTTAAATCCTAGTTAGTTAACATACAGTATAATATTAGATTCAATTGTAGAATTTGGTGATTCATCACTTCCACATAATACCTGGTGTTCATCATATACCCATCACCTACATAAGCCCATCCCCCGACCACCTCCCCTCCAGCAACTCTCAGTGTGTTCTCTACAGTTCAGAGTCTATTTCTTCGTTTGTCTCTTTCCCCACATCCCCATGTTCACCTGCTTTGTTTCTTAAATTCCACATATGAGTGAAATCATGTGATATTTGTCGATCACTGTTGATTTATTTCATGTAGCATTATGCACTCTAGCTCCATCCACACTGTTGCAAATGACAAGATTTCATTCTTTCTTTTGGCTGAATAATGCTGCAGTGGAGATAGGTATGCAGATATCTCTTTGAGATTTGGATTTGATTTTCTTTGCACATATACCTAAAAATGGGATTGCTAGATCAAACCTATCTGCTTTTTTTCCCTAGTAGCCACATCAATTTATATTCCCACAAACAGTATACAAGAGTTTTCTTTTCTTTACATCCTCACACTTGTTATAGCTTGTCTTATTCTAATATGTGTGAGGTATGGTTTCAATCTGCATTTTCTTGATGATTAGTGATGTTGAATACCTGTTTTCATGTACTTGTTAGCCATATGTATGCCTTTTTTTACAGAAAGTCTCCTCAATTCCTCTGTCCATTTTTAAATATGATTGAGTCATATGAGTTTCTTGTGTAATTTGTGCATTAATGCCTTATCAGATAGATATATGATTTGCATATATTTTCTCCCATTTGAAGGCTGCCTTTTCATATTATTGATTTTTTCTTTGCAGTGCAGCAACTTTTTGGTTCGATGTAGTCCCACTTGTTTATTTTTGCTCTTTTTGCATCAGCTTTTGATGTTGTATTCATAAAACCATTGCCAAGACCAACATTAAGGAGCTTACTACTTCCTACATTTTCTTCTAGGTATATTATGGTTTCAGGTCTGATGTTAAAGTCCTTAATCTATTTTCAGTTAGTTTTTGTAAGTGGTGTAAGATAGGGGTCCTATTCCATTTTTTTGCACTTGAATATTCAGTTTTCCCAACATCATTTACTGAAGAGACTATTCTTTCCCCCACTGAATACTGTTGGCTCCTTTATCAAATCGACTATGTATGTGTGGGTTTACTTCTAGGCTCTTGATTCTGCTCCATTAGTCTGGATCTGTTTTTGTGCCAGTACATACTCCTTCAACTACCATAACTTTGTAATATAGTTTACATCAGAAAGTATGATGCCTCAACCTTTGTTCTTCTCAAGATGGCTTGGGGTATTCAGGATCTTTTATAGTTCCATAAGAATTTTAGGATTATTTTTTCTATTTCTGTGAGAAATGTCATTGGAATTTTGATAAAGTGTGCATTGCATTTATAAATGACTTTAAGTAGTCAAGGCATTTTAGAAATATTAACCCTTCCAATCCATGAATGTGGGTTATCTTTCCATTTATTCATGTTTTCAGTTTCTTTGATCAGTGTCTTGTAGTTTTGAAGGGCAATTTTTTTACTTCCTTGGTCAGATTTTTTTTCCTAAGTATTCCTAAACTGTGGCTTTTTCATACACAGTCTTTATTATGTTGTATTATGTTTCTTCTATTTCTTCTTATATCTAATTTCTTGAGAGCTTTTTTCATGAAAGGATGTTAAATTTTGTCAAATGTTTTTTTCTTTATCTATTGAGATGATCATAAGTTTTGCTTTTCATTCTCTTAATATAGTGCATCACATGTAATAATGTGCATATTTTGAAACATCCTCACATCCCAGGGATAAATCCCACTTGATCATCATGAATGATTCTTTTCATGTGCTATTAAGTTCAGTTTGCTAATATTTGGTTGGGAAGTTTTGCATCAATATTCATCAGAAATATCCGATTGTAACTTTCTCTTGTTACAGTGTCTTTATCCGGCTTTAGTATTCAGACAATGTTGGTCTTGTAAAATGAATTTGGAACTGTTCCTTTCTCTTCAATTTTTTGGAGGAGTTTGAGAAAGATTGGCATTAATTCTCTTTAAATATTTGGTAAAACTTACCAAGAACACCATCTGTTCCTGGGCTTTTCTATGTCGGGAGTTTTTGATGACTGATTCAACCTCTTTACTGTTTATTGATATCCCCTGTTTTTGTTTTTTGGGTTTTTTTTTTTTTTCATGACACAAACTTGTTAGGTTGTATGTTTCCATTTTTTCTAGGTTGTCTAATATGTTGCCATATACTTGTTCATTGTAATCTCCTAGGGATCCTTTGTATTTCTGTAGTATCGGTTGTAATGCTTTCTCTTCCATTTATAATATTATCTGAGTCCTCTTTCTTTTTACCTTGGTAAATGTAGCAGAAGTTTTGCCAATTTGTTTCTCTTTTCAAAAACCCGCCATCCATTTTAGTAATACTTTTTTTTCCTCTATTTCATTTAGTTCTGTCCTGATCCTTGTTATAGCCTTCCTTTTGCTAACTTTGGACTTCATTTAGCGGTGGATTTCTAATTCTTCTTTTTTTTTTTTTTAAGATTTTATTTATTTGACAGACAGATCACAAGTAGGCAGAGAGGCAGGCAGAGAGAGAGGAGGAAGCAGACTCCCTGCTGACCAGAGAGCCTGATGTGGGGCTCGATCCCAGGACCCTGAGACCATGACCTGAGCCGAAGGCAGAGGCTTTAACCCACTGAGCCACCCAGGCGCCGCATGGATTTCTAATACTTGACGTATAAAGTTTAGGTTTTTTATTTGAGATCTTTCTTTTCTTTCTTTCTTTTAAATGTAGGCATTTATTGCCATAAACTTCTCTTAGGACTTCTTTGGCTGCATTACATCAGTTTGGTATGGCATGTTTTCATTTCTGTTTATTTTATTTTTTTTTAAGATTTTATTCATTTATTTGAAAGACAGAAATTACAAGAAGGCAGAGAGAGAGGAGGAAGCAGGCTCCCTGCTGAGCAGAGAGCCCGATGCGGGGCTCGATCCCAGGACCCTGGAATCATGACCTGAGCCGAAGGCAGAGGCTTTAACCCACTGAGCCACCCAGGCGCCCCCATTTCTGTTTATTTTAAAATACTAGTTGACTTCTCTTTTTATTTCATTCTGGACCAATTGGTTGTTATGTAATGTGTTATTTAACATCTATGTATTTGTGGATTTTCCAGTTTTTCTCCTGTTATTGATTTCCAGTTTCATACCTTTATTGTCAGAAAAGGTAATTGGTATGATTTCCATATTTTAAAATTTGCTAAGACTTCCTTTGTGACCTAAAATATGATATATCCTGCTGAATGTTCCATGTGTGATTGGAAGAATATATATTCTGCTGCAGTTGAATGGAATGTTCTTCATGTTAGGTCTATTAGTTCTGAAGCGTAGTTCAATCTCAATGTTTCCTTATTGAATTTCTGTATGGATAATTTATCCATTGTTGGAAGTGGGGTATTAAATTCCCCTACCGTGATTATATTGTTGTTGATTGCTCCCTTCAGATCTGTTCAAATGCTCTGTTGTTGCTTGCATGTATATTTACAATTGTTATATCTTCTTGGTGAATTTGTCACCCTATCATTATATAATGACCATCACTGTTTCTTGTTACACTTTTTTCTTGTGACATTTTTCAATTAAACTCCATTTTGTCTGATATAAATATAGCTATTTGATCCTTTTGGTTTTTGTCTAAAATAATTTGAGTCGGGCTTCTGTCATTAAAGGAGCCCTGGATTAATTTCTTTATGCATTTTAACAAATAACCAAAACTTAGTCATTTAACACAACACAAATTTAGTCTCAGAGTTCTGGAGGTCAGAAGTCCAAAATATGTCTTAGTGGACTAAAATTAAGGTATCAGTAGGGCGGAGTCTTTCTGGAGGCTTCAGGAAATCATTTGTTCCTTATCTTTTTCAACTTCTAGAGACCACCTTGTCATCCCTTGTCTTGTAGCTGTATCATTCCAACCTCTGGTTTCATGATCACTTCACCTTCTCCTTTAGTCAAATTTCCCTCTACCTCCCTCTTATGAGGACAATTATGATTACACTTAGGGCCCGCCCAAATAACCCAAGTTAACCCTTCCCCTATTAAGATTCATAACTTAATCACATCTGCAAAGTGTTTTTTTGTCATACAAAGTAAAATTCAGAGATTTGGGGAATTAGGATGTGGACATGCTTGGGAGAAGTGTCATTATAAAACTGTACTGTGGTAATCACTATAAGTAGGGAAAGTTATATATATTGTATATATATGTATGGAATGACAGTATAGTCTTTTGTTACATGTTAGAAGCAGTTCAGACTAGCAAAAAGGGGAGATAGAAGTGGGGAAGTAATTGATAAGACATACCTACTCACCATATTGGATAGGTTAAATAGACATGACCCAGTGCTTTATTTAGTCTTAAGTGTTCTAGTTACTATATGTCTGACTTGAGGGAAACTGGGAAGGAAATTCTAATAGGAGAAGATGACAGGCAACAGTGACAACAGTGGCAAAATGTTAGAAAGTCCTTTAATATTCTTACAATATTGAGCACATTATAAAGAAGGTATATTAACTGTAAAAGAGTAAAGTAAATTTCTAAGTATTTTGTTGAAACTCTAAAATACATAAAACTTAACAGTACCATATATTGTACTATAACTACTCAACTAATTTATAAACTATCATTAAATATTCCCTTATTTTATAGAGTATGGTATGTTAGTAAAAAGAAAAACAGAACACTATATATAGGATGATTTTTTAAGTTCATTCTTTATCTTTGTCTCCCAAAACTATTATTAAGTATATAGTTTAAAGTTGTTCAACTGTGAATTTTCCTACCATACATTCTTTTTGAGGAATTAGACCCTCACAAGAAGAAATGAATGACCAGGCAATATGTTTTTAAATATACTTCTGATGATAGAATAATAGGGAGAATAATGGGGGAGGTGACTTAGAGTAGTTTCTCAAACAATTTACCCCAGACACCTGCCTTGGAATGATCTGCCATGTATTAAAAATGCAGAAACCTGGGCTTCAAACCACTGTTTGTATTCATTTCCTAAGCCTGATGTAACAAAATGCCACAAAATGAGCAGCCTAAAATAACAGAATTATTCTCTCATAGTACTGGATTTCAAAAGCAAAATGTTGGCAAGCTGGTTCCTTCTTGGAAGCTCAGAGGGAGAATCAGCTCTCTGCCTCTTCCCTAGCTTGTCTTGCCAATAATCCTCAGTGTTCCTTGGCTTACAGCTGCATAACTCCAGCCTCTGCCTCTGCTACGTCTTGGATATCTTCCCTGTCTGTGTGTGTACATGTCTTCATGTGGTGTTCTCCTATCCCTGTCCCTACATCTCCTGTCCTCTTCTTATAAGGACTCCAGTCATATTGGAGTAAGGACACACTCTACTCCTGTATAACCTCATTTTAATTTATATCTTAATATACATATACATGTACATACATATATATATACACATATATACATATATATGTATATACATATACATGTACATACATATATATATACATATATACATATATATGTATATACATATACATATATATACATATATATGTACATATATACATATCTGTATATATGTATATGTATGTACATGTATATGTATATTAAGATATAAATATATATAAATGTATATATACATATAAATATACATATATACATATACATATATACACATATATGTATATGCATATATGTACATGTATATGTATATTAAGATATAAATATATATATAAATGTATATATATACACACATATAAATATACATATATATGTATATACATATACAAAAACCCTGTCTCCAAATAAGACCATGTTCACGGGCACAAGACATTAGGACTTTAATACATCTTTTGGGAAGATATGATAAAGTCACAACACTATCTAAACAGCCATCTTTGGAAACTGAAGTCCAGACTTCTGGATTTTTAATAATTAAAAGCTTTTGCTTTAAAATGTCTCAATTGCTGATCTAGCACCAAGTCTGGCCTAAATGTTGCCATTTGCAATAAAAAATTAAGCCAGCAGTAATTCTGGTTTTGATAGTTGAGAGGCCCTCCATTATTTCAGGATTTCCAGATTACAAAATAGAAGGAGTGTCATTTCTGAAATTATAACTGCTTATTACCCTCTTAAAAACACAGAGAATATTTTATAGCATTGTTAGTAATGAGATTTTGTGCTATTTCAAACATAATAAACTCTTCTTTGCATTTTTACAGAGTGCATTAATATTTATTTAGTAACTTAAAAAAATCTTGTAAGTACAATTAAGATTTTCTATTTTCTGATTACTTAGAACAATGACATCACTATATCCTAAGCTACACACTCTAAATTTTGTGCTGAGCCATTTCACTTAAAAGTGTGGCAAAGTGTATTAATTTTCCAGTGAAGATTGGCAATGAGGCCCAATGGACAATTCGTTTTTTTGGAAAATATACATTTACCCAAGATAGTATGGGCTTGGAGTGAATTAATTAAAGGCAAAAATAAGGGAGTGAGAGAAAGTAAGAATATCTGCAGTCTTAGCAATATTTTCTTAAAACAAGGTTTTATCAAAATTTCATTTTTCTATAATATACAACTGTAAGAGATGCTAATGCTAATTGAATTGTAATTTTATATAGTACTTATGATGTTATAATAACTAAAATGCTTACTATTTGTAGTTATTGTCACTGTCACTATAGTAAAACAAAATAATATGTAAAGGAAACATTGTGTTATTCTCCACTGGTGCTAAATACCCTTTATTTCCTACTAATCAATTCTTTGTCTTGATTAAATTCTGGACTTCAGAGACTCATCATAAATGTGGAGTGTGTTGTCATTCAGAGTATTCAGTATTGCCAATTAACTGTAGTTACACTATTTTCTTTTTCTAGATTTATGTCCAAAGAGGAGGATTTTTCAACTATCCCTTTTCAGGAATATCAAAATCATAGATAAATGTAGAAATTTATATTCCTTGTATATTTTTTGTACAAAAAATATGTACTCCTCCTCACCAAATATTTGTCTCTTGAAATACTAACCTAAAATTCATATTTTGTGGATACTTTTGTAAAGCATAGTCTTTTACTTAATAAAGCCAATTTTAAAATGTTTTAATTACAAGAGCAAAGAAAAAAAGTATTTAGAGGAGACTCAAGCATAGACTTTTTTTTTCCAATTAAAATCTCACCGGATCATTTTAAAAATTCCTCAACATCTAGGCTCTTAGTAATAACCACTCTTATTTCTTCCATATCAACCCATGGTTTATGTGCTACTTACACACTTACACTTCACCACCTTGATAATGTAAATTTTTCTTCTGCCTCAAGAAAGGTCCTTGTTATTTCTCCTTCTTTTTCTTTTCCCCAAGAAGGTATGTTTCATTAAGTAAAAGTTAAATATTGTATCTTTACACAACATAATGGTTCTGTATCTCATATACTATATAATCTATCTATAATAGGGCAGAATATAATTGTATAATAATAGCACAAATATAGCACTTGGTTTGAACCAAGCATTCAGGGAAGGCAGTACTATTATTAACTCCATATCCAAATGATAAAATTAGGGTTCACAAATGTTAAATAGCTTACCAAAGGCCAAACATCTAGTAAATCATGTTCTTGGGATTAAAACCCAGTTCATTTGGTTTGAAAGTGAACTCCTCAGCCTTCTGTTGCATTGGGTACATTTCAGAATATCATCAGGTTTTCTTAAAAAAATCAATCACTTTCTCTTTACTTGAGGGGAAATCAAGGTGAAATGAAGAGCACAGATTTTGAAATTAGATAGACATTGGTTTCAAGTCCTGAATGATTTTTAATACCTCCAAACAGTGGGAATATTATTTAAATTTTTGACTATCTGTGTATTCATCTGCAAAGCAGGGATAATTATACTTTATAAGGTGGTAGCTTAGATGAAATTAAATTATGTAGATCGAGAGAGAGAACCTGGCACTGTTTAGCCATTTAGCTGAAATTCTGCAGATACCTAAGATCAGAGAGGAAAGATGAATTATTCAATAAATTATGTTTGATCAATGTCCTAATCAATTAAAGATTCTAAAAAAAAAATGCTATAGCAAAACTTCTAGATGGATTAAAAATGTCCATATAGCTTTTAAAATATTAGAAGTAAAATAGTAAGACAATGCCAAGATACTAAACATAAAAAGAAAAAGAACAAGATAAAAACATAAAATATTTGTTTATTGAAAGACAAAATTTTAAAATTAATTATGAGAAGGAAAGTTATGTATAACACATTCAAGAGATAAAAATTTAATGTATTTAATTTGTGATGAGGTCTTCCAATTCCAAAATGAAAAGACCAACTCCCAACTGAAAATAAAGAAAGCTCATGACTGACTATTTTACAAGAGGAAAATTAAAATGCTCAGTCAACATATAAAAAGAGGCTCAATGTCAGCTAAAAAAAAAAGGTGAGTTTAAAAGACCTCTTTTTCAGGGGTGCCTGGGTGGCTCAGTGTGTTAAGCCTCTGCCTCCAGCTCAGGTCATGATCTCAGAGTCGTGGGATCGAGCCCTTCATCAGGCTCTCTGCTTGGTGGGGAGCCTGCTCCCCCTTTGTGATATCTCCCTCTGTCAAATAAATAAGACAAAACCTTTTAAAATAAGACCTTTTTTTCATATTTCATATCACCCAAATTTAAAACTATAGATAATATCCAGTGTTGTAAAGAGCAGTGGAAAATATTCTTTTTTTTTTTTTAAAGATTTATTTATTTAACAGACAGAGATTACAAGTAGGCAGGGAGGCAGGCAGACAGAGAGAGGAGGAAGCAGGCTCCCCACTGAGCAGAGAACCCGAGGTGGGGCTCGATCCCAGGACCCTGGGATCATGACCTGAGCTGAAGGCAGAGGCTTTAACCCACTGAGCCACCCAGGCGCCCCAGTGGAAAATATTCTTTATCTAGCATTGTTTAGGACAAGTGTAAACTGACTTAGCATTTTTGAAAGATGATGTAGAAAAATCACGAAAATTTATCATATGCAGCCTCGTTTATACAGAAATCCCACTTCTAAGTATTTAGCCTAAGGAAATAACTGCACATCGCAAAATGTTTTATGAAATAAGATTCAAATTATGGCAATCTAATAATATAAACACTAGAAAATAAATTATCATTAATATGGCACTTGTTCAATAAACATTTTATATGTATATTTTTAAAACAATAATGTAGAACTCTGCCATGTTAGATGCTCATAGTATATTAAATAGAGACATAGACAGCTGAACAGTCTTTAAATATATGTGTTATGATACCATTTATATGTGAAGAGATATGCTTCATTATCTATATATCTGTAAACAAAAATTACATAGTCTCCTTGCATGTATCTATTGTTTTAATTTCTAATGATAATTAAAAAAATAAATATTTCCATTTTGAAAAGTTAATTATGAATTTAGTTTCTCTTTTGTTTGCATCGGGTTTAAGTGCATATGTACAAATATTTTTAAGATAAAATTTATGAGTTCAAATGTAACTCAGATTCTGAGGAGTTAAATAATATTTATCTCTTTACTGTATATGTTTTGCTGTGAAAAGTTTATGTTGAAGTATTTTAAGAAACTTCAAATACTTTCATTAACCTACTCTAAAACTCCTTCCAGGGCTTCCTAGATGGCTTAGCTGACTCTTGATTTGGGCTCAGGTCATGATTTGAGGTCCTGGGATGGAGCCATGCATCTGGGTCTGTGCTCAACCTGTAGTCAGCCTGAGATGCTCTCTCTCCCTCTGCCCCTCCCCCCATGCACTCTCTCAAATAAATAAATAAATCATTTTTTAAAAAATAAAAATAAAAACAATAAAGGTCCTTCCAACAGTACTATCATTTTTGCTCGTGCTGTAACCATACAAATGAAGAGACAGAAAATGTTCTACCTTTTCATATCCTAGAGTTTCTCTCAATCTCAATCTCTTCAAATTATAAAGTCTGCTTTGAAACTTTTGACTTAAAAGTGTATGATTGCTCAAGCCACTTTCACACTCTACAGATAAGGTGAAGTTCTTCTTTTATTGTCATTACTGTTTAAATCATGTTGATCTCCAAAAACACGGTTAAAAATCAAGGCTGCCTTCTCTTTTAAGTTACCAAGCCAATGCTCAGATTTAATCTGAGTATTTTATGATGACATTGTGTGTAGGCATGGATGTGCGTGTGCACATGCATGTATTCTAGTGCTATAAACACATGTCCATGTTATATGTGTCTATTCAGACCTGCATATATGCTCTATGCTTATGTGGGTGTGTGTTGTGAATACATGTGTGTGCTTGTGTATATCTTGTATGTGCAAAGCATCTTAAGAGAGGATATCTAAAAAATGCAATATGTACAGTGCATTTAAAATGAAGCAAATATTTAAGTTTTATCGTTTGCAGATAGCAGTATGGATGATAAAAAAACAAAACCTTAATCACATGTGGGCAACCATTGTAGGCTCAGCAGCATTGCCTCTAAAGTCAAGTTTACAAGGTAATTATATTTCTGAAAATGCAGGATCCAGTGTACTGTGACACTGAAACTCAAATTTTGATCAACGGATTCCATGCAAAAATTGTTCTAAGAAGTTACAAATTTTAAAATATGATAAAGCTCAGTTTTTTACTAAAGCACCATAAAACTGTGTTTCTCCTAACTGCTTCATTTCTTCCCCAAACTGAAAAATCAACTCTAAGTGCAAAGAACAAGAAAATACATCATGGTCTGGAAAAGGGCTAAACTCAGTCTAACAGGCATAACACTGAAAACTGAAAAGATAAGTTACATTTTTTTTTAAGATTTTATTTATTTATTTATTTGACAGAGAGAGAGAGATCACAAGTAGGCAGAGAGGGCAGGTAGAGAGGGGGAAGCAGGCTCCCTATTGAGTAGAGAGCCTGATGTGGAGTTCCATCCCAGGACCCTAAGATTATGACCTGAGCCAAAGGCAGAGGCTCAACCCACTGAGCCACCCAGGCACCCCACAAGTTAGATTTTTAGTTTATTGTTATTATTTACTTTTTTGGTTGCATGAATAGTTTAGAAGTCTTAAAGAAGTATGGAATAGTTACAACTGTTTTTCCTATCTTGCCTTTTTTACATTTAATTTCTTCCCACATTTTCTTCTTCCCATTTGCTTTTTATTCAGTTTACAAAAGATGAAAGAAGTAAATGAGGGTTTTGTAAAATGATTAAATGGATCAAAGAGGAATGTGTTTCTCTGGTTCTTTTATATTTTTAGAGTTAAATTTAACCTTTGAAAGGTAGGAGTACTACTATTCCATTTTTGTTTGGTTTTACTTTGTTTTTTGAAAGAAGTAGGAGAAAAGGAGAAGATAACCTTGACTTAGGATAATAGTTATAAATTTGTGTTAAAGAAGATTCTATTTTACTTTTGTGAATAATCTATTTTATCTGGGGCATGTACAAACATACGTATAGTATGTGGGATAAAAAGCCTAAGTATTAGAAAAAAGAAAAACAAGCTTTCTGTCAGAAATCAGGAAGGTAGGGGTGCCTGGGTGGCTCAGTGGGTTAAGCCTCTGCCTTCGGCCCAGGTTATGATCCCAGGGTCCTGGGATCGAGCCCCACATCAGTCTCTCTGCTTAGTGGGGAGCCTGCTTCCCTCTCTCTCTCTGCCTGCCCCTCTGCCTTCTTGTGATCTCTGTCTGTCAAATAAATAAATAAAATCTTTTAAAAAAAAGATTTAGAAGAAATCAGGAAATAATCCAGACTAAATAAAAGGATAAATATTATTCAATAAGAACATGCATATTTTGATATATAATAAGATTTTATATTTCTTAATTTCATGTGGAAAGGAAGAATTCGTTCACCCAAAGCAAAAAAAACTCAAGCTGCAATACATCTTTTCTCTGGAAAATATTTTTAAGGGTCCAAAACAGCTAACATGTGGTTTCCTCACAAATTATGTTATATTTTATGAATACAGCTATACTGAGCTGCCTTAAACATTTTCTGAAACAAGGTGGGGTACTCATAAATAAATTAATTCGCTATTTAACTTAGTAAACTTAAATTGCATAGGCCTCTTAAGAGTTCATATATTTTAAAATGTCCTTTACTATTCACTCATATGCATAAAAAATTAACTCAATCATTATATATATATATGCCTTTGTGCCTAGTCCCATGGTGAGACCAAACAAGTAAGAAGACATCCCAACAGCAAACTGTTTCTTAGGATTTGATTTTTAAAAGAACTTAATCATTGTGGCCACAATAAATATATATATTTATAACAGATAATTTAAATTCTGAATCTTTTTATTTGATATTTATTATAAGTAAGTCAGACACATATGCTTAGCAGTGGCACTTGTAGATGTAGAAGAAAACAGTACTTGGTAGAAACACACAGAGTTAAGTATTAATCCTTGAAATATCAAAGTATAAGATAGGAGGGGCATAGTTATGTACCCATGAAAACATCATTTGCTTCTGAGTAACAAAGAAATGATGGAGTGAATTGCTAAGTGGCAAAATAAATGAAAGGAGAAACCATGAAATGCCTAGAGAAATACATTTATGAAATGAACTTTCTTCTTGAACAGCAAACTTCCGGAACAGCATTTTTTACACATTTCAGAACACATCTGCATTTTTTCCACTACCCCCCAAATGACACTCTGTTATGTTATTCACTGAAACCAAGAAGCAAACAGAAAATTCGATACGGTGAATTGCCACAAACTGACGGTGTCCAAAGAATGCACCCAGGATGCTTATTACATATTTAGAGTCCCAGGTCCCAGGTCCCACTTAACACCTACTGAACCTTAGTCTCTATAGGAAGTTTCTTATAATTGGGCAAGATTTGCAAGGACGCAGTATGTTATAAAAACATGCAATAAATTATAAAAAGTCACCCATTCTGTTTAACTATCCCCCTTCTTAAGACTTGAGAAAAAGAGGGAACGTTTCTGACTTAGTTATTTTTAACTGTTTGGTCCAATGCAGAATGGGAGAAAATGTTCAAAGTTTCTGTTTTAATGTCTGAATAATGTACTTACTACAGTTCTCAGCTTTCCTATTGTCCCGGATCACTATCCTTTGGTTGATCGTGCTGAAGAGTGTTGTCCAGTTAATGGTGTGATAGTAACACAGGTTGCTGTTGTCAGTAATATAGATGTTTCCTGCGCTGATTTCCTTCAGAGATTGGAATTGTAGAGAGGTGATGCCCTGTTGCTTAAGGATAAGCAAGGAGAGGCCACTAAAGAGAAGGAAGGGGGGGAATGGAACAATATTTAATATGTATATATTAATAAACATCTTCTGGCATATATTCTTGAAGTAAAATAAGGATGTCGCATCTTACTCTAAAAAGAACGCTAATAGAGCATAAAAACAGAGACCGAGTCACTAAATTGTGATCTGAATATTATTTTCCTACATGCTACATATCCCAAGTTTTAAAAGGAATAATTTGACCCCCAAAAAGAAAAGGTTCATTTTAAGAAGTAAAAATATGAATGAGACCTCTGTTTCTGTCTACATATTTACCACTGACATTTCTGCTCACTATTTTTCCCACTATCCCCTAAGTCTCAAGTTCTTCAAGGATGAAATTCAGTTTTAAAACTAAATAATTAGGGGAATCTGGCTGGCTCATTGGATGAGCATGAGAGTCTTGGTTCTGGGGTCATGAGTATGAGTCCCATGTTGAGTGTAAAGGTTATTTAAATAAAACTTTAAAAAGCTAAATAATCAACAAATGTTTGTGGAATATTATTCATCTACCTAAGGTAAGACATTAATTCTACTCCATTTAAAAAATTTAGATAAGCTTTCAGAGGGTAAATATTGCAGAGAATGACTATAGATATTTAGCTTTAATTTAAACTCAGAAACAAATTGTAATAGTTGAAGAATGTGTAAGTAAAGATAGGGGACATAAATTAAAGAGAAGAATGAAATTAAGCTAAAAGTTAAAAAAATACTCAGAAGGCTTGGACAACTGGGGAAAGCATGTCTAAAAGTTAAATAACAACTATACTGTGTAAACAAATTATCATTTCAAGGAAATTATTTTTATTTTAACAGTCTACGTTTTTTAATTAAATTCCTTTTCCATTCTCTAAAGAATCATCTGTTTCCCACATTTCAATCAACTAATGAACAATATTTTACATTCTGCAGATCAAAGCTGTCCCTTTTTATTTTATTTATAAATCTAAATATACTTTGCTTCAATACTCAGAATTTTTTCCATGTGTTATGTGGTGTGTACATATACACACACACATATACCTACATATATACTTATATACATATACAAACATACATACATATGTATGTATGTATAAAACCCAGTACATGTGTATTCAACTGAGTTGTAATTCATTCTCTGAAATCTCTGTTCTCATCATAACCATCCTGAGTTGTTTCTTACAATGTGAAAGTAATAATGCCTAGCAGATTTTTAACATTTGCTTCAATGGATAGTAAAATTTAGTTGCATGTAGCAATTCAAAAGACTGTATCTGTCAATTATGCCTTTTTATTAAGAACTTTTCCCCCTTACAGTTTAAAATCTCCTACAGATATACCTATTTGAATATCAAAATTCAGTGGACTTTCTGAGAATATTATTATGGAATATTTGATGACAATATTGATTAAAGGCATCCTTCAGATTTAAGTGGAAAAACTGAAATCTAAATCCCTTTATGTAAATCAACTTTTAACTGTTCAAATAAATAAGAATCTCATATAGAGGAAATCTAAAATAAAATAAAGCCGTGGCTTAATAAATATTAACTCACACATTTTATTATGTGAATTAAAATATTGATATTAGACCTTCAGTGTGCTTCTGAGCCCTGATTTTTCTGCCCACTATTATCCAGCATTGAACACAGAGCAGTGGGCCAAGTCCTGAAATATCAGCCCCATGATGCATGGTTCAAATGATGGCGCCAGAGACAAGAATCTTTGGGTAAAATAGCATTTGCCTCCTGTACACATAAGCCATTATCAAGTAATCCCATGTTAGTTGCTAGTTATGATAACATATGTTCAAAAACAAAGGTTTGATTTTATGCATGTCATACCTGCAAAACACTAAAATCGCTTTAAGTGAGAGACAGTTGAAAAATCAAACTGTTTATTCTGCATATTTTACTTATTTATTTATTTTTATCCTGCATATTTTAAAGCACAACCAGTGGTATTTTTCAATGGGCTTACGTTTGGAATTAAAAATGGAAACCCAATATTTCTAGAATCAGTGAAGCTGAGACTTTGAGGTACGTACACATGAGATTAGTCTTGAAATCTGGAAGACCTGCATCTCTGAACATACACACCTACCTATAGAGTACTCTTCCACCAATGGTCACCAGGTTAGAAAAAACACTGAAGTCGGTCATGTTTGGGGGCCATGACTGTATATTCAAGAAACCTAAAAAAGACAAGAGCAGTGAAAAAACTCAAATACCAATATCTTAGTAACTGTGTTTAATGCTGAGTATCCTTGAAACATGATGAAAATGCCTTGAAAGATAGGAGGTTAAAAAAAAAAAAAGACACTGAATAGTCCCATGTTGAGTCATTCTATTCTATCTCATAGTTCTTCCAAGATTGAGTGTCTTACCTAAAATTCCTGGGCCACAATATTCAATATATAATGAATACATAACTAATGAATGAACACCAAAAATCTAGGTTTCTCAGACACACATAATCATAGAACTACATACGTAAGAATAAATAATCCTTCATTTGACTCACTCTTCTTATTTTTTTTAATTTTTTGAAGATTTTATTTATTTATTTATTTGACAGAGAGAGAAAGAGAAAAAGACAGAGAGAGAACACAAACAGGGGAAGTGGGAGAGGGAGAAGGAGGCCCCCCCGCCAAGCAGGGACCCCAATGCGGGGCTCCATCCCAGGACCCTGGGTCATGACCTGAGCTGAAGGCAGATGTCTAACGACTGAGCCACCCAGGTGCCCCTTGACTCACTCTTCTAAAGTCAAAAATACTTGGTCTAACTACATAAAAAGAAAAATACAGCTTTAATTTCTCTGGAAATCCTTTACTACTCTATCTCTACACTTATGATATCATTTGTCTGCCTTGCAGCCTAATGCGTTCCTATATATATACACCTAACCTTTCTTATTTGATTTTTCATTTTCAATAGCAAATCCGTATCCAATTCATGTCTATGAGTCCCTCATCAGCTACTATATAACAGCCCTGAACATATTAGGTGCTCAGTAAATATGCATTAAATAGTGCCACATGTTATCCACGCTCAAGAGCATTTCTTGTGAAAAAGTACACAGAAAAACGCGGATCAAAAGATCAGTTGACACAAAAACAATAACATAAAAATATCAAGAATATTTTATTTTATAAATTCCACGGGCTTTCAAAATGGGCACAAATGCTAAGGAATAAAGATACCCATAATTTAAAATGACATTCATTTGAAAACTGGAATTTGCTTTGAAAATAAGTTGTTGATTTCAATAGTTTGTACTATTTTCAGGAAAACACCAAAATTCACATAGTTCATAGCACAAAAATGCACTATTAAAAATCACCTGTTATCTCTCGAACTGTCCGGAAGACATTCAGTTTCTCTGGGTCTATGGCTTCAATCGCATTGTAAGGGTCCCTATAGAATCAAGAAGAGATGCAGCCAGATTTTAAATCAGATAAAGGAGTGAAAACACAAGAAATATGACTGTAGTTAGTTCATTCAGATTGAATTTAACTAGCAATGGAAAAATTAGCAATGCCTTGTCCAAAGTTTGTTAGGCTACATGTGGAGGAAGATTAAAAGGTGCTTTGAAGACATTTACAATGATATCAGGTATGAGATCTTCACGGAAGGTCATTCTAGTTCTAGAGGAATGGTCCAGTCTGACTATCCTAAAGAAACCTCCAGACATAACAAGTCTATTTATAAATTTTATTTATTGTATTTTGTCTTTAAAGTTTTTTTTTTCTTAATCAGGAAAAATATACACTATAAATAATTATGGTGAGAACAATTGCTTTTTGGTCTCCTCAAACATCCTAAATTGTTAATAGCACCTACAATCTCATAAGATGTATAAAAACAAACACAAGAAATATTTCTTTTGTTTTTTTGCTATATCCTTGCATTTATTAGTATGAAAGTTACTCTTCATAAGGATTATTTTGAGCAATCTTGTTCCTATATGGCTTATTTATATTTGCTTTTATAGCACAGAAAATATTTGCTCCCATCTTTATGAATCATACTAACATCTGAAACAAAATTTATAACAAATTTAATAATATCCAAAAGGTGTAAATTTTGGAGATTAAAAAAATGCCCTCTCCTAATGCATAAATATATTTTTGTAATTAATGTTATTGATATATACATGCCTTTTCTTTTCAAAATGAACATAAAATAACTTAAAATTAAGTATTTTTTTCAGAGTTTTTTTCTTAAGGAGAAACCTTTCATCTATAATATAGTGACCATACCAAATAAATACTTCCATATAATACCAAACACTTCTCAGTAATTCAAGCAGTATTTTCAACTATTTTAAGAAATATATATTTTTTAAGTTACAATGAATCTTTGAACACTGCATTGAAAACTAATTATGTATTTTATGGTAGCTAACATAACACGGTAAAAAAAAGTAAAAAAAAAGTTTTTTAGAAAAGTAAAAAAAAAGTTTTATTACTTTGAAAGATGACTTCTGCTATCCTAGGCAAGTAGAGACCTTGTATCAATATATAACTTCCAGAGAAAAATTAAATCCTATCCATTGACCACTTTTCCAAGAGAGATCAAACCTAAGAACAATGAACTTAGGTTTTTTTAGAAGCATGTATCCATCTGTAGCAATCACCTGAGCCTTATTCTTTTTGTGGACATCTGTTGTTTTACATCTTTGAGAACCTTCTTTTTCACTTGGGAAGTAAACAATAGGATATAGTGATACATTAGATGTGACCTTAATAGGGCTATCAATCAAGGTGCTCCACAGCCCTCCAACAAACAGAAAGGCATAAGGCTTATATTCTAGGAATCTGAGTCTGAATCCATTGACTTTAATTCATCCTTGCATTAGAACCTTGAAAACACCATTAGTTCCAGCAACCTTGATCTCTGGAACCCCATTTTACTGGCTCCCTCAGCTTGGTTTATCTGCATCAGCTTCTATACTGTGAACCAACTTATATCTTAAAAAATACAAAAAACAAAACAAAACAAAACAAAAGCAAAATGAAACAACAACAACAAAAACTCTGCTTGGTTAAATACTGTTTCATCTATGAAGTATAACTGATACAACGAACTGCTAGTTTAACAGAAAGTGTTATAGAAGGCTATAAATGAGTTTGCCCATAATTCACACATAATTAAGATTTTCTTCAATGTGATATGAATGTCTCTCAAAAGCTTAAAGTCTAAATTAAATGTTCTGGCAAACTTGCTCTATTCCATTTATAACTGAACATACATCGAATAAAATACTATGCTTTTGATGAACGTGAAGCCAAGAAATTAAGTTCGCCATGCGGGAAAAACCTTGTTGTTATCATTTTTTAATGTGTAAAGACTTTTGTATGCAGAGAAAATATCAGCTCTGCAGTAGTAGAATGAGCTTTCAACACTTGTTGTTTGATGAAAAGCGTGTATAGAACAGCTCTGGTCATATAATCAAATATCTTGGCTTTATTAAGAAATACTCACAATTCAGGGCAAGCACACAATGATGGGGTCAGTGCAAACCTTTACTGAGAATACTTCCAAGTTGCTAGGAATGAAATGAATTCTGGACTGTTCATATGAAACCCAATGGACCACAGAAATTTTATACACTTAATTTTAGAGATTCAGGACTCTCATAAAATAAGTTGACAGAATCCTACTTACCAACTTCAAAGTACCTGCAGGGAATTGTATCCTAGAGCCACTTGAAATCCAGAGGACTTTAAAATTGAGAACTTCCCTAGCTAAATTCAGAGCCATGAGAAAGAAATTTATGTCCATCCTGTCATTGTGTTTGGTGATCCAAAATAAAGCTCAGGATAGAGAGAAACATATTTTTACAATTCCATTGAAATCGCTTTATTTTTCACCAAACCCATTGTCTCTTTTCCATTATATATCATCACTGCACTCTCTAAGCACTTTCTTGTCTGTGTCTCACTGTGATACAGTTTGTACATGCTTATTTGGTGAGCATTTTGTTACTCTAAGTACATGCACATGACTATTATCAAACATGACAAGAGATGAAAGGTGAACATTCCTATGGATAACCCTGCACACAGGTTTGCCTGTGGTTCCCATTCTAAATAAAGTACTAAGAGTGCCTAGTCTATTTCTGGCAATGACACCATTGTGTTATAAAATGAGCATGCCAATTAACTTTATTGAGTTCTTTTATATATTAAAATTGTAATTGACAAATTAACAGTAAGTTTATTTTTTTGCATAAACTTGTTTTTGAAAAGCATAATCTCATTTAATTATGAATTTTACCTATTAGCTTAAAGAAATACCTTAGCTACTTTACTCAAACCATACATCCTATTAAAAAAAAATAGTTGAAGATCAAGGTAATGGGAATTAAGTGAGGTAAAACATGTCTTTAATTTACTAGAAGTTTTTTGCTTATAATACTCCATGTTATTCATATTTCAGTCTCTCTCTCCATCCATGCATGAATTGTATACATGAATACAAATAATGTCTATATATTTATACAATTTCTTAGTCCCACCGAATAGACTTTTTATCAAAACCTTCCAAAGATCAAGAGAAAGACTTCAGATAATATGTTTTATACTGACATAAAATTAGGAAGAATGAGAAATATCATATATAACATATATATTTGTCCTGGAAAATGCCTTATATATTATGGTTGAGACACAGTAATATTAATTATAATGTTAGTATTAAAATATTCTAAGTTAAGTGTTATGATTAAGAAGAAATAATAATCTTCTGGACTAAGGAAGGAGTGTGACTTACCATAAAGGAAATACTGCCATGAAAAAATCTTTGCCTCTATTTGGTTTTCGTTAGTCTACAAAATAATATCTCTTACACTACAGGTTGTGCTACAACTAAATACAGTCATTGAGATTTTTCTTTAGCACTGCCTCCTTCTCCTTTGCTTTGTCTTTATTCTCTCTCTTCCTTTTTTCCTCTCCCTCCCCCTGCCTCTTTATTTCTCCACCACTTATTAATGTTTTACAAATATACCAGGTACTCGGCTGAGCACTTAAAATTGATCTTTGTTCTTAATCTCCGCAATAATCAGAGAAGGTAGGTATTTATTATAAACCCAATTCTCAACTTGACATTGGAGGAAACTGAGCGTTTGACATATAATGGAAGCCAAGCAACTCAGTAAAACTGTCTATGTTAGAGCCTCAAATCAAACTCTAGTATAGTCTGGCTCAATTTAATGAAGTAGGAAATTTAACTCTTACTTTCTGAGCTCATTTTTTTTAAAGATTTTATTTATTTATTCGACAGAGAGAGATCACAAGTAGATAGAGAGGCAGGCAGAGAGAGAGAGAGGGAAGCAGGCTCCCCGCTGAGCAGAGAGCCCGATGCAGGACTCGATCCCAGGACCCTGAGATCATGACCTGAGCCGAAGGCAGCGGCTTAACCCCATGAGCCACCCAGGCGCCCCTCTGAGCTCATTTTTAAGGGAGACTTTGTTTACCTTTCTGTTCCTAATCATGTGAGTCAATTTCCTATAATTCATTTCTACCCGATTGAATTAGCAAGGTTGTTTTCCTTGAAGGTCTGGATTAATCTAATACTTTGTAATTATTCGTCTCATAAATTTGTGAATAAATGGTATCTATTGTGCAATATATTTTTATATCTTGACATATCCGCTTCCCTTTTTTGCACATATTTATTAATATTTCCTATATTCTGGACGTTAGGTGATTCAGAATATGTAAAACCATTTTACAATTAGTATAAATCCAGACTTCAGATAAGTATGCTCCATAAGGAACAAAGACTAAAATAAGAATTGTGAACTGCATTTGATCATCTTTGTTAAACTTCCCCGCCCGTGGTTTACCTACAAGATTAGCCATCAGTGAATTTCTTTTGTTGGTTCATAATCCTTCTACTATCACAGAATTCTTGCAGTGGTTCTCAATGTGGGCAGGATTTCCTCCCTCAAGGGAAGCTGGGACATTTGCAGAGACGTGCCAGTTGTAACAGATATTGGAGGACATTATAGGCTTTTAGTAATAACCCCAAGCCAAGAAAATTAAATGTCTTTTCCCAGCAAAGGTTTGCCACATGTCTTGAATAACCTTAAAATGTCCCACCCAATTAAGGACCCATGTGCACAAACTTCATAGTTGATCATACCATGATTATGTGTAATTCTGCAGTCATGTTGCTTCTATTTGAATGATACTTATTTCTGTTTTCCTCTTGTCGTATAACAATATGTCTGTTACTTATTTCCTATTCCAGTGGTCAGCTGTCCCTCTGCTCTTTATTTCCCCATACTTCTTGCACAGAATACCTTCTAATCTCATTTCTCATAAATCCAAACTTTCATTCCAAGTAAGTAGAAGTTGAGCATTTTCCTATCAATTCATATTTTATTATCCATTACTTTACTTGTATTTTTTCTTTAAATCAAAAATAGAGAATTACAATCACTTTATAAAATTATGTATATAAGTAGGCTATGTTATCTATGATTTTTATTTCATAATTCAAAAGGAGGTATGAATATACTTAATATATAAAAGATGGATGCTGGGTCTGATTAGAATGAAAACAACTTCTCCACAATGCAATTTATAAGACTATGTTTTCAAATCTTTCCCTGTACCGATGGACTGGAGGCCAGTTCATTTATTATACCCACGTGGAAGCAGGCAATGTGAACTAAGTGGGTATGTCTTCCTATTTCTCACAGGATGCCGTTAACTTGATATGATCTTTAATTCATAGTGGTATTTGGTTTTGAAAATAGTTACAGTGTAGATATATTGTTTTAGTAAATGTCATACATGCATTCCATTATATAGATGCACCGAAATGTTGACCCGGATCTCCTACTCATTGGGGTGAAGAAGGTGAGGATAGCAATGTAAATAGATTGAGAGGGTTAGTAGTGACTCTAGTAAGTTTGGTTGTCCTGTCTAAAAATGGCTAGAACTACCTGGCCCCAAAAGATTGTTGCCATGTAGGAGAAGGTGTTAAGGGTAACCAAATCTACATATTTTTAAAGAGAAGTTAGAAATCTTAAACATATATATTTATTTTGTAAGCACTGCTTGGGCTGAATAAAACTATCTGGGGCAGAAAGTGTGTACATTTCATTATAGTATCTGGCACGAACCCATATTAAAAGCTACATTTTAAAGTAAAGAAATGCTTTATGCAATAAGACCTACTGTAACTTATTTGCATGGAAAGAAACACTTTGTTCTATTTCTTTTGGCATTCTTGTTTGGACATATTTATTCATAATGTGTTAAATTGTTTTGCTTCTAGAAATGATGTGATATATGTTCAGAGTTAAGATTCTGAATTGAAATATGTGAGTCATATTCTTTATCTGTAGCCTGTAGCACCAATATTTAGGGATTAAGAGTAATATAGATAAATAGATAAAATATAAAGTAAAAATACTGACGTTTTTATTACAATTGAAAGAATACAAGCTTGGCTGTTTTCCTAGTTAAAACCAGCAGGTGGTTCCGTAATGAAGGAACCCAGAAAATGTTACAATTTTTATTGCTAAAATGCAATTCATTAGATATCTTATACTAGTACTAATTTCCTAACCTAAGAAAAAGAGAAAAAGATACATCAGGCCAAAGAGAATTTCTGAAAGCTCAAGAGAATTTCAACTTACTGACTGGTTTTCTATGACATACATTTTTGAAAGAATATTAATTTATTCTTCCCTGAACTAATCATTTAGGAATTTGAATGAAATTCCTCACTTCACCCATTGACACTGTTTCCTTAAACATTTGTAAAATATGTCAAACTTTCTGAAATCTGTAGATTTGAGAATATCCCACAAATACGTTTCAGCTTACATATAAACTTATATTGTCAAATCTAAGTAGTTACTAAACTCATAGTCTATGTATCTCAAAACTGTGGTTTTTACTATCATTGCTGGTAAAATCTGGCATTTGATTTTGTTGGAGAAGAACATTAACGGAGGGAAGAACTCATCTGGGTCAAAAGGAATCAAACAGATAAAACTAAAGAATCTCTTAAGCTTTGTCTACACGTCGTAAAATAATTTTCTACAAAAATTTCATACTGACCCATGAATACCAGTGACAAGGAAGATCAAATTCCCATTGATTTTGGTGCAATTTACGAATTTGTCAATGTTACTAGAATCCACGGTCTGAGCTGACATCAGTGATCCCGTGCCAATGCCATCACAAGCTGCAGAAAACAAGACTCACAGTCAGGACGTTGAGCAACTACTTTTTTGGTCAATAAATCATTGCATTTTTATTATAAAATAATAGTATTTTTTCATTATAAAATGAAGAACGTTCATCATAAGACGTACACAGTTTTCTAACAAGTAAAATAAAAATTTATTCATGCATCATTAACTGCTGGGCCCGCTTTAAAATATTGTCCCTGCATTGTGATCTCGTGACCATGACACATAAGAATATCTTATATCAAGTCCAAGCATACCCGCACAACACATACGTAACTAAAACAACAAACTTCCAACAATCAACGCTTGCTTTTGGCACGAAAAATCAACTATTTTTTCATCTACCCTAAAATACCATGTCAATGATATTTTACTCACTTGAGTAAAATAATTTCATAGCCTAATGATGGTCTTCAAACTGTGGTTTTACCATTGGTCTAATTAAGAATATATATTAAACAAAGTACTAATGTTGGGAGCTGTAACCAGAAGCAAGAGCCATTGAAATATGTATACTTAAATTATTTTTTAAAGATTTTATTTATTTATTTGAATGGGGCAGGAGGGTGGTGGGTAGGTTAGACAGCATGAGCAGGGGAGAGTCAGAAGGGAGGTAGAAGGAGGGAAAGAAGGAAAAGCCAACTGCCTGCTGACCACAGAGCCCAACCAACGTAGGGCTTGATCTCAGGACCCTTGAGATCATGACCTGGGCTGAAGACAGACCCTTAACCAACTGAGCCACCCAGGCGCCTCTATTCTTAAATTCTTAAATTGAGTTATTACCTGTACTTTCTGAAGGCTCTACTCAAAACAAACAAACAAACAAAGCAAAGCAAAAAAAAGGTGTGGGAGTGGGAGAAGGAAAGAGGAAAGAGAGAATGTAGTAAAAAATAAGTCTTGATTGCCCTTTCTAAGGCAATCTGGGATGATCTGGGATCATTTGGAAGGCTTAATATCATTCAAAAAATTTAGACTGTTCATCCTGCTTAATTGAAGTTTCATTTGGGTGAGGAATTGGAGCACCACAGCTAGAAGGGATTTCTTTCTGCACTCAATTTCTAAAACAGGAATTATCTGCAACATTTATTTAATACATATGGTAAATTTCCTTGTCATTTTATACATCTAATCTTTCAAAATAGTTTTGAAGCCCTGGAGGGTAAGTATCATGTTATTTGTCTCTTTGCGCCCCTTCATATGCATAGCAGATCATTTAGCGTAGAGTGGCAAGCGATTAATATGGGTTCTTGATGTGAAAATAATCACGCAATCCATCCCTTGTTATGTGCTTAACTTTTAAGATTTGCTGCATATAGAATAAAATGTAACTTTTTCCCTGAGTTTCTGTCAACGCTAACTCCCAGTTTAACCTGGATTATTTAGTTTATATCATTCAAAATCGATAATACACACTGTTAAGATAGTTGATACTTTGGGGAAGTATTCAAAGTCATGGAAAGGTATGTATGTGTTCAGAGAGGGGAACTTAGCCAGTCCATTGAAGAGCAAATGGAAAAACCTTGGAGTAGGTCCCTGTTCTAGCCAGCATAATCTCAGCTATCACTCACCTTTTGGGCAAATATCCGTGCAAGGTTTACACATTTTAATCCCATTTTCTTCTACTTCCATCTTGGAACTAGGGCAGGCACGCACACAAGAACTGGAATCCACCACAAAGTTATCTGATTGGGGAAAAAAAAGGCAAAATTAGCAATAATGTTGATGGCGGGCAAATAATTTTAAAACAAAGTACTTTAGAGACTGACAATGATGAGTATCATTGATAGTATACATGTCTGCCTCTTTCCCGAAAACAACTCTGTTCAAATATCTCCACCTGAAACAGAATCTGTGAACATCCACATTCCAATCCAAGGGCAGCCTGTGTGAACAACAGTTAGTCCTTGCTTGACTACTGCTCCGCATCCTGAATAGCCCCCAAGACACAGTGAATTTCTTTTATAGACTTAGGAAACTACATGACATTTAGTTTGTGTTTTTCAATAGTTCCACTTCATTTCATGTCATGATGCAAGTCTGTAATCTAAAAATACTTCAAGTTACATGAAGCACAAATGAAGCTGAAGTCGAATTGCCTTGGATCGAGAGAGCACACTTCATATCCAGGAGGAAATATTTAAACTGTGTACTGTCTTTCAGTGGAATGCCACAGAAACTGTTCCACAGTTTTATATGAGGAAACAAAATGGAATTTGAAAGGAGACTAGGGAAGGTATACTACATAAAACAGGAATGTCTGATTACCTGATACATTGGTGAAATGTTTAGGGCTCCAGGGATCTGAAATATGCCAGGATGCTCCCTTCCCCTCCCACCCCCCAAAAAAGAACAAATTATTGCATCTAGAGCCTCCCACAGTAGAGACAACGCGACACCTGCTGGGCCACTTTGTATTTTAAAGGCAGTATCCTTCCCTGTCTGGGCATACTGCTTCTGGTCTAATATTCAGTCTTTTGGAAGGCTTCTGGCCTTGAAGGGGTCTCCGATCAGGAAAGGCATATGGTACAGGTCCAGTCTGGGATGCAAGCATTTTGCTACTTGGGTCATAAAATCCAAGTGGTGGGGCCCCCTGGGTGGCTCAGTCGGTTAAGCTTCCGACTCTTAGTTTGCCTCAGGTTATGATCTTGGGGTCCTGGGATCCAACCCTGAGTTGGGCTCCTGTGTTCAGAGTAGAGTTGGCTTGAGGATTTTCTGTCTCCCTCCCCCTCTCTCCCTGGCCCCTTCCCACTCACGCCCTGAGCTTAGAATAAATATGGATTCATGAAGCAGTGGCTTGCCTTGGGAGAAGAAATACTGGAAAATCTGGGATTGAAGGGATTCTGGGGTAGAAGAATGGGTATGGATCCACGGGACTGGGCACTGTGTGATCTTGATATTCCCAGTTATCCACCAGGGGGCGTCCGCCACACAAAAAAGGTACATTGTTGAGCCTGCATTACAGTCTGTTTTGGTTCTTCCTCAACAACCTAATTTCTATCTGAGGGGAACTCAACCTGCAACAAGTGAATGTACTGTATATTATGTAACCATCCTTTCTTCAAGGTGGTCACAGGAATACCTCACATTTAAACACTTCTACGTTTTCGCAGCAATATATGCCAAGTGGAGTAAATACAAATTATAAATACTCTCATATCAGTTAGGTTCAGGTTTTGCCGCCAAATGAGTTTCAAAAAATATTTGTCTGGAGTTTTTGAATTTTAGAATTCAAAATTAAAGACTGTAGAGCAGTATTTAGAAGCTAAATGTCTTTGTTTTTCCGAGATAGTTACAGTTTAGCAAACCATGCCTTATGCAGGGCCCCTCGAATATTTGAGATTTACATTGATAAATACTGAAGTGTTTAGTCTGTAATTTGTTTTGTTTGTTTGTTTTTTAAAGATTTTATTTATTTATTTGAAAGAGAGAATGAGAGAGATAGAGCATGGGGGGGGAGGTCAAAGGGAGAAGCAGACTCCCTGCTGAGCAGGGAGACGGAGGTGGGACTCCATCCCAGGACCCTGGGATCATGATCTGAGCTGAAGGCAGTTGCTTAACCAACTGAGCCACCCAGGAACCCAGTCTGTAATTTGTTGAACTAAACAATTCTAGGAAAAGAAATTTAGGAGTTACCATATCTAATGAAACTGGGAGTGTAATTTCACAAAATTATTCTCAGTGTTAGTCACTTGCCACAAGCTTGTATGCGTAATTATTCTTTTATCCAATTTAAAAATATTTAATAATAATGACTAGAATTGTCATTGTTTTCAAAGCCTTGTTTTTAATAAGCTATCCCTCTGATTCTTATTCCCCATTTCTTTGATCATTGTAATAACTCTCAGAGTAACAAGAGCTATGATTATTACCAGCCACATCTTAAAGAGGAGAATACAAAAAAAAAATTGAAATAGTTCATTTAAAGTCACACGAGTAAGACGTGGGCCAAGGCAGAACCCACAGCCACTCTAATCCCATGTCCTTTATACTTCTTATTTAACCACAGGCACAAAATGAAGAAAACCATAATAGTGATATGCTATAGCTTATAAAACCTTGTTTTAAATGAATATATGGACAAATGTAGTGATTTTTTTTTTTTTTTTTTTTTAGTTTTTCCGGTAGGTAAAACAATGAAGAAATAATGTCCCATTGTTCATTCCAAGCAAAGAAACTGACTGGAGCAAATATGAAGACATATATTTACTGAATTCCTGATGAAAACTAAACTGGTTACTTTGAATCCCCAGGATGAGCTGTCAATTTTGTAAAGACCTCTAAATAGCCCTTCACTTCTATTGTTATTGTTTATGATGAGATTTGATATTAAAACTATAATTCTATACATTCTATTATAAATAAGTAATCAGAAAGGATGTTAGATAAAAATTCATTGTGATTAGAAGCTGACCTCATTCATTACAAAGCTGGCTCTCATTTTTTTGAGAAACAGCATCATGTGCAAAAACACTGAGGAAGAATGAAAACAGTACGTGTAGAAGGCAATGACACTATACTCTAAACTCAAACCTTCTACTCCTTTGCTGAGACTGTAGACCAATCACTTTAATTTTTTGAATTTTAATTTCCTTATCAGTGAAATGGTAGCAATAGTACCTCTATCCAAGTGATTCACGATATTGTTGCAAATTTTCAATTATAATACAGGTACATGATTTGTGTGTGTGTGTTTTAAAATCATGATCTAATTAATTTGGTTATTCTTATCTTGTTACTTACGTGGGCATTTCTTGACACAAAATGCTCCATATGTATACTTTGCATTGAAGTTATGCTCCAGTTGAAAGGTGGTTGGATTGTAGACAAAAGTTTGGGGGCACTGAGTAACACACGCTCCACTGTCATTGAAATTCATGCAGGCCTGAAACAGAGCAAATATTAGTTTCATTTAAAGATAACCTTCAGAAGTTGAGGGAAATTGGAAGGGGAGGCGAACCATAAGAGACTATGGACTCTGAAAAACAACCTGAGGGTTTTGAAGGGGCAGGGGTGGGAGTTTGAGGGAACCAGGTGATGGGTAATAGGGAGGGCACGTATTGCATGGGGCACTGGGTGTTGTGCAAAAACAATGAATACTGTTACGCTGAAAAAAATAAATTAATTAAAAAAAACAAAAAAAATAAAATAAAAAAAATTAAAAATAGAAAAAAAATTACCTTCATAATACTGGTTAAAGGAATACTGCTCTAACAACTTTGTGAGAAGGATGTGTTCTTTACTTATTAAATTAATATTTATATAAAACATATGTGCATGTTCTTATATTTCACAAAAAGTATAAAATTAGACAGGTTTATAGTCATTAAGTGCTTATTTTTAAGTTCAAATTTGTTTTGGACTTCAAAAATTTTACAAAACTGTTTTTCCAATGTCAGTGAATATACAATCTATACAAAGATATTGATATTCAAGTTACATAGTCTCTACCCAGTAATCTCCAAACTAATAATAGTTTCCTATTAAAATTAGCTAATAGTGAAAAATAATTTCAACTCACACTATTCAAAGGGTTTATGTTCAGTCTTAGAGTCTGACACTAACTCACTCCCCAAGTCTACAGTCTAGTGTTTCCTTAAATCAGGTGTTTGGAAAAGTTCAGTGCCTTAATTGATGTGGTAAGCACATTCATCACCGTTGTATAGTGAGAAAACATTGTAATAGCCATTTAAACTGGACTTGAAGAAAAAACTCTGGCAGGTGACTAGTCAAATATAAATATGGAGTATGCCAAAATGAAGAGAAGCAGCCTATACTTAGCTCACAATTAAATAATGTGCTACCATTTCCTACATGGTCTTTTTCATAATGTCATACCATTTAGTGAAAGCCATCAAGTTCAAACAAAATAGTTTGTTTTTGCTGCCTTATGCCTTTCTAGTGAGACCTCAATTTATTAATGCATTCTAATGCCTTTGAGAAGAATTAAAAAACAATTTTACCATCTGAGAAGTATTTGGTATAAAAATAGAATATATGTGGGGCGCCTGGGTGGCTCAGTGGGTTAAAGCCTCTGCCTTCAGCTCAGGTCATGATCCCAGGGTCCTGGGATCGAGCCCCGCATCGGGCTCTCTGCTTAGCGGGGAGCCTGCTTCCTCCTCTCTCTCTTTCTCTGCCTGCCTCTCTGCCTACTTGTAATCTCTATCTGTCAAATAAATAAATCCTTAAAAAAAAAATAGAATATATGTATAAGTACATAAAACATGGCTTTCAAAAGAGTGGATGAACTAATTCTCTTAATTAAACAGCTTAAACCTTCACAGGAATAATTGAGGTTTTGGAAAGTAAGCTAATATGCACTCAAGCTATATTTTATATTTCATCATAAATTATATGGTTATTAATAAGCACTAATTCATTCTGTTTCCTCAAAACATTTTCTTCATCAATTGTTGTTTTAGCAAGCACTTTATCACCAACATGACCATTCCCTGATGATAGTCTACTAGATGCATAATCAGGACAAGACTTACTCATGATACATTATTCACTAAGATGACATTTTCCAGGAAGACTCTATTAAAAAGCAATCTACAAAACTCAGTAAGTTTTAATTTATGGCTATAAAACTTCATGTGTCCTCATAATTGCTTTACGAACATACTTTATGCAGTGTTGTGCACAGATTGCTTGGCAACAAAGGGACATAAACTAAAGGAATCAAACCAATTTACCTTCCAGACAGCATGTAAAACAACGTAACTTACACCAAGGCTTTGGTCTGGCATTCTTGAACATTCTGTACCAAATGCCAAAGTGGAGTCATTGAACCATTCCATAAAAGTAATGAAATGAGAACTTGAGACTCACTCAGCGCTCTGTTTATTATGATAATGGGACCATGAAAACAAGTCCAATGAAAAACTTCTAAGTGAAAGTTATGATTATTGGTGTTTTTTGTTGTTACTGTTTTGGAATTGTTAAGAGCTGCTCAGCATCCTGGACATCAAGCTTTACCTTGTGTCTGGTGTTAGCCAAGAGAAAAGGTCTCACTTGAAGACCTGCTAAGGCACCTTCCTTAAAATTTTAACATGTTTCTTTTCTTCTTTCTCACTACTCACTTCTGCAATATATAATTTTGTTTCACTATAGGATTAGGGTTGACAAATTAAGTTTCTTGTGACGTTAAGAAAATTAAGAAATGACCATATCATAAGAGCTTTAATTTATGTTTTGCTTATTTTCAGAGTTGAGTCTCAATTTGAAAAAATATTCAGTTTTAAATATATATGTGTATTTTTTAGGTATTTGAAAATGTGAAAAAACAAAACGAACTTCTGTGTTCATTTTTAACAGCAAAAACAATTTCTGATTTTATGATTTTTAGCTTAAAATGAAAATAACATCTGTATATGAAATTGTGTTAACTATAGCTCACAGAACTGTTCATATTCAAAAGAACAGAAAGAATTGTATTGGGGATATTAAAATATAATTAAAACATGTTCCCAACAAGTTATAAATGTTAATTTTAAGGAAAGAAAAGTGTCCCTTTCTAAAATAAAAATCACACAGATTAGCATATAAATTGCTTTAGCATACATCTGTTAATCTTGTAAATTATGAATATTAACTTGTAAACAAAATAAACTGGGAAATAGTTAAATTTGTCAATTTATGAATAATCTTGAAATCTATAATCTTAACATTTAAATCCAAGAAATAAAATTCAAGAGCCCCCACTCAGAAAACTGAATTATGCAACAACATAAACAGGTAATCAATGTAAATTTTAGAAGGATGCTATTAGCTTTTAAAAAGATCTCTCAATATGTTCCTCTTCACATTCTCTAATGCATCTCACCTGTATTATAAATTACATCAGAAAGATATAATTCATTTACTAGAACAATCCTAGGCAATCAATAGCTACCCAGTGAGGGAATAAATTATAGGAAGGCAGAGCATCTTTCTTAATCCTAAAATGGTTAAACTTGATCTTATTTTAATCAAAGATTCAATGTGCCTGAGTCCAACCAGGAAGGAGAGAGATAGGGAAAGTAGAAGGGAAACTCCAAGACTTACAAAGCAGTCTGTGTCCTTGGGTCCTGAGCAGCCCCCAGCACATTCTCTATGACAGCAGTCACTGACATAGGGCCCATAGCACCTGCCATCACACTGTTCTGCACACACTGTCCTTGTCACTGTGGGAGACAGAGATGGGACCCTGATCAAAGTCAGTCACCAAGAGACACTTCTAAGGTGCTTTGGAGTAGCTGAGAAAAGCTGAGCTTTCAGGTAACAATACTCAATGCACCATTGACTCAATTCAGCTCACATTTACCAAATGAAGTCAGCAACAGGTCAAAATCACTGTTCCAAAACCTTCGAAATTAATATAAACATTTGTTTTTATTTTCTTTCTTGTTCCAGCAAAAACTTACCGTGTTTTACAAAACAACCATACAACTTAGCAGGGAAGAATCAAATTTGAAATAATTGAATGAAACATTTTGGCAGGTTGCAAAAGATAGAGTCAGCAGTGAAGTCAATCCACAATGTGCACAGTATGGTTTTATGACAGAGATATCCCCAGAAATAATCTAAGCCTTTTAGAGTCAATGCAAAAATGGAAACAAACTTTTACACGATTCACATTGCATCTTACAATTCATATCAAGTAGACAGATAAATAGAGCTAGAGAAACAGATACATATACAGTAAACTGGTCAGGAATAGCAGAACTGTTTCTTTTCTTGATATTTAAGTGAAATTTCTACCCAGTTTCCTGTGTAAGGAACAGAGCCATATCCTCAAAAGAAGGAAGGGAGGGACGGAGGGAGGGAGGGAGGGAGGGAGAGAGGAGGCAAGGTGTGGGAGAGAGACACATTCATAGTAGATGCAACACAAATTTCTATTGGTCTTTTCTTACAATGTCCTTTGATCCAAGCTGACACCACTATATTAGGGTATGCTTTAGTAAAAATTGGTGGTATAGGCTGGGAATCAAACTTACAGCTTTGAGGGACACTTATTTCTCTTATTCCAAAGAAATATATTTAAAGTATTTACAGAAATGAATGAATGTTACAGAATATGTATAGCACATCACATCTTGGCTTCTGTATTTCCACTTCACTCTGGTTTCCTTCCATCTTTTTGACGAGTTCTTCAAAGCTTCCTTCACTGCTACTAGAGCAAGATCTGTCTTTCAAAAATAGCATTCCCCAGAGTTGGGCTCGTCAATTGTCTTTAGGTCATGGGCTCATGCCTAGATGAAATCATCCATCCCTTATTTGCATACTACCTATAGGTAGATGACGTCAGATCCAAATATGAATTTTCTATTGAGCAGCAGCACATATTACCAGCTGCCTACAGAAGACCCCTCTTAGATATCCCAAGATGTGTAATATAGAACATTACTCCCTTTCCCATCTACCAGTCAGGCATATCTCTTTTCTTTCATCCCTTCTCTTGACTATTGCTACATTCAGTAGCTTAGCTAAAAATTGGGGACGTGGTTTCTATTTCTCCTTTCCCCTCACCTTTGCTTCTCATATCTAATAAAATTATCAAATAAAATTGCCAAGTAATATTCCTTATTACGGTCGTTTCTCTCTACTCCAACTTTGTTTGAAAAGTAATCTTTAAATGACTATATAGCCTTCTAAAAGTTTTCTCAGATCCCAATTAATCCTCCAGCTGCTCTAAAAGCGACGACTTGAAAATACAAGCCACCGCCTATAAATCAGTGCTGTTAGCAGAACTTGTCATCCCTGTACTAAAGGAGTAAACCCTGAGCAAGGGATAAAAGTCCTTCATCAACTAAACCATCTTGATCTTTACTGGCATTTCTCATTGTGCTTCTCCCATCCAGCCTCACACAATCACCACTTGTGATTCCTGATTTCATGGATCATTTCCAATTTTGACTCTCATTGCCGTTTTATAATACTTTCCTCCGTGCTAAAAACCCTTCCTGTCTTTTTTGCCTAGCAAATATGCATCTGTGAGATCCAGTTCAGATGTCACTTTCTCTCTGAGAACTCCAGATATGGCTTCAGGATGAGTCAGTCCATCACTATTTCATCTGCACTGGGAGAATGTTAATGCAGATTCTATGTGGTCTAAAGGTCTAGTCTCAAACCCAAACTCTATTCTTGTGATATGGGCAAGTTATTGATTATCTCTGTATTTCACTTTACTAGTTTTAAGATAGACTCAGTATTAGTACCTACCTAATGAGGTTGAAGATAGAGATATCTGTATAAAGTGCTTAACATGGCCTCTGTTAATAGTGCTCAGCAACTTTTACATATTATTATTTCGCTTATCATAATGCTTTGTATTTTTTTTTGTTTGCTCTCCCCACTAAACAATTAGAGTAGTTTTTTTGAAGTCCATTGTCTTTTTCATGTTTTTATCCTGGTGGCTGGTATAGTGTTTGGCATTCAATATACACAGAAGTAAGTATCCTCTCCAACTAAATAAATCGTATATTGCCAATTCAAAGAAAGTTATTTGTTGACTGCTTAATGCACATATCAAAGAAAAAAATACACAGGGGTGCCTAAGTGGCACAGTTGGTTAAATGTCCAATTCTTGGCTTCAGCTTAAGTCGTTATCTCAGAGTCATGAGATCTCAGTGCGGAGTCTGCTTAAGACTTTCCCTCCACCTCCGCCCTTCCCTGCTATGCTCGCTCTCTCTCTTTAAAATAAACAAAAATAAATATTAAAAAGTGCAGAGAGTTAAAGAGGTAAGACACTAAAAATGTAAAAGACAAATATTAAAATGCCAAGAAATAGAGCATATCAAAATGCAAATAACAGAATTATTGTTACTGTCTATTACTAGATTTAAATGTTCCTTAAATTCTGCAATTGATTACTTCATGATTTCATATTTTCACTCGGATCCTTTTTAATTGGACATGATTATGATATTCATAAAATAGTGGATGATGTTTAAATATGAATTATATTCTTCTATTGAACATGATTATATTCCTACCTATGTAGTACAATCAGTACAAACATCAAATACAGTTTAAACAGAAACAACACTTGGACTCACTCTCTGTCTTGTTTTTATTTTGCAAAAATAAAGTTATGTGATACTTCTTATGATCTTTTAGAAGATTTTGAAAAAGACAAATTTGAAGTCTCAATTTGTTGGTGCATTTTTTTTTCAAGATTTTATTTATTTGAGAGAGAGAGACACACAGAGGAGGGAGAGGGAGAGAGAATCTGAAGGAGACTCCGAGCTCAGCTCAGAGCCCAACTCAGGGCTTGATCCCATGGTTGATAAAATTCAGTAATTTCAAAACCAAGAGTCAAATGCTTAATGGACTGAGCCACCCTGGAGTCCCTTGAGGGTATATATTGCATTTGCAATTTGGGTAACATTAAATTTTAAAATAATTTATTTTGTAAGCATTTTAATAGAAATTTCTACATAGGAGGCAACTGGGTAGTTCCCTTGGTTAAGCTTCTGACTCTTGGTCTTGGCTCAGGTCATGAACCTGGGGTCCTGGGATCAAGCCCCGCCTCAGGCTACCACTCCTCAGGGAGTCTCCTTGAGATTCTCTCCCATCCCTTTGCCCTTCCCAGGTGTATACACACTTGCACTTGTGCTCTTTCTCTCTCTCAAATAAATAAATATTTTTTTCAGATTTATTTATTTGAGAGACATCACAAGTAGGTAGAGGCAGGCAGAGAAAGAGAGGAGGCAGAGAAAGAGAGGAGGAAGCAGGCTCCCTGCTGAGCAGAGAGCTCAATGCGGGGCTCGATCCCAGGACGTTGGGATCATGATCTGAGCTGAAGGCAGAGGCTTTAACGCACTGAGCCACTCAGGCGCCCCCAATAAAACTTTTTAAAAAATTATTTTTATTAACATAAAATGTATTATTTGCCCCAGGGGTACAAGGTTTGTGAATCGTCAGGCTTACGCATTTCACAGCACTCACCATACCACATACCTTTACCAATGCCCAACCACCCTATCCCTATTACCCCACCTCCTGCAACCCTCTGTTTGTGAGATTAAGAGTCTCTTATGGTTTGTCTCCTTCCCAATTCCATCTTGTTTCATTTTTTTCCTTCCCTACCTCCAAAACCCTTTTCCTGCCACTCAAATTCCTCATATCAGAGAGATTATATGATAATTGTCTTTCTCTGATTGACATTTCACACAGCAAAATACCTTCGAGTTCCATCCACACCATTGCAAATGGCAAGATTTCATTTTTTTTGATGGCTGCATAGTATTCTTGTGTGTGTGTGTGTGTGTGTGTGTGTGTGTGTGTGTGTGTATTGATCACATCTTCTTTATCCATTCATCTGTTGATGGGCATCTAGGTGCTTTCCATAGTTTGGTTATTGTGGACATTGCTGCTATAAACATTTGGGTGCACGTGTCCCTAAATCTTTTTTTTTTTTTTAAGAGATTTTTACATAAGTAAATCAATTTGGTCCATCCATTTTTTTTTGAGTTTTCACTGAAATCTCATTTTCCTAGTGAAGTCAACCCCTATTTAATACTGAATCCTTTCCAAACTACTGATTCTTGATGAACCCTCCTCTTCTTTTCTTTTTCTTTATCTTTCTCTCTCTCTCCTTCCCTCTGCTTCTTTCTTTCCTTCTTTCCTTTCTTCCTCCATCTGTGTTATAGCATCGATCACCATCTGACATATTTTACAACTTACTCATTATACAGTGTATTCCAGAGTCTAGAACTGTACCTGTCATGATGGAATTTTTATTTATATTTTATATACATTATACATAATCATTATTTATATGAAATGTAGCCAAACAAATTATACACACTTATTAACTCTTCATAGTCCTATATTGGCTTAACATTGATGTTCCTATCTTTTATCCAAGTAATATATTTATTTAGATATTCTAATTAGTAATTCATACTATATAAAGGAAACAATTTTGATAGACACTTTGGTAAAAAAAAATTCATATATAATTCTTCTCTTCCAGATTTAACAAGGCTTTTTTGATGTGCCCAAGTCGCTAATTGAAATAGCAGACATATGTTAAGTAAACAAATTACTAGATTTGAAATAAGTGCTATCACAGAACAGTCTATTAACTGACTTTAAGTTGACAGGCTTTGCCCAGCCAGAAATAGCATGAAGTAAGTCAGCATTAATAGCTTATAAGTCACACCATATTTTAATCTTAGGCACATATGTCTAAGTATTCATTTCTATTTTTAACTCTATGGTGGGTCAAGTTACTATACAAAATGCTTCAGTTTCTCTTCATTTATATACTTTGGTCTTTCCTACCAAATATGTAGATAAGATTTATAAAGACAATCAGCCATTAATTAATTAATTAATTAAAAAACTTTTAAAATAAAGATTTTATTTATTTATTTGAGAGAGAGGGAGAGAGCATGAACAGGGGCAGAGGGAGAAGCAGAATTCCCACTGAGTGGGCAGCTGGATGCTGGACTTGAACCCAGGACCCTGAGATCATGACTTGAGCCAAAGGCAGACACTTAATGCACTGAGGCACCCAGGTGCCCCAATTTTAAAATTATTTGTTAAATGTTCATATTAAGATCAATTCTCTCAGTGAGCATACTGTTTAAATATGATGATGTTTTTAAAATATAATCTAACAGTACAAGCTTATGTTCAATAATAATTATGCTCTGAAACTTTTAAAATATGTACATTAAATTATTCATTCATATATGTTGAGTCAACTTTAAATTGTTCAAAATAGCAATTTTGTCTATCTAGTGGTCACATATCATGTATTTTTTCAGGAGACTTTGATCTTAGCTATGTGGTTCCATTTCAAGAACATCCAAAGAAACATCTTTCTATAGTCACTACTTTTCAAAATTTTGTCTTAAGACATTAATAAGAATTATGGGATTTGCTTCAAAAGCAGTATATAATTCATTTTAAAAATAAAAAATAAAATACATCAGGACTAAAAATAGTACTTTTTGCTATCATGGCTTTCACATGCTTTAATTCCAACTGATAAAGTTCAGTAAGCATGAAATATTTAGAAGTGTTTGCTTGACAGGTAACAATATAAGTAAGCTAAAAGAACAAAACAATAAGCTTAATCTCTAGATAGTGATGTGACACAGTTAAGAAACATTTCTTCACATTGTTACATGAGATTTATTTTTAAAAAGAAAGCATTCCCTTTGTATAATCTATTTAATGACATTTATTGATGAATAATACTACTGAATTTGACTTAAACACATCAAACCATACTCATATTTTATTACGATGGAAAAACAAAACAAAAGATTTTCTGAAATCAATGAAATAATTCACTTGGCCTCCATGGGAACATTAACTTATAATTGCTGTGGTTATATTAATTTCCACCCTTGCTTGAATGTTATTTTGTTAGATTCCACCCCTTCCCCTATATTTAGTATCCTTCCTAAATTCCTTCATTGGGTGCATTAAAATATTTGGGTCAAATTTTTTTTAAAGACTTTACTTATTTATTTGACAGAGAGAGAGATCACAAGTAGGCAGAGAGGCAGGCAGAGAGAGAGAGGAGGAAGCAGGCTCCCTGCTAAGCAGAGAGCCCCATGCAGGTCTCAATCCCAAAACCCTAGGATCATGACCTGAGCCGAAGGCAGAAGCTTTAACCAACTGAACCACCCAGGTGCCCCTTTGGGTTAAACTTTAACTAGCTTATTCATTGATGGTATATCACTAACTGTGATTGTCTAATATAAAAGGTAAAATCTGGGAAGTTAAGATGTTTCTTATATTAGGCTCAGTAAACTTGAGATTGGGAGTGGAGGTTCATCCAAAATATGTATAAGAATCAGATGGATAAAGCTTAAGGAACCACACATTCCATAGTCAGATGATACTATTGAGAGAATATCTATCATCTCAAGAACTTAAAATATTTGTAAGTAACTTCAAGAAATTAAATAAGGTTAAATTAGGCAAAGTCTTGATAAGTGTCTTCTGTTTTTACACTCTGCCACTTTTCTCCTCCCTTCCTTATCTGCTACTCCTTTCCTCATTTCCTCCATATCTTCACTCTCAGGGCCTTCTGGTTCTGTTCACTTCCTCTACCCAGTGGTTCTGAACCAAGCTGTGTATTAGAGCATCTAACAGGGTCTTTGAAACTCTAATAAGGAAATTCTTGTGCACATGAAGATTTTGACGTGGTCAAAATTTCAGTGGGGCCCAAGATTGTCCATTCAAATCAGCTTCCAGGTAATGTCACTACCTCCTTGTCCAAAGACCCATTCTGAGTAGAGGATATAGAATACTTTAAAAAAGAAAGAAAGAAATCTTACCATTTGCAACAATGTGGATGGAACTAGAGAGTATTATGCTAAGTGAAATTAAACCAGAGAAAAAAAATTATATAATTTCACTCATTTGTGGAATTTAAGAAACAAAACAGAGGATCATAGGGGAAGGGAGGGAAAAATAAAATAAGATGAAATCAGAGAGGGAGACAAACCGTAAGAGACTCTTAACTATGGGAAACAAACTGAGGGTTGTTGGAAGGGTGGGGAGTGGGGGGATAGGCTACCTGAGTGATGGGCATTAAGGAGGGCATGAGGTGTAATGAGCACTGGGTGTTATAGCAGACCAAAGAATCACTGAACTCTACCTCTGAAATTAATAATACACTATATGTTAATTAATCGAATTTAAACAGAATTTTTAAAAATGACTGGGAATCTTCTAATTCCTATTAAGTCAAAATTACCTGCAATGTTCTAGGATTTTCCACTTTTAATATACTCCCCAGAAGATTCCAAAATGCAGTCTAGAGTTGAGAATCATTACCCTAATCCAGCGAAAATAGGGAAAACTCTATAGATTATTTATAGCATTTGGCCAACTGACTGATTGTTCTTCATCTGAAATTTTACCACACTGACTGACCTCTTGCTTTAATTTCCTATTTTTGTTGTTAAGCCTTTTATCACTAGTTGAAAGAGCAAACAAACAAACAAAAATTCACATGACAGCAGGTAGGAAGATTTGGGAGGGGAAAAAAACCTAAAGTGGAAACAGAAATACTACTCAGCTGATTGTGAAGGCAAAAATTTCAGAGAGCAGGTAAGAGATGGTCAGAATACTACTCCTTTCTTTCACCTAATGGCTGTTTATGTAAAGAGTTTCCTGGACAGCCCCCAATTCTATTGCTAAATACATTTTAAAGCACATTAATTTTATTTTAATTTTATTTTAATTTAATTTAATTTAACTTTATTCTATTTCAATTAGTATTCAGTGACCTGCACACCTTAATGCTGCCTATTGTATTTCTGTTTATTGACCAGATTTCGAGAAACTGTGTCGACGAAACACATCATGTCCATGAAATAGTACTTCAATGGAATAGTTTTAATGTTAGGCTGTTTTCAGTTATATACTTGGAGTTTTGAACAAGAAGAAAAATGCTTGGGTTAAGGCAGAGGTGATTTCAATTGGATGGGAAGAATAATTTATTGACTATTAGAGTGATAAAAACACTGTAGTGAACAACTGAATGGGCTTCTTGAGCCTCTATTTGTCAGTATTTAAGGGAAATCTCTTCTGGATGCTTTAGACATCCACTTAATTAGAGACAGGGGGCTTGATGAAATGCTCCCTAGAGGTCTCCTTTAGTTCTGTGATCCAATACTTATTCCTATGAATGCTGAAATTGTGACTAAAAAAATGAACACTTTGTGTTCTGCAACATGTTTTTAGAAGGCTACTATCATCAGGATATACTTCAAATTGAACAAATAAAGCCCATGGAGTATCTATTCTAGACAGTGCTGAAATTTGCAGAAAATCAAATATAATGAAACTAACACCAAACTGAACACCATTATTCATTTTCCCAAAGGAGAACAACTGGACATATCTCTGTGTCCAGTGCCAGGTAGACTCTAAGAATCACAGGAAATTTTAGAACAAAAATGCCTGTTCTCCAACAATGTGATTTAGCAAGTCTGGAGAAGAGGCCAGAATTTGCTTTTTTCTTTTTATGGGAGCCCTAAGGTTTTTATAAGCAGCCTTGAAAACCCAACAATTCAAAAACCTCTGTTCTTAGACACTTTCTTCTTCCTAATGAGAGGTTACTCTAGGAAGGCTAAAGCATTTATTTAGATGGGAAGGGAGAGGTGGAAATGGGTCCTAAACTGCTGCTTCCTATCTCACACTAGCTAGGTCACAGAAAGATGGAGTCAATAATGGTTGCCACATAGACTGAGCCCTCAAGATACGTAAGGCTCTATCCTGATTCGGGCAGGGCAGAAATTTGTACTTTAAGGTTTTATTAATTATTTTAACCAACAACATAAGGCTTGTATGTTGAATAAGGCTCTCAGGGAAGATTTTTTTTTTTCTTTTTTAAATAATGGAACCTAGCAAAACAGATTTAAAAAAAAAAAAAAAAGTGTCTAAGCCTTCCAAACTACTGCAAGCATACCCATGTTCACATCACAGAAGAAAATGTAATTGATTATCTTTTATTCCTAACGGCTAATTTGTCAGAACTAGCTAGGCCATACCATGAGGTATACTCCCTCAGGTAACATAATGGTTTAATCTTAAGTGCACTAACTTTCATCGTTCACCTGAAAAACATGACAAATACCCACAAAGCCATTACTGAAATTGACATTCAGAGTCAGTTAATAAAGTATACCCAGATTTTGGCAGCTTCTAATCAGGTTTGACCCTTGTCCCAGATAAATCCCTGGTGGCCCAGGGGCTATGACATGATAATGTTAGTTGTGTTAAATAAGAAAAGAATCTTGTCTAATCCATTCTTCATCACTAGCTGCTTTATTCATTTAATGAAGTTTTATCCAACCTATTTTTTAAAGACACACTCAGTGATTCATTGAGGGACCTTAAAACTGATTTTAAAATATACTCTTTTTTTTTTTTAAAGATTTTATTTATTTATGTGACAGAGAGAGACCACAAGTAGGCAGAGAGGCAGGCAGAGAGAGAGAGGGAAGCAGGCTCCCTGCTGAGCAGAGAGCCCCATGCGGGACTCGATCCCAGGACCCTGAGATCATGACCGGAGCTGAAGGCAGCGGCTTAACCCACTGAGCCACCCAGGTGCCCCTTAAAATATACTCTTGACCACCAGGGAAGTTCTCCCCTATTAATAGGTTATTAACATCACCAAAGTTTATGAGTCAGAATTTGAAAAACAAATAGTACACTATTATCTTTTTTTTTTTTTTAAGATTTTATTTATTTTTTTGACAGACAGAGATCACAAGTAGACAGAGGCAGGCAGAGAGAGAGGAAGGGAAGCAGGCTCCCTGTTGAGCAGAAAGCCCGATGCGGGCCTCGATCCCAGGACCCTGAGATCATGACCTGAGCCGAAGGCAGAGGCTTTAACCCACTGAGCCACCCAGGCGCCCCAGTACACTATTATCTTAATTGTAAAAATATTCTTTAAAACAAGCATGAGTTCTTTGCATACACCTTGTAAGATTGCATGTATATGTTTCAAAATAATAAAGGAAGAATATGAATCTGCACAAGAAAACCACAAATAGTGTTCTAAAGAATAATTTGTACAGGGGTACCTGGGTGGCTCAGTGGGTTAAAGCCTCTGCCTTCGGCTCAAGTTATGATCCCAGGGTTCTGGGATCCAGGCCCGCATCGGGCTCTCTGCTCAGCAGGGAGCCTGCTTCCCCCCCTTCTCTCTCTGCCTGCCTCTCTGCCTTCTTGTGATCTCTGTCTGTCAAATAAATAAATAAAATCTTTAAAAAAAAAAAAAAGAAGAATTTGTACATTAGAATTGAAGTCTGCACCTTGCACCACACAAATAAATGATATGCTGTCACAATCATAGTAGACCACCTGTCTCTACATTCAGACTTAACAGAAACAAAACAAAAGCTACCCTTTTTGCTTATCAGGATAAGTACATCCTTATCCAAAATATCATTGAATGGGAACAAAGATAACTCTCCTACTCAAAAAAAAAAAAAAAAAAAACCACCACCTGGATGAGTTTCCTTCTTAAACTGCGGAGGGGGATGGGGGGGGAGGGGAGTGGGGTGTTGGTGGAAAATTGCCCATTTTGTGATAAAAAATAATCACAAATATTAAAATAGAAAAGACAGAGCCACATATCAGATAAACAATGAATAAATATTTGATGACATAATGAATGCTGTCCTGTCTAAATTTCTCATTTTATTGATGAGAAAACTGAAGTTGAAATAAACTTTACAATGGACGAATCCAAAAGAATGTCCATTCATCTCTAAGTGATATGTCTTCAGAGTTTTCCAGGCAGTTTCTAGTTTGTTTACATCACAGCAGAGCTCATGTCTAATAATCAATTTAAAAATTAAAATGCCAAATAATACTGAGTTGCTAGAAGAAATATTGCATTTAGTAGTACTAGAAAACTAGCTATCCTCAGCTAAATTAGTGTTCTCCTTTCTAATGTTATTTTTTTTATTTTATTTTTTTTTTGCTTTTCATCCAAATCTATACTCATTCATTTTGTTTTGTCTCCAATAAAGGGATCCTCTTTTTCCTGTTTTAGGTTATTCCTGAGCCCTAGGTTGCCCAGTCCCATAATGTTCAAGGTCAAATTCTTGCATTGGGAATTATTTCTATTCTTTTATAATTAATGTCTTTCTTTCCTGGCCATTTCTTCAAGGCTAATACTCAAGATTCTCATATTTTAAAGGTTAAAAAAGTAATCCTCCCTTTATCTCATGCTCTTCATTACCCTCAGAAAGCCAGGCATTTTGCAAGAGTCATCTGTAACACAGTTTCCAGTACCTCTTAAATGTCTATGCCAAGCCCTTCTTCACAACATCTCTAAATATCTCACCTGAGTTTCTAATTAGTAACCAATTGTTTATTGGACAGCTCCACTTGGATGAATCATGGATGTTTAAGACTTAGAAAGGACATAGCTAAGCTCCTTTATTTTTACTCTCAATCCATTCACAACCCTATTCTCCTATGTGCTCAGTCTCAGTGACTATTTCTATCATTGATTCCATTGCTCCAACTCAAAATTTGGAATTCATCCCAAATTTCTCCTCTCTTTACCCACATAGCCAAATCAGTTGGTTACCAAGCCTTATTATAAATTCTATTGTCTATCTCTTAAATTGCCTCCTTCTCATCCTGGTTCTTTGTATGAGATGTTCTAGACCCTTTCTCTGCACATGTGATGTCTATACATTCTTCAAGGATCATCTCAGTAAAAATCTCCTTTATTCATTTTTCACCAAATCCTTTAGCTATAACCCCTTGCCATACATTTCTCTTCTCCTTCCTTCTTGGTGATCTTGCTTCAGGTCATATAGGCTTCTGTTTTAGCACTTACCCCATTGTATTGTGAAGTTGGAAGAACAAGTTAATTATCCTTGTGTTACAGATGAAGAAGCTAACATTTAACAAAAATTAACTAGCCTATCGTAGGTCACAGAATAAGTTATTATAAAATGTGGTTTTAAATTAGTTCCAGACTCTCATATATCTTCATTAATATGTTTACATTAGGAACCTCAAACAACAGGTGTCTAAATTTAAAAACAAAAGGAGGTGGGGGTGGAAGGAAAATAGTTGCAGAAACCATTTCAAATGCAACATTGAATGACTAAATGATCTACATGTATCTGCTTTACACTCCTGAAACATAATTTGTTTTGGAGTCATTTTAATTAGCAACACAATTATGAGTGGTGAGTAACAAAAGCTAAGATATTATGCAAATACTCTTAAAGCTTATAGCAAAAGCCATGGAGGGCATTAGGATAAGGAAAGGAAAAGTGAAGTCGGGTAAACTGGTGGGGGAGATGAAGCATGAGAAACTGTGGACTCTGAGAAACAAATGGAGGGTTTTGGAGGGGCGTGCGGTGGGAGGAAGGGTGAGCCTGGTGGTGGGTATTAAGGAGGGCATGTATTGCATGGAGCACTGGGTGTGGTGCATAAACAATGAACCTTGGAACACTGGAAAAAAAAAAAAAGCTTATAGCAAAAGCCATAGAAATAAGTTTATTTTATATTTAGCATTTTAAGAAACCTTACATGAGTTCAACCTACTGATTTTACAGAGCAGCAAAATGAGACCCAGATAGGGCCAATATTCAAGTCCATATCTCAGTAATAATAATAATAATAATAATAATAATAATTTTGGAGTAGAACTACCTAAAAAAGTTGCACCAAAAATACTTTAAGCACATAAGGAAGACTGTTTTAAAAATATTACTTTCATCATATAGAATATATTTGAGATTTTGTTAAAAAGATAATCATGTCTACCTAAAAGTTAAATTATGCTTTTTTGCACTGTTTCTTAAAAAATAATTTTGTTGTTGTCTTATTTCATTTTGTTTTAAATCACAATTTAGAGTACCAAAACAACAACAACAATCATTTTTACATCATGGCTCAGTACCCACATACATGATGAAAAGTTTTAAGAAATATTTTAGTCCTAATTATGTACAAAGCATTTTGATACTGTCTTTTTTTAAATGCTATTCTAATCTGGCCTATTCATTTTAATCTAACTTATTTCAATAGGAATTTAATGTTGGGTAGGGGCCACTGAAGGACTTTACAATCCACTAATGATTTAACTAGTAGTTTGAAAGCACTTGCTCAACTGCATAGACAAAGATCAAGGTAGGAAATTAGAGAAACTAGTCCTAGTGCTCCTTTTATGTATGTGAGACTAACTGGCCTTCTAATAAATTTAGGAACTTAGAGCTACTGGAGATGAAATTTCCTTTTTTGAAGTGTTAGCATTCCAAAGCCTATGACGGTTTATGTTATTTCCACCATCACAACTGAAAGTTTGGGGTAGTTAAGTCTGAATTTCCCCTATATGACAGTATGTTAAACTGTGGGTCAGTATTTTTTTTTTTTTTTTTTTTTTTTTTTTTTTTTTTTCCCTTTTTATTTATTTTTTTTTTCAGCGTAACAGTATTCATTCTTTTTGCACAACACCCAGTGCTCCATGCAAAACGTGCCCTCCCCATCACCCACCACCTGTTCCCCCAACCTCCCACCCCTGACCCTTCAAAACCCTCAGGTTGTTTTTCAGAGTCCATAGTCTCTTATGGTTCGCCTCCCCTCCCCAATGTCCATAGCCCGCACCCCCTCTCCCAATCCCACCTCCCCCCAGCAACCCCCAGTTTGTTTTGTGAGATTAAGAGTCATTTATGGTTTGTCTCCCTCCCAATACTGTGGGTCAGTATTAAAACAACACTTGGGATTCTCTTTGAGCAACAGATTTAGAGAAAATAATACATTACAGATATTAAATAAATCTTTTTAAAATAAAGCCTTTTAAAGGGCCATTTGTACCCCAATGTTTATTGCAGCAATGGCTACGGTCGCCAAACTGTGGAAAGAACCAAGATGCCCTTCAACGGATGAATGGATAAGGAAGATGTGGTCCATATACACAATGGAGTATTATGCCTCCATCAGAAAGGACGAATACCCAACTTTTGTAGCAACATGGACGGGACTGGAAGAGATTATGCTGAGTGAAATAAGTCAAGCAGAGAGAGTCAAGTATCATATGGTCTCACTTATTTGTGGAGCATAACAAATAACAGGGAGGACATGGGGAGATGGAGAGGAGAGGGAGTTGAGGGAAACTGGAAGGGGAGATGAACCATGAGAGACTATGGACTCTGAAAAACAACTAGAGGGTTATGAAGGGGCGGCGGGGGGGTGGGGGGGTTGGGAGGTTGAGGGACCAGGTGGTGGGTAATGAGGAGGGCACGTACTGCATGGAGCACTGGGTGTGATGCCAAAACAATGAACACTGTTATGCTGTAAATAAACAAATAAAAATAAATAAATTAAAAAAAATAAAATAAAATAAAGCCTTTTATACATTATTAATATTTATTAATATATTAATATATATTAATATATATATCTGGGCACCACTCCAATTTTTTTTAAAGTTTTATAATAAAGAGGGTATAACTGTTTTATTATTCTATCCTTTGAAAAATTCTGGAATTAATAAGCAATACTCATTTTTAGAAAAGTATAAGTACAGATATAAATTTTTTAGAAAATTATTTATTCTCTTACCACAGCAATAACCAATGTCAACTTTTGTCTGTCTACGTGTTCTTTTTTTGTTTGTTTTTTAAGATTTCATTTATTTATTTGAGAGAGAGAGAAAGAGAGAATGACAGGGAGAGTGGCAGAGGGAGAGGGAGGAGCAGACTCCCCGCTGATACCAGGATGCTGGGTTCATGACTGGAGCCAGAGGCAGACACTTAGCCAACTGGTCCACGCAGGTGCCCAGGGTGTCTATATATTCTTGACCTCTCTGTTACAGTTTTATGGTGGAATAGTGGAGTTAAGAGAGCACAAAAGACACAGCCAAAAGTAATTGGAGACATTAATCAAGATTTCTTCTGTCCCCATACTTTCATTCTCACTAGAAATGATCATTCTTTTTTAATTTTGAAAATCTAGAAGTGAAAATACATAGCTTTTATATCATTGGTTATAAATAAGGTGAAACATTCTTACAAATTTCCATAGGAACTTTTAATTCTTTTCAATTTTATTAAAAATATTTTGTCTTAATAAGAAAAAAACTATTATGTAGTTGAAATCTTTTTCTTCTTTTCAAATCTATTAGGTTTAAATAGAACTTCAAAATCCCGTAATTTTTGTCTAAAATTTTTAGTACTCTCAACAATTTCATGTTTTTTATACATTTAGTCTACAGTCCATCTATAAACCTTATTCTATCTCATGCCTCTAAACTTTTTTTTTTTTTTTTTAATTAGGCTCCACGCCTAACATGGGCTCAAATTCGCAACCTGAGATCAAGTGGCATGCTCTACCGACTGAGCCAGCCAGATGTCCCTAAAATTTAATGTACAATTCATCTTATGTCTTTTGTTTTATGGTAGGGATCTAACTTTATTTTATTACATACTGTGAACCATTTGTTCCAACACTACTTATTGAATAATCTATGTCACTTTTTTCTAAAAAAAAAAAAATGCCAAATTTATAAAAACTAAATTACTATATAGAGTTTAGTCTACATCTGGACTTTCTATTAGATTCCATTGAGCCAATTCTATTTTGAAATCATAGCATACTATTGATTAAAAAAGAGACAGCAAGCTCAAAATGGAGTCCAGGTGCTAAGCCCTATGTCAGCAAACCAGGACTTAAAACCTAACCTAATTGCAGTTTCGATCCTCCAGGAGGATGAACTGTAACCAGTCAACATGGAATTACTTGGGCTGCATTAATGCGATCATCTGCCCAATAGACCCCTTCCATTTCCCGTAGGAAAGCAGCCTTGCCTGAAACAATGCATTCTTTGCCAGAAGTTTCCTTCTTTCCACCCCATTTTGCCTTTAAAAACCTTTCCTTTTCTAGAGCTCTGCACAGCTCCTTTTTGTTGTTGGATGGGATGCATGAATTAGTGAATAAATTAGTGACTAAAGCCAGTTTGATCTTTAAATTTACTTTAGTTTAATTTTTTTTTTTTTTAACAGATTTGGTGGCAGCAGCAGCAGATGGAAAGAGACTGCCAACAGCTTCAGGAACAACAAGAAGCATAGGATGGTACCCCATGAACACTGAATTCACTGTCTTTCTCACTGTTTCTAAAGGCCAGGGCTACAGTCCTTCTGGGATCACAGCTCCACTGTCTTTACATGGAACTCCCAATTCTAATTGGCTTTCCAATCCAGGGCAGGTCAGCTTGAGGTGGAGCTAAGCCTCTAGCTTTTCAGACCACAATCACTGGGTTTTTGAATGGGAAACGCCCAGCCCTTAATTCTGTCCCAAGGTCCACAAGGGAACTTTTAGGGGCAATGCACACTTCACCTCCATGCTGAGCCCCCTTCGAATAGTCTGCAGTTGTTCAGGTCTGCTGGTTCAGGTCTTTCCTGGGTTCAAGATTCCAGAGGGGTTGTTGGTAGTGCACACAGAACCTTCTCTCAGCCAGAACATAGTACCATCTCTTGATTACTGCTGATATATCAAGGTATATGTATTTGTTTGCCTTGTTTTTGTGTAGATAAAGACGGCTACTAATGAGGATTTTGGAGACCAAAAAGCTGTGAAAATTCATGGGCATTGTTGAGCACTTAAGAATTGTTAGAGTGCTCGCCACCAAACCCAAAGACTTCTGTGTTAGAATACGTTGACCACAGAACAAGTTAGATTGATGGTAGGTCTACCACCAAACTCAAGAAAACTTCTGTGCAGAAAGGTACACGGTAAAACACTGCACAATCCCAAATCCAGTAACTCAAGTCCTTTAAGTATTAGTTTGGCTCAGAGAAATCCAAAGGCTTAGCTAATGGGATCCTTAAACTCTGAAGAGTCAAATGCACAACCTTCTAGCATACATGCTTATTTTATATCTAAGAATTATGGTCCTGGAAGCTATGAATACAAAAACAGTAACATCTTATTAAACTTGTTTTGTGTCATAGAAATGTAGCTTTTTGATAACTCTCAGATTGGGGGACTCCAAAATATAACCAGACAGAAATGTGGATTGAACTCCATCTGTAGCTAGGGTCCTACCAAACTTCTGTGCTCCCTCAGGGGAACGAGAATATCCATTAGAAGGGATGTTTCAATTAGACAAGATCATTCATTTAGGACGTGCACTTAAAAGTAAGAGTTCCACATTAAATAAACCTATAGGAATAGAAGACTTCAAAAATTCCAACATAGTGTCATGAAAAGTTAAATTGCAAAAAGCTAATGAAAAACTAAAGACACAAGAGGTACATAAAAGGAAAGATTATAAGACTGTCATAATTTTTACTGCTCCCCTCTATCTTCCTTTATTCACGTAGCCATTCTAGTAATCCTATATGTGAACTGTATTCGCACTTTGAAGAGACTATAAGACCATAAACAAAAGCCAACCAATTAATGGCTTTACAGACATTCCAGATATCTACCTTAGAAGGAGGCTCTCCATACGGGTCCTTCCCAGAGCTGATGAGACTCTGAGGGATTTTCTGCTAACCTGCTACACTTATTCCCTTAAACATCCAATGGGAAACTAAATTAAAATTAATTTTAACCTTGCCAAATTCTGGTAAATATCAGAATTACATGCTTCACTTTAAAACACACTTAGAACTCACAGATGGGATCCTAGAAAAACTGGCAGAAGCCAGCTAAGGGTGAGACTTCTTACAGTGGTCACCTCTCCCATATCGTTATCATAGATAAAGGAAAATAAATTATCTTTTGAATCCCCTTGGAGATAACTTTTGAGTCCAAGTGTTAATTCAATACTGCCAGATATATTTACTGTTTATCCAAGCTGAAAATGGACAAGATATTTAAAAGAAATATTTCCCTGTAGTTAAAAATTGGCCAAATTGGAACCTGATATTCAGAACCCCATTAAAGAAAAAAAAAAAAAAATACGGCTTCTTCCCTAAGCAAATTAAAGATAATATAGTTGGATGGGTAAATCAATCTATAATGTCCTTTAAGCTGCAACCCAATTTTTCGAGGCGTTAGAATCAACTTTCTCATCTTACAAATCTTTACAAAACTAGAATTAAAGCTCTTGGAGCAATTCAAAGTTCACATATTCCTTTTTAGGAGTCCCAAAATCTCCCTTATTTATCTCAAAAGGCTTGTACATGATGGCTTTATGAAAACCTTCTTGGAGAAACTTGCATCCGTTCCCTGTGCCTTTTAGATATAAATGTTAATAGATATAAATGTTAACTCTTACCTAGATCACCCCCAATTGCTAAGACTAAAGAAAAAAATGGAGAAAGAAGCTATTAAAAATACAGACTTCTTTACAGCTTCCATAAGACTACTCTTCAAGGACAGATTCAAATCTTAAGTGACTTCTCAACAAATATTAGGAATAAAAAGCTTTAGCCATAGAAACCATAAGATCTCTGCTTACATCTATCTATGCGTTTAAAGAGTACATATGTATGTGTTATAGATGTGTGCTATTTTCTACCTCCAGAGGTATTAGTGACCTTAATTTGTACAAGAGCCTACTTAATTGCGTTAAACAAACAAGCGCTTATATAAATTTAGTATTCATACAAATTCTCAAAAATATAATAGAAATTTAATCCAAATGAATTTCAGGTTCATGTGATCTGGGAAAATATTTGGTATTAAAGCCAGTTTGAGTCTGTTGGGTTAATTAAAACTGCCATGTCTTTAGAGTTATCAGCATTAAATATAATACCTTTATTCTATCTAGGCTTACTAAAGGTCCAATAAATTCATGCAATCTCTTACAAAGTTTGTCAGCAAAAAAAATAGCTGGAGATGACGGCTGACTTTGCCTACCGTATCATGAAGTTTTATGGATAATCTGAACATAATTGTTAAGAACAAGTAAATTAAATAGATATAAGTAGGATAAAAAGTTTGGGGGTAAACTTTTTAAATAGTTTCCTCAAATATTTTGGTAACTGAAATATTAAAGTTTGCTAGGCTACATTAAATTATGAGTCAAATTAAATTCTTTGAACATCCAGATTATTTCCAAATATAAAATATTGAGCACTAATTACTAAAGATAGGTCTATACATTTTTTTGTTTCCTTTTTCAAAGGAATTAAAAATATTTGGGCCTATTAGTGTGTTTTATGACATGGTAAGAAATTTACTATGAGAAAGTGCATTTCTAGAAATTATAAAAAGTATTTATGGGGCACCTAGGTGGCTCAGTTGGTTAAGCGACTGCCTTCCACTCAGGTCATGGTCCTGGAGTCCCGGGACTGAGTCCCGCATCAGGCTCCCAGCTACTCCAGGAGTCTGCTTCTCCCTCTGACCTTATCCCCTTTGAGGCTCTCTTTCTCTCACTCTCTCTCTCTCAAATAAATAACTAAAATTTGGGGGGAAAAAAAGTATTTATAAGTCTGCCAGCCTATACATTGTTAAGGTAAAAGACAGTTTATAATCTCTTATTTCTTAGCTTTCACCAGAAATTAAAGTTTTCTAAAGGTGAAAATTCTATTATATATAATTAAAACTACTAGAAATAATAAGGGAAAAGAATTTAACATATGTCAGGACTGGTTAAGATTGAAATGAATTTAATTGTGTAAATGAGTTTTAATATCAAAAGGAAACTGGTACAAAATTATAACTTAGTTTGTTTTTTTTTCCATTAAAAGGACAAAGTTTTCTTGGACTATTGGTCTCCTCTTGATAAAAGACTGTAAAGGGATTTTTTTTTTTACCTTTTAAAGTAATATGTTCAGAAAACAAAGATTTTGTGTTTTGTCAAAATAATTTCCTGTGTCATTTTAATCAGGTATTTGAATTTATTTAGAAAAGTGACTCTTCCTCATTGAAGGAGCCAAAGTATTTTTTTTTAACCAACTATTTATCTTTCTGTATTGCCTGCAAAGTCTTTCATTGCCACTATGTTTAAAGGGAAAAGTAAGTATTATTTTATGGTGACCTGTGCTCCTATTTGACCAACTGTTTTAAAAATATTTTGATATTTTTAGAAACAAGCACTGGTGAAGATTTGGAGGAAAAGGAACCCTCTTGTATTTCTGGTGGGAATGTAAACTGGTGTAGTCACTGTAAGAAACAGTATGGAGGTTCCTCAAAAAAAAATATTAAAAATAAAACTACCCTAGAATCCAGTAGTCACATTCATGGGTATATACCCTCAAAATACAAGAACACTAATTCAAAGAAATATATGCACCCCGATGTTTATAGCAGCATTATCAATAATAGCCAATTTATGGAAGCAGCCCAAGGGTCCATTGATAGATGAATGGATAAAGGAGATGTGACACATATATGATGGAATGTTATTCAGCCATAAAAAAAAGAATGAAATCTTGTCATTTGCAATGACATGGATGGAACTAGAGAGTATAATTCTAAGTGAAATAAGTCAATCAGAGAAAGACAAATGCCATGTGATTTCACTCATATGCGGAATTTAAGAAACAAAACAAATGAGCAAAGAAAATAAAACAGAGAGAAAGACAAACCAAGAAACAGACTCTCAACTATAGAGAACAAACTAATGGTTACCAGAGGGGAGATGGGTGGGGGGATGGGTGAGATAGGTGATGGGGATGAAGGAGTCCACTGTGGTGAGCCACAGGGTGATGTATAGAATTGTTAAATCACTATACTGTACACCTGAAACCATGTAACACTATGTGTTAACTATATTGAAATTAAAATCTTAATACATAAGTAATTAATTTAAAAAATAAAATTTTTGGTAATTTTGGCAAAATTCCCCAAAATCAAATTCTAAATGAAGTCTTTTTAATTTAGAACTAAATTTGGGATCTTCCATAGGGCCTCCAGAACATGTCAAAAGATTTATTTTCTCTCTTTATAAAAAGGGTCATGTTAAACTAATTAGGCTTACTTGATATGCTAAATTACGTGGGGAGCATTGCCAAATAAGAAGCACCACAAAGTCTTTTTTATGTTGTGTTTGTGTTGGTGTATGTTATACATGTTCCAGATAGTATGAAATTCCTGGCAATCTGATGTGTCCCGGGATAATGTTATCAATCATAATTTGTTATTATCTTAAAATGTGGTGTGTCACAGAAATAACCAAATTTTTGCCAACTTCATAAAATGTACTCTCATCAGATCTTTAATAAGGGATATTTCTAAAAGTCTTTTACATTTACACATAGTTATTGATTTACTCAAATGTTTTTGCAAAAGTATTCCTGCAGAAGCACTTCATCTTCAAGGGGATTCATAGAAAGAATTTTTTTTTTAATTTGTTCATGTTTTTGATAACTTTAAGATCATACAACTGAACTGGGTAAGAATTTCCAGAACTAATGGAAAAGATGGATTCAAGCAGAACAATTTCGTGGGACTGAATGAACTGATGAGGACTTTTTATCTGAAACATTGCTGGTTCTTTAATGCTTTGTTTTCCAGATTTTAAGAAACCTTTTTCTCTTTTCTCTTAAGCTACCAATTTGGTAAGGCATACTTTTGTGAACAAAGATGAGACCTTTATTTTTCCTCCCTACCTGATCCCTCCAGAATTAGAAAACTCTTGAGCATTCTTTTCATGGCAATATAGTTAGTTATTTGCATAAGTTCAATGAGATTCTGTTCCCTTTGTAACAGTCAGATTGATTATATCACCAAACTTCACTAGAATGTCATATTTGAAATAGATATGCACAGACTCGGGCTGACCAGACAGTTTTAAGCAACTGAGATTAAGTTTACAGAGCCAGTAAAGCCTCTGGCCTCTTGGAAAAATCGGTCTGGTACCTTGCTTACAAAGTTCCAGCAAAGCAATCTTAAAAGCAGCTTATATGGTCAGTCACTATATTGCCGTGCTTACATAAATACTCAAGCCAAATCTAATGCAAACAAATCAGTTTCACCATGATTATCCTTTGAAAACGAAATGGGGATAACTGTAGAGAGAAAAATTATGTGTGCACCTTTGTCTATATTAGATTCTAAACCTATGAATTGTTTTTGAGCCTTTGTTATAGACCTATAAACTGGACTGCTTCCTAAATTAGTCTAGTTTCCTAAAAAAAAAAGTCTGGTTATGAATCTCCAAACTAATGTGTCCCATTTTCTCCCCCCTCCCCCTTCTGAATTGGAATCACTAAGAACAAAGACTGCCCATGAACTTCCACGGAAAGGACTATTCCAGCTCATTCGCACTACTCATATGGCAGCTATAATTTAGGGATTTGGACCCTGGATATACAACTCACAGTGGAAGAAGCCTCCACCTATACTTGGCCCTGTGGAAATGCTACAGACCTCCAAATCAAATCAAGCTAGATAGCTTCCTTCAAATGCCTTCATCCTCTAACTCAACCAGAAGAAGCTTCCTTCTTTCCTTTCTTTCTTTTACTCTGCTAATGGCCTGGAAAGATAGTGCCAGCATCCATGTCTCCTCTGTCATTGCTAAGGGGGTAGGGGGCTAAGTTCTGGATTTTTTTTAAAAGATTTTATTTATTTATTTGACAGACAGAGATCACAAGTAGGCAGAGAGGCAGGCAGAGAGGAGAGAGAGAGGAGGAAGCAGGTTCTCCACCGGCACAGAGCCCGATATGGGGCTCGATCCCAGAATCCTGGGATCATGACCTGAGCTGAACACAGAGACTTTAACCCACTGAGTCACCCAGGTGCCCCTAAATTCAGGATTTTAGAACAACTTTTTATTTCAGGGTAGGAGAAAACCTAACTGACCCCTGACTTGAATGGACAAATGCCACTATCCCTGAAAGTGAATCCATTAACATGCCACCTGAGTGGGAGTGATTTGTGTCCTGACAGGATTTATCTTTGTCTGTGGGTGGTTATCATTCTCTTTGGGCTTGTTAACGCCTAGATAACTGCCACAAAGTCAGACAAGATCTTTCAGGTATCTAACTGTGCCACCAACTTTCCACAAACAAAGACACCCCATTGGTTGATTCCACTGGATTTATATCGTTGAGTTAGAAAGTAATTACCAGGAGGCAATCAGGAGTTTCCTTTTGCAGGGCCATACTTCCTTGGTAAGAAGTAAAGGTAAATGGGAATATGGTCAAAAATCTCCCCTTAACTCTTGAATATGGCAGAATCTACTGGTAAGACAATAATTGCCCAACAAATATCCTTGGAGTCTCTGGCCAAAATTGTTCTTGATAATAGAATACCTCGATTATCTTTTGGCCAAATATAAAAGTGTCTGTGCCATAGCGGACACTACCTCCTATGTCTGTATTAATATTTCTGGAGAAGTTGAAACTCAGTTAAATAAAATTACTGAGCAAGCCACTGAGCTTAAAAAGGTGTCTTTTTCCACAGGGTCTTACTTTACCTTATTGGATTCTGATCAGTTTGGGTCTTGGAGAACATGGTTTTGAAGTGCTCTCCAAACACTGGAAATTATCTTGCTTATAAGAATCATAATAATCTCTCCGGGGTGTTATATTCTCTCAAAAGCTTTCAATGCATGTTCACAGCTGCTAACCACCAAGCAAATGATTTCCCTAAGATGAAGACAAAGATGAAGATGAAGAAGGAGGAGGAGGAGGAGAGGAGAAGAAGGGGAAGAAAGGAGGAGGAGGAGGAGGGGGCTGAGAAGAAGGATGTCCACTTTAAAAATTGTGAAACTGTAGTTGTGGCTTAGGAATATCACAGAGACTAGACTGAAAGCATGATGGCCTGTGACTACGCCACAGAGGATCCACAAAAGCTGTGAGAACTACAAAACAGTAGTGGAGAGCAGTGATAATGCCTTAAATTTACATCATAGACTCTCAGTTAGGCTGAGAGTCTGATCAAGAGGGGGATTTGTTAAAAAGGAGACAGCAGGCCCAAAATCGAGTCAAGTGTAGAAAACCACTCTTCAGCAAGTGAAGAATTAATATCTAACCCAATCGCAGTTTCAACCCCCAAGGAATGTACCCTGAATCAGTCAACAGGGAGTCGCCTGGTCGGAACTAGTGAAAGAATCAGCCAGAGAGCCCCTCCATTTCTTTTCAAAGGCAATCTTACCTGAAATGGTTCTTAACAATTCCGTTTTTCAACCCCCTTTCCAACCTTAAAATTCTTTTTTTTTTCTACAGCTTGACAGAGCTCCTTCCATCATTAGGTGTGATTTTGCCAGAGTTATGAACTGTGTCATCGAGTCAATCTTCTCTTTAAATTTACTTAGCTGAATTTTATCATTTAACACATTTATATCACTTTATAATCATTTAATACTTGATGGGGAAAATTCTCTGACATAGTTCTTCTTTTCAAACGTTCGGCTTTCTTATTACTCTTAATAATTGTATTTTTCAGAGATATTTTAGGCTATTTTTGCTCAAATAAGGGGTGGGGGTTGATTGAAGATTGTTAAATGTGTAGCTTAATTTTAGAGGAACTGACATTTTCATACCATGAATCTTCTCATTTTGGAATATAGTAATTCTCCATTCATTTAAGCTTTCTGCTATGTCTTGGCACAATACAGTAGTTTAGTTTTAAATAATCAGTAACTACTTGTGTCAGTCTTTCTTTCTGTCCTTTTCTCTCCAACCCTCTCTGTGTTCTAGTCAATGAAATTAAATATGTCTTAAAAACATACAACACTGAGGAAAATAATCACCTTAGGTAATAGTTATTTGAGTTCAAGAAATACTCAAAATAGAACCAATCCAGAAGGGGGGTACCTGGGTGGCTCAGTTGGTTAATTGTCTGACTTTGGCTCAGGTCATGATCTAGGGGTCCTGTGATCAAGCCCCAAGTACAGCTCCCTGATCAGCCCTCTGCCCCTCCCCATGAACGAGTTCATGCTTGTTTGTGCGGTGTTCTTTCTCTCTCTCTCAAATAAATAAATAGTCATTTTTTAAAAGTACAAAACCAGAAGGTATTCTTGTACTCATAATGCTCTATCAGCTCTATCATAACAAAATTCATAGGCAAAAGGACTTTAGATAAGCCAAAAAAAAAAAAAAATCATCAGGGAAGTAGTGATAGGCAAAACTTATATTTGGGGGTCTATTTTTTTTATAACGTCACCATAAATTAATACAGTGACTATTTCTTTTGAAAATATCAATACTGATGGAGAGAAGCAGCCATGATAATATTATAAATTATCCAGTAATGGATAAAATTTACATTTGTCTGAGAAAAGGAATATGTCTGATATTAGGCAATTCATAATTCTTCTAATATAATGTGTAAAAATGTGACTTGACCCAGAGAAATTGATAAGTATTCAGTCATCTCTCCTTTCCATTGTCATTCACACGCTGTTTACTTAATTTTCCTCCAGTCAGACCAGTTAAGTCAATAAACAGATGAGACATCTCAGATTAATGCAAGGAAGAACTCTAAGGAGGATCTTTTTCTTTAGACTTGCCCAATTCCTTAACCATGAGAATGGTATGTAAGTATTTGTTTTTCCAAGAATGAAATCTCACACTTTCTTTCTTCACACTTTTCTTCACACTTTGGACTATTTCTAGTCCAAATAATGGACTAGAAGAAAGTCCATTATTTATTAATGGACAGTCTGATGTCACACGTAGATAATTTTGAAATTTTCTTTTCAATAGTCAAATATATGATAGTCAGCTCTTTGGCTGCAAAGATATAAATCTTTCCGAATAAATTGTCATCACTACCAGAATACCAAAATTCTTCTGGTGGTAACAATTCCAGGTATTTCTGACTGTTCTTTTCAATGTCCTCTCAATAATCCTTCAAATGTATAGTTTCCACTCTAGAATCTTTCTGATTAGATTACCCATCTCCACAGTCTGCATTTCCTGCAATGTAACTGTCTGACATTAAGCTTTTTGGTTGTAATGTAAGTGCCTGACATTAAGCTTTTATTTGCTAACACATTCATTTCAAAGTAATCCATTTAAAATAAATATATGGCAGCTGTATGACAGTTACTAGTAAAACACCTAGATAAGACAGGCTACCCCTCACCACGGAGTTCCCCTTTTAGAAATCCCTGGGTGAACTGGATAACTGACCACTGTAATGACCCAGCTTTACTCCCTCCCACACCCTAATTCCCATTCCTATGCTCGAAATTCACAAATGAAAAATAAACCTGTGAAACCCTAGGCGCCCTATCCTTGGCCCCAGTAAAAGCAGAGCCCCAGCTCTGTGCTTTCTATCTTCTATACTCATGAACTTACTTCGTGGCCCTAGTACACACCATGTACCCTGCAGGACGTGTGAGTAGTAAACCTTGTATTTTCAAAGTTCCCTGAGAGTTGTTGCTGTGGTGCACTTTGCAATCATAATAAGAACTTCAAGGGAAGGTACAGCCACGACACTGGCTCAGGTTGGGGGAATGTTTGGGGGCCTCGCGGGATCAAAGGCTATCCAAGAGCATTCCTAGCCAAGAGCAACATTGTCCACAGGCTGAGACCAACACAGAACAGCTGCCCCAAACTATCTGTGCCTTTGTCTGTCTATGTCTGTATCATCTATATCTATAGCTAGTCACTGCCCAGACAGGAACACATGCACACAAACATCTGAATCAGGCAAGGGAGCTTGAACAGAAAACACCTTTTTTCAATCTTTTCATTGTATAAGTGAGAGAACTTGAGAAAACTGAGGTTCTTGAAATTGAGTTTGTTCAGGACCCTATCTCTGCTCTCCTGATGCCCCCAGTTCAGTATTCCTTTTGAACTTTTCAAACATTCCTTATTTTGTCTTGTACCCAGAGCATTTCCAGAGAACAGGCACAAGTTTATATACTTCATATGCTTTATACACTTTCTTTAGCTTGACATTAAGCAATATCTCTTACATCTGTATTAACTGTATTACACAGAGCATTTCAAATAACTATATCTCCTGTAGTTAAAACAAAAAACTTCTCTTTCTTCTGAATCTTTGAAAAACACCACCACATTAAAGCAAATACTATCACCTTACATCAAAATAAACACTCATTAGGAGAGATTATTCTCTTTTCTACAAGTAAATTATTGGGTCATTTTTGGAAATGTTTTAGATGGACACAATTTTAGAAATGTATGCAAATAATCAATCCATTGTAATGTTTCCCTTAATTTTACAACATCTCCAAAAACTACAAATGCAAAAAAGGAAAATAGGAAATAACTGAAATCGATAAGAAGGCTATGGACATGCAAAGTTATTAGTAAAATACAAGGGTGTTAATTAAAGATGTTGGCTTTTTACAAAGGCTCGCTGTTATCCTGATTGATCGAACCTGCTGGCTCAGCTCTTTCTCTTTCCCCCATTATCTCCCATTTGCTTTTCTCTGCCCTAATTGGATATTTACCATATTGGAATTACCTTTTTAAACAACATTTGTTCCACAAAGGTTGTAAATACAATTACACTTTAGACGAATTGTGTGCGTATGCGTGTACCTGGGTATAATTCATTTATTATGTTCATAATTTGTCATTTTGATTTTATAAACTACAGAAAATTTTTGGAAATTTCATGGAAAAAAAGCACAATTTAGTTTTCAGCTGCTATGGTGTCTTGCTGAAATTTTGAGGAACAAAAATACATAATTATTTTCTTAGATTTTAATATTCTAAATTTCAGACATATTTTAGAATAAAAAGCTATATACTGTTATCTAAAATGTATATATCTGCACATATATATTTCTAAAGTTTGCACTAAAAGTAAATAGAATCCATAAGCTAGGCCAAGTTATTTATTTTTCTATTATTAAACTGAAAGTTTTTGTATATTGCAACTACTGAAAGTAATTTTCTTTGTGAACAATATGACAAATTACTGAGGAAAATGCTAAATAATTTTAATATTTTCTAGCATATTCTGTAACGTCTGTATAGAAACATTTAATAACATAAAGTGTTGTTTGGAGTAAGTTTTTACTTCACCAATATAGAACTACCCTCCATTTATAGTTGTTTACAACAGAATAAATACACAGCTTGTGTTAATTTCAACAACATTCTATTTTTATTTTTTTTAAAGATTTTATTTATTTATTTGATAGAGAGAGATCACAAGTAGATAGAGAGGCAGGCAGAGAGAGAGGGAAGCAGGCTCCCTGCTGAGCAGAGAGCCCAATGCGAGACTCGATCCCAGGACGCTGAGATCATGACCTGAGCCGAAGGCAGTGGCTTAACCCACTGAGCCACCCAGGCGCCCCAACAACATTCTATTTTTAATTAATATAAAGGATTGTGCTACGAGGGAGAATAATATAGAAGGGGTGAATTCCAGAAGAAGTTTTCATTTCATTAAAATAATGCCTTGGCATTAATTGATTTAATGGACATTTCCATGAACAGAAGAATATTTGTTCACTCCAGTAGTTGAAACAAATATTCTTCATTAATTTTTGTGTTGTAGGAGATTTATTTTTATTTATTTATTTATTTGTTTGTTTTGCCTATTGTCAAATGCACTTACCTTTTTCAATTTGTTTCTAAGCCAGAAATGTCACCTGTAAAGGAATGGAGAAGACTAAAGAGTATATGGGTGGGAATCAGCCTAGCAATTTTTAATTACATAATCAGCAATTGAAGGTATAACTCCTTTAATACAAAATGTACAAAGGTTGGGAGAATCAAACTGTAATATTTTGATACAGATTTTTCCTCCCTCCTTCCTCAAAACGCAGTGCCTAACTGAGATGGCATTGGGTCTAGAAGGGTAAAGGAATGTGTAAAATGAACAACACCTTGCCTGATAATGGGAGGCAGGAGACAGCTGGCCTGATACTGTGCAGAAAGATAAAAAAGGACAAGCAGTATCTATTTTAAATGAGATAAGCGTGCTTCATATATCTTGCAGGAACAGAGATAACTTTGTTCCTTTAATCATTATTGTTTATTTCTTAAAGCTTAGTCTCTCTCACACCTAAACTTCTAGAGCTCAGACCTTAGGATGCAGTCCTTATGCATGGAGAGAGTTGTCATTCTTACCAGTAAGCTTGCTAAGTAATACTCGTCTAAGCTTCAGACTTCACACAGCAGATAAGTTTGTCTCCCCTGACATGACTACATTAATCCACTGAATCAATTTACTTAAGCTGTGCCGTGGAGCAATGCATCCACGATTTAACTGAGCAGGGATGTACTTGCAAGTTGGAGTCGCTGCTCCACACGCAATGCAGCTCTCTGGGTCCCATCCTAAGTTTTGTTTCGACCTTCCGCCATGTTAACAAGAAACAATGGGCCCAAAATGGAGTCACTCTTGCTAAGTCCCACCAAGACTTAACACCTAACCTACCTGCAGTTTCAGCTTCTCCCAGGAGTGGAATTTTAAATCAGTCTGAAATTTCCTGGTCATATAACTACTGAGGAAATCTGCCTGATAAGACCCCCTGACTTCCCCTACAGGAAGGTGAACTTGCCTGAAACAATCCACTCTTAATTTCCTTGTCCCACCCTTCTTCAGCGTATAAAACTCCTTCCATTTTGTACAGCACCTCAGTGTTCCCTTCTGTTTGCTACATGGGATGTTGCCCGATTCATGAATCATTGAATAAACCAATTAGATCTTTAAATTTACTCAGTTGTCTTTTCTTTCTATCTTTCTTTCTTTCTTTCTTCTTTCTTTCACGGCATCTTTGTCAGAAATATTCCTGTTAGGTTTACAGGGTCAGTTCTAACATTAACATGCAAAGGATTTAAGGAGAACAAATTCAGTTACTTTAGAAAGTCAGATTCAGGGCGCCTGGGTGGCTCAGTGGGTTAAGCCGCTGCCTTCAGCTCAGGTCATGATCTCAGGGTCCTGGGATCAAGTCCCGCATCGGGCTCTCTGCTCAGTAGAGAGCCTGCTTCTCTCTCTCTCTCTCTCTCTCTCTCTGCCTGCCTCTCTGTCTACTTGTGATCTCTCTCTGTCAAATAAATAAATAAAATCTTAAAAAAAAAAGTCAGATTCAGCAGTAAAAATGGAACACTTGACTACATTCTACAAACAAATTTTACTTACTTTTAAAATTTATAAAATTCTTTAGATTGTCTAAGGATTTGTTTTTAAGGAATTTGTTTAGAAAAATATTTTATATTTTGAAAAAAGATTAAAAAAATAGCTGTTGGCTCTGGAGTTGAGAGTCTGAACATTATCAAACATTATAGGGGGAAAATGACACACTTAACACTCTTCAACATGTAACCAAAGTTCTCGGTGGCACTGAACCCAGTACACAAAGTTAGTTGCAAAGTGTTACTAAATTTTTCTGAAAATGTGCACAATTCTATTGCAATATCTACAGGTATGCATAGGGAGCTATTGTCCATAGCAAGCTGTCAATTTATTCACACTCTCCATTTTGCTAGATCTATTAAAAACGAAAACAAAAACTTCTTCCTCGTTTCTTCTTTTTAAAACTCCTGCTTCCAGCAGACCTCCCCTCAAGCTTACCATTGTTGTACTCAGCATTTTTGTTTTGCCATTTCTCTATTCAGAGATGTTTTCACTCTGATTACCACTCTGCTTCATTTCACCTTATCAAGGCATTCATTACTGGGGACTTGTTCTCCCAGAGCCTGAATCTTTTGTCTCTACCAAGACTTCTTGCCATTTAGTGACACAGAGAATAATTCCTGGCACATTTGCTGTTAGGAAGAGACACCTGTGGGAAAATGTCAGCACTGATATGGTGTGGTGAGTGAAATGTATTCTTAACTTCAGTTTCCTGAATTGACTTGCGAGGTTTTTAAATACTTTCACCTTCTTTCCCTAATGTACAGTAAGTCTCAAAATTAATTATCCACAGATGACAGACAGGGAAATACTTGGCAAATCATGAAGCTGAATATCTCCAGAGAAGCCCTCACTGAAGTGAATTTATTTCATCAGAAAAAATGAAATAAGAAAATAAATAATTTCTAAACAATATAAGACTACATTTAGATCCTAAAACGTACTTTTGTATAGCCAATCAATAAAAACAGAATATTGTCAAAAATTTGTATAGCCTTGGGGTACCTGGGTGGCTCAGTCTGTAAGTGTCTGCCTTTGGTTCCAGTCCTGATCTCAGGGTTCTGAGATAGAGCTCCACAATGGGCTCCGTGCTCAGTGGGAACCTTGCTTCTCCCTCTTCTCCCTCCCTCTGCTTGCTCTCTCTCCCTCAAATAAATGAATAAAATCTTAAAAACAAACAAACAAAAACTTGCAGAGTAGATTTTCTGATTTTTAATAAGTTCAGTTAGGGTTCAAAGAAAAGTGTCTCTCAAGTGGGCCTAAGGTTAAGTAATATATTTTAACTAACAGGCTATGAGAAATCTAAAGGAAGTCTGAAAAATTTTACATTTCAAAAAAGTTTTGATCACGTATGATCAAATTCAGAATTTAGACTCTCTATAGAATCTTTCACAAAGTCTAATTCTAAAAAAAAAAAAGATAAAAGAAAAGAAAAATAAAAAAAAAAGAGAGACCATATTTCTAAAATTCAGGTCTTAACAATTTATGTATGTCTTTGAGTAGTTCCAAAATACCTTTTTGGTTCAGAATGGTGAGCATTTTAACTATGGATAAGTAATTTACCTTTTAAGTAACTCAAACAAGGAGAGAGATAATAGGAGCAAATGACAAGGGCAAGTCGCCTCAACTTTACTCCCAGGGTTTTTGTCTTTTTCTTCCTCAGCTGTTGGTATCAGTAGTCTTCACAAAGTGGAATTAGCCTACAGGAATTTCACTTGCACACCTATTCATTCATATTTAAGATGGATTGTGTTTTCCGATGGTATCTCCTTTAACTTATTAAAATATTAGCTATTATTAGGTCTTTCGTGTATGCCAAAAGATATGTAAGCACTTCAGTTACATCACTACATTGAATTTGATTCCAAAAAACAACCCTCTGAGGTAAGTGTAATTATCTCCATTTTTTGATTTGGTACCTGAGATTTAGAAAGATTAAGTCAGTTCCCCATGACAGAAAATGGAAAGAACTGGGATTTGTATCATCTGGCCGATTTCAAATCCAATGTCCTTGTCCAGTAAGTTGTGCTGTAAAATATGGTATACAGGAAACTGTTTTATCTTCAGGACACTTAGGCTGAAATCCCCGGTATTAGCTGTGTAAATTTAACCACTCCCTGATCATTTCCTCAATGTGCATTTCCCTAGTTGTAAAATGAGGTAAATGACAACTGTCTTCTTTAATTCACAGGAATATAGTGAAAGTGAATTTTAAAAGGAAAACTTTTTATAAATTATAAAGATTCTTGCAAATAAATACTATTCTAAAGTTTATTTCTGCACATATCAGATACCTGTAAGTACTTGTTGAATTTAATTTTGATACTCTGTGAAGTTGGCACAGTGGCCATTAAGCCAGTTTTATGTCATTATAGTAAGCATAATTTCTATGCTGAAAAATTAGGTGAGTTAAATGACTTCATGCTGATCTTTTGATGAGACTTGATGATTTTCTTAGTCAAGACTGCCTCCCACCCCCACTTGGTGGCAAGTAAAAAAATTCATTTAAATTTACTAGAAGAACCTTGTATTTCGTAAGGCATCCAAGATTAGAAGTGCAGCTGTATCTCATGAATGCCAGAGAATCAGTTGGTAAGAACTGTCACTCTCTCTCTGTGTCTCTGATTTTTGTTTGCCTCTTTATGACTGATTTATTTACCAGCTTCAAAATGGAAACCTCCACTCGATTTAATATCTCCTCAAGCTCAAATTTCTAAGGTAGTATACTCAGAATTTCTGGATCCCAAGTCCACATTTCCTGGGAAGAGGATCTCATTAGCCCAGTGTTGGGCGATATTTACTCTTATTACAAGATTTCGCATTCTCAACTTCAGTACTTTAAAAAATTTCATGCTGAATAATTCTTCCTTGTTTGGGTGGGGGTGGAATGAGGTTCTCCTATGCACTGCAGAATGTCTAGCAGCATCCCTGGCCTATCAGATGCCAATAGAGTCTCCACAAACTCTGACTCAGTGTTGTAACACGAAAAATATTCAGACATTATCGAATGTCCCCTGGGGGCAAAGTCACCTCTGGTTGAGAAACACTGCTCTGTGACTAAGGTTAGAGCATTACACAAAACAAACATGGGTTCAATGGCTCACCCCTCCAGAAGGGGGTAGTTCTCAGAGGAAGACCAGTGTTTGCTTGGCAATTATCCCAAATGTTGTCTACTTTAAGAATAAGAGATGCTGGTGAAAGTTATTTTTTTTACTAACATCTGTATATTTTTTACTAACATAACCAAATCTCTTAAAAAATAATTAAAAGTTTCAGAATTTTGCATCCTATATGAATTGAAAGCATATTTAATTTTCAAAGTTGGGGAACACCCATGTGTGGTGTTTTCTCAGTCTATCTTTTAATAGAGTGATTTCCAAAACTTTGGCTCCCTATCAATTAAAGAACGATCATTCAGCACTAAAATGTTACTATTACTACTACTACGAAGAAAGAACAGTTTTGTACTCTATTTTTCTAGTCTACAAAAATACATATAAATTGCAACAAATATTAAATTAATTAAGATAATTTTATTGTATTTCATCCCCTAATACAGTATTGTTAAAAGTATTACATGGGACTTCTGATCCAGAAATAATGGCATAAACCTGCTTTTGCTTGCCCTTCCTTATTAAAAACAGCTATGCCATGGAACTAATGCAAAGGCAGTAATGCAAAGGAGAACTCTGAAAGGTGTTGAGACAAAGGCAAATGAGTTTCGGACCCTGAACTGGAAGATCGACATAGTAGTAGGCATCTTATGTCATCCTGTGCAACAGAAGAAAGGAATCCAAACTAGCATTTCTTAAATGTAAGCTGGCAACAGAAAACAGCCCAGGTAGGCTTATACATTCCCCAGATCTAACCTGTGGGCCTCAAAAATGCAAGGTGATATTGGCTGGCCTGAGAGCCCCTCCCCCTCCAGAAGACCAGGGGTTGGTGGGTGGATGCACCAGAGGGGCTCAGCCACAACAAACAGCCACCCTGGGAAGTGTCATTGATCCATTTGTGAAAAAAGGAAGTAAGTGAGCAAAAATTCATTTTTAAATTTGGTAACTCAAGTTGGTTGTTTTTTGTTTTGTTTTGTTTTGTTTTTTTGCCATGAGAGGACCTGAGGACCTCTGCACACTTTAACAATTTCCACGGTTACTTGCCACTCCATCAAAGAGTACTACAATCATTCTTTTATATTTTAGAAATCTTGACTCTATGCAAATGGCCACATTAATGTTATTTCAGCATTGTATGCAATATTTTTTGCTGTTAAAACATTGTCTACAAATATTGTAGTGAATTTATTTCACACATTAATCTAATCTTTACAATCCTGCTTAAAATTCTTGCCAAAACATAGCTGCCACGAAACAGTATTTCTGTCAAATAAGTTAATTTAAGTCTACACTGAGATACTATGTTTCATCTAACTTTTTGACAAGGACTGGAAAGTTTAATAATACACAGTTTTACCCAGGGAATAGGGAAACAGGCATTCACATACATTGCTTCTAGCAGAGAAAACTTTCACAAACTTTACAGAGAATAAGATTTCCATGTTAGTGATTTCTATCAAACTGCATAAACACATGTCCTTGACCTTGTAATTACCAGTTCTAGGAATTAACACTACAAGTGAATTCAGGCACAAAAACGCATGAAATTTAAAAAAAATCAAGGCACATTATAGCATGTAAAGCATTCTAGCATTTGAGTGAAAAATGGGCTGGAACATACACATATTTCCTACCATGTGCATAAATAGTCTCTGGAAGAATACACAAAAATAGCCTGTAATATTTTGTTACCTAGGGGTGGCTGAAGGACAGAGGCAGAGCAAAAGCGGGAAGACATTTTTACTTTAGGTTCTTTTATATTTTATGAATGTTGAACATGAAAATGTCCAGGAATTATTTTTTTTTAAAAAAAAGAAAGAAATCATTTACCAATGAGAGAATATTTTTTCCTATACATTGTTTCTTTGGTGGCTCACAGTAATTATTTTTGCATTTCTTTATTGAAACAGAATCCAACAAACATGAACAGAGACAAATTAGAAATTTCTGGACTTTCATCCAACAGTATAATAACTTCCCACAATATCTAATATATGTATATTCATACTTTCAATAACATTCTGTGTCTTCTATGCTAATAAAGGGATACATTTCAAATTGCCACCACACTATTTTCCATATATTATTCCAGCTGTGGTTATTGCATCAGGAAGAAAAATCTTTACCATTTATATAGAGCATTTTGCTTTTCCTTTTTAAAGAAACCATTTATCCTTAAGATTAGTGAAAGTTCAGTGCTGATTTAAGTATGGCTTTAATAATGCTAAAAAAAAAAAAAGATACTTGTCTTTGTATTCAATATACTTTGTTTTTAAATGTCGTAGCAGTGATGATAGCTTATATTTACTTTAATGACTAATGCAAGAAACAATACATGCAAGGGCAAGATACACTGTTACTTAATAATGAATCTTTATCCATAATTCATATAGTCCATATCTCTGTGCCTACAATAGAGTGGGGACATAGTCCTTTGTTTTTCCTTTCTTTTTTCTTTTTCTAATAAATGGATGGTATTATAACTTGGGAAAAGTACTGAGATATTCAGTTAAGCTGAAATTGAGTTACCATTTTGTGCACATTTGGATTTCTTACTTTCTCTGATATACGGACTCTTAAATCATGGTTAATATCAGCACATCTGGAGGGGGAATAGAGGACCTAAATATCATTAGGTCCCAGAAGTTCAGCTAAATAGTTATCAAACCATTCTGAATACCCACAAACTCAAAAGGAGATAGAAAAGAAGAGCAGCAATTCTAGGAACAGAAAAGCGACCACTTTCCAGAAGCTAGAATGTGCGGAGAAGTGAATCCAAGGCAACATATGGGAAGATAGATAGTGGGGGGAGGGGCTGGCTCCCAGCAAGTGAGAAAGCAGCAGAACACAGAATCCGAATTTTTAGAAGTCTGCTCCACTGCGGAACATTGCTCTCGAGACTAAGCAAGGTATGGAGCCCTCACAGGGACAGTGTGGTCTCAGGGTCACAAAAAGACCAGGGGTGTCCGAGTGTGGCAGAGCTCCCAAGTAATGGAGTGAGGGAGCCAGCTGCAGAGATGGAGCCAAGAAGGGGACTCTTAGCTCGGGACTACCTTAAACCGTGATCCTAGGTAGGGATCCCACAAGTGGCAGATCCAGAGAGATCCCCTCCTTCTTCCTCTGGAAGGAGTGGTGCGGAAGCACACTACAGGAATCTGCTAGGTTTGGAGATTCCAAACGGGGCCATGTGCCAGAGATAGAAACACTCGGTCACAGGCTGGGTGAGCACGGAGTGTGGCCAGAGACCAGGGAGAGGGGAGTGACTGACTGCTTTTCTCTAAGGGCACATTGAGGAGTAAGGCACTGAGCTCTCAGCTCCTACAGGGTTAGAGATTGTGAGGTCACCATCTTCATTCTCCTCCTCCAAAGCTGTAGGGAAAGTGTTCAGGGAACAAAAGCTCCCAAGACTAAACCCAAGCAGATTACTTAGCCTGGTCCCTGGAAAGGGCGGTGCAATTCCACCTCAGGCAAAGATATTTGAGAATCAATGCAACAGGCCCCTTTCCCAGAAGGTTAGCAAGAACATCCAGTCAAGACCAAGTTCACTGATCAATGAGAACTGTGGAAATCCAGAGCTAGGGGAAAGCAATGCATAGAATTCATGGCTTTTTTTTCCACGATTCTTTAGACCTTCAAAGTTAAATTAAAAAAAAAAAATTCTATTTTTTTAATTTTAATTTTAATGTTAAATTGTAACATTTTAAACTAGTTTATCTTATCAATACCTTTTAAAAAATCTTTTTAAATTTTCATTGTTATAATCATATTTTATCACTTCATTGTATCTAACCTTATTTTTTGTATACATATAGGTTTTTTTTTCTTTAAAATTTTGGTATACAGTTTCTACTAATAGATCAAAATATACCCTAAATCTAGCACATGGCTTTATTATAGTCTCCAGCCTGATCACATTTTTTCCACTTTTTTCAACCAACTTCTTATCAATTCCTTTTTTAGAATCTTTTAAATTTTCATCTTCACAGTCATATTCCATCCTTTCATCATGTTTACACTTATTTTTGTATAAGTTTTCTTTCTTTAAAATTTTGCGAGGTAGTTTCTTCTAAGAGAGCAGAATACACCCAATATCAAGTGTGTGGCTCTGTTCTATTCACCAGTCTAATATATATGTATATATATATTTTTTTTCTTTTTCTTTTTTCCCCTTTTCTTCTCCCCCCTGGTTTCAGGTCTCTTCTGCTTTGGTTAGTGTATATTTTTCTGTATATTTGTTGCTACTCTTCTGTTCATTCATGTATTCTTATCTGAATAAAATGATAAAACAGAAAAACTCACCATGGGGTGGGGGAGGGGAAGAGGTAGTACTGATAGCTAGGGACTAATCAATATGGACATTAGTAATATGTCAGAACTAGAGTTCAGAATGACGATTATCAAGGTGCTAGCTGGACTTGAAAAAGCCTGGAAGATACTAGAGAATCCATTTCTGGTGAAATAAAATCCCTTTCTAGAGAAATAAAAGACCTAAAATCTAAACAAGTTGAAATCAAAAAGGTTATTGATAAGGTATAATTAAAAATGGAGGCTCTTACTGCCAGGATAAATGAGGCAGAAGAGAGACTTAGTGATAAAGAAGACCAAATGATGGAGAATAAAGAAGCTGAGCAAAAGAGAGACAAACAACTACTGGACCACAAGGGGAGAATTTGAGAGATAAGTGATACCATAAGATGAAACAATGTTAGAATAATTGGGATCCCAGAAGAAGAAGAAAGAGAGAGAGGGGCAGAAGGTTTATTGAAGCAAATTATAGCAGAGAATTTCTCTAATTTGGAGAAGGGGACAAGCATCAAAATCCAGAAGGCACAGAGATCCCCCTCAAAATTAAAAAAAAAAAAAAAAAGTTTCACACCCTGTCATCTAATAATAAAACTTACCAGTCTCAGTGACAAAGAGAAAATCTTTAAAGCAGCTCAGGACAAGAGGTTTATAAAATGCAACATTAGAAATATTAGATTGGCAGCAGACCTATTCACAGAGACCTGGCAGGCCAGAAAGGACTGGCCTAATATATTCAGAACACTAAATGAGAAAAATATGCAGCCCAGAGTACTATATCCAGTTACACTGTCATTGAAAATAAAAGGATAGTTAAAAAGCTTCCAGGACAACCAAAAACTAAAAGAATTTGCAAACACCAAACTAGCCCTACAGGGAATATTGAAAGGGGTCCTCTGGGCAAAGAGAGAGCCTAAAAGTAACAGACCAGAAAGGAACAGAGACAATATACAGTAACAGTCACCTTACAGGCAATACAATGGCACTAAATTCGTATCTTTCAATAGTTACCCTGAATGTAAATGGGCTGAATGCTCCAATCAAAAGACACCAGATATCAGAATGAATAAAAAACAAAACAGAACAAAACAAAACAAAACAAAAAACAAGACCCATTGATACGCTATCTATAAGAAACTCACTTTAGAACCAAAGACACCTCCAGATTTAAAGTGAGGGAGTGGAAAACAATTTACCATGCTTATGGGCATCAAAAGAAAGGTGGGGTGGCAACCCTTATACCAGATAAATTAGATTTTAATCCAAAAACTATAATAAGAGAAGAGGAAGGACACTATATCATACTCAAAGGGTCTATACACCAGCGAATTTGACAATCTGGAAGAAAGGGATGCATTCCTAGAGAAATATAAACTATCAAAACTGAACCAGGAGAAAATAGAAAATCTGAACAGACCCATAACCAGTAAGGAGACTGAAGCAGTCATCAAAAATCTCCCAACAAACAAGAGCCCAGGGCCAGACGTTTCCCAGGGGAATTCTACCAAACATTTAAAGATGAATTAATACCTATTCTCCTGAAACTGTTCCAAAAAATAGAAATGGAAGGAAAACTTCCAAACTCATAAGGCCAGCATTACCTTGATCCCAAAACCAGACAAAGACCCCATCATTAAGGAGAATTATAGACAAATATCCTTGATGAACATGGATGCAAAAATTCTCACCAAATACTAGCCAATAGGATCCAACAGTACCTTAAAATGATTATTCAACATGACAAAGTGGGATTTATATCTGGGCTGCAAGGTTGGTTCAACATCCATAAATCAATCAATGGATACAATACATTAATAAAAGAGCAAGAACCATATGATACTCTCAATAGATGCTAAGAAAGCATTTGACAAAGTACAGCACCCTTTCTTGATCAAAACTCTTCAAAGTGTTGAGATAGAGGGCACATACCTCAATATCATCAAAGCTATCTATGAAAATCCCACAGCAAATATCATTCTCAATGGGGAAAAACTGAGAGCTTTTCCCCTAAGGTCAGTAACATGGCAAGGATGTCCACTATCACCACTGCTATTCAACAAAGTACTAGAAGTCCTAGCCTCAGCAATCAGACAACAAAAAAGAAATAAAAGGCATCCGAATCAGCAAGGAAGAAGTCAAACTCTCACTCTTTGCAGGTGATATGATACTTTATGTGGAAAACCCAAAAGACTCCATTCCAAAACTGCTAGCACTCATATGAGGAATTCAGTTAAGTGTCAGGATATAAAATCAATGCACAGAAATCAGTTGTATTTCTATACACCAACAGCAAGACAAAAGAATGAGAAATTAAGGAGTCGATCCTATTTACAATCTACCCCAAACCATAAGATACCTAGGAATAAACCTAAACAAAGAGCCAAAGAATGTGTACTCAGAAAACTATAAAGTACTCATGAAAGAAATTGAGGAAGACACAAAGAAATGGAAAAACATTCCATGCTCATGGATTGGAAGAACAAATATTGTAAAAATGTCTATGCTACCTAAAGCAATCTACACATTTAATGCAATCCCTATCAAAATACCATCCATTTTTTTTCAAAGAAATGTAACAAATAATCGTAAAATTTACATGGAATCAGAAAAGACCCCCGATAACCAGACGAATGTTGAAAAAGAAAACCAAAGTTGGTGGCATTATAATTCCGGACTTCAAGCTCTATTACAAAGCTCTAATCACCAAAATAGTGTGGTACTGGCACAAAAACAGACACATAGATCAATGGAATAGAATAGAGAGCCCAGAAATGGACCCTCAATCTATGGTCAACTAATCTTCAACAAAGCAGGAAAGAATGTCCTATGGAAAAAAGACAGTCTCTTGAACAAATCATGTTGGGAAAATTGGACAGCCATATGCAGAAGAATGAAACTGGACCATTTCCTTACACCACACAAAAAACAGACACAAAATGGATGAAAGACCTCAATGTGAGACAGAAATCCATCAAAATCCTTGAGGAGAATACAGGCAGCAACCTCTTCAACTTCAGTCACAGCAACTTCTTCCCAGAAACGTTGTCAAAGGAAAGGGAAGCAAGGGCAAAAATGAACTATTGGGACTTCATCAAGATCAAAAGCTTTTGCACACCAAAAGAAACAGTCAACAAAACTGAAAGACAACTGACAGAATGGGAGAAGAGATTCTTAAATGCCATATCAGATAAAAGGCTAGTATCCACATTCTATAAAGAACTTACCAAACTCAACACCCAAAGAACAAATAATCCAGTCAAGAAATGGAGAGATGACATGAACAGACATTTCTGCAGAGAAGACATCCAAAAGGCCAAGAGACACATGAAAAAGTGCTCCACATCACTCAGCATCAGAGAAATACAAATCAAAACTACAGTGAGATACCACCTCACACCAGTCCGAGTGGCTAAAATTAACAAGTCAGGAAACAACAGATGTTGGTAAGGATGCAGAGAAAGGGGAACCCTCCTACACTGTTGGTGGGAATGCAAGCTGGTGCAGCCACTATGGAAAACAGTATGGATGTTTCTCAAAAAGTTTAATATAGCTTCCCTATGACCCAGCAATTGCACTACTGGGTATTTACCCTAAAGTTACAAACGTAGTGATCCAAAGGGGCACGTGCACTCCAATGTATATAAGCAGCAATGTCCGCAATAGCCAAACTATGGAAAGAACCTAGATGTCCATCAACAGATGAATGGATAAAGAAGAGGTGGTATATATATACAATGGATTACTATGTAGACATCAAAACCCCCGAAATCTTGCCATTTGCAATGACATGGACGGAACTAGAGGGTATTATGCTAAGCAAAATAAGTCAATCAGAGAAAGACAATTATCATATGGTATCTCTGATATGAGGAATTTGAGAGGCAGGGTTGGGGGTCATGTAGGGTAGAAAAAAATGGATGGGATTTTGATAGGGATTGCATTAAATGTGTAGGTCATGAAACAAAATGGGATCCAGAGGGAAACAAACCATAAGAGACTCTTATACTCACGAAACAAACTGAGGGCTGCTGGGGGGTAAGGGGGTAGGGATAGGGTGGCTGGGTTATGAACACCAGGGAGGGTATATGCTATGATGAGTGCTGTGAAATGTGTAAGCCTGATGATTTACAGACCTGTACCCCTGGGGCAAATAATACATTATATATGTACCCCTGAGGCAAATAATATATATTAATAAAAAAAGTTAAAAAAAAATAAGCATATCTGTTTCATTGATAGCATTAACCTGGAAACCAGAAAGAAATATAAGAAATAATTATACATTATGTTTCATTTGAAAGCTATGAAATTAGGCAGTTTACTTGAATAGAAGCAAATCCACCACAAAGAAGTAAAAGCTCATTTTTCATATTTCTGATGACCCAGAAGTGTGAAAAGCATTGATTATTAAAATTCCTTCACCATTTCAAGCGCTATGCCTTCTCAGTGTTGAACACTTACAGGTCTGACAATGATTTTCTGTGGGTCCCCAGCATCGGCCAGTACAGGACTTATGACAACGTCCACCTGTAGAAAAAGAAAAAGCATATGTACATTATAATCTTTCACTCTTTGACTAGGGGTAACTCTTCAATGAAAATATTCTTGCTCCTTTATGGGGATTTTTATGTTACACTATAGTTGAAACATAGCTCATAAAATGCCCACTTGAGTAGCAAAACTTGAATGTCAAATGCATAAGAAGCTGAAATACAATCTCCTGATACTCAAAATCTTCTCATCATTTTATAAGAAGTTCCGAGCATTTAGGGGCACCTGGGTGGCCTAGGCTGTTAAGCATCCAACTCTTCATTTGACTCAGGTCATAAACCCAGGGTTGTGAGACCGAGCCCTGGAGCCACACACAGAGCCCAGGGTCAGGCTCTGCACTCAGCAGAGAGTCTGCTTGAGATTCTGTCTTTCTCTGCCCACCCCCCACCCCTGTACTTGTGATCTCTCTCTCTCAAACAAATCTTTTAAAAAAAATTTCAAGCATTTAAAACATAAACCTTTTGGAAAGTTTAATTTCAATTATTTGATACCCTCTTTTAAATTTTATTTTGATACTTCATTTTCATTTCATTTCATTTCATTTTCAAATGATACTTCAATTTCATTTTCAAATACAAGCCTTTATCTCCTGTAGCTGTTTATTCCTCTTAAGGAGTTTGCTACTCTAGGTATTTGGCTCAGCAAATACAGTTGTCCCACAAAGAAATTCTCCTAAGGACTCAGCAAAATAATATTAGATAGCTTTCTTTGAAGGTTGCTTCTGAATTTCATAGAAGGGACACTCTAATTGTGGGTATCAGGGTTTAGAAGTGTTTATTTTTAGAATAAAAGGTACACATAAAAATCTATTAAAGGCTAAAGCATTCCTATAATGTAATTCTTATTAAACCTTCTCTGATAATTTTCTAATATTCTAATTTTAATTTAGAAATTTCTAAGCTTCTAATATTGTGAGTGGGTACATACAATTATACAAGATGTGTATTCTGATGTAATAAACTACATTATAAAAATTATGAAATAGCTTTATCAAATATTTCCTTCTTTCCTTGACTCAGGTTTCAGCTCTTCAACTTGAAAGATATTACAACTTGAGCAGTTTTTGTTTTGTTTTGTTTTGTTTCTTTCTCTCTCTCCTTAAGGGGCTGCCTGAGTGAACTTGTTATGCTAAATGCTTTCATATTTAAGGAGCAGATTCAGCAGACACTTTCTCAGGCTGAACCCCAGACCATCCAAATGGTCTACCCTTCCGCAAGTGAACAGTACCATTTCCAAGTTAATGTAACAGATAGGTTCAATTCCAGTCACCTTCTTAAAAGTATCAGGATCCTTGCCACAACAGAGTTTCTTTAAAGGAATTCTGTTTGTGAAGCCCTGTTGCTGACATCACCAGTGTATAATATCCTGTCATTCTGCCATCTGTTTATTTGGATCCAAACACATTATAACCACATAATGCAAGCTCATTGTAGCTGACAGGAAAAGGACTCCATCTGGCCTGAACAATATAACTTTAATCAGTGATAATGATAATTATTATTAAAAACCTACTGGAGCTCTTTTGTATGATGGTAATAAATCTAATTTGATTTATACCAGCGGAAATTAGAAAGGGCTGTGAGAAAAAAAATGGGAAGCAGTGAAAACTGAGTACAAACTTTTTATGAGAAAGTAGCTAAGGTTAATATATTCTTTAGATGTGTTAAAAAATCTTTTAAATCGACCCATTAAGTGGTCTGTTAATTAAAGATATCTGAAGCAGAAGATGATCTACTATTTAATCTATGACTTCTTTAATTGTGTTAGCGGCCAGTGAAATATTTAGCTGTATTTACTGTGACCAGAGCACTCTCGGTAGCTATTCAGGAAGCCATGGGGGAAGCTAAGTAACATTGGACATTTTAATATACTCAGTGTTCCATTTTTATTAGATTACTTATTTTCTACCTTTTTATTCTTGCAAGTTTTTTTTTTAAGATTTTATTTATTTATTCGACAGACAGAGGTCATAAGTAGGCAGAGAAAGAGGAAGGGAAGCAGGCTCTCTAAGCAGAGAGACCCATGCGGGGCTCGATCCCAAGACCCAGGATCATGACCTGAGCTGAAGGCAGAGGCTTTAACCCACTGAGCCACCCAGGTGCTCCCTTATTCTTGCAGTTTTGATTTACCACCCCAAGACCTATGCCTAGATCCAATATAAAAAGGAATATTACTAGAAATTTGGGTTATGGTTCTTGACAAAGTATCAAGGCAAGACCCACCTAGTTGGAAACAAATGATCTAGTACTCTCACACACACAAAGTTTAAACAATTTAACCTTCACTATGCACATATTGTTAGGAAATTTTGTTTGGTAGTTTTCATTTTTTTAAATTCAGATTTAAACAAAAATATCTATTACTGCTATAAAAGAAAGCTAACAACTGCCTCTCTTCTGGGATTTTACTCAGTCTGATATTCCCTTCAACCCTTTTGGAAACCAGGAGGAGGAGGATCACGTGGTGCACACCTTTCAGAATTCTATCACTACACACATGCGGGAGGAACGATGACCTCGATGCGCTTCCACAAATGGTTGCTCATTCTGGCCTGCCCTTCATTTGACTGTCTTTGACTCTATGGAACCTGCCGGCACATTTAGTTCAGCTTTAGTCTTCAAAACTGTGCCATATATGTCCCTTGGGAAAACACTATTTTCACTGAGTTGTTGCAATTTAGTAAGCATCAAAATATCTGACCAAATCTGACTGGAGATATTCCTGAATTAACGTATTTGCCATAGTTTCATGTCTGCTACCTCAATTTGATTCTTGTAGACAACTGGATTAGTTTAATACACTTTAAAATATGTTTTTAGATTTTTGTTTCCAACATTTCTGAGGAACCAAGTGTCAAAAAATGAGGAGTTAGATAAGGGGTTTCTATTGAGAATAGGAAAAAAAAAAAAAAAAAAACAAAGCGAAAAAAACTAGACTCTCCTCCCTACCTTCTTTCCATCTATTTATCCAAAAGTACTTTTTCAGTTACTTCTGCATCTGTGTGTTAGGAACTATGTTAAGTATCAAAATAGACATGGTGACTGCTCTAATAGAGTTTAGAATTAATTCAACATTATTTTAAAGGGAAAGGATTTTTATTACTCTCTAATGTTCACCTTCTACAGGATTTGAGGAAAGATGCCAACAAATCTAAATTTTTAACAGTCCTCTTACTCAGGCAAGAAGAGCTAGATGCAGCCAGGTTGAGTTGGACCATTTCCAATGTAATGCCTGTTGGCTTAGAAATCCACTCCATTCCTTGTACAGTGATTTATCTGTGTGAGATCACCCCAGAGCATTTCAGTGGAGAGGATAAGTATGGCCCATGAAAGATCCCTTGTGTGTCCTCTACAGAAAGGAAAAAGCTTTAACGATGGCCCGATATCTTACTGAGAACTTTCTCTCTTCTATTCTCAGGGGTGCAGTGTCTCAGGACAGCTGATTTTAAGAGGAAAAAAGACCATATATTCACACTATTTTACTGTGAATTAATTTATAAACCACTTCTCTCATAGTATGTTTTTAAAATGAGGACAACAGAAAGAAGAGATAGATACTAGCCTATGTAAATGGAAAAAAAGTTTTGAGGTACTGAAACTTGGTCAGTGTTGTCCAAATTTGCCTATTTCCAAGTCTCAATTGGCTACATGATTCTCTTCCATTGTTTATCACAATGATTCTTTTAAAACTATGTGAAGAAATATGCCACTTAAAAATAAGAATCTGACATTTCCATTCAGCTTAGTGATAGCATAGTTATTTAAAATAATATTCCTACCTCCTGTCACTCTCACTCAAAGAGGGGAAATATAAAATAAAACACAATTTTAAACAAATATTTCTATTCACTTTAGCAACCATTTTAATCTTTTAAAGTAAGGGCTGATTACTGCACATCAGCATTATTTAAATTCACAATCACCTTAGGTTTGACAACACATTATTCATCACTGTAGTTAGCAAATATGACTAAATTCATCTTTTATGCTTGTCCAGCAGAAGTTATTAAAAGTATAGCTTCTTCATTCTTTTTTTTAGGAACTAGAGTCCTTGAGCCACTTTGATATTTTTAAGAGTCTTTTTTTTTTAAAGATTTTATTTATTTATTTGACAGAGAGAGATCATAAATAGGCAGAGAGAGGAGGAAGCAGGCTCCCTGCGGAGCAGAGAGCCCAATGTGGGGCTCGATCCCAGGACCCTGAGATCATGACCTGAGCCGAAGGCAGCGGCTTAATTCACTGAGCCACCCAGGCACCCCGATATTTTTAAGAGTCTTAAATTCATGCTGGAAGTTTTGCTTGTTTGTGGAACTACCTGACAGCAGAGATGGGATTTAATATGTACCTCTGGACTGCTTTCTGCAAGTAATATGCCAGGACAGTTGAAGAGTAACAAAATATGAAGTCACTAGCAACCGTAAAAGATTATATCCTCCAACTGCCTCTAGCTAAAGGCAATGCAGTTATATCCCTCGATTCTCCTTTTAGTCCTTAAAAAGAAAAAGAAAAAAAAAAACGGCAGTCTTGACCTCTTAAAATTTCTTTTACTGGGGAAATAGGTAGAGAATGGTATCTTTTTCATGACCCTATCATTCAGAAAGGAGAAGTGGAATCCTTATAGGAAGTCTATACTAAATCAGTCCCTATTCGTGAATGGATGATAAAAAGATGAATAAGCAAGTGCCCTGCCCTCAAGGAGCTTTCAAGGACCAGGAAATAAGTAGAAAAGTAGGCAAATAATTATGATAATTATAATATGGGCCAAAATATATGTATGCATAAAGTGGAGAGGGTGGATTTGAAAAAGGCTCCATGGAGGGGCAGGCACTTCGATCAGGCTTAAAAGTCTAGTTTGTCAGAAGAGGAAGGACGTTCTGGACTGAATGGGTAACCTAGAGGCATGCATGCCCGCAACTCTTTGGGGCCATAATGAATACTTCATAGTCCTTTGAGCTGTTTGCATAGGGACAGCTTCTGGAGGGTAAGCTTACAAAGTGTCTTGAAAATCTTCTAAACAGGTTAGAGTTTATTCAGTGCAGGTGTTACGGACCGAATTTTCTTAAAAAATTTTTTTTCTTAAAAACTGAAATTATGCAGTTTGATCTGTGGGGTACATTGGTTTCCAAAAGTTAGTGTTGAGATTTGAGAACCTGTGCAAGGTGCTGATTTTATAGTCTGGGGTGAGTGAGGCTTTTAAAAAAGCAATCCCAGGGATTCTGATGATGAAGTTTGCAGAGGACAAAGTATGTCTAAGAAATAATGGTTTGGCATATAATTCCAAGGCCTGTAGTCATATTTTGAGACAATACTTAACTGTACATCTGATCAGATATTTGGTAACCAAACTCACAGGATTAAATGGTGTAAATGTCTAGCAGTCTCTCATTTCCCAGTATAAACTCCTTGTTCTGTGGCTATATTTCCAGCAAGTTGCATTTTTCCCCCCAGCAGTCCTAAAAAACATTTTTTTTCAAGTTTAAATTATTATAAACTGCCCATATAATAGTAAAGTCACAATATGATTCCAGCAAATGGTATGTTAGTATCATTATTTAATGATACTACTGTAATGTGGAATTGCCCTTTTTTAGCCAGATGTTAATACTCTGCTTATTTTTGTCTGGTACCTCTCACAGTCCAGTATTTGTTCATCCCCACACTTTTGCTATGTACATGTTTTGTTGCCCCTTTCCTCCAATCGCAAGTCAATCTTCCTGTCTTGCCTATGATTTGAAAGTTAACTCCTGGATGAAAGCTTTAAATGTTACACATTTGCTATTCAAAAAATAATGGGCAATTATTTTCACTAACTAGGAAGACAAAGTTAAATTTAAAAAAATATACATAGAGGTGGAATTTTTCATCTAGCAATAAATTAAGTCGGGAGTTAGCAGTTTAAAGTATTTTAGGTGATCACTGGGTTGAAAAAAGTAGATAATGTCAACATCATTAAATTTGGTTTTTTTTCTACATGCACCATCACATTATTCAGTCAAGCAATCTATAGTCCAAAGATCTAGAGTAGCGTACATACTTGTATGATCAAGGTTAATTTTGAACAGAGGTGTAAAATACATCAAGTTTAGTCTGAAACCGTCTATCCACCCACCCTCCCAGGGATTCCACTCCCCACTGGTGATCTGTAACTGTCAGAGCACACAGTATCTCCCCCCACCCCATCCGCCTGACCCCCCATACCACCTCAGACAGGATTACAGACAGATGGCTAATGGATGGACCCCCTATCTGGCACACAGAATCACGTAAAGGTTTGAAGTACTGATCCTATTAAGCAAATTTTTATTTTTCCTGAAGCCTTGTGTAAACACAAATCAATCTAGAGGAGAAATCATAATGGCAGAAATCTCATGTGCAGGTAGAAGCTGGACAGCGTGGGGTGGGAAAACCTATAGGAGTGCCTTTTTAAAAACCTCTTTAATTGTGCGTAGGGGCAACTGGCTACTCCATTAGCATACTCCGTTTGGATTTGCTTCTACATATCCAGGCAGAATGGCCAGATCTACAAAAAGTTCACAATCAAGAGAAAATCTGATGAGTTACAACTTAAGTTTTTATCATCATTTACATTTATAGCCCGACATCATCATAAGTTACTGATAGTTAGAAGCAATGGAATACATATGCCAAAGTAAAACAGATATTAACGGACTAAAGGAATTATATTTCCCATTGAACGGAAAGATCTGATAAACACCTCTATTAATACTTTTTTGTAAATTCTATACTTTTAGCACACCTCCACAATTCTTTAGGCTACTCTAATTAATAGACAAGAACTTAGGATACTGATAGCAGGGCCCAAATGGTTTTTGGAAAAGTCATACTATCAATAACAAAAAAAAAATGTTTCAAATTATAAGGAAAGTTAAATTTTTCCTGAAAAAACTATTGCATATATGATATTGTCATACTGATACATTTAAATATTTCATATTTGATATTGTCAAGCATTTCTTCCAAATCAAGTACTTAGAAAGCATCAATTATTACTGTTTATAGCTATTAGCACAGAACAGAACACAGGAATTCCACATACTGTGGAACAGAATTAGTTCTAATCAATGTCAAATACATTTCTGAACATATAAATAAGGGGTCTGAACAAACTGGAAAAACCTTACCAGCTGAAGTAAAGAATAAATTAAGATGTGCCTGCTGTTCACCATCAACAATAGTATTAATGACAAGTACATTTATGAGCATTCAAGATGAACCACCAAGGCCACCAAGAGCATCCATGAACATCCTTCAGAGTATATTCTACCTAGATGATACCCCCTCAGAGGTCTACAGTGTACAACCTGTTCAGCTATATGTGCTGGTGGTCCTTCTAGGAATCTTTTAAGTTCTTACATATATTAACTCAGTTGATCCTCATGGGACACTAGTAGTCTGACACCTTCCAAAATTTATATCTCTAGTCCAGACCATGCAGGGTACAGGTTTATACTTCTAACGATTTGTAAAACATTTCCACCTGCATAACTAGCAGACATTCAAAATATTTACATGTTCAAATTTTTAATCCTTGATCTTCCCACCCCAGTCAAAAATTATCCTGTAAAGTCATCTTCAATCAATCAATCAATCATAACAGTCCTTCTCACGTCAATCAATATTTCCAGAAGCTCATGCTGAAAAGTTGAGGTCATCATCTTCAGCTCCTCTCCTTCTCTCACAGCTTGAATCCAAAATCATTAGCCTATCTAGTGACCACTAATGTGTGTATATATATGCATATATATATATGTGTATATATATATGTATATATACACATATATATATATATATATACATATATATATATATGTATATATATATATATATATATATATATATATATATATAATCTCTACTCATTTCCCACCACCCACACCACTAAGCCACAATTATCTCCTGCTTGGAATAATGCAATAATCTCTTAACTTGTGTCTTAGCTTCTACCTTGGCCTCTTTAAAATCCCTTAGCTAGAGCAATCTTCTCAGTCACACCAGGTCAAATTCCAATAACTTCCTATCTCAAAGTGAAAAATGACAAAATGCTTACAATGGTCTTGAAGGCCCTGTGATATCTGGCACATGCATGCCATGCATCCATAACCTTACCTCCTAATATTTTCTTCCTGGAACACTCCTCTGAGCACTCGCATGTTCTGTTCACAGGATGTACAAGGTGCACCCTCTACTTAAGTCCCTCTCACTCCCTCTCTCTGAACCTCTCTTTCTCTGATAGCTGGCAGTCATATGCTTCACTTGCCTACTTGCTTTTCTTAAATGCCACCTCTCAGTGAGGTCTTCTCTGACCCATACTCTTAAATATTCCAGATGGATTTGCTAGATTCTATTTCTAATATACGTTCAAATTAGAAATGTTGTAAACTGTAGAAGAATATAAAAGGAAAATAAAAATCATTCATAAACTTTGCATTTTGGTGTTTTTCATTTTTTGAAGTATATTAATATTGTTTTTTAAACAGTATTATAGTCTATCTAACCTGCTATTTTCACATTGTACTTTATCCTAAACATTTTCAGTTTACATTACATTAATGCAAGTGTGTGTGTGTGTGTGTGTGTTTGTGTGTATGTGAATTTGCCTCCCATTATACAGTCATACCATAATCCAATCAATCACTTGGTTTAATGGGAATATTTGGCTGGTAAATGAAGAAAACCAAGACATATTTTTAAATGAAAATACATTAAGAATGGAGAGGAGAAGTGAGTTGGGGGAAACCAGAGGGGGACACAAACCATGAGAGACTGTGGACTCTGAGAGACAAACTGAGGGTTTTTTGGGAGGTGGTGGGGGTGAGCCTGGTGTGGGTATTGTTGAAGGTACGTATTGCATGGAGCACTGGGTGTGGTACACAAACAAACAATTTTGGAACACTGAAAAAAATAAAATAAAATCCCCAAAAAAAGAAAATACCACTTATTTCATATTATATTTTTAAGAAGGTATAGCTCATGGAAAGATACTTTGGATATCAGAAAGAACTCAACCATGCCATTCTTTATGTCCTCTGGAAAACACTGATGGGATCTGGAACACTTGGTAGATGTGCAGATGACTGGCACATATACCAGAACTTTTGACAAGGGGATTGGAAGATCTAGATTGATGTGCTGGTCCTAGCAGTGTACTAAAGGCCTCTGTACATATCTATCATATTGACTTTTTCATCACTGAGTTAGATAAAACAACTGAAATATGCTTACCATGTTTGTTTATGACACAAGTCTGGCAGGGGGAGTGACTGCTCATACATAAGATAACCATTCAGATTTTAAAAAGCACTTGGTAAATGAAATGATGAGCCCAAGTTAATAATATAAAATGCAATAGAATCAATTTAAATTTCTACATTTGTGGTTTCCTGGACGTATCAACAGATATACACACATACGAAGTCTATCTGGCATGAGACAGGTTAGAATTTCAGTTCTCACTCTGCTTGGGGCTGTTTCATTCCTCAGGCAGTAAGTTAACTTCTCTGATGCTGTTTTTATTATTTTGCATTTAAGTGTTTATCTTACACATGGAAATTCACACTGTGCTGCATAATGAAATCTAGACATCATTACCAAAATCATCAACCTTACCACATCATTTACCAGTAATTGGACACTTTCTGCATCTAACAAGTAGACAAAGTTCTTTACACTTAGTATCTCATTTAATTTGAACAACAATATTATAATATAAATACTATTATTTATTTCACTTTATAGATAAGAAAACAGATGCATTCTTTAAGCAGAACCAGAAACTTGCTCTTTATAGCATGTCAGCCCTTTTTATACATAGCATGTTAGCTTATCACAAATTTTTGTTCTTGTACACTTTTGAATTTCTAATTGGCCTTTACTTTGATTCTATTACTTGTTTATTGAGATTCAACAGTAGATGGGACTAAAATAAATGCCAATTAAATACAAACACATTTTAGTATTTAGTGCTTATAACTGTGGTAGGAAATTAATCTATAGTTTAGGGAAGACAAAGTATTTGAAAGTTTTGTGTACACAACCGATTTAGAATAATGTCATTCTCTGCACTAAGTGTTCATGTAAGGGCTGGCAAAATGCAGAAAACAAACTTGGAAATCATTTTTATCTGCATTCATCCTCCATTATTTAGAACTGGTAGGATCTTGGGTAACCTCACAGTTGACTTCCCTTATTAATAAAATATAGATGATGATAGTTCTTGTATATGTTAGGGGTGATTAAATAGAATAGCATATGTAAAATGCCTGGCATGTAATAAGCATCAATCAATGTTAGTTCCCTTTTTCCTCCCTCAAGATATTTTATATGAAAATATTAAAGAACAACAAAGGAGACAAAGAAATGCAGACAGCCAGCAGAGGTGATATGGCAGACAAATCAAGTTATCTGGAGACAGAAGTGTTTATGCAGACAGAGCTGAAATGATCAGTAAGGTATCACAGTTGAATAATAGGAAAGGGGGAGGGTGTAACATCACAGAAATTTTGACAGGCTTGGCAGACTGGGACAAGTGGATTTCAGAGGTCTCTGCATGCTTTTGGCAAACTTTGAGAAGCAACAGTCTCAGCAGGAATGTTACTAATAATCCAAATACAGTGAAAGCTCATTCTGCTACTGGGATATCACATTCTTATACCTTCCAGCCTAGTGTACATGGAAGGAGGAAAAAAGGGCAGATAATATTTCAAGGTATGTGACAAAAAAGCAGAAACCCATGGTGGAACAGTATTTGGAATGCTGGAGAGGATCAGATGTCGTTGATGCTGGGGTTCCTGCCCATTCCATGACCCTCAGCTGTGAGACTGCTAGTCAGAGGAGCTAATGGATCCCTAAGGAATTGTAACCATCTCCATGTTCAGTGTGTGAGTGGTGTCACATTTGATAGGCATGATTCAGTAGCTGAAATTCAACCAAATGAACTTTACTCCTCTCAGAGGACATTAAATGGGATCCAAAGTATTGTCGGTGGCAATAGTTCTAAATCTTTTCTCAGTTGTAACTTTTCTCACAATAGTATTGTGAGAAAATAGAATAGTATCGTGAGAGCCTATGAAGTCTCTCATTCACAGCCTTCCCCCTGCCCAAGGAAGCTCACTAATTCTCCTCCTGCCTCTTTCCCATCACAAAGCATTCACCATCTTCCACTGCATCACTTTATGTCATTGATTGACTTAGCCATTTTCCCTAAATACTTTTGTTTCATCCAACTCTCTAGTTAAAAATTTTTTCTGCCCAATTTAGCATCCTAAGTGTGCATTCCAACATTCTAGGAAGACTCGGTGTGTTTGTGTGTGTGTAGACTTTTGGTCTAGTGGGCTAAAGAGATCAGGCTGGCGGATATGGAATGTTTGCCATGGAAGGAAGACCATAACTATTTCCACATTTGCCATTTTTTAATCCTGTCAGAGTAGTGGTTACCTGAAAAGCAATGTGCTGGTTCTATTTCTCTGTAAACATAAAGAAATTCCCAATATCTGTGTGTGGCATGGTCTTCATAAGCAGCCTCTGTTTTCATCTGTCTTCCACTTGACAGCTCCAAGAACAGATCTGTCTCCTCCATGAATTAATAAGAAATGGATATTATCATAGGAAAACTAAAATGGATGAAATTATTTCAAGCTCCTTAAGGGAACAAGCCATTTCTTCTATACAGTTCCTAACAGTACTAGAAACACAATAAGCTTCCCAGATTGAACAACCCAGCATTTTATTTACTAAGAGACCTATATCTTGACACTATAGTGCTAATCCAGCTTCTTCCAGCCTGAGTAAGTTTTGAAAGGTCTTATAATGTCTGTGGTCCGAGACTTTATAATTACGGCTGGGGTCATTAATCTTATAGCCTCTCTTTCTTATTATATCTGAGATTGAGACTGAGTTTCTGTTACAGATTGCTAGCCTGTCAGTTGGGGAGATGAGACATCACTGAGACAGATAACAAAGAAAAATGGGTAACAAATTGGGGAAGATTAGGTAGTTCCATGGCACTGTATTAAACAAACTTTTCTGAGGGGAGCAGCCAGAAGTCTTGTCTTATGTTCCTGCCATTATTTCATCCTCCAAAGGGACTTAGCTGTACATATATGTATGTGTATGTGAGTATGCAGGTGTGTATATGTGTCCCAAGTCCTCACACTGAAAATAAAAATAACCACATTAACAAATAAACACACTTCTAAAAATGCCACCACAAGCCTAAGGAATGAAATGTGATTTTAAAATTGATGAAGTTTATATGAAAGTGACCCAAAAGGCATTAGAGTAAGTAATAAGCCTAAAATGTCTTGATGTAAAATGTTTTCATTAATTTGCCTTTGAAGTTCACACACAAAAGCTAAAATTCAAGAATAATGGATTTATAACATCTTTTTAAAAAAAGGATTCCATCAACCAGGTATTGCAGTGGCATTTCTTGTCAATGTACTATTAGATCTTAAAATTGAGTTATTTAAGGAAAAAAGATAAATGATTTGCAAACCATTGCATATACCTCTATCATATTCCATTACAAAATGATTTAAGTCTAAATATTAGCTCCACTACTTATCAATCTGCCCCAGTTTCTTGTTTTCTAAAAAAAAAAAAATATGTATATATATTTATATAAAATATATATATAGTGTTGCTCTTGTAACCATTCTGAAATATAAGGCCTCCAGGTAGAATCAAAGTCCATATCAGCGAGCATCAGCTATGTCATGGCTTAGACATAACGTGTTATTATGTGGCAGGAATTGTTTTTTGGTGCTTTATTTCTCATGACAATCTTAGGAGGAAAATGTTACTATAGATGAGGAAGCTGAGGCCAGATAAGTTTAGTAATTTGTCCAAGATCACACAGAAGGTGAGACGCCTGAAATAGCCCTGAGATCCGATCCCAGATTTCATGTTCTTCACCAATAGAACCAAGTATCTAATTTATGTGAACAGATACAATAACAGAACAGTCATGTGGGACAGAGGAAGACTGAGCACACAAAATGAATTAAAGCATTCACAGGAGGACAAACTTTATGTCAGAAAAAAGCCTGGCTTCCACAGAATTAGTGTAAATACAGCTAAGTTCAATGGATTTTAGGTCAGGAGACCATCAGGCAAGAATGCTAAATGCGATCATTAACACGGGCACTTATTCAAAATCACCTAGGGAATGACATGCATGGAGTTTAAAAAGATGACAGAGGGTCACTTGCCAAAACCTTTAATGTATGTGGGGAATGAGCTGCACTTAGCAAATGACCTCAATGGGCAGAGTGAAGGGTATGATAGGTGGCTGTCAAGAACGTCAAAAAAAGAAGCCCTTCCCCACCCACTACCCACCCCCACAAAATTATAGGTGTATTTGCTTATAAATGATGATGGGAAGCTAAAAGAAGACTGATTACAGTCCCAGCTTTAGGCTACAATATAGAATAAGAGGTATTTTCATAAGAGGAGCAGATCTTAATTACAAATACTAAAAATGATAACAACTAATACTTATCCAGCACTTACTATGTGTTAGGCTCCATTTTTAACATTTTCATCTATTATCCTGATTCACTGGCATATTAAAAAAAATGAAGGATACAGGGGCTAAATTACACAGAGGAAATTTGGGGGGCCAAGATTCAAACTCACTTAAAATCCAGATTCTGAGCTCGGCCACTAGGCTACCCTTTGAAGCAAAGAAACGTAAGAGTAATTGTGCAAAGAGGATAAAGACACAGGGAGCTTTGCCTGCAATGGGGTCAGATCAAAGGTTTTCGTAGGGAGGAAAAGAAGAGGGGAGAGGAAGAACAATGAACAATGATATCTCCTTTTTCTCTCTCTATGATTGTCCATTAACATATTCTTAAAGTAACACATATTTATACTTACTGTAAATTAATTCAATATTCATGAAACAATATTTTTGCCCCCTCCCATAAAACATTTCTGTTCACTGTATGGATTGATTGAAATCATCTACTATTTCATGAGAATGTTACAAAAGTATATGACATCAATTTACCTTCTTCTTTTTAAGATTTTGTTTATTTATTTGAGAGAGAGAGAGAAAATGAGCCATGGGGGTAGCAGAGGGTGAGAGAGAGAGAGAAGCAGACTCCCTGTGGGACTTGGACCCAGAGATCACGACCTGGGCAGAAGGAAGATGTTTAACCAACTGAGCCACCTAGGCACCCCTTAATTTACTTTTTTCTATTAAACCAAGAAGATCTCTGTCAATTATACAACTACAAGGGCCCTTATATATTTGTTTATTCTACTAGAAATGCAATAAAATATTTGACATTTAAAATTATTCAACTAATGAAATTGAGAAATAAAGAGATAATTGGTTATCAGAAATCTATAATTTTAAAAAACGTTTATTTTTATCGTTGACTTTTTTCTTGTAAATTCCTTTATTCTGAAAAACACATTTTGGCATGTGGTAACTAGTAATAGTTAACTACGAAAAAGTAACTAGTAACCTTGGCAAATAGGTAACTAGTTTAATGACATATTCTACTTCTTGAGTAGAGAGTTGGAATTGATTCTACAGAAAATAATTTTGGAAAAAAAACCACTAGGTCAAAATCTTTGTTTAATAAGGTAGGAAGAGTTAGGAGAACTAAAGTGTTTGGGACATCTAATTTTGAGATGACTTTAACTTTGGGCGTTTTTAAATCAAGCCTTAAAATATATATTTCTCTTATACTTAAAGAACTTTAAGAGAAATGTCACTGCATAATTTCCTTTCCTTTTTTTTTTCTTCCCTGCTTAGAAAGAGCACCTACAATTGCCAAAAGAATCACCTCTAAATAGAACATAATTTGTTCTTGCTAGGCAGCAACGAATTAAATAAAAGTTGCGTACGGCTGCTTGCAATAATCTGGACTTGAAAGATTGCGAAGTGGGTTAGCAGCTTGATCTCCTTATTCATCTTTCCCCAGCTCCCTGCGGAGATGCCAACTCCCCTGCTCCAACTCTCCAGTGTAACCACCTCTGCTCTGAACTTTGAAATAAAAGTGGCTTCAGGAGAGGACACCAAGAGGAGAGGGAAGAGAGGTAAAACTTCTTGGCAAAAGTTATGGAAAGGAAACTTGAATAGACAGTGTTCACTTCCTTGTAAACATCTTCCTTTCACTTTCTGGCTTTCTCTAAATGAGAAATTAGAGAAGAAAAAGAAAAAGAAGAACTTCTTTAAATTTTACTTAATCGTGTAACTGAGTTCCACAAAACCACTTTTGTTAGTAAAATGAGAATAAATACGTGAATGGTAATAAAATCTATGAATGAGGGTTGCAGAACAGGGCATGGACACATACATAATCACTCTTAACCCATTATGGAGTAAACAAATCAGAGAAAAATAGAAGACAGTAACACTATATGGATTCAGCATAATTTTCATTAAATTTTACATAATTGCTTTATACACCAAATATAAAATCAGGGTTTTATGTTTAAAAAATCAACTATGGAGGTGTGCCTGGGTGGCTCAGTGGGTTAAAGCCTCTGCCTTCGGCTCAGGTAATGATCGCAGGGTCCTGGGATCGAGCCCCACATCGGGCTCTCTGCTCCTCAGGGAGCCTGCTTCCTCCCCTCTCTGCCTGCCTCTCCACCTACTTGTGATCTCTGTCTGTCAGATAAATAAATAAAATCTTTAAAAAAAATTTTAAAAAATCAACTATGGAATGATTTTGTTCGTATGTGGAATTTAGAAAAAACAAACCTGCAAAGGGAAAGAAGAGAGAGGCAAACCAAGAAACAGACTCTTAACCAAAGAGAACAAACCGAAAGGGTTACTAGAGAGGAGGTAAGTGGGGGGATGGGTGAAATAGGTGGTGGAGATTGAGAGCACTTGTTATGATGCTGGGTGATGTATGGAAATGCTGAATTACTATCTTGTACACCTGAAACTAATATAACACTCTGTTAACTAAGAGGAATTCAAAGTAAACAAAAAAAATCAATTATGGAATGTTTTGTAAATCTCTTTTACATTAATCAGGTACTTGTTATTTAAATTAATGCGTTTCTTCCTTTCTAAAAATTTAAGTCCATTTTTATCAACCTCAGCATTTCAACCCCTCCAGCTAATTCTTCCAGATTTAGAATTATTTGCTCATCCTCATACAGCAGAATGACTTAAAAATTTTATATATGGGTACATTTTTTTTAATTGCAGGAAAAAAAAAGAATGAAAGCAACGTGGAAGATCATCAGAGGTCTCTTACTGATAATCAAGTCACATTAATGCTCCTCATTTTATATATTTAACTTTATTTTTTTATTGTGGAAAAATAAATATAACACAAAATTTATCATCTTAATGTACAGTTCAGTAGTATTAAACATATTCACATTGTTTTTGTAACAATCAACACCATCTACTCCCATAGCTTTTCATATTCTAAAACAATTCACTCATTAAACAAAATCTGCCCATTCTCCCCTCCCTCCAGCCCCTGCAAACCACTATGCTGTTTTCTATGTTTATGATTTTGTGTATTATTTTAAAGATTTTATTTATTTATTTGTCAGAGAGAGAGCACAAGTAGGCAGAGAGGCAAGCAGAGAGAGAGGAGGACCTGGGATCATGACCTGAGCTGAAGGCAGAGGCTTTAACCCACTGAGCCACCCAGGTGCCCTGATAGTCCTTCCTTTTTAAGGCAAAGTAATATTCTACCACGTGTGTATACCATATTTTCCTTATCCATTCATCTATCCACGGACGTCTGGAAAACATTTGTTTTGATTAGGTTTACATGGACTAGATTTACTGTGATTATTATCTAATTTAAACAGAGTATGTAGCTCTTATTACTTTTTTTCCCAATAAGAAAGATGCCTTTCAGTGACAACAATCTCCAATTCCCAAAACTTATCATTTCATTTGACTTTTACAAAGAAAATGTGATTATTCTAATTACTTGGCCTTTTTCCATTCCTTCTGAACAGTATGAAAAATACTCTTTGTAATTTCAGCAATTTTTATTTAAGTAATGATATATATTTTTGATGAAAATTCCTGTAGTGAAAATTTATTTTAAAATAAGTTTCTGAGAAACAGGAAAATCAGAAGACAGTCCCTAACTGGACAATTGGATCCCAGTGACCTATTATTTCATGAAATTTTATCTCTCCAATCATTCACTGGAAGACATCCAGTTCTGATTACTAAAAATTCTAAGATGCAAGTCTCTGATCGACCCTAAATGGGGCTCTTAATACCTACTTTGCAGAATTTCTATAAGAATTAAAAATAGGAATTTTTAAGTGCCCATAATCCATTAGGCCGAGAAAGTTACAGGTCCTTAAAGCAAATCATTGTTCCAATTAGTGACAAAAATCACATTAAAAACAGAGAGCTACGTACTCTCTAAGAGGGGATCGTATATTTGTCAGCTGGCTCATTTGCAGCAAACTCATACCTTCTAGGCCAATTTTGAATCTGCATGTGATCTGAAATGTATTCATCAAAATATGTTTTTCTAATCCTTTTACTAGCATAGAAATCCTATACCAAGCCAGTGCTACTTATTCCTGTACCTAGACTCAATTGGAGAATTTTGAAGATGGGTAGATTCCCATCCTTAAACCAAACTTACTTATGGAGAATCTCTGGGAGTAGATTCTGATGCATGTCCAACTTTGGAAACTGTTAATCTACTTATCTCTCTTTCTCTCTCTCCTCTCTCTCTCTTTAAAGATTCTATTTGTCAGAGAGAAAGAGAGCAAACACAAGTAGGGGCAGTGGATGGAGGGAGCAGAGATGGAGGGAGGCAGAGGGAAAGGGAGAAGCAGCTTCCTCACTGGCGAAGAGCCCAATATGAGATGATCCCACAACCTTGGGATCATGACCTGAGCTGAAGACAGACGCTGAACTGACTGAGCCACCCAGGTGTCCCTAATATACTTATCTCTGGACGTAAAGAACTTTGTCCTTTTCTAATGCTACATAATATCTATGCTGTCACTTTACGTAAGAATGATTTTTTTCCAAGAAGCCATAGTTACATTTTTTTTTTGATGGTAGAAAATTGACCACCTTAAGAGTTAGAGCAGTATGCTTGTAGGGTACAGAGAGGTTAATCTTTGAGGTATTGAGGAGGGACGTATTGCCTGGAGCACTGGGTGTAGTACATAAACAATGAATCCTGGAACACAGAGAAAATAAAGTAATAAAATAAAATAAAACTCAGTTTACTCCATGAGAGGAAACATTTCATTAAGCCCTTTAGTCAAATAAAGGTAACATCCATCCAGCATTCTTCAGGAAATATTTAGTGTAAGAAGATAACATGAATGCAGAAGTTAAGTATACTATTTAATAATTTAAGTGAAAAATGTTAGCAGAATATGACCCTGAAGGGGCAGATATTTTCCCTCCATAAATTTTTAGGTAAACTGTCCTATTCTTAAATAGGTTATTCTTGAGTAAGCTGTGCATGTACATGTGTGTTTTATTTGGCACTTGCCTCTTGTGACAAGAGGCCACAATCAATTCATACCATGCATGATGTGTAGGCTTAATTTTCTCTGCATTGTTATAGAGAGAAATGATAAGCACTGGGCAGGGCTTAGCCCAGCATTTACCTCTACAGGACTGTTGATGTTCACACATGCCAGTAGTGGATACAGCAGACTGTCAGATTTTCTAGAATTTTCAGATCGGGTTGTTGATTATAGCCATTACTAAATATTAAACTACATAAGCCCACAATTAAATTTTATTAAAGCCAAGTTAATAGATTCTCAAAATTCATTATTTTCAGATTAGTTTACAATTTTTTACTATTATTTATATGACTGAGGTTATTTACATCTATTGAATCTGTATGGCGGAAATGCGACATAACGGTGTGCTAACTGGTCATCGTTTCCAAAATCCACACTGATGCTTAAAAGGGAGAATATTAAGAATGTTTATACCATGGAAATTAGCAACTCCTCAAATCGGGGTGTTTCTCCTCTCTGTATTAAAAAGTTGTTCTTAAACATTTACTAACATTCCTCTAATACGGTATAATTTTAGACTGAAGAAACACTGCTTTTGGGAAATGCACTATTAAAACTTTTCTGAGGAAGCCATGCTGTGTATTACTCTCTTGTCTGAAGCAGGCATTTCCTTATGTGACAAACTGATGCTTTCATTAGCTCAAAAACAGAAAATGAAATGAACCTTTGCCTGGAGAAAGGAGAAAAACTCTAGGGGAAAACAAAGGAATCCATCCTTGAGGTTTGGAAATGGCCCAAGGATCCTGGTAGTGAGGAATATTCTCACTTCATAAGCAGAAACACAGTAGTCAAGTTTGGGCCTCCCTCCTCTCGCCCCCTCCAAATAGCCATTATTATTATTAGCAAAATCATGCTAATAACTAGTCTCTTTTATGCTTTAAGGAAATTGGGGACACAGTGGGTGTTAAAAGCAGCTGAGAGAGTGTTTGTCACAATCGTGAGGTTATTGGAGTCATCGGTAGCAGAGGCTCGAGTTAGCAGCAAGAGAATAAAGCCAGAGTGGGGAGATTATGGAATTTATTCCACATTTTAGATCTTTTATATATAAAAGTAGAGTAGAAACTAATTTATAATCATAAACTCTTGAGACAGTGTGCATATATGTGTATGTGTGTGTACACATTTATATAAAATGTTTACTTTATGCATATATTTACTCTGTACAAACACACACAGCTATATATATATATGTAATATATATATACATATTTGCAATAAAATAAAATAGCACATGCAATGTGTGATAAATATGAGGACTGGGATGAAATAAGAAAGGTCTATTATGAGAGAATTATTTTGTTATGCCACCTGGGGTTGAGGTATGGTTAAGGAATATTATGTCATTTTCTAGAAAGCAAAAATCATATTTCTTTAATTATATATATATTTGATTAAAACATTGATTTGAGAGGAAGCTATTGCATATGATGAAAATAAAGAACTGTCATGAAAAATTTTTTTCTTTTATATATATATATTTAAAGATTTTTATTTATTTATTTGACAGAACGAGAGAGAGAGAGAGAGAGAGATATCATAGGTAGGCAGATAGGTGGGCAGAGAGAGAAGGAAGCAGGCTCCTGGCTGAGCAGAGAGCCTGATGCGGGGCTCGATCCCAGGACCCTGAGATCATGACCTGAGCTGAAGGCAGAGGCTTAATCCACTGAGCCACCCAGGCACCCCTGTCATGAAAAATTTATTCAAAAAGTAAAACAGGGATCGAGTCCTGAATTGGGCTCTCTGCGTGGCAGGGAGCCTGCTTCCCCCCTCTCTCTGCCTGCCTCTCTGCCTACTCGTGATCCCTCTCTGTTAAATAAATAAATAAAATCTTTAAAAAAAATTAAAAAAAGTAAAACAATGCACTTTTATCCTAAGAAGCTAAGGGACAAAACAACAACAACAACAAACAAGCTAGTAGGTATACTGTACTTCCATCCTGTAATGAATTTTTTAAATAATAAGTTTATCCTGGAGTGAATTTCAGTCAATTTGGAAACCCTCCTTTTTTTTTAAGATTTTATTTATTTATTTGTCAGAGAGAGATCACAAGTAGGCAGAGAGGCAGGCAAAGAGAGAGGAAGAAGCAGGCTCCCTGCTGAGCAGCGAGCCAGATGTGGGGCCGATCCCAGGACCCTGAGACCGTAACCTGAGCCAAAGGCAGAGGCTTAACCCACTGAGCTGCCCAGGCGGCCCTGGAAACCCTCTTCTTATAAATGTAGGAATAAGGGTCTTCTCCATTATGGATCATTTTTTTTTAATTAATTTATTTTTTCAGCATAACAGTATTCATTGTTTTTGCACAACACCCAGTGCTCCATGCAATACGTGCCCTCCCTATTACCCACCACCTGGTTCCCCCAACCTCCCACCCCCTGCCCCTTCAAAACCCTCAGGTTGTCTTTCAGAGTCCCATTATGGATCATTTTTAAGTCCTTACTCTTTCATTAACAGTATTAATGTTCTTTTATTTTAAATACATTTCTAAATTCTGTTAGTTCTGTTTGCTAATATTCTGTTTAGAATAATTGCATCTAAATTGATAGGTTATCTGTAGTTCTTTTGTTTTTTGTTTTATTAGCTTGTATTCATGAAGAATGTAATTTCTAAATCATTTCGACCTATCTTTAGAGTTTATATACGTTCATTTATCTTTTTTGTTTTTCACATTTTTCTTTTCCCATAATTAAAACTTTTATTTTTAAAAAATATTTTAAAACAGTGTGCATGACTTGATTCTATATATGCATTTATGTAAAAATGGATTTGTGCATATATAATACACAGAAGCTGAAACTGTACTGAAATGTGCTTTGAATAAACTTTCTTGCTACTTTTATTTTTTACTGTAACTACAAAATGCCAAACTTAGAAGAGTATGCCTATCTTATGTAAAAATTTTAACACTGAGAGAGTAACAAAAGTGGATAAACTAAGAACATCAGATTTAATTCTACTCTATTTTGAGATATAATCATTTTCTAGTTCAAGAAAATTACCTATATGGGACACAACATGCCGTATAAGTTAGGAATGGGCAATTATAGGATAGGTGAGAGTCATTAAAAGAAAAATATAATTTTATGTTTTACTAATTTTTTTTCAAAGATTTTATTTATTTGACAGAGAGAGAGAGATCACAAATAGGCAGAGAGCCCAATGCGGGGCTTGGTCCCAGAACCCGGGGATCATGACCGGAGCCAAAGGCAGAAGCTTAACCCATTGAGCCACCCAGGCACCCCTATGTTTTGCTAATGTTTTAAAGGCAGGCAGCATATCTGCCTTAAACAAATGGTTAGTACCGGAATTATGTTTGTGAATATAATTCTTCTATGAATTTGCCAATTCCCCCACCTTTCCTCTTCTGGCATTAGGTTTGTAAGGACCTATTTAGCCAGAGCGACTCCATTTTGGGTAAATAGCCATTTTGTTGTTTGTGCAGTAAACTTAAATTGACTCTCCCCACCAGAGAAACTTACTTAGAAACAAGTCCGGGAAACCAGTAAAGTGTAGTCGGCTAGTTCCTGATAACAGAGCCCAGAATACAAGGACGAGTCAGGCCAGATAGAGACATCTAATCAGTACGAAGTACTGTTTGTAACAGTGAGAAGGTCTTGCCCAAACCTAAATGACTCCATCTTGGGAAGGACAATGATCTTATTATTCACACTGAATATGTTAACTGATTAAGCCTTCCCAGAAAGTACTGTTTGTCACTGTTTTAGTATGGAGTAATCTTGAATAACATGTCACCAGACTGGATGAAACTAGCCAATCAACAAGAGACGCACAAACCCGGTGGGTTGAGGTACCAAAATATGTGTTACAGTTTTACCCAATAAAAGGTAGCCTGTAAGATTGGGAGGGGTCACTCTCTTCGGAGAAGGCCCTGACCGGTCAGTCAGTCGATTCTTGAGCCTATAAGCTGGGGAAGGTCACTCTCTTCGGAGACAGCCCTGGCCGGTCATTCTGACTTCTAACGCTTGGCATAGAATAGAGCTTTGCATAACTTTAACTTTGTTTCAGTCTCATTCCCCTGGCAAATCAGTCTGCCTTCTAATACTTGGCATAAAATAAAGCTTTAAATAACTTTCACTTTGTCTCAGTCTCGTTTCGTTTAATAACGGACCTAACAAGGTTGTGTGGGTATCCTGCACTTTCCAAAAATTCACAATAGGCCTCTGTATCTTTGTGAAGACCTACGTTAGTACCTGTTTGTTATGTGAAAGAAATGGAGGAGGATTTTCACACACACACACACACACACACACAGAGGCCATTACTGTACTAACATTGGTCTTTTGTAAAAGAAAAGTGATAGGATATAAACTTTTGAAAAGCCAGGGACACTCTTTACTTTAGGCCATTTTGACTCAAAAGGTTTCATAGGAACTCTCTACTTTTTGGATAGTGGGGGAAACCCACATTTGGTTTTAGAAAGCAGCTGAGAGTGACTGGTGCATCTGGTGTAAGCAGAAGAAGAGACCACAGGACCTGGAGCATCTGAGGTTCATTCCTTCCAGTGCCTCAGAGAGTTCAAGCTACAAAATACTATCTTCTGCTTAAACACATGGTAAACAGAAACAAAATAAAATGTTAAGTAATTAATATATAATAAAAATATAACTCACATATTACAAAATTATTTCTGTCCACATATGGTTAATGCCTCTGGAAAATCAAATCATAACTGGAAGTCACTCTATTCCTTTAACCAGAAGAAATCACTCAGATTTTGACACATATGAACTTGTTTATTCCTCATGATAGCCCTATGAAGTTGGTATTATTAGTTCCTGGCCAAAAATCTATGTGTGATCTTTCAAGCTTGACCACAGGCAACTTAAAAAGCTTTACCCTGGCAGGTCTCACAAAGGAAAGCTGCCCTACCCACACCAGACTTGGTGCACAGCCAATGCTGTGAGTCCGGGGAAAACTCAGGACTCCCTAATAAGCCATGCTCTTAAGCATAGCTACTTTACTAGATCAGTTTCCTCGAGTCATCAAATGCCTTAAAAAAAATACATATATATATATGTATTTTTATATATATAGATATATGACAGAGAGAGAGATCACAAGTAGGCAGAGAGAGTGGGGGAAGCAGGCTTGCTGTCGAGCAGAGAGCCTGATATGGGGCTTGATCCCAGGACTCTGAGATCATGATCTGAGCCAAAGGCAGAGACTTACCCCACTGAGCCACCCAGATGGCCCCATCAAATGCCTTTGACAGAGGTCCTCCTCAGGTGCCTTTGCTGGAAAGGACATGAGTAGACGTGAACCCTTAAGACACTTTTTCTCTACTCTGACTCAGTACTCAGAACTTTTCCACTCTTAGCCCTTTTTTCTCTGCCTCCAACCTGCCCTCTGGCTCCTTGATCCATAAAATTTCATAGGCCTTTCTTTGGGGCTCCCTCAGCAGTTAAGCAGTTTCGCATGTGTGAACTGATCAAGCTGGTCCACCCTACCTCTCTTGGAGCTCCTCTGTAGGGGAAATGGGCAGTGTGGGACTTCGTGCTTTCTTCAGTTCAGCCTTTGCTTACGCTATTGGATTGGGTCATTGAAAGCTTGAGTGGTACCTTCTCATTGGTTCTTTGTCTTAAAACCCAAGATGGGATTGGGAGGGAGACAAACCATAAATGACTCTTAATCTCACAAAACAAACTGGGGGTTGCTGGGGGGAGGTGGGATTGGGAGAGGGGGAGCGGGCTATGGACATTGGGGAGGGGAGGTGAACCATAAGAGACTATGGACTCTGAAAAACAACCTGAGGGTTTTGAAGGGTCAGGGGTGGGAGGTTGGGGGAACAGGTGGTGGGTGATGGGGAGGGCACGTTTTGCATGGAGCACTGGGTGTTGTGCAAAAAGAATGAATACTGTTACACTGAAAAAATTAATAAAAAGGGAAAAAAAAAAAAAAAACAACCCTGAAATCTAACAGCTCAGCTCAGCTCTGCTGTTGACAGTCTCCTTTTATAGATCCAGAAATGGAGGTAATGAGAGCTTAAGTGACCTGCCCAAGGTCAAATAACTAATAAGAGGCAGTGCAAGGTCTCAAACAACCAGTTTGGTGCCATTCTCTTAACTACACAGTCTTCTTGGCAAATATTATCTGATATTATGTTCTGATATATTCCCATTTGTTTAATTTTTCAAGGGCAACTAATATCTATCATTTTGACATTCTTATGGTGATGAGAGTGATTAGAAGTACTCCAAGTAAGTGAAATATCATTTACTATATGATTTTTTCACTCTGAATAGTAGTTTATTGAATAAGCCCCATTGATAAACCTATCCAAGAATATTAGAATGTTAGGTAAATCTTTTTTTTTAAGGTTTTTTTTTTTTTTATTTATTTATTTGACAGAGAGAGAGAGAGAGATCACAAGTAGAGAGGCAGGCAGAGAGAGAGGGGGATGCAGGCTCCCTGCTGAGCAGAGAACCCAATGTAGGGCTCGATCCCAGGACCCTGAGATCACGACCTGAGCCGAAGGCAGCGGCTTAACCCACTGAGCCACCCAGGTGCCCCTGTTAGGTAAATCTTGCTAAGGATTTCTATAATAAAAAGGAGACTCATCTCTCTATCTTGCTAAAGTTTAGATTGAGATACCTCTACTATTTTGGAAAATACAATTTGGTTACAATCATTCCTAAATCATGTATTTTTAAAGGAGTGGTATTATTTTAAAATTTCTTCTCTAGACACATCAAACCTTTTCTTCATTATTCCAATTATAGTCTAAAAGTTATGTCAATAAAAAGCCAGGTTGTTCTTGAAAGGATTTTGCTTTTTTTGCATTAAGAATCAGTATTGCCCAAAAACCCAAGACTGTGGTAAGAAATACTTTGCAAAATACCACCTAAGAATCAAATATTATTTTTTAAAAGAATAAATAAATAACATACATTATATTAATATGTATTAATATATAATAATATTATAATAAATAACTACATTTTATTTATTTATTTGATGGAAAAAGAGAGAACATAAGTAGGCAAAGAGGCGGGCAGAGAGAGAGGGGAAACATGCTCCCTGTTGAGCAGAGAGCCTGATGCGGGGCTGGATCCCAAGACCCTGAGATCATGACCTGAACCAAAGGCAGAGAGGCTTACCCCACTGAGCCACCCAGGTGCCCCAAGAGTCAAATATTTTTAAATTCTCTTCAATATTGCATGATTTGTAGATTTATAAGTACTACACTTGTAGGACAAATCAGTGTCTACACTGAAGGAAAATCTGACATATGTATTTTATGTACCTTATAACTATAATAAAATAAAAATAGCACACAAATGTAAATGGCATGACTTAATTACATAGTTATAAATGAAATTGGGCACACAGATGTAGGTTGTCATTTTTTACCTGAAAAATACTTAAAATGAGTAAGCTACCTGTCTATGGATTATAACTTTTACATATAAATGATGGATAGAGGAAAGTATTTAGATTCATCTGATTTTCTTATTTATGAACTGATATATTTCATCTATTTGTCCATTCAGTATAAAATTTTTTTCCATCCATTATGTGCTAAAACAGGACAAAATGATGACCTGGGCCTTGTCTTCAAGGACTTTCATTTTACAGTAAGAATGCTGGATTTCAGGACTGCTCTTTATGGGGTTACAGGAGAACATTTACCTAATCTAGTCTATAGAAGAGAGCACTTCTTACAAGAGATAACAATTGATGAGTGTATTAAAGTATGAACAAAATTTAGTCTGGCAAACAGAGAAGGAAATGCAGGACAGACAAATTAATTATAAGAACTTCCATTGTAGAAAGAAATAATCAGGAATCTGCTAAAAACTCCAAGCCTTTGGTTTTGTTAAGAATTGACCCCTCCCCCCACATTAGTCAATTGCAGCGCCAGGGTTTTTGGACAGGGTCATGGTTAGATATGCATTAAACAGGGCTTTTGGTGGCACTTTGTCCAGTGGATTTGTCAGGACTGGAGGCAAGGAGAGTAGTTAAACATGGGGGCTCTTAACCAGGAGACCTGGAGCCCCTAAATTGCTTAGGGATATACTTAGGAGGTCCTTGAACTTGAATGAGGAATCCTTACATTATTATTCACATTAATCTCATTAAATATAGGATTTTTATCACTTATGAAGATAAGTGTACCAGCTTCACTGTGATGACTAGAAACTATAGATGTATTCAGACTGCATTCCAGTTCTTCCAGGTATCCTAATATTTTTTCTTTTTTTTCTCCCTTCCTTCCTCCCTTCCTTCCTCCCACCTTCTTCCCTCTCTTCCTTCCCTTCCTTCCTCCTTCCCTCCCTCTTCCTTTCTTCCTTTCTTTTCTTTCTTTCTTTTTCTCTTCTTGCAGTAAATACACACACCATAAAAATCTACTGTCATAACGTTTTTTAAAAACAGATTTATCTACCTATTTATTTGAGAGGGAGAGAGAGAGTGGGGTGAGGGACTGAAGGAAAAAATCTTCAAGAAGACTCTCCACCGAGTGGGGAGCCCAACTTGGGACTGAATCTCATTATTTTCAGTTTGGGTGTCATGCAGTGTATTTAATGTATCAGCAAATAGAACTAGTATGTAAAGGATAAAACTTCAGTAAGTATTGGTGGTTAATTTGTAAAGGACCAATTGTTACGACTCTACTCTGCATTTATAATTATTGCACCTGCAATTATTTGCATGCAAAATAAATGCAGCTACAGTTGCCTAATTATAGGCACAACCATCCAAAATTGCCCACAAATAATAGCACAAAGAGATGCCATCTGTGAAAGTGAGCAACCCCCCAGACCTTTCCTATTCCACATCCGGTAAGGCTTCCCTTCGGCTTCTGTCTTGGGCTTCATTCTTGCCTGGTCTCATTCAGGCATTAAAAGGCTGGTCATTCCAATAAGCTAAGTCAGTAGCCCTTTTCTCTTATGCAGCCACTATAATCCACGTCCCCAAATATAAAATAAACCATAGTAAGGGCAGACTGAAAATGGAAGCCATTTCTGAAGCACATCATTTGTCTTGTTAGTGTGAGCAGATTCAATGTTTCATTCACATGTAATTTTACAAGGTAGGCAACTTGAATGCTGTAAAGACGAAATCTCATACAAATTTCTGCTCAAAGGTGACAAGAAAATTATGTTACTCTACTTTAAAAAAATTAGCCATTTATTAAAAACACAGCTGTCAGTTTGAATCAAATACATTCATATTTCCCCATTATATTATTAGGGCCATCATGAAATTTAATAATTGTCCCTTGGAGTTTGATTTCCTACAAAAGTGTCATAACACTATCAGCACTATTGCAAATAATTATTGAACTGTGTGAAGACATTTATGATTTCAGGCAGGAAATATATAATAGCAGATGAGAAATATAAAACCCAGGTTAACACTTGATAAGGATTCTGTTCTCATACAAATGTCAGTAGTAATAAATGTGGGGACCACATAGCCTGCTTTATTAAAATGAAACAGGTTCCAGGCAGAATAATTTTTTAAAATTTTAATTATATAGTTCAAATTTTACTTGTTTATCATTTAATCATATTAAACACTCTGAATCTGATAAATCCTCTGTGATAGAAACAATACACTTGAAGCATGAGAAATTGGATAGTTTATTAGGCTAATGACTAAAACCAGAATGTAATATATACCTCTTCTATGAAATCTGTAATTCTCCATTCTATTTATAGTGTTTGGAATTGTCATGAAGTATTACCATAAAGGTTTCAGGGACAAATGGAGGCTTAGGAGTTTTACAGTGTTCACCAGTTTTTATTTATTTATTTTTTAATTTAAAACATTATGGTGAATAGGAAGGTTTAATTTTGTCCTACCACAATTTTCTCAGTGGTACATGGGTCACAAAGAACCTAAGCAGTAGTTAGACACCAGTCTTAAGTTTATGGACAATTGGGCAGATGTTTAAACATTTAGACATTGGAATGCTTAGACATTAGAAATATAGTAAAGTTTTTAGATTTAGCAAAAGAAGTCATGTTAAGGAAATGAGAATTTATAAAAGGGAAGTTATCATTCCAAAAGGAGAGCTAATTAGAAGATTCTTCTCATATGTAACTGAACATTTTAATGGCTGCAATCAAAATTAAAAATATTATTAGTGGCATGATAAACATAAGCTATTTTTTTTTTTTTCACAAGAAGCAGAAGAACATTTTGAGACATTAAGAAAGATAATGTTACTCACATCCTGAGCTACCATTTGTTGACACCAGAGTCAGGTTGGAAGGCCATGGATTCCGAACAATATCTTGCCAATGAATTGTGTCTGTGTAACAAAGAAATTTGTTCTGGTCTACATACACTCCACCATTAAGGATTTCTGTATTAAAACAAACAAACAGAGATTTCTTGTCAAACTTTTTGTTGATGAAAAGGTAAGTCAATAAAAGTGATTTATTCTTAAAGTGTTTTCAGTGTTAAATTAGAGTCACATTGTTAATAGTCAAGGCAACTTTTAAAATATCACTTAGTGAGTCATATAAATTAAATGTAGAAATTGGGAAAGATTGAAAAATATAAAGAAATACAATCACTCATATTATAAATACCCAGAGAAATACTCTTCATATTTGGTATAGAAGTTTTCAGTCTCTTTCCTTTTTTTTTTTACTCTGAAATTGGAATAATGTTGAATATAGTATTTCATAACCTGTTAGTTTTAATATTGAGTGGTGAGTATTTAATGATGATTAAATATTATTCTACATTATTTCTAATGAAACTACAATATGCTACAGTATAAATTAAATAATATTTATTTAACCAGTTCCCTCTTATTGGTCATTTAACTTGTTTATCTCTCTTAAAAAGATTATTAGTCCATGTAACATTGACTGGAGTCAGTAGGAAGTAATTAAAACAAAATGAAAGCTAAAATTAATGTTTCAATTACGAAGAAATGTTCTTTGATCCTCTCAAATAGAATCAATAGAATTGCCAATTATTCTTTATGAACAACACAAAACTATAATAAAAACTCAATGGCTCATTGCAACAATGGCAGGACCATGGGATAATACACACTAAAGCCAATTTTTACTTGATTCTCTACTTCATCCTGGCCTTGATCAGCTAAGTTGTTCAGTGGCTGATAGTATATATAATTCTCTTGCAGATTGCTTTAAGTTATCCTGAAATAAAAAGATATTCCTTCCAAAAGTACTATTTTTTTTTTTTTTGGAAAATACCATTCTTACTACTTGAAGAAATTGGTTAGAAATACTCATAGCAACTTCCTGCTCAATATCTACCACATTTTCCCCTTCTATGCAATACAAAAACAACTTAAGAGAAATTATATTTCAGTCCATAATACCTTGTTACAAGTAACAAAAACAGTTAACAGTAATTTATATAGGTAGAGGATGATTTTTCTCACATAGGAAACGTATAGGAGGTAGTGGTGTCCATAGAACCCACATCTGTTTTGTGTGTTGCTTTTATTCATTACAGGCACAAGGAGGTTGATGTATCTAAAAGTGTCTTTCTGAACTCAAGGCAAGCTGAAACCAGAAGAACAAGCAAGAGACATGTTCCTACTGAGGCTCTCTGACTTTCTATTTGGGAAGAGAAGTTCTCCCCAAGGATTACGTAGGCATTTTCTTGGCCAGAGCAGTATCCCATGAGCATTTGTACTATAAGAGAGGCTGAATAGAAAAATTGCTACTTGAACAAAACTTAAACAACCAAGAGTGTTAGTGAGGAAGAGAGGAACATGAATAATAAGAAGGCAACTACTTTATTTCCCATGATGGCCTTGAAAAAATAATCTCTTGTGCAGTATCCGAAGCTAAACTTTTAAGAGTCACCTTAAACCAAGGAGAGAGATAAAAGAATGAAAGGAACACATGACACCATAAGAGGAGTATTTGTGGAAGAGAGATAGGCACATCTCAATTGCCTTATTGCCTTGTGTGTATAAAATGCACCAGATTAATTTTGACATCGCCAGGTTTTCCATATTTAAAATCACTCCTGTTCTCATCATCAGTCCTTTCACTGACTATTGGTTCCATTTTCTCAGGTGAGGAAAGAAAAAAAGAAACAAAAAGAAATTAGATCATCTTTCTACTTCTAAAACCCAGTTCATTATTTTTCATGACCTAACCATACAATCTTCATCAAAGCAGAAAGGAGATATAAGACATAAGAAAGATTGTGAAAATGGATTTCTACATTTAATGTTTGGCATTAAAGTTTCTATCTATGAAATGTGACCATCTCATACTAATAGCTTCCTCATGAGACATTAGGTGATGCTCTTCTGCTCTAGGAATAATTCTTCATTAGGTGGCAAGAAAGGAAATTTTGACTGCTATCCAGGAAATGAAGGTTATTTTTCAGTCTACATGTGGAAAAGTTCTACTTTAAAAAAAAATGTGAGAAGAAAACATAATAGCTCAAATATTGTAGAAAGAGCATATTTTTCAGGACTCACATTGTAATTCAAATAGTTCATATTGAAGGAACACAGTATCCATCTCTAACTTCCTATCTAAAAATATTCAAATGGAATCAGATTATATTATACTGAATAATAATCTCATCAAATCCCTTCAACAATATTAATCTGCTACCAATGCTGACATTTGTTTCTCAGAAATATTCTGTTCAAGAGCTTCATTTATACTTGGAAAAGGATTTAGAAAGGAGGCAGCAAAAATTCAAGTATAATCTTACATGTTAAAATTTCAAATTAAGACTACAATCACGATCAGTTTGGATAACACCCTAAATTCAAAGCCAGCATCTGCTAGCAATTCTGATCAGGAAGATTTATAAACTTCTAGTATTTAATGATGGATTTATAAAGCACATTTAATCTATTTGTGTATGTGTCTATTTTCCCTGAAAATAGTTATTTCCTTTATATTTGGCCTAGATTATACACTGATGGTGAATGTCAAACACTATAATCAGAAAATGTGCAATTTATTGACATTTATAGGGGAGTTTTAACATATACTTTACCTTACATTTATTTATCAATCTGGTTACCTAAATAAAGGTAAGGAAATGTTAAAACTGTATTTATTCTTTGGTGTAGTTTATATTGATCTTATAACTATGCAATTTTTTGAGAGTTTATAACTTTATGCAAATTTTTTTGGGGGGGGGGGGAGAGCATGCACATAGGGGTAGGGTGGGTGGAGAGGCAGAGTGAAAGGGAGAGAAAATCCTAAACAGGCCCCATGCTCCACACAGAGCTAAATCTCTGGATCCTCAGATCATGGCCTAAGTGGAAACCTGAGCCACTCGTGCTCCCATACAAATTTGTAAACATTAATTTAATATGATTTGTGGTGAAATATTCAGTTAGATCTATTTCTAAACTAAGAAAATTCTAGAGGAATATATTGACCAATAAGAAAGTTGTTAGAGACACACATTATTTCCTGGACAAAATGGATCTCTCATGTTTTTAACTATTACAGTTTGGCTGCATTTTTAGGTTAGGAAGAAGGACAAGGATTAGAAAAAGAGAAATGCTTGGTAAGATATTTATCCAAGAAGATATCAGGAAAATGTCTGGTTATACTTTAGATCTATCTTTACCAAGAAACAAGAACAGTAGAGTTGTCACAGTGCTAATAAAGGCTTACTGGATCTGTGTTACACCAAGAGAGTTTCCCTTCCAGTGATTAATAAGTAAATTTTTAAACCATGGCCCAAAAAAAAGGATTTCTAATTCTAGGTAATGTAGAAAACAAGCACAAGTGTAATTGACATTCAAATAAAGATGCCCAAAGCCTGGAAAAGTGAAAGGACTTAAAGAATAAGTAAATGACCTCAGGGTAATCCCAACCATTGTATTTCACATCCACTGTAGGAAATATATCAGAGAAAATTAAGAGAAACACATGTAGATTCTAGGTCATTGTAATAACTGGTAGAAAAAACACTGATATGAATTTTTTATTATATTATATAAAAAATTCCCAGTAAGTTCACAAAACAGAATTGTCTTTTTTGATAAATTTCACAATTAAATATGGTAAGATATATGAAATATGATATTCTATGAAAAATATTGAATTATTTAAAAATTCTGCCAAACACTTAAATAGGTTTGAGTATCAAACATTTCCTATTAGATTAATGCATACAAGTCAAGTAAAAAATATGAATTCTTTTCTATGTAGAGTAAGTAAATTGTAATCCATACTACTTTCCCATACATCAAATTTAACATATATAGCACACAGTTTATAACAGAAATACTAGAGTAAACTCTATGAAGGCAAGGAATATTTTTCAGTTCTGTATCTATATCAAACATGAAGCAATAGCTAATCAACAAATGTTTGTTAAATCAAACTTAAAACACAAAAGTAACATGGAGTTCGGCACCTCCATTAATCAATTAACTTCTGTTATATCTTTTAATTTTGAATTCTGACCAAATCAAAATAAAAATGAAAGTTGTGGGGCGCCTGGGTGGCTCAGTGGGTTAAGCCGCTGCCTTCGGCTCAGTCACGATCTCAGGGTCCTGGGATCGAGCCCCACATCAGGCTCTCTGCTCAGCAGGGAGCCTGCTTCCCTCTCTCTCTCTCTGCCTGCCTCTCTGCCTACTTGTGATCTCTCTCTGCCAAATAAATGAATAAAATCTTAAAAAAAAAAAAAAGAAAGTTGTTTTCTTCCTTAAACACTCTATAGTTTATCTGAACTAGTTCTATATTTCACTATGTCAGAGGTCATTTCTGTTTTGGTCAAAACTGTATCCCCAGTGTCTGGCATTATGCAAGGCAGAAGCTATTACCACAATAAATATTTGTTCTATGATATCAAATATAATAGCCTGATTATAGAAAAATGTATTTGAGTAGACCAATACATATATATTTTGAGCATAGGAAAAATATTTTAAAATACATAATTTTCAAGTGGAGTTTTTATAAGCTGAAAGATAAATAGCTTTTATTATATAAAATGCTCACAATTGATAATGTACAAAATTACTGCAAGCAGTATGTTGGATATTTATAAGTCACATTTAAACATTTTCATCAGTATCCCTAAACCTATCTTGTGCATCAAATTCAGTATTATTTTCCATGTGAATATGATGATTTTGAGCTATCCTGGACACAACAAATTTCCTCAAACCTGTGCAAATTACCTAGCATATGTTATATAAAGTCTAAGAGCATGTTTTTTACATTGAATTATAAATCTACCTCATATTGTTCCTTAAACTATTTTCTAGAACAGGGTAAAGTGCCAATATGACATTTAAAAGAGGACATAAAGTACTTGTGTCTTAGTCTTCCAATCCACAAAGATTGTCCATTTGACCATTTCTCCCCTTGATTTCCCATTTGCATGAGTCTAATGAAGAAGGAAATATTTATGTTATTTAAATAAGTTCTTTTGTACTCTTCATTTCTTTTCAAATGCTAGTAATTACAGTGAATTTGGGGATGAGTGACCATTATGAGAATCGTTGACATTTTATAAATATATTCTTTCAAAAGAAAATGTGATAAAATACTGAATCATGGCTTTTTTTTCCCCCCTACCTGGTATGAAATAGCCTAATTGTGATGTAGCATCCCTGCTGAAAATATGTATTAGTATGACCTCCTTATGTAGTTTAAGAAGTTGACAAAATTGCTTTGACCCCATGCACAATTTGTAACTATTTCATAAATAAGATTGAATGTCTTTCTTTCTTTTTCTTCTTTTTTTATAAAATAAAGATAATTTTAAATGCAGTTACCCATATTCCACTAGAGTCTACATGATTGGTATCAACAGTAAACATTTCACTACTACTCACAAAGCCACCAAAGATAATATAAGAAAATCAAATAAGCAAGAATGAAATACTTAACCTCCATCCCTGATTGTATATCTAAATGTCTTATTTTGCATGGCACACCTACAGGTCAACTGTAGAGGTAAAATAATAATAAAATAAATAAAGATTATAGATATTGCGCTTGTCTAATTACTGTGGGAATGTCTGACTAATCCATACATCAGAATTATATTGCCTATCAAGCCAAAGGTCACAATCAAGAAGTCAGAATCCAAAGTGGCAAAGCCCATTTTCAAGATAAAGCTATAGGATGCAGTCACTGGGTTTTCTCAGACATAAAGCAATGTATCTTTCTTACTGTCATCACCTTAAGCCACACAAGTCTGTTGGCAGATAATGATACAAAAGTAATATAGCTCACATCATCCACCTGTGATACTTAATATATCATCTCTGGAATGGACTTGGTCCAGAGATTCCTATATCTTTCCCAAATCCAGACCTTTCAGCTGGGAGCACAATGAATTGCTGCTACCCCACTGGGTCAGCCCTCAAGGTTCATTATTAATAAGCTGAGACTCTAAAGGCTAATGAGAACCGGGTGCTTGAGGAGACAATGGCTCATTCATCATCAATCAAGCTTTGAAGTTTTTATACAGATGATTTAAGGAGAGTTGAAGTGTGCAAAATTGAAATGTCACATTTGTATTGGGAGTGGGGAAAGGGTGATAATGTAAATCAGTGATGTAACCTTCTGTATTTCAGCTCAATGATCAGAGTCAAAAGCTCATGGATGCGGATACTGAATGAATGAAGCAACAGTGGACAGTTTTCCGATCCGAGCAGACAATTTTAAGAAGAAATGATTAGATTCAGTGGCTGAAAATCAGCTTAAATAGAAAATAATGGCAAAAATATCTTGATTTCAATTGCATAGAGCTCAGTAACGCTCTCCATAATGTACCCGTGTAGAATTCTTAGCTCTCGTTATGTTTCAGCTTGCATCTTAACTCTGAGAAGTCTACTACGACCGTCTAGTTTTTACAGGTTAACTGCCTCTAACTCACATAACACTAACTTATCTGAACCATTCACCTGACAGAGTGAATACTAGCCTACTTTCTTTATCCTTTTGTGTACTTGTCTTCTCTCTCCTGTTATAGATCTCTAGAGGATAAGATGCATGACATACATCTTCCTGGGACCTTAGTGTCAAAAAAAGTGTCAAGTACATAGTAGAAATTCAAATGTTTTTGATGACTGTAATGACAGTAACAACACATCATGACTGATATTTGTAAGGAAGTTTTTGGTTGCTGAACTGTTAGCCTAATGGAAGTCATATTTCCTCTTCATATACTAGATAGTGTTCACATTATGAAGCACATAAAACATTGAGTAACACTAGTGTAATCTGAATGTATTGATTCTTCCTACCTCTTAGACAAGTAGTAATCTACTTAAACTCATTGATGCTGTCTGGAAAATTTTTTTAAATAAATTTTGTCTTGTAATTGTCCTTAAATTATGATTACAGGATTTCCCTTTCAAATTGTTCTCTTACCTCATCATATAATTCTCTGTATGCGCCAATATGTTTAATATTTACCCCTAATAATTTCTCCCAAACTTTTACTTGCCCTATGTTTCCTTTTTTCAGTTAACATCAGAATAACATGCTGTGAAAGTCAAGTAGACTCCAAACTTGAGACTTACCATTAATTCATTCATCTCTATATTTAATCAGTCTGATATCCTAAATAAAATTTGTCATGTCTCTTAATTTATCGCATTCTTTTTACACCTACTGCTATTCCTTAATTCAGGTTCTAGCATCTCACAGAGATTCAACTATTTAAAAGCTAGTCTGTGGTAATAGGTATTGGGAGACAACAAGCAGTTTCTGTCATACTGATTAAAATCTTGCATCTTCTGGATACTTATAAAATATATCTTGTGACTTCAACAAATATATAATTTTTCAAACTTTTTCACTAAAGCATAACATATACACATAGATGTGATTATATCAAATGCAATCCATTTTTACAAACTGAACACACTTATGTAGCCAGTGCCCAGATCAAGAAATAGAACATTCCATCACCACAAAGTCTTCCTTATGCTTTCTTCTTCACATCACTCCCTCAAGGAGCTTTTATCCTGAGTTTGAACAAATCACTTTTACCTGGTTTGGTGTTTTTAAAAAAATGGAATAATACCACATGCATTCTTTGTTGTTTAACTCCCCTTTGCTCAACACTATGTTTATAAAATTCATCCACATTGTTCATTTTCATTGCTGTGTGGAATTGAATGTTTTATTTGTCCATTCTACACTGATGGGCATTTGAGTGTCTTCCACATTTGGGCTATTACAAATAATGCTCCTATTAACATCCTAGAATATGCTTTTTGGTAACCAAATGTGCACATTTATATTGCATACATACCTAGAAATAAAATTGCTGGACTATAGTGACAAACTGTTTTTCAAAGTGCTTTTTACCAATTTATATTCCCATCAGTGGTATGTGAGCAACTACTTGCTTCTTAGCCTTGTTCAATCCTGTTTCTTTCTTTTTTCTTCTTTTTTCCTATGTATTTCATTGCAGACATTCTGGTTGGTATAATGTGGTATCACTTTAATTTGCATTTCCCCAATGATTAATAATTATAAATTATTATTTTAATATATTATCTTATTATTATTTTTAGTAATATTATTTTTAAATATGGTTTTCATAGGCAAGAAGTTTATCTTTTATTTGAGAAAGGGTCTCCCAATGTGTGAAACACTTACAAAATACTGTTGAAAACTTGATCGCTATCCAAGGTTATTAGTAAACAACTGAGTAAGTTAATGTATCCTAACTTTTAATTTTTTTTGCAGAGGATTTAATGTTTTGAAAATTATATTTTAAAATATGTTGGAAAATACATTAAAACTATATCAATAATTATATAAACAAAGGTTTAAGTATGAATTCTGAAAAACGGATGCAGAAGTCACAAGTGACTATCTCTCTGATAACGATGAACATAATTAAATGTATATAAAGAGAAAGAATGAAAAATTCATTACTTTTGCCATTAAAATAGAACACTCCTTAAATAAAGATAAAATATTTTTATTCCCCTACCTAAGAGAAAGCCCTCATTACAGACAACAATCCTCTTAAACAACTGCTCCAAGTTTCCAGGAAATATAATAGCTTCAGTTTTCAGTTTTTCAGCTTCAGAAAAAATCAGCAGAGTTCAATGTTTTCATTACCAATAAGGGGGAAAGTCATATTAGTACCCAGAAATTATTTGTCCCTTTTATTTATAGGCTTTAATACAATAAGCTTGAGATACACTGCAAGGTCACTTTCAAATATCTCACCTACAATATTAGTTTTTATAGTTTTAATAACTCTTCTCACAATGTGTGATTTCCTCACTCCTTTTTTAGAGTATTTCAGAAAAGTAGGATTTGTTCTGATGACAGTAATAATAAATAATACTGCTATGTTTGTTGCTGGCAAGCTAAGACTTGCAAATAAAAGATAAAGCAAGAGAAAGAAGAATGACTTAATCTTATAAAATGACTATTATTTCAAACATCAAGATTTTTAAAAGGCTGTGTAAGAATCTTAAAAATAACAAATACATGGCTTTGGGGGCCAGATGTCCTTGCTAAAATGCCTATTTGTCAAAATGATATTAAAAATAATAAATAAAAGCACCATTTTACAAAATAAGAAAGTAAATAAGTCATAAAATAAGAATGTAGAGAAGCTGGTACTATTAAACTTTAAAAACCCACAATTAGGTTCAAATTAAGTAGACAATTTTTTTAAAGATTTTATTTATTTATTTGACAGAGAGAGATCACAAGTAGATAGAGAGGCAGGCAGAGAGAGAGAGAGAGAGGGAAGCAGGCTCCCTGCTGAGCAGAGAGCCCGATGTGGGACTTGACCCCACGACCCCGAGATCATGACCTGAGAAGAAGGCAGCGGCTTAACCCACTGAGCCACCCAGGTGCCCAAATTAAGTAGGTTTTTTAAACAAAGTTTTAATTTGGAGAAAATTAGGAATAAATGATTGAATAGAAGTATCATCATTTTATAAAGCATTGGCTTCAAAATCTGGAATATTGGGGCGCCTGGGTGGCTCAGTGGGTTAAGCCTCTGCCTTCGGCTCAGGTCATGATCTCAGGGTCCTGGGATCGAGCCCCGTATCGGGCTCTCTGCATGGCAGGGAGCCTGCTTCCTCCCCTCTCTGGTTGCTGCTCTGCCTACTTGTAATCTCTCTCTCTCTCTCTCTCTCTCTCAATCTGTAAAAAAGAAAAAAAAAAATTCAAAATCTGGAATATCAAATACTATGGCAAAATAGAAAAATAGCTTTGGAGTTAGTTTGTATAAAGTTTTAAGTCAGTGTAGCTTTAAAAAATAGTATACATTACATACATATTATGCACATGCATGCATTTTACATATGTAAAGTACATGAATCTTAAGCTCTATGTTTTTTACATACTCATGCACACAGTGTCTGTGCATCTATATCCATGTAACCACCACTCAGATAAAGACACAAGAAATTTCTGTCACTCCAGAAATTTCTCCTTACTCCTTCCCAATCAAGCCCCGCAAAGACACTATTCTGACCTCTAACACCATAGTTCAGTTTTGCCTATGTATTAAGTTTATACAAGTAGAATCAAACATTACATATATTTTTTGGTTTCTATTATTCAAAATAATGTTTTTGAGACTTATTTACTTTGTTACCTGCACCAGTTATTTGTTCATTTTATTGTCCAGTGTTCCATTATATGAATATGCCACAATTTATTTACAGCTCAGTTAATATTTTAAGGACATCTTTGCTATTTTTACCTGTATGATTTCAGACAAATTAAAGTTTCTTTTCTACCATCTATCAATTAGGAACAATAATATTTACTTTGCTGAGTTACAGTGAGAATTGCAATTATGTATATAAAGCATCTGGTACACACTAGGTGCTCCAAAAAATGGTAGCTATTTCAAATTCAGTTATTAATTTAGTTCAGGAACCTCCCTTATCCAAATTATTTAAAAATATATCTACACTGCCTAAAGCATGGATCTTTTGGGAGGCAAGAAGACCAAATGAAAACTTTTGAGACTCACACAAAAGTTTGGTGCATACTGTATCAATTTTAGACCTAGGTATATTAAGCAAACATATTATTACAATGTACTACCAAATTTGATGAATGAAAAATGTGGTCCTCTGTATTTCATAAGGCAGAAATGTTTCTGAGAACAATAACATAAGTTCTGTAACTACAATTTCTCCCACACAGTAATCCTGGATACTTAGTTAACATTTTGAGTCATTTCTTGTCATGTCTGTAATTACATTCTGTGACAACATTTAGAGCTGTTAGATTTCCCTCTGTTTGTTTTTTTTTTTTTAAGATTTTCTTTATTTATGTGTGTGTGTCTGTGTGTGAAAGAGAGAGAGAGAGAGAGAGCACAAGCAGGGGACGGAGAAGAGGGAGAAGCAGGCTCTCCATTGAGCAAGAAGTCGGATGCAGGACTCGATCCCAGAACTCAGGGATCATGACCTAAGCCAAAAGCACTTAAATGACTGAGCCACCTAGGCATCCCAGATTTCCCTTTGTTCACTTCAGGCTGGTGCATAGTTCACAGGTCCCAGTGACTCCACTGGCAGTTTCCCAGTGAGCTTTCCACTGTTGCCATTGCCATTGTGCTTTAGAGAAACAAGGGTAAATTCCAAAGGATAGGGACAAGTAAGCTGAGCTCTCCTCTTACATTTCAAGAATCTGGCATTTTTACTGCAGTAGGATGGATTAATTAGGAAACAGGCAGCACTATTAAACACATCTCTGTAGCTCAGGGTTGAATAGGGAGGAGGGACTGCTCCATGCTATTATTTAAATTTATTAAGTTTTTAAAATTAAATCAATAAAATGCAAAATAAAAACTAGATGTGTAACAAGCATTACTATAATAATACTGCTGGTTAATATAAGGAAAAGAAAGCCATTACTCTTGAATAAAGACAAGATGTAATCGAATACTGTATTTGCTCAGAGATTTTAACAGTTCAAGCTTCAAAACATCTGAAGAAAAAAAACATAAAATCTCCTCAGAAAGTACTTAAATGATTTCTAAAAAATCATTATATTCTATGGCTCTTAGAATGACCACTCTCATTTTTCCCCACTGTAAAAATTATTTTCATCTTGTGACATTCGATGTCATAACAAAATAGGATCCACTATGCCCTGGTACAGTTCTGTAAGCTTATCATGTCTTCTAAATTAAGATACATTCTTATTTTAGAATGCCTTCACTTCCCCAGGTTAATAAATATGATTTAAAAATTATTTCAGGTATTTGGCTGCTCTTTGAGGCTGGATGTGAGGAAATGACTCAAGTGCCAATCTGCCTAACAACTTCGGATGAGTCAGTCAACTCCAGGTCCCAACGTTCAAGAAGAGAAGACTGATGGGATATAAATTCTGCACAGGCTATGGGGTGAGACCGGGTAACCATGACTCCACCACAGATTACCTGTGGAGCTTCAATCCCATTGCTTATTCTCCCCAAGGCTCTATCTTTTACCTATGAAGTAGATACTAATAGTACCTTTCTCCCAGGGCAACTGTAAGGAGAAGAAGAGTTCATATATGTAAATGCTCACTACATTATCTGTTACAGAACAAATGTTCAATTGATGTATTATTATTATTACTATTAGGAAAATAAGAAAGATTCTCTGGTAAGAAAATTTCTTCTATCCTGCTTAACAATCTTTTCTGCTCCCTCTTATAAATACACTTCTGACAGAACTAGAGCTGGGTTATTGGGCAAAATTAGAATATATAGGCTTGTGCTTGCCTTTTTTAAAAAAATATTTATGTACTCCATTTTTAAAAATTATTTTGTACTTATATGATTTTCAGATACCCTTTTAATAGTATATTATGGGTTCTGGACATCCATAAAATTGCCTAATGTCCTTAAATTCAGTTTTCTTTTTCTGGGTAGGATTCCAATACCCCATGGCAGAACAAATGACACACAGAGTGATTAAACAGTTGCTGAATGCGTCACATATAGGGATCAAGCTAGGATTCAAATGCCTGCATAGCAGTCCCCAGAGCCCATGGTTCACACCTCACTCCAGTACCTCTTGGTCAATGCTGCCTTTATTTGAACATCTTCATAATGCAGTATTTCTCTTAATCTTGATCCTATGAGGTAATCATTGCTAATTGTATTTTACAGATGAGAAAACTGAAGTTTAGAGAGGTAAATAACTGGTAGGAATTCTAGAAAACCATGATTTCAACTCATTAACTGCTGAGTTAAGATCCTGCTTTTAAACTTTTTATTCTTCCATAATAAAAGGAAAGGTTGAAAAATTTAAAGAAAAAAATAAAGTTTAAGCAGAGGTGAGGTACAACTTCAAATTACATAATCTACTTCTAAGTATAATTAAGAACTCAGAGTAATTTCCCTGAAGTCCCTTTTGAAAATATTTTATTGAGTTGAAAGGTAAAATTATGCTTTTAGGGTATCTTTTCTACATGAAAAATTTTGCATTGAAAAAAAAAATCTTGGCTCTGTTAGAGATTTGGATTATATCCCAACCTCATCTTTGGAGGTACATTCCTTTTGCCTCTGTCAAAAGTAGACACAGAGGAAAAAGCAGCACAATAAAACTTCAAGAATTCAGCCTACTTAAGGAAAAACCCTTCAATTCAGTAAAAAGGCTGAATTAAAGAAAAGAAAGAAAGGCAACTTGACTATTTTCAAGTACTGTGGGGACTTCCTCTACGCTTAGCCCTTGGAAGTTCTGCTTTAATACATAGGGCACAATGATTTTTAATTACCTTATCCAAAATCATAATCTGCATAGAACCTGCCTCTATGTGCTTTGCAAATGTATTTCTAAAAAACTATGAAAATGTATAATTTAAATGTGTAGGGCATCTGTTCTCTTACCCAAATCTGCAATGTCTTTTTAATGTTTTTTTCCTATTGTTGCTGAACAATTAATACAAAGAAATAAAAAAATGAAGCATTCAAATTAGTGAAGTCAAATCAATGAAAGTTTATTTTAACATTAAACTCATTATCCTGATAATTTTAAAGGCAAGTGAGGTGAAGCTCATAGGTGGGAGAGAAAGGAATTCAAAATTAAAACATATGGTTAATGTCGCTTTATCACAATGTCCTTTCTGCAGGTAAACTTATTGAATTAAATTGTATACCACTCAATAGTAAAGAAGATTGAGGTATCTTAAGGCATAATTTTAAAATTTATCCTTCTTTTTTATTTGAAATAGTTAAATATATCCATCTTTAGATATATCTATCAGATAACTTTTATTTAAAATAGTGGAAAGAAAAAACATAGTGGAAAAGGGGAGATGTGATTTTATTTTTGAGTTTGGTATATTAATTTTATTTACATTAATTTCATAAATGTTTTGAGAAAACAAAATATAAAATATTGTATATGGAAGAGATTTTTTTAAGCTTTTATTTATTTATTTTAAAGAGAGAGAGCCAGCAAGTGGGGGGAGCAGCAGAAAGAGAGGGAGAAGGAGAGAGATATCAAACAGATGCGATGCTGAGCACAGAGCCCCACACCGACTCAATCCCAGGACCCCGAGATCACGACTTGAGCTGAAATCAAGAGTCAGATGGTCAACCAACTGAGCCACCCAGGCATCCCTACATGGAAGAATTTTTATTCTACCTCTAACAAAAGGATATGTTCAATTTTAATTACTTCATTATCTTTCGAAGTATAAAGCCCTTAACTAAAATTTTCTCACATATAAAATCAGCACATATTTCATAGATTATTTTGTATGCATTCATATTCTATGCCTGATGTACTTTGTAGGATGTGTTTATATAGCTATGTCATATTTGAAAGAATTTTACATAGAAAATTAAGCTCTAGTGATAATCTTTATTTAAAGCTACCTAGTTTGAGATGCAAGGGAAAAAAATAATAATAAAGAAGACTAACCAGACCAGGATAAAAATGTGTAATACAAGTGGGGATGTTAGTGAAAGTACCACAGTTCTATTTTCACCGTGCTACATATACATATTTTTTATCATTAAACAACAACACAAAAACATTATTTACTTAAACACTATAATATTTTCAGAACCATTTTTAACAATTTTCTAAGTGGCCCTGCTCCTCTAGTCTCATTCTACTTCAGAGCTCAGAACAATTAGATGGTAACATCTGGCAAGTATTGTTCCAAACTAGATGATAAACATAATTATTTTAAAAGTATGTTTGTGTTGCATTTTTAAAAAGGAATGATAATTTATATCTTAGAATACATTTTAAATAAAAAAATTTCAAAATATTGTAACTTTTGTAATTATGTAAAACTTTATTTTCTTTGCAGCTTCAAGATTATGATCTAAATTGCAACTGAAGGAAGCTTAAGCTAGCTGATATGCACCTAGCTATTTCCACGCTTCAAAGCCTGCAGAACCATCTGCTTGTTGGCAGGTGTAATTAATTAGCTAAGTGGAAAAGACGCTCCCTTTTAGAATCAATAGGAGGAGAGGAGGGAGAACTCTATGAAAACCCAATCCTAGGCAGACCCATCGGCTGGGTGCCTCTGGGCAAATTTCCGATGCTGAAAACTCATTGAATTTAATGGTTCTTAATTTCACAAGATTTCTAATTACAGCTAGGATAATAAGATGTGATCCAAAAGTTAAAAAAAAAGTTGGCACACTTTCAAGGAAAATCCTTCCACACAATGTAGACATCCTAAAGTGTAGAAGTTCATTTATTTATACATTTTATCCATTTATTCGCTCAACTTTGCTAATAAGCAATTTTGGATCTATTCAGCTGACAGGTGGCAAATGAATATTAATAATAGAAAAATAAATCACATTAAATTTTTTATGTAAACCAACATTTCTTTTCAAAAGTGAAGAGAAGTCAATTCAAAATACATCATTACTCATTGAATACATTAAAAAAAGACCATCTCCCAGAAATATTGTCAAAAACAAAGACCAAAAACTTCTTATACCTTTTTCCAGAGAGCTTATAGTAAGTTATTGCTAAACAGTCTAGACAATAATGAATTCCACAATATGTCCTCTTTTAAATGTCTAATTGACAAAAAATGAAATGCTGACTTAAATTCAAACATCTCCTAGGGGTTGGCCTTAAATGGGTAGGGTGAGGGAGGTTTCAGGAACAGAGAGTGGGCTGGAAGTATGGCAAACTGGGGAGGGCTTACTGCAGCTAAAAGGAGCAGAGGCTGCCAACTTCAGAGGAACGTTACCAAGAAACAATGTGACTCCAAGATTGCCAGAGCTCAGTGTTGTTCTCAGAGGCCCAAATCCAGAATTTGTTGGGTAGTGTCCCACTTTGTAAACATTCTCTATGCCAAGCAAAGCTGTTGGACCATTATGGTCTTTGACTAGCCATTTACTGTATCTGGTTTATTGATAAATAAATCTGGGGATTCCTCCATAATTATCCAGCCTTTATATAAGTAACTATACGGAGATAGTATCTCACTGATCAAGTCTTACCAACTCCTCTACCTACTGACAGAATGGAAAGAGAAGGTGAGGCAGTTATATAAGTCATGAAAGAAGAAAGAAAAGTGCAAAAGTTCCTATAGTTGGGTGAAGAATGGAAGTCTAGAATGCAATGAATTCCATCCCTCCTCTTCATTCTTACTGTGATCCCCATTTGTTGTCATGGAGGTGGACTAAGCCTCTGGCTATATTATGAAGTTTGGAGTGTTTGCTGCTGAAATATCACCACAGAACATCACACCCCCACCACTGAAATCATGCGTGAATTTTAAGTAGGTGAAGGCTTTTTGTCACCTGGAAGGTGTAATTCAATAACTGGCTATTAGATTAGCATGAACTTGTTCATAGCATTAATTTAATAGCACAAAAGAAAATTCAAGACCAAAGGATATTGGAAAGTAAAATTATAATTTAGATAAAGAGGGGCAAAAAGAGAAAAAAAAAAAGTGTCATCAGGAATATAATGCCAGACTTTGTTGGTCCTTAATCAGTCAGTAATGTGGGTATATATACTTGATCCTTGGAAACTAGAGGTGGAAAGGAGGAAAGAAAAGTTTCAACCTCTATATTTCATAATTCTGAATGAGGTTCTGCTAAAAAATTTAGTTTCTATACAGTATAGTCTACTTCTTTGGGAAGAAAATGAATCGAGAGACATTCAGATCTCACTACCACTGAAATCAACAGGCTAAAAAAATTCCAAGGAAGCCATTCCATTAATCAGTTTCAGAAGAAAGAAATCTCAAGAACTGACATCAGGCAAGTAGAATGCTTGGGTGTGGTCCATAAACAATGAATTTTGGAACACTGGGAAAAAAATAAAATTCTCATAAATTAAAAAATAAAATATTTTTAAAAATGCATTTCAAAACAAAACAACAACAACAACAAAAAGTAGGATGCTTTCAGCCAGAAAAGGCTGCAGGCAAAATTTTAGCTGCCCACTGTTTTTACTTCTGCTCCCCCAAAATGCCATGGTTACCTGAAGACTTCTGGGAACCACACACTGATTTCTTCACTGTACTTAGGACACAGAAATTTTAGGAGATGTGGGATCTTATCTCTAGGTCCATATCTCAGTGTTTTGTTTTGTTTTAGTGCTGTAGCTTCCCTCCCAGGTCCATTTTGGAGGGATATGCTTGTAGGAGTCCTTCTGTATCAACTCTTCATACCTAGTAGTGAGTATTTTCTCTGCCCCTGAGCAGAAGGTAGTCATTTCAATAGGATTCCATTCAATCTCTAGATTTGTGATCCCTAAACATGTATTTTATATGTCATATATATATATATATACACACACACACACACATAAAAACATATATATACACACATATATATAAACATATACTTTATATGTTTTTACATATATATATATATATGTATATATATATATATTTATATATATATATATATTTCCACACACACACCCCCATCTGACTACAGAGAAGAGTTGAAGGAGGACAAAAATCTATCTAATGAAACACCTGAGTTTAAACAGTAGTTTCTGGAAAAGAGTTTAGTGGTTTAGTGGAGAAAACAGAGTAATAAGGTCAAAGAAAGAAAATACAGACTATGAGGAAAAGAAAAATTTTAACTACCATAAGGAGAGAAGTATTTATTTAAAATACTTTCCAACATTGATTATTTATACTAATCTGTCCGTGGTCTTTCAAGAGATGGGTGGCTCCTTCTCCAAACTCTTGGCAAGATACTGCACTGTGTCTCCTTGCTTATTCTCTTGCCTCTAACCAATTAATTTATCACAGTCCATCAGTGTAATATTTTAAAAACCAAAAAATAATCTTTATAACAGTAAAGACCAAGATTGTTTAAATGGTGAAGCCAATATCAAATAACCCATAAGTCATAAAGTAGTGGAGACTTCAACAATACATATTGGTAATAGCTTCAGATTATTTGGGGGAAAGTCTGTGGGAAGAAAAATTAAAATCCTATAAGAAGGAACAACCAATGAAGGAATGAACATTCTTGAAAATGAAAGCTATTATTTCCAATAAAAATCGAAAGAAATATTGGAACATAAAATCAAGGAATTCTTCCACAAAGCAGAGGAAACAGAAAACGAGGAAGGAAGAAAGAAAGGAAACAAATAAACATCCAGGAAGATCAATATGAAGGTTTCCAGAAAGAGAGAACCAAAAACACATAGAGAATTACCAAAAAAGAATAGTAATAAGAAAATAATATTATACTTTCCAACAGGGGCACTGTATCTCAAAAAGTATATTTCAAATACTAATTAAAATTCTTTTTGGCTTAACATTCTAAACCCAAACCATCAATCAAAAGCATCAATAAATTATGAGTATAAAAGAGATACATGTTTAGATATTCAAGACCTAGTAAATTCACCCTTCATCTTTTCTTTTCTTTTCTTCTTTTGTTTGAGGTGGGGGGACATATATGAAAATATTCTTCAAGATAATATGGGAGAAAGCAACATAGAAGACATTATATAGAGAGTCAGTAAAGTAAGGTATGGATGCAGCAGACCTGGAGAAACTAACACAGACTGATGAAATAAAACTGAAGGTCTAAGGAAACTGGTCTTCAGAAAGAAAGGGGACTGAAAAAATGCATTATATCATAAGTATTTGGCACTAATTAGACTACAATAAAAACAAATAGTGCAAGAAAACAGAAGAAAAGCAAAAAACCTCAAGATGAACAAAAAATTGCTCAAGAAAGTAAATACAATTATAGTACATTTTTTGGTGTCTGCAACAAAAGATCTTTCAAAAATTACAATAACAAAAATATCCTTTATTTTTCAACTTTTAGACACAGGGATACTGTATTTTTACAGTTAAAGAACAAACTTGTCAAGGTTGATGACATAGTTTGTTCAATAGATAATGCCTAAGATCGAGGAAACAAGAAAAAATTACATCCAAGACATATATTGATAACCATCAGAAGAAATGAGCTAGATATTAGCAAATCAGAAGGTTGTTGCTTTTAACCATGTGAATATATTACTGCTTTTTAAACTGAGGTATAACTGACATATGATTGATATGATATAATATAATATAATATAATATAATATAATATAATATAATATTAGGGGTGCCTGGGTGGCTCAGCTGGTTAAGCCTCTGACTCTTCATTTCAGCTCAGGTCATGATTTCAGGGTCATCAGATCGAAACCTGAACTGGGCTCTGCAGTCAGTGGAGAGTCTGCTTGAGATTCTCTCTCTCCCTCTCTCTCTTCCCCTTCCCCTGCTCATGCTCTCTTTCTTTCTCTAAAATAAATAAATAAATCTTTTTAAAAATAATATAATATAATACAATACAGTTGATATTTACTATTGATTTCAGATATACAACATATGATCGGCTGTTTGTGCATCTTGTCAAATGACCACCACAAAAATGTGGTGGTTAACATCTGGTCACAATATATAGTAACAGCATTTTTTTTCTTAGTAATGAGAAATTTAAAGATCTTTTGTTTTAGCAACTTTCAAATATGACATATAGTATTATTAACCATAGTCACCATTCTGTACATTGCATCTCCATGACTTATGTATTTCATAACTGGAAGTTTGTACCTTATAACCATCTTCACCTTTCTTATTCACTCCTACCTTTGGCAGCCATCAATCTGTATCTGTGGGCTTGATTTTTTTGTTTCTTAAGTTTCTGTTTTGCTTTGTTTTGTTCAGATGCTACATGTAAGTGGGATTGTATGGAATTTGCCTTTTTCTCTGTCTGACTTATTTCACTTAGAATAATGCCCTCAAAATCCATCCATGTTGTTGTAAATGGCAAGACTTCATTTTTTTTATGGCTGATAATTCTCCATTGTATGTATTTCTAATGTTCTTTATCCATTCATCTACTGATAGAACTTAGGTTGTTTCTGTATCTTGCCTATTGTAAATAATGCTGCAATGAACATGGGGATGCATATATATATATATATATATATATATTTGAATTAGTATTTTGTTTTCTTTGGATAAATGCCCAGAAGAAGTGGAATTGCTGGATCATATGATAGTTCTGCTTTTAATGTTTTGAGGAAACTCCATACCGTTTTGCACAGTGGCTGCCGCAATTGATATTTAGCCCAAGAGTGCTTATGGGTTCTCTTTTCTCCAAATCCTTTATAACACTTATTTCTTATCTTTTTGGTAATAGCCATTTTAACAGGTTCGAAGTGATATCTCATTGTGGTTTTGATTGGCTTTGATTTGCATTTTCCTGATGATTAGTGATGTTGATGTTGAGCATCTTTTCATGTACTTGGCCATCTGCTATATCTTTGGAAAAATGTCTATTTAGATCTTCTGCTTATTTTTTAATCAGTTTTTTTGTTTGTTTGTTTTTGGGTTTGTTTTTCTACTGGGTTGTATAAGTTCTTTATATATTTTGGATATTAATTCCTTATCAGATACATGATTTGCAAATATCTTCTCCCAAAGTAGGTTGCCTTTTCAGTTTGTTGATGATTTCCTTTCTTGTGAAGAAGCTTTTAGTCTGATGTGGTTCCACCTGTTTATTTTTGTTCTGTTACCTCTACTTTTGATGCTAAATAAAAAAAAAAAATCATTGCTAAGACCAATGTCAAGGAACACACCATCTATGTTTTCCCCTAAGGATTTAATAATTTTAGGTATTATATTAAAGTTTTCATAGATTCTGAGTTAATTTTTGTGTATTGTGTAAGATAGTCTCCAGTTTCTTTTTCATGTGGCTGTCCAGTTTACTCAACACCCTGTACTGAAGAGACTGTCTTTTTCCTATTGTGTATTCTTGGCTACTTTGTTGTAAATTGCTTGACCATATTTACCTGGGTTTACTTCTGGAATCTCTATTCTATTGTTATTATTTGTTTTTAAAATAGTGTGGAAAAACAGGGTGAAACAATTCAGTAATGGCCATGTATAAGGAAGTTTCTGAGGCCAGGGTAATATGCTGTCAAGGGTCATAATGTCCGGTGGCTCTTGAGTTGGCAATACTGTGTTACTTTGAAACCTCTGAAATATTGAATTGTGAAAGTTACAAAATAAAAGAGAAAGAAATCTAACAAGGATCAGTTAGTTCTATGGTACCTTCTTTGCTTATGACATTGTTTGTTTAGGAAATAGTCAATATTCTATTTCACATGTTGTCTTTCTTCAAGGGAATTCTGTGTGCTTAACACACATAGATATTATCCCATATATCTTAGCATCTAGTGAATGTTTTTAATAACATCAGTATTAAAAACAAAACAAAACATTTTTCTGGGACTTTCCTGTTTGACTCTGTAGTATACCTATTCTAAAACTGTGAAATCCAAGGCATATAGAACTTAATTGACTTAGTTCTTCGAGGGACAGTGAAGTAGTATCCTTAATTCCTCTGAGAAATTTTGCCACTTCAGTCTTCTAACTTTTTAAAAAATCTGGCATATTTAAAAATACTATTAAAATGACACTCAAAATTAATTTGTCAATCAGCATCAAGAACCATAAATTGTTCATTCTTTTTTCATTAGAGAATTGGACAAAAAGTTATATAATGAATATATTTAAGAGTATTATATATAAATGTAAAATAAAAATTTAGGAAATGTTTAGCAATAGTGGACTAATTAAAGAAATGTGGGACATATTTACTAAATAATATGCAGGAACTATAAACGTATTTTTAAAGAATTTTAAACATTCATTCATAAGACACACATGTAGTACTGAAACAAAATACCCTATCTGTTATCTGGGTAATGATAGTAAAACTCTGAGCTTCACTGTAGTCATCAGAAAATGTGTGTAATATTACTTCATAGTGCTACATAAGAATAAATGAGATGATGTTTATGAAGACACAGTAATTACTCCTAAATAGTGAAATGTGTGTATGTGTATGTGTAATTGCTATATGTATACTATTATGTAGCCTAAAATTACATTATATATATATATATATATATATATATATATATATATATATAAAATGATTTAATTTTAACATCTTTACCTGGTATTCTTCGTATGTGTGTATATATATATATATATATATATATATATATATTATTTATTTTATTGATTTAATTTTAACATCTTTACCTGGTATTCTTCGAAGAATATATCTTATCTATATATATCCAAAATTATAGGAAATTACACAGAAAATAAGTAGAATAATATATAGGTATTTTTTTTAAATTTTTTTTTATTTTTTAATTTTTTATTTTATTTATTTGTCAGAGAGAAGGAGAGAGAGAGAGAGCACACAGGCAGGCAGAGGTGGAGAGAGAAGCAGGCTCCCAGCCAAGCAAGGAGACCATGCGGGACTCGATCCCAGGACCCTGGGATCATGACCCGAGCCGAAGGCAGCGGCTTAACCCACTGAGCCACCCAGGCGTCCCAGAATAATATATAGGTATTAATAAGAAAGTCTCAAAAGAAAGGTAGAGATTCACTCATCTGCTGAAACACAGTCTTTGAGTTGGATGTCTTTAGTATCTCATTTAACAAATGAATAAATCAATCTGACAGTTTCTCAATAATGTTCCAGCATTATTGTGTCAGAATACAATGACAGGTGGTAGGTTCCAGAGTCTATGGGCATAGTGACTGTACCATTTGACTTTATTTAATTGCATATTCACACACATAAATACATGAATCAAACAGTGACTGAACTCACCACAGGTATTGTGGTCACACATCTGATTTCCAGGGTCAGCTGATACCTGTTTGCCCCCCAGAGTAATTATATATAGTGCTTCTTTTCCTCTCACCATAAATTGTATGGTGATCATATTCATTAAAAAAGTATAAAATATTCTCTCTATGAATGGTTTTCACAAGTGAAAAAGTCAAGGTCAAAGTTAAAGTACTTTTTAAATATCAAAAAAAGGGGTTTGTGTCCCAGCAGAGTCATCAAAATAAATAAATAAATAAACAAACAAATAAATAAATTTCAAAAAATCAAATTTCTGATAGAGAAAAACAACTTTTTAAAAGTTACTGTGACAATCAAATAGAATAATAGCAGTGTCCAGCTAGATTTGACATATAACTTTAAAAATAGTGTTACACTTATGAAAATATTTTTACAGTATGAAATATATTTTTTGTTAATGTAACTTTTCCATAAAAAGAAAGTGTCTGACTTTCCTCAGGTGTTATGTTTTCTTGTTCTGCCAAAAATTTCAGCAGTTTGAGAAGATCAAGAAAGCGAGGTAGAAAGCAATCTATCAAATTTCTAGAGATTGTCAAAAATGTTAAGAAATAATAACAAAACAAAAAGAACTGTTTCCCTTCAGGAATTTCAACTCTTCAAACTTTTTTTTTTTCCCAGAAGATTTCATTATTATGACAAATTTTATCAAAAAAGTGTTTAATTCACTGCAAATAGTATACAACTAAAGTTCTGTATTTTTGTTTATGGTATATAATGCCATAAAAATCTAAAAATTCTGCCTACCTCTTAACAAAATGCTCAATTATGATATATATGTGTATGTATATGTATATATAATTTTTTTTAAATTTTTTTTTTATTTTTTTTGACAGAGAGAGAGAGAGATCACAAGTAGGCAGAGAGGCAGGCAGAGACAGAGAGGGAAGCAGGCTCCTCTCTGAGCAGAGAGCCCGATGTGGGACTTGATCCCAGGACCCTGAGATCATGACCTGAGCAGAAGGCAGAGGCTTAACCCACTGAGCCACCCAGGTGCCCCAATGATATATATATCTTAATGTGTATTATTTATGACCAAATGTTGACATATGTTTCTAAAAATAAAAACAAGTTTAATAGGGTTTTTTGTTGTTGTTTTTTAGTCATGTGATACTGGAAGAAGAATTGCACATTTCAATGAATTTTGAATACAAGAGTTATGCTACACTACTCAATCATACCAACAATGAGAACCACTACCCATAAAACACGCAGTACTCTCCTCAAGAAATAATCAAGAAGTGAATTCACAGAAAAAATTATTGTGATCACTACTTAACACTTCCCTCATTTGTAGAAATATTGTCAGTAGTTAGTAAGTAATGGAGCTAGAAACACTATGCTCCCAAAGGTACTATTTTCTAGATGAGATGCAAAACTCCAGACTTGACCATAAGCGGCCATTAAAAATCCCAAGGTACCTTTCAGGGAAAGTAGCAGTATTTGCTTCAGTGTCCTGGCTTGATTCCAACAAACTAATTACACTCAACCTTCCTGGATAATTGTAGATTGTTTTAATGTGAGAGTACAGCTTCCTTGTTTGGTTATAGTGCCCAGATCTTCCTTTGAAAAGTCCACCTCCCAAAGTTAGAGGGGGAATTATTATTACTGCTCATTTCTTTCAAACAAACATGAAGACCCGGGCAGGCCTAGCGTTTATCTCAAAGACTTTAAACAGCATCCTGAAACTGAACTGACATTTTGGATATTCCTATAAATTTATGAAAGACTCAAGAGCTGGAGAAACTCTCCAACTCTCAACAGAGTAGAGTACCTTCTTGTCAAAGGGGTGTGGGTGTTGACAAGGTAGGGAAGTTCTAACATATATAGTGAATCTCTCTTGGGTATAGTTGCAATATATCTGATCATTATTCTACCAAATTTCAAATACAAATGTATACATCTATATCAACCAGTCAAAAATAGATAGTTTTTATTTCCTAGGACAACTCTATTCAGGTATAAATTTACTCTTCACCTTCCGATGCTGTAATGGAGATTGCTATCTACCTCCTCAAAATACTCTCCTTCCCTTTCCTCTATAGTAATGGAGATTTACTGGCCATATACTTACCAAAATAGGGACTATATTTCTCAGTGTTCCTTGAAGCTAAGTGTGGCCACATGACAAAGTGCTGATGTAGGCAGAAATAAGGTATACTAAATCTGGATTTTGCCTCTTTATTTTTACTCTTTCCCTCTTCCTCAAGAGCACATGATTGAGAGCCATTTTCAATTATGCATATGAGAGCAACATCTGAGGGTTTGGTGGTACCACAAGGTGGAACGCATTCCCCAAATTATGTAAATGTGTATCAGCTATAAGATCTTGTAGGCTCAATGTCTTTAGTTTGTTATATAAGAAAGAAAAAAGAATTCTACCTTGTTAAAGTGACTATTGTTAATGTAGTTCACTATTTCTTAGTTGAGTCTGTATTTTAACTAATAAATATGACATTCCACATTCTTTTTTATCTCTTCCCATTTCTTTCATTAAAGAAAGTTATAATACCTAGCTTTTTTGCTTTGCAAAATTCTTTGTATCTCAACCAAACAGGAATTGAGAATGGTTTTAGGAGATGCCAAGTACTCTGTTAAGTGCCTTACTCACATTTACTCATTTAATTCAATGAATGTGTAGTAAGGCATGTGGTAAGACCTAAAATAGGGTACTTTAAGAATTTGGGGAGATGGGCGCCTGGGTGCTCAGTGGCTGGAGCGACACTTCCAGGATCGAGTCCCACATCGGGCTCCCAGCTCTTGGGGAGTCTGCTTCTCCCTCTGACCTTCTCCTCTCTCATGCTCTCTCTCACTCATTCTCTCTCAAATAAATAAATAAAATCTTAAAAAAAAAGAATATAGGGGAGGGCCATCTATAGTCAAACAATCTTCATACATCAGAAGATGTTTCAGGTACATTTTGAATTAGTATTCCAATACAAGAAAATATCAATTAACAATGAGCCCTAATTAATAGTTTATCTAGTTTTTTAAAACTGAGAAGTGGACATGAAATAAAAACAATCACTCATTTAATAAAGGATAATATGTGTGACTTTTAAAAATAATGAGAGTTCAGGCATTTGTTCCTGGAATAAGTACACTAAAACTAAATTATGTATTTACATTACCTTGAATATCTAACCATTTATGAAAAGAAACATTGAATATAGTTTTAAATATTAATTCCACAGGCCCACACCGAGGACAAATTATGTGAGGAATGATGTACTCAGTTCTCTTGTAGGTGGGTGGAGAAGTAGGGCCACAAAGAAGAAAAGAGAGATGGAGAATACAGCTCCTGTTTTCAACCGAAAAAAATTTCCAAATATGTTTATAAAATGTCTACTCTAAAATAAATAAGTGACAAAGTTTTAAATTTCTAAAGGTAGTATTTTAAAATACCATTTTCCTCAATTTTCCATCAAGTTTTTTTTTTAAATATTTTATTTATTTATTTGACAGAGAGAGAGAGAGATCACAAGCAGGCAGAGAGGCAGGCAGAGAGGGAGAAACAGGCTCCCCACTGAGCAGAGAGCCCGATGCGGGGCTCAATCCCAGGACCCTGAGATCTTAAACCGCTGAGCCACCCAGGCGCCCCTTCCATCAAGTTTTAAAGTAACAAACCTAACCTTCAGTATTATTTATTTCTAGATGCTGTAAGACAAAATCTAGATGCTGTAAGAGAAAATCCAAATGGTATGACTTGACCCTTGCCTCACTTCTTCTCATACCATTATTTATCAGTGGCCCAGAATAAATGTATGATTATTTAGCATATTTTTTCATTCATTTATTCAATCATTATTCACTTATTTGTTAATTTATGAAACATATAATGATTACTCACTGTGTGGCAGACCTTGGGCTAAGAGCTAGATATATACATAAATGAAAAGGCATGGTCTCTGAGCATAAGTAAAACATTATCCAAACAAGGAGAAAGACATAAAGATGAATGACCACAGGATAAGGCACATTCTATAATGGATATATTTACAAACTCAGTGGAAAAATAAAAAGAATATGGAATCTCGGGGCGCCTGGGTGACTCAGTGGGTTAAGCCGCTGCCTTCGGCTCAGGTCATGATCTCAGGGTCCTGGGATCGAGTCCCACATCGGGCTCTCTGTTCGGCAGGGAGCCTGCTTCCCTCTCTCTCTCTCTGCCTGCCTTTCTGCCTACCTGTGATCTCTCTCTCTCGCTGTCAAATAAATAAATAAATAAAATCTTTAAAAAAAAAATATGGAATCTGCTGGAGGAGCATTGCGGAAGGATTTATTTAGTCTAAAGTTTACAAAATGAGCAGACATTTAGCACAAGGACTACTGGGGTGTGGGTGATCTGGGAAGACACCCAGCATTTGCAGGAAATGGAGGTGTGAGAAAGTGGTAATAATTAGTTACCACTAAAAGTAGTTGTGTGTCTCCAGAGTACACATAGCAAAAACAAGGCAAGGGCAGATAGACACAAGAGGGAACAGACAGAAGGAGGAGTTTCATAAAGATCTCCACGTTTTTCCTTAGGCGTAATGGGAAATTCAGATGTGATGTACATCAAATAATTCTGAGAGGGTAAGTGGTCTGTTCTAATTTTCATGTTAATAGGAGATTTCTGGAAGCAATGCCAAGAATGGATTGGGACAAACTAGAGGCCAAAAGAATAGTAAAAAGGGCATTGCCACAGCCTGGGGAGGGGTGGTCTGAGCCAGGCTAGTGCAGAACAGAAGAAGAATGAGTGATTTGAAATAGGATCTAAAAACATTTTTATAGTTCTCATATGTAGGTGAAAAATAAAATGGATAGTACATCCTATGTTTCTGACTTCAATAAATGAATAAATACTTAATTTTAGGATAGATGAGACTAATTTGGGAAGGGAAATGATAAACTGAGAATTAGATGGGGTTTAGTTTGAGGTACTTGTGGAAAATATCTTATATTCATATTATTCATAGTCACTGAGTAAAGGATATACACAGGCAATTCAAAAGCAGATATTTATAACTCATAAATACATATTTTAAAGAATGTTCATATTTCAAGTCAGTGGAATATCAAAGAAAAAGGAGGTGTTAATTCATTCTTTTATAATGGTGGCAACAATGATCAAGAAATAGTAACTCTCTTATTCATAGCTGAGGGTGTTGCAATGACTTTCAAGAGTGATACATTTATCCATTCACTTCAGTCAAATAATCCATCTCTGGTTAGGCATCTTAATGAAAGAATATATATATATATATATATATATATTTATTTATTTATTTACTTATTTATATATTTATATATATAAATAAATATATATATATATATATATATATAAGATTTTATTTATTTATTTGACAGAGATGCAGCGAGAGAGGGAATACAAGCAGGCGTGGTGGGAGAGGGAGAAGCAAGCTCCCCACCAAGCAGGGAGCCCGATGCAGGGCTCGATTCCAGGACTCTGGGATCTTGACCTGAGCCGAAGGCACACACTTAACAACTGAGCCACCCAGGCACCCCAAGAATATATGTATATTTTTTAATGAAAGAACCGAAAAAAAAACTATATGCTCAAATACGTTCACTTATATGTGAATAATAAAAAAACCAAAACCTATATAAATACATAAATAGGAAGAGTTCTATGAAATTATGTAATGAATATTTGATGGAATATCACATAAAAATTCATAATATAATGATGCATGACTATAACATGGTAAATTGAATTATTCCAAATTATTTATCCTTTTGTACACTCAAACTTTTGCCATGGTCTCTCTGTAGGAAAAATGTCCTTCCCTACCACTTGGCTTTTGCCTTGACCATATAATTTGTTTTGCCAATTAGAATGACAATGTACCATTTCTGTACAGGCCTTAAGAGGCATCATGATGTTTTTGCTCTCCCTCATGGGTTGCACCGTACTCACGGTAAGAATTTCCAGTACTTTCTTATATTGTTATTTAAGCTGTTATGTCTTACAGATGTTATTATTGCACAAAGCAAAACAGCCTCAGTCCATTCTAGCCACACCTGATGCTTGAAGCAGAGTTTTCCAATCAAGTCCTGTCTGAATCACTAGACCAGATCCTTAGCTAATTATAGATGTCACTGACTTTTAATTTTTTTTTAATTTTTAAAAGATTTTATTTATTTATTTGAGAGAGAGAGAGAGCAGGAACGGGGGAGGGGGAGAGGGAGAGGGAGAAGGGGGCTCTCTGCTGAGCAGGGAGACTGAAACAGGGCTCCATCCCAGGACACTGGTATTGTGACCTGAGCTGAAGGCAGATGCTTATCCAACTGAGTAACTGACTTTCTAGTAGGGTGCTTTTTGATGCATCATTTTGGGGACAGTAGTTATCTAAAACAACTATGTGAAGATATTCATATGGAAAATGATAGAAAGAAAACACTTGGAAATTACAATTATTCATGTATTTAGGCTTGGGGGTGGTGAGATGCCAGAAGCAAAGAAAGCCTAATTAAATATTTTTATGTAGCTGAGCGGCAATCAATACAAAGGATAAGAACGCCTTGAAAGTTGAGTTTTCAAGGGGAAGAAATCAAAAACAATGAAAGAAATCAATTCTGAGTGTTCGTATCTGAAAATAAGAGGTATATTACTTTGCCTTAGACTACATTTCTTTTAAAAATCTTACTAATACTTCTGGGGCACCTGGGTGGCTCAGTTGGTTAAGCATCTGCCTTCAGCACAGGTCATGATCTTGGGGTCCTGGAATAGAGCCCCATATGGGGCTCCCTGCTCAGCAGGGTGCCTGTTTTTCCTTCACCCTCTGCCCCTCCTCCACTCATGCTTACTCTCTCTCAAATAAATAAAATCTTAAAAAAATAAATAAAAATCTTACATTTTTTGTCCCTTTAAAGATAATAAAAAATCATTCCTAGCAATATTAACTTTACTACCTTCAGCCCTAAATGGATACTCTATGGAACCAAAAACAATCCTATCTAACTTAAAACATCTTCCCTATACTAACGTGGTGGGTCCAAAGGCAAGATAAGTCCATATTTCTAGGATTTGTTTAAAAGTATGTTAACTGTAAATAGTTTTACAGCTTGATAATATCAGTGATCAAAGATAGGGCTTCTGTGTTCTGTATGTGACTTTTGTCTGCTTATAACTTTCCATTTTGTAGTAGTTGGCTAATGGTACACTTTTCACCATTGTTTTCATTTAATATTGAGGGCCTGATTGGCCAAGTCATGGTTAGTTACTCCATGTTTATATTCATATAGAAGTAAAAGTTGAGATGGAATAAACCATAGGTAAAATTGGATAAGAAAGAAAATGCTCTCAAATGAAGAACAAAAATTAGAGTTACTATAACAAAGGGCCCTTTTGTGCAGAATCATAAGGAAAGCTCCTGTGATGCTCCAGGCTCACATTTGGAGCACTCCCACAGAATCGGAGTAGTTGACATCAGATGGTCAGTGTTTTTATGTTGCCCTCTAGCTGTCAATATCCCTTCACTGAAGCATTTTAAAATCACTGCTTCAAAATATTATCTATTTCATAGATTTCGTTCATCCTTCCTTGTAAAGTTTTTTTTTTTTTTTCTTCCTTGTAAAGTTTAAGCTGCCCTGATTCTCACACCTTTTCAGTTAATTGCTTTAGAAAAACATTATCTAGTAAACTAAATTCCCTTAGGGACTAGATTCCTTTAGGTAGTCTACCCTGGTCTAGGAATATTTAGGATTTAGCAAAGGGTACCCCCATATATGGTATTATTAATGAATGAAATTCTGTTGTTGATCTCTGGTGGGCCAGGGTAGGAAAAAATTTAGCCAAGAAAGGTTCTGTAGCATGCTTCAAATTGCACCAGTTAGACAAGTGGCTATTTCATTCATACATAAGCCCTGGGACTTAATTATTCCCCTTTAAGTTCAACTCAAAATACTAATTTATTTTCTTTGAAAAGATGAAATTCTACCTCAAACAACTGTTTGAAGTTTGCATTTTCACAGGTTTTTCTAAGTAGAATAAAGAAGTTCTTTTAATTTATTATACCAGAAAATCTGATTTTAAAATACATGTTTATAACAGAAAAGAAATGAAGCTTTGACAATTATTATTTGATGGGTAAAAATTAAGTAAGACCTAATAACAGAAAAGAGGGAAAATGGAGTGCACAAAACTCCAAAGTACAATTATATATATATTTTTTCCTATTTCCAAAGTTTTCCATAACGGTGAATTTCTTTTCAAGTTATATATTTTACATTGCCTTTGTTAATATCTCCATAGTCTATGTAAGTATATAATAAAACTTCAACATCTTACCTACCAGTTATTAATGCTGTTTTAAGGATTATTGTGATTGCATTATGAATGACTGATTTGAATAAAGTTAATGAACGAAAAGAGAGGAACACAACCATTGCAGGATGACAGAGCAAATATAAATTTTCCACAAAGGAGGAAAAGAACAGGCTATTCTTTCATTTAAAAAAAAATTTTGGGGGGGGGCGCCTGGGTGGCTCAGTGGGTTAAAGCCTCTGCCTTCAGCTCAGGTCATGATCCCAGGGTCCTGGGATCGAGCCCCACATCAGGCTCTTGCTCAGCAGGGAGCCTGCTTCCCTTCCTGCCTCTCTGCCTACTTGTGATCTCTGTCTGTCAAATAAATAATAAATAAATAAATAAATAAATTTTTTTTTTCCTTTAGAAGAGAAACCAAGTATGTTTCAAAATGTTAAGTTTACTGAATAGTTGGAAGGAAATTAAAATGTAGATTTATTATCATCATCAAAATGATAATAAGTAGTTAACAGTAATGAACATACTTATACTTATTTCCAAAGCTTTTATGAGACTACACAATTGAGAACACATACTTATAAGCCCTTATGATTTCCTTAATGGCATAACTCTGAACAGACCCAGTGAAAAGAGCAAAAGATGACATTGTATAAATAGCAAAATGAATCCAACCTTTTATTTTTTTGTCTCCCCTGGCTTCTATAACTTAGCAACAACACTGTTAAATATTAAATCCTAATTCTCTGTAACACTATTATGAAATTTTCTATTTAACAGAATGGCTTCTAGTCTCCAGCTGATCTAATTGTTCTAAGAATTTAACAATTATGCAACTTTATTAACTACATTCTACCTGCTATCTGCTTTAAAGATATACAGATAAATGAGAGCCAGTCCCTGACCTCCAGGAGTTTATAATCTAGTAGAATGAGTAGATTAAAAAAAAAAAAAGTTTATTTATTTTAGAGGGTGGGGAGGGCAGAGAGAGTCCTAATCAGACTCCATACTGAGCACAGGTCCTGTCACAGGGCCTGATCTCATGACTCTGAGACCTGAGATCAAGATCTGAGCCAAAACCAAGAGTCAGATGCTCAACTGACGGTGCCCCCAGGTGCCTCGAGAGTAGAATTTTTTTTAATTTTATAAAACAAAGATGAATTAAATTCTATAAAACAAAGATGAATTAAATTAAATGCAATGTGTAAAGTAGTCCAGGTAAAAATGTAATATATTTGCCATAAAATATTTTTATTTATGCATCATAAATATATTTAATATATATGAAATCTTTCTGTTAATTTGGGGCTTCAACTCTAGAGGAGATCTTTGTATATCATAACTTCCAAATCAGACCAATATTATGGATATTAACTTTCTACGTATAACTTGCCTAAAATCAACTTATCCCATAAACAACATGGAGAACAACTTATGTTGATTTTTTTGGCTTCCAGAGAGAACTAAGAAAATGGAGGGGCAGCTGGGTGGTTCAGTGGGTTAAAGCCTCTGCCTTCGGCTCAGGTCATGATGCCAGGGTCCTGGGATCGAGCCCCATATCAGGCTCTCTGCTCAGCAGGGAGCGTGTTTCCTCCTCTCTCTCTCCTTGCCTGCCTCTCTGCCTACTTGTGATCTCTCTCTGTCAAGTAAATAAATAAAATCTTAAAAAAAAAATTTTAAAAGAAGGAACTAAGAAAATGGAATAAAATATAAATAAATAAATAAATATATTTATATAATAAAATATAATTAACAAACTCTGAACTTTAATATTTCAATATATTTCAAAGATATTTTCAAATGAAGTGGTTTGACATAAGAAGAACTATGCAAAATAGTATCATGACCAATAACTGTCATGTGCATAATAACCTGTCATTCTTTTGTTTTTTATAATCCAAAATGTGAATCAATTCCTACTATACTTCAGGTACTGTGCTATGGATTAGGGAAATAACCACAAGACAAAAACACATATTGCTCTTGCCTTCATGGAATGTATCATTCAAAGTTCAAAAGCTAAATGTTCAAAAATTTTACTCAATACTGATTGTGAAAAATAAGAACAATCTTTTAATCCCCGGTGTCTTTCCATAGCCCTTCTCAATTTCTTAGATACTCTTATAATTAACTTATTACATATTTTGCTGATTGCTTATCTGCCCCTGTTAAAATATCAGCTTCATGAGGGTATGGGTCTCTTTTATTAACTGGAGAAGCTCCTAGAACACCAAGCACCTAGAACAAATATATGTTAAATAAATGAATGGGCCTGACTTTGCTTAATAACAGTATTATATATAATAAAAACTAGAACTGAAATTCAGTAAACAGTAATTACCTTGATAGCCACAAAAGGATAAACCAACATGAAATAAGATGTTGATTAATTTTATGCCAGAACAAAAATAAAACACGTGGTTATGCTGTCTTTGTGTTAATTCATTCATCAAAAAGAAAAAAGTAACCTGTTTCACTTGAAGCAATTTTGATAGTTTAAGGAATACATTAAATTTCTGTGGCCCCACTGTTATTTTTAGATATTTTCATTTCATAATTCATTTCAGATTATTTTCACTGTTATTTCCTTTTTGAAGGGCTCATGCTTCCCCTTTGCATATGTATGTGGGTACTTAAACATATGCAAATATAAGATACTCAGTTAAATTTGTGTTAAAATACACATGCAGCAAGAATGTGGAGGGCAATAAAACATAAGTGTACATGTACAAGACAGAGTTTACTATGGAAAAATATACAAGAAATTTGCTCACTTGTAAGTGTGGTTAGATTTGGGAATTAAAAGTAAATTTAGAATGTTTAAATCCTCCTACTCTAATCCTGCCCTATGTAGATCACTTTCTAGAAGAATGTACCCTCTTCCCATCACCCAAGCCCTCATGCATTCTTTCATTCATTCACAGGACAGTTTATTCCATGCTGTTCTAAGACCTTGCTTGGAGTTACCTGAGAGTTCCTCGGACCACTGAAGGGGCAGGGTTATTATGCTCTGCAAAATGATTGGTTTGTTTCATTTTATGTATTTTTCAGTTGTTATTCAACATTATTGACAATTCATACCCTAATTAATTTTTAGGTATATTTATATATTTAGTCTGACATTTTCTGAGGAAATAAAAGTTCTTTCTTTTTAGTTTATTAGAACTGAAAGTATACAGTTTGGGCTTTTGTTTTTTAAAAATTGATCGGGTAGGACAAAATATCCTTTTATTTTGCTGACATATTTTTTTTAATGACAAAATTTCCAAAAACTTAGATGAATGAAATTTTTACAATTCACTGGATTTGCTCCATTTAGTTGGGAAGTTTAAAAATGCCTTCAATCTATCTGTACTTGTTAAAGAATAAATCAGATGTGCCATTTTTCTTCATTTGCGTGACGTTTCTAAGCTTTGCAATCATTTTATGTTCATTATAAAATGAAAAGGGGGGCGCCTGGGTGGCTCAGTGGGTTAAGCCTCTGCCTTCAGCTCAGGTCATGGTCCCAGGGTCTAGATGGAGCCCCGCATCGGGCTCTCTGCTTGGCAGGGAGCCTGCTTCCTCCTCTCTCTCTGCCTGCCTCTCTGCCTACTTGTGATTTCTCTCTGTCAAAGAAATAAAAAAAATTCAAAAAAAAAAATGAAAAGGAAGTGTTTTCATTCTTAAAATCCTTCATAGAATTACACATGAACAGCTATATCTTCATGATCATTTTAGGCCAGCTCCCCCATTTTATAGGTGAAGGAAGCAAGGCAAAGTAGTACTATATTAGAATGCACATATTTGAACATTTGATCTGTACTCTACTCATTCCAGAGTTCTATTTTATTGGAGAATAAATGAGCTTAAAATTGGAAAAACATAATCTCAAGAAATGTGAACAATACCAATGATATGACATTGAATCTTGATGATTTTTATATAAATATAAAAATTTATATAAGGTAGACTGACTTTTATATGTGCATTTGGACTAGGGCATCAACATTTCTGCAACATGTTATTCATGGTATTACATTTTCCACAAAGCTGTGAAACACTCTTTGCTCTTTCTTACAAATTTTGTAATTAAGAATTAACTAGCTTGGCTTTGCAGTTACCACTTTCTCACCAGAAAACAAACACAATTCTCAAATAAGGAAGATACAACAGACTCTTCTCTTACCATATATATATTTATTTATATTTATATTTATATTTATATTTATATTTATATTTATATTTTTTCCCCTAGAATGCATGGTGTGCCTCCACAACCTCCTGTGAGCTTTCCGGGGTTCAGAGCTTCTATGGGACACACTTTGCAGGAATGTTAGAATATGTAGTGTGATCTGTGTCTGGGGCCTAGAATTCTTCCAGAAGAGGCAAAGTTGGGGAAGTGGATGATGGATCATAAATTACAGACAACAGCTCAAATCAGAAAGAAATTAATCAAGCATATGGCAAGAGACTTAGCATACATCAAAGGCAGTCATTTGTATATTTTCTCCCCCTTAACAACAGACTCTACTTCAAACACAAACTTACACAGAAACTAGTATGTAAAAGAAAACGTCCCAGGATGAGCCTGGGGGCTTTGCAGACAAGTCTTGTTTACTTTTACCATTCTGCAGAGACTAAAAAGGAAGCCAGCTTCAGTGGTCTATGTCTAGAGTCTGGACCCATTTCTTGCCATTCTTGCGCACACATAGGTATCACCAGTTTACATGCATTCAGCCCCACTTGCCCTTTCCTTTGCTGGGAGTGCTGTTGCCAGGGACTTTGGTTTCTTGCTAAGGTTTCAGCTCCATGATACCTTCTCAGGAAATGTTTCCTACTAATTAGTCTCTTTTTATTGAGAGAAAATAAGGTACATAGAATTGGATTAATCTTAAATCTTTGGTTCCTAAAACATTCTCATTTTGGATCCACTCACTGTCCTTTCTTTTCTTTTCATAAAGATTATTTATTTATTTATTTATTTATTTGACAGAGAGAGACACAGTGATAGAGGGAACACAAGCAGGGGGAGTGGAAGAGGGAAGGGCAGGTTTCCCACTGAGCTGGGAGCCAATATGTGTCTCTATCCCAGAACTCTGCGATTATAACCTGAGTCAAAGGCAGACGCCTAACAACTGAGCCGCCCAGGCACCCCACCCCTTTATTTTCATTAGATATTTTAAATAATGTGCTGATTATCTGTCAACCCAACAGACAAAATAGAAGCCAAGACCTTGACAATAATCTACCATATATCACTCCACCCCACCCACCCTCCTGCTTCACTTAACCAGAACTCTGTGCTTTTCATTCCTTTGCTTTCATTTATATGTCATTTCATTGCATCTATATGTATTTATATAAAAAAGAATATATATATATATAATATATATATACATATATTATTTTAGGTGTTTTTAACTTTATTAAATAGATATCAGGTGGCATGTAATTTCTTAGCACTTACTGTCTTCATTCAACATTAGACTGTTGAGATCCATATCTACTCTTGCTCATCCTTTTTGGTTACTACTGAATGTCTGAGAAAAATTTCTGAGAAATTTTTTTTTCATCAACTTTCAACTTCCATCCCCTTTGGGAAAGCTCTCTGAGCATACTTCCATATCACGTATATACAGCCATGTTCTAACACTTTGCATACTGCTCTCAATTTTTTACTATACTTCTCTTCCCATGTAACCCACAACTAAACTAGAAACTTTTTGTCATAGGAACTATGTCTTATTTGGAAATGAATGACTAGTCCTCTTTCCTCTTATATCATGCTCACCAAACACCCTTCATTTGGCTAATTCCATTTGCCGGTTATTGCAAGCCACCCTGGATTTGATTAACTTGCAAGCACAAACAATGTCTTTGTTCTTGAGCTGTCCGTTAACAACTGAATTTAGAAATGAGGGACTCGGGGCGCCTGGGTGGCTCAGTGGGTTAAATCCTCTGCCTTTGGCTCAGGTCATGATCTCAGGGTCCTGGGATCGAGCCCCACATCGGGCTCTCTGCTCAGCAGGGAGCCTGCTTCTTCCTCTCTCTCTCTGCCTGCCTCTCTGACTGCTTGTAATCTCTATCAAATAAATAAATAAAATCTTTAAAAAAAAAAAAAAAGAAATGAGGGACTCAAAAGACGTGTGAAGTTTGATGAGTCTGCTTTAGGTGGCATGGCAACTAACTGAATTTTTCCTATAACACCCATTCTTTATCATGGCCCCTTTTTATTTCACACTTTTTCTATTTCACATCTTTGACTTAGAGATCAATTTAATTGTGAACCTTCAATTTGTTTCTTTCACTTTGTCTTTAATCTTTTAAATTTCCTACTACTTACAGTATATTTTCAGTTAATTGTATACTGGCTGCTAAAAATTAAAATGACTTAACCCTGAATACTCGTAAAGCAATAAACATAATCCCTAAGTGAAACTAGTTTAGTATCGATGTATGTATAATTTTCACATTTGTACCAAGGTATCAAAGATATCTTAATGTTTGGTACGTCACATGAAAAATACAGTATAACCTAGAGATCTGAAATCTGCATAACATGGAAGTGAAATGAGATTTCACTTAACCAACACCATCCTTTAACTGCATTTTTATTCATCTTTCACCATTAATTAATAGGGTTATGAGACAGCACATCCAACAAGGCCTGCATTTGAGTACTTTAATACAGCCATACAAGATGTAAGAATCTAGCACTGATGGTCGTTTATTCTATAAAATTTAACATACATGAGGAAAGAAATTTAAGTGAAAGACATTAAAAATATGCTAGGAAAATGAGTTACAAAACTATAGAAGTTAATACTAGACTGGATATGGGGGTGGAGGTAGAGTGAGAACCACCAAATACTGCTTGTTATTGACAAAGTACTGAACTTGGAGGTGAGTGAATCAAAATCATAATTTAAAAACCTCTAATTGGATGCATTCTAATGTTTCATTTCTTTTTTTTTAAACGTACTTTTTTTTTTAAGATTTTATTTATTTATTTGACAGACAGAGATCACAAGTAGGCAGAGAAGCAGGCAGAGAGAGAGGAGGAAGCAGGCTTCCCGCTGAGCAGAGAGCCCGATGAGGGGCTTGATCCCAGGACCCTGAGACCATGACCTGAGCCGAAGGCAGAGGCTTTAACCCACTTAGCCACCCATGTGTTCTTAATGTTTCATTTCTTAATATCATCAAGAAACCTGTTTTAACTTGAAATCTGCTTACAGGGCTTTTCAAAATTTCAGAATAAAGTGTCTACTAGGCATATGACTGTGAAGTGACTGCAAAAATTCCACCAGATAAAGAAAGATAGCCTTCTTACCCAGTTCCAACAAGTGCAGTCTAATATTGAAAGAGATTGCTTCACCCATGAAGGCTCATAGGATCTGTCTTATTCACTGTCTCCTCTATTTATTGGGCAATGATAGGGGTTTTCAGGTCATCATTAAGAACTTTAGCCTGATGTTACCCCATCTCATCATCAATAATTTTAATACCAGAAAACATCCTTTGCTCTGATGAGTAGTCTAACAGTCAAATATCCTAGCAACTACTTTTTCTTATATCCTCTACCAAGAGTACTTAAGAGAAAAGTCTAAGATAAACCATTAGAATTTCTTTTTTCTTAATGTAAGAATTGAATATGACTTAGCTACTTAAATTAATAGTAATGTCTTCACTGTATTTAGGAACATTCATTTGTCTTCTTTTTAACAAGAAACTAGAACAGAAATTCTGCAGTCACAGGACAAATGTGGAGTCAAGCCAAAGTGACACATTCATTTTTGTTCTTCCAAAGAACATCTTCAGTTGTGTGTACTTAAAAATGACAAAAGGCAAATAAATACATGAATATAAAAATTCATATAGCTGCTGTAGCATTTATATATATTATGGCCCAGCATTCAGATGAGTTTTCAGTAAATATTAACTATTATGTCTCACTCTATTGATAGCATTTCCAACAGATTTGAAATATAAGTCATAGATCTGAAAGGACTGTTGATTATTTTAAGTAATGCCAATGGTGGGGTATTCTATACTGAGAGCAATCTTTTACATCTTACAAATTATAAAGAAATATTTGGAACATAGCCCTCTTCAGAAACACATTATTAAAACAAAAAAAAGACATTTTTCCTCTCTAAGAGATGTCACAAATATGATTCTATTTCTACCGTATAGTCTTTTTCTCTCATAATCATTTAATGCGTAGACTATGTTTTTGATATAATGCATTAAAGATAAAATTGTCCTTATGAAACACTGGAATAAATGTCCTTCTTGAAAATAAAAAATTTAAAAGCAAAAACAAAAACAAAGAAATGCCACCATGTTTGTGTATTGGAAGAGCTTAAATTTCAGTGATTGCAATTTCAAAATGGTATTACAAATAAAAGGTAAATATATGAAACACCCCGCATAACATAGGGAATGGTGAGGACCAAGGAGAGGTGAAGAACAGATGCCCTGTCCAAACACATTAACATCAAAAAAGCTTTAGATATACAGACCAATGTAACTGAATAAAGAGTCTAGAAATGAGTTCCTACATATACACTCAACTAATATTTGACAAGGGAACCAAGGATACTCAATGGGGAAGAATAGTCTCTTCAATAAATGGTGTTTGGAACACTGGATAACCACATGGAGAAAAATTGGACCTCTTTTTTATACCACTCACACAAATAGCTCAAAATGGATTGACAACATACTGTAAAACTTCTAGAAGAAAACAAAGGAAAGATGTTCCTTGATGTTCATCTCGACAATGGTTTTGTTTTGTTTTTGATATGACACAAAAGCACAAGCAACGAAAGCAAAAACAAGTGAAATTACATCAAACTAAAAAGCTTATGCATAGTAACATACAATTTAAAAAACTGTAAATGAATATATATATAAAAATATATATATATTTTGCAAACAATATATCTGATGAGGTTAATATTCAAAATATATAAAGAACTCATACAACTCAATAACAAACAATCCAATGAAGAAATGAGCAAAGGAACATAATGGACATTTTTCCAAAGAAGACATCCAAATGGTCAACAGGTACACAAAAAGATGTTCAATCATTAACCACCAGGGAAATCAAAACCATAGTGAAATATCCCCTAATACCTGTTTGAATGGCTATCATCAAGACAAGAGATTGACAAGTGTTGGTGAGAATGCAGAGAAAAGGGAACACTTGAGTACTGTTGGTGGGAATGTAAATTAGAAGCCTCTATGGAAAACAGTATGGGGTTTATTCAATTCAGATTATAAATAGAACTCCTATGTGATCCAACAATCCTACTCCTGGGTATATAGCCAACGGAAATGAAAACAGGATATTGAAAAGGTATCTGTACTCTTATATTCATTAAAGACTTATTCACAATATTGAAGATATGAAAACAGCCTAAATGTTTGTCAGTAGATGAATGGATAAAAAAGACTGGCATATATATCCAAGAGAATATTATTCAGCCACGACAAAGAAGGAAATCCTGCCATTTGTGATAATATGATGGACCTTGAGGGCATTTTGCTAAGACAAGCCAGACAAAGACAAATGTTGTATGATCTCACTTATATGTGGAAACTAAAGAAGGCAAACTTGTAGAAACATTGAGTAAAATGGTTGTTTCCAGGGGCTGAGGTGTGGGGAGACTGGAGAGAGATTGATTAAGGGTACAAACTTGCAATTAGATAAATAAGTTCTGGAGATCTAATGGAGAGCACAAGATAGTGATTATAGTCAACAATAGTGTATTAAACCCAAAGTTGATAAGAGACTAGATCTTAGTTACTCTTACCACAAAGAAAGAAATAATAATTATATGACATGACTGAGGTATTAGCTAACACTACAGTGGTAATCATATTGTGATATGTAAATGTATCAAATCAACATCCTATACACCTTAAAAGCTCAATGTTATATGTCAATTATATGTCATTAAAAATAAAGTAAAATAGTTATATACATTGAAGTGGCTAAACTTCAATAAACATATGTGGTACATATTTTGACTTCAAAATTAGAAAAACTTAAATTCAAATTTTATTTGATAGCCATGAAATCTCTAGAAAAGTATCAAATATTTTTGAGTCTCAGATACTCGGTTTGTGAAGTAAGAAAAGTAATACTTCTCTCACAAGTAAATGAGAATAGATATAAAAAAATCCAGTACCATGTCTGACAAAAAATAGACCCTGTACATCTTTAAAATTCTTTCCCCATTCCCCCAATGATCTCAGTCTATCAATCAGGATAACTTTGGATCAATGCAATAAAAAAAATCTCCAGCAGCTTTTAAAATAGGGAACTTCAGGGTCGCCTGGGTGGCTCAGTGGGCTAAGCTTCTTCCTTCGACTCGGGTCATGATCCCAGGGTCCTGGGATCGAGCCCCACATCGGGCTCTCTGCTCAGCCGGGAGCCTGCTTCCCCCTCTCTCTGCCTGCCTCTCTGCCTACTTGTGATCTCTCTCTCTCTCTCTCTGTCAAATAAATAAATAAGATCTTTAAAAAAAAAAAAAAATAGGGAACTTCATCACTGCATATAAGAAGTACTCCAGGAATAAGGCAGACACATGGCTGGTTAATTTATGAGTTAAAGTTATATTGGTTTCAGGTTTCCTTCATTTTTCTGCTCTGCTATTCTCTACATCCAACAGAAAAAATAGACCCTTTTCCATTGGTCTCATCTTACAAGAGAAGAAATCTTTCCCAGAAGTCCAACAGCAGATTTATTTCACAACTCTTTTTTTTTTTTTTAAAGATTTTATTTATTTATTTGACGGAGAGAGAGATCACAAGCAGGCAGAGAGGCAGGCAGAGAGAGAGGAGGAAGCAGGCTCCCTGTGGAGCAGAGAGCCTGATGCGGGGCTCGATCCCAGGACCCTGAGATCATGACCTGAGCCGAAGGCAGCGGCTTAATCCACTGAGCCACCCAGGCGCCCCTATTTCACAACTCTTAAGCATAATTACAAAGTAATCTCCATGTTCTAATGGAGATCTGATCTTCATGCTCTAGTGGAGTCCCAGTGGACTATCATGATTTGTTTAGACTTAGGGGTGAGCTCTGGGGCACAGGTAGGATCACCTTCCCTGAGGGATAAATTTTTAAAAAAATTCCTCTTCTGTTAAGAAGGGAGAAAAGGTAATGGGTTTAGGTTGGCATATATATGGCAACCAATGCTTTACTCACATTGGATTTCATAAATACATTAATTTTTCCTTGAAATAGTTTTATGCTTAGCATAACTCTTCAAAAGCAGAAGAGGGGCATCTGGATGACTCAGTGGGTTAAGCTTCTGCCTTCAGCTCAGTTATGATCTCAGGGTCCTGGGATCGAGCCCCATATTGGGCTCTCTGCTCACCGGGGAGCCTGCTCTCCCGACCCCCGCCACACCTGTCTCTTTGCCTACTTTTGATCTCTTTCTGTCAAATAAATAAATAAACTCTTTAAAAAAAGAAAAAAAGAAGAGAAAAGAAAGCAGAAGAAGGATTCTTAGCTAACATTGCTTAGGTTTCCAATATGAGACATTGTACCATTAAGCTAAATGAATGGACTGGACTAGATTTAGTAGTTTTTTAAACTATACTACTTTAAAGAATCCCTTCTTGAAATGAAATTTTTGGGGCACCTAGGTGGCTCAGTGGGTTAAGCCTCTGCCTTTGGCTCAGATCATGATCCCAGCGTCCTGAGATCGAGTCCCACATGGGGCTCCCTGCTCAGCAGAGAGCCTGCTTCTCTCATTCCCTCTGCCTCTGCTCTGCCTACTTCTGCTCTCTTTCTATCTCTCTGTCAAATAAATAAAATCTTTAAAAAAATGAAATTTTCTAGAGAAATCCGTATGTATTTATGAGATAAAGCTAGATCTGCCCTTGTTGAAATGAATCAGGGCATGGTCTTATGTACCAGCTCGCTGTATGGCAACATGAGTCACTTATTCAGAACATTTCCTATGAAAACCAGTGTAGTAGATCTTTGGAGTCCCCTCTAGCCTTTCCATTTCTGTCTATGAAATTCTCATTATGTCATCCCGCAGCAATTCGCTAGCACTTTAGTTTACTCCAAGACATCTTGGCTAGGCTGCATATATTTACGGTGGGACAAGGGGACAATACAAAAATATCAAATTACCATATAACAATAGAAATAAGCTAGTTGTAAGAAAAATGCAAAAGCAAACCAAGTCCAAACAAATTCACTCATCGTTTACCCTGAAGCAACACTGGAAGCAGTGGTGAGAATTCTGATCCTCTAGAAAAACAGATGGCAAAGTTACCAAGACTTCAAAATTCACGGACTGCGGCAGGTCTCAAAGTAGGGAAGCTGATAATGCCTGCAGCTGCTAATCACAGGTCGGGTGTAGGTCCCCTATGAATAGCCTGAACCATGGAGGTTTTTAAACCATTTCTGTGTGAATTTTGCTTTTATATAAAACAAATAGGTAACTTTTTAAAAGAAAAGGCAATTGCTTTTAAACAGAAAATAGAGACATTCTTTATTTAAACCATATTAGGAAAACAGGGAAAAAGTACTGTCTTATGCAAAGTAAACTTGGAGAAAACCTATCCAACAAAAATTTCTCAAAAGATTGAAACATTGTCTACTTCGATGTCATAAATATGACAGTGGCCAGTGCAAGGCCTGGAAAATAAGAAAATAAGAAAACTCAGTAAATATTAATAGAATTTGTTACTGATTCTGAATCTCACAAACAATGGAACTTAGGATCAATTTGCTTAGCAGCAGGATGAAACTGAACATGCAGTTGCTTATTTGAAGTGAGGTCTAGAGAGATCATGGAAGTCGCTGTCCTATGAAGGAGAATCTGAAGTTGCCACTGGGGACTGAATCTCCAACTGTAATATCATAAAGCAAATCTTCTTACTTACTGATATATTTTAAAGCCTCTTCACAATGTGGATGAAGGTCAAAGCTTGGCATTCAATTGTAGTGCATAATATGCCAAGCACAACCCCTTATGGAGAAATCCTACACTCTCCATATGTAGAATATGTCTCCTCAATCTTTTCAGGGAGAGATCTTTGTTTAAGTCAATTAAACCTGAAAAGACTAATGGAATATTCTATCATAGGGAATTTAATCAATATCCCAATCTCTGCTTTATTAACCATCTCCACCCACCCCAACAACTCCAGCCCTTCAAAAGGTTATGAAAGACAACCAAAATATATCTTTTGTGACTGATGGGATAAATCATCCACTTAAATTTCTAGAAACACATGACTCCAATATGTGCTCCCCCAGCATGAGCGAGTGATGAAGGTGTTGTATCTAAAACCATTCTGATACTTGAAGATTCATGTGTTCAGGAAAAGCTCTAAAAATCTATACAGAGAATATTTAAATATTAGTTTAGAATTTTAGTTGATTGGGGAAAAGAGCATGTTATATCCTCAAATAAATTTCTATATTGAGTGGCTTTAAAATTTTGTCTTATGATCAAAGTAAAGTCACATCCAGTGTGTGAAGTATTCCCTAAGTAAAGCCAGATCCCAAAACATTTAATCAAAATCATTCCAATGCGCCTGTTCACTTCCTCAAATTCCTATCTCTATAGGTATGACTTTAGCCTTCTGTTGTTCAGTAGGTTCTGAAAAAGATAATTATTTGCCCATGGATATCTTGGCTAATATGCATTTAAAGGAAGAGTCTGTGCCATGGAGTAAGTCAAGACTATATTAAGAGAATATAAACAAATATTGATACTAAGTGAGATCATTGTAAAGGTACAAAGCCATTGAAAGCTTGACCTGCAAGCAAGGTGGGAGGATGTGTCTGAGGGACAGCACAGGGCATCTTGGGGTTTCCAGGAGAAAATGTATAATATCACATATGTCCAGCCATGTTAAAAGTACAAAAAATATTAAGTACAAATAGAATGAGCTCAACAAAATCATGGAAGATCTTTATGACTACTTCTTTCTCTTAAAAAATAGGTAGTATAATATATATTTTACCTTTTTCATAGGGACTTATGAAAAATTTGGAAGGATCAAGTGAGGTAATGGTGTGAAAATATTTTGTAAAGGATGGCTATGCCAGAAGTCCCCAAGACTGCCTCATATTTGGAGAGTCACTGCAGAGATGAATGGGAATCAGAATATAGTTGTACTCATTGCCAGAAGTGACTACAGAATCCATAGTAAGGATACATAGCTTTAAAAGACCCAAGTGGAGCCTAGAAGAATCAATGTGCAGTCTTCGTTATATTTTCTCCCTTCCGTGAAGGACAACATTCTCTTTCAAACAATAAACATTAAGGGGAATGTGTGCAATAGTTCTTCAAGAGACTTGGTGCCCAAAGTTGTTATTAAAGTTGGTCATATACCAGGTATCTTCTGCCAAGTGCTTATCAAAATTCCAGATTTACTGAAGGAAAGCAGGTATGCAGCATAAAACACATTGTTTGCACAACATAGGTATAGTAAACTACTCTTATCAGTTGGGGAATGGGGGGAACACTCCACAATCCAAGTCCTCAGACAGTAGTCAAGGACCAACCAATTTTCTATGAATAATAGTTTCAGGTCTGTAATGCTAACTCTTCTCTCTATATTAATAGTTACAAAATACCTTGTGTATATTAATATGCAACATAATTAAATAATATAAATAATAAGTAATAATTGGTAATATAAGTTAATAAAGGCTATGTAAAGAGATGTTATTAAATTATAAGAAAGTTTTAGTTTTAGTAAGGAGTAATGTGTAACAAACAAAGTCGCAAAGGGAAACAAATAGTTAAACATAACAGAAGCAAGAGAAAGATAAAATAAAATATTTTTTTCCTCAATGAAAAGGAAACAAGTTTTAGGTAATACAGGAAAAATGTTATTAAATAACTTTAATATTTCTGGCTTCCAAAAGCATGTAGTTACAAAATGTAGGTGAGTAATAAATTTTAGTGGTTAAGCCTCAAACGTAGCAAGATTATAAAATAAGTTTAAAATCCTATGATTCTATATAACATATATTGCACGTGTTTAATTGTTGACAAGTTACTCTTTACCCCCAATATATTTGGCACTGAGTCTACTCAATTCATAGCTAAGCAAAATGGAGAAAACTTGAAACATTTTCACCAAAGTGCCCCTAAAATGCTTACAAAATTCAGGCATAGGATCTAAAGGGAAAAGTTAAAAGTACTTGAGTTATTGAACCAGTAGTCAAATGAATGACTCAAAAATTCTCTTTAAGTATATCAAGGGCCCTTATATAGATTCTCTGCACCAAATAAAGCATCATAGGCTTAATCTAAAGCACGGAGGATGTAGGTTAGATGAAACTAAAAATTTATGGCCAGTGAGACAGGTTTGTATCACAGATTCTCCCCTGGAAACATTAAGACTAAAAGGCAAATGCAGTAAAGAGTTTAAAATCATAGACTTTCCATCCAAAATGCTTAGGTTTGAATCTAATTCCTATTAACTGTGTAGCCTTAGGAAAGTTATTTAACTTCTCTGTGCCTTAGTTTACTCATCTACAAGCATGGGCTAGTAATCATGCTGTTGTGAATAGAAAACACATGTTAAAGCCCTAGAATCATCCTTGCCATCTGAGTACTGGATGCATGTTTGCAAATACCTTCTATTGTGCGTTACATGGTGGAGGAATGGTGGAGCAATGTGGTTAGAAAGATGAATCACAAATGGTTCACATTCCTAAGGAAACTCATAAAGTAATGGAAAAGGTGGTCAGAGACATCTCTACATATCACATGGGAGGGAGCTCTGAGAGCTGGTACTGAGGGTTGCCCATGTGAAAGTGGACAGACACGGGCACCGTCATTCAGATGATGAATTAGATCATGCTGTTTCGTGTGCAGCGGTGTGGAATCATAAGTGTAAAAGTAGGTGGGAATTCAGAGCATGGAGAGCCAGTGTTGAAGCCTGCTTCACCCTCAGGTAACGTGTTTGTTTTCAGCATATTGAAACTTTCTATAGTTTACACCTGTTTTTATGAAACTCACTCAAATGTAGATAATGTATGTGTGTGTACACACTCTAGGACGGTATTTATTTGATCCTACCCAAAAGATATCCAGTAGACTTCTGATAATCATTGTAGGTGATAAAATTTTCTCCTTAAAATGCAGAAATTTCACCTTCTTACATTATTTGTCTGTCACAGAGAGAGCTGCTTATGATTTTGAAGGGGTGGGGGAGGGTGGGAGTTGGTAAAGAGTAGGGTATTTCTATAACAGATATTATTCAGTCTTATTTCCTAAGATTTTGTTGTAACTTAAGGTATCTTGCTACAGTAGACAGAATTGGTAATAGCAACTTTTAAAACCGTCATTAGTTCTGCAATATTAGCTGAAATGTAGTACACAGAATAGACATTGGGTTCAGTTGCTTGTAGTCTGTAAATTTAAAATAGCTTAATTTTGTACAGGTTACACACATGGCCATTTCTGTAAAATCCTTCAAGACTACACTTTTTTTTTGTTGTTCAAAAAAATTGGAACTTGTTTTCCTTTCTTGGGAGGGAACATTGATATTTAACAGTTTCTAGAGACTGTCATCTCACACATATAAAATGGATACGTGGCTATAAGACACCATATAGGAAATGAGTAGTTATGTATTTTATTTTATATGCCAATCTACTTTATTGTGACAAGATAAGAGGTTTGAATCACGACTTGTGAAAACCTGTAGTAAAATACCTTAAGCTGTTAACTGTTATTAAAATTAAAAAAAATGCAGAAATTTGTCTACTTCTTAACTTAAAATTAACTACTAGGGACAGGGGTCTCCTAGAAAATAGGTGTAATAAAAAACAAGACATGGAAAGTAAAATGTTAAAAGTTTTTGTTCTTGTTCTTTTTTCTAGTGCCCTTCCCATTTCAACCCTCAAAAATGAATAATGTCTATACCTAGGAAATTTTGACTATGTAGGCATATATAAAAATATCAGTATTCAATTAGCATTGCTTCATGTATGAACAATAGTAAGTAATATTACTAAAATCTTACTGACAAACTTTTCAGTGTTTGAAAATACAAGTGAAACAGTTTCCGAAACACACCAATGAGTCTGTAACTGAACTGAAGGTTATCATTCCCATATTAAGGTATAGCGAAAACTGGATCACCTTCAAACATGTTGGATAGAACCGAAACTAGTGAACCCTAATTTTTCACCCAAGAAAAAGCTATTTTCTAGGCATTCTACTGTGAAATTTGCTTACAGCAAGGAAAAAGAAAAGCAAAAATGATTTACCAACTGAATAAACCAAAGCAATTTTACTGTGTGTGAATTCTTAATGCTTAATAAAACAATGGACTACTTCTCTGCACTGGAGTAAAAGATGTTTTTGGTGTTTTGGGTTTTTTTTTGGTTTTGGGTTTTTTTTTTTTTTATACAATGCATCCCCACAAACAAAGGCAAAATATGGAAAGAAAAAAAGAAAGAAAATCTAATTATCACTCTCTACCCTCATATATCTTTTCTGTGCCTTGAGCAGTAGTTCATTTAAACAGTGGACGTTCATGGAGAATAGATATGCAAGGGATAACAAGAAATAAAACTCGACCTTTAGGGGATACATAGCACTTATGTGATGAATACTGAGAAAACTGTATAAACATTAAGATACAGAGATTCAGAATATATTCTGGCTGGTCCCTAGGACAAAATTTTTGACTAGGCTTATCCAGATGCTTATATTTTCCATAGTGCATCCATACCACAAAATGATAGTCAATGGTCTACATTCATCACCAACTTCAGCCCACAATAAAAATAATTGCGTGTCTTTGATTTTTTTTCTGCAGCAAAATCATACACAGTTTCTACAATCCAAATCTCTCTCTAAATATACAGAGATAGTTGAATGCATCAGTATAAAATGATAAAATGCTTAAAACACTAGTGTACATTAAAAACACGTCTTGATTTAAGTCTTACTAAACACTAACGTCTCATACTCATATTCTCCATAGATCTTTAGAGTAATGGTTTCCATATAGGGGGGCAGTTTAAAGCACTCCGGAGTGTGCACAAAGGGATTCACTGGGTTCAAGAAAAAAAAAATATATTAGGTCAATTTCTATTCATTCTTGTACTTTAGAAATAGGTAGAGGGGCGCCTGGGTGGCTCAGTGGGTTAAAGCCTCTGCCTTCGGCTCAGGTCATGATCCCAGGGTCCTGGGATCGAGCCCCACATCGGGCTCTCTGCTCCGCAGGGAGCCTGCTTCCTCTTCTCTCTCTGCCTGCCTCTCTGCCTAGTTGGATTTCTCTCTGTCGAATAAATAAAATATTAAAAAAAAAATCTTTAGAAAAAAAAAAAAGAAATAGGTAGAAATAAAAGTACGCTTTACTAATACATAATGTGTGGATTGATGTTGGGCCCTTACTCTGTGGGTGCAACATAGTCCCTTTCTACGCAGTTTGGATGAATCCCAGAGAAAAGCTGAAGCTGCAGAGGGGCAGGGGTGGCAAGGAAGCTTTGCCTCACCCTCACTTGACACATTTGCTTTCAACAGATTCCAGCTTGCTGCACTTTTACACGGATGGGTCTGCTTAAAGGCGTTTATGAATTATACTACCTAGTTTTAATTAGCACTCGAGAAAAGCACAATGACTTTCAAAAAAAGTTCTTCAGAACTATTGAGGAAAACGCTATTAAGGCAAGCACAGAAAAAATAGTAAGAAAATGAATGAGCTGGTACTACCCCTAATACATTCTTCACCACATTATGCAGTAGAAACCACGATGATCTAATCAAATCTACCAAGAAGTTGGCAAAAATTTCAACAATATCAAGCAAGCTATGCAATATGGATTTATGTCCACTACCCTTAAAGACAAAACTTGCCTCAGCGAGGTTTTGTTCTTGAAATTTTAAGCTAACAATAAAAGTGCACTTTAGGGTAATTTACAGATACATTTGTATTTATATATTTTAGCAATGGGAAGCCAATTTAAAATTAAGAGACATATGTTTGAGCAACTAGTCAAATGCTTTAGACTAACTTAGACATTTTATCTCTCTCTTTTTGTTTTAAGATTTCATTTATTTATTTATCAGAGAGAGAGGGTACAAGAAGGGGGAGCAGCAGGCCGAGGGAGAAGTAGGCTCCCCACTGAGCAAGGAGCCCGATGTGGGATTCTATTCCAGGACCCTGGGATCCTGACCTGAGCCAAAGGCAGCCGCTTAACTGACTGAGACACCCAGGCATCCCTAAGTTAGACATTTTAACAATGTTAAATAATAAAGTTTTTTCCCACATTGCCTAAAATAACGGCATACATAAATATTTGCTTAGATTGGTCAATTCTATCACAACGAAGGATGTAATTCAAATACACATTGGCAAATTTTATAAAAAATTGAGTATTGAGAATTTGAAATAATACAGTATATTAATTTTCCTTACATAATAGAAATAGAATATTCTATTATAGAAATAGAATAGAATTTTCTATTTGAGCCACTCAGGTACCCCAAGAGTCTTATACTTTCAAAGCTGGCAAACTAAATTAAGTTGTTATTGTATTGTGTTTAGACAAATGTCACTTTTACTAGTTTCCAACCCTGTACTTTTGTTTACAGAAGAAGGGACTTAAGGGCTCATGGGTGGCTCAGATGGTTAGGTGACTGACTCCTGATTTCAATTTAGGTCATCATCTTAGGGTCATGAGATAGAGCTCCTCGTTGGCTTCTGTGCTGGGTGTGGAGCCTGCTTGAGAGTCTCTTTCTCCCTCTCCCCCTGCCCTTCCCTAAGTCAATCAGAGAAAGACAACTATCATATGATCTCCCTGATATGAGGAAATGGAGATGCAACATGGGGGATTTTGGGGGTAGGGAAAGAACAAATGAAACAAGATGGGACTGGGAGGGAGACAAACCATAAGAGACTCTTAATCTCACAAAATAAACTGAGGGTTGCAGAGGGGAGGGGAGGAGGGAGAGGGTGGTTGGTTTATGGACATTGGGGAAGGTATGTGCTATGGAATGTGTAAGTCTGACAATTTGCAGACCTGTACCCCTGGGACTAATAATACATTATATTTTAATTAAAAAAATTTAAAAAATTTAAAAAAGAGAATATTTATTTGTATAACAAGGACAACCAGTATTTATCAAGTGATGGTTTTAAACATTGTTCTTAAAAAAAAGTGTTCTGGGCCATCAAGAACATTGATCAACTGTGATAAATGCTTTGAAGAAGGTAAAATTAGTTTCATGACACACTGTATTTAGTATAGAAGGCTACATCCTTTGAATATCAAAGTTAAGGATGAGAAAATAAATGGGGCATTAAGTCAAAGTATGTCACAATGGTTATATATTTGGGCATCTTGGAAATTATTTTCACTTATTCTCCAATATATTTTATATATTACTTCATTATCAATTCATTTATTTCATTTATTCAATTGGAAAATTATGAGAATGTTAATCACATGAGGCCTTCAAAAATGTTCTCCTCAAATGAAATATGACTTCCATTGACTTCTCAAATGCCAACGATACATTTACATGTGATTTTTAAAGCAGAATTACCAATGGTGTTTGATTTGATCCAAATAAAATTTGTTATTGCCTGCTAGGTATTCCTCATTTGAACAGTGGGAACCTGCAGCTTAGTGAATCTGGACAAATATTAAAAAGTTAATCATGGATAACTCAGCAGTTAAAATTATACATGGTCATTTTTGTCTGACAATTTATGTGCCAACAATTATTTCAAATGTGTCCCAGAACTACCATCTTCAAGGAAACATGTTTTATTTTCAATCTTGCTCCACATTCCTGAACGTAGCTTTTTTTTTTTTTCCCAAAGATTTTATTTATTCATTAGACAGACAGAGATCACAAGCAGGCAGAGAGGCACACAGAGAAAGAGGAGGAAGCAGAGAGCCCGATGCTATGCGGGACTCTATCCCAGGACCCTGAGATCATGACCTGAGCTGAAGGCAGAGGCTTTAAACCACTGAGCCACCCAGGTGCCCCTGAACATAGCTTTATTAAGTCAAAAGTGATGGCAGAAAATAGCAATTTATCAATTCCTGAATTAGGCTCCTGTTTACAGATTGTTCCTAACATAAATAATTTAAACCAGGTTTTGAGTTCTTTCAAATATTGTTGCTTGCTGGACAAATAACAGTATTTTTGAATTTTTGACAAATTCAAAAGAGACCAAGATTGTCAATATTTCTTGTGGGTAGTGATTTCTGAAAGCAAGTAATGGGGTTTAATACTGGCAAACATTGTCCTTATTTATATAATGGGATAGAGACCTCAGATAAATAAGTTTTCTAAATTTTCTGATATAAATATGCAAGCACATATGATAGTTCATTCAAAAGCTGGAGATAAATGTATTAACCAAATCTTACTTGGAAAAAAATCCTTTCAAGAAATAAATTATTTCTCTATGTGATTACAAATAGTCTCAATTAGCAGGGCTTTAAACAATTAAAAATATCCATATGGGTGTTTTTGCAAAGATAATGGGTATAAAAAAAGCATATTTCCTCTTCCTTTTTCAATGTCATATTATATTTAAATTCAAAGTAATCACAATTAAGTCTTGTCTAAACATTTTATTTTGTTAAGTTATTCAGAGACAGTCTTTTAAATTAGGAATGTCTTTTCCCTCACAGTAGGTTTATTCATATCCAACATTTAATTTCACACTTAGAATAATCTAAACTTAAAAGATGTCTAAATAAAATCTTTAAAAACAACAGAGGTCATATCTGTCCTTTCTTCATTGTTAAATCCCTAATAACTATTACAGTGTTTGGCAGGTAGTTGGCATTCAAGCATTTGTGGAGCACATAAAATATATCATTCCTTTTTTTTTTAAGATTTTGTTTATTGGGGTGCCTGGGTGGCTCATTCATTAAGCGTTTGCCTTTAGCTCAGGTCATGATCCTAGGGTCCTGGGATCGAGCCCCACATGGGGATCCCTGCTCAGTGGGAAGCTTGCTTCTCCCTTTCCCATTCCCCTGCTTGTGTTTCCTCTCTAGCTGTGTTTCTCTCTGTAAAATAAATAAAGAAAATATTTAAAAGAAAAGATATTTATTTATCTATTTGAGAGAGTGGTGGTAGGAAGAAAGGGCAGAAGGAGAGAGAGAATCTCAAATGGACTCCAGGCTGAATGTGGAGCTCGATCAACGTGGGGCTTGATCTCAGCACCCTGAGATCACGACCTGAGCTAAAATCAAGAGCTGGATGCTCAACTGGCTGAGCCGCCCAGGTGTCCCATAAAATACACTATTCTTATAAAAAATCCAACAGCTACATGATCTTAGACATCTCACGCTTTTTCTTATCCACCTGTCCTTAGAATTGTAAAATGGTTAAAACCCTTCAGTGGGAGTATTTTATAGTTATAACTCGGATTCATATATGTGAAACACTGTGAGAACCTAAAAGGAATGGAGCAGGTAACATTATTCTTATCTATGATGCCATTTTGAATATGTTTTTCATTATTTGCTTTGTATTTATATTTCTTCTCTGGCTTTGACTTTCTCTTTTCCTCTAGAATTTTTAGATGTATCTCTAAATCCACTTAAAAAAATTGGACTTTAAGCTGAGAAAAAATGCTGTTCAAAAAAATTCTGACTGAATAAATAGATTAGTCCTAGGGCTTTCTTTAGCTTTGCTTACAGATATACACACACATGTTAAAGCACGACAGTTTTACATAATGGCTTGAGAGGTAATCATATACCACTAGTTGAGAAAGATTTGTAACAAACAAAAGTAAAACTTACTGTCTAATATAATTTTGAAGAAATAAAAGATGGCTATGCTTCTACAGAAGTTATTGGATGGCAGCAAAGGGGATTAAAAATGTTTTTCTAGCCACCTCTAAGCTAGTTTCACGTTGATAATATTTAGTTTTGTTCTATTTTCACTTTTAATGACATGTGAAGTCTTGACTAGCATAAAAATTATACTTAATGTGCTTTTTTTCTTACCCACTAACAAAAGGCTATTTGTTCTGTTTAATATTGCAAATGAACATTCCCACTCCATAATCCAATAGCGTATTTCACTGATACTTGATAAATGCAGTACATGTAAAAACCTAAGCAGGTTTGACAGCATTTCTAAGGAAACATGTAAATGTCTTCATAATAATATTTAAATTAACAATGAAGCCTCCATAAATGAAGAAAATGAGATTCAAAAGCCCTGCATGAATTATCAACTTTCCAGAGAGCAAGAGTCTGAAGTGGGATTTGAATCCAGGGTATCATAATTGCCAATGCCTTGTTTATTCAAATGATACCACCTCACACATAGTGTTTTATTTTGTCAAAGAAAACCCTTAAGAGAACCCCTGGCTATTTCAAATCCTGTCTTAGTCTGACACATGAAAACACTATACACTAATGTATGGGTTACTAAACGAATGGACATATGCAAAATAATGCTTATATATAAAATACTCTATTGAAAAATCATACCAAAAACAAAGAAGTTTTCAAAAGTAAGTTGATTCTTCTGAAAAATGAACAGTTTGATCGCTTAAATCATTAGCAATACCACTTTCTATTTGAATACACTTACATAGGACTACATTAATTTTTTTTATCATTTATCTTCCTAAGCATTTAAATATATTGCTCATTTAAAAATAATAACAAATGAATCAATTCATTTTTCAAGTGATTAAATGATATGCCACATGCCCCAAATCTAACAAGTATCAGAGCGTGTCTCTTAATCATTTTATTTCTCTCCATTGAATTAGTGGTTCTTAACCTAGGAATCTGAGAATCCCTGAAATAGTATATACATCTGCATCTGTGTACTTTTGAAAGATAAGCTCTAGGGCGCCTGGGTGGCTCAGTGGGTTAAAGCCTCTGCCTTCGGCTCAGGTCATGATCCCAGGGTTCTGGGATGGAGCCCCACATCGGGCTCTCTGCTCAGCGGAGAGCCTGCTTCCTCCTCTCTCTGCCTGCCTCTCTGCCTACTTGTGATCTCTGTCTATCAGATAAAAAAAAAAAAAAAAAGATAAGCTCTAGAACTTTCCTAAAAATCCCAATAGATTCAATAACTCAAATCTTTAAGAACCACAAAAACTCTTTGATTTAAAAAAAAAAGTCTAACAGTTTTACACATTTTCAATTGTTGTTGTTTGTTTAGATTGTTACATTTACAAAAATGAATCATATGTGACTACAGGAGTTCTTCAGTGTTCCAGATAGACACTGAATTTCAAATGCAATTATTGGAGTGTCAAAACTAAATAGAGCACTAATTAATCATGTGTATTCAATGCTTGAAATTATTCAAATAATGGGTACCCCATATACCTTTCATAATGTGAATTTATTCTTAAGATTCTCTAGCAAAGCCATCTTAGGCATGCTGGGGACAGGTGAAGGGCACTGCCCTGGGTACTGAAATGATGGTGTTCTTAGGCAATTCTACTCTGAATCCAATGAAGTGCAGTCAGTATTCCCCTCATTGAGAGTGGGCTCTGTGTTTTCATTTCCAGCCCATTCCCTCCTAGGAGTATCAAGCCGAAGTTCTTCCCAAAGCCTCTGCTGAATGCCATGCCAACTCCCAAGGAAGAATATTTTGTTTGCAAAAATACCAATGCCCCAGACAAATTAAATCAGAATCCTCCCCCCTCTCTCTTTCCCCCTATTTCATCCCCTCCCCAAAAAAAGCTTCATCAAAATTTGTACAACTCTTGCCTAAATTATTTTAATGGGAAGCCAAGATTAACAAACATTTTCAAAGACTTTTTCTGCTCAGTAAAGCCATCATAGGTAGGTAAAATCCTATGGGACATCACTAACACACATAGAGAACTGGTTGAGTATCCTTCCCAAATAGTAATTTTAAAGAGTTTCTTTTTTCCCATCACTGTTCTGGGTGTCAGCAGTCCGCTAATGCAACTAACAGTGGCCTCATTCTATCAGGGTATCTGTAAAGCTCTCACTCGTTCCTATGGTTGCTAGGCCTGTGTGGACTATGATTAGGCATTTAAGAAATATATATATATATAATTTTAAGATCTTTGTGAATGAGAACATCATTTTGACTTTAGCATATTCAGCTTTTATAAAGGATTTAGAAACACTTTTCTGTACAAAAATGCAGACTCAGTTTTATGTTGGGCCACTTGTTTAAAAAAGTTGATTATTATATAAAACATCTGATCTATTGCAAATTTGTTCTACCTTATCTGTTTTTTTTTTGTTTTTTTTTTTTTTTTGGTCAGAGTGACCTAAGCCTCTTGTTTTCCAAGGTAAAATAGCTATGCTAATTTGTTAGCCCTTTTGTTGTCTGGTTATCAAAAGACATGAATGACACTTAGGATTTGAGAGCATGCAAATTATTTCTTAATCTTTATATATTGCCTGAATTGCCAATTAGTCTAAGAAATGAAAAGGGAGGAAAAGCATTATTCCTAACAAATTAGCATAGATGATAAACACTTTTTCAACTACAATTTTCTTTAGTTTTCTTCTTTTCTTTTTTTTTCATTTACAGTGGTTATCACTCATGTTGTCCACTATAGAAATAAGTTATCCCTAGGGCATTTCCTTTATCTATCCTAGTTTTAGCCGTATCACTCACTGTAACAGCTGAGATTAATGCAGCTTTTCAACCCATCTCTAAGCAAGAATATTCAGATGCTTTAGCAGCTGCCCAGCTTCTTAAGAACTCACTAATCCTTTAATCTCCAGACACTTTTTTTTTCATAAAAGATTCACAAGCAAAACAAATGCAATATGGATCAAAAAATTTAATCAGAATGCTTAAACTGCAATTACATTCATCAGGGTGTTCTGTTAGGCTGGGTATTAAATCTGGGCTTTATTCAATATCCTCCTTTTATTATAAAGCAATATTTTTCCACTCTGTAAACCATCTGATCCCTAGGCTAATGTCCTCTCTGCTAAATATTAAAAAGAGAGTACTATGAAAAATGAGCTGGAGAAATATTTCACTTATTTCAATGGAAAAAGTTCAAATTGGACACTTTCTGAAATCTTGTCTTATAAAATGACCAGATAATTTGACCACCTGGAATTCTAAAGTTACGCTCTCAAACAGTAGCCACAGAATCATTATCCTACTTTAAATGTCAAAGGTATATCTTCCTACACACCTCATCAATTGAGTCGACAATTTGAACTTGGAAATCATAGTCTCTTGTTCCAAATCCAGTAGTTGCGACATTTAAAGGGAATGCTGGTTTCTTCATGTGAGCGGAATGGCCCCATGATTTAAAATAAATAAATAAATAAATAAAGTCTATCTTGGTTATAGTTCTCCAGTTTTCTTTTTCACATCTAATAGCATTCAACTGTGACAATAGCTTTGAAATAAAGAGCTGTCCAGCACAGCATGATTTGAAACAGCTGGCTGCTTCTTTTAAATCTATACCCTAGCTGTAACACGGTGGCTGGAGTTTTGTAAGACATACGGAAGTGAAGTGAAGCAGGGAGTTCAGGGATTTCCCCGACAAACCCATCCTTGGAGCAGGGGAACCTTACTCAAAGATGCAGGTGCACCAAGGCCTTAAGATTCACTTCATATCTAGTAGATTGTAAAATTTGTAAATGGCCCAGTTATGCACAGAGCCAGATTGCCCTATTTTTCCTCTAAAAATGAGCTTCTGCAAATGAAAAAAAAAAAATTAACTTTTTCATTTCTCATTTTTCCACTTAGGTGAAAACAGAAGCAACTGATTGATGCATTATTATCTTTTAATCAGTAGTTGTGATGATTGCAATAATGTTAAAATCTATTATACATAATTCCTTCAGTTGCCACTTCCTACACTCCATCCAAACTGACCCCACACGAAGACACTGCAAGGACCTGCAAGGACACTGAAAATTTCATGTGGCTCAATGCACAACCATCTGTGTATTTGCTAAAGTCTGGGAAACTGCCACAGACAGAAATACCGTAGTACAGTTGCTGCTGTTCCTGGCAGTGGTAGCTTTCAGTTTTTTAAGCTTCCTATGTGTCAAGCTCAATGTACATTATTTTATTTTGTCTTCATAATAGCATTATGATATTTTCCAGTGTACATTATAAGCTTGTCCTACTAGACCCTTTGTCTATGCTACATGTGGTTATTACAATTACTCGTGGTAGAGATGAGGAAACTAAGAACTAGAGAAGTTGTATGCCTCGAGTAAGGTCATATGGCCAGTAAGAGGGTGGAGGTGGGCTTCAAATGCAGGCTGCACAACCTAAGAGCCCTTGCTCTTATTCTCCAGACTCATGCTGTCTTCCAACATCAGCCTGTACTCTAGATTTAATTCTTCATCTGGTTGCAAGATATCTTGAAACCTAGAGTTTGAAATGTTTTCTCCCTAATATTAGACTCAACAGATAAACCATCTAGAAACCCTGATGCTGGATAAAGTGGATCTATTTCTGTGTCAAAGGTGTACCCTCTTGTGTCATGTACAGGAGAGCTATGGACAAGCACTGTGCAGCCTAGTCAGCACAGGAAGAAACAGGACCAAAAAGTTTGCAAACAGGATGGTATGACAAGAAGTTCTCTTATACGGTGATTGAAATTGAACCTTGAATCATGACTTGGCCCTTACACTAACCTCAGGAAGTAAGATGCCACAAGTCCAGTGCTTCCTTGCTTTGTGGGTTTCTCAAGTCTGAAGGCTGCACTGACCACCTGCCTCATTAAGAACTGGAGAAAATGTAGGGAGCAGTATCTGTTAATTTGTATCCTTGTATACTATTGTTTTGCTTCTAGGTTGGTTCAGCGGTAAACTGAAGGAAGGACAATCAGGAACCTGGTCAAAGTTTTTAGTCTTGTAATACTATGAAATGCATTGGTCTTTATGGCCAGTCTTGGTACATAAACACATGCCAGGAGGAACCTAGTGGGTTAGGGTTAGGCTCCTGGAAGTTACCCAGAGAATGCAGTATATTCTCTGAACCCTTCCTAGAGATTCCAAACCTGAAGGGCAGCCAGCAGTAACACATAAGTAACAAACACAAACGCATCATGGTAAATCAGCAGTTTATCAGGGGGCATGATACCAGCAGATGTTTAGCTGAGCTTGACATCTGTCATACGTTAGTCCTTATGGGACCTAAATTTTCCACTAAATAAGTGATTGGTATGACATTGAGCAAATCACATATAAAATGATTTTTCTCGGGGCAATGGGGTGGATCCGTTGGTTAAGCTCCTGACTCTTGATTTTGGCTCAGGTCATGATCTCAGGATGGTGATATCTTGAGCCCCTCCATGGGCTCCATGCTGGGAGTGGAGCCTGCTTAAGATTTTCTGTCTCCCTCTCCCTCTGCACCTCTCCACCGCTCACATGCTCTCTCTGTCTCTAAAAAAAATTAATAAACAATTAAATAAAAGTAAATAAATAAAAAAAATGATTTTTCCCACAGGTAATGGCTCATGTTTTCTGCATAATCCAATAATTCTCACATTAATCTATTTCTAAATATCCTTGCTAATTCTTAGACTATAGAAAAATGTGATTAATGGTACATAAACCAAAAGTAGAGTTTTCTCTTTTTCTGTAAAGCATATATTTTCCCTATAAATATCAGTATGGAAAAAACAGTGCGTGCATATTATTTATCAACCAATCCAGGACAATTTTGAGAGCAAAAGTACATATTAATGACTAACATTGAAAAAAGGGGGTATTCTGAGTAAACTGAAACATAAGGTCACCACATTTATAAAGTACTACAGAAGAATTTGTGCTATTATTGTATATAATTCAAAGTTTGTAATATAATTTCTACTTCTTCATTACAATAGATTAAAGCAATTTTAATAAAACAATGCAAGTATTGAATTATTATAGTAATAACACAGAATAACTATTTTTTCTATCCAATGTTCAATTATCAAAATGGACATATATCTTGAACAAGATTCCTTTAAAATAGGCATATGGTTCTAGCTCTTAGATTTTCTAAGCATGTCTTTATAGACATATTTAAAGTTACTTATTATTGTTTTAAGAGTATGCAGTAACTTAATCGTTATTTTTATGTTCTTTTAAAGATTTTTACTTTTTATTCTCAATATGCTAAGTTATTGAGATCTTACTTATAAAGATAAAAGCATACGTAGCCTCCAAATGACATTTTTATTAAGGTCATTTTCTACACTGGCATTCCAAAGAGTATAAGCAAAAATATAATATCTTATGGCATAGCAAAATATAAATATAAAGAAGGTGGAAAAATAGCATGTTCTGTGCACAAATAGCATATATTGGTTTTACTAATGACTGCAAGACAAAGCCATAAAATATTCTAATAAAAGTTTCTCCATGGATCTCAGCTTATTCATTACCCTCTTGTTATGTTGTTCAATAATATATCCAGGGTTGACCAAATTCTCTCAAGGGTGTTGCCTGCAACCGTGACATTTATGCTAACATTTCTATCTTCCACCTAAGCTCTAAGCTTCCATCACAGTTCTCCTAAAATTAGGTATTTGTTCACTGATAGTCAGCCGTTTTTAATTACCTTCCCTTCCCATTTAAGCTACAATGATAAGCAGCAACTTGTCATATTAATAATTATCCTCTGGGGATTCTAGAATGGTTTGTCTAACTCTGTGCTGAAATTTTGTTGTATGTTTAGGCTGAGTTTTGAGTTCTTCCACTGCGAGTTTATGTTCCCTTATTCTCTAAGCAGTAATCAAAAAATTTATTCACCTGACATATGGTATTTATTTATTCAAAAAAGGTGAGAAATTGCTCCAAAGATTACAGAGAACACTAACATGAATAAAGTTTATTCCTACTCTCAATAAGCAATAATCAAGCAGAGAAGAAAGATAATTACAGACAACCTCAAGTGTTAAATAATATTTGAAAGAACAGGTACAGCTTTCTATAGGCATTTAGAAAACAGGAAGGGTTTCTGGTTGGGGCAAACAAAGAAGATTTATCAATAAGCCAATAATTGGCAGAAATGGAGGAAAAGATCATTTTGGATACTAGCGTTGTCATGGATGAAAAGTAGAAAGAATAAAATGTTTGAAGATGGCATTAATTCATATGGCTGAAAAATATAAATTTGTATATATATTAATTCACATTAATTAATGAATGGGCCAGTTCATGGTTTACTAATCAAGAGTTCAACATTCTCTCCAGACAGGGAGGGCAACACTAGCTAAACTCATGTTCTTTTGTCTTCAAATTGCAGCATATCTAAAACTAAGTGATAATAGCAATTATATTAGGATTCTGAAGAGTGTAGATTCTGATGTGTTCACAATTATGTGTTTTAGACTTAAGGAAAGATACTGGGAACTTGCCATCTGACTCAAATGTTGTTTTGACCCTGCTCTGCCTTATAGTCAATACAATTACAGAACTGCAGCTAATCTTAAATTATTCAGAGACTCGTTCAAAATAATTCATTTCAAAATTAATCAGCCTGCACTAAAACTGTTAACAGATAAAATGACATACACCAAACTTTGAATAAAAATTGATAAAGATACACAAAATTCATTCTGAGAAAATGGGACTCAAGAAGAAATTAAAACTGTAGAAGAAAATTCACAAATGAGAACACCCATCTGATAACATGAAGTAATGAAGCAAACCATGATTTCAAGATCTACAAAGAAAATAATTTATCCAAGGAAATAAATTCGGTAGGAAAAAAAGGCGAAATAGAAAAACTATATGTCAAAAATATGTTCAGAAATTAAATTGCCTTAATACAGTTCAATCCAGAAAATAATTTTAAAATCTACATTAGGTCAAACGAGCAAAAGCAAAGTATCTACTGAGTCAGAGTCATATGATCCAATTATTCTGAATCCATTATAGTTTTCATCTTCGTTAAACTGGAAGTCCTTGCTTCTTTTTCATGTTCGTATTTCATGTTTGTATAAGAATTACAACAAATTTTAAAGTATGTTAAATAGGAAATACGTGATGAAGAAATGGTTATGGTAAAACCGAGTCTTGTGCATAATCATCCAATGGTCATATTTATCAGAATCACATGTATTTCATGAGTACTAAAGAGTACATAAAATGGTCCTCACCTTCAAGATGCTTTTGAACTCATTGTGATGAGAGAGTATGTGAAAAAGCAAACAAGAGATACATGCATTAAATGATTAGAATACAGCAATTTCAAAATCAATTCTTGAGAATAGTTTCTCAACAGATGTTTTGGTCATTATTCTTGTTCTTTTTGTTTTCATCAAAAGCAAAAGAGATATGACCAGAGGCAAAGAGTCATTCTACATTTTATTGTTATGTAACACACTGAATAATATCTTACCTTGTTAGGTGATTTTATTAAGCCTGAAAGAATCTGTGTTGATATTCTCTGTTCTAGTCATACATTGTGAAATAGTAACAGAAAACAATTAAAATATTAATAAGCCTCAGCATACATTATATTATTGCTTTCTTTATCTATTACTTTCACTCAGTGTCCACTCTATGCTTGCCCTTTGGTCTAGGCCCTCATCATTCTACGTCAGTCTCTTTTGAGCCTTCAATACCTCCAATATCTTACATTTTAATTTACCGATTACTAGCAAATTAATCATCCAAATCCATTATCTTCCATATGTCACCCCTGCTCAAGCTATGGAAAAACTCTCTGACTTCACTAAAGGAACAGGAAGTGAGGGATATATTTAAACTTTCTCTTCAGGACTCAGGGAGAGTATTATACATTTTCATATAGAAAAGATAATAGATATTATCCTGAATCTATATCAAACTATCCTTAAACTGGAAAACACAACCCTACATAAAATCTTTGACATTGAATTTGAAGACCAGTTTCAGTAACAATGATCTTTGCCCACTGGAGTGCATAGTGTAATAGTCAACCCTCTGTCATCGCCATTACTTGGCGTTCTATCTCCTCTTCAGTGCACAAAACTTTATTTTATTTTCTGACAGCTACATTTATTTAACTAACTTAAGTAAATGAAACAACAACAACAACGTTTCACTCTTTCTCCTTTCGGATTCCACCATTTTCTGCACACCATGAAGCTTTCCTTAGCTCAACACTATTTAAAGAGAAAGTGAATTGCATGATTCCTTCTCTGGGGATGCTATTGGTAGCTAGAATTTAGATATCTGCTTCAAAAAATAAAAATAAATATATAAATAATAGGGAGACCAATATCTCTTGCCATTACCAGCCTACTGTCCTGACTTCCTCAATTCTTTATGTAACTGCTGGTGCTGGTGTTGGCCATATAGTCTCATCACCACAGCTGACGATTGGGTCTAGTACGATTCGTTTGTGCTTTCCTTCCACTGTCATCCTTTTCTCTGCTTGAAAAGACAGGTTTTATTTCTGAGGATGATATAAAGGATAGTGTTAAGCAGGCCAGCCTCTGAGACTCCACAAAGCTTCTGAATGCATATGATATGGGGCTGCAAAAGCAAACTAGGTCCTCAGGTAATTGTGTGAAAGAAAGGGAACTACCACAGATCCTGCTCTTTTCTTCCCCCCCCCATCCAGTTACCTACACTCTAGTCATTCAGTTAACAGATTCAAAGTGGGAAGTTTACATTGCATTTGTTTTCATGGGGAGTCTATTCTCTTTCCATTTTAGGTTAAGGCTTTTATTCTAAGGTAACAACCTCAGTCAGTCATCATTCCAGAAAACCCCTTAGATCTACTTGTAAGACTTAGATTAAAAATGATATGAGGAATTTGAGAAGCAGGGTAGGGGGGTCGTGGAGGGTAGGGAGGGAAAAAATGAAACAAGATGGGATCAGGAGGGAGACAAACCATAAGAGACTCTTAATCTCATGAAACAAACTGAGGGTTGCTTGGGGCTGGGAGGGGAAGGATAGGTGGTTGGGCTATGGACATTGGGGAGGGTATTTGCTATGGTGAGTGCAGTGAATTTTGTAAGACTGATGATTCACAGACCTGTACCCCTCAAGCAAATAATACATTATATGTTAATTTAAAAATAAATAAATAAAAATTTAACTTAATTTAATTAAAAAAAAAAAAGCCAACTCTCATGGCTGTCCATAACCTACTGGTGACCTTAGCAGATTCAGATCACTACTCCTGTTAGGCAAACTCATTAGTTCTTGATTACCCAGGTCTAGAGGTCATTCGCTTCTTTCTTATGAAAACAAAAACAAACAAACAAAAACTAAAACAGACTTCTCCCTTACAGGGAAGCAACAGCCAGAACTTCTGCCTTTATGCAAAATTAGTCATTGACTCAGGAGAAGCCCTTCAGATCATTCCCCTTACCCCGTCCCCAATCACAATTAAAAACTCCCCTGTAACTATCAGAAATATGTTCTTTTTTTCTATTTAGAACTTTACACTGTCTGTGCTGAATGATAGTCAATAATCCTGTTATTTTTACTTTATCTCAATTGGTCAACATGCCATAAAGAAGGACAGCACTCAATTATACATAATCCATTAGTTACAATGACTCAAAAAAGAGTCATTTTCCTCTATGAGTTTTGTTGTGTGTGTTTGAGAAGGAGGCTTTGGTTCATTGTTTAATAGACATTTTCTTATTCTTAACAATATACCACTCAGAACTTAACACCCCTGGGGAGAAAAGATAGATCTTCTCCACCAAAGAAACAATGTTACATTTTTAAAAATTTTTTCAATTTGTAGCTTGAGAATATAAATTATTAAGAACAATAAAAAATCAGCCTTAGACCTAGATTTTATGAAACTAAAAATGCATTCTCAGTGAGAAAATATAGAGGTGATTGCCAGAGTAGTTTTATTATCAACAAAATCAAGGAGTCTGTGGTTAGAAGCCCTGATTTATTAGGCAGGAAAAACAACCATTTAGCAAATATTCTAACATTATCTTCTGTGTATTTTGTGCATTTAAAATTTTAAATAAATATTTCATTGAAATATACATAGATGTGTGAAAAAATATAAATATAAATCTCATAAATTTTCATAGGTAAATCACTCATTTAGTCTCCACCTAGTTAAAATATAAAACCCTGTCAGTGGTTTCCTTTGTATCCTTTTGTAATCATTATAATCTCACCTTTCAAAAGGCAAGCACCATCTTGACTTCTAGAAGCATAGATTAATTTTACTGTGAATAAATAAAATCATATAAATGAATTATAGAGTATGGATGCTTTGTCTGTTCTCTTTCAACATCATCTTTATGAGATTCAACCAAGTTCTATTGAAAACATTTTATTTTTATATAGTATTTTTATTTGACATATAGTATTCCATGATGTGTCTATACCAAAATTAATTACTCCATATTTCTATTGACTAAAATTTAAGTTGTTACCAAATAATGCTGCAATGAACATTTCAGAACTTTTTTTTTGGTAGACGTAATACAGATATGGATATAAATATAGATATAATTATAGATATAAATACATGATAGGCATATTTTACCACCAGTAGCTACTGCTAAACAGTTTCCCAAAGTGGCTGATTTCTTTTAGGCAGTGAGAGCCCAGAGCTGTGTAGTTTGGGAAAGGCTTTTCATTGTGTTATTTTTCTGAGCTCCAGCTAGTCTTGCAATTTCTTCCTAGTCTGTACAAAAGAAAGCAGATTCTTGAAGACATGAAGGGCATATTTCCATGGCATATTTCATTTTTCCCAAAATATTTAAATTCATTGTAACTACTATTAATAGATCTATTTCTATTTTCATTAACATATGAAACTAGATTCTCAACAATGTGATGGAAAACAAAGTAGAGGAAGAAACAATTTAAGAGCACTACTTGGTGTTGCACTGTCAACAAGTTTAGATCTGAGTAACCAAAATAATTTAATGAAGATATTATGTGTAATGTAATTTTATGTTACAACATTTCAGCATTCAGATTTATAAGGCACCTATATAAAAAAATACCTGGTATATAGTTGCCAAGTGTCATTACATGGAAAAACCTGTATTTTATTCTGAATTTATATTCTTTTCACACGTGTGTGTGTGTGTGTGTGTGTGTACATGTGCATGTGTGTGTATGTGTATGTATGTGAAATATTCTTTCTCTAATAGTACTTGCCAACTGGATATTTTTAGCATTCTTCCTTGACAAAATAAAAAGTTGGCAACCTTACTCCAGTCCTTCTAATTAAAAGAAAAAAAAAGATTGCTAGTCCATAAAACCTAAAATCTGGGAAGTGTTGCTATAAAGAACCCTTTAAATCTGTGCATATATCCTGAATTTCTGCTCTCAGAAAAAGGCTCTCACCCTAAACCATCTTCATAGCAAACTCAAAGAGCAGCTGCTATAATACATTTTATATGACATAGCTAGAATAACTTGAAACTTATTTTTTTCTTCTCCAGTTTTTCTTTAGCATAGTTTCTGAATTTTAATCAAAACATAAAAATAAAGAGTAAAAGGAATAACAGAAAGGCCAACATGGAATAAAAACAAATGGCAATTTTATAAGCCTCAGCCTCTTCTGAGAAGTATAATAAAATATTTTTTCAAATACATTAGTTGCCAAATTTTAATACAATTAATTTACCTGAAACTGTTTCATTTGGGTAAATTTTATTATAAAGGTAAATATGAGATTAAAGGTTAATGTTTTACACATTTTGATAAGCATCTCAAGGGGCAAAATAATTATGTAAAGGGAGAGAATTGAAGCTTCTGCACCCTTCATTATAGGGAAATGCGTGTAGGATTAATGTATATGGGTAAGAAACTTACAACATCTGTCATGTCTTCTGTCTATGGAAAATGGTGAGTAACTCTAGGATCCGAATGGTCAGCATGATCAATGTAAGTGTGCTTAATTACTTCTGTAATTTGAAGGTATGCATGTGTTCCTTCATGTAACACATACATATACCCACCTCTAAACATAACTGCAATTAGGTTACACACATCTATATTCTATTAGGGGACTAAGGTTGAGGGGGGCAGGAGAAAGTGAGGGGAAAGAGGGAGAGAGAGAAGGGGACAGAATACATAGTCATATAGAAATGCACAGAGGAATGGGGAATGGAGAGAGTTGGCTGATGCCCACAGCAAGGTAAAACAATAAGGCACTTCAGGGAACAGAGTAGTAATCACAAGCTTTTCCGGTATCATGACTAATTGCATAACAAGGGTTCTGTTTTGATTCTCTAGTGTTGTTAGCATATAAAAGTATATTCCATAAATCTACTCTCCTAAACGTCCAATGCAGAACTTACGAAGTTGAAAGTCAACACAAATTTTTAGAGACTAACCAAGATAAAATCCTTCACAGAATTTAGCTTGGATCATTCCATACTAACTTATCAAGATTCTCCACAGAGTTAAATAACTAGCCAAAACTGGGCATGGAGGGTTAACAACATCATTGTATTCAAATGGGCATTTTTTTTCCTACCAGCCGTAAGAAACTTAGTGAGCATTTTCCTTTAGCTAGGACAAAAACCTAGTTGTATATGTGAATAAACTTCTGAGATAGGTGTTAGAACATAGAAATATACTTTCTATTACAATCTTCTATGTTACATGATTCTCCCATTACAAATAGACAATGCAAAGATAACGTTGCCTTCTGCCTCCCTACAGAAGTAGTGCTAAAATTAATTTACTTTTAATAATCAAAGCTATAAGTGTGCGCCTGGGTGGCTCAGTTGGTTAAGTGACTGCCTTCAGCTCAGATCATGATCCTGGAGTCCTGGGATCGAGTCCCATGTCAGGCTTCCTGCTTGGCAGGGAGTCTACTTCTCCCTCTGACCCTCTCTCTTCTCATACTCTCTCTCTCATTCTCCCTCTCAAATAAATAAATTTTTTAAAAAAATCAAAGCTGTAAGTTCACTGAGTTATTCAGCAAGCACTGAAATCCAAATGAACAACCATGGCTGTTACCCAGTTCCTTGTACATTTCCTTGAAGTCTGTTGCTCTAGACAAGGTCTTTTGATGGGTATAGTTCACAAATATACAATGATGGAATTTAAGAGATATAACTCAATCATCATCTCTCTCTCTGGTTCACATGCATTATCTAACCTTCACCAAATTACAAATATATTTGGTTTCACTATTTTTTAGGTTGGGTTTCATTAATAGTCTAATATACCTATTCATTTTATAAGCTTCAATGATTAAAATTACCCAGGTAAATGTCTATTTAAAAAAATCATGCTATGTGTGATCAAGTTCAGTATTAAAACTCCATAAGTGAATTTTAAATTTGCTTTAAAAAGTTATAAAGCTATGTCTTCCTTTGTTAAAAAAAAAAATACAAATGATGTACTATACCTTGGCTAACTGAATTTAAATTTAAAAAAATACACAATTCTGACTTTCTAGGAAAATAGACTCTTGGTTTTATGATAGGAATAGGGAGTGGTAACTCTGTTTGTGAACGGAATTGCTCAGGATTTACACTGAATGTAAAAGCTGAAGGCGAGGATGATGCAAATGACACAAGTAATTAGCAATTTACAAACCTAGACATGATCAGTTCTGTAAGACACAGTTCTTCACTGTGCAAGAAACAGAAATGGTTAACAATAATGTATAAGAAATGCAAGATGTTTATAGCAATTTCTTGTCCTATTTGTGCAGATGAATCACAAACTAGTAATTCATTTCAAACTTACAATGTAAATGGTAAGACAAAATGAAGTTGTTGATGAGATCATTACACTTCTCTTGTAAGTTGCTATAATTGCACAAAAATATAACCACCATTTATAAGAGGTCTCTTGGCATTCATCCTAAATATTTATCACTTACCAAAAATCAAATTTGATTCTGGAAGCCTATGTGAGAAAAACCATCAGCCAATTTCTATTGTAAGTCCCAAACTTTCATGAATAATAAGGAAAGGATGCCATGATTGTAAGATGTTGGACATAGGAAAAAAAAAAGAAGATATTTTCGCTTTGTAATTTGACTCGATTTGTGCTTTTTAATTACTCCAATTATTTTCTAATAGTTCAACATTATTCTGATTAATTTCTAGCTACAGGGTCTTCAAAAGATTGTTATAAACCTAACTCTCTGAAATTGCTGCTTTCTTTGTTTTAGCAAGCACCAAGAAACTCATAAAACAAGTTTATTCATGTCAAATTTTAGATTAAAAACAGATTGCTCCTTTTATGTGATAACAGGGTTGAAACAAAATGAAGTCACCTCAATTATCATTGTCCCTGGGTTTTATTGTGCACTACCCATCTAAGATAAATAATTACCTAGGCCTTCTAACTTTCAAGCGATTCACACATTTAAAAGTCTATAATTTTCTGCATTTCTGCCCCCTTGCTGGCACAATTAATGTTTATTGACAGTAAATATTGTAAATTTCTATTTTTTCCATAGAAGTACTTGGTGCTATGTAACTAACAGATGACTTTCCAAATTACAAAAATCTTAAGCAAAATAGGAATATTTATGAATATGTCAACACTAGCAGAGAGTTAGGTTCGATGATAAATAACCACTAAAAATAATGTGGTATAAAAATAAATTTTTTTTTTTAAGATTTTATTTATTTATTTGACAGAGAGAGAGATCACAAGTAGGCAAAGAGGCAGGCAGAGAGAGAGGAGAAAACAGGCTCCCCGCGGAGCAGAGAGCCCGATGCGGGGCTCTATCCCAGGACCCTGAGATCATGACCTGAGCCGAAGGCAGCGGCTTAATCCACTGAGCCACCCAGGCGCCCCTAAAAATAAATTATTTCTTAATGCTGTTTCTTTTTGAGATAAAAGGAAATGTATCTCTAGAAGAATTAGGGAAAAACCGAAGGCAATATTGATAGAATGCAAAAACAATCTGAATATCATCACCACCAACATTATCAAAGAGACTCTACTAATTATTAACTAGAGACTAACAATGAAGTACTTAGATGTTTGGCTTTATGCTACGTTCTAAGTTCTATAGAAGATATATATATTGATCCTCCATCAGTCTGTTATATGGAGTGATCATTGTGTCTCACTGATACCATAGTGTATTCATGTGATGTGGCTAGCTAGGAAACACTGTTATTTCCCTAAGGACTACAGAGACAAATAGACAAAAGTGATCTGAGTTCTGAAAGGAAACAGAGAGGATAAAAAATTAGCTCTTGGTTAACTTTAAGTATTAAAATAGTTATAAAGGGTTCTTGGGTGGCTCAGTTGGTTAAGCAGTCGACTGTTGATTTTGATTCAGGTCCTCAAGATCAGGGTATGAAGCCTGCACCAGGCTCCATGCTCAACAGGGAGCCTGCTTGGGGGTTCTCTCTCCCTTCCTTTCTGTCCCACCCCTCTGCTCTGACATTCTCTATCTCTAAAATTTAAAAAAAAAAAAAAAGAATTAAAATAGTTATAAAAACAAAGGAATCTTATTATTCTCGGAGAGGTGGGGTTTGAGGCTCTGGGACACAAGGGAAACGGGAAACACAACTAAACTAAACAACTCAGAGAGTGGAATAAGTGTATGCGATCAGTAAACAATAAGGATACCAATACACCAGCACAGAGGATCTGTAATGCTGACTAATGAGGTAATAGAATGATCATATTAAATTTTTGATTACTCTCAAAGCCAACAAAGGATTTTTTTTTTAATTTAAGGCATAACTAGATAATGTCATGTTATAAAAAGGGCAATTCCTTTTATATTTCTACCTTTACCATTTTAAATTACTTAGTTGCTTGCATCTGAGTCCATATAAAATGTAATTATTCAATAAAATTTTAATTGACCTCATTGTTATTGAAATATTCAAAGACACTAATAAAAAGAAGAGCTATACATCTCTTTAAAATGCCATTTATAATTCTCGTTGCATGGCATGTAGAACAATCATGAGATCTAGAAAGTGTTCATTTTAAGGTACACCTCCAAAGTTTTCCATGCTGACTTTTAATATGCCCCATGTTTATTTGCTAAAGGTATAAAAACAATAATTTTATAATTTAACAATAATTATATGATGATAAAAATCACAATGGATAGTTTTTTGAGGCCAAATTAATACTACAAAGTCTGTTTCTTATTAGCAGAAAATAAAAACAGTTTTTACACTATGTTTTTAATTCAGTTAAAAATTTACTTTGCCCTTAATATTTTTCTTTAAGGGATGATGGCATTTTCTTTTGGTGTCATAGATCAGAAAAGGTTATTTCCCATAGAGTCCTATTCATATATCTACAGAAAATGTTCATAAGTTAAAACTAATTAGAATTATTCCTGAGAAGAACACTGTACACTTGAAACTCTTATCCTTTTAATCACAAATTAATGCTGTTTTATTGTCTATTTTTGTGCCATATGGGGGCGGGGGGGCAGGAACTTTTAGATTGGGTGAAGAAATCTTGTAAATGTGTAGTACAGATACTTTCCTCAAAGAACTTGAAATAAATTGAACTGTATAAAACTGTGGATATTTGATTATTTTACCTAGAGAAAAAAAAGGCAATTTTATATGGCAAAACCTCAAAATAGCAAAGTATGAGTAAGATAATATAAAAAACTTGAGCATGAAACAAAATAGGAAGCAACATTCTGACTCTTACTCAATGTAAGAACCTATGTGGGGGCACCTGGATGGCTCAGTGGGTTAAGGCCTCTGCCTTCGACTCAGGTCATGATCCCAGGGTCCTGGGATCGAGCCCTGCATCAGGCTCTCTGCTTGGTGGGGAGCCTGCTTTCCCCTCTCTCTCTCTCTCTGCCCATCTCTCTGCCTACTTGTGATCTCAGTCTGTCAAATAAATAAATAAATAAATAAATCTTTAAAAAAAAAAGAAACAAACAAACCTATGTAGATCTCACAAATTCCTAGACTTCTGAACATTCACTGGAGAAATGGATAGAAGCAACATTTTAGTTAGCTTTTTCTTTTTGGTTTTCCTCCTTCTTGACCCCCTGCCTCACTGTCAGGGCTCTGAGGCAGGAGATGGACTGAAGCACCTCAGAAGCACTGGGAGAGAACCCAGTGAGAGTCCCCCGCTGTAGCTATAAGGGCCTAAGCCTACCAGCCTGTCAGAAGTTCCCACAAATCTTGCTGCCATCTTGAGATCTCCTCAACACCCAGCCTCAAAAAAACATGTCTGCACATTCAGTATCTTTGCCATTGTTTGATTGTCTTCCAAACCTCTGTTGATGCCCTGACCTTGGCCTACTTTCCCTTCCTCTGTCCTCTTCTGGACTGTTGCAGTGCTCTTTGTCCTTGGCATTAGACCCTTGAAGCTCAGTCCTTATGACTGTTAATCACTATTCATGGGCCGCCAGGTGTCACCCATGGGCCTGGGGGACTTTACAAACTCCTGCCCTGAATTCACATCAAAGGATCATTTTCCTCCTCCTGGGGCCCTCCTTGGCACTACCCGGGAGCTCCTTCTCTGCCTGGAGCACCCACTCCAGGCTGCTGCAGGCCATGTAGTTGTGTAGAACCTGGTGGTTCAGGTCCAGCAAGTTCTTGCCCCAAGCAAACTTTTGCGACGAAATGACATTTAGATCCAAAGGTGCAGAAGGTGAAAACAAAAACCTCCGTAGGGAAGAGTTTGAAGAGACAGGCATCGCTCACAAGGCTGGCAGCCACCTAGTGGGTCAGCAGCTTCAACAGGCTCTCTGCCATCTTCCCAAATGGCATGTCTTCCCCTCTGGAGCAGTCCCTGTCAGGAACCTCTGACGGTGTCACCAGCTGCCTACCTGTGGGGGACATATGCCGGGTACCCATGGGGCTGAGCACAAGGCTGCCAAAACTGTGGGCCATGCACAGGTAGCACACCAAGCCAAGGAAGGTCAGCTTGTGGCTGATGCTGTGCCAGGATCTCAGTGGACCAGCTTCCACAAGGCCAGCATTCAGGGCAGTCCCACTGGGTCCAGGCCACCATGATCTCAGGCTACCAATGGCTCCACACCAGTAGTGGTCCCAGGAAAGCCCTACAGGCCACCTTGTACCCCCTACCCAGCTTTGCTCCTGTGACCCAGAGGCCCAGGGACCCTGAAACTTCCAGAAGGGTCCCTCAACCAACATTCTAATTATCTTTTAAACTAAATAACTCTAATAATTCAAGTAGTCTTTTGATTACCTCAAAATCATGCACAATGCTGGATATATGTAAATCCCTAAATAAAATTTAGATATATTGATTTGATCAGAATTCTTTTCCATTCAAACTCTTAAAAAATATTTACAAACACATATAAATTTAGAGGAGATAACATAAATGGGAAAATTCAAAAATACATTTCATATTTACATATTTATATATATTTATTATATGCATTTAAATATATTTATGTCTAATATATATTTATATTTATATCTATATTTTTTACTTCTTATGGAATTTTATTTTGGTAAGATTGTTATAAAGTTTTAATTTCCAGGACTTATAATTTTGGACTTTTGGGCAATAGCTAATGAAAGACACAAAATTTAGAGGTACCCAGGCGGCTCAGTCAGTTAAGCATCTGCCTTCAGCTCAGGTGGTAATCCCAGAGTCCTGAGATTGAGGCCCACATTAGCCTCCCTGCCCAGCAGGGAATCTGCTCTTCTCTCTCCCTCTCATTCTGTCCCCTGTTTGTGGTCTCTCTCTTGCTCTTTCTATCTCAAATAATAAATAAAAGCTTTAAAAAAAGACCCACAATTTAAAATATCACATTGAAGTGTTTAAACATGAGTATCAAATCAAAACATAAAAATAAACACCAAAAGCAAAATTTAAGATCATTATCAAAGAGAATTCATCCTGGACTAGTTGACTCCTATACTCATATTGCATGTATTTAACTGGATTAGCTTTTCCCTAAGCAGTTATTGGGCAGTTATTATTTTGAATATAGAATGGCCATTCTAAATGTTCTATATTTATATATCAAAAGACTTGGGAAGGAAGAACTGCACACATGACAAATCCTTTTGTATCTCTGTCTTGATGTAAAGTGATAAAGATGAAGACAATTGTCCTAAGACAGTCCATTGTGGAAGGAATTTAAAAGTTTTATTACAGGCATCCTGTTTGCTTTGTCCTATGTCATCCATTAAAAGTCTCAAGGTCTTTCAATATTTTTGTAAATAGAACCAAAATAAAATATATACATTACCTATTATTGTTCAGGAGACTTGGAAAAATCTGTTCTGACAATAAACTTAAATGTCTCTAAAGCTTAAGTTTTTCCCAATTTATCATGGATTGGTATCTCCTGACCTATCATTCAATTTCTTTCTTGTATTATCTTGACAAGAAAGGAGGTATTCTATTTAAAATATTTAGATGATGATCCTTTGCAAAGTAAAATAGGTTGATAATAATTTTATCTGTTTCATAGGAAAGCATAATTTTGCTTTGATAAGTCATAATTATGCACAATGTTGGCACCAGAAAGCATTATGCTAAACCAAATTACATTACATTTTGTGATTTAGTTTATAAGGGAATCTCCAAGAATAAAGAGCATCTTATCAGTGACTATTTGGTGTCTATTAGGCACTAAGAATAGCCCCTCAACATAGTTCTCCCCCAACACAGCTCCCCATAGAGTTAATGGTACTATCATCCATCTACACACTCAGACCAAAGAGCAAGAAGTCTTTCCTATTTGTAACCCAATCCAACTACAAGTCTTGCCAATTCTAGCTCCAAAAATAGATTATAAAATGGCTACATTATTTCCATCCCCACTGATATGCTCTCTTGGAGTAAAGTGAGAATTTCCTAACTGTGAAACATAAAATAAATAAAAGTATGTACATTTAAAGCCCTACTGTTGTTTCCTCTTGTAATCAGAATAAATGAAAACTTTTACTGGGACCTATAAATAGTATTATATGATTTTCCCCTGGCCTCCACTTCGACCACAATTTCTATAATGACCTACCTTTACTATTCTTTGGACTTTTTTCTGTTTTATGAGCCTGACTAGCTTATTCCTGTCTAAGGACACCTAGGCAATGCCTCCCTCAACAAACATTTTATAGAATTTAGTATCAGAAACTCAAGAAGTCATGCTTAAAGATTCCTATATTGTTTGGTCAGAGCTCTATAATACATACTGTGTTACTGCAGAAGTATGAGCATAGGTCTTCAGAGAGCTTGTTAGAGTGGCATAATCAAAGCAAAGTCTTCTGATAATACAAATACTGCTCTGATCATATCTAAAACTTAAAGGGTTTAAATTTTTTTAGTCCTATAATCAAGTGTGAATTATATAAATTGAGGAGCAAATGCAGACTTTTATAGACATTTAAAAAGTGAGCCAGCAAAATAGAATTTGTTGATTCTGTGACTAGTATTAATCACATTGTTTTTAAAATATATTATCTAAGCTTGTTTTCCTACAAAAATCTTTAGTTACTTGTTAGTAAAAGCAAATATAAATTTTAAAATATACCAACAGATCTATGACAATGAACACATTGACCTAAATTACCTGAGATTCTTATTTTGCTTTTTTTAAAAATATTTTTTATTTATTTGACAGACAGAGATCACAAGTAGGTAGAGAGGCAGAGAGAGATGGGGAAGCAGGCACCCTGCTGAGCAGAGAGCCTAAAGTGGGGCTCCATCCCAGAACCCTGGGATCATGACCTGAGCCGAAGGCAGAGGCTTTAACCCACTGAGCCATCCAGGCGCCCCTTATTTTGCTTTTTAAGTGTTCTGTAATTCTAATGTAATTTGAAGTATACAAGTGTTCTGAAATGTCAAAGAATATAAAATGTATAAAATGGCAACTTAGTCTGTAAAAAATTTTTAGATGCTTATTAATTTTGTTCAATGGGGATAGAGAGTGAAACAGTATAGTTAATGTTAAATCATTGTATCTGCTATACACTATACTCCTTAAGGGTTTTGACTCAGTTATATAAAAGCAACAATCCAGGCAGAAAATTGGCAAATGGGCCTGAAACTCATATTTTCTCCAGTGAAATCATCTTATAATCATTTGCAAGAATTGAACGTTTCTGCAAATACATAGATCTGCACAGGGCAAAATTTACAATTATATAAACACACATATCATCCAGGATTTAAGTGATAAAATAAGGATAAAAATTAATGCAGAAAATAGTAATATATAATTTTAAAAGAAAGTTTATAAACTTATAAAAATAGCAAGCATGACATCAAAAATGGTAAGACCTCAAACATAATTTTTTTTAAAAATCACATGGAATGTATATATGCATATATACTTATAAAGCACATTTTTAATGAGATCAGCTGTTAGATTGAATCTTTGTGGGAAATATATATATATATAGAGAGAGAGAGCACATTTTTAATGAAATCAGCTGTTAGGTTGAATCTTTGTGGGGCAATTTAAACACTCATAATATAATAAATGTTCATATTAGAATCCATTTTCCAGCTTTTGCATTACACTTGCTCATTCCATTCCATAATGATTAATCCCAAGATTGAGGAATTCAGCTGCTTTGCTAGAGAAATCACTAGCACTCTTTGCTTTGCTTTGTAAATGATGAAAAGCATCATTTACAATCAAAGCATCCACTTAAAAATGGAATGAGATCCATATAACTTTCTACAGTTAGGAGATCTTACTATGAAATCTTAGACCACATGAGTAGTAGCTTCTCCTCTGATTAATGCTCATCTTTGCAGATTTTAGGTCAGACATTTTTAGATAGGAGAGAACCTCACCTGTTTAGAGCAGGGTGAAATGCCTTCTTACAGTGTTGAGGGTCTGTCCTAGGGAGTGGTGGAAAGTTAAGCTAGAGAGGAAGATAAAGAGTAGCCAGAAAAGAAATAACTCTTTACCTCCCAGAAAATTTATCACTGAAGCAAAAACAATTGGGAAATTAATGAAATTCTGTTGACCTCTAACTATGCCTCTCTCTTCAGGTTTTGTGAACTCAAATCATTCTTGTACCCCTAGGAGGATATTGCTAAAGAGTTTTATGGTTAGCCAACAAAATTTTCCTAATATGGCTGATCCTTTCAAGTGAAACATAAATGGTTTATATGAATTTGCAAACTAGATGCCACAATGGAATCGAGCCATATTGAATATATTAGTGTGAGTGCAAAACTACAGAATTATCTTTTAAAAATAATAACATTCATAAATGATCATTTCTATCTTTTTAAATTGATACTCTATGTCCTGTAGCTCAACTATTAGGTTGTGTTTTGGTGAAAGAAACACTGATTTATTCTTTTTATTTCCTTTATTCCATGGTTGGTGCCTAATAATCTACATTGCATATTTTAAAATACGTTGAATGACTGAATTAATAAATACTTTAAAAATTATTTGGTGTCATTGTCCATGCCTTTTCACTATATCTCTCAATTTTTTTCTGCCTCAATTTTTCACCAGTTTCTCAAATACAGCCTCAAGTTCATCATTTTTAAAATGTCTAAGTCCCAACTTCACTCACTTCTCATAAGGTCTATTGCAACAGCCTCCTAAAAAGTATCTTTTTCTTGATTTTTTTCTAAAATCAAACATCCTACCAAAAAAAAAAAAGTTTGATGAGTTAACATAAGCACATAAGCCCCTTTAGAATCTTCTCTCAATAATTTTTCATTTGATTTTTAATCATTCCATTACATGAACCCTTTGATCCAATCACAATGAATGGCTTCAGTCATGCCAGAACATGCTATGTTATTATGAAAAGCAGTACAACATGTGGTTAAGAGTCCAGACTTTGAAGCCAGATTGCCTGAAGCCTCATATATGTAAGCTTACAACCGTAGCCAGCACAACGTTGGTATATTACAGCAATATGATAACTCCTTCTATATACAATCACTCTCTTCTCTCTGATTAAACTACCGCCTTCCTGCTCTAGCACACACCTGTTCACCCTGTAAGACTTGGTTTAAATGTAACCTCATCTAACATAGTATCTACAGCCTTCCCAGTTGTTATCCTATAATAATCACTGCATCTTTATGAGAGCATTTTTATCAGCTAGGAGCATTAATGGTCTGTTTACATTTTTTTCTCTAACACTCCAGATTTGATTTATTAGACTGTGGAGGCCAATTTGTTATTTTAGTAACACTAGTACATAGCAAATTGCCTGACACACAAGAAAATTTCCAATAAATGTTGAACTAAGGTAAAATAATGCAAAAATTAAATCATATTGCTTAAAATAAAACACTGGACAAAAACAAAAATCTCTGCTCTGATATGTATTTAACAAACATTCTTTTAAATTGTGTTTTGTTGGTCACCATATAGTACATCATTAGTTTTTGATGTAGTTCCATGGTTCATTGTTTGTGTATAACACCTAGTGCTCCATGCAATCTGTGCCCTCCTTAATACCCATTACCAAACTCACTCATCCCCTCACCCCCTCCTTTCTAAAATGATCAATTTGTTCCGCAGAGTCCATAGTCTCTCATGGTTCATCTCCCATTCTCTTTTCTTCCCCTTCATTTTTACCTTCCTTCTTCTAATGTCCTCCACACTGTTCCTTATGTTCCACAAATAAGTAGTTAACAAACAGTTTTATATTCTGAATGCACTTATTGTATTTTTCTAGGAGTATTATAAAATATAAATTATATTAACATATTTAGTAAGTTGGGTTCCTTCATAATTTTAAGCTCTCTTTAGTAGTTTCTTCTAAAAATAGCCCTATTAAAACCTGTTTAACTTTACATTTAAACTTCCATGAAAGCCAATGACTTATCTGGGTGGATTGTTGGCTATAATTCCGTTGAGAAACCATAAGACTTCTAAGAGTATCTATGACTTATACCAACTCATATTCAGTAAGAGCCCAGTGTCCTCTTTGAGGTCTGCTTTTTCTAGGGCATGTCTCAGTACCCATCATCTTGCTTCTCTTTCTCCAAATTTTTCTTCTCCTCCCTGTCTCTTCTGTCACTCATTTTGGGGTTACCTACATGATTGTAACAGAATTTCTAAAATTTTAATTAAAAAAAATAGTCCATTGGCGAGGATGTGGACAATGGGGACTCCCCTTGCATTGCTGGTAGGAAGGCAAGCTGGTGCTGGGAAACGGTATGAAGATTCTTCAAAAAGTTAAAAATAGAACTATCCTATGATCCAGAAATTGTGCTACTGGGTATTTACCAGAAGAATACAAAATTACTAATTCAAAGGGATACATACACTCCAATGTTTATAGCAGCATTATCTACAGTAGCCAAATTTTGGAAACAGCCCAAGTATCCATCAAGTGATGAATGAATAAAGAATGTGTGTGTGTGTGCGTGCATGAGTGCACGCACACACACACACTGAATATTACTCAGCCATAAAAAAGAATGTACTCTTGCAATTTGCAATGATGTGGATGGAGCTAGAGAGTCTTATGCTAAGTGAAATAAATCAGTCAGAAAAAGACAAATACCATAATTTCACTCTTGTGAAATTTAAGAAACAAAACAAATGAGCAAAGGGGATAAAAAAGAGAAAGTTAAGAAATAGACTCTGAACTATAGAGAACAAACTGATAGTTACCAGAGGGAGGTGGGTGGGTGGATGGGTGAGACAGGTGATGGGGAATAAGGAGGAGTGCACTTGTGAGGAACACCCGGTCTTGTATGGAAGTGTTGAATCACTATATTGCATACCTGACACTAATATTACACTGTATGTTAACTAATTGAAATTTAAATAAAAACTTAAAAAATTTCCACCTAATCCATAGATTGGGGAATAAAATGTAGACTTTTTTTCCTTCACTGAACTATACTGTGAATATTTTGAGGGAAGATATATCTATACATAGATGTATATTAATTTCTGAATCTTTTTAAAATTTTATTCAATTTAAATTAAAAAAGGAAAAAAAATAGTTCATTCATTTCTCCCACCTGCTCAATCCCTGCCCCTTGATATCACCAATCAGTTCTATCTGTGAGCTTAGATTTTTCTTTTGATTTCACATCTAATAGCAATCATATTGTATTTGTTTTTCTCTATCTGACTTGTTTTACTCATGATTTATCTATTCATTTACACTGTTTCCGTATCTTGAGCATTATAAATAATACTGCAATGAATACTGGGATGCATAAATCTTTTCAAATTATCTTTTTTCTATCTTTAGATAAATATCTAGAAGTGGAGTTATCAGATTGTATGGTATTGATACTTTTCATTTTTTTGAGGAAACATACTGTTTTCCATAATAGTTGCACCAATATACATTTGCACCAACAGTGTATGAGGCTTCTCTTTTCTACACAGCCTTATTAATATGTTTTTGTTTTTGTTTTTTGACAATAACCATTCTAACAGGTGTGAAGTGATATCTCACTGTTGTTCTGACTTGTATTTCCCTGATGATTAATGATGTTAAGCATCTTTTCACATGTCTGTTGGCCACATGTAAGTCTTCTAAGAAAAATGTCTATTCAGTTATTCTGCCCATTTTTTAGTCTTTTTTGTTTTTTGCTATTGAGTTGTATGAGTTATTTGTATATTTCAGGTATTAGTCCCTTATAAGATATATGATTTGTGATTTTTTTTTCCCATTCAATATGTTGTTTTTTCATTTCACTGACCATTTCCTCTGCAGAACAAAAGCCTTTGATTCCAAGTCCATAGTCTCTCATGGTTCATCTCCCTCTCTTATTCTCCTCCACCCTTCATTTTTCCCTTCCTTCTCCTAATGTCTTCCATGCCATGCTATTCTGGGAATCAAACTGAGGGTTTTAGAGGAGTGGGGAGTGGGAGGATGGGCAAGCCCAGTGATGAAAATTAAGGAGGGCACACATCGCATGGAGCACTGGGTGTTATTCTCAAACAATGAATCATGAAACACTACATCAAAAACTAATGTACTGTATGGTGACTAACATAACATAAAAAATTATATATATAAAAAAGAACAAGATTTTTAGTTTTATGTACTCTCACTTGTTGATTTTTGCTTTTACTTTTGATGACAAATTAAAAAAAAAAATCATCACCAAGAGGTATGTCGAGGAAGTTACTATCTGTTTTCTTCTAGGAGTTTTATGGCTTCAGGTCTTACAGTTAAGTCTTTAATTTATTTTGAGTTAATTGTTCTTTATGGTGTAAGACAATGATGCAATTTCATCCTTGTGCACATTGCTGTCTGATTTCCCCAGCACTATTTATTAAAAAGAATTTCCTTTCTTCATGGTATATTTCAGGGATCTCTACTTTGTTCTGTTGATCTATATGTCTGTTTTTGTGCCAATACTGTACTGTTTCTATTACTATAACTTTGTAACATAGCTTGAAATCATGGACTGTGATGCCTCCAGCTTTGTTCTTCTCAAGATATTTTTGGCTATTCTGCATCTTCTGTGGTTCTATAGAAATTTTAGGATTGTTCGTCTTATCTCTGTGAAAAATACCATTGGGATTTCATAGGAATTGCATTGAATCTGTATATTGCTTTGGGTCATAGGACATTTTAACAATATTAATTGCTTCAATCCATTAACATTGAGTATCTTTCCATTTATTTGTGGCTTATTCAATTTCTTCCACTACTATCTTACAGTTTTTAATACACAGGTCTTTCACCTCCTTAGTTAAATTTATTCCTAGGTATTTATTCTTTTTTATATCATTGTAAATGGAATTATTATCTTAATTTCTCTGATAGTCTTTTATTAATGTTAAGAAATGCAACAGATCTCTGAAGATTGATTTTGCATCTTGCAACTTTACTGAATTTGTTTATTATGTCTAAGAGTTTTTTGACGGAGTCTTCAGGATTTTCTATATATAATACAATGTCATCTAAAAGTGAGAAGACACTTGTACTTCTCCCTTTCCAATTTAGATGACTTTTATTTCTTTTTCTTACCTAATTTCTTTTTCTTACCTAATTGCTCTGGCTTACCTAATTGCTCAATACTATGTTGAATAAACATGGCGAGAGTAGGCATTTCTGTCTTATTCCTGATATTAAAGGAAAGGCATTCAGCTTTTCACCATTGAGTATGATGTTAACTGTTGCCTTGTCAGATATAGCCTTTATATTGTTGAGGTATATTCCCTCTATGCCTACCTTTTGACAGTTTTAATCATTAATGGATGTTGAATGTTGTCAAATGCTTTTTCTGCATCAATGAGATGATCATATGACTTTTATTCTTCATTTTGTTATGTGGTGTATCATATCAACTGATTTGTAGATACTGAACCATCTTTGCATTCCTGGAATAAATCTCATTTGGTCGTTGTGTATAATCCTTTTCTTGTATTGGTGAATTTTGTTTGCTAATTTTTTCAAGGATGTTTGCTTCTTTGTTTTTCAGGAACATTGTCCTATAATTTTCTTTCCTTGTGGTATTTTTGTCTGGTTTTGGTATCAGGGTAATGGCCTCATAAAAGGAATATGGAGTCTGCCTTCCTCTTCCATCTTTTGGAAGACTATGAGGATTGGTATTAATTCTTCTTTAAATGTTTGGTGTCAATGAAACCATTTAGTCTTAGACTTTTGTTTTTAGGGGGGTTTTAATTCAGTCTCCTTACTAGTAATTGGTCTGTTCAGATTTCCTATATCTTCATGATTTAGTTTGTATGTTTCTAGGAATTTATCCATTTCTTTAAGGTTGCTCAATTTGTTGGGATATTATTTGTAGTAGTCTTTTATGATTCTTTGTGTATCTATGGTTTCAATTGTAAGGTCTCCTCTTTCATTTCTGATTTTATTTATTTAAGCCTTATCTCTTTTTCTTTCCCTTTTCTTGCTGAATCTAGATAAAGGTTTGTTAATTTTGTTTACCTTTCCAAAGAATCAGCTCTTAGTTTCACTGATCTTTTCGATAATCTTTTTAGTCTCCATTTCATTTGTTTCTGTTCTAATCCTTTTTATTTCTTTTCTTCTACTAACTTTGGGTTTGACTTCTTTCTTCTTTTTATAGTTTCTTAAGGTATAAAGTTAGGTTATTTGAGATTTTTTTCTCATTTTTTGAGGGAGGCATTAATTGCTACTAACTTAGCACTTAGAACTGATTTTTCCGAACCCTATAAATTTTGGCAAGTTACATTTTCATTTTTCTTTGTCTCATTGTATTTTTTCATTTCTCTTTTTATTTCTTCTTTGATCCATTATTTATTCAGTAACATGTTGTTTAATCTCCACATATTTGTGAATTTTCAAGTTTTTGTCATATCATTATGGTTGGAAATATGCTTGATATGATTCCAATTGTCCTAAATTTGTTAAGACTTATTTTATGTCTTAACATATTATCTATCTTGTAAAATGTTCCATGTGCACTTGAGAGTAATGTGTACTCTGCTGTTTTTGTATGAAAATTCTGTATTAAGTCCATCTGGTCTAATCTGTTGTTTAAGGTGATGTTTCCTTATTGATTTTCTGCCTAGATGACCTAACAATTGATATAAGTGGGGTAGTAAAGTTCCCTACTATTATCGTATTGCTGTTTATTTCTATCATTAGGTCTGTTAATATTTTATTTATATATTTGGTTTGTCTTATGTTGGGTGCCTAAATATTTACAAATGTTATATCTTTATTGGACTGACTTCTTTATTATTATGTAACATCCTTCTCTGTCTCTAATTACAGTCTTTGTTTTAAAGTCTATTTTGTCTGATGTAAGTATAATTATTCCAGTTTTATTTTGATTCCCATTTGCATGGAATATCCCCTCACTTACTATCTGTATGTGACCTTACATCTGAAGTGTGTCTCTTACAGGCAACATACAGATGGGTCTTGCTTTTTGCTTTTGTTTTTAATACATTCAGGCACTTTACCTCTCTTGATTGGCGAATTTAGTCCATTCACATTTCAAGTAATTATTGATAAGTGTGCCTTTACTGCTATTTTGTTACTTATCTACTAGTTGTTTTTGTAGTACCTCTCTGTTCCTTTCTTCTCTTGTTTACTATCTTTGTAGTTTGATGACTCTCTGATGGTATATTTATATTCCCTTCTCATTATCGTTTGTGTATTTACTATAGGTCTTCACTTTGTAGTTACCATGAGGCTTACTTATAACAAATTATATATAACAGTACACTTTAAGTTGATAGCAACTAAGTTTGATCCCATTCCAAAGCTCAACTTCTTCCCCTCCCTACCCCACTCTGTGTTTTGTATTTTTAAGGGCACATGTTATGTCTTTTTACCTTTTAGTAATGGATTTTTGTACTAAAATAATATTTTCCCACTGTTATAGCCATTTTTTAAACTTAGTTGTATACCCTTCATTGAGATATTTCTATTAAATAAATAGGATTATGAGATATACTGCTGAATTGAAGGAAATGTTTCAAAAATGTAGAAAACAAATTACTTTTAGAGCAGTATTCTAATTTCAATCAGCGAGATGTACTAATAGAGTGATTCAAAATCACTAGCACTGGGGCACCTGGGTGGCTCATACCCCCTGCTCAGTGGGGGATCTGTTTCTCCCCCTCCCTCTGCCCCTTCTCCCACTCACTCTCTCTGTCTCTCTCTTGCTCGCTCGCTCTTTCAAATAAATCTTTAAAAATTTTTTTAAAGATTTTATTTACTGACTAGACAGAGAAAGAGAGTGAAACACAAGTGAGCACAAGTTGGGAGTGTGGCAGAGGGAGAAACAGACTCCCTGCTTAGCAGGGAACCAGATGTGGGACTAGATCCCAAGACCCTGGGATCATGACCAGAACTGAAGGCAGATACTTAACCAGCTGAGCCACACAGGTGCCCCAACATTTAAAATCTTAAAAAACAAAACAAAAAACCTAGTACTTTTTGTGATACCATGATAACCTTCACATAAATAAAATCTTGCAGTACATATGAAGCACATAAATAGCAGAACTGCAAAAGAGTTTTCCAAATCAGAGTAGAACTTCTATTTGCAAAGAGCCATCTCAAATATCATAGGTAATTTCTATTACAATGTTGTCTCACCAAAACAAAACGAAATGAAAATCGTATATTCTCAGTATCCGCTTTTGTGAACTTCAGGAATGTCAGTGAGAATTCCCACAATTGTGACTTATATAATAAGAAATATTGAATTTTGATCAAGTATCCCAGCCCTACATTGATTTTTCATTGTCTGGGGCAGTATAAGAGAGTTCAGTTATTCTTTATTCAGCAATAAGCAACATGCAACTATTATGTGAAATAGCAAACATGGCACCAGGCCCTTACACATATTTATTTAAGACTTGGACTGACTGTAAAGAATTCACAGCTAAAAGGAAAGAAAGAAAGGAAGAAAGAAAGAAAGAAAGAAGAAAAGAGAAAAAAAGAGAAAAAACTCACTCCTTTTGTGGGAACATAATTATAAATACCACATCACAATGTGATTAGAGCTATGATCAGTGCTATAATCAAAGTTTTATAATATTTTAGTAGCATTGGTCAGAAAGTAGTAACTGCTAGAGAAACTGAAAAGGAGCATAAAATCTGGATAGAGAAGAAAAAACTTCACAGCAACTTAGGTGGTATCAGTTCAGATTTCATTAACCTATCAAAAGATATCTGTGTTTACTCCTATTTACTGGGACCATGGTTTCTAATAGCTAATCAAATTATTTGATCTGTGCCAGTGGATTAATTGAGAAGACTCCACTTTTTTACTATTTGCTCTTTTAAAAAAGCAGTACCTTGATAACAAGGAAAAAACTTTAATAATGGGTCACTCAGACTCTATTGTGGGCTAATTTTAGAGCATGGATATCTATACTCATGTGGTACATTTACATAAAACGGCATTTCTGAGCAATAAGTATAGATTAGCACTTGAAACCTTACTACAAAAATGAATAAAGAAAATCTAAATTAAACAGAAGGTGTATACCCTGTGCTTTCATTCATAAACAAAGAATATACACTTTATTGCAAATAACTTTTTAAATTCTATCTATTCTAAGTTTTATTATGGTGACTATAACTTCAAGTAACAGCTATGTGCATTAATTATTCTTCCTATAGGTAAGGTAAGGTGTTTCCTAGAGGTAAGCACAGATTCATGAGACATGTATTCACTGCAATACAAATACATGCCAAGAGAAAGACACATCCAAAGGGGAGAAAGGTACTAAGAGATGTAGAGGCTACAAGAAACACATTAAATAAAAATCACCAGATTAAATAAGTACACTATTCACTATTATGCTTTGTGAAGTCTGATATACATTTTAATAATTGCTTTTAATAATTATTCATGAATGAATTATTAATTAACTCTCTAGACTAAAAATATCATTCCACACTTGCCAAATAACATTCTCTCACATAGAAAGCTAAAACCTTTTGCATCATTAATACTTCTGTAAAGTGTTAGTATTTGATCTTATTATAACTAGTGCTTGGTTTATTAGAACATTTCCACATCACAAATTGCAACATTCAGATTCATGAATGGATATAATGTACAGATAAAATATTGTCAATGAATTATTTTTCAAAGAGCCTTATAATAAAATTTTACGTGTATTGATGTGAGAGTTTGTATGGAAGTCTAAGCAATTGACAGCTAAAAGAAAAGTGGTCAGCAATTTTCTTTTTAATTTCTCTTTAGAATACCGTTTTATTCTCACAATCTGGGCCTTTGTTAATACGTTCTAATTTAGGAGTATAAAAATCCCCTTAACCTGCAGAGAACATAGATTCTCAAATAATCAGATAAGTTTTGTTTATTTATTTTTTCCATTCTTACTTGGTGAAAATGAATTCAGAATCATGTATCTATTAAGCAGTAAGACAACATATTTAAAGGCTAATATGTAGTGATAATTGCCCACCAAAAATAAACAATTATCCAAACCTAGTTAGGAATAATTGCTGTGTATTTATTTTCTCTAGTTAACTTATTATAAATTTACTTTTCTTGTTAGTGATACAATTTTTATAATGTGTGTGTCAAATCATTAGATTTTATGGACTTTTCTGATAAGCTTCATAGGATGGACAGAAACTAGATCCACTTTGGTCTTTGGACCTACAGTGAAGAGAACATTTCTTGATTAGATAACAAGACAGAGTATATAATTTTTTAATGATTAATTCAAATATATCACCCTATTTGTAGTTATGCTTTGAAATGAGTCTGTCATCAGGTGAACTCTTAATTGACCTCTAATGGTATTTCTTAAATGTGATGAGACAGCAAGAAATATTCATTCAGAGGAAAAAGTATAAGAATGAATTCTGAAATATAGTTGGAGTTCTTTGGGTAAATTAAGTCCTTCTTCAAGACAGCGGGTTTCAAATCTTCCTCTCCCATCTCTCAAAATTACACCTACTCAGAACCGGAAGGACTCCAGAGAAGACAGACTGCAGCTCTACTGGCTGATGCATCAATAACCTCAAAAACGTGTTAGACACGTGGTCATCTAGTAGTTTCCTAAGAATTTGTGGAGTGGTCACTAGCCTTTTGCAATTTCAGGAAATTCTTTTTTAAAAATTTTATACTGGGTGACATGTCAACACAAAATTCTATGTCTGCAATTTTTCTCCATCATACAAAATGTATAAATGTAGAATATAAAACATACCCCAAATTCCATTCCTAAGAGATTTCCACCATTTATAGACACTCATACATTCCCCTGCTCCCCCCCCAAATGTAATTTATGTTCTACAACTTGCTATTTTTCCTAACTATCTTGAAGGAAACCTTACCTTTTCCTCCCTCTCTCCCTCTCTCCCTCCCGTCCTTCTTTCCTTCCTTCCTCTATCTTCATGTTCAATTAGCCAACAAACCTTTCCTTTTCAAAGTAGAACTATAATTCTTTTGTACAGTTCTATAATATTAAAATGTATAAGTATACTTTCATTTATTTAACCATTTACTCCGGGATGAGGTTTTGGTTGTTTCTGAATCTTCACTAAAACCCAACATTTCTCATACAAATGTTTTTGTCTGGTGTATAAATTTTTTCTATGGCATAAGTTCCTACAAATTAAATAAGAGAGCAAAATAATGTGTTATTTACAAAATACATATATTGATACCCTGCCTTCCAATGTAATTGATATGATGTATCAATTACAATGCTAGATATACATGAGCAGGCATCAAAATCTTCACTCTGATTCTCCAAAAGGGTCATTCAATTAAGACTTTTAAATCCTATCAAATGGATTAAATATAATGCCATCTTTTGTCAAAAAATAAACATTTTTATTTCATTAGTTATATTTGTTTACAGTGATAAAGACTTAACAGTGTATTTTGATATCAGCTTCCAGTTTCTGTCCTACTCAGCTAATAAGAACTCCTTCAAAATCTGGTGAAATCAGAGTAAAGAGAAGTAAAGAGACAACTTTACTTATGAGTTTTGTGTCCAACTTTACTCTTCTCCTACCCGATCTACTCTTGACCAATGCTTACATTTTTACCTCCAGAGGTTTGGTAATTTTTAAACTAAATCTTAATATCTGTTTTAGTAACTGCTTAAAACTGTCTTCATATAATGCATTCTAGTTTTTTTATATTTTAATTTTTTAAAAGATTTATTGATTTATTTTAGAGAGGGGGCAGAGGGGCAGAGGAAGAGAGAGAAAAAAGGTAACATTTCTTCTAACAAACCAGGTAAAATTTTGGATTTGATCATGCATCATTTCTATATCTCTACTTTTAACACATTCTACCTATATAATCTCTTTAGGGACCGGTACCCCTCTCCACACTAGAGTGATACCTTAGGGAGGTACGTCCTTTCCTTTTATGAGTAAAAATTTGACCTGGTACTACCTGGTACTTGTATGTTCTGCTATAGAGTAGCATAGAAAATCATCTTCGGCAGGTTAACCATTCTCTATTCTGTACATGAGACATTTGTTTTATTCTTGAAGTCAAAGAAATTGAGCTATTTCCCTCTGATCACAGAATTATGTAACATATTACATTATATGAAGATACAAATAACTGCTTTTACTGCAAAAAATTATTTTCACTAACCTACAAGATGTCAAATTGCCAAAATAATGTTTTGTACAGATAATCTTCAGAGATCACATAATATGTGCACTATATTTCCAGTGAAACTCCTACTCTTTAACTTACACCATGCACTGTCATGCTTAAAATACAAATTCAAGTACAAAATAAGTAAAATGCATTTAATGTAAAAAGCATGCAGGTCACGTCACATCTTTTCCAAAGCAGACATATCTGCATTTCTTTGGTTGTTGGTTATTAATATTTCATTAATTTTCAAGCTACTGCAAATTCCCCTTGAGATACTATTAATAAAATACCATCCAAATCAGCAAGATTATAGTCAAAGTAGCCAAACTACAGAACCCATTTAATTGCCTAGAAATTTTAAGAGTGCTGAGCACTTGCTTTAATTTAAAGAACTGAATAATCTGATGTTTTGATGATTACAAAGGGTCTTTAAGCTTTTTCTGTTTTGTTGGTAATTTTAATTATTCTTCATACTTTTTCGACTTAGATGCATTCCTTTAGTAGCCCTTTCAGAATAATAATGAGGAAATTTTGAAAAAAAAACAACAACAAATAAGTACATAAATACTTTTGAAATAAACTTAAGAGTGAAAAAAATATACAAGCACTTAACATTCATAGTATCAGCCTTTCTCCTCTCACTTTCCCCAGAGACACATAAAATTTTTGATCAAGGAATACAGTCAACAAATTAACAGCATTAAATTTTGTCAAAATATTAAAATTTCCTGAACTGCTCAGGTCCTCTACCCACTCCAAGAACACCAATTTTGCTGATTCTAAGTAATTCCTTGCATACATGAGTAGACATTTTGGGTTTAGGTGTTAGAGCAATTCTTAAATTGTCTCTAACCCTATCTCACATATGTCCTAATCACACAGTCATTGAGAGAATGGCAAGGCAGAGAAGGAAATTGAAGCACATTTTTACCACTTTTTTTATATGTGTATGCATACTGGAGCCCTGCTCACTTGGATGCTTTACCAAATTACATAGACAAATTGAATGTAATTGTTTTTGATTCATAAATACTTTTCCCTCCTCAACATGCTGTTTTTCTGGATAAATCTTAAAGTCACAATGCTCAGTAAAAGAAAGCAGTCACACAAGTGTACATATTGAGATTACATTTAAATGAAGATCAAGAACAGGAAAAATGTGTCTATGTTGATAGAATTTAAATGATGGATACTACACAGACTAGAGGTATTGGGTAGGTACCTCCTATACTGGAGGTATAGGTATTGACTGGAAAGAGGCATGAGGTAACTTTCTGGAGGTGTTTGAAGTGCTTTTATATAAATATAAATATAAATGTAAATGTAAATATATAAAGCTTTACACTTAAGATTGGTGGGTTTTTTTATGAAATTTATAATTTATTTGTAAATTTAAAACTCAATTTTAAAATTTAGAACTCAATTTTTTAAAAGATTTTATTTATTTATTTATATGAGAGAGAGAGAGAGAAAGAGTACGAGAGCACAAGCAGGGGAGAGGGGCAGAGAGAGAGGGACAAGCAGACTCCCTGCTGAGCAGGGAGCCATAGCAGAGCTTTATCCCAGGACCCTGGGATCATGACCTGAGCTGAAAGCAGACATTTAACCAACTGAGCCACACAGGCACTTCTAGAAATCAGTTTTAAAGATTGTCATAATGCCAGAAACAAATACTTAAAAAAGTTCAAATGAAAGAAAAAATTCGATAAACTTTTGTATCCATTTTCTTCTTTCTGATTCTACTGTTTTAAGTTCCATTTAGTCCACAACTTAACCATTGAAAAGTCCACTGAGGCGAAGGCTCATAATTTGTTCTCCCTGAGTTTTACATTTGTTAACCTCTATTTACTAATGGCATGATGGCTGGAGCTCAAGCAGCCTTATTGGACCGACAGAATTTATGTGCTGAGGATGAAGGAGTAACTAGGTAGGACTGTAGGGTCATAATGCTCATAGAACCACATCAGCTCTAAAATAACTATCTCCAGATTTCTTTTATTTAAGAGAAATAACAGTTCTATCTTATTTGAGCCACAGTTCATTTATGGGCTGTTTTTTTTTTGTTTGTTTGTTTGTTTGTTTGTTTGTTTTTGTCATTGGTAGCTGAGCCTCATGTAAGTTATTATACTTCACATACACACTTTTGTTCTATCAACTCTCTCACTATAATTCAACATTCAAGGATAACATTAAAGTTTTTCAAAGGATATATCAGATCATGTTCCCTCCGCTACTAGAATTCCTTCTTCTCATTCCAGAGATATTGTTATTATTCCAGGCATAACAATATTCCTATTATTAAGCAATCATGATACTCAAAGAGAATGCAAAACCTAATTCTAGATTTCTAAATGAAATGACAATGTGTAGAGGAAATGAAAACTTGAAGCTATCTGCTAAAAAATAAATGTTCCTTTTTTGGGGGTTATGATATAATGGACAATATTTGTATTTGTACTGTATTTTTGAATTTACTAAATTTATTACATTTAGAATACATCATTGCAGTAGCTCAAATGAACAACTTTTTCAAAAACTAAACTAAAACCTTCTGTGGTTTCATAAAATTCAAACATCTCTTCAAATTTAAACCTAAAGATAGTTCCATCAGTGACAGTAACAAATCAAAATTTGCTACTTCTCTTCTAACCATTCCTCATCGCTCTGAATAAACTAAGGAAAGGAAAAAGAAATTATAACCTAAAACTTGGAAAGAGAATTCTGTCAGTTGTGAGTAATATGTTGAAACCATAGAAAACACTGAAAATATGAGTGTTGAAAATATAATAGCATTGAAAATCTAGTAAAATGTAATTGCTTTCACATGGTGGCAGAACTCACAAAAATATGCAGAAATCAAAAGTTCTCATATCAGATTAAAAAAACCTAATTTCAAAAATTCCATTAATAATAAATGTGGAGATTTACAGTTTGGAAAAATATCAAATTAGCAGAGAAAAAGGAAATCAAATAATAGTGTTGATAAAATTATTTATTTTGTAAGTATGTATCCTTGCACCATTAAAACAACACAAGATAAACGTTTAAATAATAAAAACAAAAATAGTAATAAAAGGAAGTAGAGAAAAATAATTCTGTAACTTTTGAATTGAGACAGTCTTATTTTACCAAATAATAATAAGAAAACCAGCATTCATTAAGTGCTTAATTATAACAGGCACTCTTGTAAGTGATTTTGCACCTGTTGATTTATGTGTGCTCCTTCAACCGCTCTGAGAAAGGATATGATATATGATAGGTACAGACCTAACGCAGAGACAGATTGAGTAATGGTGAATTCAGATATTGGGCCAATATCTGAACCCAAGGTATGTGGGCCAAGATTCTGTACTCTTAGCTACATTTTTTTTACCCTTAGCTGCTACGTATGGAATAATCGACAGAAATAACTACCTAACACATAGCAAATTTCTCTATTGAAAAAGACACCATACAAAAGTTCAATTCTACAAAGAAAAATATTTGCAGCATATATGATAGCAGATCAATAAACTTAAGGAACTTTCATAACTCAGTGAGTAAATAAATACCTTATAGAAGAAGCAAAAGACATAAATAACCAGTTCTTAATGAATGACAATTAAATACAATGTTTAACCTCACTGATTACCAAATACTTACAAAATTAAACATGTCGAGATATGCTATTTTTCATCTACTACATTGGTGTTGAAATGGTTGTTATTGCCATTTTCACCAGGGTGTGGCAACACAGGTACTCTGATGTACTGTGTTAGAAGGACACATTTATAAAAATTCTTGAAGGGCAATATGTACCTGTTTAAAATGTGTATAACTTCTTTGTGGTGAGATTGCCCTTTTAAGATTTTGGCTTAATTTTATAAAAGGAAAAATGTAGTTGACAACTGAACTTGGCAGGTGTCATATTTGTAAAAGTGAATAATTAGAAATTAGTTAAGAGTACATCTACTAGGGATTGTTTAATTAAAATATAGCACATTTCCACAATGGTATGTCATTCAATCATATAAATCATATAAAAAGAAAACATATAAATTTATAATACTAATATGTGAAGATGTCCATGGTATCTAATAAACAAAAAATTTTATCACACAGTACTATGGATTAAATGGTTCTATTAATGTTATATATATTTATATGTCTGCTTTTTATTTTTTATTTTTTTAAAGATTTTATTTATTTGAGAGAGTGAGGGCATGAGCAGGGGAAGGAGCAGGGGGAGGAGCTGGGGAGCGTGGAGAGGGGGAGGTGTCGGAGGCAGGCTCCCAGCTGAGCAGGCTCCCAGCTGAGTTCAATCCCAGGACCCCAGGATCATGACCTAAACCTAAGGCAGATGCCTAACCAACTGAGTCACCTAGGCACCCCAATATGTTTGCTTTATAAAGTCAAGAAGACTTTACAAGAAAGTTTTATCATTGATTGACTCTGAGTCAGGTAAGATGTCAGGAGATGGAGATGAGGGTGGGAAGAAAGACTAGGAAGAAGAGTTAGTTATCTTTCCACTTACTTATGACTATACTGTTTTACTTTTACAAAAGCATAATTACAAGGATTACCAAAAAACGTGAAAATATTTTCATCTTAAGAAAAAAGACTAAAAATCTTCCTTCCATGATACTCTTCCTTCCTCCTGACATTCATCTCACCAGCAGCTAAATCTGATTCATAATGGAGGTCCACCAGAATTACTGTATTTCTGGATCAAGACTTCATTCTTATACCCAAGACAATGCTGTTTTCTTCTCTTCCTAGAATGTTCCTCTTTCCAATTCTGCCTATCAAAAATTATGTAATTGTCGGTATTTCTCAAAATGCTACTTAATTCATAAACTTACTTTTTCTCCTGTTTTTCCATTCAAAAGAGAAAAAAAAGAACTACTAGAGAACTTACCACAAGATGGTATGTATTATACATACCACATAGACCACAATATAGTATGTATTATACATAGCATACAGACATATAAATATATATATAGACATATATATATATATATATTTTTTTTTTCCCTCTAGGAAGCTGTAGGCTGCCAGTGGCAGAATCTTCTATATCTTCTTATCCTTCTACCATGTGGTCCTCAAATGGGTAGATAGCAGATGCCCAAAAAAGTTTCACTGCATTGCTTGATTGACTATATAAAGACATCGTTCAAATGTTAAATAAGATGGTAATAGATGTGACTGTATTGTCAGTTACTGAAACAGGTAATTTATCTACAGTAAAGTTGCCCTTTCTTTGAGAAAATGGATATTAAAATTACTTACCTAAAAACAAATGGCATAGCAATGCCCTTAATAGTTAAACAAATTTAAGATAAACAATGCCCTAGGGAGATACATTCAGTGTTAATAATGTAGTATAATTGTCTTTATTATTACTAAAATTCTTGTCAAGCCAACAAGGTGGAGAATCTGAAGATTTTAAAACTGTTGAACTGTAGCCACGTGACTCCAGGTTAGCGCTCATACCTGCTACACTCAAGTATCAATTTTAACAAATGAAGAGATTGACAGAAAACTTTGAATCAGCATTTAGGCAATTTATCTTCCTATCACCTATGCCATATCTATTACCTAATACCTTATCTCCATGTTGGACTGTAATACATGCTATTCATTATTCATTCTTTTGCCCTGTCCCCAGCCAAAAGAAGAAGAAGGAGGAGGAGGAGAAGGAAGGGAAGGAGGAGGAGGAGGGGAAGAAGGAGGAGGAGGAGGAGGAGGGGAAGAAGAAAAAGAAGAAAGAAAAATACTATTCTTTTAAAAGTTGAAAGATTTCCTGGTGCCTTCTATACATTATAGAAAATCTCAATGTCAATTTCACTCAATTTAAATCTCAATTTCACTTAACAAGTGACAATCCAGCCTATTTATGTAATTCTATTGATGGGGACTCACTCCCTGGTAAGGTCTCTAACTCAAATTTTATATAGCATTAAATAGAGGAAATTAGTTCAAAATTGAAACTGAAATATATCTCCTTACAATTTCTACCCATTGGCTCTAAATTCTGCCTTCTGAAATAACAAAATATAAACATAAATGCTTTTCAATATTAGAGCTTTTTCTATTACAAGTTTCTCAGTTCCCGTCACTCTATTTTTATTAAGTGCTTGCTTTTAGTACCAGCTTACCCTGGATACCTAATACCTTGTAACCTTCCTATTTATCTCTTCTGCTCACATATTCTTCCTGTTTCAGCTCATTTCCAAGAACTTAAGCCAGTGTTATTTTTCCCTTTTAATCAATCCCCTTCTTTCTCTCTGGTTTTAATATTGTAATAGCTACCCTGTGTTCTGAAACTTAGCATATCTAGTTGTCTCTCCAATCTCTAATTCTCCTGTCTAGTTTTCCTGGAACCCTGACTATGAAAGTATGCTCTCAGAATCCATTTCGTATTTTTACTCTATCATCATATATGAAATGCTTACCATTGGCTCTTGTCCAATCTAAGTTTCTGACCTCTAAATCCAGATTGTAAACCCAGAACTTTCTTCCAAAAGGGTGATCTTGCAGCGCTTGGGTAGCTCAGTCGGTTAAGCGCCTTTGGCTCAGGTCATGATCCCAGGGTCCTGGGATTGAGCCCCGCATCGGTCTCCCTGCTCAGTGGGAAGCCTGCTTCTCCCACTCCCACTCCCCCTGCTTGTGTTCCCTTTTCTCACTGCGTCTCTGTCAAGTAAATAAATAAAATCTTAAAAAAAAAAAAAAAAAAAAAAAGGTGATCTTCCCCAGGGGGGAGCCTCCAGATACCAATAATGTCTGCCTAACCCAAATTTTCTAAATGGGTCCATTTTCAAGATGCATAAAATGTGTAGGACTTCACAATCCTTCTGCTGGTAACATCCAGAGCCTGGGGTTTCCCTATTCTTGATCTGTCCTATTTCATCAATCCAGTTTTGCAACCACCAGTTAATATCTACAGATATTATAGTGAAGACCATAATCTTCCAATTAAATTAAGCTGGACAAAGTAACCATAATACTACATCTCTCTCTTTTTCCTGCTATGTAAGACATACTCTAGAAAAAAAATAAAAATTAAACATAATTAGAATAAAATTAGAATAATAATAGTGTTACCTTATTTCTTTTTCCAAAAAAGAACACACACACACACACACACACACACACATATTTATTCATGGAAACAAAATGAATAAGGGAAATAATAGATTAACCTTACTTTATAAATATCAATTCAGACAATAGATTAAATATACAATTTTAAAACTGTATTGAATTCTCCTTAATCTTTTAAAAAATGATCACTATATATATAGCTTTTTTACTGAAAATCTATTTAAAATTAAAACTCTTTCAAAGGTAATGAGGCCCCAAACAGCTTTTCAATTTCAATCTGGCCATAATCTTCTGAGGAAGGCCCAACTACAAATTATAATGTTATGACAAATAAAAGAAAAATGAAACTCATGTATTATACCAGCAAGAGGCCAAAGGTTAACATTTTCCCTCCCAGGCCTGAAAGGAATTCAATAAATGAATCTCTGAAGCTTTCATCAGAAAAGCTGGATCTTTAGTGAGAGCAAAGAAAATCTATTCTGAAATTGAACCCATTAAAGAAAGCAGATAGAACAAAGAATAATGGAAGATCTGTAGAGAAAATAAAGAAACTACTGCTCTGATTTCGTTAAGTCCGCAGTGAGTTTCATCAGCTTCAGGCACGCTTACACAGGAAGCAGGATTAGGTCAAAAATGGTTCTTAATGAAATGTCTTTAAGTTTCATGTCAGTACTCTAATATTGAAACTTATCTTTCAGTACTATAAAGAAAGGTAAATTACAGAAAACAAATTACGTGCCAGTTAGAAGAATCTAATGATAGGAGAGTTAAATCTGATTAATACATTTTCTATAAATTGAATATTTTAACGAGTTCAAATTATAGAAAGCAGAGAAGACAAATTAGGTGAAAACATGTTTCTAGTTTTACTACAAAGAGCAATGAATTCTTCCTTAGATGATGTCTTCTTGGGCATTTACTCTTTCTGTTCCTTCATTCTGAAATTCATTCCCTGCAGGTATCTGTATGTCTTCTCCTTGCTTTTTCCAGTCTTAATTCAAATATACCCTTTTAATCAGACTTTACTTTTCCATACTACCTAAAATTATGAACCCCACCCAAACACTTCCTACATCTTTCCTGACATTTTTCTTACCCCTTATATCTCTCTCTTCGCACTGAAATACTCCACACGAGTAGGACTTTTTTTTTCATTTTCCTTACACCACTATATTCTCCACAACAAAAATATTATGTAGCACATGGAAGGCACTCAATAGGAATTTGTTGATATAAATATGAATGAGAGAAGAATCCTAGAAAATAATCATATGTTAAGTTAACTAGAAATTCAAGAAGTTCAGAAAAAGAAGTAAACATGAACTCACTGAGATTTTTTTAGAGTATGGAATTTCCTCAAAAAATTAAAAAAAAAAAGAACTACTATATGATGCAGCAATTCCACTGCTGGCTATTTATCCAAAGGAAATTAAAACATTAATTCAAAAAGATATATGCATCTTGTGTCTCTGTACGTCTTCGTAAGTTCAATGAGATATTTGTCACTACATCATTACTACATGCAATTTCATTTTTATTCTATTTTTCATTTATGTAGGTAAATTCACTAATTAACTTCACAAAAACAAGATGGGCTATGACGCACAAATTGAAGAAAAACAAATCTGCTAAAGGGGTTTAAGTCTTTTGGCATGACTGAGTTATATAGTCCAAGGTAATGACAGCCTTATTTCAAGAAACTGAAGTTCTGTTGGCAATTCTGCAGTTGTCATAGAAAATTGGAGTTAGCGTGTAATACTAAGAGTGAGTAAATGCTACTTCAGTTTTCAAAAAGGATGGGAAGAGGTCATATTTCACAAACTGCATCACTGGATAACAGAGTAAGATGGATAATTAAAGGAATCATTTGAGGACACAGAGAAAAAGAAATAGTAATTGCTAGTATCTAACATAATTTCTGCAAAAATTAATCAAATCAGACTAACCTCAACTGCCTAATTGCTAAATTAGTATATCAAAGATATTTAGTAAAATTTTGTAAAATATTTAAATTTAGTAAAATATTTATTAAAATTTAGTAAAATTTTGAAAGGTATAAGAAAATAAAGGATCAGTTCATTCCAATGACAGATGTGATCACTAACCCTGTTTCCTTTACTACTGGACTCACAATGAGATTCTATTCCCCAGTCTCCCTTACAGTTAGGGGGGACCATGTGACTAAGTTCTGGCCAAATGAATGTGAGCTGGAAGCGATGTACACTGCTCTCAGACTGATTCTACCACGTAATCGAGACCTATTTTCCAAACTCTCCCACCAATTTATGACACTTAAACAATGATTTCTTTCTTTCTTACATTATCAATTGCTCACTCTCATGACTCTTAGCACATTAGTACACAAATATAGTAGTTCCTATATTAATATTCCATCTCCTTAATATCACATGTCTCTCTAGATTTTTTCTCTATTGCTCTGCTCCCTTTGTATCACAATTTCACTATAGAATTATTATACTCACTATTTGCGCTGTGATCCTTTGATTTTCTGTTGAACTTATTCCCTTTTTTTTTTAAGATTTATTTATTTATTTTAGAGGAGGAAAGGAAGAAAGAGAGCGAGAGCACATTCAGTGGAGGAGGGGGCAGAGGGAGAGGGAGAGAAAGTCTTAAGCAGATTCTGTGCTGAGCAGAGGGCCCCACAGAAAGCTCAATCTCATGACCCTGAGATCACAACCTGAGCCTAAACCAAGTGTTGGACACTTAACAAACTGCACCACCCAGACACCCAATGTTGAACTTATTCTAATCAAGATTTTTACACTTGCCATAAAACAACTCTTACTAGCATCACCAATGATCCATTGCTTAGTCCATTTGCTATTTTTTCTTTTCAGTTTCATCCTACTTGATCTCTCATAAACAGATGACATATTTTCCCAGTCTTTATTTGGCTTTCAAGCACTACTCTCTTGTTCTCCTCATACCTACCTCACTAATCACTCACTTAGTTTCCTTTAAGGTTCCACATCACCTCTCTATTGTTGGAATACACAAGGTCAGTCTTTGGATTCCTTTTCTCCACACTAACATAAGGGTCCTCATCAAGTTCATGTCTTCAAATGAAAACTACACACAGGTGACTGAAACACAAATGTCTAGCCCAGATCTTTCACTGCTTCCTGAGTGATTTTGTCTAACAGGCATCTCAAGCTTAAAAGTCTGAAACCGAATTCCTGGTTCTCCTCTCCAAATGTGAGCCTAATCAATCTCTTTGGTAATTGGTAAATTCATTCTTCCAGTTATAAGAAGAAAGAAAGAAAGAAAGAAAGAAAGAAAGAAAGAAAGAAAGAAAGAAAGAAAGAAAGAAATGAAGGAAGGAAGAAAGGAAGGAAGGAAGGAAGAAAACACATAATCCTCTTTGACTATACTTTTCCACACTTTAAAGTTAGTCTATCAGCAAATCTTTTTCCTTCAAAATGCAGTTGCTATCATCCTGGTCCAAGTTTTCCTCATCTTTTGTCTTTTACTATTGCAATAAGTTTCTAATTGGTTTCCTTATTTCTACCTTTTGTATCTGAGTTCTGTCATTCACACAGAAGTCCAGGTAATCTATCTAAGAATTTTTAACCTTAAGAGGCACTTCTGTGGCTCAGTTGGATAAGCATCTGACTGTTGAACTCAGGGTTGTGAGTTCAAGCCCTGCATTGAGGTGAGAAGCCTACTTAAAAAAAAAAAAAAAAAATCAGGGGCACCTGGGTGGCTCAGTGGGTTAAAGCCTCTGCCTTCAGCTCTGGTCAGGATCCCAGGGTCCTGAGATAGAGCCCCGCATTGGGCTCCCTGCTCAGCGGGGAGTCTGCTTCTCCTCTCTCTCTGCCTGCCTCTCTGCCTACTCGTGATCTCTGTCAAATAAGTAAATAAAATCTTAAAAAAATAAAAAAATCATAATCTTAAGAAGATTGGTATAATAACATATCCAGAATTATTCTTTTTAATGGCAGTCATATCATATATATCACTTTCCTAAACTTCATATATATATGTAAATATATATAAATATATGTATTAAATAGATATATATAATTATTTGATCAAGTTTTGAAAATGTGAAAAAGATGGTTTAACATGTTACATTAAATCAAAAAAGGTTGGACTGAGTTATTTTTTTAGAATAATTTTTGAAAACCTATTTTCAACAGCAATTAACATACCAATGGATTTGCTCTTTGAAGTCATAATCCCATCACAATTTACAATCTTATTTATTTGGCCTTGTTAACAAAATATACAGATTAATTTGCTTAGCCAAATCTGCCAACCTGCTATAATACTACCTTGAGGAATTAGCAAAAATCTAAATGGTGAAAATTCTTCAGCAATGTATATTGTATGCCCTGTAACTATATTTGCTTAATATTGTATAAATTATAATATATAATATATATACAAAATATACTTGACATTATATAAACATTGTCTAAGTTTAAAACTCCTTAATGCAATTAAGATAGCATTAAAAACATAAAAGAACAAATATAAAGAAAAATTACATAAGCTCACACTCAAAACAGTATTTTTAACATAGTCACAAAAACAAACCTGTACACAGTTATTGTAAACTAATACGGATTTAATTTCGTGAACGTATTCCCATATTTATCATGTTAAACCACTCTAAAAACAAATTATTCCTAGCTGCTGCTAGAGGGTCATAGATATTTGGCTAAGTAGAAATATAAATAAATTAAACAATTGCATTTTACCATTATAATGATGTACATGAAGGACTATTTTCATCTGGTTGATCATAAAGCATATTTAAGAAAAAACTCCATAACGAAAGTATTCCTCACAAAGTGAAAAATTAGAAGCAAGTATATGGAAACAGATATGCAAAATTTGGCTCATTTCTTTTTCCCATGCTATCTCCTCTGAATTAGACCCAGAAGGACATCTTTCCTTGCCCTTATTCCAATCTAAAAATGATGGAAAGGATCCTCTTTTCCTTGTCTGACTCAACCCTGGTCTTTAAAAATGCCTTTTATCTATCATTTTTTTTTTCTAACAAGCATAATAAACTTTTAAATGGAGAGGTCATATTAACACCTTCTAATATATAGTAGCTTTCAAAGGCTAAAAAAAAGACGTTATAAACTTTATTTCTATTTGCCTTTAAACTGAATTATGTCTTTATGTTTTCAATGTGATATTGATGATCTTTCATCTACCTCAAGTTTTCGGGGTGAAAGTTTTTAATATAAGGTAGTTTTATCATTTTGATTAAAAAAAACCTCCATAAAGACAATGACTGGATTAATGACTGAATTAAACATGTTATTTCATTGGCATTTCTTTTATATTTAATTTGTGCCTTTTTAGCACAAAAGAATTAGGAAATTACCTGACGTTCACCGCCACAAATGATATCATAAAGGCATAATAAACTTTCTTCCAGTGTCTATACATTATAAATGTAAGTTACTATGTATCTGACAAAAGCGATTTATATAAAAGTATTTCTAAAACTATCTGACATCTATTCAAAAAGCATTTTCTGCACTTAAATTAGGAGGACCATAGAAATTTGCTAACCTTTCATGACACAGTGACTTAACAATTTTTACCATTTGACTCTTTTGTAATTCTAAGAGCAAACTGCTCTCTAACATTTTCAGGATCATTAAATTAAAAATGATAAGGAAAGAAAATCATTACCTAATTTATATTTCTCTTCTAATGGGAATAGAATTAGTAATTACTTTTGTCAGTGAAACATCCTGTAGTCAGTCACTTGTGTCGAAATCACATGCCTGTCATTCAAGGTATGGGGCCTACTGACCTTAAATTACAAACTCATAATGTATTTATAGACTGGTATTAACACAAGAGACAGCATCTTTAAGCTTAACCATCCAACCTATTATTCTCAAATTTCCTTTTCCCATGCAACATTTATTTTTTTTTTATTTTTAACTTTTTATGGACTTAAACCACATTTGGTTTAGTACCTTATATATTGTACCACCAGATAAATATTTACTAAATTATTATGTGAATCTGGCCATTTGAAAAGAGATGAGAAGCAAGACAAAGCTTGTATATCCAAGACCAACTCAAAACTCATGAATGGAAGTTCTAATGATCAGCCATTACAACTGAAAGTTTCATCGGGCAGAGGACAATTTATAAGCACCCAAGAAATTAATTCTTTTTGTGTTTCACCTTTTGTCTTTGTTAAAATAACTATAGAATCTATGGTGTGAAATTTTTTAAGCTACCTTCATTTTATCCACCTATTTTCTTAATGGGATTAGTGATCTAACTGCCTTCTTAAGGTCATATGTCTTTTATTTCAGTTCCAAAATCACATTTTAAATTTAGATAATGTACCGATCAGTAACATTTTGTATGACATTTATTACATTTTTCCTATTAGAAGATGAAATGAAGAGCAAGTTAGCAGACTGTTATCCTTGAAATTATGAAAGCAACCACAAAGCAGTTTATAGAATTTTTTAAATAATATACTTTTGCCAAAAAGACCTGCAAATTGCATACTATGGTTTTTTATAGTATTTAAATTTGATTAAGAAACTGTATCACCATTGACATGGGTTGTTATCATTTATTTGTTGTAGAATAAATTTTTAAGAAAGGCTCAAGACCAGAACCTTACTTATCTCCAGGATTCCTTAATAGAAAAGGCAATATCTTAGGTAATGTGAGTATGAAAAATCATTGTTTATTTTTTTGAATTATAGATTGTTATACCCCTAAAGATAGTAACAGGATACAACTCAAGTGGCTATTGTTGTCAAGTCCAATATTTTTGTTTTCTTCACAATCAATCATGTGCTATATTATTGGTGAAAAATTGCTCACTGTTATTACGTAAACAGAAATGCAAATTTAACCAAACTTATTAACTTATATTGTCTATCTCAAGTAAGCTTCTTGAGCCCATACAACCATAGTATAATCTTAACATCAGCAGCAGCAGACAAGGTGCCCTGTGCCTATTCTTACAGAAGGGGCTGCTTTGTACACACTAATCCAAGGCCTGAACTTTTCATCACAGGCAATATTCCAAATATAAACACCCAAGGGCATCCTGAAGCCTAAACTGATTTCTAAACACAGGGCTCATTTAAGAAAGAGAACTTCAAAAAAGTTAGTGGCTCTTATATTCTTAATTAGAAATTCTCTTCATATTAGCTGGGATTTCAGAGTACATCAACACAGAGAAAGCAGTTGTTCCCACATCTTAAAATAGAACAGATTGAACATTTAACCTTTCTGCTACCCAGTCAGGGTCTAATGACTATTTTATGTTTAAGCACACACACACACACACACACACACACACACACGCACTCTCTCTCTCTCACACACACACACACACTCACATGCATTTCTCCTAATATAATAAAACATAGATGGAAGTAAAACAAGCTCTTTGAAAGTCTGAAATTAGAGAAAAAGGTATTTGCAGAAATATAAAAGAAGGATGTCTACTAGCCAAACTCGGATTTTGTATTAAAACGTCAGTTTTGCAAAGTAACTCTATTTTAAGTAATTATCCTTTCATAATGGATTTAGTGACTCTTTAGATTATTCATGATGAGGGATAATTATATTTTCTAATCCTGGTGTTATATTTAGCCACTTACTAAGGCTTTATGGAGGACATGAACTCTTAGAGCTCTTAGAATGACTGTGTCTCCCAAGATTTGTCACATGTTCACTGTTTATAAGTAACCTCATTTATTTCCTAGATACTGCCGTTGGCTCCTCCTAGCAATATAAATACCCATTACTGACATTTAATCAGCAGGATTGCCCTAAATGTACTGCCATTTTCTATTTTCTTAAGAAATATTTATAGGTCTATAACTTCTTCCATTCTAAAGTTATACATTAGAATTCAAGAATATCTTTCAAGCCAATATCTCAAACCTGAATTGGAATGACTAAAGGATAGCCAACTCTTTATGTATAATGTGATCATATTTACCACTTCCACTGTGAATGGGGTGCGGAAATCACTGGTTATTAAAAGTCAATTAAGCAGCTCAGTTTGGTTTTTACAAATATTATAGACTCAAATATTTCTTTGTTTTGAAATAAATTTGGACTTCTTTAATATTTTTCTTTGATTTGGGCAAGCAAATGGGTAGAAATGATGAACAATAAAACAGGTTGCTCTAACAGGGTGGAAGGATCGTGTTCTCGATGCTCAAACCCAAGGTATGTGCCTTACGCTCTTCTCTTTGCTGGCCCTGTGACCTTGAGTGATGCACTTACCTATCTTTAAATTCATTTTATTCACCTCTTATAGTTTTTGCTCTCTTTTTATAGAGATTACATTCTGTAAATGGGCACTTTCTGTGATAGAGAAGAGACCGTCTGGTAAGTAGATACATCAGCTCCTGTCTGGGAGCATGACAGGTGCATGGTGTTACACTGTGTGTGGGCGCTGATCCTGGCAGGAATAGTGAGTGGCCTGCTGTTGGAGCTCATGGAGGGAACCTGAAGGAGCACTCCAAATATCCTTCTGCAAGCATTACCCACCTGGGGAAGTTTCTCATCCAATGACTGCCGAAGGATAACTGTCATAACTGTACTTTTCACCGTGGCCTTCTCACCACTTGCACGATGTTTATCCCATATCAAGAAGCCATCTGTGGCGTTTTCCCACATCGTCGTCTCAGAGGTTGAAGGTATCGCGCATAACGGGAGTATTTATTACTATGAACACATCTGGCATTTTTGGAATTGTCAAAGAAAACTGACAGCTCCTGTAGCCTAATAATTTTTTTTCTACATTTTATCGCCCTTGATATTAAAGCTCCAGTTGATATGGGCACTTGCAAAGGTGAATGCAGGATCCTGTACCAATGAGCATCATTCGCAAAGGCAAGGGAAAAAGAAGAGTTCTTAATTTATACGTACATTTTTTTTTCTCTTTACAGAAATGCAACCCTTTGGAAATGGATGTATAGGTATAGAATATTGTGTGGCTCTATTAGAAGTTATGTACCACCTCAGATTTTTTGTTATAATTTTTGTTAAGTTTTGGAATTTGCAAAATTGATTTTTTTTTAAATTAGAAAGCTTTACCATCTTCCAAATTCATATACAAACAATTCCCTCACTCTTCTTCAGTATTGTTTTGCTTATTTGTAGGTTTAATTTTTTTTTAAGATTTTATTTATTTATTTGGCAGAGAGAGATCACAAGTAGGCAGAGCAGCAGGCAGAGAGAGAGGCAGAAGCAGGGTCCTTGCTGAGCAGAGAGCCCTATGCAGGGCTTGATCCCAGGACCCTGAGATCATAACCTGAGCCAAAGGCAAAGGCTTAACCCACTGAGCCACCCAAGTGCCCTTATTTGTAGGTTTAGTTTAAATGTCTAATGTGTCTTTGTTCAACAATATATGCATCTTTGAGGGCAGAAATTGGAATGTGTTTATCCCTGTGCCCCTATAGGGATTTTCCCCTTATCTTACAAAAGCAGTCAATAAATGTTAATTAAATTATAAATAAGTAGAAATTGTTTCTGATGGAAAGGTTTAATGGCATTTTAAGAGGTTTTTTTTCTTTCTAACACTAGACATTTCAGCAAATAAATAACAAACAAACATTTCTACTTTCTGCAATTAGTTCTGGGGAGAGATTTTTGTCCCTATTTCTCATCAGATAACACTGCATGAAGTATTTATTGATATCTAAAAGCTGACATAATAATAAGTGACTATAAAATCATAAGTGATTATAAAAATAATTTAAGTACAATACTATTTTAAAGTATCTGTTTTATATATGCAAAAGAGAAAAAAGCATTAAATTTTCTAAATTTTCTATTAAATTTTCTAAATTAAAGTTTGACTTTTTTCTTCCGTCTCTTTCTGCAAATACTTTTGAATACCTGTCACAAATCAAGTGTTGAAATACAGATTTACTTCATTAATAAATAAAATCTCAAAATTGAGTAATTTTCCTTTTATGTATTATCAGACTATTACAGGCTAAATTTTTCCAGATGTTGTGGAAAAGAACCTGTTTGCCTTTGAGCAATCATAAATTATAGAGTTAGATACTTTAATCAATAATAATATAGCAGCTAGAAATAAGAACAACAAAGAGAAACAATTCTATTTAAAACCAATTCAGAGAGTTTAAGTGGTTTTAAACTATATTTAATATCAATTTTTTTATTATTTAAAATATACCTTAACTACTGGTTTTTAGGAAAATAAAACATTTAACTCAGTGAAACTAACTTTCTTTGTAACTTCAATCCACACACCATATTCTATTGAAATATATTTAAAAATAATTCTATTAAAGTGTCTTCCAGAACACTTTATATATAACCCTGCTATTACATTTTCTGCTCTCCTCTTTCACTGTTTATTACAATAACTCACAAGTCTCTTTTCTTCCAAATCCCCTGCAATTTCCCCTCACTTCATTGTAACCAGATTCTTGAGTGCAGGATAAATGTTATCACCCACAGTTCCAAGAGCTATTTGAATATGCTTGCAATAACTAACCATTATATGATTAGTTAAAATAATTAAAATAAGCTTTGTATTTCCAACTTGATTTTAAAATGGTTAATTAAACATATTGAATGAAGATACATCTTAATGTCCCATAGTAGATGGTCAAATTTGATCAGCTTGAATTAATTCCTGGAAAGTGATCTTGGGGGCCAAAAAAAAAAAAAAAAAAAAAAGGATCTGGATAAAATGTAAAATTTGAATTCCAGACAAATAAATTGCAACAGAAATCTCCCTTTGAAAGAAAGGTCAATTAATTGCTGTCAAATACATGAAATACCAAGTTCAAGTTCATTCATGTGTGGAAATGTAGTTGGTTTTCTAATATCCTTCATATACTTGAGTAAATAATTTACGTCTCATACATAGTTCCTATTGAAATGGGTACTCAGTAGGTGATTGACTTCATTTAAAAAACAAAACAACAACAACAACAAAAAGACAAAAAACTCAACACAGAATATGACATTTAATCCATCTGTAGCACTAATTTAATTTTTCTCCTAAACAACATATTGATCAGAAAAAAAAAGTTTGTGTTAAAAATATCTTTCTTTTGCTCTGCAGCACTGATTACATAAAATGAAAAAAGAAAACAGCACCTTTACTTAAAGTTCATCTCTTGGTTGTATGGATGACCAGGTTTAACAAGAAAAGAAACACACCTGCCAATATAACCTAGAGACCTGTTTTTCATTATACCAAACAGATTTTAAATTGCTAAAACTGAAAGGTAGTTGGAGAATAAAATGACAGCACATCAAATTATTAGCTAAATATAGTTCTATAGGAAGAATATTCTAAAGAGAAGATGGGCTGTTTAAAGATAAAGGAACATAAGGGTCAGCCATTGATGTCAAAGGCAAACAAATACCATTCCAAGTATCCCAGATAATATGCACTAATAGTGGGTTTTAGCTGGATTCAGGCTGATGCAGGTGCATGTTCAGCAGCTGCAGAGGCTGCACGCACACACACACACACGTGCACACACACTCATTCACACATAGCAAAATATAAACTAACGCTCGTGAAATGTAGAGAATGGAAAACTGTAAACACAGAAAACTCAAAGAGTAATGAGCTCATATAAATGCTTGAACACTAACCCTCCATCTCCCTGAGATTGTTTAACTCATCACAGTCCAAGATTTTAAATCATACAATGGACACACACTTAGCCTGCAATGCTAGGAAGATCTTTCTCCAGAATGCTTACTAGTTGTTGGACCTGAAGTATCTTTTCTAATTTTTCTTTGCCTTAGTTTTCTCCTTTTATAGCAGTTGAATTTATCACAAACGTTTTTTACTAGGATTACATACAGACATAATATATGCAGATAAAATAGTACAGTACTTGACTAGTGCTAAATAAATTTTAATTATTACTTGATCAATATGATCCTACAGTGGATTAATGGTTTTGGTGAAGAAGTAAAACACAAAATTAAGTTTGATTTTATTATCATAAATCTTACTTGAATTCATAAAAGCATACCTTTCTTCTAATATTCTAGTTATTCACTGTATTTATTGTACTAGTTTTAAGTAAAATTAAACAATGTCCCTGTAGAATCTGTAAAATAAAAGTAGTTCCCAAATCTACTTTTTCCATGTCAAACTAAAAGACGTGATAGCTACTGACCAACAGAAAACAATTACACCGCCTCACAAATGCAGAATTAGCATTTATGGAAAGACAGGTTCTATTTTAGGTTAGAGGGGATGAAGTGAAGCAAGTTGTTGTTTTTGTTTGTTTGCTTCTGTTTTATTATCAGATGTAAACAGAAGGATCCTCATAGATGTTACAAGAATCACCAACTCAAGCACATACTTCACCATAGTTGAGAAAATATTAAATTATATTAAACTTTAAAATGTGTGTTTCTTATTATATTAGTTTATCACAAATAGTGGCTTTAAACAACACTTGTTTAGGGACGCCTGGGTGGTTCAGTGGGTTAAGTGTCTACCTTCAGCTTAGGTCATGATCCCAGGGTCCTGGGATCAAGTTCTGCATAGGACTCCCTGCTCAACAGGGAGCCGGCTTCTCCCTCTGCCTTCTGCTCCTGCTGCTTGTGCACACTCTCTCTCTGACCAATGAATAAATAAAAACTTCAAAAAAATAAACAACGCTGGGGCGCCTGGGTGGCTCAGTGGGTTAAGCCTCTGCCTTCGGCTCAGGTCATGATCTCAGGGTCCTGGGATCAAGCCCTGCTTTGGGCTCTCTGCTCAGCAGGGAGCCCACTTCCTCCTCTCTCTCTGCCTGCCTCTCTGCCTACTTGTGCTCTCTCTGTCAAATAAATAAATAAAATCTAAAAAAAATAAAAATAAAAATAAAAATAAATAAACAACGCATGTTTATTATCTTACAAATTTTGGTGGTCACAAGTCTGAAATGGGTCTCTCTAGGCTAAAATCAGGATGCCAGCAGGGCTAAATTTTTCCAGATGTTGTGGAAAAGAACGTGTTCGCCTTTTTCAGCTTCTAGAGGTTCCCGCATTCCTTGGCTCCTGGCCCCTTCATCCACCTTCAAAGCCAACACAAGGACTGAGTCCTTTGTATTCTGCCATGACTCAGATTCTCTTCCTGTCTGCCTTGTATACTTTTAAGAACCATTGTGATTACTTTGGGCCCACCCAGATAATCCAGGATTATTTTTCTATTTTAAGGTCAGATAATCTAGTATTATTTCAAGGTCAACTGAGTAGGAAACTTAATTTCATCTGCATCTTTTATTCCCCTTCACATGTAATCTATCACAGGTTCCAGGGATTCATATGTGGACATCTTTGAAGGGCCACTATTCAGACTATAACTGATGATTTTGGAGTAACTACTACATTCAATGCACTTTAATATTTTAATGTGTACATATAAGTTTTATGAAAAGTAGTAAAATAAGGAACAGTAAAAGAGTTAATACACACAGACACAGGCATACACATGCACACACATATTACTATTATGTGTACAATAGTCAGAGTCAGGGCTGATTGGAAGGTCTCTGAAAAAGTAACATTTGAAAAGTGACTTGAAGGAAGTAAAAAATGGAACCAGAATAGGAGGACAATTTCAAGCAAAGAGAACCGTGATTCAAAGTCCATGAAGAAGAAAAGTGTTTGGTATGCTTGAGGAACAGCTACGAGGACAGGTCAGTCTGGCTGGAATGCAGAGAGGGGAGAAGGGCGGGGGTTGAAGCTTGAGGAGGAACGTGGAGATCATACAGAACCTTGTGAGTTATTTAACTAGGAGACAGGTATATCTGAGCAGAGGGGTCCACAATTGGAAAAGCAACATTACGGTTGCTGTGTGCAGAATAGACTATTGCAAGGCAAGGTTAGAAGCAGGAAGACCAGTTTGGAGGCTTTTCTAATCATCCAGGTGAGAAGTAAATACGGCTGGGACCATGAGGGAAGTAGAGGAGGGAAAGAAACATAGAGGATGGATGGATTGATTGATTGATTGATTTTTTTAGAATGAAGGGGTGGTAACATATCCTGATGGAAAGAATTTCAAGTCAGAAAAAAACAGGAAAAGAATCCTAGACAACCCCAAGACGTTTATCCTCAGCAACTGGAAGAATATACTTCACATTTACAAAAATGGAACAAACTATAGGGGAAGGATGTTTAGAAGGAAAAATCAAGAGCTCCATTTTGGACACATTAAGCTTACAGACACCTGTGGGATATCTGATGTCAGTTAACTACTGACACTCCATCAATATTCATTCTCTTCTCTTTAACAACAGATCTCCTGAGTTTTAACGGGTTCTCAGCCTCTCTTAAAGCTTGGTTTGGCTATGTGACTTAGCCACAAGCATTGGAATGTAAGAGAAAATTATGTATGCTAGTTCTGGATTGTGCCCTTCAAAGGATTCTATGTGTGTTCCTCTGTTTGTCTATTCTTGTCACTAAATTTTAGGGGTTGTCCTACCGACCCTGATCATCTCGAGAGATTAACTGATATATTGCCTAAGTCAGTATATTCTGGGGGTCGCTTTTTATAGCAGCTTAGCTAGTGCTTAACTAAATATAGCATCTAAGCAAAGACATCGACTAGGCAGCTGACTACTATACCATATAAGTCTGTGTTCAGGGGAGAGTTCAAGGATAGAGACATACAAATGGGAGTCTTTAGCATCTAGATGGTATTTGAAGTCAGGGACTAGGCAAAGTGCTGATGTCTAGCATTTTCTTCAGACAAAAATCAATTTTCTCCACATTCATGTATTTACTTCATGATGACAAAATAGGCACTAAACAGCATGGCTTTTGCCTTGATTTTTCCCTTTGATTGCTACTCCTCAGAATCATAATACAGAATACTGGAAAACATACATACATATCATATCCATCAAGCCCAAAGTATGAAAGTGATCTTTTACCTTGGAAGAAGAGGAAGTCACCTTATTTCACTATTCATTATTCTACTATAGAAGGACCAGACTCGTTTTTATGTTCTACTTGGATATTTAGGATCACAATCTTAGTGATAAAACCCATGGGCCTCTCTCTTCAAAGGTCACATATGGAAGAATCCAGAAGGCAGAGATTTTCTGTTTGATCAGAGAATACATATTTTTTAAGTTAAATCTGAATGACTTAGGCAAAGTTTTATCTTTCGAGAGCCCATCAAACCCCACAACTCTCCATGGTGTTGTTCATCATTTCGAATCACACATTAATATAATTGAATTGGCACTCACAGGTTTTTGAGTATGGGAATGTAGGCTAAAAATCATTCTTCTTGGAAGAACTAAACTATTAAGTAAAATGTTATAGAGCATGTTTTACCTTGCAAATTTGTTTAGTTTGTACACATCAGCCACTGAAATTTCATAGTGAAACTTTACAGCCTAAATCCATGCACCTTCTCTTTTTTCTTTATTGAAACATTAGGAAAAAAAAACATATTTCCTTATCTTCTCTATATACATTGTGTATCACTTTATAAAATAGTACAAGAGGGGGATATTTTCACCAGACTGAAAGCCAGAGTTTGAGTTCTGGAAGTTTCAATAGACCATGAAAGGTTAAGAACAACTTGGATATTGATGAATGATAAACATTTTAGGATATTACAGTCACAGTGACACTTTTGTCTTTGAATTTATGTTACATAACTACCTAAATTTTCCTGACATTAATGTATGTATTGAAAACCTTGTATCTTGGCACTGCAGAATATAGTACTGGGGATTTTTTTTTTTTTTTCTCCTCTAGTAAGGGACACTGGAATTAAAAACTATTAAACAGACTTTCTCATTATTATCCTCATGATTTCAAACCTATTGAGGGATTTTGGCTCACAAAGTCTTACTTAATAAAGTCCTTCAATAATACACTATGGGAAAAGAATCTATACAATTAAATAAAATCACAGACATAGCTTCTTGTGTATCAATATGTGTATACCCAATGTATATGAATAAGTTTTATTGGGTCATGAATCTGAACACCAACTGAATAAGGTTGTTCCAAGATTTGCCCAGCATTTTATGAAACCTATTATTCTTATCTGACATTACTGCAGCATAACAGACCATAGTGACATTTGATTACATTCTGTTTTATTATTGCTATGTAGCAAATTGTTCTTACCAATAAGTGATAAAATATACAGAGGCAATTGTAGTACAAACATGAAGACATCTTTTGCCCTTTCTGTGCGGTAACAGTGTCCCGAAGTGTATGAACTGCATAGGCCTGGCCTCTTTATTTAGCTCATCTTAACATAATGGTATCAAAAATAGAGAATGCATGTGTTTTACAAAGTAAATAAAAGCACATTTCAAAGCTAACCAAAAAAGGAAAAAATTGCATGCTTTAACTATTTTATCTTAACTTAAAGATGGACCAGAAATGTAAAATACTAACTAAAAATGTATGTTTATATCCTTTGCAAATTAATAGAATATTATAATGACATAAAAAATTTATCTTCAATACTGATATTAATATATGCTTATTTTGTTGTGATAGTATGCAATTCATTTACCGTGGAAGAGTATTCTCTGCAATTAATATCCATAAACTATTTGAAAATTATATATTTTTCCATTTCTCTTTTTGATAAATATCTCCTGGCAGTGAGGAGGTGTAACAGTGTAGATTTGATTTATGTGTTCAATTCCTTTAATATTTTTATTTTTTCATGATTGTTTTAAGGTTATGATTTTATATATAAATTAAAAATATATATGTTTGTATATATATGTGTATATATATGCATGCATATTTATATATAGATCCATAAATATATGGATCTATATATATATATATATATATAGATCCATAAATATCTCTGTATGGGTCTGTGTTTCTCTGTGTGTGTGTCCACTATTTTTCCATTTAGGTACAGGGTGTGAGGGGGAAGATAACTAAGATAAACTAATCAGAAAGTCTTAATTTAACTCTCAGTTCATGTATTTTTAAAAGGTTGGACAACCTTCTTATATAAGTTAACAGTAATTTTAAATGGTCAAATCCTATAGATGATTGGCTTATAATTTGATTCTGCTTTTCCAAGAGTGATGGCAGTTTTGCTCTTCTTGCCATGGCATAAAACATTATATTCATATTTTTCTTGTTCTGTTTAAACCCATTTCCCATTATCTAGATGGTAACAGCATTGGACCTATGTCACTAAAATGTATTTAAAATTATTTCATAAGGGAACAGTTGGTCTATACATCATACCTCTTATTCCTCTCAGAGGAAATTTTTATTAAAAACAATGGACTATATTCTTTATTTTCTTCATACTTGACAAAACAGAGTAGTGCCAACCAAATTGAACTATTTCTTGGTAATAACCATCAACTGGGTTTGGGAATATCACAGCCTGCAGCATCAATGTTTATAAGAACAAATACATTTATTTTGTTACAGATTTCTAACTATCTGTTTTCACTAGAAAATGACTCCATAATTTATGTTAGTAAGGAATATCTGCAGCTTGCTGCCTGTATTTCAGAAACATTCTAAAACGGGTATAAGCTAAAAATGAATGTCAATTTGGAGAACTCCATAGACTGTTTTCTAAAGTGAGTTTAATTTCTCTGATGAAACAATGAACATCTTCATTTGGCTATCCTTCACAATTCAACATATGAGTATTTTATGAAATATTCTTTGATGTCAACATCTGTTTAAATGACTTGCAGAAGGCACTGCAACATCAAAATAAATAATGAGGAAGGGAAAATGGACCTAAATGGTTTAAGTAAAAACAATAATGAAACTAGGAAATCTGCTTGAGATATTGCTTTATCCTCTGCTCTCTCAGCTGAGCAACCACAAATTGAGATACAATGTGACCTCACAAGGCTGATGTGAGGAACAAATCAGGAAATCTATGTAAAATATTAAATGTAGAATGAACCCTTTTGGGAATAATTAATATATGTTTTAAAATATGTATATATATTTAAAAGCAATAAAATATTGCATGGTAGAACAAAAGTGGAACCAGACTAGAAACTACTCATTACGCACTCCAACTGGCTATTCAGGACAGAGTGTTCATATACAGGACTTTTTTTATCTGTAAAATGAGGAAATTAGATGTGATCATCTCTAAATCCCTATCAGTGTATAAACAGAAAATAAACCAGGGGTGCCTGGGTGGCTCAGGGGGTTAAAGACTCTGCCTTCGGCTCAGGTCATGATCCCAGGGTCCTGGGGTTGAGCCCCAGGTCCCAGGATTGAGCCCTGCATTGTGTTCCCTGCTCAGCAGGGAGCGTGCTTCCCCCTCTCTCTCTGCCTGCCTCTCTGCCTACTTGTGATCTCTGTCTATCAAATAAATTTAAAAAAATAAATAAACTAAACCAAAAATTTTTCTTTGCGATGAGATTAAGGATATAAAATTAGAAAGTTTCAAATGAGAAAAGAAGTAAAACAATAGAAAAAGAATAACTTAACAAGACATCATAAAGGAAAATTAGAGTCAAACACCAAACGGAGAAAATAAGGAAAAGCAGTGAAATACTCAAGGCCAAGAGATATAACCTGCTAGAAGAATGATACAAAAGGCCTTGACATACTAAGAAATAAAACTTACGTACATGGAGCCTGTGCAGGCCAAGCTGAAAGATCAATAATAAAACAGATATTCAAAAGAGAAAAAAAAAAAACAAAACACATGAATAATACATTTGCCAGGAAGCCAAGATACAGAAGAAAAGTGTGAAATTATATGTTGGGTGGAGGACTTACTTTATGTGACCTAAATTTTCTATCTGTCAATAGAAAGAAAGAGCATAACCTTTTTTTTTTTTTTTTTTTTAAGCAAAGCTCAGCTTGTCTTTGGGATTATTATTCCATAAGTCCTTCTATAAATGAAGTAAATGAAAACCTGGAATCAGCCTACATTCATACTATGAATTGTAAGTCTTAACATATTGATTCTTGATGAGATAGTCAATTATCATATGGTCTCATTTACTTGTGGAGCATAAGGAATAACATGGGGGAGATTGGGAGATCGAGAGGAGAAGGGAGTTGGGGGAAATCGGAGGGGGAGAGAAACCATGAGAGATCATGGACTCTGAGAGACAAACTGAGGGTTTTGGAGGGGCTAGGGCCCACACCCCCGGGGTTGGATGAGCCTGATTGTGAGTATTATGGAGGACACATATTGCATGGAACACTGGGTGTGGTACATAAACAATGAATCTTGGAACACTGAGAAAAAATCTTGATTCTTATATAATAATCAGAGCTATTAAAGGTCCCTGATTAGTCAGGTCATCTATTTTTTTTTTAATTTTTATTTATATTTTCTCTTTTAATGGCTTTGATAATTCATTAAGTATTTTTCAAATTAGTACAACACAGCAAGAATGTTCACAGATAGAGAGAAATCAAATACAGTTGTGTCTTTGAGGAGGTGTTAAGTAGACAGATATGAAAAACTGTTATAGGTAAAATGATAAAGATGTATGTATAGATGTAAATGTTTATAAAAATGGAAACATAAATACATGAGCAAAGTTGAACGTATATATACTTAACATATATATTTTATACAAATATGATCCAAATAAAATAATAATTTGAATCATAAATTTAACTTTCCAAAGTTTACATGTTTCACTATTTTAAATATTTTTTTAACAATATTGATTGATAATATTGCCATAGCACTTTTATGGAAGGGGAAACAAAACAGGGGAGTACGTGGCTTTTTTTTTTTTTTTTTTAGTTTACACAACATGTTAGCGTGTGCATTCTATGGAAAATTCCAATCATGTTTCCTTAGCTATCTTCTATCTTTATATTAAAGGTTTCCAAGAATTTTGGTGAACACAACTGAAAAGGTTGGTAGGGAAAAGAGACAGAGACTCTGAAGCAGGAGTCAGAATAATATCGGCTTCCTCTCTGATTTAGAGATATCTGTCCAAATACATCAATCTTGATTTATTTCAGCTCTTTAGACTTGATAATAAATATGAATTATTATCTTTTCTTATAAATACTTGTTTGTTTTTTTTTTCTTTTATCCTAATATTAGCACCAAGCCCTAACTTCATGGCTTTTGGTACTTAGATGAAGGTGGTGCTGCCCCAGCATTCCTTGGTGGCTAATGAATTATTTTTCCAACTCAGATTACACCATTTTCTCATAGCAATCATTAACTTCCTTCAATAATGATCTCATTAAAATGCCACAATAACATTTTATCTTGTATTGGGCCATTTTTTTAAAAATTTCATTTAATCAACTTTTTTTTTAAGCTTTTATTTATTTATTCCACAGACAGAGATCACAAGGAGGCAGAGAGGCAGGCAGAGAGAGGGGGAAGCAGGTTTCTTGCTGAGAAGAGAGCCTGATGTGGGGCTCAATCCCAGGACCCTGAGATCATGACCTGAGCTGAAGGCAGAGGCTTAACCCACTGAGCCACCCAGGCACCCCATCATTTAACCAACTTTTTATCAGAGAATTTACCCCATACTAAATATTTTGTTTTTAAATAGCACATACAGCCAAACTGACAAAGCCCAAAGTATATATTGAAATCCAACACTCTCATTATTTGCAGAGCAACTTCTTTCTATGAAATTCATATCTGCTGAAATATACAATTTAATTTAATTATATATATCTAAAATACTATGAATTGATCAGTGGTTCTAATTTACCCAGCTTAAGTAATAATCATGAAGATGATAATAGCAACAGCAACATTAAAAGTCAATGTACAATCATGTCTTGAATTCTTCTTATTCCAAGATCTGTACTGATTATTTTAAAAATATTAACTTATTAATTCTTCAATGTTTTGAAGGTTTTTCTTTTTACTAAGAACCTGATCAAATTATACCGAAGATATTTAATAGTAAACTAAGTTTATATTGTATTATTTGCTTCTATAATTTTATTTATTCAACTATTCAAATGTAATCAAAATTAAATACAATTTTATGCAAACTCTACTAAATTAAAATATCTAGGATGCTATCATCTCAATTAGTGGGAAGAAGCAAAGTTTATGCCATTGGATGGATTTGTTTTTAAGTAATGAGGTTAATGGGAATAGTTCATATTAATATATAGATTTTATGTAAGCAGCAGAAAATGCAAGAAGTGTTAGACTGTGTTATATAAAACTATTATCAAGAACCTGGAAAATAAAAACAGAAACAAGATATTTTCATCCAACAAAATGGTTAAAAATTTTAGGATCTAATCTAAGTTAAACATTAATAAAATTATATAAATTAATGATACAGAAGGCCTTGGAGTAGTATGAAACAAAAATATGTAAATGTTGAAATATATTATCTCATCTGTTTTTTCTATATAAGTGAATCTACTTAACCATTTTGCAGTGCAATCTGAAAGTTTCTACTATTATATAAAGTGCCTATGTACCAATTTTCAACAGGGATTCTAGAGTAATATCTACATATGTGCGTAAGCGCTTTCATGCATGACTACAGAAAAACACTGGAGATAAAAATTCTGTTGATGAGAATACTGTAAGATACTTAAACAATGGTATATCAGTACAGCAAAATACAGACTGCTAAAAGGAACCAGGTAGATTTATCTGTGTTAACATTGAAGGATTGCCAAGACCTGTTTGTGAAAATAAAAAAAGGACACTTATAGAAAGAGATCTACCAAGTTGATACTAGAGGTTACCTCTTAGGAGTGAGTGAAGCCAAGACCCTCTACAAACCTCCCACTGGGGATACATTAGGATTTAAGAACAATAAACTGAGCTGAAATGTCCTCGAAAAGGTCTGGAATTTATGAGTGGCTTATTTCCTTACATTAGCTCTAGATCTTTAGATTTTTCTGAGTGCAGTCATTATCCTATTCCCCTTCCCATGGAGGATCATTATATTCTTCAAATCTTCCCACAGTTATTCCTTTCCCAATCAATAAGTAGCAGAGTTCCAGCTGGGTTAGTGACTTATCACATTTACAATTCAGTTTTTCATTTGTCAGTTCCCATAGTAATTAACATAATTGTCAACAATAGAGAGTAATAAATCCTCCCTCACGATTTCCAAGCTCTTCCAACTGAGAAAATGTTAAATTGGGGGGCAAGTGGCTAACATGATTACCTAGCTCAGGTGACCTTTTATCTAAAACAACTCATTATGTGAGGGAAGAAGGAAAAGGGAAAAAAAAATCTCTCATTTCCATTTCCCTTGTAATTCATCTTCTAGTCCACTCTTCTACTGCACAGCCCCAAGACATGGGATACAAGGACAAAAAAAATAATTACTTACAAAAAAAAAAAAAATATCAGATACTCTTGTAAAGAAGGCTAATGGGACACCGGGGTGGCTCGGTTGGTTAAGTGTCCCACTCTTAATTTTGGCTCAGGTCATGATCTTGGGATTCTGAGATCAAGTTCCAAGTGGCTCCTCACTGCTTGAGGCTTAGAGCCTGCTTGATATTTTCTCTCTGCCCACTCTCTCCACCCCTACTCAGCACACATGCTCTCATTCTCTCTAAAAAAACAAAAACAAAACAAACAAACAAACAAAAATAAACCAAGGCTAAGTATATACTCATTCTGGAACCAGACCACTTGGGTTTGAAATCTGAATCAACCACTTACAACAGTGTTGGGCATGCTATTTAATCTATCGATGTCCTCATCTGCAAAATGTGACCACTAAAAATGTCCTTATATTTTTTTATTATTTTTTTTTAAAGATTTTATTTATTTGGCAGAGAGAGAGAGAGATCACAAATAGGCAGAGAGGCAGGCAGAGAGAGGGGGAAGCAGGCTTCTTGCTGATCAGAGAGCCTGATGCGGGGCTCAATCCCAGGACCCTGGGATCATGACCCGAGCTGAAGGCAGAGGCTTTAACCCATTGAGCCACCCAGGTGCCCCTATATTTTTATCAATTTTAAATGAAATAAAATGTATACTATCCTTGGCCTAGACCTGGCTATTTTTGTTTACTAAATAAGTTTTAAAAACGGACTTTCAAAATCATTTGCACTTTAAATAGATGGGTTATTTCATAAGGATTTATGTTGTTCATATCATTCAATATGATAGTACTCCCCCAAATTATAGTCACATGATATCATAGAGGGAGAAGTCTAAGGCAAGCCAGCAAAACAGATGTTTATGCCATTGGATGGCACAGCAGTCACTTTAATAAAAATTAAAGACAATAGAAGAATGAGTGAAATAAATAGAAAATAATATAAATGTATTAAAACATGCCGAGTGCTTAATTTAATCCTGCCAGGCCTCCTGGTATGTATCCACTGGCGCTCCAAACATGGCATAGTTGAAAATGGTCACTGACCACAGGAAGGATTAGCACCTTTTAATCTTTTTAATCCACAACATTTAAAGTTCAGATTTTATCAGGCATAATATAAAAGTGATTAGTGCTCGGGCTCTTCAGAAGTACGGAGTTGTTTATGATTCCATTTCCACGTACAGTCTGTGATAAACAGATCCCAAACAACAGTTGGAATGGGGCTGAGGCAAGCAATTCAATATGTAGACCTACTTTCAGATGCTGCAAAGAAGAATTTCATGACCTCTGACAAATCCATTGATCACAATCCTCGAAAATAGTATCTATTCGGCAAAATCTTCCTATAAAATGCATGATATTATAAACAATTGCTAGTCTTTCTGAAGGGTGGAGAGAACTATTCCATTTTACTTAAGGACCTGTCTCTGTGTGTGTGTGTGTGTGTGTGTGTGTGCATGTGTGTAATAAATCATAACTTTGATATAAGCTTGGTTCTAAATTAATCCACTGTGGTCAAAAGACAAAAATCTGGCAAAAATTAGTATTGTTTTAAAAATGCAATTGACATAAGCACTGACATAAAATGTTATTTGATTTAATTTACAGGCAATTATATAATAAGAAATAGAATAGTCAAATATGTCCAGCTCCAAAATAGTCCTTCAGGCTTATTACACACTAGAAAGCATAATGAATTTATTACTAAACTCTTACATTATGCCATAGCTTTTGTCTTTAATAGATATGCAGTCAAGATTATCTTTATTGAATATTTTCATTTTTGCTTCTAAAATTGAATCCATGTATATCATCCTTTTTCCTATGCTATATGTAGATTTCATGGGTCTTAACAAGAGCCTTTACTCATGCAGGGAAATCCTGAAATGTGTTACATTTCAGTCTGAGCTTCCTATTACCCCCAACATACAATTAATTATTTTTTTGAAATCAAAGAATGTAAAACCTGCAACTTGGGCTGCTTGACTGTCTTAGTCAGCAGAGCAAGTGACTCTTGATCCCAGGGCTGTTAGTTCTAGCCCTGCATTTGGCGTTGAACCCACTCAAGAAAAAAACAAAAAGAGCAAAATCCAGAACCCTACCACTCCAATATGAATGCATTAGCATGGCACATTTCAACCTTGACTAGAACACTGCAAGATGAGCTCGTCAATACCTTACACAAAACCCTTCACCCCTACACAGCAAGCACTTTTAAATCATTTGGAAAACAAAAAACTAGTAGCCGCTATCAGTAAGCTGTTGATATTTTGGGGGGGAGCTGTGACTTCTTTGACAGTGCTCTCACTGTAATTTTGAACTGACTCAAACCTATGAGCTTTTATATATGCCTGCAAAATTGTCTTTTCTTTTGTACTTGCAGGATGATATGTAATTAGAGACTACTGTTTATTACCTCATGTACAGATCCCTCTGAACATGATTATGATACAGTACAGAGTACAGAGCTTCTGAAAATACATACTTTGTATTTTTTTTTAACACTGAAATGTTTTTCATGGCACGGTAAAATCAACCCCAATGTATATTTTTAAGCACAAATGAATAAGGCATTCAATATAAATATGCATTTAAAATAAACAGTATGTTTTTGCATATGTGAGAAATAAGTAAAAACTTGGTGCCAACCCTTCTTTTTAATTGTGTTGTTGTGTCTTTTCTCATATTCATTTTCCTGATGAACACGATCACTTCTCACACACATTAACTAAAATCATTTCCTTTCCTTGTGTAACAGTTAAATCCTTAGACTGAACTTCAGTTGTATTGTGAATTTCTTTTACTCACAACTTCTCTTTTTCCCTTCTTTCTTGTTATTAACCATCTAAAATATATCTGAGAAAGTAACCACCCTTTCCGGCCAGTACGAGCCCCACATACCATAAGTACAGCTCAGAGTGCTGAACCTGAAACTTTGGATTAGGTCTCTGAAGAATATGAGCTGAGAACTGGGATAGGATGAGCCTTGTTTTTGAGATAGAAAGCAAATAGAAAGGATTGAAACTGAAAACAAAACTAAACAGACTGCCCAACTGATGCGTAAGTCTAAAAATAAGGTTAGAAAGACCACCCATCTATCTACCTATCTAGTTAGCAAATTTCCATTACATCAGTGAATGAAAGAGAAAAGGTCCCTGTTCTCTTCAAATAAACATTCTAAAGGAACAAAAACACAACAAACAAGTTAAAATCCATAAACAACAACAAAACCATCAAATAAATATAAGGGCTATGAATGAAATCAAATATTTTTTATTTTTATTTATTTTTTTAAAGATTTTATTTATTTATTTGACAGAGAGACACAGCAAGAGAGGAAACACAAGCAGGGGGAGTGGGAGAGGGAGAAGCATGCTTCCCAGGGAGCAGGACCCTGGGATCATGTCCTGAGCCAAAGGCAGATGCTTACTGACTGAGCCACCCAAGAGCTCCTATTTTTTTAATTTTTAATTTATTTTTAAAGAGTTTTATTTATTTATTTGTCAGAGATACAGAGAGAGGAGAGAGCACAAGCAGAGGCTGCAGCATGCAGAAGGAGAAGCAGGCTCCTTGTTGAGCAGGGAGCTCTATATGGGGCTCAATCCCAGAACCCTGGGATCATGACCTAAACTGAAGGCAGATGCTTAACCTACTGAGCCACTCAGGCACCTCTCAAACATAATATTAGAGTGACCAGTATAGAGCAGGGGAAGGGATGCTGGGTTACTTTAGATAGGATTATCAGGGGAGGTCCCTCTGGAGTCATAATTGTTGTACTGAAAATTGGAAAGAAGGAACCTAGATGGTTCCTAGAAGGTGCCTATGTGGCTCAGTCAGTTAAGCATTCACCTTTGGCTCTGGCCATAATCTCAGGGTTCTGGGATCGAGCCCGCATTGGGCTCCCTGCTCAGTGGAGACTCTGCTTTTCCATCTTCCTCCCTCGCTCCCCCCACCCTCCTGTGCATATGTTCTTTCTCTCTCTTTCTCAAATGAATAAAATCTTTAAAAAAAAAAAGGAAACTAGAGTACACTAATCTTGATGAGCACGATATAGGATTGCTGAATTATTATATTAGATACCCAGAACTAACATAACACTATATGTTAATATTACTTGAATTTAAAAATAATAATAATAATAATAATAATAATAATAATAATTATAAAAGAAGGAACCAGCCATGGAGTTGGCCAAAGGAAGAACAGTAATTTACTATCTACGACTTTATTTCATCTATTTTAAGATACACATTTTTCATATATATGTCTCTCTACAATTGGGGTGCATGTTATAATTCTCGCTAGCCAGATGGCAGTCATGACTTCATAGAAGTTCTCTGTGCATGTTTGAACTTCCTTGCTATTTGTGATGGTATGAGGGCATAACTGCAATGTCATGATTTTTACACAAACAGACTGTTTAAAGACCATTCGAGAAAGAATAGGAGTTAACAGGGATTCATTGTATAAAAACCTTACACTACCACTATCTGTTGAGATTAAAAAAATGACAAACATCTATAAGGAATAAAACTTGTAGAATGATTGGCAATAGTGTAGAAAAATATTAGAAGAACTAGATTTTAGTGCTCAACCAATTCTCTGATGGTACAATGAAAACGCCTGGGTGGCTCAGTGGATTAAGCCGCTGCCTTCGGCTCGGGTCATGATCTCAGGGTCCTGGGATCGAGCCCCATATCGGGCTCTCTGCTCTGCAGGGAGCCTGCTTCCTCCTCTCTCTCTGCCTGCCTCTCTGCCTACTTGTGATCTCTCTCTGTCAAATAAATAAATAAAATCTTTAAAAAAAAAAAAGAAAACACATAGTTGAAATGTGAATGTAGGGGCACAGGGGTGGCTCAGTAGGTTAAGCATTTCACTTGATTTTGACTCAGGCAATGATCTCAGGTTTGTGAGATTGAGCCCTGCCTAAGGCTCTGCATTGGGAATGGGGCCTGCTTAAGATTCTCTCTCTCTCTCACCCTCTGCTTCCCCCTCACACACACATGTATGCTCGCTCTCTTAAAAAAAAAAAAAAAAAAAGGTTGGGGGGGGCGCCTGGGTGGCTCAGTGGGTTAAGCCTCTGCCTTCAGCTCAGGTCATGATTTCAGCGTCCTGGGATCGAGGCCTGCATCAGGCTCCCTGCTCATGGTTCCCCCTCTCTCTCTGCCTGCTGCTCTGCCTACTTGTGATCTCTGTCAAATAAATAAATAAATAAAAATTAAAAAGAAAAGAAAAGAAAAAAGTCACTATGGGGTTAGATTATCCAAGTCTTACAATTATCTTAACCAATTTACTTTGATCATTTAAAAAAAAAAATTTATGTATGCACAAGAGTGACATGATAAAAATTAGTCTAAACTTTTAATATTAAAAGGCTCTTTGAATATATGACAAAAGTACCAAGTCATAAAAAAGAATGCCATTATAGTTTAACTGTCAACATTTTTTGCTATTTAATGGTACATAAAATAGCAGTTCATCTTAAAATTGATGGTATCTTTTTTTAAAGATTTATTTATTTTAGAGAGAGGAGAGGGGTAGTGGATGTAGAAGAGAGTCTTAAGCAGGCTCTGTGCTCAGCATGGGGCTCTATCTCATCATCCCATGATCAGGACATGAGCCAAAACAAAGATTCAGACACTTAACCAACTGTGCCACCCAGGTGCCCCCAAACTGATGGTCTCTTAATACTGGGATTATTGCTCTTTCCAAAGATCTGTTACGTACAAGTGAGTAAGGCAGACATGATCCCAACATTTACAGGCTTTTCATCCTAGTGGAGAATACATAAAACGTAACTGAGTAAATTTAATAAATTGACAATTACAAGTTGTGATAATTACTAAAAAGACAACAATAAAGACCATTATGCACAGTGATATAAGAGGGTACATAAAAAATGCTGTGGGTTGATGAATCTGATTTATATGTATGGGGAAGTACAGACTGCTGAGGAAAGCTTGCCAGAGGTTAGACTCTTAAACTAAGCCTTGAAGGAGGACTCAGTCATGCCATGGGTTCTACAGAGTATTTCAAGGAAAGGGAAAAGTATATACAAAGTAAAGTATTTGGTGTGTTCTAAGAATAGAAAAGCCTGAAAGATTGAATAGTTGAAGAAAAGAAGGGAGAATGGCATAGAAAGTTTGGGATCTGGTGAACTACATGGGAATCAGACTGTTCAGGACATTGTAGACCGCATTCAGAGGTTTTTATACTATTTTAAGTGCAGATGGATGGTATTGAGGGATTTTGACTGCAGGAGTGACATCATCAGAACTACATTTTAAAAAGAGCACTCTGGATACCCTCAAGAGACTAGACTATAGGTGACTAGAAGACCAGTTAGAAAACTACTCCAACTGTGTGAGAACAAATGATGGTTGAGACATGGATAGCGGCTGTGGAGATCAAGAAAAAAAAGGGTTCTAGATATAGTTTTAGACAGTCATTGGACTTACCAATGGATTAGACAGAGACTGAAGAGAAATAAAGGTGAATTTGAGGTTTCTTATTTAAGCATACCAATTTCTGAAATGGTAAGACCAATGGATAAACGGGTTGGGAGGTGAAAAATGAGATTCAAGAGTTTAGCTTTAGAGAGGTCAATCTAGAATATATGTTGGTCATCCTATGCAAATTCTGTCTGTACATTTATATTTATGAATCTGAAGCTCAGTTGTAAACTCTAATATAATACTGAACTTTTTGGAAATAAATAAGCACAATGTCTGTAGGTCTAACTGTTGAGGATGGGCGTGTCAAAGAGACTGAACACAAAACATCTTGAGAAGATATCCATCCTACAGAGGATACATAACATGTTGACAGATGATGGGATATGACATTATCCATTGGACTTTACAACATGGAGTTCACTGACATTCTTAAAAAAAATAATTTGGCTGAAAGGTATGAAAATGAATGGGAGAAAATGGTAATAGATAACTGAGTTAAGTTTGGTTGTTAAAGAGTGGACAGCCAGCTGCAGGGAAATCCAAAGCAAAGAGTTATAAACTGCAAACACTAGGCAAGGCTTAGGGCAGTAGATCTTGATGAGATGGGAGGGGAGAGTATATCTTTCACTATCTTACCAGGCAGCGGAAAATGAAAATGTCCAAGTGAAGCTAAGAGGTGGTGTATAGATTTAAACCTTCTCCAGCATGTCCACAAGTGGATCTGGCTTTTTAGAGTCACTCATAAACTCAATTTTAAACTCAGCATTTTTCCAGTAAGGAGAGGCTTTGTCAAGTTTGCCATTCTCATGGAAACCCCATACTAGGTTCCTCTGTCTAGGCTCCTATTAAAAGATTTTTGGAAAGCCTTGCTCAAATTGGTTCTCTACATTCCAGGGAAAATTCTGGGCAATTTGAGTCTGCTGGTAGAGAGACTATAACATATACCAGACCTTGAGAAATGACACTTTTGTGACTAGATGGTTTTCTAGGGATTACTATGATAACAGGGAATACTATAAATTTTCACTTAGAAAAGTTTCTATTACATTCATTTGTTATCCAATAAAATTTAGATAATAAAACATAGAGAAGTAGATAAAAGATAGTTATCAACTGAATAGTCTATATAATATTTATTTCACCAAGAGTGCTAGATCCATTAAGTCAATCAAATGAATATAGTGATTTACTATTGATTATGTTTAGACAGGTGAAACAAAGTGATAATACCTCATGGTATAGAGAAAGAAACAGAAAAACAAAAACAAAAACAAAAAACACAACATGGACAACAGTGTGGGATATGAGCAGGAATAACTTGGTAATATCTCTTTGGTCATGGTAAGACAGCTAAGAGTCACGTATTTATAGTAAAGAAATGACATAACTGACATCAGCTCTTTTAATGTAAAGGAAGTGAAACAGAAGTGATCTTAAAGACAGAAAAAAGGCCAGAACTAAGAATTTATCTTTATCCCCATTCATCAGTTTCCCTCTCTCAGCTACCATTATTTCTAAAGCTTTGCATGTAAATACTTTTTTCTCTTTTCCTAGCCTTGGTAGAGTGTTTGAGCTTGGGAAGGTGGTTAAAAAAATGATAAATAACAACTGCTTAATGACAGAACAATAAATACTATGAAATTTCCTTTACATTACATAATCAATAAGAGTCTCCAAGTCAAAGGCAATACTAAAGCTTTGAAATTCAAGCGCAATTGGAGATAATTTGCTATACACACAGCAAAAATATACTGACCAGTATCAGCTGTCTACTTGGTAGAAAAATACTTCCTTATAAAATCTTCCTTGCTAAACAGGCACTAATATTAGTGAGATTTTACCAAGAGATAAACCTTAGAAGGAGTGACTTGTGATTTTTGTCGAAGACGTAAACACTACCAACTTCTCCTGCTCCTATTATTTTTCAAAGATAGAATGAAACCACATTGGAACTAAAATACTGCTGCTTTTTAAAATTATATTAAGAATATGCAGTGATATTTCATATTCTCTGAGATTATAATACTTTTTTGTTTTGTCTTAACAATATGTGTAGTCTTCCACAATAAATAGAGAAGGGTAAAATAGGAAGGCATTTCCATTTCATACTTTTTTTTTCTTTTGTACTCTTGATTGCAGAATGTAACAAACTTATTTTTAATTGGAGGAACTGATCTTGTAATATTCTGCACTTAACCTTAAACTCTACTCCTTGCCTCAATTAAGTAGAACCAGATAAAACTGAAATGCAGTGCTAAGGAATTTCAAGCTTCACAGCCAGCTGAAAAGGCAAAGGCCAAAGAAAACTGTGATCTATGGTGGAGGGAGAAACAAAGAATTGCTGAAGGGAGGTAGTTAAGTCAGTGGGCTATGACGAGGAATGTCTGAAGGCCACATAAGTGCCAGGCGTGACAAGGCTGATACCATAACTGTGTAGTCAGCAGGACCCACACATGCTTTTTTTTTTTTTCTTTCTCGATCTCCTTATATATTAGCTATGTTTTCAATTCTATGTTGTTGGCCATAAGCTGGTGGACATTACTAGAAAATGTAATGTCAGGCATAACTAAGTACCTCCTAAATAAGAGCCAACTTCATACATGTGAAGTTGTATGTATGTACATACATAAATATTTACAGTAGAAAAATACTACAGTTTGAATCTAGAATCACTGAATTACAGAACTAAGAAATAATTTTTGCTTCAGTGAACACCAAATTACTTCAATAACTAGCTACTAGCTATTGTTCCTTTTCCTATTGTGATCTTAATCCCAACAATTCAAATATACATCATCAAATTAATGTTTTTAATTTAATGCATGATTACAAATTCCTTTGCCATAGCTTTTTTTTTTTTTTCCCTTGAAAAAGTTGGATCATGTATTGGATGAACCTGTCTGTTAAAAAAATAAAATTCATTGAAATGTGATGTTGAGTTGAGCTTGCGGATAGAGAACAGTTTTCAGTTTGGTTACCAAAATCAATAAAACATACTTGACAAGAACTACTGCTGGTTTGTAGTCCTATTTTCCTTAATCATGGAAGGTTCAGAAGCTTCAAAAGTTATTAAGAACATTGTTAAACTGAAAAAGATAGCATGTACACATTGTAACAGAATATTTGGCATTTCAGAGAACCTAATTAAGTCTTCTGCATATGTTCTCTTCAAAAGCAAATGATTTTGTATAATGTTCTAAGTGAAGAATCAATAGAAATGGATTATAGTCTTTTTTTAGATGGCAAAGGAAAAATGTGAACCTGATCAATCCATCTAAGTTTTTTTGGCCACAATTTACAAACTTTCAACAAATATTTACTGGGACCTATTTCATCCCAAGGGATCTTCCAAATGACCCAGATTATCTGCAGTGGAGTGGAAAAAGCAAAGGACTGGTACTCCAAAGGTACCATTTATGAGACGTTGGAGGCAGAAGGTCTGAATTCCAATTTAATTATGCTGAGTGGCCAAGCAAACCTTTGTAACTATGAGCCACAACTATCTAACATATAAATATGTTTACTGAGAAAAATCAAATGATAGGGAACACCCAATAAACATCGGTTCCCTCTACAGATTCTACTTTAAGCTCTAACATTATCTTTGGTGATAATGAAATGAGAGCCAAGCTGGAAGTTAACCCATGATTGTTTAACTATATATTATATTACAATGATAATACTGACCAGTGACAAATTTAACATGCTTTTGAATGAACTGTCTCAGGAGTCTTGATAAAACTGCACTCACACTGTCTCACCCAGTGCCCCATATAAACAACTGTAGAATTAATTATCCAATCTATTGCAATGGACAATGGGTTTTAGGTATTGTATATATTTGCTATTATTTGTTTTGTAGTAGAACTTAAAAATTATGTTCAAGTGGGAAAAAAAATGTTTTCTACTGCAGTCATATACCTAATATATTTGACACTATGAGCAAACACCTCCTCTCTGTGGCAAAATTGTTTTCATTAATAATCATGTGGTAATCATTATTTTCCTGATTTGTTCTTTGGTTTAAAATAACTGATATAAAAAGAAAAATAAATTTAAATTTGCAAGATATTATTCAAAAGCAGTAAAACAAGGTTTATGTGTGACCTAGAATTTGCTAGTTACCAAACAAATTATGGTATCTGGTAGTATGCACTCTTTCATTATTTTGTAAATTTAAACTCAAAGGGCTCCAAGTAATCACATAGGATAACAGACTTGAAATAACTCAAGCTCTATTGCTTCATCTTTATAATTATGCACTACTATCATTGTTAATTTTGAAACTACAATTGTATGTAACACCACAAACACAAAGGAATTGAACACAGGGATACAGGGATACGTAGTAACACATAGGCTGGTCACATAAACTACACCGGAAAAAATTTAAATCATTTTGGACAAACGTGTTCTCTAAACTGAAGCGTGCAGTCAAGTCTCTGTGTGAAGGGGTCAAACTGTAGAACTAGGAGTTCTCCAAATTAATTTCTACATAAACAATATTTACAAAAAGATAAATAATTAAATTGTGTTCATTTAAAATTTGCATATATACGTTTTTAAAGCTCAACAGTAACCATAGCACTTTTATAAAAACTTTGATCAATACAAAATATTTTTCACTGAGGTGTATTTTATACCTAACTCAGTTTAAAATTCATAGTTTATAATAATAATTTGAAAAGGCTGGCTTTTCTTGTCTTATACTCTCCAACAATGGTTAGAAATTGCTTTTGTAAATCTTAAAGATATTTACATACCCCTTACTTAAGGGGGATGTAGGGGATATTGCAGACTGGTGGGCAAGGATTTGCAATAGCAGACTGGGGCCTCTACTCCACAGATTATCAGGGATCCAGGCTGATGAGCACTCTGTGGCCTTGAACCTATAATTTTCAAAGAGTTATTTTCATTGGGGTGGAAAATGGGGGGTACATACTTCAAATTCTTTTATAGACTAGGTTTAAAAGTGACATATGACATTTGCACTTACATTTAGTTGTCTAAAAGTTATACAACCACACTTAAGTGAAAAGGAATCTGAGAAATTGGTTCTAATTGTCTCCTGGGGAGGGAGGTGACATTATTGGTGAGCAACTAGTTGGCTCTGCCACATCCACCTGAAGCCTTTCGTCTGATTTAGCAAGAACTCATCCAGTCCTTAATGTTCCTGAAGTGTCCAGGCAGCATCTTCATCTTTTCCTGTAGACCCACCCCCCATATGCTGCCATGCCACTTGCCTTGATTAAAATACGTTATAATCGAAAGGACACGAGATGTTGAATTCCAGGTACCCTGAACAGAATTTTATAGACATTAACTCTTTTCATCTCAGCAACTAATGTAATCCAATGTTCTTTCATAAAGTCCTTTCCTTTTCCTAATGACCCATACATGCTACCTAAAGACTTGGTAAACACAGAAGTATGATTATATGACTGCTCTTCTAAGTTTCTCATCCTCTACTCAACCCACTCAAACCCTAAAAATGAATGAGGAAAGAAAATCACTTTGTGTTTATACCATCCCTATCTATACTTTCCTACTTTAGAACATTTACTACAAACTCAATCCAGGGTCATGCCCAGATGATCTGCACCCTTGCTTGCTCTGTGGGAAGCCCCTTCTATCATCATATAACCCAGTTACCTCCTCTTCGACCAGCAAACCAGACATTTCCTAACCTACTTCCTTCATCACTGCTTATTCATTTATCTTTCCAGAGCTCCTCTGTCTTAGGTGAGACTGAGTCAATGTGTTATTAATCTATGCCATTGAGTACTAATACAGAAGACCCACCAAACATTGAATATTACTCTAGTGTAACAAGCAAAATTTCATAAACCATGCATGAGAAAGCCAGATCACTTTCTTTATGGCAACGTGGACTTGAAGCTAAATGAGGTACAAAATTTTAATAGAGGTGATTTTTTGTGTTATTATAGGATTGTAGATGACAGCAAGTAGGACTTGATTACATTCTATATCTTTTTTTTTTTTAAGATTTTATTTATTTATTTGACAGAGATCACAAGCAGGCAGAGAGGGAAGCAGGCTCCCTGCTGAGCAGAGAGCCCGATGCGGGGCTCGATCCCAGGACCCCGAGATCATGACCTGAGCCGAAGGCAGAGGCTTTAACCGAGCCACCCAGGCGCCCAATTACATTATATATCTTAACGTAAGTGCTGCAATTATTGATAGGCTCAGGTTGTAGAAGATAGAATGGTTAAGGGCAGAATGAAGAGAGTGACTTATTGGTTAAAGCATACTGTGCCTGGTTTTGAACGTAAATGCCATAGATACTGTTTTTAGTAAGTTAAAATAAATGACTTGTTAATGTGAAAATTTAAGTATACTGTCAATATATTTTGTTCATTTTACACAAAAATATATATTTAGCCTCATTTCATTAATTAGAATAAATAGACACTACACTTTTTCAGAACCTAAGGGTATAATACTACCACCAAACCAATGGAAAGGACATTTGTGTTTACTTCTGGCTTCTGAAATAATGAGCCTGTTTCATCTGCTGGTCTATTTATGTAAACAATGAGGTTCTAAAGTAAACAGAGACAATCACCAAGCTCCACAACAACAAAATGCCTTCAAGCAAAAAAGCATGACAGCATATAAGCTTTAGATTCTGGGAAACACTAATGTAGAGTGAGCAAAATTAAATATTAGACAGAGTCTAAAACAATCGGGTTCTACACAATGACTCGAACTCTGTGCCCCTTGAATAGTCACTTTTCCTCTTTGGGCCTCACCTCACTGTACTGGTTGGTTGGTTTTCCTTATCTGTAAATTAGAGAGTTGGTCACTTCCATTTCTACCATAGGATATTTGCAAAGTGTGTAAATACTACTTAACCAGCATAACTGTTGGGAAAATAATGATCTTAGTACTTACATTGTAAATGCTCAAATCATATATAGTATTTAGTATATATACAATACTCTAATAGTATTAGTATTTACTATGTAATTTCTTCTATTAAATACAGGGATCTTCTTTTATAATGCATACAGCAGTACATCAGTGAGATTTATTTATCACATAATTCTAAGGGACTCAGAGAAGGAAACATTTAAGCATTTCTATCCTCCTGAAATTCTGAAACAGGTCTCCTCAGAAACACCACCATTTAACATGGGTCACACACCTAGAATCTTCATACAACCCCACAGTAGCAAAAATGATTCACGAAGGACAGAGGCAGGGCAGTGATGATTTGTTAAATTCCACTGAGACCTTTGTGTGAGTGAAAAAATCCTGTTAAACTTCATGCCTTGAACTTTGTCTCTATGTAGAATTATATTTTTGAATTCCCTCTGAGAATAACAATTATAACCTTTTATCCAGAGTGGGTTTGCTCTCCGCAGAGACAATCCCCTCCACCACCCACCCCAGGGAACGACACTACCATTGTCACGTGGACAAGCCAGCAATGTGAAAACAGAGGGCTGCACCTGTTTGTTCACTGTTATCAAATGCCAGCCTGGGGGCTACCCCTGGTAAGAGAGTTTTGACTTCTAAACCACCAAGCAACATAAACTCTTCTGAGAAAATCTTTTGTGTGCAAACAGAGGTTTAGCAGCATGCTTTCTTCTTGGTAGGAAAAAGAACATGCCTCCTTTACCATCAACCTTCAAGATGCATTTATCCTTTGCAAGCTCAGTATTATGAATAATGATATGTTAAGCTACCCACGGCCATCCAGATTTAGTTTAAAAGTTAAAGATGAAGGATTTATGACAAGAAAATGATATTAGTATGATATCAAACTTATGTTTGTCTTGCAAAGAAGTAATTACTTGAATCACTTATAGATGTGTTGAATTTCTGTCATTTTAAAAATAAATCTTAGCTTTATATGGTGTATTGAAAAGGACATTTAGCAGAACATGTCCTCCTAATCTATAGCTCTCAAAACAATGTTCTAGGTGTAAGGTTAGGATGATCTGAAGCCTAGTTTCAACTCTCGCTGGTTTAGGTTAAGTGTGCGAGGGACACTAAAGTAAACTCCCCTTTGGTTAAAGTGTAAATCTCCTAATAGTTTTGTTTTTGTTTTTGTTTTTGTTTTTATTTATTTGACAAAGAGAAATCACAACTAGGCAGAGAGGAAGGCAGAGAGAGAGGAGGAAGCAGGCTCCCTGCGGAGCAGAGAGCCCAATGTGGGGCAGGATCTCAGGATCCTGGGATCATGACCTGAGCCAAAGGCAGACACTTTAACCCACCGAGCCACCCAAGCACCCCTCCTAATAGATTTAAGTAAACAAGCACATAAACCAGTAACTAAAAAAAGAAAACTTAGGTGCATATAATAGGTATTCACTTCAGGTCCATCTTTCTTCATGCTGTCCTTAGTTAATACAATTTGTGGTCTCAGATTCTGGGTGTGTAATTTCACAAACCCTGACTGTTGACTGTGGCAGCTATCTCTGTAGATACACACACAGAAGCTGAACATTTATTTTCAGTGAGAGAGAGAGATGGAGGGAAGGAGAGTTGTGAGAGACAGGGAGTTGTGCGTTTTTGAGGCAGAAAGAGGAGAGAGAGAGGGAGGCTATCATGGTATAGTTCATTTGTAATTTACTCTTTCACTCTTTCTCTTGCCAGGATGTTTCAAAAGAAAGTCCTGTGTTTTAAAACATTAAATTTTTTTTAATTAAAAAAAAAATAGAAAGAAAACCAAAAGGGTTCTTGCAAGACAGACCCTAGAGCTCTTTGAAAACATCAAATAAATCCCCTCCAGCATGTTCTCCCTATGTGATGCCTTTGTACATTCATTTCAGCCTGTGGGCACATTTCCTGACACACAAAAGGTTTCAGGGCCATGTTGACAGACATAAACACATATGGATTATTCATTTGCCATTCTGGGTATTGAATTGCATACTGTTTTCTATAAAATTAATTTTATATGAATTAATTATATGAATTATAGGAAAATTAATTTTATGTTCTTGGAAGCCAAGTATTATTTCAAATGGTGATTAGAAAAGCAGGGTTATAACCAGTTGATTATGTGGTTCATTGCATGCGTGTCAATGACACACAGTGTATATGGTTATGCATCATAGTTAGAAACTATTTACACACACATTACTATATGTATGTATTTGTGCATGTGTGACTATACATGTATATAAACATACATCTATCTATATTATAGTTACATGGAGATACTATATATATGTATATACACACACATAGCCTCCCTTTTATTATCTATTTATGAGCCTAGTTTTCTATGTCTCCCTTCGATCTCCTGTCGAAGGAGCAAATTCATCTTTTGCTTTGGTTCTAGGCATGTGTCAGTGTTTATTTTTCTTTTAAAAACTTCAAAAAACATAGGACCTCTTCACCTATACGGATTTATTATTATAATCATTTTATAGAAAACTGATTCTGTAACCTAACATACAGAGCAATGTTTTACATACTACAACTTTTCTCTTCCGTTGCAGAATTCAGATTTGAAGCAAAAATATAGAAACAGTTATCAAGTATGCTTTCACACCACACAAGTTAGAAAGACATGGTCATTATTTGCTTCATATTAAAACAAAAACAAAAAACAAACAAACAAAAAAAAAAACCCTTGGTCCTACTTGCAGAAATACAAGCTACGTTGAAACTTGAACAGTGATTCTGTGCAATCAGGGTTAGTCTAAGCTGTCATTACTCTACCTTACAGTGTAGGGTAAAAGAATACAAACGAATGTATGAAATAAATCTACAAACATATGTAAAATGCCAGCAAGATACCTTCCCTAAGCCTTATCTTTGAAGTAAGAATGCTAATTTTAGAATGCAAGCCCTAAGCCTCATGTGGTTCCTGCGTCTGGAAGCCAAGCTGACTCTCCGCAGGGGCTTCGCACCTCCCCTGTTTTGACAGCACGTGTTTCACTTCTGTTTCACACGCTGACAGAGAGACCCAGCCGTGCTCTAGCGATTGAGCTACCAAAAACACTATTAGCACGAATCTGCCCTTTTCTTAGAAGTTCAAGTTCTCAAGCAAACAATGAGTAGGCCTTTTAATTATTTTTTAAAAGTCCCAGAATATATCCTTTAAAATAGATCTTAGCCATTTAAAATAAGTCATCAAAATATCCTCATGGCAAGTTCAGCACGTGAGGAGGGGTGAACAAAATAGACTTTGTTTTGTTTCTGCTTATTTAGAACTAAGTATGAAATATCGAGGCTTTCAAATCCCAGGCTTTCTTGTGTAATGCGGATTTAAAAGGAAGCGATGATTAATGAGTTTCAGATACAGTATAAAAGTAATCTCTGGGGAAACACATTCTTAGCTGAATTGGTAGCTCTCCCCAGCAGGGACATTGGAATACTTTGGGAAAAACTAAGAAATTAAGAAATGAACAAAAATGAATAGGATTTGCTTGGCACCACTGGGAGACCTTGGCTTTAATCAGTATTTAAAACCAACTAAATGGGTTTTGTTGCTCAGCTCATGTTTTTTTTTTTTCTCCCTAAAAGTTATCCAAAGGTTTTTGTGTGTGTGTGTTTGTTTTGTTTTGTTTTCCTGAGGTTTCACCACCTTAGTAGGGAAGTAAAACATTTTTAAAAATAATGAATCTAGGGGCGCCTGGGTGGCTCAGTGGATTAAGCCGCTGCCTTCGGCTCAGGTCATGATCTCAGGGTCCTGGGATCGAGCCCCGCATCAGGTTCTCTGCTCCGTGGGGAGCCTGCTTCCTCCTCTCTCTCTGCCTGCCTCTCTGCCTGCCTCTCTGCCTACTTGTGATCTCTCTCTGTCAAATAAATAAAAAAAATCTTTAAAAAAAAATAAAAATAATGAATCTACATTTAATGACATACAGCCAAATATAAATGCATGTGGATATCATTGCTACAGGATGTTGTTATCCCTATGCTAGGAAATAAATACACTCTGAACAATTAAACCCTAATAGATGTCCCTACGTATCCACACGGAGTTGCATTTTTTTTTTAAATATTTTATTTATTTGACAGAGAGAAATCACAACTAGGCAGAGAGGCAGGCAGAGAGAGAGGAGGAAGCAGGCTCCCCGCGGAGCAGAGAGCCCGATGCGGGGCTTGATCTCAGGAATCTGGGATCATGACCAGAGCTGAAGGCAGAGGCTTTAACCCACTGAGCCACCCTGGCGCCCCCGGAGTTGCATTTTTAATTAAATGTTTGAACTGCAGTTCCCAAGTGTTCAAAAAGCAAAAATGTAGTATCATTCTCTGCTGATTTGGAAGGGTTAATGTCATCTCCTCCCTTGTTCTCAGGAAGAAAGTTGAACACTAAGAAAAAGTGACTCATGCTTTCCCTTGGAACTTTTCCAGGAGATAAGCAGCAGATAGGTATTATAAGCGATAAAAGAAAAGAAGAAGAGGGGGGAAAAAAAAAAACCTAAGAAAATTCTGCTTTCATTTCAGAATTGAAAATTCACTACAAGAGGTGTTAGGTGATTTATCTAAGGTACAAGTGGGATGAGAATACAAATCTTCTGGTTGCTAGTGAGATTAGGCTTTTCTAAAATCAAATATATCTGTCAATGAAGAACCAATAACGAGCACAGCTTACGTAGATGTGGCAAAGATCAACCAAAAAACTTAATACTCTAAAATACTTTTACTCCACTGAGAACAATCTAAAGAAGGGAGAAACGGGAAAGGAATTAACATCTATTTTGTGCTAATCACTATTCTAGGCAATTTGCGTGCATTTTTTCCATTCAATTCTCATTTTCAGATGAGGAAACTGATGGATAGCACTTAACTGTTTTGACATTTCCCTTGCCAGTAGTAGTGTTAGTATGAAATTTCAAATATATCAGGTTTCAAAGCTCAGGTTTTTTTCTACTTTTTTAGAATGTTGGGAAGAGAAGAGAGTATGTTGAAAGGTGTCCACATTCACAAACATACCTTCTCAGGGTCCACAGTCTCTCATGTTTCATCTCCCTCTATGATTTCTCCCCCTTTGGACTTCCTTCCCTTCCCCTATGGTCCACCGTGCTATTGCTTATGTTCCACATATGAGTAAAACCATATGATAATTGCCTTTCTCTACTCAACTTACTTCACTTAACATGATTCCCTCCAGTTCCACCCACGTCAGTGCCAATGGTGGGTATTCATTGTCTCTGAACGGCTGAATAATATTCAGAGTGGAGGAGTATGGGGGAAGGGTGTAACAGGGTGATGCTATTGAGGAGGGCATGTGCTGCGATGAGCATAGGGTGTTATACTTAATTAATGAATCACTGAACACTACATCAAAAACTATATGTACTACACAGTGGCTAACAGAACACAATTAACACATACACACACACACACACACACACACACACACACCCCTTCTCATCCAGAACACACAGGCTAGATTTCACTTGTGAAAATAAATCCACATTCTCAAGCAAAAGCTATATTTTGGGATCAAGAAGCTTTCAATCATTTCATCTCTGAGCTCTATTTTTGTTACTTTGCCCTCTCCCAAACTATTGTGACTTTAAGCCCACATGCAGAGTATATCTTAGATACAACAAAGGCACTTAATTCTCTGTAACTGTTTTACAATTTTTTAATGGGTGAAAGGCAAATCAGAGAGCTATAAATGGCAACAGAGTGGCTCTTATACAAACATCATAGACATGTATGGATTTTCCACTGTTTGCCCCTTGCATCTCACTGATTTTATAGCATTTTTTTCAAAGGATTTTCTCCATAGTACAAACTCAATGATTTAAGTAGTCATTTGCAATTATAATTAGATACACTTTTTTCAGGAAGAAAACCATTTGGGGCCTGTCATTTTATATTTATCTATACACGTGAAATTTAGAAACACACTCTAGTTTGGGAGCTTTTATTTCTATTAATTTGAGGACTGTATATTACTGTTTATTTCTTCTTTAAAAATCTAAGATTTTATGATTCAGAAGGAAAGTACTTCAAGTCTTCTCTGGTCCTGAATATCTCTTAGTCATATTGTAATGGATGAAAATGTAAATGAGCTGAAAATTTACACTAACTCTCTCCCTGATTTAAATTTAAATCAGATATCAAAATTGACATGAGATGGCTCAACAAATACTATTAAGTTTTAAGGATTTTTCAATATTTTACATTTAATAATGAACGAAATTTAATGTAAGAAGCCACTGTGCATTGTAATACATATTAAATACATAAAACAATTGGATAGCTACTTAAATTATGCAGATGGTTTTCAATGAAATCACAAAGGAGTTGATGACCTATATATTGTGACCTCTGATGTATTTATTTTACACAAATGGTATTTAGATTTTCTTAATTTTTAAGAGGCACTTGAACCAAGACACTAATTCTTGATTCACCCCTTTTCCCTGAGCACCATAGGCCTGCATTTGAAGCATGATACAATTTTAATTGCAAAGATTTATCATTATGACATGTAATTTCTAACTACATGAAATGACAATGTAATGCATAGGTGTGAAATCCAGCCACACATTCACTGTGTGAAAAGTGACAGCAATAACATAGGCTGTTTCCCTGCTTCATTGCATTTTTCTAGCCATGCTATATAAAAGATATATCTAGAGATATGCCAGGTACTCTTTCATTATCTGTTCCATACTTTCTTTGCAAAACGTACTAAACTGTACTCTTTGAGCGACACTATAAAAGCTCAAGTCACATTTCATTGTATTTTGTAGATAACTCGTAAATTGTGGATTACAATTGAGTTATACATGAATTCCAGAATTTATTTTGTTCATTTTCTTCTAATTAATAAATGAAAATGCATACCTAAGCACAGAGACTGACATATAACTTTTCAAAAATCTTTTAAATTGTTACTTCCCTCTAGATCCTTGAATAAAATCATACCTCTGGAATAATATAATAGAAAGATCACTAGACTAAGACAAGGACAAGAAGCTCATCTTGACAGAACACACAACTTCTAGAGCTATACCAAAACAAAATAAAGCACACGCAAAACACAGTAATTTGTCTTTTCTTTTGAATTCTAGTATTAATAAAGGAAAGGTCATGAGGTTAATTTCCAGTTAGAATATTTTATTTAATTCTGCTCCTGTACTCTCCCATTTCAATTTCTATCTATAGGAATAAACATAAATATCCTCACAAAATACTTTTTAATATTACAGTAATTCAACCTACTTATGCAATATGAATCCTTTTAGAGTCATTTGACTCCTCAGGTGAACTATCTACACTAAACCAATTCTCATTAAGAAATGAAATGGTAGGAAAAAAAAGAAAAGGAAATAAAATGGTAGGACTGCGCTGTAAAGGTGATATCTGGATCATATGAGTCATTTCATAGATTCTCAACTAATTAGTATAGAGCAGAAGATGGAAAAAGTTCCGTGTCATGACCTCCTTCCTTTTCATAATCCTTATAACATGGTGAGACAAGGAAAATCTGGAATTACACTACCTCGCTTCAACTCTGAACTCCATAAATTACTGCATGCTCTCTGGCATGTTACCCATCATTGTGAAACTGCAGTTCTTTATCTTCAAAAGGGAAATAACCACAGTAACCTACTAAGCGGGGTTACTATAAAGATGAAGAGAGATCAGGTTTGTAAATAATTGGCTTCTATGTGGCAAATGCTTATTAATTATGGATATTAATAGTAGTAGTACTACATATATCCTGGGCTTTATTATGCTATATGTACTTTTTGTTTTCTAGATTTATTATGCTAAAAGGAGTAGGTAAAGTCATTATAACAAAAGGCACACAGATTAAAAGAATTCTAGTAACACATATAGTTTAAAAACTAGAATTTATAGGAGTGCTTGGGTGGCTTAGTCTTGATTTTGGCTCAGATCATGGTCTCGGGATCCTGGGATCAAGTGTCCCTCTACCCACCCATTGAGCTGTGCTCTCAGAAGGGAATCTGCTTGAGGAGTCTCTCTCTCTCTCTCTCCCTCTGCCTCACCCTCCATGCTCACTTGCTTTCTCTCTAAAAAAAAACAAATAAATCTTTTTAAAAAGCCTAGAATTTATAATAGGATTTTTCACTGAACATCACCAGATACATAATTTACACAATATAGAACCACCCCACTAAATATTAAAGGAAATTGTTTAGAGAATTTGATAACATTAAAATTAAAATATATTCTTTATTTTGTCAATAGTTGCCAGAATGTGCCCATTAAATGTCATTAAATATATAATTAAAGTTTGAAGTCCCTTTATTTCATAGTAATCAAAAATGCTTTCTTGATACCAGCTTTTTTTCAACATTATTGATACTGCAAATTAAACCTCTAATTCACATCTCAGAGCAAATGAAATTGGGTAATTTGAATGGTTTTAGAAGAAAGAAAATGTTATGGTTCGCTGTTTTACTTTACTTTTCTCAGTAAATATTTATCAAAATTATTATGGTTGTTATGATTCAATAACCCAAAACAACTTGACTTATCCTATAAGAAAATTATAGCCAAGAAATATAAAATATATGGCAGAAAATAGGTCAAAAAGTATTAAAGTAGGGGAGGGGAAAATATTATGAAAGCTACAATAACAGAGAATAGCACTGTGTTGAACTTCTAGGTAGACTGGCAAAGAAGGTACAAGTGAAAACCTCTTTAATCTCTAATATCCTATGACAGTTGTAAACTACTTGATGTCTGTTACTAAGAGAGCAAAGTTTAAAGGAAATTCCTAGAATAAACTTTTTTTTCTTTTTTTTGCTTTGGAACTATATTTTCATCTCTTTTGCCAGTGGAGTCACTAAATCAGATAACTCTCAGAAACAACAACAGAAAAAATAATAATAATTCAAATTTCCAGGTTAGCTTATTACATCAAAAGGTGTTGAGACATGGAAATTTATATTTATTTATTCCCTGATAGATACAGATGAATGGAAAATTCTATTAATCATTTATGAAAAATTGGCCATTTCTATTATAACTTGTATGATATACTTTCACAGTAAACAATTTCACCATACAAGAATAGCTATTTTCTAGAAAGTTAATAAGAGGTTTGTTGTACTTCTATTCTCTTTATGTATTACTATATTTTATCAATTCTAAGATGGATTTTTCATATTTAATACCTCTAAAATCTTGATTCATCATACAATCTTTTACATTTCTGTTGGGCTTTCACTTTTTCTCTTAGTGTGGCCTACCAACAATGACCAATAAATATTTCTTAAAATTGACAGTGACTTAGATTTGATGAAATATGGTGGACATCTATTTGATAAAACATTTTATAGAGGAATTTCTTTTGTGACTTATTTATTATTAAATAAATATTGTGTTATGTATATGAACTTTCAGTGTGGGATGGAGAATACTAAAGACATGGGCATTGTTTATGCCAGAAAGAATCCTCAACAGACTTCTCAAAATAGTTTCTCTGTTAAAAAAAATCATTATACTCTCCTAATCCTTATTTCTTTCAATGAAGTCATTTAAGAAATAGACAATGGGGCCTATCTAGAACTAGATACTTACATATTGTGGGGATGAAAATAACAGTAAAAACCTCATTTTTTAAAAGTCACATTTCTGACAAATGGAAAATCTGTTCTAATAACCAGAACTTAAAGCACATCAAGAAGCAATGCAGCTTATTCAAATATAAGATCTGGTCAGGTCCCAAATCATAAATGACATATTGTGTATCTTACAATTTGATTATATAGGCCTAACATGTTTTCAACGATCATAAAAATAGGCTGTTTCTATTACTCTTACCAAAAGCATACTTCTCAAGTAACAATGAATAATATATTCATTGCAGGAACTGCATTTAATGCTATTTCTATAACTTACTATTTAACTTTCGCAACTATCTTACAAGCAGAGTTCCCATTATACTCATTTAAAGATGAGGAAACTGAGGTTTAGAAAGTTGAATCAGAGTCAATGCTCTAATTCTTCATGATATTCTGCATGTAAATATCCTTGCCTACAGCCCTGGGTTCATTAAAACATGCTGTCCTTTTAGTACTACACTGTCTAATATGATCACTAATATCTTTAATATTGATCACCTCATGTGGACATTTAAATTGAAATGAATTAAAAGTAGAAATTCATTTCCCCCAAACTAGCTACATTTCAAGTTCTCAGCAGTCACATTTGGCTACTCAGTTGTGCCACAGAATTGAATATTTCCATCATCACAGAAAGTTCTATAGGGCAACTGATGCGTTTGAAGGTAAAACAGATTAAAATGGAGGCTGTTGACCCCAAGGAGATGCTTGACTATAAATAATATAATAACTGGGAAAAATACTTTCCCAATGCTTTCACATTGTGGTTGGTAGGTAAATATTTGTCAGAAATATAATATTTACTGAGAGAAGACAAGTAGGTAGAGATAATTTAGAATAACTCATATCTCAGCATAGTGTCTTGAATATCCAAGTGGAAAAAAACAAAGCTAACAAATATTTGAATTGACATCACTTTCCAAAAGAATCCTGAACTTTTCACCCGTAAAATTGAGCCTATTAATAAACGAGTTATGACTAAAAGTTGATTTTTATTCTTATTGCTTTTTAATTTATTTTTTAAAGATTTTATTTATTTGGGGCACCTGGATAGCTCAGTGGGTTAAAGCTTCTGCCTTCGGCTCAGGTCATGATCCCAGGGTCCTGGGATCAAGCCCCGCATCAGGCTCTCTGCTCCGCAGGGAGCCTGCTTCCTCCTCTCTCTCTGCCTGCCTCTTTGCCTAGTTGTGATTTCTCTCTGTCAAATAAATAAAATATTTAAAAAAAAGATTTTATTTATTTATTTGAGAGCGAGAGCGAGAAAGCATGTGAGAGAGAACACAAGCAGGGGGAGGGGCAGAGAGAGAAGCAGACTCCCTGCTGAACAAAGAGCCAGACGAGGGGCTTGATCCCAGGACTCTGGGATCATGACCTGAGCTAAAGGCAGGTGCTTAGCTGCTTAACCTACTGAGCGCCCCAGGCACCCCAGTAAACTTGATTTTTAAAAGGCCACAGTTGAATGTCAGCGGCTATAAAATTAATTAATAGATCTGATATTTTCAAATCAAATCCAGTATATACAATATTTGCCATTTTGTGTGTGTGATTGTATTTTATTGTCACCTTATCACAATTTTTCATAGATACATTCATGATGTATTGAAGTATACAACAATTAAAATCAGAAAATTATTTCTAAAATACAACCTTAAGAGCTTCTGTTTAAACTTTGGATTATTTATTCCTATAGCCAATTTAGTATTTCCCAAAGTATTGTCTCACCTGGAGAAACTATCCTAAACATTTCTTAAGAATGACACAAGAGGGGGCGTCTGGGTGGTTCAGTGGGTTAAGCCTCTGCTTTTGGCTCAGGTCATGATCTGAGAGTCCTGGAATCGAGGCCCACATCGGGCTCGCTTCTCCGCAGGGAGCCTGCTTCCCCCTCTCTCTCTGCCTGCCTCTCTGCCTACTTGTGATCTTGTCAAATAAATAAATAAAATCTTGAAAAAACAAAAGAAGAATGACACAAGAGGAAGAGATGGAAAATAGATCTAAATTCTAGAACAACGTGCTCTTATTAGCCACAAGATTTTAGGTCTGGTTTCTTAGATGTAAAATTACAATAAAGATACTTTCCAGGTCAACATGAAGAGGCTATGTGTGAAACAAAGAAAAGGAAACTGAAAGTACTAGTAAAGTATAAAACTCCATAACAGTATGAGATATTATAAAAATCATGCTTTCAGTAACATCTGAAGACAACAATGTGTATCCTCATTTTTTCCTCTGACTGAGAGTTTTAGAGTCAGCCACACTTGGAGTTGTCTCTTCTAACTTAACTATCTATCTTTATCTCTATCTCTATATGATAAATATATCTCTATCAGAATAAATTTCTTTTTATTACCTATATTTTATATACCTATATCTCTAGATGGATAGATGATAGATAATTTGCCAACTCTTTACGGATGAATGTCTGCCACACCAACAAAGATAATGTCCTGGGATGAGGGTGAGGAGGCAGATATTCTCATATCTTCACTGCTTTCCTTGAAGTGAAATGATGGACTCATGGTGATCACTATCAATTTCCCTTATTGCATTTGGGACCCTGAGGAGCAAAAATTCTCCTCCACTTTCTAAATGTCATAAGCAAACAAGCACATTTTCCCAACAAATGAGGTTCAAAAAGAGAGTTTTTTGACCTTACATGTCTTCTTTCCTTAGAATATGTATGTTTTCTCACTTAGGAAATGGAATCTGTAGTTCTTGGACTATCTTAGGGACAACAAAGAATGATGACAGAAGTTTGAAGTCTCAAGTAGGGAATTCTCCTGAAAGACTTCCACAATCCTAGGTTTCCCCCGATATTTTCCCTAAAGATGCTATAGGGATTAATAAGAAAATAGTTCAGAGAATGGGATGCCTTCAGGCTCCCTAAATGGGACAGAAATCAACAATGGGATTGCTTTTTTATCATTTCAGCAGATTATCCTAGTATTCACAACTAAAAATGTGAAAGCTGAAGGGGGAGGAATAATTTCATTCCCTGAAAATCCCACTGTCTCATGCCTTAATGCTCCAGTAATAGTATCCTCTCTAATGAGTGGTACAGCAGGAAAAGAAATTCCCATTTTACCTTCACTCAATTCCATAAATTCCCTCATCAGTTCTCCAAAGCTAAGAATGAGTCCTAGAAATATGTTGTAATGGCCACTCTAACTGATCTCATATTTAAAATATTTACTTTCAAATATATTTCTGTTTTACCTATACACTGAAACGGATCGTTATCATTGCCCTTCTTCTAGCTAATACACACTATCTGACAGGGCAGGCAAACAATCTTCTTCAAAAATGTTGATCAGAGTATCATTTTTAGAAACTGTGGACCTGATCTAAAAATCGATGCCTTCATGAGAATGTGCCACTCTTCACTGATTCCATCTCTCTCACAGTGTTTTCACTATAGTTCACTTTTGATCAAATCATTTTCCAAGTAATTTATCCTTAAGCTAGGAGTATTCTTGGAATCATTTTTTTTCCCTTCAGATATCCACGATACGCTGAGTAGTTCCTCTCATGTAAATATTAGCAGTTACCTTTGGCAAACATTGTATTTAACAACAACTCCTGAACTAGGCCAGTTGAACTCACTCAAACATGACTAAGACCTTTCCCAGAACAGTTGAAGAATATGCTTAGCAACTCTAGTGTCAGAAAACAAACTCAGAATGAATGTCTCTTGTCTAGGTCAAGGCAAATGTCAGGGCCAATGAAGGGTGAAACACGATGATAGAGATTTGAAATGAAGGGCTGGGGTAACAGGTGCTTGGCATGGGTATTGAAAGACGGGCGAGAAGTGCTATGAAGTACTAACGACAGCGATCACACTGAGAGGAGACAAAGAAAAGCCTCAGGCTTCTCCCTGCCAGAGAAATAGAACCTGTACATAAAATAGCTTCAAAGTGGTATCTGAAGAGACATTGAAATTTGGAGCATCTTTTTTTCTAAACAAGTCACTTTTCAAGGCCCCAGTGAAGCAATAGGAACCTATTTGAATATGCAGAAACAGGTACAATTGTTTTGTCAGTGAGCTGGCACAAAGAAAATCTAGGGACAAAACAATACAAGGAAAGAAGATGAAGGTTTCCTAAGCATACGCTATGTGAAAGGTGCTGTGGTTGACAAGTTCTCTGCTTTATTTTTTTAATGTCTGTAATAACATCTTGAGATGGAATTTTCTTCTCAATTTTGAAGATGAAGACTAAGTCTCAGAAGGACACTCAGACTGTAAGTGGTGATCTGACATTTGAATAGGTTTTTTGTTTTTTGTTTTTCTGATTCCACACCCAGGCTCTTTGACATACACTGACTTGATTACAGATGGCCTGTCCATTTCAGTGTTAGGTGATTTACTTGACTGTCACTGAATAATGCTGAAGGGGTTTGAGAAATTTAAATGTTGTTACATCAGATGTTCTATCTCCTGATCTAAGCATTTCATCTCATTTTTAGTCTACCAGAACTCAGTAAACTTCATATATCCTTCCCTTATTATTGAGGGCTCCCAAAAATAACTTTAGCATTTTAATTTTGTTTAAAATGTTTGCTTCTCCACATATCAAATAATAATCTAATCAAGATGATCCAGTACACAGTTAACCAAATAATTAAAATAGCCATAAAACATTAAATAAAAGCACTAATACATGAATGTATTGGCTCAAAATATGGAGAGTATTTGGTAAAATTTGGAAAACATAAATTGCATACTAGTATTACCTCAAATTTCACCTATTCAAAAGAGATATTCTAATAATTCATAAAATGAAAACTCAAATATTTAAGGTGAAATTTTGTAAGAAAAATGTACATATTTATATAGTAAATTTGTATTCAGGTTATCATCATTATAAATAGAATATGAATAATAGAATAGATATGAACCTAAGTATTTCTCAAAGATTCCTTCATTTCCACAATATCACATATAGATGAAATTGTACAATATTATCCAGATGAGGTAGTTTTATAAATTCTAGAAAGGAGAAAATAATAGTGTTTTTTGTTGTTCTTCTTCTTTGATTTTTTGTTTGTTTGTTTTTTGAGTCTTTTTGCCCCATTTAATGAAACAACTTTTAGATTTTGGACAGACAGTTAACTAAATAAGTAGAAGCTTGTAGACTTAAGGTTGTAAATATATTAGCTGTTGGTTTGAATTTAGAATAGGGATATTTGGTTAAGAAAGATCTGATAAAAACAAACAAACAAAGAAACAGCAGAACCCCATCATGGGAATGATTTATAAAACCACAGCCATATACAAGTGACCTTAACAAAGGAAGTAATGAATTCTCTCCAGTTCTGTAGCCCTACCATTCTTAATGAGCTCAAGATGATTACGTGCCTGAAGGACCCACTGATGGAAATATGGCTCTCCCCTAACCAGAAAAGGATGACCCAACCAATTACAGCACCTAGGGATTGCCAAGACAAGTTCCTTACTCCCTTTTACATTGTGTGGCATATCCCTGGCTTTGGGACCTGCCTCTTCTCCACTCTATTCCACCTCACTGACAATGAACCAGGGAAATGTGAGCAGCAGCAGTAAAACAAGTTTTCCAGAACTTATGAGTATGTTTCTTGTCTTTGGGCACAATAAAAATGAAAGTAGCTAAGTAAGATCTATAGTAATAATTATAGTCCAAGGAATAGCTTTTGGTGAGCATCAGGCTAATTAATAAGAACATGTAAGGTAGAAGATAATTTATGTCTGTGTTGAGTGGCATCCAAACATTAACCCTTATATATGACAGTCCTCAAGTTAATCAAACCCCTTTTACACAAAGGTAGAGTTTGTAGGAGGTAAATGTAATTTTAGAAAAAAGTGAAAAGTCAGTGTTGCAAAAAAGATTTTAGAAGAAACAAAAATTTTACATATATATTAAATATATATATATGAAATCATAATCTCATCATTATTTGTTACAACCTGCGTACTTCTTACCCCCACAAATAGTACTTGCTATTTACCTTGTTGAAAGTGTTTAAAAATAAAATTTTGCTTAAAAGGAAAATTGACCGTGATTATTATTGTCCTTTTTATGGTTTACCGTTATGCAAAGTTGGTACCAAACCAAATGGCAATACATAAGAAAGTTTACTTCCAGCATCTCACTAATCTCCAAGCTCTTTAATACCCACATGTTTCCATCCATGTATAGATGGATGGAAACATCCATGAATGGAAACTCGTAGTATGCTCTTTTCATTCTCACCCCAACCTAAGGAGTATTTCTCAACATTCAGTCACAAATTCATCTCCTCTCTGTCCCATTCCTTCCCTTCTCTCTAGGAGATGATAAATGAATGAAAATTATTCAGGTCAAGTAAGTGAAGAGGTTAACTAGATATCATTTCTTGGGAACATATCTTTAATTAAAAACAGAACAGTGTTTCTCAAACTTTTGTGGCCATCAGAATCATTGGAGGGATCCTTAAAAAAAAGCCCCACCACAAGAGCTTCTGGTCCATTAGGTCTCAGGTAAAGCCCCCAAATTTGCATTTCTAACAATATTTCTAACAATACTCAGGTGATGCTGATACAGTCGGTTCTTTAAGAACTGAGTTAATATTTTATTTTATTATTTTATTATTTTATTTTACTTTATTTTATTTATTTTTAAGAATGAAGTTAAAATTTTAATTCACTAGGACAGGTAAATAGAGAGGTATCTAACTACCCAGCAGGTTTTCTATTCCCCTTCATATTATATAAGACAGCCCTAAAGTTAGGGCTAACCTTGTAGCCCTACACTTAATATAACCCTAAAACTGTTTTAAATTTTTATCAGCTTGCTTTGTATAGCATATAAACAAACAAGATAGAACAATTATCTTTCCAAAACATAAAAACAATCTTATCTGAAGTGAATTGCAATGTTTACTGGTTAATTTACTGAGTTACCTAGGACACTTGGCTCTTTAAGATACAACTATCAAGTAAATTTCTTCCACAATTCTTCTTTATATGTAAGGTGAAAGGTCTCCTACCCTTCCCCATATATTCTAACACACAAATAGAATCATGCTTATTGTATGACATCTGATTTTCAAAATTGGAGTTACATTATTGATTTTAATCACCTAGAGTAAGATCAATGATGCTGGGCTGATGTTCACATGTAATTCTCAGCCATCTGATAAATATGTTAAGATATCTGGACAATTTCTAAGTTGCTTAAATTTTCCACCATTTATTTTGTTGCACTTTTCTTTATATTCAAAAATAAATTAATAGTAACTCTTGAACAAACACATTTTTTGTTCTGAACAATCAACTTATTCCTTAGCCACTTATTAGTCACTTATTTTACACACACACACACACACACAAATATTTTAAGACTTTCTTGCAGAATAGGGAATAATGTTCTTGAAATTACAGTGTTGTATTCTGGTATGACACAAACTGTCATGATCATAAGCAATCATGGTTTGAGCTCACTCAATAAATAAGGTATGTTTAAATGGGCATAATTTTGATTAAATAACAAAAATATCTGAGTAGTACTAATGTTAAATGTAAAAATAAATAGGTGAGCTCTTTAAAGATTGATTTTTTTGGATGAAAAGATTATTCAAATAGCAAATATTATGGAATAATAATATAACTCAAGTATTATAAAAAGTTTAAAATGTATTCATTTTTTCTTTACTATAAATAGAGGATGATCATTTAATAAACCATAATTATTCCTATGTAAACTTTAACCAGATTATATTATTTTTAGACTCTTCACTTTAATCACTCAATTTTTCTCTATCCATTCCATTTCTAAAATTCTTCCTATCATTATTTACATGCAAGTAGCAATTTAGTCAAAAACTCTGCTCTTTAGTAAGGAAACTATCTTTGGAAAGAAAGAACAAAAAAGTAAAATGTTAATAGAGGAATCTATAAATTCTGAATAATTTTCATTTACCATTATACCATCAATTCTACAGCAATCATATCCAAAATAAATAACATAATCAGTATTTCTTTCTTCATCCAAAATATCCAATTTTAGCTTATATGTCTGGCTAACTACGAAGCTATTTCTATTTTTTTTTGAAACTATTTCTATTTCTAACTTAAAATGATGTAATTTCTAACTTGAAATATCTTATACCCACTATAAATTAAAGAAACAAATAATTTTAGTAACCTGACAATATCAATGTTATTTTTACATAGTATTTTGAGGCAATACCTCTAAAAATTGTAATTTTTTAATGTAAAGAAACATTACCACTGAGTGGACTCAAACACACATAAAATCACTATGTCTTTTGATGCAAAATATAGATGATATTAATTTAGGCTAAATTAATAGTTTAAACTCCTTTATCCCACTGTGAGATGACAATGAATTACTAATTAGCACTACTTGACTACAGGCACACATAGCAAAACTCTTGATTAGAAACCTTGTACCAAACCTTCTACGATAGCCTGTATGAGCTATGAACTATATGGACTGAAATATTATCTGCAAGATTGCCAGAACCAGCTTACAAAACAAATTTCCACAAAGTGTTATGTTTTTTTTGTTTTTTTGTTTTTTTTTTTTTTGCAGCAAGTTGATAAGTTTAGGTTGTCAGCAATTACTTTTTTCCAATCTTAAGGGGGGAAATCACTGATAATATTGAAACGTTCTGAGAAAAATTTCTGATGACATTTAGTGAGTTACTGAATATGATAAATCAAAACTAAATTAGTAAATCAAGGAATATTTTCCAAAAATAAGGGACTGTGCAAAAAACTAGATTAGTTTAACTAGATATAAAGGCTGTGTATTTACTGAGCTCTAACGAAAGTGAAGATTACGGTGTTATTTATTGCAGAGATTTGATGATACGGTCCACTGTTCACCTGAGACCACCAAACAGAGCATTCTTAAACCTGCTTCCTATCTCAGTTTTCAGTCACTGAGCATTTCCTCAGAGTGTACTTCTGTTCAGCTGAGATACAGTATTACGGTATCTTTCAGACTACACTTACAATATCTGTAAATAAAAGCAAGGGCATCACAGGGCATTATTTCCCATGAAATGAATAAAGACTAGATATTTAAATGCTTTATAGTGTTCCTCAATATAACACACACCACAGTAACCATACACACATATGTGTATGTTTATTGCATTAAATTGATAATGAGAGCATATTTCCAATTTTGTATGTTTTCCTTACCTGTCAAGTTCTTCAGTCCAAGTTCTTGAAGTCCAAAGTTCCCATCTTTTCTATAGTTTAAAAATACTGCCAAGGCATATCGATCCTCATAAAGTTTTGTCCCACGGATAATGCGCAAGTTCTCCAGAGGCAGGTAACGAAACTGATTAAGAGCCACTAACACATAGCCTGTGACTTCTCGAATAGACTGAAAAGACAAAAACAATTGCGTTTGTTAAAAAAAAAAAATAGAGATTATTTGTCAGTACATTCATTTCCCCATTATATTATAAATAATTACCTTGATAATACAAGAAAACAAAAGGTTAGATTCTCATTTGAAGAATGAATTGTACTCTTTAAAAAAGTCATGAATGTGTTGGGGCGCCTGGGTGGCTCAGCTGTTTAAGTCTCTGCCTTTGGCTTGGGTCATGATCTCAGGGTCCTGGGATCGAGCCCCGCATCGGGCTCTCTGCTCAGTGGGGAGCCTGTTTCTCCCTCTCTCTCTGCCTGCCTCTCTGCCTACTTGTGACCTCTCTCTCTGTCAAATAAATAAATAAAATATTTTTTAAAAGTCATGAATGTGGTTATAGTAAAATAATGGATTTCATCTATAAACTATTCTTCATAGCTGGAAATGTAAAATGTTTTATGTTATTTTAATGTCAATTTCATGTCCGTATAGACCTCTTAATTTCGATTAATTTCTTAATTTTGATGTCCCAGTGTTCAATCCTTGGTACTGTCTCTTCTATCTACTCTCATTCCCTTGGTGACCTTATCCAGTTTCAAGACTGATGATCTCCAAACTCTTACTTCCAACCTGTCCCCTAAACTCCAGATTCCTATCTAACTGCCTACCCTACATCTTCACCTGAATGCCTACAAGACTTCTCAGATACCCCTATGCACATCTGAATACACATCTTCCTTGCCCCAACCTTCCAACAGCCTTTCTCTTCTCAGTTGTGGTCAATCCATCCTTCCTATTATTTTGGCCAAAGTCCTGGGGTCATTCTTGACTCCTCTCTCACACACCAAATCCAATCCATCCTATTTGTTCTACCTTTAAAATGATCAGCAATTCAATCACCTCTTACATCAACCACTGCTATCATCTGAGCCATCATCACTCCCTTATCAAGATCACTGCTATAGGTCTCCCTATTCCTAATTCTCTCGATTCCTTATCACGTATTCTCAGTTAAGGCTGGACCTATTTTTTTTTTTTTTAAAGTAGGCTCCATGCACAGCATGGAGCCCAATGTGCAATACTTGAATGGATGACCCTGAGACTGAAACCTGAACTGAGATTAAGAGTTTAAGAGTTTGATGCTTAGCTGACTGAGCCAACCAGGTGCCCTTGGACCTGTTTTTATTTTTTTATTTTTTTAAAGATTTTATTTATTTGACACAGAGCAAGCGAGAGAGAGAGAGACACAGAGCAAGCATAAGCAGGGGAGAAGCAGGCTCCCTGCTAAGCAAGGAGCCTGATGTGGGGCTCCATCTCAGGATCCTCGGATAATTACATGAGCCAAAGGCAGACACTTAACAGACTGAGCCACCCAGGTGCCCCGATCGTTTTTAAACATAAATCAAACCATGACACTCCAATTCTTAAAACCCTGAAACATCTCCCAAGTCACTTAAAATAATAGACAAAATTCTTTCACGAAGGGGCCAAATCTATCTGTTCTACCTAATGCAGCAACAACTAGCCATATGTGGCTATTGAGTAATTGCAATGTAAAGCTGTTATGAACTGAAATGTGCTCTCGATTTCAAAGATTCCACGTTGAAATCATATTTTAGATAAATTGAGCTATATAAAATGCATTATTAAAGTTCATTTTAGGGGCGCCTGGGTGGCTCAGTGGGTTAAGCCTCTCCCTTCAACTCAGATCATGATCTCAGGGTTCTGGAATCGATCCCCACATTGGTCTCTCTGCTCAGCAGGGATCCTGCTTCCCCCCACCCCCACCTGCCTTTCTGCCTACTTGTGATCTTTGTCAAATAAATAAATAAAATCTTTTTTAAAAAGTTCATTTTAACCTTTCTTTTTACATTTTTATTATGGCTACATGGAAATTTAAAAATTTTTTTATGTCTTTCACTACATTTCTGTTGCACAATGCAATACTATATGATCTGGTCATCAGTTCTTTTTGTAACTTTTCTTTAACTCTCTATCTTCCTCACTCTATTCCAATTTTGCTGTTCTCCTTGTTCTTCTAACATTCCAAGTGTGGTCCTACCCCAAGGTACTCACTATACTCTTAAAGGCCTGAGTTTCTTTCCCTTTTATTACCTTTTTGATTAACTTCCTCACTGCCTTCAAGTTTTGTGTCAAATCTGTCCTTCTCAGTTGAAGACAATGCTGACTAACAATCCTCACAAACTTTCCTGCTTTAATTTTTATTGTCTCTATAGTATATCTCACTTTCTAATTTACTATATAGTATATACATTTATTATATTTAGTATTTATAGTCTGTCTCTCCCTTTCTCAGAATATAAGCTCTGCAAGGGCAAGCACTTTAATTTGTTCATTCGTGTCTCATGTGACCACAACAATACAGGCATATAGTGAGAAACCAATAAATATTTGCTGAGCACTCTTGCTTTTCTCTGCCCATACCTTCACCAATAGGTAAAGTCCATAGAGTAAAGAGAAGTGGCCATCTGGAACCTGCATTCCTTTTCTCTAGAGAAGACTCATGCTCCAGATCCCTATGATCCCAGAATTTCATTCCTGAATTGTCCTAATCTCTTATCTAGATCCCATGATATAATCTTTCCAGTTCTCTTCCCCAGTCAGGGGACTGTGCCACCAACATGCATACACCAAGCAAGGATGGGTGGTCCAGGTGCAGATGTGTGAGTGGAAAATACATAGATGCTAAATGTACAGGACAAGGGTCCCTTCACTCTGCTCAAAGCTTCCTATAATACTGGTTAAAGAACTGGTTAGAGGAGGGTCTAAAGGCTGGAGTCCATCTCTCTCCATCCTACAGTACTCCTGAGAAGTCCAAAAATTCTAACATTTCACCTGGCCATCCAAGTTATTATAAAGATATTTCTGTCATAGTGGGAGGATATATATTTTAATAATAATTATTTGATTTAAAATAAATAATAATGACACAAAATATATAGACCTTCATTTATACTCTCATCCCAGGTGCCACAATTCTTAGGAATGAACCTCCTAACACTAATCAGCTAGAAACGTAGAAACCTATGGAGTAAAGGGTCCATTAAATGGATGGAGGGTCAAGAAACCTATGAAACTATCACGTCTGGCACTGGACTGGGAACTCGAAGCCACAGTAGGCATTCCTGGGACACTGAGTATTTTGGATTATAGAGATGGATGCTTAGGGAAATAGAAAAAAAGAGGTGAAAGTTCAACAGTAGCATGTATTATTTGCATACCACATTTGTTTGAAATTGCATTTGCCTGGAATAGTCTACCCCTGGACCCTACAAATCCTCTTTCAATCACTGTTCCAATGGTTGAAATCTAATCCCTTTGCATTCTTAGAAGAGAGATCAAAAATATTTTCCAATATCATTTGGTCTAAAAAGTAAAATTCTTTCATTCATTATAAAGACAATTTATCCTTTAACTTGTGCTCCAAAGTACAGTGATAACACAAAGATAAACACTGGGGATGGAGGCTGTATTATCAGTCTTTCGCCTAGAGCATGTCATAGTGTCTATCATTCTTCTTAACACATTCACCATTAGCTCCAACTTCACTTAGAAATTGAGTTTAATTAGACCCTTAGAATAATGGTGAGAAATGTGGGCTCAACTGCCAATCAAAGCTGAGCTCAAAATAGTTCACACTTACTAGGCTTCACACTTGCTGGTTATGCAGTCTTGTTAAAATTGTTTACTCTCACTGAGCCTCAGTTTCTTTATCTTGAAATAAAAGATAGCAGGACCTCTATTAAAAAGATTTTATAAGGATTAGAAGATATAAAAAAAGTGTCTGGAGGGAGGGACCTGGGTGGCTCAGTCATTAAGGCTTCAACTCTTGATTTTGGCTCAGGTCATGATCTCAGGGTCCTAAGATTGAGCCCTACATCAGGCTCCCTGCTCAGCATGAAGTCTGCTTGTCTCTCTCCCTCTGCTCCTTTCCCTTCTCTCTCTCTCTCTCTCTCTCTCTCTCAAATAAATAAATAAAATCTTAAAAAAAAAAAAATTTAAAGAAAAGTGTCTGGCAATCGGTAAAAATCAGTAAATGTTCAATAGATGTACCTATGACAAATGTTATTATTTCTGACAATAACCCAAACTATCGGTAGACAATGTGATTTGAAAATAAAAATAATTATACGTATTACTACATTGCCTTTAATCTTTATTATATAACCTTTATATCTTTCATTTTTTTTAAAGATTTTATTTAATTATTTAGGAGGAAGAGAGAACATGAGTGGAGGGAGAGGTTCAGAGGGAGAGCAAGAGAGAGGAGCAGACTCCCCACTGAACAGGGAGCCAGATCTGGGGCTCTATCCCAGGACCCTTGGATTAGGACCTGAGCCAAGGACTCAACCGACTGAGTCACCCAGGCGCTCCCCCCCTTTATATCTTTTTTTATATCTTGCCTCTTCAACTTGTAATTTACTCCTAAATTACAGAACTGGTTCCTTATACTGTTTCTGTGTATGTTATAGCCTTTAGTACGGACTCTGGCACTGAACAGACATTCAGTAATTGCTGTTGAATGCAGTAGAATTGAAAAGTAGAAAACAATGCTTATGGTCTTTTTGGATATTGTTTTCCATTGAAAATGATTTTATGAAATTTCTGCTAATAAAAAACATTGTTTCAACAACATAATCATGACTTGTGCCCAAGGCCCACATGCCCCAACAAAAAGAAAATCCTGACTCTAGTTCTGGCTCAATACGTTTTGTTCCAAGAAACTGCCCATTTTGTCAACTGAAGAGTGAATACCCACCTAAAGACATCTCTCTCTCCTCGTGGTATACGTTTCTGCTGTCTAAAACTGATGGATTTCCAGTGTCAATGTATGCTTCTACCGCTGCTTTGTTCAAGAAGTGAATATAACTGAAGATCATTAAAGCCTTAAATGCTTCAAAACTTTTCTAACCCAAGGGATGATTTGTTCTGCTTAGGGCATTTGATGATGGAAACCAAAAGAATGAAAAAAAAAAAAAAAGAAGAAGAAAGAAAGAAACTTGACCTGCTTCTCATATTAGCGATATATCCATATTGGTAATAAATCCAGAAAAAAAAAATACATGAATAGAAGTTTACAACTGTTCTCCCATAAAATATTTTAAGAAAAAATATGAAATCTGAAATTACAGTGTTTCTAGGATTTTCAAAGGATGTCATTCAATCAAGGATAAGAAGAGATTGAATTGCTTCACTGTTCCTTACCTGCAGATCATTCAAGAAAACTCGGTCTTTATTATTTTTTTATTTTATTTTTTTTAAATATTTTATTAATTTGACAGAGAGAAATCACAACTAGGTAGAGAGGCAGGCAGAGAGAGAGGAGGAAGCAGGCTCCCCGCGGGGTAGAGAGCCTGACGCGGGGCCCGATCCCAGGACCCCGGGATCATGACCTGAGCCAAAGGCAGAGGCTTTAACCCACTGAGCCACCCAGGCGCCCCAGTCTTTATTATTTTTAAATCCCTATTTCATTTCACAATTCTTACAACAACTGATATATATATTTCGTATTGGACACAATTTCCTTATCTTTTATTTTAGTTGGTTCTCTCTAATTTGATCCTAGTGAGAATAGTGAGTAGCTCCTTAAATATTCCTTCATCTACTTAAGATTTAAGTGATTGCAAAACCTCACAATTTCTGAGTATTTAATCAGTGTTTAGGAACAATGTTATACACATTCAAAGCAATTATACGCTTTTGGTTATGTGCCTAAAACTCTGTTTCCTAGTTTTTTTCCTACTCAAATTATGCATCAAATCCATGTTTGTTAGATGTTTTTCTTTAACCCTCCCTTTGAAAATAAACCCATTCACTCTTGTTAACACCGCCTGTAGCAAGTCAAAACAGTGCTCAATTCTTAGCTTCCTCTCCAGTGTCTTATGTCCTCATATCCCATTAGCTATCATCCTCAAATAATACGAACATATTCCATTGGTCAAGACCTCCACAAATAAAACAGTGATTACTTATGATCAGTAGATTTGAAATTAAATCTGTAGTATTACGGAGAAGAGTAGGGAGCAGAGAACTATGGGGAGGAGGGGAGGAAAGCCTTTCCGTTGGTAATGACTATAGAATTTATGCGTTTTCTGACAGTGACAAATGTAGTAGCAAATGTAACCTCTCTATCACTAAGGCTTTCCATTAAGTTTCCCTAGGCAATTAATTTTTGTCCCTGCCCCTTACAGCAAGACCGGGAATTTCTAAAGTAGAGAACATTCTTAACTATGACACAATATTAAGAAACTTACTGCGAAATAATTAATAAGCATATAGCAAACATTACATACTCCTGCTGCATGTAGAGATAGGGACTGACTGACTATATACCTCATTCCCATGTGATATCTCCAAATGCAATGGCATATTTGGCTTTGGAATCTTGCTTTCAGTTTTCCCAGGTTCCTTAAAACTCCAGTGGTTATGCTACCCTGGCAAGCAGGAACTCAAGTCTGATCTGATTAGATTTGGGAAAATAGAGCAACGGGAAATGTTATGTACCTGACTGTGGCAGAGTTGAATTCATGCTCATTTCACATGGTATGAAATAACACTGGGGGTGTGGGCGGAGAATCTGATCCAATTCTTCCCAGCAAAACTGCTAACTCTCGGGGTGCCTGGGTGGCTCAGTGGGTTAAGGCTTCTACCCTCGGCTCAGGTCATGATCCCAGGGTTCTGGGATCGAGCCCCGCATCGGGCTCTCTGCTTGGCAGGGAGCCTGCTTCCTCCTCTCTCTCTCTCTGCCTGCCTCTCTGCCTACTTGTGATCTCTGTCTGCCAAATAAATAAATAAAATCTTTAAAAAAAAAAAAAAAACTGCTGGGGCGCCTGGGTGGCTCAGTGGGTTAAATCCTCTGCCTTCGGCTCAGGTCATGATCCCAGGGTCTGGGATCGAGCCCCGCATTGGGCTCTCTGCTCCACAGGGAGCCTGCTTCCTCCTCTCTCTCTGCCTGCCTCTCTGCCTAGTTGTGATTTCTCTCTGTCAAATAAATAAAATATTAAAAACAAAACAAAAAAAAAAAACAAACTGCTAACTCTCAGCCACTACTAGCGTCTTTTGGGAGCTAGTACTATTATAATCCTTAGCTTTCTAAGAATCTACAGGCCATTCATTCATCATCACTGGTCACTTAGCCAACTCTTAACCCTAATCGTAAAACCTTAGTTCTACTGAAAAGAGGACAACTAAACTCTCCCAAAGTTATCAGCTTTTCCTCTGTCCTTTATTATCTGTCTTAGCTGGCCAGAGAGTTCATAACAGGCCCGTGTCAGGCCTCCATTCCCAATTGGCCCTTCATCACCTGACCTTAGCTCAGCTATACCCCTGTATCATAGACTTGTTATATTAGTTAGTTACCACAAGTTAAATAAGGAGCTTTTATAGATTCATTTACATAATAATACACAAATCTCAATTTTAATTGTCTTTATATTGAAATATTCTGTACTAAAAATTTCATTATTTCTTATAGTTAAAAAAATATATATGTGATGTGTGTGTATGTATATAATTTTTTCTTTTCTATGTGTTTATACAGATAGGTCTACATTTTTAAACCTGAATTCTAAATTGACATTTTACACTCTTTTATAACTATTTAAAAATATAGTATTGAATTCATTTTTTTCCCCATCAGATATCCACATTAAGCTTCAGTGATTTAGGGAATTGAATTTTAACTGAAATTAGATACACTGCTTAAATGCAAAATAGTAAGAGTATCTGGAGACCTTTGAATTAAACTTTGATTAATTATAGATACAACTTAAATCAAAAAGAAATTATTAGTTGTCAGCATTTTTATACAACTGAGCCTACATATGAATTAAAGTGTTGTAAATTTCATATACATTGTACATGTGATGAGCATTTTCCTCCATAGAAAATTGAACTGCTTAGGGCAATGCAGTCCATTGATTAAATTTGGATGCTACAATGTGACAGGTATTAGTCTGACTTTTGTCTCTATTACTTATTGACCTCCCCAAGTTATTTAACCGTAATTTCTGTTCTGAAAAATGGGACAAATCCCTCCTAAGGGCTTCAAAGTTGAAGATCTTCAAAAATTGATCCATTTCATCATCATCATATTATCGTTAGTATAATTATACAAATATTTGTAAATACTTTATATGGTTTAGATCATATATGCAAGCATATATATATTTGATATTAAAATTGATTAATTAAACCCTCAGTGCTATATAGTTCATAAACGTGTGTTCACAAGTCAGATTGCTCGTGATCCCTCAAAATTCATGGTGAAATCCTAACTCCCAATATCTTAGAATGTGACCATATTTGGAGTAGGGTCTTTAAGAAGGTAATTAAATTAAAATGAGGTCACTAGAATGAACTTAATATGACTGAGGTCTTAAAAAGAAGAGGAAAATAGAACACAGACATACATGCAAAGAAGACAGTGTGAAGAGACCTAAGAATATTGAAGTTCAAGTCTGTGAGAAAGTCCTCAGAAGCAAAAAACCTTGCTGACTTCTTGATCCCAGAGTTTGAGACTCCAGAATTGTGAGAAAATAAACTTCTGTTTAAGCCACCTGGTCTGTGGTATGTTGCTATGGCAACCCTGGCAAACAAATACACTACCTGGGTTCATAGTCTAGCATTTAGCAGTGTTATACTGGGTGAATTATTTATTCTTCTGTGCCTCAGTTTTTTCATCTGCAATATGGGGATATTAAGATTATAAGTTCCCTGATTATTCTAAGAAGTAAATCCCTACGAGTTACTTAAGATCTGGCTTATAACAGGCTCTCAATATTAGTTGTCACTGTTTTTTCCTGAATCCAGAATCTTTACTCTTCAATACACTGCCTCTTCTGCTTAGCATGTATAAAACTGTTTCTCTATGTCTAAATGAAGTACTCCTTATCACCGAAGTTTAGATGAGAAAACTGCTTGATACCATTTCAATCTACAATTGAGAGTGACAGTTTTATGTCTGAGAGCTTTCATAGGATTTTTTTCCCTCTCAAAATTTAAAGGAGAAAAATGTGCTTTCATGAAGTGATGTATAACAACAGCTGCCTCTTTTGGAAAACATATGGGATATGGCCTTTGATTATTCAGAAGTTAGAGGTGACCGCTTTTGTGACTAGTCTGTTGTGATTTTTAAATGAAAAGGGTGAGCAATTTTAGAAATAGGAAAGCCAAAGTATCAAGCTTGGATTTGACAAGACTGCCAAAATACATTTTACTATCTGTGTAAATATTTGGCAGTAAAAACAGAAAGCAAAAGGCTTAATTAATTTATAAAGAATAAATTCTTGCGTGAGTCATGTCATCCAGTGACAGCAATGTCTTATGTTACTTATGTGTTCTTAATATTCAGTTCAAACAAATACAGCATGGACATCTGTAAGTACAATCAAGGCTACAGACAATAGCATAAATTGAGATCAGGAGTTTGGAGACTAGAAATTAAAATGCTTTCATATTTAAGTATCCTTATGCAAGCCACAACTTTCCAAGTGGCTATTTACTATTTGTAATAATTATATTAACTTATTTATATAGTGTTTTCTGTATGTGATGCACTTGTGTCTTATATTCTGGTGGCACCAACTCTTAAAGTACTATCGCATAGACAAATAAAGTTAAATAACTCGCCTAAAACACAGAGACAGGAAGAAAGGGAAGAATTATTTTTAATTTTAAAATTTTTATTATTATTTTTTATTTTTAGACAGAGGGACAGAGCAGTGTGTGGGGTGGGGTGGGGGAGGGGCAATGGGAGAGAGAACCTTAAGCGGGCTCCATGCCGAGCAAGGAGCCCAGGTAGGGCTCGATCTGACCACTCTAAGATCATGACCTGAGCCAAATCAAGAGTTGGAGGCTTACCCAACTGAGCCACCCAGGCACTCCAAGAATTTTTTTTTTTTTTAAGAAAAATAATATGTCTTGAAGAGCTGACCTTATCTGGGGGCAAAAAGAGTCCCCTCCTTTTCCTAACCCAGGAAATGCCGGTAAACCCTTTGGGAATCATGGATGTGGAGGATGACGTCTGACCTGAAAGCCTTCCGGGGCGGGGGGGGGTGCAGGTAGGAGGGTGTGGCATGGTGTGGCTGGGTCAGTCGGAGAGGGACAGGAAACACAGGATGGTGGTGTCTTAGGATGGAGAGGCCGAACACAGGCATGGACTGATGATGGTGGTGTCTTAGGGGTCAGAAGGCAAACACAGGCATGGAGTGATAAGGGATAAGAGCTAAGAGCGGCCTGACAGGGGACAGTTCTCACTCATCCACCGAGTTACAGGGCCGAGCAAGCCCACTCCTCTAAGGCGACGGGAACAGTTGATTGATTATCCATCGACCGGTCCCCCCTCTCCCACCTGCTTCCCAAGGGAAACCCTCTGTCTCATTTCCACATAGCCACCGGCTGTTTCACACGCCACTTTCTGTCCACTAAAAGAAGGAGGGAAGATGGGGAACCATAAACCAGCTCCACAGATAGCACCTCTGCACAGAGGGGTGAGTGTGGGTCTCATTGGGCAAATGGTCACTCCGAGCCTTGATCCCTGGGTTGTTTAAAAAAATGCACTGGAGGGAGCACCTGGCTGGCTCAGTCAGAAGAGCACAGGACTGTGAATCTGATCTGTCAGGATCATGAGTTCAAGCCCTGCATTGGGTCCACAGATAATGGAAAATGAATGAATGAATGGAATTTTTTAAAACATAAAAGTATGTCGGGCGCCTGGGTGGCTCAGTGGGTTAAGCCGCTGCCTTCGGCTCGGGTCATGATCTCGGGGTCCTGGGATCGAGTCCCGCATCAGGCTCTCTGCTCAGCGGGGAGCCTACTTCCCTCTCTCTCTCTTTCTCTGCCTGCCTCTCTATCTACTTGTGATCTCTCTCTGTCAAATAAATAAATTTAAAAAAATTAAAAAAAACCTTTAAAAAAAAAACATAAAAGTATGTCATGTTGTTCTCCCCCACCCCCCACCCCCCCCAAAAAAAAAGAAAAATAATATGTCTTATTCCAGAGCTCAAAATCCCAATCACTTTAAGATACTTCTTTTAAAAATTGGTGACTATTATTTCCTATTGAAAGTAATATCCATTGAAACATGGTCAAAAATTGTAAATGAAGAATCACATCCTCCTTTTTATAACAAAAATATCTAATCCAGAACACCTCTCAAAAATAACTTCAGCACAATTCTGATATTTCTAAACTAAAAGTATGCTAAAATGTGCCTCTCAAACCTCCTAAAAGTTTAAAATAGCATTCTCCTAGGTGTCAAGAAACTAGAGGTCTTTTCATAAGGATGTGTAAAATCCACTGAGATTCTGTATATGAATGAACAATTTAAGTATGAGAAAACAATCCTAATGTAATAGGGCTGAGTACCACTACTGGGCCCACTATGAATGGAGATGGAAACAAAGCAAATTCTTCAAGGATGTGCGGCTAGCAAACAGCATTGGGATATAATGATAGTTTCTCTCTCGTGGCAGAAGGCAAATTTGCTAGCTAACATTTCCTTTTAGAAGATTAGGGTGTCCTAAGCTCAGAGGTTCTCAACTGTGACACAAATCCATTTTGAGTGCAGTATCCACCTGTGCCCATTTCCCAATCACTCTACCCCCAGGAATTGTCCCCAGGGGCAAGAAGAAACAATATAAACACGAAGCTCCTGCTGACTGCTGTACCATGGAGTCTCTGGTCTTCTGCCAACACAACTGGCAGGCTAACTTGTTAGCTTGTAAATAGACTAACATCTCAGACCCTTGACAGTTTTGACAACAACCAGTCCTTTGATGCCTCTGGCTGAGCAAAAGCCACTACCTTCAGTTTCTGCAAAGGGATGAAACGTGAGTATGATAGTGTTGGGATCCAGCTGCCCATCTGGAGGAAGTACAGAAGACTGAGAAACCATACTGAACTCTATGAGGAGTAACAAACGACAACACTCAGGCTCTGGAAAATTCTCAGTGTTGAACAGAAAAATTATAAGGGGTGAGGAAGGAGGAGGAACCTGTAGTTAAGTCTTAAAAGAGTTTTTAAAATCTTCTAATACCAAACAATAGCATCTAGGGATGCATACTTGGGTAATTACCAAAGTATAAAGAAACTACAAGAAAGCAGATTTCTATGAGAGTAAGGATGGTGGTTACCTTTGTAGAAGAAAGGGTTTGAGATGGGGCACACAGCTGTTTCTTGCGTGGTAAGCATAGTGCCATTTCTTAAGTAGATTGGAGGTTACAAGAGGGTATATCTTTTAAAAACTCCTTTATGCATTTGTTTTGTGATGTTTTCAGTATCTGTGTTATATTTATAATATAAATGTTATTTTAAAAAAAGAAGCCATTAGGTAGCAAAAAAAGGAAGCACATAAGAATGTTCCTTTATATCTCTCTACCTTATCATTCCATATCTGAAGCTGAAGAATGGAAAAATTTCAGATTGCATGGTAGTCCTTGCTATCAAATTCTCTCTAGTCCAACTGGGGAACTGAATACGTGAGTAGGCACACTTGCGCAATCTTAATGTCCTTAATGCAGATAGGGAAACATGTGTAACGGGAAACTGCCTTGGGAAAGAAAGCCTGATGTGTTCACAGGTCTTAAAGTCCTGAATGGAAAATGAGGTGAGGAGGACGGAGGACTTAACTGGAACAAAAGTAATGTAGGATTTCAGCGTTTTATCTTTCAGGCAATGGGGATTTAATGATGCTCCATATAGGGAAATTAAGCTATGGTTTGTTTTGTAGACATATCTGCCTATTTCTAGGAAATTTAGGAAATTCTTGCCAGGTAAGAGAGGATGATGGCAGTGAATTCAAAATAGCCAGAGTGGAGACTGAAGCTATCTTTCCTAGGTGCAATAACAAATATTCTAGTAATTCAGTAGATATGGGGATTAAGGAAGAAAAGAAACAGGAAATGCCAGCAGTTTTTAGCTTGGGAGACTTGGTAGGTGGGGTTGTCATTAACAGGATAAAGAACAAGTTTGTGGAGAGAATTTTCCCTAATAGTATATAGCATTTGGCTATCTGAAGCAAAATCAACATATTCTCTTTTACAAATTCTTTTAAATAATATTATTATCTGTATGTCTGTTAAATCTGGATGGTAGGCACATGTGTCTGATACAATTCCCTATGTGTTCAACATGTTCTTAGCTTAAAAATAAATAATTTAGCACCTGTGATTTCATATATATTTATGGGTGTCAGTTCAGATTATTCTTTGCATAGATATGAAACAGTGGTTCTGTACGGGGGGGGTGTTTGCTACTCAGGGGGCATTGAACATTGTCTGGAGACATTTATAGTTATCACACTTGAAGGGGGAGGGTGTTATTGGCTTCTTGTGAGTAGAGATCTGGGATGCTGGTAAACATCATACGTGCACAGGACAGTCCTCTCTGCTCCCAACAAAGAATTTTCAGGTCCAAAATGTCAATAGTATTGAAATGAAGAAACCCTGCTGTAGACCTAATTAATGTGAGGCAAGCATTAAGTTGTATTGTTTGTAGAGTCGCCTTGGGGGGTTTCTAGAAGTAGTGAAAGTGTCTGCTAGTGTATTATTAACATGATCCATTATATATATACACATTATGAAGATTTAAATTAATATCATTATATTAATATATATTTTCTTAACCTAAATTTATCATATGTGTCCTAAAGTATAAGCAGGTACAAAAATAGCTATACAGACAGAGATGGCTGTATGAATGGTGGCTGGATGGATAAATAAATATCAATTCACATGGGTAAACCTTACAAAAATATGTGTTCTCTTTTTCCTTTTATTTTTTCAGTTTGTAACCTAATGTTTTAGTAGCAAATCTTTCCACATTGATTTTTTTCTTTCACTGTTAAAAAGCTTGCCAAATGAAAATAATACATTACATGTTGATTTGAAAAAAAAAAAAAACTTGCCAAATGCAACTTGAGGACATTAAGTCTAGAGGTTATAGTTATATACAAATTCATAAACAAACAATGCCAGCCATTTCCTAAAGATGCATAATTCCTCTTCCACTCTAAAAAGGTATTTTTACTAGAAAAAATACATTTTAGAGTGTCCATGCTGTCCTCAGTAACCAAACTAGTTTAAATATAAAAATAACAATGTCTCAGATAGGAACAAATAAAAAAATGAACAATCTCCTCCAAACTTTTTGCACATGCAATAGACAGTTGCTTGTGATCCACTTTTTAGTTATTCTCATTTATGGCATTTCCTTTAAACCAGTCAACAAAGATACACAGTGTTTTTCTCTCTCCTAACTAAACTACACTACCTTCCTCTTGGGGATGGACTTACTAATCACACCAGACACTGGATTACACTCCTAAAACTGGCTCCTCGGTAGCATCAGAGGCAGCAAAATCTCCTAGAGTATGAATATGGGTACTGACTCAATCCTATACCAATCCCTAAATTCATCATCTTCATCAACATCATCATAGCACTAGTGTTTTATACGTACATTACAGTTTACAAGGCCTTTTAACATAACTATCACGCTTAATCTTCAATTGGCAACTTCTGAAATAATTTACTATATTTCAAGTGAATTTCCAGAATTATGTTAAATTATAAAATGTGCCAAGGCTTTATGTCCACGAATTACAAGAATCTTAAAAGGAACTGATATTAGTAAAATAATGACATATGTGACATTTGCTTTAATACTTCTGAATTAGAGCCCTGAAAACATTTCACCTCCTTCTCCTCGATCTTGCTTTTTTAATCCTACATTAATTTCCTTAAGCATGTCCCAATCCTAATATTCTGATACAATCTCTACTAGCTGACATGTGGATATAAAACTTATGGAATAATTTCATGCTAACGTCTGTTTAGCTGACACAGTTACCTCAAATCCCTTTTAGAAAGTGCCCATGTATGAAAAGATGGATAAAACAAATTAGGTCATGGGGATTAACTTTTCTGCGGGAAGACGTTTTTCTGCTGCTCAAATTAACTTCTGCTGCTGTTATTCACAACACTACAGCTACTAATGTAACTCTTCCTAACATCACTACCATTCTTATAACTGAGTACGTTTATGAGCATCTATTAATACATGTAGCACTGCTCAATGCTTTTACATAGAGTATCAATTACCATTATAACCATTGTACCTTTTCTTTTAAAGACAGGTCTGGGGGCGCCTGGGTGGTTCAGTGGGTTAAAGCCTCTGCCTTTCGCTCAGGTCATGATCCCAGGGTCCTGGGATCCAGCCGCGCATCGGGCTCTCTGCTTGGCAGGGAGCCTGCTTCCTCCTCTCTCTCTCTCTCTGCCTGCCTCTCTCCCTAGTTGTGATCTCTGTCAAATAAATAAAATAAAATCTTGAAAAAAAAAAATAAAGACAGGTCTGATTTGAAATCTTGAAAACGCTACTTGAAAAATAAATACTGTGCATTTCTCTAAGAGAATTATAGGCCTCAGAACATATTTTGCTCAATTTTATCTGAATTTTATCATATCATAATGATATAGATACAGATATAGACATAGGGCAAATGTATGTTCATAGAATTAAAATTAATTTTAGGATAATTAGAACCATTTGTATAATTTTATTGGCCTCACAGTCTTCATCATGAGCTTTACATAGCAGATTATGTATGTTTTGTTTTTGTTTTTATTTTTTTAATAGCAATCTCCTGTATAGTACCTAGCATCATACTCAATTTATAATATGGTAATTATTCAATATTCATTACATTGGATTAAGTGAATTAAAGATTCTATTAACAACCCTCAACTTCTGACATAGGATTCTAAGAGGACAAATGCTTGAATGTTTCCACTGACTATATTTTACACCTATAGAGAGACAATTACTCAAAATCTTAACTTTGTTGAATTTGTTCTAAATCATTCATTCATTCCTCATTCCCTCATCCAGTATGTATTTAATGAGCGCTTGCTACATGCCAGGTCTATAGGTTTTGTTTGGGGATTATTGAGATTAGTAAAATCTAAAATCTCTAAAAGCTTGTTATGAAATAGGGAACTGCAGTGGGAACATAAGTAGTTGCACTTAAGGTAGAAAGTGTTATGTAAGTGTTACAGAGTGATAAAGAATTTTGATAACTTTGAAGTGAGATACATCAGCCAGTTATGATACAATGCAGAGAAAAACTCAAGTATTTCCATCTTTTTTAAGTTCCAAACTTTTTTAAGTTACTTATTTTGTTTATTTACTTATTTGAGAGAGAAAAGGAATAACCGAGAGAGCAGGAGCAGGGGCAGAGAGAGAGGGAGAAGCAGACCTCCTGCTAAGCAGGGAGCCAGACATGGGTCCTGGGATCATGACCTCAGCCGAAGGCAGACACTTAACTGACTGAGCCACCCAGGTGCTCCTCCATCTTCCAATGTTCTAATTACCATTCACAAACTTGGTAGATAAAATGGAGAATTACTAAAGAAATGGCAACATCTTGAAAATTTATAGGCAAGGGTCCATGGATGATGGGATGATGATCAAATTAGCTTCATTAAGAAAGCAACAGAGGGTATGCCTGGGTGGCAGAGTGGGTTAAGCCATTGACTCTTGGTTTTCTGCTCAGGTCATGATCTCAGGGTGGTGATCTCAGGGTTGTTAGATTGAGCCCTCGGTAGGGCTCCAGGCTCCATGGAGTCTGCTTAAGACTCTCTTTCCTTCTCCCTCTGAGCTTTCTGGTCATTGTCTCTCTCTCAAATGAAATAAAGAAAGAAAGAAAGAAAGAAAGAAGAGGGAGGGAGGGAAGGAAGGAAGGAAGGGGGGAAGGAGGGAGGGAGGAAGGAAGGGAGAAAGGAAAAGAAAGAAAATGGATAGAGAGAAACAGAAAACAGAAAACACACCAGGAAAGGATCAAAAGTACACTTCATGGATAGAGATACCAGATATATATTCAAAATATGCTCTGAAAATCATAAGCATATAATGCAATGCCATCCAGCATCAAAGAATAGTGAAGAGGAAACCAAACTAGCATATTTTGGAATTCAGTTATATTGTTTTCTCATGAAATTAGCACATTTTATCTTAGTAATATATTCATTAGTTAAAAATGTGCAGGTTATCACTACTGGGTATTTACCCCAAAGATACAGATGTAGTGAAAAGAAGGGCCATCTGTACCCCAATGTTTATAGCAGCAATGGCCACGGTCGCCATACTGTCTAAACAATGAAGATGCCCTTCAACGGATGAATGGATAAGGAAGATGTGGTTCATATACACAATGGAGTATTATGCTTCCATCAGAAATGATGAATACCCAACTTTTGTAGCAACATGGATGGGACTAGAAGAGATTATGCTGAGTAAAATAAGTCAAGCAGAGAGAGTCAATTATCATATGGCTTCACTTATTTGTGAAGCATAACAAATAAAATGGAGGACATGGGGAGATGGAGAGGAGAAGGTAGTTGAGGGAAATTGGAAAGGGAGATGAACCATGAGAGATCATGGACTCTGAAAAACAATCTGAGGGTTTTGAAGGGGGTGGGAGGTTGGGGGAACCAGGTGGTGGGTAATAGGGAGGGCACATATTGCATGGAGCACTGGGTGTGGTGCAAAACAATGAATACTGTTACGCTGAAAATAAATAAAAAAGAATCTACCTTTAAGATGACCTCACTCCAGTTGGTTTTATAGCTGATTCTACCAAATTTTAAATATTTTACCATTTCTTTCTAGGTCATAGGAAAATATGGAAAGAATTTCAATTTGTCCTATAAAGCTAACCTTTTTGCTAATGATATTAAAGAAAACTTAGCCCTGGTCTCAAAGTATAAAAATAAACTTCACAATAAAAAAGTTTAAAAAAAAATGTGCAGGTTATCATCACACATAGCATATATTATTTTACATCTGTGATTCAATAATAGGCTAAAGTTACTTAACCTTTTGGAATATGAACACACTTTTTTTTTCTTTCCCTGTACTGATCCGAACTATATAAAACAAGCTAGAGACTGATAAAATATCAAACAATTTTTAGGCTGCATTTAGGCTACATAGTTATTACATTAAATCACATTAATTACACATTTAAAAATTCCTATAATCTATGAAGAATATGCATATTTACTTCCACACTAAAGTAATACAATAAAAAATGTCAAATTGCTTTAAAAAGTCATTTTCTTGTACTTTCTCCATCAAACTGAATATGCTTTGCCTTTTTTTCTTCTTTTTTCATCTCACAAACTTGTGATTCCAAACTCCTTTAGGCATCATTGGTTTTTCAGATGTACAGCACAAGCTTCAATGAAAACACCCTCAAGTTTTTACCATGAATGGTTTGGGGGCACAGTTCATGAAAATAGTTTTTCTAGTGCTTGATAGTGAAGCAAATGAAGCATCATTTCAGGAATTGCTTTGCCAGTTCCCCCAAATTTTACAATGACAAATATTAAGAACATAAGCTTTAATAGAGTCTTTAGTCAGAGCCAAAAAAGGGCATGCTTAAGATGAGGGCATTTTTAATGAATTAACATGGCATATGAAATACATAGTGTAGAGACTGCCTCAGAATACTTCATCCCACCAGTTTCTGATTCCTTTAAACTAGTCTTTAATAAAAATGTTGTAAACATATTTTATTTCTTGTTCTCATAGACATTTGTCATTTGTCCATATGTATTGAATATTTTAAAATCATAAACTGCAAATGACCATTGGATTGGATAAAGTGATAAAACCATAGAGGGTTTTGTAGTTTCCACATCGCAATACAAATAAGAGTAAATAAAATTGGTGACTTCTTAAGTTCTGTATTTACTTCTTTTTTCTTCAAGATTTTTTTTTGGAGGCAGAAGGATAGGGTGACATTTAACTGTCACATAAGTAGTTATCCAATGACCAAGTGATTGTTTCCTTTGTATTTTTCAGTGCTCATCCCCTTACATTGCTCTTTCCATCAAAAAAAGAAATGACATTTCTAGCCAGTGAGTGAATCATTCAAATTAAAGCCAAACCCAAGTTAATAGTGTATATTTTCTTACAACCAAAATGTCTTAAAACTTCCATTTTCTTCCTTATTTTTTCTGTTCTTTCCTTTTTTTTTCACTTTAGAGTAGATAATACAAATGGAGAAGCAGTATTGAAATATTGAAACAGAACAGATGCAGGACACAAAGTTCATTTCCCCTCCATTCTCCTCACAAAATCCTTAACTCAGAACAGAGATACACTGAACTGTGGAAGGAACTGAGATGCCTTTTAACAGACGAATGTATGAAGAAGATGTGGTTCATATATACAATGGAATATTACTCAGACATCAGAAAGGATGAAGACCCACTCTCTGCATCAATTTGGATGAAACTGGAGGGGATTATGCTAAGTGAAATAAGTCAAGCAGAGAAAGACAATTATTATGTCATTTCCCTCATATGCGGAATATAAGGAATAGAGCAGAGGACCACAGGAGAAGGGAGGGAAAGCTGAATGGGAAGAAATCAGAGAGGGAGAGAACCATGAGAAACTCTGGACTCTGGGAAACAAACTGATGGTCACAGAAGGGAAGGACATGGGGGGATGGGGTAGCCAGGTGATGGGTATTAAGGAGGGCATGTGTTGGGGTGAGCACTGGATGTTATACACAACTAACTAATCATTGAACACTAAAACAAAACTTTATGATGTACTATATGCTGGCTAACTGAACACTAAAAAAAAAAAAAAAAAGACAGAGAAATGCAGAGAAGCTTGACATCACCTAGTATTTCAAAAGTATATGAAAGCATGCTTTCTTTAGCAAAGAAGTGACAAAATTTAGGAAAACTGCCAATGATATTAATAACTCCAATAAAAAATTCCAAAGATATCCCATTATAAGCAGAGCTGGATGCCCCCCAGGAAGCTGAGGAATGTTTTATTTTATTTTAAAGATTTTTATTTATTTATTTATTTGACAGAGAGAGAGAGGGAGAACAAGCAGGAGGAGTGGGAGGGAGAGAAGCAGACTCCATACTTAGCAGGGTGCCCGATGTGGGGTTCAATCCCTGCCTCAGATCATGACCTGAGATGAAGGCAGATGCTTAACTGACTGAGCCACCCAGGCGCCCCTGAGCAATATTTAAGAGAAGTAGAAATCCATAGGTTTGAGCAAATATCTCTTTACCCAGGAAATGTTCAATTTCTTTAAGGAGAAGAGCCTGAAACCACTGCATAACATTTATGGTTTATTACATATAAGAATACTGATACTAATTGTGTGCTAAACTCTATACTTTTTTTCTTTCTAAGTGTGTATTAGGTTTTTCTCAATACAATTTATGCTTTACTATATTTGCACAATTAGGGTTGTGGAAACCCTCTAGGAGTTACTGAGAATGAAGGTCTGAATTAAATATTAAGGCATTTCTTATCCTATTGCCCAGTGGCTCGAGGGGTGTTCTTCCTGAGCATTGCTGAACTAGACTACTGTCTGAATCAGTTTCAGATCACACTTGTGTTTTTATTATCAGACCAGTCTCTATCTTTGTAACACCAATGCCCAAGATAGCTCATAGTGAGAACTCCATGCATATGGAAAGAAAGGAAGGAAGAAGGAAAAAGGGGACAAAATAGGAGGGAAGGGAAGTGATGAAATAATTTTTTAAAAGAGCAGGGTGGAATCGGGCTCTCTGCTCGGCAGGGAGCCTGCTTCCTCCTCTCTCTCTGCCTGCCTCTCTGCCTGCATGTGATCTCTGTCTGTCAAATAAATGAATAAAATCTTTAAAAAAAAAAAAAAAAAAGAGCAGGGTGGAACAAACCTGAGATAGTTTTTAAAAACTCTCAGTAGTATTCCAAATTGTGGCAATTAGCTATACAACCATGGATAAATTACCTAAACTTTCTTTCAACTCTAAAAGGAAAGAAGTCTACATCCTATAGGATTTCCAAAATTCTTTGCAGCTTTAATTCTACTACTACTAATGACATTTTCTCATTAGCAATTTAATGTTTATTCCTCTAAATATTTTCATCATGCAGAATGTAGTCATTCAATCACTATGTTGAAATGTATACATTCATAAGATGCTGATAAGAAACTATTACAATCAATATTTCAAATTCTTACATATTCTTCACAATGGTCATAAAACTCAAATCAATAAATATAATTACCCCACTCTTAACTGACACTGAGGAAAATTATTATACCATCAAAACCTATTCCAATTTTGCTCAGTCAATCCTGAGTTCAATGATTCCAAGGTATTAAATTTAGTGATAGAGAATACTAAAAAATTTGTATTAAATCCTGAAATAGAGACACTTTTAATATTCATTGTTCTGCGGTCTGAATTTTCGAGCTACCCCTTGCTCTTTTCACAAACCAACCCCATTCGAAAGAGATACACAGTCAAAGGAAGAGTTGGTACCAATTTTGTCAGAAAATCAACTTTAAAACTACAAATTTATACTCTGTTTACTTAGTTCATATTTTTTGTTTCAAATTATATCTCCTGAAGGATAAATTAATTTGCTACCAAAGAGGACTTTGACTATTTATTAATATTAGGGTTCCTTCCTCAAATGTGGGCCTCACTTACCTACATTCCATATACTTCTTGTACCCAATTTTTCAATATATCATTAGTAACAGAACTCACAAAAACACCAATGCATTCATTATCAGTAACCACAATGGTCTCAAAAAAAGTCAGTGCTTGGGATTTATGCATTTTAAAATATTCATTTCTCAACCAAAATTTTCTCTCAAAAGAAGATATTATCTCTCAGTAAGGAAAACAGTCTCCTAAAACACTATGGATGTACCTCAAAAAATTAAAAATAGAAATACCATATGATCCAGTAATTCCATTAGTGGCTATTTACCCAAAGAAAACAAAAACACTGATTCACAAAGATATAAAAATGCTTATGTGCATTGCAGCATTATTTACAATAGCCAAGATATGGAAACAACATCAGTGTCCATCAACAGATGAATGGATAGATAGATAATGGAATATCAGTCATAGAAAAGGATGAGATCTTGGCGATTTGTGACAACATGGATGCAATTAGAGGGTATCATGATAAATAAAATAAGTGAGACGGAGAAAGCCAAATACCATATGATTTCACTTACATGGGATTTCTTAAAAAAAAAAAAAAAAAAGTGAATAAACAAACATAAAGCAGAAATAGACCCATAAATACAGAGAACAAACTAATGGTTACCATAGTGGTGGAAATGGGGTATGGGCAAAATGAATGAAGGGGAGTGGGACATATAGACTTCCAGTTATGGAATGAATAAGTCATGAGGAGGAAAGTTACAGCATAGGGAATATAGTCAATTGTATTGAATGACATTGTATGGTGGCTCATGGAGGCTACACTGTGGTGAGTAAAGCATACTGTACAGAATGGTCCAATCACTGCACTGTATACCTGAAACTAATGTAATATTGCATATTAACTAAACTTCAATTAAGAAACAGTGACAACAACAACAAAGAGGTCTCCTTCTAACTGGTCAATTATTCTTTACTAACATTACTCTATTTAAATTTCACTCTGAAATCTTACCTGTGCTTACCTACCCATGGGTGTTTAAACATATTTTATTTAAGATTCATCTAGCATAAGAAAATATTCTTGATACTACAAACTATTATAGTTCATTTAATTTTTACTATTTCTCATTCATTTCTGCAAAACATCAGACAAGTTTTGTTTTCATCTTTTGTTGAAATTGAAGATAATTCATGAGAGGTTTATATATTAACATAATATGCCATTTGCATCAGCTATTCCATTGGAGTTTTATAGTGAAAGCTGAATCAATTAAAATAGATAAATCTCTAATAAAGTATAACTCAAAACCAGAATTTCATCCCTCATTCCCTGAGGAATGAACAAAGATACCTGAGGCCAAATTTATTTAATTGTTGCATGATAAAGCCTTGTGTTTAATCACAGACTTCTTCAAAGAAAATCCCGATAGTTTTAATTAATTAGCTTCATTCCTGTTCATTCACAGAATTGAAAATATTTTACATCCCTTATCTTAGCCTCAAAGCCATCATTTATATATATATTTATTTATTTATTGTTAAGCTGCAGGATATCATGGAAACTGAATTCCTACCACTTGGGATGGAAGGTGAATCAAGATTCCCAATGGTTCTTTGGAGTTGAGTCAACCATTCATAGCTTCACTGCAGAAATTTTATCAGAAGGAAATTAAATTAAATCTGCCTTAATGATATACATGATCATGCCCTGCATTCGCTCTCTTTTAGAATTATATAGAGACACATCTATTTGGTATCCTTCTGGTGGATGATACCAAATATCATCTACATTTTAAAAATAAGTTGTAAAATATCAGTAGCAGCCAGCAAGTCAACTGTAATATCTAAATGGCTGAGCCAAAAAGAAGTTAAATTTCTAAGCAAGTATCAGAAAATCAATTGTTTCGTATCTATGGCTTACATATTCCAAGAAAAGAAAGTAAAGAGACTGTGAACATTAAAACAAAAACAAAAAACAATTTATAAGTGTGTGATCTCAGGCAAGTTACTTAATTCCACCACAAGATAAAGATGTTTTAAGAGTGCCTATCCATTCCATGATGACTATAAAGATTAAATGAGTGTCATTAAAATTTTTAATGATATCTTTAAGTCAAGATAATTTAGGGTAATATTATGACTCTTAAACAGTACAATCAAGGAAGAAAAAAGAGGACATATCCCTTTACAACATTCAGCTGAGGTCAAAATGAGTGAAGCATGCCCCTTCCACTCCAGTTAGTAAAGTGGTTAACTGCCTGACAACAAGGAGACAATCTTTCTGAGGTGCATCAAGAAATTGAGCCTTTATAACATCATTTGCGCTCCCAGGATAGACCCAAGCTGGAAGCTTTTCCCTTAAACTCCCAGCTACAAGAACAAATTAAGTTCCTTTCTGGCTTGGAAGAGAGGGTGAGAATATAAGAGAAAAAGAAAATCCTAAAGTAAGTACATCCATACATCTATATAGTAATTTTTGACTTTCCATCAACTTCTTAAAAAACACCAATTGTTTGTTTTTATCTTTTTGGTAACTTTCCCTATTCTTTGTCCTAACTTTTCAGTGTGTCTTTTTTTTCCCTCTTGGTAACTTTCTGTCCCAGGCATCACTTTATGAGAGAATGCGCTAAAGTAACTTGAAAAGAACATATAGTCAGAAGATGACAAAAGTAAAGACAGAAAAATACATTCATATTAAATAATTTAAGTTGGGGTGCCTGGGTGGCTCAGTAGGTTAAGCCTCTGCCTTCGGCTTAGGTCATGATCCCAGGGTCCTGGAATCAAGTTCCGTATCAGGCTCTCTGCTCGGTAGGGAGCCTGCTTCCCCCCTCTCTCTCTCTGCCTGCCTCTCTGTCTACTTGTGATCTCTCTCTGTCAAAAAAATAAATAAAATCTTTAAATTAATTAATTAATTAAGTTATTCCAAACATTGACCATTCAATCCCACAATCTCTATCCAACTCTGAAGCCCACAATTTCTAAAAACTATCACAAATGCACCTGGCTGCCTCCCATATTGTAGATAATTATTTTCATCCATTTAATTCAGTAATACATATGACTCAGCTTAGCAGGCATTTTAGGAAGTGACATTTAGTCTCTACGGTCCCTGAGCAGTGGAACACTTGACTTAAGTTTCCTTCACTGTGATAGAAACTACAAAATCATTTCCTGGGCATTCCCTAGCGATTCCTGAAATAGGAATATAGAACAAGTGAACAGGAGTGTAAATGATTCATGCCCTTCCTACTTGAAATCTTCTATTTCCCCACCCATCAGCCAAACACAGAGAATTCCAAGGTCTTTAAGGAAGGTGAAGCAGAACTATGGAAGAAACCTAAGATATAAATGGTCCTCTTCTGATCAGGAATACCTGTGTTAGACTTTATATGCATAAGAAAACCTTGTGCTAAGCCATCGAAGTGTTAGTATTGACATGTTAGAACACTTTCTATCCTCTGATGAGTACTATACTCATCAGCTACTCCTCTGGTGACCCAAGGATACATTAACACCTTAAACTGCTGAACATCAAGATTAATTTCACACGAGTCATTTTATCATCTTGTGCATTCCTGTGGATGAATATTATAGCACTTTAAATATCAATCTGATTTTGAGTAGTATTTTTTTCCTCTAATTCAACTTCTAAAATCAGAAAATCACCTAACATCTCTCTTGGAATTTTGCTAGACATAGGGAAAACAAAATAGAAAAAGAAACAATGATTTAAGACCCGGGCTTGATTTTCTTTAGTACATATCAAATAATTCCTAATGAAATATGGGTAAATAGAATATATGTAAGTCACAAAATGTACCTCTGCAATTAGTTATTTCTCTGAAATAACTATACTCTGAAAGTATAAGTTTTCTTTTTTTGTTGTTTTTAAAGATTTTATTTATTTATTTGACAGACAGAGATCACAAGTAGACAGAGAGGCAGGCAGAGAGAGAGGAAGGGAAGCAGGCTCTGCGCTGAGCAGAGAGCCTGATGCGGGGCTTGATCCCAGCACCCTGGGATCATGACCTGAGCCGAAGGCAGAGGCTTTAACCCACTGAACCACCCAGGCGCCCCTCAGTATAAGTTTTCAATATTCAGAAGACCTAGTTATGGCAATATATTTTTCCTTTTCATTGTTTTTGCAATTAACTCTGTCTACACTCAGCAGAAAAAACAATATACAAATATATAATATACAAATTGTATATAATATACAATATATTGTATATACAATATATGCATGTTGTATATACATATATATGTACAATGTATATTGTATATATAATATATTGTATATAATATACAAAGATATAATATGCAAAAATAATATACAAATAATATACAACATATATGCTGTCATATTGTATTAGTTTAATTGTTTGAACTCTGTTCTGGTGGTGAATGTGGTGGATAACTATAAATTCCAAAATGCTTATTCTTTCGAGGCATGTACATGTACATATATGTCTGGAACTGTATAGAAAGCTCTAAGTAACAAAATTAATTATATTTCAATCCAGGGTCTCCTCAAAAAATTTAAAGAGTTCACAGTAGCATAAATATACATAATAGTTTGACTACCTCATATAATATTCCTGACCCTTGATTTCTACTGTTGAAAGGCCAGTATTTTAGTAACAAACCATTCAATTCAAAGTAGTCCCATTGAGTACCTATCATACAAAATCTTAGACTACTTGGAGGCTTAAATACAAACAAACAAAAATACATCCAACCCTCACACCCAAGAAAGTTTATTTTCTAGTAAATGAGCTAAAACATGAAGAACAATAAATACAATAAATGCATTGTGAATATTGTGGAAATCTAGACAGAAATATTTTTCCCCCTACAGAGAAAAATAGTAAACTAGCAAAACAAACAAAAAAAAACCAAAAACACAAAAAACAAAAAACACTTCAGTTATATATTATAAATTTTATCTTTTCTTGTTCAGAAGTTGTCTCATCTTGATAGGATTTGGGTGGATGTCCAATTTTAGGAGTTACTCAATTTGTTCCTTCATTATCAAATGCTAACTTAACAATAGAAATGCCTCTTCCAATACATTTTAAGTTTGTTTTCCCGTGTGCCACTGGGCTTATTTTAATTTGACAAGCCTAAGTTCCTCTTATATGAATATATCAGCAGAAAAAACTTGAGTCACTGGAGTAGCCTGATAAAACAATAGCAGTTGCTCATCAACCACCCATCCCATCTGACTGTATCAATTTATCTCCTTATAAATGAAAGCCTGTATATAAAATATGTAGTTCATACCTTTTGTCTATTTCATCTATTTATTAAGTTTTATTTTAATGAAGAAAGATTTTTTTATGAATTTCCTACAGCAATATATTGCTACATAAATAGAGCAAAAGATACAAAGTGGTCTCAACAATGACTTAATGAAAAGTATTCCAAGGAGCTCTCTTCCCTTTGTGCTCTCCCTTAATCCATTTACTAAATAATGTTCAATGATCTAAAAATCACACACCTCTATCATAGCGAAAAGATTCTTGAGCATGTCTCCCTAGTATGTCCAAATGTTATTATTTATATGTTTTACAGATGTACTATTTTACTAACATAATAAGAAACCTCAAAAGAAATTTGTAAGCATTGACCACTAAGTTTAGTACCATCTAAGAAACATTAATTTGGTATTACAAAACTTTAACCATTTCTAGAAAAGAATTCCATATTTGTCTTCATAATATAGACGCTTCCTTTGAAAATGTCATGCCAGTGTTAAAGGCCACATACTATGACTAGCTTATGTCTTAACACATTATAAAGTAGGTCAAAGTTCATCATTAAAGATGGTACCTGGAAATCCATATTTCATAGTCTTCTTAATCATATCAATGTCCTGCTGCTTTCTTGTCGGATTTGATTAGATCATTGCTGCTGTTTAACCTTGTAGTATAGCTGAAAAACAGCTTGGAGTAGAAATGTTGTGTCTGCTGCTCCCACCAACCCCCAGGCACACTTGGACTCTCCTTTCTCTTCTACCCAAATCTTCTCAAAATAACTTTTTCTTCTGTGAAGTGTTAGTGTAGTTAAAACTTAATAATATTATCTGTAAATACCATTTAACCAGGAACACAATCGCCATACTTGGTAATTTGCTGAGAGCAAAGTAATAAGAGAGGGAGAGCACCATTGCTCATTCCTCTACAGTACAGGATCTTTGCTCTTCCCTCAGAGTACTGGGTGTTAAGTGATTTGCAGGTGATATTTGGCCAATATGCAAAGTAAACATACCAGTGTCACCCAATGTTAGGAAAGCTTACTTGAAAAAAAATATTTGAGATTTAAAAAGATACATAAAGAACAAAATTCCAAGAATCATGCTGTGAAGAACACTTTGGAAACTGCTATCCTACATTCATATAGAATGAATTTCCAAAATCTAAACCTATTTAAGGCTCTTTGGTGGTTTATCTTTGCCTACACTTTGTCAAATGCTTTTTTCAGCATCTATTGAGAGTATCATATGGTTCTTGTTCTTTCTTTTATTAATGTGTTCTATCACATTGATTGATTTGCGGATGTTGAACCAACCCTGCAGCCCTGGAATAAATCCCACTTGATCGTGGTGAATAATCCTTTTAATGTACTGTTGAATCCTATTGGCTAGTATTTTGGCAAGAATTTTTGCGTCTGTGTTCATCAAGGATACTGGTCTGTAGTTCTCTTTTTTGGTGGGATCCTTGTCTGGTTTTGGGATCAAGGTGATGCTGGCCTCATAAAATGAGTTTGGAAGTTTTCCTTCCATTTCTATTTTTTGGAACAGTTTCAGGAGAATAGGAATGAGTTCTTCTTTAAATGTTTGGTAGAATTCCCCTGGGAAGCCGTCTGGCCCTGGGCTTTTGTTTGTTTGGAGATTTTTGATGACTGTTTCAATCTCCTTACTGGTTATGGGCCTGTTCAGGTTTTCTATTTCTTCCTGGTTCAGTTGTGGTAGTTTATACGTCTCTAGGAATGCATCCATTTCTTCCAGATTGTCCAATTTGTTGGCGTAGAGTTGCTCATAGTATGTTCTTATAATTTTCTGTATTTCTTTGGTGTTAGTTGTGATCTCTCCTCTTTCATTCATGATTTTGTTTATTTGGGCCCTTTCTCTTTTCTTTTTGATGAGTCTGGCCAGGGGTTTATCAATCTTATTGATTCTTTCAAAGAACCAGCTCCTAGTTTCATTGATTTTTTCTATTGTTTTTTTGGTTTCTATTTCATTGATTTCTGCTCTGATCTTTATGATTTCTCTTCTCCTGCTGGGTTTAGGGTTTCTTTCTTGTTCTTTCTCCAGCTCCTTTACGTGTAGGGTTAGGTTGTGTACTTGAGACCTTTCTTGTTTCTTGAGAAAGGCTTGTACCGCTATATATTTTCCTCTCAGGACTGCCTTTGCTGTGTCCCACAGATTTTGAACTGTTGTGTTTTCATTATCATTTGCCTACAGTTTTAATTCCAAAATCTTTTGTGTGGCATTCAGGGCCACTTGAAATCTGTCTCGATTCTCTACCTAAAATGCATGCTGACACTGCACTATTTCATTTTTCCAAAAAAGCCATGCCTCCATGGTTTGTCCTTGCTGTTCCCTAGGTGTGAAATGGCCTTCTTCATATCCTATTGTACTTGCAACACTCATGTCACTTCCAGTAATTTCTCCCCATGGACACTTTTTGTGAGACACCCAAGCAGAACTAATCATTCTCTCCTGTGCCATCACTGTGCTCTTTCTGAAGTTGACATAAATCTTTTGCATTAGCCTCTAAAATCCACATGAGAATGTGCACAAGACTGCTCACTCACCCTCTCTCTCTCCCCTCTCTCTTTCTCTCTTTTTTTGCCCATGAATTCCTACTTTCCAACATAGGAAGTACAGTGAGTAACTGCATAACTGTTGCAGACTGACTGGATGAAAAACTAAACAGTAGCTCATTTATCTGCTTATCTGCTTGGTAAGAAATGCACCTAACTTTATAAACTTAGCCACTTAATTAAGTTTATACTCTATTTGTAAATAAATTAATGTATAAAGTAAAATATATGATTACTATTGATGATATAAGTAAAAAAGACCATTACCTATAAGAAATATGCAAATCCTGAAACAATGTAGGAAAAACAATACAAATCTTTAAAGAAGAAAAATACATAAAACATATTTCTTATGAATACAAATTCATTAAAAATGCATATTGAATGGCTTCTATATCTTTAGCTAGAGATGTGTAATAAAAAGAGAAAGCTCCTTCTCTTCTGTAATTTTCAGACCAATGGGTAGTACAAGCAGTGATCAGGCAATTACAAGTTAAGTAACATAGTGTTACTATGTGTTACTATGACAGTATCCTGGACCCTATAAGAATATACCAAAGGAGACCTAGGTGAACAGAGTTTCATAGAAACTGCCATGACAAAGTGATCTTTCAAAGAAATATCTACAGAAAAAGATTTAAGGAAAAAAAAAGGCAAAGGAAAGAAAGTTCTAAGAAAAGAGGAGACCAAATTTGAGAGCCCTGAGAATAAGGAGAACGAGAACTGTTTGGCAAACATCAGGATGTTTGGAGAACAGAAAATAAGGATACTGTCATATGAGAAGGATGGAAGACATGAGTCCAAAAGAATGCCTTAAGAGTCACTGTAAGTAAAAATTGTGAAGGACTTTGGACAAACAGAATACAAAGAGACCCTTCAATAGAATATAGGGTATTTAGAGGAAACTTCCAAGTTACCTGATTCTACAGAACTCTGTGCCTTAATGTTTGCCTAGGCTATTCTGCCACTTTGTAGCCCAAGTTAACTTATGGAAAGTTGATGGAGGTGCAAGTGATCCCTGTCCATAAAAATCCAAGTGAATTTGTTCAGTAAAGATACCATTGATTTCTGTCCTGTAAAAAAGATAATTCCAAATATTACAATGTTGCTATCCATTACAGTTTTGCATTTATTAAAAGTTTTGTTTCAGCATTCCTTATCACCTCTCTATGTCAATCTCTGATTCTCCTTTGAAACAGTTGTAGCATCTTATATTCAATGATATCTTGAATATATTTTGATTTTATATTTGGAAACAAGTTGTGATTTTTACCATTTGCAAATCCTCCTTTGGACTATATTACGATGTTTGAATTTTATCTCAGGAATAAGAAGTACTTGAAAGGTTCTGAACACAAAAACAGAACCATCAATTTTTTAGGGTAAAGAATGGCCTGGAGGTGGAAAGAATTTTTGTGGAAGGAAAGGTTAGGAAACTCCAGTAGGAATCCAAATAAGAAGGCAGTGGTATGGGTGAAAGTGGAGGCAGCAGAGATAGAGAGAACCAGGAATGGGGTGAGAGATATTTAAGGAAGAGGACGCTAGTATTTGTCGTAGATGGGAGAAGGAAGAGTGAAGGAGGTTCACTCCTGGAAAAAAAAATTGAGTGGATGTTCCACTTGCTAAGAGAAAAGCAGGCTTGGGTGAAAAGCAAAATTTGATTTTCAATAGGCTCTTTGCATAGCTATAGAGTTTATACAAACAGTTTTCCTGGGGCATTTCTTTATTGCTAGCTCATTTTGTCATGCATGATTAAAATAGCTCCATGCCATATCTAATGCACACTTCTGAGAATGAAAGCAGAAACTGAAAATAAACAAAATTAGAGTATTTTGTACTATATGCCAATCTATAAAGTGACTGAGTTTATAACATATTGTATTTAGAAATAATAGATAAGAAAAGAAGGTAGTGAGTTTGACTCAAAGTATTAGAATTAGGGGTTAATTAAATTTGCAAACCCAAGCACTAGAGATAATAGTCATTTATAGCCAATTAGCTGTTTCATTTACTTAAGTGTATTCCAAAGAAACAAGAATAAGATCTGCTACAAAAAATTAATCCTGTGGAAGTGATCGATAACATTCTTTACATTAATTATAATTTATAAAATGCTGAATATGCATTTCCTACTATGAAGGGGTAGTGATCTTATTCTTCTACAACTCAGAGTATCACAATAATTAAAATAATGGAAAATTAAAAGAAGTATTTTTAAAAATAGTATACCTAGCTGTCCAAAAGTCAAAGTTCATTATGTTTTAGTGAGCCATTTTCAAATGTTCAGTAGAAGTTCTAAGGTTCCTTCATGGTAGGTCACAGAAGTAGTATCAACCTGTAACTTGAGACTGTCATAGATGTAGGTACCAGTGTCTTTCATCAGATTATGAATTATTGAAAGCAGAAATTATTCCTTGAATCAACACTGTGTCCTCAATGCTTAGTACTTCAACAGGACAAAGAATCACTTGAATGTTATCTTTTTAAAAATGAAGACTAGGGGTGCCTGGGTGGCTCAGTGGGGTAAAGCCTCTGCCTTCCGCTCAGGTCATGATCTCAGGGTCCTGGGATCGAGCCCCGCCTCAGGCTCTCTGCTGACCAGGGAGCCTGCTTCTTCCTCTCTCTCTGCCTGCCTCTCTGACTACTTATAAATAAATAAAATAAAAATGAAGACTAATGCGATTACTTCTTTTTTTTTCTTTCCAAATTTTTATTGAAATTGCTATTAGTTAACATTACAGCATGATACTAATTTCAGGTGTAGAATTCAGTGATTCAACACTTATGTACAATACCCACAGCTCTAATACAGTTATTTCTACTTACTGGACAAAACAATATCAAGCCATGTTCAAGACTTATTATATAACCTTAAGGTGTTATTGTTTTCTTTATAAATATAATTATAAATTATATAAATTATATATATAATTATAAATTATATAATATAAATTATAAATATATTTCAGAAAATGTAGGGAAAATTGCACTTGCAACTAATACCAATACTAATACTAATAAACCAAGCATACTAATATACTGATTGATAAACATTTTAATCTTGGCAAATAATACTATAAACAATTGTCAGAAACCAATTTATAATGTTAATCCAGAATATGTTATTTTTTTTAATTACCTACATTTGTGTACTGACAATGATAATGAGTTGTCTGGATGTGATAGAGTGAAGAGGAAAACAAAAGAAAATAAGGAAGGAAGGATGCAAGGAAGGGAGGGAGGGAGAAAGGGAAGGAAGGAAAGAAAATAAATCATTGCAGATGGATTATTTTCCTTTACTCTTGTTTCACTGCTAAACAACTAAATTTTCAGTATTTGTAATATTATCTGGTGAGTATAGTGAATTCAAGCATAAAATGGGAATATGTTTAAAATTGCTTTTTAGAACAACTCCAGCAAAACAACTTTAAAGTCTACCTCATTGACCAAGTCAGCCAGCAGTAACAGGGTTCACAGATGACAAATACAGAGCTCATGATGAGTGTGAATGGAACAAATTATTAAGTACTAGATTTCGAGATGTGAAGTCAGCAAAGTAACTGCTCTAGTCCCATGAAACTAGTGCCTCTTATGTATTAGAAGGAAAAGGAGAACTATAATTAAATTAAATAAATATAAAATAATTTACTACATTAGAACCTTCTATAAAAATATCACATTTGTGATTTAAACATATCAGGTACGGGTAAATATTTGCCTGAGAAGTTATCACTTTTTCAAGATATCCAAATCTAAACTAAAATCTCCTAAAAATAATAAAATAATAAAATAATCCCAAACCTAAGGCCAATTTTAATGAAAATTTACAAATGCTACCTAAGCTCTAAAATCAGAAGCTTAAAATGTTATAACTGAAAGGATCTTTTAAATCACCCTGTCTGTATGGGATTGAATAATGCTCCCTCTCTCCCCAGAAAAATTCATGTCCACCCAGAAGTTCAGAATGTGGCTTTATTTGGAAATAGGGTTATTGTAGATTTAATCAGTTAAGATATTGTAGATTTAATCAGTTAAGATGAAGTCCTAATCCAATGACTTGTGTCTTTATAAAAAGAGAAAACAGAGACACAGAGACAGACAAGCAGAGAGAATGCTATGAGAAGACAGAGGCAGAGATTGGAGCCTTGTGACTACTAATCAAAGGATGCAAAGGATTCCAGAAACCATCAGAAACTAGGAGAGAGACATGGAACAAATTCTTCCTCAGAGCAACCAGAAGAAACCTATCCTGCTGATTCCTTGATTTTGGATTTCTAGTTTCCAGGATCATGACTGAATACATTTCTGTTGTGTAAAGCCACTCACTTTGTAATACTTTGTTCCAACAGATCTAGGAAACTAAGGCCTTTATTGTATAGATGAATAAATTGAATCTAGAGAGGATAAATGATTATTTATTCAATATCACATAGCTAATTATTATTATTAGAACCAATATTAGAAGCTGTTATCTACCAAATAGTTTTTGCTAAGTTTATGATTTATCAGACTCACTGCAACTGAGATTATATTGAACTGAAAGAACAATGTGAGAGGAAGCATTACATCAAAATTGCTTTCACATTCAAGTTAAATAATTTTAATTTCACACTTGAAAGGTAGTATAAACTATTGGTCAAAAGCCTAGACCCTAGGGCCAGATTTCCTGGCTTTGACACCCTCTACCTCAATTTTCTATCAGTAAAGTAGGGATAATAAGCAAACTTACAATATAGGGTTGTTGTTAAGAATAAATGATACAACATTTGAAAGCACCTAGAATAGTGTTTGGCATGTGATAAAGGTTATGTTACTATTTGCACTTTTCTCTCTGAAAATGTTCACTATCTAAACTTTTAAAATAACTGACTCTGGGTCAAGGAAACTTTACTTAGTCATCACACAGACTATGGTGGAATTAAAAGCAAATGATGCTTTTTATTGTGTTTTAACAAAAAATAGACAATGTCAATAATATTTCCTGAAATATAAAAATGTAAAAAGTATAAGTCCTAATATAAGCTACTAGCTCTAGCCATAAATGTGAGTATATCTATCACTCACAACTATTTTCCCTTATTCGTCAAGTGATTACATCACTAATGTTTCAGTGGGTTAGTTAAGATCTTTTAAAAACAAACAGTAATTACAACCAGATTCAGATTAACTGAATTGCTCCTAAATCTCTCCTTTATTAAAATCATCAAAAGTCAATTTAGATGAAGGCTTGCTCTCTCATTTTTATATACATTTTTCTCTCTGAATTTTTCTTAGGCATCTTTATCTTATTAGCCTTCAAAGGATAAGATTGGGACAGACAAAAAAACACATCATTTTTCTCATTTCTGACACCTTACAATTTATAGTTAAAAAATACTATTGTCAGTCACTTAAACATTTTAAAATCTCAAATGATTTATAATGTATTCAACCAGAATTAACCTTTGACATTTTAGAAAATAATAATAATTTAAAAAGAAGAGCTTAATATGTTGCACATTTAAAGAAGATTTTACTTAAAATAATTTAACTAGGTTAGAATTCATCACCAAAATTCAGAATATTAAGGGTGATAGCTCTGTGACTTCATCTTTTTCAAATGAAGCATTACTAGAGCCACTACAGAGTTCTGCCATTTAAAACTTTTTAAATTTGCCTGATATGAAAAAGAACAATGTAATTATTTTTTTTGTTTTCCTTGCAAATTTTAATTAGGACTTTATAATTATCAGGCTTGAATAAAGAAAAAAATTATCAGACAAGAAAAATGTTTTCTAGAATACAAATATTTATACTATTAATTAATACCAGTTACCTATGATCTTACCATAAATTGAGAGCTATTTTTATTTTTTTTTTCACATATAACTGATTCTTTTTTAAAAACTTAATTTTTTTTTCAGTGTTCCAAAATTCATTGTTTATGCACCACACCCAGGGCTCTATGCAATACATGCCCTCCTCAATACCCACCACCAGGCTCACCCAACCCTTCACACCCCGTCCCCTCCAAAACCCTCGATTAGTTCCTCAGAGTCCACAGTCTCTCATGGTTTGTCTCCTCCTCTGATTTCCCCCAACTCACTTCTCCTCTCCTCCCAATGTCCTCCATGCCATTCCTTATGCTCCACAAGTAAGTGAGACCATATGATAATTGACTCTCTCTGCTTGACTTATTTCACTCAGTATAATATCCTCCAGTCCCATCCATGTTGATGCAAAAGTTGGGTATTCATCCTTTCTGATGGAAGTATAATACTCCATTGTATACGTGGACCACATCTTCTTTATCCTTTCATCCGTTGAAGGGCACCTTGGTCCTTTCCACAGTTTGGTGACTGTGGCCATTGTTGGGCCACATTGGGGCACAGATGGTCCTTCTTTTCACTGTTTCTTTGGGGTTAATACCCAGTAGTGCAATTGCAGGGTCATAGGGTAGCTCTATTTTTAATTTCTTAAGGAATCTCCACACTGTTCTCCAAAGTGGCTGCACCAACTTGCATTCCTTCCAACAGTGTAAGAGGGTTCCCTTTTCTCCACATCTTCTCCAACACTTGTTTACTGTCTTGTTGAATTTGGCCATTCTAACTGGTGTAAGGTGGTATCTCAGTGTGGTTTTGATTTGGATCTCCCTGATGGCTAATGATGATGAACATCTTTTCATGTGTCTGTTGAGAGCTGTTTTTATTAAAGGTATAGGATTTAAGTGTGAGTTCAAACTACCACCACTTAAGCAACCACTATTTGTACTTGCAGCTCACACTACTCAGTAATTTCCTAATCTTAAATTGGATTCTCTCCTCACTGGCAGTAGTGATACAATGCTAGCATGCTCCTACCTCAGAGGGCCTCATACAATCTCATGGCAGTATGATCATGCATAAAACTGATCTGGCCTATTTGAAATCTACTTTTCTAAAATAAATATGCATGCATGAATTCAACCAGTGTTCTCTTCTCTCATTAATGCAAAAGTTGGTGTTGCCATTTTCCCCAAGGTTCTTTTTTTTTTTTATAGCTCTATATTCTTCTTCTTCTTCTTCTTCTCCTTCTCCTTCTTCTTCTTCTTTTTTGATAGAACTATGTCCATAATAGAACTCTCTAAGGATCTTTTTTTCTTCTGCTGCTTTTTAAATTTTTTTTAAAGATTTTATTTATTTTTTTGACAGACAGCGATCACAAGTAGGCAGAGAGGCAGGCAGATAGGGGGAAGCAGGCTCCCACTGAGCAGAGAGCCCGATGTGGGGCTTGATCCCCGGACCCTGGGATCATGACCTGAGCTGGAGGCAGAGGCTTTAACCCACTGAGCCACCCAGGTGCCCCTTCTTCTGCTTTTTGAATGAAGGAAATCATGGAAGGCAAGACAAAACAAATACTTACTAGATGACCTTGTGTTTTTTGTTTGTTTGCTTGTTTGTTTGTTTTCCTTAGAGAAAGAGAGCATGCACACAGGAAACTGGGGGGAGGAGCAAAGGGAGAGGAAGAGTGTCTTAAGCAGACTCCACATCCAGCGGGAAGCCCAACATGGGGCTCCACCTCAAGTCCCTGAGATCATGACCTGAGCTGAAATCAAGAGTCAGACACCTCATGAACTCAGCCACAGTTGCCCCTACATGACCTACTTTAATTAGAATGGGCCTTTAAGTAGATACTTATGTGTTTGAAGTCCCTATAAGTTCTTACTATGTTTTCTTGCAAGAAAGAATTAGCAGTCCTCAATTTTACCAAGTAGTATGTAATATGTTTCCCCAGCAAAGCATTTTTGTTTTTTATCTTTTCTTCACCTTACCTGTTATAATTTAAAATTTTCCTAAATTTCAATATATCATTCATTTTAATTTTATAATTATTAATGTTTTAGACAACTATTACCCAATGTCATTTTTTTAGGTTTGTCTTATGCTCCAATGATTCTATTTGTTCCCTTATAATGGTCCTATAATATATTCTTATATTTGTATAATGTTTCTTCTGTTTATTCAATTTAAAACAGTAAGGGAATATTTTTTTTTCTTAATCCCTCCTTCAATTATGCTATGCATTAAAATTCCTTTACCAGGACCACCATTTTATATTAAGTATCCACTTTTCAGTTTTCAGTAGGGACTAAAATTGGAAACACCCAGTAGGTGATTTGCTATGCACATAACCTATTGATTATTCTGGCAGAGGAACATTCCCTGCCCCCCCAGAGGAACATTTTCATGACATTCCTTACTTTATGCTTAAAAGTCCTCAATGAAAGTGGTCAACGATATCATATTTAAAAAGTACAGCATAAACTTTTCTGATCCCACTGATGTTTTATTTTAATATCTTCCTCAAAAACAGAGCTCCCATTCATTTTATTAATATGAATTTAGCGTATGAAATTAGGGCAAAATAGAATCATGCATCTCTTAGCTTGTATTTACTACCGTATTTATAACACAAATTAGTAACATCAATAAAAGTAATATCTGCAAGTAAAGATAATCTCTGAAAATAAGTATAATTAATTTTGGAAAGAAATAGATACAATATTAGTATTAATGTTCTTTAAACCCCTTAGGAATTCTTTACAAAATAAAAGAGAGTATTTATCAGATCATTTCCAATCATGAATCTGCCAGCCACTAAACAATTTTTAGGCCTTTGACAAAATGTCTACTCAGGAAATGTGAAAGCAGATTTTTATGTGGGCAGTGAATTATACAACCTTAGAAATTTATATTGCATTATAATAAAAAGTCATAAAAATGTCTGTGGGATTAACATAGTTAAGGCTGTAGGAGTTTCTGCAACTTCGATGTACTTGTGTATAGTGTAGGCATCCTCCTTACTTTCAACAAAGCAGTATAAGTTATTCTTAGAAGGTTATCTTAATATTCAGGCTATTTTGAAATAACTGCACTTTCCAAAGATTCAACAGGATTTTTCTGAGGGTTTACTACATATGTAACATTTTACTATATTTAAAGGAATAACCGAAATTAATAATAATGATAACAATAACAATGATAACAATAATAGGCTGTTCAGGCAGTTCTTCCCAATTCAGAACAAAGTTCAGGTTGGGCCATGCAAATGGTACTCTTGAGGATGTCCAGGATTGCAAAACTTAGAAGACAGAAACCTTAGAAGTTACTAATGAGAATAATGTAGTAACTCAATGGGAGTGCCAGGTTCGAAGTTAGTAAGTCAGACTGTGGGTGTGAGTGGTGGTTTTCTTAACATTATATGAAAACTATTTTATTTTATTTTTTTTATATTTTATTTATTTTATTTGACAGAAAGAGAGGTCACAAGTAGGCAGAGAGGCAGGCAGAGAGAGAGGGAGAAACAGGCTCCCCACTGAGCAGAGATCCCAATGCGGGGCTCGATCCCAGGACCCCGAGATCATGACCCGAGCCGAAGGCAGAGGTTTAAACCACTGAGCCACCCAGGTGCCCCATGAAAATTATTTTAAATGACAATATTATCTCAATAATTATATAGACACATTTCAAATGGCAAAGTTCATTTGAAATACAAATTCTAGCCCACAACTGTTTTAGAAATACAGCATATAGCAAACATATTATCATGAATACTCAACATTACTCTAAAATAGGTCATTAAAATTCACTTCTAGTGATGGTTATGCTTGACACAGTAAAGTTTTTGTTGTGGATTTCATGTCCATTTATTCAACCAATATCCACTGAGTGCCTTTGTTGTGACTGCTCCAGAATTAGAGCTAGAACACTGAATAAAATCTTGTATTAGAGACAATGCTAGTATCTATGTTGGGGAGGAGTAAAATCGGATGGCAAAGTGACAATTAAGTTGATGGGCTGTGTGGAGGCTCTAAAAGAAGACTTTCTCAGGATGGGGGAAGTGAGGAGACCCAACAATGTGCAGAGAATTAGCAAATTAAGAGGACAGAAAGAGTATAGCCAGATAGAGAGGGGGTCTAGTTTGCAGGGCAGTGTGTTCCTAGGTTGATTCCAAATTGAATGGAAATTCAGCAAGCCACAGTGTGACCATTCTCTATGCTGCCCTGCACACACACAATTCCAAGATTCCAAAGGAATCGCCTGAGCCAGGGAACTAGGTGAGAATGCTGCAGAATCCCAGCAGCGCAGTTTCTGACAGATGAAGAAAGGCTGGGTAAGATAGACATTTTTCTTTCTCAATTTATTAACAAGTTAAGAAAAAAAAAGGCAATCAAAATCTTTAACTTGAGCTAATAATCACAGTTTTTACTGAAACCCAGTGGACAGGTGTTCAAGAGAAAGACAGGATCAGTAATAGCCCCAGTAAAGAAAAAGCCTTATATTTTCTCTGCTCAGCTGTGCATCAGTGAGTAAATTTCTTAAACCTGAAACAAGTTTGAGTGCTGATGAGCAAACTGCTCAAGAAAGTAGGTTTCCGGGGAAATGCAGACATCCAATAACCTGATTTTATGAAGAAGAAAGGACAGGAGGGAAGGGAAGGAAAGGAAGGAGGAAAGAAAAGAGGAGGAGATGAGAGGGAGGAAGACAAAGTTATCACCTGTGATGATCTGCATCCCCAAAGCACCATTACATATTTCATCTTAGATATTATTTCCTTTTCTAATGAATTCATGGAAATACAAAATATGATTAAAATATTAAAATAAGGTTTATTGTGGATAATAATATAATCATGTATGAATAATAATATAATTAGTCATATATTTTATAGGAACATATATACTAGGAAAAGTCAGGTTTTATTAATTAAGGTGTTTAAGATCATTTCTGTAAAAAATAGCAGTCCCGGTGACAAATAGATCTACCTGTATACCAGCGTTTCTTTGAAAAAAGCAAAAGACAAAAAACAGATTCAGTGTGCTGTGTTATAAAGCAAAAAATATCAAACTTTGTTTTTTATAATTATTAGCAGGTGTCTTTTCCCATACATTATGTTATTTTAATATTTATGTTTTAGGCACACCACTGCTTTGAATTTTTATACAGTCAAGTATATCAATTTTTTAATATCTTACACTATTTTCATGTTTAGAAATTCCTCACTATTTTAAAATAGTTAAATATTTAAGGGTTTGATTTTTATATTTAATGCCTAACATCTTTGGAATTCACTTTTCTTTATACTTCTTCATCCAAATAATGGTGGTTTTTTCTAAACAATTTTCTGAACAAGTATGTATAATTTGTTAATCTGTTAATTTGTTATGCTGCTGTCTTTTAGACACAAAAATCAAAAGTTGCACCTATAACATCCCTTTTAACTCAAGGTACAGCCCAAAGAGAGCTTCAGATATCACACTAAGAAAAGGAATAGAATCTAGTCAGAGCGTGCCACATCAAAACAGCACAATTAACAGGGAAGGAATTCCTAGGAAATAGATGGAAGTCATTTCAAAAGAACAGTCTGAATTCCTAATGCTTCATGAAGCTATGCACAAAGATATGAATATCCAAAACTGCAGAGCCTAAAATAACTGAATTTTAAGCTATTAAGGCCTTGACATTCAGAGAACTCTCTGAGGCAGATATTAAAAATCCCATGAACCATAGCCATCCTTCTAACAGTGGGCAACATGGAACGCAGAACAGAAACTTTGAGAGGAAGATTCAGAGTCATTTCCTTTAAAAACACCTGTCAAAGGGATTCACTAATGCCTTGTTTATTTTCTAGGTACTAAATGTCAGGTCAAAACAAAAAATGTTTGGGGGCACCTGGGTGGCTCAGTGGGTTAAGCCTCAGGTCATGATCTCAGGTTCCTGGGATCGAGTCCCACATCGGGCTCTCTGCTCGGCAGGGAGCCTGCTTCCTCCTATCTCTCTGCCTGCCTCCCTGCCTACTTGTGATCTCTCTCTGTCAAATAAATAACACTTAAAAAAAAAAAAGAAACCCACCATAAAAGATAATTTTTTTTTTAAAAAAAGCTTGTAATTGGTTTTCTTTAATAGTGTATAAGTAAATCAACTACAGTTTTTGTTCTACTATTTGATTTCTTACTCAAATTTTCCACTTTCTGTGGAAAATCCTGAGTTACGGAATTTCTTCAGAATTTTTTTTGAAGAAATATGTGGTGTGGTGTCTAGGTTGATCAGTTGGTTAAGCATCTGACTTGATCTCAGCTCAGGTCTTGAGCTCAAAGTAATGAGTTCAAGCCCTGCACATGGAGCCTACTTAAAAAAATATATATATATATCTTACCTTCATAAACTGTGATGATTATGATAATTCATTAAGTGTAAAATTCCTCAAAACTTCTAGGTGGTTTCCCACAACCTACAGAATTGAAATCTTAGTTCCTTAACATGGTTTCTGCACCCTTTGCCTTTTCCTCCCCATTTCTAAAATCCTTACTCCTTATAATTATGTGGAGATAATGAATTCCTGATAGTCACTGAAAATGTTGCCCTTTACCTAGACTCCTACATGACCGCCTGTATCTCAGATACCACACCTAAACCCCTGGCTCTTCTACGTGCTCTGAAGCTCTTCCATATAAAGTACAATTCCTACAGGTCTCAGTGGTCATGTGACTCCATCCACAAGGTTTCCTAGCTGTCAAGACTGGACTAAGAGAAACATCTCTGTATAGTGTATTTTCATATTCTACTCACGAGAGCATATATATTAAGCACCAAGGATTTAATGAATATCGTTGAACAAATCAGTAATAAGTAAGCTCAAAAGACATTTGATATCCAAACTGTTCAACTAAAGTCAGTAGGGCCTAGGGGCATAGTACCATAAAGTATTCTTTTTTGGGTCTATTGTATTATATGTATATACCAGATTCAGCATGATCTTTGCCTTGTCTTCCTAATAAATATGTTAGTTCCACATAAAGTAGTCATTTTTAATGTTGGAGACTGTTGAGGTAGACTCAAATTAGCATCATTATTTCTTCCTAATATTCTAAAGATCAGTTAAAATAATCTTACCATGTAGCCCTTTTTTGCTAGAATTTTGTCATTATTTTCATTTATATCCAAGATTCCACATCTTTTATTTTTAAGTTAAAAATGTTTTATTGTTTTTTCCATGTGGTAAAATCTCAAATTTAGATATTAAACTCATTTTATTATCCATTAACCTCTAGTAACTACTGATAATAGAATAAGTTCCTATATTAGGCAGTATTTAAAATTTAACAAAAAAATTGGATCCTCCTTCCCCTTGATTTAAGAATGTAAGCTGGTAGAGTATTTATAACAAAATACTACTTATTGTTGCTGGTATGCCTATCAGAAAGATATTATCATACCATATTGAACCAAAGGAATGCCATGTTCAATTGTCATCAATCACTGTAATAAAATATAAATGCCTTGCTTAAGCTAAGATAGACTCTGGATGCCAGAAAACATCAAAAGGAGATTTTCACTGTGTTTACAACAAGAACAGATTCTCTTGGTTAAGGACCAAGCATCACTATGGGGCTTAAAGTTTGGTTTCCTTCTTAGACTGCCTATAGTCATGAAGCAAAAGACGATGGCAGAAATTGAAATGTAAGGTCTGTAATTTGCAGTCTGATCTCCTGAGAAAGCAACATGAAGAGAGTAGGTTCAATGTGTCTAGAATCTTGAATATGAATATGAATTTGATGTCAAATACTGCTGCATTAACTGCAAATGTAGATGAGAGTCTTTGTCCTCTTGTCTATCAAAGAGATGATGGATCATATTTCCCTCCTGCTCAAGCATTCTAAATTTCAAGCAGCATCAGGGACACTAATTCATTCTATATCAAACAAACTTCTTCACTTTCTATTGTTTCCTTTCTTAAATATGCTCTAAGTCCTCCATAACATTCACTTTTTTTTTTTTTATTTTATTTCTTTTCAGTGTTCCAGCATCCATTGTTTATGCACCACACCCAGTGCTCCATGAAATGTGCCCTCCATAATACCCACCACTAGGCTCACCCAACCCCCTCCCAACACCCTCAGTTTGTTTCTCAGAGTCCACAGTCTCTCATGGTTTGTCCCCACCCCCCTCCAATTTCCCCCAACTTACTTCTCCTCTCCATCTCCTAATCTCCTCCATGTTATTCCTTATGCTCCACAAGTAAGTTAGATTGGAGGCTGGTTACTTCCCTCAGTAAATAATTTAGATATTTATTTTTAAAAGTGAATGTTCCACTTAACTTGTGGAACATTCACTTTTAAAAATAAATATCTAAATTATTTACTGAGGGAAGTAACCAACCTCCAATGTAACATTCTGATTTCTTGAAAAAAAAAAAAAAATCCAAATAGTCAAGTATATTGAAATTTAAAAGTCTGCAAGGCTTACAATTGGAGACCTATATATCTTGGAAAATACATGGCAAAACTGCTAAACTTTAAAATCAAAGTGAGTTAACTGTACATTTTCAAGCAATCTTCAACCAGTTTGCAAATAAGGACACACTAGAGAGAATTTGTTCTTTAACATTTAGCAGAATTATTTCTGTCTGGAAATTATTTCTTTAAAAAAAAAAGGCATACTTATATTATTTCTAGGCATGAAAATCTGGAATGTTTCTTGATGGAATAATACACTGTACATGGACTGGTCTCTATGTGAAGGACCTAGACTAATATATCTCCTTAGATTGCCTAAACTTTCCCTTTTCAAATATTCAGGTCAGTGTATTATAGAAAGATGATTCATTAAAGGTTAGATATGTCAGTAAAGATTCATATAGTTATTTAATTAAATAATCAATTGAATAATCAAGTCAATTAAACATTTTACAATTTCTTGGGTGTCCATAATTTCCATGTGTGTGGTCGTGGCAGCATTGGTGGTTGGTGGTAATGATGTATGAGTGTGTGTGCAGAGCCACATGAACATATTTGTACGTATGTGAAGTCACTTGTAGGAGATTTCATGCAGAATAAATAATTAAATGTAGCACAATTATTGGACATACCTTTACCAACATAATCTCTAAAACAAGCAGAATAATTTGAATAATACCTCATAATTCATACTTTAATATAAAATATTGTTTTGATGTCAAATACTGTAATAATATTTTGATGTGGTAAGTACAATGAGTTAAATGATATCTAGATATACATAGTAAATGAATAGTTTCATATATCTTAAAAGCTTATAAACATTAATGTCAACTCCTCCTTAAAAGATGCTATACCACTGATACAATGTTGATAACTTCAGTCATAATTATATTAATGTTGATTTAATGTGAACCCAGAAGCAGTTTTCCCAACTTCAGCCTCTTCATATACATACATAAATGATTTGTCATAGATTAAACAGATATCTATTTCCTCTCTCACTCATTCTTTCTTTCTCCTATTGAAGACCAAATATATGTTAATGGATTTATTAAATGTTAGGAACAATCATACTGGCTGCCTTACCCATATTATTTTATTTAATCCTTAGTATAATATAAAATGTATACACATTTAATCTATTCATCTCTTCATTCCCACCTCAAAATCTAAACGTTATGGACTATTTTCATACATGATACTAATCTTGAGATTATTCTATACACACATACGGACACACACTCACACAAATGTCTAAGTTTAGGTAAGATGTGAATATGAACTTCAAAAATACCTAAAGCTTGCAAATATGGTTTCTATTAAAAATCATTCCTGATGTGAAATCAGTGTAGACTTTGTTAGACCTTTTTTTTTTTTTGAACATAAGAGAATTTGTTTTCTTGTTTAAGTTATAAAATGACATCTTTGAAGTGAGATCTCTGTAATAAATGTTAATGGTCAGTCTAAGGCTTCAGTATAATAAGCAAAAAAGAGTAACTAAGTAGTGATTAATTTCTTTAAAACTACAGAACCATTATACCTTGGGATTATTGCAAAGATTAAATGAGATCTAAATATACTACCTTTTATACAGTGATGTTCTACATATTTTTTACTAGTAAGAAAGTATTATAAGTTACCACCATGATTTCCTTTATGTCAATTCTTCTTGACTCAATAGGAAATAAAATAAAAAAACATTAAATATTATTCAAGTTAATATTTAAGCATCTAACAAAAATTTAAAGGGGAAATGTTTAGTCACATCCCAGGTCTAAAATGTTTTATTTTTCAATTCTCAAGTTTTTTTATTTTAATTAAACTAGCTCAAATCTTTCAATGGAAACATAATTAGATTTTTTTGAGTATTTAATAACTTGTAGTTTATTATTTTCTGACCTACAGCAGACTTTATAAGAGAAAATTAGCTTTTCTCTTATAACTCCATGCCTTCTGTTTATCTGCTTTTATTGAATGCCTTCATTAAATTGACAGAATATATTAGTGACTGATTTTGAGATAAAATAAGTAATTGTATTTAATTACTTTTAAAATCATTTACATAAATTGATTCTCCACTAGCTCTCATTTGTGCTTTTTTAGATTTCACGCTCTTGGGTCATGATATACAAAAAACAATAATACAACTTCCCTTGGCCAGATGGGGACACAAAATACCCTCTTTTTTTTTTCTATTTTCTAAGTCAATTGCAGTTTATTAAATAAGTCCTAAATACCTCTGACTAGCTCAAGCTCTTGAACTACATTTAACTCCAATTAGCTGCAGATGCCCTGAATTAAGAGCAACATTGACATTTTATCATAAAGTCAAATAACTGCATGTAGAAGAATCAAGAGTATGGGATCAAATCCGTGTATAGAAACCCCCAACAGTACGGTTTTGCAAAATAAATGTGTTCCTTTATACACTTCAACAATTGTAACTATTAATGGATAATTTTGCTTCAATTTCTTTTGCTGCTACCTATAACTTCTTCTTGTGTTGCAAATTAACTTTCTTTTTAAAAAGAATTTGCTAATATTTTGGGTTGGAACCATCTTACATGCATATTGCAGTATAGAATCTTACTTTAGCAAGATTCGGTTTAATGGTCAGCAACAGATCACTTACTCATTCATCTCTGTCTCATTTTATTTTATTTTTTTAAAGATTTTATTTATTTATTTGACAGAAAGAGAGATCACACGTAGGCAGTGTCAGGCAGAGAGAGAGGGGGAAGCAGGCTCCCTACTGAGCAGAGAGCCCGATGCAGGGCTCAATCCCAGGACACTGAGACCATGACCTGAGCCGAAGGCAGCGGCTTAATCCACTGAGCCACCCAGGTGCCCCTTCTGTCTCATTTTAAAGAATGTTTCTTTTAACATTAGACCAGTGGTTATTATGATCCTATGAAAATTAAATATTATATGTTGTCTCTAGTTACAGAGTGGTAGCAACTGATAGCACATGTGAGCAATTTTGTAATGCTTTTCTAAAATACAGTGTTATATCATGTAATCTTATGACATCCTTTGAAAAGGAAGACTTTATAACCTTACTTTCAAAAATTAATAAATATATGAACACTACTATTTATCTTTCATGTTTTTCATATCAATAAGATATGAAAAATATATCAGATAGATATTAATTCTGTCAATGTTATCTTTGACAACATTTGAGTGATAAGACTGATTCTTAGATAGCCCAGGAGTTACAACATTGACATTAAATTTCAATGTCCACATAACATTGACCCTAGAGAAATGAGGGGTTAGAAAACACACATTTTTTCCTGTGCTGTAATGATATTCTCAAAGTTCAGGAATGTTTTGGCAATATTAATTGGTTGCTACTTCAGCCAAGTTCTGCTACTGATAGTCAAGGAAGCAGGTCTGGTGGTACAAACAATACATGAAGGCTACGTGAGGGCTTGAAAGAAGGAAGGAGGGAAGTTATATTTTCCCTTTCTTAAGGAATCATTTCCCCTCCACATTCTGGCAAATAACAGTAAGAATCACAACAATTCTGAATAGCCCATAACCAAGATAGAGTTATTGTTAGAATTTAGCATTGGAGCATAGATAATCCTAAAGATGAATTTTAATGGACTCAAATTCTAGAACAGTTCATAAAACCATGGCAATTTGGTTAAAAGATCAGAACGATAAAACAAACAAAATCCCAAACACTATGAAAACCTACATATAAATAGAATTAAATATTCATATATATAGTTCATAACATACACTTAGTTATATAAAATACAAGGAAGTAAGCATTATGCAGTATTAATCTTGGACATTACAAAGAACAGAACATTTATATGTGTCCTAAATGTAAAGGGGAAAAAAAAAAAAACAACCCTTATACACTAAGTACCAATTTGTATTGAAGGCAAAGAGAATATTTTGGCATCTCATTTTTATATTATGTGTTTCAGTGGAAAATAAATATTACATTAATATATAAACTTCTGAAGGTGGATTTTTTTGTTTTTTATATTAAATGAGTTTCAAATAGATACATTTTGTGTTGAATGTGCCTTAGATTATTGAATTCTTTTTAAAATTTGGGTTTCTGAATATTAATTTAAATTTTTATAGGTCCTCTACTAGATTTAAAGAGTTATTAACTTGTTTTTGTAAGCAACAATTGTTTCAAGCTATTATTCTAAATTCTATATATAGGTTGTAGTTGTTGAGAAAGTTTTAAGGCCTCCCTTCATACCAATAGGATGTACTACTAAACTTTTAAAATCCTTTAAGTTCAGTTGTTTATTTTTGCTGCTCGTATGTCCTAAGATTACTGTATCTTTCCCAAATATATTAGAATTCTGTATTTTCTACTTCAATTTGAATTATTTCATAGGTTGTTATATTTGTTCCCTGAATACAATACTTATTTTCTATGGTCATTAATCAATGCCACTTGTGCTAAGAGGCAATGCAAGGATTTCTGCCTAATAGTCAAAGAAATTGTATTTATTGGTAGGGAAATCCTTAGCTACAGCTACTAAACTGCTATTAGTGCAATCCTTAACAGCTCATTACCACAGGAAGATATGCTATGAGCAGCACAGCTTAAATGAAAACAACATTAAAAAAAAACAAAAGTTGGGGCATCTGGGTGGCTCAGTCATTAAGCGTCTGCCTTCAGCTCAGGTCATGATCCTAGGGTCTTGGGATCAAGTGAGAAGCCTATTTCTCCTTCTCCCACTCCCTCTGCTTGTGTTTCCTCTCTCACTGTCTCTCTCTCTCTGTCAAATAAATGAATAAAATCTTTAAAAGAAAAATTTATTTGTTTATCCTGCCCTGACAAATCTCAGCCCTGCAGAATAAACTCCAAATTGATAAGGGGGGGCGGGGAGGGAAGCTATGACAAGACGAAAGAGCATTTCTTTTTTGTTGTTGTTGTTATAAAAGAGACTTTATGAAGCATTCAAATTAACATGTACAAATTGCTTCATCCAAGAATTATCAATATCTTATGAGGCAACAGACTCTCCACCTCAGGAAAAAAAAAAAAAAAATGCACTAAAAAAGTTCCAGTAAAAAAAGTAAATAAAAATTTGGCCTCATGTTAGCAATGAGACCATTACACATTGCACTCTTGGTAGTATCTTGGAATTGGTCACCAATAATTTTGGCAAACTCTTATGTATCAGTTTCTAAAAATTTGTTATACAGGTGCTAGGGAAAGAAAACAAATGTGATCAAAAATAATATTGGATCGTGATGGTAGACTGGATACAATGGTCTCTTTTCTTCCATTTTCAGCCTCTATTATATGACCCAAAAAAAGATGCTAAGATAAATTTGTATACCTAAGACTGTATTGACAAAGTAAAAATACACCAAAATTTCTAGAAACTAGAAAACAAATGGAATCAACCTTAATGAAAGATCTGAGAAAGCCAGACCCTAAAATGAGCCCAGGGTTTCAGAAGTGTAAGCATTATAAAGTTGCTATAAGATGGATCAGTTGATTCAAGGAACAGAGGTTAGTACAAGAGATTTCCTCAGGGTGACTCATTGTAATCTAATAGTTCAGATTAGATCTAACAATAGTTTAGATTAGATCTAACAAGTTTAGCCTCACTATTATCACTCTTTTCTCAGACCCATATATTTGAGATGAGCAAAGGACAACAGCTAAGCTTGTCCTGAAATAAGCTGAAACTTGATGGCAAATATAACAAAAATAAATTCTAAAAATTAAATGAACATACAATATAGCAGACATTTGAATAAAGGTAACCTCTATAAGACAGATAACCAACAAATAGAACTGACATCAAAAGAAACAGAGATGATAATACAAATAGAAGTTTAAAAAGAACATAGTAAATAATTTGTGGGAAAGTCAAGAGAATGCAGCATTTCCATAAAGTAATAAGAGTATGTTGTGAAGAAAAAAATAGAAGTCTTGGAAATTAAACAAACATGTGTACACACACACCAAAAAGTCTCAGTTGGCCAGCTGAATGTGAAAAAATAAAGTACAATCATAAAGCAAATAGTAATTGGGAAGATTGAGCTAAAGCAGTCCCTTACAACCCAATATGATGGGAAAAGGAAATAAAACAATATGAACAAAGGAGACATGGAAAATAGACCTGTAAGTATTAATAAACTTCCAAAAGGAGTTAAAAAATGTGTTTAGTTTGCAGAATGAAAGAAAAGAAGAGTCAATTAGATTTAACATAATATAAATTATAAAGGAAATAATCATAAGGCCTTAAAGGTCAATCATAACTATAATAAAAGATGTAACTATAATAACAGGTATAACCACCTATTATTTACAGAGTTTACTGTGTATGCTGCATTAGCCTACATAGTATAATACTTAACCTTTTGTAATGATTATAGTATCATCATACTCTTTTCATTTTAAAAATGGTTGAAGAAAAGGAAACAAAACATTCAATTTTAACAAAGTCATAAGCAAAAGTGTTGTGGAAATGGAATTTGAACAAAGGCCGATTAACTTTAGAGTCTACATGTTTAGCCAATATTATTCTGTTATTGTTAAAGAAATATGCTTACTATAGGTATCAAACTTCTCTGTGCCATATGCTAAGGAATAGAGGAACAATATTAGAAAACCTTGGAAATGGCTTTGAACTCCAAATACTAAATTTAGAAAAAATAATATTCAAGTAGGACAGCAAAATAAGGGCATTTTTAAACAATTCTATTAAAACTAAGTAAAAAATATTTCTTCCAACATATATAATTTATAATAGAGAAATAAATGGAAATTTTGATTAAGTCAAAATAAGTGCTAATGCATATATTAAACAAAATCTAAACAAAAGTCTTAAATGGGAAGGGGAAATGGGACTGACAAAATAGGGAAAGGAAACATTCAACCTTTCCTCCATGTTCTCATGCATATATACCTTTTACAACTAGCATGTATTTTTTTGTGATAAAGAAAGTACGAAAAAAGATAACAACATTAACAAATTAAAAAATGCTTCAGGGAGGATAACACCACTGAAGCAAAAGTTTTAAAAAAGATGATATTCCATAAATAAACCAAGTTTTGGAATAAATAAATCACTATGTTAGAGAGACAATAAAATATATTTTTTAATTGAAAGAAACTAAATTCATACTCACCATAAACCTTAACTAATTACTGCCTTTAATAACAATAAAGAAGAAATGAAAGGCTATTGAGGGAATAAAAATGTTTGTATATTTACTTCACTTCTCATATAAATTGACAGTTGTCATCATTTTTAAAATAAAAATAATCATGACTTAGCAAACCACCAGTGGTTTAGTACTAACATAAGACTGGGAAATTTTTTTAATTAAAAAAAAAAAAAAAAGAAGTAGCAAAATTCAACCATATTATTTGCAGAAAATACTGCTGGAAAAATAGGTCTGGGGGCTACTGGGTGGCTCAGTTCATTAAACATCCCAATCTTGATTTTGGCTCAGGTCATGATCTCAGAGTCATGGATCCAGTCCGGGAAGTTTTCATGCTTAGTGGAAAGTCTGCATTTCTCCCTCTCCTTCTCCATCTGTCTCCCTCTGCCCTTCCCCTGCTTGCTCTCTTTCTCTTTCTCTCTCCCTCTCTCAAATAAATAAACAAATAACTCTTTAAAAAAAAGAAAGAAAAGAAGAGTAGGAAAGTAGGTCTAAAGCGGATTATGGAGGATTTTAATACCATCTGAAAGAAAGCTGGGTTTTATCGTCATGGTGTTCATAATGAGTTAGTGCAGGGATGTGAAGGGAGAGATACATGGGGCTAAAACATTTAAGAATGAATAACTTATGGTTTCCAGAGTATTTTTTAGAACAAGAGCAACAGTTTACAAACAAAACCAGAAATCCAGGCATGAGGCAGACAGACTCAAGATAAAACAAGAATGAGAAGAAGCAAGGAAATATTTAGATGAGATGTTTTAAAGGAAAGTAACTGGATGTGGAATTAGAGGGACAGTGAAAAGGCTGGAAAGAATCAAAAATTATTGTTAAATTTCTAAGTTGATTGGATAGGAGAATAGTAATCCCATTAAAAATGAAATTAGAATGAAGCATGGAACAGAGATTTCCAAAGTGTAGTATATTACATAAATTGTTTAAGGAATCCAATAAAACTTAGCTGAAGCAATTCAAAATTTAAAGGCTTGAAAAACTCAAGGTACAACTGACATTTTTTGAACTTTAGAATTCAATCCTAGAATGCATCTTTAATTATCATCTTTCTGTGAAAACCACTAATAACTAAATTCATATCTTATTTCTATCAAATTACTTAAATCAGAAAACACATATTTAAATTCTTGGTTCATCAGTGAACAGTAACTGGTAAGTATTTTACTGTATTTCTATTTTTAATCCAGGCATAATTTTTGATGAATAAGGACATTAGAATCAATGAACCATAATATTTGACAGATTTATGATACTTGATTTTATTCTCCTTACTTTGGTTCTAGGTTTACTAGCCTAGTGAGAGGAGTTAAATGAAGATGAAGACAAGGAAGAGGGAGCTATTGCTACATTGAGGTCAATTTTTAACAAATGAAGTCAAATTAGCATCAATATAATTTAACTACAAATATGGAAAGAGCAGCAGTAAATTACAAAGATCAGTTATTTAGTTTTATATATTCAAACAATTGAATGTGAATGACTGAAATTTTAATTTCTACCCCTGACAGTCCAGCCCAGAGTGCTTTCATGATAAGGCAGAGGGGTCCAACACACAGGATTCTGAGACAAAAAGACTAGGATTCATATTCCAACTGTCCTACTCACTGGCCAGGTAACAAGGGTAGGTTGTACATTTTCTGAATGAGCCTCAGTCCCTCCAATATAGATGACAATTAAAGTCTCTATACCCTAGGATCATGGTGGAAATTAAATTGATAATTTATGTAGAACAGGTTTACAACAGTAGGTCTTCTATAAATCCCGGATGTTAACTATTGCTAGTCCTATGACTACCAAAGGTATCCTATGGCTACCAGAGATAAAATTATTTATAGTATTATTTAATAATCTAGATAAAAATGGATTGTAGCAGTATTATTATTACAGTAGATAAACTTTGGGAAATGAAAACTATAAAGAAGAAGAGATGTTTGTACTGCTAAAAACTTATGAGGAAACCACAATATTTTCTATGTCTTAATAGACAGCATATTTTGAATCTTTACCTTTCAGACACTATCTTAAGTGACTAACCTGACTCGGTTATCCTGCAAACTCATGAGCCTACTTTTAAACATGTACCATCTATCACTAGATAAGACACACATGCAATTTTAGAAAGAAATTTCATTTTGCCTCTCCCAAAGTGAGTAAATATTTTTAGCTTGAATCACTTAGCCATCCTGTGTATCCTGAATCCTACTGACACTTAGTCCTTTCAAATCTTGAGCCCTGAAATTCTCTCATCTCTGAATGAATCTCTGTCCCTGCCAATTTGGTTTTCAATAAGCCTGCCAACGCACTTTCAGGGGACTGTTTCTAAGCCAGTCTCCTAATTTTACTTATATGGTTTAAAAAATTAACCGATTAATCCCAGAATTTTGAGATTTCCATTTAGCTGGCACTGGATTAAAAAGAAAACAATGTGAAACTTTTTTTAAAAAGATTTATTTACTTATTTTAGAGAGTGAGAATGTGCACATGCAACATGAGCAGGAGGAGGGAGAGGGGGAGGGAGAGAGGGAGAGAATCTCAAGCAGAGTCTCCACTGAGCACAGAGCCCCATGTGGGGGATCTCAGGACCCTGAGGTCATGACCCTGAGATCAGGACATGAGCTGAAACCAAGAGTCCAATGCTCAACCAACTGAGCTACCCAAGTGCCCCAACACTATGCTACTTTTGAGGTAAATTCCTCACACCTGCCTTAGCCAGACCAAATGAGTAATGAGAAAATAGTTGGAGAAAGACATGTTTCTATCACACCACAGAGAAGTGTTAATCAATTGAAATTTTCTTGAATGTTACCATGTCTCTCAAAGTATCTATTAAAATTTCACTTGTATTCTAACACCATTCCTTTCTGAGCCCAATTGATATTCTACATATATATATGTAGAATATATAGATATATTTATATTTATATACATACACATACATATATATACATACATATATATATACTTAGTTTTTTCCTATTGAGACTGAATTATTTAACCAAACTTCATATTTAATTATTTCAGTAAAGTTTAAGTCCAGAACATCTTTTCACTAATTATCCTTTTCCCTACTTCTCATAATACACTCACTCCTACTTCTCACACACACTCATCTCCCACTTCTCCTTACTTAATACTTCATTTGAAGATTTCCTAATTCTCTGATATAAGCTATCTCAATAATGGCCATGTGATTGGATTTATAATAGATACATATTAAATTATCAACTATAATTTGCTACTTTCAACTCCATAGATAAAACCACAGACATTATGGTTCCTTGGGTTAAATATTAAGAAGAAGAAGGAGGAGGAAGAGGAGGAGGAGGAGGGGGAGGAGGAGAAAGAAAAAGAAAAAGAAGAAAGAAAAAGAAGGAGGAAGAGGAGGAGGAGGAACAGGAGGAGGGGGAGGAGGAAAAAGAATTGCAAAACATGGAATCCTTTGAACATCTGAGTCAGTCATCTCCTCACTACCTGGAGTTTTGGGGGGGGGGGGGAATAAATAAATAATAAGACAGAATTTAAACCCTGTAACCATGACCTCCAGAGGGCAGGCCTGAAACACCTAAAGCACCACATTTTAGAGCACAATAATGGAGAACTGGGTAATAAATCCACTCATTTCTTTAATCACATATATGTTTATTGCACATATGCAAAGTTTAGTTCATACAATAATAGTAATATCATAGAATATGTACAATAATATAGAATACAATCAATGGCTATAAATAAGAAATTACAGTAGGATATAATGTTCTGTGATAGTGGATAGGTATAGGGAATACTTACGAGGTGTCTTGGAAGATTAAAGGCTTCCTAGAGAAGGTATTAACTAAACTGAGTATAAATTAGTAAAACAAGGGATTTGGGGAGAATATTTGAAATCAAGAGAGTGGCAGATACATAAGGAGGTGGAAGATGCTATAGGAATACCAGGTGACTTTTGAAACAGCCCCTTATAGCAACAATAGCTGTTAGATTTAAGTGGCAAGATATATAGATATAGAGATAAGGATATATCCTTAAAATAAGCATTAAAGAAAGTTTTGCAGGTTACTAAGCCAACTTTTATTATATATATAATTTTCTTTTTTTTCCCCCAATGTTAAACTAAAAATTACATATTGGGATGGAAAAAAAAAGAAGTGCTACTATAAAACTACATTCTGTCTCTAAAAAAAAAAAAAGACAGAAAAATGTTAATTTAAATCTATACAAGCATAAACTGACTCAAGTTCTAAAATGAATGATCAAAAATTATCACTTTACTGATGTACCATAGAGAATATTACATGAGCATGCTGTGATGTTTGGAATTTAGAAGACTGTAAACCCCAGAATCTTTTAAACCATTCTCTATTCTAGGAAGACCAACCTCAACATTTCAAAAATACATACATGAGAATGTTTTATCTGTCTCAGTAAATTATACCTACAAAGCTTTTTTACAAAGCACTTCTCCATATAACGCTATATATTTTTAAAATCTAAATTAATAAGTCTCAAATTAAGATTCACCTTAGCTCTAAAATATGAGAAAATGTTCAAGTATATAAAAATTTTTCTACTTATGGTCTCTCCTGACAGCACTGAAAGATCCATATACTATGACTCCTATTATATATATACCTAGGAAAAATAATACAACCCCCCCAAAAATTGTTAGGGAAATTTATGATCTTTGTACATTATCTTGAAAACTTTTACTAGATACTGCTAAAGGGCATAAGTGTTAACCTGAAAATTGAAAGAAAAAAAATCTTAACGCTTAAAAGGCAGTCAAATAAATTCATTAATAGAGCACTGGTTAGCCCCTGGCTTGTAGTTTGTGTTTCAGAAACATCAATATGCTCAGTGTACCAAGCATCTCTGAATCGACTGGCAAAGCAAAGTTATCTTGTGACGGTAAGCCTCTAGGCTTACGTATCTTACCAGTATAAAAGAGAATTCCACTGCCGATGCTGTACTTCATCAACTCTAATCTGCCCCTCTTTTCACATTTTAATTTTGCAGAGACTGGGATGCATTACTAAAACTGGTGATAAGAAACCATTGTGTCACAGTTTAATTAGCAGAGTTTTTCTGTATTACCTGAATTAAAATTCAACTTAAAATGAATGTCTTCAGATCTACTGAAATAGGGTTTTACAACTACAACTGTTAATACTAATAATGTTAACAGTAGTAAGTAGTAAGCACCCAACATTTATTGATCTCATTGTACCAGACTCTGCTTGACTATATTATTTGTATTAAATCATTTAACCCTTAAAAACTTTAGTGAAGAAAGATGGTAATGACTGTGTTTGAACTGGCAATAAATCTGTTTGACTACTTCTGCTGGAATTCAGATTACTTTTTCATTTGCAGAAAAAAAATCTTTTTAAATTTGATCAGGGACATATTTGTACTATATACTACTCCATCTTAAAATCATCCAAAATACCAAGAAAAAAAAAAAACCAACCTACATGTATTCTTTAATTTTTATTTTATTGTTCATTACAATATTATATGATGACTCTATACTATCAGTTCTTCTAATGGTAAACTACCTTAACATTTATATCTGAATATAATTATATATCAAGTGTCAATATATCATATCTAATGTCAGTATAGACCTGGATTCTAGAAATTTGTTTTTTATTATGTTATGTTAGTCACCATACAGTACATCATTAGATTTTGATGTAGTGTTCTATGATTCATTATTCGCATATAACATTTTTTTTTTTAAAGATTCATTTATTTGACAGATAGAGATCACAAGTAGGCAGAGAGGTAGGCAGAGAGAGAGAGAGGAGGAAGCAGGCTCCCCGCTAAGCAGAGAGCCCGATGTGGGGCTCGATCCCAGGACCCTGGGATCATGACCTGAGCTGAAGGCAGAGGCTTTAACCCGCTGAGCCACCCAGGTGCCCCCGCATAAAACATTTTAAATATTTTCTTATTTTGCTAAAGATTTTACAATATTGGGCATAAATAGAAGTTTGTTACAATCAATATTCTTCATATTCATCATTTATACTTATTTAATCTTTAAACTCTACACAATTCTAATCAAATACCTTTTACACTTACATCTGTAATAATTTTAAATCACCTACTCAAAGGTACTGCTAATGGGCACAATTACTATTGATCAATTTATAGGTATCTAACATTAAACAGACATTTCCAAGTTCTCTTTTTAATTTAAGTGACATTTAAAAAAAAGACTAAGTCAAAAGCCTTTCTTAATCAGGAAAATTGGCATTATTTCTAAATACAAAATTATTTCATAACTAGCACTAATGGCAAAAGCCTTTACATATATTGGATAGGCAGAAAATACTTGATGAATGAATAAATGGATGAAAATCTATATTCATGCATATTATTTTCAAAAAAATCTCAATATCTTTTTTCATTTGGAAGATATCTGTAGTTAATTATTGAACTTATTGTTGCAACTAAGCAAAGAACAACACTAACTTTAATTGTATTCATTTATTTTTTAGTTAGCATTATTTTGTTCAACCAGTCTATAAGACTTTTAAAAGTTATAAAATGTAAATTATAGTATCTTAAAATTTATGTTAAAATGAGCACCTTGAGTTTAAGAGTGTGCAATTTTTTAAAAATCTCCCCGTCACTTAGTCAAGACTTATTTTTTCATTGAAGCAATCATTTATTGACTGAATATGTTCTGATTTCCATTATGTTAGATTCTGAGAATATGAAGCTGAATAAAATGTGTTTCTTATCCTTTTATCCTTCAGTAGCTCATAGTAGGTGTTTAATATAGGTTTGTTGAATGACTGAATGGATATAAAAATTTAGAAATCACTGCACATTCAGTCACCGCATTTACAAACATATGGAAGTAAAAAAAGGCATTTTAACACTTCATATCACTGGACTCTACTCATGAAACCATGTATCTTGACAGGCTTATAGATTCTGCTGCCTAAATTAGATTAATTTTATAGGAATCTACTTAGTGCCATCTACAATATTAGAACTTTCATAGGGGATGCACATTACTTCAAAATTGTGAAGAGTGTGGATAGAATCATTTCCCAAGAGAAAATTAGGAAACTGACAGCATCCAAAGGTTTGTGTTTGCTCTAGAATACATCTGTTTAGTCCTCCGGTCACAGGCACATACACCAGCGTCTGCTCCCACTTACTCAGAGAACAAGCTTCATGCTTGACATGACAATTGTCCTAGACCTTAGGGACAGAGCTTACTTGATTAGGTCTATACTGACCATGGTTCTTTTCAGAGATTTGTAAGGGTGTATCTGCAATAAAATCTTACAAACTTCCTGAATTAAAATTGTAGTTATAGGGGTGCCTGGGTAGCTCTGTGGGTTAAAGCTTCTGCCTTTGGTTCAGGTCTTGATCCCAGGGTCCTGGGATTGAGCCCCGCATCAGGCGCTGATGGGGGAGCCTGCTTCCCTTCCTCTCTCTCTGCCTGCCTCTCTGCCTACTTGTGATCTCTGTTTGTCAAATAAATAAATAAAATCTTTTTAAAAAATTGTAGTTACGTGTTCATCAAAATAAAAATAATTGAATTTTTTTTCTTTCTTATTTTAGTTACTACAATATGTTGAATGGTAAACCTCTCAAAGGATATGTTCACCTGGAATCTGTGAATATGACTTTATTTGGAAATGGTCTTTGCAGAAATAAATTAAATGCATTGTGATAAGATCATCTTGGATTATTCAGGAAGGCCCAAATTCAGAAACAAATGTCCTTATAAGTGAAAAGCGGAAGGAGATTTGAAACACATAGAGGAGAAAGCAATGTGAAGATAGAGGTAGAAACTGAATTAATGCAGTGATAAGCCAAAGAATTCTAAGGGAAACAGATGCTAGAGTAGACAAGAAAGGATTCTTTTCCAGAGCCTTTAGAGAGAGCAACACTTGATCTTTAGACTCCTGGCCCCTAGAACTGTAAGAGAATAAATGTCTGTTGTTTTCAGCCACCAAGTTTGTGGTGCTTTGTTACAAAAGACAAATTAAAACATTTTCAAGAGTCTATTTTTATTGACATAAGGAAGTTGAAAGTTGGTCATCAGAATATTACTTAAAAGAGATTTATTGGGGGGGCGCCTGGGTGGCTCAGTGGGTTAAGCCGCTGCCTTCGGCTCAGGTCATGATCTCAGGGTCTTGGGATCGAGTCCCGCATCGGGCTCTCTGCTCGGCAGTGAGCCTGCTTCCCTCCCTCTCTCTCTGCCTGCCTCTCTGTCTACTTGTGATCTCTCTCTGTCAAATAAATAAAAAAATTTAAAAAAAAAAGAGATTTATTGGATTGTATTTAGGATTAGAATTAAACTTGGAGATGTAGCAAAGAATGGAGTTCATCATTCCTCCCAGTCTTGTCCCCTCTACTATGTTCCCTGTCCCTATGACAATTGTCCCAATAACCAGCACTAATGACAAAAGCCTTTACATATATTGGATAGGCAGAAAATATTTGATGAATGACTAGCTAGATGAATGAATACATGGATGAAAAATATATATTCATGCATATTATTTTCAAAAAACATCTCAATATCTTTTTTCATTTGGAACCCAATGAGTGGTTTCATCATGAAAATAAGAGATCAAAGCTGAAATGTGGGAGTTTTAGTGAGACACTTTCCCATCTCCATCTCTTTAACATCTTCTTGTTCCTAAATATATATATATATACATACATATATATATTTATGATTTATTCATTTTAGAGAGAGTGTGGGTGGGGGAGGGACAAAGGGAGAAGGAGAGAAATCCTCAAGCAGACTCCCCACTAAGTGCAGAGTCTAATGTGGATGCTCGATGCCAGGACCTTGAGATCATGACCTGAGCCAAAATCAAGAGTCAGACTTCAACTGACTGAGCCACCCAGGCACCCCACTCCTAAAAGCTTTTGAAATCCTAACCCTTCTATTCTTCCCTATTCCTCAAACATACATCGCCTCCCATTAAATAGTCCCGTCTTTCTTCTGGCCATATCTACATTGTAATTCCTCCATCCTTAACACACCAGAATAATCATCCTATTCTATCTGTTCACTCCATTGTTAAAATCCTTTCTCAATTCTCCTTGCCTAGAGGATACATTTTAACTGCCTTGGAGTGCTCCTTCAAGATGTAGTCCATATATATCTCCACATATAGCTCTCTGGCTTCCCTTTTGAAGATGCCAGAATTGTCCTGGGCTGTTTAAATGCCTCCCATGTAGGCTCATCAAGCATCCCCAAAACTCCTTATTACATTACTATCTAACCCTCTGTCCCCCTACTAGACTGTATCTCTGTTGAGGGTAGGAATTGATGTTACTTACCTTTTAATCCTCAGAAACTAGTGCTGTAGAAGGACAGGAGTCTCAAATCTAACTAGGATTCTACTGGTCTGCGAATATGCAGTAGGTGTGTCGATTTGCAGGAATATAAGGTCATTAGTAGTAGTAATAGTAGTAGTAGTAGTAGTAGTAGTAGTAGTAGTAGTAGTAGTAGTAGTGTTATAACTCTCTAGAAGAGGATTGTATATGTATGAGAATAGCTAAGAATACAGTGATGATTGGTCCAGGCCTTGGCACACAGACCTAGAAGATAGCTTGATGGATAAAGTGGAAAGATTTAATTATAAAATGCTCTGATTTTAGGGCCCAGGTAAGTGTACTGGTTGTAATTTTAGGGCCTGACTAAGTATAATTTGGGGACTGAATAGTGTTCACCCAAAATTCAAGCTCACAAAAACCTGACATCAGGAAACATTTTCTGCAGAGGTAATCAGTTGAGATGAGTGACATTGGATTCCATGGGCCTTAAATTCAGTATGACTGACATCCTTACAAGAGGGAATTTTGGACACAGAGTCACATCCATACAGAGAAGACCATGTCAAGATGGGTGCAGATATTGGAATGATGCACCTATCATCCAAAAAAGTGCCAAGGACTGCCAGCAACCACCAGAAGCTAGAGATGAAACAAGTAAGGATCCTTCTCTGGAGTCTTTGCAAAAAGACCATAACGTACCAGCACCTTGATTTCAGACTTCTAGCCTCCAGAACTGTGAGAGAATAAAGTTCTATTATTTTGAGGTACTCAGTTTGTGGTACTTTGTTACAGTGGCCCTAGCAAATGAATCCAGTAATTAAACATGATAGAGTGTGGGGAATGGACTTTTTTCTCATTTTTATGTGGAACACAACTTGGATTTAATGCCCATGGACTTAAGGATTTGTAACTTTGGGAACACTAGAGAAAAAGCTCTCTCGACCCAGATTCAGCACTGTCACTGTGGATGCTGGCCAAAATAGCAGTTGTTAGATGGGATTCTCAAGTGGTTTCAAGAACAGCCAACATTAACAAGAGAAGGTCAGAGTGGAAGATTACAAAATAACATTAACATACACAGCCTACGTGACATATCTCTGGGGGCTACCCAGAGTAAGTGAGTGAGATTTTGAGGAGGGCTATACATCTTAGTTAAGCAGATCAGAGTGAGAACAAAGAGTTCATCATTGTCAACAACATTCCGTTACTAGTCTTTGTCTAGTAAAAAACAGGCTTAGCACATTGTTGGCATTCAATAAATGTTTGTGGAATTATTTCTTCATTCACACGATGAACGATAATAAGAAACACGAAAGATTCTTTTTAAAGGAAAATTCTCATTTTATAAGTACATTATTAATTAATTCAACAAACATTTTATGAGAATCTTCTGCATGTCACAGGTCAGGGGATGGGGAAGAAATTATGAAATACAAAGAGAAATCAAATATGTTCTTTTGTCAGAGAATTCACTATCCAGTTGATGAAGCAGACATGCAAGCAAATAATGTTGATCAAATATAAGAGATATACACTAAGTGCTTTGGAAATAGAAAAGACTACCTGTAACTATTGAAGAAGACTTCTGATAAATGATATGTGAACTGCCTTCTGAAAATTTAATATGCAGAAGTTTTCTATGAGAGGGTCATGACAGGGTTTGCCATGCCTGCAAATATGAGAAACTATGGGTTATTCAGGGAATATTACACTGTTTTGGTGGTACTAAAGTTTAGGGGTAGGTAGTGAAAGTGAGTGACAGAATTTGAAACATCTTCTATGCCATCCTTGGATTTCTGCTTCCTTAAGTTATCACAGCTGATGGGTGCCTGGACGGCTCAGTCAGTTAAGCGTCTGACTCTTGGTCTTGGCTCAGGTCATGATATCTCAGTTGTGGGATCAAGTCCCATGTCAGGCTCTGTGCTCAGTGCAGAATCTGCTTCTGATTCTCTCTCCCTCTCCCACTCTCTAATAAACAAATAAAATCTTTCAAAAAAAAAGTTATCTCAACTGAAGTATGTGTGAAAGACTGGCTTAAAGGCAGAGGGAATTTTATTTTATTTTTTAATTAAGTTTCAATTTTAATTCCAGTAGAGTTAACATGCAGTGTTATATTAGCTTCAGGCTACACTATAGTGATTCAACAATTCTATACATCATAGTAAGTGTACTCTTTTATCCCCATCACCTATTTCACCCATCCCCCCACTCACTTCCCCTAACAAATGTTCTCTATAGTTAAGAGTCTACTTCTTGGTTTGCTTCTCTCTCTCTCTCTAATCTTTCCCCTTCTTTCTCTCCCTCTCTCTCCTTTGCTCATTTGTTTTGTTTCTTAAATTCTTCATATGGTAAAATGATATGGTATTTGTCTTTCTCTGACTGATTAATTTCACTAGCATCATGCTCTTCAGTTTCATCCATGTTGTTACAAAAGGCGTAGGGAATTCTAAAAGACTACTTCATTATATCAAGGTAGAACTACTAAAGACTTTAAGTTACTTACTCTGTATTCATAACTGAAATTTTTTCATCATTGTAAAATTTCCATGTAACAAATAATTATATCTGTAAATGGATCTATAGTCCTTTCTCATCTACCGTCCCTTCTAAATAATAACGTGAAAATATCAGGTGGGTTTCGTTTAATGTTGTGAATCACTAAAGTGATACTTCTGTGATGAAGAACCTCTCTTATATGAGTGAATAGGAGGGCGCCTGGGTGGCTCAGTAGATTAAGCCGCTGCCTTCGGCTCGGCTCATGATCTCAGGGTCCTGGGATCGAGCCCCGCATCCGGCTCTCTGCTCCGCAGGGAGCCTGCTTCCTCCTCTATCTCTGCCTGCCTCTCTGCCTACTTGTGATCTCTCTCTCTGGCAAATAAATAAATAAAATCTTTTAAAAAAAAAAAAAGAGTGAATAGGAAAAGAGGAAAAGCTTGCTCTCCCATGTTTACATCTCTCAAAATAGTAAAAGCTTCATTGACAGCTTCATTAGGCAGTTGTATATCTTTTGTGTAAAAGATTGAAGACATAGAAGAGGTGATGTCACAAGTTTTAACCCTAGGAATAAAGATAAAGCAAACTAAGAGACTCTAAATCACAGGAAACAAACTGAGGGTTGCTGGAGAGGAGGTGGGTGGAGGGATGGGGTGACTCGGGGATGGACATTAAGAACAGCACATGATGTAATGAGCACTGGGTATTATATGCCACTGATGAATCAGAGGCCTATAGCTCTGAAACCAATAATATATTATATGCTAATTAATTGAACTTAAACAAAATGTGTTTTAAACACTAATTACTTAATTAAAAAAAAAAAAGATAAAGCAACTGGTTCAAGTAATAGAAAGAAGCCTGATCTTGGAGCTAAGTCACTGAATCTATGGTTCCTGATACATTTGTCTCCATTCATGAGATGAATTAGTCTTTAAGTAACTGTGGCCAATTGAAAGGGCAGTTGCTAAGGAAAGAAATGGATATACTTAAAGAATGGAAGAATCAGAAATGCTTCATGGAGGAGGCATTTTATCATCTGGGTCTTCGTGGGTTCATTATCCCCAATTTAGAGGAAAAAATCCAAAAGGATAAGGGAAGTTGCCAACCACATAATTCAATCCTGATAAATAATTCTCCCTATTAATCTATTGCTAGATACTGAGAATTCACTAGAACAAGAAAAGATTGGATTTCAATCCTTAGTTTAGGAAAATATTAGAATAGATAGACTTTATGGTTCTAATTCTGAAGCTTCTTAACCCACTATATTAAGACAAATGTAAGCATTTTTTTAAGTTGGCTATATTTTACTTTTTAACAATTTATTTCTGAGTTTGTTATTTTTTTAAATAGTAAAGGTGATTTTGCTTTCAAGAGAGATGAAACATAAATGATGATGAAAGGCAAGAAAATGTTTCAAAACCAAACATTCAATAATAGCAAAGGGCATTTAAAAATTTTTTAAAAAGTACACTTGCTTTTATATAAAACATTATTCTTTTTGAAGTGTTCACCCTTATAAAACTTCTTTTGTGAAACTAGGTTTTCATCATCTCCCACAAGCAAACTAGAATGCCAAGGAAATGTTTAAAACCAGCAAAATACTGTACATGCACCTAGCCATTCCCACTACACCTATTTTAATGAGCTTGGGTTTTCATGTAACACATCTTAAAATTATTAATATAGTGGTGCCCACAAATGTTGCTCAAGTTCAAAGTACAAATCCCCTGCACACACTCACCTACTTGGAATGCAGTTCAAAAAACTTGCTTTAAAATAAAACTATTCAGTAAATGGCTGTCTAGAAATAGAAATACACTATGGAAAATTGATACAGTGAAATTGGAAAATTAAATCTGCATGATTCAAGACGCAACATGGGATGTGCATATGGAGGCGATGGGGGGAAACAGTAGGATGCATACTTTTGCTATTGTAAACAGAGATCAATGGCAAACATTAAGACATATGTTATCGGAGAGTATAACTGCATTGATCAAATCTGGGCATCGTGTTTTGATGTAACTATATTAAATTAGAAACTTTGAATGAGAAGCTTTTCTCCCCCACCTAAACCAGGTCTCCCATCTGAAAGAACCTAAAGAATAAAAATGTTGTGGTGGGTACACTTCAGACAATACAAAGGTGAAAGAAACATGCGAGGAAGTGTAACACAGCTTGAAGATCACAGAAAATCCATTCTATCTTTATTTTTTACTCATTTTCTGATTAAAATTAATCCCTAATTCTTGTAAAAATTGCAAAGCAGATAGATGTAAAGATAAACATTTTCGCAATAATAAATATTGAAAATCAGCTATTTTGTCTTTCAAACTCAGGTACAAATTAAACTGATCCTTTTTTTTTTTTCTTTCTACATACCTCTGCAGAGTCTATTCCTTAATGAAAATCCCCTTCTTCTCCTCTTCGCTTGAATTTACTCTCCTCCCCGTGTACTTTTAGACTATACTTACAACCTCCTCTTTTCCACTGTAGCTTACATTCCTTGTGTATTTCCCTGAAATTCTTTTGACGTATTTGTATTGTGAGTTACTAATAAAACTTTTAATAAAATACTGTTAATTATATTAATAATATCTCATGTGTAAATGTTATGATTTAAGAATACCTACACAGGCATAATACAAATTTTATAGATAATGGACTTATACATCAGTGTATAGATATTTATATTTCATTTAGTCAGATTAAAAAACTGATCTCAGCACTCAAGTGAGTTATCTAAAGTCATACAACATGTAAGTATCTATTTCTGCATCTTTTTCTCCCTCCTGAAATTGTGGACTCCCAGATGTCTAAAATAGGTGCTTAATCTTTTTAGTCCCCAGTAGGTTTTCAATAGGTATTTGTTACCTAATATATTTTCTAGAAATGAAAATGGAAAGCTATACCATTTAGAAAAATCAACTAATCTGAGAGAATTTCTTAATGTTTTGTAGATTTTAAAAATAAAATCTTTTAAAATTCCTCATATAAATAAGCAATTATTTACTTTCTTTTATTAAGATTGTAAAATGTGTAAAAAAAAAGATTGTAAAATGTGTATAATTAAATGACATTTAATCGTGATAATTTTTCCAATCACTTCAGAGGCTTACAAAATGTCCTCAGTATATTACATAATCTTTAATATTTATATATATATAAACATATATAATCTTTAACATTTTTTTATCAAAGAATATAGTTAAATGTTTTTGGAAGTAATCCTTTATTTGTTATGATATGGAACAAATATGAGTGGTATTTTTAGGGATGCCTGGCTGGCTCTGTTGGTTAAGCATCAAACTCTTGATTTTAGGTCATGATCTTAGGGTTATAAGATCAAGCCTGCTTGATCTGGGCATGGAGCCTGCTTAAGATTCCCTCTCTCTCTCCATGCACCTTGGTGGCACAGTTAGTTAAGTCCAACTCTTGGTTATGATATCAGGGTTCTGGGATCAAGCCCCACATTGGGCTCTACACTCAGCCCTGAGTTCACATGAAATTTTCTTTCCCTTTCTCTCTGCCCCTCCTTTCCATACTCTCACTATCTCTCAAATAAATAAATAAAAATAAAAAAGATTCCCTCTCTCCTCCTCCCTCTGCTCATCCCCCACCACCCTCTCCAAAATAAATAAAGTCATTCTTTATTTCTTATAATATGAACAAATGTGAATGGTATTTTTAAGAGAAAAGTTCCTTCTTGCTTGCTCAAAAATAATGACAAACATTTTACAAAGCAATTAATATGGGGGGGTGTCATACAATATGATCATTCAACATATATTAATTTACTTTTTAAAAAAACTATGACATAGGTACTATCATTATCACCATTTGATTAATGGAGAAGCTAAAGCAGAGAATGGGAAATTTGCCCGAGGACACATAGCTAGGAAGTTGGGAAGCCAGGATCAACACAAGGCAATCCAGCTTTAAAGTTCATTTTCCTACCACTGTTCTGTACTGCTTCTTACACCCACCTCACACCATCTCATTTGAACATGGAGACCACAGTGTTTTTGTCTCACCAAATAAATCCCATACCTTCCAACTATTTTTACTGTTTTGAAATAATCAAAAATAAATAACTGAACTTAACTCCTAAACATGTGGCTGGCATTTAATAAATCATCACCTAATGTTGAGTAAATAAATAACCAAAATATTGTTTTCTTTTGCACTCTTTATTGATATGTACTTGTACCTTAAGAATTGTTCTCCCCTTTAAATATTTTCCTTCCTCTTTCAATCCACTGCCAAGAGAGATTTTTTTTTTTAATACAAATCTATTTCTTGTCTTCAGTATTTTATCAATGACTGCCTATTACCCTCAGGACAGATTCTGAACTCAGACTAGGGATTTCAAGATAAATAGGAAATGCCTTACAAGATGAAGGACCAACTTTTATACAAATTTTCCACTTACAACTTTGGGGCTGGGGCCCTTTGCCCTAAACTTCCCTTACCTCTGCTCTTTTCCTGGAGTTCCTACTCAAGAATCTTTCTAGGAATGATTTGGCAATGATGCCAATACTTTTCAGATTTCTCTGTAATCATTTTTGTCTGTCTTCCCCATATAATTTGGAATTCCCTGAATATTTCTCAATTCACCAACTCAACTCAAATGAGGGAAATGCCCACAATTATCAATATTAATATGAAATTCTAGCTCACTCCCTATCTCCACCTCAGTGTCTAACATTTCCAACAGAAGATGATTTCTTTCCCTATACATTAATCTTCAAATGCTATTACATGAGCCCCTTTGACCTTGTCTTCCTGGCTTTGAACAATTCTGGAATGCAAGGTCACAGTGCTGTGAGATAACCCTTCTAATTTCAACATCTAATGACAACACAACCATTTTTAAACAGCCGCTAGCTACCTCTATAAGTTTAGTACTAAAATAGAGCATTCCCTAAAAAAAACCTGGAGTATCTATGTTTTGATTTTAAAACCTAGAACACCTCTGAACTAGTATTTTCAGCTTCTACTAAAATAATCATAATCATAACAACTCCCAATGAACTGGCTACCAGTAATAATGTATTAGAGAAAACACAATGTAAGTGCCCATGGTTGCTAAAACAGTTATTTTCTTTCAACAACGGCTTGACATATTTTTTAACTTTTTTTTTTTTTCAATTTGTGTGCCCCCTACTTGGTTTTCATCAAGTTCTCATCAGGGGAACCCTTGGAAAAACATAAAAACCAGGTTTGGCATAGGAGAAACTTAAAAAACAGTGGGAAGTGGATCCAAATCCATAACCACCAATGAAAATTAATTAATTTATTAATTCAAAGAATCTTCAAATTGTAGGCAGGGATTGCTCAAGTACAGAAAGCAGTCTGCTAAAGATCAGTTTAATAAAAGTGTTTATAAAATTAATTTAAGAATTAATAAATAGACAAAGCAATAAAATGCTAAAAATCAGTGTAACTGTGCTTTCATTCTCTATTTTTTTATTCTCTAATTTTAAGTAAACATATTCAAACATAAACTGAACAAGCATAATTTACTAAAATCAATAATAACATTGTATAATTTCTATTAACTTCAATTATTCTTTTGAAAGAAAGAAATGAAACACTATTGTCTGATAGGAAGAAGCAATCAATTCCCAGTCACTGGGAAGGATATGTAAGATTTTAATAATACTTAGGGAATGGCAATTCCAGGATTATACTCAGGGCAAAAATACATATAACAAAAACAGATGCATTTAAAAAAAATCTGGCTTTTTTAAGGTAAAGCACATCAATTATAATTACAGGAAGTAATCGAATAAAACAGGTGACTCCCTTTATAGTATGATTAGCTTTCACTCACCCTTTGTCCCTAAAATTCCAATTAATTTTCACATTATCTCTCTTCCTTCCTCCTCTCCCCTTGTCTCTCACAAGCACTAAGAATATTTTAGGTCTGGGACAATTTAATTCTACATACCGCATATGAAGTATAAGTAGACACAGAATATTTCACTCTTGTTCATGAACATGTCGTAGCCCCAATGACTCTAAACAAAATATCTACAGATTATTTTTGTGGATCTTTCTTCCATGTTCCTTTCCCCCTTTCAGTTCTATTTTTATTTACAAATTAGATTATGGTTTGTCAAAACAAGTTTTTGCTAAGTATATTAAAATGAAAAGAATGCTGTTAACTTCATATTGAAAATACTGCCAGTAAAAACATCTACCTTTTTTATGAGACTTCCCTCCTCCAGGAAATCAATCATAATAATCAATGAGCACACACACACACAAAATCATTCATTTAGCTATGACTTACATTCACACACAAGTTCTAAGACAGAAATGGGCTCAAGTTGTGCCTTAGATCTTCATACTTCTTCAAATTCCTTACCAAATTTCTTGTGTCACTTTGACATTCAAAAGGAGCTAGATCAAAAGATTCTGTTTCTGACTCCAAATCATTTCTTCCTTTTCTTTTTCCTGGTTTTTCTTTTTTTTCTTTTCTTTTTTTTTTTATAGTTAGGGTCAGTCTTTTTCTTTTCTGACAGTCTAAAAATGCCTACCACTTCCTACTCAACTCTAACTCTGTTCATCAGTTGACCTCCATATCTGTGGAAAAATTAAGTCACATGTTCAACTGCATGGAAAGGGAAAAGACTTATCCATTCAGACAGAAAGGGTTTAATGAGCAACTAGACTAACACCAGTCCTAAGATCTACACTCTAAAGAACGAGATTCTAGTTGGAGTCCACTATAATACAAATACTGAAATGTGCAGAACAGTCAAGGTGTAGCAGTAACCAAAGAACTTGGGTTCAGAAAAATTTAGGTTCCAATTGGTGTGTGACACTAAACAAATTATTAAGCTTCTCTAAATGTTATCATTTTAATAAAAGGTTAGTGATACCTTCATTCTAAGGCAAACATGTAATATTATGTAAGAATACAGTAGACGCTTAACACATGGCATTTAATATTACCACTATGAAAGTTAACAATGTACATCAAGGGGAGTCACAATAGACATACTGGCATATATAGGTATATGGTACATCCTTGAAAAATGAATGGGATTTATAGAGAAAAATGAGGAGGGCATTTCTATCAATTGGTGTGCCTAGGAAATTATAATCATCCATTTCTAATATCACTAATTATGAGAAAGCATTTGAAAGGTGCTCTGATAGTTACTTAATTTACAGACCACTACCTGAGTGCTACCAAAATATATTGTAAAGTGTTATTCTTCGTTAAAGAGCCAAGGAATGAAATTAGAAAATTATTTTGTGATATTACTTTCTGTGTGTTTGTATTTATAGAGGGTGCATAAAAAAAGTAGAAAGACTTATCCAAAGAGAAATTGTTTTTAAAAGTGCAGATCCTCAAAGTACACTCGTGAAAAATGCAGATAATTTTCCTTGCCCATTATATCACTAGACAATATGAATAGTTCATTTGAATCTGTAAGATCGTTTTCTTTTCTCATTGACACAAAATCATTCAATTATATTCCTAAGTCGGTAGACTTAATTATATCACATGCCTGAATATATTAACTTATCAAGAAATTCTCAACTTAGGTAATCAAAGTTTCGATGAGAAAAATATTCATACTGACAACTAGTGAGTATACTAATATTGTTCTCTATTTTCTAGGACAGATCATAAGTCACCTACAAAAGACTCCCTAAGGTGTACCCATGGGTCAAAATTCATAGAAATTCTTCTTTTATTGAAAACATAATTAGAGCTACACTATTTTGAAATGCCCTCTAGAAAATAAAGTATGGGCAATTGGCTACTGTTTGTGTAACTTGGAGCAAATCTCTGAACCTGTCTGAAACTTAATCCATTATCTTGTTTATAAGAATGAAATAAGAGTAACTGCCTTGACTCCCTCTAAAATTTCAGTGGGGATCAAAATAAATAGCAGATGTGGGAATACCTTGAAAACTATATAGCACTATACAGATAGCATTTTCAATATTGATAATGAATGGATATTTAAGTCAGAGCAAGCAATAGTCCTAAGATGAAATGTGATGATAGGGGAAAAAAAATCAGGTCAAGCAAAAAATGAGCCTTTAAAAATAGTACATAACCCATGTTTAATAAATATTTATTAAATGAAAGATTGAGCAAATGTTAGTAAATGAATCACCACAAATATATCTGAATGAAACTATCACAAATATTTACCAGTCATCTTAATGGATCCTGAAAATAAAGTTTAGGTTTTTGAATGTTGTCTTGATATTTTTATATAAGATACTAAACAGGGACATCTGGATGCCTCAGTCTGTGTAGTCCCTTTTGGTTTTGGCTCAGGTCATGATCTTATGGATCATGGGATCAAGCCCAGCATTGTACTCCACACTGGGCACAAAACCTGCTTGGGATTCTCTCTCTCCCTATCCCTCTGCTCCCCTCACACCCCTACCCACTCATGCACACTCTCACTCTTTCTCTCTAAAACATAAAAATAATAAAATAATACAGAACATCCATTTTTGAGCTCCACAGTACAATATTTTATACAGAGATACCAGACCCTCTATAACTGTTAATGTAAAGAATATTGAATGAGCTGATGAGCAAATTCTCATATTCATAACAATCCTAATGTAGGAAAAAGAGTTTAAAACTTGCTCATTTTTTTAGTAACCACATTAATAGTAAAATATTATAAATACAGCTTTTAAAATATATTGAAAACTTTCTAGGTAGCAACTATTAAATCCTGGTGCCATGTTGTGTACATGACCCTAAATGATGAATACAGTCATTCGTGACTATTATTCTCCTTTTAGATTATTGAAACAGACACTTTCTAATAATATTGCTTGAGTTATGTGTCTGCACTAACTCTTTCTAGGGGAAACATGCATGCCATTGGCTGAAATTCAATTCATTTAGGCAATCTCAGGTAGTCATTCAGAAAATGACTTTCAAGTATAACCTATTTCAATGCAGATGAAACTACAAGCAAGTCTTCAAAGTATTTTCCAAGTTATTTTTTCAATAATACCTTACATTAAGAAAACAAAATTGCATTTGCATTGTAAGTAATGTATTGAATAATGCTATAATATTTAACTGATGTGAACAAAAATTAATACTAATTATAATTCCTAATATTCCTACTTGCAAATTGTTATGCCATACATCATCATCACATTTAAGTCCCACCAACATAAGGTATACAGTGCAGGTTGTGGAGGCCGAGAAAATTAAGGCCATCCCACCTCAGGTTTAGCCTTAGCGTAAGTACAGCCATCTTAGCTCCGGTAGCCATCTCAGACTCCTGTGCCCAAGGGCTGAACTTTCCCCCACCCTGCTTTAGTAACCCCCACCCTGTTTTGGTTTCAGGAAGCCCCACCCTGCTTTAGTTTCAGAGACCCCCACCCCGCTTTGGTTCCAGGAATCCCCACCCTGCTTTAGTAACAGGAACCCATAAATACCCCTGCCTTAACTAAGCTCGGGGTCCAAGTCCCTACACCGCTGCCTCAGGTATACTTGGACCCAAGCTTAAGCACGTCACCTCGGGGTCCAAGTCCCTACTCTGCTGTGTCCGGTATACTTGGGCCCAAGCTTAAGCTTGTCAAATAAACCCTCATGCGATTGCATTGGTGTTTGGCTCCTTGGTGGACTCTTGGATGCGAAAACTCCGGCACAACACAGGTATCATGCCCAGTTTATTCACCTATCAACAGAAGGTGGTATCTGCACTAATTAATAATCTGAACTTCATTCATCTATAAATTGAAGTTCATTATGCATAACACTGGCTATAGATGCATATAGAAACATTTTATATACTTATTTAACCATGCAGAATACAATGTTAGTGATGTGGGAAACAGAGACAGAAGAAAAGTTATTAAACTTCCTTAATGTCTAGAGTCCACTGACAAGTCCTTGAAAGAGGAAGAGTGACGTTCCTCTAGGGACACAACTGCCTCCACCTTAATACTTTGCTAAGGGCAAAAGGCAATCCTCGCCTGACCGACCCCTACCCCCAACCAGGATCCTGTAAGTCTACTTTAACATACAAAAATTCCTTTGGAAACTTCCTTTATCTCTAAACCCTTCAAGATTCCTGCTGGCAATAATCCTCAAGCATATGACCACAGATATAAATCTGAAGGGTCTCATGACTAAGGTTTTATTAGATGGTAATAAATGACCTTTTCCCAACAATAGCTAGCCCCTCAAGTCCAGGAAACCTTGCTTCCAAAATTCCTTAGAGAATTATGCTATCCCTGACTCCCTCCCAACTTGCAAGTATATAATGGAGCACTCCTCACAACACCAAGGCAGCAGCTCTTTCTGCCCACGGGACCTGTCCCTGTGCTTTAATAAACCACCATTTTGCACCAAAGATGTCTCAAGAATTGTTTCTTGGTCATCGGCTCTGGGCTCCACCCCACCGAACCTCACTTACACTCTAAAACTTCATCATTAGTGAGAATGCTAGTGTGTGTTAAGGTATATAGCCACTGATAAAATAACAAACTTAGGAATTCTGAGTGGTGTCACAAGATCAGAAATTCAAAGATGCAAACGTCAAATTAGTTTTGTTTTTTGTTTGTTTGTTTTTAATTTCATAGCCGTGGGAGAGTTTAGGCCTTTAGTTACTTAACTATAGATTTTTGCTGTATTGAATGATCCAAAAACAAGATTTTATAAATATATATATATATACATTTATATGTATATATATAAATATATAAATAAATAGATATATATACACATATATATGTATATATATGTGTGTATATTATATATATATACATACACACACACACACAAATAAGAGATACAAGCACAGGGTTCATCACTGATCAATTCTGTAGATCAGTGAAAATGTGGATAATTGAGAAGATTTAGGAACAAGTGACTTTGATATCTCAGTTCTAACTGTTTGGCCTTGGTTTCCATCATTCTGGAGCACACAGTTTCCATTTACTCAATTGGCTGAAAAGAGAACATACTTTCATGTAATAGTTGCAGATAGACATTTTCCAGAGTTTAGCTCTTTGGCCAGAAAAATCTGGATAGATCTGGGGTTTACATCATTGTCCTCAGGACTGCAATGATTCCCTGTTTCTTCCTGAACATAGTCAACTTTTCAACTTGGTCTTTTCTCCTTTTTTTTTTTTTTTTTTTTCCTCTCTCTCTCCTTCTCAATTGCTTTCCTTTTAATTTTTCTTTCATCTGAGTCACCTGGACTGAGTAGAGACTTCTATACCTGTGGAGCATTCTGTATATTATATTCTGAGAGCCGGCAAAGGGACTCTGTGCATGACTCACAGCTATCAGAATCTAGGAAGGCTCCGCAGGTCAAAATCTGTGAGTGCAGGGAGCCCAGGAAAGGTTCAGCAACAGGAAATCAGAGAAGTGCAATGAGCAGATAACAGCTAGAGGATTTATCTATGAATACCCACATATCCTTCAGCTAAATCAGCAGTGTCCCTGATTTCTTTTTCAGCTTCAAGTTTTGTGTGTTCTGTGATGCCCTGTCACATCAGTAAGAAAGTGCAATCTTGTGACACGTTAGAGGTCTGACAAGTTTGGTTCCTCTGAATTCTTTAATTCCCCAAATCTTTGAACTGAGGAAGTGGCTAAGCCAAAATCTTTACAAATATGTCCACAACTAACCAACTCACTATATTAAAGGAAACTAAATTGTCATACTTTGCTCCACCTTACTGGAAGTATAGGTGCCTGGTAATGTTAGTGGCACAAAACAAACAAACAAATAAATAAACAAAAAACCTGTGACTTCTTCCTCCTCTATTTTGCAAAAAGGACCCTGACTTTTAAACTTCAGATGCACAAACTTTCTCATAAATAATGCCATGGAAATGACAAAAGCCTTTTCAGTTGGTTTTAAAACTATGAAAGCAATTTGTGTTATTTTCCATTCTAGGCAGGGAACTCAACTGGCTTTAAAGGCTAGCCATCACTACTTTAAGAGCTACTTCCTCTTAAAAGGCTCCATGCAGGGATGACATTAGCAAAACTGTGAAACCATTTACCTTTAGTTCCCTCATTTCCCCAATTTTTGCCCCTTTTTCCCTTTTCCACACTTTAAAATCACAACATACTCAAGTCCTTTTCAGCTCTTAAGAGCATTCACTTTTACATGAGAAACCCAAAGAAATTTATATGTAAATGTGAAATTTTATTGCAAAAAGCAAGTGGATGGGGGAGGGACATCCTAAAGTAGGATCGTACTAGCAAATTTCTACACTTATATTTAGTAGCAATTTTGAATAACACACAAACATAACTGACTTCTCAAGTTTAAATTACAAAGGGCAAGATTTTCCTAGGAGTCACATTCAAAATATGATTTAAGATTGTATTTGGAGCTTAACTTCCTAAGGCAATCAGCATGAACAAAGAAGAATTCTGAATATTCATGATATCATGCTTTCTACAATTTGCAAGTCTAGGTTATACATTTTAAAAGACAAGAATGCTGGCTTGATTTAGATGCATTCATCTCTCATAGAGTCTTCCAAAAGATTACTTCTATTTTTTAATTTTATTTGTATTCGTATTTCCGAGGTTTCATTAATGTGTCTAAACACATTTTTAAGTTCACCTTAATACTTAATACTCATCATAATATAGTATTTAATCTATATCATGTAAAAAATGATGTGACAAAATTTTAACGAATTCTACAATTTCCCCTCGAACAAGGCTTCTCATTTGTCTCCTATATTCCCTACTTTAATCTGCATTTCTCTGTCACCCAGGATTTTGTAAATTGTGCACTGTACTACCAGGGGATGCCATTCGTGTATACCAGGCTGTGAATATTTCATAAAAATAGCAGTTGTTGGCTTTGTGTGGAGAATAATCGGCATCACAGCTGTTGGTAGTGGTATCCTTGGATGTTATAGACTCAGATTGCCAAACTCAAAAATTTGACATTATTTTACACAAATCATTTCCCTCTTCACTCTGTATTCAATCACTTGATCCTATCAAATCTACTTCAAAAGCTGCTTCCTCTTTCTCCCTTTCTTATTTCACTATCCGCCCTTCTAACATCATCTCACAACTGTCTTCTAACTAGCTTGCCAACTTACCACCTTTCTCCCTGTCTGTCTCTCCCCACTACTGCAAGTTATCTTAATCTCCTGGTTAAAAATGTCTTTAGTGGTCCTGCCTTCTTTAGTAAGCAACTAGATAAAATAGAAATGATTATGTTATCTTAGTGTGGGTTCCTCCAGAAGCAGACTATGAATCGAATATTCAAACACAAACAATTTTGGGGGGAAGGGATTCCAGGAAGGAAGGGTAGGGGAACGGGAAAATGAAAGAGAGATGAAAATGCAGTGAACAAGGGTGTCTTAGCTGTCAAGTTACTTGTGTTGAATCCTGTTTTATAGGATTGGTGTTATTTGGCACAGTGAATGGATGAACTAGGATATTAGTCAACCAGATTTGGTAATTGGCTGTGGGTTATTCCTTAAGGGATGTTAGTTCTTCAGTATTTCTGGCTGTCCCAATTCTAGGCAGAGCAGGTTCGGTGGTGGGGGTGGGGGTGGCGGGGGAGGCAGGGAGAGATACATCAGGCAAGAATTGCAGGAGGAGACATTTTAAAATCAGGCCAGCAGCCACAAAATTGTACTGAGGAGGTATGGGAGGCAAACGGAAGTACATTTGCCTGATGGGGGAACAAAAGGCTAGTTAAAGACAAGGCTTAAACTGACACCCCACATCCCCTCCCACCCCAGAAGGGATATATGTGACATTCCTGGGCACTCCTGGTTGCCCTAAAGCTAAGGAAAGGAAAAACAAATAGTTAATTTATAGAGATCACAATCCTGCAAGACATGAGTCTCCCTCAGTTTACAAATGTTTTAGCAATCTACAGGAACAAAGCATTTCTATCAATAACCTGGCTTTCAGAAGGAAATGTAGATATAATTAAATGTCCTTATAATCCGCAGCCCATTGATAGATCCTTGAAGCAGATGGAGTGTTATGCTCCTCTAGGAAGGGCCCAACTATCTTCATGCTAATAACTTGCTAGAGGGAAAAACAACCTTAACTTGACAATGGAAAGGCCTCAGGTATCTTGTGAATCTTTTTTAGCATATGAAAGTTCTTTTGAAACCTCCCTTTTCCTTACTTCCCCCAACTCCCAAGTACATAATCAGCTACCCCCCACAACCCCAGTGCATCAGGTCTTTTTGCCCCTGCATCCAGTCCCTGGGCTTTGGGCTTTAATAAACTGACATTTTGCAACAAAGATGTCCCAAGAATTCTTTCTTGGCCATAGGCCCCAGTGTTCACCCCACTGAACCTCACCTGTATTCCCAAACCCCATCATATCTAACAACATCTGTAATCCTTTCATGTTTAACACCAGGCAAGCTTTCTAGACTAATCACTTTTCACACTTCAACCAGTCACCAAGATCCTGCCACATGAAGCTTCCCACTTTTCTCAGAAAGGATAGATATTTTCATAATTGCATGACTACATCCTATTCCTTCCAACCTATTCCTCTGGCCTCATTCTTTGCCCAACAAAATCTTCAAGAATTAGCTGAAATGTTGCTTTTTCACAAAGACCTTTCCTCTCAAGTTTTTAATTCCTTTCCAAGATTGTAGATTATCAGATTTTAGCTGTGTCCTTCAAGGAGTCAAGAAATCTATATAGATGCAAATCTTTCATCAATTATCTAAATATTTCCAAGTAACCACATTTCTGAGAAATGTGTCCTTTCATTTTTATTTTTTTTAAAGATCTTATTTATTTATTTGTGAGAGAGACAGTGAGAGAGAGCATGAGAGGGGAGAAGGTCAGAGGGAGAAGCAGACTCCCCATGGAGCTGGGAGCCCAGTGAGGGACTGGATCCTGGGATTCCGGGATCATGACCTGAGATGGAGACAATTGCTTAACCAACTGAGCCACCCAAGCGCCCAAATGTGTCCTTTTATACTTGAATGATTCATATATCATTCTATCATTCAGCGGTAGCGACTGTGATAATTTCAGGAATGATACATACTGACATTAGGAGAGTACCCAGTATATGGTAACCATAGTGTGTCTGTTACTGTTCATTTGCTACATTTAGAAATCACCTGCAAAGCTTGCTAAAAATGCAGATCCCAGACTATAAACCCAGAGATCCTGAGTCAGCAGCTGGGGTCCAAGAATCTAGAATTATGAACAATCACATATAATTATTCTCTTTAGGGCAGTCCATGTCAGGATGACCAAACTCTGGATATGATGGGATGGTCTCAATTCACACCTGTTGTCATGATGTAATTATCAATAATGATTTCTTTCACTTTCGAAAGTGTCTCCACTTGAAAAAAAAAAAAAAAAATGATCACCCTATGTATGTGATGAAGTTCTAGAACATAGGCGAGGTTTGGTGGGGTGAGGTCCAGAGTCGATGACCAAGAAAGAATTCCTGAAACATCTTTGATGCAAAATGGTGGTTTATTAAAGCACGGAGACAGGACCCGTGGGCAGGAAGCCCTGCTGCCTGGGGGATGTGAGGAGTGGTCTATTATATACTTGTAAGTTTGGGAGGGGATTAGGGATGATATAAGTCTCTAAGGAATTTTGGAGGCAAGGTTTCTAGGACCTTGAGGGGCTAGCTATTGTCTGGGGAAAAGGTTACTCATTACCATTAATAAAACCTTCTTGTGATACCCTTTAGATGTGTATCAGTGGGCCATACTCTCTTGGAGGTTTAGAGATAAAGTTTCCTAAAGGAATTGTTAAAGTAGACTTACAGGATCCTGGTTGGGGGTCAGTCAGGCTAGGATTGTCCTTTGACCTTAGCAAAGCCTCAAGGTGAGGGTAGTTGAGTCCCTAGAGGAGAGTCACTCTGCCTGTTTCAAGGGCTTGTCAGTAGGTAAGGAAATTTAATAATTTTTCTTCTGCCTCTGTTTCCCTCATCATATGGACCATATTTTGAGATAACTGTCCTTTAGTAAAAATGGTGGCTGAATGTATCTATCACAAAATATTTAGAATAGTTATTCTCTGATACTGTATATTAAATCATATAGCAGAGAAGACTCAGAGAAGGACACAGAAGTGATCTTGATAGATTCAGAGAAGGACACAGAAGTGATCTTGAAGATTATTATGGCAATTTCCCTATTCACTAACCTGTTTCCTGTTGCACTAATTCTTGGTGAATGTAGAGTAGGAATGAAGAGAAATTCTGGAAAGGGGAGAAAAAACAAACAAACAAACAAACAAACAAACAAAAAAAACCACCTCCTTGCCTTCTTTTGGTCCTTCCTTTGAGCCTGAACAAAAATGGCATTGCTAAGTACATTTTAATTGCCAAATTTCATTTTAGAAAATAGACTGCATGTCAAGATTCAGACCATTAGTAAAAGTTTGGAATTTGCAAACATGCTATTTCATAGGCAGTGTTGCTGCATGCCTTCTCAGATAAAACCAAGAAGATAATGAATCGTGGCTAGCTTTTCAGTGAGTTACAGCTATTAACAGTAATGTGGTAATTGGAAGTGACACTGTAGATCTGTGTGTTTATTCTGGGTTGCCATGTTGTGGCTATAGTGTAAAACTGAGAAATACTAAAAAAACATCAAATATATGTGTCAAGTTAATTTCGCACTTCTTTTGCCTCAGGCTGATTAGCACAAATTAAATTTCCCACTAATAAACTCAAGATGTTAGAAAGCATTATGGAAATGCTATATATGGATTCTGTGGATTATGATTTTTAAAACCTAAGCTCTTTGAACAATTTGTTAATTGTACAAAAATTATTTTATTCCACCCTTACTGAAATTTTGAAAAGAGGAGATAACTGAATATTGCAAGGAAGTGATTTCCCACCCCCCAACTTCAACACCAGAACTGTTTATTTTGGTATACTGCTGTAAAAGTTGGAAATATCAATATGTATACTCTGTAGTGGCATAATTTTAAGAGAACATTTTAACAAGCTATTTTAATAAGAATTGACAATAGACTAACATGCGTTTGAAATCAGCATTAGATGCTACAAGAAATACCTAGTTTCATAGCTTTAAATTCAAACAAATATAAACACAGACCAGTTTACTAAAGCACCTTCACCACATTTTATAACTATGTGGAGAAGCATCAGTTTTCTACCAGATGGGATATTTTAGACATAGACATAATTTTCAGAAAATCGCCTTTGGATAAAATCCTATTTTTCTTTATTCACAATAAACTATAGATAGAAAAGAAAGTACTTGTTCAGAAGCATTTGACTTGGGGAAGGGGGTGGAGGAGAGGATATTGTTACTTTCTCTCTTCCTACCAGTTTCCAAATAGATTCTTGATGAGTTTAGAGATAAGGAAGGAGATGGGCTAGAAAGTGGTTTCTGGAATAAGAAATGTCAGGAAGAAATATGTATATGAGACTAAAGTTCTAATAAGAGAGGAGGGAATTCCACTTCATTTTATTTTTCTCAGAAAAAGAAAGTAAGGAAGAAGAAATAGAGGAAGGATGGACTGAAAACAACAAAACCTCAGAGCAAGAGTGAATAATTTCACTTCCATTCAGAGACTGGGAAGGATACTGGAGTAATGAATAATATTGACTTTGTTCACTTGGTACCCCTATCTATAACAGTTTAAAACTAAATAAATGGGAGGGGGAAGCATGAGCTCCTAAAAATAGAAAACTATTCCATTTTAGTCTATTTGGAAATGTATGATAATGTTAGGGGACTGGTTTCTACTTTCAAATCTTTTATTCATTCTTTATACCTTTTAAGATGGATAATTAAAACAAATAAATTAGTGATGTCAAGATATCTTCGCTAATGAGGTAATAGAGGACCCTTGGGATCTCGGAGGAGCTGGGTATGCAGCCAATCATCTGTATTATTAAATAATGTATTATTAAATTTAGTACTGCGGCTCAAGGCGACCAAAACAATATGATGCCAGAATATTAAAACTGATGATAAACAATTAAGAAAAAACTTCTTATTCATTTGTAGAGTCCAGATATTAAAATATTAAAACCATAAACCTTATCTAAGATTTATATTTAAATGCACAAGAAAAATTGTGTAACCCTCCCAATATGGTTCTTAAAATTTACAAATTAACTATATTTAAAAATACATTTTGTCATATTAATTTTGGTCCAAGGAATGTTAAAAATTGTGCATACCAAGGGGTGATATTTACAATATGAGTGCTATAAGCAGTGATAGCTTAAAAGAGTAACACAGAAGACTTACAGAATCAAAGGTCATGGAAACTTAAGTTTAATATCATCTCTGCCACTTATTTGCTATTTGATCTTTGGTAAATTATTTAACATCTCTGGCCTTGAGTTTACTCATGTGTAAAATGGGGATATTAATACCAAATGAGGTTTGTGAGGATTCTTTAATGATTGATATAAGAAAAGTACTCAAAGCCACAAAGACTGTAAAACAGAAATCTCAACAAATCATAATCAATAATGAATCAGTGTGTACCCTCATTTAATGACAGATGAAAAACTCCTCAAACAATTGCAGAATAAAATGTTAAAAAAAAAAGTCTTAAGCAAATAAGCTCCTGCCTTACTCTGAAGGTAGCATGCTTCCTACTGGTTATATCCATAATAAAGATAATTACCCACATATTAAAGAAACTACTTGTGTCAGACTACAAGTCTCTTTCTCCTCGCTTTTACATGCCTATCCAGAGAGACTTCTCAGTAGAAAATATCAATTATACCTTTTTTCTACCATTACCTACATTTGCTTTTATTTTGTTTTCTACTTTATGATGGCCAAAAATAAAGCAAATGATTAATTTGCTTTTGACTACTAGGCTATTTTTATAGACAAAATATAAAGAAAAGAAATAAATATCTATCAAATAAAATGGCTTCATTAGCTAACATTGTGACAGATGCTGTCTCTGGATCCTTATCCTACAAGGGATAAGGAAGGGATGGTGGCTATGATTCTTAGCTAACTGACCAACTGAAAGCTATCCTTTAGAGATAATGATTGTTAGGGAAATGGTGTCAAAGTGATCAGTACAATGTACTTGACATATCCTACTTCAGAAAGAAGTTGCTAAGGAAGTAAACCTATAGGCAAATATTTATTTATGGTAGTAGATCATGGGACTATATAAACTTAAAAGTAGATAAAATTAAATTAGGTGTAGAGTTGTTTTTTTTTTTAAGATTTTATTTATATATTTGACTGACAGAGATCACAAGTAGGCAGAGAGGCAGGGGGAAGCAGGCTCCCGCTGATCAGGGGCTTGATCCCAGGACCCTGATATCAATACCTGAGCCAAAGGCAGAGGCTTAACCCACTGAGCTACCCAGGCACCCCTAGATGTAAAAATTAATAAATGAAAACACTTTGGAAAATGACTTTCTCAAATTTTAAACTTTTTATCAACATGGTCAAAATGTTAGTTTTTTCTTATTTCCCAATCATGACCAAAATGATATGAACATAAAACTTAGAAAGGATTCATTTACAGATACAGACACAAATCAGATACAAATCTGATGCAAAATGCTTGGTCAAAGAGATGATTTTACTAGGACAAAGTAAATTTGCACCTTTTTTCAAAATCGAGTTTTGTGTTTAAGTTTTTAGGAAATGACTTGTTAAAAACTAAGTTATTTTACATTCTTTCCCATCTAATGATCTCCCACCATTAAGCAATAAGAAAAATATCCTAGATACTAGCTTAGATAAAGGCATTATCTAAATGTTAATTCAAATGCTACTAATTTAATAACAGAGAATATAAAAACTAGCTTAATTCTCCTCTTTGAGCAACTCGGCTAAAAGAGTGATCTTTCTAAGATTCAAACCTGGCCATGTTAGTCATTGCTCAAAACTAAGAAAGGCTTCTCAGCTCTAACAGAATAAAGGAGGTACTTCTTAGAACAATTTGATTCCACCTATGTAAAGGTTCTTATCTGCTTCCACTGTCCCACTCAACCCCCACTAAATGTGCATTAATGTCAACCAGCTTGCCATTGTTTTCACCTTCCAAACTGCTTTATGAGGCCATGCTTTGTATCTGTTAGGCCTTGTCTTGAAGATATTTCCTCACAACTAGCCCTCCACCTATAAAATATCCACCCCTCATGACCCATCTAAAGGTCCTCACCTTACAAAACCACTTCTGATGTCTCCAAATGGGATCAACCTTCTCTCCCAGCTCTGTACTAAGGTCATTTCATAAATACACATCCCTCATTTCTCATCACATGCTGGCATGTCTCCTTGTAAATCTGGCAGTCTTTTCAAGGACAGGGATGGGCTGTTGTACTTTCCACTCACAAGAATGTGAGCTACTTGAGGGCAAAAATGTTTTATTGAATACTGTCTCTTCAAAATCTAATAGTTCTTGGCATGTAGTATGCCCTCAGTAAATAAAATAAATACATCACTGGATAAGTAAATGAATAACTTAATCTCATTCCAATGTCCTGGCAGGGTACCTGATATAAATAAGTCTATAATAAAAAGTGGCCAAATTGAAGTGATCCCAAATGGAACATTGGTTATTATTACACTTTTGATTTCTCCATGACTATATATCTACACCCTATCTGGGCCACACATGGGTAAACATTTTATGAATATGTTCCCAATTCCTCATTTATAATGTAAGCAAAATTTCTACATATTATGCATCAGCAATTAATTAATAAGCTAAATCTTCCTATCAGTCACAAATCAGACAAAACTAATATGAAGAGTCCCTTTTAACAACCTCATCACTGTCTACTTGTACATATTGAAGAGAATGCTAGCCTACAGTCCCTGGTAGTTCCTTTTCAAAGGCCTCTCCTGAATTGTGTGAATGTCCCCAGTCACAGTTTAACTTAAGAAAACAAAATAAAAACAAACAAAACAAAACTCTACTAAATCCTAGTCTGAGTTCTTGGGTAATTAATGACAACATAAAAGCTATAGTTGTCCCTGAAGTGAAAGTACAGAGCACTTTTTTTTTTAAGATTTTATTTATTTATTTGAGAGAGAGAGTAGGCACAAGTGGGTGGGGGCGCACAGGGGCAAGCAGACTCCCTGCTGAGCACAGGACACCCCACCACCAACATCACCCACCCCCCTCCCGCCAAGACAGGGCTCAATCCCAGGACCCTGAGATAACCACCTGAACCAATACCAAGAGTCAGATACTTAACCAACTGAGTCACCGAGATGCCCCAGTACAGAGTACATGTTTAATCTCACTTTATTTTGGAAATATATTGGGCAAAGCTTAGATACACAGCATTAAACTACATTCTGTGAACATTAGAAAAGTAATACAAATCATAGATAAGTAAATTTTCCTATGAATACAACATATAAGCTTATATCCCTTTAAAAATTCAACTTGCTACCTCTTGATTAAAGGTTATAATTCTCCAAAAGTCTAGGGGTAAGAGACAAAGCATTGAACTTCTAAACTACTCTGAATTGAAAAATAAATACCAGAGATAAGAGATCTGGCTAGATTATAGCCACCTGGTAGCAAGGATCAAGAACACTTTGGGGCTATTTCCAGGAAGAAGAAATAGAGGCTTACAGTAGAGAACTTTATTTAGCTACTATGTCTTCTCTTTTTTATTTTCACAAACAATTAGCTATTGATCAGAGTCAATTATGAAGGTTTTTCTTAGTTGTTTTCATTCATTCATTGTGGTTATTTAAGGTTTAGTTTTCATTTTATTTTGTTTTTAATAAAAGGTCCCATTTCATTTTGGGAAAGATTAGCAAGATGCAGAGGTGGAAACTGGCACCCAGCTTGACATTTTCTGTTTTCAAGTTTCCCAGTCCTAAGGACAACATGGAGCCCTGCTACATCAGAGAGTGAACATATCTGGGAGAGGGGGATGAGCATATCTGAGAGACTACAGATAGGAAACGAGACTCAGCCTCAAAAAGGCAGCAAATGGGTAAGAGTTAGCAGGAAAGGATCATTATAGCCTCTTAAAACCACCACCAAAACTTTTATTTTTAACAACTTATAAATGCATTATACATTCCAAACTATATACAAAGTACTTAGTTAACACAAAATAAAGATGTCACTAATTCCACTGTTACCATTTGCATTGATATGGATGGAACTGGAGGGGATTATGCTGAGTGAAATAAGCAGAGAAAGACAATTAACATATGGTTTCACTCATATGTGGAACATAAGGAATAGCATGCAGGACCATAGGGGAAGGGAGGGAAAACTGAAGGGGAGGAACTCAGAGAGGGAGACAAACCATGAGAGACTCTGGACTCTGGGAACCAAACTGAGGGATACAGAAAGGAGGGGGTAGAGCGATGGGGTAACCAGATGATGGGTAATAAGGAGGTCAGTTGTGGTGATGAACACTTGTTGTTATACACAAGGAATGAATCATTGAACACTACATCAAAAACTAATGATGCACTATATGCTGGCTAACTGAAAATAATAATAATAAAAAATTCTAATCTGGATAAAAAAACATCTAGCTCAAATAAGAAAGTTTAGATAGACCTAAGAAAATTAGATCAAATATTTTCCTTCCTTCTTCCCTTCCTTCCTTTGTCCTTCCTTCCTTCCTTCCATATCAAGAAACCATGATGTTCAAACTTACAGATAAGAAGGTTAATTTGTTATATTTGTGGGTAATATTGCTCAGTTAAGTGCTGGACGTAGATTTAAAAAAATGAGAGCCACAAAATACATTGTGTTCTCAATTATTTAAAAAGTCACTAAATGTTCTCTCAATCGTTTTATCTTTATCTCACTAGACACAAACATTTCTTCTAGAAAATGGTCAGAAAGAGGAAAGAAAAGTAAAATTAAATGTAATATAAATGTGTGTGTATGTGTGTTTATTGTTACCATTGTGATACATATTTTGTTTAAAAAAAAACAAATCTTTTGGTTAATTAGTGGTTTGTGAATTGTGGTGAACTTAAATAGTCAACATCTTTATTAACTCTGATTCTATCTCCAAACAAAAAGTTCAATTATTTGCTTATTTATTTAGTAAATGAGTACTAAGTGCTTATTATGTTCCAAGAGCTATGCTAGTTTTTGGAGGACATAAAAATGGAAGAAAGAGATTTTGCCTTCATGACACTCACAGTCTAGCAGAGGATACATCTAACACAGGAAAACAGCGAATGTTCAGTATATGTTTGTGTGATAAATACATGAGTAATTATAATGCGATATGTTTAAGAAGTAACTTGTATATTTGTATGCACGTGTGTGTATGTTTTATAGGGACTATAATCGTGCTGTAAAGAATGCCGACTGTATATATTCACAACATGTTTACAGACTGCATACCTTACATTCCTTTTCTTGGAATTATTACAAACAAAACCTTTCATGAAGAGGTAGAAATATCAGTAGTTTCCTTCTTGTTAATTAAACTAACCTCTGACAATTGTAATACTTCAATTTTGTGAAGGGTCTTGAAGACAGGATATTTTATATGGCTACATTTTGCTTTTTTAACACTTAGTACCTCTTTCGTTACAGATTGAGAACAACTATAATTAATACCTTAAAAGAAAGTCACAACATAATTTCATGGATTTGTTTTAAACTTTTAAGAACTTCTTATTAAAGAGCGCTTAGCATTGTTCAGTAACTCTCTTATGCTGAATAGCGATAATCATAGCCAGTTTTAACTGAACAATTAGCATGTGCCAGCTTCTATGATAATCATTTTATATGCATTTTTAATTTCCCAACAATCCTGCAAGATAGAAATTATTATTACCTCTCTCACAATAGACAAAATATGGTTCAGAGAGGTTAACTGAATCAGTTCCTAAGATCATTCTGCCTCCAAAGCCTGGGCTCCTTCTACCATAAAGGTGCCACCCCACAAATACCCTAAAAGAAAGAATCCATGTCCTTTTGACCATAGCCTCCAAATTGTGTTTTTAGCTGCATGTCTAATAAAAAAAGGATGTCCAGGGCACCTGGGTGGCTCAGTGGTTTGGGCCTCTGCATTCGGCTTGGGTCATGATCTCAGGGTCCTGGGATCAAATCCTGCATCAGGCTCTCTGCTCAGCGGGGAACCTGCTTCCTCCTCTCTCTCTCTCTGCCTGCCTCTCTGCCTACTTGTGATCTCTGTCTGTCCAATAAATAAATAAAATCTTTGAAAAAAAAAAGTGTCCAACCATCTTCCACCTTTGACTGAATTATGTTGCCCAAACTGGTAAGTATGCAGTTTACTAAAGTTAGTGAACTAATTTGTTTTGCTTTGCTTTTAATTTAGAAGCTAAATAGGTTATAGAAATTAGAAAGTAGACACCTTCAAAATGCATACCAGTTATAGAAACAAATGTTTTGAGAATCCCATATTTAAAATATTTTTTTAAGTTCCAACTATCCTAGATCATGAGTGTTTTGCTCTAAGTTTGCTTATTTTAAAATGTGCATTGCTTTTTTAATAGTTTATATTAAAGTTTAATTTTTGCTGATGGAAAGTAACATACCATCATTTGGTAAGTTGAAACATTATAGCGGCATTTTTCTTTTCTCCTACTACTGATTTTAAGAAGAAATTGTTTTTGTATTTTTCTCAGTCATGTGGTTTATTTACCTCATAACACAATTTGATCGAACATTAGCAAGAACAGAATTAAACATATATACTTCTTTTTAAGAAATATATGAAAGTATTAATATTGATTGGCTGTGCAGCCTATCTCAAAATAACGCAATGCAATTTCATCAGGGATTATAATCTCAGAAATTTAACACTTTTTTTGTTAATCTGAAAACAACTTTAAACAATAGGGCATCACTATTTTGAATTCCTCTGCTAACCATCCGGCATTCACCTCCATAACTAGCATGGTATTTCTTACATGCATTGAACATGGGTATTTGGGGAAATCAATCTCAACTGAGTAATGGAAGTTAATGAGCTCTCTGTGTATTTCTCATTTTGGCCTTCAGGCTATTTGTGATTGGGCTCTAATCTAAGTTTGTAGTCTATTCTCCTGGGGCTCCTCTTCATGGACTTTCCATTACAACCAGACTCATGGGTCTTTGCCAACTTCAGATGGTGCATATCCAATTGCTGTCTTCCTCTCCTTTACCACACCAGACTCTATTTATTCTTTACTATCAGCTTTTTAAATCTTGCTTACCTACCCTACTCTAATTGAAATATAGACACCTTTCACAAAGTCATCTAACAAACTTCTGAATCAACAACCAAGAGTAGTAGAGGATTCGCGAATCTGATGCCAGACCACTTGGGTTCAAATCCCAGCTGTATCACTAGGAGGTATGTGATTTTGACCAAGGTATTTAACCTCTGCTCTGGAAGGCATCTCTTCTGTAGAATATATGGATAACAATAGAAATAAAATGGAAATTGATATGGTAATACCCATAACATGTTCAGAGCAGTGTGGTATATTGGTGGTCACTGAGCTAGTATTAAAAAAAAAAAAGTCAGGGGCACCTGGGTGGCTCAGTGGGTTAAAGCCTCTGCCTTCGGCTCGGGTCATGATCCCAGGGTCCTGGGATCGAGCCCCACATCAGGCTCTCTGCTCCGCAGGGAGCCTGCTTCCTCCTCTCTCTCTGCCTGCCTCTCTGCCTAGTTGTGATTTCTCTCTGTCAAATAAATAAAATATTTAAAAAAAAAAAAAAGTCAGATGGGTTACAAAACTGTAGCTGCCTACCACTTGTTGCTGGTATTTACTTGTTGCTGTTTTTCTTTACAGTCCATTCAAAGGGCTTTATAGTAAATGGATAGTTCTAAGCTAATGAATTTGGGGGAAAAAAATCAGGTTACTCATGATATTAAAAGAAAAGGGACCAGCCAAACCTCCCTCAGAAGGAACTGCTCAGGTATATTAAGGAATCATTATCATTCTCTTCAGTGTATAGAACTGTTCACATTATTTTAAGCTAGCACAATTTTAAAGTTTTTAGCTTATTTAATGACACAGCAAATACAAAATGAGACAAAAATGAAAAAGAAATAGGAGCAACATGAATCATATTACATAAAAAAATTAACCACCAGTAGCATCTCACACTCAAATTACTATGTTCTTCCATAGCATATGTGACTGAAGAAAAATAAATTATGGAAAAGGAGACCAGGAAATAACTGTATCAACAATAGAATATCCTATTTTCTGCAAAGGCTCAAAGACTTCTCTGGAGTGTCAAAGGCATGTCCTTCAATATTTAACTTTTTCACTCTTTGTTCCCCATCTCAAGTTGAACAATACGTTAATTATCCGATGAAGCGTTATAATTACTCTTAACAGTTCCACTCTTACTTATAATTACTGCATCAACACTTTCTTTTTCATATGCTTCAATCTATACCTATTACATTGTCATGATGAAGACACATTAACATTATAATACCGTATAATTAGCTGATGAGCAATTAAATTATTCCACTGCTCTTGTTCCTCTTTGCCAAGAGGTTGCTTCCAAGCTCTATTATCTCCTCTTTCTCTACAGTTTGCTTTAGTGGTTTTCCCCCCACCCAAAAACAAAGAGGCTCATAAGCTGTATTCAAAGCATTTGATTTCAAATTCAGAATGGATAAGTGCTTGAGTCATGTTGGTCGAAGAACTAAATTGGCATTACAGACAAGTTTAAAATTATTTTCATTTTCTTTCTATGACAGAAAGAATTGCAAATCTGTGCAACACAATAAAACACTGCAGGGTCATTCTTTCTAAATACTCTTTTTTTCCTTGTTTATTTAAAAAAATAAAATTCTCCATAATTTATAAGAAAATTGTTTAAATATATTAAATTCTATCTGAAATATAGCCCTCATGACTTATTTTATAAAAACTTCAATTTGAGCTTTGAAGCTTTGAAGATATGAACATATAATAAAATCATGAGTCAAATAATAAAATCATAGATAACTAACTATAATAGCATGCTGCCCAGTGAAAGAAACCAAGTACTTGCTTCACTGATTCTTTTTTTTTCTTTTAGTTTTTCTTTATGCTGTATATCAGTTTTTGAAAAACAAAATCTATCCTTCTGACTTGCCCAGCAGGCATTAAATAAGCTTTCCATTACGTGCTCATGATCTGTCTTTGTGATTTTTAGTTTCTGGTCGTAGGAAGTTTCCTATGAGTGAACGGATCTCTCTCCCCTTGGTCGAAGCCTTACTTTAGTCCAAATAAACTTTAGAACTAATTGGAATACAATTTTAATGACTCCAAAACACGTGGCGTCCACATGGTTTATCACTGTGATCACTTGCTGCATCTATATTGCAAACTAGCTCCGTGGTTTAGTCCATATTTTATATGAGAACTAAATCTTTCTTAGATAATTACTTTGGAGTAACATTATGAGCTATGAAAGAAAAGTGGAATTCATTTTACAAGCAAGGCCCATTTCAATAAAATGACTTTTGTTGTCTCAGCTTAGTTTCCTTAGCTATGAGGCAAAGGAAAATCTATTGAGTACAACAGTCTTATAATGCAGGAACTTGCCTCTTCACCAAGAAAAGCCAGATGGGCCCTGCCAACTTCAGAAAGCTTTTTAAGATTATTAGTATCAATATACTTGGAAAGTTATGATCAGGAAGTTACCTCTGACTTGATACAGGAAAATGATTAAGTTCTTGCTTAAGGGACAACTGCTTCCGCGATAAGCCTGTGACTTTCAAAGTCCTTAAGCATAATTTGGTATTTTTAAACTCATGCTTTTACAGGGGTGCATTGTTTATTTTGCCTCCAGTTAAAAATAATCTCTCAACCTCTGACAAACTATATTTGTATTGCCAATTCATTTTTTAATTCTGTTACAGAAAAAAAAAATTATCTAAACATTAATGAATGAGAATCTCTATGTAGAACAGAGAGGTGGGCTATACTTTATATCAAATATAACTTGATCTACTGACAGATATTAAAGTTCAAAAGGTATCAAAAAGCAATCAAGATTAACATGTGTCAACATTTTAGATAGAATGTTAGCTGGAATAACTCAAGATGCTCACTCCAAATTATTAATTCATTGTAGGTAAGAATCTTACATTGATATTAATAATTTACACATAGTAAAAATGCCCAATACTTTCAGCTCCCATAAGTAGGGTTCAGTGAATATACATTAAAAGCAGAAGTTTGGACACCTGGGTGGCTCACTTGTTAAGTGTCTACCTGCGGGTCAGGTCATGATCCCAGGGTGCTGGGATCGAGACTTGCATTGGGCTCCCCGCTCGGTGGGAAGCCCTCTTCTACCTCTCTCACTCCTCCTGTTTGTCTTCCCTCTCTCACTGTGTCTCTCTCTGTCAAATAAATAAATAAAATTTTTAAAAAAAAGTATAGGGAATAAGAACCTAAACCTTGAATCAGGTCCTGCTGCAATACTTCCCACCTATGCAACCTCGAACAAGTTATTTAATCTTCCTGAGCCTATTTCGCAGCTATAAAACAATAGCCAGCACCTACCTTGTGAGGTTACTAGAAGGATACAATGAGAAATTTAATGTAAAGCACTTAGCATAGTGCCTAGCATAATGTAATCACTCAATAAATATTAAATAGTATCATTATTTGCCATTACCAGCTTAAAGGTTATTTTTCTTTCTGTTTTTTGGAAAACACCTCATACAAAGTTTATAATCAGCAAGTGCTATGATGTCTCATAAAATACTTGATATGGAAAAGATTTTATTTTTTTAGTCCAACTGCTTTATGTGCATTTTCTAGGGACATAAATTTAATTAGTGTCCAAGTTAGTACTATATACAGTGCCCCTACTCCCAGTAGGATGCCTTCCATTATATCATTTTATTTAAGAGATTTGTGAAATATGCATAATGGGATTATAGTCTTTAAAAAAATATGACACTTTAATCATATACACAAATTGCAACCTGAAACAAAGTTTGAATTTTATAATCAGTTATAGCCCATTGGGGCTCTTGTCATTATTGAATATATAATACCAACAAGTTAATTTTTTCTACATAAAAAACAAAAACAAAAACAAATTTCTATTTTCTTTTCTTGGAGAGGGAGAGAGAGAATTAGAACAGGGTCAGGGGAGGAGCAGAGGGAGAGAGAGAATCTTAAGCAGGCTTCACAAAAATAGCTTCATCCAGTATGGAGCCTGACATGGGGCTATATCTTATGACCCTACCATCATGACCCAAGGTGAAATCAAGAGGTGGATGCATAACTGACTGAGCCACCCAGACCCACTGCCCCAATTTCTATTTTCAATGCTGATTTTTCTGCCACCTTTCATTAAAGTACTGACGTTTTGCTAGTCTACTTAACCATCCCCATTTTAAATACAGTACCATTGTTACTATATTTCTTTCACAGTGAAGTAATCTAATTTCTTCTGAATTTTTTTCTTCCATATTCAGGACTGCTGTTCTTATATCATAATAAACTTTAACATCTACTGGCTTTGAAAATTCTTTTTCACATTCTCTTGAAAACTAAATTTTCAACTCCTAATTGTAAAACTTTTGATGGTAGTATTCAATACTTAAAAAAACATATAATACTTACAATTTGTTACTGCTTTCTGGAGGATCTTATTTCCATATCTCCTAAAACTGATGCCCTTATGGTTAAGAAAAACTCTCATATCTGCAAATCTTAGTAATAAAAACAGGAAACACAGATGACCCCTAATGAAGCTGGTAATACCAGCCTTTATTTATTTATTTATTTATTTATTTATTTATTTCCTTTTTCCCAGTACAAATGGTTACTTGTTTGGATGGGAAACTACAAAGATTGGCAAGACTTTCTGAGGTAGATAGGAATTCAGAATCAACAGTATCTGGCACCAGTGTGGTCAAAGATCTAATCATGGGCCTTCTGCACTTTGTTACCAATCATGTAATAATAATAATATAATAGTCATCAAAAGCTTTATCCTCACTGTAATTTGCTTTTGTAATTAATTATGTTATGTGAATCTCACCTAAAATTATTGATAATTAAGTATGTTTTCTCAGCTCGTCCTCTGGGACTTGGATTCCCACTGAATGGTTGAACATATTATATGAAAATAAAACTATATTTTTTGGTATCATATGGTAATATGACTCCCATTTAGTTTCCAAATCACATTCCAAGAAGCATCTTCAGAAGATCCAAGCTACTACTGAAGGTCTGGCCTCAGGCAGGGTTAAGGAAGAGTGGAGAGTATCTGGAAATGTGACTTAAAGGCACCAATGTGAAAGGTAGATAAGAGGGCTGACAGATGAACATTAAAGGTTTCTATCTCTGTTCGTACAGATGAGCCACCGCTGTGTCCAAGAATAGCTTTTATAATCAAAGGAGTCTGCTGAAATAACCAAGAGTGACAATCAGCTCTTAACTTCAAAAGGGAACTTCGCATTCCCTGAGGCTTCATTTACAAATGTCCAGGAGTATATTTCAGACAGAGATGAGCACTCCTGGCTACCTTCCTAACTACAAGGACAGAGATACCAAGCTCATCTACTCTGTATCATCAGTCTACTCTAGGGAATGAATCACCATAGACTTAACTGGTATTCAGGGATGCTCTGATCTCAGCTGTTACATCTCACCATCTACAGTTTGCCTCTGAAGAGGAGGATTTGGATAAATGACTAACGGTGGAATGGCCAATGCACATTCACATTTCCAGACACGTGAGATGGCAGAGAGAATAGAAGAAGAGTAGTTTTGAATAGAGATATGGAAAGTCTAATGATGGAGATACCTACTTTTATAATGAAAACAAAGCAAAACAAAAGGAAATAGAATCACAGTAGGTCAATATTGCAAGAAACCTAACAGAACAAATTCACCCCTTCCTTTTACAGAGAAACTGATTGAGGCCCAGGGAGGTTTATAATTAAATGTGTGCAGTTTTGAAAAACAAAAACAAAACATGCCATTAACCATGTTTGCCACAAAGTGGTGGAACAGCTGATAGTTCAGTTTCCTGACCCTAGAACCTGACAATAACAAAACCAGTGAGGGGGTATTTTGCTGTTTATAATTAAATGTGTGCAGTTTTGGGGAAAAAAAAAAAACTAAGGAAAAGTACAAGATGCTCTAGATCTGACACTTAATGACTCCTACATAAATTCCCTTTTATACATTTAATATCACCTATCAATGCTCTTGATTTATTTATCATTTATCATCATATTCATCATTAATATGATTTTACCATAAAGAAGAATTTTGTGTTACAGGCCAGTGATTGTTACCTGTTTCAAATTACCTGTTGGCCATTGTATAGCAATGGGAAATTCAACAGACAGGAAATTTGGGAATCATGGCACAAATTTGCAAGGTCTAATGGAGAAATTTCTTTAAAGAGTGATATTTCATCTTAAAAGAGTCATGCAACATTTTCTATTTTCTTATTTTTATGGGAAAATAATGTTTCTTTCCAAAAGTTCTAGGTAAATTAATGTTGCAAACATGTACAAGTTTTGTTCTGCCTAACCTTGTGGAATTCTGTATGTTCTCAGGAGTTCATATACCTTGCATAGACTAATTATAAGCTATCTCCCTTTCCCTATTTATAAACCTATCATAGAAATAGGCACAAAGAACTGAGTGAAAAATAATCCATTACATAAAGTCTTCTTTTCTGGTTCTCTGTTTGATGTAATAGCAATTCCTCTCAAAACAAAACAAACCACATACTTTTAGGGAAAGAGAATATTTTCATTTAAATTTTAACTGTATATTTCAGTGTTGTCCTAAAGCAAAGTAGAAAATATGCTTAATTGCATACCTCCAACATCCCTTACACCTGCACAAAATCCACCTGTATTTCTAAATTACCCAGCATTGTTAAAACTCAGTATTTATCTATTTTGAATAGCTTATGACTATCAATTGACTAATCAGACTAAAAGTACTAAATATTCACTTTAGTCTCAATAGCTCATCTAAAATGGATATGGATAGGATAAAAGTATAAAATGCATTTCACAAAAATCATGGGATTTTTCAAGAATGGAAAGAACCTTAATCTTTTCATTCTCCCATCTGCCCACAGAGTCTCTACCTAATAATTTTTTTAAACAAATATTTATAGGATGCTTGGTATGTGATAGTTCTAAGACAGTATCCTTCTTTTCATGAGTTTAAAGTATAGTGATCAGATAGTAAACAAACGTAAATAAATAAAAAGTAAATTGTGATGGGTTCTCTGCAGAAAATTGAAACAAAGTGACATAATTCTATTGATGTGTGGAGAGGGTTTATGCTTTATTTTGTGTTCATGAGAGTCCTGTCTGAGAGATGAAATTTAAACTTAGCCCTAGCCTGACAGGAAAGATGTGATACACGTAAAGTCAAAAATGAAAAATCTCAGGCAGATAAAACAACTTACAAAGTCCCTAAGACAGGAACAGAAAGAATGCCATGTAGCTAGAGCAGTGTGGTTCAGGAAGGGGAGGTGGTAACAGAAAACTAGCCACAATGAAATCCTGTAGGATTTCATGATTTTACAAAAGGGTACAGAGTTTGGATTTTACTTTAAGTACAATTGGAACATTGAGTGTTAAAGTTCTAGAGTGATGGCACTATGTACTTTATTTCACTGTTTTAATCATCGTAACAATTGTGTAAAGTACAGATTGCAAGGTTTGTGGCTGGAAAGAGTAAGGGAACTACGGTGGTAGCTCCTGCAGGTTGGACCAGAGGAGAGCTGGAACAAGTACGTGCATTTAGGGAATGTCTGGAGGAAAAAAAATCAGTGATATTGGCTGATGGTTTGTATAGCTGTGGGGGAGGGGAAGATTAGAAATCAAAGATAATCCCTAGATATTTGGCTGAAGCAACTGAGCAGGCAGAAATGCTATGATTTGAGGTGGAGAAGATTGGGGAATAATTAATTGCCACTGGGAAGAGGGGAGTTAAGAATTCTCATCTGCTTATGTAAATTTTGAAATCTATATTTCATATAAAAATGAAGAAGTCATAGGCAGTGACATATTTACATCCAGAATTGAAGGGAGGTGACGGGGCTGGAGAAGTATATTTGAGAATCATGGCAGATACATAAACCACAGGACTGAACGACATCATCTAAGGTAAGTATGCTGATAAGAAAAAAACACTTAAATATGCAGAAAACAAGCAGAGGAAAAGGTTCCAGTAAAGGAAAATGAAACTATTTAGTATGTTTACTTGGAAAAAAAAAAATTAATGATACAGTTAAATGTAGACAAAGCAATATGTATCTATCTCATGTATATTTAAATACATCACTTATATACTTAATGCATATAATAAGTGCTCAATCCATATGTGTCAAAATGTGTATGTATAAACATATATGTCATAAGTATTCACATACCAAATGAATTTTCGGCAAAATGAATACCCACACCTATGTAAAATACAGACAAAGGACACATACCTTCACACTGACTATTCCTTGTGTTTCTTAAGGCTTAAGGCTATTTGCAAAGCTTTCCACCAGAGATATTTTTTTCCCTTCGCTACTTTATACCAAGTACCTCTACTGTCGCTATCCTGTAGAGCTGGAGCTTCACCAGCTCCCCTTCCATCGTTTCATCCCCACCATCTTTCTAGTTTGTCCTCTCCACACAACTCCCATCTCTCCATCTCTTGAACATTATACTCTTCTCACTCAACAGTCTATAAACACAGTATTCAACTTCACCCTCATGCCCACTGATGTGTGACCAAATCCATCAGTGTGCTTAAAGGGATGAAGGCCTTTTATTTTATTAGGAGCACTGCTCTAGGTATTAAAGACTAAAAAGTGGGCCAAGTCATTGTAGGCTTATCTAGTACAGCTGGGTCAGTCTTTGTGCATTCAGAGACACTTCCAGGGAGTCCCACAAAAAGGTAATTACCTGGAGAATTATCTTTTTCCATCAACTAGAATTTCTGTCGGTCTATTAATACGATAACTATCCAGGTACTCCATTCTGATTATTTAAATGTGAACACTGATGGCACCAATGATACTGCTTTATCTTTTAAGACATGAAAAGTCTGAAACAGCAACCCTCCTTTTCCAATTGTGCTGAATTAAATACATTTTTGTTAGACAACATTATTGTTATTTTATGCAATTAACTTTTGGTAATGAAATATGCATTGCTTCCTCAAATTTTAACAATTTTAAGTGTGAGAAGAAAAATGAAAATAGTTTTAAGAAAATATATTAACTATAGCTCTTAAATAACATTGTTAAAATACAAATTCGACCTTTCTTCTTAACCTCCTTTTTCCTCTGAACAAAAAGGATTTTTATACAGGATTTTTAATGGGCCTATATTTTCCCAAATCAGACAAAAACAATAAATAAATATAAATCTTTAATAGGTATGTACATCACATGGGTCACCTATAAATTAGTGCAATGTGTATAAAATCTTTTGTGTTGATACTTTTGATGGAAATATGGAATATATTTTGACATCATACTTTATTAGATACAAAATAAGAAAAATCCATGTAGGATGATGAGACAACACAATAAAATTAATTAATTCATTGAAGTGAGGGAATCAGACTATAATGATAAAGCTCCCAAGAGTAATAAAATCCAAGAGAGAATTTTGCAATTTCATAAAAAAATTAAGAAAAATCATAAATGATTAAAAAAGAAAGAATCCATTAGAAAAGAAATTTTTTTAAAGGTTGTGAGATAATTAGCCAGATTGCCCTCTATATCACATACCCTTTAGAAATACAAAATAAAACCAGCATCAAATTTTTACCTAATTGGGGGTGCCTGGGTGGCTCAGTGGGTTAAAGCCTCTGCCTTCAGCTCAGGTCATGATCCCAGGGTCCTGGGATCGAGCCCCGCATGGGGCTCTCTGCTCAGCAGGGAGCCTGCTTCCTCCTCTCTCTCTGCCTGCCTCTCTGCCTACTTGTAATTTCTGTCTGTCAAATAAATAAATAAAATCTTTAAAAAAAAAAAATTTTACCTAATTGGAAAAGTTTAGCAAGTGTGTAATAAAATGGAGATTTTTCTCAGTCCTGGCAAAAATTTCAGCAACTCTCTGGAAAACAAATTACTTTCAAGTATCTAAGACCTTACAAATGGCCATATTTCTTGCTTTGGTAATTATACTTTCTTAAATCTATCCTAGAAAACATTTACCATTAGGTATAAACAATTTTATGTGCAAGGACATTTTCCCAACATTATCTGTAATTGTGGAAGTTTGAAATATTCTTAATTTAATAAAATGTTAGAATTAGCTATATCCATAAACTAGAAGATTATATAGTCATTATAGATGTTCTGTTTGAAGAATATTTAATGATATGAGGAAATATTTATAACATAAAGCTTAATTAAGAAAATTAGTAAGTGTCTCTAAATATACATTATGACTTGATTTTGTGTTCATGAGAGAGAGAGAAATAGAACTATATCAATGAATTTTTTTCTGGGTAGTAAAATTGCGGTGTTTTTATAAGCTTCTTTATTGATATCTGGATATTTCTGACTCTGTAACTCAAGAAAGTATGTTTAACATAGTATGAATTTTAAAAAAACCTAAAAATAAAATAAACAATGTAAGTTTCCATAATAGACATCATATAAGATAATGCACAAAGCTATTCCTGGTAGTTTTGGCAAGAGTGAAACAAATGGTTCCCAAAAAATGACATTTCTGGTGATGCAATCAAAGCAGAAGTTAGAGTTAGTGAGTTGGAGAATAAATGAAGAGTTAGGAAAGGGAGGCACTTAGTGGGAGTGACCTTTATAAAACTTGGCCATGAAGAGCAGAGCAGATTACAGGACAGAAAAGTCACACTGATGGCCTACTTACTACACAGGGCATTCATCTGGGATCCGTCCTCAAGAAATATAATCATTTTAAGGTTTTCATCTCATAGTCATATCTCCTACCAAAGAGACTATGGAGTGTGACCTAGTAGTCACCTTTTAATCCCATACATCTTGCCTCCATTGCTGAGACTTGATACAAACAACCTTGCTTTAACCGTTTTTCTAAGGATTCCCCACTATCAAACCTCTCTCCACCTTTGACTCCAAATTATATGATAAAAAAAAAAAAATCTTGAGCACATTTCAACACATATTCCTATTAAGGCAACTAGTGGGCATACATTTAAAAAATAAACTTTTAAAAAAAATTTGTTGTATTACTGGGGCACCTGGGTGGCTCAGTGGGTTAAAGCCTCTGCCTTCAGCTCAGGTCATGATCCCAGGGTCCTGGGATGGAGCCCCACATCAGGCTCTCTGCTCAGCAGGGAGCCTGCTTCCTCCTCTCTCTCTGCCTGCCTCTCTGCCTGCTTGTGATCTCTGTCTGTCAAATAAATAAAATCTTTAAAAAAAAAATTTTTGTTATATTACTTAAGTTAAAAAAAAAAAAGGAAAATTAAATGTGAAAAAAATACCAGAAAGAAGAAACTAGCTACATAGAAAACAAGCAGTAAGCTTCATGATGATGATTTTGACTTGACACCAAAGCAAAGGCAACAAAAGCAAAAAATAAACAAGGGGGACCACAACAAATTAAAAAGCTTCTGAACAGCAAAGGACAGCATTAACAATGAAAAGGCAATGTACTGAATGGGAATGGTTTCATAAATCATATATCTGATAAAGAGTTAATATACAAAATATATAAAGAATTCATGAAACTCAATATTTAAAAAGATTCTATTAAAACATAAACAGAGATCTAAACTGAAAATTTTCCAGAGAAGACGTACAGATGGCCAGAAGGCACATGGAAAAGTGTTCGTCATTAATCATTAGGGAAATGCAAATCAAAACCACAATAAGATATCACCTTGCACCTGTCAGAATAGCTATTATCAAAAAGACAAGAAATAACGAGTGTTAGTGAGGATATGAAGAAAAGGAGCCCCTGTGAACTGTTGGTGAGAATGTACCTGGTGTAGCTACCATGGAAAACATTATGGAAATTCCTCCACAGTGTCCATCAATGTATGAAGGGATAAAGAATATGGATATATATGTGATGGAAAATTTTTCAATAATAAAACAGAAAGAAATCTTGCCATTTGAAACAACTTGGATGGGCCTTGAGGACATTATGTTAAGTGAAACAAATAGAGGAATACAAATACCATATGATCTGAACATACATGTGCAATTTAAAATGGCAACAACAGCAACAAACAGGCTCATGTATACTGAGAACAGACTGGTGGTTGCCAGACATGGGAAGAAGGGGAAGGAAGGTGGACAAAATGGTTGTGAAGTGGGTTAAAAAATCCAAACTCCCAGGGCGCCTGGGTGGCTCAGCGGGTTAAGCCTCTGCCTTCGGCTCAGGTCATGATCTCAGGGTCCTGGGATCGAGTCCCGCATCGGGCTCTCTGCTCGGCAGGGAGCCTGCTTCCTCCTCTCTCTCTCTCTGCCTGCCTCTCTATCTACTTGTGATCTCTCTCTGTCAAATAAATAAATAAAATCTTAAAAAAAAAAAATCCAAACTCCCAGTTATAAAATAAATAAGTCAGGTAATATACAGAACAGTGACCAGAGTTCATAATACTGTATTTTATATTTGAGAGTTGCTAAGGGAGTAAATCTTAAAAGTTCTCATCACAAGAAAAAGAAAATAATAACTGTGTATGGTAATGGATGTAAATTAGACTTACTGTGGTGATTGTTTCACAATATATAAACATCCAAGTATGTTGTATACATGAAACTAATGTTATATGTCAGTTATCTCTAAATGAAAATTTAAGAAAAGAAGAACAAAAGAAAAAAAAATACAATATATATTACCACACAGTTTTTTGGGTTGAGCATTCTCAGAATTTACCAAAAAGTTTCTATCTATAGAAAATCTATATTTAAGGGGTGCCTGGCTGGCTCAATGGGTTAGGCCTCTGCCTTTGGCTCATGTCATGATCTCAGGGTCCTGAAATCAAGCCCCACATCGGGCTCTCTCCTCAGAAGGGAGCCTGCTTCCACCCTCTCTCTCTGCCTGCCTCTCTGCCTATTTGTGATCTCTCTCTAATAAATAAATAAAATCTTTAAAAAATAAAAAAATTAAGAAAAAAGAAAATATGTATTTGAAAAACGTCATTAAATCACTTAAGATCCTTGACTCTGAATTGTCCTGGTTGACAAATCAAGATATTGCCTAATCTATTCTAGTTACACTGTATTTACAAATAAACGGCATTATTTCTAGTTTCTTCTGACCTAAATATACTAGCTTTTGCTATTAACTTAAAAACCAAGTAAATCAAACATGTGAATCCTTATAATCATGTCATTTTTAGTATAAGAAATAAGCATTTATCACATATGCTTCCAAAATGTGGGTTAGGGTTGAGGATTATGGGAAGCAGGCAGTATCATAAAAGAAATTCTCATGGATGAACAGATTAAATGATTTGAAATTACAAGACAGTTGGTAGAATAGAGTGGTCAGCCTATGAATCTTTGGATAAATTGATTTCAAATATCAACTTATCACATAGGGTTTATAAATTCTTCTCATATTCAGTACTCTGTAGATTTCACAATTTAATGTTTATGCATTATATTCTTTATAAAATAACAAAATCAGTTCACTTAGAATTTACAAGCACCTGTCTACACCTTGATCTTTAAAGATGATATAAAAAATAAGAATAATATTAAGTATTTGATCACCAACCACATTCCCTCATTTTGCGCATAAGTGTTGATAGAGTATATACACACCATATCAAATATGTAAAGTTCATGTTAAATTTAAAAGATTCTCTGGAAATAGGCCTATTTAAAACACAGATGTGAATCAACTTGGCTATCAGCACACTTGCCAGACAGTTATAATAGGAACAGAGGAGAAAGTAAATTATGTAAATTTTGTATTAAATTGAATACCACAACTGAGAGAGTGGGGTGGAGTTGGGGGGGGGGCTCATTAACGCAAGAACAAGGTATCTGTTGATGAGAAGAACTTCCACTTCCAGCACAATCAAACTTCCAGTGTCACTATCTGGCCGCAGAAGCACGACCAGATAGGTTTTTCATAGAAATAAATGAAGCATAAGCTTCAGGGCTCCTCACTTGCACAGATGCCAGGCAAGTTTCCGAACCTCATTTTCTATTATAATTTTATACTTAATTAATTAATAAAGTAACTCCCACCTCCATACTCCACTGACTTTAAGTCTCTTATAACCTTTCTCTCTCCCTAGAAGCAAATGAAAGAAAGAGCTGCCAGATCTGCATTTAAGTTTAACTTGCCAATGAGTTTAGGCAGAATGTAGATGATGTAGTGGCCTTCATCTGTTCAAGGTATGAATACTCATTTCTTAAATAACTCAGCATATATTTTACTTATATCAAGGGAGAAACTGGAAAGCATAGCCAAGCATTTTGAAGTTGCAATACAGTTGGAGCTAGCTGCTCAGCCAGTAAAACATTACCAGGACTATGCCTTCATATGGAAAATTCTGGGACTATAGTTAAGAAGTAAAGGCAAGACTAGGGGGAAGTAAAATGATGGAGGAGTAGCAGACTGAAATGACATCAGGTCCCAGGAGTTCAGTTAGATAGTTATCAAACCATTCCAAACCCCTACAAACTCAACAGGAGATAGAAGAGAACAGCAGCAATTCTAGGAACAGAAAACCGACCACTTTCTGGAAGGTAGGACATACAAGGAAGTGAATCCAAAACAATGGGAAGATAGGCCGCACAGGGAGGGGCCAGCTCCCGGCAAGCAGTAGAGCAGTGGAGCACAAAATCAGAACTTTTAGAAGTTTGCTCCATGAAGGACATCACTCCAGAGACTAAGCAGGGACAGTGTGGTCTCACAGAGATGGTGTGGTCTCAAGACCCACAGGGTTACAGAAAGGCCAGGGGTGTCTGAGTGTAGCAGAGCTGCCAGGTATTGGAGCAGGGAAGCTGACTACAGAGACAGAGCTGAGGAGTGAGCTCTCAGATAGGGGTAACCATAAACCATGATCCAGGCACAGTCGGGCCACTTCTCTTTGAGCACAGGCCCTGCAAGTGGCAGATCCAGAGAGACCCCCTCCTTCCTCCTTCAGGAGGAGTGGCATGGAAGCCAGCAGCTAGAATCTGCTGAGTTTGGAGATTCCAAACAGGGCTGTGCACCGGAGATAGAAACACTCAGTCACAAGATGGGTGAGCTCAGAATGCAGCTGGAGACCAGGAAGATGGGAGTGATTAACTGCTTTTCTCTGAGGGTGCACTGAGGATTGGGGCCCTGAGCTCTTGGCTCCTCTGGGCCAGAGACTGGGAGGCCACCATCTTCATTCCTGACCTCCTAAGCTGTACAGAAAGTGTTCAGGGAACAAAAGCTACTGAGAGCAAACCCAAGCAGATTACTTAGCCTGGCCACTGGCAAGGGCAGTGGAATTCTACCTTGGGCAAAAACATTTGAGAATCACTGCAACAGGCCCCTCCCTGAGAAGATTAGCAAGAACATCCAGGCAAGACCAAATTCACCAATAAATGAGAACAGCAAAACTCCAGAGGTAGGGGAAAGCAACACACAGAATTCATGGCTCTGTTACTATGATCCTATAGTCTTGCAAAGTAAATTTTTTTTAAATTTTAATTTTTTAATTTTTATTTTTTTCTTATTCTATTTTTTTAAACTTTTCCTCTTTCATCTTCTAACGCTTTTCAACTACTTTATCTTAACAATACCTTTGTTAAAAAACTCTTTTTAAATCTTCATTGTTACAGTCATAGGTTGTATTCAACCTTGTTTTTTGTATACATATAGGTTTTTTTGTATACATATAGGTTTTTCTCTTTAAAATGTTGGGATAAAATTGCTTCTAAAAAACCTTGTTTTTTGTATACATATAGGTTTTTTTGTATACATACAGGTTTTTCTCTTTAAAATGTTGGGATAAAATTGCTTCTAATAGATCAAAATATACCCTAAATCTAGCACATGGCCTTGTTCTAGTCTCCAGCCTGATTACATTCTCTCCTCTTTTTTTTCTTTTTCCAACCAACTTATCATCAATTATTGTCTTAGAATATTTTAAAAATTTTCATCTTTACAGTCCTATTCCATCCCTTCATTGTCTTTACCCATATATATATATATATATATATATATATATATATATATATATATTTTCCTTTCCTTAAAATTTTCAGAGGTAGTTTCTTATAAGAGACCAAAATACACCCAGAATCAAGGGGGTGGCTCTGTTCTATTCACCAGTCATATATATATAAATATATATATATGTTCCTTTTTACCCCTTTATTCTCCCCTCTGTTTTGGGTCTCTTCTCTTCTGATTTGGTTAGCATACATTTTTCTGGGGTCTTTGCCACCATTTTAGAATTTTATTCCCTCGTTCATGTATTCTTATGTGGATAAAATGACAAGGCAGAAAAACTCACCACAAAAACAAAACAAAACAAACAAACAAACAAACAAAACAAAAAAACAAGAGGCAGTACCAACAGCTAGATATCTAATCCATACAGACATTGGTAATATGTCAGAACTAGAGCTCAGAATGATGATATTCAAGGTGCTAGCTGGCCTTGAAAAAAGTATGGGAGACATTAGAGAAACCCTTTCTGGAGAAATAAAATCCCTTTCTGGAGAAATGAAAGAGCTAAAATCTAACCAAGTTGAAATAAAAAAAGCTATTAATGAGGTGTAATAAAAAATGGAGGCTCTTACTGCCAGGATAAATGAGGCAGAAGAGAGAATTAGTGATATAGAAGACCAAATGACATAGAATAAAGAAGCTGAGGAAAAGAGAGATAGCCAACTAGACCATGAGGGAAGAATTTGCGAGATAAGTGATACCAAGATGAAAAAATATTAGAATAATTGGGATCCCAGAAGAAGAAGAAAGAGAGAGAGGGGCAGAAGGTATACTGGAGCAAATTATAGCAGAGAATTTCCCCAATATGGTAAAGGGAACAAACATCAAAATCCAGGAGGCACAGAGAACCCCCTGAAAATCAATAAAAATAGGTCCACACCCCATCATCTAACAGTAAAACTTACAAGTGTTAGTGACAAAGAGAAAATCCTGAAAGCAGCTCAGGACAAGTCTGTAACATACAATGGTAGAAATATTAGATTGGCAGCAGACCTATTCACAGAGACCTGGTAGGCGAAAAAGGACTGGCATGATATATTCAGAGCTCTTATCGAGAAAATATTCAGCCAAGAACATTATATACAGCTAGGCTGTCATTGAAAATAGAAGGAGAGATAAAAAGCTTCCAGAACAAACAAAAATTAAAAGAATTTGCAAACATCAAACCAGTCCTACAGGAAATATTGAAAGGGGTCTTCTATGCAAAGAGAGAACCTAAAAGTAATAGACCAGAAAGGAAAAGAGACGATATACAGTAGCAGTCACCTTACAGGCAATACAATGGCACTAAATTCATATCTTTCAATAGATACCTTGAAAGTAAGTGGACTAAATGCTCTAATCAAAAGAACAGGGTATCAGAATGGATTAAAAAACAAGACAAATCAATACAGTGTCTACAAGAAACTCATTTTAGACCAAAAGACACCTCCAGATTTAACGTGAGGGGCTGGAAAACAATTTATCATGCTCATGGAAATCAAAGCAAAGCTGGAGTGGCAATCCTTATATCCCATAAATTAAATTTTAAGCTAAAGACTATAATAAGAGATAAGGAAGGATACTATATCATGCTTAAAGGGTCTGTCCCACAAGAAGTTCTAACAATTTTAATTATCTATGCCCTTAACATGGGAGCAGTCAGTTATACAAACCAATTAATAACAAAATCAAAGAAACACATTGATAATAATACAATGATAGTAGGGGACTTTAACACCCCCCTTCACTGAAATGGACAGATCATCTAAGCAGAAGATCAACAAGGAAATAAAGACTTTAAATGACACACTGGATCAGATGGACATCACAGATATATTCAGAACATTCCATCCCAAAGCAACACAATTTACATTATTTTCTAGTGCACATGGAACATTGTCCAGAATAGATCACATCCTGATCACAAATCAGGTCTCAACTGGTACCAAAAGATTGGGATCATTCCCTGTATATTTTCAGACCACAATGCTCTGAAGCTAGAAAATCAATCACAAAAAGAGGAAAGTTGGAAAGAACTCAAATACATGGAGGTTAGAGAGCATCCTATTAAAGAATGAATGGGTCAACCAGGAAATTAAAGAAGAACTGAAAAAATTCATGGAAACAAATGTAAATGAAAACACAACTGTTCAGAATCTTTGGGAAGCAAAGGTGGTCATGAGAGGAAAGTAAATAGCAATACAAGGCTTTCTCAAGAAAGAAAAATGGTCTCAAGTACACAACCTAACCCTACACCTAAAGGATCTGGAGAAAGAACAGCAAAGTCAGCCTAAACCAAGCAGGAGAAGAGAAATAATAAAGATCAGAACAGAAATCAATGAAATAGGAACCAAAAGAACAGTAGAACAAATCAATGAAACTAGGAGCTGTTTCTTTGAAAGAATTAATGAGATTGATAAATCCTGGCCAGATTTATCAAAAAGAAAAGAGAAAGGATCCATATTAATAAAATCATAAATGTAAGAAAATGAAAGAGGAGAGATCACAACCAACACCAAAGAAATACAAACAATTATTAGAACATATTATGAGCAACTATACACCAGCGAATTTGACAATCTGGAAGAAAGGGATGTATTCCTAGAGACATATAAACTACCAAAACTGAACCAGGAAGAATTAGAAAACCTAAACAGACCCATAACCAGTAAGGAGATTGAAGCAGTCATCAAAAATCTCCCAACAAACAAGAGCCCAGGGCCAGACAGCTTCCCAGGGGAATTCTACCAAACATTTAAAGATGAATTAATACCTATTCTCCTGAAACTGTTCCAAAAAATAGAAATGGAAGGAAAACTTCCAAACTCATTTTATGAGGCCAGCATTACCTTGATCCCAAAACCAGAAAAAGATCCCATCAAAAAAGAGAATTACAGGCCAAGATCCTTGATGAACACAGATGCAAAAATTCTCACCAAAATACTAGCCAATAGGATCCAACAGTACATTAAAAGGATTATTCACCACGACCAAGTGGGATTTATTTCTGGGCTTCAGTATTGGTTCAACATCTGCAAATCAATCAATGTGATACTACACGTTAATAAAAGAAAGAACAAGAACCATATGATATTCTCAAAAAAAAAAAAAGAACCATATGATATTCTCAATAGATGCTGAAAAAGCATTTGACAAAGTACAGCATCCTTTCTTAATCATACTCTTGAAAGTGCAGGCATAGAGGGTACATACGTCAATATCATCAAAGCCATCTGGGAAAAACCCACAGGAAATATCATTCTCAGTGGAAAAAAACTGAGAGCTTTTCCGCTAAGGTCAGGAACATGGCAGGGATGTCCATTATCACCATTGCTATTTAACATAGTACTGGAAGTCCTAGCCTTAGCAATCAGACAACAAAAAGAAATCAAATGCATCAGAATCAGCAAAGAAGTCAAACTCTCACTCTTTGCAGATAATATGATACTTTATGTGGAAAACCCAAAAGACTCCACTCCAAAACTGCTAGAACTCATACCAGAATTCAGTAAAGTGTAAGGATATAAAATCAATGCACAGGGGCGCCTGGGTGGCTCAGTGGATTAAGCCGCTGCCTTCGGTTCAGGTCATGATCTCAGGGTCCTGGGATCGAGCCCCGCATCGGGCTCTCTGCTCTGCAGGGAGACTGCTTCCTCCTCTCTCTCTGCCTGCCTCTCTGCCTACTTGTGATCTCTCTCTCTGTCAAATAAATAAATAAAATCTTTAAAAAAAATAAAAAATAAATTAAAAAAAATTTGTTTAAAATCAATGCACAGAAATCAGTTGCATTTCTATACACCAACAGCAAGACAGAAGGAAGCGAATTTAAGCAGTCAATCCCATTTACAATTGCACCAAAAACCACGAGATACATAGGCATAAACCTAACCAAAGAGGTAGAGAATCTGTACTCAGAAAACTATAAAGTACTCATGAAAGAAATTGAGGAAGACACGAAGAAATGGAAAAACATTCCATGCTCATGGATTGGAAGAATAAATATTGTGAAAATGTCTATGGTAGCTAAAGCAATCTACACATTTAATGCAATCCCTATCAAAATACCATCAATTATTTTCAAAGAAATGGAACAAATAATCCTAAAATTTATATGGAACCAAAAAGACCCTGAATAGCCAGAGGAATGTTGAAAAAGAAAGCCAAAGTTGGCGGCATCACAATTCCAGACTTCAAGCTCTATTAAAAAGCTGTAATCATGAAGAAAGTATGGTATTGGCACAAAAACAGACACATAGATCAATAGAACACAATAGAGAGCCCAGAAATAGACCCTCACCTCTATGATCAACTAATTTTTGACAAAGCAGGAAAGAATGTCCTATGGAAAAAAGACAGTCTCTTCAACAAATGGTGTTGGGAAAATTGGACAGCCACATGCAGAAAATTGAAACTGGACCATTTCCTTACACCACACATAAAAATAGACTCAAAATGGATGAAATACTTCAATGTGAGAAAGGAATCTATCAAAATCCTTGAGGAGAACAGAGGTAGCAACCTCTTCAACCTCAGCTGCAGCAAATTCTTCCTAGAAACATCACCAAAGACAAGGGAAGCAAGGGCAAAAATGAACTATTGGGACTTCATCAAGATCAAAAGCTTTTGCACAGCAAAGGAAACAGTCAACAAAACCAAAAGACAACTGACAGAATGGGAGAAGATATTCGCAAATGACATCTCAGATAAAGGGCTAGTACTCAAAATCTATAAGGAACTTATCAAAGTCAACATCCAAAGAACAAATAATCCAATCAAGAAATGGGCAGAGGACATGAACAGACATTTCTGCAAAGAAGACATCCAAATGGCCAACAGACGCATGAAAAAGTGCTCCACATCTCTTGGCATCAGGGAAGTACAAATCAAAACCACAAAGAGATACCACCTCACACCAGACAGAATCACTAAAATTGACAAGTCAGGAAATGACAGATGCTTGTGAGGATGCGAAAAAAGGGGAACTCTCCTACACTGTTGGTGGGAATGCAAGCTGGTACAGCCACTCTGGAATACAGCATGGAGGCTCCTCAAAAAGTTGAAAATAGAGCTACCCTAGGACCCAACAATTTCACTACTGGGTATTTAACCTAAAGATACAAATGTAGTGATCTGAAGGGGACGTGCACCTGAATGTTTATAGCAGCAATGTCCGCAATAGCTGCACTATGGGAAGAACCTAGATGTCCATCAACAGATGAATGGATAAAGAAGAGGTGGTATGTATATACAATGGAATACTATGCAGCCATCAAAAGAAATGAAATCTTGCTGTTTCCAATGATGTGGATGGAACGAGAGGGTATTGTGTTGAGTGACATAAGTCAATGAGAGAAAGACAATTATCATATGATCTCTGATATGAGAAATTTGCGGGGCAGGATGGAGGGTTGTGGGGGCTAGGGAAGGAAAAAATGAAACAAGATGGGATTGGGAGGGAGACAAACCATAAGAGATTCTTATTCTCACAAAACAAACTGAGGGTTGCTGGGGGTAGGGGGTTAGGGAGACGGTGGTTGGGTTATGGACATTGGGAAGGGTATGTGATAGGGTGAGCGCTGTGAAACGTTTAAACCGATGATTCACAGACCTATACCCCTGGAGCAAATAATATATGTTAATAAAAATAATTAATAAAAAAAAAGAATTAAAGTCTTAACCCCTGTTGAGTAACTCAAAACAGAGTTGACTCAATGGGTGAGTGAAAACAATGCAAAGAAGTTGAAGTTCTTATTTGTTTGTTTGTTTCTTTAGGAGGGGAAGTGGCAAAGGGAGAGGGAGAGAGAAAATCTTAAGCAGGCTCCATGCCCAGCATAGAGCCACAACCCTGAAATCATGACTGAGCCCCAGGATGTTGAACCAGCTGAGCCACTCAGAGCCCAAGAAGTTGAAGTATCTTTCAATACCTACAAAGATATCTCCCTGAAATTTTGGAGATCTCATTTGTTTGTTTGTTTCTAAAAATATTATGTATACTCTTTTAATAAGGATTTTTTTTTCATCATCAGTTTCATTAAAAGTGTTCTGTATTGAATGTCTTCATTCAATACTTGTAAAGAATTGTGAAAGATTACACTGTCTAGCAAGAATTTAGCACTGTATTTTGCTGTCTATCTGGGTTACAGATGCAAAGTTTTACAGATGTAATTTTCAGGAGAGATCACTTACATTCCTCAGCATAACACTTTTTCTAAACAATCACTATGTGCAAGGCACTGAGCTATGTCTTAGAGAAAGAGACAAAGATAAATTAAGACATGTTCTTTGCCTTAGCTTCAATAAGACAGATTATTATTGAATAATCAGTAATTGATTCTTTAGTGCAACTTGAATAAAAATAACTGCTTTGTATGTTGTATGTGATAGGAAAACATTTTATTAGGAAAACAAATAATTATGAATCTATTAACCAAACATTCTGCTGTCACATTCCATTTCCTCCAGGAATGTATAACCCAAGGCCAGGGCTCCTAGGCAGCAGTATCATGGAATACATTGTACTAATTCAATACTTCCTCATAAACTGTAGACTAAAATCCATTTCCTTTAATTTAGCATTTAAAAACATTTTACAAGCTCACCTTAACTCTCTTTAAAAATACCCACTTTCTTAAAAAAAATAACAAAAATAAAATAAATAATAAAAAAATAAAGATAAACAAAAATACCCACTTTGTCTCTATATAATTCTTCTGGCTAGGATATCCCTCTCTCACATAACTCCATTTCATGGCAAGTTTGTCCCATTTATTCTGTTTTTCTGAGTATCCAAACACTATTTATTTTTTAAAAACTAAGTTAAGAACTGTATCTCTACAAAGCCTTCCTTGAGAACTATAGCCCACAATACATTTTTTTTCATTGCTTTTTTTTTTCCTTTGGTAGATTTTTTATTGGATAACTTAGAGCACAAAGAGAAAGAGCTCTTACATCTCTGATTTATTTTTATGCTGAAAGTTCATTTTCTTCTTTTATTATTAACTGTAATAAAAAACAGATGACATAAAATTTACCATCGTAGCCATTTTTAAGTACATAGTTCAGTAGTGTTAAGTATATTCATGTTGTCCTACAACCAATCTCCAGAATTCTTTTCATTTTACAAAAACTGAAGCTCTATATCCTTTAAATGAGAACTCCCCATTCCTCCCTACCCTCAGTCCCTGGCAAAACGACCATCATACTTCTGGTTTCTATGGATTTGCTACTCTTAGCATACCATATAGGTGGATGACATGGTATTTGTGGTGTTGTGACTGGCTTATTTCACTTAGTGCAATGTACTCAAGATTATTCTGTGTTGTAGCATGGGTCAGAATTCTCTTCCTTTTTAAGGCTGAATAATATTTCTGTGTATGTTTTCTTTAGTCATGGGTCAATGGACACCTATGTTGCTGCCACTTTTTGGCTATTGTGAGGAATGCTACTTTATAAAACTTACTCTAAAACCTAGTGTAGTAGGCAAAATTCTTAAATGGACCCAAGATTCCCACCCCACCATGTAAACATTGCATAATCCCCTTGCCTTGAGTATAAAGGACTTTGATATGATGCAATATCACTCCATAATTATGTTACTTTGTATGAGGGAATGGATAAATCTAGTTTTGAATTTAGGGTTGAAAGTTTTCTTCATTTCCATTATTGCTTAAGCACAGACCACAAACCATAATTATGTCATCCATTAAAGTCACTTCTGGGAACATCAAATGTACAATATATAATATATTTAAGGACCATTAATGTTTGTTCAACTTTTTGCTGACATAAAGATAATTGAACCTATATAGAGGTACTTTTGATTGTCAAATCAATTTTTTATAGTTTTGTTGCCCTTATTATTTCTTGTTATTGTTGTTTTTTTTTTTTTTTGCATGTCTGATACTGGTATCCAATTGTATATCTGTGTGTTCTAGTATGTTATGAATCAGGAGAGTAGAGAATCAAGCTTGTTTGTATTGTGTCTACATAGTGAGAATAGTGATTTTTTAGAATTTTTTTTTCTGCATACCTCTCAGTATTTGAAATTGCCAGAAAAAAAATGATACGTATTTAAGTGAGGAGATAGTATTATAAGAACACCAACTGTTGATTTTTACCTTATTTTTAAAACTTCTCTTCATTATAAGATCTTACTAGACAAAATTGCTGTATAGGAGGTAGTGCCTTCATCCTCAAATGGTCTTTGCCCTCCGGTGACTTTAGTGAGTCAGAGAAACATGTGTAACCTTCATATAAAATGATTGCACCCCAATTTGCAAATCAGAGCCATTGGACATGTTATCCACTACTTTCCAAGTCTACACTTCACATATCGTTTACAGACCTGTTAGCAAACAGTATGCATTTTGATTCTTTTATTCCAGTAGGGGCAACTAAGTTAACGTTTGAGAAAACTTACAGATAAGAACAGTGAAAAACACAATACCAGAAGGGAATGGGGGGGAATATAAACCAGGGTCACCTTTTAAGAAAAAAAGGAAGAATTTTGATAACAGGTTATTACAAATATCAAGTTTCAAGTATTTAAATTTTTAAGATACTGTCTCATGTTTTTTTTGTGCTGTGTGCTCTACTGTATTTTCTGAATCAAGGCAGGATACCATTATCTGAATAACTCTATGACCAAGTCAAGTTCTTATATCTGAAAACTACTTGCCACAAAGTTTAAATTTAGGGCATTTAAAGAGATTTATGTATACATCCCCACTTTCTAAATGCATACATCTAAATGTACATATTGAATACAATCATGCTATTATTTTAAATTTCTTTATGAATAAGGCAATTTTCATTTCTCCTCATGTTTGCAGGCACACAGTGATAAAAGTGGTGGAATGCTTTGTTAACATTCTTCCCCACAAAAAACAGTCCTCCTGATTTGACTCTGCTTTTCTTCTTAGGACTTAAGTGATCTTTTCGGTATAGTACAGGGTAGAATAGAATTTTAAAGATAAAACAAAGGTAGAATATTTAAGATGCCATTGATGAATCACTAAATTCCATGCCTGAAAGGAATATTCCACTGTATGTTAACTATCTGGAATTTAAATAAAAACTTGGAATGAAAATAAAGAAGGAAAAGGACAATAATGCTGCTCCATTGATACTACTTCTAGAGTAAACCACCAAGTTTCACTGTAAAATTAAGTATCACTGTCTTACTTATTGGAGTCATTATGGAAAACAAATGGACTGCAATTGTGATGAGGGTGATTCCTCATTCACTTTTGGTCTTTTATTTTTTCTTTTGGTCTGATAACTAAGAAGCCCATATTTATTTTCTGTTGCTTTAACTATTAGGTCCTTAAATAAAATAGGCAAAAATAACCACTACTACCACTCCCAACCCACCAAAATAATGGGAATTTCTGACTTATTTACAACAAGAGAAGGTACATCTGCAAGCTTCCATAATAGACAACCAGGAAGTAAAAAATAACAGCAGTCTTTTTGTAGCAAACCAATACTGTAACTGGAATAGCAATCTGTCTTCCAGAGAACAAAGGCACTGCCACAAGGAGTCCAAGTGTTTGCTCTTTGCCAACATCCCCCCCAAATCTACAGACATTTTTAGAAAGAATGCCTACACCTCCTATTCAGAAATTAAAAGGGAGATCGTCTCAGCTTTGAAAGGTAATATTTGGGTTGTGTCAGAGCCTAGCATTTTATTTCTTTATTCTGCTTCTGAATTCACATTGACATACAAATCATTTAATTTCTTTAAGTATCTTAAAGTAATTTCTTTAAATTACTCTTTAAGTAATTTATTTAAGTGCTCTAGGTATTAAATGTATAAAATAGCTTTAGATCTAAGGATTAAAAGTGAGGCATGAGGGCAAATTGTTACCAACCAAGAGATTTTATTTAAATAGTGTGAATCACATAGTATTCATTAATGCTTTTATTTTTTAAGGCACCTAAGGATACATTTAAAGAGTATTTTCAACAATTTTCGTAACAAACTTAAAACTGATGTTACTTTCATTGTTTGCATGATATAATTTCTTATAGAAGTTCAAATGAGAAAGCTACCAAATTCCTACTTTGACAACAAAAATACCTTCTTTCGATAATCATGAACATGTGAGGATTTAGTATATCATACTGAACCTAAAGAAAATTTAAATATAAAAAAACCTCATTTTAAATTAGAACATGATCACCTTCCCTTTACTTTTTCCCTATTCCTTCTCCAATGACCTTCTATCTCTTTTACTCATTATTTCCTATTTATTTGCAAGGTTAAGTTTTATAGTAGTCTAAATTTTAAGGCATTTTAAATATTATTACCTATTATGGTTATTATTATAATAATATCCTTGTTATATATGTTTAACAATTACTCAAATACCAAAGTACTTGAGTACTACAAAACAACAAAAGGATGTAATTCTTTGGGCTCAAGAATCAGACTTAGGTTCAGATCCTAACCTTAGCATTTACAAATTTGTGGCCTCTGTCTTCTTACATGTAAAATAGGGAGGGATATTGCCTCACAGGCCTGTGGTGAATGTTTAAATGTTCCCTCCAACTTAGCTGTTCTGAAACTGTACATATCATTTCCCTCTCCAAACCTATTCCTCCCCCAAGATGTCTAGTGTTAGCAAAGGGCAAAATTATCTACATAGTTTTCCAAATAAGACAAAATTATGATCAATTCCCAAGGGCTCAATTTAAACATTCAATCACCCAAGTCTGGTAATGTTCATCCTGATAATATCATAAAAGATACACTCTTAGGGTACCTGTCTGGCTCAGTTGGTTAAGCATCCAACTCTTGGTTTTTGGCTCAGGTCATTATCTAATGGTTCCTGGGACTGACCCTGAGTTGGGCACACAATTAGTAGGGAATCTGCTTGAAGATTCTCTCCCTCCACCCCTCCCCAAACTGGTGCATAAGAACAGGATAACTGCTTTTGTGGCAGGAATAGCCTGACTTCCTCACACTGGGTCTGAGCAAAGGATGCAAGAATTATTATTTTTTCATTCATTCAAAAATATTTTTAAAAATTTCTTATTTGGGGATAATGTCGATTCACATGCAGTTGTAAGAAAACAGGAATCTTTATTCAAGTATAAGAGACAATTAGAAATTGCATATTTTTAAGACATACAACTTGGTGATTTGATATACATATGCATTGTGAAATAATCACTAAATCAAGCTAATTAATATATCCATCATCACAGTTACTGTGTGTGTGTGTGTGTGTGTGTGTGTGTGTGTGTGTGGTGAGAATACAGGCAAACTCTTTCAGCACATTTTAAGTATACAGAGCAGTCCTGTAGTATCATTAACTACAATCAAGTTGCATGTTAGATCTCCTGTTGTCTGTTGGATGCATAACTCAAACTTGTAAGTCATGACCAACAACTCCTCATTCCTCCCTCCTTCCAGCTCCTAGAAACCACCATTCTACTCTCTGCTTCTATGAGAATGGCTTCCCTGGATCAGATATGGGGCATATGGGATAGAAAGAAGAGGTCCAGAGTCATTTAAAGTCCTGTTTCAGAGGAAAACTTGGGAGGGAGAAGGATTCTCACAAGCAGGGGATTGGTAGAGTGGGCTGTCATCAAACAGATAGGAAGGACTGAATAGCCTAGGGACTGGAAAGTATCCTGAGCATCAAGAGAGTTTCCACCAGAAAGGAATCTAGTGATAATGAATATTAAAGAATTAAGAATAGAGGACTTCTACTGGAAGGCCTCAGGCCATCCCCCAAGAAGAAATGTGAGTGCTTCCACTTTTCCTTCTTCCATCTCAAATGACAGTTCTAGAGGAGCAAAGCTGCAGCAAGCAAGCTGTTGAGGCAGAGTAGTGAGAAAAGAGGTTACTGTACTCTCTTTTTGGAAGACAATGGATGCCAAATGGTGTCCTTAAATGACAGAAATAGAGAGGAAGTTTTACCTCTGAATGAAGATTAAAGTATTAATGAATATTTTGGAATAGATGCTCTCAATTTGAGACAGTCACTTACTGGTGACTGTGAAATGGCATAGGATCTCTGAGTGAGCAAAAAAGTCATGGGCACTCTGACCAAGGCCCCATCCAGGGCCAGGACACAATGCCACCAAATAAATGTTAAATAGACATTGAGAAACAATTTTTTATACTTAACACCCATTAACAAAAAAAGATTTTATTTACTTGTGAGAGAGAGAACGAGCAGTGGGAAAGGGCAGAGAAAGGGAGAAAGAAAGAGAAGCAGACTCTGCTGAACAGGGAGCCTGACGCAGAACTTGATCCCAGGACCCCGAGATCATGATTTGAGCCGAAGGCAGATGCTTAATCAATTAAGCCACACAGGTGCCCCTAGCATCCATTTTAATGTCCATCACACCACCCTTCACCCTTAACATTAGTCATTGTGGAAGCAGTTTTTTTGTTTTTTTTTTTAATTTATTTGACAGAGAGAAATCACAACTAGGCAGAGAGAGAGAGGAAGAAGCAGGCTCCCTGCGGAGCAGAGAGCCCGATGTGGGGCTCGATCCCAGGACCCTGGGATCATGACCCAAGCTGAAGGCAGAGGCTTTAACCCACTGAGCCACCCAAGCGCCCCTGTGGAAGCAGTTTTGTGAGGCGTGGGGGTTAGTATGGGTGGAAACCATAAGATGGGCCTACAAAATTGGTCCGAGATACCGCACGAGACTATTTTCTTCATACCGTTAAAAAGAATCCCATCTGCCGAAGTTATGAATTCATGTTCTTTGTTTTAGTTGTGTTCGTGATAAGTAGCCATCAGAATTCATTGTAAGTGTGTTTTTACATTATAAATTTTTATGTTTCTTATATGAATGATATAAAAGACATAATCTGCCTTTTCTCAACACCTATGTGTACATTAATTGAGTACGATGGAGAAATGACTGCTTTTCTATGCATCTATGTTTACATGTCAATAAATTTAAAAGTGAGATTAAAGATGCTAGTTTAAATGAAATCTTTACTCTGCTGACAGGAGTCTCCCTCTACCTTTCCCCTTCCTTACCTTTGGTTTTCTCAATTTTTTTAAGAAAAAAATTCAGTATTTCAGACATCAACTACCTGGTATAACCATAAAAGTTCTAGATCAGGTTGATAAAAAAGATATAATGAACATGTTTTAAGGGGACATTAACTTTGGAACAGACTGGAATGTGTATGATATCATCTCCACCATTTACCAGCTCCACAGGCAAGTTAGGTAACTATTATAAGCGTCAATGTTGTCATATGTAAAATAGGTTTATAGCACCTATCTCATAGAATTATTGTGAGAATTAAAGGATTAAAGTATATAAATTTTTTAACACATTGCCTAACAGAATGGAAGTGATCGCATATATACACAGATCTACTTAACAACAGGATTAAATTAATAGTATGCCCCTGGCAACACTATTTTAAGCAAATATGGAATTCTGTTTATTTTTCTTCCATCCAAACCAGAAACTTGTTACCAAACATAATAATTTAGTCCCACTTAACTTTAAAAAGAGTAAAAAACTATTGTAGGAATGAAGTGTTCCATCAGAACCAAAACAATTTAGAACACAATAAATTTGTAGAAATTATTAGTAACATGGGAATAAATAAACCCTTGAATTTAAAAGTGTGTTTGTGTGTGTGTGTGTGTGTTATGTTTTATGTTATGTGAAATGGGATATTCAATAAATAATTCTGGGACAACTGGCTAGCTATTTGAGGAAAAGTCAGGATTCATACTTCACTAGTTAAACATAAATACATTTCAGATGTTACAATGCAGTATATAAAAAGAGAAAACACTTAAATACAAGGAAGAAAAATAAATGCATATTTTTACAGTCCAGAGATTTTATCACCATTTAAAGCATGATAGTAAACCCACAACCATAGAGGGGAAAATTATAGAATCAAGAGTATAGTAATTAAAAATTCATAATGGCAAAACAAAATTAAAACAAAACCCTACTAAAATCAACCAACTAAAATTTTTTAAAGCCATAAATAGGCTAAATGCAGAAACCAAAAGGAAAAAAATTAGGCACATGACTGCTGCACAATCATAGGAGCTAGGGATTAACTCGGAAAGCAATGGCGGTGGTGTCTCAGTTACGACTTGGCAGGGGATTCCATCTCTTGGTACCACTGCTCTGAATAGCACTTGACCTGCCTTCCTCAGGAGCTGTGGCTGTTAAGGAACATTAAAGTCAGAGGTGACTTTAGAGATTATTCTGGTTTACTGCCTGCACTTTACAGATAAGATAACTAAGACTTGGTGAAGTTAGATCACTAACTATTCACAGAGATACGTATAAGATGCAGTAAGAGCTAAAAGAAACAAACTAAAAACAAGAAAACCTCCTTGTAACGAGGAAGACAAAGAAATCTTTGCTGAGGAGGGGCCACTTCAGTCTGAACCTGAGGGGTGAATAATAATTCCCCAAATAACAGGGATTCTAGACTAAAAAAAAAAAAAAATCAAACCCCAAAATATTCTATACAAATTCCTGAGGCTCAAAACAGAAAGATAGTCTAGCACATTATACACCACCGCGTATAACTTAAGTTTGTAGAGTATCAACGGTGTTAAATGAAGTTTAAAAATATGGGTCATGTGTGAAATATGTGTGCCATGCTAAATAATCTTAACCCTGTCCCACAGTTGATGGGAAATGGAGAAAACTTTTACAGTAAAGGACTAACATCATGAGATTGGTATTTCAGAAAGGAGCCTTACTAGCTGCTTCAAAGATGGAGAAGACAAAAGAATTTAGAAATTAAAAAGAAAAAAAAATCTCTCCTTCAAGATTCTGCTGAAATATTCTGCTAGCCTTTTTGAGTTCAATGTTGATAGAATGAGTCTTCCTTTCTTTTTTCTTCTTTGCACTTTGTGTAGGATTTATTTATTTAGTTAGTTATTTGGTAAGTGATGGATTTTTTAAAAAGATTTATTTATTTATTTGAGAAAAAGAGAGAGAGAGAGAGTAGGGGGAGGGGCAGAGGGAGACAGAATCCTCAAGCTGATGCCTGAGGCAGGTCTTGATCCCAGGATACTGAGATCATGACCTGAGCTGACACTGAGTAGTAAGATAACTGATTGAGCCATGCATCGCCCCCATGTTTATTATTTTCATTGTGATGATGGTTTCACAGGAGCATACATGTGTTAAAACTTAGCAAACTGTATATGTTAAATATGTGCAGTTTATTGCATGAGAATTACAAAATAAAATTTAAAGGGGAAAAGGATTACACATTTGCAAAATAAATACAAGGCAATGATACATGAAACTTTCAAGAGGCTTCATGGGAAGAAAGGTAAGTACACGATAATTATTCTCATAGGCATCTATTCACCATAATGACCCAAAGAAAGAAACTATGGTGATGATGGGTTTACTGGGCTGCTAATGACAAGTCAAAGAAGTCAGAATAGCATTTATTATACTGACATACATGATTTACCAACTCCCTAACTAAATTAAGATTTCCCAGAGGGGATATACTTATAACCCTTCCTAACAAAACAAACAAAAAAAATCTCTACATAACCACCACTAAAATGTTCAGTCAGACAATACATGAGACTAGGGTCTCTGAATTTCAAAAAAGAGTAATACCCACATCCTATGCCAGTGAGCTTCTTGTACGTAACATATAGAACTTAAAGGAGTAAGTATAGTCTAAAACTTCATGAGTGTGTGTGTGTGTGTGTGTGTGTGTGTGTGAGAGAGAGAGAGAGAGAGAGAGAGAGAGACATGCATATGTAACTTCAGTATAAGATAGAAAGAGGTGTAGACAGATAAATGACTGAGGATTTAGTGCTTACTTCCACAAACTGGAGAACAAAAGAACACATTGCAGAGAATATGCTATTTGAAATACACTTAATATGCTTGACATAGAATTTGAGTGCAAAGTGATTTGGTAGAGAAAGGGAAGAGAAAAGAAGGAATACCACTAGCAAAGGCATTGAGATCAAAGAAGAACAAAAAGGAAGAGGAGGAGAAAACAAAAAGAAAAGACACTATAATTCCTTAATAGCAGATATCCTCTTAATATTGAAATTTCTCTGATTTTTGTTGGTTTTGTAATTGTTGTTAACAGCGTGTTTGAATCCAGATCCGAAGAAGTTAATAAACGTTGTGATCGTCTCATGTGTCTAACTCTTTGTTTAAAGTATAATTCTTTTTTTAAAGGTGTCACCTAATAGTATTATCATTTTTTTCTATTCGTTCTGTGTTCTTTCATTGACATGGTGGAAGACAGTGAACTCCATCATCCACATAACATTACTAATCCCCACTTCTAGACAAACCTCTATGAAGTGCCTCATCAGGACTTTCGAGACAAGTACTTATTTACTTAGTATATCCAAAGAGCTACGTCAAGACAGATCCTCTCTAGAAAGTACTGCGCAGTAGCGACTATTTATTATTAATAGAAAACTATGTAAATTTGATAAATGAATATCTTAAACACCTAGTGGCCGAGAGGTTAACTTCATTACTAACATTTTCCTTTGTAAACTAAGGAATTTCAGTGTATGTGTATAAAGCTTTGAATGTACTGAAGTAAACCACAGAAAAATGCTTACAAAAAGAGCAATATTTCCCTTGATAAACCTAACAGAAATGAAAGTTATTTTATTTCCTCATAATTTAGTAAAACCAATATTATTTATAATTATATAGCATATCTGCTATATAATATCATATCTGATATGACGTATTCCCATGCATTCATCAAGCAGATTTATAAACATCTAGATTTAACATCCAGATTATTTTTCAAAGTCAGATTACTATTTTAGTTTCTATATAATTCTCTGATTCAGTGTCAAATTTGTGCTTAAAAAAAGGCAACTGGAAATATTTGGCAAGATGTGAGGAAGGGAGAGGAAGTGGAAACTGTGTGAAAATGTCTATAATGACTTAAACAGATTATATATCATTAGGATCCCTCTGGGATGTCAAGGTCAAAATAAGTGAAGGTATTCACTGCTCATCAGTGAAAGTCAGAGAGCAGAGTGTAGTCACTTTCTAGAACCATTATCCAACCCCATAGAACCAGGATTAATTTACAGAATTTAATGCTTAGTTGAAATAAAAATGTGCTTGTTCGCAGTGAATTGAGTATGAAGGTACATATAACAATCGTAGGTCTGAACTAGAATTATTTAATAAGCAGTCTAGTTGGAAGCAATTGGTCTCCAAGGAATGTTAGGCAATTTTCCCTCAATTTGAGTTTAACATCATGCCAGAAAAAGAACTCTAATGACTAGTTACAAAGTGACTGCTGAACAGACTTCTCTCTACCTTAACAAAAGCCAGAAAAGAATATTCAAGATGAAAGTAGCCACCATTACTCATTTGATTAGGTCTTAAAAGGCTCTTTCTTTGGATGTGGAGCAACAGGAATAAATTTGAAGCCTTTTGGTTGGTTCTGACTTAGGCCCTAAAATCCTCCAAAAAGAATATTATAGATGCAGAGGGTTTTTGAGGAAGTAGAATAACTTGGCGGCTTTCCACAGCCACTTAACAGCCTCACAGCTTTACCTAGGAAAAACAAAAATGGTCTTGCTTTAATAGAGGAACAACTGGTAAATACGGAGGGAAGAATACCCACAGGTTATTCTCTAGAACATTAAACATGAATATATGGGTCTTAGATTTCTAGCTAAAACTACAACTTCAGCAATGTGATGTATTCTTTTTTTAAATAAAATTATTTATTATTTATTTTTTTATAAACATATAATGTATTTTTATCCCCAGGGGTACAGGTCTGTGAATTGCCAGGTTTACACACTTCACAGCAATGTGATGTATTCTTAACGTGCAGTCTTAATGTATGCACGAGGAAGAAGCTAGTGCCCCTGAGAGTTATTCAGGAAGGAAGTTACTTCAATGAAGAAACAATGTCCCTTTCATATTTTCTGATTTTGATCACCATACCCATCTTGTTATTACAGTAATTACTAAGCAAAAATCAGAATATGTGAATACACAGATGCGTTAAAAAAATTTTGGGAAGCATATTTGATCTGTTCTTAGCATTATCAGCTTCTGGTATATTCAGCTTCATTTCTAAGAAGGTGCCCAGGTGAAATATAGCAATGTAAACAAACACCAAAAAAAAAAAAAAAAAAGCAAACCCACTCATTGGTCTCGTATTCAGAAACTAATGTCGTAATTCCATTTCTGATTTTTTCTATGACTACTGAAAAGTCATTGATGCTCTCCAAGACTCAGTTTCAAGAAATAGAGTAGATCAATATTAGCAAAAGCTACATAAATGCCAAGAAATCATGCAATTCTTTTGAATTGTGAACTCACATTGGAGAGATTAGCAACAATAGGGTACAAAGGAATGAAGTTAAATTGTATGGAATTAAGAATGTAGGCAGTTGGGGCACCTGGGTGGTTCAGTAGGTTAAAGCCTCTGCCTTCGGCTCAGGTCATGATCTCAGGGTCCTGGGATTGAGCCAAACATCGGGCTCTCTGCTCAGCAGGGAGCCTGCTTCCTTCTCTCTCTCTGCCTGCCTCTCTGCCTACTTGTGATCTCTGTCTGTCAGATAAATAAATAAAATCTTAAAAAAAAAAAAAAAGAATATAGGCAGTGAAAAAACAGAACTGTCAAAGATGACCATTCGAATCTTAGAATCAGTGCAGAACTGAATGGAGACTTAGGATCATAGAGTTGAACTGCTGAATTTTACAAATAAAGTAATGATACCAAAGTGAATGACTTTTCCAAGGTCAAAAGTTCATGAGATGCAGAGCTGGGGTTAATTTCAGGTTTCCTAATTCCTATTAAAAAGTTTTACCACTACACTATAATGAATAATTAGACGTGGTGGGGGGGAGGATAACTGCAAAAGAATGAGTTAAAGTTTCATTAATTTTCTAAAAGTTCTAAAACTTCATTTTCTAAAAATTCTCTATACTCTTGGACTATCAACAATAAGAAAAGGCTCTGAGATGCTGCAGCCTGCTACAGAATCTGTAACATCTGCCCAGCAGGAGCTACCGTTAAGAATATGATTCTTCACTAAAATGAATGAATTATGTTGCAGCTAGATGGTGAAACAAAAGTTGTTCATTTACTATTCCATGCATTGACAAGCAAAAAAACAATTTTTGAATGAAACATAAAATGTTAAAAAAATTATTCCACCATCCTCTAGGGGGTGAGGCTTTGAGAATGATGGAGTAAAGGGCTCTGCAGACCTTCTCCCCCAGCAAAACAACAATATAACTGTGAAAATCATTAAAAACACAATCATTTAAAATATTTGGATATTGTCCTATGGGCACAGAGCAAATGGAGAAACATTTCTTTAAGAAAAACTACCATATCTCTATAAGAACAGAAAGTGTCTGTGAAATTTGAGCCATGTCAAGCTTCATTACCTATACCCCAGCTCTGTGTTATGGAAGCTTTGCCAAAAGCATATTCAGCTCCCTATTCTCCCAGCTGCCAGTCTAGGGTTACAATTTTACTGTAGGAAGGACAGGCTGCTGACATTATCATCTTCTCAGCCCTCCCCATCCCAAGTTGCAGAAACTGTTTCATACAGTTAACAGTCAAGAGGATCAAGTCTCTCTCCCACACCCAGACCCTCAATGATAGTGCATGAATACTGGAGCCATCCTCACTCCTACAACAGAGGTTTCATGCCAGGGAGGGCAAGTTGAGACCAGGATCTGGCAGTTTCCTTTCATTGCCCACTCAGGGTAGAGTGTCACTCCTGGAAAAGATCCCCATCCCTAGCTCCCATGCTGTGGCACAGGGATTCTGCAAAAAGGAAAGGGAGGCCTTTAGGATAAAGAGCTCTGCAAGTCGGCCTTTGGAAGGAGAGTAGAGAACTCCATGCCTAAGAGAGGTTGACAGCTCTGATAAAGCAAAACAGAAGAACATCCCGAAGTTTAGAAGACTGAAGGAGGAGAGGATATAGCCGAGAAGATCCCTCTCAGGGTCACAGGGAAAAAAAACATAATTCAACAATAATAATTGGAAATGTTAGTTCTCCACTTACGACAGTAGATAAAACAGCTAGACAGAAGATCAACAATAGAGAACATGAACAACACTTTAAACAACTAAATTTAGACATCTACAAAACAATCCTCACAACAGCAGAATACACCTTCTTCTCAAGTGCAAAGAGGACATTCTCTAGGATAGATGACAATAAATTTAACAGGATTAAAATCATGCAAAGCTGTTCTCTCACCAGAATGGAATGAACTTAGAAATCAATGATAGAAAGAAATACAAGTAAATTAATAATATACTCAACCAGTGGCTCAAAAAGAAGAAACCACAAAGGAAATTTGAAAGTATCTTAATATGAATAAAAACAATAACAAAAAATACCAAAACAAGAGATTCAAGTGAAGCAGGGCTCAGAAAAATTTATAGTCATGACCCCCTGTTGTTTTCTTTTTTTTTTTTTAATTTATTTGACACAGAGAGAGAGATCACAGGTGGGCAGAGAGAGAGGAGGAAGCAGGCTCCCCGCCAAGCAGAGAGCCTGATGTGGGGCTCGATCCCAGGACCCTGGGATCACAACCGAGCCGAAGGCAGAGGCTTAACCCACTGAGCCACCCAGGTGCCCCATGACCACCTGTTGTAAAAAAGAAAGATTTTAAATCAATAGCCCAACCTTTTACTTTAAACAACTAGAAAAAGAAAACCACACTAAATCCACAGCAAGCAGAAGGAAGGAAAGACTAGAGTAGAAATAAATGATGTAAAGAAAAGAAAAACAGTAGAGAAATCAAGAAAATCATAAGTTGATTATTTGATGAAATCAGCAGAACTAATTAACCTTTAGCTAGACCAGCCAAGACTAGAAAAGAGACTCATATTACTAAAATCCAGAATGAAAGAATGGATATCACCATAAATCTTATAGGAATATAAATTAGCTAAGGGAATTCTATTTAAAAAAATAACACTATGCTCATGACAAAGTCCTAGGAAGACTGATATTACTAAAACTGACTCATGAAAATATGAAAATTCTGAATAGACCTATTACAAATGATTAAGTAATTTAAAAATTTCCCACAAAGAAAAGTCCAGACTCAGATAGCTTTACTGGAAAATTTTACCAAATATTCACCAAAGAACTAGTACCAATTCTTGACAAAACCTTCCAAAAGATAAATAAGGAAGAAACACTTCCCAGCTACATTTTGTGGCTAAGATTACCCAAACAAGATATCACAAGAAAAAAAAATATATAGTACAATATCCCTTATGAATATAGATGCAAAAGTCCTTAACAAAATATTAGCAAGACATACCCAACAATCTATAAGTAGGATTATTCACCATGACCAGATATGATTGATCTCAGAAATACAAGGTCGGTATCAACTAATGTAATAAATCACATTAATAGAATAAAGGATGAAGAAATACAATGAACTTGGTTGATGCAGAAAAAGCATCTGACAAAATCCAACACTCTGTTATGATAAAAATGCAAAATAAACTAGAATTACAATGGAGCTAACTCAAGCTGAAAAGGAAATCTCTGAAAAATCCACAGCAAATATACTTAGTAACGAAAAACTGATTATTTCCCTCTACAACCAGTAATAAGTTAAATACGCCCACTCTCATCCATTCAATTAAATATTGTACAAAAGGTTCTAGTCAGTATAGTTTTTTTTTTTTTAAGCATTCATAGTGGAAATGAAGAAGAAAATTATCTCCATTTGCAGACGATATAATCTTACATGTAAGTAATCCTACCTAACATGCACACATGCACATATACAGCTATTAGAATTAAATAAGTTAGCAAGATTGAAAGACACAAGGCAATATAGCAAAACAATTATATTTGTTTCACAGGCAATCAAAATCTCAAAATGAAATTAAGAAAATAATTTCATTTATAATAACACAAAAAAGATTTACTTAGGAATACATTTTTTAAAAGAAGTTCAAGATTTCTACATTAAAATTAAAGTATAATATATATATATTTTTAAAGATTTTATTTATTTATTTGACAGATAGAGATCACAAGTAGGGAGAGAGGCAGTCAGAGAGAGAGAGAGAGAGAGAGAGAGAGGAGGAAGCAGGCCCCCTGCCCAGCAGAGAGCCCGATGCGGGGCTCGATCCCAGGACTCTGGGATCATGACCTGAGCGAAAGGCAGAGGCTTTAACCCACTGAGCCACCCAGGCGCCCCTAAAGTATAATATATTATTGAAAAAAATTAAAGAACATCTAAATAAATGGAGAAAAAATATCATGTTCTTGAATTGGAAGACTTACTGTTAAGAAGGCAATACTTCTCAAATTGATTTACAAACTCAATACAATCCCTATCAAAATCCCAGGTTACTTTATTGTAGAAATTGACAAGCTGACGTTAAGACTCATCGAGAAATGCAAGGGACCAAGAATAGTCAGAACAACCTTTAAAAAGAACAAAGTTGGAAGACTCAAACATAAGATGCACTGCTTGTCAAAAAGCTATAGCAATTAAGACAGTGTGGTACTAACACAATATAACAGATATTTACATCAACAGGATAAATTAAGAGTCTAGAAATAAACTCGTGCAATTGTGGTTAACTGGTTTTTGGTGAGGGTGCTAAAACAGTTCAATGGGGGAAAGAACAGTCTTTCCTACAAATGATGTAAGGGAGGATATGAGTATTTACATGCAAAAGAATGAAGCTAGACCCTACCTCATAATATACAAAAACAAACAAACAAACCTCAAAATGGATCAAAGACATATATGTAAGACCTATACGTAAAGACATATATGTAAGACCTCAAACTGTAAAACACTTAGAAGAAAACATTCGGGAAAAAAAGAAGAAGAAAACATAGGAGTAAATTAATAAACTGTGTGCCTTGGGCATGTCATCTACCTTAACGTCTCTGAATAGCATGGATGAGATGTCAACCAAGACCCACTAGATACAGTTTTTTTGGGAATGACTATGACTTTATAATGTTGACCATTTCTTGGCACATAAAAGGTACTTGATATAAAAGGTTTGTTGAATAAAGATCTCTATGAATTGATCCATACCTGTATTGTTAAGCTACCACTAATCTTTGGATGGATGTGAAACTTCAATTAAAGCAAACAGAAGAACTTTAAAAAAAAAAAAAGTCTGAAACACAGTTTAAATCAATATTCATTGATTTCTGAGACACTAAATTCAAAGATCAATAAGCAGAGAAGTCTCTAAAAGAAGTGGCCACATAGACACTGATCAAAGAGATAATACATTTACAAAGTAATGCAGTCTCCGGTTCTCAGGAACATTTGCATAATCAGGTAGTAGAAGCTTCATGAATGCAATGTTTGGATACAAAAGACAATAATCTTCTATCACTGTTGAAATCATTAAAAGCTATAAACTGCTGCATTAAAGTATGTAGTTTTAGATAATGTTCAATCAAAATATTTATTCATGAGAAAGAATACCTTAACAATAGACACACAAAGTATGTCATTTGTCGTTTTGGGTTTTTTGTCATTAAAGCAATTTGCTGTTGTTATAAGGTTATTATGATGAAACATAAGACATTTGAAGTTATTATGACATTGGCTAAATACTCTTTTCCCAAATGATTCATAGTTGAAAAGCCACATTCACTTTTCTAGTGTGGGGAAGTTGTTTCACTTGGTGGGAGTATTTTTATGAAGACCACGGACAGCTATTTAATGCTAACTATGTACCATCCATGACAGTTGCTCTTTGTCAACTGTTACATGTAATTGTCCCAACAATATTGTGAAGTTGGTAATGATATGCCAATTTTACAGGAGCGGAAACTGAGAAGTGAGGGAATGAAATACCCTGCCCATGTCACACAGCTAGCAGAACTGAAGGCTTAGATACAAATTAGTTCTGACTCCAACTTTCGCTCTTTTCATAGTATTTTTCTAGATAGTAACTTCCAAATGTTTGCATTCAAGCCAAAGGACAATGAGTGAATGAGTGAGGAAGTTGGAGCTCCAATCTACTTCTGCTGAACTTGACAGAGAGCCCTGTCCTCACCTGAGACTAGAGGTAAGGATTTTTTTTTTTTAAATTAACATATAATGTATTATTTGCTTCAGGGGTACAGGTAAGGATTCTTTTTAAGGGGATATTATTATACATACTTTATTATGCTTGTCTTAGGTGAATATTGTGTTATTTCACTGAAGCAGTCCAAGTCACCCTATCTAGATATCATGGTGTCAAGACAAGTGATAGGAAGTTGAATAATGATAATTCTCTCCATCCAAATGTCTAATTCACAAAATTTGAAAACTTAATCTTTCTGAATCCATAGTGTATTCTCCTTCTGACAGCTCCATCTGTCATGATATAGAGTAGACCTCTGAGTGTAAAAGGGACATACCAGACAGCTTCAGACTGAGTTCCCTGGAGAAGGATGCATGCTTGCCAAAGCAAACAAGAAAGCTTGGCAGTAAGAATCCATTCCCATTATTAGAATATTACAGAATTGTTTTTGATCTGCCAGTCAAATCTCATTATAACAGACTGCAGAGCTTTTCATAAACTCACACTACTACTTAGTTTTAGCCCCCATTCCTAGCTTTTGCTGTTCTGCCTAGTTCACCTACTCAGCCACTCAAGTGAAGACAAGTTTAAGTGCTTACAGCCTGAGTTAGGCACCTGAGATCCAAAGATGAGAAAAAGAAAGCCTCCATTTTTATGCAGCCTGAGTTTATAGGAGAAATAGGACTTAATCACATAATGAAGCAAACAGTATATATTTAGATGCTGAATTAATGCTAAGAAGACGTATACCTATGTCTATATAGCGCTTAACAAATAGCTAGATACTTCATCAAATACCATTTTAGTGAACATTCCCAACAGCTTAGGGAGGTAACAATCACCTCTCTTTTACAAGATGATTAATACCCATAGATTCCAAGGGCATTAGATTTTCAAGAGATGTTTTAGGATCTATTTAGTGTTAACGTTTTTCAAGTTCATATTCTCTCACAATTAGACACTGATTTAGTGGTTCTGTGGAGGAATTTGTCTTTTAAGCAGCTTATCGGCAATGCCAGATTCAAGAAATTTTGGTACTAGCCCAATCATCCACCTAGTGCTTTTGACTCCTCTCCTTTTACCAAATAATCCTCTAAACCTTATTTAAAATTTATTGGTCACAGAGAACTGTCAATTTCTACAAGCACTTCAGGACATCTTAGGATGACATTAACTCAACCAAGTTCATAGCTAAATCATAGAACTAGCATTTCCTTCAAACCCAAGTCTTAGTTTTCATTAAAAGGCTCTTTCCGCCATTATACATCTATTTGTCTCTTTACAAATGAGCATAAAACAAGGTATTTTCCTAAAAATGAAAGCACATAGAATAATAAATTACTATGTCTTAGAAAATTCTTCTTTAGGATTTTTAAGAAGTACTAATTAATGGTTTTAGTTAATTTAGTTAATTTTCATTCACAAGACAAGCTATATTTATTTTGTAAAATGCTTTAATTGGTATAGGCTATTGAGGGCTTCATGCATTAACTGTCTTGAGACACCAGAATATTTAATATATGTATTCTCATGGTACAGTATAACTTGGATGAAAAACAATAAAATTATATAATCATCGAATTAATTTTATATTAGGCATTCTTATTAAATAGCCTTAAGTAGTTCTCAGAATGACTGGGCCACGTAAAAGGAACTGTACATTAGACTTATCTCTGTGGATGGCATATTTCATTTTAGGTGGTATTTCTCAGAGCCACTAAGTCAGGAAAAAAATCAAAGCAATTATTCCTATATAATTTTAAGTATGCATAAAAAAGACAAGAAATTGAATTCCCTAATCTTTAAAAAATTATATAGTTTATAAATTTCTTGATGTAGAGAAATACATTACTTTTCGTTTATATATTATTCATCAGAGTTAATTGATTTGAAGGACAAAATATTTATATAGCAGTCATGGGGCATACTAAGAAGACATTTTCAATGTGATTTCATATTCTTTTAAATTTTAATACCAAGATTATATGTGAAGTGTTCTCTTCACTTCAAAATGGAAAAGAATACAAATAAATCTCTTATGGCTAAAAAATAATGTTTCAGGCATTCTGATTTCTTCTACTATTATATTTATGATAATACTATATAGTTAGAATCTAATGGCTAGAAATATGTCTTCATTTTCTCCGAATTTTAACCAGAGAATTTTAATTTATTCTATTCATATATTTAAGCAAAATCAAAATTTAGATAGAATAACTAAACATCTAAGAAAACAAACACCAAAAGAACAAAAAATTTTATATGCACATCAATTGTTTTATTAATGATGAATCTATTATCTAATTTCATTAGAGCATTTAAAATATTTCTGAAGGGTTATACCTAATTAGTTCATATAAACCTAATTTAATTAAATCATAGTTTATATTTGAAATAACAAAATACTAATTATTTTAAAATATTCTGTATTTCAGACTTTAACTACTTCAACTTTTTAGATAATTCATTAATTATTTAGTTGACAAGTTTCTTCCATGTAAAAAGGAAAGTGTTAGATCATAAGAAAGATAAAAATGAATAAGACAGATGCTTTGCCGGATTTGATTTTACCATATGATAAAGGAGATCGAATCAATTCAGTTTGACCCAACAGTATTATTAAGAGCTTATTTTAAGCAGTAACTAAACTATATTAGACATTACAAAAGAAATATAATTTCTTGGCCACATTATACTTTGTGATTTAGTAAGGGAAATAGAAAGGTAAACAAATAATTTGAATATAGTACGATAAATGACCTAAGTGAAAAAAATATATACCTATATCTTTTTTGAAATATATATATATATTTTTTTAAATTTTATTTATTTGAGAGAGAGAGAGAAAGAGACAGCGAGAGAGGGAACACAAGCAGAGGGAGTAGAAGAGGGAGAAGCAGGCTTCCCACTGAGCAGAGAGCCAGATGTGGGGCTTGATCCCAGGACCTCGGGATCATGACCTGAACCAAAGGCAGACACTTTATGTCTGAGCCACCCAAGTGCCCCATGAAATATATATATTTTAAATGAAATCAAATGGAAGGAGAATAAATGCGTTGAGAGAATTATGATAGTTCCCAGACTGGTGAAGTACAAGGAAGTAGTGAAGTTAAGAAAGAAATTGTTTTTGGTAAAAGGGATCTCTATATACAAAGTCACAGAACACAAATTGCTCATTGAAGAATGGCTTGTGGAAAAATAGTTTGCTTCTAAGAAATAAGATTAATATGCACACTTTCAAAATGTTCATTCATCAGAAGACAGCTTAAGAGGGTTAAAATACAAGCCACAGAAAGGGAACATACAGTTGTCACACATGTCATCTAAAAGGGCTTGTAGGCAAAGTATTTAAATTAGTTTTACATTTAATAAGGAAAGGGAATCAATCCAATTAAAAATGGACAAGAGACTTAAATCAACATATCACAAAACAGGATATCCAAATGGCAATTAAATATATGGAAATGTGTGCAACCTAATTAAAAATCAGAGAAATTAAAAATCAGAGAAATGAAAAATAAAACCACAATGAGATACGTACCTACTATTGTCCAAAACTGAAATGATCTATAAGTTAACAAAGATATGCTTATGCTTATAAGTATGTACCATTATAACTAAATTGGAGAAAACTATCATTGTCTACCAGAGTTTAACTTATGTATACTCTAGGACCCAGTAATCCAACTCTTAGATATATACCTCACAAGACATAAAAATCACAAGACATATACAAAAATGGTTATAGCACTCTTAGTCATAATACACATTTGGAAACAATGCAAATGTTCATAAATAGTAGAAATATGTATAACAGAGTACAATACAGCACTAAAAATTAATGAGTTAAGTTTACATAAAACACATGAATAGAAATCACAAAAAGCTGAGCAAATAAGGCTAACATAAAGAACACATACAATAGGGGCGCCTGGGTGGCTCAGTGGGTTAAGCCTCAGCCTTTGGCTCAGGTCATGATCTCAGGGTCCTGGCATCAAGCCCCACATCTGCCCCATTCTCTGTGGAGCAGAGAGCCAGCTTCCCCCTCTCTCCCTCTGCCTGCCTCTCTGTCTACTTGTGATCTCTGTCAAATAAATAAATAAAATCTTTAAAACAAAATACAAAATATGTTTGCATTTATATATAAATTTCAACAACAGACAAAATTATACTACAATGTTAGAAATCAAGGTAGTGGGGGTGCCTGGGAGGCTCAGTGGGTTAAGCCTCTGCCTTAGGCTAAGGACATGATCAGGGTCCTGGGATTGAGCATCGGGCTCTCTGCTTAGCAGGGAGCCTGCTTCCCACTCTCTCTCTCTGCCTGACTCTCTGCCTACTTGTGATCTCTCTCTCTCTCTGTGAAATAAATAAATAAAATCTTAAAAAAAAAGAAAAGAAATCAAGATAGTGGTTATTTTGGAAAGGAAATAGGACAGTAATTGGGAATGGCATGCAGGAGACATACAGAAAGCAGTGTTAAATTTCTTGACACATGTCAGGGGCTAAGAGAGTGTCTGCTTTGTTAAAACTCATAAATTGTACATTTTTACTTGGTATGTGTTTCTGTATGTTTCTTATATTTCATAGCTCTTTAAACAAGGAAAAGTAACACTTCAGACTTGTCTTTCCCATACAAATTCTCATCTTTCAATAATGATATTGCTTTCTTATGTTTGAAAATATTAAAGTGCTAGGCATTTTCTGCTTTTTGACTTAGAATGAGCCTGGTTGGCACTCAGCAATTACCAAATCATAAAATTAAAATGGCAATAACTATGGCAATAACTCAATCATTGCACTCTTGACTTAAGGATAATGTAAGGCATGGTCTACCAAGAAAGAAAGTGCTATAATTCCAAGAGAAGTTAAAGATTCTTTTGATAATTAGACAGAATCCTATTATAGGCAAATAGCATTATCAATTATTTAAGCAAATTACTTGAAAATGTATTGCAAATATACTACAATTTTCATCTCAGATATAGACCTGGGACACCTCATTTTGATGAAGTGAATTTCATTTCTGTTTGTCTCAGCAGCTCTTCAACCTCACTTTTTGTTGTGATGTTGTACTTTCTTTTTTAGTTTCAGAAATTTTACATGAACAGAGGCTTAGTGACATATGATTGACAAAATCAGCCCTGAATTTAGTTCTTTTTAACTTTATATGTTATTTACTTGAGAATAATGCAATACGCATTTCAATATAATTAAGTTATCCTTGATTTTGAATGTAGTGTTTAAACCTACTGACAATTCCACATTTCTTCATTACTGCAGCACTATAAGCAAATGTGTAATAACATGATATCGCTATAGATCTCCCTGAACATGAGAACACTACAATATTTCATAAGCCATAGATTCCTGGGTTTGTACTTTTGGTTGCTTCCTGTCACCAGTTCTGATATCACTGTTCTCCATATATTTTTCCCGGCTATCTCCTTGTACCTCTCTTAATAAACGATTTCTTTCCTTTGATTGTTTCATTCTCCCTGATGATTCAGGGAACTTCATGATTCCATGCAAAGAGAGTTTTTCCTCTCTTTTTAAAAAGACTTTTATTCTGCTTACTGGGCATTTAGGTGGTGGTGTTCTTTATCCTAGGTCTTATATAATATTTTCCCACCTCTCTTAATAAGTAATAGCAATAACAATATTGCAACGAGTCATTAATATTTATTGAGTTCCTATATATAAGGTACGATTCTATTCTACAGAATATTTTATATGTATTATGTTATATATTATACATGTATGTTATGTATAAACATATATGTTACACATACAATTTTATGCAGCTGTAATAATTAAATTTACTGAATGTTTCCTAAATGCCAGCCAGAATTCTGAGTTTTTGCATGTATTAAAATTTTAACATTTATACAATCTCAATAAGGTAAGTAGAAATTCTCACTGTCATTTTTTCAGGTGAGGAACTCAAAGGCCTGGAGAGGTTAAATAATTTGTAGAAACTCCCACAGCTTGCAGGTTACCAAAGATAGTTTCAAATCCACATGGGTTGACTCTAAACTCCAAGTTCCTAGGTAATGTCCCTTGTCCTTTTTAATTGTAGGTATAAATTTATTCATTCTAAGGACATCCTATAATTTAGTTAAAAAGAGCTAGATTTCCTGACACTTCAATAAGGGGAAATAAATCCTCTATTGACGTTGGTTCCACTGCCATAAACTATATCTAGTCCCAACCAGGTTTGTGTATGTGTGGGTGGTGTGTGTGTGTTGTGTACTATCTTTCAAAACAAAGACAGCTGTAAGTATCTTAAATGAAACATCACAGATAATTCTCTATTATTCTCTGAAAAAATGAATGTTTTACAAAGATTAATCATAAAAGAGAAAAATCTATTGAACTAAAATATCCCTGTGAAGAAGAAAGGCCAGAAAATATGTTAAAGCACACCCATGCTGGGGCGCCTGGGTGGCTCAGTGGGTCAAAGCCTCTGCCTTCGGCTCAGGTCATGATCTCAGGGTCCTGGGATCGAGCCCCACATCGGGCTCTCTGCCCAGTGGGGAGCCTGCTTCCCTTCCTCTCTCTCTCTGCCTGCCTCTGTGCCTACTTGTGATCTCTGTCAAGTAAGTAAAGTCTTTAAAAAACAAAACAAAACAAAACACACCCATGTCTATATTTAATTTATTTGGTGATCTTTTTTTCTTAGAACAATAATATTATTCATTGTACACATTTCAATTATATTGAAATGCAGAACATGAAACATACGAGCTCACTAAGAGCTCTATCATCTCTAAAGACAACCACCATTTGCAGTTAGGTGTATACTATTCCAAATGTATATTTGATTTATTTATAAACATTTATAGATTTATAAATATGAATATACTAAAACTAATATATTTTAAATATATTATATATTATACATATATATTAAATGTATTGTATGTAGTATTATTACTGTTAAATTAATATAAATGGAATCATAATATGCATATTGTTTCATAACATGTATGTTTTTTCACTTAATATAGAATTATCTGTTTAGGTATCTATAGATAATCACTCCATACCTTTTCACTATTTCATCCCCCCCATATATGTAAACTATAATTTATTTAACTATCTTTTGTTGATCAAACATTGCTGCCTTTTCTTTTATACTATTAAATATGATGCTATCATAAACATTTGTGTGTGTGTATATGTGTATGTGTTTGGGGCATAAAGGGAATGTTGAAATATTAGGTCAAGAATTCGAAGATCTCATTACTAAGAGATATTGTCAAATTCCAACCCCCAAATTATATTTATTTTCATTCACTTTATGCTTGCTAGCAATAGCCACTATTCTTTTTATTCTTAATAGTTCTCTCTATACATATTTCTAAAAGCCTGTGGCCTCACTAATATAATTAATAAATCTAAAGAAATTAACTAGCTGAGACAAAAGAGCAAAGATGAATCCTATCAAAACTCTAAGTTGTGTTGCTAAGGAAGCAACTTGAGGTATTTCTGTTTTTAATAATTAAGGCCTCTGCTGTATAAAATTTACTGAATGATCAACCTTTTATTTTATTTCTCTGTATAACAAACTCCCATAGTCATCTAATAACCTCCATTATAGAAAGTTAATTGTAAGGCAACAAACTTACATGTCACTATTATAAATCATAAAGTAAATACACATCATCATAGAAACTTCAGGTTAGGGAATACATCTTTGCACTTGCTAAGTACCTTTTTACAAAGTATATAAACTGTTACAAAGTTTATAAATCAGAGTAAATCGGAGGACTATAGAGTGGATTTTTCATTGACTATTGTTCTAAATCCTGTATACTTGTAAAACTATAATCACCTTCTATTCAGCTCATCAATCATAGAGTATTAGCTCCTCACATAATCGCAACTTAACACAGATCTAGCATCCTTTAATTTAAAGAAAATAGGCAAGAAAGTATAATAAATTTGAGAAGGTGGCTTAATACATTTTTTTAAGGGTAAGTTCTACAGTAAAATTATATTTGGGGGCAGCTGGGTGGTTCAGTTGTTTAAGCTTCTGCCTTTGGCTCAGGTCATGATATCAGGGTCCTGGGATCGAGCCTTTGCCAGGCTCCCTGCCAGGCAGGGAGCCTGCTTCTCCTTCTCCCTCTGCCTCTCTCCTCACTCGTATACTCTCTCTTTCTCTTAAATAAATAAAATCATTTAAAAAAAAAGTTTTTCAAGTAATGGTCATTCAGTCTTAGGTTTGCCATACATTATGAATGTATTTCTTTTGAAGATCATATTTTTAATGTAAATTTGCATTTTTGAATGCACCTCTCGCCTTCAGAGTCCATCCAAGTGAACATATACTAGGAATAATTCATGGGCCAAAATTTAGCAAATGAGCTCTCAATAGGGTTTTATTTCATTTTATGATACATGGTAAATAATAAAAAGTAATCATTAACATTCAAAAGTTTTACATTGTACATTTTTAGGAATTGTTTCTGCTGAACATTTCCTTTTAATTTTTGAAACTATTCATAGCCTCTCTGGTTCCCTTCCTATTACCTCTGAAATGAGAAAATGGTGAAATACACTGTATTGAAAACATTTTCACATGCTTTGAAGCACTCCCTTAAATTGAATATTATTTCTAGATGTTTCATCATCCTTTGATAGGTCAATAAAAGTGTTTCTAAAAATATTCTTTGAAACATTCTTTATAGCCTGTCTTTCCCAGTTTAGAGCAAATGGATCAACTGGCAGTCTAGTGTCAGTGTTGGACATTATATGTCTAGTCTAACTTTTCATTTTTTTCTGTCAATAAGACAGATGCCCTCACACAAAGTTATAAAATGTTTATGATATTCATGGCTCACACAACAATAAGGGTTTCAAAGAACTGCAGAAGACAATGTTGATCAAACAGAAATATTTTCTATTAGTTGATTGCTGAAGCAAATAAAAAGGGAGGCAGTGACAAAAGTAGGAGTTGTTGCCTTCTGCATTTAACATGCAGGTTATGGGGATGAAATGCAACTGAACATCTTGGGATGTAATGCTTTTCTAGAATGTTCTAGAATCTTCTGAGATATTTGCATGCCATACAAAAAAGAGGCTATATCCATCTAAGCATTAGAAAACAAATAAGCAAGTAAAGGGAAAGTGATATTTTTTAAAAAAGCTTTTTCTTTATGGCAGTACAGAATTAATCATGTAATGCCATCACACTATATCAAAGGTATAAATCATACTGCATCCAGCACCATCACAATGCTTCTTTTGAGATCTGACTGGGGTTAATGTTGAACACATCAATGAGAGCTCCCTCTCTGTTTGAGTCTCAACAAATTCATTGAATAAAATGATGCAAGTCCTTATGGAAAAGCACATCCAAAAGCCACACACACACCCTCATTTTCCTGCTTCTAATATCCTAACACAACAGGATGCAGCATTTTGGATAATTCTTTTTGAATGGTCATTGATTGAAGTTAAATCTATAAATATTTGCATGCCTTGTATGCTTGAAACTGAATATGACATTACATTTCCAGTGAAAAATTAAGAATATATGTATGTATTTAAGGAGCTGCCAGTCTGAGTTTTTCCTATTTGACAATAATTCTTACAGGCAGCACCATCAGACAATTATGAAGCAATCCACTTTGCAAATTTCAGCCTTCAGTAAACTTAAAAAGATATTTTGTTTTCTACTTTTGAGACTTAAACTATGGCCAAAAATTGGCTGTATAATTGCCTTATAAAGGTTCCAAAACACAATCATAATATTAAAGAAGGAATACCTAGAAGATAAAAAACAAGGTAATTTTTCATATTTATGAAATATTTATTAAGTGGCATTCTGCTGAATGAGCTACTTTAAGTTCAATGATCTCTCTTTTTTGTTTTTGAAGATTTTATTTATTTATTTGACAGAGAGAGAGAGAGAGATCACAAGTAGGCAGAGAGGCAGGCGGGGGGTGGGGGAAGCAGGCCCCTCGCTGAGCATAGAGCCAGATGCAGGGCTCAATCCCAGGACCCTGAGATCATGACCTAAGCCAAAGGCAGAGGCTTAACCCACTGAGCCACCCAGGTGCCCCCCAGTGATCTCTTGAAAGGGAGAATTTAATCGTATAAGGAGACCATATTCACATTTTTGCAGAAAAGCAGATGTTTACAACTTTTGGCTCTAGACTTAAATTATATATGTAGCAATTAATTCACTTAATTATAAACTTAAATATTTATAGTCATATAAAATGCTTTCTTAAAATATCATGCATGTTTAATTTTTAAGAAACAAGGAGAAAATTCAAGGAGATTTTTATTTGCTTGTTAAATGTGGCAATATTGTTCAAATGATATTAAAATTAAAGTAATAAATGCAGATTCTGAGCAAAGAAATTGAAAAATAAAGATGACTATAAAATAATATTTTATGAGAGCATTTGTATATTTTGGGACAGTAAAATAGCGTATATGGGTATTAGTACAGAGGTTTCTTTTTTTTAATTAAAAACTATCATTATAAAAGAAAAGACCTGCAGTTTTTCAAAGCATTTCTGACTTTCTATAAGAATAGCTATTTTTTACAAATTGGATTCAGACAACATTACGTTTTAAAAACCTGAAAGGGACAACTTTCTTGACAGTGATTTTAGGAAGATTAAGAAAAATTATGGTGTCTTAAAGTGTTAGAGAAATATTTATGAAGCAGTATCTCAGGAAAAAGTAGTAATATAACAAAAAAGTGAAAAATAATTACATGTACATGCAGTTATAAGCATATTGGGGCTAGAGTCATATAGTAGAATAAAGGAGACTATGTTATCAAAAATCCCTTTCTCTGGTCTTTACAAACCAAATATGTTTCAGTCAGTTTGAAGTACGCTCATTCGCACATGAAGAGTTCCATTAGGACATAAAGTAAGACCTCAACATCTACTGATAAAAAAATGAATGAGTTAAACACCTCTATGATTGATCATACAAGAAGTAACCTAGTGTCATTTGTTTTTTACTAATAGAAGCCATTAAGATAAAGTATCTCTACATGGAAAAAGATAAGGGCAGGCCCATGAGTAATAAATGAACAGGATGGTTATATAAAGAACAAATCATGACAAACAAACCTGATTGCTTTTTGTGATAGAAGTACAAAATTAATGAATAAAGAAGTGCAGTACGAGTAATATATTTGGGTTTTCATAGAGTATTTAATTCCATGTTTCATAAGCTCTGACTTACAAAATTAATTCAAATTGGCTTGGAGATGATTATTCTCAGATGGTTTGAAAACCATTTAGAGAGCTGTAAGCAAGGGGCAATGATAAATGAAACAGACAGAGCTGGGGGGAGGAGTGAACTGCCACTAAGGTTGATTTAGGTCTTGGGTTTTAGTATCTTCATTACTAACATGCAAAATGGAATAAACACCACACAAATGAAGTTTGAAAATGACAGTAAATTGGAAAGCACCATAAACATAGAAACAGTAAAATAGTCAAGAAGATGTAAGCTAGAGCATAAAAAGGGACTATACAAAAGACTGCCCACACTAAAAAATCAAGTGTATGTTTAAGGAGAGTTTGGATTTATTATAAGCAAACAAAGCCAGACAAGCCTGGCAAAACAGGCTGACAAAATAGGTTAACACAATCCCCTAAGTAATGCATTATGGAAACTCCTTTAAATAAGTATGTGCAGATTTTTGATGCTATGTCTCAGTATTGACAGATTAATAGAAAGGAGTCAGGATTATAGTTTATCCCGAATTCTGATTTTCAATATGATACTCCAAATAGGATGTTCTATATCCTTATAGAGTGATTTTACATATTAAACTCTCTATTTTTTTCTCTATGTACATTATTTGCACATTTAAAAAAAGTGCTATAATTTGGCTATTCTTTGACACTGAACACACTTATAGGTCTTCTCTTCTCTCATGAGGGCAGTTGAAGTGTATGGAGGGAATATCACCTACACAAAAGATAATCACAGAGGTAAAGCTTCTGTAAATGACTTTTGGATTATCCATGGCACAGCGCTCGCTCTTCAGCTATGCAAATAACTGAGAGTCAATTGTACACACATATAAGGAAAGATAAATAGGAAGATGAATGACTTCCATGAGGAGATTATTACTTTACTCCACTTTATCCCCTTCTATTGGACAACTCAACAAATCAGAGGGAATTCCAAGCAATGAAACAAAAACGATAAAGGCAATAAAATTATCCATTTATGAGAATGAATTAAATGAGCTAACCCATGGAGTGTGTCTGGCAGCCATGAGCAAACTATAATGGGCAACACCTAGTTATAGGCTGAAAATCTGCAAAAGGAGAAAAATGCTTTTCATGGGATAAGGACAATTTCCCTCCTACTCTAATTCTCCAATAAAGAAAATTATAATTTAGAGAAAACATTATTGCCTAAAGAACTAACAAATTTGATTTAGACTTTTACTGCAGAACTATTTCTAAAGGACTTAAGAACCAACTCTTGATCACCCATAAGTAAAAAAAATATTCAAATTTAGAAGATATCAGTGAAAATCACAGTGATTTTGGAATTAGATAGACCTAGGTTTGAATATTGGCACTGCTACCTATATAATGTATATGGGTGTGGTCAAAAGTCCTCATCTGAAAAACAGAGATGATAAACTTAATTCACAGATGTGTTAAATGAGAAAATGGGTACCTACTGAATGTTAAATTAATAATGAAAAAGTCACATTGCCTTTGAAATATATACAAAAATGCCTATATTTTCCATATTGCAAACCTAAACTTTTTAAACTGTCATCCCTAATTGGAAGGAAAGATGGTAGAAAGAGCATGATATTTTTTAAAAAGATGTTTATCTATTTATCTGAGAGAGAGAACACAGAGGGATAAGGAGAAGCAGACTGGCAGGCAGCCCACCCAGGGCTGGATCCCAGGACCTTGGGATCATGACCTGAGCTGAAGGCTGCCATTTAACCAGCTGAGCCACTCAGGCACCCTAAAAGAGGATGCTATTTGAGATCATAAAATCTTAAGAGTGACTACTGCTTTCCTACCTAAAAAGTATATAACTAATTGATTTGAAATCTAAATCTTGTAGTTTCAATTTATAAAATTGTAAAGTGCTGTGCAGGTCAGTAGATTACAAGGCACAGGAAAGGACAGACCATGGATAGAGAACAGATATTTATGTCCCCTCATACCTATCTTTGTCTTTTCCCACCTAATACCTACTTTTACTACCTGTTTGTTTTTTTTTCTTTAGTGCACATCCCTTCCTGGGGCATATTCAACATCATCAGTTTCAACATCTAAACTAAAATTCGTGTGGGGAATACATCCTGCATATGCTTTCTTTTTTACCTTCCAACAGCTTAAAAATTAACAAATAATATATCTGAAATTACTCTAGTTCAGACTGTTACATTAATGAAAGAGTATATTATTAGCCTAAGTACTCCTATATGTGTTGTCTTTGTTTTTCATGCAATCTCAGAAATACAAGGCTATACTTATATCGCTCATTCTTTTAACACTGAATACAAATGGGTGACGAATAAAAGCTTTCTGATAATAGATGACAATTAGGCATATACTCAACCTCTTTCTGCTCACCCCTGACCCTTTCAGTTTGGCACTAGTATCTGGAGCCTGACATCTGACTGAAGAGTGAGAAAATGGACAGCTGGGCTTAGGTCATCTTCTTTACATATTTATTTTTGACAGTTGTAGGTCATCTTCACAGGAAAGACTATAAAGTAATATAAGTATGTTAAAAATAAAACTGGGAACTTTAAGAGCTGACATTCCCTCTTCTCTGGCAATTTATTTTATTAATGTCCTTTAAAAACAGTATCAGGCCCTCACCACTATCTTAGCAAATTCCTCCTTCATAAAAGAAGATGCATCCTCTCTCCCTCCTCCCAAACCTAATGCTTTCCTCACTGTTCTGTTCTACTGAGGTAAAACATTTCTCAAACAGGAAACCTTTCAATTCCCTGGAAATAGAACGTTTCCAGTAAGTCCAGGTGCGCAGCTATAGAGTGGGGTACCTCCGAGAACCGTGGGGTTTCTTCCTCCATGAGTACGTAAATCCTACCGTTGAAAGAATGGAAGGAATGTTGAGGAATAGAGTTATTCTGGGTGAGAGTGAATCAATTCCAAGGAGTTTCCACCACTAGGGACCTCAGAGGAGAAAAAGGGACCTTCTCTCTCTTTCTTGAACATTTCTGAATTGAAATGATTATTGAGTACTTTTTATGTTCCAGGCGTTGTATCAGATACTGGGAATACAAGGGTAACCAAAGCATGGTTTCTGTCCTTCAAAATAATCTGACCTACCGAAGGAAAAAAAAAAAAAAAATGCAGAGGAGGGTATAATACGATGTGATAAGGACAGTGAGACAGATAATGTATTGGGGGCTATGGTGGGATAAGGAGGTGGCACTTAGCTCAATGGGACAAACAGAAGGCTCTTATTTCCAATCTTTCAAACACAGGGGTCATATGTTTAGGTGTAAGAATTTTTAACATCTTTTATTTCGTCAACTCTCTATTTTGATAGTTACTAAGATAGTCCTAAAGAGACTGAAGTAAAGGATGCCATTGCTCATTATGAAATACAAAGGATTTTAGTTTTCTAATAATAAAAGCATACATGCTTTTGCACAAAATTGGCAAATAAAGAAGATATGGGAAAAAGAAAACAATAACTGCTATTAACATTTTTGTGCTATATTTATTCCAGTCTTTCTCTTTTCTCTCTCTACACATAGGCAAATAGATAATTATATTATATGTATTATTATAAATATGTATTAATGTATGACATACATGTATACCTATGGGCACATATATGTTACACCTATAGTAACACAAATAATTTTATATTCTAAACAATCATTTTAACAATTTGATAAATATCAAATCAATACCAATCATTTTATCCAACTATCTAATACTTACATTAGATAATTTTATATATTATTTATATCTGATATGTGTTAGATATCTAATATTTATAAAGCATTTATTATTAAAAATAATAGTTCTACCTTGTTTATAAACTTGTGATAATTAAAGGAGCTTATACATGTAAAAACGTTAAAACAAGATCTGGGATACAATATGATGCCAATAAGCATAGTTGTTATTAGCATTATTGTATTTATTTCAATATATTTATATCAGGATTATCTGTTTACAGAGATAAGGGATATAACACTATTTTTTATCAAAAAATATTTTAAAATATTAAAGGTGATAAAATAGTTCTATCTGTCCAGAGCTCCACTTCTGAGAATTTCACCAGTCCTCTCTTTCCCAAATACTAATTTACTGACATGATTATGTTGGAAGTTGCTCTCATCTGGCCTCCGTTAACGTAGCCAGGAGTCAGTTGGATTCCTTCCCTAAAATTAACTGTGGAAAGGAAACAAACAAACAAAAAGTCACTCTTACTTTGGGTATCTTAATTGAGAGCTATGAGCACAGGAGAAATTGCAGCCATGTTTTCAGCGATGTGGGTAAGAGAAGCAGATGACATCAGTGTATGAAGAAAGGAGATGAAGCCACTTTTTAGGGAGAAATAGAGATGAGTGTTGGCTACAGTATTCATATGGTCTTTATATTTAGGATTTCCATTTTTCCTGAGACCCTACTGTCCCTCCAAAGAAGAGAAAAAAAAAATGTCCTTGGGTTTTATGAAATAATTTTATAGTACTATCATAAAATCCCCTTTTGCTTAAGATACTTTAGGTCTAACCATTTAATTTTACATAAGGTGACCAAGCTCCAGAATAGCTAAATTACTTGCCCAATATCATACAGCTTTTAAGTTGCAGATGTGGAACTGCAAATAAGATAAATTAGAATCAATAATCATGTTTTAATCCTACAGAATTTCTAATAAAGCAGCTGCCCTTTGTATCATGCAGGTAGAGAAAGGGACAGGGGACAAGGTTTACACTTTAAAACAACAACTTGCTCTCCTATTCCAAATCTAGAAATATTAAGAGAGATTATGGCCAGATGATATCTGGAAATCATATGAGAAGGTTTTTTAAAAGTAATTTTATTTTATTAATTTCTTTAATTTTTAATTTTTTTTTTTTAGTTTCAAGTTTTTATTTCAATTCCAGTTAGTTAACATATAATGTAATATTAGTTTCAGGAGTAGAATTTAGTGATTCATCACCTTCATCAGGGCTCATGACAAGTGCCCTCCTTAATACCCATCCCCCATTTAACCCATTGCCCCTGCCCACCTCCCCCTCCAGCAACCTTCAGTTGGTTTAAGAGTATGTTTTATGGTTTGCCTCTTTCTCTTCCCTCCACCCATGTTCATCTGTTTCATTTCTTAAATCATATGAGAAAATTCTTTAAACCTGATGCAAAGTACATGGATAGAGAATACTTTTTCCAAGGATAAAACTCTTGAGTTCCAAGAGCCAAACAAACTGTTCACATTCTAGATAAGACTACTAGCAGGCTTTCCAATAGTCTCCAGTGCAGGCTGCCAGGGACATGACTCCTACCCCAATTCTTGTTTCACCTAATCAAGTCAATGTGTATCCTCTAAGAAAGCCATGTATCTACCAGTGAATGTGCATCAGTGATATGGAGCAACAGTGCCTTGAAAAGATCATCTGTCGGGGCGCCTGGGTGGCTCAGTGGGTTAAAGCCTCTGCCTTCAGCTCGGGTCATGATCCCAGGGTTCTGGGATGGAGCCCCACATCGGGCTCTCTGCTCAGCGGGGAGTCTGCTTCCCTTCCTCTCTCTCTCTCTCTCTCTCTGCCTGCCTCTCTGCCCACTTGTGATCTCTGTCAAATAAATAAATAAAATATTAAAAAAAAAAAAGATCATCTGTCACTTTCTACCTACATAGCCTTCTATATGGGAAATGTGTCTACAAACAGGATATTGATCTATTAAGGCTATAACACATACACAAAATCTCTTCTAAAAGCCAGTGATGCAATACACTTCATTAAATAATGAGTATACAACATTGGTTTTTTGCTTCTATTTCTTAGAGACTAAATAAAGAACATTTCCACAAAGCAAATAGAAACAGAAATACAAATAATCTTACTGTCATAAATAGACTATATGTATAAAATTATATAAGCCAATGAATACAATTTATAATAACATTATTAATGTCACCAAATTCTAAACTACATTCTATAGCGATAATTTTGTCATCAGTCTTTGTTTCCATACCACATCATCATGGTTCCTGGCACGTAGTAAGTGTTTAACAAATGTTTGGTGAATTAATAAAATCTATTAGCAATCCTCACCCTGCTGGGTTTCTCTGTGACACTTCCAGCAGCTCAGCACTCTACACAGCCCAAACAGCTTGAGAGGTGAAAATCTGCACTTTAGTGAAGAGAGTTCTAAACAGGAGGCCAGGAGAAGAGATTCTTAGACTTAGATCCATCTAGATACTAGCATTAAATTTTCTCATCTATAAAGCATGTTTGCTGCTCTAAATATCTCTAAGAGCTAAATTCTAGTAACATTCTACTTTTTTTAAAATAAATGTATTTATTTTTATTTTTTATTTTTTTAAAGATTTTATTTATTTATTTGACAGACAGAGATCACGCGTAGGCAGAGAGGCAGGCAGAGAGAGAGGGGAGGCAGGCTTCCCGCTGAGCAGAGAGCCCGATGCAGGGCTCGATCCCAGAACCCTGGGATCATGACCTGAGCTGAAGGCAGAGGCCTTAATGCACTGAGCCACCCAGGTGCCCCCATTCTACACTTTTTTAGTGACAAGAAAGATGTCATAGGTACATTTTCAAAGCAGAAGAGGGTGAGAATCTCAGCTTTACCATTTGTTTGTGACCTTGGACAATTTATTTAACCTCTTTAAATTTCAGTTTCTTCTTCTGTTAAATAATAATAATATTTGCTTTATAGAACTGCTATGGGAAACTGAAACAATGTGTGTAAAGCCCTAGGCACAGTGCCCGACACTAAGAGCTCCAACATCATTACTTGGTATTATTGCTCTTCCTAGTATTCTTCATCTGTTCTTGTTATTATTTATCTGCTCTTCTCTGATCCAGGAACAAGTGAAGATTTCTTCATCTAATTAGAATTTAGTGGGAAAAGGTCATCAAGGAGACTAAACCCTGCAGCTTTAATATATAAAGGACAAATCAAGTAACAGCATCAAAATGTTATTGAATTGTGTGGCCTTTGAACACTTCAATAAATAGAAGCATCCTATTGTAGGTATCATCTTATTTTATAGGAGGCCACAAATGAAAGTCTAAATCATATTAAAGGAGGCTGGAATGATTATGTTTATCAAAGAAAGACACGGATTTCAAAAATTAAACAGTACTGGAAGCACTTTGTGGAAGAAGGGTTGCATAAAGGATCAATTCCTCTATCCCATCCCAAGTACAACCCATCATAACAAATCTGATAATCACACAAGATCACCCTATGAGAGAATTAAGACTCCAATGTGCAGCCACCTTACAAATGTTATAGAACAAGTGAATGGCAAAAATGAGACTCAAACCCTGACTGGCAGGTCCCTAAGGAATGGCTAAGAGTATCAGTGTCCAATCACCTGTTCTCTCCAGCTGGTACAGTTCTACCTCAAGAAACACTATTGTTTCAAGGAAGCAACCAACACTGTGGTTATGATCAGGAACTTTGGCATCTAACATATGAAAAAGCATGTAGTTAATAGGAATTACATAAACACCTAGCAAAAAAAAAAAAAAAAGTCCTTAAATATCTGCATTGTTAGCACATTGATTTCAAAATAGTTCATCATGGTCCTTTTAAGTAAGAAGATTTGTTTGAAAACATATTGACTTTTCTCATAGTCTTAGAACATCTTCCAGGAAATAATTACAATTACCAAAAAAGCTTCTGAAGGAAATAATCCACTACTGTTTCCCCCTTTTTGGAGCCCCATCTTTCCTACAGAATCTCTTTTCAGGCACAAGCATAACTTCTCTTACACAAGCATACCTGTGTAAGAATATTTAAATACTGTTTTTAAAACAAAAAGTACTTGTTAATTGTTAAGAATAATTATAAAATATTTTCCAGTTAAGTTTAGTGAATTTGTACCACATATTTTAAAAATCATTCAAATAGGTCTATTTTGTGTGATACTTGCCATGTTAAAAGAAAGACTGAAACTACATTTCCAAATTAAACTTTTTACTTGAAAAATAACAGATATGTCATTGCTATTAAGTTGAACATACAAAGTATAGGAACAAATACTGAATCTCTAAAAATATAATAAATAAATAATAAATCCTTATTAGTGCATGTCGAATAAGGACTAATGATGAGAACATAGTGTGCTGGTTGCAGACCCAGGGAAAATATTTAGGTCCTAGAAAACAATGTGATAGAAAAAAAAAAAATAGAATTTCTCAAATTGTAAGTTTGGAAAAGGATGTAATTAATGAAGCAAAAGTAAAATTATTCAACTTTTAAAACATTTGTAGATTATCTTTCAGAAAGAATGTGTTTTGTGGGCTCTTGAAGAGTTTTGGGGTATACAGTCAGTTCATGTGTTTTACATACAATGAACTTCTTAAGAACAGCTGAATAATCCCCTTCTATGAATTTCTGAGCAAGCAAACTGTCCCACACTTTAAAACCAATTCCTTTAGCTTTCAGCCATGCCAGAATTTGAATTTGGTTTTAAATGATTCTCTCTTTCATAGCAAACATGTTATGTTGTTTTCAAATGAGGCATTCATTTTCCTAAAATTAATGAATGCATGCATTCTCCAGACAAAAATGAATAATTCAGATCTAAATGACTTTAACAAACAATATAATAAATCAATTAAAAAATCCATTTAGAGGGGCGCCTGGGTGGCTCAGTGGGTTAAAGCCTCTGCCTTCAGCCTCAGGTCATGATCTCAGGGTCCTGGGATCGAGCCCCGCATTGGGCTCTCTGCTCTGCAGGGAGCCTGCTTCCTCCTCTCTCTCTGCCTGCCTCTCTGCCTACTTGTGATTTCTGTCTGTCAAATCAATAAAATATTAAAAAAAAAATCCATTTAGAAGGTCAAGATGACAGAATTTTTCTCTTTTTCTTGATGGGATTTGCCAAAATGGAGTAATAGGAAGGGGGGATAAAGGTTTATTTTCTGTACTTTGTTTCATAACCAAAAACTTGTTGAATTCTTACAAACATTTCAAAGTCCAATTAAGTCTCATTTTTTTTCCAGAAGGTCTTCTGTGACTCCTCTTCTGCTTGTAAACTTCTATAAAACTCCTCTATGCTGTGTTGATTTTTCTTTCTCATCTTTAAACTTTTATTGCATTTGTCTGTATGGAGAGCAGATGATCTTGGAGGTCATCTAATAATGTAAGACCCTCATTTTACATATTAGTAGGCTGAAATGAATAGTATTTAAAAAAAACTTGTCTAAAATTCCCTTTTTTTGGTTTCTATTTATATATTCATTGAGTTATTCATTTGACCCAAGCTCTAGATATGTAAGAGAGAAAATGACAAATGTGGTTGGTGTCAACAAAGTACCAGGGGGTAGTTTCATAGAGCATTCTACAAATGTGCTCCTGTTGTTCTACACGTTTGACCAGATTTCTTGTGTAATTATAATTTTAGGCATCTGAGTCATCACATCTCTCTTTTCAACTATTGCAGTATTGTTCCTGTCCCTGCTCCTCCTCAATCCATTCATAGCAGCCGGAATTATCATTTTAGAACATAAATTCAATTATTTCCATTTCCTCCTGTAATATCCTAAGGTTTTCTGTTATTCATATTACAAATTTCACACTCAAGTCAACTGTCTTCATCTACATCTCCAGCCGCAAGCCAAGTTTATCCAAGTTCAGGGCTTTTATGTGAGCTGTTACCATAAATGACATCCCTCTGTGTGCAATGTTCTCCAGACCTTCAAACAATTGGTTTCTTGTCATTTAGGTTGCATCTTAAATTTCACCTTCTTTTTTAAAGGATTTTATTTATTTATTTGAGAGAGAGTGAGAGAGAGAGAGAAAGCATGAGATGTGGAAGGCTCAGAGGGAGAAGCAGGCTCCCCAATGAACAGGGAGCCCAACATGGGACTTGATCCTGGGACTCCAGGATCCTGACCTGAGCTGAAGGCAGACACTTAACTAAATTTAAGCCCAAATTTAGGTCAAATTTCATGTTCTTGAGAGCCCTTATTTGAGCCCTCAGTCTAATTATCTAGGCCCATTAAATATCTATTACTTCCATTTTAATTATTTGCATAACAACTGTGCCTCTAAAACTTTTTCCTGTTTGTATATTTGGCTTTGCTTCTGTATTTTCTAGCCCCCCTTTCCTTACCCTATAATTTGAGCTTCTGTGAGTGGGTATCTAGCCATGTTGGGTCACTGCTATAATCTCTGTGTCTAGTAGCATACCTTATAGATAGGGAGTACTTAACAAACACCTGGTGCATGAACCAATGAATAAACCATATTCATTTTTAATATATCATACACACCTGAATATAAAATAGGAAGAAAGTGTTGAATTATATACCAAACACTATGTTAGTAACAGGATGTCAAGTATATTTATGATTATCAAGTTAACTCATACTTATGGAGACCACCGGAAAAAAACAATATAACTCAATATTAAATGTAAACGTGTGATTCATTAGAATGCTCTTGCAAGTTTCCATTATATTTTTTAAAAAACATCAAAGTGAGTATTTCCTTCAGTAAAACTGTACACTGCCACGACTTACTTACATGCAAGAGACTGCGTAGGATTGGTGTATATTCTAAACAACACCGTATGATCAGGAGGGAGACAAACCATAAGAGACTCTCAATCTCACAAAACAAACTGAGGGTTGCTAGGGGTAGGGGTTAGTGATAGGGTGGTTGGGTTATGGACATTGGGAAGGGTATGTGCTATGGTGAGTGCTGTGAAATGTGTGAGCCTGATGATTCACAGACCTGTATCCCTGGGGCAAATAATATATATTAATAAAAATAATTTTAAAACATCTTCTATGCTCTAATAACTATATTATTGTTTTAAATAAATAAGTCAGACCAAAATCATCTTTTTTTGGTCTGACTTTTATAATAGTTTTTGTCTAACTTTTATAATAACAATGAGCAATCAGAGCAGTTGATAGGTACTACTAGTGATTAAGTTCAGGAAAATAAAGCAAAAGGAAAAAATAAAACTCAATTGTTCTTTCAAGTCCTGAATCTGTTCAGTTGAAGAAAGAATTATAAAATAATAATAAGACTGGTTACCATTTCTGCTATTATCATATGTGAATATTATTTTTGTGAATTACCAGCAAAGAAAAATAAACAGAAATAAATTACAAGCTAATATAAGACTGCATACTAATATCTTGTCAGTTATACCTCAATAAAGCTGAAAACAAGACTGCAAATATCAACCTGATTTCAGTTTTTACATTTCTAAAAATACATCTATTTTTCTGAGTGGTTTTGTAAAAAAATTATTAATTTAAAATTATAAAGTAAAATAGATTTCCCTTTACATTTTAGAGAAGGAAAGTTCCAACAAACATTTAAGCAACTTTTAAAATGATGTTTAGTATTAGAGTTAGTCTTCTTGGGTTAACTGAACATTTTTAACTCTGGAAATATTTTCTTTACTTATTTGTTTGTTTCATCCCAATTACGTAAGAGATGAATCTTACACAGCTTGTGCCCGAGTATTTTAATTACTGTGAAATCTCTTTCTTTGAGAAAAACAAGTTTCTTAGAGAAACCTAGTACAAGGTCTGCTTGTAAACTTCTATAAAAGCTTTAACTATTAAACGTCAGTGTACATCACAATACGGTGCAATCACTTCCTGGTCAGATGTCTTTCCTGGTCCGATGTGTCAGCTCTGTTTGATCCTGTCAGTCTTTCAGAAACTGGCATCTGATGAATGATGCCGTCAGAACACATGGCTAGTCAGCAGACACTCAATCCAGCAGTTTTGGCATCTTAATTTATTCTTCCGAAAATAAACTCTATGAAATCTTCTCTAAGGAAGAGTAAACAGGGGCGCCTGGGTGGCTCAGTGGGTTGAGCCTCTGCCTTCAGCTCAGGTCATGATTCCAGGGTCCTGGGATCGAGCCCCATGTTGGGCTCTCTGCTCATCTGGGAGCCTGCTTCTCCCCCTCCCTTCTCTGTCTGCCTCTCTGCCTAATTGTGATCTTTGTCTGTCAAATAAATAAATAATCTTAAAAAAAAAAAAAAAAAAAGAATAGTCGGGGCACCTGGGTGGCTCAGTGGGTTAAAGCCTCTGCCTCTGGCTTAGGTCGTGATCCCAGGGTCCTGGGATTGACCACCGCATGGAGCTCTCTGCTCTGCAGGGAGCCTGCTTCCCTTCCTCTCTCTCTGCCTGCCTCTCTGCCTACTTGTGATCTCTGTTTGTCAAATAAATAAATAAAATCTTAAAAAAAATAGTAAACATAACACCCTTCAATAAACTTAAACAAAATGTGATATAATTTAGAAACAATATTATTAAAATATTAAGCCCACTATTTGTAATCACTGTTATTACCTCAGCTATTCAATGCATATTTCTTTAAATCTCTTTGACCTGCAAAAATTTTAACAATCCCTCCTTATACCCAATTTAGAAACTTCCAAAGCTCTCTGTCTCCCTCGAGCTACAGTGTTAAACATCCTGAAGTTTTGATGGCAGTGAGCTCAAGCTGGTCTAGCCTGTAGTAGCAGCTAATCTTGGAAGATGGTCCCAGTTCCCTGGACTCCTGAAAATGGACTTTCTTGGTCTGTCCTTGAAGTACCGTAATTGGCTGTTCATCCACACATGTTTGTTCCACAGTTTTCAATCTCATTATAATCATATTCAGAGCTTAAAAACAAAACAAAACACTGATACACAGGCCATACCTTCCAGGAATTCTGATTTAAATCTTCTGGTGTTTGTCCACTACATATATTCTGTAAAAAATGTTCCACAAAGGTAACAATATCTTCGCCAACATCTCAAGAGATTGATAATTACAACAATGGTTTCTATTAGGGCACACCGACTCTAGGGGTCTTGTTTGTTTTCTCTGTCCTTTCTCTCTATAGTCTTTGATGACTTCCTTCAGCTTTTCTCTGACAACATACACCCCATTCAATTCTGTATCTATCTTATGTTGTCTTGGTCAATCACCCTTTGGATGTGATTATTTAATTTAGCTTTAAAAACCACCACTTGGTTCCCAGTATCAGTTTATAACTAACATTTCCCCCAAAACTAATATGCTTATCAAAAATGTCACAAATGTCTAAAACTAAGAAAAATGGAATATGAAGAATAATTGTATTTCTTTTGTAGAAAGAGAGAGGGAGAGGGAAGTAAAAGAGCAGGAAAAAGATAAGGTATAGAAAGAGAGATTGAGGCAGATACAAATTTTTCCCAAAATTCAAGTATGGAAAACATATAAATTCATTGTTCTAAAGATTTATGTATTTTATAGAGGGAGAGAGAGAGAGAAAGCATGAGCAGGGGGAGGTGTAGAGGGAAAGGGAGAGAATCTCAAGGAGACTCCCCACTGAGCATATAGTCCAATGTGGGGCTTGACCTCACAACTCTGAGCCACGACCTGAGCCAAAATCAAGAGCCAGATGCTTAACCAAGCAAGCCACCCAGGAGCCCCACAACTTCAATTTTTGAAACAAATTTTAGTTATCTTGACTTAAACTTAAACTCTATTTTAGAAGCCCCTTTCCCACCAATCAAGAAAACTAAAATCTCAGATAATTAGGGAATTACCCACACCCACTACATTGGCTTTTCCTCAGAGATTTACCTAACCTCATGAAAATTGAAGTAACTATCAGGAATTGAGGTGGGGTGTGTATACTCACAGTACCGTAACAACCTTTCCCTATCCCGCAAATCACCAAATGCTCCCATAGATTTTTACATGTCCTTTGCAGAGTGAGAAACAATCTGAACATAATAATATAAATACACACCTACATACATATATACATAAATACATACATAAATAAAGAAGGAAACTACTAAACTATTTTACTTCTAAAAGTCGAAAGAAAAAAAAAAGAAAAGAGAAGAAAAGAAAAGGAAAAGGAAGGAAGGAAGGAAGAAAGGAAACAATCTCAAATCCCAGGTTCAGAACCATTAGAAGCTGGAGGAGGTCATGGACAAAGGGCTTAAGAAAATACTTGACCAGGGCACCTGGGTGGCTCAGTGGGTTAAGCCTCTGCCTTGGGCTCAGGTCAGGATCTCAGGGTCCTGGGATGGAGCCCTGCATCAGGCTCTCTGCTCAGCAGGGAGCCTGCTTCCCCGCCTCTCTCTGTCTGCCTCTCTGCCTGCTTGTGATCTTTCTGTCAAATAAATAAATAAAATCTTTAAAGAAAAAAAAAAACTTGACCAAAAGTTGGTTAATTCCAAAAATATTATCTCAGTTATTTATATATGCAGAAGAAAAAAAAGAATGAAAAAAATATAAAACACAATTTTAACAGTGGCTAATTTTAGATTGGGAGATCATGTAATTTTTTAAAAATGATGCTTGTCTTGCTCACTCATATTTTCTAAATAAGATTTTTTACTTTATAACAAGAAAACCCTTTTTAATGTGTATTTTAAAAGTTAATAAAGGAAGCAAATTTATTTATGATTAACTTAATACTTAGAACAGTGGTCTCATTCTTTAAATTAGTAAGAAAGTACATTGGTTGGCAAAGAAAAGCTCATTCCCCTCAGTGTTTTCTCTTTCTAACTGTATGAAGGTCCTACACATGATATTCTTCCCAATTCCACTTCATTTAAGGAACGTCTATGACACTGGGAAAATGACTGCAACTTCAGGTTACAAGTGGCAAGTTACTAGTAATATTCAATGGAAAACAAGTTTCTTTCCTAAAACAGATAATGATCATTTTATATACATAATTTTCAAGTATCTTGTAAAAAACATATTAAAAGATTCCATTTAAATGCCCTTAGAGAATTTTACTTAGTTATCAGAGTTGTAGAACAAAGATAGACTTTTCATATAAAATTAAAGCCTTATTTTTACATTAGCAATCACACTAATTTAATATTCCTCTTGCTCAGTATTCAGAATTTAAAAATACAGAAATTAAAATTTAGAGACTTAAAAAAAAAGTTTCTACTCCCTGGTGTTTATACTTTTACTGGTGTTTATACTTTTACTATGTTACTGGTGTTTATACTTTTACTATGTTACAACCAAGTTCATATTAACAAAGGCAGGTGAAGCACCAAGTTGAAAAAAAGGTAAGAGCCTCTCCAATTTTCCTGACCTCTACGTCTCTTTCTAGATCAGAAAGTAAAGATTCATGAGCCTGAGGGAACGATGTTGTTTCCAGGAAGAGAACTGCAACATAACATTAAATATATAGATATTTGAATAACACTAATCTGGTCTGCCTACTATTGTATCCCTCTATGACTAACATAATAGGTTATAGATGTTGATTGAATTATTGGACAGGTTATATACATTGAATGAAATAGAATTAATTAGTGGAAAAGATTTTAGGATATTGGTATACAATAAAAGTAGTCATCAGAGAAATAGAGGTCAACTCTATTATGATAAATTCTAACTTACTTAGTATGTTTGGTCTGCGCAGTTGCTCAACTGCCAAATTTGAAGTTAAGTGGTCTTTCCTCTCACTTCGTCCATATGGAAAATCTCTCCAAACTTCCCCTGTTCCAGAGTGGGCATCATAACTTTAGAACAGACTCACTGAGAGGATATATGATGGTACAACCCAATGGGAAACTATGTCCAGAAAAGGTACTGTGTAATAATAAAATAAAAATATAATGCTGCTGATTTCACTTATCAAGTACTTATCATTGTGCTAAGTGGTTAAATATAATAGGTCATTGAAACTTCATGCAAGATCTATGAAATGGATTTTTTTATTATCCTTTTATACATGGAAAAAACGAGAGAATAATTGTTCTTTGAGCTTGTAGAGAAAAGAAACAAGAAATGAAACCTAGAATATCCTAACCAGATTTTTGGTCCCATCTGGCATCTATAACTCAGTGGTGTGAGAGAAGTATATCTCAAAAAATTTATATTGCAGAGAATAACAGCAAAGAAATTAAGAGTAAAGACAATGGAGCCGGTCTGCCTGAGTTTGAATCTTGGCCCTGTCATTAATAAATTGAAATCTCAGTCAATTTACATACCTTTTCAGTCTTCTCTTGTGTAAAATGGGGACATAGATAATTCTACCTGTTATGATGATAATGTGAGTTAACATATATAAAGTTCTTAGAACTATGTCATATAATCAAGTGGTCATTATACCATTATAAACATGTACACAAATTTGCTCTTATTACTATGGCATTTGATCGTTTTTATGTTGGAAATTAGTTACTATTAATGATTATTGACAAAAAGAAATACACACTCCAGAGGTGCCCGGGTGGCTCAGCTCAGTCAGTTAGGCAATTGCCTTCAGCTCAGGTTATGATCTCAGGGTCCTAGGATCGAGCCCTGCACTGGGGCCCCTGCTCAGAGGAGATCTGCTTCTGCCTCTCCTCTCTGCCTCTCTCTGCTGTGCATGCTCTCTCTTTCTCTCACTCTCAAATGGATGAATAAAATCTTTGAGAAAAAAAAATAAATAAATAAACAATTTAGTTATCTGACACATCAGGAAAAAAAAAATGTATATATATATATATTTCCAGAGAAGGAAACTAGTAAGTTTTTGTACTGTTATACACAGTGAGATAACTTGATCCAGTTACAAATTAGCAGATGAAAAACAAGATACTTTATTTCATAAATAAAGCTGTGTTAGTGAGATTATAGGCATACATATGTCACAAAGACTAATCATTAAACTTAAATGTTTATGATTTAAATGCATTATATGTATTTTTCCTTTATTAAAACAGATCAGAAAATAGGGCTTAAAGCTATATACGGAAATTCTCCAGCACAATTACCAAGATTCTGAGAATATGTTGTTGTTTTTTTTTCAACAAAAACACCAGAAGTACTGTTATTGAGAAAGGAAGACTGCCTTTGCCCCAGAGCACTCCCCGCACCTTACTGCCTATGTCCCCTTAAATGCTGCAGTATAAGAATTTGCCTGAGAAAAAACAGTTGTGAGGCATTTCCTGAGTTCTAATTTAAGACATGTTTTAAGGTACCGAAAGCAATTGGCATTTGGCTTTGTGTTACTCTATGCACCAGAGGCATGTAGTTATCAAAACAACTCTTGTGTGCTATTCCCCTACTTATTAAATTGATTTTATTAAACTTGTTCCTGGCTGATTTGCTATATGCCAAGCTTCCTCCTGGGATCCATTTCTAAAGAATTCTTAATGGAGGTGATAACTTTTGATAGGTACATTTCAGGAAGTTCCCAGATCCTAATAAAATCCCCAAAGTTTGCATAAAACCCCAGAGAAAACATCCAAGTTACATGAATGTTTTGGAATTAAGTGCTAGGAAGATATAAAAAGCAACAGAATATTAATTGTTTTGTGATACAAATCAAAGAAAGGAGGATGTCTTGTGACTTATTAATGCAGTTTTAATTTGAACCAATGTGTCAGAATGCAGAGAATTTATGACTAAATTTCTCAAAAGGAGGGAAGCTTGATGGACACAATTTCACAATACACCAGAATTTCACAAGACACCAGAGTTATTTTCTACATGTCCTAATATGAAAAAATTAGAAATACAGAGAAAGAAAAAAAGATGACTGACTGTAAATGATGTTGTGGTTTGAAAAAAAAATAATAATTTAGGAAAGGAAAATGAGAATTGTGCTTCAGCAAGAGAAGTTCAGGTTTGGGCACGAATAGAAGGAAAAGGGTTTAGAAGTTCAGTTAACAAATTAGTACAGAGGACACAAAATCTGAGATACTGGTGATAAAATCCTAGATTTTAAAACGTTCATAGACTGATAAGAGTGTAGCCTTTATACAAGTCAAGTTATAAGTTTAAAGTTGAAATAGGAAAGAACAAAAAGAGAGAGAGAGAGAGCAAGAAAACAAAAGAAACACCATAGTAACTACAGGATATCCTCCAAAAATTTGGTGAAGATGTTAAATAACATATTTCATATGTTATTTATTTGGGCACATCTGTTGTGCTCATCTCAGTAATGAAGATAAAGCCTAAAGACCATTTTGTTCTTCAAAGTAAAATAAAATTCGTGGATTAAAGTTTCAGATTTCCTAAAGTTTGTTTCAATGAGTAAGCCATTGAAACATAGTACACATTTCATTCATTTTCTAAAATGCCCTGACCTTTTCACACTAAACATTTCATTGTTGCTAGTTGTCAACTCATATAATTTTAGCAGAGTATAAAATAAATCTCTGGTTTGAATTACCTGCTTAGTCCTTGTAAACCCAGGACAATCCACAGGCCAGAGATAGATAAGAAAATGTGGACTAAAGATGCTTAAATTGAAGAAAATGGACATTTGTTGGAACCTTGACTATTTTACTATTCAAAAGCAAGTTCCATTTGCCTGCTTCTCTCCTATATTGATCCTACTGCCATTTCTCCATTATTATTATTATGTCCAATATATACTTGCTTTCCTACTAAATTAATGTTTAAGGAAAGAAAATAGGTCTGTGCACATACATATAAACGGTATCCAAGAAGTTATTCTGGCTGAGGTTTACACAGTTGCATCCCACTTAGACATAGCCCGATGAAGTAATTTCACAAATATTTATTTAGTGCCCACTTAACACACTAACGCACTGTGCCAAGTTCTGGGGATATAGAGATAAAAGACAAATGCTGTTCTCAAGAGAAAATCACAGTTTCGAGGATGAGGTTGGGGTAAAGAGACAAGAGAAGAAATCAACAATCATAATTGATTATCGTTATAATTGTACACACAGGATGCTCCAGAAAAGAAATAGGAAAAGTATGCCACTTAATTTAAGAAGGCATGCAATATCTCTATGAGGAGGTGATCTCTGTGTTAGTCACTGACCTTGCATCTAAAGCGAGATTTTTCTTCCAGCTCTAAGAAGAAATAGTTTGGATACGGATAATTTGAGGGAGGAAGGCAGCAAGGCCAGATTTGAGAAAAACTCTGCTTTATGTCCTAGAGTTTTGTTAAGAAACATCAATGCTAAACTCAATGCTTTTCTAGAGTTTATCAATGTGCTGGGGTATAAAAGTACACCGCTGAATTGTTGGCAGACTTTGATGAAAAGAAACCTCCACTTTGATGAGAATTGATTGTTTAACAGGCAATTGGAAATAGAGTGCAGCTTTTTGAAGACCTTGTCAACCCCTTGAAGGATTTTTCTTTTCTCTTCCAGTCTCTTAGGGACACTGTAAAATGTTGTTTTTTAATGTGATTTATAGGTATACTTAAAAGACATGCAATAAAATATGCTGGATATTAATATTTATATAAGAAAATTTGCCTTTGAATTTAAGTAAAACTCTTCTACAATTGGTATCCTATAAATGGTTCAAATGCACCTTTAATGACTCAGGTTTATCCAGATCCAGGAAATAAAGGCAAACTGGGGTGGGCAAAAGCACTACTTTCTAACATCGATTCACCTACTACTCATATAACTGCCTGCACGTACTTATAAACATTTGGCTCTGCATATTAAGAAGCTACTGATCAAATTCTTCTTGAAATATAAGGATATAATTTGTAGTTTATGGTATGAAATAGTAAGTCACAGGAAATTTTGTAAGAATAAAACAGTATCTGTCAAGACCATGTTAGTAAACTAACAGCCATCCTTCTCTATTGACAGTAGCTACAGTGCCCTGTGATGAATGTGTTTTTTGAGCTATCAAAAGTCCATGTATTCCTTGCTGTAGTCTTACTCTGGATGGCCTTGGCAGCAAGGCACAATTAATAACACATCTCCAATTCACATGTAACAGGCATAGATATGAAATGATCTCTCTTGCGGGATAAAACCACATTGTCCTTGCTTTCTTACAAGCTCTATCTTATCTCACGGCTTTAGCCTGGCTCTTGGACAGTGTCAGTTTATAAATTCTACTTGTCTACTTCAGAAGTCAGTGCTACAGAGTTTTATTTAAGGATTTTTTTTTTCTGGATGATTTTATTTAATTACATTCTTTAAATTCCTCCTTTTCTTTCCTCTGCCATAAAGTTATCAGTATTGGGGATTGTACGGATTAGAAGGGCTATCTACAGTTAGTGAGCTACCTAAAGCCTGCTGACTCTGTTCTAAAGATAACACAGATCATCACACAACCACCTCTATCTATTGGATGCATGCAGGTGAGAAGATGAAAGATAGACTGTAGCTGTTAAACAGCTTTTCATTGAGACTGAATGATCATTTCCATATTAAAGTGAACCACTGGCATGGGATTGTATATCAATGGTCTTATGGTCATTACTGAGTATAAGAATGCTGTTTTGTTTTGTTTTAACCCCAGGGTAAATCGACAGCCTGTAATAGATCTAATTGACAGGATGGCTGTTTTCAGCTAATGGTTTGTTACATCAATGGACCTTATCCTGGCCTCAATTATAGACATCAACATTTATCTCAAAAGAAAGCCACATCTAAAAGTGGAAAGCAAGGTAATGAAGAGGGGTTGGGGGAGGGAGGAAGAAACCTTAGCAGATTTCTATCCGGAGTACTGAGCCCAAGATGCTGCTACAAATTGTGAAGCCAAACTTCTCTCCCCTATTACCGTCCCTGTTAAAAAACAAATATCATTTTAAAAAATCATTACCTTCCATTGGTCTTACAAATTGGTAGGCTAGTTCAGCCTTAATTATGTCATTCTTACTAATAGTTTACCTTTTTTGGAGTTTTTTTTTTTTTTCCCTTTTTATTTATTTATTTATTTTTTTCAGCGTAACAGTATTCATTCTTTTTGCACAACACCCAGTGCTCCATGCAAAACACTAATAGTTTACCTTCCTATAAGTGTACACATATAAATATTTATAGAGTGCCCTTTTTACAAATTACAGTAAATCAATTTCACAAACCATGAAACTATGAAACTATGTGCAAGGCACAATGCTAAGGTGTAGGATACAAAAACAAATAAATCTCAATTTACAATCTGTAACCTCAAGGAGTGGCCAACTACATATGTAATTGCAATACAGTATGATAAATTAAATAAAGGAAGTGGGTATTGGGAGCAGAGGGAGCATAAAGAAGAAGTAACCATTCTGTCTGAGTGGGGGAGGGGAAGGTTTTATGGAAAAGCAAAGCCCTGATCAAATGCAAAGAACCTTTTAAGCATTTCCATAACTAGGTCTTCAGTCCTTTAGAGTCATTAAAGCAGAGTTCTGGAGGGCTGCTGTTCTCCAGAGATTTAGGTTTTTGTTTATTCTGCTTATTGCAAGCCACAGGTAAGTAGATAAATTTGCATTGCTAATCATCTTATTTCAAAATCTGCTGACATTTTAGTGTTGTTGTGTATGAGATGTGTGGGTTAGTCAATTTTTAATGACTATTTGTTTATCTAGACTTGGGTAGAGCCAAGGGACCAGTCCTTGATTGCAGAGACTGTTAAGGAAATCAGCATTTTCCACACATGAAACTTAACAATGAAGAGCTAACTTATAACCTTGCATTAATAATATTAATAGACAGATGTGCAATGTACAAAAATGAATTAAAAAAGGGAACATTCCCACGTGTGGCACATAGTAGGTATTTAAAATATAATTATGGAATGAATTACTTTTAAAAATAACATTATACATGGCTACTCTGAAAGGTCTTTTGTGTTTGGATCAAGATAAAAACATATTTATATTCAAATCATTTTTAACATAAAAAGACAAAACTTTCGTTAAAGTATTTCTTTACTACATTTTTTTTCTTTGTTTCCTTTTTGGGTCAAAGATTTCTAAGCCTCTTGAGAGACAAAGTATTAGGCTATGTGAAATTAGTGATGAAACAGGCACACCACAAAAATAACCAATGTATATCTAGAGAAACAGTACTTTAATGATCCCAGAGCTATAAGAATTAAAAATGGAAAAAAAAAAAAAAAAGTAAGTTGAGAATGTTCCTATCACCTGAAACTGAAAATAATATATGGTGAAGGAAGGTTAGTCAAGTCAGAAATTTGTTTTAACAGATCCTCAAACACTGCTTTATTGTCCATCCTTTTCATTTATTCCACTCCCTTAAAAAATTTTTCCTAGATGGTCTTTCATAAATATGTTTTCAACAATCACAAAAAGGTTGTAAAGAGCTTCTAGAAGCTTATTCAGTTAGCTTGTTACCCTGTATCCTTACCACAACCCCCATGGTGACACCTTTTTGCTTGCAGGATAGATTTACCTTTTGGGGGTCATAAATTTCTCTGTGTGGCCACATTCTCAGTTCTACTACAGTTTTTCCAAATTACAATACTTTCCTTTTCAAATTAATTATATGTACAGAATTCTGCACTTTGAACTTGCCCTTATTTCTTGCCTTCCTGGAGAAACTAGAGCAGATTTTGGAAGTAGAAAAATCTCAGGTTAGATCAACTTATTTTATTAATTGTCTTCCTCTAAAATATATATCTTTGCTGTTTTCTACTGGTCATTTTCATAATTTTATTTTATATATAACTGATGTCCACAACTGTTTTACTTTCTGACACCTCATTCATCTATTGATTTCTCATTTTCTTATTTGTGCTTTAAAAATCCAGTCAATTTGCTTCTGAAATTAAGTCATTTTGATTTTCTTAAATTCAATGAACACTTAGCCACTTTATTTCATTCATCTCTTTGATATAAAGTGTTAATAGCTTAAACACAACTTTGGTATTTGTTTCAATTTCTTGGGTCATTTTCATCTCCAAGAATAATTTGGTTTGTAACAACAACAAAAAGTTTTATTTAAAAGGAGAATTTTTCCTCTTGTTTCTGTTATGTTTATATATATTCCTTCTAAAATACTATATGGTTGTTTAGACAATTAATAAACACTTCCTGATAACTCTGTGCTTATGGCCCATGATACAGACATAATTTAAAGAGAGGTAATAATGCCAAAAAGCAACTTGACATATTAATATCACTTCGAAATTTTCACTGAAATCAAATACAACATTTCCTAAGTTTACTATGGATCTCCTCCATCAATTCCAATTCAGTGTCAGTGGAACCTCTTCTACCAGCTTGCCCTTCTATCTTTTTCTTCATCCTCAGCATCCACACCCAACACCAAATATTATTAACTCTCTCTCCCAATCATGTTTCAACACATTCACTCCTTTCCAACAACTTTAATTATCCAAGCCACTATTACCTCTTACTTAGTCTTCTGCAATAAACTAACCAGCATTTCCACTTCAATGTTTGTTCCTCTCTACTTCTATACAGATCATCTTCAACTTACAATGGGGTTACATCTTGATAAACCCATTGCAAATTGCAAATACCATAAGTCAAAGGCTTTTAGTATACTTAACTTACTGAACATCTTAGCTTAGCCTCATCTACCTTAAATGTGCTCAGAACACTTAAATTTCCTTATAGCTGGGCAAAATCAGCAAACACAATAGTTATTTTATAATAAAGTACTGACTCTCTCATGTAATTTATTGAATATGTACCAAAAGTAAGGAATGGAATGGCCATATGGGTACAGGATGGTTGTAAGTTTATTGGTTGTTCACGCGCATGATCACATGACTGACCAGGAACTGTGGCTTATTCTCACTGCCCAGCATCATCAGAGAGTATTATATTGCATACGGCCAGCCAGGGTAAAAATTGAAAAAAAAATAAATAAAAATTTGAAGTATGGTTTCTACTTTATGTGTATGGCTTTCACACTATCATAAAGTCAAAAAAATTATATATTGAATCATCATAAGTTGGGGACCATATGTACTCTGATCTCATATAGCAATGTTATATCCATTTCTATCAACCTATCTATCCATTCATGAGCTCACCCATGCACCTCCTCATCCACACATCCATTCACCCATCTATTTCAATATATGATCAATAGAGCTTGCTAGTCCTCTTCCTCTTCCAGAAGCTCTAGCCACACTAAATACTCAATTCCTTTTAGTTATCAAGGCTTCTTCCTGCCTTGAGGTTTTACGTATTCTGTTACTTCTGGTTACTTCTTACCTTTCAGGTAAGCTGAAAGGACACTCATTATGAGAAGTCATTCTCAACCTTCTAGACCAGCACTGTCCAATGAATATAATGTGAGTGAAAACTGCAAGCTGTATACATAATTTAAGATTTTCTTACACCTACATTTAAGGACTACAAGGGAAGGGAGGAAAAACTGAATGCGAAGAAATCAGAGAGGGAAACAAACCATGAGAGATTCTGGACCTGGGAACCAAACTGAGGATTACAGAAGGGAGGGGGATACAGGGATAGGGTGATCCGGTGATGGGTATTAAGGAGGGCACGTGTTTGATGATAAGCACCGGGTGTTATACGCAACTTGTGAACCACTGAACACTATATCAACAACTAATGATGTACTGTATGTTGGCTAATTGAACATAAAAAAAAAGAAAGAAAGAAAGAAAAAAGAGTGGTAAAATTAGGGGCACTTGGGTGGTTCAGTTTGTTAAGTGTCCGACTCTTGATTTCAGCTCAGGTTATGATCTCAGGGTTGTGAGACTGAGCCCCACACTGGACACTGCATTGGGTGTGGAGCCTGCTTAAGATTCTCTCTGTGGCTCAGTGGGTTAAGCATCTGCCTTCAGCTCAGGTCATGATCTCAGAGTCCTGGGATCGAGCCCCACGTCAGGCTCTCTGCTCCACGAGGAGCCTGCTTTCCCACTCTCTCTGTTTGCTTCTCTGACTACTTGTGATCTCTCTCTCTGTCAAATAAATAAATAAAATCTTAAAAAAAAAAAACCTTTCTGCCCCTCCCCCAATAAAAAAGCAGATAAAATTAATTTTAATAATATATATAATTTTGACACAAGCTATCAAAACTATCTTTATAGATGATTTATATAAAGACTATTGATGAGATTTTTTTTTACTCTTTTGTTTATTAAGTCTTCAAAATCTTCTGCATAATTTATCATTATAGCATATCTGACTTTTGACAAACAGACTTCTCTCCTTGTAATAAAAAGAAATAAAAATAATTCTAAGTGGGTATAGAACAAATTTTAAAGGTATTTTTGTGTTCCATTGCAAGTAGAATGGCTGTTAGAAAAATGGAAGACAGCCTTTCTTATGTTACACACTACACACACACAAATCAGTGTTTAATTTTTTTTAACAATGCATCTCTTCTATGTCCTAAGTTAAAAAGATATTTCCATTTTGAAAACAATAATTAAACATGATTTAAAAAGGAAGCTTTCTAAAAGTTAAAAAAAACTATGAATTTTTGTAGATGCAATATCATTTGTGAATTTATCTTATATTTTGAAAGAGTACATGTTGCTTTTCCTGTACAACACAAAACAGAGCTGGAAAATTATACTTAAAGGCAAGTCATCATTCATATTCCAGCACTGAGTAGTTCTTATGAGTTGGGAAGGGACTGGTCAATCAAAACAATTAAAAAGTATTTCCTTTGAACAAGAAATATAATACCATCACTTAACACTCATGTTCAGATTTGTGGATCTTTCTTAGTCCTATTTCATGCTTCCCAGGTATTTTGCTCACAAATCTATATGATTAGTGTTCTATCTCATTATAATGATTTGTTTCTCGTTGCATTGAGAGCTCTCAAGTTCAAAGAACTGGTCCTGTTCATCTTGGTACCCTTAGCACCTGACACACTGTCTAGCACCTAAAATAATATATTGTTCAAGGTAACTAATTTGGTGTATGTGTCCATGTGATGTATTTTTACTGACTTTTAAAATAAGCAATAAATTTTTTCAGTTCTGTCCTATACCTGTTCAATTATTTAAATTAAGCAACTATCCTTCACAGTTCACTTGGAATTTGCTGTATCTGTTATAAAAATATAAAACGTGTACATGGAAACGTGTATGGAGAATAATTGTTTAGCAGGGTAGATACATGATGATTTACCTACATTTGAGATTAAGGTTAAAATGGAAAAATGCCATTTCTTTTAATAAACTGAGAAAACAGTAAAAAGTAGAAAATTTTCTTGATTTTTGTATGGTTCGGTTTTGGTTTTATTTGATGTAAACTTCAAATTACATTTTCCTTTTTTTTTTTTAATCTTAATTCAACTTTATTTACTTTTCACATTACGGAGACTCTCAGTGTTGTGCAGTTTAAAATGAAGATTCCTCTGCAGAAGAACCAGCTCTTCCTCAGGTTTCCATATAGCCACATTCCATCCCTTAACAATGACAGAATCGTATACTGGATGAAATATGTCCTCTGCCAAAATGTTAACAATTTTCGTTTATTAAACATGTTTAAATTAGAGATGAAGATTTATATACTTTCTTCCTTATTATTCAAGGATATTCTTAAAACTAGGAAACATATTTAAAGTAAGACCTGGTCACAGTTTTAGGTTTTAGTAGAATGAAACTATTAGGCTATTAATCTTTTTTTTTTTTAAAGATTTTATTTACTTATTTGACAGACAGAGATCACAAGTAGGCAGAGAGACAGGCAGAGAGAGAGGAGGAAGCAGGCTCCCTGCTGAGCAGAGAGCCCGATGCGGGGCTCCATCCCAGAACCCTGAGATCATGACCTGAGCCAAAGGCAGAGGCTTTAACCCACTGAGCCACCCAGGTGCCCTCAAGCTATTAATCTTGATTAAAGGTACAGAGTGATTTGCCAGAGTTTAGATCTAACCAGCAACCTACAAATTTATGTGATCCTGTTTTGATCCTGCTTTGATCAGGAAAATATTCAAGGTGCTGGTGTCTAGTCTCTTCCAATATTCTTTCCCCTTCAGGCCCTTCTCCAGGAAGGAGAGATTCAAGATTATTTGTTATATAGAAAATTTGGTCTATAGTCCCTGGAGTTTTCAACCAAAGAGAGTTTACATGTTCTTTAACACTCATTGCTGAGGAACAGCATGGGCTGACAGGGTCCCTAGGTTCTAACTGCCCAAGGTAACAACTAGACTTGTTGTCTAGGAGATGACAACATCTCCTTTGACTCTGGTAGATGCTGTAGTGTATTGCTGAAGAGTCTCCCCACAATTATCCAGAAGTTACTAAGACAGATAAAAGCAGAGTCACTCTGGATATAGAACAGCATGGCATAGCTTGCTGGATTACAATTGCTTCTTGTTACCTTCATGCCTTTCAAGACCAGTATGAAAAAATCATATGGGGTCCTCTACTTATCATCCTACCTTCTTGTTCACACCCCTCCCTGTGTTTATTCCCCTTTCTCTTTTCTTTCCCCATCCTTTTCTCCCTCTTTCACTCCTTTTATTTTCTTATTTCTTTTATCTATCTGTCTTTTTATCTTTTCTCTAATATCAAAAGAAAAATACGCTTATTAAATGGAAGTGTTGGAGACTCAAACTACCAAAAAACCTGCACATTGGCTATGCTTTTTGGTTATTTTACATTAAAAATGTAAGAGAAATGAAATATCTCAAGGTCACTATGCTGAGAGCTACCTATAAACAGTCATATTCTGGAATTCTTTACAAAGTGACATGAGTAAATGAGAATTTACCAAATAGTTTTCTGATTTCTTGTTAGTATAGAAATACATCTTTAAGTTTATGCTACTTGGTGCAATACATGTTAATTAGAGGATTTTTCGAGTTCTATCACTCTCTTGAGGGAGCACAGGTAGTAGGAATGTATGAAGCATGCTAAATGCAAATTTCATTTGGAGAACAACAATTTTTACTTTAAAAATGTAAACAAATTTAAACAAAATACTGATAATACCTGTAACTTATTTGATACAACTCAAAAGATTAATGGGTCTAAATGAGTCATTAGTCTTATATAAGTATATACACAGAACTTAGGAGAGTGGTAAATCAAAGTTTTTGTATTTTTTTTTAAGAATTTGCTTATTTATTTATTTGGCAGAGAAAGACAGCAAGAAGGAAAACAAGCAGGTGGAGTGGGAGAGGGAGAAGCAGTCTTCCCACTAGGCAGGGATCATGGACCTTTGGATCATGATCTGAGCCAAAGGCAGATGCTTAATAACTGAGCCACCCAGGTGCCCCCAATTTTTTTTAATATTAACAAAAATAGCAACTGAGGGGTGCCTGGGTGGCTGAGTCAGTTAAGCATTTGACTTGATTTCAGCTCAGGTCATGATCTTGGGGTCATGATACTGAGTCCACTTCATGTTCAGTGGGGAGTCTGCTTGAGATTCTCCCTCTCCCTCTGTTCCTCCCCTCCACTTGCTCTCTCTCTCTTTCTCTCTAAAATACATAAATATTTAAAAAAAGAAAATAGCAACTGAAAACATAAATATTAAAACTTTTTATATTCAATGCTATATGTCAAAGGTTGATATGCAGTGTTTTCAGTAAAGAGCTTGTTTAAGGATGTTATTATATTGTATTGTGTTATATTGTGCATTTCGATGTCCTAAGATTTTAAATTTACAGCAACTTTTATTGTCCACTAGAAAGATAATAATTCAATAAAATGTTTCTTAGAAATATTTTTCTCTGAAAATTATTTCACTTTTTAAAACACCATTAGAGGTATGAATCATTAAGCATTGATGGAGTGTCCAGTATATGACAGTTAACGTCCTTAGCACTTTACTTACATTAACTAATTCAAAAGTTATTACAACCCAAAAGGTGCTATTAATAATCCCATTTTTCATATAAGATTAAATACTTTGTCCAAGTTCATTCATCTCATAAAAGAGGATTCAAACCATACGATTGACTCTGGAGTACATGGTCCTAACCACAACACTCTAATGCATATCTAAAGTCACACAAACTCAATTTGACATTCTTTATGATAACAAGATATTTAAAAAGCAGTAATCAAATGGAGTTGCACTTCGCTAGAATATTTTGATTTCGAAGTTGGATAAAGAAGTATATTTTTGAACTGTTATGTGTCAGTTGTCATGGTAGATACTGTATGGTTTACCATTGCATTTGGACCCTCTGTGGATGTTGACACTCTTATTAGAAAGAAGAAATTAAGTCTGAAAAAGGTTAAGGAATTTGTCCAAGGTCATATAAGTAGAATTTATCAGACACCAAAATCCTTTATCTTTCAAAAAGATACAATCTCTCAAAGTAATTGGAGCCTAGAGGACTCCATTAAGAAATTACCTAAGAAATAAGATTAGATGACTTCTGGAAATGCCCCTAGCCCCCAAATATCTCCTTTAGTAGAATTCTCTAAAGCTTAACATATATGGGAAAACTCTAATCTGAAAAAATCTACTGAGTCTCCAACTGTTGAAACTATATTATAAATTAGTTTGCCAGGTCATGGTCTCTAAGTTTAGAGACCATATGTAGGTCATTGCAGATATTTGAGTCCAGTGTTTCCTAAAGGATGATAAACAAGATAATTTCAGGTGTATAGATAGCATTAAATAGCATTGAATCACATTGTATGAAACTTCTTGCCTCTTTCTCTTTATACCAAAGAGAAAGTCTTAGTGTGGTGTCTCTATTCCTTAACAGCTCAAACTCTTGGCATTCTTTTTTCCTAAAGAAGAGAAAAAGAAAGTTTCAGGCTCTAAGTCTTTGGCAGTCATGCTTTTTCTTAGCATTAATGTTTTATTATTTTATATTTATGTTGGAGGTATTAAAGTTTCTTTTTTTTTGGTCATAATTTTGAATTTAACTTTAAAATATATTTAGTTATGTAGAAAATTATTAAAAATTAAATGAAAATAAGAATACAGCTTTTTGTAGGTAGGAAGAATTATGAAGATATTTTAATATTGACTAAAGCTATAAAATACTATCCCAATCTAACATTTTCATTTTATGAAAGAGAAACAGGAAACTCAGAGAGTTAAATAATTTGTTCTGTATCATATCATCAGAGAGTTTAAAATCTTCGTTTTCTGTTTTTTCATTACCTATTTGAAATTAGCACTGTGTAAGTTTGAGGCAGGAAAGTATAAAGACACAGCAAAAGCAAGAGTGACATGAGACTTATATGGAGGATACCCAAAAAGTAGCTCAGGGTGTAGATAGAGATGCTTTCTGAGACATCATTCAACAAGCAAAACTGTTAATCAAGAAAGATCATGAAATGTCAACTAATTCCAGGCAAGATGAAATCTAATAAGATGTTGGTTAGTAAGTTTTAAACCTCCCAAGACAAACCACCCAAGTATCTTATCATTTGAATAAAAGACTGAAAAGTGAAAAGTATTCAATAGTAAAGGAATGAAATTTTGAAGAAAGATAAGAAGTATGTTCACAGGACATGCTAGTGTTTTCTATGTTATACCTTAATACTCTCCAAGCCCTATTCGATATAGCTTAGGTAAGAAATGCTATAAATGAATAAAGCTATAATGGAAAATCAGGGAAGAGTTAGTGATTTCAAAAATGCATCACCTACTTCTAAACACCTTGTTAAATATATTATTAAAAGTTTAGCAATGTTATAATCTACCCTTTGAGAAGTCAGCCTATAACCCAACAACACAGAGTGTTTGCCAGGGAAATAGTGTAGCTCTTCAAGAAAATGAAGTGTCAAAAAATTACAAAGACCAGAAGTTTTCCACCAACTTTGTACCAGATGCACAACATTCTGTCCCTCCTTTCTTGATCTCTCTCAACTGAGTACCCACCATAGAAAGAGAACAGAGTTTTATGGTAGAGATAGCAATGCCCAGTAGAATGGATATAAGATTTGGACATAGAGAGACCTAAATTCAAGTCCTGGCTACGCCCTCCTTCTTGCTGTTTGACTTTGGCAAATTCTATCTTCTCTGAACAATGTTGTCACTGGATTACTGTGAATATATAAAAGAAATGTTCAGGGACAGGAAGAGAGTTAAGTGGGAACCTATAATGTGCCAGGCTCTTTAAATTCATCTTTTCTTTGCTGTTTTATGGTCCCAATGGCCCAGTGCCTGGAAAATACAAGGTGTTCAATTAAGAGTTCCTGTCCATTTGCCCTATCTAACAAGGCACCCCATTATATTGTTAGAATGCTCTAATTGTTAGCAAAATTTTTATTTTAAGCCAAAATCGGCCTCCTTTCAACTTTTGCCTAATTCTGTCTTCTGGAACAACTCAAAACTAGGCCACTCCCTTTTCTATGAGAGCCCCTTAAATGTCTGAAAACAATTACCATGTTTCCATTTAGTACTCTCCTCACCAGGGTCAACACACCCATTTCTTTCAAACTGTTACTTTTGAGACGCTGTCTGGAAACATACTGTCCCAACTGCCTATTATAAACACAATCTAAGTCAATTCTATCTTTAAATGTAAGGTCTTTATCTGAACATAATAGTCCAAATGTAGTCTGAAAAAAGCTGTGGACTCTGTGCTGAGCAGCTTACTGACCAAGGAATTAGACTATCTTTTGAGCAGCACTCATGGTAGCAGGATATGGGACTTGTTCCCATGTATTTGAGGATGGGGGGGTGGTGGTGAGGTGGGTCGGGTCTGTTACACAAGACAGGATTAAACAATTAAAAAGCAATAAAGACTAGATCTATTTCTGTGGGAAAACATATTGTAACAATTTGCTGCGAGGTTTCCCCTGTAGTTAAACTACAGATATGGTATGAATTCCATAATGAAGATGTAGAAGGCATTAATTGGGCTTAATTACCTGTAAAGTTAAACTTTGCTATGAGTTCTCAAGTCTCTTCAGAATGTTCTGGGTTTAGGTTCTGCCAGCCACTGATGCATGACCCTGAGAAAGTCAGTTAACCTTTCTGGGCCTCAATGCCCTCATCAGCAAAATGAAATTGTCCCACTACTTCACAGGGATGGTGAGAATCGCTCAATTAAAAAGACAAATTGTGCATAAACATAAAGATACCGGGGCAAAAGATGCCTTATAAATCTTGAATAGAGAAGTAAAAGGTTTTTAAGGTGAAGCTCTCTCACTTGAAAGATTAAAAATCCAAGCAATTTGGAAAGCGGTGTGGAGTACATTTTAACATGCTGTATTTATTAGCATATTTCTGCACTCTTGGCTTCCCTCAGCTCACCCAAACTCATCCTATCCACAGACTTTTATGTATTATTTGCTTCTCTTTTCTTCTAAACTTTTTCACCTGGCCTATCCCTTCTGAGAGGACTCAACTTCTTTCCTTTTGTCATATTCCTCTTTATTTGTGTCACAGGTCAGTTAAATCAGACCTTTTGCTTCCTTAGGGAAGGATATTAGATGGCCAGTTCTAGGAGTGCTGATACGTTCCCAGCAACCTTCCTGGGGATTAACAGAGCAGATGCTGTTGGTACTGCCTCACGGAAACAAAATGAAAACTGGAGACAAAAGCCCAGCTAAGTCACACACTCCAGTGACAGCTGATAAATCCTTTAACTGATAAGGAGGAAAATTCAAAAGGGACTTTCCCAGAGCAGAGTCATCTGTGAATTCCGTTACCAGAACCGCTTCCGAGTTAGTCCCAGCAATAAAATGGCAGCTCCCGGTCTTTGTACATGTGTTAGAACTACATGCAGCAAACAAAGAGCCAAGCTTTTTTAGGGGACTACATCTCTTAGAAAGAAAACTAGGTTATTGCCCCAAAAGGTTTAAGCACGGCCAATCTTTTGCTGAGCTTAACTTTGCCTGATGAACCTCTATCAGAGTTCGGGGGGGGAAAAAAAAAAGTAGCAGCCCTCTAGTTTTTGAAAACAGAAATTATACTGGTAAATGCTTTACTAACTCCATTCTCTGGCTACCCTCCCTACCCAACATTCTCTTATGCCCTGATGGGTGGGCCTTAGTTAGGTACAAAGCACATTTCTATTAAGAGAATCTTTCTGAAAAACTGAAACTCAAGAAATGCCACTACATATCTTTGGAAACAACTAGCTCTCCTCTGTCTGTTATGATTATAAGCAGGAAAATGTATGTATACAAATGCACAGTTGTGAGATCTTTTTGGTCTATTTCTTTATCCACAGGCTCTACATACAGTCATGAAGCCTTATTAAATCTTTGCTTACAAGGATCACTGAATGTATCTCATGCCTTCAACTGTCACTGCAACCAACTGGTTCCAGGCTCACATCAACCTGATGTCCTGGTTATTAAAATAGGTCCACAGTCCCATAAGATTTAATTCTGCAAAAAGTATTTTCACATGAAAACCTGTCAGATCTTAAAAGCTCACCACAGTTTGACTCTGACCTCTGTTTTCTATCTGAATGTCCTAGCACCTCCCAGTTTTTCTTGCGTCTCAACTCTATCCCCAATACCACAAATTAATCCTTCCTTTTTTGTCTTTTCTTGCCTCCAAATTTGTGTGGTGAATGAAAAATGGAGATCTTCCAAGTGAAAGTACACCAAGAATTCCTTCCCCATTTTCTCTCTTCCTTATTAAACCTCACTCTTTTTTCACAACTAACATAAGCTATATGTTTTCTGTGGAGTTTTAAAAAAGACTTTATTTGTTTATTTGAGTTTAGGTTTACAACAAAATTGAGAGGAAGACAGAGATTTCTCATAGACCCCTTGCCACTACAAATACATAGCCTTCCCCATTATCAACATCACTCACCAAAATGCTACTTTCTCTTTTCTTTATTTTACATATTTTTCTCTTTTCTTTGTTTTACATATTTTTCAAAGATTTTATTTATTTATTCGAGAGAGAGAGAGATAATGAGAAAGAGCATGAACGGGGAGGAGAAGGAGAAGCAGGCACAAGATCAACAGGTAGCTCAACATGGGGCTCGATCCCAGGACCCCGGGATCATGATCTGAGACCACGGCATACTTTCAACCAACCGAGCCACCTAGGTGCCACTCCCCTTTTTTTAAACCAAGGATGAATCTGCACTGACACTTCAAAATCTCCCAAAGTCTATAGTTTACCTTAGGGTTCACTCTTGATGCTATATATCCTATAGGTTTGGACAAAATTATGACATTTTTATTATTCTATTTTCACTGCCCTCAAAATCCTCTGTGATCTGCCTATTCATCTCTCTGCCTCTCCATCCCGCCCACCAAGAAACAACTCTTTTATCGTCTCCATAGTTTTACGTTTTCCAGAATGTCATGTATTTGGAATCATATATTATGCAGCTTTTCATTTTGACTTCTTAGTAATATGCATTTAAGGCTCCTCCAAGTCTTACTTTTATGGCTTGATACCTCATTGCTTTTAAGCACTCAAATATATTCCATTATCTGAATGTACCACAGTTTATTCATCCATTTACCTACTGAAAGATATCTTTGTTGCTTTCAAGCTTTGGTAATTAAAAATAAAACTGTTATAAATATCCGTGTGCTGGTTTTCTGTGGACATAAGTTTTCAACTCCTTTGAATAAATATTAAGGAACAGAACTGTTGAATCGTATGATAAGAGTGTATATAGTTTTGTACAGATTTACCAAACTGTCTTTAAGAGTGACTTGCCTTGTACTTGATCCCAATGGGATAGGTTCAAGTTTCTTTCCATTAAGTATGATGTCAGCCATAGGTTTTTTGGTAGATAGTGTCTATCAAGTTGACAATGTTCTTCTCTATTCCTAATTTTCATAATGAATGGGTAAATTTTTATCATGAATAGATATTGGATTTTGTCAAATGCTTTTTTTTTGCATCTATTGATAAGATCACGTGATTTTTTTTTTTTAGTCCATTGATATGATGGATTACATCAATTGATTTTCAAATGTTGAACCAGATTTGCATTGATAAATTCCACTTGGTCATGATATACAACACTTTTTTTTTTTTAAAGATTTTATTTATTTATTTGACAGAGAGAGAGGTCACAAGTAGGCAGAGAGGCAGGCAGAGAGAGAGGAAGAAGCAGGCTCCCTGTGGAGCAGATAGCCCGATGCGGGGCTCGATCCCAGGACCTTGAGATCAGACCTGAGCCGAAGGCAGCGGCTTAATCCACTGAGCCACCCCAGGTGCTCTGATATACAACACTTTTTATACTTCTTTGGAGCTAACTTGCAAATATATTGTTGAGAATTTTTATACCTATGTTCATGAGAGATACTGGTCTGTAGTTTTCTTTTCCTGTAATACCTTTCTCTGGTTTTAGTATTAGGGTCATACAGGCCTCAGAATAAGTTAGGAAGTATTCCCTCTGCTTCCATCCTCCAAAAGAGATTGTATAGAATTGGTATATATATATTTTTCTTAAATGTTTGGTAGAATTTACCAGTGAATTCATCTGGGCCTGAAACTTTCTGTTTTAAAAGATATTTATTGATTCAACTTATTCAATAAAATAACCCTATTCAGATCACCAGTTTGTTCTTGTGTGTAGACTGTGTTTTTCAAGGAAATGTTTCATTTCATTTAGGTTATCAAATTTGTGGACATAGCATTATTCACAGCACTCCTTTATTATCCTTTTATTTTCCATGGTAACTGTTGTGCTGTTCCCATTTTCATTTCTGACATTACTAATTTGTGTTCTCTTTTTTTTTCTTAATTATTATGAATAGAGGCTTATTGATTTTATTGATTTTTTTCAAGGAGCCAGCATGAATATTTATTTATTATCTCTATTAATTTACTGTTTTCAATTTCATTGATTTCAGGCCTAATTCTCATTATTTCTTTTCTACTGCTCACTTTGGATTTCATTTACTATTTTTTTCTAGTTTCCTAAGGTAGAAACTTAGATTATTGATTTTATTTTATTTTTTTAAGATTATATTTTTAAATAATCTTTATACCCAACATGGAGCTCAAACTTACAAACCCAAGATCAAGAATCACATGCTCTACCAACTCAGGCACCCCAGATTATTTTTAGATCTTCCCTCCTTTTTAATACATGTATTTCTGCTTTAAAATACCCACCAAGCATACTTTTGCTGCAGCCTATAAATTCTGCTAAGTTATCTTTTCATTTTCATTTAAACTATTTTTTAATTTCTCCTGAGATTTTTTTTGATATTTAGAAATGTATTATTTAATCACCACATATTTCGGGATTTTTCCAGCTGTCTTTCTGTTTTTGATTTCTACTTTAATTCCTCTGAGGTCTGAGGACAGACACTGCATGATTTCTACTCTTTTAAATTTGTTAGTGTCTGTTTTATTGCCCAGAATGTGATCTATCTTGGTAAGTGTCCCATGTGAGCTTGAGAAAAATGTGAAGTCTGCTGCCATTATATGAAGTAGTCGACAGATGTCAATGATAGCCAGCTGATGGATGGTGTTGTTGAGTTCAATTATGTCCTTACTGATTTCCTATTGCTGAATCTGTTCATTTCTGAGAGAAGTGTGTTAAAGTCTCCAACTATGATAGTAGACTCATCTATTTCTCCTTGAAGTTCTATCCATTTTTGCCTCATGTAGTTTGATGTTATATTGTTAGAGGTTGTATATGGGTTGAAAATTATTATGTCTTCTTGGAGAATTCATATTTTAACATTATGTAATGCCTTTCTTTATCCCTGGTAACCTGCCTTACTTCAAAGTCTGCTCTGTTTGATCAATATTGCAATTCCTATTTTCTTTTGATTAGTGTTAGCACGGTATTTTTTTCCCTCCATATATTTACTTTTAATCTATATGTGTATTATATTTAAAGTGGGTTTCTGGTAGACCATGTATACTTGGGTTATACTTTTTTATTTACCCTGGCAATCTCTGTCTTTTAATCGGTGTATTTGGATCATTTACATTTGCAGTGATTATTGATATAGTTGGGTTAATATTCTACCACATTAATTAGTCTTAAAGAATTGTAGCCCTTGCCATTTGTTCCTACTTTTTTCTTCTACTCTTTTTCTGCCTTTTGTGGTTTTGAGATTTTATATGATTTCATTCTCTCTCCTTTCTTAAATATCAGTTTTAGTTTTGTGGTTGTTTTTTTTGTTTGTTTTTTTTTAGTGGTTGTCTTAAAGCTTGCAATATAAATTTACAATTAATCCAAGTCCACTTTCAAATAACATGTCACTTCATGGTTAGTGTACTTCATGGTTAAAAAAAAATCCAGTCCTTCCTCTTGTCCCTTGTATTACTGTTATCATTCATTTCATTACATATAAGCATATATATTATGTAAATATAATAAATATTCTTAAGCATACAGAATTAAATATATTATTGCTATTTTTATTTTGAATGAACTGTTATCTGTTAAATCAATTAAGAACATGAAAATAAAAGTTTTTATTTTACCTTCATTTGTCCCTTCTTCAGTACTCTTTTTTTCTTTATGTAAATCTGACCTAATTTAGTTTCTTTAAAGATCTTCTTTGAACATTTCTTACAAAGTAAGTCTACTGGCAACAAATTACCTCAAATTTTGTTTGTCTGAGAAATTCTTTATTTCTCTTTCACTTTTGAAGGATAATTTATCAGGATGCAGAATTCTAGGTTGGCATTTTGTTTTTTTCTCTCAACAGTTAAATATTTTATTCCATGCTCTTCTTGGAGTACTTCTCTGGTTTCTGAGAAGTCAGATGTAATTCTTATCTTTGTTCCTCTGTAGGTAAGGCATTTTTTCCTGCTTCTTTTAAGATTTCTTTATCTTCAGTTTTCTGTGGTTTGGAAATGACATGTCTAGGTAGAGTTTTTGTGGCATTTATTCCTACTTGGTGTTATCTGAATTTCCTAGATTTGTAGTTTGGTATGTGACATTAACTTGGAGAAATTCTCAGTCATTATTGTATCAAATATTTTTTCTATTGCTCTCTTCTCCTTCTGGTATTTCTATTATGTGTATGTGACACCTTCTCTTGCTGCCCCACAGATATTATTTATTCTATTCTATTTTTATTTGTTTGTTTTCAGTCTAGGTTCTCTTTGCTTTTCAGTTTTCAAAAATCCTATTGAGGTATCCCCTAATTCAGAGATTCTTTCCCTGGTCATGTCAGTCTGTTAATAAGCACATCAAAAGCATTCTTTAATTCTGTTCCAGTGGGGTTTTTGTTTGTTTCTTTTGTTTTGTTTTTAGCCCTAGCATTTCTTTTTGGTTCTTTCTTAGGATTTCCATCTCATATTGCCCATCTGTTCTTGCATACTGTCTACCTTATCAGTTAATGCTCTGAGCATATTAATCATAGTTGTATTAAATTCCCAGTCCGATAATTCCAACAACCTTGCCATGTCTGGTTGTGATGTTTTCTCTGTCTCTTCAAATTGTGTTTTTTGCCTTGGGCATGCCTTGTAATTTTTTTTTTTTTAATAGTCAGACAAGATGGGGAAAAGGATTTGTTGTAAATAAGTTATGGGGCAGCAAGGTGTAGGGGAAGGGGAAGCATTCTATACTCCTATAATTAGATCTCAGGCTTCTAGTGAGCCTATGCATCTGACTGTGAATATCATGGGTGTTTCTTAAGTTTTGTTTTGTTTTTCTGTTTTACTTTTTTGTTTTGTTTTGTTTTTGTTTTCCTCCCCTATTAGGTGGAACAAGGTGGCTAGATTAGGCTGGAGTTGGATATTTCCCTTCCACATGTCAGTAAAACTCTGATATCATTCCAGTAGATTAGGCTCTGGTTAACTTGTTTCCACTGAGGGCAGGCCTTGTTAAGCAAATGCATTTCAAAATGGTTCCTTTTCTCCCCACTGTGTAGAAGCCTGAGGGGATTTTTTTCAGGATACTTACTATGGGCAACTGCTCAAGCTCCTGGAAATAAATCTCATCATATTGTGGAGCTCCCTCTGACTGGGCCCTCCTGAAGTTTTTAACTCTCATAGTTGTCTGTCCTAATCCTCCAGGAACCTGCCAATTACACTTCAGTTTTTCCTTCCCCAGCAGTGGTTCACACAGTTGTTTCAGCTCTGAGTCTCTGCTCTAGTTAAAACTTAGCTCTCTGTATTTGCTTCTCGGTCTCTATCATCTTGGCGGCAGTAATTTGCCCTATGTACTCCCCTTTCTTATGGATCCAAGAAAAGTTGTGGATTTTTCAGTCTGTTTAGACTTTTACTTAGTGTTAAGATGAAGTGATGACTTCCAAGTTCCCTATACATGGGACAGGGAACCATTCCATGACCCCTTTCTATGCTACTTCCAACACACACACCTCTAAATACATACCATTCAATCATCCATCATTTATCTCACACTTTGTGTGTGTGTGTGTGCACACGTGCATGCGCACGTGCACACACACAGACAGGGTGAAAGGGGCTGGAAATATAAAGATAGATAAAATAGAGTCCTTGCTCTCAAGAGGATTAGAATCTATTCTGGGTATGTCTATGGTATTTACCACCTATACCATTCTTTCAGTGTTTATAAGGTTTAAGCTAATGACTGCTAACTTATAGCTATATAGTTACTTCTTTGTAAAGTACAGCACAAAAAATTACAGACCTGGCAATCAATAAACACCTGTTTTTTGATAAATAAAAATAAATAGGTAAAACAAATATAAATATATATAGGAGTTGCCTTATATCAATTTCCCTCAAAACATGTTCTAAGTAACAGACGGGTCATTGACAAACAGTGGGCAGTAGCAAGGCAACATGAAAGTGTCTGAACTATTTTAAGTGAAAGAACTGAGTTAAAGTGCTTGATTTGTCCATTAGCAGTACACTCCTAAGAAAGTGACTCAATTTTTTGAAGCCTGTCATCACTTATAAACAAGCATAATAACACTTAGACATAAGGTTGCAATAAGAAGTGGAGGATAGAATCAGCATAGTGCTTTATACCTCTCTCAACAAATCATAAGTATTAGGTATTAGTCCATGACAACCTAGAGGTAATTCTAAAAGTGCCTATACATACTGTGTTTCTTATTACAGAGAATATAGTTTCAGTATAACAAAATTCACTGAGAGAAAACCATTTAACCCAGTTTATGCGCTCAAAGAACAAAAGTTGATTGGACATTTATTCTCATTTGCTCTACACAATATCTACATAAATTGATGAAAATGCGAAGTACATCCCACAGTCCAACACATTCCTACATAGACTCATATATGCTGTCATACAGATAAACACTAACTACTAAAACACTAATTTGGGGGCACCTGGGTGGCTCAGTGAGTTAAGCCTCTGACTTTGGCTCAGGTCATGATCTCAGGGCCCTGGGATTGAGCCCCACATCGGGCTCTCTGTTCGGCGGGGAGCCTGCTTCCGCCTCTCCCTGCCTGACTCTCTGCCTACTTGTGATCTCTCTCTCTCTCTCAAATAAATAAATAAAATCTTTAAAAAATTTTAAAAAACACACTCATTTTGCTTGGATTGGGGTGGGGGGCAGGGATGGCAATACAGATTGAACTTGGGGTACATGTTAACGTTTGAGGATTTTCTAAAATGAGAAGCATGGAAAGGCATTTCAGAGAGGAAGAAAATTGCATGCAAGAGCATGGAGACCTTAGTTTGTAAAGAGTAACTGGATACAGAAGATCATAATATAATGGAGATATAATATAATAGAGAGAATTTCAGATATTCAAGGCAGTCCAGAGAAGAAGATACTTAGAGTTATAAAGGTTATATGGCTTTGATCTTCACACAACTGAGTCCACAACCAGACTATTTACCTATCCATTAGGTTTTTAATGTATCAGTGTTAAGTACCTAAGTTAAGTTTCCCATGTTTCCACTGCAGGTAGATATTATTTATTATAAACCAAATCATTCCATGGAATAAAATAAAAGACACCATTGTTTCTACTTGACATTAGGGAGAGGAGATTCAATTAGAAAAGTAAATAATGTAAAGAAAAAAAGATGCCAGTGCAATCATTTTCTTTTCCTGACTATAAAAGTTATGAAGAGTAGAAGAATTCATTCTTATTCTTATTCAATTTACTTATTTATTCATTCTACAAATATTTGCTGAGCATCCACTATATGATAGAAACTCTATTATGTGCTAGAATTCTACAGTGAACTAGACATAACCCTTGCCCTCAAGGTATTTACTATTTAGAAGAGTAGCAAAAATTAAACAAATGCTCAAATAATTGCTCTAAAGGAAGTGCTACAAAGAATCATAGAGTGCTATGAATGTAATAATGGGAAGAATTCAGTAACATATGGGAGTTAGTAAAGCTTCCCTCGAGAAATGACCTTTAAAAAGAGTTTGGAATTTAAACAGAACTTATCCCAGGCAGGAATAAGGGTATGTGTTTATATTTTTTGGTGGGGGAGAAGGTCTTAGAATGAAAGGAAGGGCAATCAAGCTAGAGAGAGCTTAATATAGAAAGGAAGTTAGCTAAGACTGAATGATAGCCATGAATTTTAATGTTATCAGCAATAGTGGAGGACAAAGCAGCGGCCAAAAAATATAGGAACTTAATAAGAATTTTGGCCATTGTTCTCAAAGGATGGGAATTTTAAGAAAATAAGTAATATAATTCAGCATATAGCCAAATTTGCTTATACTTTTGACCTCTTTTTCTTTCATGAGCTCTTCCCAATGCTTCACTGATGCCTCATTAAATTCTTTCATGAATGCTTCCCAATGATTCCATGAGATGATGTCTTATAGACTGTTGAAACAACTCTCACTCACTATGAAGAGAGTTTGTGCATTTTTAGCTATTGATTAATTCTTAAAAACAGCCAAGAGTTTGACTTGCGATTTCACCTCTCTGAAAATACAAAATCACTACCATGCAAAACTGAACCTCTAAAAAAAGCTTTATAAAAATTTACTGTCAAGTACTCAGAACATAGTTCAATAGAGGATACCTAAGGATTGGGAGAAGAAAGAAAGAAACCCAATAGGGTTAGATACAGTCTACATCTACTAGGTGCCAGGCACTCCAATAGGTACTTTTTTTTTTAAAATCTGTGTGGCACCACATTGCTTAAGGAGATTTATTTCAACATTCAATTACATATTCCAATTTCCATGTAGAAATTGAATAGAAATGATTTCAGAGAGGCCTATAGTTAACTAAAACAAATACCTTAAATTTATCACTTTCATTATATATTTTAATATAATATTTTACAGTTAAATGGGTTCAAATCAGGGATTAGGAGAAATAATTGCAGTGTCTCTAAATGCAGAAGTCTTCACATTTTATTTTTACACTTTTGAACTTTAAATTATACTCTATGTGATTGAAGAGAGACCTTTGAAATTGGTTTGGTCTCCTACAATATGGTTCATCTTTTCTTTTTTGAAAGAAACAGTGTTCCATTTTAAGAGTCAGAGAAAAATAAAGCTAATTAAGAGGTTCATAGTTATGAATTTTTAAAAGGCTTTATTTGATTATAACCTACTGTTTGGGTTTTAGATTCAAAAGGTAGCCCATTGCCAAAATGTTTCTAGTTACTCTTAAAAACTCACATAAATATTTGTTTAATGATATTTTTTATACTTTATTCAAAGACCTCTCTCTTTGAGGCAAGGTCTTTGCTACTTACAAATGAGAGAAAGAAACTTTTTATACTCAATTCCCCTGAGCAAAGAGTACCTAAGAATCATAGAGTGAAATGGGTTTGTTACTTGCATATTTCACTAAGGTTAAGATAAGCCTATAAATTCATTATACTCACCGTTTAAGCCAAATTTAAATACAACAACCTCCACAGATACAAAGGAACACATTACATCTGCTCAGCATTCTAATAAATTCATTTTAAGTACATTTGCAACAAGGGCATTTTTTTTCTGGAAAATGCACTATAATTTAGGGACTTAAAAACTTATTTTAAGAAGTTTTCAGTAATATTCTCTTAGAAATATTATATAGGTTTAATATTTTATAATAATTTGACTCAATCCTAGAAAATGGTTACTAATTAATATTTATATATCAGTATAAATGGCCAATAATTTATATTTATTATACATACATATATATATGTTAGAATTATAAATTATATGGATATATTTCTTATTTCTACCCTTCTTTCCAAAACTCCTTCAAATATTTATTCTACTAAATGTACATCTTTTTATAGGTAGTACTAAATTTATTTTGTTTTTAATATTTAGAGAAAACTATTAAATATTTTTATTTAATATTTCATTTAAAGGATTAAGAAGAAAGTTTGAAAAATATGCTTATATAACTGCTGACACAAAAATATAGACATTTTCTTCCTTTATGATGTAAGATAACTGAAGAGCAGCAGGATTTGAGTCATGTATATTTTCAGATTAAATGGTATTTAACCTTTGAGGAAATTTTGTTTTTTCCCTAGGCCAAGTATAAATTGCATAGCTTTTTAAAATGCAATACAACTTCTATGATTAGATTTAGTTCAAAATCAAATTTCAATTTAAAAGCCAGCTGTAAATACATAAACACAAAACTGCATATGTATTATATTTAACAGTCTTAAAACAGCTTTCAGAAACTATCAAAGCTTTGAAAATTCCATTTAACCCAGAATGTCTGCTTTGACCCAACAGACATATTTAAACCTTATTCTACTTCCTTTTTGGTATTTTCCATCTCAATCAGCTAAGATTTCTTCATCAAAATACCGAACATACATTACGTTTTACCGTAAGTATAGTTTTGTGTGAAATTCAGTTAGAGAAATTAAGTAAAGATTTGAAACAGCCTAATGTCTGTTTAGATATATTTCTTGAAGGTGCAGTTTCTTTGAACCTAAAGATGATTCATTCTAAGTATTTTGGATATTGAACTTCATAGTCTTTTCTTGCCACCTGTCCCAATTAGTGGCATGGAAGAAAAACTTACACTACTATGCTCAATGAGTAACTAGTTAAGGAATATAAATACTTGATATAAGATTCTTATTTAGTTGTCTACCATTTAATAGAGTTACAAATACATTACTTATTTACGTCACAAAATAAATCAGGAAAATTTAGATTCAGTCTTGTTCTCCCTTACTATGCAGTACAAAATGTGTGTACAGCTTTGAAATAGATATGCTGCATTAGAAAACAGTGTACTTACATCATCTTTCAGGTAAATGTGAAAATATAATACATAAGCATTTACCTTATTATCTCATAGATGTTTCATCTAACTGGTGTTTTCCTCTTCAATTTTTTTATGATTCTAAAATAAGACTACTTACTCATCCTGATTCTAATCAATCTCCCCAACACAATCTCTTGTCACACAAGTCATTCTATCGAGTATTTAATGAGCTAAAACCAGACAGAGTCAATGGTCACCCCTGTTTAAAAAATCTATTCAATAAATTATTTTCTAACCCAAAGGAAAAAGTACTTTGTAAATTACCTATTTATTTTTAAATATGAATTCTTCAGTGTAGCATTTTGATAAATCACACTATGCAGCAGACAGCTTAACCAAGGCACAGTTAGAGTTAAATGAGGATGAGAAGGATATGGGAAACAAATAAAATTATAAAAACCACTCCCTATATTGTTGGATTTAATTCTGGTCATCTGCTTGGAATTGACAAAGGACAATAAAAGGTAGACCCTGAAGTTAGAAGTAGGGTGAAATGTAAATATTTCAGAATTTTATATTAAGCCTGACTGGTTACAGAAGCTAAGCTAAGGAATAGGTGAAAGCAGAGTTACTTGTTGCAACATGAAAGTCATTACTGCCAGCATCATCCCTGATTATATTGTAACAGAACTATGCTAATGAAGCCAAGGTCTTAGGTTCCCGTGAGCCAGTCAGTATCTTGCGGTCTCTGAGTTACAGCTTTATCTGCCTTTCTGCAAACGTGTCCTTACTCAGAAGAGGAACTATGTGTGAGTATAAAATAAAATAACGTAAATTCATTCCCAGCACTGGAAAAGCAATGCAAATTTCATGTCCAGTGAATGTAAAGCAACATCCTCATACATGAAGGAATGAAGGATCCCATATATAATCCTAATAAAGGAGAATGATAACTCCATGACATTATATGATACTAATTATTAACTAAAAGACAAAGAAAATATTTGAAATTAAAAATAAACATTTCCTTTGGTAGAGAAAAATGAACTATTTATATGATTTCTAGTAAGAAATAACACTGGAATTTTATTTTTAACAATGAAGTTCAAAATGGCATTATTTCTTACATATAGAAAAAATTCCCTATATCTGTGCCAAATATACAATTAAAAGAGCTAATTTAAAAAAAAAAGTTTTCTCATAAAACTTATTTTCCCATAATAACACGTTATTCATCATCTGAGGGAAGATATATTTAAGATATATTTTCATTTTAAAATCTATACGTTCTGGTCTTTTTCAAAGACATCACCTTTTGCTATCAATAACAAAATATTAACGTTACTTGGAGCAATATCATAATGTATTAACTTATTTTGTATTCATTTTTCAGTAATAAAGACATCTATAAGCATTAAGAGTCAAGACTTCAACTTTACACTACAGCATAGAGATGTTCAATGAATTACTAATATTTTAATATCCCAGGTAAAAGGATCAACTGTTAAAATAAATTTATCTCTTTATAATCCTAACAAACACTATTTCCAAAACAATTTTCACACAACTAAATTCAAGCTACAGATTACAAATTATTACTTATTATACTAATGGTTAAGGATAGGTATCCATACACCTCATATATATGCTACATTATGTATTGCTTTCCATTCAGTTGGCACCTAATACTTATTTGCTTAAAGTGAATATATAAAATAGAGAAAATAAATATAAAGTATACATGCTGGGAGGTCTAAAAAGGTAACTTTTTAGAAGTGTGGAGTTATTGGATGCCAGCAATAGCAAAGAGGACCAATGGAATGACAAAAGAGAAACTCTCAAGAATTCTAATGAGGGTATAAGGTCTAAATGTTCATTCCCATTATTTGCTATATTTCACCTTGTTTGAGAGAGTTCACGAAGAGTAAGACAATAACACAAAATCTGTGATTTTTATACCTGTTGTTTTCTATTATGTCTTAACCTTGGGACTGTGATAAAGTACATAGTAAATAAGTTTTAGGGCCTTTTTCTAGCCAACTCTGTGATCTCTCAGGGGTCTAATGTTAAATATTGTCAACTAGATCTTTTTTCCCCAAGAAGAAATGCAAAAGCTTGGAGGTTACAACAAAGCTGGGTGAAAAGGTGCTTATAGAGATAAGCACCAAGGTTGATATAATAAAGTGTCTTAAAATAATGCATTTCAAAGTATTTCAATAAAATACATCTAACAAAGATTGAGGAAGTATTTCCAAAATGTTATAGGGTGGTTTTTTGTTTGTTGGTTTGGTCTGGTTTTTTAATTTATAATATAGAAGTCCACCTTCCACTTCAAAAGCATATTTTTTCTGTGTTCTTGAGATCTTGAGAGAGGTACTAGATGGGATATTTTGGTTTTAATAAAAGAAAACAAACCTATCTAGTTTAAGGAAAAGGGATAAAATCATTACAAAGTTACTCCCAAGTTCCAGGAGTATCCTATGGGCTGCTAGCTGTAGTGCAACCAGTCATCAAAAGCAGACTGGAAACTGGAAATTCCCTCACCAGTAAATTGGGGTGAATGGTCATTCTCTCTTTCTCTGCTCACTGTCTGTTTAAGTGTGTTTGCTCCATTCTGCTGTCTGCACAGCCCTCTCTGACATCCAGATGACAAGAAAAAAACGTTGACTATATTCTGGTACCAAAAGGCTCAAGAAATTAACTGACACAGAATGTGTCTTATACCCACACACCTGATCTGTGATGCTATCATACTGAGATAACATGAGGAGAGGTAGACATATTCATCTAGAGAACATATAATACATGAAACAGTGATCTATAAAGTATTATTAAGTTTTATGAAAAATATTCATTTATTTGTCTTTTAGGCAGATACTTAATGAAAGCTTATGATATTTTAGGCACAACAAAATACTATGAACTCGTTAATTAGAGAAGAAAACAAGGATGGAAGATCCTTTAAAAATAAAGGTAATTTCATATGTTCTTAAAGACAGAAGTTAATTCCAGAAATAAATTTAAGATCCCTATCTATGATGTCTCTCTGAACACATTATAGGTTTGAGTCATTCTGAGAGGAAGGGAAATTGCACACCTCTGTAAGCAGTTGCTCAGTAAATTACAGTTATATAAATATATCTGAGGGCTATGTAATACATAGAATAGGTTAAGGCAAGATTACTACTCACTAATATAATTCAAAACTTATTGGAAATATTAGCATAATGTAAAATAACTAGTTTTCCTTTACATGCACTCTACTTATTATAATGTGCCAATATTGGACAGATTACATACTTTGGAGGGAAGCCACTAGGAACACAAATGAACCATAATGCAGTTATCTGGAGTGAAATTTTTATATTACAGTTTTTCCCTGCTATCTGAAAGTAGAGTGTTCCTATTAAACCCTCCCTACGCCAAAATGGTACGAAGCAAAGAAGCAATTATCATTTTGTAAAAGTGAAAATCCTCTTCAGATTTCTTCTGGTTAGTGAAAACAGAGAGTCAGGTAGGTCTTACATAAAAGTGAAGTGAGATAAAGTGAGTTTTGACTAGTGGAGAAAGCCTGTAAATGGAGAGCTTTTAGCATATTCTAAGGTATACTTAGAATATAGTAGCATAATAATACAGTAGTTAGTTGTGCCTGCTTTCAGGGCTCATTCAGAAAAGTAGTTAGAACACTGACATAACCAAAAAACAAAGAATGGGGTATCTAGAGAGCTCAGTCCTTGGCCCACTTTCTGGTCTAAGTATTCTCAATCCCTCTTGACGGTTTTATCTAAGCCCTAAAGGTTAATTTATTTGGATGCTGATGTCCCCTAAATAACTGTCTATAATATAAGGCTTTCCACCTCTCCATTTTAATATTTTATTCCATCCCCAAATTTATCTTCAATCATACTACAGTATGGGTTCCGTGAAGGTGAGAATGATGTGTAATTTATTTGCATGCTTATGTCTCATCTCTAAAGCAGTAAACATTAAGTACATACTTCATACCTCTGACTCTGGACCTTCTTTCTAAGCCTGCACTAATATTACTCCCATTGGAATGCCTTTCTCTTCTATCTACCCACACTGTAAGCCCCTATTCATTTTTTCATGATTCAACTCAAGCACATCTTTGATGAAATCTTTCCTTAGTCTCTCAGAATTAGCCATTCCTTTTTTTCACCCAGCACTCACACCTATAATTAACCCAAGACCATACCTTCATTCAGATTCTGGCTTCTCATTTCTGTTTTAGCAACTATAATTTTTATATATGCATATATAATCATATTATACACATTATATATATACATATATACACACATAAATGTAATACTTACATATTACTCATCTGTAACCCTCTACAAGACTGCAAGATTGTTGAGGTCAAGGACAATAGATTACTTGCTCTTGTATTCTTGGGCTAAGATTATCTTTGAATGAATACTTATATGTCATGACCAGAAATGGCTATTTTCCAAAGGAACAATAGATAAGTGAAACAACAAAAAAGGTGTTATTAGTAAGGAAAAAAAAAACTATTAGAGCTATCTTTGAATCAGTAGATGACAATAAAGATATGTTTATGGGGTAGTACAAAGTTTACATGAAATTTTGGAGATGCTACTTAGGTACGAACAATTATTTTTTTAAAGAAACAACTTTTGCTCCACATAGAAACCTTGATCATCCTTATTTTATTCTTTCCCAAATTTGTTTATTCTAATATCTTACTATTTACTCAAGATGGCTCTTAAAAAGGTAGAATATCCAATGATATAAACCATGTTGCTCAAAGATCTGTAGATTACTTTCATATTTCTAAATATTAAAAATTGACTTGAATCTATTTTTTTAAAGACTGCCAGTTATAAAATCCATGACTATTTTTTGTTAAGCCAGTAGAATCTCATTCCATGTACAGCAAAGTCAAGAAAGTACAAGAAGAAAAACAAAGATCTTATATTGCCTTTTAAAATTTTCTCATATTATTCTGATTGAATAAACTATTTAACCTATTTTTTCCCTGATTCAGATTTCAGATCTCAATTTTCCTTTTCTGTGACATCATTGAGCTTCTTGGCATTTCTAACCAAATCAGCTCATATTCCATCAAAATCTTATTTTGATGTTGAAGAATAAAATCTATCTGAAAATAATCAACATGGGTTGATTTTTTTAATAACTAATGATGCATTCCTTTGAAGTGGCTATTCTAGGATAGCTTACAAGTATTCTCTTCTTGAAACAATAGTCCAAAAAAGAAAAAACAAAAATGTTAAGCTCTTCTAAGGCTCTCTTATTCTAGAACTTTGATAATTTTTACTATTTACTTTTGATAAACAAAAATGTCATAACTAAATATCATAATTATTAAAAAGTTTGACATAAAACTCATAGAACCAGAGCTCTGATAATCAGGCAACAGAATACAGAAACACCTTCAGTCCCTCTACTGATCCTAGTATGATAGTCACTTTATAAACAGACATCAGAAGCTTCATAGTATTACTTGAGTTTTGAGGTGGTTCATTTTCTGAGGTTGTTGCTCTTCTATATATATGTTACATAAATTCAAGTATTTAAAAATCATTGCCCTTTTTTACTACTTATCCAAGTACAGAATTATTTAAATTATCACAATTCTTTAAATAATTCACTATATCCCAAACAGCTTACTGTATCAGTATTTGAAACATTTTTGTCTTGATTTACACAAGACGGTACTCCAAAGAAATGTGTAAATACTACTGAAAAGATCAAATATATTATAGGGATGCTGTTATTTAAAATATATCTTGTTAGTTCTTATATAAAGAATAAATTCATAGGTATGCAGAAGACCATATCTCTTTGAAGTTCAGATTTTCCTCTTGCCTATTCTGGTTAAAGCAAAACATAAGAAACTGAGGGCACAAAGCACAGATAGTCTGTTTAACAGACTGAGGATGTAAATGAGAGCCAAAACAAGTTTGCAAAAGGACTGGTTGTCTCTGAGTAACTTTATATATACACACATGTGCATTTATGTGCAAACATATATCAACCTACATAAGTACTTGTAATTCCCTGTGTCTAATTTAACTAATTTGTAGGTTTTCAAAAACAGATGTCATTTTTCTTCTACACATAACAGTTCTAATCTTATTATGGTAATATGTAGTAGTCTGAAATTTCCAAAGTGACAGAAAAGGGACAGGAAGTGAGATTACTAAAGTTACCAATTCTTTTTTTTTTTTTTAAAGATTTTATTTATTTATTTGACAGAGAGAGATCACAAGTAGGCAGAGAGGCAGGCAGAGAGAGAGGAGGAAGCAGGCTCCCCGCGGAGCAGAGAGCCCGATGCGGGGCTCGATCCCAGGACCCTGAGATCATGACCTGAGCTGAAGGCAGCAGCTCAATCCGCTGAGCCACCCAGGCGCCCCTAAAGTTACCAATTCTTATCGGATTGGTCCTCTGACTCTCCTAGTCCCAGCCTAACAGTTTTCCTCTTGTCTGCAATTCAGAAAAAAGCACACTTGCTCGATATCATGCACCTTAGGCTGACAAAATCTTTCATCAATCTTAGAGTAACAGTAACTGCCCTGAACCTAGGGTGTCAGTCACGATGGCACTGTTACTCTTGTTCTTTTCCTAGGCATGCCTCGGTATCTCTTATCTTCTGCCTACAGTCATGGTCCCTGCCAGGCAGAAGAGTATCACCATCAAATACAAGCAAGCTGGTCCGTGTTTATGCACTGTGACACCACTGTCCACTCACAGAGAAGAGAAGAGAAAGAAAGAGACAGCTTTACCCGCAGAAAGGAGAGGTCCCGGTTGTGCTCGATGCTGGTTATCTCCAGGTTGCCCATGACCACCTCACAGTTCTCATAGTATTTGCGCAAGGCTCGATACTGCTGCTCCAGGTCAGAGAGAGAGCTCAGCTTGTTCTCTGTTCCCGCACACACTGCCAAGAAAAGAAGATACAGAGGAAGTTATATAACCTCTCCATGACATGCACAATGACAATGTCTCTCTCAACACTCTATCCCACACACCCTATTCTGTTTCCCCAAATTAAAATATATTTCATGCCATTATACCCATAAACCACACAGATATAATACTTCCTTTTTATTTTTCCCCAGCTATATCATGATATGAGACATAACAGTGTATACATTCAAGGGATATGATGTATATGATACACATATATTTAAAAATGATTAAAACCATAATAGCATTAGCTAACACCTTCAATCATGTCCCACAATCACTATTTCTTTTCTGTAATGACATTTAAGATCTACTATGTTAGCAACTTTCAAGTATATAATATAGTGTTGTCAATTACAGTCACCATGCTATACGTTAGATCCTTGGAACTTATTCATCCTATAACTGGAAGTCTGTACCCTTGGTCGGCATCTCCCCATTTTCCTCACACCTGAGCTCTGGTAGCCACCACTCTACTCTCTGTTTCTATGAGTTCAGCTTCTTCAGATAAGACATATAAATGACATCATAGTTCTTTTCCTAAGTTGCATGGATGAAACACAGAGTCTAAGATGGCACAGGTTCCAAAGAAACAGAGCAAAGAGTAAAAATTAAAGCGATCAATTTGTAGTCCATACATTTTAAACATATACTACAAACAGAACATGTTACAAAATATGAGCTGTGATTGATATCAACTGGGCCTTCCCTCTGTATACTCATTAGTAGTCTAAGGTATAATGGACTGATAGTAAAGGATCTCAGTATGCCTTCTTCGACAGTGTGGATCTTGAATCTGTTCACACACGCACACTGAGTGTACACACGTGTGTTCTTTATTTTCTGTCTGTGCTGATATTTGTCTTCCAGAAGTTAGAGTTTTGGTTATTACTTCTTATGGTTTCTATATCTGCCTGTACAAGATCTTTATCATTTAATGCACCAACTCTAATCTTCAGTAGACTGAAAAAAAAACCTACATTATGAATCTTATAATAATACTATGGAAAGTTGAAAAGGAAATGAATGTGAAATAATCTTCTTAGTGACTTACTTCTGAGTAAGTTCTATAATATAGCCAAATTAAGCAAGATATAAAGTGTAAACTTTGAAGAAAAGAGCTGTGTAATAAAGTCATAAACAGTTATAAGTTAGGCACACAGAAATGACGAGTCATAATGCCTTGGCTGTATTCAAGGGAATGGGTTTCAAGCAAACTAGTTTCCATACACAAAGGAAAAAAAATATCTAGATGGATACAGTCCAATAATTAAGACCACATTTTTAAAAGATTTTGTTTATTTATTCTACAGAAAGAGAGCACAAGCAAGGGGAGTGGGAGGCAGAGGGAGATATAGACTCACTGCCGAGCAGGGTGCTTGATGTGGGACTCGATCACAGGAACCCACGATCATGACCTGAGCCAAAGGCAAAGGCTTAACCAACTAAGCCAACCAGGTTCCCAATTAAGACCATCTTGACAGCTGTTGTTGCCTCCTGACACATCAAAAATAACAAAAACCTAAATCTAGACGTCTTGAAGAATAATGTAGACCTTGACCTCAGTGCTAAAACAAACAAATGAAAAAACCATAATCTTTCCCTGTCTGGATGTCTAGTTCATCAAACAGTGTATTTCCTAGAAATATTCTTTTAGAAGTGGAATTCTGTCTTTTTCTGAAAGATGTATTGAAGGTTAAACCCCTGGTATCTGTGACTATGACCTTGTTTGGAAACAGGGTCTTTAAGTTAAGATGAAGACACTAGGGTAAGTCTTAAATCCAATATAACAGTGTCCTTCTAAGAAGAGGAAAATAGCACGTGGATACAAAGACACATGGCGGGGTGGGGGGGTACTCAAAAATGACGTGCAGCTATAGAGGAAAAGATGGGAATGAGATGAAGCTGCAAACCATGGAATGTCAAGAATTGATGGCCATCCCTAGAGCTAGGAAGATGCTGCCCAGTCTCAGAGGCCCTGCTGATACCTTGATATTGAACGTTTAGCCTCCAGAACTATGAAAGAATAAATTACTGTTGCTTTATGGTTTGTGGTACTTTGATAAAGCAGTTCTAGAAAACCAATCCATAATCTTTAGACTGTTTCTGAAATCTAACATATAAAGAAATGTTAAAAATCATTTCCTCTTAGGGGTGCCTGGGTGGCTCAGTCCGTTAAGTATCTGCTTTCAGCTCAGGTCATGATCTCAGAGTCCTGGGATCGAGGCCCCCATCAGGCTCCCTTTTCAATGGGAGGCACATTTCTGTGTGCCTAACATATAACTGTTTATGACTTTATTACAATTTCTCCCTTTTCTCCTTCTCCCTCTCCCTTTGTCCCTGCTTGTGTGCTCTCCTTCTCATTCACTCTCTCTCCCAAATAAATAAAATCTTGAAAAAAATCATTTCCTCTCTCTAGGGTCCTGTCAGCTTATCACCTCCAAGCTACTTCCCCACCTTCTGAGTGCCAAGTCTCTCACACACCATGCTGAAGCTCATTGTTGCCATTGAGAATGCAGTTTTGTAGAGTGCTAGGGATGGAGGCAAAGACTTCTGGAATCCTCCATATCCATTCTCTTCTTCCTTCGGAGTAATAAACTACTCACACTTCAGCTGGGCATGTGGCCACCCCAAACAAAGATTTCATTTCATTGCTCCCCTTGGAGGTAATACTACATGACACTTTGCTAGAACTTCATTTAAAACATGGTTGGAGCCGACTTTGCCTCTTTTCTTCACACCTTCCTCCAATATGCTGCCTGGAATGGGGATGGGATGGCTAAACCTGGAACCACCATCTTAGACCATAAGACCTAAGGACACACCCTAGATATTTGCTGAAAATGAGCTAAAAGGAGCCAGGGTTTTCAAACAATTAAGGTTTTACATTGCTTTATTATCATTAACATGAAGATGATGGTGAATTTTGATTATAGCTGCTAACATATAATACATAGGAAGTATTAAATTCTAGTTAAGTGCTTTTGACCTTAAGTACTTTTTACTGTGTTATCTGGTTTCTTGACTAACCTCAATTTGGAATGAAATTACAATTTTCTTCTTCTTTTTTTTTTGTTTTTTATTTACATTCCAGTTAGTTAACATACAGTGTAACATTAGTTTCAGATGTAGAATTTAGTGATTCAACACTTACATACAACAACCAGTGCTCATCCCAAGATGTGCCCACCTGTTTTGTTTGTTTCTTTTTTTTTTTTTAGAGACACTTGCCCCTGTGTAAGTGTTGTGGAGGGGCAGAGGAAAAGGGAGAGAGGGAGAGGGAAAGAGAGAATCTTAAGTAGGCTCCTCACCCAGCACAGAGCTCAATGCAGGGCTGGATCTCACAACCCTGAGATCATGATCTGAGCCGAAGTCAAGAGTCAGATGCCTAACAAACTGAGCTACCCAAGTGCCTCTACAGGGGCCCTAAACCCCATCACCTACTTCACCCATCCCCCTCACCCGCCTCCCCTCTGGTAACCATCAGTTTATTCTCTATAGTTAAAAGAGTCTGTTTCTAAAGGAACTACAAAATAATTCTTGATCATTGAACATTTTACTGATTCTGTGGGAGGTTCACTTCTTTTTTTTATAAATTTTTTTTTTTAAGATTTTATTTATTTATTTGACAGAGAGAGAGATCACAAGTAGGCAGAGAGGCAGGCAGAGAGAGAGGAGGAAGCAGGCTCCCCGCGGAGCAGAGAGCCTGATGCGGGGCTCGATCCCAGGACCCTGAGATCATGACCCGAGCCGAAGGCAGCGGCTTAATCCACTGAGCCACCCAGGCGCCCCGGAGGTTCACTTCTTAAAACTAATAAACATTAAGAAAATGAATTTCTATTGATAAGTACAATATTATTCAACAGAAGCAGGAAAATAAGAAGTGACTGAGTCATATACATGATCCTTATTGGCCAATATCAAAGTCCAGCTTTTTCTTTTTCTCCAGTATACTGTAGAGACTCTCTAGGAAACACCCTTAATCCACAATCTTTATTTTATTGCTTCTAGCAAAATTATAACAAAATCTTTACAAATTTGTAAAATGTCTGTTGAGAAAAGGAACTATGATATGGGTTTATGAAATATAGATTTTAATTATTTTAAATTCCAATGAGAACAAGCTTATATTTTAATACAACTACTCATGGGGAAATTATAGATTGATTAATAAACTATTTCTAAAATATATACAATGTCAAATTGGAATTTATATACAACTTATGTTGTACAAGTTCCTTTCAACTGGAAATAAAACCTGTACTTTATTATCAATATATAAAAATCAATATGCAAACATCCAAATGGAAAGTTTTCTAAAATATTTAGGTATCCTGACCTTTTCTATAGAAACTTAAACAGATTTTGGAAGAAACATTTATTCATATAACAGTAATAACTAAATATTTTTCCATGTTTCTCATCCTGCATATATGAAAAAAGTATATACTATGCAATTTTTGTTATTAATTATTATTATAATTAGTTATTATTAACTGCTATTATAATAATCTCTGTACAAAATCCACAAAATCTCTGTGTAAAAAATCCACAAAGGCTATAAACTCTTCTAAGAGAAATATAATTTATTAGTTGTTTTTTGTATTTGCTGAGTTATATAGCACAGGGGTTTGCAATAAATTATCATTTACTAATATGCATTCACTTGTTATAAAAAAACAATTATAACTAGTATTTGGAAAATAACTCTCAATTCAGAAAAGTTCCCATTGTTTGATAAGTGATCAGCTGTGTTTTGTACATACCATATGAAAACATAAAATTGGAATGAGTATGTTTAGAAACATTTTTCAACAACAAAAAATCCTCCAATAAACAGAAAGTCTGATTAATTAGAATACTCTATTCTCCAAACATCTTAGTCTTTGGAGTTTTTACTATACACAGTTCTATTTAAGAAAATTTTTGTCTCAGGAAGCCTTTTCTATATATTTATTTTTGATTCAAACTGCTATTTATAATGACTAGTATGCTCTTCATAACTTTCATCTTGAAAGACAGACTTGATTTTAAGAGAACTAGTTTGGATAGATGCATAAAAATCATTTGTATTTCTTGTCATGAAGCCTTCACTGAATGAAACCTCATAACTTCTGTTTGCCAATCGATTTTATCATCAGGCAATGCATACAAGACAATCCTTAAACCATCAAGTTTCATTGATTTCACAAAGTTGTTTATCAAATAGAATTGAAAAAATCTTCCTTACTAGCAAAAACAAGTTTAACAAAATTCAGTCCACTCTGACAACAATTTTATGAAGTCCTTAAACTATAAACCTATAATACTTCAAGCTTCAGAAACTCTGAATTTACATGGGCTTCCTAGAGTTTTCATTCCAAGTGAAACTCCAGCAGTAAAGCTGTATGTGAAGACTTAATGAAATCACCAATTATTCTATTCGGTATTGATTCTGCTACAAATGTAGCTATAGTTGCAAACATGGGCTTTTTATTCCTCTTGACTTAAGATTTATTTCTCACAGTGAGTGAACTACATAATCCTCCTTCACTAAAAAATTAGGAACATAAGTAGGATCTTGTAAAACACACAAAGGCAGGTTCACATAATTATCTGTTTGATTCATGGGGAAAATACATTAGAAGCAGAATGACAAAATAATAACAATATCTATATTAATACTAAAAATGAGTTACTGCCTCCAGACTTGTTATGCCTGTGGAAACTAGCCCTCTATTTTCTACATAAGATAGACAGGAGGGTAAAAGCAATCAATCAATGAATCAAATTTTTGCATAACTTTTTAATCAAATGCTTACATGAGATATGAATTAAGAAAGTAATTATTTATTCAGCATCTACTATTGATCTAGTATCATGGAAATATATATATATATATTGATTAAATGAAGCTATACAATGTACATAGTAAAAAATCAATGAGCAATATACATAAGCCATACATTGTGTGGGCATGATCCAGGGACTGTCTGCATAAAAAAAATACATATGTGGTGACCAATAAATTTTCTAATTTTTCTATCTGATTTAATGATAAGAAGTACTTTCCTTTTCAGAAGCATTAGCATAATAAATATGCTTTAGTTTAATGCACGTTGTTGGGGCTTTAAAAATCTGGAGCTATAGTAAATCTCAAAAAATAAAATATTTTAAAAGCATGTAAGAAGTAGCCAACATTTTTGGAGACTATTATTGGGTGCTATTAAAGTTACATAGTGATTGCAAGTTTTGGCAGCCCTACTTTCAAAGTATATCTACAAATGAAGCCAAATTTGCCACTTCCATTATTATAGTCATTTAATACAAGTCACTCTTATCTCTCCTCTGGACTTTGACAGTAGGCTCTTTCCTGATTTCCTGGATTCCCTACATGTCCTGATTAATTTATTCTCCACACAGGGTCCAGAATGATCTTTTTAAAAACATAAACCATTCACATCAGTCTCCTACCGAAAACACTCCTTGGCTTCTAGTCATACTTATTATAAAATCCAAACTTCAACATGGCCTGTAAGAACCTGTATTCAGGTCTTTGCTCAGTTGTCACTCCTTCATAGCATAGCCTGGTCTGAACACCTTATCTAAAATAAGTAGCAGGTTCTCATACATCATGCTCTGTCTTCTTTGCCTTCTCCATTTTTGTTTTATTGCTATCTGAAATTGCATTATATATTTTGCTTGTTTACTTGTTTATTGTATGTCTCTACATTACAACGCAAGCTGTGAAGAAGGCAATCCCCTTTCTGCTCGACACACAAAAGAGCAGGCACAGGGGCGCCTGGGTGGCTCAGTGGGTTGGGCCGCTGCCTTCGGCTCGGGTCATGATCTCAGGGTCCTGGGATCGAGCCCCGCATCGGGCTTTCTGCTCAGCGGCAAGCCTGCTTCCCTCTCTCTCTCTCTGCCTGCCTCTCTGTCTACTTGTGATCTCTCTCTCTGTCAAATAAATAAATAAAAAATCTTTAAAAAAAAAAAAAAGAGCAGGCACATAGGGTACTTTCAGTCAATATTTGTTGAGTAAATGCATGGACTAAGTCACTAAGCACCGTAACCGAGCCAGCATCAAATATGTTGGTTTTTCCATTTTTTAAAACTTGAATGTTGAACTTGGGCGAGTAACTTTCCAGAGTCTCTGTTTCTTTACCTACAAAGTAGGATTTGTACTAAGTATTTTTATTGATAAACCCAGCTTTAGAGGTTAAGAACACGGGGCCAGACACCCAGCATAAAATCTAGCTCAATCACTGGCCTGCAATGTAATCTATTTCCTCTTCTGTAAAATGGACATAATAACAACCACTGCCTAATAGGCAGTCATGTGAGGATTAAATCAGTCTCTACGTGTGTTTGACACAATGTTGGACTCATGAGAGAGCTCAATGTTAGCTACTGCAATTTATTCAAATATGCAGTATATTATATGTGTGCATTATGCAATATATTAAAGTAAATTAAAATAGAAGTCTTGCATGGTGATGTACTCAACCAGCCTAATCTAAAGAAATGAGCACTGGACAAAGAAAGTAGAGGTTGGGACTCCAATGCTCCAGCACTTTCTAGCCATGAAAAAACTTGAACAATTATTCTGTTCTCATCAGTTCCAATTTTCTCTTTTCTCAAAGAAGATACCTTTATGTTTTCTCCGAGCTCAAAAATTCTGTGATTGAATTTATTTCTAAAATATTTATTTAAAATCTACTCTATACTATGTAAAGGGTTGAATTCATTGGATGCTCTTGAGGAGGTCACATTGTGGCAACATTTTACAAACTTAGAAAGTAAACATACACTTATCAAATGACCCAGCAATTCCATTTGTAGGTCCCTAGATAAATGATCAATTATGTTCACATAAAAATTATGTTCACATACATGGGGGGATTTGCACATAGTTTCGCAGCAACCTGCTTTTCCTGGATTGCAATTCTCAGCTATTCCCAAGTAAATCCAATTTTGCTAGTAAAATAACTGGCAGTTTTATTTTTAAGGTTAACAGTGAACATGTATTGATGCTTCAGGAGAACTTGGATGCTCCCAGGCTTTCCCCATTCCTTGCCCTGCACATCTCTTCTATCTAGCTATTCCTGACCTATAACCTTTTATAACAAACTGCTAACCTAGTAAGTAAAATGTTTCTCTGACTTTTGTGAGCTGCTCTAGCAAGTTAATGGCCCCTGAGGAGGGAATCTTCAATTTATAGCAGTTGATAAGAGTATTGTTGAGCCCGAACAATGTGGGCACTGACTCCTCATGCAGTCAAAAATCCTCTTATAGCTTTTCTCTCCCCCAAAACTTAACTAAGGAATAGTCTAGAGTTGACTGGAAGCCTTACTGATAACATCAACAGTCAATTAACACAGATTTTGTGTGTTACATGAATTAAGTGCTGTGATCTTAAAATTGGGTAGAGAAAAGAATGCTATTAATACAAGGAAGAGAAAAATAGGTACGTGAATATTTATAGGCACTCTACTCAAATTCACAAAAAAGTGTAAACAACTCAAAAGTCTTCCAATGGGTAAAATGAAAATATACATTCCATGAACATCTATTCAGCAACAAAATGAACAGATGATTGATACATCAACATGGAAAATTCTCCAAGGCATTATACTGACTAAAAGAAGCAAGGCTCAAAAGGCTACATAGAATCTAAAAGGCTACATATGTTTCTATTGAAACATCATTTTGTAAAAAAGACTAAACTACAAGGAAGGAGAACAGATCAGTGGTTGCTGGAGAAGAGGAGGAGGGATAGTGAGGGTTTGATAAAAGATCATAAGGGGAATTTGGGACATGGCAGAACAACTCTGCACACTGACCATGGTGGTGATTACCTAGATCTCTACAGTTAAAACTTAAATTTTATTGAATATAAATTAAAACACACACACACACACACACACACACACACACACACACATATACTTAAGTTGGCTTAAATATGTTCCTGTATAATGTAATAAAACATTTTATTAGATTGTTTTCCAGCTATTTTATGCTTTGCTCCTTTTATGAATAATAATGCCCCCAAATGATCAAGAAAATGGGATTATATATCTGAAATTTTGTATTCTTTATAATTAACTTTAAAGGTATTGAAAAATTATTGCCAAAATAGGAAGTGTGATTTGTAACTTACATTATAAGTTGGAAATAAAATATTTTTCAAAGTAAAAATGTGGTACCTTAAAAAAAAATTCCTGTCGTGTATTCTCTGAACCCCTTTTCTACCATTATTTTACTATTTTTTTATTTTACTATTTTACTCCCAAAGTAAAACAGAGAAGCTGCTGAATTTAATGAAAATATTTTCTAAATGATACTTGAGCCAAATGAAAAGGCATTTGGCATTGTAGACCTTCACTAATAGAGCTGTAGCTAGGAAAGGCAGGCATTCTATAGCACAGACTGATGAAAGCAAGCCTGTAGACTACATATACTGCTACGTGTTGATTCATCTAAAATTTTATGGATATATCTTTTACCTCATTTGTTTACCTACAGTAGTCTTCAAATGATCTCAAAGATGTTTAAACTACTAAATTATATTGCAAAAGAAAACCACCTCATTGGTGATGATGAAAAACTGATAGATATAAAAATTGTACATGATTGTCTCCTGTTTATGAATATGTCTTGTAAGTACTCTACTCTAATTCAGTTTTCCCAATAGGTTATTCTTATAGTATGTCCATTTTTTTCCATTTTATATTTCAAAAATTAGCCTAGTAAAATTAAAATAATTACAAATTATTTTAAATGCATTATATGCATCATCAAAAGCTGACTTGTAACTACTTGTATATAATTCCTAGTTTCTGTTCTTCATTATTTTCCTGTCTTTAAATATTTTATTGTTTTTCTTAAATTATATCTCATAAAATTCCTACATTGAGAGCTGAAAAAAAATAATAGAAAGACTTTATAGATTTAGAAATTGCATTCATGTCATTTATTCTTGGATAAAATAATATTCCCCTTACCATTGTCTTGCCACAAATCTCTCCCAGCATTTTTAATCATTCTTCCCACCCCTTCTCAGTCCCCTACACAGAATCCTTCTTATTTACTTTGTAGTATTTCATTTTCTGCGGAAGTGCTGGGTCCTTAACTTTAATGTAGGTACTGGACTTGACAAGCAATTAAAGCAAACAATTTCCACTCATCAAGCCTTGCCAAATTAGTCATCTGCCATCTGCCCCATCATCTGGCTCTCCTTGAAGTCTTGCTGTGAATCTGGATGCACTCTCTCAGATTAAGAGGGACAGTGCAAACCTCCAAGCTGGTGAAATGCCAGTGGGAGCTAAGTATGTAAACATTAGCAACCATCTTTCTTTCCTAGATTATCATGCCTTCGACCATCCCCTTGTGTGTAATAAAAACCAGCCCGTTTGTGATGCCTTATCACTGTGAGACCTTTGCCATTCATTGCAATTAAAGTGGAGTTTGCCGGACTTTCTTTCCTGTTAGAAATATTTAAAAGAAGGAACTAGACTAGTTCCTAAGCTATGCTCACATGCTAAGTCTGGTTTCTCAAGTACTGATAAAGATGTACATTAATAAATGCCCTATGGCCTTTCTATGGCACTCATTGCACAGTGAAACTTTGTTTTTTGTCCTCTGCATCAGCAAATGTTTATTTGGCTATATTAAGTGTTTTAAAGACATTCAATCAAGCTAAATCAATGGTTAAATTGAAACATAGCGAGAGTAAAACATGTGGGTAACAATGTTACCCACATGCTCCCTTTTAAGGGTTTTCTTCCTTCAAGGCATTCTCCCAAATGAGGGCTGATGTCTTTGTGCAAATGCAGAAAAATGCCTCTCCACTGGGTGGAATAAACTCCATGCTAGGACACATTGCTTGCCATAAGAATGCAGGCTGCTTTTTCCTCCCACTTTTACCCTAGTCCATGTGCCTGTTTCCAGTGACGAACCTATAGAACTATAAACAAAAGCTCTGGTCCATACCACTCTCCTGGGTCATCCACACAAACCTGCTTATTCAAGGTAATGGTGTGTCTAAGAAAGAAACAATGACTTTAAAAAAAAAGTGTGCTAATGTTAGACTTGTGAGAGGTAGGGGTGCGGCAGACATTTTTTACTGTATCTTCCAGATATTCTACATGGAAAGTCTAATCTAAGATCACCTCTAACAAAACGTTTGAAAGTTTTAGAAGCCAGTTCTTAATCACATAACCTTCCTGGATGAGAAAACAAAAGCAAACAAACAAACAAAACAACATCTGATATGGATATAGACTACATATTAAAATATGTCATCTTACAATTTATTTTAAACTATTTTCTAATAGCCCCAAATCTGTTTTTCTAGAAACCAGATTCTATAATCTCCAGGAGATTGTTCTCTCTAAAACAGATTCAGATGAGCACTGTGTGGTTATTTTTACAATGTAATCAACTTCAAACACTAATGGTAATTAGGTGTTTGATAAGGAGATAGTCATCATTAGGATAATACCTGCCATTCATTCATTTCTTCTGCCATGCAATTATTCAACAAATGTTAATTGGGGAGCCATAATAAATGGGGCTTTGGGCTAAGTGTCAAAGGATAAAGAAATGAGGTCTGTGTCTCAAATTTGTAACATTTTACACTGTAATGAAATCCTCTATAAAAGTTTTAGAAAATGATATTAGTATGCAAATTTAGTTAAACAGCAATTAAATATAATGTTTTTTTCTGATTTTGAATCACTGCAAATACATAAGATTCACAAAATCAAAATTCATCTTATCTACAACCAAATATGAAGCAGAAAAATATATATGTATCTACATACATATCCACATATTATTTTGTGTTATACAAGGTGGACATCACTTGTGAGAAATTTTCTGGGAGATCTTTCCCCGTAACAGTTGTTACCAAAATCTGCAGTAGCATTTGTATCTGAAGAAATACCACAACTTACAAACATTCTTTTTTTTTTTTTAAGATTTTATTTATTTATTTGACAGATAGAGATCACAAGTAGGCAGAGAGGCAGGCAGAGAGAGAGAGGAGGAAGCAAGCTCCCCACTGAGCAGAGAGCCCGATGTGGGGCTTGATCCCAGAACGCTGGGATCATGACCTGAGCCAAAGGCAGAGGCTCTAACCCACTGAGCTACCCAGGTGCCCCCACAACTTACAAACATTCTATTGACCTATTCAGGTTCATTTCGATCTCCTCCCACATCCTCATTCACTTGTCAAAGAGGACGAAGAGAAAGTACTCTGACACAGAGAGGCTAGGCGTATTTTTCTCACTATATATTATCCTCAAGGCTGTTTTTCAATCCAGCCCCCATGCTAGATGACTTAAAAACTCTACAAACATGTCATAGTTTTTTTTCTTTCATTTTAATTCAGAAGTTTGGTGTTATAGTTTTGAGATATTAACGAAGACATTCCCCACTAGTATCATTAGTAACTTCCCTACTCATTCCACAGTCTCATGGATTAGTTAAAGGGGCATGATACACTACACGGACAGTCACTTAATTTGGAATATTTTCCCATTAAAGTCTTATTCACCTTTGGATTTAAAGATCCATCGTTCAAGATCCCGTTTTATTTCCTTTGGGTATATTTAGATCCAGACATGGAATTGCTAGAGTATACGATAGTTCTAGTTTTAAATTTTGGAAGAAGTTCCATACTATTTTCTGCAGCAGAGAGTCTAGTGGGGTTACTAGGGGCAAGGTGGGAGAAGTGGGGAGATGTTGATCAAAGTGCTCAGTGACAAGATGGATAAGTTCTGGGGAACTAAAGTAGAGCGTGGGTGATTGAAGTAAATAATATTGTATAATATACTTCAAGTTGCTAAATGTTCTCTCCACAAAAAAGAAATGGTAATTATGTGACATGATGGAGGTGTTTTCTAAACCTATGATGGTAATTATTTTGCAATATGTAATTGTAACAAATCAATACATTGTACATCTTAAACTTATAAAATATTATATGTCAATTATATCTCAACAATGCTCTAAAGATTGAATTAATTTTTTTAAAAATTTGATATCTACAGAAGGCTTTATAATAATGCAGCAAGTAACAAAATCTATAAGATTTGAAGTAAATGTTCAACTTTTTAATGGAATCTCATCATTCAGTATGACACATAAAGAGCTAATGTGACATTTAACAAATCCTTTTTATTATTGGACATGACCTCAGAAATGTCTTTTACATTTAAGTGAATACTCTATGTGTGTGTGTGTGTGTGTGTGTATCATATTTGCTATATAGTGACAACACATTTGAACTCTTTATCCCTTGCTGTGATTTTATTTGAAGTGTTCAGGCAATGATAATAAAAGAACAAATGCTGAGGTGTGTTATAAATCCCTTAATTTATTTTATCTGAGACAATGTGCTAATACAAGTACCAAAAATATCACATTCAACACTAAGACATAGAAGTTTTGTAGCATCAGATGCAATTTTAAAAGTAGAGAATGACCTATGATTTTCTTTCCTTTATATAAAATGGAGCTAGGAAAAAGGAAGAAAAGAACTGAATTATAGATTGAAAATCACTTAATATTTGCATTGTCAGGTTTAGTTTAATATGAATCTTTGGGAGCCTGTGCAGATAAGCATGGCATCTCCGTTATTGTACTTTTGTTACATAGTTGGCAAAGTTCATATGTACAGAAATATTTTCTAGAAGGTAAATAAAAAATTTGGACTAAATCACTATTTGCCTAGAGATAGACGTGGGATGCAAATATATATTCACTTCTATTTTTAATGTTATGATAGCACAGCACAAATCTGATTTTTTTTAAGTAGCCTTTTCTGAACAGGATTCACTTTTACTTCCTGACAAAAATAATATGTATTTTAGGATAAATTATATAAATAAGTACCTTTTTATTACAGAATTCAAGTTTCTATGGACATTTTCTGCCAAGATAAAGAATAAAGTCTCTGTTGACATTCTTTGCAAGTGTTTAGTTTTCAGCTGTATTTACCATCTGATTATAACTTATGAAGAAGACAATACAAATCAAATAATGAGTACAGAATTTGCTTTTAAAACGGATTACTTTTGGGGGGGACAAGTTTCATGTAATTTTATCATTTTTTATTGTTATGATTTCAAAAAGTAAAGTAATAACTCTTAAAACCTTTTCTTCTTCAGAGATACTTTTAAAGAATATATGCACACATGTATATGCACACATGTAAAAATATTAGTTGGAAGGGAAATACAATGATTTGTTGAAGACGGTTTTTCTCTGATCAGAAGTTTCCTGGGCAACATTTATTTTCTTTTTTATTTATCTGTCATTTGTAAATTTAGAAAGTTATAAGCATTTTTGTAAGTAAAACAGAATAGTTATAAGCATTTTGTAAGTTTAAACAAAGCATTTTGTAAGTAAAAATATATTTTCAGAGAACTTTTTTTTTTAAATCTGAGAAAGGCAAGATATCCATTCTATGCTATGCCATTTCTTTTATAGGAATGTGTTTGCTAATTCAAAATCAATACTTTTGATAATCTTATAATTTTATTTTATTTTTTTTAATATTTTATTTATTTGACAGAGAGAAATCACAACTAGGCAGAGAGGCAGGCAGAGAGAGAGAGGAGGAAGCAGGCTCCCCAAGAAGCAAAGAGCTCGATGTGGGGCTTGATCCCAGGACCCTGGGATCATGACCTGAACCGAAGGCAGAGGCTTTAACCCACTGAGCCACCCAGGCGCCCCGATAATCTTGTAATCATCCAAAAGTAGTAAAATACATTATTCTAAAAACAGAATGTTTAACCATCTATAAAGGAAAGTACAGTGAAAAACCAATAATTTCCACCTGAGTTGATGGGAAATATGATTTTATATGTTTATGGTGTATATGTTATGTATATTGTATAAGTTTATGCATGTTTATATGGTTATATCTATATATGTATGAATAGATGTGTGTAGAGAGATATAGCTATACACACATCTATACATAGAAATACTTATTCTAGGTTCTCTATATGCTTTAGGTTTCTCCCTAGTTCATGCTGCTTGTTATTATACAAACTGTGCAATATTACAAATTTATCTCTTCTAACTTTATTTTAAATTATATTATGTTAAAATATTAATATGAAATTATATTATAATTATTATTAGTAGTAGTCCTTTCCATCTGTATACTAGCAATGCCAGAAATTCTTCTAAATGCATTGTATACACATTATCATTGAATCCACATAGCAATCATATTAAGCAGTTATTAACATCACCACCACCAACATCATCATCATCATCATCTTTGTTTTACAAATGAAAAAAATTTAGACCCAGATAATTAAACAATGCAACCAGAAAATTAATCAGTGGAAGAGCCAGTGGTCAAAATCAATTCTGATTTCATCAGTAGTTCTTATTCAATAGCATAGTACTAGTTAGCTGAGGCATACAATTGTTCTCAATTATTTGTGTATATTTCAGTCAAATAAAAATGCCCACACAAATTGGAATGCTTATATGTTGAGGATATATCATATTTTTAAAATTAAAGCTACAGAGTTAAACTGTTATAAGTTATGTATCATACTAGGTTTTAAAAACCGTAAAGGAATTTTAGAGTAGCATGATCTGGGGAAGTACAAATCAATTTTATAATTGAAATATCTGGCTTGCTAATGCTCTCCTCTTGTGCCTCACTTTCTTATCTTCTATTCCACACTGGATAGAGAAAATATTGGCAAAGAGAGCCATGTTTCTAGGAATAATAATTTTTACTTACAAATGGGCCTCAATCAAGTGAGCTAATACAGAATGAATACCTTAACAATTTAACTTTTAAGATAAAATCCCCCCCCCCCACTTTATAACTGGAAAAATGTTTCTAGAAGGCTTCTCTACAACCATCCTCTAACTTCCTTCAATTTCCAATCTCCTTATCACAATACATGGTAACTCTTTCACCCCGTTACTCAAGTAAAAGTCGAGGCAGCCAACTCCTATCTTTTCTTATACTGCTAATCTAAGCCACACATGCATTCTGTCAATCCTCCCTTCCAAATGCCTTTGGGCTCCACCTGACAGTCTCTCAGCTCCACCTGACTATTCCTACTTCAAATCACCACATCACACCTGAATACTGTAACAGCCTCCCATCTGATGTTCCTACTTTTCTGTTGGTCTCCTTAGAGTCTACTGTATGTCAGATGTAAACTATTTTATATCTTTTAAGTCTTAAATCTAGCCATTTAACTCCTTTGCTCAAATATCTTCAAGCATTTCTCATGTCAAACAGAATAAAAGAAAAGTCCTAATCTTGTTCCTTAAGGTCCTGATACAATATGAATCTCTGTGACTTTTCTGATACTATCTCCCACAATGGTCTACTTCCTAATGTCTGACATGGGACCACCTTGCTTGTCTTTGAACATATCTATAGAAGTTTCTAAATGCTTATTATCAGTTTATGAATTTATCTTGTGGGGCAGAAACAGACCAACATTGGCCTATGCATGGCACTTCAAACAACACTACTTGAAAATGTTATACTTTATAACACTCATCACCACCTGCCTTGTATGTCTTTATTTAGAATATAAACTCTATGAAGTCAGGAGTTCTATTCATTCACTGCCACTTGTATCATATTTGCAAGGGCTTTACCCATAATAACACCTATTAAATATTTAATGAGTGGATGAATGGATGGATGGGTAGGTGGTTGTGGAAGTGTTGGGATTCTGTCTAGAATTCCCAGCTCACATATAACCTAAATGTTATTTTTGATTCTGAGAATCTTGGAACCACAAAAATATTTAGAGATTGTTCATACATATAGATGAAAAAACAGACCAAGCTTAAAAAAAAAAAAAAAGTGTTCAACAAAGGTCAGTCAAGGGCAGAAATGAAACAGGACTGAATTCAGAGCTATATCCACATGGCAGTCTTAAAAAGAAGACCTCATGGGGCGCCTGGGTGGCTCAGTGGATTAAGCCGCTGCCTTCGGCTCGGGGGTCATGATCTCAGGGTCCTGGGATCGAGCCCCGCATCGGGCTCTCTGCTCCGCAGGGAGCCTGCTTCCCCCTCTCTCTCTGCCTGCCTCTCTGCCTACTTGTGATCTCTCTCTGTCAAATAAATAAATAAAATCTTAAAAAAAAAAAAAAAAGAAAGAAGACCTCATGAAGAAGTCTTCATGAAACTGTCCAGCTTTATGGGGAAAATTCCCCAGCATCAGGCTTTGCTGCCAGTACGGAAACTATATCATGAAATTATCATGGGTGCTTAAGCACATTTGGCTAAATAGCACTGGACAGTTATATAATTCGAATATAGACCTCTAGCAATATCTAGCAATATCTAGCAAGATATTGCAATATATAGCAAGATATCTAGCAATATCTTTTTTTAATTTTTTTCTCCAAATCCCTGTTAAATGAAGTAAAGTGTAGGTTGTTAAAAGTTAAGTGCTTTTTTAAAAAGTCTGTTTAACAAAAGTATGCATCATATGAATGTTGAAAATAACCAGTATTATATCATAAACATAATCTTCAAAAATTTTTAATCAAATTATGTATTTCAAGTCATACTTTTAATGTACTACTGAAATTTACCTTTAAAAGAACTTCACAAAGATCACTTTATAAACAAACAATCTTTTTGTAATAAAAATAATCACTTCTTAATTGGACTGTTTTGTAAATTGGGATTTCAAAGATCATGTTTGCTTACATTTATGCACACCTGCAGTTGTACCAAACAATTGCATGACAGTTTAATGTCAGTGGATTAGAATATTAAATTATTATTATAGCTATTATTATACTTAATAACATTTATAAACTATTGCACAATTTTCAAAGCAGTTTTATTCATATTAACTTTTCTGACCCTAAACTATTTAAGACATGTTTATGAGAGTGAAAATTATTAGATTAATTGCCAGGAATTCAAATTTGGGGTATCCTGGAAGGAGGAACTTCTAAGAGATAGTCTGAGGTTTTGTTTTGTTTTGTTTTTCAGTGTATAAATGAACCAATGAAAATTTCTGTGAAACTAGATTTTTTTACCTTGGTATTATGAGTTATTCAACAGAGAAAGAACAGAAGAAATTGGTTAAGCAAAAATGAATTGGTTATAGTTTTTTCTCTGTCTATGGAAAAAGTGAGAGTGAATAGTAAGATCTTCAACTGACTCTATCATGAACCTGTTTCCTCCTCTTTGCACTTTGTCAAATAGAAGTTAATTAGATACAGGAAAGTTAACTAGAAATAGATTAGTGATAGAAGGTGGATTTGAGCACCATTGCAACTCTGGGTTTTAAGAAGCTTGTTTGAGGATTTTGATAGATGCACACCTTCCCCTCCCCTACCATTGCGATTTACTTTGAACATGAATTCTCTAATAAGTTGTATTACCCTTTGTACATATGTGACTTTCTTCTTTGGAAATTATATTAAATATTGCTATTTCTTCAGTACCTGTAGAATCAAATTCTAGTCACCTGCTTGGCTTTCGAGACTTTTCATGAACTGAAATCCTGCTACAATATCTCTTTAGATTTGGACAATTTTAATCCAAAGCCGTCTTTTCCAAATAACTTTCTAAAATAATCAAAAGATGGTTTATTGCTATCCATCATTCAATTAACTCATAACTGGCTGTTTAATTTTTTTTCATCTCATTCCTTTCAGTTTACATTGAAAACTCCCAAAGTCCTTGACAAAATTCATACCCATAATTATCTCTAAAATTTGCCTAGAGAATCTTCTTCTTTCAGAAAACATTTAAACCATTCACTGAATTTACATTTCCCTAAAATTTATATATAAAGGTTTTCTATTTTCAAATGCATGGTTATATTATTCTTGTTTTCAGTATTGTGTGCCTCAATTTCCCCCTAGATAATGAGCTAGCTCACAGAGATCTTAAATTTTGTGTGCTATGATTTCTAGTTCGGGAGACCAGATATAGTACATCTATTACACTTCTAAAGGCTTGTAGATTTAAACTTAGACCAACTTAACTATGACAGAGGCAGAGCCAATATTAATAAAAATATTAAAAATACTTAAAAGCAAATAAAATAAAATAAAAATGTTAAAAAGCAAAATATAAAGACATTGCCCTTACTATACCTTAAATCCAGAGTATTTTTTTCTCATTTCTAATTTTAGTATTTATCTTGAATTATTTAATAATCAATAACTCACAAATACCACTTCGGTGGAGTTAAATACAAACAAACAAATTTGTCACCTAATTGAATGTTTACTCAGCAGCCTTCTATAAATTTAAGGACCTTTGGTTTTGTGAGCATATACCAAAACTTTTAAATATTTCTCAAAAATATATGAGTACAAGCATAAATATGTTTTTTATATCCATGTGTACTAAGTTTAAAAAACTGTGGCAATAGCAAACAAAAAATCCATTTGGAATGCCAGCTACTAAAGGAAGTATTATAGGAAGGTTTTTTTCAAGCCACAGTCCTCTGACTCATACAGTCTGAATGGTATTTTTATTTCTCAGACATAGCCAGACTAGTGATTGCATAACTACTGTTCATTCATCTGCTATTACAGTCTCCTTTTACCTCATGATTATACCAGCATATTCCTTAATGAATACTATTTTGGTATCAATTGTTGTAAATATCAGGGTTGGCCAGTATAAAAATAATCTTCTTTAGTCTCAGAAGTATTTCACATACCATACTAGAATTATCTTACCTTTGCAAGGAATAAAGATAAGTGGGGAGAGATTATTTACAAATGACTCTAAAGGCTTTTCTACACATTGCTATGCAGGCTTCCTGTGATAAAACAAAAAAAAAAAAAAAAAAAAAAAAACTGCTACAGACCAGTTAACTCTGTAATTACCCAGTCCTTGCTACCTAATGAAGTCAACACCTGAAACTCAACAGCTCCGTGTACCAGCTAGACTCTGCCCACCTTGCCCTGTGCAGCCAGCATAGGAGGAAAAGCCCCCAGAGCTCTTTCTATGATACTTTCTAATCTGTTATTTCTTATTTCTTCACTTTGGCAACCTATTTCAGAGCTCTCTGGCTTCTGACCATCTCACCCTCCCATTCATCCTTGAAAATTGCTCCCCTCGTATGAATCTGGCTCCCTTTCTCAGCACTGCTTTGGAAAACTCTGCTTGAATTGGCCCTACCTGCTTTCAGACCTGACGAACTTGCTCCCAGTCAACATCCCCTGACCGTCCAAGGGCCCAAGGGTCACAGCATGTATATGCTTCCCAGTGTGTGTCCACTAGGTGTCCAGGATACTGCTATCCTTCGCAAAAGGAGGTCTGGTGGAAGCCTGTAGTTTCATTTTGCATTACATTATCCTAGCATCCTAGTAGAATTGCTTAACTTTGTCCTGACCAGTATCTCAAGCTTTCAAACTAAAAATTTATCTGAGCTAAAGAATTAATTATTCATTCTAGTGCCAGTTACATTTTTAGATGATGCTCCGTATTAACACTAATGTACACCATGTCTCCTATCCTGCATAGTCACAGACGGGGAACGGCCTTGCCTTCCTGGTTTTCATTCATTTCTCTGCCTTGTGTTGCTATCACCCTGTTTTCAACTTCAACATTTAATAAAGAGCTGAACACAAGAGTGCCAAAAATCATTGACAAAGGACTCTAGAAGCATATGGTACTAAGTTAGTAGAGAAAACAATTCTTAGCTAAGTAATGACTCTTCATTTGAAAATGTACTATTCCTTCTTTGAAAAGTCAGCATGCTTGAGGGCCAAGTGTTGCCTGGGGACTTTAACTTGCATAAAGCATTGTGTTGGCTCCAAGCAGTGAAATTCCATAGCAACGCTAGCAACACTTAAACTTCTCTAGGACTCCTACATTATTTATCTGTGAACAGCTAGGGGGCTTTTTGCAGAGAGGTCCCTAACTACTGCAAGCATTCACTCTATTTAATGTTTTTTAATTAACATTGCACAAACACCAATTCTGTGTGTGCAGTGAAGTCTGTGCACTTCCCCGGATTTGCTTTTTCAATAGATTTGGAAATCCAGTGGCAGAATACTGCCAGACTTCCCTTCTCCACTCCAATCCTCTCTTGTAACCTGAGGATCTCTGTTCAAGAAGACGCTGGTTAAAATAGTACAGATAGATATGAGGACAGGAAAAAGGATAGGCGTTTCTGGGAGGAAATATCCTAGTTGGTACAGAAAAGCTGTCTCTGCAATGGTTTGAACACTTTAAAACAAGAATTCTAATTTCATCGTGAAATAACTGGATTTCCCCATAATGAAACACATGCACTTAAACACCTAGAGTCATTTAAGAGTTAGATAAGATGATCTCTAAGGTCACTGCCAGTCCCAAATTTTAATTCAAAATTATCTAGAGAGCCTGTAAGTAGCACTCAGGAAGAGGACATCCACTGAGGATTATTATTCCTAAAACACAGAGGATAAAAACCTCAAAGAATGCAACTCAGAGATTAAAATGCAGTACCCGCAAATTACTCTCTATCGGCCACGATATACAACTCTAAAAATCTCTGCAAACATCTGAGAAAGAAAGAAAAATGCATATTCTCAACCAGAATTAAATAAATTGCAGATGTATGTATTCAGAATCTCCTTCAGGGTGTAAGACTTCTCAAATAAAATCAAATCTACTGAAATAAAATCCTGTTAGTTGGAGAAACATGGTAAGGTTTTGTTTTGCTGTCATCTTCTTTTTGAAGTTCACCAGTAATCCTCCCTTGAAGGAAATGACTTCCTAAAGTCGGGTAACACAAAGTTTCTTCACAGCTGCCATGGTAAGGAGATGGCATCCTTAATGTCCTCAGGTCAACTGTCTATGTTCTGTGATTTATCTTCCTCTTCCCATCTTTCCATTTCTAAGTTATGCTAAAAATCATTGTAGTATCAGAGGATTAAGTTATAGGATGCACATTTTGTACTTAATTACTTTTTTTTTTTTTTTGGAGATTTTGTGTTGGAATTTACACTGATGGCTAGCGAAATAATACATGTTCCTAAACATAGTGTCAATTCTATTACTCCATTCATCACCAGGGGGCAGCATCATTCCCAAAGAACATTCTTTTCATTTAGGGATAGAGAAAAGTTACAAGGGCATAATTGGTACCAGATTCTGTCACAGTTTTAGGTATACAGAGTACTATTCCACTTTTTCCGGCAATGAATGTAAACTAAAAACTATCTGGATTCAGAGAATTATATCTACAGAAAGGAATATGCATGTTGATAGATACCACCAGCATAACCAGCAAAATCCCAAAGGGGAGGAGGAATGTGTGTGTGTGTGTGTGTGTGTGTGTGTGTGTGTGTGTCTGTCTGTCTGTCTGTCTGTCTGTCTGTTAGGTCTGTGAAATAAAAGAATGAAGTTATTATCATTTTCAGGATTCCCTTGCAGTTTGAAAGGAAATATGCTGAAAAACATACCAAATAGCACCATTTCCCCTTGCCATCAGGAGAAGGAAACAAAAGAAATACAATGTACTAGGTACTTTGCAAAGTATTGGGAATGAAGGAAGGGTAGAGAGCTTAAGAAGAAGGGGAACTTCCAAGGTAAGAAGAACAAGCTTGATTTCCTTAAAAAATGGATAAATAGAACATAACATAATTTGAAAAATAGTAAATAAACTGTTATATCTTATCTTTAATTTTGTTTTATTAAATTCATGTGGATAATTCATGGAAAGGGTGGTTTATCATAAATTTGACCTTTAATGCCTTACCTGTTTGTAAATCCTTTTATTGTTGCCTGAAGTATCTTTAAAAGTTCAACACACATTCACACAGGACTTCTAAACTATCAGGCTCAGTACACGAATTCATTTTCTTAAAAAAATTATTTTTATGCATTCATAAAATGAAATGGTCATAAAAAGTTAAAAGGTATTGTAAATTTTACATGAAAATAAACAACTTATAAAATCCAATAATACTTGAAGGCAACAAAGTCAGCAATATCAACAAAGGGAAAAACACTTTGTTAACTTATAGGAAGATAGAAATAGCACAGCAGTATATGCAACTGAAAATGTTTCATATGACCTTATCCTTAATGTACAAAGACACCAACATGATCATATGCTTAAAAATAATAAAACATACACACTCATACATTATCCTTGCTCCTTCATTAAACCATAAAATCTTTTCACCCCCCAAAAGAATTCATTCATTCATTTTCTTAATTCATTAAGCATTCATTTTTATCACTTATTATTCCCCTGTCTCTAAGCTTTCATTATTTTGGAAGCCTGGGTGGCTCAGTGGGTTAAGTTTCTGCCTTCAGCTCAGGTCACAATCCCAGGGTTCTGGGATGGAGTCCTGCATTGGGGGGAGGGGGTCCTTGCTCAGTGGGGAGTCTATTTCTCCCTCTCCCTTTGACCCTCCCCCTTGCTTGTTTTCTCTCTCTATATATAAATAAATAATAAAATATTTTAAAAAGATTTCATTATTTTGCTGAGGAGACAAACATGGCAACAAATCACTCCAATACAATTTGACGGTTGTTTCAGTCCAACACAAATACTATACACACAGGAACACAGACGTCACAGACAATAAGCCCCTTCAGGGCAGGGACTAGGTTTCTCTTGCTCAGCAATGTTTAACTTCAGTAGCTAAAGAAATACTAGAGAAGCAGAAAGCACTAAAGAAATACTGGAGAAGCAGAAGGCACTCAACAAATACTTGCTGTTCATAAAATACCCAAATTTGCCCCAAATCTGCAAAAGTAGTGTATTGATTTCCTAGGGCTGCCATAATAAAGTATCGCAAACTGAGTGCCATATACTTATCCTCTCAGTTCTGGAAGCTGGGATTTCAAAATCAAGGTGATAGAAGGTCCAGAGTGCCCTCAAAGACTCGAGGGAAGGATCCTTCTTTGACTCCCCCAGAGCTTGCCGTCCCAGGCATTCCCCGGCCTGTGGCAGCATAACTCCATTTTCTATTTCCATCTTCATGTGGTGTTCTCCCTATGTCACTGTCCTTACATGACCGTCTTCTTATCAGGACACCACTCATATTGGAGTCGAAGCCTACTTACTCTGGTATAACCTCATTTTAACTATCTTTGCAATGATCTATTCCCAAATAAGGTCACATTCTGAGGTACTGGGTGTTAGACCTTCAACATACCTTTTTAGGGAACACAATTCAACCCACTACAAGTAGTAACAGTAATTTTCTTCTCTTCTGATCTTTCACTTTTCCCCTCAGCCCTCCTTGGCCTCCTTTGCCTCCTCTAAAATGAGATCATTTTGAGACTCTACTAAGGAACACAAACTCCCCTCAGACCTCTCACCTCCTGAGATTACCCATTATCTTGCTACCCTCATTCCACTTGTGCTTGCTGTTTGGCTGTGCTGCAGTCATACAAATTACCATGGCTGTGCTGCAGTCATACAAATTACCATCATTTATAAGAGCTGCTTACATTCATGCCTAATTATCATGCAGTAGAATAACAATTATGCATATCATTAAATTCGTGTGAGATAACCTTCAATGTAAGTTTTATTTGATTATGGCACTAAACTCTGTTCATGCATGCTTGGTCTTCATAGCGGGTTGCTCAGGAAGAATGGCTGTCTCTGCCACTGAAAAATAATGACAGTAATATTGGCCATAACCCTAACCTTCTCCAACAGATATATTGGTTCCACAACTTGGTACCCACCTTTTGAAAGGTTATTGCCATCAAGTCTGGATTAAATAAATTCAATATTTCATCTATTAAGTATGAATGGAAATGGACTACTTTATTCAACATTTTAAGCTTTCTAATTTGCATCTGTTCTCCTGACTGGAAAGATACATGGGTTCAGAGTATAAAGCATATTCTATTGTTATTTGCCAGTTACATTTCAGTCTACTGATCAAGTTTTTTAAGTTAAACAAAAGGTATTACTGCCATATAGCAATACATAATTTATGTTTCACTTTCCTATGTTTTTTGGAATTCATTTTATCCATTTTTAAAGCATGCAAAATGGCAAAGCGATATAAAATCAGCAATGCCACTGTATCCAACAACTAACAAGTGGATAATACTTTGGCATCACTCCAGGTACACCACCTCATTTAATTCTCCTAAGAGTTTAACAATGTGGGCATTTTAAAATTATATTTTTATCATGAAAGTGACATGTTAATTTTAGAAAATTCAGGAATTATAAAGTGGTACAAATAGGAATGGCCCATAATCACACCCTCCAGAAATAGCTATTATGCCTTTGTTAAGACTACCAGTGTTGGGGTGCCAGGGTGGCTCAGTGGGTTAAAGCCTCTGCCTTCAGCTCAGGTCATGATCCTGGGGTCTTGGGATTGAGCCCCGCATTGGGCTCTCTGCTCAGCAGGGAGCCTGCTTCCTCCTCTCTCTCTGTCTGCCTCTCTGCCTACTTGTGATCTCTCTCTGTCAAATAAATTAATTAATTAAAAAAAAAAAGATAACCAGTGTTACTAATTTTGCAAGTCTGAAGATCCACTCCTCTTCTAGGCAATCTTAGTCATTTCATTCACATATATCTGACTGGCAATCTGATTTTACAAACTTTACTAGCATGAATTTTTAATTAAAAGCATATTAATTTTTCATATTAATAAGACTTTTTAATAATAAATCACGTGGCTATATTGGCTTTTGAACATTTAGGTCTATTTGGACTTGTCATTGTTTTTATAGAACATAGTTAAGAGCTCTGGCTCCTGGATAGACTTCCTGTAGTCAAATTTTGTTCCATTACCTACTGCTTTTATGACCTTGGGCTAATTACTTTATTCTGACCCAGTTTCCTCTATAAAACAGAGCTAATAATAAAACCTTCTTGAGTTCCTCTGATGACTAAATAAAATCGCCCACATAAAGTAGTTAGCCATACATACTGCCCAGTACATCCTTGGTTTCCAATAAATGGTAATGGTCAATACTCAGGTTTACTGAATGACTTCCTACGGCACTCATTTTTTGACTCTCCTCTAGTTTCCTCCTTCTCTTTGGACTTGCCTGTCTTCTTTGAAGGCGGCTCTCCATCGCCTTCCACTTAAATATCTGTCTGCAGAACTGAAGCCCTCTTCTATTCTTCAGTCTCTCTATTCTGTCCTTCAATAGTCTGTTCTCCTTAGTGGCTTACATTAGGATCTATGTACACACTGAGGGTACCCATATTCCTACCCAACACATATCGCTCTGAGCTTTTTCATCCATACATTTAACTGCCTATAGCACATCTCTACTCAAGTCTAAAGGCATTTCAAAATGAACTGGTGCAAACTGAACTTGTCCTTTTTTCACAATGAGTTTCTCCACCTCCTGTGTGGCCCTGTTTGGTGAATGACCACCTAACAGCACTTCACCACTCCTGCCTGGATGCTGAGTTTTTTCCACTCAGCTCTCTCCCTGGCACCACAGCAAATACATCACCAAGTCACTGTGATTCCATTTCTAAAATATCGTTTACTGTCTTTATTTCCCTGTAACCCCACCGTTTCTACCCCAGTCTATACTCCTAGCATCTTTTATCCAGATTGCTATAGTATCCATCTAAACAGAATTCACCCAAACCATTTCACATACTGTTGAAAGTTTCTTTTTTAACAAGAATCTGATCATGTAGTACCTCCTACTTAAATCTGTCAATAGTTTCCTTGAACTTCTCTGATGAAAGACTAAAAAGGTCACACGTCATCTAGCCTCTCCTTTCCCTGTCTAGGCTATCACTCAGCATCACATACCCTGAACCCACCCTTGTTCAGTGAGCCCTCTTCAGTCCAGCCAAATCAAACTTCTCGCAGTTTTTCCCACCACCTGGCCTTACACTGTTCTCACCACAAGACCCTATTATTTTTACTCCTTCTTCCCTATACTCACTTCTAACCCAATCTTTGCGTCTTAGCTGATGGTTGAAATATTTTTTAAAAACATAATCTACTGTTATAGCTCCTGAGATCCACTGAGAACTGAGTTTTACTGTTGAGTGTGATCGGTTATACAGAAAAATGTTTTTTAAGAACAATGATACAGAGGCGCCTGAGTGGCACAGTTGGTCGAGCATCCGACTCTTGGTTTCAGCTCAGGTCATGATCTGAGGGTCTTGAGATCAAGCCCCACTTCAGGCTCTGTGCTTGGTGCAGAGTCTGCTTGAGATTCCCCTTCCTTCTCCCTCTGCCCCTCATGCTTATGTGCTCTCTCTCTGACTCTAAAATAAATAAAGAATAAAGATAGATTTTAAATTCAAAGGAATGTTTTCCATTGTCTAAATTCCACATGAAATACATATTGTGTGTGTGTGTGTGTGTGTGTGTGTGTGTGTGTGTGTGTGTGCGTGTTATACATCTGTGTGTGTATATAATCAAACTCAGAGTTACCTGGCAAGTTAGAGTTTGTAGAAGGAAGTACCAGGTGTGAAAACAAGGACATACTGATTTGAAAGAGAAGAGGCATGATGACATGTTTCAGCACATTCCAACAGTTTGTGAAAATGTATCAAGCATAAGCTGATGAATGTTTTTAGTCCCCACCACAGCAAGAACTACAAAAAACAGCTATCTCTGTACCAGATACACTCTTCAGGGGGATGTCCTTATGACTGAGTTTCTGTCTAACATCGGATAGGTTCTTAATTATATTCCCCCCAAATCAAGAAGACTTTTACATTAATTTTTCTCCACTCCTGGAACATTTAAACATATGCTATATTTGACAACTTCATGTTCTGACAATGTAAAAATATATAGATCATTAGCAAGGTTTTGTTTGTTTCTTTGTTTAAACTCACTTGAAAATCCACTGGCAAAAACAAACTTTAAAAGAGAGATATCAGCATTCTAACCTTGATATGAAGCACATTTTTTTAGGGTTTTGGGCCCAAAGAAATCCTAGAACAAATGGAGTCTTTGTAGTTTCGAACCTTCCTACACCCACCCCGTGGGTTTTTACAGTCACAACACTCTGTGTTGCTTTCTAGGAGATAAATAAAGCAGAGCTCAACCAAATATATTCCACACTTCCCACTCCCAGATTCCTGCCTCCTCTTGTTCTGGTTAATTAGGCTATTAGCTATTGTGGATTCCATTTTTGTCCCTCATTCTTCTGTCCAGACTGCCAACTGCCTCCTGTCCCCTTCCCTCAGGGGACGCATGTCCTTTGCCCTGTGACTTTGTATGTCCTCTCACCAAAGGTAGAGGGTATTTAATGACCCAAGTGATCCTGGGTTTGGCCTTGTGACATGATGTGGCCAACAAAATATGTGCAGAGGTGAGAGTGTGCTAGTTCTAAACCCAGGCATTCAGAGGCATCACATGTTCCAATGTCCCCATATTTTGTTTCTACCATCCCCAAGCAAAGAACAGTTAGTTCCCAAGGAGGATGGCAGACAACTGGGGAAAACCTACAACTTGAAACCAAGCCAGACTAGATCAGCTAATCCACAAACACATGATAAAGAATAAAAGAGTGTTTTCAAGTTTTGGGACTGTTATGCAGCATTACTGTGGAAAATGTTATCTAGTAGAATAGCCTCTCAAAACTCTCAAGCGTCACCTATCTCTTTCCTAAAATTAAATCCACCATTTCCTTTCCCTTCCCTTTCTTTTTCCTTCTTCCTCTCTTCTCTCTTCTGCGCTTCTCATACATTAAGCCCATAGCCAAAACACCCTCTGCCCAGAGCTGAAGGCACATGCTTCCAAAACTAAGAGAGAACACAGACTGCCATGAACAAAGGCCTTCTACAAGCCTGACTTGTAGAATGGAACCCCTGGAAATATCCCTCAGTAGCAACCCAGTGACCTTCAATAAAGTCTGCTTGAAAGGTACAGAGTCTATGAAGAAGCAGGACTCTAACAACTTTTGATCTAGAGTATCCTAAATCCTATCAAAGGAAAATATAATGTGCTATGACCAGCAGCATGTTATATTTGCTATTTCTTATTCCTTTTAAATTCAACCATTATATAAGCTTTCCGGATGAATATGGTAAAACCCTAATCTCCTTTTACTAATACCATATATTTTCATGGCACTTTCCAGTTCATAAAGCATGATCACTCTCGTTGTTGTGTATGAAAACTTGTAGTTTCCCTACAAGGTAGGAAAAACAGATATTAATCCACACATTCCACTGGTAAAGAAAATAAAAGTCAAAATGACTTTTAAAGTGGTAACAATAGCTAACATTTATTGAGCTCTTCTATGTGCCCAGCTCTTTCCTGAACACATTAAAGAAACTATGCCACTGAATCACTACAACCCAAAATAGAAAAGTACTACTATGATTCTCATTTTCAGATGAGGAAACTGAGCTTAGGTAATGTGTTTATGCCATATTACTAGTAAACACTGTAGGCAGGTTTTGTGTCATTCATACGTTTGCATACATTTACACAGTAAATATTTAATAAATCCTTATAATGTGAAAAGTAGGGAGACCCCCCTCACCAAGTCCAAATTCTTAAAAATCAAACTGTATTACTAAATAAAGAAAGCTAAGATTTTTGTGTAACTTTTGAAGCAGTTCTCAAAACCAGCACCCCAAAATATCACCTGGAATGTGTACTAAGAAGACAATAATTATTGATCCTGAAGGAACCCAGGGAATTGTGTTTTAAGACTGTCCAGGTTATTTGGATGGAAACAGGCAACTGAGACCACAGTGTCTCTCATATGTGTCCCCCCAATAGCACTGAAAAATAAAGGCAATATAATTAGTTTGTATAAAGCCATATATATATATGGCTTTCTAAATATATATATTTTTATTTGTATGTGTACATATACATTGCTTTATATATATATATGTGTGTGTATATATATATATATACATATATATATATATATAGTGTGTGTGTGTGTGTATTGCAAAAAAAAAAAACCGTGAAATCCTATATTAGTTACACAACATAGGGATAGAGAGATTGATCAAAGAAATCCCTGAATCAGGGTGCCTGGGTGGCTTGGTGGGTTAAAGCCTCTGCCTTTGGCTCAGGTCATGATCCCAGGGTCCTGGGATGGACCCCTGCATCAGGCTCTCTGCTCAGCAGGGAGCCTGCTTCCTCCTCTCTTTGCCTGCCTCTCTGCCTACTTGTGATCTCCATCTGTCAAATAAATAAATAAAATCTTTAAAAAGAAAAAAAAAGAAATCCCTGAATCTGGGAATTTTTGGTTTGGGATTTCTTTTAATACACCATTCTTTAAGGAACTAACTAGAAATTAAATAAGGGAGACTCACATTCTATACCCTTCTTTAGTCTTTTCATGTAGGGGTTATTAGATGAAAAAACATTGTCATATGCTGAAATTTGCAGAATCACCATAAAAATAGAAATAAAATGATTGGAAAAAGAAAAATTAAAAAAATATTCCATATCCTAGAACAGAGAGCGTATCAGAGGTTATCTGTCCTCCAGGTGGGCATAGTAATGGGATTATAAAATGGAGGAAAGCTAGAGTGGAACAGGTGATTCTATGCCAATAAAATTATGCAGATTATAAAACTGTAACTATGAACCGTAATTCAAGATGCACATGCAGAGAATATTCATTTTTAAACATAGTCATTTAATATTTAAGAAATGTTAATGTCCTATTATTGTAAACATCAAGCATAATATCTAGTATATGCTCTTTCCCCTATATAATAGTCAGGAGGGATCTTTTTAGCACATATTTCTAGAGCAGTTTCTGGCATTTATTAGTCCCAGAAAAATATCTGATGAGTGAATGAATGGATGAATGAATGAATTCCTTCAGCACTGGCAATCTTAACAGGGGTATCTTCTTCTGTCTTAACACTGAGTTAAAAGGCAAATAATTTGGAGATATAGGGGGAGCAGAATTATTTCCATGGCTTAAAGGATTTTTTTTTTAACTGAGCCAGAAACTTTGACCACAACAGCTCTTCTTTAATGTATGTGGAAGCTATTGATTTCTTCTATAAAATGAGCTGGGGATTTCATGTATAAGTGCTGATTTTGTGTGTGTGCACGTGTGTGTGTGTGTGTGTGTGTGTTGGGAGTTGCCCCTCAGAATGAAATTTATTTCAAAAATAGAAACTTATGTGCCGAGATTTCTGTATACATTATCCCCTTAAACCTACGTATTATAGTGGTTAATATGTTACAAGTTAAAAAGCCAAGATGTTAAAATAGCATAAAGGTATGTCTAGGCTAGTTACAGTTGAGTGGCACTTAGTGTGGATTTACTACTGCAAACTGTCCTTGATATGCTGCTTGTCTCCTCCTGGTAAATGGCAGTGAAGGTCAGTGAATCTAATTTGACAATAATGAGGCTGCTTTGCAACGTGTTATAATACTGTGCCCCCACTTTTTTTTAAAGGTATCAGCCAATCAAAAGGGCTGTTCAATGACCCCAGGGAAACCCCAGGAGAGATGCGGAGAGTCAAAGAACAGTACTCTCTTATTTTTCTTTTCCAATAATGGATCCAGCAGAGGTTATGAACATGTTCAATATGCATTAAAACAAAACACAGCCTGATAGGAATGTTTAATTAATAACAATTATCTTCGGCAGTGTTGTGATTCAAGCCAGGTCTCCGAGCATGAAGGAGAAACTTGACACTTGTTCTTCTTTGTGGACAGAGAGATTTTAAGCAAAGTTAATGGAAACTCAGCGGATGAATGGTGCCCCAATTCAAATGTACTGTAAAATTACTGAAATGATTTCAATGTCACAGGACTACACTGCATTGCATTTATGATTATTACCCCTCGCTATGCTTTAGTGATATTTGGTTAGGTATCTTAAAAGCTTGTCATTTAAAAAAATTGTATCTTTCAGGGAAAAATGATGCAACAAATAACAATCATTATGTCTACAATGATCTCTATAATATATTCTATACATAGCCCAAATATTCTATATATAAAATTTTTATAATAACATAATTATATAATCATTATATAGAAAAATACACAAAAGGTGGAATGTTGACACAAGGTAATGACCTACCAATAGCTACATCTCATCCTAATGTCTTAACGAATATTCTTGTATACCCTAAGCTTTTAGTTCTCAAAAGATAATTTCTGAACTTGATATGTGAGAATCACATTCAATACATGTTTAAAACAAATATTCCTGGGCCCCATCCCCTTGAGTTAGCATCTCTTGGGAGGAGTCTGTTTTAACAAGACCTCCGGATAATTCTCATGCCCACTACAACTTAAGAAGGGCTGTGCTATATCAGAGGTTCTTAAACTGGCAGCCACAGAATTCAGGGGTGTGTGAAGTTGAGATAGGAAAAAAGGGTCCTTAATTTTCACTAAATTCTAACTGAAATGTAGGGTTCCTTCCAATTACAAATACATGAATTATCATTATCACCAATGAAAATCAGAGATACTTTCTTATTGCATTATAGTTGTAAAAGATACCTCAAAATATTACTGATATTTATTACTACTCTGAAATTATGTTAATTATTAGGCTTATGCTAGATTCTTAATTTAATGAATTATGAAATTAGCACATATATTACAATATCAGAATATTTGAAGTCATATTTTCATTACAGAATTTCAATATAATTGATTTCCTTTGTAATTCTATATATTTTTTCTGATGTATTTAAAAACATATTTCTGAGTGGTGCCTACAGGCTTTACAAGACTATCATAAGCGTCTATGACAAACACCAAGGTCAAGAACCTCTGTCCCCAGTTCCCCTGGGCCTTGCATTTCTGCAGAGAGAGGAGGAAAGCTTGAAGAGAGCTAAATGTAAGCTGTGTCTCTGATTCCAACAAACCCTCCCTGGCATTTCCTTTGAACGGACATAGATGTGGGAGCATAAAGGAAGGTGGTTTATAAAATTCCAGTGTGTTTAAGAGTGGGGGGAGAAAAGCAAAGGAAAGCAGGAACACCTGTCAGTCATGAATGGCTTATTGGCTGAGTTCATCAGCAGGGGAGCTGAATTTGATCATTTCTGCCATGATTAGTGTCACTACAGTCAAGTGTAATTTCTGTATAAATAGAAATGGTGGATAGGAAAATAATTCAGTCCATCCCTCTAAATTGTCTCAGTCAGCACAGACATCAAAACTGTCAGACTGAGGTGGGGAAAGTACACATACCCAACCAAGCCTGTAATTGTATGCAGTATTCAAATATTTCAAACGACAGAATATTATTTTCAACATAAGACCAAAGAAAAATCAGTGTTGACTGTGCATCTTATCTAATTGTGAAAATAGTGTCTGTTTATTTTTTGTTGTCTTTTTTGGTAGAGATAAGCCAATAGTTTTTGTGTTTATCCCTTCTCACTTGTAGAATATTTTCATCTCTGAATATGCCTCTCTTCTAATTCCTTAGCTTAATGAATGATGCCTCCTTCCAATTAGTTGTCCAAGACAGAAATTTGAAGGCATCCTTTCCCTCCTTCATCAAATAGATCACTAAATCCCATCAACTGTATCTCCCTAATACCCCTGAAAATAATCCACTTCCTTGAGGCCCATTGTTAACTAGGTTAGTTCAGACCATCATTATTTTCGCTAGAATGATAGGAATGGACTCCTAACTGGTCTCCAAGGCTTTAATCTGGCTTGTTTCTAATCTTTTCTCCATATGGTCCATCAGAATAATGCCTTTTTAAATGCAAGTCTTAACATCACTTTCCTGCAAAAGCACATCCATGGAACGGCTCCATCCTCAGGGTATATGCCGTAGTTCATATAGGGCCTTCATGATCTGATCCTAGACTTATATTTGCAGCTTGAGCATGTCCCCTTCATATTGTAGACCTGACATATTAATGTAAAGGAAAACAACAGATCAGGACTAGATCACTGTTTGCTCATGTGATGATACACACTCTATTCCTAATGAAGACAGTATGATGAGTGAATTATTGGTAAATTATGGTCAATCCAGTATTTTTGTAGACCAAGGAAAAGTCCATTCTACATCTACAACCAATATTGTCATTTAAAAGAGTGTCAGTTATTCAGAAAATTGAATATTCTTTGATGATTTTTAGATAAGTGAAGTCTTGCAAATGTGAACAGAGACATGCACTTTTCAAAAAGGAGGTAGTTGGGAGACATTGGCTCTCTATCTCATGTATCTACGTGTCTCTGTGCAAGTTACTTCCACTTGAGTATCTCATCTGGGAAAATATGTGGGGGTTATTCATGACCATGTTTAAAATTCCAAGTCCATGTGGTAATTGAAACAATATATCTGCAAATTCTTGAATACTCACTTTTTTAAAAAAAGATTTATTTATTTGAGAGAGAGAGAGAGTGAGAGAGCAAGAGAGCATGGGGTGGGGGAGGGGATGGTAGGCAGAGGGCAAGAGAATCTCAAGCAGACCCCATGCTGAGTGTAAAGCCCAAGGTGGGTCTCGATCCCAGGACCCTGAGATCACAACTTGAGCCAAAACCTCTTGGTTTTGGATGCTTAACTGACTGTGCTACCCAGGTGCCCCTTGCATATTTCTTAAGAAATTTGGTTCAATCTTCATCCACTTGAGTATGGGCTAGACTTAGTGACTCGCTTCTAACACACAGAATATGATAGAAATAATGACACATAAATTTTGTGATTCAGATCTAAAGACTGAGGCATTAAGGCTCCCATTTCTGATGCACTCTTGCTATTCACATAGGCTTTCTTTCTCTTTCCCTTTCTCTTTCAGACTCACTCTGAGGGAAGCAAGCTGCCAGGTCATGAAAAGGCTTACTCAGGTAAGCCTATGGAGACATTCAAATGATAAGGGATGAAGGTCTCTACCCAACAAGAAACAGTCCTGCCAATAATGTGACTCAGCTTGGAAGTACTTTCTCCAGCCCTGGTCAAGCCTGGAAGGGCTGGAAGGGACCCCAGCCCAGGCCAACAGCAACCTCTGCAGAGAAGTCAGTTAAAATGACTGATAGACCACTCTGAGACTCTGACCCTCACAATCTTTGAGATAACAAGGCATTTGCTATTTTAAGGTACTAAATTTTGGGGTATTTTTTTTTTACACAGAAACAGATAAATAACTACTACAGACAAGAACCCTATATATTGTATAATTCTATGACCTCATAATCTTTCAAGTATTTCTTATTCTTGGTGTACACTTTTCTCAATGTCTAAAATGTCAAATTAATCACTACTGTAGATTTACTTCTTAACTAAATTACTGAGGTTAGAAAACAGGTTTTACATGTGTACAATGTAGATTTACACATGTATTACTTATACTTTTAAATGGATTAGTTAATATATTTTCAATGAAAAGGAACTCATCCGAATGCCAGCCCAGTTGCAAAATGTGGACCCCATGCTGTGGGATTTGCTGCTTTCCCAAGTTGTATATGACAGGCTAGTTGCAATTACATCAATGAATTGTTTTCTATTATCCTCACCGGTGCATTAATGAAAGGCTGCACAATTAAAGAAAAGATTATACTGCTTGAAGAAGGCAAGGCTACCAGTTTAAACAAGTAGATGAAATTAAAATCATTTTGCTGCACTAGTTTCCAATCCAGTAATTGCTGAAACTGCTCCAAAATTCTGTGTGCATCCATATTCAAGAATCTTAACATACTCAGAGCCAAATTTATCATTAAAAATGTAATGAATGGTTAATATGTTCTATCTAAATGGGCAAACTGCAAATTTACAAAATAATGAAAACAGGAAGATGTTATTTTTAGGGTTACTCTACATCCAAAGCCTTAAGCTCAACTCTTTCCAAGAGGATTCCCAAAGACAAGTGGTAGGCCCAAATATATTACCTTCATACTTCTCCCTTTCTCCTGTTTTCCTCAATCAGTCTCTTTTCTAGCTGAACCCCTACTCTCGATTTTAGCCTCACCCTTTCCTCAGCAGGGTAGATACTTCTCAAGTACTTTGGGTCCAATGAATTCAAATAAGAAAGAACCAGCTCGTGTCAAGCCAATCATAAGGCACCCTGGGCTGCGAGCTCCAGGCTCATCCCCGTGCTTTCAGGAGCCTCTATGAGGCTATAAACTTAAACAGGGAGTGACCGAAGAAGATGGAGATGGCCAACTCCTATTCAGGATTAATAATAAAAATACTGATTTACAATGAAGTGGCTCATAATTGTGCCCCTCTCCCACACACTTTTCTTATTCCCTAAGAAAGAAGCTGGATTCCTCATCCGTTTGAGTTCTCTATTATACAATGAAACATTTTTTTTAATCTATACTTACCACACACACAAAAAATCTTATAAATGTCTATGAATGCGGATGAAAAATTGAAAAATATAGTAACTTTCCTCAGTGCTTAGTGTCATTACATTATAAGCATGGTGTGCTTACATGTCAGCATTCCATACCATCCTCATAAGAGAAGACAGGTATGCATCACGTCCTGAATTCTACTGGAAATTCATGAGTGTAGGCCTAATGGCTTATCTTTCTTCAGAGACTTGCAGGAATCCTTCTTGAGTTTTCTTAACCAAGTTACTCATCTATTTCCTACTGAGGCCTAAGACTTTCTGACATACTGATGACCTCTTCTTAATTGGTATCTCAATCATTATGAGATATCAACTCAAACTTAGCCTTAACTGGAAGTACGTCGGGGAGGAGAAAGCACTTGATTTCAAAAGCCAAAACTACTGCTTATATGTTTGAAAATACAAACTCAAAAGATAGGTAACAAAATTCCAAAGAGGCCCTGCAAATACTGAAAAGTCAAGAGTGAAATAAAATGAGAAAGAGGAAAAACATGCATTACAGAAAAATGATATGTTTCATATCTCCTAATTATTCATACATGTCACATCCAAAAGATCGTAATACCAGAGTAATAGCATTCGGAGATTGAAGTATGTCTAAAGTAGAAACCAAAATAACAATAATAACCAAAAATGTCTTTAATTTCCACCTGTTGCCTAATTAAGATCTCATCAACTTATCTGTAGAATCTCCTTCACTTGGTTATCTTTATATTTAATATTCACTGTGTATAAAGAGATATTTTATTAATACTTCTTTATGAAGGATCTTCGAACTAGCATAATTACTAGAAATTACTACCACACCCATCAGTCTAAACTATCATTTATTTTTGCCTCTTTACACGTCTCTAACAGGATAATTCCCCTATATTCATGCCTCCTTTTCTCTCACAGTTTAACACACATATTAATACTACTAGTAATAGAAAGACTAGGAAAAGCATTCTGTTAAATTTAAACTCTTTCGTATTAGGAGTTTTCGTCTTAATTTGAGTATTTCTACCTTTAAGGTTTCATGTTGGTAAAAATCTAAAGTTTTTAAAGGGTCACCCTCTTAATCATTTTTTCATCAATGCCTTTTGGATATAGTGTATAATACAAATTCAAATGAAATTCTGGAAGAGGCAAGGTTGATTTGTGTTTAAAGAAATAAGAAGAGCATTTAGCTCGGGGAGTGGGGGTGGGATACAGTGGGAAGGGACATAAGGGAACTTTTTAGATGATGGAGATGTCGACAACCTAAAAAGGGTTTGCCTTACACAATTGTATACATTTGATAAACACAGTGAATGTACACTTAAGATTTGTACAAGTCATTGCATATAAATCTTATATTAAGAGAAAAAGTACTGTAAGCCAGTATTGAACTCTATTTAATAGTATGCATGCTAATATACTTGGGGGATGCCTACTGATTTCTACAATTCATTTTGAAATGCAATAGAGAGAATGTGATAATGCAAGTGTACTAAAAATGTTGATGGCAATATTTAGGTGGTGGACATATTCTTTCAAATATGCTCTGTTTGATGATTTTCATAATAAATGTTATAGAAAATAGCAATGCCTTCTTATTCTAGTCATACAAATGAAGTAATTAATACTTTTAAATTTCAGGTAAAACAATTCTAGAGTAACAACAACACAATAACTCTTTGGAGTCCCCTTGACGTTCACAAAAATTTCTCTTTTATTTCCTTTTGGGAAGTGGAGGGCAAGAATGCCAAACCTTTTTACTAACATCAGCATTCTGCTGAAAAAAAGTTGCAAAATAGACAATAATTCCTCTTATCTCCTTCTATTGGAATCTGAGAACAAGAATATCTTATCTATAAGAAAGAACCAAAACCAATTTTATGGAACATTTTCTGCTTTGTTTACTCTTTTCCCACAAATTGACATTAGCATGTTGAGAAATAAATTTAGCCTTAAATACTCTACATATACTAGTATTTCATGTTAATTTTTTTCTCTTTTAATTACTCCATCACACTATAACTGGATTTTCCCTTTCTTTTTCTAATTATGATAATTTTAAAAAGCAAATGATACAAAGGCACTGTTCTTTAAAAATGAGGAACACGAAAGAAAATACTGTTTTCCTTTAACTTAGTGACTTTTGCAAAGTCCATGGTATTTTGGTGTTCTCAAGGTCTAGAACTCAATTCTTAATCTAACATATGGATAAGAGATTAATCGTTATGTGTGTATTTATTTGAGAGAGAGAGAGTATATGGGGAGAGGCAGAGGGAGAGAGAATCCTCAAGCAGATTCAATGCTAAGAGTGGAACCCAACATGGGGTTCAGTCCTAGGATCCTGAGGTCATGACCTGACCCAATATTAAGAGTCAGCTGCTCAACTCACTGAACCACCCAAGTACTCCAACTTTTATTTTTTAAAAAATGAAAAGAAGTGATATAGATTAACATTCTTGTGATTAGAATACTACTGGTTAGTCAACAAAAAAACTTATGATGCCCCAAAGAATAATAGAGTTTCAAATGAATTATGTAGGCTGATAAAATTTGAGGTGGCTTGCAGAAAAATCCACAACAATTTAGCATTGTGCCTATTTTGTCATTGGAGTTCTACCATTAAAAGCTATCCACACAAATGACATAATGGTCTTTTATATAACTCGTGGCTCTCTGGTTCAGTATTAATGCCATATTTTTAGAAAAGACCTTTGGTACATGACATACTGAGTGATTTTTAAGATCAAATATGCTAATATTAGATATAAATCAAAGGTAAAACCTGGATACATTGAGACATGTCCTGTCCATTACCGTAGCCACGACCCACTACTGAGCATTTGGTATATGGCCAGTCTGATTTGATATGTGCTGTTAAGTGTATTTTACACTTATATTTTGAAGCTATAGTATGTTAAAAAAAGTAAAATATCTCATTAATTACTTTGATTGCATGTTGAAATGATAATATTTTGGATGTATGTAATTAAAGTATATTATTACATTAATTTCATCTCTGTATTACTTATTTTTTAACGAAGCTGCCAGAAAATTTAAAATCATATATGTGACTCCCATAATTTTTTTTTTTAAAGATTTTATTTATTTATTTGTCAGAGAGAGAGAAAGAGCAAGCACATGCAGACAGAGTGGCAGGCAGAGACAGAGAGAGAAGCAGGCTCCCTGCCAAGCAAGGAGTCGGATGTGGGACTCGATCCCAGAACGCTGGGATCATGACCTGGGCCAAAGGCAGCCGCTTAACCAACTGAGCCACCCAGGCGTCCCTGTGGCTCCCATAATTTTAATGGAAGTGCGTATGTAGAGATCAGGCACAAGGCAGAAATTATTTTCACTTAAACATATGACAACTTTTTGATTCTGAAGTACTGTACAAAAACAAAAAGGAAGAGAAGGAAATAAGATTTGACAAAAACGTGATTTACTAATGCACCAAAAAGTTTGGCCTTGATTTGTATTTATCAATTTTTTTTTAATTTTTTGAGGCTTGTCTCCTAACTCTTAGTAAAAAGCATTTTTTTCCCTTAGAGTAAAATCAATCAATCAATCCTATTTCTTTCTACTTTTAAGCTTCTTCCCATCTGTCTGATACCTCTAATACGATTATAACCTTTTTTTTTTTTTGCTTTTTAGATAAATAACCCCTTCTATCATGCTAATTGTGAGATTGCCCATAATAGTTGTCTGCCTATTACAAATCTCTTATAATTTATTAAAGGAGATTAGGAACCTTTCCTCATTGAAAATTTTCATATTTTGTTAATTAGTTATTTATTTTGAATCAATTTTTTAAATTGGCGCATTAAAATATTATCTTGGCTACTGGGTTTTTTTGCATCCCCATAAATTCTGCATCAGAAGTGAATATATCACTAACCTCACCATAATCCTAGCTCAGCAGGTAATAAAAAGAAAAAATCTCTTGTTTGCAGGGAAAATAAATCCTTTTATGTGCCACAATGAACAAATAATGACTGGTCTTAACAAATCAGACCAACATCATTTCTTTGGCCAATGAAATAGAAAAACTGGACTGATCATTACAGCTTCTGAGAAAGCTTTTTTATTTTCCCTTCCTTCTTCCTTTAACTCTACTTCATCCTTCTTTACCTTCAGACCATTAATAGGATATCATAGGGAATATACAACAACCATTTCTCAACCACAAGGGGAAAAATTCAATGAGCTAAAAATGGAGAAAGAAAAATAGTAAAAGGAAATTTTCTATAGTCATCTATGAGCAACAGGACTACCCCTAGACTACATACCTGTTAGTGAAAAACATAAATTGCTTTTAGTTCAAACTTCTGCAGGTGGGTTTCCCTGTATTTAAAGCCAAACACAATACCAATTAATATGTATAGTCAAATTAAATCCTGAGTTATTTTAAACAATTTTTGTTCATAAAATTTTAATTTCTGCTTTAATCACAAGCTGTCTGCAAAATGGGCATTATTTCACCACTCTATATATGAATGTATGCATGTAGGTATACAAACATAAATCTATGATTTCCCTTCTTGGCTACATAGTTCTTATTTAAATTTTGGGAAACTTTTCTCAGATAAGATCACTTTTACTTTCTTAGCTCCTAATTCTGTTCAGATCTTTCCATAATTTAATTCAGTTTGACAAATATTGACTGAACCACTCTGTTGGGGACTAAATTAACCATTTTAAAGAAAACACAGTCTCTGCCCTTTGGCATCTTATAGATCAAATCGGGTCACTCCTTGATATTAAGCTCAAAGCTATATTACAAGGTATCTTTCTTTAGCAATCTGGAAATTCTTGAGGACATTCTTCTCATCATTACACAAGTAAATGAGAGCATCTCAAAGTATTGTGGTTGGTAGACTGTGGGTAGAGAGAATACAATAACATTTTGTTTGTTTGGAACTTTACACTTGAGAAACACTTCCACGAAGATTGTCTCATTTGTCTTTTAAATCTCTACTGCTGATGAAAATCAAATTTTTAAGATTACTCCTACCTAAGCAGCAGACACTTAGTTTGTTTTCTTTTTTATAAATGAACTCTTTCATTTCTGGAAAAAAAAAATCTAAAAATCCTGAGGAATGCACTGGAATAATTTTAGGCATTACTCTTGCAAGAATGAAGGGCAAAATTCTTTCTCTTTGCAGATTTAAATGAGTTTAGCATGCAGTATATTATATAAAATGCACACCAATTTGCTTTCATTAGAATTATTCTCCTGGCATGGTATCTCTTTCTCTCGGTGATGCTTATTTATGCACTGGGCAGTGTTAGACATGCATGCATGCATTCATTCTTTCAACAGACAGTTTCTAATGGAAGGCACCATGCTAAGAGCTGTGGGAGAGAAAGACACACATTTCATAATTTCAGATTCTTGATGATCTTAAAATATTGCAAGAAAAATTAGGTATGTAAGCAAATCAAGATATAAGAACCATATGGAGGGACAATAAATGAATATAAGAAGTATTATCAGAGAAGGTCTAATGCACTTGAGATTTCAAGAGAGGGAGAAGGAAGAATAAACTGTATTCCAGGGAGAGAAAACTGGAGAAAAGTCATAAAAAGGACTTGTACTGTTAACTATACCCACACCTGAAAGAGAATCTGTAAAGAATGGCAGAGGTGAGGCTAGAATTGCTCCGAAGTAACTTAGATGTCAGACAAACTATTTTGTGTTTTATTCAAACAAAATAACTGAATGTTTTAGCTTTCAGCTACTATCATACTTTTTAAAAACAGAAATGAGTATACACTTTCACCTATGAGATAGCTAAAAGTTTGAAAACTTGATAATATTCAGTGATTGTAAAAATATGAGAAAACAGGTATACTCATTCATGCCTGGATAATATGCATATCATTGCTTCCATTTTAGAGGAAACTTTGTCAGTATCTATAAGACTTTAAATTCCTGTATGCTTTAACTCAGTGTTTCCAATTTTTGGAATTTATTCTACAGAAATACTAGTGTGAGTATATTAAGATGTGTATACAAATATTTATTCTGACAAAGATTTATTTAAGGAAAAGAAGGGAAACCTTGCCTACCCATCAATAAAGAAGTCAATTAATAAATTATGGTATGGTCATACAATAATATTCAGATATTTTTTTAAAAGGTCTATACTTGGGGCACCTGGGTGGCTCAGTGGGTTAAAGCCTCTGCCTTCAGCTCAGGTCATGATCCCAGGGTCCTGGGATCAAGCCCTGCATCCGGCTCTCTGCTCAGCAGGGAGCCGGCTTCCTCCTCTCTCTCTGCCTGCCTCTCTGCCTACTTGTGATCTCTGTCTGTCAAATAAATAAATAAAATATTTAAAAATAAAATAAAATAAAAGTTCTATACTTACTAATACACAAAATTGGCATATTTTATTATGTGGCAAAGACCGGCTAAAGAACTGTATTTGTGGTATGGATGTATTTGTGATTTTTTTAAATCTGTCTCTCTAAACTGTATATATATCTAACTAATATTTATTTTCTTAAAAAACTTAATTGAACTGTTGTTATATAACAGACATAGTTCTGGATGCTAGTGAAACCACAGAGACCAAAACAGAAAAATCTCTGTGTTCATGGAATTTATATTCTAGACAGGAAAGTAAATAAATAAACAACTACAAATTAGAATTAATCATGATGACAGAGACAACAGGATAAGGAGATAATGGGTACTATGTTAAATAAAGTGTACAGGTAGGCTATTCTGAAAAAGTAACATTTAGCAGAGACCAGAATGAAATGAGCTCTGGAGCTGTGAGAATATCTTTGGGTAGAATATTCTAAATTGAGGGAATAGCAAGGGCAAAAGTCCTGAGTCCCTAGCCAGGAAAAGAGAAAGGTCAATGTGAAGGGACAGTAAACCAGAGGAAAGGTGATAGGAAGTCACAGTCCGTTATTGCCTCCAAATGTACATCGATTGTGGCCATAGCTGCCTAAAACAATAGACAGTATCTTGTCTTGTAACAACGCTACCGTGCTAACAGAGGCTTCCGCAAAACGTGCACCCAGTAAAGTATCTTGCTTTATTGTCAGGAAATGAATCTGTAAACCACTTGACCTTCAGTAGGGTTGGTTTTATTTTGACTGACATAAAGGCAAATCACAAGAAGAGATTCAGAGTTTCCCTGGGCTGGTTGAAAGAAGGTGGGAGGGGGCGCAGGGAGAGAACAATGCCGTTTGCGCATGGACAAGCCTGCTTGAAATCTCTTCCAGACAGTCAGTGAGATAAAAGAACAGAACTACAAAGTACTGAGCCAGTACAGTGAAGGTTAAATATGAGCTCCTACTGCAATGATTTATCCACCGAAACAGCTGGGATACTTCCAAAGTAGTTCATATATCACAGGAGTAGAGGAAGTGAGTCTGACTGTATAAACACACCTCAGGGCTGCTACCGTTGCCATTAACTGTCTCAGTAAAGGTCTGCAAGTAGACAGATTCCTGCTATAGCTGAACTGAGAGAAAACGGCAGGTACGGATAAAAATTAGAGAGAGACATGTACGTCAAGTACACTCATGAGAAATTTTTCAGAGGAGAGGAGAAAAAGGACTTAGAAGATTTGACTATTTTAAAATTTGACAGTTGCATTTTCATGCACACTTAATATTTTGCTGTTTAATGCTAAATGCGTGGTTTCAGCCAATTATGGAAGATGCTTATTGTTTAAATATGTGCACTCTCCAAATGCTGTAATAAAGCTGACCCTGGAACAACACAGGTTTGAACTTGAGGGTCCACTTACATGCAAGTTTTTTGATAAATACAGTACAGTACTGTAAATGTATTTTCTCAAGAAAATTTTTTTTTAAAGATTTTATTTATTTCAGATAGAGAACAAGAGAGAGCAAGTGAGAGAGAGAAAACACGAGGGGTGGGAAGGGGTAGAGGGAGAAGCAGACTCTCCCCTGAGCAGGAAGCCCAAAGAGGATACTGGGCTTGATCCCAGGATCCTGAGATCATGACCTGAGCTGAAGGCAGACGCTTAACACATTGAGCCACCCAGGTACCCCTCCTTACAATTTTCTTAATAACATTTTCTTTTCTCTAGCTTACTATATTGTAAGAATATAGTATATAGCATATAAGATACATGTTAATCAATAGTTTTTGTTACTGGTAAGGCTTCTGGTCCACAGTAGGCTATTAGGTGAAATTTTAGGGGGTTATATGCAGATTTTTTAGTTTGTTGAGGAGGAGGCCAATACCCCTAACTCCTGCTTTGTGCAAAGGTCAGCTGTGTATTTGATGAGCGTTTTGAGAACTTTCCTTAAATTGTTCTTATAATCCATAGTCATGAGGACTGACACATACAAGTTAAATTAATAAGATTTCAGAACAAGGTCATAATTCCAAGGACTAACTTTATAAGAAATGGCACCAATCAACCAACAACACATTCCTTCTAACTTGTCACAATGCCTCTTTCAGTTCTTTTTTCAAAGCTCCTTCATGTACATTTCTTCGTTTCAATCCTGACCACTTTGCCCCTAATTCAAGGTTTTCTCTTTTCTGATCCACTGCACTGGTTTTTCCTTTTCTTTCTTTCCCTTTTATTTTTCTTCCTTCCTTCCATCCTTCCTTGCCTTCCTTCCTCCTTTCCTCCCTCCCTCCTTCCCTTTTTTTCTTCCTCTCTTTCTCTCTCTTTCTTTGCCTGTTTCTGGCATCCATTCCATAAATGTGATAGCATTATTTTCTCAGAGAGGACACCTAACTCCCCGGCCTCATGTTTCCCCATGGAGGCCTCCAAGCAAGAGTTAAATTCTTGTTTCCATCCTAGAAAGGGTAATTTATTGATTAGGAGTTTGGAAGGAAAAAAGAAAGAAAACTCATACTGGTCTCTTCCTCTGTCTCTCTGAAGTTGCCCTTTATTCTGTATTTGAAGTTTCTCCATACAGTATTTGAGGTTTATTTCTGAAAGAAGAGGCCTGATCCTTTTAGTGAGGGAGTAAGAACAATTCTGGGGTGAAGTGTTCAGAAGTCAGCCTTTCTACTTACTAAATCAAGTTATAGTTCTGATCTCCATTCTGTGTACATCTTTCACTTGGTTCTGAACTTGGGGAAAAGGAATATTATGAACAGGACCTCCAAATTCCCACCATCACTCTGTCATTGAAAATCTTTAAATTGTTCCTGTTGACTAAGTTAAAAAATCTTTAGTATGGCACACAAAATCCTTCCTAATTTGTTCCAAATCTACTTCTTCTAGTTCATCTCTTGCCATTCTATTCAAATCATCCAAAGCTACTGTTACAGCAAATCAGTCTAACATTTCTAAAGACAAATACATTTGTTGTTTCTCCGCTAGGAATGCCAGTTCCATTTTCTCCATCTGGATGGTTCTCCCTCTTTCTTCAAGGGCCAGGGTAAATGTCACCATATTGTGCACAAAGCCTCTCTCTAATGCCACAGAATTACTCACTCTCTCTCTTTCAATTTAAAAACAATGTCTTTTCACTTTAATATTAACTTATCACCAGTAGTGAGGATAGTGCCTGGCAAATAATAAGAAGGCAATAAATGTAGAATGAATGAAGCTCACTTCTTCCACTAATGAAAAAATTGACACATAGCCTAGGTCTGTGCTACAGCTAAAATCTTCTCTTTTTCTCTCTCTTTCTGTATATGTGTATATGTATGTATATGCATGTGAATGGGCATGTATGTGTTTTGAGGGTAGTTATGGTTATAAAAAATTATCTCACTTCTTATTACCATGAACTGTATTTTCTGTATGCTGTATGAAGGCCAAAAAAAAAAAAAAAAAAAAAAAAAGAGAGAGAGAGAGAGAGAAAGAATCCAAGCTGCCTGGGTAGTTCAGTCAGATAAATATGTCTTCAGCTCAGGTTATGATTCCCGAGTCCTGGATCCAGCCTTACATGGACTGCCTGCTCAGTGGGGAGTCTGTTTCTTTTCCCTTGGCCACTTCCCCTGCTTGTGTTCTCTCACTTACTCTTTCTCTCTCTCAAACAAATAAACAAAATCTAAAAAGAAAAAGAGGGGCACCTGGGTGGATCAGTGGGTTAAGCCTCTGCCTTCAGCTCAGGTCATGATCCCAGAGTCCTGGGATCGAACCTGGCATCAGGCTCTCTGCTCAGCGGGGAGCCTCCTTCCTCCTCCTCTCTCTGCCTGCCTCTCTGCCTACTTGTGATCTCTGTCAAATAAATAAATAAATAAATAAAATCTTAAAAAAAAAAAGAAAGAAAAAGAAAAAGAGAAAAAGAATAGAGAATCTAAGTAACTTTCAAAATGTGGGGGTCCCAGCACAGATAACTTCAGCATTAAATTCAATATAATATTACCTCAACTGCCTGAAACATAAGCAGAATCTTCATTTCTGTTTTTTAGTAGAAAGCGTGGATAAACAAAACATGAAATCATGGATTTACTTTATTAAGCTTCTAAGATTTAGTCTTAGTTTGAAGAACCTGCAACAAAATCTTTTTACCTTCTCTAAGTACATGATGGCATAGATATACAGAACTGGGCTCACAATAAACATTCTGAACATGGTTTGTTCTTTAGGCCTTTTAATAGTTCCAGAGTACTTTGAGATCATATAAAAATAAGTGTCCTCCCTCATTTCTCTTGTCAGATGCTGACACCCCCCGGCTCCAGGGAAGTTAGACAATTAGACAAATTAGACAAATCTCTAAGGCCATCCAGTACCTAAGACCAATATCAGGTCTGGAGACAAGGTTGTCCCCCACCTGTCTAGAGTGCTTATAAAACTGCCTCTACCAACAGTCGATTGCTTTTGTTCTCTTCAGAACACTTCATTTCCCTACTTAGAACTAGGCAGTATCTTCTAGTTATATTCAACTTGAAGTCCAAATTCTTGTGTAAGGTTTCAGACCATGTTCAAAATCGAGTCCCTGATCAGGGCTCTAACCCCATGCGAGTTCTTCTTCTCTTTGCACTTCATGTTTCAGATTCTAAAAAATGACCCCTCATCTCATATTGATGCCTTCTGAAAACAGAAACTCAACACTTCCTCTCCTTTTGTCACCTTCCTACTTCCTATTCATCCTTAAGTTTTTACCTTAGACATCACTTGTTCTAGAAAACCTTCGATAAAACCAACTCCATAAAAGTAAGAACTCCATCTGTTTTGTTCAGCATTCTAGTCTGTGCATTATCAGAGACCCTGGCATATGTCAAGTACTCATAAAATAATGAATAGATCGTTGAGATAAGAATTTTTTAATGAAAATAATTCATTTTTATTTATAGATAGAATAGAGAGATTCACTGATTCAATATTACTTTATGAAGCAACATCTTAAATTTAATACAAATACTCTAAAGCAGTATGTTAATATGACTAATATTTTATCTGTAAAAATTATGTAGTAAAATACTCAGGGTTTTATATTTGTATCATCAGTCTATTTGCAAGCACTATTTAATAACTGTAGCCCCGTTTTTTTTTTTTTTGGTAAGATGAAAAATTTTAAAGTAGGGAATTTCTAATGGAATATTACTTATACTGTATGTAAATTCCCAACAAATTCTCTCCAGCTCAGCCTATTATTCTGCACCCCTGCTGTGAACTATGAATCAAACTAAAATAATTAAATCAAAAACTACAATGTTTAGTACAATGATAATGATTTTGAAATAGCCTGAACCTTTCATAGTGTATGAGGTTTTTCGTTCTATACCCAATGCTATTTGAGTACCAAATTTGGATAATGTATCATATCAAGATTTCAGCCGTCCCCATACTTAGGAGTAGTGTCTTCCCTTAAGACAAGTTCATGCCAAAGTTTCAGTCTGATTTTAAAGGTTTAAGAAGTTTATCAATCATCTGGACCTCACAACACACTAGATGTTTATTCACTCATTCTTTTACTCATTCGTGAATGTGGTAGACTCAGAGGGAGGTATAAAGGATACAGTGTAAGCAAATCAGGTACTCTCAGACTTATAGTTTAGAAGGATAGATATATATTAATCACACTAAAAATGTTTAATTGCCACTTGAGATGAGAAGAGAAGCACATTTAAAAAAGAAAGCTTTGCATAATAAGGTTAGAAGACAGGGTTTGAAGCTAAAACTTGAGCTATGTTCTAAAGCATAAAATACATTCAAAAAGTCAAAGTTTGCATGTGTTGGGAAGGGGGTTGTGCATGGAGTGTTCCAAACAGAGGAAATCATAGTGCAAATATCTTGTGACTTGAAAAGAAAATGATAGAATCTGGAAGAAGGGCAAAAGGCTAAACACAGTTGAGTATGTAATATCCAGGTGCTAATATATTATGTTAAGGAATTGACCTTACCCTAAAAACAATGGTGAGGCATTGAAGGTTTTTAAACAGTGGTGTGGAAAATGATAAAATCATAGGTGCATTTTGAAAAGATTACTGTAACTCACACTGGAATTTGGGTTTAAAGCCAGTAAGGAGGTTACTAGAGGATTCCAGTCAAGAGATGATATTACAAGATGATGCTACCCTAAAGTGAGAGCCACAGAGAAGGAGGAAAGTGAAAGGACAAGATCTTTAAAAGGAAAGTGGGTAAGACTTGGTGATGGATTGAATATATATGGCCCATCAGCATAGGGGCTGTCAATCATAACTAACAGGTTTCTGGTTTAAGTAACCTTAATAATTTATTCCCCTCTCTAAAGATTTGTATGTACAAGGTAGGTATTAACTACCATATGATAGGAAAGAGATTATTTAGTTATCAAATGATAGGAATATTTTCTAAGAAATAGAATATATCTAAAGGAAACAAAATCACTACCTGCAGTCCCATGCTTATTGAGGAATTATTTACAATAGCCAAGATATGGAAATAACCTAAGTGTCCATCAATAGATATAAAGAAAACATATGATATGCATACACATACATGTACACACACTGAAGTATTATCCAGCCCCAAAAAGGAAGGCAATCCTGGCATCTGCAACAACATGAATGCATCTTGGGAGCATATATGAAGTGAAATAAATTAGAGGAAGAGAAATACTGTACGACCTCACTTAAATATGGAACTAGGGAAAAAAAAAAAAAAAACTTACAGAGACAGAGAACAGATTGGTGGTTGCCAGAAGTAGGGAGTGGGGGATGAGGGAAATGGATGAAGGTAGTCAAAGTTACAAACTTCCAATTATAAGATAAATAAATTCTGGCTAGGTAATACACAGTAGGTGACAACAGTTAGCAATAGTATATTTTATACCAGAAATTTACTAAGAGAACAAATCTTAAAAGTTCTCATCACATGAAAAAAATAAATAAATGTGAATTGATGGAGGTTCATTAAACTTACTACAGTGATAAATTCACAATGCATACATATATCAAATGATTATGTTGTACATCTTAAGTGAAAACATTTTATGTCAATTTATATCTTAGTAACGTTAGAAAAAATTAAAGAGGTAGGTATTAAAAACCCTGGACTCAAATATTCCTGCACAATGTAGATGAAAAGAAAATGTACATCATGAAATTCATCTTGAAGATAAAGTGGGAGGGGTTCCTGGGTGGCTCAGTAGGTTAGGCATCTGACTCTCGATTTCAGCTCAGGTCATTATCTCAGGGTTGTGAGACTATGCCTGGCGTGGGGCTCTGCACTGGGCATGGAGCCTGCTTAAGAGTCTCTCTATCCCTCTCAAAAAAAAAAAAAAGATAAAGTGGGAGTGTAACACTCCAGCATGATCTACTACTGAACTACTGAACTACTGAACTTTAACCTTTCATTTTGGTCACGATTATTCATTGTTATTGCTAACTGAAGATTGATAACTGGAGATTTGAATATAGGAATAGTTGTTTATTAGTTTTATGCTGAAACCCCTCCTTCCTTGCTAAAACAAGCAATTAAAAAAAACATATAATCAATCCTTTCAATTAGGACAAATTACACTACAGATAATGGGACTGTAAACTCAATCCAACTTTTCCAAAGAAATCCTATTGTAAGAAAGTTAGGTTTCTTGCTTCCTTTTTCTTTCTTTCTTTCTTTCTTTCTTTCTTTCTTTCTTTCTTTCTTTTTTAAGATTTATATATTTTACAGAGAGAGAGCAAAGAGAGGAGCAGAGGAAGAGAGAGAAAGAGAGAGAATCCTCACACAGACTCCCCACTGAGCACAGAGCCAGATGCAGGGCTAGATCCCAGGGTCCTAGGATCATGAGCTGAGCCAAAATCAAAAGCTCACTGCTTTTTAAATGACAGAGCTACCCAGGCGCCCCAGAAAGTTAGCTTTCTGAACCAAGAGTTGAGGCTCACCTTTTTATAAAAGTGATCAGAAATACCACAATAAATCAAATATAAAATAATGATCCTTTATAGTATAGTACTTCTTAAACAGCATTCAAATTAATGAAAAATTAACTGAAAATATATTTGGTAAGACATAAAATCATTTTGTTATAGTATGTAAAATTCCCACATTGTTTGAAACAAATGAAAATTAAAGACGGGAAAATCTCAGAGTTGTAGAATGCAGAAACCTGCTTTACCATCATTGAGGAAATTTTGAGGGAGATATGGGACTACTTGATGACTTTTTCAGGAGTAAAATTTTTGTTCTTCTTTTCTTTACTCATTTAAACATCCCTAGGGCTTACATAGTCCAATTCAAGGAACATTGAGAGCTTTTCTGGAATTTTTGTATGTAATGTACTAAGCATTGAGAGTGCTCAAACAAACAAAAGAGCAAAGAGTAGGGGACAGTTCTTAGATTTAAAAACAGCATGTCCTAAAATTAGTAAGAGAGGAAGAAAAAAAAAATGACAGAAAAAAAGGACAGGGTAGACAGATTCTAGAAGAAAAGAATAACAATGAAATATACTCACATAGAAATGGAAAAGATTACCATGGGCTGATGGGATTGGGAATTAGAGATCAAGTTGCTGGCCCTTGGGCTGCATTTGTGCCCAGACTCATTTCCTCAAAAGTGAATGATGACTTATGTTAATTTGTGAGCTGCCATTTACAAGTGCTAATATGGCTGTAAGTGAAAATTATTTTAAGTCAAGTTGTTATAAATCAAAGATGATAGATGTCTGAGCTAGAAAGCTTCTCTCCATGGAAAATGCACCAATTATAAACAAACATTCCGATGAAATATTTCATTAGGTCGATCCAGTTGCATTACAGAGAATGGTCTCCTAAATCTGCATGCATTTCTCAAAATATTTGTTTTTCATGAATTGAGAAAACACTTTATAATGTGATGCTATTGGCATAATGTGATGGGAAAGCAAATGACAGGTAATGAGGAATAAATCTCACTGCGTAGTACCTAGAAAACTGGCCCATTGGGGTAAAACTTATTTTATGTATACGCTTGTAAAATTTTATATCTAAAAAATGGTAGTATAAACCCATGCAGCTTCTTTTGAAAGAGAATGGTGGTGATAATTGCCAGCACACACCGAAAGTATTGGTTTTGCTGATCAAAAAATTTCCCGTTAGTTTCCAAATGGTAACATCTGCCTCTGATACAATGGACCAAAAATTGAAGCATAGAGTGTATCCTCACAGGGGCTACACTGCTGTTTTATTTATTCTTGCCCAACTGTGAAGATAAACTTTACTAAATACATGTGATATCCTGTCAGTTCAGGATAAGCATATTTTTCCTTGGACAGATGGCTGGCTAGTGAAACACCTGGATCATCTCAGGTCTGCAAGATTATAATCGTAGTGGATATAGAATCTCAGAAACTAGTCCACTTAGACTGAAAACATTCTCCTCAAGAATTTTCAGGGGCAATAACACTTTTCCCTTTCCAGCTCAGCTGTAATCTAACTACTATCTCATTTGCCTCTAAAACCATTATATTCCACAGGACAGGATTATATTCACAGATCATTCCATCACAGATTTCTTACTCTCTGTCTAAAACCTTATTAGTCCAAGACAAAACGTTATGCTGTATATGATACTGGCAATGGGAGATTCCTCTTAAAACACAGGATGAACTTCTATCTTCTAAAACATTTTCTCTAATGTCACCAATTCTTTAACTTGTGATGAGCATACTTCCAACTTATCATTTCCTAATACCACACTATTCATTTAAAACACATATGTCTAATTACATAATCTTCTGTCGTATTTGAAAATTCAGCTGAATGACTGCCCAAGATTCTTTGACTGTACTCCTAGGGACATTTAATGCAAACATGCTAGCAAGTTTTTATGCCAGCAGAATAATCATACCCTCTGTAGCAGGACTCTCTCTAATAATTTTATTGTATTATTAATACTTATTGAGTGTATTTATTTTATGATCTAGACTCTGTTCTAGGTACCTAATATATAATAAATCATCTAAGTCTCACAATAAGCATTATCAGGTCAGAACTGCTCTCTTAACTCTACAATTACACTGAGACCCGGAGTGGTCTCAACTAATTTGTTCTTAACTAACTTGCCCAAGGTCATGTAGCCACAAGATAGCAGAGTCAGAATTAGAATACAGAGAGGCTTTCTCCAGACCATCTGTTTTTGACCATACTTCTAAACTGCTCTCCTATAACTTGATATGATTTATAATAAAGTTTAAATCTTGATTTTATATAAATTTGCCTTGCTAGCTTTCAAATGTTTAGCTCTGTCCCCATCAATAGCTGTTATGAATATATTCTTTTCTGTCAAGCTGCTGGTAGATATTAAATATTAGATATATGAGATACATACTATATATTTATGTATATACATATATTACATATATATTTCTAATAGGTTGGTACATGACACAAAAGATAAAACAACACATACAAAATGTAGGCCTCCTTATCAGTCACATTTGGAAATCTGTAGGTAATCTCTTTTTTAAGTAAAACCATATTGATTGTGAATAATAATACATATTGTTACTACTAATCATACACATATGATTACCAACCAGAATTTCAACTTATCCTACACAGTCCTGCATTCATTCAGCAGAAATCTGCTTTTGCTCCAATGTGCAGCAGTTAGGCTTCATGACTGACAATTATCTCATAATGAAAAACAAGTCACAATTAATAAAAATCAAAACTAATACCTGCTACATTCATTTAATGATTTAATGAACTAGGAGAGAGTTTTATGAAAAGACCTATAAAAGCAAGAGACTCAATTTCCAATTAGAATCTACATTCATGAGTCTTCAGATTCCTAAGGGAAAGGAGAAATCTATTCAGCCCACCCCCCACCCCCCACCGCCTTCAAATTTCCCTCTACCTGCAAAGAGGCATTAACTTTCAAAGAAAATCACGGTTAGCACATCTGTTCCCTCTATGTGGGTTAGACATATTTTTTTTTTTAAAGATTTTATTTATTTATTTGACGGAGAGAGAGATCACAAGCAGGCAGAGAGGCAGGCAGAGAGAGAGGAGGAAGCAGGCTCCCTGTGGAGCAGAGAGCCTGATGCGGGGCTCGATCCCAGGACCCTGAGATCATGACCTGAGCCGAAGGCAGAGGCTTAATCCACTGAGCCACCCAGGCGCCCCGTGGGTTAGACATATTTTTGTGAGACAACTATTATGCTATGAAAAACACTACAAGTGTAAGATCAACAATTACTTATATGGTATCCCTATTACATTTTTATATTTGGCCTATAATTACAGATTCACATGGAAAACTAAATTAACTTGTTAACTAAAGCAGTGTTTAAATAAATAGATATACAATAATAACAATAATAGTTAACATTCCCCAGGTACTCACCACATGCCAGAAATATTCTATATCCCCAACACCTATTAGCTCATTTAATTCCTATAATAACACTATTAAATCAGCACTATTACTTTTCCCATTTTAATGATAAGCACAGAGTAAATTAAATAACATGGCCAAAGTCATACAGTAATTGCTGAGGATGATATCTGAACACAAGTCATATTGCCCCATCGCTTTCATTCTTGGCCACTATTCTAGACTGTCTTTTTTGTCCATCCTATTTATAAACATTTAGTTTATTTCCAACTTTGCACCATTACAAATAATGTTATAAAGAGCTCCACACTTTTTTGAACTCATCCTATTATTTTCTTAGAATAAACTTCCTAGCAGTATAAACACTGGAAGAAATGGCAAATACATTCATCTTTGTCAGGCTTGTAGGTGAAAAATTATGTTATGAACTATTATTTTCATTTACTTTTTTTTATTAGTGAGGTTGAGCACGTTTTAATTAGTGGTGTGCTAGAGCCAGTTTGCACAGGTTTGGAGTAAGTCTTCTATCTCCACTTTCAGTGACATCAAGTTGGTAGCCGGGAACTGACCACGGGTAGGAGAGTTTACACATTGGAAAACAGCATGTGATAGAAATGAGGTCTGTTTGATTTTGATCTGTCTTGGAGAGCCTCTTAAAAAACCCTCCTCCTTCCTTCCTTCTTTCCTTCCTTCCTTCCTTCCTTCCTTCCTTCCTTCCTTCCTTCCTTCCCTTCCCTTCCCTTCCCTTCCCTTCCTTCTTTTCTTTCTCTCCTCCTTTCTTTCTTTTCTCCTTTCCTTCCTTCCTCCCTTCCTTCCCTTCCTTCTTTTCTTTCTTTCTCTCCTCCTTTCTTTCTTTCCTCCTTTCCTTCCTTCCTCCCTTTTTTTCCTTCCTTCCTTCCTTCCTTTTTTCTATTGTGGCTTTATTTTTACATTTTATATTTGACATATAATGTATTATTTGTTTCAGGGATACAGGTCTGTGAATCGCCAGGTTTACACACTTCACAGCACTCACCATAGCACATACCTCCCCCCATGTCCATAACCCAACCACCCTATTCCTCTCCCCTCCTCCCCCCAGAAAACTCTCAGTTTGTTTCCTGAGATTAAGAGTCTCTTATAGTTTCTCTCCCTCCCTGGTCCATTTCTATGTATAATGGCCATGAACTATTAATGTTCCTTGCCCAGGTAAAAGTCCTGCTGTAGCTTTGTTTTTTACTCATTTGTAAAATGAATGTTTTTATCTAGTAAATTATAAAAAAAGGGGAGAAAAATAGCATAACCCTAGTAACCATTATTGGAAACACTGGACATACAACTTAGCCATTTGCTCAGAAATGATCCAGCTAAAATCTAAAGAATGAAACATTACCAGTTTCAATTCAGAATCTGCTACAAAATTCAAATAAATTATTACATATATTTGTTTTAAAATAATAAGTTAGGTTTGTTTTAAGATGTTTTGTAATAAAAAGATGTGCATAATATACGCCCTTTAGAAATGCTATGGTATTAGGAGATGGTTAAAAAAAAACAACTCTAAGATTTAAAAAAAAGAAAGAAAGAAACCCAAAGATTTTGCAATTTTGTTCTACCACAGAGAACTGAGTTTGTAATCAGAAAAAAGAAATAAAACATTTAGTTCTTTTTAAAATTAAAAGAAAAGATTTTTAGCTCTTCCTTTACATGTGTACTCAAGATATGAAAGACAAAAGATTGCAATTTTATTGTCATAACACTTAAATGTTCATTAGGTTTTATATCTTAATGCTAATGTTGCCGTATTAGGAATAACCGATTGATCTACGGGTAATCTAGGTAACTTGCTATGTAACTTTAACTAGCATGTAACATTGTAGCTATGTGGTTTACAAACAAGAATGTTATTCTTGAAGATATACATATCTAGCAAAAGCTATTCCAGTTACAAAATAAAAAATGAGATATGACTAAATTAGTTGACATAAACACATCAAACTTGAAGTTTATTCTTCAAACAAAACTAATCTGGAGTTTTTCTTTCTTTCTTTTTTTTAAAGATTTTATTTATTTATTTGACAGATAGAAATCACAAATAGGCAGAGAGGCAGGCAGAGAGAGAGCGGGGGAAGCAGGCTCCTCGCTGAGCAGAGAGCCTGATTTGGGACTCCATCACAGGACCTTGAGATCATGACCTGAGCTGAAGGCAGAGGCTTTAACCCACTGAGCCACCCAGACACTCCACTAATCTGGAGTTTTTAAAAGAATTTAATTATTCTCCTCTCTTTAAGTATCGCTGTGCTTTCTTTTCAAGTACACTGAAATATTGTACTAGCAGAGAATTTTTTTGCTAGATTTTTAGCTAATTTATAAAAGTACGCTATACAAGATTTTGAAATTCCATTATATAAAAAATGAAAGGACATTCTTTGAGGACAAAGAAATTAAAATTCTTTCAACAGGAAAATTCCCAAAACCAAATGACCATGAAATTCATTTATGATAATTTTACTACTACTGGTCAAGAACAATCAGAAAATAAGCTACTTTTCTATTTTTCCAAAGATATTTTTACAGATTAACCATAGGAGAAAGGTCTGTTCTTTTTCATTTTGGATTTATGATTTAAAAACCTGACACTTTTGAAAAATGCCTTATTACTGCTTTCAGCATGCTCTGTTTCTATTCGGTCTGTTTTCAAAGTCATTAAATCATATTTATGAAGTGACCATACACATCACTAGCAATTTTGATAACTGCTTTTCTCCTGCCTTAGGTCATTAGTGGACTGAACATTTTAAAATGAAATAAAACATTTTATGCGTCACAGAGTAAGAAATGGACTGAATCAAGGGGCACGGTTCTTGGTTTACTCAGCTATTGCCTGGGGCTAAATCCCATTTCCAGAACGTTGCTTAAATCTTGATCCTTTCCTGAAATGACCTGGTCCTTTTTTCCCCATCAAACTTTAACTTCTAAAACCCAACAAAAGACCTCATCTTCCTGACTATTTCAATCATCATTAACTAACCCCTTCCTACCCCTCATCCAAATATTCAGAGCTATACCACACACTAATACTTATTCACATAGGGTTTTAAATTGCTGGACTGTGTTTTAGTTACACTGGTGTCATCTAACTAATAAATTATAAATTCCAGTAGGTGAGGATTATGTCTTATATAACTTCCAAAATTCTTTACTCCTGACAGCGTCAAGCACACACACTTAACATCCATTTTATCAGTTTGGAGTGCCTAGTAAATATTCACTAACAGCTTAACAGACCAAGTACCAATGAACCAGATATTTGTTTGTCTTTGTCTATTTGGTTTACCAATCAAGCAATCTCACTACACTGAAACATTTTCACATTTTCAGTTAGGTTTGGAACCAACAGTAAAAATATAGCTTTGCACTTTTAAAAAGCTATACTCAAATTCCAGAACATCTTCACAAATGCCTCCAAATTAATTCTGTCTTAATTCAATGCCAAGCCCAAGAATGAGCTTCATTGGGCTCTTTTCATTTTATTTATTTTTTAAAGATTTTATTTATTTATTTGAGAGAGGGAGTGGGGAGAGAGTATGAGAGGGGAGAGGGCCAGAGGGAGAAGCAGACTCCCTGCTGAGCAGGGACCACCCCCCCCCCCAAAGTGGGGCTTGATCCCTGGACTCCAGGATCATTACCTGAGCCAAAGGCAGAAGCTTAACCAACTGAGCCATCCAGGTACACTATTCATTTGGTTTTCTTTTTTTTTTTTTTTTTTTTCCATTTTATTTATTTTTTCAGCGTAACAGTATTCATTCTTTTTGCACAACACCCAGTGCTCCATGCAAAACGTGCCCTCCCCATTACCCACCACCTGTTCCCCCAACCTCCCACCCCTGACCCTTCAAAACCCTCAGGTTGTTTTAAACACATGCTCACAGAGAAGGATGGACCTTCCTTCTTTCCTTTCTTCCTTCTTTCCTTCTCTCTCTCTCTTTCTTTCTTTCTCCCCTTCTTCCTTTCCTTCTTAGCAGCTAGGCTCCTGGCTTCAGAAGGTAACAAAATAAAGGATTTACAAAGACCAATGCAGTACTAATTTTGCCCCCATGGTATGCTGTCTTACACCGCACCCCATGAAATCAGTTACTTGTTCTTCAAGAATGTATTTGGTTAGCCTCAGATAAAAAATAGACACGTCCACTTGAAACTGATTGAAGACTACCATTTTATCTTCAATTTTTTTGTTATTTAGAAATCATGTTCAATTAAAATATAAATACCCCTCAAATAAAATCTTTTCATTATTTTTATTTGCTTCATTTTGTTTTGTTTGTTTTTTGTTCTAATCTGCTAACACATAAGTACTCCGGATCTTCCACAGAGTGACAGCCACCTCAGAGTAACTCATAATGGCCATGGTCACAAAGGTGGGATGCTTAGGAAGAATAAATCTTAAGACGGATCCATAGTCTAAATTACTGGGGAAATGGGACCATTCTGGCTCCTGAGTGGATGGAGGAAAAACAAGCTATGACATAATTGAGAAATTTGGCTAAAAGGGGACATAAGGAAAACTGAAAATCTGATTAATTTTTTTCTCAGCCACTAAGTAGTTATGGGGGACAGAGGAGAAGAAAGAAGCTTAATTTACAAATTATAAGCATATTTTGGGAAAGTTCTATCTCTTTTTGTGCATATAAAGTACATATTTCAATATTTTATAAATATGTTTCATTGTTCTAAAAATGCAAATAAATACATAAAAATTTTCAGGCAGTTGTCTAATGAATGTTTAAACAGTAAAGTTAATTATCCTACAACTTAAAGTAACTGGTGTTTGATCAAAATAGCTATGTTAGCATTAAATTCAAATGTTTGCTTTTAAGAAATACATTCCTTTGTATTGTTTGTCACCTAACTAAACTCAAGGCATTTTAAAATAAAATACATTTGTATCCTCCGTATAGGTTTAAAAATTACAATTACTTAAACGAGAAACAGAGGACTGGAAAGGGCCTCCAGAGGTCATTTAGTCCATTTCTGCTTCTGGCACGTTTCACTTAAATCCTTTCAAACATATGGCTAACTACCTTGTACCGTCGTTGTGAAGCAATCCCAGTTCTTGGCTGCCCACGTTAGTGATGTGTCTGCCTAAACACTGCTTTAACCGTTCTGTCTGATTTAGCTAGGCAAGAGTGTCAGATAATCCATCCACTGAGTAAGAGATCTCCCTGGTAAATCAGTCAAACTGTGGAGGTGTCCATCTGACTTAGCTAATTTTTGGTTTTACTTCACTGGTAAAGACAAAGCACTAAAACCAGTAGAGGTGTGAAGAGACAACCTATAAATCAGGTTCTTCCCTAATCTCACTAAATTGTTCAGACCCGATTTTAATCAAATTTTACTCAACCTTCCCACCTGGGAGCAAGAGACTGTCTCACTATATTCCTATCGCTAAAGGTCTTAAATAATCCTCCTTTCTCTCTGCTGCTTTTTTAGGCAAAGCAAATAAAAGAGTCAAAAACTAAAACGGGATTTTATGAACCAACATAAATTTATAAGGAAATCCAAGGAGAGATTTTTCCCCCCAAAGTCAACATACTCAACAATATGTTCAAAAGAATACTGAATGATCGAAGTGTGCAACTATATAACACATGTCAAAATGTTTGCTGTTTTCTTTTTTTTTTTAAGATTTTATTTATTTATTTGACAGATGGAGATCACAAGTAGGCAGAGAGGCAGGCAGGGGGCAGGGGGGGTGGGTGAGGGGGAAGTAGGCTCCTGCTGAGCAGAGAGCCTGATGTGAGGCTTGATCCCAGGATCCTGGGGATCATGACCCACTCAGCCACCCAGGTGCCCCCAAATCTTTGCTATTTCTTTATATTATAGTGGTCCCTTCAAGAAGTCAGAAATTCAGTCTTGTCTCTGCTCTATTTTCTTTTCACATTCCTGTGTGAAAACAATGAAAATGTTTTAAATTTGTGTATTCTTTGTTTAAATAGCCTTTCTCCTTAAAATCAAATTTGTGTATATAACACTAAGATTTGCATTATTCTCTCTTCTTCAGACTAAAATCAGATATTAGGTATTGCTCAGAGACTGAACCCTAAGATCATAAACACCTGGAGCTTACTGGGCTGTATATTAAAAGAGGATGCTGAGGAAGACCATCAAAAACGATACCATCCAGACATTAAACACAGAATCACAATGGCGCTATGCTTTCATACTGCATAAAACATCTGATGAGTATTGATAATAGTGAAGCTGTTTTATATAAAATACTATATTATAATTGCTAGTATGAGTTGGTAATTTCTCCAATTAAAAATTTCAACCAAAAAACAGTTATTCTTTCTGTGTGTTGTCAATAAATACTCCCCAATATGGAATCATTAAAATAGTGTATGTTCAAAGATACCAAAATAAATGTGACAGTCAGAATATCTTAGACCTCTTAAAAATTTTAAGAGTATTTTAAAATATGCAATCCTCAATCTGTTACTATTTTGTAAAATTAAGGGTATGCAACTCCAAAAGAGAAGAGACATTTGACTTCAACTTGAGATGGTATCATAAATTCCTTTCAGAGTCTTAGCCATTGTTGTAAAGGAGAGCAAATAATAATGCAAAGGCAGATACAAATTATTCTCAGAGGCATGAATGATCTTCAAGGTGAAATATTAGAAGTGACATTATGAAATACAAATAATGTGACCAAGAGCTCCTAATGTTCTGATATATGGCAATATGTTCTCACCCATTAAAGTCTAATTTTAGTGCATTGACAGTTAACAACCTCTAGAAATAAGATATCTAATTTCAATTTTATTCTTCAGTGATATACTCTTAGAATATCTCACAAGAAAAATTTCAAACAGGAATTCGCTACTTGTCCCCATAACTCTAGAAGTCCCTATCTTGGTAGATATTGGCCCAATCAACTCAGTTGCTCAGGTCAGAGATGAGTAGCTATTCATCGCAAATCCCAAATCCTGTCAATTCTCCTTTGCAAATATCTTTCATCCCTTTCTGTTCTTGGCTCCTCTTCCCACTTCCCCACCTCCTCCTATGGGTTCAAATCTATTCTCAATTTTTGCCTTTATCACAAAGACAATTTAGTCTCTTACCTACCTGTTCAGTTCCATCTATTACCACTTTTTTCCATCCTCAATAGGATTTGAATCACATTTTGTTTATTTCTGTTTATTTTACCCCAAAAAAGATTTTTCCCTCTCCTTACCTAGATTCTTCAGATCTCAGTTTAAGTATCAAGCTTAATCTTCCTGACTAGCTGAATGTAACCTGATATAGTCTCTTACTCACTCATACTTGTAATGTATCCATTGTTTGGCTTCCCTATTAGAATACAATCTACATGGGAATAGAGATAATACCTGTCACTGTGCCTGACATACAGATTCTTATTAAATGCATGTTGAACATATGAGAGCTGAAAAGATACATAAATGAGTTATTTTTCTATATATTTTTCCCAGTTCTTGCAATTGTGAATATTCTGATTATTTTATCATTACTTGAAACTATTAATGACTTCTATCTAATTCACCATTCCTAGAATAAGCTAAGAAAACATGGTCTCTTCCCTCTCCCAGTATCCAGACTTCTACTTCAGTCATGTCTTCTGCTTACCTCCCTACCCTTAACTGTTATGTCATTTCATTTCAAGACTTCTGTCAAACTATTTTTTCATTATTGCAGATTAAAAATTTTAAATCCTCCAAAAATCCTTGTGTATCTTTGAGTTCTTTTTTTTTTTTTCTTAAAATATTTGTGAGTTTCTTTCTTGAGAATAACATAACAAAGACTTGTCATAACAATCTCCAGTGCCCCAATTTACAAACAAGTTTAAATTCCACAAAGTGCCTAGTGTAGTGCACTAAATATATTACAGGGTTACTTAGCCTCTACCTACCTCTTCAAAATACTACAAAAATAATAAGCACATGTGATGAGCAGTAGGTATTATACGCAACTAATGAATCATTGAACAGTACATCAAAAACTAATATATGTTGGCTGACTGAACATAGTAAGAAAATAATAATCAAAATAAGTGGATCCTACTATAATCCAATTTAAAGAAAAAGTTTCTTCTCTCACTATAGATCTTTCACCTTAAATATGTGAGCACAGTTTATTAAGGTGCAAAAGATTCACATTGGTTTATAACATGCTTGAATTCTTAGATCAGATGCAATTTCTAACCCTCATAATGTACCTGCTAACACTTCAAAAATCCCACTTTAACAGGTTGAAGTCATTATCTTGACAGGAACCAAAAGATGTAAGCCTATTATATCATAAGATTTACTGCCAGTAAAACTATTTTAGATATAATATTACTTAGATACTGGAACATGTCTTTGTAAGGTTAATGAAAGCATTTGTTTTTGATAGCAAAGACTATATAGACACAATATAATAAAACATTCATAAGAGTAACTACTTCCTAAGTGAGAATTCTTAAAAGCTGTCCTCTTCTAGTCATTAATAGCTTTGCATTCTAAAAAGTCTTATTTACTAAACTATACAGATTTTAACATTTCAAGTATGTGATTATTACCTAGAGTCAGAATTTTAATTGGAGATTCATGTAAATGGCTCAGCCACCTTGGATAGGTTCTACCTTTTAAGAAACTGGGGTCTAGAGTACTTCAATTCATTTAAGTCAAGTGAAATTTTGACCATTACTAATACAGCCATCTGTCCTTTTATAATGAATGTTACAGCTCTTAAGGTCAATGTCAACTAAATAAAACCTAGACACCCAAATCTGAGAAACAAAATCTACTCAATTTCATATCTTAATGATGAAAATCTTTATCTTAAACAAAAGTAGTTTGGCTAATTAAAGAATATCATATTTTTATCAAATATGGTATGACTCTTTTGTAACTGGATATTGTTTTAAAAAATTAAGAAACCAAACCTGGGGGCACCTGGGTGGCTCAGTGGGTTAAAGCCTCTGCCTTCAGCTCAGGTCATGATCCCAGCGTCCTGGGATCAAGCCTCATGTCGGGCTCTCTGCTCAGCAGGGAGCCTGCTTCCTCCTCTCTCTCTGCCTGCCTCTCTGCCTACTTGTGATCTGCCTGCCTCTCTGCCTACTTGTGATCTCTGTCTGTCAAATAAATAAATAAGATCTTAAAAAAAAAGAAAGAAAGAAAGAAACCAAACCTGATTCTCATTCATTCTGAAAAGACTGCATTTCAGAACACAACTTCAGAGTTGTATTAAACAAGTGAATATAGACACAATAGTATGTAAAATATCCAAACAAATCTGAATTAGGCTGATTTAGCTAACTACATGTTTCCCTAAGTTTCACTGCCCCTCCTCAAGGATCAAAATACTGATCAATATGGGACTATGGACATTTAAAACTTAAGTTAAAATATACTTTTGTATAACTACCAATTTTATTAGTAAGTATATTATTTCGCCAGTTAAGTGCAGCTCCATAAAGTAAAGGCCTGAGGAAGTGATTCTCAAACTTTAGACTGCATAAAAATCATGTCAAGGTCTTTTAACATAGATTGCTAAATCTTTTCCCCATTTTCTGATTCTGTAGTTCTGCTAAAAAATTCACATTTCTAATAATTCTCTAGATCATGCTGATGCTGGTGGTCTGAGGACCACATTTGAAATTCACTGGTTTAAAGAATCGTCCTATTTTTCTGTCACTGCAAATGAGTTTGACTTTATTTTTTTTTAATACAAAGTATATTGAGAAATAGAAAAAATTATAGTCTACTTGTAGGTATAGGTATTGTTAGCTGAGTGAGACATTATTCCAAACTGAAATAGAAGTTTGCTTATTCTTCATCTTGACTTGAACATTGTGGGCAATAAATCTTAGATTTTTATAATTATTTATTTCAATTTTCTTTCTTTCAAATATTGTAATCCTACTACCATCCCATATATGTGAAGATGATGTTTCAATCTGTTTTATTTAAAATGGTTTTCCATATATATTTTTCCATTTCTCCATTATCTTTTTTTCAGAAAAATTCTTGATAAAACCAATGGGCAAATGGTAAAAAAATACAGCTGAAGAGAACAAATAGGAAAAAAAACAGAACAATGATGCCTTTGGTCTTAGACCTTTTCTTATCTTCCATGGTCTTATCATAGACAGAGGCCACATCTTTTATAGAACGATTCATACTGGGACACTCAGGAGGGCTCTCAGAAGCCATATACTATACTTGCTAGTAGACTGGCTTTATTTATATTCCCAGCTAGTCCACCTGATATCTGAAAGTTTTTCACTGTTGCACTGTAGACCGATCAATAGTGTGATTTGATATCCATGGGGAGGAGGGGGACACCCTCTGACACTTCCTATTTTTAAACACCTAAAGTTGTTTTGTATTCCCTAAACCATATTGATCCACGAAGCTAATGATAGTTTTACTAAAGCTCACTTTTGTAAACTCTGTCACAGAGGAAACCTTGGAAAATTACAATTAACGGCAGGGAAAATGTTGGAAATCTATTTTACCATGTAACTTTACTGCCAGCTCCCGCTATGTACAAAATAAAGCTAGACCCACATTTTTCCCCCCTGGGTTTGGCTATGACTACACTGATACAGTGGAAATGAAGATGCCTTATATTTATACCTCCAGGGTGCTTTAACTCCCTCCCAACTAATTTGCCATCATGTCCATTATGAGAATGAGCTGTAACGGCTGAATTGGCATCGTCTCCACTTTTCCATTTCAGTAGAAATTTTAAAAGGAGGTTGTCACTATATAGGCTCAAGTGATGCCATCTGCTTTTCCATTTGGGGAAATGCACATAAAAATGGTGGGGAGAGTTAGGTATTTAATTAGAGATGGACTATCTGTTTCCCCAGTCTTCTCTAACTTGACACCTGCTGGGTCACACACAGAATACAAATAAGAAGGCAGAAAATGGTCCTGACACTCTGGTAGGAGAAATGCTAAAATTAGGTTGGCCATTGACTATCACAAATGCACGTTTTCCTATTACATGAAAATAAACACAAAAGTTTTCATTCATGGACAATGCATGAGAACTCTTAGAACAGTACAATTGTAGTTCTCAAGAAAATCATCTTATTATTCATATATGAATCTAAATTTCTAGGAATATACATTTTGGAAACTATATAATAAAAATTCATATTTAAAATGGAATTTAAGAATTGTCATCAATAATAGATGTCTTACTTTACCTTCCAGTAAACATCTCCTACCTAGGGATGTATGAATATGAGGAACACTTTATTTATAATACTAAAAGATATGTCATTACTGTTACAGCTTCAATGAGCCAGTAATGTTTATGGTAGGCTTTCAAGACTTTTGAGTGCATACTTTATCCAACTACTAGAGATATTTTTTCTTTACAATCTAGATCCATACCACTGTTTTGACTATGACACAAATGCAATGTACATTTCAATAAAACAGTACAGCTTAACAGGCTAATAAAAAGGATTGTAAAGGTGCATTAAATTAGAATTTAAGATGTCTCCTGTATTTGCAGCATAAATGCTAATAAAAATATAAATCTGTTATTAACTTTTTATAACCATGCAAAGTAATAAAAGTTAAAAAATGTTGAATATTTATCAGCACATATCTATAAGATGGACAGAAAAGAACAAAGTTAAGCTGTGAAATGAAAACGTTAGGGAAGAAGGAAGAAATTTTTAGGGTAGAAGTGAAGGGTGATTATATATATGTATATATACTGTTTCCTATTGTTATTATTTCCAAAAATAATTAGTTTGATTTTATTCTCTAAGACACTCTGGGATTGATCTTTTATAACTGTTAAAAGATAATATTTTATCTTAAATGACTGAAGCATTAGGCCAGGAGATTCTGTTTTAGGTGTAGTACTATGTCACATGTTACTGTTTCCCCAATGTAACAATATTCCATTTGTGTCAAACAGGTGCTGACAATGCAATAAGGCTTGTTCATTAGGATCATACCACCTCTTGGCCATTGTTTTTTAATATACTAACCTATTGGAAGTATTATTGTTTAAGTTGCACTTGCACAGACCTAATTATTACATGTGACTGGGAAATTAAAATTGTCGTCTGTGCAGAGAGCTCTGCTTCAAAATTAATCTAACAATATTTGAAGGCTTTCAAAGATTTTACATTCAGATTTTAGAAAGAAAACCAACTGTTCTCAAGAGGAATATCAAGTAGTATACTTCCATCCACTAAGCCATATGAAAAAAGTTTAAGTAGTATAAAGACTAAATTATTAAGATGAAAAAGTAAGCCAAAATTGCTTATTTTTCACCTATATAAGTCATAATTACTTGAGATATATACTAAAATATAAAATGCATAAAAATCAAATACAGGAAGTTCAGGGACTGCCAACACACTATTCTGAGAAGCTGAAAAATTACAGTATATGAAATTACAGTAAAATCCAAACAAGATTTAAAAATTGTATATAGTGTATAAAATGTTTGGATAAATTTATCATTAAAATACAACAAGTATTATGTCACTGTAGTTATTAGTAGAGTCTCATTTGTCAGAATAGATTATAAATTCAGTAGTGTAACTTTATTTCTCCTCCCTTCAAAATATCAGTATACCAATGTTTGGAAAGATTCTGAATAGTAATAGTTATCACTTGTATATTGCCTTGGGCCGTGGACAGCTGACAGTTACTCAAGGTAACACTTTCAAAGAAAATCAAATAAACAAATATCCTAAAATTCAGGAGGAAAAAAGGTCTTAAGCATTTCTAGTCTCGCATTAATAGTCTATCACATAACAACTCAGATAGTCAAAGTTCCATTTTTCTTTTAAATTTTAAAATAAGTTTATTTTATGTTAAATTAAATATGTACCTCTTAAAAAGATTAATTTGGGTTCTCATAAAATATGCAAATCATTTTGAGATTCATAATTTAGAAAAAAAATAGAAGTTGTTATAGTAGATAATAAAAATTCACTGGGGCATAATTTTTTCTATGACACAAGCATAATTCATGAGTTCATTATGGTTTCCATGAACATTGTCTTTATAAAATAAAGATAAACAACATATAGAGGGCTTAACCTACTCCATACATCACCTGCATAAATCAAATTTAAAAAGTGTATTACAAGAATTTTTTAGAAATGCTTAAGTCCCATGTTGTAAGTAACCAAGGAAACATTAAACTAACCCAAACTAAGGGTATCCATGATCGAATATCCTCTCTAGCCAGGGTTCTTTATTCTACAACTGAGAAGAAAGGGAAAGTATTTTTGTTTTGTTTTGTTTATAGTAAAGTGGTCCATCATGCATGACCAAAAATGTGCATCCAAAAATAAATTTACTTTGAAAGAGGTCAGTGTCCAGTGAGAATGATACAATTTTAATGTAGCGATTTGCAATAATTTGGCCTGAAATTTTTAATTATGCAATACAATTTTACACCATGTGAAAGGGAAGGGAAGAAGCAGCCATTTCATAAAAGTAAATGCTAATCCTTATATAATAACACTTGTTTATTGATCTGGAAAAAATTTACAGCAAGTGACTCTTTTGATTATAACTTAAATGAAATAGCATAGTTTCTTTTTAACTTCAAGTTCTCACACGTTCCCAAATTAATAATTATAATAGCTAAATTCAGAGCTGAATATGTGTGAAGTATTTTAAATGCTTTCTATATATAGCTTCACAATCCCTTATGCAAAATTCTTGGATCCCGGTATGTTCAGAATCTTAGGTAATTCAGTTCAGGTACCATATATTGTGTTATGCTCCACCCTTGGCTGAGCAACTTTAATAATTCTCAGTAAAACATTATAAAACAAGTCACACTAACTAGGATCAATAAAGACTAAAATGAGTCTCAAATCCATTTATGTAAGGTTTTTTGCTAAGTGAATTTTGGATCTAAATTAAGGAAAAAATGTTAGCTTTTACAACACTGTGGATTTGGGGATTGTGGATAAGTGATCGTGGAACTGGGTTTTTGTTTTGTTGTTTGTTCTTTAAGATTTTATTTATTCATTTGTCAGAGAAAGAGAGAGAGAGAAAGCACAAGCAGGGGAAGGAGCAAGCAGAGGGAGAAGCAGGCCCCAAACTGAGCAGGAAGCCAGATGTGGGACTCTACCCTAGGATCATGAGCTGAGCTGAAGGTAGACACTTAACTGACTAAGCCACCCCAACACCCCAGAACTGGGTTTTCTAACTTAATCCTAAACACAAACCTATTAGAAAGGTAATGCCATTATTATTTTATATACAAGGAAACCGAAGGTTAACACTGATAGATATCCACCAAAATTACAAGGCTAATAGCATAAATGAAAAGTATTCACTTCAACCTGAACATTCAGTCTATAGGGCCTAGAATTACTTAGAAAACTGCCCATTATAGGCCCAATTATCTAACGGATGCCACTGTACATTTACTCCAAATTTTGCACTGTCTTTTTTGTTTGAAGCCATTCCTCATTTTGAAAGGTTGAGTCATAAGTTTATGTTACTAAAAGCCCTGGAACTATAGCTAACTACTCAAGTTCCCTATGGGTCTATAGAAAAATGAGTTAGGGAGCATACTTTAAAATTCATATTCATTTCTTAAATTCTAACTTGAAATTGTGGATTAAACTTAATACTATAACAAGGAAACTTTTTTAAAGATTCATTTATTTGAGAGAGAGACTAAGAGTGAGTTGGTCGGGAGGGGCAAAGGGAGAGGAAGGAGAGAAGCAGACTCCCTGATCTGACCTGAGATGACCTGAGATCTGACTTGAGATCATGACCTGAGCTGAAATCAAGAGTCAGATAATTAACAAACAGCCACCCAGGTGCCCCCACGACAAGGAAACTTTAAGTAGAGTAGGAATATATAAAGTTAATGCATAAACTTTAAATATTTTTATTCCCACATATTTAAGATAGCTGTCCTCAGAATCAAAACTATGAAGTTACTTAATAGATAAGACATTTGATAAGGGGATTCTTGTTAATAGAGCAAATAGAACCAAGTCATTATAATATATCATAATTTATAGAAAAGAATGCTCATACAAGAATGCTTAAGTTATAGAAAAAAAATTCATTTATTAAAAGGAAAAACTCATACTATAAGGACTCTTAATCTCAGGAAACAAACTGAGGGTTGCTGGGGGTAGAGTGGGGAGGGGAGGGATAGGGTGGCTAGGTTATGGACATTGGAGAAAGTATGTGCTATAATGAGTGCTATGAATTGTGTAAGACTGATGATTCACAGACCGGTACCCCTGAAGCAAATAATACATTATATGTTAATAAAAAATACTATAAAATTAAATTATTTTTTACAAGATTTTATTTATTTATTTATTTGACAGAAAGAAATCCCACGTAGGCAAAAAGGCAGGCGGGGGACAGCAGGGAAGCAGGCTTCCCACTGAGCAGAGAGCCCAATGCCGGGCTTGATCCCAGGACCCTGAGATCATGACCTGAGCTGAAGACAGCGGCTTAACTCACTGAACCACCCAGAAACCCCAAAATTAAATTAAATTTGAAAAGAGGAAAAACCATTACTGAAATTTCTTGAAAGATAGTAACTATTACTTTTGGGGGAAAATTAAGGTTTTTTGTTGTGGTTAAATATACATAATATAAATTTTACCATATTAACCATTTTTTGGTCTACAGGTCAGTGGTGTTAAGTGCATTCACATTGCCATACAACCATCACCACTATCCGTCTCCAGAACTTTTCCATCTCCCCACACTGAAACCTCTATGAAACAAATCCTCATATCCCCTCCCTCTCAGCCCCTGACAACCACCATTCTGTGTTCTGTCTCTAAGAATTTGGCACTCATGTATGTATAAACCTGTAATATTTGTCATTTTGTGATTGACTTATTTCACTTAGGTGTAATGTCTTCAAGGTCATGTGCCAATTTTCTTAAGCTGATTCCACTGTATTTATATACTATGTTTATCAATTCATCCATCTTGGTCATTTGGGATATTTCCACCTTTTGACTACTGTGAATAATGCGACTATGAACATTAATATACAAATATCTGTTCAAGCCCCTGTTTTTAATTAATTTTGGTATCGATATCCAGGAGTGAAAAATGGTAGATCATATGGTAATTTTACATTATTTAATTTGCTGAGGACCCACCACACTGGTTTTCCACAGTGGCTATATCATTTTAAATTCCCACTAGAATGCACAAGGGTTCCAAATTCTCCACATCTACACCAAGATGTGTTTGAAAATGTTCAATATTTATAATTTCACCTTATCCAGAAACCTCAAACTATTTATAACTACCAATTTATTACTGATAACAGATAAGTATTTTAATTTTCCTTTTATTTTCTTACACACTATTCATCATTTTTTTCTTCTAGAAAAGAAGAAATATCATGTCTATAGATACCATGTCTATATCATGTCTATTATATCAGAATAGTGGTAATAGCTCCTTAAATTTTGAACAAATAAATATATCTCATTAGAGACCTTATATATTATATACACAGACCTAAGTTACTTACCCAGATTCCTAGAACATAATTACTTAATAGGATTTGAAGTGGATACATAATAAACTTTGGAGTCTCTAGTGCTTAAGAGCCTCATGTGTATTGTCACAGAGGAGGAAAGAATAAACTGAAATTGTTCAGACTAGATGGTTTTCTAAAGCTGTCTGCAAATATAACATAACCCTTAAGGACATAAAGCATTACAAAGAGCATGATCTACCTTCTTTAGTCCAGTCTTATGCTTCAGACTTGCAGGATCAATGGATATATATATATATAAATGGATATATCAACCAGAAACATTAAATTTTCAATTAGGGATGGACAATTAGGACTCCCCAATTCAGATTTTCTTATACAAAGAAACATGGAGTATTTACTGATTTTCTGGCTCAGACTCCAGGGACAGCCAACAAACCAATCAGAATTCATGTTAGGACAGTCTGATCTATGTCCCTAGCATAGAGTCAAGGCCAGTGAAATTAAAAAAAAAAAGACATTAGTAGACACCAGGAACACAGGCAAATAGTAATTTGTGTGGTTAAGTTATTTGTAGATATGTTAAGGTAATAGGTGATTGGAGCCAAAGTATTTTTAACAAAACAAAAAATTTATTGAAGGTTTTGGCTTTCTGGACTCTCCTTATCTAAAATTTTGTAAAAGATCATGGCAGCTGGGTATTATAGAACATTAATTTCACCCTGGTGATGATCTCAGTTTAACTAAGTACCCCTTCTTCTAGACAACATAAAATAAGAAAGATCTATGTAATTTTATTCTACTTTGGGGAGATTAATGTACATAGAACACTCAGTGGCAAATCAACTGATCATATTAAAGGACATAAGGGAAAAGGAATGTGTAAACAAATAGAAAAAATAATATTTAATGTAAACTTCTATCTCAATAATAAAGTCTATTATAGATAATGAAGTCTATATTATAGTCCTTCCTAGTATTTGGTTTTAAATATATCTTACATAAAAGCTTCATCTAAATATTTTCATCTGAAAATTTCTGTGAAATTTTCCAGAAAGTTAAAATGGAAAAACCGTCAAGTCTATTGTTTGCTTTTATTTACAGTATAAGTTTCAGTATTATTTAATAAGAAAGTAGCATTTATTAAAGTTAGTAATAGTACCTACATTGTAGAGTTATTATGAGACTTTGATAAGCTAATATTTGTAAATGATTTGGAACATCATCTAGCTTAAAAGTGACCAAATAAATATAATAATACTAACGAGATCAAATGGCTAGCAACTTTGCAATAGTTGTTGGTCAAAAAGAGTTTGGTGGTGTTAGAAGCAAATCAAATTCAAAACTATTTTTGAGTTGCTAATACTGTCTTCCTTAAAAAGAACACCACATTTCCTCTGTAGGAAGCTCCAAAAGAAGTATTTTTACTTAAAATTGAGGGGTGCTAACTAATTAGATCACATGACTAATTAATTAGTATTCCACACACCTATAATTAGAAAGTGTTAAATAGGGTCTGCACCACGGTGATTTTATAAACCTGGCCTGAGGAATCAATCAGTCAGTAGGGTGGTATTTGTTTCTGAGTTTGAAAGCCATACTTGTCAAATGTTTCCAGGAAGAATTTGCAAAAATGCCAACTCCTTTGAATTCAAGTGGGAAGGAAAGCCAACAGAAATTCAGATGCATACACATTACATTTCTCTTTTCTCAGAATTCGTCAATTAGATACTGAGGAAGTTCATTTAAAATTTAATTCTCCAAGTTTTCCTTCTTTTATAACTTACCCTGGTGTTTAATTACCCTATATTTGTTGATTATTTTCTCCCCTTTCTATGAACATATTAGCATGCAACCATAACTATGTTAAATTACCTTTAAAAACTCATAAAAATCAGTGGAGCATGCTGTTTTCCTCTTTACACTACATGAAATCCACTTTAAATATATTAGAATATTTTAACAGATTTTGGGAGTGTTTATTTTAGCCCCAACTCTAACACAGCTCAGGCTGATTGAACCTGTTGAGTGGTGCACTGTGGTTCTCTGTATGGCATTCTGAACTGTTATCCTACGGTGTATTCCGGATGGATTTAATTTTTCCCGTGTTGATTAATCAATAGATTTTTTTCAGAAGTGATGAGAAAAATACAAGACTCTCAACTGGCTTAACCTAGATTTTTGTTCCTAATGTTCTTACAATAATATTGCTTCATTTAGAAGACAACTGTGTCAAAACACTTTCTAATAAAAAAGAAAATCAGAATTACTGAAGCCCATTCCTTATCTTAAAATTAATCTAAAAGGAACAGTTTTCCTTACACATCCTTTATTTTGTTCTCTGGGACACCATGCTAGACCAGCCTATGGAGTCTTCCTGTAGGGTCTGCTTGCTGTCCAGAAAGCAATGGTTTTCTGAGTAAGGAACCTCTTTTATGGAACTGCTACATGTACCAATGTTTATAAGCATATATTCTTACTCTACCCCTATTACTTTTGCTCTCTATCGCTGGCATTTATCATGTGTGGACATGTGTGCAAATGTGTGTTTATACGTATATATGGGAGAGAGAGAAGGTAAAGAATTGAGAGGAAGACCGTGGAGGAAAGACTCTACCTTCTTCAGCCTACATTCTGCACTCAAGAAATGTTTGTCAAATGGATACTAATTTGATTACAAAGCTAGAATCACAGTATAAATTGCATTTGAAATGCAATAAACCCATTTAAGCAAATAATCCATTCTACCTCCATTTAAATGAGGATTTAATTTTATTTAAAATGGTGATAACTTTTACTAGTGATGCTAGTTTTCATTGGATTTTTAAAGGTATATATTAATAATTTCTACATTAATTCAGTCATTTTTTCAATAAATATTTGAGGACCTGCTATATCTCACACACACACACAGGAACCAAGGATATGTTGTGATGCTGAAATGTTTAAATCCATGCATTAAGTTCAACTTAACAGTGCCGTACAGATCAATGTAATGAGGCAATATCAAGAGGGCTGCCTTCACTACAGGCAAGATCTCTGCTGGAAATCTGATTCTGAAACCATGGAACAGGCATATATTTTTAACCAAAATGAATAATAAGTTAAGTGAAATACCAGTTAGAACTATTGGCTTTATGGAGAAAAATTTCCAGTAATTTTTATCTATTATCTAATTATAGTAATAGTATTACTATATAGTATTATATATAATTCTGTACAAGTTATTGGACATAAAGTATTCTGTTTTGTCATTTATATAAATACTCTTATATAAATTAATTGAACATCTACAATATGCCAGGCTTGCATCTAGGGAGATAGATTGAAAATAAAGATAAGTGCACACATTATATAGTAACAGTAATATATACTAAAGAGAAAAAAATGAGAGAAGAGGAATATGGGTTGAAATTTTAGATAGGGAGGCACATAGAAGCATTCACTGGAAAAGCAGCTTTAAGTAAAAACCTAAGCAATTAGCCTTGCAAGTGTGAGAGGAAAGCATAATCTGGCAGAGGGAATAGCAGGCGAAAAGACTTGTAGGCAGTAACATAGCTGGCTCCTTCAAGAACCCATGATGAGGCTGCCATGGCTGGAGCTTTTCAAAGGAGGAGGAGAGTAACAGGAGATGAGTTCAAAGACATAATGAAGACTAGGTCAAGTACAATTTTTGAGATGACTATAAGGATCTTGGCTTTTAGTGTGCATGAGATGGAAAGCAGTGGGGAAGTTTTGAAAAGCGAAATAACAAAATCTGGGGTACCTGGATGCCTCAGTCAGGTAAGGGTCTGCCATTTACTCAGGTCATGACCTCAGGGTTCTGGGATGGAGCCCCACATGGGGCTCCATGTTCAGTGGAGAGACTGCTTCTCCCTGTCACTCTCCCTCTGTGCTTTCCCCCTCTCTCTCTTTCAAATAAATAAATAAAATCTTTACTTTTTAATTTTTTAAATTATTATTTTTAAATTTTTTAAGATTTTATTTATTTGTCAGAGAAAGCAAGAGAGCACAGGCAGGGGGAACAGTAGAGGGAGAGAAGCAGGCTCCCCACTGAGCAGAGAGCCTGATGTGGGACTCAATCCTCGGACCCTGGGATCATGACCTGAACCAAAAGCAGATGCTTAACCATCTGAGCCACCCAGGTGCCCCATAAATAAAATCTTTTAAAAAGAGAGAGAAAAATGACATTATCTGAACAACTTCTAAACAAATCACTCTGTTACTTTGGAAAATATGATAATATTATGCATATTTTGACATGACAGACTATATCGGTACTCAGGAAAACAACAAACAACAAACTAGTAACGCAAATCCTTCCTTAAATCTCTGGGCCCATGCAATGTTGCCAAGTCAATTCAATCTCTGGACACTTCAGGTTTGGAGTAAGGTAATAAATTACTAATCAAGCACTTAGATATTTCTTAACTTTGTATGTCACTTAGGTCACAGGAAGAAATCATTATTTTCATCTCTGATTCTGACTCAGCAGATGGAAAAGTGAGTTGGGGAAAAGAAATCCTTTTAAAATAAATGATCAGTGATGTTCACAAGGGATGTCTGATTAATAAAATATTATTTGCTTTTTTATTCATTCTTTTTGATATTTATATATTATTTGATTCATCAAAAGTTAGTCAAACAAAAATCTCTAAAATGATCATGGTCATCAACATAAAACATGAGAGCATTTAATTTTAATATTACATATGGTAAGCAATCTGTAAAATCTAGTCAGATTTGTTTTTCCTATTTTTATAAAATAAGTTAACTGATTTAAGATAGATAGATGATAGAAAGAAAATATAGATTTATAAGGATATATAATATATAACTTATATTTGGAGCCTCTAATTACTAAGAATTCTATTATTACAAGGGCAAATTATTTTTCACATTAGTAATTGAAAATTGGCCTTTTAATAAGCAAAAACTCTGCATTTCTTGTCCTTTTAAACATTTTTCACAAAATGATCATTTTTGTTTCTAAACAAAATATATACTTTTCCCATTATGTTTGGCTCTGCATGGATGAAGAATCATGGACTTTAACCAATGGCTTCCTTGAAGCTAGTATCTGGGACAGACTTTCACAGATGACATCAGCCTCCAGTGGGAACACAATTCTAAACTTGTCTCTCCAAGGATGCCACTTAATTGTAAATTTTAAACAAATCAGATTGTTCAGTGTCTGTATTTTTTTTTTAAGATTTTACTTATTTATTTGACAGAGAGAGATCACAAGTAGGCAGAGAAGCAAGGAGAAAGACAGAGGGAGAAGCAGGCTCCTGGCTGAGCAGAGAGCCTGATGCAGGGCTCGATTCCAGGACCCTGGGATCATGACCTGAGCCAAAGGCAGAGGCTTTAACCCACTGAGCCACCCAGGCACCCTAGTGTCCGTATTTTTATTCCTACCTTTATTTCAAGGAAAAAAACAAACAAACAAACAAAAAAAAACAAACCTTTTTTTAAGGTTTTTAAAACTTTCTGTATTTTTCTCAGTCAACAACAGAAAATAATTTTATAATGCAAGATAATGTATTTTATCCTGCTAGTGAAAACTGTGCCATGTACTTTCTGAATTCAACAAATCTTCAATTATTGCAACTTAAATTGATGCCTGCAAACTAACTCCTTTCAATTACCAAATATCTTAGCCTTATTTATCATAAACATTGTTACTTGTCCATAATAACAATTAACAGTGTCTTCTCCCTGTATCTGGGGCTTTTACATAGAAGCAATTTAACAACAACATGAATCAGAGAGAAGAAATAGAATAGACAGTTATACGTAAGATAACCATAATCACTTTTAAAGGCAAAATAAGTGGTTAAAGTTGTTTTGTTTTGTTTTATTTTGTTTTAACTGATTTGGTTACTTAATATTCTAATCTGAAGTCAGATGCCTTTGTAGTGCTTAGTGGTACTCCTAAAGCCCAGGAAGGTTTTACTGTTCTGGTTTCTTCAAGCACCTTAATATGGGAGAGAATTTCCTCTTGCAAGTTCTTCTCATACCCAACATAATTTTAGTCATATTTTTACCATCAGTTGTTCTGACTTCTCATAATTTTGTTGGTTATAGCACTGAACTAATAAAGATTTGTGAGTTCATCCAGTTTTCATATGGCCCTGATCCTACTGACCTATTTTAAGGTAACAGGACTGTCAGAACTCTGGCCAGCTTTCTCACAGCTATCATGTACACCGCTGTAACTTGAGCATTTAGCACAGGTCTGACGCAGGCCAGGGAGGGGAACACTCAGAGGCAGTCATAATGCTGAAGAGAAGAAAATCACTAGATTCAGATTGTCTGGGTTCGGATCCTAGGATTGCCCTTCTCACTCCGTGACCTTAACCAAATTACTTAGATATATTTACAACATTTAAGAAATATTTAATATTTGGAATGATAGCATGAGATTAAATGAAATAATACAACTATTTAGCAGTGAGCTCTGTATGTCAAACTTTATTATTATTATACATTAAATTTTAAAAAGGAAACAATGTGTTACGGCTTAGATCTAATGACACTTACTTTTACCCACATGCAGAGTGAATTGTCTCAGCCTGTTCTAGTCATAAAAGTTCTCTTTCATCCCGGTTTTAAGGAATCATATACAGCATGATCATGAATTCTATGGTTTGCAATTCACCATTTTTTTTCTGACAAGTATTGTAAAAGATACTCTTTTAAAAAGGTTTCCATAAATACAGTTAAACAGAGTGATGTTTCTAAATGTCTGTTCTGCATGAATTCCTAAACTGGAATTGGATACGAACATATTCTTTAAAAAAAAAAAAAAAAGTCACCTTCTCAAATTCTTTAATTTTGTTCCTATTAAAATGATCAACGATGGTACAATAAAACTTTTTGTCAAGAATATAAAACTGTCATAAAAATCCTTGTGATAACAAGGGGCACCTGGTGGCCCAGTCGGTTGAGCATCCAGCTCCTGGTTTCAGCTCAGGTCCTGATCTCAGGGTCCTGGTTTCAAGGTTGTGAGATAGGTCAATGACAGGCTCCATGCTCCTGCTCAGCACAAAGCCTAAAAGTCTAAAGTTTCTCCCTCTCCCTCTACTCCTCCCCTCACTTGCTTGCTCTCTCTCTCCAATATAAATAAACCTTAAAAAAAAAATCCTTGTGATAACAGCTTGAATAAGAGAAATGAGGTCAGTTGCAGTCACATTAAAGAGAGAAATGAAAGTGAAGTCAACATAAGTAATGATAATAGAACATTATATTTATATTAAAAAGACTACTCAACTAATGGAATTCTCTGTTTGTTTTCCTGTGAATAATCCTATGTTTGGAAGCAGTGTCATCTGTTCTTATATGATAATATACTAAAAAGGGGGAATTAATGTGTCTTCAACCATTTGCTATAAAATATATTAATTGTGAACTCAAAAAATAATGAAATGTTATTTCAACTGAAGTGAAATCAGATCTAAATTTGTTAATGCTCCCAATGCTACATTAAATATAGGCTATCAAGAACAAGTATGAGCACTGACACATTTCTTAGGGATCATTTGGGATAAGACTGCTTATACATAAAGTCATAAACAAACTACATCCTTATAAAATAGCACAGGCTTCGTAAGTGATAGACTCAGGCTTGAAATTTTTGACTTTACTGATCTTGGATAAGTTACCAGAACCCTCTGCATCAAACCTCCTATGAAATGTGTAGAATTTTATCTACTTTAGAAGAGACAGAATTTTACCTAACAGAGATTATCCACTTCAACAATTTAGACTAGGATTTAACTTTGTGTTATATAGTCAAGTTCCTTTTTTCACCCTGCCATTTTATTCTAAAAGGTATATGAGTTTATGACTAGTTTTACTTTTTAATTTTATTAAAAAAAGATTTAAATTCAATTTAGTTAACATATAGTGTATTATTAAATTAATAATAGTTTTAGTATTTAAATGAAATTTAAATTAGATATAAAATTAAATCATACTGTACTCATTAGAATCATACACTTCTTTAAAATTGACCTTCAGAAGTTAATATGTATTATTATAAACAACGTTTCATAAAAAAGAAACTACTTGATCAAAGGATTTAGTATTTGCTTATTTTATTTTACATGTATATATAAAATATATTCTTGGGATTTATATCCCCTTTATTTAAGGAATATTTATGAAGCCTGAAAATAGGGAAAAAAATAACTGATTAGTGATCAGTCTCTTGTATATACCTGGCTTATTTCTGTCCTAGAGTTTATATGTCCCTCTGCCTAGATTGTGATTTCCTCTCACACCTGCAAGGCTAATTTCTACTCTTGCTTTAGGTTTTTATGCCACTTTTCTAGTGAAGACTAGTGTATCATCTTATCTAAAATTTCAGCCCATATCCTCTCTCATTGGTTTTTCTCCTTAGTACATAATAGAATAACATATTATATAAAATGCTCACATATCTTGGAGGAAGATTACATAGAAAGAAAGAAACATAGATAAAGGAAATATAAACTACTAAATACATAAAAATGACTAGGGCAAGAGCTTATATTGGAGTAGGACACGATTGAAATTTAGAACAAGAGGAAGAGTACTGCAATGATAAGAAAGAAACGTCACTAGGCTTGAAATGCAACATAAGAAAGATGGATTTAATATGAAGATTTTGAGGATATTAATAGATGCTTGAAGGCAGTGAGAACTCAAAACACTAAGAAGACAAGCTTTACTGCTTTCTGAATTTATAAGGGAGGGAAACAGACACCTTGAAGGAGAAACTGGCAAATATACCAATAGCAGTTGCATTACTTTGAACAATATTGTAACATTTCCAGTATTAAACGGATAATTGCTCATCTAAAGAGAAAAAAAGGTACCTGACCTCCCTATCTCATAATTTCTTAACTAGATGGAAAATACCTTTATTTAAGTCATTAAATGCATAGTGATTCCTGGGTGGTTTAGTTGGTGTGATACAGATGCCTTCAGCTCAGATCATGATCCCAGGGTCCCGGGATCAAATCCCACATCAGGCTCCCTGATGAGCCGAGCGCTTGCTTCTCTCTCTGCCTGCCATTCTCCCTGCTTGTGTGCGCTCTCTCTCTCTCTGACAAATAAATAAATAAAATCTTTTTAAAAAAGTAATTAAATACATAGTTTAAAGATCTTTGTTCTCATTCATTCTATTATACTTAAGAAAACTATACAAATAGAGTTTCAAAATAATTTTGAACTCAGAAAAAATATTCTCTCGACATAACTCCTGTGTATTTTATTGGGTTAATTTAAAATCCACATATATCTTTAGGGTAAATAGTGATCCGAAGGGGCACGTGTACCCGAATGTTTATAGCAGCAATGTCTACAATAGCCAGACTATGGAAAGAACCTAGATGTCCATCAACAGATGAATGGATAAAGAAGATGTGGTATATATACACCATGGAATACTATGCAGCCATCAAAAGAAATGAAATCATACCATTTGCGACGACGTGGATGGAACTAGAGCGTATCATGCTTAGTGAAATAAGTCAATCGGAGAAAGACAACTATCATATGATCTCCCTGATATGAGGACATGGAGAAGCAACACGGGGGGGTAGGGGGATAGGAGAAGAGTAAATGAAACAAGATGGGATTGGGAGGGAGACAAACCATAAATGACTCTTAATCTCACAAAACAAACTGGAGGTTGCTGGGGGGAGGTGGGATTGGGAGAGGGGGAGTGGGCTATGGACATTGGGGAGGGGAGGCTAACCATAAGAGACTATGGACTCTGAAAAACAACCTGAGGGTTTTGAAGGGTCAGGGGTGGGAGGTTGGGGCAACCTGAGGGTTTTGAAGGGTCAGGGGTGGGAGGTTGGGGGAACAGGTGGTGGGTAATGGGGAGGGCACGTTTTGCATGGAGCACTGGGTGTTGTGCAAAAAGAATGAATACTGTTACACTGAAAAAATAAATAAAATGAAAAAAAAAATAAAATAAAATAAAATCCACATATATATCAGAATATACAAGAAACATTTCAGATCTTTTCATTTTCTCAAGTGTGATAGAATCTGTGCCATACTGGAGATTTCCTGACCCCACAATTTCTTTACATAAAAATTCATAATCCTTTCTATGGAAATAAAATTGTTGTCACAGACATTTGAAATATCGAACTCAGACGAACTCTTTGTAGCTAAATTTTCTGTATACATTTTTCTTATTTATATACCAAGACATTAATCACAACCATTTTTATTTTTTTTATTTTTTTTCCCTTTTTATTAATTTTTTCAGCGTAACAGTATTCATTCTTTTTGCACAACACCCAGTGCTCCATGCAAAACGTGCCCTCCCCATCACCCACCACCTGTTCCCCCAACCTCCCACCCCTGACCCTTCAAAACCCTCAGGTCCATTTTTAAATCTATATATTTTTTATCTTAGTGTATACATGCTATTGATTTGATATCAAAAGAAACTAAGTTACAAAGTCATTATGAAAATGGCCACTTTGAATATATTTTCCCCCAAATTTTAATATAACTTTTGTTGGTTCTGCTACTGGAGAGAAATCAGTATCATAAGACATTTTTCCAAATATTCTATAATAAGTACTTTTTCCCATTTATTTTTAGGGATACAAAACAGAGACTAGAGGTTCAGAAAGTATGTGCTAGTATTATAAGTACTTGTAACTTTCTCACTTATTAATGGTACTGTGGACTGAATTGTGTTCCCAACCTCCGAATTCATATGAATTAAAGCCTTAACTCTCCATGTGACTTTATTTAGGGTTAGAGCCTATCAGGAGTATAAGGAAGTAACTAAGATTAAGTGAGGTCATGAGGGAGGGCCTTTGATCCTCTAGGATTTGTATCCTTATAAGAAGAGACACTAGAGAGCTCTTTCTCTCTCTCTCTGTCTCTGTCTCTCTCTCTCTCTCTCTCTCTCTCTCTCTCTCACACACACACACACACACACACACACACACACACACAGAGGCCGGTGAGCACTCTCTTTCCCATCAAGTCCGAATCAAAGTCAGTCACTTACATCTTCCTTCGAACTCCTTTTTTTTCCTCCTCATGTGATCTTTATCTCAGTGAATGGCATCTCCACCCACTCAGTTTTCCAGGCCAACAAAGTAGTGGTCAGCCTTGACTCCCCACTACTCCCCAAACCAAGTTACTCACGATGTGCTCTAAATTCTACATCTTAAACATATCTTTTACTTCTTTATTCCGCTGTCACTATGTCACTCCAGGCCACCAAAACAAATGCTTGCACTATTGTAGCTTCCATGAGTATCTCTGCTTCTCAATCTTTACTTAACTTCCACTCAATCTTCAAGTATCCATTTAAGTACTACTTCTGCAGAAAGCTTTCCCTGGAGAGGAGACACACACACGCACACACACGCACACACACACACACACACACACATGCATTCAAGGGCCTATGTTCCTGTTAATAATATTTTACCTAGCCCCTTGTGCTCCAGAACACTTAACATACTCGATGGCAATGAATATCAGCCTTCCCTGAAAGAGGATGACTGCACCTTCCTGATCACTGTGTCCTTAGTGATTAACTCAGCCAGGCATAGAGTTAAAATTTTAAAACATAATATAGAATGCACAATGAATTAACAAAGCCTACTTGTGGAGGACAGTTGGGGCATAAATAGTAGCAGTTCCACGTTTTATTTAGGAAGGTTTAGTGGTAAATTGTTGTCTTAGAAATTGGAAGACATTTAGTCAGAACTTGTCTTAATTGCATGCTTGTAAAGAAAGCAGTTTTAAAAGTAGATTTTATTTCTTTATAGGAGCAGCTGAAAGATATTAGAATAATGGCAAAGCCCTCTTATATCATCCCACAGACCTACACCATAGGACCTACATCACTGAAAATGTTTATATTTTCTTATGCAACCAACAGAATTAAAAGGCTAGAATAATTATATCTAGGAATATATATATATTATACATACTATATATATATATATTATAATCTAGGAATATAAATGTATTCATTCAATTTCTGAAGTAAATATAAGTTTGCTGAACAAATAGTAAGATTTACTTAAAGTAGGATGATGGACATAATCACTAGAAGCCAAGTTGCTGATATGGTAACTCTGTTACCACATCTAGTAAAGTCTATAGGCTATTTAATTGCATTCCATTTTAGGTTTTAGCTATATTCCTCAGGATTTTAAATAAGGTTTCTAGCCAAAAGGCCATGAGAGTAAACCAACAACAAACAGAGAATTCAGTTTGTTGAGAATTTTTAAATTATGAATGGAGGTTAAACTTTGTCAAATGCTTTTTCCACATCTATTGAGATGAACATGGCTTTTATCCTTCATTCCCTGAATGTAGTACATAGCATGTTGATTAATTTGCAGGTGTTGAACCGTCACTGCTTCCCTTGAATAAATCCCACTTGATCACAGTACTTTCAATTTAAAGGGTCATGATCCTTTTCATGTATTGTTGAATATGGTTAGTATCTTGTTGAGGATTTTTGTGTCTATGTTCATCAGGCATATTGACCTGTAATTTTCTTTTCTTGTAGTATCGTTGTCTGGTTTTGGTAACAGAGTGATACTGGCCTTGTAAAATGAGTGTGCATTTCTATTTTCTGGAAGAATTTGGGAAGGATCTGTATGAATGTAAACATATGCAGAGTTTCTATGTTACAGTCTTGAGGTAGATTTATTTTATTATGTTGAGGTCTGTTCCCTCTGTACCCGGTTTGGCACTGCCCTGCACTGATACCAGACAGTTAGGATCTGCAACAAGCAAGGGATCCAGCTATGGTGCATTATTTTTCCCCTTAGGGAGAAGGGGATGTTGGGGAGTCTTCTGAATTGGAAGGCAGCAACTACAGCTGCCTCCAAAGTAGACACAATCTTTTGTTTAGGTTTCACTTCAAGGGTTCTAAAAACATATCCCTGCTTCTGGTGTGTGACCAAGTCCCCTAGCTGGAGGCCCACCTGCTACCTTATGAATTTGCAGTGGATCCTGAAGGATGACTGGGCTGTCCTACATCTCCATGGGAAGTGTGATAAATAGAGCTCCTCATGGGTAAGCTGGGCCTGGACATCCCCAGCAGGTGGAAGGGCTCCAGCTTCTCCCTGGCAGCTCTCCTGTGTGTGAGTGAAGGAGAGACAGCCACCACTGCCGTGCAGATGCAGAAGGAGCTCTGCCTGCAGAGAACACTTAACTCATTTTACAACAACTCCCACTCAACTCAGCCCCTATCCTCTATCCTCAGGGGCTGGTTTGGCAGAGTCTTTACCAAATGCATGAAAACAAAGACAGTAACATAATCTTATCTGATGAACAAAAACAATCAGCAGTTTGCAGAGAGCCAGAACACTTATTCAGCAGCAAGTGACACCTTATTCAACAGCAAGTTTCCCTCCCAAGGTCTACTGAGAATTCTTCAGGGTGACATTTCTATTGTGACATTTTTAACTTTTTTTTTTTTTGTCTTTGTGAAAAGTCCACCTTCACTGCCGTGGTTGTCTTACCAGTATGGTCGTGACCTTTGAAGACACCACTCACCTACCTAGCATCTACACAAAGAGGCAAGGTGACACCTTTTTGTGAGACGAGAACTCAGGTTATTTTAGACCTGCCCAGACAAGAGGAAGCACATGGCATCATCACTAATCATCACGGAAATGCAAATCAAAACTGCCATAAGATAACACTTCACATCTTAGAATAACTATCATAAAAAGGGAAAGAGATAACAGGTTATTGCTGAAGATGTAGAGAAAAGAGATCCTTTGTGGACTATTGGTAAGAATATAAATTGGCGTAGCCTGAATGAAAAACAATAAGAAGGTTCCTCAAAATATTAAAACGAGCACTGCCATATGATCCAACAATCCCACTTCTGACTACATATCTTAAGGAAATGAAAATGGGTCATTCAAAAGCTACCCACACACCCATGTTCATTGCAGCACCATTCCCAATGGCCAAGATATGAAAACAACCTAAGTGTCTGTCAATGGATGAATGGATAAAGGAAGCGTGATATATATGTGTTTGTGTGTATTTACATATATATATATATATATATATATATGAATATTACTTGGCCATGAGAAAGAAGAAGATCCTGTCATTTGCAACATGAATGGAATGTGAAGGTATTATGCTAAGTGAAATAAGCCAGACAGAGAAGACAATATGCACAGTATCACCTCTATGTGGAATCTAAATCAATCAATCAGACTCTAAGAAATAGCATAGAAAAGTCATTGCAAAAGGCTGGGGGATGGGAAAAATAGAGAGAAGTTGATAAAAGAGTACAGACTTTCCACAATGAGTAAGGTCTGAGGACCTAATGTAAAACATGGTAATTATAGTTGATAAGACTATATGGTATAACTGAAATTTGTCAAGAGAGTAGAACTTAAATGTTCTCACATATTCAAAAAAGTGATAAATATATGAGCTGATGGATGTGTTAAGCAGATGGGGAGAATCTTTTCACAATATATATGTATATCAAATCACTATGAATGTACATTTAAGTATTTTATGTATTAATTATACCTCAATAAGACTGACCTATTTTATGTATTTTATGTATTAATTATACCTCAATAAGACTGACCAAAAAAAGAAAAAGAGAGAGCCTGAATATGACAAAATGACTTATCATTAGTCAAAGCTTTTGTTTCCACGTCATTTTGAGCAATGTTTTCAGTAAGTCAGCAAAATAAAAATTTATGTCATTAAAAAGCTTCAGTTCAATTAAAACATGAGATATCTTAAACCACTGTTTTCCTTATTTTTAAAATCTCAGGACAATTATCTTTAAAATGAATACAATTGAATATGGAGAGAAAATATATATATATATATTTTTTAAAGATTTTATTTATTTATTTGACAGACAAATCACAAGTAGGCAGATAGGCAGGCAGGGAGAGAGAAGGGAGGAAGCAGTCTCCCTGCTGAGCAGACAGCCCCATGCGGGGCTCGATCCCAGGACCCTGGGATCATGACCTGAGCTGAAGGCAGAGGCTTTAACCCACTGAGCCACCCAGGTACCCCAGAGAGAAAATATTTTTTGTTGAAATGTGTAGAGTTTAAAGTATGGAGTTAGGTTGAAATAAACCCTTTCATGTTTCTTAATATCTTTGTCAGGCATTCTTTTTTTTTTTTTCTTTTTAAGATTTTATTTATTTATTTGACAGACAAAGATCACAAGTAGGCAGAGAGGCAGGCAGGGAGAGAGGAGGAAGCAGGCTCCTCCTCTTGGCTCCTGCGCCAAGCAGAGAGCCTGGTGCAGGGCTTGATCCCAGGAACCTGGGACCATGACCTGAGCTGAAGGCAGAGGCTTTAACCCACTGAGACACCTAGGCACCCCAGGCATTCTGAAATGGGTAAAAATGTAATACCTGATAGAAGTAACTAATATTTCAACAGTGGTGCTTTAGCATGAAGAAGAACGTCTCTTTCTCCTAAGAACCCTGCTGTTGTCTTTAAGACTTGATGGACTCTGTTTTTCTCTATTGAATCCATCAGAATCCCTTAAGTGATCTTTATGCTGTCATTAAGTTAAATGTGAGGTTATGATAAAAGAAATTCAGAGAATTCAAATTTCCTTTGGAGTTTGTAAATTAATGCATTTGCTACACAAAAGGTAAGACTAAAGTTGATCCACAAGGGATTTTCCTTAAATCACAGAGCCAATGTAAAGACAGGACTAAGACTAAAACAGTTTTTCTGATCTAAGAACAATCTTTCAATCATAGAAACCTTTTAATTCTTAATCTTTACAATTAGATACAGACTAAATTTTATCTAGTACCAACAGATAATATCTTGTTACAAATTAAATATTCTAATTAACATAGCATTTTTGTACATTATGAGACATAATATTTTGCAAAACATTAGAATAATTTTATTCAATAGATCTTTATTCGGTAATCTAAATGTTTTATATATGTGCTGCCCAATATAGTAAAGAAATCTACCTCTGGCTATTGAGCAACTGAATTATGTCTAGTGCAACTAAGAAATTAAAGTTTTAGTTTTATTTAAGTTTAACTAAATTAAACTTAAATAATTACATGTGGTTAGTTGCTACTGTATTGGACACCACAGTTTTAGGATATCATTAGAGACACAGACTAAACTATCTTATACACTTGCTGTACCTTATGGACATTATTACAAAATTGTTAATAGATATTTATAGTAATGAGATGATAGCTAAGAATATAGTATTTGTGCTTCTGTAAGTCCATATGCTCATATCTCTATAACTGTACAGAGGTCTACATAACTATGTACACCAAACCTAATGCAAATAATGGTTCTGCACATGTATGTAAGGATACTAAGAGAATTAATTAAATGAACTTGCTATTTTACTTCTTTCAGGAATGTTATTAAGAATGTTTTTTTTTTTTATAGTTTCACCTTTATAAAAATCCATGAAATAAATTTTTTATTGGACTTGGTGCCAAGAAAAGCCATGAAATGAATAATTTATTGTATAGCTCTCCTTTTTTTCTGGCTGCTGGGAAGCTTAGTCCAAATTGGCAGCCCATCTTTTAAAATTGAGTAGTCACTGATAACATATTTCTAGGTAATAAATTTGCCATTGGCTTTGGTTTTGTTGTTATTGTTGTTGTTGTTTAAAGATTTTATTTATTTGAGAGAGAGAGACCACAAGAGCACAAGAGGAGGGAGAGTCAGAGGGAGAAGCAGACTCCCTACTGAGAGGAGTCTGAAGCAAGTCTCCGTCATAGGACTCCAGGATCCTGACCTGAGCCAAACAGATGCTTAACCAACCAAGCCACCTAAGGGCCTCCGCCATTGGCTTTGACTTGCATTTTCTTATTCTTATTTTCACCTGGCTTACCTTTATCTATTTATTCCTTATTATATGTACACATGTATATACATATATATGTGTATGTGTGTGTGTGTGTGTAGGATACACAAACGGCCAATAAGTATATAGAGATTTCTAAATTTCATTAACAATTAGGAAAACACATTTTAAGCCCACAATAAGATACCACTGCATGTCCATAAAATGGTGAATATTAAGTGAATATAAGCTCCCAAAGAACAACAACAAAAACCCTGTTGATATCAACAATTGGCCAAAAAGGAGAATAAGGACATTTGGAATTTCCATATACTGCTGGGAGAAGTATACATTTATACAACTACTTTGGAAAAGTCTTTAACAAAGAGATTTTGCTAAACTAAAGATGAGCACACTTAACAACTCAGTATAATCTCAACAGAAATGCCATATAGGTACACCAAAAGGCATACAAAAATGTCCATCGCTCTATTAGTATTTGTAATGGTCACCAAGTAATAAGCATTCTATGTTCAATAATAATACAAGCAATACATAAATTATGGTATATTCTCACAAATGATGCTGGCTACACAGCAATTGAAATTACTGAAATAAATGGTACTGAATCTCACATACATAATTGTTGAGTGAATAAAGACAGAAACAAAAGAACACATATTTTATGAAGACATTTTTTTTTAACCAAAACAGGAAAAATTAACTGGTGCTTAAAAAATTAAGTGGTGTTAAAGTCAGGTTTTAGTTAATTTGGAGGGAAAAGAGGAGTAGTGGTGGGTGCAATCAAGAGAGACTTCGGAGTACTTGTATATTTTGTTACCTGATTTGGGAGGTAATTACATAGTAGGTCTAATTTGTGGACGTTCACAGAGATGTATGCTTAGGATTTAAACAATCTTCTGTTTGTGTGTGATATATGAGATCAATAATCAAATTTACCCTAAACGTTCTACTAAATCAGATATATTTACATGTCACACTCCAAGTATCCTTAGGAGAAAGTCAATAAATACATACATATATTGAAAAAATTACTGAGAAAAGATAAAGGCTGAAAGGAATTATTTTAGCAAGGACTAAAATTGCCATTTTTCATCATATAAACTCACTGTAGTGTATGGTGCACATTTTACAAAATGTATAAAGTGAGTTATGATTTCTTAATATTTTTAACAAAGTTTGGTATATTCTTTATAGTATGGAATAGGAATAAGAACATAAGGAGTAATAATTTCAGAAATTCAGTTCCACAAAACATTGTTTTTTTTGTTTTTTACCTTGAAGGTTACAAGGTAAAACAAGTCTTAGAAATATTACCCATCTTCATGCTGTGAAGTCAATAATAAGAATAATACTTTGTTAAAAAAATTTTTTTTGAAGGAAATCCTCATTAGCAATTTGATATGGACATAGTTTGCATATATTATAATTACCTAACATTTAAAAGCTCTATCCTGAATTTTTACTTTTCCTTTGGCTATTTGCCTACTTTTCTTAAATTGATTTATTAATGTCCAAGGTTGCTTTGCAGTTTTATCCTTTTAGCAATAATAGATGCAATATATCACAAAAACAAATTTTTAAGAGAACATCATTAGAGTGATGTAGCACTAGTAATAAACCCCTTCACACTTGGATGAACTTAAATCAGTTTCTCTTTATTGATTTTTGGTCATAACATAATTTTAAAGTTCAACTCAGTTAATAAAAAAAGATTTGCTCTGGTGTTATGGGCAAAATACTTGTGTTGTAAGTTTCCACTTCATTTGTGGAAGACTGTTACAGTTGTATCATATATAGATCTTGAATAGATAAAGCAATGAGGATATTATTTTATGATAATCTTTATGTATAATATCTTTTCCTCCCTTTTATTGATGTGAATTCTTCAACTTATCCTTTTCACAAGAGAATCCAATGACTCCATAATTAAAGGTTTATTTCCTATTACCTCTGGTTTTTTATATATGTGTGTGTGTTTGTGTGTAAGATGTAAAATTTCAGTATTTACCAAATGTACAAATAGTGAATCTGTTTAAATGATTCACTTTATGTACATCATGAGAACATTTTCATTATTTTTACTAATAATATGGTAATTTTCTTTAGAATGCTGTATGTTACTTCATCATGTAGGACTGTCAGCCCTATATGGAGAGAGGGTTGATTTTTTTGTCTTGTAATTTATTCATTAAGCTAGTCTTAAAAATCAACTAATCTAATTGTTTTTAACATTATGAATCAACAATGTAAGGATTTATCCCCTCAGGAGAATTAGTATTGCCCTTCAGATATAAGTATTTGAATGAATGTAAAAAGGTAAAACTGAAGTTGTATATGGACTCAAATAAGGCTGTTAAACTTCTCTTTATTGCTATTCCTCCTATGAAGCTTTGTCTACCATAATGGTTCTCATTTTTTTCTCACTGCAACATAACAGATTACGTGTACTATATGATTTCCTGGGCTCACTCAGATAATCTACAACATTCATAAAAATCTCAGGTATCAAAAAAAGTCCTGTCATTTTATTTGTTATACAAGGAAGCCAATCAAAATACAAAAGAGGAAGAGTTCACACTATTACAATTGTAGATCTACTCTATATTTTAAAAAGAAAGTATACACAAATTTCTCTGCCTTATTTTTTAAAATGTCATAAAACACTCCACACTTGTATATATTAAGACTCTGCAGATCAAAACATCTGGTCCATAGTACAATAAGTACATGTTAAAGACACAGGTAACATCAAATAATTGGCAATTAGCAATATAGCAATTAGATATATTATTAACTTAGAATATGATTGTCATTAACTCTTGATTTTGACACAAAAAAGGCAATGGATTCTCTTTCTATTGTGCAGCAGCCTAAAAAGGACAAGATCTATATTATAATATATCTAGAGATAAAGGAGCCTTCTATGGAGTTGACAGAGCCAAACCCAAAATATACATCTCCAATATCTGTCACCACTCATCAAAGCTTCCTGACATCTTTGCAAGGCCAATTGTTATCTAATGTTTAAAACTCAGCTTAAATGCATTCGCTCATTCAACAAATATTTATTGAGCCAGGCATCCTGTATTAGGAATACAGGGGAAAAATAAGACAGAGAACTCCCTCTTCCAATAAAAGTATAGGCAATTTAATTTGAATCAGAAATGAGGATAATCTATTACCATTGTAAAATGTGTCTACAGAGTATGTCCAGCATAAGGCTAAGCAGACAACACACACCTCATTATGAATTTCCAAAGGAAAAAGAAGGGAACTATTTTACTGCTCATAATGACATCCATATTGCTATCAGAACAGATCAAGTAGGTTTGAGAGTAGTTTAACTGAGTTATTAAAACATAGCCTTCAGAATCATAAAGAACTAGTTTCAAATTTAAAGACACTTGTTATGTTTTTGAGCCTAGATAATTTTCTTAATATACAGTTCCATACCTTAATCTATAAAATGACACTACGAGTATTTTTGTGAAGATTGGATGAGATAATACATGTAAAGGACTTAGGTTCTAGAATATAGTAAATGCTCAATAAAAAGTAGACTTCTTCTGGTGCACTTATAACCTAAGATAGAAGTTTGAGCCAGTATATATCATGACCACACATCGAAGAAGATTTAATATTTATTTGTAAATGAGCTAAGAAAAAATTTTAGAAGTCTATTTACAGAACGTCTAATACTAGCAGCTTGCCTTTGTGACACCTTATGATATGATTATTTTCAAAATTAATGTTAAAGAAATCAAATAGCTATTTGCCATAATTTCAAAGTGCCTGTTGATAAGGGCTACTTTACAAGTACCAATATAAAACCTTTTTTTTTTAAGTTGTATATAATTACAGGAACTATTTTGAGTTTCAGTTGATAAGTATTCCAGGAGGCTTATTCCACAAATTTGAGGCAGTCCAATCCTTCTATAATACATAGAATTTTTTTTAAATAAAATCCTAACTCTGGTCTTCAAAGAGTAAAACATCCTAGCTATGACATCCTTTTGTTTTGTGTGGTTTTTTTCTTATTCATTTATAAGGACACTGAGATAGTAAGCCAATAAGAAAAGAGAGGGCAAAAATCAGGTCATCTTCTTAAGAGATTTAAGTCTGTGAGAGAACATCTAGAATTAATAACGTGTGAACCTGGAACTAGTCAACCAGCTAATTGCCTTCAACAATGTTCATCATTATTCCAGATACTGCCTTTCCATTTTAGTTAAATATGGAATTTCACATTGTCAAGACAGAATATACCGTACTCATATCTCACTCAAGGTTCACTGCCATCTCTCACAGTATGCCAATGGCTCATGCCGGCATGTGTTAGTATTATGGTATTTACATTGGTAATCTAGGCTCATATGCCTCAAAGAGATGAAAGTGCCACACAAATCTCTCAATTTATACTTCATACGTAGAATGAGATTTTCAAAATTGACAAATAGAGCTATGCTTATCATTTAAAAAATACCAACACATTTTTTTACATTCATCATATTTCCTTGGATTTTATTCTGCAATGCTGTGTATCAATTTTTTAAAACTATTTGAAAACAATAATTTAAAACAGACATATACATGTACTTCCCACAGAGTACAAGAAGCACACAGTGTGATTCCTGCTAGAATCCATTCTTTTGTAATATTAAAAATGTTATAAAATAGTATTATTTTCTGATTTTAAGGAAGGAAGGGAGACTTTGTAGAATGACAAAATCATGAAGTGGGAGAGTTGAGAGACTGTAGCCCAACTCCCTAAGGTCAAGAACAAAAAGAATGAGACTCAAAGAAATTAGGACTTTAAACAATTGGTCGGTGGTGAGGCTAAGACTATTTCTTTTTTGTCCTCTAATCATTACTGTATTTCTGAGAAGTATACACATATCAACTACAACCCATAGACTAGGGTTTTCATGAAGCCTTGCCACAGCAATCAATAAAGAGGTGAAAGTCACCTTCATATTGTAACTCTGTTGCACACATAATCACATAACATTTTAAAACTGTCATGTCTTAACTGGTACCAAAAGATTGGGATCACTCCCTGCATATTTTCAGACCACAATGCTCTGACGCTAGAACTCTATCACAATAGGAAATTTGGAAAGAACCCAAATACATGGAGGCTAAAGAGCATCCTACTAAGGAATGAATGGGTCAACAATGAAATTAAATAAGAATTTTAAAAAATTCATGGAAACAAATGATAATGAAAACACAATGGTTCAAAATCTGTGGGACACAGCAAAGGAAGTTCTGAGAGGAAACCATATAGTGATACAAGCCTTTCTCAAGAAACAAGAAAGGTCTCAAATAAATAACCTAACCCTACACCTAAAGGAGCTGGTGAAAGAACAGCAAAGAAAGCCTAAACCCAGCAGGAGAAGAGAAATAATAAAGATCAGAACAGAAATCAATGAAATAGAAACCAAAAAGACAATAGAACAAATCAATGAAACTAGGAGATGGTTCTTTGAAAGAATTAATAAGATTGATAAACCCCTGGCCAAACTTATCAAAAAGAAAAAAGAAAAGATCTATATTAATAAAATCATGAATGAAAGAAGAGAGATCACAACCAACACCAAAGAAATACAAACAGTTGTAAGAACATATTATGAGCAACAATATGTCAGCAAATTTGACACGTTAGAAGGAATGGATGCATTTCTAGAGACATATAAACTAGCAAATCTGAACCAGGAAGAAATAGAAAACCTGAACAGACCCATAACCAGTAAGGAGATTGAAGCAGTCACAGGGGTGGGAGTTTGGGGGAACAGGTGGTGGGTAATGGGGAGGGCACGTTTTGCATGGAGCACTGGGTGTTGTGCAAAAAGAATGAATACTGTTACGCTGAAAAAATAAATAAAATGGAAAAAAAAAACTAAAAAAAAAAAAAAAATCTCCCAAAAAACAAGAACCCAGGGCCAGACATTCCCCAGGGCAATTCTACCAAACATTTAAAGAAGAACTCATTCCTATTCTCCTGAAACTGTTCCAAAAAATAGAAATGGAAGGAAAACTTCCAAACTCATTTTATGAGGCCAGCATCACCTTGATCCCAAAACCAGACAAGGATCCCACCAAAAAAGAGAACTACAGACCAATATCCTTGATGAACACAGATGCAAAAATTCTCGCCAAAATACTAGCCAATAGGATTCAACAGTACATTAAAAGGATTATTCGCCACGATCAAGTGGGATTTATTCCAGGGCTGCAGGGTTGGTTCAACATCCGCAAATCAATCAATGTGATAGAACACATTAATAAAAGAAGGAATAAGAACCATATGATACTCTCAATAGATGCTGAAAAGCATTTGACAAAGTACAGCATCCCTTCCTGATCAAAACTCTTCAAAGTGTAGGGATAGAGGGCACATACCTCAATATTATCAAAGCCATCTATGAAAAACCCACCGCAAATATCATTCTCAATGGAGAAAAACTGAGAGCTTTTCCACTAAGGCAAGGAACATGGCAGGGATGTCCATTATCACCACTGCTATTCAACATAGTACCAGAAGTCCTAGCTTCAGAAATGAGACAACAAAAAGATATTAAAGGCAACCAAATCAGCAAAGAAGAAGTCAAACTACCACTCTTTGAAGATGATATGATACTTAATGTGGAAAACCCAAAAGACTCCACTCCAAAACTGCTAGAACTTGTACAAGAATTCAGTAAAGTGTCAGGATATAAAATCAGTGCACAGAAATCAGTTGCATTTCTACACACCAACAACATGGAAGAAAGAAAAATTAAGGAGTCAATACAATTTACAATTGCACCCAAAACTATAAGACCTAGGAATAAACCTAACCAAAGAGGCAAAGAATCTGTACTCAGAGAACTATAAAGTTCTCATGAAAGAAATTGAGGAAGACACAAAGAAATGGGAAAATGTTCCATGCTCATGGATTGGAAGAACAAATACTGTGAAAATATCTATGCTACCTAAAGCAATCTACACGTTTAATTATCAAAATACCAACCTTTTTTTTCAAAGAAATGGAACAAATAATCCTAAAATTTATATGGAACCAGAAAAGACCTCGAATAGCCAGAGGAATATTAAAAAAGAAAGCCAAGGGGTGCCTGGGTGGCTCAGTGGGTTAAGCCGCTGCCTTCAGCTCGGGTCATGATCTCAGGGTCCTGGGATCGAGCCCCGCATCAGGCTCTCTGCTCAGTGGGGAGCCTGCTTCCCTCTCTCTCTCTCTGCCTGCCTCTCTGTCTACTTGTGATCTCTGTCAAATAAATAAATAAAATCTTAAAAAAAAAAAAAAAAAAAAAAAAAGAAAGCCAACATTGGTGGCATCACAATTCCGGACTTCAAGCTCTATTACAAAGCTGTCAAAATCAAGACAGTATGGCACTGGCACAAAAACAGACACATAGGGGTGCCTGGGTGGCTCAGTGGTTAAATCCTCTGCCTTCGGCTCAGTTCATGATCCCCAGGTCCTGGGATTGAGCCCCGCATGGGGCTCTCTGCTCAGCAGGGAGCCTGCTTCCTCCTATTTCTCTCTCTGCCTGCCTCTCTGCCTCCTTGTGATCTCTGTCTGTCAAATAAATAAATAAAATCTTTAAAAAACAAACAAGCAAACAAACAAAAAATAGACACATAAATCAATGGAACAGAATAGAGAGTCCGGAAATAGACCTTCAACTCTATGGTCAACTAATCTTCCACAAAGAAGGAAAGAATGTCCTATGGAAAAAAGACAGCCCTTCAACAAATGGTGTTGGGAAAATTGGACAGCCACATGCAGAAAATTGAAACTGGACCATTGCCTTAAACCACACACAAAAATAGACTCAAAATGGATGAAAGACCTCACTGTGAGACAGGAGTCCATAAAAATCCTTGAGGAGAACACAGGCAGCAACCTCTTTGACCTCAGCCCAGCAATTTCTTCCTAGAAACATCACCAAAGACAAGGGAAGCAAGGGCAAAAATGAACTATTGGGACTTCATCAAGATCAAAATCTTCTGCACAGCCAAGGAAACAGTCAACAAAACCAAAAGACAACTGACAGAATGGGAGAAGATATTTGCAAATGACATATCAGATAAAGAGCTATATACAAAAATCTGTAAAGAACTTTTCAAACTCTGCACCCAAAGAACAAATAATTCAAACAAGAAATAGGCAGAGGACATGAACAGGCATTTTTGCAAAGACATCCAGATGGCCAACAGACACATGAAGAAGTGCTCCACATCACTCGGGATCAGGGAAATACAAATCAAAACCCACAATGAGATAGCACCTCACACCAGTCAGAATGGCTATAATTAATAAGTCAGGAAATGACAGATGCTGGTGAGGAGGTGGAGATAGGGGAACCCTCCTACATTGTTGGTGGGAATGCAAGCTGGTGCAACCACTCTGGAAAACAGCATTCAGGAATTCCTCAAAAAGTTGAAAATAGAGCTACCCTACGACCCAGCAATTACACTACTGGGTGTTTACTCTAAAGATACAAATATAGGAATCCTAAGGGGCACATGCACCTGAATGTTTATAGAAGCAATGTGCACAATATCCAAACTATGGAAAGAACCTAGATGTCCATAAACAGATGAATGGACAAAGAAGATGTAGTATATATATATATATATATATATATATATATATACAATAGAATACTATGCAGCCATCAAAAGAAATGAAATCTTGCCATTTGCAATGACGTGGGTGGAACTAGAGGGTATTATGCTGAGTGAAATAAGTCAATCAGAGAAAGACAATTATCATATGATCTCCCTGATATGAAGCATTTGAGAGGCAATGTGGGGTGTACGGGTGTAGGGAAGGAGAAAAGTGAAACAAGATGGGATTGGGAGGGAGACAAACCATAAGAGACACTTAATCTCACAAAACAAAGGGAGGGTTGCTGGGGGGAGTGTGGGGGGGAGAGGGTGATTGGGTTATGGACATTGGGGAGAGTATGTGCTATGGTGAGAGTGTTGTGTAATGTGTAAACCTGGCGATTCACAGACCTGTACTGCTGGGGCTAATAATACATTATATGTTAACAAAAAATCAAAAAATTAAAAAAAAACTGCTAAACAAACACATCAAAAGATCTAAATTATAACACTCTTCAGTAGTCCTCAATAGAGAGTCTTCAATACAATCAAGATTATCTCTTAAGCAAGTCCTTCTGCTTGAGATTGTCAAGATACATCGTGATTCTAAACAGTCTACTTTTAATCACTTTTTTTCAGTTGTGTGGTTTAAATTCCTAACAGCTATGCTTTAGAGAAAAGTTAATTTAATTAAATTATTCATACTAGCCCTGCCTGCAGCCTCCCTAGAAGCCATAAAGAGCCAATGGGCTACTGTATCACATATCTCCCATGTCCTGATCATCCATACCTGAAATTATGTATCCTTCACTGCTATACCTTATAAATAGTAGTGTAAATTGGAAGTGTATCTAAACTAATAATATGGAACAATCTTAGGAATAAAATAGAAGCAGAAAGCCTCTAGTTTTGGCAATGAGAATAGGCTTTTATTATAAAGTGATAGTTCTATAGCTTCAAAAACCGTTTTTATACAATATTTAATTCAGAAATGAAAAACATATTTTTTAAATTAAAAAAGGGGGGATTTTTTCATCAGCATTGCCAGAAGTGAAGGAACCTTCCATTACAAAAGAAGTAGAAAACCTATTTTAACTCTTGTACTACCTTAAGGATAAAGAAAATAGTGTTAATTTTGGGTAATAAATCACTTTTGTGGCATTTCAAAGATCAAGAAACTTGCTTATCAATATGGAATTTAGCCACCACAACATAAGGCCCTCAGGCAATGAGAACTAGAGCAAAATATTTTTCCCCTTTTTTAATTGGATCAATATTTTTGAGTACATAGATATATGTATTCATTGAGTCCTTTTTGCCTACTGTATTTCATATTTGCTACAAATTCTTCAATGTCACAGGAGGTTGAAAGACCTAAATTAAATCTAAATAATAAACAGATACAAACAGATACAAAAAGTAGATAAAAATATACATAAAGAAAAACGTTTTCTTTCTTTTTTTTTTTAAGAAAAAGTTTTTAATCACCATTCTGAATATCTAAGAATGGTTTGCCCTGGTTAGAAAACCTAGAGATTTGGTTTTGTTTCCCAGCCTAAGAGTTAATCCAAGGTATTTTATAGCAGAGATTCACAAATAGGGATATACTCTTCCCTAGATCTCTTTTCTTGAGATAATACACACTAAGTGCCATCTGAATTCCCTTGTGTCTCTCTTGCTCCCACCTTGTTGGAGAGAGCAAGGAATGTGTTGACAATGATCAACGCCTTCTGCCAAAATGTCTTTGCACGTACTTTTCCTTCTCGCTGAAAGGTTTTTTCCCTCCATTCCCTCCCCCCTGCTGCAAATTCAGTTAGTGCTTTCTTACCCTTCAGTGTATAAATAGTAACTTGTGGGGGAAAGTCTCTCTTATCTCCTTTATCAGGGCAGATCCCCCAATTATATGTATCTACCTCTACACTCACCCTATTGTTTTTGTTTTGTTTTGTTTTCCTCTCTCTTTTTTTCCATTTTATTTTATTTCTTTTCAGTTCCAAAATTCAGTTAACACACCACATCCAGTGCTCCATGCGATATGTGCCCTCCATAATGCCCATCACCAGGCCCACCCAAGCACCTACCTCCCACCCCTCCAAAACCCTCAGTTTGTCTCTCAGGGTCCACAGTCTCTCCTGGTTTGTCTGCGCCTCTGATTTCCCCCAACTCCTCCTCTCCATCTCCCAATGTCCTCTGTGTTCTTCCTTATGCTCCACAAGTAAGTGAAACCATGTGACACTAACCCTATTGTTATTGGTTTGACTGATCAATAAATATCTCACTCAGCACTATGATATAAGCTCCATGAAACAAAGACCCAGTTTATTTTTGCCAATGTTGTGTCTCTGGTTTCTAGCAAAGGATGTGATACTAAAAGTATTCCACATAATTGTTTAGAAAAAAAATTAATATTCTAACCCCAGACTTTGTTGTCTGAAACCAGTTTATAGTAGACATGAAAACTACATTTTTACTTTCTAATAACAAAGGAAAAATTATATCTTGTATTCTGATTGAAACACGGATCAGGAAATAGGAGCTATTTTTGAGTGGCAGTCTCTATACAGCTAATATGTACAACTGAGCATAAAAATGAAGCTGCTTTGAATTGATGGGGTCAGGGGGACATAGGTCTGTAACAGCAATTCCAATGTCAGCTGTTTGAATTAATATAAAAGAGCATATGCTCAAGAGACTCAGATAGCTACTAAACATTATACAAATATGTAACTTCAGGTGATATGTAAGTCATTCTTTTTTAACAAGAATATCTTCGGGTAAAATTTACCAAAATAAATAAATAAATAAATAAAGGTTATGTTTGCCTTTTGGCAAATCTATATAAATAACATAAAATTACAGAGATGGAGTCGACATCAGTTTCTTAATAACGGGCAGCAGCCAGGTTTTGGAATATAGACATCACCATGTGTCTCAAAAATGTACAAATACTCTTGCACTAGCTTCATTTATACCAACGATACACAGATACTGATACTCTTATCACTTAACATTCACATTTAATGGTGCTTTCCCAACTTCCATTCATATTTGTTGAACAAAGAGGGGAAAATCATCTGTAGCTGTCAAAACACAAAAAAAAAATGAAAAATATTCCTGAAAAAATAATTTATTATTAAATTTTCTCATAAAATTCCCTACTTCCTTAGTTTTCCTTTTCTAAAAGAGAGACTCGTATTGCTACTGTTCTTAAGCCATCTGTGACCCTCCTCCCAGCAACATTTAATTATGCCCCACCTATGCTTGATCTATTTCCTTGAAAAAAATCATTGTTTTTTAATATCTGTAAATAGTATTTCTCTGACATATAAATTGTGAAGGTAAGGATAGCTTAACTCCCTTATCACAGTATCCACATCAATGGTATCCCCATCCACTGTCTAGAACAAATAGGCCTTTGGTAAATATTTTTTAGTGAATTAAGAAAAAAAAAAGATAATAACCTTAAAAAATTCCTATATAAAAGAATGTGTGTTTAGTGCTTACATGGATTGTTTTGTGGGCTATTACCATGTACGCAATGGTTTCACTATCTTTATATTCCAGCAGTTATGAATGACTATCCTATCCTTTTGTTGCTATTAACATTAATTCCTTATTATCAGGGACATTCACGACCAGGAATGGGTGGTATGAGTTAATGGTCAAAATTACTAGAAAACATTTTCAACATTTCTAAATAATTACCACCCATATAGTCTGCTTTGGTAACCCTTCCATTCACATTTTAAAAAAATACAAGGTATACGAATTTTAATTTAAAATTACTTAACATGAATAGGAAAAAAATAAGAAGTCAAGTCATTCCAGTCTGGTTTTAGCTCTAAAACTGCTCTTGCTCAAGACATCAATGATTTCTTCATTGTCAAATTCACTGGATACTTTCAACTCTTACCATACTTAACTATGGTTAGTACTATTTAATATAAACACATTCTTCTTCTTAATATGCTATAGTCTCCTGGCTTTTATGACACCATATTCTCTAGGCTTTTTTCCTAGCCTCGTAGTTTCACTTTTCCCCCTTTCAGTCCCAGCTTAAATGTCACTTCTAAGTCTTGTCTGAGCTCCCTACCCTAATTTGCATTTTTCTCTTTAGTAAAATTCTTCAGTTCACTCTCATAGTTGCATCTAGTATTTTCTAACATTATATATTATCTAGAGTGGTTATGTGGTTGATATTCCTTATTTCACTCCCACTGGACTATAATCTCCAGCAGAGGAGATAATATGTCTCTTTTGTTCAGAAGTATATTATGTTCTTGCACATAACTCAAGAATATTTGTTCAATGACTGTTGGATAAATAAATGGTTAGATTTCTTTTATAATCTTCACAATATTCAAAGCAAAGATGTTTTTGTGTTTTGTGTTTATTTTTAAGTACATTTTTTGTTTTAAAGATTTTATTTATTTATTTGACAGACAGAGATCACAAGTAGGCAGAGAGGCAGGCAGAGAGAGAGGAGGAAGCAGGCCCCCTGCTGAGCAGAGAGCCCGATGCGGGACTCGATCCCAGGACCCTGAGATCATGACTTGAGCCGAAGGCAGTGGCTTAACCCACTGAGCCACCCAGGCGCCCCTAAGTACATTTTTTCAAAGGGCAATTTTAGGTAGGTTCACAGCAAAATTGAGCAGAATACACAAGAGATTTCCCATGTACCTCATCCCCCTAACTTACACATAATCTTCTTCATTGTCAACATGCCCACCAGAGTGGTACATTTGTTACAACTGATGGATCTACATTGACACATCATCATCACCTAAAGTCCACAGTTTATATTAAGGTTAAGGTTCACTCCTGGTATTATCTATTCCTCTGGTATAGATTCTGTCCTGGGTGCCTAAAGCCTGTTCCAGTTTAAAATCACCCTTAAAGGGCTAGGGTTACAATAATTGGGACACACTTATACTAAATAAACACACACTAATATCTATGAGAAACAAATATGTGTGTGTGTGTATAATTTTTAGTTATTTAATATAAATTTATATCATATTTAAAACAACTCAAGAATCATATCCAATCTTTCTCCTCTTTTCATCGATATGAACTTCACTGTTCAAAGATGTGTAAAGTTGAAGTTACATGTCTCAAGTCAAGCCAAATTAATGTGCCATGGCTTTATATTTGCTATCCTATCAAATAAAGGAATTTTCAACAGAACCATAAGTTTGACATTTAGAAATAACTTAGGTAGGGGCAACAGAGCTATGTTATGTTTATTTCAGGTAGAAGGTGGACATAATAAAGCCAAGTTTGCTGGTATAGATAAAAATGAAACGAAATTAACCTCTGTTTTCAGCTGAGCAAAAATAGAAGAGAAACCTATTTCTCTCTGCTTACTCATTTACCTTCACACACACACAAAACAAACAAACAAAAATGAAACAAATAATTGGGGTTATTAAATACCTCCTGACAATATCTTGACAACAGCTTTACGTAAACAATTAACTTCCCCTCACACACACACTGAATGAAAGCAGCAAGCACAATGGCACTCAAGCAACATGCAGTTTAATAAGGTATAACAAAAGGAAGGAGGAATGGATCTAGTGTTACTACCCTATTTTAATGGGAACTTGGATGAGATGCAAAAAATGGGGTAGCAAAATGATGTAACTGAGTTTACCAGAAGAATAAGCCTTTTGATTTTTGAAGTGAGAGTTTGAATTTGCTTTTTAAATTATAAACATTTGGGTTATTGTGCCCTTGTTCTTTGTAATATTGAAAAGAATTCCACATTAATTACAATAATCAATGTTGATCAAAATTCAATTTTTTGTGAATCATTTTTATTAAATTCTTTTATAAATTAAATTTATTATATGTCATCTCATTTATTGTAGGTCTCTTTCGGAAGTCATGCAAAACATTCTTTTCCCTTCTTCCCTCAAAGGATTTTAATATATTTTACTATATAAAGACTTAAAACTTCCAACAATTTTTACAGTTTTCATTTTTGGAAAAAAGAAGTAATAGTTCTATTATTAACTCTAACACATCAAGTGACAAATTTAAGTAATTGAAATAATTTTTGTTACTAGTTATTTTAAGAATGTTTTAACTTTCAAATCTATAAAACTAAGTACATTATACTTAAAAAAATAGAATACTTTCTTATCATTTGGAGATGCAATTTCTTCACTGCTAACATTTACATGAGGTTGAAATAGATTATTTGGATAAAATCTGAAAAGATTCCTTCTATTATCTTTTATCACTATGCATGATTTGTTGAAATATGGAATACTGCATTGTCAGCCAAAACTAAGTTTGAACATTCTCAATGTGACAACAAAAGCAAACAAAAGTCACTATAATATTTTGTTGCATGATATGAAAAATAGCTATCCGGGCCACCTGGGTGGCTCAGTTGATTGTTAGACTCTTGATTTTAGCTCAGGTCATGACCTCAGGGTTGTGAGATAGAATACTGCATGGCTCTGTGCTCACTGAAGAGGCTGCTTGAGATTCTCTTTCTTCCTCTCCCTCCACCCCTCCCCCGTGTGCTCTCTCTCTTTTTCTCTCTTCCTCTCTCAAATAAATGTATCTTAAATAATTTAAAAAAAATAGCTATCCTATATAAGTAGTCAGGACTTATTTAAAGCAATGTATTTAATGTATAGCTCCATAAAAAAGACCAAATGAATTAATCTATATGCATTTCACAATAATGAGAACTTTACACTCAATATATTCCTGTAAGATACCTTTTTTTCTCTCTTTCCTTCTCTTACTCCCTCCTATTTCTCTGTTTTTAGTTTCAAACTATCCCCAAAGTTGTGTTATGTTAGGGAGAATTCTAAGATGGTCCCAAGAATCCCACCCCATGATGTAACTCCTTGAATGTACATGAGTCATATGAATATAATTTCACTCTCATAACTATGTTATTTTTTTCTGCTCATAAAGAGATTTTGCAGATGTAATCAATATCTCCAATCAGTTGACTCTGAATTAATAAGGGAGATTATTTTAGGTGGGTCTCATTTAATCAGGTGAGCCCTTTACAAGTTAGATCAATTCAAAGTTGGTCTGGAACAAAATGAATAGCCATGCTGTAAACTGCCTACAGAGCAAGCTACATGGTTAGAACCTGAGTGTAGCCTGCAGGTTCTGAAAGCAACTTCAGGCTGATGGCTATAAGAAAACAGGGACCAGGATCCTGCAGCTGCAAGAAGCTGAATCTTCCAACAATCGTAATAAGTTTGGAAGAGGATCTCAAGCTCCAGATGAGAACTCATCATTGGCTGTTATCTCTGTTTCTGCCTTATGAGACTCTGAGCAGAGAGCCCAGGACATGCTGTGCCTGTACTTCAAACCCACAGGAACTGACATAATAAATGTATGCTGTTTTGAGCCATTAAGTTTGTGGTAATTTGTTACACAGCAATAGAAAACTAATACAGTCCAAGAACTTTATCTGAGTTGTAGGTAAAATTGTTTCCTACCGAAGAAAACATAATTAAGTCATTTTAAGGAAATTTACTAATTTTAACCTATTCCAACCCAATGAAAAACATAATCACTGGTAAATATATTTGTTGAATGGCAGCTGTATATTAGATGGGTATTTTATACCAGTCTAACTACCCTTGGCAATATGCCACATTAATCTATATTCTGCAGAATGTAAACTTATTTTCATTGTCTACTTTATTTCTTGTTACTGGATTACTATCATGTGAAAAAAGTAAATGGAATACCAAAAAAAATTTAATTCAGAAAAATCAAGCTTGTAAGATCAGACAGGTTGGAATTCATATCAGGACTCAGACACTTGTAGCAATGACAGGAATCTCACATACTTCAAGTCACTTCGGGATCTCCCTAAGTATGAGAGAAACTGGTTCCCACATGGAAACTGGAAACAGCTTCTAAGAATATAGTTTCATATAGTAAACTGGGGAATGGAGATTACAAGCAGCAAGTAGTAACAATATGAACTTGAAAAGCTGGCTCAAAACTTGAGAAAGTAGTAATCCCCTTTCTTGTTGAGAAAAGGGAGTATGCGATGTTTCCTTCTATATCATGAGAGGTTAATCTCCCTTGAACAAACTTTTGCTAAATACTTATCTGTCCCGGTATTTCTTTCAGCTTACAGACAATGATTAATTTGAATAGTTACTTGACATATTATGAACCATTTCCTTCAAAATAACAGTTTTATCTTATTCTTTTTTCTTTTCATAACTAATGACCAATAATTGAGGATCCAGAAGCTGCAGAACACCATCAAATGGAAATAAAGAAATACATTACACATCACAAATAATCAAGTCTTTGAATGGTGCTATGCAAGGAAAACAATTTCTGTACCCTTAGCTAAAAAAATGCGTGTTTTTTTTTAAATCAACTTGAATTCTTATATGATTAAAGCCTGTGGACAAGAGGGAGAGCTTAAATAAATCCCTGTGGATTCTTGTCCAGCTTTAAAAAAAAAAGGCTTATGGGAATTTACTCTGAATGAAAATCAATGCACACTCACATAGCATAAATAATAATGAGATTTGTAGTGATGAGACAGTATGCTTGGCATTGTGCTGTCAGAGACAAGGAGAATCTGTGGCTTTCTGCCAATCAAGCTGAGCTTAAAGGGCATGTCACAATGTTTGGATCATGTAACATAAATGAAAAGATTATACAAAAGTGAAACAGATATCCCTAATTTGTTTTAATATCCAACCAAACAATAAAAACATTCCTTTTCACATTCACCTTTTTGATTTATGTGAAACTCCTTCTGTTGACTTCTTAAACATAAAACCAGAAATTCCCATATTTTAAAATAGTCAGTGTTATAAAATCCTGTTTATTTAAAATGCAAGAAGCATAGACAGTTATCTTCAAAAACAAACAAACAAACAAACAAACTTGTGACATGCAGTTTTGGAATAAGACAACAAAACCAGTGTAAATATCTGTGGCGGATTTTCAAACATTAAACCTGCACTTAGGAGATCTGAGCATTATAAAATGTTGAAGTCTCCTCAGAAAACTCATCTGTATAGGCACCTTTACTTATGATGTATGTTCAAGTACAATATAATAGAGGAGAGGAAATAATTTATAATTAAAATCACATATTTCCAATAGACTAATGAGCCTTCAAGATCTTCAATGGATAGTTTAATTCACACATTCATTCAGCAAGAACATTTTTATGAGGCTATCGCATTCATAGCACTGCCCAGAATTACAATACTGGAAGGAGGAAGAAATACAAAATGGAATTTCATTCTTCAGAGTCTATCATGTGTGTGAGATGGTAGCTAATGAGACTATCAAGCACGGACCCCAACAAACCCCACCACCTAGGTGTTACAGTGCAGTGGCAAGTAAATGGGGAATGAATCTCTCTATATAGTACCAGACATCTGGACAAATAAATAAAAATTCAGACAACCAACCAGATGGTGATATATGCAATGGCAAACTGCCATATGCATGAAAGCTTTCAATAGTTCATTTTTTTTTTCTGTGAAGTTTAGAACTGTCTAGACAATACATTTCAACAAATTGCATCAACTAAGTCAAAATGTATATACAAGTGAGGTTTTCTGGCAAGTCTGTAACGCCTATCTTAAAAGACTTGGAATCTCCAGAACTGAACAGTATTGACAAAATGTCCAAGGAGAAAAGGGTAGAATAAGACCCTTGTGTTGGTTTGGAATTGGATATATCAGTATGAATTCATGCAAAGGTGGAGAGGGAGAGAGAGAGGGAGAGAGGGTGTGTGTGAAACAAAGGTGAGTAAGTTACAGTCTTACATGCAATCTTTGTGTAGTATATAATGAGGAAAACCTCACTAATAATGATAGAGGATGATCAAGTAAGGAGAGAGGGAAGCAGAAAATTCTATAGAAAGAAGTATTAGAGCAACTAACTAAAAAAAAAAAAAAGGTGAAAGAGAGACTCAGGAATCTCTTCTTCAAATAAAAATATATGATGTCTCAGTGGAGTGCAGGTGGATTAAATTTAGAACTGAGAAAAGACTGGGGATAGTAAGCTAATGACCTGCAAGGTGCCCTGGCTGGAAGGAACCACATACATAGGCAAAGCACACAGTAAATGAAAGCACAGCCTGTTCCATTTAGGACACCACAGAATGGGGTGAGAGAGTGGAAAGAAAAGTGAACAGAGAGATAGGAAAGGGCCAGGAAATCAAGCTCAGCCCCAGGTTTTAGAGTGAAGGCAAAGGACGTAATAAGAATTCTGCAGCAGGAACTATCAACTTAAGTGACATTCTAAAATGAAAGACCTCTCTTTGGCTCTGTTAGAGTTAAGACTAAAAAACAAGGAAGTATATTTAGAATTGTTACAATTATCATAGGTGAGAAATCATGAGAGCCTGAGGAATAATGAGTTCTTCTGGAATGAAAAGGAGAGGAGAACTCTGTTAGATGTATAAAGTAAATTAATGGGATTTAGTGTTTGATTTGATGTGGGGATAAAAGAAAAAGAGTACCATGTGCCTGGCTGAAGCCATTGGTCAGACAGTAGCTCATTTATATGATATGGAATGTAGAGAAAGAAGTCAGGGTTATAACTAGAGGAAGAGTATGATGCTTGGTCAAAGCCCAAACACAAGGTGATAGAAATCCACAGAATGAATAGATACCAATATGGGTTGTAACATAAGAAGTCTGCGTGTAGATAGGCAACAAAAAATACTTTATCCAAAATAAAACATGTAGTTTTTACTAACTTTCTTAATTGATTTCCAATGGATTTTATGTTCTAAGATAAGCAAAATTTAAATTCAAAATCCAGCTTATTGTCTTTCAGAGACAATTGAGATACGATATATTTTTGTTTAAATTGTTAAGCTCTTTATTGAACACCATCACATCAATCATTAAGCACATATTATCTTCGGAATAATGACTGTTTTTAAATATTTAAGCAGATAGTATATAAATACAAAATGCATGTAGGTTTTAAACAAGCTCCCTTAGCTACATACAGTGCACGTGGTTTGCTGAACATATTTTGCAAACCTTGTGTCCAAATAATATAAATTATACATACCCACTCAGGTTATCATTTATCTACCTATTTACCTATTTATCTAAAATGAGGAATCATTATATAAAAATTTGTCACTAAAGATGAGCATGATAAAGATTCTAGAGTCTCAAAATCCTATAAATAGTGACATCCTAGCAATCATAGGGGAATAATGAATTTACCATAGGAATTTTAAATGAGATTAGGCATAAAATTGATACCATTAACTAATATAATACCATTAACTAATATACCATTAACTAGTATGATAATGATAACAAATTAATCACTGGGGTTTATTTTAATTCATAACACATAAAGAATTTCACAAAAGACTGTAAATTTTACCCAGATCTAAGAAACTGATTTATTTTTTGTCATCTACTTTAGAAATAGAATTAGGATGTAGATATCAACAAAACTGGGGAAGTTTACCAAAATTATCTATTTCAATGATTAAATTTTCCAAAAGTAACTTTACTTTTCTGCTCCAATTTTTTCACCTTATTTTACAGAAAATCAAAGATAACTGAACATTAGATTATTGATAGATTTTGAAGGAATGATTTCATGCTAAGAATCAAGAAAAATATTCACTCATTCTAAATAGACAAAATCTTACGGTATCCCAGAAAAAAGAAAAAAAAAAAGTTGCAAACCTTTTCACTTTGATCTTCAACCAGTTATAAATCATTTGTCTGGACTCCTGATGGGCTTATACCTACAGAGTCCTGGAACTTAAAAAAGAAGAGGATCTTTTCCTTACATCTTTCATTATTTCAGATTGAAATGGCAAAGTGCCTAGATATCATAGGTAAGTGCCAGAAGCAGCATTAAAAACTTGGCTCTTGTTAAATGTCTTCGAAGAAACCTCTGTTTTCATCAGGAGATGGCAATTACATGGATAATATGACCTGCCAAGGTTTGCTGTGGAAAAGGGATATGGTCTGTAATATGGATATTTTCCTTATGTTTATTCATACTTCATACATATTAGTTCTCATAGAAGTATATGATAAATAATTAGCTATAATCCAGCACAATATATACACTGCTGTTTATTCTCCTTATAGTTTTTACCCCTTCTGTACAAATACAACTAATCCTGGCATATAATTATTTACTTGAACAAAATCTTGCAATCAACTAGGATAAAATTAATTTATTTCATTCTACTTTTCTCTATTTTTCTTTTAAAATTTGGTAAATTCTTCAATCTTCCCTTTAAGAAAATCTTAAGTAAGGATTTTAATAGTTTTAATGGTAAATCATACAACTATAGTAAGACTATTATGTTTGTAGTATTTCCTCCTGCTCCGTGTTCCCATAATTCATATGAAACATAATGATTTAAAGAAGCCAAAATGTAATATTTCAGTCTTGTATAGAGTGCTAAGTACAATCATCCCAAAAAATCTCCACAAGAAGAATAATGGAAAGAAAACTGAATTTGGGGTCGGGCTTCAAGTGCTTTATCAGTTAAAACACTTATTAATTAATGGTCTTTATTAAATTACTTAACTTCTTGGAGATTTAATTTCTTCATATGTAAATAGGAATATTACACAAAAGCCCTACATTTCTGACAGGGTTATGAGAGGTACATGTTTCAATTTATATCAAAGTGCTCTGTAGGGGGTAAATCACCATCCAAAATATTATCAAGAAGGTTATTTCCACTGCAATCAAGGTCCCTAGACTACTTCTGAACGCGATTTTCATCATCTTCACTTTAACTAGTTACATATGAAAGTCTCTTCCTGTCCTTTTGCTACTCTTTATTTTCAAGCTATTTGGTTGAGCTCCATTCAAAGTATTTGCTAAGGAGGTTTGCTATATTCATAACCTTGGGTTTTCTCTCCACTTTAAAACACAATTCAACTTTATCAGGAGGTTTTTATAATGATAATGTGGCACATTCCTTCAAACATAAAGAGATGAAATAGAAAATTATGCTAATATACAAATACAAAAAACAAGTGAAAGACAAAAATGTTTTTATCTGCCAGAAATCTAATCCTAAAGGGACTGAATAACAAGCTTTTCAGAAGAGGGAAATCAGGTTAAATGGAAAACACTGTTACATATTAAGAGTCAAAGTAATGCACAAAGAAATGAAATGGGGAAGCAGCAAAATCTTCTAAGTAGAGGTTCCCAAATCCAAATTTTAGATAAAAATGTTCACCTTGTTGGCTCTGTGGCCATGGTCAGATACCTTATTCTTCCTGAACTGTTTATGATTGAATCTTTGAATTGAGGCTCTCAGCAAATTAAACAAGTCTTGTTTGTTCTTCCATGGAGATGGAATAAGAGTAAACAAGAGTAAGGCATGAATGTTTGCTTTAAACTCTCACCTAAGCATTAAGAAAATTGGCAATGAGGATTTGAATTTTTTTTTAATAATATACAAAAATATAATTTTATTTCCAGGAAATTACTAGCAATTACATTTATTTTCAGATAATAATGAAATTGAAGTATTCAAATAATAGGAGACAGAAAACCTTGGGATTTCACAATGCTATCAAGGCACAGCAATGTGTGAGCAAAATCTTAAAAATCTTCCTATATTTTTCATTGTTTATGACAAATACACATATAGTCTTAATATTTTTAGGAGAACAGACTCTAGGTTTGGCAGGGGAAATCACCCACCTAAACCACAGCTTCCCTAACAAAAGGCCATCTCACGTTTTTACAACCATCTTCAGTGAGGAGGAATTTATCACTTTTCACAGGAGGCCATTTTATATTCAATCAGCTGTAATTAATACTATGACCTTTCTATTACTAGCAAAACTCCTTTTCTCCACAACTTCCACCCTTGCCACCCTTAAATTATCAAAGAAATTCCCTTCCTCTCTTGCATATGATAGCCTTTATATTTTTGAAGATACTTTCATCTCCCCAGATTTTCTCTAAGCTAAATATTTCATTTTTTTAAAATTATTCTTCTAATGACCTAATATCAGATTCATATGCCATCCCACATCTCTCTTTAGCCAAATTCCAGTGTCAAAATGGCTCTTAAAATGTGTCAGTAGAGCACATCAGGAATATAAAATCTGAAACCATAAAACTCCCAGAAGAAAACATAGGAAAAAAAGCTTCTGGACATTGGTGTTGGCAATGATTTCTTGGATAATAACACTCAAAGAAGAGGCAGTGAAAGAAAACTACAATAATAACCACAAATGAGACATCAAATTGAAAAACTTCTGCACAGCAAAAAGACATAAATAAATAAAAGAATCAAGAAAATAAAAAGATGACTTATGAAATGAAAGAAAATGTTTATAAACTATATATCTGATAAGGGTTTAATATCCAAAATATATAGGAAACCCATATAATTTAACAAAAACAATAACAATAACAACAACAAATAGCCCAATTTAAAAATGGGCAAAGAACTGAATAGATATTCTACAAAGAAGGCATAGAAATCACCAACAGGTGTTCAACATAATATGTCATCAAGAAAATGTAAATCAAAAACTACAATGAAATATCTCACACCTGTTAGGATAACTGTTATCAAAATAACAAAAGAGCAAGAAATCTTCACAAGGATATGGAGAAAAGGGAGCGCTTGTATATCACTGGTAGGAATATAAACTAGTACAGCCTCTATGGCAAAGAGTATAGAGGTTCCTCAATAAGAAAAAGAACTACCACATAATTCAGCAATCCCACTTCCAGGCATATATTCAAAGGAATTGAAATCAGGATCCCATAGAAGTTTCTATACTCCCATATTTATTGTAGCATTATTCACAATAGTCAAGACATCAAAGCAACCTAAGTGACTGTTGATGTATGAATGGATAAAGAAAATGTGATAAATGAAATATTATTCAGCCTTAAAAAAGAAGGAAATCTTGGGGGCACCTGGGTGGCTCAGTGGGTTAAGCTGCTGCCTTCGGCTCAGGTCATGATCTCGGGGTCCTGGGATCGGGTCCCACGTCGGGCTCCCTGCTCAGCAGGGAGCCTCCTTCCCTCTCTCTCTCTCTCTCTGCCTGCCTCTCTATCTACTTGTGATCTCTCTCTGTCAAATAAATAAAATATTTAAAAAAAAAAGAAGGAAATCTTGCCATTTCCTATAGACAATATATATGAATCTTGAGGAAAATTTGTTAAACGAAACAAGCCAGACACAGAAGGACAAATACTACATGATATCACTTATATGAGAAACCTAAAAAAGTCAAACTCTTTGAAGCAGAGAGTAGAAAGGTGGTTGCCAGGAGTTACAGCAATAGAGAAACAAGATGGTATTACTTAAAGGGTATAAAGTTTTAATTACACAAGATGAAGAACTCCTAGAGACCTGCTGTGTAGCATAGAGCTTATAATAAAAAAATACTGCATTGTACAGTTGAAAATCTGCTAAAAGGATAGATCTATGTGAAGCATTCTTATCACAAAATATTATTATTATTATTGAGGAAGAAGAATAATAAAGAAGGAAATTTGTGGAGGTGATGGTTATATTTATGGCAAAGATTGTAATGATAATTTCACCAGTATACAGCGATCTCCAAACTCATGAATTGTATATATTAAATATGTACACCTCCTTGTATGTCAATCATGTCTCAATAAAGTGATTTTTTTAAAAAGAGAGGGATTGAGAAAGAGAGAGGGGCAGATGGGTGGGGCAAAGGGAGAGGGAGAGACTCTTGAGCAGGCTTCACATCCAGTGCAGAGCCAGATACTGGGCTCCATCTCACAATCCTGAGATCATGACCTGAGCTAAAATCAAGAAGTCAGATTATTAACAGACTGAGCCAGCTAGGTGACCATTAATAAAGTGATTTAAAAACAAAAAAGAATAAGTTGACCTGTCCAGAGTAGATTTGAAGAATCACTTTTTTTTTTTTAAAAACTTTACTTATTTATTTGCAAGAGAGAGAGAGAGCATAAGCAGGGGAAGGGACAGAGGGAGAGGGAGAAGCAGACTCCCCACTGAGCAGGGAGTCCCATGTGGAGCTCTATCTCAGGGCCCTGAGACCATGACCTGAGCCAAAGGCCAATGCTAAAAGTGACTGGGCCACCCACAAGCCCCAAGAGTCACTTTTTTAAACACCAAATTTTCAAGTCTTTGTATTACACTGGTGATATTTCATTATAGGGTAACTTTAAAAATTCCAAGCTTTCATGATGCATGCTCACCAACTATAGACAGGTTTTATGTCTCTATATCTTGTCACCCCGTTATGTATAAATGGTTAACAACATCGGCAAAATTACCTTAAGTTGTATAGGATATGTATTTGAGCAGTTCTAAGATTTTACTAACTATCCACACTTTATAAGTAATAATTTGTATGGGAGAGTGGAGGAAGCAAGATGGCGGAGGAGTAGGAGACTGAAATATCATCAGGTCCAGGAGTTCAGCTAGGTAGTTATCAAACCATTATGAACACCTACAAACTCAACAGGAGATAGAAGAAAAACAGCAATTCTAGGAAAAGAAAAGTAACCACTTTCCAGAAGGTAGGACATGCGGAGAAGTGAATCCAAAGTGACAGGAAGATAGACCGCAGGAGGAGGGGCCAGTTCCTAGGAAGTGAGAGAGCAGTGAAGCACAAAATTGGAACTTTTAGAAGTCTGCTCCACTGAGGGATGTCATTCCAGAGACTAAGCAGAGGCTGGAACCCTTGCAGGGACACTGTGGTCTCAGGACCCACAGAAAGGTCACAGAAAGACTGGGGGTGTCTAAATGTGCATAACTCCCAGGTATCAGAGCAAGGCAGCTGGCTACAGAGACGGAGCCAAGGGGTGTGCTCTCAGTCTGGGGTTACCTTAACCATGATCTGAGTACCAGTCAGACCACTGCTCTTTGAGCAGGGACCCCACAAGTGGCAGATCTGGAAACAACCCCCTCCTTCCTCCTCCAGGAGAAGCACCATGGGAGTGTGCAATAGGAATCTTCTGGGATTGGAGACTCCAAACAGGGCTGTGCACCAGAGATATAAATGTTTGGTCACATGTTTGGTGAGCTTGGAGTGTAGCTGGAGACCAGGGACACGGGAGGGATTGACTGCTTTTCTCTGACGGCTCACTGAGGAGTGGGGCCCTGAGATCTCAGCTACTATGGGCCAGAGACTTGGAGGACACCATCCTCACTCCCATCCTCCAAAGTTGTAGGATAAGCGTTAAGGGAACAAAAGCTATGGAGAACAAAACTGAGCAGATTACTTAGTCCGGCCCCTGGCAAAGATGGTGCAATTCCGCCTCAGGCAAAGACATTTGAAAATCACTGCAACGGGTCCCTCCCCCAGAAGATCAGCAAGAACGTCCAGCCAACACCAAGATCACCAATCGTGAGAACTATGATACTCCAAAGCTAGAGGAAAGCAACACATAGAATTCATGTCTTTTTCCCCTTGATCCTTTAGTCTTTTAAAGGTATTTTTTTTTTAAATTTTACTTTTTCCTTACCCTATTTCTCTAACTTTCCTCTTTCCTATTTTGACATTTTTAAACAATTTTATCTTATGAATACCTTTTTAAAAATATCTTTTAAAATTTTCATTGTTATAGTTATATTTTCTCCCTTCATTGTATTTAATCTTATTTTTTGTATACATATAGGATGTTTTTTCTTTAAAATTTTGGGATGCAATTTCTTCTAATAGATATAATCTATTCTTCTAATAGATATAATCTAATAGATATTTATAAAAATATAAATATATTTATATAAAAATATAGATATATGAGAAAATAAGGATAAACACAATGGATGGACTATGATATATATATGTATATATTTCTCTTTCTTTCTTTCTTTCTTTAAAATTTTGGGAGGTAGTTTCTTCTAAGATACCAGATTACACCCAAAATCAACTGGGTGGCTCTGGTCCATTCACCAGTCTAATATAATTTTTTATCATTTTATTTTTCCCCCTTTCTTCTCCCCCTGGTTTCAAGTCTCTTCTGATTTGGTTAGTGTAAATTTTCTGGGGTCTTTGTCACCCTTTTAGTATTTTGTTCTCTCATTCATCTATTCTTATCTGGATAAAATGACAAGGCAAAAAAACTGACCACACACACACACATACACACACACACAAGGTACAAAAGACAGTATCAATGGCTAGGGACCTACTCAATTCGGACATTAATAATATGTCAGAACAGAACTAGAGTTCAGAATGATGATTATCAAGGTGCTATCTGGGCTTGAAAAAAGCATGGAAGATATTAGAGAATCCCTTTCTGAAGAAATAAAATCCCTTTCTGGAGAAATAAAAGAACTAAAATCTAACCAAGTTGAAATAAAAAAAGCTACTAATGAGGAGCAATAAAAAACAGGCTTTTACTGCTAGGAAAAAATGAGGCAGAAGAAAAAATTAGTGATATAGAACACCAAATGACAGGGAATAAAGAGAGACAAACAACTACTGGACCATGAGGTGAGAATTTGAGAGATCAGTGATACCATAAGACAAAACAATATTAGAATAATTGGGATCCCAGAAGAAGAAGAAGAGAGAGAGGGGCAGAAGGTATATTGGAGCAAATTATAGCATAGAATTTTCCTAATTTGGCAAAGGGAACAAGCATCAAAATCCAGGAGGCACAGAGAACCCTCCTCAAAATCAATAAAAATAGGTCCACACCCCCTCATCTAATAGTAAAACTTACAAGTCTTAGTGACAAAGAGAAAATCCTGAAAGCTTCTCAGGGGAAGAGGTCTATAACATACAATGGTAGAAATATTAGATTGGAAGAAGACCTATCCACAGAGACCTGGCAAACCAGAAAGAACTGGCATGATATATGGAGCTCTTAAAAAGAAATATGCAGCCAAGAATACTATATCCAGCTAGGCTTCAACTGAAAATAGAAGGAGAGATAAAAAGATTCCAGGACAAACAAAAATTAAAAGAAATTGCAAACACCAAACCAGCCCTACAGGAAATATTGAAAGGGGTCCTCTAAGCAAAGAGAGAACCTAAAGGTGACAGACCAGAAAGGAACAGAGACAATATACAGTAACAGTCACCTTATAGTCAATACAATGGCACTAAACCTAATATCTTTCAATAGTTACCCTTAATGTAAATGGGCTAAATGCCCCAATCAAAAGACACAGGGTATCAGAATGGATAAAAAAACAAGACCCATTGATATATTGTCTATAAGAAACTCATTTTAGACCCAAAGACACCTCCAGATTTAAAGTGAGGGAGTGGAAAACAATTTACAATGCTCATGGAAAACAAAGGAAAGCTGGGGTGGCAATCCTTATGTCACATAAAATAGATTTTAAGCTGAAGATTATAATAAGAGATGAGGAAGGACACTATATCATATTTAAAGGGTTTGACCAATAAGAAGATCTAACAATTTTAAATATCTATGCCCTTAACATGGGAGCAGCCAATTATACAAACCAATTACTAACAAAATCAAAGAAACACATCACAATAAGGTAATAATAGTAGGGGACTTTAACACCCCCTCACTGAAATGGACAGATCATCTAAGCAGATGATCAACAAGGAAATAAAGGCTTTAAATTACACACTGGACCAGATGGACATCACAGATATATTCAGAACATTCCATCCCAAAGCAATAGAATACATGTTCTTATGTAGTCCACATGGAACATTGTCCAGAATAGATAACATCCTGGGTCACAAATCAGGTCTCAACCGGTACCAAAAGATTGGACTCATTCCCTGTATATTGTCAGACCACAATGCTCTGAAGCTAGAACTCAATCACAAGAAGAGTTGGAAAGAACTCAAGTACACAGAGAAAAAAGAGCATCCTACTAAAGAATGAGTGGGTCAATTAGGAAATTAAAGAAAAATTGAAAAAATTCACGGAAATAAATGAAAACACAACTACAAAATCGTTGGGACACAACAAAGGTGGTCATGAGAAAAAAGCATATAGCAAGACAAGGCTTTCTCAAGAAAGAAAAAAGGTCTCAAGTACACAACCTAACTCTACACCTAAAGGGGCTGGAGAAAGAACAGCAAAGAAAGCCTAAACCCAGCCCAAGAAGAGAAATAATAAAGATCAGAGCAGAAATCAATGAAAGAGAAACCAAAAAACCAATAGAACAAATCAATGAAACTAGGAGCTGGTTCTTTGAAAGAATCAATAAGATTGATAAAATCCTGTCCAGACTTATCAAAAAGAAAAGAGAAAGGACCCATATTAATAAAATCATGAATGAAAGAGGAGAGGTCACAACCAACACCAAAGAAATATAAACAATTATAAGAACATATCCTGAGCAACTATACGCCAGCAAATCTGACCATCTGGAAGAAGTAGATGCATTCCTAGAGACATATAAACTACCACCACTGAACCAGGAAGAAAGAGAAAACCCGAACAGTCCCATAACCAGTAAGGAGATTGAAGCAGTCATCAAAAATCTCCCAACAAACAAGAGCCCAGGGCCAAATGGCTTCCCGGGGCAATTCTACCAAACATTTAAAGAAGAATTAATTCCTATTCTCCTGAAACTGTTCCAAAAAATAGAAATGGAAGGAAAATTCCCAAACTCCTTTTATGAGGCCAACATTACCTTGATTCCAAAACCAGACAAAGACCCTATCAAAAAGAATTACAGATCAATATCCTTTATGAACACAGAGGTGAAAATTCTCACCAAAATAGTAGTCAATAGGATCCAACAGTATTAAAAGGATTATTCATCACGACCATGTGGGATTTATTCCTGAGCTAAAAGGTTGGTTCAACATTCACAAATCAATCAATGTGATATGATACATCAATAAAAGAAAGAACAATAACCATATGATACTCTCAATAGATGCCAAAAAAGCATTTGACAAAGTATAGCATCCTTTCTTGATCAAAACCCTTCAAAGTGTAGGGATAGAGAGTACATACCTCAACATCATCAAAGTCATCTATGTAAAACCCACTGTGAATATCATTCCCAATGGGAAAAACTGAGAGCTTTTCCCCTAAGATCAGGAACATGGCAGGGCTGTCCACTATTACCACTGCTATTCAACATAGTATTAGAAATCTTAGCCTCTGCAATCAGAAAACAAAAAGAAATTAAAGGCATCTGAATCAGCAAAGAAGAAGTCAAACTCTCACATTTTGCAGAGGACACAATACCTTATGCAGAAAACCCAAAAGACTCCACTCCAAAACTGCTAGAACTCATACCAGAATTTAGTAAAGTGTCAGGATATAAAAGCAAAGCACAGAAATCAGTTGCACTTCTATACATCAGCAGCAAGACAGAAGAAAGAGAAATTAAGGAGTTGATCCTATTTATAATTGCACCCAAAACAGTAAGATACCTAGGAATAAACCTAACTAAAGAGGGAAAGAATCTGTACTCAGAGAACTATAAAGTATTCATGAAAAAAATTGAGGAAGACAAAAAGAAATGGAAAAATGTTCCATGTTCATGGATTGGAAGAACAAATACTGTGAAAATCTCTATGGTACCTATAGCAATCTACACATTTAATGCAATCCTTATCAAAATACCATCCTTTTTTTTTTCCCTAACAGTTGGAACAAATAATCGTAAAATTTATATGGAACCAGAAAAGACCTTGAATAGCCAGAGGAATGTTGAAAAAGAAAGCCAAAGTTGGTGGCATAACAATTCCAGACTTCAAGTTCTATTACAAAGCCGTCATCATCAAGACAGTATGGTACTGGCACAAAAACAGACACATAGCTCAGTGGAACAGAATAGAGAGTCCAGAAATAGACCCTCAACTCTATGGTCAACTAATCTTCAACAAAGCAGGAAAGAATGTCCAATGGAAAAAAGACAGCCTCTTCACTAAATAGTGTTGGGAAAATTGGACAGCCACATGCAGAAAAATGAAACTGGACCATTGTCTTAAACCACACACAAAAATAGACTCAAAATGGATGAAGGACCTCACTGTGAGATAGGAGTCCATCAAAATCCTTGAGGAGAACACAGGCAGCAACTTCTTTGACCTCAGCCCCAGCAATTTCTACCTAGAAACATCGCCAAAGACAAGGGAAGCAAGGGCAAAAATGAACTATTGGGACTTCATCAAGATCAAAATCTTCTGCACAGCCAAGGAAACAGTCAACAAAACCAAAAGACAACTGACAGAATGGGAGAAGATATTTGTAAATGGCATATCAGATATAGCCCTTTGGCTATATACAAAAATCTGTAAAGAACTTATCAAACTCAACACCCAAAGAACAAATAATCCAATCAAGAAATGGGCAGAAGATATGAACAGGCATTTTTGCAAAGAAGACATCCAGGCCAACAGACATGAAAAAGTGCTCAACATCACTTGGTATCAGGGAAGTACAAAGAAAACCATAGTGAGATACTACCTCACAACAGTCAGAATAGCTAAAGTTAACAAGTCAGGAAAAGACAGATGTTGGAGAGGATGCAGAGAAGGGAAACCTCCTACACTGTGGGTGCAAGCTGGTATAGCCACTCTGGAAAACAGTAAGGAGGTTCCTCAAAAAGTTGAAAATAGAGCTACCCTATGACCCAGTAATCGCACTACTGTGGAACTACAGGGTATTATGCTGAGTGAAATAAGTCAATCAGAGAAAGACAATTACATGATCTCTCTGATATGAGGAATTTGAGAGGCAGGATGAAGGGTTGTGTGGGAAGGAAAAAATGAAACAAGATGGGATTGGGAGGGAGACAAACCATAAGAGACTCTTAATTTCACAAAAAAAACTGAGGGTTGCTGGGGGGTGGAAGGGTTGGGATAAGGTGGCTGGGTTATGGACATTTGGGAGGGTATGTGCTATGTTGAGTGCTATGAAATGTGTTAGCCTGATGATTCACACACCTCTACTCCTGGGGCAAACAATACATTACATGTTAATAAAAATAAAGAAGAAAATTAATATGGATAATATCCACATTATCTAATTTTATCTAGTTATCAGTTTCTATGATAATAGCTGATATTAATAACCAGATAAAATTAGACAACACTGTTTCTATTGACAGAGAACTATAATAAACTGCAGTATAAATTCTGTTGTTTTCCCCACCATCTCCTTTGTTGTGGGCTGTCTCCCCTTGGTATACTAGACTATTTTCAACATTAGCAATCATACCTTTTAGGTATTCGACATATAGTCTAAAATAAATCAGTAGAGTAATTGCATTGCATCAGTGAATATGTCAATTATTTCTATTTTCCATTTAGATCTCCACAAAGAAAATGAGTGCAGAGTCTACAGCAAAGTCATTTTATCATGTTTTAATTTAATACATATGTATACTTTCATGTGTAGTGTGTCAAAAGACTAAACAAACTAGTTAAAATAAGATAACCTAAAATATTGTATAAACAGTAAAGGTTGAAAGTTGATCAGTATTAAGGAGTCTACTAGAAAAGAGGTCAAAATTCTATGAAGTGAAAAATTATGTAAATATGATCATCAAGCTATAAATATTTTTATGCCAAGAAATCCTATATGCTATAGATTAAAATATAAATTGTCATACTGATTTTAAATTTCCAAGTAACAAACTGTGATCCCAAATTTATAAGATGTTTGGCCCAAAACATTAATATTTTGCATACCTTATTTGGAATTGATTCAAAGTGGACAAATTTCTCCAGTTACATTAAGTAAAACATTTGATAAAGAATAGAAAGCACTAGTAAAGAGAAGATCTACAGTATTTTATTGATCTGATCAAACTATCATGAGTTCCATCTGTAAATCTCTCATCTCAAGAAAGTAGTTTCCTCATAAATAAATCAAGACAATTAGCTCATAAACTTGTGCTTGTTAGTAGGAATTTCTAGTGGGAAGACAGATTAATATTAAGTGGTGTAAAATAAATTATCATATATTTATTTATGTCTTATAAATTCAAAATAACAGATAATCCCCATCCAGATAAAGAGTGTTGTTATAATTTAAAAAAAGAAAAAAAAAAAAAAACTTGAGTGTTTCACATTGAAATGGCATAGCAGGTTGTAAATTTTAACAGAAGCTGCTACTTCAGGTTTTGTTGTTTTTGTTTTCTTTTTTATCATTTAAATTGTGCCACTACAATTTGGAAGCTGTGCAGCTTGTTACTCCAAGACAAATCTCACCTAAGAGGATATGGCAGCCTTCCACATTGCGGTCTGATTGCATTAGACGGAGTATGGCTAAAGAAAGAAATATTTTGACAGGGGAGATTGCACTTGAACATATCAAAGTGTCAGTTCAGATATGTGGCATCTGAAAGGCACCCTCCCCTTTTCCCCATTGCATGAAATTTGCCACCTCTCATTGTCTCTTCCAGATGGTATGCTGAGTTCACTTCAGCTTTATTCCTAGAGAGCTTGAGTTGACATCAATCTGTTATGCCATCTTCTTGTAATACTAAAGTGGCTTATTTATCAATGCCAATTAATCAATGGCACAGAACGGGGTCCTCCTTAGCAGCTAATGTAGTTCCATTCTTTTTTTCACTATAAAAATTTTTTTTTTTCCAAAGAGCAGTGACCAGATTGGCAAGCCATACATCTGGCAGACTGGCCATTTAGGAGGCATTCAACTGATGTAAAGGTGAAAGTGTTTATTTCAAAAGATGATTAAGAACCATATTTGGATGTTATGATTTCTAGCAGGAGAGTGAGGGCAATTCTGTGAAATAAGAGGAGATTTTTTTTTTGGTACCAAACACATTTCTTTCTTAATGGTCTTATATCCTCAAGGAAGAAGAAGCCCTTATCATTTTTGTGAATTTTAATCTTTCTACTAGTCTTAGTGGCATTAACACTAATATACAAAAGATCTATGAAAGCAACCAATTCTACGACAGTCCTACTTTATGACTGGGTGATCTGTTGTAGGGTAAATATACTATAGAATAGGGCTTGCATGTTGAAGTAACAACCTTGAGGTCATGATATTGGCAACAAATACTCATACACATATAAAAAAGCACAATTTCAAATATATTTCAAAAATGAAAAGAAAAATAAAGCGATGATTATAATGCAACTTGGTCTGAACTAGATTAAGTGACATCCGTCTGAATCAATTCATGGGATGAACTAGAGAGACTTCACATCTCTTTAAATTCCACCATAATGAATACATTTCTAAGATCATTATTTTTCTATTATAGAGTATTGTAGTTTTCAGGTAATCTGAGATTACTGTAGTAGTCACACTGAATTTTGGTTCTGGTAAGTAGTCATACACAAAGCAATTACCTCTGCACCTTGGAGTTAAGGTAAAAATACTATAAATATCAAATGATGCCACTACTAATGGAATTAAATAATGTTTATAGAGCCAGATACCCCAGATTCAAGCAAGAAAAAGAAGGAAAAGGCAGGGGGAGGAGCCCAGGACTTGTCATTAGTGATTAGAATTCAATAAGCAATTTTAAAAATGAACTTAATGATCTCTAGTTCTTTCAAGTGGCTTCTTTATCAACCTCATTACAGTAAGCAAAAGCCATGTATGTATAATGAAAGGTGTGCTTTGGAAGTATTAGAATGGAATGTGTAATTCAAGCTAATTTAATGTAAGTGTTCTAAAATCAGTATTTTGCACTATCTGCTTAATACTGCTTATGTATACAATCTTCAGAGGAGTACTAGTAATGTAAAAAGCTTGTGGTTTTAATAAAATGATAAAAGAAATATAGGAAGAGGAAAGGACAAAAGGTGTAATGTAATTCATGAATGATAAGCATGTTAATAAAAATAATTTCACAATATATAATTTTATGAAGTATATGGAAGAAAATAATTAAATTATAAAATACTTGTTTTCCCCCATTGTTTAGCAACATCACATAGCCATCCCTTTTTCACTAGTTTCTGAAGGCAATATTCAAGAGATCTCTGCCAGGGGTTCCTGGGTGGCTCAGTCGTTAAGCATCTGCCTTCAGCTCAGGTCACGATCCTGGGGTCCTGGGATAGAGCCCTGAATTGGGCTTCCTGCCAAGCAGGAAGCCTGCTTCTCCCTCTCCTACTCCCCCTGCTGTCTTACCTCTCTCACTGTATCTCTCTATATCAAATAAATAAATAAAATATTTTTTAAAAAAAGAGAGAGAGAGAGATCTCAGCCAAAAGACTATGAGTTTTACTTGAGAATTTAACATAGAATGAAATTTGGAGGTTATGTGTGAAGCATTCCAACAAGACGTACAACTGTGATCCTGCCCTTGAAAACTACACAAGGCAGAATCTGAGATCAAAACAGACTAATAAGATAAAAATTGGGAGAGGGGAATATTGAGAAAATAACTTCCACTTAATTTCTGCTTTATGGCAACCACACTCATCTGAACCTATTTCCACTTTCAAGCTCTAACCAAAGAGAGGACCAGGAGAAATGGTGTTTCCCAAGGAATCATAGTTCACCTTAATGTCTTTTATTCAACCCTGGTAATTTCCCTTTCTCAAACTATACATTTCCCTCAGGTGTGAACACTCCTCTCACCTTGAGTCAGTCAGAAAAAATTGCTTTTCAAATTTACCTCTTTCACAGTCCGGTTCAAGCTTCCACTCTTTGAAAACCTTTCTTGAGAATCTCAATAACCTCTCTCCATTTGACTTCCAATGTCAATACGGCTGTTCGTCGGTACTGCTTAACCATACGTAAGCTTGCATTGTTAAATGAGTGATTCAGATATCTGTGTCTGGGCTCTCTCCTCTGTATTTTAACAATTATGTTATAGCCAAAATTAATTAAGCACTTACTACATACCAGGCACTCACTGTTACCAATGATTTACGTATTTTCCTCACATAATCCCCGCAAAAACCCAAAATAGTCCGGTTGTTACTATTTTTTTTTTTTTTTATAGATGTTAAGGGACTTGCCCAAGGTTATACAATGAGTGCTGGAGCCAAGAATTAAACTGAGATCATCTGACTCCAGAGCCATCACAAAATATATACTAACTATACTGCAAGAAAAGTCCCACAAAAATGCTATCTTCTACATGTTTAAAACAACCAAACAGTTCAAAGACAAACTAGGAGCTCAGTAAAACTCTTTGGAATTCAATTCTAAATCTTAGTCAAGAAACCAGAGTTTATCACCTGGGATAGATTCCATTCCTGTCAGCCACACAGTTGCCGATTTGAGGATTTAAGCTGCGTTAATAAAAATGTTTTATCTTATGAAAGAAAATTCACAACATGGCACAAAGGAAGGTCATGACTTTCATATATTCAAACTTCCATACAATGTGTGCTTTTGTGCCTGTAATACAAACAATCTTTACCACTTTATACTCCAAAATTATACTCCCTTACACCAGCTGCAAACCAGCATTTGGAAATTTCATATGAAGTCACTGCCTGCCTACCAACAATTCAATGCTGGGAATTAAAAGATATTTATCTATACAGTAATGGTTCTATGATTTGAACATTATAATTTTCTATCTTACCAACACAGAAAATCTGATACAGGTAATTAAGACTTATACACCTGAAGTTTACAAGGGTAGACAAAGTTGAAAATAACTAGGTGGCTAAAGGCAGCAAAATCGTAACATCAACCAAATAGTCAGTCTTCTTGAGCTTACAACAGAAGGGACAAAAGTAAATTAAAAGAGAATGAATAAATTCTTGAAAGATATCAAAATGCGATCTAAAATTTTGAATGTAATCAAAGATTTTCAGATATTTATTAGATCCAGAGGAATCAAGTAAAGTTTATTTGTAACCACAAAGTTCAGCTTTTGTGCTTGGGTTCAAGGAAATATTGCTGTATATGGAAAAGTTATTAGGCTTACTTGTGTCATGTCTTTCGCTTACTACTGGTACAGAATTTGCCAAGTGACCTAACTTCTCAATCTATTTCCTTTCTTGAAGTGTGATAAGATTCGTGTGAAGACAAAGGTGAAAGACATATAAATTATAAAACATTCTGCAGCTGCATGTGTATGCCATTATTTTTTTTTAAGATTTTATTTATTTATTTGACAGAGAGAGATCACAAGTAGATAGAGAGGCAGGCAGAGAGAGAGAGAGAGGAAAACAGGCTCCCTGCTGAGCAGAGAGCCCGATGTGGGACTCGATCCCAGCACCCTGGGATCATGACCTGAGCTGAAGGCAGCGGCTTAACCCACTGAGCCACCCAGGCGCCCTGTGTATGCTTTTATTAAACATATTATAAATGGCTCCAGTTGCTCATTGAGGCTTCTAATTTCATGATATGCAAAATGTCCACTGAGAACTTAGAAGTGTAAAAGTTACCTCAGTACAAATTTTTTTTTTAATTTTTCTTTTTAGACTTTATTGATTTGACAGAGAGTGACCACAAGTAGGCAGAGAGGCAGGCAGAGAGAGAGAGAGGGAAGCAGGCTCCCTGCTGAGCAGAGAGCCTGATGCGGGACTCAATCCCAGGACCCTGAGATCACGACCTGAGCCCAAGGCAGAGGCTTAAACACACTGAGCCACCCAGGCACCCCAAGTACAGATATTTTTAAAAAGTTATCATGTTATTGTTTAAAACATTTTCATATTATAAAAGAAATACATTCTTATTATAGAAAATTTTTTAAAGTATACAAAAAGTTTTTTTTTTTTTAAAGTAAAGTCATTGTAAGTCCTTTTACCAGTCCTTTTACCAGTGTAAAAAGGACACTTTTGAGTGTGTTTTTGCTGTGGAAATGTACGTGCCAAATTTGGTAAAATGTTGAATGTATCCTGCATTTCCTCTTAATATTGTATCATTAGTATTATCTTGCTTTTCAATAGTTTTGAAATATATTTTTTGCCAATCACATAGACATTATCCTACTATCCAGTAAATGAACAGTAAAAAGGACTTGTAAGAAGTCCTTTGCAATTTCATCTCAGTGTTACTGAAAAATGTTTTGGAAAAATATTTTGGAATGTTGACAATATCCATAATAATGAAGTCCATATCTGGTATAACCTCCTATAATTTCTAATCTATGACAACAGAGAAAGAAAATAATTTGTGCTTGAGCCTTAGGAAAAAAAAGATAGAAAAACTCTTTTAGATAACTATACTGTTATCATTTCCATTTCTTTTATGATTTTTACCTTAGAATTAATTCCACTGTAAAAAGTGAAACATTATAGTAGAAACACTTCCTATTACACAAAGCATCCCAAGAATGGTATCGAATCTGACACTGATTATTGTTTCCACAGATTAAGGAAACAACCACCAGTGCTCCTATCGAGTAACAAATCTAGATGATGCTGCCAGTCTCATAACCAGGCCCTTAATTTACACCCTCACCTCAACTTAATAATACTAGCTTATCGAGGAAAGAGAAACAGCCCAGAAAGCCTTCTCCTGTTCTCTCTGAGATGCTGTCCCTTCCTTGTGACTATCTATAAAAGGCAGGTGAAAAAAAATTCAGAAGCAGATAATATATGACATGTTTTCCATGGCTGAGCTATGTCGTATGGCTGTGATTTCTATAGGATATAGGCATCCGGAGTCAACAGGCTTTACATCTGTCAGTGTTCCTTTGCAAACCTCAGGAGAGTCTTTAAGATTGGATAGATGATCCTCTAATGGAGCTGTTTTAGATGTGTACTGTCTCAAAGAGCTCTGCAAATGTAGATTAACTGACCTCTCTAGGTTCTTCTCTGAATCCCAAGCTCTGAATATGGAAATGCCAGTTCACAAGTATCTGCAATACACTATTCAAAGAAGTCTAACATAAAGAACTAATTTATGTTAATAAGATCATTTTAGCTAAGAAGAGCCCTGCAGATTGCTTTGTTTTAAAAGCTCAAATTAATTGGATTAGTATTTCGTTTTAAGCAGCTTGAATGTGGTTACATGACTAATAAATGTGCATGAGGTGAAATATATTCACTGAGTGTACTACGCCTCCTTAGGAAAAAAAAATTAACGGAGATGTTATCTACATTTTAATAACAGAAATCAACGCTCCATCTCATTCATTTATTCAATAAAATGCATTGAACACAATACAAAATGTATTGAACACAATACAATTACATGACTCAGTAAAGTCTGTAGGAGATGAAAAGATGAATGAGATATAACCACTGTCTTCAAGTAGCTTAAAGTTAGTGTGAAAATATAAAACAAAAAGAGATGTCATAGGAGATGTAGCTAAAAAGTTATTGGTTTGCAGAGGGTGAGAAATAATTGACAGCTCTAGAATCAGAAAAGGTCTTGAGAAGAAAGTGATACTTGAGCTGGGTCTCGAATGGAATTAGAAATGTGAAGACAAGAAAGAAGAGCACAGGAAATTAAAGTAATAGGAAGAAAGGTACCAAGAAAGGAAATCTTCAGTGTAGATACAGACAGTAGAATGTTTCTCTGCTTTCTGTGTGACTAGATTTCCGCAGGTGCTCTGTCACTTTTCACAGGATTTACATCTAAGTTCCTGAGGCCTCAGGTTCTTTAATGGAAGGAAACCAATAGAATGAGATGGTTTATAAAGTTCTTCTGGCTTCAACTCCGAAAGTCTAAGTCACTTAAAGATCATTTTGATAATTTAATTTCTAGAAAATACTTATTTAAAAATTTTTACATATCAATAAATTCCTGGAAATCAAATTATTCATTGTTTGAGAAAAGAAAAAAGTAAAGTGATAATTATCGTGCAGCTACTAATTTAAATTCTGAGGAGTTATGATCTCTCATATCTTCCAGTGACTATCTGACAGTCTCCACAACCAATGACAAACTCCACAATGATTGGAGTACTAAAGCATTCTGCTGTAGAAAACATTTGGAATTTCAACCATATGCCATGACTGTTACATCTAATGGAATGTTGTGTTTCTTTTGTCAAAAATTAGTGTTTTAGGATTAAACCATTAACGTTTCAAAAGATTTCCCCCCATCCTGGGGTTTAAGAGGACTGCGGTTGAAAGTTTCTAATTAATATTGTCATCATTTCTAGCATATTTTTAAAGAAATAGAAAATAGTGTAGTAAAATTATGTTCTCTTGTTTCCCTTAAAGCTAGAAAATTGAAGCTGAGTCTCCAAAATTTTGTGAAGAAAATGCAATAATGAAAAAAAATACGCATACGACTATACTAACAGTGTGTCATTGAAAGGAGCGAGGTAAGTAACTGTCATGTGCTCTTTTCAAACTCTGAATATAAGGCCAAGAACAAAATCTGTGTATATCTACCTGACATATTTACTGAACACCTGCTGTGAAAAGTATGGTACTCCTGTAATAAAGAGAAGGTTCTGTTCTAAAGAGACTTTCTTTTTTTTTTTTTCAAATGACCTATTTTTTTTTTTTTTAATATTTGACAGAGAGAGAGATCACAAGTAGACAGAGAGGCAGGCAGAGAGAGAGAGAGAGAGAGAGAGGGAAGCAGGCTCGCTGCTGAGCAGAGAGCCTGATGCGGGACTCGATCCCAGGACCCTGAGATCATGACCTGAGCCGAAGGCAGCGGCTTAACCCACTGAGCCACCCAGGCGCCCCTAAAGAGACTTTCATTCAATTTGGGAGATGGATAAAAATAACAAACATAACAATAAATATCAGGTAATGATGAGAACTAATTTGTACTGAGGGAGGGGCATTTGGGAGCTAAATAACAAGACAGATCCAGCCTTGGGATGATCAGGAAGAAAAACTGTCTCAGACAGAAAGCACAACTAGTGTTGATAGGCCAAGACAGGAGGAGCCTCAGGTTTTCAGCCTGAGTACCAGGTGAATAGTGGTAACATTTGTTGAGATGGAAAAACCTCAGAAATGACTAGATCTGGGAAGAATGCTCATAGCTTTATTTATAATAGCCCCAGCTGGAAACAATCCAAATGTCCATGAGCTGGTGAAAAATAAAAAAGAACAATCAAAAAATATATAAGCCAGGGGCATCTGGATGGCTCAGTGGGTTAAAGCCTCTGCCTTCGGTTCAGGTCATGATCCCAGAGTCCTGGGATCGAGCCCCGCATCGGGCTCTCTGCTCAGCAGGGAGCCTGCTTCCTCCTCTCTCTCTCTGCCTGCCTCTCTGCCTACTTGTAATTTCTGTCTTTCAAATAAATAAATAAAATCTTAAAAAAAATATATAAGCCATTAAATGGGTAAACCTCAAAAACAATATGCTAAATTAAAAAAAAAAAGCTAGGGGCGCCTGGGTGGCTCAGTGGATTAAGCCGCTGCCTTCGGCTCGGGTCATGATCTCAGGGTCCTGGGATCGAGCCCCGCATCGGGCTCTCTGTTCAGTAGGGAGCCTGCTTCCTCCTCTCTCTCTGCCTGCCTCTCTGCCTACTTGTGATCTCTCTCTCTGTCAAATAAATAAATAAAATCTTTAAAAAAAAAAAGCTAGACTCTAAACATAAATGAATTTAGTGTATTTGCACTAAAAATTGCACTAATGATTGAACTAACACGAAATTACTGAAAGGCAAATCTTTAGCGATAGAAGGCAGATCACTGCTGATCTAGGGCTGGGTATGGGATACAGACTGATCGTAATCAAGCATAAACAAAATTTTAAGATGATAGGAATGTTCCAAAACAAGGTAATAGGGATGGTTGCTTAGCTTTATGAATTTACTAAAGTAATTAAACTGTACACTTAAAATAGGTATATTCCATCATATGTAAATTATACCTCAACAAAGTTGTTAAAAATATAGGACTCCCCTACTTAAGAAAGTGTAACGTAAGAATTTCTTTAAATATTAAGCCTGCCAAGTACAATTACATTTATTTCAAATTATTAGAATTGGTTAGAAAATTTGGGTGAGCCTATTCACAGGGGCCTTCAATATATGTTCTAAAATTTCCTTGTCTAGAAAGCAATAAAAAGTAAACCATCATAAATTAGTCTGTCTGTTTTCTCTCACTTAACATGTAATCATAGCACTTCAGAAATTAGTGGTGTATTAAAGCAAATTCTCTACAGTGGCTATTGCTGGAGTCGGAGATTTAAGTAACATCGGAGGTATTATTTTGAAATTTTTACATTTCTGCATGATTTGAATTTTGTTTTTATTTTTGTGATTAAAATATGTATTTAAATATTTTGAGAGTGTAAATCAACATTATTCAATAAAAGAAATAGTTTAGTGTCTAACTTATGATCAAAATCAGAGAACTGGGGGCACCTGGGTGGCTCAGTGGATTAAGCCGCTGCCTTTGGCTCGGGTCATGATCTCAGTCAGGGTCCTGGGATCGAGCCCCTGCTCCGCGGGGAGCCTGCTTCCTCCTCTCTCTCTGCCTGCCTCTCTGCCTACTTGTGATCTCTCTCTCTGTCAAATAAATAAATAAAATCTTTTAAAAAAAAAATCAGAGAACTGACAGTTGAACTTTGAGCCAATGTTCAAATTTTGAATTATGTACAACCATTTCAAAGACCCCCATAATACAGCTTTATAAGAATTTATACAACTTTTTGTTAAGTTGGGCTTTACCAAATATAATAATTTTTGTCCACTGACAATAGTTAGGTTTTCTCTTCCAGGAAGAGTATATACTTAGTATATACTTGGTTGTGACGTGACTATTAATAAATAGAAGGGATTTTATACCATCAATTAAAAAACCTGGTCTTGGGCACCTGGGTGGCTCAGTGGGTTGAGCCGCTGCCTTCGGCTCGGGTCATGGTCCCAGGGTCCTGGGATCGAGTCCCGCGTTGGGCTCTCTGCTCGGCGGGGATCCTCCCTCTACCCTGCTCCCTCTCTCTCTGCCTGCCTCTCTGCCTACTTGTGATCTCTGTCTGTCAAATAAATAAATTAATTAAAAAAAAAAAAGAAACCTGGTCTTACCACATTGTTGTAGTGGTTATACCATATAGGATACCTGGTTGCAATTTACTTAAAGAAATGGTATCCACCTGTGCTTTTTCAATGTCAGTTTTCCTCAAGTCTACATTACCTAGGGTTACAGACCAATTCTTTACTCCTCTACCGTCTCTCACTCAGTCACCACAAATTCAACAGTTTGTTTTTTTTTTTAAGATTTTTATTTATTTAAGAGAGAGAGAGAGCACAAGCAAGGGGGACAAATTAGTTGATAATAGATAGATATGTATATCACTGGAAAAGTATATCGATTTAGATGTACAATTCCAAAGCCTCCTGAAAATGTTATAACCTCTAATTAAAAACAAACAGAATTCACAACAATCCCTCAATGTAAAAAACTTACTCCTTATTTTATTTACCAGATTATTGCCTACAGCACAGACCCTAATTTTACACCAATCCACTCATTAAATAACAAAATCAAAGGAAGAGAGATTAAGTTAAAATGCAGACATCTATGTTGGATCTGACACAGTGAATCACACTGCAAAGGGAACAAACAAAACAAATAGCATTATTTAAAATTGCAATCCTGTAAGTGGCAATAAACGCTTTGTTATGACTCTGCTGTGCTGTTTTTCCCACACCTGCTCCCACTTGCCAGGTTAGACTGGCTCAATCTGCTCTACTGTGGGATCACAATCATTTGAACAAACCCCCTCAGGGCAGCAATATCCAGGCAGCCAGCGCGGTCTCAGAAGAGCTCCTAACGTGATTCCCCATGAATTTGTAATTTTGTTTATGTATATTAAAAGCACAGCATAGGAAAAATAGAGCATACACTGATGGGAAAAATTTCTATCTTGCTTTCATAAAGCACTAAGATTTCTCTGAAATGTCAAAATTCAGGACTCACAGTATTTATGTATTAAAAGAAGATAAGGAACAGGTCATAAAGGTCCAATTTCAGAAGAACTGTCATTCCAGAGGGATAGTTCCTACAAATCACCCTCACAGTTTAAGACTCAAGCAACAGATTGTACAGTTAATATTTTGCCATAGGCTGTTAGTGAAAGAGGTACCCTCTAAGAAAGTCTAATTTTATTAGAACATTTGGTTGCTATTTAAGAGCCCAACAAAGAGTAATCCATTCTACCTTAGATCATGTAATAGTTATAGGGCTACATCTTAATCCATCTTTACCTGCACATGCACACATACATACACACACACACATAACATAAATAACAAGTATATATATATATAAAATATATTTATGGCATTAAATGAGGTAAAATTAAAAGTTCAATATTTTATAAAATTTTACATCAATGACATCTCATTGTTTTACATTATGTGCACTCATGAAAATAATCATATCACTAATTACTATCATTAAGAGGAACAAAAATAAAAGTAATGGTTTACCACAATGACCAAAAAGACCACTCTCCAAAAGATTATATTTATATACATACATAATACAAGAAAGTCAATCGTTCTGCTGGGGTAAAGAGTTATTCACCTTTTTAAAAAGTAGCTAATTCAGCAAATTTTCATTTTTTAACTAATGCAACTCCATTTTCCATCCCCCCCAACATATTATGCTACAAAGGTCACAGTTTACTCAATGTGCCAAGTATTTCTAATGTACAATGAAGAAACAAATATATGATGCAAACATATAAATGAGTACTTTTGTAGTATTTAGCAAAAATACACAATCAGCTCTTGGTACAAGAGTATTTAAGAATATATTAACTCTTCCACATCACTGGGTATGTATATATAGGATATTTTGTGGCATTTAATATAGATTGTGTTTATTTATTTGGCTAAAGAGAGCACTGATTTCTTTCCCACACATAATCTTATTTGATTGTCATAACTGCCTTATAAAATAATGCATATAAAATTGCTTTGGTAACTAGCAATTTCTGTTAACATTTGGTTTACTGACTCAAGTAATTTGTCTTATCACCTCCATCATCATCATCATCATTATCATCGTCATCTTATTATTTAAGGAATGATATCAGTTGCTTTTTTTGTTGGGTAGGCTAAGTCAAGAGAAAATTAGTTTGATGGTCAGAAATGAAGAAGGATTGTGGGTAAGAGTGTCAACGTAGGAAGAAAATAAAGAAGAGAGATATGTGCATTCCTTGGAAAATCTCTTCCAGAGTTGGAAGAGCAGTGAGTTATTATAAAACATTTAGTGAGGGCCTACATGTATTAAGCACTATTTAGTTTACCTAATAACACCCTGAGATGGCTATTGTTCTCCTCACATTATCAGTGAAAACACAGAAGGTAAAGTCAGCCTTTTATCTACGGGTTAGTGAATGGCAGAACCAGGACTCCAAGGAACCAGGACTCCAAGGGGATTCACACATGACTCCAAAACTAACACACTTCCAACAAATGGATGAAATGAATGATCAAATTTGACAGACAAAATTTTGCAATAGACTCTACAAGTACCAAAAAACATTACATTTGTGTGTAGACAATGGGGATCTGTGGCAACCTGTATTCTAACAATTTCAATCCAAAATTTGTGGATAACAGAAAGATTAAAAGAGAACAATTTTGTTTCTGGTTAGCTAATGGTCTGGATTGATTTTTTTTTTTAATCCTGTGTATGATATGGAGACTTAGATAAGTTTGGACTTCATGGTCATTTGGCTCCCAATATTTCATAATTCTGAAGTAATTAGTGTTCATTTTTTCCCAGTTTAGATCAAGATTTTTCAGCAGTTGACAGAATTCTAATGATCAGTCCTTAATAGTTAGAAACCCAGATCTTCTATTATTTAGTACTCTTCTTGTTTAGTACTTAGTTTCTATAATTTAGAAATCAAACTTCAACTTTCATTTTCAGATTTTTCATAAGGATGTATTTCTTTACATCCCTGAAAAGAGGGTTTATTCAAGAAATAAAATTTTCTAAAACTTCAGCACCATAAACACTAAGACCCAGAAAATTTAACCACCTTGGCTCAAAGTTGCATAAACAATCAGTGAATTGTTAGGAATTCACTTTAAATGCAATGTCATGCTTCAAACATAAAATTCAGTTCTCTTAATGAAGCATACAAACTTCTCTGCACTTTGTAATATGTATATATTATCTAAAGTGGTAATCTAAGGAGAAATACATTAAGTTCCCAGCTGTAAAGAGAATCTCATTAAATGCATGAATATGTAGAAGATATGTGAAGAAAGCATGGTCTGGTAATTAAGGGACTGGATTGTCAGTCAATAAAAGTGGCCCCAGTTTGTCACTAACTCAAGTATTTGTCCTTGAGAAATATCCTCACTATTCCATAGACCCTCAATTCATCCTGCTAAAAACCAACCAAACAAAAAACAAATAATTCTGGTGTTCAGAATGTGCTTGAAAATATTTCAAAATCCTAGCGTATGAATTCTTACTTATGTACAAAATTGTTTATAGGAATGCTATTATAAATATAAATAAAAAATAAGTGTACAGTTATGATTTATTTCCTATTTTAAGTAATTAAAAAAGGTTAAAATTTTAAGGATTTTGAATATCATACGCCTTGGGTAACTTCAAGTACAATTTGCAAACTAGTATTTTTAAAATTTTTTTAAAAACTTCCTCATTGAAGATTCATTTAGTTACATTAGCAAAAGCCAAAGAAAAGAATTTTAATATATAAATACCAATTAACAAATTCAAAATTCATTTACCTAAAAAAATTAAATCATAAGAATTTTAACAATAATGAAAACTACCACCCACCGTCTCAGGAAGAATTGAGTATTAAGTGACAAATAGCTTACATTTTAAAGAGGTAAAAAATATTCATTTGTATCTGATTATAATTTCTGAAAATCTTTACATTGTTTATATCTGTATATTACTTAATAATTGAAAAACTATGGCCCCGAATTCCCGAATGTCTTTTTTTAAAAAATATTTATATATTTATTTTAGAGAGGCAGAGAATGAGCAGAGTGAGGGGCAGAGGGAGAGGGAAAATCCTCAAGCAGACTCCCCTGCTGAACACAGCCTGGGGCTGATATCATGACCTGCTGAAACCAAGAGTCAGATGCTTAGCCCATGGAGCCACCCAGGCACCCCACCCTGAATGATTTCTGCATTTACCCTTAAATCATACTTTTTTTTTCAAAAATTTCAAAATAGGAAAAAAATGAATAAATACACTACAAACAATACCTAACATCAAATTGCAGCTCCAAAGTACCTTTGCTAAAATATTGTCTTTAAATATATGTTGGTGATAAAAGGTAAATTTTAAAAAATTCATTACAATAAGCGAGAAAAAAACTCACCATTTTCCTCTTTAAAAGTAATTAAGTTTGAATAGAACATTGAAACTACCTAGTTAAAAATGCTTAAGTAGTAAAATCTAGTTCAAAATAAGTGTTTTTGGAAATTATTTAGTTGATATATAAATAGTGCTACAACCTGCATTTCTAGTACCTTTTTTTCCAGGTCATGTAAAACTCATGAATTGGTATATACAATTTTGACAAATACTAAAAGTATTTATATCTTCCATTTAATTTATTACACATCTTGCCTATGCCTCAAACAATGATTATTGGAGAGGAAAGTTATGAGGAAACTTAAGAAAAATAAGAAAAAAAGTCAGTCTTGGAAGTCTACTGACATTTTCACCTTACCATGAAACGCATCAAAAGAACAAAAGATAGGTTTTTAGATGGATAGTAAAATGCTAATTATAGCATTTAGAAAGTGGGTATATAGGGTCTACTATAAAATTGTTTCAAATTTCACGTATATTTGAAAACTTTCATAATAAGATGTTAGAAAAGTAGAACCCAATTAATGTTCTTTATCAGATCCTTAAACTCTGTAACATATGAATATCAATATTATCTTTAATGTTTGTCAGTCTTTCAACATGACATATTAAAATAGCAAACTAAAAAAAGACTTTAAAAATCTATTAAACAACACTTCCTCCCACCATATTATAAACTACACTTTAAAATCTATTCTGAGACAAGTACTTGGAAAGCCAATGGGCCCCCTCCCAACACACACTTAAGTTGAGAAATTCCAGGTACAGCCCATTAAATGCTCTGACCCAAACCTAAGAAAGCAACCCTTGTTTAAACAATGACTTTTGTTCCTCTTACTGCAAATTAATGAGTCAACCATGTGAATATCGCTATTGGAAAAAAGAAATAAGGACACATATAGGACTATGTTGCTTTAAAAAATAAAATACATCTTGTGTAACTGAACCAACAGAAACTCATATAAAATGTCTTCACTGGTTAACAATGTAAATATTTAATGAGTTCCAGTTTATAGAAATTACCAAAAAAAAAAAAAAAAAGACAGTATTCCAGGTTTTTAATTTAAGGTTTTTCATTTAAGCACCTCTTGTTTAATTGTGGAAAATTACTAGTACTATTCCTCGATTATAAGTCCTATGTTTAAATGGTATAATTTAGAGGCACCTGGGCGGCTCAGTCAGTTAAGCCTCTGACTTCAGCTCAAGTCATGATCTTAGGGTCCTGGGATCCAGCCCTGTATCCACCTCCCGCTCAGCAGGGAGTCTGCTTGTCCCTCTTCCTCAGTCCTTCCCCCTGCTCACGGTCTGTCTCTCTCTCAAACACATAAATAAAATCTTAAAAATCATTTTAAAAATAAATGGCATATTTTAATTAATGGGAAGAATAACAGAGTAAGAAATCCACTTCTTTCACAGATAAATGGGGGGAAATGTACCTTACAGAGTGTCCATCTTAAGAGATAAGTGAAAATTAAAATTTTATTTGGTTTTAAATGAAAATATCTGGAAAGTGGAGTGGGGGAATATGGTATGCTTGAGAGAATTAGAAAATTAGGAGACCAAAAGGATACTTGTGGAGCAGGAACAAGAAACAAAAGAGCAGAGAATTGGATAGAATTGGAAAAAATAAAAGGCTTAATTTGGTACTGCTATTTGAAGTTAGCAGGGTTCTATACCTGAAGGGCTATAGATTATTAGAATTAGGAAAAATATTAAATCAAAGTTTAATCAAAGTTTTATACAAATTCATAGTGGGCAAAAATATTAGTCTATATCATTAGTTTACTTTAACGTGTTCATAGTGCCATCAACGGTTTGTTAAGTAATGACATGGATTAAGAAAGTAGGCTTTCTTTTTAAATGTTTATACAGTGGACTTCAAGTGGTTATTTGAAGAAAAGGGTGAGAGAAAATTGGGAAATTATTATTTTGGAAAAACTACAAATTGCAAAGAAAGGCCGAGATACGGATATGAGTAAATTCCAAGTATATGCAGTAAAAATTAAAGTGGACTAAATTTGGACCCAGAATGAGAAAACCTAAGGTTCTAATCCTGACTTGGCTTGGATAAAGCACACATCCTCTTTCAAGCTACTTTCACCTCTACAAAATGAGTTGTCCTGTCTGAATGTTCTCAACAAGGCTTTTCTGCATGTATAAAACTTGAGGTTTCTATGTACTAGAATTATGATAGACTTTTATGTGTGACCAAGATGCCACTTGCTTATACACAAAGACCATATCTTTCCCATATATATATATATATCCATATCTATATGATTATATGTAGAGATAATGGGAAAAAATAAAGGACAGGAATCAAATGGAAAGGAAATGAGATATTCTTCATGGGTTAAGTTCCAGATGGTAATAAGCAATTTATGAAAGTCATTCTTAGGTAAAATTAAGTAAAGGAAGTTTAAACATAGAGATAAGGACAAAAAAGTTAATATCTTTGTCATCTCTATATACCTATATATATATATAAAAGTATCTGGATTCAGGAAGTAAGTATATATTACCTTTGAGAAAAGAAATGCCCAATAGAATCCAAACTAATGTTTTCTTTTTATGAAAGAAATTAAACTACTATACAATAATTTTAATTAAAGACTATCCAAGGAAAAGTAGAAGTAAGAGAAGCAAAAACAATCTGCATAGTGATGACTTGATTTATGAGGGATCAAAAGCTGTTCAACATTCAGATTTTTTAATGACTTAGTAAACGTTAAGAAGGGTAGTAATAAAGGCACAACTTTTGGGGGTTTAAACCTTGTGAAATATGGGAGGGGCTCTTTAAGAGTATAAAACTAAACTTACAAAATGAGGTATGAATGTAAATATTTATTTGCAATGACAATGTAAATCCCAATAAATCACTTATTTTATAAATCTGACAAATGACAAAAACATATAGTCCATACATACACAAAAATGGTATATCTTTAATTATTGATGGATACAACTCTATAATAAAATTTTGTATATTTTTTGGTTGGGTATGTTGATCACCTCTTCATATGACAAAGATTTTGCAAAATCATTTCCTGTAATAAGTCTAAAGGGATAATTCAAATTTTCCTTTTTCCTGAAGATCGTTTTCATAAGTCTCTTTTAACTTCACAACCTGTTATTGGTAATGCGACGTAAATTGTTAGAACTGCTGTCAACCTTGGGAAATGTTTACTAAGATTTTTTTCCATATGAGCTGTATAATTCAGAATTTTCCACAGAATAGCTTCTGCTCCACACATTTCAAGTCTTGTTTCTCCTCCACTACCCACATATATCCACAGCCAACCTCCATCATGCATACGAATAAGTCTCTACCACCTTTGGCCCTAGACTTTTGTAGTATGAAGGGAAGTGTTTTAGAGTAAAAATCAGAATAGAAAGTGAGATCAATGTTACCTAATTGTGGTTAAAATATCTTTCTATTGCAAATTAAAACAAACAAAAAAACCCAACTTATGATTTTGTGAACCCATTGCTAGCCTCCCCCTACCCAAACCCAAACCCAAACCCAAAAGTTTAGTGTCACAATCAGCTTGCCTCTGAATACAGGTAGTTTTAGGTAGGCTAAGAAATAGAAGGAGTAAAAAACATTTCATTTCAAAACCATATAAGATTAGTGTGAAGTGCAGTGTAAAGGTAGATAAATAAATCATATAATTTGGCCTCAATTTTCTCTATATAACTCTATGGAACAAAAAAGCAAGGAAAATATGTTGGTTATTACTTATATCTAAAAGTACATCAGAAGCCTTATAGTCTCATCAAACAAGAAATAAGTTAATACTTCAGAAAAATCCTGGTTAAAAATACCTATTCACAATTACTACTTATAATGGGTTGAATACTGCCCCCTCCAAACTCATGTGACATTATTTAAAGTTCGATATGTTGGCTAAGTGAGCATAACAATAAAAAATCAGGGTTGGGCTTGTTTTTTTTTTTGCAGATTTTATTAAGGTAAGAATTGAGATAATACCATAGTAGGTTAGGGTGGGCCCTAAGTCCAGTGCAAGTGTCTTTATAAGAAAGGAAAAAGAAGACACAGATATGTAGACAAGAAGGCAACATGAAGATGGAGGCAGGGACTGCAGTGATGCATCTACAAGTCAAGTGGTGCCAAAGACTGCCAACAACCAAGGAACTGGGACAGAAGTGTGGGGATAATACCTACCTGAGAGCTTCCAGAGGAACCAGTTCTACTGATGCCCTGAATTGGGACCTCTGGCTTCCAAAACAGAAAGAATAAATTTCTGTTGTTTCAAGCCACTCAGTGGGTGATCATTTTATGGCATCACCAGGAAACTAATATAGAACTAATATGGAACTAATACGGAAACATCTCCCAAATGGTTACCATGACAATAGATTTCTGAACTGTATGCTTAAATTCATGCCAAAGACCCATGGAATAAAGAGGCTTCTGGGTAGTTCAGTCAGTTTTGCAGATGACTCTTGATTTTGGCTCAGGTCATGATCTCAGGGTTATGAGATCAAGCCTGCATCCCACTCTGCATTGGGCATCTCTCCCTCTGCCCTTGCCCCTGACCCTGTTCTCTCTCATACTCTTTCTTTTCAAAAAAACCAAACCAAACCAAAAAAACAAAAAACATGAAATAAAGGGGTTTCTTTCAGGATACAGCAAAAAATATTTCACAGAGTACTACCATGCTCTAAATTGTTTTTCTGCAGGCCTCCCTAAAGCTGAGAGTGTTAAATGTTAAAGCAACTTGAGTTATCAAATAGGAAAAGGACTGATGTGTTGATTCTGGGGAAAGTTTACAACTCTATAAAGTAAATCCCTTTTCTATGAGCAATATATTAAAACATTATAATAAAATCTTATGCTTAACTTGATACCATTCTCTAACTTTCAAAATATTTTAATGTGCCATAATAAATAAGTGTCAAATAACATGTTAACTGCCCATCCTGGGGAGAGAAACCCATAAAAATAATATTTGATCACTGGACTCACCTACATTTTTCCCCTGATAAGTCTATTCTATTCTATTCTATTCTATTCTATTCTATTCTATTTACTTTGCATTTCACGATTTTAACAGGATCTTAATAATCATTTCTGAGATGCCACTGTAATTGTTAGACCTTTTATTGGTTAATAAGTATCCATGGCTTGTCCACCCTGCTAAATGTTAAAGTCATAGAGTCCAGCGGTCCTGTCCTGTGCAAATTTTTCTTCACTCACAATGCCTATCATAGTGTTGGGTATGTCTTAGATACATTATAGATGCTTACTACCTTGAGGTGAATTTGTTACCCCAGCAATAATGTTGGTGTCTCCACAGAAGGGCACTCATTTTCAGAATTCCTTCAACTGTAAAGAACTACAGAGCAATTCATTTGAGAATATTTTCATTCATGTTAGTTCAAAATTAAATCTGAATGCAATTTGTTTATATAGAATACTACAGCTATGCAAGTGGCTACCCTTTCATCAAGGAAAAGCTCTAGTTGGTCATATTTAACAGTGCTGGTGGAATGCCAAGGAAAAGCTCTTCATTAACATATATTCAGTAATTACCAAAGGCACATAGACACATCTCATTTCTACCCTGCCATTATGCTCACTGGCCTGGAAAATGGGATTGGGCCAAGTGGAACTGTCCCAAACACATGCACTGTATATTCCTGGAAGGAGAATCACACACTGTGCTGTAAGGACAAGGAGTCTATGCACCTTAGAAACTCCCCCATGGCCAGTTTTCACAGAGTCCCTGGTCAAAATTACCAAGATAGTCTTACCACTATACATTTTCATTCTGCTTTAAAATATCACGACATCAAAAACTAATGATATACTATATGTTGGCTTATTGAACATAATAAAAATAAAATAAAATATCATGACTATATTAAGGATGGTATTTTATAAAAGAATGTTTTAAAATTATTAAACCCATAAATATGAAATAGGAACTAACCCTCTTTCTCTCATACTATATTTTATGCATCAATCTGAGATGAATAAAAGAACTCAAAATATTATGGATAGAAACTTCTCTCACAGAAATCTTTAGTTCATTAAATAACAACAGATAGGCAATAGAAAATTAGCCTCAATAAATCACTGTATGAATAAACAATCAAAAGGTATGTATGGGCTCATTATAAACTCTTTGCCTCAATCTTTGGGGGCTGCTGGTGGTAATGTTCCCTCCATCATGTTTCTACTTAGTAATGAAAGTGGAACTGGACTATTGTTGTCTATCTCCTATTAGTTCAGGGCTTCCCCTAAGTAACCCCCATGGGTAGGTCGTTAAGGGTTGATTCTGCAGAAGAGGCAATAAGAGTAAATATGTGTTATCACTGGTTCATTCAGTCAACACATATTCAGTGTTCAAGTCAGTCCATTTAGGTCAAGAAAACATATAAAAAATATCAAGTACCAACCCTTAAGAAGCTCATAGTCTAGATAGAGGACAAAACCTAATATAGCTCACATGTATTTTTATAGAGCACAAAATAGATAAACAGAGGTAAGAGGCTATGATTTTATACTGTCTGAAAGGTCAAAGAAGCTGTCTTCAAGGAGCTGAATTATTACACATATAGAGATATCTCATGTGATATGCCTGCTTCACATTTTTAAAATGTTGCTTTATAAAATACTCAAATTAACAGGCACAAACTTGTTGGTTATATCATTTTTTAAAAATTACTAGAAAAATGCTGTCACAGAATAGTGTAACATATTCACATATATTTTGGCACATAGATTTAAGAAGGACTTTTACCATGTTTCAGAGTATAGGTCTATACAGTGAAGAATGGGTTGCTGTTGCTCTCCCATTTTCAACACCAGGATGGCACAAGACCCAAAGAGTTGGTTTCAGCAAGTTCATGGTTAGCAAGCCTTACTGTCTCTTGAGCTAGCCTGGATGGTCAAACACAGGATTTCCTACTACTTGTGTTAGCTGAAAGAGCTGTATGTTAAAAGATCAACCCAATATTCTTGTATGATGAAAATGTTTCTGATGTTGTCCCAAGTAGAGGATGTCATCACAAGACCTAGCTAATTAAAGCATTTTCCCCTCTCATAAAGCTTTTGTATTAAAAAATACAACTGATAAATATTTTTGCTTTATCTTTTATCAGTTTAATAATTCACTTCAGTTTTGCACAGTGGCAGTATCGTAGCCAATGAGGTTTATCCGAGGCGTGATTATTGCTAATTAATAATTCACTTCTTCTTAGTTTAAAATCTTTTATATATCAATTGTGAATAGAGATCTATAATTATAGTCACTTTCTAGTAGGAAGACTAGTACCAGGTGATACATTAATAAATTAATCAATAAAAGGCTTTAGACTAGGATACTAAAGAAATTAATCTAAGTAGATATCAGGATATCATCATTTTTTTCTAGATAAAATTTAAGAATAGTAAAACAGAGTGTATGTCCTAAGAAATATATTTATGGGTCCTATCTTAAGTAGCTTATTTACCACACAGAATAAGAAAAAAGTGGAGTCTATTTCATTGGCTATTTCCTTAAAAACAAAACAAAATATATATATATATATATATTTTATCTATATATATATCTATATATATATAATTTAGAGGATGGTGTCATCTTTGAGCAGTGAAGAGAGGAATATATATATATATATATATATATACACACACACAAACAAAAAAAAATATATATATATATATATATCTGTTACTCTCTTCACTGCTCAAAGAGGACACCATCCTCTAAATCTCATTCAGCATAAAAATTATGAATAGATCCCAAAACTTATAAATATAAGTTAAAAGACAGGAAAAGGAGACGGAAAACGGAATTTGCAAAATGCACTCCATGATGCAAGAATACTCTTAGATTAAACTGCAAACCAACAGACTGTATGTAATCCATCAATTACTTTGTCTTTGTGGATTAGTTTAAAAGTAGGTGGTTAATGATCAAACACGTTTTAAATATAAAGCCAGCAGAGAGTCACATGGGGTTCTTTTATGAATCAAAGTTTTCACTTCTCCATGTCCCATGTGTTATTGCAACCACTGAAGCGGCATATAGCATATAGGACACAGAGAGCCACTCTGCTAATCGGTCCCCACAGACCTGATGGTGCACTTTGTTGCAAAAGTAATTTTCATTTTGAACTCCAGTACATTTTAAGAGAACACCAGTGCTTTAAAAATAATCATATCATGGTCTGAGTGACTTAGAGCCTCCATTTCAATTGCAGGCATCCCCTCTCCTCCTGTTTCCCTCCTTCCTCCTTCCTATGCCCTTACCTTTGTGCCTAGAGATGAAATTCCTTTCATTTTTCTTTTCCTTGTGAACTAATAGTAGGAGGAGGGATATTGTTACTGGAGACACAAGGAATATTTCTTTCCTCAATTCCTTTTCTGTAAAATTAAGATATAACCATCCAAAAAAAATGACTTTTAATCAGATATTTCTGTCCTGAGGGCAGAATAACTTTTCCCTTGATTGGGAACCTGTTCTATGAGGAAAGACCACACCAAAAATCAAATAAGAACTGTTGTTACAAAAGGGAAAACTGGAAGAACTCTCAGTGTAACTTGCTGGTTCTTTCTCAGGCTTTGCTCAGTGGGTTCTAAAGACTTTCGATTTTTTTTTTTTAAGATTTTATTTATTTATTTGACAGACAGAGATCACAAGTAGGCAGAGAAGCAGGCAGAGAGAGAGGAGGAAGCAGGCTCCCTGCAGAGCAGAGAGCCTGATGTGGGGCTCGATCCCAGGACCCTGGGATCATGACCTGAGCCGAAGGCAGAGGCTTTCACCCGCTGAACCACCCAGGCGCCCCAAGACTTTCGATTTTTTAAAGTGAGATCTCAGAGCAGTTACCTATTGAAACTACTAATCGTTCACTACTGCTGCTGAGAAGAATACTTCCAAATGGAACTGCATGGCTCCCACGCTAGGAGACCATCCTAGAGATGAATGAAGTGCTGAAAAGAAAAAGCCTTGTTCTCCAACTGGAGAGTAAAATTGGTGACAGGATTATTATTAGTAGTAGTAGCAGAATATTTTCAGAATACTTCTTCAGGCTAACAAAGAAGATTTTAAAATGAAGAGAATACCTGCCAACTAAGTTTGAAATTAAAACCACAGCTAAAGTAGATATATTTAGAAATTAGGCTTTTAAATTGAAAAAAAAAAAAGGTTCAAAAAGATGAAAAATGAATGAGAGATTATATTCAATTTTGGCCACATAGCACCAGATATTACTCCCATAAGGTTTTTAATTTTGGTTTATTTCTGTCAAATGTAATGAACAGAACCTACATTAACATGGAGTTTTGTACCTAGTATATACCTGAAGTTTGGAGACTTTGAAATCTCAATTTAGCAAATAAACAAATACCTAAATATTCAGTGTGGTTGATTAAATACTAGTCAGAGATGGTCTAAATTACAGTAGTGCACACACTGAGTATAAAAATGCCAAAATATTACACACCACCAAATTTGGTTGCCTCTTGCTCAACAAACCTTAATCAAATGGGAAAAGCTAAATTGAAGAGCTGCTTTGTGAACTTGCATTTCAATAAACCATAATGTTTGTGAAATCAGAACATGGAAAAAGAATATATCAATAAAAAGAAAATAATTCCCATGAAAATTACCCATATATCATATTTCAAATACAAATTTAGTAAATATTACTACATACTTATACATAATAATAAAAGCAAGCTGATAGGTAAAAAAAGATGCCAGATTGTATATAGAAGCTAAAAACAAAACAAAAAAAAAAATAAAACTTTTGTAAACTACATTTGAATAAGTCTAGGTTGCCAGTTTACCTTAGCTTATTTCCATGTATAAATTGCAGATGATTGTTTTAGTAGAGAAACTCAGAATTTGAATAACATGCTTTCATTGATATAATTCAATGAAATGCCCACTCCCCCCCCAACAAAAAACCCAAAGCATAACATTCTCATTCATTCTCATTTCTATACCTGGCAACATTAGATCTGGCAGAGCAAAATAATTACATAGCCCAATAGCAATTTAATTATCATCTTAGAGAACTGTTAGTAGGTCAGGGATATATTTTGTGATTAACCATGTCAAAATATAGGGTAATTATTATTTACAATGATCTGAATCTCAACAGCATGCTATGATCAATGCACAATTGGTCTTTCCAGCAGAAATGGCTTAAACATTACCACCATATCAACTCAAATGCAATTTCTAATTAGCATGCTGTAGGAGAGGGTGGGAAGCACAGAAGTTATTTTACAGAAGCTGGTTTCAAGAGTGGGTAGAAAAGTGTGCCTAAAGTTATCAGATAGCCAAGGAATTTCACCATAATTCTCAGTAAAATAATCTAAAATTGATGAGAAAGGAAACTGCTTTGATTACACTTCCAACTTTGATCCTCTAATTTAATGAGATGAAAAAGACATATTCAGAACAATGGATAAAATTTAATATCACAAAATCAGGATTTCATAGGAAACAAAGTCATGTAAAACTCTGTACCTCTTAGAAACATTAACTTAATTATATGATACACCCACCTTGGTAGAGTACAGTCTATTATAAATATGTAAGTATCTATGTATTTTGGCATATCTACCAAAATATGCAGGGACATTTCTGTATTTTTGAAATAATAGGATACTACTACTATTATTTGAGTTAATTCACATACACATTTAGTTCTCCAATATTGGGGTCAATTAACTTTTCTGAGAGAGGTCATATAGTAAATCAAATATTTTAAGATTTTCAGGCCACATGACTCTGACACACTTACACCATCCTGTGTTGTAGCTTGAAGGCAGTTACCGATAATACATAATCAAATGAGTGTGACCATGTTCCAATCAAACTTTCACTTACAAAAGCTGAACAACCAATGATTCAATGAAGAAATCAAAAGCAAAATAAAAAAAAATACATTGAAACAAATGAAAATGGAAGTAAAACATACCAATATTTATGGGAGGCAGCAAAAGCAGTTCTAAGAAGGAAGTTAATAGCAATAAATGCCTACCTCAAGAAATAAAAATCTCAAACAAACAACCTTAATTTTCACCTCAGGAGCTAGGGGAAAAAAAATTAAGACCATGCTTAGTAGAAGGAAGAAAATAACAAAGATCAAAGCAGAAATTAATAAAATAAAGACTAAAGAGACAATAGAAAATATCAACGTAACCAAGAGCTGGCTCTTTGGAAATATAAACAAAATTGAGAAATCTTAAGCTAGAGTCACCAACAAGAAAAGAGGACTTTTAAATAGGTTCAAATAAAGTCAGAAATGAAAAAGTCTTTACAACTGGTACCACAGGTATACAAAGGATCATAGGAGACTACTTATGAACAATTATACACTAACACATTGAACAACCTAGAGAAAGTGGATGAATTCTGAGAAGCATACAACCTTCCCAGAGTAAATCATGAACAAACAGAAAATCTGCACAGATCAATTACTAGTTAAAAAAAAAAAAAAAAAAAAAAAGCTTAAATCAATTTGAATTTGAAAACACCTTATAAACCAAAGTCTAGGACTGATGTCTTCACTGGTGAATTCCACCAATTGTTCAAAGATTAATACCAATCCTTGCCAAACTCTTCTAAACAATAAAAGTGGGAACATTTCAAAACCTATTTTATAAGGTTAGTATTACTGTGGTACCAAAACCAAAAAAAAAAAAAAAAAAGAATAAAAAATAAAAGATTGCAGGACAGTATCTTTGGTGAACACAGATGCAAAAATCCTCCCAAATATTAGCAAACTCAATACAACAATACATTATAAGGATCATACACTATGACCAAGTGGGATTTATTCCAAGGATGGTTCAGCATCCACAAATCAATGTGATATACCATATTACCAAAATGTATAAAAATCTGATGGTCATATCAATAAATGAAAAAAGCATTTGACAACATTCAATATCCATTCGTGGTTTAAAAAAAAAAAACTGTTAACAAGGTGTGTATAGAGGGATTGTACCTCAACATAATAAAAGCCATATAGGACAAGACCCCGGCTAACATCATACTCAATGGTAATAAACTGAAAGCTTCTCTTCTAACATCATGAGCAAGACAAGGAGCCCATTCTTACCCACTATGTACAGCATAGTATTGGGCATCCTAGCCAGAGAAATTAGGCAAGAAAAATAAAAATTACCCAAATTGGAAAGGAAGAAGTAAAACTGTTACTATTTGGAAATGACATGATACTATACATAGAAAACCCCGAAGACTCCACCAAAAAACTGTTAGAGCTAATAAATGAATTTAGTAAAGCTACAGGATATAAAAAACAATATATAGAAATGTGTTGCATTTCTATACACTAATAATGAACTATTAAAGAGAGAAATTAAGAAAATAATCTCATTTATAAGTTTATCAAAAGGAATAAGATAACGAGGAATAAATTTAACAAAGGAGGTGAAAGACTTGTACACTGAAAAGTGTAAGACACTGATGAAAGAAACTGAAGAAGACACAAATAAATGGAAAGATATACATGTTCATGAATTGGAAGAATTAATATTGTTAAAATGCCCATACTACTCAAAAGCATCTATAGATTTAATGTAATCCCTATCAAAATTCCAATGGCATTCTTCACAGAAATAGAATAAACAATTTTAAAAATTAGTATGGAGCCACAAAAAATCTCAAATAGCCAATCTTGAGAATAAAGAACAAAGCTAGAGGCATTGTGTTTTCTGATTTCAAACTGTATTAGAAAGCTATAGTAATCAAAACATCATGGTATTGACTGGGGTGCCTGGATGACTTAGTTGATTAGGCATCCACCTCTTGATTTCAGCTCAGGTCATGATCTTGGTGTCCTGAGATCAAGTCCTGCATCAATCCTCACATTAGGCTCTATGTTGTGCATGGAGCCTGCTTGAGATTCTTTCTTTCCCTCTCTCTCTACTCCTCCCCTCCTTGTTCTTGTGTTGTCTCTCTAAAACAAAGGAACAAAAACCATTATGGTATTGGCATAAAAACAAACACATAGATCAAATAAACAGAATAGAGAGCCCAGAAACAAGCCTACATATACATGGGCAATTAACTTGTGACCAAAGATCCAAGAATATACAATGGGGAAAAGACAGCTCTTCAATAAATGGCACTGGGAAAACTGAATCAACATTCAAAAGAATGAAACTCAACTACCATTTTACACCATATACAAAACTTAACTCAAATTAAAAACTTAAATGTGAGACAAGAAACCATAAATCTACTGGAAAAAAACATAAGGTGTAAACTCATTGACATTGATCTCAGCAATAAGTTGTTGGACTTGACACCAAAAACAAAGTCAACAAGAGGGCTACGTCAAACCAAAAAGCTTCTGCATGGCAAAGAAAACCATAAAAAAAAGGAAAAGGAAATCTATTAACTGAAAGAAATATTTTCAAATTATATATCTGATAAGTTAATATCCAAAATATATAAAGAATTCATACAATTCATTAGCAAAACCATCATCATCATCATCATCATCATCATTGAGGTAAACATGAGTAGAGGATCTGAATAGATATTTTTCCAAAGAAGATATACAGATGGGCAACAACTACATGAGAGGGCATTCATCATCAAAACCACAATAAGATATCACCTTCACATTTGTTAAAATGGCTACTAGCAAAAAGACAGGGAATAACCAGCATTGGAGAATATGTGGAAAAAAGGAAATCCTTGTGTACTCTTGGCGGAATTTAAGTTGGTAGAGCTGTTATGGCAAATGTTATGAAGACTCCTCAAAATTTAAACAGAGAACTACCACATGATGCAGCAATTCCAGTTCTGGGTATTTATCTGAATAATAAACAACACAAAAGGTATATGCACCCCTTTCATAGCAACATTATTTCCATAGCCAAGACATGGAAGGAACCAAAATGTCCATCAATGAATGAATAGATTAAAAATGAATGGATGGATCATTTTATATTTTTATATACATATATATGTATAATATTATATTGTATTGTATAATATATAATACAATAGATACAATGGAATGTTCTTCAGCCATAAAAAAAAGAAAGCAGTCTTGCCATTTGTGACCATACAGATGGACCTTGAGGGCACTATGTTAAGTGAAATAAGACAGAGAAAGACAAATACTATATGCAAAATCTTAAAACAAAACAAAACAAAAACACAACAAATGAAATAAAGAGAACAGATTAGGGGTTGCTAGAGGCAAGAATGAGGGCTGGGTGAAATGGGTGAGGAGAGTCAACCGTTACAAAATTCCAGCAATAAAATAAGTCTAGGATATCTAATATACAGCATGACAACTGCAGTTAATAACAATGTATTATATATTTGAAAGTTGTTAAGAGAGAAATCTTAGAACCTGAAATCTTAGAAATCTTAGAAATTGTTAAGACAGAAATTAAGAGAAAATCTTAAATGTTTTCCTCACATGAAAAATTAATTCTGTAGCTGTGTATGGTGGCAGATGTTAACTAGACTTATTTTATGCTGATCATTTTGCAACATACCAAATCATTATGTTGTACACCTGAAACTAACACAGTATGTGTCAATTACACCTTAACTTTTAAAAATAGATTAATTTTTTTAAAAAGTAACTAAAATTTTAGGATGGAACTAGAGGGTATTATGCTTAGCAAAATAAGTCAATCGGAGAAAGACAACTATCATATGATCTCCCTGATATGAGGAAGTGGAGATGCAACATGGGGGGTTGGGGGGTAGGAAAAGAATAAATGAAACAAGATGGGATCAGGAGGGAGACAAACCATAAGAGACTCTTAATCTCACAAAACAAACTGAGGGTTGCCAGGGAGAGGGTGGTAGGGAGAAGGTGGTGGGGTTATAGACATTGGGGAGGGCATGTGCTATGGTGAGTGCTGTGAAGTGTGTAAACCTGGTGATTCACAGACCTGTACCCCTGGAGCTAATAATACATTATATGTTTATAAAAAATAAAAAAATAAAAAATAATAAAAGTGACTAAAATTTTAAAAATAAACCCTTTATTTACAAAAAGAGGTGGCAAGCCAGATTTGATCCCTGGACCATAGCTTGCCCAGCCCTGTCCTGTTTCCATAGCTAAAAGAGATGCTTAGCTGAAAAAATGTCCTATACGGTATTGTAAATTATTCACATTATATTTTGATCCTTCTTTATTGAGCTAGCATTTCTGAAAGAAACACTAGAGGTCAATTTAAATAATCCTAAAAAATGGAGGATTGTAGGTAGGAGAGGGATGAGCTAAATAGGTATTAATTATTAAGTATTAAGGGTATTAAGGAAGGTACTTGTGATAAGTACTGGGTGTTATATGCACGTGATAAGTCACCAAATTCTACTCCTGAGACCAATATTTTTTATATGTCAACTGACTAGAATTTAATCAAAAACTTGAAGAAAAGAAAAAAAGAATCCTGAGCTTAACTTCTTGTCTTAAATCTTTCACTCAGAGAAGAAATTACTTCAATTTATCTAATTTATATTGACCTTTCTGTTTTTGACGGTCTTATAAAAGATTTAAACACCGATTCAACAAGTCATTAGCATTTCTGGTTTTGCAATAATAAAAGTATTTAAAATGTGGGCAAAAAGAAAAATGTATGTGGTTTAAAAAGCCTTCCTATTACATAATGTATATGATTAACACTGGAAAATCAAAATAAACAAGCAGCCAAAAGAGAGAGCAAAAATGCCCAGAAAACTATGGGGATCTGTCACCGTATCACTGCATGAATTCTATGGTTCAAAAAAGTCACTTGCCTTTTTAATGTTACTGCAATTTAGCTGTGCAGTTGGAAATGGATTGACTACTTACCCACCTAAATGCCATTTACCTTTATCCCCAGAAAACAGGATGCCAGGGAGAAATCAGAGGCTGAAATAGGTCAGCAGAATAAGGAACACACTCTATGACAGGTATGCTCAATTCACACCTTCAGAATGTAAAAAGCAGGAAGGTAGCTCTAGCCATGATGTTCACACATATTTATGTGAGGTAAGCCAGCTAATCTGCATGATCCATATCCATTAAGAGCACAGAGATATACTATTAACTGATATTTGAGTCTTGTAATACATAATTTAGATTTTTTTGCTATTAGAAATTATTTGTGCATTTAATTATATGTACTCAATTTAATTCAACATGATGATTAGATTAAGTACTTGGGGATAGCTATGGCAATACAAATAAACATGGGCCCAGAAATTTCAAGTTTTTGTCCTGTTAACATAATGAGATTCAAAGATTCAATGAGATCCAGAGTCAAAGATTCTAAGCTTTTCAGAAGTAATGTCACATTTTTATATATACTCAACCAAATTCCAATGATCGTTCACTAATTCGTCACTGACTCCTTGCTTTGTTTCCCACTTCTGTGGCATGGGCACTGATTTCTTTATCTGTTAACTAGGTATCATAATACCAAATGCCTCGAAGGAGCACATCAAACAAAATGCAATATTTATTTTCTGTTTCCTCTTCAGGTTGTTTTGTTGTTGTTGTTGTTGTTTGGTTGGTTTGTTTTTTAGTTTAGTGATGATAGCATAGAGCTTAAGGCATATTCTTTATCAGAAATTCCCTAAAGTGACTGAGGAGCTGGTTCCTTTGCTCCTCCCACTGAGAAGTACAGAAGGAGCCTTTCCTTTGAATCTGGGCTTTACTGTGACCACTTTTACCAGTAGTGAATAGCCAGAAATGACACTATGTCAGTCCTGGCCTTTTAAAACTTTCCCACTTTTCTTTCTCGTGAAATATTCGCATTTGGAACCCTAAATAACAGGAAAGAAGTTTGATATCTCTGAACCTGTCATGTTTGGAGGAAGCTCAAGTTAGCCACCTGGACAGGCTACGGGAAAGAAGGAAAGAAGAAAGGCAGGAAGGAAGGAGGGAGGAAAGGGAAACTCCGGCTGAGACTCTGGGCATTGTAGAGCACAGACAAGCCATCGACACTGCGTCTTGTTAAATATCTTGCCCCAGATATTTAATAAATTTTTTCTATTATTATAAACTATTTTAAGCCAATGAGTTTTGCAGCAGTTTGCTATGCAATTGATAACCAGAATTTTCTCTATATTCCAGTTTCCTATTTACTTCTGTGAGCAGTTATTAGAATATGCGATTATTATTTCAAAATCTGTTCATTTATTTATCTAGTGCCTATTTGTTCACAGAATGGGGAAAGCTATGAAGGCAGAAGCACCACCTGATTCTGACTTTCAGCACTGTTACAATGCCTGACAAGTTAATACCTGTTAAAGGAAGCAAAGGTGATTTGTTCGTTAAGAATTCCAGCTCTTTCTCATTAATCCACCATTTTACCATGCTTGTTACACTCAGGTTGCTAGAAAATAGGTTAGAAAACATTTTTTTTTTTTAAATCTTTGATCTTTTTCTAAATTATGTTGGGGGCGCCTGGGTGGTAAGCCTCTGCCTTCAGCTCAGGCCATGATCTCAGGGTCCTGGGATCCAGCCCCGCATCGGGTTCTCTGCTCAGGGGGAAGCCTGCTTCCCCCTCTCTCTCTGCCTGCTTCTCTGCCTACATGTGATCTCTGTGTCAAATAAATAAATAAAATCTTTAAATTATGTTGATAGCATTTTCTTCTGCAACTTTCAGAATATCTTTTCTGAAAATGATTCCAAAAGTTATCATAATTTTATCTTATGGTTACAAACTCAAAGATTTCTCACAGTATATGTAATATGTTCTTACTTCTTAAAATGAATTTTTCCAAATCACAAAGCAACATCATAGTCTCGGTGATTGAAAATCATCACTATGAGTTATGCATTCCTTCTAAAATGGTATTTTAACAATTGTCAACGCACCTTCCTTTTCTTTATTGCTCTCTCTTGTTCTAATAAGTGGGAATCAGAATCACTTCCCAATAGACTTTTTCTGATAAAAGCCTATTCCTTTTATCTCACAAATATGAGTCCCACATTTAGATTTGGAATTCCTCCAGGTACATTTTAGGAATAATACTATGAAATGTTTAAGGAGAGTGCTGCCAGGTTGATATGTATCTACATTCTGTTTTAGAAGGAGCAGAAGCCAAGTCAAGAGAAGCAGAGGCCAGATGCTCTAAAAGTTTTGCTCAGATACATCTCCTCCTGAGGTTATATAGCAAACTTAAAGAGTCCAATGTTTTTATAAGAATTAAGATTACCTAATTCCCCATTACCATTTTTTTTTAAAAGACCTGTGCTTGAGGCAGAAACTTTAGAAGGGGAAAAGCAGAGCTTCACTTAGGTTTTATCCAATTCAACCTCAGCATTCTCCAAAACCCTTGATTTATGTACCCGTTCATAAGGCAAATCTAAGATGATGGTATAATCAATAATGTCAAAAAAAAGTATCAGTGGCCCAACACCTAACCATTTACAAACTTTGGCTCAACACTCAAGAAATATTTTCATAACTGGTCACAACCACATTTTGTGACCTGCATCTTTCATCACCATATTCCTATATCCCATTATTTAAGAAGCTGAAAATATGCAACTATTCCTAAGACACTGGGAATATTTGTATGCTTTTGACCCTGGTATTCCTTTATTTAGAAATGCTATCTATGTCAAATGATAAATATTTAAGTGTATTATATATTATATAAATAACCCAACTCATTTGACATCCCATTCATATGTTTCCTTCCCCATGAAGTCTTATCTTAATGAGAAGTATTTTGTTCTTTCTCAGACTCTGGCTCCATTTTTTTTTTCTATGTTATTGTTATTCTTTTCAAGTCTCTGTTTCTATTGTAATTAACTGAAATCACCTTATTTCCTTATTTTGCAAGTAAATCATAAACTCCTTGAGCAAAGGGCCTTTTTTTTTTCTTTCACATTTATTTTCCACATAATACACAGCACATACTATGCAGTAAGAGACACCCAGTAAAGGATTGGTATGTAAGTAGATGGACCTGGTAAGATTTTTCATACTGTATAAGGCACTAGGCTACATATATATATATTTTAAAGATTTTATTTATTTATTTGACAGAGAGAGATCACAAGTAGACAGAGAGGCAGGCAGAGAGAGAGAGAGGGAAGCAGGCTCGCTGCTGAGCAGAGAGCCCGATGCGGGACTCGATCCCAGGACCCTGAGATCATGACCTGAGCCGAAGGCAGTGGCTTAACCCACTGAGCCACCCAGGCGCCCCTAGGCTACATATATTTTATCAGACACTGAAATGAATTTACTATCACAGTATTTAAAATAAATCAGATTATCAGAATGGTTTAAATCACCCAATAAGGAGCTAAAATAATGAAACACAGGTCAGATATATTCTCATGGGAATCAGAAAGAATCAAACATGGCCCAAAGAGTAGGAAACAGACCTCAATCAAGGTGGTATGCATTAATGAGGTATACAATAGAAGACACTGAAACATTTTTTTTTTAAAGTAATATAACATCTCCACTTTTCCTGGGGAAATTTTTTTAAAGGCAAAAAGAGGCTTCCCAAGGAAAAAATTACTAAAGCAAGATTGCATTTGAGAAACTCATGAGAACTGCGTGTGTACATCACGGGAGTTAAATTTTCTCAATGTATATTTGTCAATTTAACTGAACTGCAATAATATATGAAAATAGGTATTAATTGATGACATAAATTAAAGAATTTTACCTTTTTTGCAATGTTTAATCATAAATATAAATACACATATATATTTATATTTGTAAATACACACACGCACACACGCACACACACACACACACACACACACATACACTTTGCTAAAAAGGGACTGAATTTGATTCTTACATATAGCTACAGTATCTGGTTCATTTTAGAAATAAAATAGTAAGGACTGAGTGGTGAATATAGAATTGTTGAGTCACTTATTGTACACCTGAAACTCATATAATCCGGTATGCTAACTGTTCTGGAATTAAAATAAAATTTTTTAAAAAAGAAAAAGGGGTGCCTGAGGGCCTCAGTCGGTTAAGCATCTGCTTCAGCTCAGGTCATGATCCCAAGGTCCCGGGATTGAGCCTTGCTTCAGCCTCCGTGCCCAGCGGGGAGATTGATTCTCTCACTCCCTCTTCCTCTGTGTGTGCTCTCTCTTTCTCTAGCTCTTACTCTCTCTCAAATAAATTAATAAATCTTGAAAAAAATAAAGAAAAATTTTTAAAATAGTAATGGACAAAAGTTAAAGGATCATGAAGTAGATGCTAAATGTTCAGCAAATTCTGTACATTTTTTCTCTTCTGGGTACAAAAGAAGACTTCATTTTTCACTCTTCCATAAAGTTAGGGGTGGGATTATATGATTAAGTGGTGGCCAATGAATTGTGAACAGATGTGACATGGTCACTTCCAGGCCCAGATAAGTGGTCCCCCATACCCTTACATTTTCTCTCCTAGAGCAACCTATGTTATCTCTTCCAACCGTAGCCTCAGGTTGGAGGAGAGTCACCTGACTAGCACCAGACTATAAAGTAAAAACAAAACAAAACAACACAAAAAACTTTTACTGGGTTAAGCCACTAGGAATACACAGACTGATGATAGGACAGCTTGGAGTCATCACCACAAATGACACTGATAATTTAAGTTTTAAAATTTGATTCACTACCCTATAATTTTATGAGATCTTTTTTTTCTTTGGCTGGGTACAAATACTTCTAAATTTTTAGAATTATAGATTAATATTTTCCACTTCTCCATATGAAGCTAAGATAAAAATCTATTGAACTTAGAATTTATTATTTCTTTCAAAAATATAAAATGAGATTATTTGAAAATAATGTTTTTATTTACAATTCAGCTATCAAATAGATATGCTTTCTAAATTATTAAATAAAGTCCTCAAACATACAAGCTATACATTTGACTTACTTGGCAAATTAAGACGTCCTACATGTATTATACAAACGTGTGCATTGCTTACTGAAATATTTACATAAATTCACTGAGTAGTGAGGACTATTATTATAGCTTTACATATGTGGATTTCCTAACTGACACAGTATTCCTTCATGTTATTTCCTTACCTTTTCTGGAAAGAAAAAGAAAAACATGACTCTCCACTCCAGATTCATTGCCCAGGGGCCGACATTACAGAAATGTAAGAAATTTTATTTATTAGTATTAGTTTTTTACCTAGTTGCAAGACTATCATATGACATATTAAACTATGTTTTTATTATCCAGTTAGTAGTTTTGTAATCAAGCCTATTCTTACAGTTATCTCTCAGTCTTTTATAAAATACATAGTAAATCTGTAATGCTACATATTTGATACACAGAGTTTTTGAGTTCTAAGGTTCAAAATGTTTGCAAAAGCAAACACACAGAAGGGCAATGTGAACTCGTGACTTAAGAAGAGTCCAGGCAGTAAAAGCAAACACCTTATATAGCATTAATTATGCACCACCCATTGAACCATATGTTTTTACATTCTTCCAATGTCCTTAAAATAACTTTAACAGGTCAGTAATATTATTTACTCATATTTCAAAGATGAAGAAATGAAGCATGAAAAAGTGAACTAACTTGTCAGAGGTCATATAACTAGTAAATGGTGGGGGCAGAATTTAGACCTAAGAAATGTAGTTCCAGGGTCCATATAATTAACCAAAGCATTATTTTCTCAAAGTATTTCATCATATACAAAAGATTATCTTTATCTCAGGTATCTTGAGTTTGACTGTTTCTTACGTCTACCGATGGTTGAGCAGAGCCCTTAGAACATAGCAGCCATTCAAAAAGGATTTTTACTCGAACTAAGAAATCAAGGGAAGATGACAATTTAGGGATCTGTTCCCTCATAAAAAGCATATTAATATCTGGAGAGCAGAATCAAAACAAATCATCACAAATTTGAAAAGCCAGGGCAATGAACTGTTTTTATTCCAAATTCAGCAAGAGACTTAGCTTGAATGCCTTTTGGAATGTAGATGGGAACTTTAAGCAAAAATAGATGAGGTAATTAAGCACCCATGTAGGACATATGGCTTGGAGATAGCTTCCCCCTAGAAACTTGTCATTCACAAAGGGAAGGGAGGATAGGAGAAGGGTTTCTGAGAATGTGTGCATGGATCATGGCCAATAGCACATATGAGGAGACTTCATTCTTAAAAGGAAAGAAACCTCATAATTATTCATACCTGAGATCACCCAGAATCAAAATTTACCCTGTGATCTGGTGAATAACTCATTGTTCAGAGGAAAATCACTATGGAACACAGTGGATTTTTTTTTTCCCTTTTCTGATTACAATTCAAAACCTTCTCTTTTTCAGGCACTTTACCCCTAATTTTTGTTTTCACTATTTGTTTAATTTAATTTCTTAGAAAAGCTATGTCATAAGCCATCTGATGACTTTGTAAATGCAAAGAGCCAATGTTGTGGAACAGACAATCTAATGACATAGTGTTTAGTGTTCCCTAAAGCAGGAGACAGATGAAGAGAAACGGTGAACCAGCAACCTTAGCATAATTAAGACAAGCTTGAGTGCTTGCCATGGTGCCATTACATTAATCTCACATCAGTGGCACCTGGCTAAAATTTATGAGATATGTAAAAGGGGCCTTTCCAACTGACCTTGATAAGGCAGAGTTATTTATCACGTGAGAGAATAGTCAGCAAGCAAAGGGGAATGAGGTATATTAGAAGTAAGTTGGCAGACAGATTTAAGGGCAGTGGGCTGCAGTACACTTTGACTAAAAAGATCAAGAGAAGTATTTCCAGTACTCTGAACCTTACGCATCCTTGATAAGTAAAACATAAAATCATACATCATGTTAATAAGCAATATATATGAGATGGGTAATAGTAAATGCCAAGTTTTTAAACTGAGGCCAGTTTATGCGTTTAATATTTTTAATGTATGTTTATTGAACTAATGAGACTTTGTGACCGCAATGGATGCCAAATGATCTCACCCCCAAATAAGTAAGCAAAACATATTCATTGTGAGCAACCTGAGGGCATGGTCTTATTTTATTCCTCATTGCTTTTCCAGGGCCTAAGGCAAAGTCTGAAATATTTTGGTCGCAATAAATCACCAGATCTTTTTAAGGCTGGCTGTTTCCTATTCCTGAGGTCTCAGTTCATCCATCACGTCTATGGAGAGGTCTTCCCTGGTCACCCCATCAAAAAAACTTACCACTACAGGGAAGTTTCTTGAGTATTGCCTATATGTTTATTGCTTGCTTTTCCTCCCTAGTCTCAAGGTCCCTTGCCTTTCCTGTTCACTTCATATGCTAACATAGACCAAATATCTAGAACAGAACACAGTAGGTGCTTAATAAATATATATCAATGGATGAAAGAAGAGTTGTTTATTGAATGAATTGTACAAATTATTAACAGAGGAGTAATGGCTATTATGCTCCAAAATATATTTTGGAAAATATATACTTTTATTCTATCTCATTGTGCTACCTGTAATGACAAACTGAAAAATCTGGTAATGACTGTTCTTCACTAAGGACTTCATTGTGATAAAACTAGTAACACAATAATTCATTCCTGATCATTAATTCTTAAAAACCTCAGACCTTTTCAGCAGTTGCCATTAATGTTATTAAATATGACAAGCCTTCTTAGGTCATTATCAATTCTTACTTCAAACATCACTATAAGATATACAGAAGGGAAAAAAGTGGTTTTGTTGTTGTTGTTGTTGTTGGAATTTTGTCTATTCTACTCCTATATAAAATCCAACACATAAAATAGTAGTACCACAAGCTATAGAAATTGCCAAAATATAAGGGACGTTTTATTTCTGTACATGGGCCAACTAGTCAGCACAAGGGTCCTTTATTTTATTTATGCGTAATGGACAATTTGAAGATTTCTTTTTAACTTTATCAAATATAATTGAATTTATACTTCTACTAAAATGGAGATGGATGGATACAATTTTATCTTTATACAATGAAACCCTTATGGACTTCTCAGTGAGAGGGAAAAGCAGCACCACGTTAGAGTTTCACATAGAAAAACCACATTGGGTCAAGGAGACCTGACAGATTCTAGGCTATACCAGTAACGAAATGGCTTTGTAATTTAAATTCTGCTTATCATTTCATATTTGACAACTCTTCTATGCAAAAGCACAACCCAGCTGAAATCAGCAAATCATACAATTTTTCTACTCTTTCACTATATCTCAAAATGAAAAAAATAAAATGTAGGCACGTTTGGCAGCTGTTATTTTACAATGGAAGTAAAAAAGCAATATTTACATTTTAAAAAAAGCCCAAATTAATAAAATTAATATATCGATATTTGAAAAAAGTGTTGACTTACCTTACTTCCTAGCATAATTGTTGACTTTAAAAAACCAATTAACATTCATACCCATACAGAAAATTAATCACTTATAACATTTGTTTGGATTCCAGAGCTCTATCCCAGATCTATGTCAGAGATACAGGATACAACTGTACTTCAGGGATCATAAAATTTTGGTTGGTTTCTTTTGCATATACATTGCAGATTCTAAAATTCAGACCTTCGTGAGGAAAGGATTTTTAAATTAAATACATCAGAACAATTAAACATAATTTAGTGTGAATTTGTGTACATTTTAATACAACATAACTTGATGAATTATTAAACAAATATTTTGTAAGTATTAAGTTGTAAGGGTAGAAGAGAGTGGGATAATAAAATTTTCTCTGCACTCAATGTCACTACTAGAGCTGAGTTTCCTTTGCTTTCTAGAACTTTTGCAGATAATAATTTAAAGAACTATAAAATATCAGATTTAACATTTGTTGCCAAACTTACTAAGTCTTTCAGCTCTCCATTTAAATGTATACATTTTGATTATTAAAATTCCATAAGGAAAAGATTAAAGCTTCACACAAATAATATAATGTCACGGGTTTCTATTTGTGATGGGAATGTTGAGAGAGGATGAAAGGGGATATGTAGTTTATATTTCATAATTCTGTAACTTAATGATCCTATTTTATTAAAGAAAATCAGCTGCATATTTATCTCCTAATTATCATCATTAAAGCAGTAAGTGTTCATAATGATTCAAAGGCTAATTCTATGACCATCATATCTTACTGCTGTTCATCCTCATCCTATCAATTTTTCTCTAACTCTGTCTTCATATTAATTTGATGAGATAACTTTTGTTTTTCTAATTAATCAAAGTATGTATGGAAGCATTCTCTCAGCAAATATGCCAATATAAGAGGCTTACTTTTCTTTCAAAAGTTGGTGAAATTCATTTTCATTGTTTGTGTTGAAATGCAAACTTTTCCCTTTAATATTAAATTAGAATCTCATGAATGTACAGGTCATTAGTTTCTAGAGAGAGTACTCAAATTAAGGACAATACTTTAATCTACAAAAGGGTATAAAAAGACCCTGCATGAATAGGCTAAAAATGCTTAATTGCAAAAGAGAAATATGATTATATTCTAAAGTTTAGAAAAGAATTACCTCTCTTAACAGACCTTACTCATTTTTAACAAAGAACAAACAACATTAAAATAATTTTGGTTTCTGTTACTGAATTACCATGGAAGTAAATTTTCTTTAAAAAGAACTTGAAAATCTGCCTCAGAAGATAGAAAATTGTTTGAAAATAAAATAAGGTCCTAAATCACCATGGGATGCCAACACAGACTAAATAAACAATGAAAGGTGTACCTCATTACCTGTTTAAATACTAGGTATCCAGTTTGCTTTCACAAATGTAGTGGTTGGCTACACAGCCAGTTTTTACTAGGAGCACATGTTCATTAATTTGTCCCTATAGCAACCAATATATTTCTAAGGTAAGACAAGAAAATTAGTTTTGTCAAAAAACAAGTCCCTTATATCAGGGCACCTGGTGTTCCCCTGGAATGCTTAATTGACTATAAATGTATGAGGGAAAGAAACCAAAAATGTTTAACACATACTGGAAGTTTAATGAAGAACAAAATGGTTCATAAATAGTTTTCTCCAATAATAAGTGTGAAAAATCAATATTTAATATCAGAAATTTTTAATAATAAATTAGGCCAAGATTTGACCACTTTCTATACTTAAAAGCAGTTGTACCAAAACATGTCTTAAATATTTCCTATACATATTTTTTTTTCCTGAAGTGAGCAACATTTTCCATGTGGAATGTTGCTGTCATAACTTTATTCATCCCAGAGTCAATTCCAGAATAATGCAATTAGATGTTAGAATGAAAGCATACTGAATAGAATTAAACTGAAAGATGGACTAAAGACTTGGAAACTGTTAAAATGAGGAGGAGCCCTGGAAGTCTACTCATTCAAAGCTTTCATTTCAGGGTATCAGAATCTGGGGCCAGAGAAGGTATGTGTCTCACTATTGAAAGACTCAGAACAGGTCAGTGGACTTGTCACGCTCAGTTCTGTACTCTAAATTTGTTTTACACTCAGTGAAATTGGGGGAGGGGGAATGATAATGAAAAACGCAGGAAAAAAATCACATTCTTTCAGGAATTATTTACTAAAACTGTTCTTCCCCCTCCCTCTAAGTAGTATTGTCCCCTCTTATTTTTCTTGTTCTAAAAAAGTATAGTTGTAATTTGGAAAATCAATTAAAAGAGTCATAGATCTCAATGCTCTCTTCTCCCTACTCTAGTTGGCTAGTTTTATTAATGTAATTAACTGATTTTCTTTAAGAGATCCTGGTGAATTTGCTTCTCTCTCTTCCCAATATTTAAAGCAGTATGGGAATTACATCATTTGCAAAATATAATTGTGAGATGTGAAAGGGATTAGTGTATAGTTTAAAAGGCACAGAATAGGTGAAAATTCTTCTCTGGGGATATAAAATCTTATCAGACTACTAGATTTCCTTCTAAATGAATGCCATACCCAGACAAATACAGATATTTGAGAAATGGAAAGTATCCATCTCACTATTGGTTCTTCGTAATCATACATTTTAAAAAAATTTTGTTTTCCTGTGTCAGACTTACCCATTTCATTCATATCACTTACTCAAGCTCTCCGTGTTTCAGCCATCTGGACCACTCTGACTTCTTTCAGCTCTTTGCCATCTTGTTCTCCCCTCACAAGGCAGAGCATTGTTTCTAGAGGATTTCTGCATTTAAAGCTCTGAAGTCTCTATGGCACATTATGGAGTTCATTAAATACCACAGAGCTTAAATTAGTATATCATTTTCACATCATTGCTCAAATAGTATCTTTCTGTTCATTGAAATTCTGTGACTATATGTGTGGCATAGCAGAATTTTAGGTCTAGTAAATAGCAACAAGGGTAATTTGTGGAATTCTGCTTCAATGTGGTATAAAGTGCTATAGTGAAATCAATTGTCTAACACAGACTACAAACTGTATGCATTTGAGCACATGATGAATTTATAAAACTACAAGTCTAAAAAATCATATATATATTGACACATTGTGCATCAAAGTGTAAAAATAATATTTAAGAATCATTTGATGTCATACCCAAACTTACAAGGAATAATTTGATCACTTAGAACTTACATTTCAGAAAATCCCCAAACTCAGGTAATCACAGTGTTCACTGACCATCACTAAATTGCCCTAAAGTTGACTACTCTACCATTTAGACTATGTTGCATAAATTGATGTTGTCCCTCTGAAACCTGGTATGACTTCAGGTTTGTTTTTGTTTGTTTTGTTTTCTTGTTTTTCCCATCCCCTCATTTTACAGATAGGGGAAATGAAATTCCAAAAGTTGAAGTGATTATAAGCTTGGTTACAAAGCAATTCAGTGACAAAGCTGGGACTGGAGCCTGTCTCTCCAATACCACTCACTTGTTAATACCCATTGATGCTAAGGCAACACTTTGAACTCTTGAAATCACTTTCTTTCCCCCAGTATCTTTTTTATCACAGTGTCCTGGGATGTGGTGTTATCACCCTAACTTATGGGAGAACGCAGGTTCTGGGAGATGCTGTAGCTAATATGCAGTCACATACATACCTTGGGTCTGTCCATCACATTAATTTCAGGAACATTTCAAGGCAAGGAAGGGTAAAGTATGTATTTGTTATTCATTATAAACCAAAGTAAGGGGAATACATTTTATTCCATTATGTGAGTGTTCTCCCAACTTGGCTAACTTCTCTAATCACTAGAGTCACTTGAGATTTTTCTGGCTACCCCCCAGACTCACTGAATCAGAATCTCCAGGGAAGGCGCCTGGGAATTTGTATTTTTAAGTGGCTCCCCAGGTGATTTTGATAATGAGCCAAGATTTGGAAACACTGGCTGTACCACTGAAAGTTAAGAAGATGTTGCCTTACAAGTTTAGAATGTTTAGAAGCAAAATGCACCTACTGTTAAAATTGACCCAATCCAGTTTCTCTCTTTTTTAAACAAGCGAGATAGACATTTTTGTCACAAGTGGATAGACCAACTGCCAAATACCACCTATATTTCTGGGTCAGAGACAGATTGGAACTCTACCAAGAGAAACTGGGCATTCGTACTTGGTCTATTTCCATGGCAAGAACAAAACAATCCTAATCTTACTGATCTTTTCATTAAAGAATAAAGCAATCTCAGGGCATTAACTGCTGACAGTAATGCAGATCATGGATTTCACGGATTAACCAGACCACAAACAACCTAGAACATGTCCACAGAACAATTCTTGTTTGTGTAGAACAGGAGGCAAAAAAGCAATCAGTCTGACTTGAACTATTGGGTTTAATTACTCAATATAACATTTGTCATTTAAAAATCCATATGCCCATCAGCCTAACAAAGTAGAGATTCTCTGTTAATGATATTGCATAATGTAACAGTACTCCACGGGTTTCAAAGCACTTTCACATATATTAGCACACTTTATACTTACAATAGTGTGTGAAGTAGGAGAAATTCTCAACAAATTGAAAGATTGTAATTAAAATGTATTCTTAGTAGAATGCAAATATCTTGAGGTGTATCTGATTTACTTCTGGTTTCATGCAAAAAAAAAAAAGATATATATCACCCCTTATACTCCATGAAAATAATTTTAAACCCTGAAATATTCATTAAATTCTTTTTTTAATGGAAAATGATTTATGCAATGCTAATTTAAATGCTGAATTTGAGACTTAAAAAGAAAGTGAATCAAGTAATCAAGCTTTTACTACTTTAAATATCAAGCATATAGATCCTGATTTATTTCATCAAAGCAATTTCTCAGTTATACCAAAGGATGGATTCTTTTCCCTACACAATGTCTCAGCTGAAAAGTAGGGACTATAATGAAGTACTACAGAAGAGAGTTTGTTTACCAACAAATTGAAATTTTTATTTAATTTTTTAAAGATTATTTATTTATTTATTTGACAGAGAGAGAGATCATAAGTAGGTAGAGAGGCAAGCAGAGAGGGGGGGAAGCAGGCTCCCTGCTGAGCAGAGAGCCCAATGTGATGCCGGGCTGGTTCCCAGGGTCCTGGGATCATGACCTGAGCTGAAGGCAGAGGCTTAATCCACTAAGCCACCCAGGCACCCCAAAATTGAAATTTTTAAAATTAATATTATATTTGCCTATATGCTAATTAAAACTCAAACTTGTTATTCTTCATTTTTCTTCTTTACTTGCAATTTTGCCCTTCATCCTTCTTTACTCAAGTCCCAAACTTCTAACTTTGTCTCAGTGTTATTCTTTCTGTTAGAACTTTAAAAATAAATTTCAAAAAAAAATTTTTTTTCTAGATAGAGTGAACATAGCTAGGAAAGTTACCATGTGAAAAGAGTGCTATTAAAGCCAAATATTCAAATATCAATTACAACAAAGAACTACTTGGACACATAATAATTTATCATAGTTATTATTGAACTTAATATTATCAACAGGTTCAGATAACAATGTAAGTTTTTCTCATGGAAGAGACTCCATCTGAGTTCCTAATTAAATAACTTTTGTATAGTTCTTTTTCTTCCCTTCACAAAAGGTCTTTTTTTCCCTCCATTCTTGCTCTCTTTCTTTCTTTGTTGATACTGTTTACTTCCAAGCCTGCTTCTGAACTCTCTGTCTAATTAGCTCTTGATAGATCTGCTGCCCTGTTTCCACAAACATTTAATTCGGCCGTCAGTCCATTTACATTACAGCATGTTGCATTGTCTTTTACCAGCCTAATTTTGTTTGAGTGAATGTAAATCCCATTAAACAGTCACCTATTAGACTGTGGCATATAAACTCCAAAAGCCTCTTTATTATAAGAGCGAACATAAGGCGCAATTGATAAAAGATTTCTGGGGCATTTCAATTTGTGGTCTACTTCAAATATTCTGTCTGCTTTAAGCTTAGCAGCTTACTTTTTCAAAGTATTTGACAGAATGTATGAGTATCTTTCAACCTCCGTATTCCATAGCAAAACATACATAAACATTACTTGCTTCTTGTCTTGGGAAAAAAGAATTTACTTATACCTAAACATATGTTAAATATGTATTTTCCCCCTTTACTTTATTTTCCCCTTGATAACCTGACCACATTATTTTCAAAAGACTTGCATGAAGGTGTTTACAAAGATCAGGAGACGCTTGCAGATCCCTCTGGAAAGAGATCTTTTTTTAATATTAAACACCAGTGCAGAATTTCAACAAGCTTTGGTGTTTCCTGATGAGTTTTCTCAAGAGGAGTAAGAAAGACATCCCAACATGTAGCCCATTTAATAGCAACTAGATACTGGCCTCAGACACAGTCCAGCCCCTCTTGTAACATGGATCTATTTGATAGTCCCAAACAAGAATAACAAGACGTAAGAGATGGATAGAAGTTATGGAAAGACAAGGTAGCCAAATATCAGGGTTGCTGATATTTTTATCAGTATATATTCAATCACATTAGTTCCAGGTTCTGGTTTTTATCAGAAAGGGCTCAGTATAGACTTTCCCTAAAGCTGAGTCAATCATTCAGCACCATGGTCACATAATTATTGGTTTAAGGTAAGGGTGTGAATGGCTTTCTTTCCATTTCCTCCTGGTAATAAACTCAGAAAGACACCCATGAAGTGCAAATCCTCACGCACAAAATTATTTCTCACCCCTGTGGTCTTGTCAAAGCCAATATTTCAGGAAAGCACAGGTTGTTGAAGGGGACTGTGATTTTTTGCCTGCTGTGAGTCTCTAAGGACAACAAACATTCCAAAAGAGACTGTAGCCAAAATTGTTAATAACTTCACACAGCTTTTTTGCCATGATGACAAAAATCCATGAGAAGACTGAGTAGGTAATGGGTTAGGCGTTAAGCCACAGCTATTTGTGTAGGAATCAAAATATGTATGCGATCAAATACTAGTTAGAGAGTCAACATCGATTAAGAATCTAAACAATCATGGAAATGATTTTGCCAAATGTATGAAATGTATAGTTAATATTAACAGACACTTAGCTTATTGTAATAAGTGCAAAAGAAAATTCAGTTAAGTACTTAAACTAAATGGTTTATGTTATTTTAATAGCATGAAATAACAAAACAACTGAGCATCAGAAATGGATTTATAAGACTTTGCATCAATACCCATCCATATTTCTAATACGTAGCTTCTGAAGTAGGTACTACATAAATCCAAAGTCTTGAATTTTCAGGCTCAAAAATACACAGGAATATATGTAAAAACAATTTTCTTGGATGATAGGCTCCTTATTTCTTTCTACGTATGTTTCCATTTGGGTTAATGGCTTTGTCATATATTATGTGTATGAGTTTGACACGACTGCTTCAATTTCTGCCCATTTCATAGCATTAAGGGACATCTTTATTCAGCTTTGTATATTCAAATAATTCATAATCACTAACATGAGTTCCATGCTGGCCCCTTTTGTTGCTCCCTCATGATGATTTCAAATTTAATTGAGATCAAGATTTCTAAGGGAAAGGTACATATTAGTTTAGTGTTACCTGTTCCCAAAATAGGCAACTGACTAGTATTGCTTTGTGGTTTATTAAAGTTTTTCTTAAATATTAACATCATTACTGTAAAATGTAACGAATTTCAAAAGGAAATTAATTTTTAAAGCTGTGTGAATACTTTAAGTGGGCATAAGTGATTCATAATAAATATGTTAAAGAAATTTGAAAGTTACTAAACACATGAAAGTTTCTAAATACACATAGGTTTCTATACTACCAATAACATTTACAAAACATTATTAACTTAAAAAAAATCTGTATGCTATACCAAGTCATAACCTATAATCTCTATAGATGGATTATATAACCTGTCTGAACCTCAGTTTCCTCTTTTAAAATGAAGAAAATATTCAAGATTAAATGAGTCAATTACAGAAATAAATATTTACTGATTTCTTAATACAAATCATAAATTGTAATATGCACTGGGTATATAGTAGTGAACAATCCCTATTTCCCACAGAACTACAGTGAGGAAGATAGCCAAAACACATATATAGTTATAACTTCTGGTAAGCTCTATCATTAACAGTGATGGTCATAGTTTCGTCCCTTCTCTTATTAGTGGGATTTTTAAAATTTACTTTTAAAGTGAATCTATTTTAAGGAATTATTGTAAACCGACCCCATGCCTACCTATGATATGAGTAACCATATGATTCATCCTTAGTCAATGATATGACCTAATCTCCATATTCACAGTGATGAAGGCTATGTGGCAGGAGAAATGATCTTCGCAGTAAGAACACAACTATGAAGATATGAAATATGAGAACAGAACTGCTTTGAGCCCTTTTTCTTAAATCACAAATTAGGAAAAGTCTGACTAAGAATAGAGAGAATCTAGAGTTGAGACATTAAAACAGCGAGACAGTGTCCTAATGACATGGTCTCACCCCTGGATCAATGTGTACTTAAAGACCAAAACAATGCGTGCTTAAAGACCAAAAACTTCCTGTTTCTGTAATCCAACAAAATCCCTTTGTTTAGATTAGTTCAAACTAGGTTTCAATCACCTATAATCAATCACTATAATTTAAAAGTACAGAAGACAATAGTAGAATAAAATGTGGATAGACCAGTACTTTAAGCGGAGAAAAACATCATGAAGGCTCTGTATGAGGTAAGGGAGATGTCTATGAATTGAGGAACTATGAACTTAATAGTATTATCACTATCACCACAACTATCACTCTTTATAGATTCTTCTAGGTCTTGATTTGAAGCACTGGGAATGATACTGCCCCCGAAAAGGAGGCTCCAACCAGACCATCTTTCATTTACAATTTGCATTTCATTTCTTCTACTGGGTTATCAAATGGAAGGACTTCTTCTAAAAGCAGATCAGATGTTTTTTGAAAGGTAGGAAAGATAAAGTTTAGATACCAGGAAGGTTAAAGTACTGGAGACTTCAGCAGGCCACTAGGCAGAGAACCTTAGGAAACCCAGGGAGCCTCCTGCACAGCTGAGCAGAACATAGGGAAGGAGAGAAAAGAAAATGAAGACAAAACTATCTAAGCCCCAATTTTGCCCTAGCTACCTAATTCATCATATACTTTTTTTTTTGAAAGATTTTATTTATTTATTTGACAGAGAGAGATCACAAGTAGACAGAGAGGCAGGCAGAGAGAGAGAGAGAAGCAGGCTCCCTGCAGAGCAGAGAGCCCGATGCGGGACTCGATCCCAGGATCCTGAGATCATGACCTGAGCCGAAGGCAGCGGCTTAACCCACTGAGCCACCCAGGCACCCCCATATACTTTTTTAAAAAAAAATTTTATTTATTTATTTGAGAGAGAGAGCTTGACAGAGAGAGAGAGAGAGCATAAGCAGGGGGAGGGACAGAGAGAGAGGGAGAAGAAGACTCCCCACCAAGCAGGGAACCCAACACAGGGCTCTCTATCCCAGGCCCCTGGGATCATGATCTGAGCTGAAGGCAGGCACTTAATTGACTGAGCCACCCAGGTGCCCCTAATTCAACACATACTTTAAAAATAAAATGAGGATGGTTTGAAATATGACTTTCTACTAATTTGAAAAATTTGTGTTTTTTTTTTTAAGAATTTACTAACTTCGAAACCCACCTTCACTTGTTTATCCGGTTGCTTTAAAGTAGTCATAAAGCATTCTAGTAGATGGCATTCTTTCTAAGTAGAAAACTCTTGGGTTCTTAAAACGTGGTAACTGGAGTGTATTTGGATACTTGATAGTTTATCAGCAGTTACATTCAGCAGAATAGAAAGGATTCATTAGAAAGTCTCTGAGTTAGTGAATATCAGATTGAAAATTTATAATTGCCCAAATTCTTCATAGATTATTTGTTGGAACACTTCAAGATGCTGAGTCAGCCATGCTTACACAAAAAACTCCCCTTTACTGTCTTTCATTGTGCATCTATGGTGCTTATTAATATAGTACCTGAATGAGACTATTTAAATTCACAGGAAGATCTTGCCTGAAGGAGGACAGCAGAATTGGGCCCAATGGGAGTTCTGTCTGAGTATTTGAGGGCAGAATTTAGTCTACTGGAAGGGCAGTCACTAACTAGGGATTTAACTACTACAAAAAATTTTAAGGAAGAAAGGAAGTGACAGTATTATAGTTTTTTTCGTTCCCTCACTTTTCTCAAGTAGAATTATTTTGATTAAAACAACAACAACAACAAGAAAAACTAAATTGGGGAGACTAGCTCTAAATTATGGCATCCTGAAATTAGAATTTTAATTTATGAATTTTGAATATCATCCAGATTTTCTATCATAAAAATTCTATAGAAGATTGAACTGAGACTAAACCTGTCAGCCTTGCAAAAGGCAGTATTTAAGTGAGAAGTAAGTATCTCCCCGATCTTTATCGTATATCCAAATCATTAACTATAAAAATGCCACATATAAGTTTAAAATCCAACAATTCATATAACCTAATTAGCAGTCTTTTTTTAAATTATAGAAAAAAATAAAGCAAATACCTGTTTTTTACCGCATCATATTAGCATCTGTGTCAGCCTTTTTATTTTTATATTTGTATTTTTTAAAATTACTTAAGCCCTGTGTGTGTGTTATCTTTTTTTTTTTTTAAGATTTTATTTTATTTGACAGAGAACACAAGTAGGCAGAGAAGCAGGCAGAGAGAGAAGAAGGGAAGCAGGCTCCCTGCTGAGCAGAGAGCCCGATGTGGGGCTCGATCTCAGGACCCCGGGATCATGACCCGAGCCGAAGACAGAGGCTTTAACCCACTGAGCCACCCAGGTGCCCCGTGTGTGTGTTATCTTAAAGGTCATGGGAAGAAAAAGAAAACAAAGTTCATTTTAATATCCACACATAGTCCTTCTCTTACCCTCAAAATCACCACTGTAAGTCTGACCAGTATCCTTCCAGCTACCCTTATATATACACATACATACATACCTACATGCATAATAGTAAAGGCCTTGTTTGACATGACTGCAGTAGTCTTTATCATAAAAAATTACTAAGTGAAAGGAATGCAAATGTAAACCAGAATGTAAATTTAAAATTCTAGATTTATAGACTTCAGTGAGAACAGATTGTAGAAATCACCTCTCTTGTTTAATAGTATGGATTCCATGCCTTAGGAAAGAGAGTCGCTCCTTAGGGGACACAAGGAATTAGTAGAAGAGTTCCCAATGAGACAAGATCTCTTACTTGTGAGATACTTTTTCCAGAATGACAGGCCACCAATTGTTAACAGTCACATATCACATGCTTTGCTGTTTCTTTTCTTGTATATATGTCTGTGTATGCATGTGTGTTATGTGTGAGGAGAGAAGGTATATCAATGGACTAATAAAGATGGCAAAGAAAAAAGACTCAACATGTATTATGTAGTGGGCATTATGCCGGGCAGTGTATGCACAACAAAGATGAAAAAACTGTTATGATGGGGTTTACAGTCTAACAGAACCAGACAGAAAAAGATGAGCACCATGATTGTGTGTATTTGAGTATGAGTGTGTACGTTTGTGTGTGTAAAACTGATTACTCTAATTAAAGGCTGTAAGAGACCCCAGAGAAAAGACAACTGTTTCCATACATTTTTGGTGTTTCCTATGGCTACTTCTTCCAAATATTAACCAAGCTACCAAACAACACAGCCTGATGGAGGAGGAAAGTTATTATGGGAAAGAGAGCTGTGCTCCAGCCATTTAGACCTGAGGAGTTGTCTGATACCCTTATCTGTCCAGGCATGTTTAGGATTAAAACAGTTTTACATAGCCCATGGCAACAGTACTTCCCGTAGACTGTACAAATTAATAAACGAGAGCACAGAGGTATAGATGATGGTAAGGAACATGCAGGAATAGAGTCTTACATATATATATATATTTTTTTACATATATTTTAATCAATTTTAGCATAATCCCATCATGTGTTTTAAAGAGGCTTTATATTAGATTTTTTTTCCCACGGAAAGTGAATAATTTGCATTAAAATTAAGATAATTTCATTGATAATGGTAAATTAGGCCCATTTGTACAAGGATGACAAGATATGCTTCAGATACAAATGTATCACAGGCGCCATTTAGTTTGTTTTTCTTTTTTCTGAGTTACAAAGTCTGAATATTTTATATATATATAATGTATCACTTAAGTTTTATACATATAAAAAACTTACCGCTTAAGTTATAACTTATCACTTAAGTCGATAGTTAAACAGAGAAATCAAATTTAATGGAATGTATAGTAAATTCCTACTAAGAATTCTCCTCACAACGTTGTAAATATGTTCAGGGTGCTTACCTCTATCAGGCTTCTTCAGAACAACTGCAGTGAAGGAAAAATGTCAGAGAAAAGGGAAATAGTTTGTAGCTTGTGGACTGTTACAATCAATTTTTCTGTATGTTCTCTGGGATACATGTATTTATGATTATAACTAAAATTTATTGGGGCCAAATATATCACTTTTGTTACAGAATTTTATCACAACACTTTATGAAATCAATAGTATTTGTTTTACAGGTGAGGAAAATGAGGTCAAAGTACTATAATCTTTAATATCTTTGGCTATAATTCTGGAAATTAATTTCTGAAAAAACTAATTTTTTTTGTTTGAAAATGAACAATTTTGAATTTAAAATATTCAACTTTTTCAATTACCAAATACCCCTTCTGACATGATTTCCAGCTACCAAAACATGTCTCTGACTTAAAGATTTCTGACTTGTAGACTTTTAAAGTATAGCTTAAAATCATACTTTCATTTTACAATTGGAAATAAATTTAGTACCTTCTCCAACCTTTTAATTTTATAAAGAACAAGGCTCAAAGAAGTAAAAAAGTTTGCTTAATAGAATTTCTTAGCAGCAGAAATATAACCAGAACTTAATTCGTACCACTAGTTCAATGATCTCTGAACATTCTGCCATTGACACAGTTAACAGAATTAACTGTGATATTAATTTCTATTAGTGATATCAGAGACAATAAAAAGAAATGATATAGCCAAGCACGACAATTCCCCTATTCAAATTAGTTTTGACTTAAAACCAACCAACTCGAAAAAGTTAAGACAAGTATAATCGGGCATTAAAAAATTATGTTTAAATGTAAATACACAATAGTAAATAGTTTAGACGGTTGACAATTTCAATGACCATCGAGACAACAGTATTATGATGTCTGTAGAAAAAGAAAGGTAGTGATGAAAAGTTTTGTAAACTAGTAAGCATTTTGATCCTATTGTGTGAAACCAAAGGGTTAACTTGAAGATTTGTTTATGTAGCTATAAATGTAATGATTATATTAAGTAAAAATATGTTTAAAACTGAATAAGACTGCCTCTACCTTCATTTTTTAATGCAAGTTAGTGAAGAGAAATCAAACCATCAACCTAGAAAGAGTCCCAAGAATTCTTATTCTAAGAATACACATGTATAACACCTAGAAAATGAAAATGTAAATGATATTAAATTGATTAATTGAGGAAGCCATTAGACTTTAGTGGCTCGAGTGCTGAGGTGGGCCCACGTAAGCAAACCAAAACCTAAGCCTGTAAATATCTCCGGTTATGAAACAGTAACACTAAGGACAACCACTCACAAACAGCCAACTAGACTCTGAATTAAAATCCTGAATAAAACTCTCAGAAGTTAAAAATCTACTTAAACATGCTAACAAGCACTTAAATGTTATTTAAAAATGTATAATGTAGAAAATAACAGATTGCATAAAAAATAATAAATTCCAGGAAAAGATTTATTTTAAAGATGACTCCATAATAAAAAAATCACATGACTGTAATTTTAATGTAGCTCCTAATATTGGAAAGTAGCTCCAAATAACTCTTAGAAGCTCGTCAGAACTGATGCAGACAGCAAACTTTATTAAAAATTTATGCAAAACAACCATTTCCATACATGATTTTTCCTATTTAAATTAATATTAACTAAATGGGTTGAGAAAAAGTTATATCATATATATGTATAATGCATGATGTAAGTTATATACACACACAAACCTCACACATCTATATCCTATTTCAGATACCAAAAAGTATTTTCCTTTTCCACTTCCCTTAGAAAATCAGATTCAGCATTGATACTGAAAACACAAAAAATGTATTTCCTTCAACAGTAAAACCAAATTTGCCAAGTAATACGGGGATAATTCTTCATAATCACTGTCACTATAATAATATATGAATAAGAGAAACTAAATAAAATAAAATCTACATTTCTAAGGATAGTATTTGTATTGTGTTTTATTTTCCATTTGCAGATATACAAATATGGACCATATTAATACAAGATTTCATTATCTAATTCAATCCAATGGAAAAACTATGTAGAAGGATATATCAGGCAAACAATTTATGAATTACCTATACATTTTGTTTGAAGTAGAAAATAGTTATTAGGGAGAAAACTGAAAGTACCCTAAAAGTGTGAAATTTGTGCTCTTATTCTTACCTAAAATCTAAACTATATTCAAAGGATTTCTTTTTGTAGTACATAGCTTTTTTTCCCTCCATCTCACTTCTTCTCATATCATTTATAATCTTAAAATTATACTAAGTATAAGAAATTAATATAGTAAATAATATAGTATAGTATAGATTACATATGTATTCATTTCAACCTGTAAAGTTTCATAAATGTTAGCTATGGTTATTGTACTCAATCTCTCAATTAAAAACTGACTTTGGAGTTTGACAAAACATATTCTTCTACACCTATTTATATGAGTGCTATTGCAATTATACTTATAATATCAAAAACTCCCTAAAAATATACATTAAACTCTAAATATTTAATATTGCTTAGGATCTTTAAAAGTATTGTCTTAAAGTCAGCAAAATAAATGAAATGTGAAAACTAAGGATGGTACAATACAATCAAATTTTAGAATTATATATTATAGCTTTATGTCTCTAAACAGTTTCAAAAGTCAGGTCAGAAAAGTGAATGATTGTGGGGAGCTTGATAGAGTGTAAAAATTTGGATGCATAAATCTCATTCAGGTTCACTTCCATATGCCTGAGGGCAAAGCCAGGCATGAAGCCTTCGTGTGTTACTACTGAACTGGGTCATACGTGGTGATATTTGCTGTATGGTCCTGTGATGAGGCAGCATGGGGAGAACCAGCTGGCCAAGGCTAATGTACCATCTGGGCTGAAAAAATATTGCCAATTCCATTGGCAGAGGGGGAAGAGTGAATTTGTAATCGAGCTATAAATCACAAGCAGATCTTGCAAGTTGTCAATTGGAAGTCTGATATATTGATGTCCTCAATGCATGGATGACTCCTGCTTTTAAATTATCACTATTTGTATAACAAAACCTTTTTAAATATCAATCTTTACCTAATAAAAAATTACTTGAAGAATCCATAAGAAACAAATCAGTACATTAAGAAATGTGACTCAGAACATTAAAAATAAAAGGAAAAGAAGACAGATTGGTTGATCACACAGCCTTGGTGGGATTCCTGAGTGTCCGAATGACATAGTTCCTAACTTTAAAAAGCAAAACTTAAAATGAGAGAATTTTCACTGACTGTATTATTTTCACGCAGTTCTCTGTCCCAAATGAGAAAATCCATACACTCGGGTGAGCATGCATGTGTGCATATGTGTGTGTGTTCATGGTCTATCACAACATCATGATCTAGTGGAAGGGACATGGGTTTGGCGGTTAGGTAAACATGAGCTCAAATCCCTGTTCTGTTGTTTGCTAATTCTACGGCATTGTACAAATTAGTCTGTGAATGTCAGTGATGCTGCAGCTAAGTGGGAAAGGTTAATGATAACATACATGAAATAACTAGAACATATTAGCTGTGCAGTAAGTGATAGCTATATTACTGTGATATAGGGAAATGATACATTTGCACAGTCTTTGATTTAAATGCCCTGTGGTGTTATTTCTAATTGGAGTAAATACATGAATTTTTATCAGAAAACACAAAGCATAAAACTCAAACTCATTAGCCCTAAAATTTTTGCCAACTATTCACTGAATTCATCATCAAATGTCATGCAGTCAACTCAAAGTTTTTATTTTCTAAATTTATTGTTTGAAGTTATCTCGATCAGATGATCTGTGGACTGATTAAGTTCTGTTGTCACTCCATAAAACCTTCTGAGATAATCAGTAGACAAGACAACTGAATTAATACCTATTATTCATTAAGCACTCAGTATGTGAACCGCTGCATATTAGGTACTTTGTTATTACAAATTTACGCTATAATGATATATTAGTAAACCTGACAGTCACCACAGCATTTAGACTGCAGTTAGATTTGATCAAGGCTGAATCATTAGAAAGGCCCTTTGCAGCTTTCTACCAATTTCTATTCACCAATATATATCCCTGGGACAATGCAGGATAATTATAGAATGGAACAAGAAAGCTAATCAAGGGGAACACAGAGGACTGATGTTTTCCAATAAGGGAATTCCATCTGCTTCTAACCCAGAAAAAGAGACATTGATATATTCAATTTGAAATGCCATATGTAACAGTTCTTCAGTAATATGCACAAATATTTCAAGGCCATGTACAAGAAGTTGGAGGGTTATCAAAATAAGTGTATTCAAAGGGACAAGATTAAATTTGTATACCCTCTTCAATCTCTTTTCTCTCTGCTCCTGTGTTAGAATATATGCACCCTCCCCCAAGCCGCTATCTACTCTGTACTTCACTCTGGAGGATGAGACTGCATCTTATTTGCCACTGGCTTCCATCTGAATGTGAACCATCTGAGGAAATCTTCAGGAGGAGTTCCGAGAGGAAGAGGACAGAGATGTGTAAGTGTGGACAAGGACCAGGATGAGGCAATGAGGTACACATGTTGTAAAGTATAAGGAGGAACTCACGTTCAGGTACTAACCACACTCACCCACCCTCCCTTAGTACCAAGTCTGCACTCAGAGCAAGCATAGCTCCCTCGGGATAGACTCTCCCTGATGATTCCTGCATTGGTCTTCCAAAGCACCAGTTAACCCTAAGGACAGTCAAAACTCACTGATGCTGCTCAGCGTTGCTTCACCATCCCTCATCCATTCAATTCCTGGCTCATACCTCTTCACATTAAATGATCTTTTCTGCAGTGACTCTCATAAGCATCATTCCAGTTTTAAGTCAACTTACAAGTATGTTGTTATTCAGATCTGAATACATCTTGAGAACTATTACCATTGCTTGAGCAAATGAATATTTGTCAGCATCACTATTTATATATAAAAATAGCTTTAAAATTAATTGGTAGAAATACATAATCCACTTTAAATATCAAATAAATCTTAGGTTTCAATTCAAATGAGTGTTATGTATGATATAAATGTGCACAAAAACAATTTTATGGGAAAAAAAATCAATCTGTTGTTGGATTTGACTTCTCATTCTTCTTCATCCTGACCCAAAATGACATTTTTAAACATTAATGAAATCTTTGTGATCAAAACAGTTCTACAGTATAAGTGTTATTCCATTTTGCTTGTTTCTTAAAATCTAACAATTTATAATTCATTTTATCACAAATTTTGTAACACTAAAAGATACATAAGTTTTTGTTAAAGGAATGACATATTTAAAGCTAAAACTTTCATTTTGTAAAAGATAAATCTAAGTGAAATAGACATTAAAAGGACTTCAAAGATCAATTAAAATATTATATAATCTACCACTAGATATTTAAAAATAACCATTACTTACATATTTTTAATAAACATATTTAACATTATACTATCTCAAAGTAAAAAGTTTTCCAGAAAAAAAAGTTTAAAAATGATAAAAGTATGGTGTACATAATAATGTGCACCCAAATGTAATTTTAAATTAAGTGTAATTATAAATATACACATATGCAAATGTATATATGTATGCAAAAATGTATTATACATGGAACTGTCATAGCAATGATTCCATTACTTATTTTAAAGATATTTGTGGCCAAATGTTCTTAAAATACTATATAAGAAACAGATCAATGTAAATTCAATGTGAAATTATTTGGATTTTGCAACAAAGTAGTTTTATTCTAGCCACAAAAAATAATGAAATAGCAAATAAATGAAAATATATCATTATCTAAAGCTAGAAAACTGTGTTGAAATTTGGTGTTTTAATTATATGTTTGTCTGAAATGTAAACAATTGGGGAAAATGTATCATTATCCTACTGTAATACATTCTCACTAACATATATTTTAAGAGGAGGATCTTTTGGGAATTTAACATTTTATAAAGAACTTAATTAAAAGACAATTTGGTCTAGTTCCATGTATCTAGATACAGTTTTGAATTTCTTGACTGCTCTAGATAGGACACTATTTTATTATCACTCACCTTTTTTGTGCTTGAAGATCAATCCTACTCTATACCAGTTGGTAAAAGAAATCATTTTCGATATAGAGTAAAATGTTTTACATAAGCTCCACTTCATGGGAAAATATATCACGGGTTCACTTACATTTCTGTGTAATCTAATTCAGAAGATAAAAATTGGTATTTGCTATCCTCTAACTTCCCTGTCAGGATTTAGAAAAGCTTATTCTATGTCTATGACGAAAGAGTTCTATTTTGGTAGAAAGAGAAGCTCAAGAGTAGTTTTCCTTATTAGAGAATAGGTTTCCTTAACAAATCATTGTAACTAGTTCCTCAGCCCCTGCCATATCTAGAAGGTCTTTTAAAGAACTTCTGTGTAGATAAAATAAGGCTCCTCCTTCCCTGTTTTATACTCTCTGGGAACTTCTACCTTACATATCTAGGACACTACCATCCTTAATCATGCTCGTGATCCTCAATGAAACCTTCCTATTTCAAGACGGTTACTAAGAGCTTCAATTAAGGAAGTGTAGAACAAGCTTTTTTGTGGAGCTGCCTTCACAACATACAGCAAAGTCAGACACATAGCAAAATGATGATTGTGTTGACGGAAATTAAGTGAGGAGCACCTATGGATATAGATGTCAGATCAACCAATTAATGCCTAAGGAAACTGGGATGCTAGGTCCTGAATGATTGCTTCAAAGGGATATATGTCATTTTCTTCATCCTGGATGACATATTGGTGTGTGTATACTGTACCACATTTCTATTTCATTGTGAAATACTTTTCTTCACATAATAATAATTATCCTGATAATAGGTAACATTTATTATGAGCTCAGTTTGCCAGTGTTAGTCACAGGGTTAAAGGCTTTACAAAGATAACCTCATTTAATCCTCACAACAATCTATGAGGTAGATATTATAATTATTGGTCCCATTTTATAAATCTACAAAAGTGAGGCATAATTGACAACATTTTCCATATCATACATGGCTAATAATACAAGAAACAAACCCAACAAGTCAAACCACTATGCTACATTACATATAGCATTTATTACCAAAAAGGCAGGAGGTCATACTCATAATGACATCAGTTATTTATACCATAAATTTAGGAGTCATTTACAGACCATTAAATCCTAATGTTGATATTAATGCTAGCCAATCCCTTTTGAAGAATGCAATTGGTTATCTTCTCAATTTTAAGACATGTAATTTATGGAAAAGTCCAAGTTATTTACAAATATATAATATAAAAGAGTGCATGAAGTGTTCTTTATCGTTTTAGAAAATATGTACTAATGCATGCATTATTTTTCCCCAAATCTAAAGGTAATTTACTTATTTATTTTTTAGTTTAATAACAAAGTGATTTTTCTTTTTTCATTTTCCTTTATTTCTTTTCAGTGTATGCATTCTTAAGTGTACATATTTTCTTCACTAATATTTACTGAGTGGCAACCAATAGTGGCACCTGTCCTAGGTGTTGTGCAATATTGCCCAACTTTCCCTGAAATTTTACTTTGAGTCTCATTACTGAATATCTGTGTATAATAATGGCAGGCACATAGAGGTAATGATACAGCATTATTTAGAAATAATAGCCCCGATCATGTCAGCGTGGTATCACTACCCTAGGCATCAGGATAAGCAGCAGGCTCCTGGAAACTTAGATTCAAGCACTAATGAGCAGTGATAGCCAACAGAACAGCAGTCTGTGGTTTGAAAAGATTGGTGAATCTTTATAATAGTTTTCACAAACTTTCTATCTCTTTCAATTCAGCTCATTTTATTCACCATATTGTCGCATAGCATGGCAGAAATTCTGTTTGTTTTTAGTTTAACATTTTAACTACCATGTCCTACATTAGATCAGCTGGAAATAGTCTTCATGTGTGACTTGCAGAAAACAACAGTCTTGTTTTTGGGTTTTTTTCCACCAAGGTATAAACTTATGGCCCCATATTTTCATTTATCCTCCTTCCTTACCTAAATCATTGGAGCAAAAATAAGAAAAGTCATTACATCAGCGAATTAGTTCACCCAAGCAGTAGCCTCAAACCACAGGTTAATTTGAACTGTTCAAATATAATTACTTAAAAAAGGAAAGGATTCATTACTTTTGTGGTGTTTGCTGGTTCATTGCACCATTGTTGGAGATTGTCAATAAACAAATTACATCTAACACTATGCCCTTCTGCTGAACAGGTCTCTTGAGAATATCTACTTCACATTATGCTTCGTTTCATTTTTTTGTGTGTGTGACCCATATTCACAGGCTCTTGGCTTTAGCATTTTAAAAACACTCTCATTTTCACTTAACAGTTGCATAAAAGCAATGTAAGCAGTCTAATATATATATAGGGTTACTAAATAAAACATTTATGTTGTTATATAGGGTTTGTTCATTTTTGTATTTTTTGTTTGTTCTTTGCTAGGAGTTTATGAAAGTGACTGAAAATTTTGACTATAATAAGATATCTGCATTTTTCTTGCAAGAATGACCACAGCTTTGATTAGATTTCAAAAGAACGCAAATCCACACACCGACACACAAAGTGAAGAAACTTTGTTCTATAAAACTGTTTTTAATAGTGACTAATAAGGAAGATATAAAATGAGACAGGACAAGGATGTAAGTAAGGGTTTGTGAAGGAAACCAATTAATAATTGCAGACCACATGCAAGAATTAAACAATATAGTCACTTTGTTATCTTATGAGATGACCAAAACATATGGGAAATATAATCACATACACTTCTTCAGATGAGCCATTCCAAATGGACCTAGACTGTCTAGGATCTAAGAAACGCTTTTGACCCATGGACAAACATATTTCTCCAATGTGAAAATATCACTATTTCTATTTCACTCACACATCATAAGACAAAATTTAGAAAAATATAGTACTACTTCTGCATGTGCTTAACTCAGTTCTCTACAAAGCAAAGGCCCTTAATTCCTAACAATAATTTTCATTCAAAAAGATGGCTAGAAAATAAAACAGATTTCTTCTCCGATTTTATTTATTATAACATTAAAAATGTTTCTTGGGGGTGCCTCTGTGGCTCAGAGGGTTAAGCCCCTGCCTTCAGCTTGAGTTGTAGTCTCAGGGTCCTGGGATTGAACCCCACATCTGGCTCTTGCTCAGCAGGGAGCCTGCTTCCCCCTCTCTCTCTGCTTGCCTCTCTGCCTACTTGTGATCTCTCTCTCTCTCTGTCAAATAAATAAATAAAATCTTAAAGAAAAAGTTTCTTGTAAATTGTGCTAAAAGATTTGGACAGTTCCATAGTTAATCTCTGGTTAGATCATTATTATTAGAGAATATTTTTGGTATGCTTTTATAATGCAAAATATTGTAAACCTTTCTTTCCTGATTTCATTCTTGCCCTATTCTTATGATAGCTTCTCCTATCATGATCAAACCCTGATGTCTGAAACCCCCAAATATTATACTAGCTTCCTATATTTTCCTTTTGCCTAGATATTTTTTTTTACAATGTTAAATAAAGGTAAACTTCAGCATCACATGTCTTCTTTAGGTGCCATCCCAGTGCCCTATCATGCATAGTCTGAAAGCTCCAAAGAGATTAAAATGAAATTATTTTAAAATCAGAGACCAAATATCCCCTCTAAAGAAATATGATAATATTTCTCAATTTATTCTGAGGACATCGATATGTGTCATCTCACAAAGTCTTAGCCTATAGCATATTATGTGTCTCAGAAATGATCCATTCATACAACCAACATTAATTAAACATCTGTTTCGACCAGGCAGCATACTAGGAGTTAGATATACCTCAGGAAACATGACAAATTTGGAACTCTTGAAAGTTTAGTAACTTTTGTAATAAAAATTTGTACAGGGGCGCCTGGGTGGCTCAGGTGGTTGAGCCTCTGTCTTCGGCCCAGGTCATGATCTCAGGGTCCTGGGATGGAACCCCACATTGGGCTTGCTGCTCAGCAGGGGGCCTGCTTCCCCGCCCTCCTCCTCTGCCTGCCTCTCTGCCTGCTTGTGATCTCTTTCTGTCAAAAAGAAATAAAATAATCTTTAAAAAAAATTCTTAAATACTCAGTGATAAAGAATATGGGTTCAGGGACGCCTGGGTGGCTCAGTGGATTAAAGCCTCTGCTTTCGGCTCAGGTCGTGATCCCAGGGTCCTGGGATCGAGCCCCATGTCAGGCTCTCTGCTCAGCAGGGAGCCTGCTTCCCTTCCTCTCTCTCTGCCTGCCTCTCTGCCTACTTGTGATCTCTCTCTGTCAAATAAGTAAATAAAATATTTAAAAAAAAAAAGAATATGGGTTCAGAGGTTATGCATCATACAAGTCCAGAGATCGTCATTCCCATAGACAGTATTAATAAGCCTACCTGTACCACTTCCCTCAAATGCTCTAAGGTTTACATGTTGTCCTAATGCTTTTCAAATATGGATCATGTGGACCAGGAAGCATTTGAAATCACAGGATAAACGTAATTTTGAGGCACGATAAATGAAAGTGCATTCTATTTGCTTTACATAAAAACATAAAATTAAAAACCATACACCACTTTTAAGATAAAATATAAGACCTCAAGAAAATGCAATGCTACCATCAGGGATGCTATTTCTCTACCTTCTGTTACCAGGGATAATAGTGGACATCTTTGAGTGTAACTGTGCCTTGTTGTTTTTTATATCCCTCTCATTCTCCCCAGTAGCTAATGTGGGGGTGTTTGAAGAGCCACCAGATTCAAACTTGGACAGATTCCACTGCTTAGTAGAGATGCAATCTTAAGTAAATTAGTTCAATGTTGTAAATCTCAGTTTCCCTACTTGTAACAGGAAGCCACTACCACCTACCTTAAGGGGTTGTAAAATATATAAATCACCTTGCACACAGAAAAATGAAGACCCATTTGTTCATTAATACTTTTGCTTGGAGTTATTAGTTACGTGATGAGAAGAAGGTAACATATTTAATAAAAATATTTAATAATATATTTGACTTTAGGTAGATGTAAACTACTTGCACAAAACTGTCCCTTTTCAGAATACTTACGTTAGCTCTATTTGGTTTAATAAAATCAACTTTGCAACATATCAGCTTTTATTCCACAACTCCACATGTTTAAATTTATGAGCAATCAAAATAACGGTGAATTAGATTCCATTTTATTACCCCATATAATTGCAGTATAATAAAGGATTAGCAAAATATGAGTTTCAGTATTTTCTCAGTGATCACCTTCTTTATTTTTATTAGGTAAGTGGTATCTCAAAAGTCAAATAATTTATGTAATTGAAGAAAGAGATGAATGGCTCTTGTGAATTTCCAAAAGGATAAAACATTATGACCATCTATAAAACATGAATAAATACTTTAACTTCGTCTAGGTAATTAGTGAGATTATTTTTTTAAAGATGGCAGTTACCATTATTGTTAAGAAAAGAGATGAGTGCACTGACTATGTTGTTTTCTTTTGTTTCCATTTAAATGAATAATCTTCCCTTGGTTTTGAAGCCATCGTTCCATGCATGGCCATAAATAATTGTTTATGAAAAAGAATAACAGAGGAGATTTTCTCCTGGAAAGGCCCTTAGGAAGAAAAGAAGAGAGGCAGGAGAGAGGAAATAAAGAAGCAGGGAAAAGAGGAGAAAGTGGGGATAAGTAAGACAAGGGGTAAAAAGGATGAAGAGTGTAGGGAGAGAAACAGACACTTAGATTTTTATTTTCCTTTGTTCTTAGGAGGAAGATTTATATTTGAATTCCAAGGTGGAAGGGAACCAAAATGCAGAAAACCACCCTGAATTTTATCCCATCATGAATAATAAAAGTAGTGTTTTGCCGGCAAAAGTGAGTATTTCTCCTTGCAGAGCTCCAGAAAGGTGGGATGGTTAGAATTTCTATTTCATGTTATTGACAAAACACTCTAATTATTTATATTTGATTATACCCTCTGCTTGATCATGCAAGTGTAGGTATGGTCCTTCATTCACAGCTGTAAAGATATTCATTCCTTTCAATCAGGCTTCAGTTCACTAATTACAAGGAACTTTGTTCCACTGACGTCTGATTTTTGTAAATCATGAGGGCAAGCTCTATTTGCTTAGCATAGGTTCGACATTGCGTAAACCCTAATGGTAGTAAAGAAAGAATTCGTCTCATAAAAATCTTTCTGAATATTATACGTATCTTAGAATTCCAGTTTGATTTTTATAATAGACTTCATACTTAGACTGTCATATTTTTAACATGTAACTGCATTCCCCAGGAAAAAGTGTCATTAGTTTTGGTAGGTTCAAGGCAAAGACCATTGATCAGTAACTGAATATTAAACTGAGGAGCTTTAAAATAAAGACAAATGTTTGAAATAAGAACCAGCCTTTGCCACCAGCCATGCTCTTGTTTCAGGAAGCCATGTTTCCCCTGAGGCAGTCAATCTTTTAAAAATATTTGATTTACGGTAGACGTGCAGGAAGAACTGTCTTTGGAAACACACTCTATGAAAACAATAAGAGTGGAAAAATAGAAGGGAAATATACAAAGTAATTTTAAAACAGATACCTTTCCTAATTTCCTAACCTACAGCATAGAAATTGTATCATTGACTTTCCTTCTTTTTATAGTCATGCTTTAGCCATAAATACATGTATCAGTAATATTCTCATTGAGAATGAAAGTTGACCAAAGATATCTCCAGTAGATTCAAAATTTGAGGATGCTCAGAAATTCAAGAAGCTTCTATCTAGCATGACCTGAAAGAGCTAAAGAGTAGAGCTAAAGAGAAAAGATCCTTTCTGTACTTCAGAAAGAACACTGAGTGGAGAGAACAGATTTAGAGATGGTAAAAATTAAAGGTTCCCAAGAAGGGGAATTAGAACAGTTTATCAGAAACAGGTAGGCTTGAAGAAGAAAAAAAATGTGTCTAAAAAGCTGGAGAGAATGAATGAAAATTTGTGCAAATTAAACAGCAGTAGTAGTGGGTAATTATTTATCATAGTTTAGAAGAATTTCTATATGGACATTAGCTTAAAAAAAGAAAAAACAAAAAAAAAACAGAAAATAAAAACAGAAAAATAAATGGGACATCCTTATATTGGCACCATATAGAAATTCCTTCATACAAGAATTTGGCTGAGTAGTCCCTAAAACCCCCAGACACTACTAGAAGATTGTATTAATATCTGTAGGAATGTCTTGAGAGAAGTATGTATGACAAAGGTAGAGAACTCAAAGACTAAACTTTAAGAAAACTCCACCAGGAAACTAATCATTACTAAATTAATGAATACTGAAGTATTGTATGGGTTTGAGGAAGGAGGGAACGGCTAAGAAATATTAGAATCTTTACGAATTCTAAGCCTCTACTTAAATGCTAGGCAACCAACCCTGAATCTGTTCCCTTAAACTTTAACCCCTCCTTCCATGGCGTGCATACCAGCTCAGACACACTCAGCTCTATTAATTGCCATTTAGCTAAGCGGTGCTGTTTACACCACAGACATCCTCAACCGCCACAAAGCCATCTCCAAATTTCTTTATGACCCACAAATTTCTTCAACACTGTTGTTTATCTCTCTCAAGTCATTACCACCCTCCTCTACTGAAGAAATAGAAGCCACTGGAGAGAACTCGGTTAACTTTTAGTGCCTGTGCTGACCTTTCTCTCCCCAGTCATAGTGAATGGGACCTTTTCCAGTTCAAAGCTAATTCTTCCTCTCACATTTTTTTAAATTTTTTTAAAATTTTATTTATTTATTTGAGAGAGAGAGAGAGCATGAGAGGAGAGAGGTCAGCAGGAGAAGCAGACTCCCTGCTGAGTATCGGGACTCGATCCCTGGACTCCAGGAACTTGACCTGAGCTGAAGACAATTGCTCATCCAACTTAGCCACTCAGGCGCCCCTTCCTCTCACATTTTTTAAACTTTCCCTGACTCCCTTTAAGGATCAAAAATACCTCACACCATAGGTCTACCCTTTCTCTTCAGTTTAGAAAACTTCTCTTCTAGCTATATCTCCTACATCCTTACTAGCATGCTCATCTTTTTCCTATTCTGAAGTTGAACAAATGAAACCAACTTAATATTGAACCCCTCTCCTCAAGTGAACATTCTTAGTTTCTAGATCCTTTTTTTCATAGACAATGTCAGTACAATCATCTACATGCACGATCTCTGCTGCTCTCCCCTGTTCTTCTACCCCCATGGATTTCTGTTCTCACTCTGCTAAAGTTTATCTTGCTGACGCCAACTGCCTCCAAAGCCAATATGCATATACTCTTCCACTTTGTGGTTTTGAAATCACACTTTTCCTTGAATTATTTGAAGAAAAAAAAAAAAGTAACTCCATTGTTCTTTCTTGGCCTTCTTTCTAAACTGTTTTTTCTCTGCACACCCTTCAAATATTTGGACCCCAAATTTCTGTCCTTGAACTACTTTGTTTTCATTCTTCCAGGGTATTTTTTTTTCCTTTTTTTCTTTTTTCTTTTCTTTTCTTTCTTTCTTTCTTTTTTTTTTTTTTAAGAGAGAGTGAGTGGGGTGAGGCAGAGGAAGAAGAGAAAATCTTAAGCATACTCCACACTCAGCACAGAGCCAGATTCCACTGGGGTTTGATCTCATGACCCTGAGATCATGACCTGAGCTGAAATCAGAAGCTGTAGGCTTAACTGACTGAGCCACCCAGGTGCCTCTCTTCCAGGGTATTCTTGTGGATTTCCAGAATTCCATCCTTCCATCTATAAGCGGACTATACTAAAATTTCTATTTTCAGTCTCAACACTTACTCTGCACTCCAGACATGATTCTAGAGTATCCACAACCTTATATTCCAAAAGTAACTGGAACTACATGTTCAAAAGTGAATCTTTACCTTTTCTCTTCAAACCTATTCCTCCTCCTCCATTTCTTAGCATTACAAATGACATCTATACCCACCACCCTCAAGTGAGAAAACTGGGCATACTCCTCCCCACAACTCATCCTTAGCCTCATTTCTTTTTAGAAACTAGGCTAAAGCCCATAGTCCTGCAAACTCCAACATTAATAAATTATTTTTAGCTTCCCAAATTTACCATGCTTTTTTCAAACATCCATGGCCTTGACTCCCCTTGGAAAAGCTCATCCTGTATTAAATCTACTGACACTTCAAGTCTCATTTTAAATATATATGCTCTGAATCCCTTCTATAAACCTAGGCCCTAAGAAGGCTATTCCTTCCTTGTGTCTAAGTTGGGACCCCAAAACTCTCTAGCATAGTACCTATTCCATGTTAAGCTATCGAGCTGATCTCCTGCTACCTGCTGTCGTCTCAGCCTGCTACTTCTCCACCATCTTGACTCCCCCCCAACCAATTCTGTGTTATTGTGTTCATTTACTTACATATGTTTATATCCATATAAGATTTTAAGTTTCTCAATGGCGGAGTCATCTTATTCATTATATTCCCAGCACAAAATACAGAACTGATACATGGAACACTCGCAATAAACATTTAAAGGAAGGGAAGAATCTGGAAGGGGAAATTACGTTTTCGGTACAATTGATTGTAGTGGTGGGGTTAACAATTTAGATTTTGGCTTTTGAGACGACCATATAAAGTCAGTAAACCTAATTCTCTCTCAATTCCCACTGGACTTCAAACTATTCATGTATTTGGAAACATTCCTCTAGTAAACAAGTAACAAAAATATTTTGAACTTTCTGTGTTAGTTACCCTGAGGAAAATTTCCTCCACATGTTAAAGTCAGCACACATCTAGAAAAGTCAGATCCATGTCTGAGCTAGTCAGGCATAAAAAGTTCACTGTGATCTAAAGAAAACATATCCAGTATGTCCAAAGACATACTTTGGTATGGTAGAAATTACCATCCATCCAGGTGTCCAAATGTATCTTAAGCCAGGCCCACAAAAACCACACAAGATCAACCAAATTACTGATAAAACATTAATGAACTTTTGGCTCTTTATACTAGATATAAGTTATAAATGGACTTCTAGAACCTTTCCTTGAAATAATGATGCCACTGGAGTAGAAAGTTGAAGGAAAACTCACATTGCCAGTTTCTACATTATGACATTTCCAGGTTTATAATTCAAGAATTTGAGCCCTCCTAGCTTTTCTAAGCTGAAGTATTTTAGAACAGCTTCAACAGAGAAAAAAAATCACTATAACAGCTTATGTGATAGGATCATTGCAGTCCACAATGAAAAATAAGCAATCTGACAAACACCTCATTTTTATGTAATCAGAAAAAGATCACATACTATGAAAATTCCAAATTATTTAACTTCATTTCATATTGTGTTATGTATATGTTAGTATGTATGTGTGCAGATATTTACACACATATAATTAAGGCAATGAAGAGAAAAACATACACTTAACATTAAAACACTAATAAGGCACTTACAATGTTTTCTTCACATATAAAAGGAATATATAGACTCAGTTTTATGAATGCCCAACTTATAAATGCCAAATTAACATGTTTATTTTATAATAGCTAATACCCTCTCTTTTCTTTTGAAACTGCAAACAATAACAACTAAGCCTTTTTCATTGTGGTACACTTAACAAAGCAAAACCTGTTTCCTAAGGCATTCCTCTTCGTAGAGATCTTACACCAAAAAAAGAGAAAAGAAAAACCAATTAGTATCTCATTATCAATATTAATATATCTTACATTGTGACTGCTTACTCTGAGCAAGATGCTTTTTCAAATACTTTCTAGAAGTCATCTCATTAAATATTTTTCATGTTTTTCATTTTATCTTTATTAATATAGTCTATCAATAATATTCAATTGAAGATTAAATAGAGAAATGTACCCCATAATTTTTTAATTCCCCTTTTACTATCTATAATACAGTTGACATTATTCCTTACATTCATAATATAGCCATGCATTTTCTTTGGCAAAGGAAGCTATAATGAGACGAATATAAGCAAAAAGCCAATAAATTTAAATTTTTTGAAACACTTTCAATATGTCTCACAATATTAAACATTTAAATATAAAATATCATGACCTAATTTGCTAATTTTTATTGATTAAAATGTTCCCACAAATGAATATATGCCAACACCTTATAAAAATAATTTTGAAAGTAAACAAAAATAAAACACATGCAACTGAATATTTACATAATTGTAGATTATATTCCTAATTATATCCCTGAACATTAAGAGAAATGCATCTATTAACAGAAGTACACATACATGATGAATTTGAAAAAGAGACAAAGTCAAAAGTCAAAATGGTTTTCTGGAAAAAAACCATATGTATGTATTTTAAGTAGCCTGTGACTTTTTTAGACATACTAGAACACTTCAGTTGAATCTCCTGGTATTTGTATAAGAAATATGTTAAACATGAACGATTTACCTTGGCTGCTTATTATATATAGACAGATAATTAAGTTGTGAGTGGATATTTATTCACACACACACATACACACAACATCCCAATTCAATGCTTTTAAAATATAATGCATAAAATTCATATGTATGTGCAGTAGTAGATAATACAGAATAGCATTCTGCTCATGTTTGATTTTCATATTAAGAAGTAAAAACTCTCTCATATTTGCACCTCCCCAAAATATATCATTTAATTGTACTTCCATTTTTAATTCAGTAAGTCTATTGTTTTCCTTCCACTTGAGATACAATATTTCAAATAGGGAAAAAAAAAACCAACACTCTGTAAATAAAACTCTCCCTGAGTATATACAAACACAAATAAACCCCATCTCAGCACTGTGACGGCAGCAAGCTCATGCATGATGGATGGTGGCCTTGCCTGAACAGTCAGGCATGGACACCTCTTTGCCCCTCCACCCCATTTCTTTATTTAATTACATAGCACTGGGAATACCAGGCAATAAAATTGCTATTTCATTCATAGCTGATTTCCATTTAGAGCTTGTCATGTTAATAGTGAAATAAATTGCTCTAATTGCCAGCAAACTTCATCAAATTCACATTTCTTCCTTATTTTATTCAATATTTATTAAACTCCATGTCCTAACTTGCCTGACTGGTAAAAGCAGTCCAGTTTCTGAATAAATTTATATCCTAATAGTCATTATTTTTTAAAATAATGTCCTAATTTTAATTCTTAAAGTTTAGATGCATTTCTTCTATCACTTTTGGAAAATTTATTATGAATACCTGCTTACAAATTTAATTATTTAATAACTATGATTTGACTTAGAAAAAATAATGATTAAAATGCAATTAAAATTCTTTGTGTCTTCTGTAAATATAAGGTATAACGGTACAGATTTCTGAATGACTTTTTCAATTGACAAAAAAAGTATTTTGGTTTCCACTGTTTACTACTCCCAACTATTTCTAAAAACCACTAGAGATGGTTTAAGATGAAAGACTTAAATATTACTGAATCACTAAAATGAGTAAAGAACAGATTTGGCAATAAAAATGTATATCAGACTTGAAGCCAGAAGGCTTATGTCCCAATTTATTATGGAAGTTCAATTACTTATTACCTGTGTGTTCTTGGCTCCATCATTTATTCTCTCAAACTCTCAGTTTCCCCTTTTGCTACCCAGGGAGTTGGATCACATGACCTCCCAGGTTCCCATTAGTTCTAAAACCTCTATTATTTTAATAATAAAAGAAGAGATGAGAAGAACATATAGTTCAACTACAGCAGGGCAGCTTCTCTGACTAAATACAAACATTAGCTCTTAGAACCCCAGGCAAAGAAAGGAAAAGCTAAGAGGTTCACAGCTGCCACTGCCTTACTAAAAACATAGATCTTGCTGACTATTGGCAGAAATAAACTTTTTTTTATTTTTTTTTATTTTTTTTTCCATTTTATTTATTTTTTCAGCGTAACAGTATTCATTCTTTTTGCACAACACCCAGTGCTCCATGCAAAACGTGCCCTCCCCATTACCCACCACCTGTTCCCCCAACCTCCCACCCTTGACCCTTCAAAACCCTCAGGTTGCCCCAACCTCCCACCCCTGACCCTTCAAAACCCTCAGGTTGTTTTTCAGAGTCCATAGTCTCTTATGGTTCGCCTCCCCTCCCCAATGTCTTTGCAAGCATTTTAAGATAGTACTTTGAATTACATAATAAAATTTATTCAATGCCAGTTATTTTAAAAAGTATGGAGAAATAATTACCATTTAGCTTGTCTTATCTCTACCAAGAACACAGTATCAAACTGTTATTCTAAAAGGCATTTCAGAAGGGATTTTAAGTCGTATAGACCAAGTGTGTTGCTCTCTGATCATTTATCTAAATGAGGAGCATACAGAATTATTAAGGGTTGAATAAATGCTTAGTATGTCTCTAGGACTGGTCCTTTCAAATAATAATCTGTGTGATATTTTGTACTCATATACATAACATGAGATTGAAATCACAGGCTAGTGGCTAAAATATAGAGATTTTATATATTTGCTTCAAATATCAGGTGATAGGAGGCAAAGTTAGTATTTTCTTTTAAAAATAGAAACACTCAGTGAGCCTGGGTGGCTCAGTCATTAAGCATCAGCCTTCGGCTCAGGTCATGATCCCAGAGTCCTGGGATCGAGTCCTGCACTGGGCTCTCTGCTCAGCAGGAAGCCTGCTTCTCCCTCTCCCATTCCCCTGGCTTGTGTTCCCTCTCTTGCTGCATCTCTCTCTGTCAAATAAATAAATACAATCTTTAAAAAAATAAATAAAAACACTCAACTTATTCCCTTGCCCCAAAATAATTCCCTTGCCCCAATCAGACCTTGATCCAAAGTGTTCTAGAAGAATACAGATGGTTTTAAACTTTTGAACTATAGCTTTACATGTTCTCAATTGTCCAAAGACATAAAAGAGTAGAGTCTCGGGGCGCCTGGGTGGCTCAGTGGTTTAAGCTGCTGCCTTCGGCTCAGGTCATGATCTCAGGGTCCTGGGATCGAGTCCCACATCGGGCTCTCTGCTCAGCGGTGAGCCTGCTTCCCTCTCACTCTCTCTGTCTGCCTCTCTGCCTACTTATGATCTCTCTCTGTCAAATAAATAAATAAAATCTAAAAAAAAAAAAAAAAAAAAAGAGTAGAGTCTCCAAACTATGTATCATAATTAAGAAAAAGATACATTGTTCTGAATTTTTGGAAAAGCAGCTACTTTTTTTTTAATCTTTATCCCACCCACAGTGTGTGGACATATCCCCCACAATTCCTGCAGAATAACTGCTACAGAGATGAATGGGTCCAGATGAGAACTGCTTAATAAAAATACTTGGTTGTTGATTTTGACATAAATGACAATAGCTGAAAACAAAAGTTTACTCTCTGGCAAATAATAGGCATTAAATGTTAACTAAATCTGCATTCATATGCAACTCCTCTTTCTGAATGTTACTAGCCAAATCTCAATATATCTAGAATTATTCTCCTAAGTAATGAGATAGTTACAAAGCATTTCAGAGAAATTTCCTTTTCTCATTTATTCACTCATATATTGCGAGAAGATCAAAGATCCTGAATATCTAAAACTTTATCGTATTTTAGACACTAGTTATAAATGAATGAGTCTGAGGAAACAGTTTTGTTTATAACATTTACCGTTGGCATTTTCTCTATGAAATACCTCATCCCTACCTATAGTCATTCTCCAAATGATATTTCTATAAAAGACTCTGAAGACACATTAAAATACCAGAAGGTATTTTGAAGTCATATAGTTTGACCCTAGACATCTTCTGTCTAAAATATCAAAGGTTGATCAATATATACTGATAAAATATCTTCCCCTCAACTTTCTCCTCTCCTCAATTAAAGAGATAAAGGTTAGCAGTGAAGAGTAGAAATAAAGCTGTGAGCCTGATATCTGCCAGTTTTCCATATAGATACTGGGTCATGAAACACCAGCATATATTTCATTGAAGGTAAAGTTGATTAAATGAGTTGAAACGATGTTCGACAAATTTGCAGCTCTCTAATTTTGCTAAACTAGAGGACCATCATTTTGATAGTCAAAGAAAATTTCATGCTGAGGAAATTGTATTAGAAAAGACACTTAAAGGAAATATTTTTGTGGGATTTGGGTCTATAACCCAATACTGGGTATAAATTTCCCCAACAGAGAGCAAGTAATCTACCTGAGATCCTTTCCAATTCAACATATATGAATGGAAAAATTACTCAGTCTGAGGAAGGACACTCTGGTCTACCAAACTTACAACAAGAATCACAGAATATTAAATTACAAGGGGGTCACCTAACCATCAGCATAAATTCAAATTTGAAAATACAGCAACAGTATATGAAGAAATGAGGAGTGGAGAGAAATAAAAAAAACAAAACCCCAAAACTATGACCCACTTAAAATAAAATCCCCTGGAACACCCTTACACTGTTAGTGGAATGCAAACTGGTGCAGACACTCTGGAGAACAGTATGAAATTTCCTCAAAAAGTTAAAAATAGAACTACCGCATGACCCAGCAATTGCACTACTAGGTATTTATCCAAGGATACAAAAATACAGATTTGAGGGGCACCCGAGTGGCTCAGTGGGTTAAGCCTCTGCCTTCGGCTCGGGTCATGGTCTCAGGTTCCTGGGATCAAGTCCCACGTCGGGCTCTCTGCTCAGCAAGGACCCTGCTTCCCCCTCTCTCTCTGCCTGCCTCTCTGCCTACTGTGATCTCTCTGTCAAATAAATAAATAAAATCTTTAAAAAAAAATACAGATTTGAAGGGATACATATGCCCCAATGTTTATAGCAGCATTATCAACAATAATCAAACTATGGAAAGGGCCCAAAGACCCATCAACTGATGAATAGATAAAGAAGATGTGGTGTGTGTACACACACACACACACACACACACACACACACACACACAGAGGAATATTAGCCATTAAACAAATGTTTAGACGCATTTCTAAACTTGCCATTTGCAATGGCATGGGCGAAGCTAGAATGTATTATAATAAGTGAAATAAGCTAGAGAAAAACAAATACCACATTTCACTCATATGTGGAATTTAAGAAACAAAACAGATGAATATATGATTAATGTCTGATGTATATCATAGTAATTTAATATTTTTATATATTATGAAATTTTTCCCATGACAAGTCTAGTTGCCATCTATGAGTACTTTTGAGATATACTTTTTTTAAAAAATATTTATTTATTTATTTATTTATTTGACAGAGAAAGAGATTACAAGTAGAGCAGGCAGAGAGAGGAAGAAGCAGGCTTCCTGCTGAGCAGAGAGCCCGATGCAGGGCTCGATCCCAGGACCCTGGGATCATGACCTGAGCCGAAGGCAGAGGCTTTAACCCACTGAGCCACCCAGGCACCCGAAGATATACTTTTAAGTAGAAATAGTAATTTAGGATGAGTTAACTAATCCAATAACCAAAGTATAAGAAAATGCACTTTGGATTATATATATTTGCAATTCATATTTATTGCAATCTGTGTCACAACTTCCAATGCCATTATAAACTTTGAGGGTATTTTTTCAAAACATCAGAGACCTTCAATTCTTTATTTTTCAGAATAAAATTATGACAGTTTCATTGTTATTAATAATGAAAAGTGAGATATCTAAAAACTTACATAGTATATTTAATCTCAAAAGAGTTTATCATCCTATATAATAAAAAGAAAAAAAAACTTTTAAAATACTGAAATACATCAGTGTGTTGAATAATGCTTTAAATGTCAGAGTCCCATAGTAGAAGTAAAACCTTACAAATCTAATTCTCCAGATGTTAAGTTTTAATGTGACTGATTCCATGGAAGTGGATACATTTTTCTTTGTTAGTAACTGATTTCTATAATAAACTTTTCCTCAGTTAAATGTCAGTTTATCGTCTTAAAGTCTCATATAGGAACTACTATATTTATTTTTAATCATTTCATCACATTCAAAATTAAAATTCACCATTCTCCCTGTTATAACCACAATTATTAATACTGGCACTATTTTAATATCTTTTCAATTTGCATTTTCATTTATTCAAATTGCATCACGTTGAACACTGTTAATTATAGTCTATTGTTCAGGACATCACATTTATGCCAGTTAATAGTGGCATCAGCAGAGAGACTGACAAAAGCAATATTCAGCCTGCCTCTGTAGAAGAGTTTGAGGAAAGAGGCTAAAACATTCACCTAATTAACCTATGCTAGTTCTCCAAAATCATAAGTGAAAATTTGTTTTTGTTCTTCATACAACCAATATTTGTTACTTCTTCTGGCTTATTATACATAGACATGTGTTTGAAAGCCATAAGATTTTAATTTATTTATTATGTCTCATATCAATTTGCTAAATAATCTTAGGCAAACCATCTAATGCCTCTGTGTTTGAGTTTCTCCATTAAAAAAAAAAGGAGTTCTGAAGTTTCTTGCAAATAAAACAAAAAATTGGAAGAAAATTTAAGTGAAAAACACATTTTCCAAAAAAATCAAATGGTGCATTTTTTACCATGTAAATCATCAGATATGCATTAACTATTCAGATTATAGAGCAGCATTGCCCAATAGAAATATAAAATGAGAAACACAGGCAATTTAAATATTCTAGCAGCCACAATTAAGAAGTAAAACAAACACAAAAAAAACAGGTGAAATTAATTTAAATAATATATTTATTTAACCCAATATATCCAAAATAGTATGTAAAAACATGTAATAAGTATAAAATTATTAAAAAGGGATTTTATATTATTTTCTTTTTACTAAGTCTTTTAAATCTGGTGTATTGTTACACTTAAAACACATCTCAATTTGGACTAGCCACATTTCAAGTGCTCAGTCGTTACAAGTGCTAGTGGCTACAGTATCAGGATAGGTGTGGAGAATGTAAACTTCCTTGAAGTTAGGATTTTACCTTGTATACACTACTCTATCTATATGGTCTAGGATACTACCAGACACATAGTAGAAATCCAATAAATATTTGTTAAATGATTTTTCAAATTAATAACTTGAACTAGAGATGCGGTCATCAAATTTTTAGTTCCAAGAGGGGAGAGATACTATTGGCAGAATAAAGAATAAAAGAATGGGGAAATAGAAAAAAAAAAAAAAAGAAGTAGAGAACGAGAGTAAAATAAGAGAGTGAAGCAAAGGAGGTGTAGGAACGGGATAAAGAAAAGAAGTAGATATGGTAGGATGAAGCAGAATGTTACCCACTGTTAATGCCACCTATCTTCAATTTTTATTTATTTTTTTATTTTTAAAAATATTTTATTTATTTATTTGACAGAGATCACAAGGCAGAGAGGCAGGCAGAGAGAGAGGAGGAAGCAGGCTCACCGCTGAGCAGAGAGTCCAATGCGGGGCTCGATCCCAGGACCCCAGGATCATGACCAGAGCTGAAGGCAGAGGCTTTAACCCAGAGCCACCCAGGTGCCCCCTATCTTCAATTTTTAAATAAGTCATCACATTATTGCATTTCAGAGAGGAAAAGGCTCTCTAGTGAATGTCTACAAATATATACCTCAAATCTCTATCTTTACCACTGTCATTTTTACTTGCAAAAACAAAATGAATTTGTTTTTTTGAACATCAACTTTCAGACTATGGTCTTCTCTGTATTAAAAATTTTAGTCTCCTCTTCCACAATGATTGGCCTAAATACACCTGGTTTCCCTGAGCAGTTCAATATCCCCTTCATAACCAATTTAAAAAAAAAACTATAGTTACTAAAATTATAACCAAATATACACCAAATACGGTCACAAAATAGAGATATATTTTCATATCTCTACTTAAACATAATCTCAGGTCTGTTTGTACAAACAAGTATGAAGTTCTTAGAAAAGGAGAGAGGACCCCTATCATATCAGGAAAGTGAAATGATCACATGCAACCATTTTTCCTCAAGTTCTAAGTCTTTTTAAAACCACAAATTAGACAGTTTTAAAGATTGTATCCATAACAAATTTGAAAACAAAAAGGATTCTATCAGTTGAGCAGAAACAATGAGGAATTCCTTAGTAGGTAACATTACATAGGACAAAAATGACAAATGCAGACAAAGCCACATCTACATTCATGCAAATACACACAAGAGAAATCTATTGGGAAGATAAGAGCAAATTAACTTAAGGTGTGATAAACAAATATAGAAAGACAGAAGAGGCCCTGGAGCAACTGTCAAGATCATGACTTAAAAACAAGTCATTCCTGCTCTGATGGTCCAACTCTTTACCTCATTTATCAGTATTTTGTCTTGAGGTAAAACCACCTAGTTGGACCCTAAAGATCATGACGATCCTAGCTGCATAGGCACAGTGTCCTGAAGTCTCTCTCGGAATCTTTACTTCAGAACTTAAATGATGACGGTGGGTTGGGAGAGTTGGGAAGAATCTCCCTAGATTCAAGGAACTATGAACTTCAAGAAATTATGCTAGAGTAACCTGAGACAGAAAAAGCCAGAAAAAAAAAAAAAAAGAAAAAGACTGAGACAGAAAAGGACAGAAAAAGAAAAATTGTGTGGAATAGGGGAATTCAAACTTGCCAGTCTCCTCAAATATAATCATTGTAAAATGAAGCAATTCTTGCTTTGCTGCCATATATCCTTAAATCGTTTTTTTTATTTAGTGGGAGTTTTTGGTAGTAAAATTTCCAAGAGTCACTGAATTAGAAGTTATGCATCTATTTGTCCATGAATTAATTATCTGTCTCCCTGTGATATTATAAATTCTATGAAATAAAAATGTTGTTTTAGTCACAAGTGTATTACATTGGTGCTCATTAAATATTTTTGGAAAAAATTCTGGTATGATTATTGGCAGGTACCCTCTCTAAATTATATACGATTAAATGATCAAATTGAGAGTAAACTTGTTCTAAATCAACACTTTTAAGTATTTAACTACATATATATCTAGTTCTTTAAAAGGTGAGATAGAAATCAGATATATACAGAAATAGGTTATTGTCTCTTCTCCTGTATTGAAGTGATTAAGATGCAAACAGCAGAAATATCTGTGACTGTTAAATTGAACAGCTCTAAAATGAGTAGGAAACCCTAAACTGCTTTCTTCTTTCTCCCTTTCCTTCTCTTTTCCCTCTTTTTTCTCTTTTCTTATTTGCTTCTGTTATTCTTTCTCTTTCTCTTCCATCTTCCTCCTCCTTCTTCTCTTATTTATGAAATAAATCTTAGGCAGCAGATTATGTCTAAGGATGAAAACACCACTTTCTTTCATTCATTCCAGCTCACTGCAGGAGCAAAGATTTTTCCGACAATTGCATGGATATAGATAATTACAACAAATGAATTAAATACATTACTTCTTTCACATTTTTTTTTTAAGATTTTATTTATTTACTCGACAGACAGAGATTGCAAGTAGGCAGAGAAGCAGGCAGAGAGAGAGGGAGTAGCAGGCTCCCTGCTGAGCAGAGAGCCCGATGTGGGGCTTGAACCCAGGACACTGAGATCATGACCTGAGCCGAAGGCAGAGGCTTTAACCCTCTGAGCCACCCAGGCGCCCCTCTTTCACATTTTTAAACTATCCTGTAATCAACTGAAATGTAGCATAATAGAAGCCAAAGCAGAACTAAACAATAACAAGTTTACAAAGACATATTACTAAAGTCATTTAATTGTGAAGTTTCATAAATTCAATAAATAGACTTTTGAAAGTTATTGTGAGCTAGTAAGTATTGAGAAAATCACTACAAAAATATTTGATAATAAAAATCAGCTAATAACTTTCTTTGATATTTAAAGTATAGTAAAGAATACTTGAAACATTTGAATAAGTGTCTTTTCATATGGTAGAAACATTAAACAATCTAAGCAATTTAGAAATTAATGAAAATATGTCAAAGAAATATACTTCTATTGAACACCAATTATTTTGACCAGCTTTATGTATCAAAGAGTTCCACTTATAAACCAGTCTATGACATATTTTTTCTTTAGTTGATACTTAAATGTTATTACTAACACAATTTAGAAACTAGAAAGAACTGATAAACATTCCAGACTAGAGCACTGTAATATCTCTTTTTTGATAATACCACAAACTCTGATGCAAACTTCTTGGCATACACTTTGGAATGCTGTCATTCACCAAAGATTTGAAGAGAGCCCTGGAAAACATTTCCCAAAAATGGAACTGTGCTGGAAAAAAAATCTATAAAAATCAACAAAATAGAAGGAAGAATTGATAAGAGACAGTTTGAAAAACTCTTTATTCATATGAATCTGAGTATATTTTCAATACAGTGCTTCTCAAAACATACTTTACAAAATTGATCTCAGTTAAGTTTAAAAACATAAACTATCCTAATATCAAATATGGCAAATGAATGATGTCAAACAAGAGCTCTCACAACTAACTTTTGAGAAATTAATAAATTCTGCCCCTGGAGCTCATTTCGTAACAGTTTTTAACCTTGTATAATTTAATTGTCACATATTTCCTATATCTCAGAATATGTCAACTGTATCACTTAGGTGAATAAATACACTCTTATACTCTAACCTCACTATCTTTTTCTTTTCTTTCCTTTTCTTTTTCTTCCTATTTTTGTTAACTATTTCATTTTACTGATACCATGGAATATATTTACTTTGATATTAAAATGCCTCAATTTAAAATAATAAATCAGACTGTGATTAAATGCTGTGTTCTCTATCCCATCTGTGTAAAAGCAGAATTAATGTGTAATTTTATGAAGATCATGAAATTGCTTAGGATGGTACTTTTACCAATATCCCTAAATATCAGAAATTAATTTTGTTTTCTAGGATTATTCATTTAATGGATTTTCACATTGTCTTTCTTCATATCTCTCTTAATTTTTTTTTAAATTTTTAATAGCTCTGGTAACATCTGCCAATTTACGACACATTTATAAATTTCATTAACTATTGTTTAAACTCTTTTACTAAATCATCAAGATCCTAAATAAATTCTATCCTATTTTAATAGGTTAGAATCTCAAAGTTCTTGAGGCACTTTTCAGCAAGAATCAATTTCCATTTGTGACTGTCCCCATCCACCTCAATTTAAACTATTTAAAACTTCCAAATCTATTTCCAGATAACCTACCTTAACAGTAAAAAAAAATAATTAAATTAGTTTTAAGACTATAGGGTCTTATTTCTAAAAAAAAAAAGTCAAATCATGCCTTGAGTTGGCTAAATTAGGTGTTTTCTTAAAATATTGAATTTATTAAAACACTGAATTATGAAAGTATGCATCAAATTATTTTCAAACTTCACTTAGAATATTTTGCCAAGAATGTTTTGAACAGCACTGAGTTGAAAATTTTATACTCAGGTTTCATATTAATAAAAAGGTTTTTCAAGCTGTCTTTGTCTAACCTTGTTTCACTTTGGTTAATTTCTATGGATTTTTTCCAGTACATTTTTTTAAACAAATTTTCAAGGACTTTTTCTTTAAACACCCAGCTTTGGTGAGTTACAGCATCCCAAAATGTACCCAAGAAATTTAAATCAAAGTTTGTGGTATTAATATAAAAAAAATAAAGTTAAAACAGATTATTGTGGTTATTTTGAAAGTTTATTTATATATCATCAACAAATTTTTTATTCTACTTAGCAATGTAAAAAGGGACAAAATGAATATTAAAATAACCACATTTTGGTGACCTACTTTCAAGAAATCAACTTTTAAAACTTCTGAAAGAGAACAAGACAAGAATGTCCATTCTCACCATTTTTATTCAACACAGTATTGAAAGCCCTAGCCACATCAAACAGGGGAAGGGACAAGGTGGGGGGAAGAGAAAGGCATCCAGATTGCTGAGGAAGAAGTAAAAGTTTCACTATTTAAAGATGACATGATACTGTATATAGAAAACCCTCAGGACTCCACCAAACAACTAGGAGAACTGATAGATGAATTCAGTAAAGTTCCAGGATACAAAATCAATGTACAGAAATCTACTGCATTTCTATAAACTAATAGTGATGCAGCAGAAAGAGAAATTAAGAAAACAATCCCAATTACAGCTGCACCAAAAATAATAAGATACTGAGGAATAAGCCTAACCAAAGAGGTGAAAGACCTGTATTTTGAAAAGTATACAACACTGATGAAAGACACTGAAGATGACACAAAGAAATGGAAAAACATTCTGTACTCATAGACTGGAAAAACGAACATTGCTAAAATATCCACACTATCCAAAGCAATCTACCAACAGCATTTTCTACAGACCTAGAACAATCCTAAAATCTGTAGGGATTCACAAAAGACCTGGAATAACTAAAGCAATCTTGAAAAAAGAATAAAAGATGGCAGCATCACAATTCTGGACATCAAGTTATACTAAAAAGCTGTCGAAATCAAAACAGTATGGTACTGATACAGAAATAAGCACATAGATCAATGGAACAGAATAGAAAACCCAGAAATAAGCCCACAATTATCCAGTCAATTAACTTCAATCCAGGAGGAAAACTATGCAATGGGAAAAAGGCAGTCTCTTCCCAGTTGGGAAAACTGGACAGCTACAAGCAACACACTTCACCTGGACCACTTACTTTTGCCACACACAAAAATAAATTCAAAATGAATGAGAAACCTAAATGTGAGACCTGAAACCATAAAAGTCCTAGAGGAGAACACAGGCAGTCATTTCTCTGACATTGGCTATGGCAACATTTTTCTACATATGTCTCCTGAAGCAAGGAAAATAAAAGCAAAAATAAAGTGTTGGGACTAAATCAAAATTAAAAAAACTGCACAGTGAAGGAAACAATCAACAAAACTGAAAGGTGACCTACTGAATGGGAGAAGATATTTGCAAATGATATATCTGTAGGTGTTAATATCCAAAATATATAAAGGATTTATATAATTCAAAACACAAATAATCCAATTAAAAAATAAGCCAAGGACATGGACATTTCTCCAGAGACATACAGATGGCCAATAGACACATGAAAACTTGCTCAACATTACTCATCATCAGGGAAATGAAATTCAAGACAATAATGAGGTATCATCTCACACCTGTCAGATTAGGTAAACTCAAAAACATCAGAAATAATAAGTGTTAGAAAGGATGTGAAGAAAAAGGAACCCTCAAACACTGTTGGAATTGGTGCAGCCACTGTGGAAAACAGTATGCAGATTCCTCAGTAATTTAAAAATAGAACTACCCTACAACCCAGTAATTCTATTGCTGGGTATTTACCCTAAAAATACAAAAACACTAATTCAAAGGGATATATTTACCCCTTATGTTTATTGCAGCACTACTTACAACAGCCAAATCATGGAAGCAGCCCAAGTGTCCCTCCATAGATGAGTGGTTAAAGAAGCTGTGATGCATACATACATAATGGCCTTAAAAAAGAATGAAATCTTGCCATTTTCAACAAAATGGGTGTAGCTATAGAGTATAATGCTAAGTGAAATAAGCCAGAGAAAGACAAATACCACATAATTTCACTCATATGTGAAATTTAAGAAACAAAACAAATGAGCAAAGTAAAAAAGAGAGAGAGAAATCAAGAAACAGACTCTCTCTCTCTTTTTTTTTTTTAAAGAAATGGACTCAGATGCCTGCATGGCTCAGTCAGTAGACGGATGGACTCTAGATTTCAACTCAGATCAGGATCCATGGTTGCAAGATGGAGCCTCCCTGGGTTCTGCGCTCAGTGGGGTCTGCTTGGGATTTTCTCTCTTCCTCTCCCTTAGCCCCGCCCCCACCTCTCTAAAATAAATAAACAAATCTTTAAAGAAGAAAAATGAAATTGAGTCGTAACTACAGAGTACTGATGCTTACCAGAGGGAACATGGGTATGGAAATGGGTAAAATAAGTGAAGGGATTAAGACTGTATTTATCACGATGAGCACTGAATAATATAAAGAATTGTTGAATCACTATATTGTATACCAGAAACCAATAATATAAGACTGTATGTTAACTGCACTGGAATTAAAATTAAAAACTTAAAAAAAACAACAACCTTCTAAAAGATACTTAGTATAAATAACTAATTAGCATGCAAATCCACTTACTACTTAAATCATTAAGAAAGAAATTTAAAGAAAGTATAAATTAAAAATGAATATATATTTGAGCCAACTGCTTCATTTTTTTTTTTTTAAAGATTTATTTTTTTGACAGATAGAGATTACAAGTAGGCAGAGAGGCAGGCAGAGAGAGAGAGAGGAGGAAGCAGGCTCCCAGCCAAGCAGAGAGCCCGATGCGGGGCTCGATCCCAGGACCCTGGGATCATGACCTGAGCCGAAGGCAGAGGCTTTCACCCGCTGAGCCACCCAGGCGCCCCCAACTGCTTCATTTTGCTCTCCTTTCAAGTCTTTTACCCAACCCAGAAATAGCCTTTTCCTTCCATTTACTGTTTTACTATGGGCAAGTCATTTTAAATCATCATCAACATTATTTTTTCATTGCGTTTCATTGTTGGCAGGTGTAGAGACCATGAGTTTAAATTCTAATTGTATAATGGAGTAAGACTGAATTAATTAACAATGCTAAATTTTTGGGAGAACTTAAGCTAATTTATTTTTTCTTTAAAAACAGAGGCTAGAAAAAATTTTAAAACTAAAAAATTTAAGAAGAGGCTCGTTATAACTTGAGGTACTTTTATACTTTGAGATTACTCAAGTCATGAGGAAACAGAAGCTTTGAGCACCAACATATTGCATATTATACATTATAAACCAAAATAAGTTCTAAGAACTATAGTGAAAGATTGTTGAGAATGCTTATTAATTACAAGCCTTTTAGTTCTGCCTTTAATATGTGATCCTACTTTATTTGTTACACATAAGACTATGAGATTATAATACATATATATATTAATATAACGTTTATTTATATATATATATATATTATTCCCCTCTAACTTTCTCTGTTTGTGCATTCATCTTGGGATGAAATAACCTAAGAAATAACAATGAGCAAGTCATATGTCACTTTGAATATCTAGGTCAGAGATTTGGTTTCTCTTAATTAGATAGTCTTAGAAAGATTAGCAATTCAAGAATAAGAACCAAATAGGTGGCTCTTAAAAAAAAAAAATCTAGGGGCGCCTGGGTGGCTCAGTGGGTTAAGGCCTCTGCCTTCGGCTCAGGTCACGATCCCGGAGTCCTGGGATCGAATCCCGCATCAGGCTCTCTGCTCCGTGGGGAGCCTGCTTCCTCCTCTCTCTCTGCCTGCCTCTCTGCCTAGTTGTGATTTCTCTCTGTCAAATAAATAAAATATTGAAAAAAAATCTAGATAAAATACACATGTGCCCACACACAAAGACACACATTTATCACACATATAATTATTATATATTATTTCTATTAAATTTCTTTAAAACTACTTAAAAATAGCTATATAGCAACATATAGCTTTGATTTGATTACAGATTCCATGTTGGTAAAATAAATACTATCACACAAGAACTTTAAAGAGTCTGACAATAGAGTCACAGTTTCTGTAACTTTTCCAGAGTTATGTAAACATTCTCCCAGGCCTGGGCTCGGTAGAAAACACATTTGTTTTGATTTTCCAAACGGTCTGTGCCTCTTTGCCAGTTCACACACAAAGGAATACTTAGCTTTCCTTAGTACAAAATACAATGGTCAGATTTTAGGCATTTTGCTGATATATGGCTTTTCTTTTCTTGAATTTTGATGTCAAGGGAGAGGAACATATTATACAATAAAACAAATTTCCTGACACTACAAAGAGCCAATTATTTTCTAAAGGCAATAACTGAATTCACAAGAGGACACATATACAATATGGAGCTAAATATGAACGTTAAGAGTCGCTCAGAATTATCAGAGCAGCTGCACCATGACAGACACCTTAATCTTTTATTAACTACATCTCCAAATATTAGACAAGGAAGTAAGAAGCCAAATAGTAACTGCTAGCAGTATAAATTAAAAAAACAAAAACAAAAAAAGCTCTAAGAAAGTGTGTGTGCCCCTGACTGAAGCAGGAATGGCAAACCCATCACTTTAAATAGCAGTTATTCTATGAAGGAACCATCGCAAATCCTTTTCTTTCCTGTGTACCTTTTGTTATTTTTCTCCTAATAGTATCTTCATAAATAAGAGGAAATTTTTTGATATTTTTTTGTTACCTACAGTAGAATGATGCACTCTCTCTCTCTCTCTCTCTCTCTCACACACACACACACACACACACACACACACACATACACACACTATCAGGATGCCCGAAAGAGACTCTATAGAATTGTGTATGTCCTTTGGGGAGGTGGGATTGCCTAATAATCTAGCATCAAAGAGCATCTAACCCCCAGAGCAGTCTTTAATCAAATGTGATAGCTATGCCCTTGCAGCATGTCCATCGGAAGCCCCCCACCTCCTTTCTGTCATCAATCTTCTTCAGCTTCGCATTCATCAAGCAGCACGGCAACTCTCATTCACACTAAATAAGCTTTCAGGTGAATTTACTTTGGAATCCCGAATGATGCAGTGTGAGTTCAAAATCACTCTTTCACGGAATTGTACCCAGATAGCCCCTGGCATTCTGATAAAAGTGGTTTGTCAATAAAATGCTGAGTGAAATTGCTTGTTTGGAACGTATGGTGTCAGCTCAGAGAATAGTAGCTGAGCAAGCATCTTCCTAAAAATGGAAAGACTTTTGAGTGGTTAAAAAAACACTTGCCTGGGATGGGTGTACAACCATGTGTATACACTAAAAAAACATTGAAATGTACACTTTAAGTGGATGCATTCATAGTATGAGAATTAGATCTCCAGAAAGTTTTTTTAATTACTTGTTTATTACAGTTGTGTAAACAATGCTATTCATCAGTAGTCTGACTTAGTTATAAGTTTGAGGGACTTATTTGGGAACAACTATACTGAAGATAACTAGATTATAATCTAAAGTGTTTTTTTCCCCCTTACCCATTTGTAATATGTTCTTTATTCAATATTCACAAAATCCTGGAGCTAACACATTTTCCATTTTCTAGAAGTAATTATTAAGTGTCTGAGAAAGTATTTTCTGTGTTCTTGTTCACATTTTTTAAGTATTTTAATGCACAAAAATAAGTGTTTCAGTCATTTACTTACATTGTTTCCATTAAGATTCTTCCTCAATCAACAACTCTACATACTCAAAAATATAAATTAAAAAAACTATTAGAAATTCCTTCATCTCATTATTTTCCTTTTGTAATCTTCATTCATATCAAGTAACAGAGTAAAACAGCTTTGTCATAAATAAAAAACCTTTATCTAAAGATATTGCATTAATCAAAAATCATATTTGAGGGAATCCTGGGTGTCTCAGATGGTTAAGCATCTTCCTTTGGCTCAGATCACTATCCCAGAATCCTGGGATCGAGCCCCACATCAGGCTCCCTGCTCTGCAGAGAGCCTGCTTCTCTCTCTCCTTCTGCCTGCTGCTCCCTCTGCTTGTGCTCTCTATTTCTCTGTCAAATAAATAAATAATCTTTTTAAAAATGTAAAAAAATCATATTTGATCTTTAATAACAAAGTAATAGTTTTCAAATTTAACAGTCAAATTTTAACAGAACTATGAATTGCTTGGACAGCTCATTAAAAATACAGCTTCTAGATCCCATGGCCAATGCCCTTGATGTTTTGAGACTGAGGTTGGTACTCCCAAATCAACATTTCTAACAATCAATTCAGGTAATTTTAATTCCAGTAATCCTTAAAATAGATTTTGAGAAATAAGTCATTTTTGTATCATGGTATATGGGCAAAATATGTGGTTAGCCTTAAAAATATGATTTCATAGAATTCTTAGAATTGTGGGTGTTTCTAAATGAAAAGAACTTTAAGAGAGTATCCAGTCCAGTGAGTTTCATGTTTTACAGGTGAGGGAATTAAGACTCAAAAATATAAATTCATGCCCCAAAGCACACAAATGCGTCATAAGGTTATGACTAGAACTTACTTCTTGTTCCTACTCTAACATACTCTGCCATGAAACAAATGTTTTTCATCTGTGTTCTTCTGGTAAATCCACTTTATATTTTGCTTCCCTATGCTACATATGAGGAATTATATTTCCTCAGATCGTCATCAATCCTGTTTGAAGTAAAAACAACAACAAAAAAAACTTTTCAAATTTTGAATTGAAGTAATGACTGAATCACAACTTCTAAAAGAAAGCACACATTCTTAAAATGTGTATTGCTCCACAGCAAGGTTCAGTCTTTCACTCACCGAAAGACCCACACATTTACTCTGCATTCAGTTGCATCTGTCATTTATTGATGACTGTATCCACTGCCCTGCTTAGCTCTATTTCCCTTTAAAATTTCCAGTTGAACAGGAATCAAAAATATTTAAAAGGCAGTCAGGGTTTTCAAGCATCCTTTTCAATTTTTCCTCTTTCATCTAGTCTTCTACCTCTCTACAAGGGGAAAAAAAAAAAAATCTTTGCATAAAGTAACTCACGAAAAAGAGTTTTAGCAAATATAAACCACAGTATCACTATAAACAATGTGCACACACCTCATCTTTCAAAATCTACACCTGAGGAGCTATCCAAAAGGGAGATATTAGTAAAGCTATAGGCTTAATCCTCCAAGTCAATTAAAATAATCACAAACTTTCAGTGAATACTTACACTAGAACCGGGTAACCCTAGGTCAAGTGTTTCATTTGCGAGATCATAAAATCTTAAAGCAGGTATTTTTTATGATTCCTCGTTTACAAATTCAGTAAACTGAGGTTCAGATGGCTTACATAAATTGCCCAGAATCACACAGCTAATAAATGGTACAGGCAGCACTCAAATGTGGGTCTGCATGATAAAAAGTCTTTATGTTTGTGGGTTCAATACGTAGTTTAGCAGCCACACATGCTTAGTTTAGGTTGTATTTCTAAATTTAGGGCATTTAAATTTCTCTGATATAATTACTGTTGTAATCAGACCTTTCTTTCATTTGCTTGTTTTGCAAAATTAGGAACACAAAATAGCATAATGAGGATAGAACTTCTTCCTGGGTCTATTTTTTATGCATTTGATTTCTTCCCTCCTCCAAGGGATTATTGTAAATTAGTCATTTCTTTTCTCAAAATAAATGTGAGAAATAAATTGGTTTAGTCTCCATAGAAAGAGAAAGAAGAAAGATAAATCAGAAAGAACAACAAAAAAAGAACATGTAACAAGATATCTTCCTTGCAAATTTGATTTCACCTAAGACATTTTGACAGGTGGGAATAAGACAATAGTTGTTTTTTGGTTTGTGGGAAAACTAAAGTTGACTTATTTGACTAGAGTTGAAAGAGTTGCCTTAAACCCAAAGTAGTTGCTATTAGATTATAATAAGTAAATCTACTGAACAGAAACATGTTTTCTAAGGTTCTGTTTAAAACACTTACTTTTTTTTTTTTTTAAATCATGTAGGGCTCACCAGGATATTTCTCTCTGGAAGCTGAAACTACAGGCCTTCTTACCCACAATAGTACAGAATGGAGAAGAAGGAAGCTGAAGAAAAGTTTCGCACAGCTTTGCTGGTTGATGGCATTTTGCCACATGTTGTGGCTAAGCATGCCAAGGAAACTAATGTCTATAATTCTTCAATGTACTCTTTGTATCAGAGTCATGGGATCACAGACATTTCAGACTTATAATCCAAATTCAATGATCCTAGTTACAACATCACTGTGATCTATGTTCCCTCTGATACAAGTATTGAACTTACTACCAATATAGGTAGTTTATTTTGTGAGATCAAGCTAAGGGCTTGAAATTTCTTTCTCTTTTTAGGGTCAAAAAATGTATCAATCTGTAATAATTTCTACCTGTTGTTTTTATCTTTTGCTTTGCCAAACAAAATAGGTCTATTTCGTTCTTCATAATCAGAGCCTTCAAATGATTAATAATAGCCAACAAGCCCCCCCCCTTCTTCAAGTATCTCCATTTTAAACATGTCCCAGCCCTTTAATTCACCTTACTAGGTTTCTTTTGTTGCCACTGCCATCATATTTTTGCTTTTTGGGTTGTTTTTCTTTTTTCCTTTTTGTTCTGTGTTTACATTTGTTTGTTTTAGAAAAAGTACTTGCCTGGCTTTTTCAAAATTTCCAAGCAAGTTTTAAATACAACCTTTTTTAATGAACTTTCTGTAGCAAACCCAAACATTCAACTCCATGTAAAAACTCAAACCCAGCTATAACTAGAATATAGCAAGGCCAGTGGTAGAACAGCTTTGTATAAGCAGTATATTACTTGTCATAAGAAGCTGTGAAATGTAAATGTGAAACATATAAGTATATTTTATCCAACACTTTTCAGTTTATGATTAAGACTGAAGCTCAAATACCTATGTTGTTGCTCAAGTAATATGCCTCCTGTTTTTTTTTCCCCAAAGATTGATTCCCAAGTCAATAAAAAGTAATTCAGAATTTCTCTTTATGTAAACAATGCCAGCCCTTTCCTCGAGCTAAGACATTCAACACATACTTGTCTGTGAGAGTGCTAAATGCCTACATCACCAGGGTAAGTTCACTTGGAGTTGCAAAGCTAGGGGCCAGAAACACAATGTGTTCTCTCCTACCGTTTCAAGATCTGTTTAGGAATTCCATCATCCTCACTATCCCTTCACACAGGTACAGTGGGATATTCCTCCAGTATAGTCCCAAAGCAGTTGTTTCTGCATCCTAAGAATGCAAGCATGCTGGTCTGAGCAAGTGGAAGTGATGGAGTTACAAACTGAGGTGACAAGGGACAGTCAAGAATGAGGATTCAGGTATATGGGATAAAGAAAGGCTGATATCTCCTGATTGAGTAAATCTGTTTGACAGATTTCCCAGACACCTATTTCCTTTTCTTTTCTTTCTTTCTTTTCTTTCTTTCTCTTTCTTTCTTTCTGTCTTTCTTTCTTTCTTTTTCTTTCTTTTTAGGGATGCCAGGAATTAGCCTACCAAATCCTTTACCTACTGTCTTAGGGAAATGAAATACAGTTTCAAGTTCAGACCTTTTTTTCCCCCCCTCTTAGTAATAGTGAACAAATAAGAAATAAGGCATATAGAGAATCTGTACTCTGATTCTCCAGTCTCTCTCACCACTTCCACTCTTAGAGCTCTAGAGGCAAAGAAAAAGTAAAATAATTTTTAGCTGTAGGATTTTTGCACTGAAAAGACTAAACGAAAAATGGATCTACATGTCGGAGAAAGCAAGATTCAGGCTAGTTTGAGGAACAGAAAGGGTGGGAACCACTGGCAGTGAGGGATAAGGAAAAAGGCTCGAGGGTACTATCAAGGAGACAAACACTGGGGACACAGAAACCTGGGGTAATGACAAGGAAAGAAGTCACCATTCATTGGCGCTACCCTACTTCTCCCCAGCCTTTGCCAACCCTGAGGCCAATTTCCTTTTTTAGCCACAGGTGGATGATCATTACCTGCCCTATATACTAACATCAGTGTGCTGTTGTGAGACTCAATGATTATTGTAAAGGGACTTGAAAATTGTAAAGTGCAGTGCCAATATGATATTATTATTACCTGATTCCAAAATTCTCTCAGGAACAAAACACCACAAAATAAAACGTGAGCAAATGATTTTATGTTTTATTTACACGTTTATTTTTTAAACCCAGGTATGAAAAGGAGCAACAGGTTTAATCTATTACCCAAACTAAAACAAAAAATTCCTTTTAGAATTTTAACATGAGATCATTAGAATAGTATTATAGATCAATGTGGTAATCTACATTTCATAGTCTGTGGGCTCTTTTATTAATACTATACAGGTGCTATTTTATCACAGTGTTTGATGTTTATGTTTTACTGTTGTATAATTTGACATATTACGGCCTTATTTATGCTTAAGGTAGTTACAGAGCAACTAAGTTAATTGAGGGATTACAGATTCACTTAAGGAAATAAAGTAAAACAAATGCCTACCAAATAAATCTCTTTCCACGGAAGTTGACCAGGGCTTCCCTTAAACACAGTCTAATGAAATTTAAGGTAGTAACTTCTTATAAGGACAGAATTTAAAACAAAAACAACACTAATAACTGTGTTCTTGCTAACTGTTGGGCTTAAACTTCAGGATTTTTCAAGCACAATAAGGCATTAGAAATACCCTTAGACTTACTCACAGTAAATTAGATGCCCTGCTGGTATCATTTAAGAACACAAACCAAACCAAACCAAACCAAAACAAAACAAAATGCATTCTTCATCATTCCTCCAAAATGTTAATAGTTAATAAACTATGAACTTATTAGAGAAATAGATACAAATACAGAGTTCTACCATCTTGTGATTGACAGTTTAAGAAGAACCATCTGACTAATAGAGAATAATGTGATTTAGGGGTATAATGTGTGTTTATAGATTACACAGAATAGATAAAACATTTACAATCCTCCTCTCCTCTGAGGAGTCATTACGTAATTCTGAATACTGAAACTTGAGCTCTTACACATATATGTAAAATGTAAGAATTGGTGCAGCCACAATAGAAAACAGTACTGATGTTCCTCAAAAAATTAGAAATAGAATACCATAAAATCCAGGAATTCCACTTTCAGGTATCTATTTGAAGAAAACAAAAACACCAATTCAAAGAAATATAAGTACCCTGTGCTCCTTGCAACACTATTTGCAACAGTCAAGATACAGAAGCACTCTAAGTGCCTATCATTAGATAAAGTGGTGTATACATACACACACATGCCCACACACACACAAAAATGTTATTCAGCCATTAGAAAGGATAAACTCTTGGGGTGTCTGGGTAGCTCAGTCAGTTAAGTGTCTGACTCTTGATCTCAGGTCAGGTCTTGATTTCAGGGTTGTGAGGTCAAGCCCTGCATGGGGCACCACACTGGGTATGGACCCTACTTTAAAAAAAAAAAAAGGTAAAACCTTGGCATTTGTGACAAAATGGATGGACCTAGAGTGTATTATGCTAAGTGAAGTAAATCAGAGAAAGACAAACACAGTATGATTTCATTTATGTGGAATCTAAGAAACAAAGCAAAATAGAAACAGATTCATATATACAGGAAACTGCATTACCAGAAGGTTAGGGGTTGTGAGTGAGCTGAGGGGAGGGCAGGTAGATGAAACAGGTGAAGAAGAGTAAGAAGTACAAACTCCCAGTCATAAAATAATTAACTCATGGGGATATAATGTATAGCATGGGGAATATGGTCAATAGTATTGTAACAACTTTGGTTACAGATGGTCCCTAGACTTACCATGGGGATCATTTCATAATATATATAAATATCAAATCAGTATGATTTAAACCTGAAAGTAATTGGTTATTTTATGTCAATTATATTTCAATAAAAAATTTATAAATAAACTAATTAATCAATTTTTAAAATGCTGAAATATAGCCTAGAATTATAGCTAATCTTTTATGATAAGGCAGAAACCAAAGAATGGACAGATTTAAAATCAGACTGAACTGACCTGAGGTCTAGACTTATAACTTTGGGCAAATAATGTCACCAGTCTGGGCTCCTTTTTCATTATCAGTGTAACAGAGTCAGGAACACATTTTATGCAATGTTGATGTGAGGATTACCTGTGACTACAGAGGAAAGGCATCTAGCATATTCTGGGCACTTGATGGACACTCAAAAAATTACTGGCTTTTCTCTTAAAATCCAGACCTCCTAATAAGTTGAAAAGAAACACACACACACTATTTTAGAAACATTTTTAAGTGATTAAGTGTCTTCTTGAATATCTAATCTTCCACTATCTCAACAGACATTTCAACACACATACATTTCAGAACTCATATCACATTCATTGCATGCCAGTTAACCATCAGGGAAGAGTTTATTAGATGAAAATAAGTCTGTTGTAAAAGATTTCCTTGCAATTACTTCCCTGCCATTATCCTGGCCACACGCTTATGCAGCTTTTCAAATTAATATGCTTAGATTACTGAGCGAGTAATCAGAGCAGAGGAATTCTATGAGGAACTCAATTACTAAAGAAAATGATCACTCAAGCATTTGAGAAATTGGGGCTACATCTAATTTTGAATAGTGGATCATTATTGACATTATGGAAGCATTTAGTACAAACACTTGGACATGTAGCACCAGAATAGCTTATCACTTTATATACATATGGTAAACAGAACTGGCTGCTTGCTAATATCTCTGTTAAATGTTACTATGCCTAACTGAAAAAAAGAAATAATATCAATCTTGAAATCAGTACTTTAAAAAAAAATAGGGAGCTGATTTCTTGATTGAATAAAAATTGGATTGTTAACTCACATTTTAAAATAAACAACTCTAATTTTTCTACTTGAGATAGAATAATCCTTTATAGTCTGGAAATACTTATCCAATGAACACAAATTTAAGGATTGGTTTCCACATATTTCCATATTAGAAAACTGCTTAGATACTTTCGTCATTGCATTTTAATCATTAGACCACCAAAAGGCTCTGTTTTTTACTAAATGATTATATATAGATTCATGTACTATGTTTTTACTTATTTAATAATTCTTAACTGGAAGTTTATTTTCCCCAAACTAGCTATTATTCTGAGCCCAGTTACTTTTGGTGAAAATTATTCGTCTAATTCTGATTTTTATCTAAGATTTAAAGCAAAGACTATTTTAAGAATTTTGCTATCTTTTTAAAAAAATCCTGAATTAGGAAAGGTAATATGGGAAATGGGTTGAGAGGTTGTTTCTTGTTCTTTCTTTACTCTCTATTGAACAGTGACTGATAATTCCTAACAAACCAGTGGTCTCGTGAGCTCTGTGGCCTTGGGGAACTTACTGCATCTCTGAAAGTATACTAATATAGCATGGCAACAGTGATGACAACAATGATGTTGATGAGAATAATGTAGGTACCACCAGCCTACCTATTTTATTAGCACAAAATAGGGTAATATATTCATAAGTAAAAATGTTGCAAGAGAATATTATGATTACTCTAAGTCCCATTTTTTAAAGCACTGATTCTCAATTTGTTCGTCATAGATCACATTGAAAATGTTAAAAGATTTGCTCCCTGTCCTCAGAAAAATGAATATATGAACAGATAAAAATGTGAACAAACTTTCCGGAAACCATGGCCTCTCTGGAGCCTACTCATTGACCACCATATCTAAGAACTCCACTGTGACGGCAGTTGTTGACTGCCTGGTCAGAAACCAATCCTTCACATGCCTCACACCCTACTTCTACCTTTATCACAAAATCCTGAAATGTTCAAATACACATCAACACATATGATTCTCCTAAGTATATGACACTCCTTATGAACTAATGAATGGTGACTTTTCCCCCCTCTGCTGCTGGACATGGAAAAGGAGGCATGCTGTCACAACCATTTTGGCAGCCTGTTTATGATCACAAAGATAACCGAACTAAGTTTTGAAGCCAACGTTATAAATGATAGGTAACAATGTCAAAACTGTAGAAAATATGATACCACCTTATACCAGTTAGAATGGCCAAAATTAACAAGATAGTAAACAATGTGTGTTGGGGAAGATGTGGAGAAAGGGGAAACCTCTTAGGCTGATGGTGGGAATGCAAGCTGGTGCAGCCACTTTGGAAAAGTGTGGAAATTCCTTAAGAAATTAAAAATAGAGCTACCCTATGACCCTGCAATTGCACTACTGGGTATTTACCCCAAAGATACAGATGTAGTGAAAAGAAGGACCATCTCTACCCCAATGTTCATAGCAGCAATGTCCACAATCGCCAAACTGTGGAAAGAGCCAAGATGCCCTTCAATAGACAAATGGATAAAGAAGATATGGTCCTTATATACGATGGAGTATTATGCCTCCATCAGAAAGGATGAATACCCAACTTTTGTATCAACATGGAGGGGACTGGAGGAGATTATGCTGAGTCAAATAAGTCAAGCAGGGTCAATTATCATATAGTTTTACTTACTTATGGAGCATAAGAATAACATGGAGGGCATTAAGAGAAGGAAAGGAAAAGTGAATTGGGGAAAATTGGAGGGGGAGACGAACCATGAGAGACTGTGGACTCTGAGAAACAAACTAAGGGTTTTGGAGGGGAGGGGGATGAGGGGTTGGGTAAGCCTGGTGGGGGGTATTAAGGAGGGCACGTATTGTATGGAGCACTGGGTGTGGTGCATAAACAATGAATCTTGAAACACTGAAAAAATAAAATTAAATAAAAAAAACTGTGGAAAATAATCTGCATTACTCTGAACTTCCTACTGTATCAAGTAATACATATTCTTTTCTTTTAAAAGATTTTATTTATTTATTTGACAGATGGAGATCACAAGTAGGCAGAGAGGCAGGCAGAGAGAGATAGAGGAGGAAGCAGGCTCCCTGCTGAGCAGAGAGCCTGATGTGAGGCTCGATCCCAGCACCCTGGGATCATAACCGGAGCCGAAGGCAGAAACTTTAACCCACTGAGCCACTCAGGCGCCCAGAATAATACATATTCTTTACTCATCCTCAAAGTCTCAGTTCAGATATAATTTGCTTGGTGATGATATCACAGACTGAATCAAGCAGAAGTAGTCTGTCAGGCCTCCAAACTCAAAATATCTAAAGTATATAAAGCTTAATTATTAAACTCTATTATTGTGTTTAACACCAGCATTATAACAAAACCTAGAACAGCTTAAGGGCAGAATTGTTTTTTGTTTTTTGTTTTTTTCCTTTGGTTCGCTATATCACTGCATCCACAGAATAGTATCTGCAACATAATAGGAATTTTTTATGTTTTTGGTAAAATACCAGATTACAACTAATTTAGAAGACACAAATTTTAAAAAGATGGATCTTGTTTATATTTATCCAAATTCTATAACTAGGATTTTAGTACTAATTCTACTTTCTTGTTACAAGAATATTAGAATTCTTCATAAAAGCACAACAGCAGAGAATGTTCATATAAGGTTTTTTAAAAAGAAACATTGGTTATTTGTGTGTAAAGGAATGAGAAATATTGCATTCATTTTTCCTAAATATTAGAAAGATGATCTTGGACAATTTGAGGAGATGTCCAAACCCTAATGTTGCCACAGCCTACAGATTTACCACTCCCCATGCCCCCAAAGTTGTGGTATAAACTTCATAGAGAAAAGTATGCAAGTTACAGTTGTACAGCTTAATGAATAAACACAATGTGACCACACCTATGTAACCACTATTCAAGACATGAAGCAAAATCTTACTATCACCCCAAAAGCCCATCTTGGGCCCTGACCTTTAGAATAAGTAATAATAATGTTTGCAGTTCTTAGCATAATGTAGTTCCAAAATTACTAAAAGTAAATATTGAATAATTAATGCATATGTATTTCATGTTAGAAACTTCATTTCTAGAAGGATACATGTTAATCATCCTTTTATTTTTTTTAAAGATTTTATTTATTTATTTGACAGAGAAAAAGCCTGAGCAGGGGGAGCCACAGGCAGAGGAAGAGGGAGAAAGCAGGCTCTCCACAAAGCAGATGCAGGGCTTGATCCTAGAACCCTGGGATCATGGCCTGAGCAGAATGCAGACACTTAACCATCTGAGCCACACAGGTTCCCCAAGACAGATGTTAATCATTCTTCTTTTTTTTTTTTTATAGATTTTATTTGACAGACAGAGATCACAAGTAGGCAGAGAGAGAGAGGGGAGGAAGCAGGCTCCCCGCTGAGCAAGGAGCCTGATTCGAGGCTAGATCCCAGGACCCTGGGATCCTGACCTGAGCTGAAGGCAGAGGCTTTAACCCACTGAGCCACCCAGGTGCCCAGATGTTAATCATTCTTAATTTATGTTCTTCTATCTAATCCCTTTGAGCCCTTAAAGTGTAGTAATTCCTGGTAGAGTGTATGAATCTAAAGATACTTCATAAAAAAAAGATTTGTAGATTTTAAATCTGGAAAACATTCTCATGCAGACTATATTTAAATTACATCACTGATCTATTTGTCTGGCTCATCCCTACAGAATGAATTCTCTCTCTGAAAAGTGAAAAAGAAATTAAAAAGGCTTTCCACTTAGAAGGATAAAACTGAAGGAAATGAGAAACATAACAATAAAACAGAGATTAAATCCTTCAGAAATTGTTTAATTGATTGCCTGACAATTACAACAGAAAAGCTTTAAATCTGAAACTCATCAATTCCTGACTCTGCTTTCCTTTTGTACTTAATTAGAAAAAAATAAAACATAAATGCATTCTTGTTTAGCTGGAACTTTGGGGAAATACGTAGGAAGTTGTAAGCAATAAAGTACCAGCTGCTTCTTTGTTGCTAAGTTTATCAGAGAGTTAGCAGTAAATGTGTTTTTATAATTTATCATTCCTGTGTATTAAAGTTTTATGACTAGCAGCTTAGGAGAAACTGTAAGCAAAAGCCATGTTACCAAAACTGAGTTAAAATGCAGCACGGAGATAAAGGTGTGAAATAAAGTATCATCACTAAAAACACTTTTCTGTGGGGGATTAACAAACACATAGAAACAGTTCTCCCTATTTTTTTCCAAATAAAGTTATCAGTGACCTTATTGGCCTAATTATCTGGCAACAAACAGGACTTTCTAGATGAAATGTTCTGCCTGTACATCTCAAACAAGGTAACAAATAGGGCTCTCTGAGCCTTTGATAGAGGAAAAAAAGAAGAACTGGAGGACCAAACAGCCAAGGTAATATCTTGCTGAGTTTTTAACCGTGATAATGTAATTCAGGGACCGTGGACCCCAAATTAGGATGCTTTGCATTTTAAGACAATTACTGGTGAAGAAATATGTCCATAAAACATCCCAGGTCAAAAAGCAAAGGTTTATATACCATGATTCTTACCATTACATCATATTTATCATTCCGCATTTATATTAAGATCGCTGTTATTTTTTTTCTAACAAGTCATTCTGAAATATGAAGCATTTAAAAGTTAAAGGATTTTAAAGTCCTTTGTCTTCAAGCATACACAATAGGTTTTATAATAAACATCAAAATATGCTTATTGTATATTGTAATTTAAGTAAAAATTTTTGCTTTCTCTTGGCCAAAGATTTGGTGAATTGCTTACAGTGATTCAATGATTAGGCTCTTTAGCTTTGAAAAAAAAATTTCTATAGGCTTTGTCAAAAAACTCTTTTTTTTTTTAAAGATTTTATTTATTTATTTGACAGATAGCGATCACAAGTAGGCAGAGAGGCAGGCAGAGAGACGAGGAAGCAGGCTCCCCGCTGAACAGAGAGCCCAATGTGGGGCTTGATCCCAGGACTCTGGGATCATGACCCAAGCTGAAGGCAGAGGCTAAACCACTGAGCCACCCAGGTGCCCTATGTCACAAAACTCTTTAAAACATCCTTGAGTCACCTATGGGGGACAGAATGTCTGCAATCCTAGTGACTGGAATATTTAGGGGTCTCTAGGGAAATGCTGTTTTGCAGAACCCTCTATGCCAATATGATCTTTGACTTTGACTCTCTTCCAAAGTTGGCTGCAGATTTCAAGACAAAAATGCACTTGTTTTTTCATCCATTCTTTTAGTGTTTATTAAGAAACTACCATTTTTAAGATTAGTGTTCATAGGGGCACCTGGATGGCTCAGTGGGTTAAAGCCTCTGCCTTCAGCTCAGGTCATGATCTCAGGGTCCTGGGACCGAGCCCCACATTGGGCTCTCTGCTCAGCAGGGACCCTGCTGCCCCCTCTCTCTCTGCCTGCCTCTCTGCCTACTTGTGATATCTCTCTCTGTCAAATAAATAAAGTAAAAAAAAAATCTAAAAAAAAAAAAAAAAAAAGATTAATGTCCATAGATCCAAGGGGTATATGTGTCGGTGGTGGGGGGGTCCTCTCCACACAGCAGAGAAAGGACAAAAATCTTTGTACATTTTGCAAGTTCCTGTATGTGTCTGCTTATATACTTTTGCTACTAATCTAGCCCTTCCATCTTTTTAACCACTGAGACTATTTCTTTAAGATTTTATTTATTTTTCAGAGAGAGAGAGAGCAGGAATAGGGGAAGCAGCAGGCAGAGGGAGAAATAGGCTTCCTGAAGAGCAAGGAGCCTGACATCAGTCTCGATCCCAGGACCCTGGGATGACGACCTGAGCCAAAGGCAGATGCTTAACAGACTGAGCCACCCAGGCATCCCAACCAGGGAGACTATTTAGTTAAAGCTGGAAATGACATTATGTATCACCTGGTTCTACACTTTCATTGACTCAACCACAATCATACAACTAGTTAGTATATGAACTGAACCAAGAATTTCTCAACTCTGGCATTCTCCAGTTAAGGGAATCTTGTAAACCAATACTGTGTACACACAAACATGAACATGCTGTAATAGAAACTTTCGAAGTAAGTAAGCAACTTAGTGAAAACCTATTCCTGCTCCTTTATTTTTTTAGATTACAAAACTGGAGCCCAGAGAGATGGAAAAGATGCACTCTGTTAAAGTAAATAACAATTCCAATCTAGAGCTTCTTTCCATTATATATTTTGATTAGAGATAATCTTACTAAATTAAATAAATCAAAATAGTGTGTACAACTGATGAGAGCTTAATGCTCTTAGTGAAATTCAGATTTTTAAATACAACTCTCCTTTTATTAATTATAAACTTGTCAAGGACAGGAATTAATGTTTCATATATTTTTGCATCATGACTTACCTATAGTTGGTGCTAAATAAGCATTTATTTGAGTAATAAGAGTTTTAAACTTAATGCAGACACCAATCCAATATGTAAGCACAAATGATTTTATATTCCGCTGGATTGTTCCCCAAAAAACCCACCCAATCTACGTATCCTATTGCCTCAGGTCACCCATATATAAATTAGGATTAAACTACCTAGAGCATTTTCCAGACAAATTAATAAATGTAAGCATAATTTGTCTCTTTAGAAAAGACTATTTAAATTGTTCTCAAAATATGTCTAAGCCTAAAGGCAAAAATCATGTTACCATCCTCCCTTAGTTCTTTCAAACCAAATATAGATTATTCTAAATTTATCTTATCTGTCCTGTTTTTTAAAACTCTATAATTGGTTAATATTATTAATGCCTTCATTATTATTTTATTATTCTTAGATAGGCCCTTTCCAAAATTTCTGGCATTATTCCCCTGATACATACAGAGATACATACATACATACATTCATTTGTTCTCTGGGTTGGAACTCAAATGACCTCCTCAGTTACAAAGACTGGTGGTCTTTATGATCCTGACACTTAGAGGAATAATTTAAAGTTAAAAAAAGTCAATAAAAAGAATGTCTATTTGGGTTTCTTTGTGGTAGGGTCCAAAAGAAGATCAGATTTTTCCCCACCAAAAATCACTGGAGTTGCTATGTAAAGCACTGAAAGGTGGGTGATGATCATTTTTTTCCTTCTCAGAGACTCTGCAACAAAAGAGAAGGGCATGAGTATAAAAAGAAATTGGTATATAACAGGATACTGATCAACATTAGATCATGACTCTAGCTTCCCCGGATGAAGAAATATTAACAATCCCCAGAAATGATTCCTGTTAGGTGGTTAAAATTCAGAAAACACATTTGCATTCTTGCACACACATTGTGCGTGCTCTCTCTCCTTCTCTCTCTCCCTGACAAATAAATATATAAATAAACAAACAAATAAAATCTTCAAAAAGCAACGAAAATGAATATTCATTCTGATTACTAGATTCAGGGTCCCAGTAAATGATCTTATTCATTCCTTTTCTATCTGAAAGTCCTGAATCTGGGTGGTTATAACTAATTCTTCAGTAATAGTTCCAAAGTCTGTCCACACAACAGCATATTCTGAGTAGCTATAAAAAAAAAAATGCCTGGGGTATCTAGGAGGCTCAGTTGGTTAAGCATCTGACTTAGGTTCAGATCATGATCTCGGGTACTGGGATTGAGCCCCATATTGGGCTCTGTGCTCAAGGGGGGATCTTATTGTCCCTCTCCTTCTGCCCCTCCTCCCCCTCACGGTCTTTCTCTGTCTCTCAAACAAATAAATAAAATCTTTACAAAATTGTGCCCTAGGTCCACCCATACAACTAATGAATCAGAATCCCAGTTTCGGAGTATGGAGATCAGTAGCTTTTCCATAGTTTTGGTTTGATTTGGTTTGTTTGTTTGTATTTTAAACCCTAACCATTTTGCTGTGGCTTGTTTGTGGACCAGAATTTTGGAACCACTGATCTCCGGTTCATAGTCCTTATTACTAAGAAGAAACCACCCTAGAATTATTCAGCTAAGGCACCTATTATGTAAATTAATTAGAGTTACTGCTCCAAAGGAAACATTCCTCTTCAGATACGGTCACTGCCATGTCCATTAAAAGTATAAGCAACTTGTTTAGAGGCTTAATATAGGGGAGACTCTTCAAACAGTTAACTAACATCCTCAAAACTATACCCTCTTCCATCCACAGTTCTTAAAAACCTTAAAATATTGCTACCTGCTGAATTGCACATAAAGGAAAAGATTCATGGATGATTTAACTTTCCAGATTCTCCCAAAATAATGATAAAGTCATGTTTTATAAAACATAAAAAAAAATTGTTACAAACCCACAAGAATGTACCCAAATTAGGAGATGCCTATTGCTGGGATCTTTTAGTAAGCTTTGGATACTATACGTGTTTATTGCTACATAAACTTTAAAGAAAAGTGCATTATACTTACCACTCAAAGAAAATTTGAAGTTTTGAATAACCAGAGCAAAGGGAATGTGTTATAGGACTCCCAATACAATATGCAATAAAGAAACTGATAGTTTGTAATTGAAAAAGAAAATTAGGGTAAATTATTTTTATGGCAACCCTATCAAGTTCTTCAAGAAGAATAAAATAAAAATGAAGAAACAAAAAACTTTTTTTTTAAGAGAACCATGGTAAGATGTACTTTGGTTTCATTTCATCAATAACAGATACAAGGTGTAGTATTTAACGGATTAATATGGAATAAACAAGCAAAGATTTACTTAGAATTGCTCAAGAGGGAAAGTAATCATTTGTGTGTGAGCTAGAAATGTGACATGAAGACTAGTAACTATGTGAGACCCAATGTTGGAAAGAACAAATGCTAAGAGAATAAGAGCATGACTTCCCTTTTGCTACGCAGTTCTCCTTTTCTAACATGTTTAGGAATGAGTTTTAATTGATGTTTCATGAAAAAGAATTTATTCAGTTAACTTTTGAAAACCCCAGATTGAGCAAAATTAAACAGATCTCCCTATTCAAGTTTACTCATACCTTTTAATATATAATGCCTAACATACAATAGGTTATGAGTTATCCCATAAACATCTGTTCAATGAAAAGGGAACAAAATATTCAGTGTTACCCATACATTCTGCTCCATGAAATCCCTTTATAAGCAAGCATTTGGGGATGTTGGGAAATGCATAGGGAGGCACTAAGTTTCAACAGAATACTCTTCAGGAAACGCCTATCTAAACTGCTGAAACAAAGGACATAATTTTGAAAAAAAAAATAGGCTGATATTAAATCCATGTTTTATACTGTTTGATTAGCTTGTATTCACTATGATTTTGACTTATCTGTGGCATCTATCAGCTTCTATCAGCTTCCCTTTAAGTGAGGAGTTGACTAGATTTCTAGCCATATATATATATGTAAGCCATATATATATATATAAATGGAAAGACAGACTTAATATATATATATATAATCTGTCTTTCCATTAACATATGAAGTCATTATTACAGACTAAAGACATTTTATAAATATCTTATCTCCCTTCAGATTTAAGGAAATCTAACTCCTTGATTTTTTATTTTGTCCTTTCTTATGGGATTTATATGAGTTATGTATTTTTCTTCCAGAAACAAAACTCTGTCAATGATTTCTTGAAAGCTCACAGACACAAAAATGCACTCTGAACCAATATTGGTGCATGGACACTTGATGTCAATGATCCAATTCTGTTTACTACACTAAAATGTCATTTATGATAGAGAAGTACATTTCTAAATTTTTACTTTGATAGCCCCAAATCAGAGACAAAATTTCAGGCTACTGTGAGGGCATCACCCTGCTCTGAACTACCTGAAATAAGAAGCTTTTGCTTTTATAACAGATGTTCTCACAAGTACTTTAGAATCATAGCACGACTGAAATAAAATGTTAACATTTGAGTAATAATATTTTAGTAGACTCATTACAACTCTCCACTTTCCACTGTGATTTGGCTTCCCAAATACAAGCAAATTTTTGTCAGGTCAGACATTTCTGCTTGTAGAACAGTGCTTCTCAAAGTTTAATGCACCCATGAATGACATGAGGATATTAAAATATAGGTTCTGATCAAGGAGGCCTAATGTGGGACTGGAGATGCTACATTTCATTTTAATTTTTACTATTGAAATACAGTTGACATGTAACATTATGTATACTTCAGGTATACGGTAAATTAACAATTCTATACATTACACAATGCTCCCATGATAAGTGTAGTTACCATTTGTCACCATACATTATATCAGTATTATGACTGTTTCATTCACTCTATTTTTCATGCCATAGCTTATTTATTTTATAAATGAAATTTTGTACCTATTTTTTAAAAAGTATTTTATTTATTTATTTGCCAGAGAAAGAGAGAGAGAGCACAAGCAGGAGAAATGGCAAGCATAGGGAGAGCGAGAAGCAGGCTCTCTGCCGAGCAGGGAGCCCAATGCGGGACTCGATCCCAGGACCCTCGTATTATGACCTGAGCCGAAGGCAGACGCTTAATCAACTGAGCCACCAAGGTGTCCCAAAGGAATTTTGTACCTCTTAATCTCCTTCACCTATTTTGTACATCCCCTCACTTTCCTGCCATCTGGCAACCACTGGTTCCTTGTATTTATAAGTGTGTTTCTTTGCTTTTGTTTGTTTGACTGGAGTCTAGAAAAAAAAACAAAGAAACAAACAAGATTCTGCATTTCTCAGAAGTCAGCCCAGCTGCTTGTGGACCACATCTGGAATACTAAGGCTGAAGTGCATGAAGAGTCACTGCTGACTTGGACAGAAATTCCCTCAGTTTTTATGAAATGTATTGCCTAATAGCCAGCACATCATAAGTTCAGTATTTTGAATATATTATGTCTCTTTCCCCCTAATAAATTTTCATAAAGATTTCTATTTTAAGAAATCATATCTGGTCCAACTCTCTCAAAAGAGCTACAGACAGCTTGGGTTACTCTTCTTTTTTTTTTTTTCTTTTTCCCATTTGGGTTGCCATTTTTCCTCAAGGCATCTTTCCCTTTATATCATTTGTTGAAGAAAACTTTCATGCACAAGATACAGCTAACCAATAAACCCTGTTCTTGCTTTATCGTAATCTTTCTATTATACTCAAGACGTTATGGCCCAATTTAGAAAAAATACAATGCAAAAATTGAAAATCACACAAGACTCATGAAAACAGCTTGCAGATTCTTTAACTTTATGTATTTATTTGTAATTTAAATTCAACCAATCCACCTTCACAAAATTTTAGATGGCACCTGTTTCTTTCAAACTGCTGGCCCCTCCCTCATCTTATTACAATGGTTCTTATACTTCAGTGTGAATAGGAATCATGAGGAAGACTATTTAAAATGCACATCCCATGTCCACCTTAGGAGAGTCTCATTCTTAGGGATGGAATGAGGCTTGAGAATCTGCATTTTAGCAAATGCCTCTTATGTTTCTACATAACCAGAGAGTTTGAGAAATACTGCCTAGGAGCAATCCTGACATCCTAAAGTTCCAACACCAATCCCTGCGAGGTAAGGTCTGATACTGTTCATGAGCTTTGTAACTGAGTTTTTGGACTGTTTCAAAGGCTTTGTTTTCAAACATACTTATGCTCCACAATTGCTCCCTTTGATAGCTGTTTTGACAATCTTCCTGGTTTTGCCATTTTTCTTGGACTAAAAACTCTAAGTTGTAAGTCTTATCCAGAAACTGTAGTTTATATTTCAAACCAGAAAGTCTTGAGAGTGATAGGCTGTGCTACTTATAATTATGCCAGGATAGGACCGTCCAAAGCAGACTTTATATTGTCCTGATTGTGAATCCCTAATCAGGGAAATATTTAACCATACTTCAGACTGATGGGCAATTGGGGATCTACTTCTGGATTCTCTATCCCAGTACTACTCCCCAAAAACCACTGAAGTACATCACATCAGACTTCTAGCAGTCACTGCTTTCTTTTACTGCCTTCACTGCCATGCCCTTCAGATCCTCTGTTTTCTAGCAGACATGAAACTTACATAGTGTCTGGAGGTGAGTGAGTCTGTTGTTGTAGACCCAGCCCCACCGTGGCAGCAAGTTGATTCCCCAATCGTTCCACAAGGTACAGTTATGTGGGGCATGAAGGATTATATTGATGTAAAGGACAACATGAATTCAAGGTGGATGCTTTAACCTAGTTGTCTATATTTGATAGAGCAACAACTTTTATGTCACAGTATAATGAAAAATAGTGGGTAAAGGGTACTTGGGTGGCTTAGTCAGTTTAGAATCCCACTCTTGATTTTGGCTCAGGTTGTGATCTCAGGGTCATGAGACTGAGCCCCATATTCGGCTCCACATTGTGTATGGAGCCTGCTTAAGAGCCTGTCTCTCCCTCTTCCTCTGCCTCTCCCTGAACTCCCACTCTCTCTTTCTCAAAAAAAAAAAAAAAAGGCAGTTAAAAATTATAACATTTTATTAAATGTTAAATTATAACATTAAGTGATAACATATATTAAATGCTTTATATATTCTATCAACTTTCTCTACATGTTTCCAAATGTGATCTAATTAATATACTTCTTCACAGAAAAGAGAGGAACACTAGGATATATAATACTTTCCTACATATATCATACAACTCATTGACAGGGGTAAAATCAAGCAACAGGGCTTTTGTTTAGGCAACTCATCAACATTGACTCATGTGCCTCTCGTCTAAGTACTGATTTATCTAGTCAATCATGGAAGAACATTCAGAAAGATAATTATTTTCATTTTAAAATGATTAAGGTACATTTAAATAGGTGTTCCATGTTCATATGAAAAAACAGAATAATTCATACAATGTAACAAGAGAGTAATTATACAAAGAGCGAAGGAAAACAGACTCATACTTTTTTTTTTTTTTATTTTTTTAGACTCATACATTTTAAAGTTTACTTCATCCTCCTGCTTATTATATTGGCATTTAATGCTGGCATATTTCCAACTGGGATTTGGAAAGAGAATAAAGATGGAAATATCACCTTCAAAAAATGTTTCCAGTGCATTAGTTAGAAGAAAGCAATGAACTAAGGTGAAAGTTTTAAAATATAATATAGTATTAGTAAATCATATATCCAGGCTAACCTTACAGGTGTGTGTTGTTTTTATAAATTAACTAAAACTGGTTTAACCCCAGGGTCAAGTTCAAGTGGTGTACACCAGCAATCAGATTACAACTTGATGCAAATTTTGTCTCATTAAAAAAGTCACACACTTCACCACTTCATTTGCAAAATAATTATGTACCTGACCAAGGTCAGAGTATTTCCTTCCTGTTATTGTTTCTTTTCTTTTTTTTTCCACTAAAGGAACTCAGGTTTTTAAAATACAGTTGGACTGTGAGAAAGAGTACCGATTTTATTTTCATTTGACGAATAGCAAGGGGAAGCCAACTTCAAAGAACTCAGATTTTTTTCCTAACTTCTGATTTTTTCAAAAGAAATAATATAAAAATCTGCTTATTTTAGATTTTAAGAGAGGATACACTATAGTATCCTAGTATAAAAAATTCTATAATTCTATACAATTCTATAGAATTCTATAATTCTATATAGGGAAAATGATAAAATTATTAGTGCCAGAATAACTATAACTCTTACGACTTGGTTATGATATAATTTTTTTAAATGTATCATAATTGTGTTCATATACACAAAATATGACAAATGAGGGCCTACTAGGAATGAGAAAAATATGGTGCCTCTAGGTCTTCAAGATGCCTCAACACTTTTAGGTTCTTGCATGAAATTTATATTTTACTATTCTCTAGACTCAAGATATTTTCAGTCATTTCTTTCTTCTATAGTTAAATCCAATGATTATAATATTTTATTCTATATATTATAATATATATTATAATATTATATTCTACTAGAATATTTCTAGGCAAGCGTTTATTGTATATATTCTATCTCAGCTAAGATTCTTAGACAATCACAGCTGATTTAACTCATAAGATCTACCAAGACTTTTAAAAATATATACAAGGCTCTCTGCTTCATGTTGGAGATAAATCATTGCCTCACTATTATGTCTCCAAATTTGTTACTTAATAAAGTACTTAATTTCATTTTGAATCTTTAAAAATTTCTTCCCACAAAAGACAAACAGCTGATGAAAATTATGTAACTGAAATTTTGGGGTGTTTTAAATAAAATGAAAACTAATATTTGTTAAATGACTTTGAAATCAGCCTGCCAAAGGATTTGGTATTATATAAAAAATTTTTCTAAAAATTACCACACAATATATTTCTTTCTTTTCCTAGGGGACCAAACTAAGTATTGTCTTAGAAGTGAAACTGACTTTAGCCAACATACAGTACATCATTAATTTTTCATGTAGTTTTCAAAAATTCATCAGTTGTGAATAACACCCGGTGCTCATCACAACATGCACCCTCCTTAATAATCATTATCTGGTTAAGGAAAAAAAAAAAGTGAAACTGACCTTTTTTTTTTTTTTTTTTTTTTTACATTTATTTGACAGAGAGAGAGAGATCACAAGTAGGCAGAGAGGCAGGCAGAGAGAAAGGGGGAAGCAGGCTCCCCACCGAGCAGAGAGCCCGATGTGGGCCTCTATCCCAGGACCCTGAGATCATGACCCAAGCCGAAGGCAGAGGCTTAACCCACTGAGCCACCCAGGTGCCCCTGAAACTGACTTTAAACAAGATTCTTTTAGACATCTAAACTTGTCAATAAGAATTAACAATTTTGAAAGTAATCCAAAATGTCTTAATTTTTTACTGATAAGTTATATTATTTACATGCATATAACCCTTAAAGTGTTCAAATTTTCAGTATCTTATCTGCCCTCAACTTTTCTCAATATCAAAAAAAAAAGAGGGGCGCCTGGGTGGCTCAGTGGTTTAGGCTGCTGCCTTCGGCTCAGGTCATGATCTCAGGGTCCTGGGATCGAGTCCCGCATCGGGCTCTCTGCTTGGCAGGGAGCCTGCTTCCTCCTCTCTCTCTCTCTCTGCCTGCCTCTCTCCCTACTTGTGATCTCTATCTGTCAAATAAATAAATAAAAATCTTTAAAAAAAAGAAAAAAAAAAAAGAAAAAAGATAAGTTAGTTATGGTTTTAGGACCAAATTTTATTCCCTCTGAAATTCTTCAAAGCAATTTGGTTGTTGAAGAATAAAAGGCCCCTCATATTATAAAGGTGTAAGCTGACTCTATTTAGTTAAATAACAAAGAAACTCTTCGCCAAACTTGAAACAGGTTCCTCTGAATCCCTCTCTTCTAAGCCCAGACCTGTCCTTGGTCAACTTAGTCCAGTTTCAACAAGAATACTGCTGGGTTGGGGCACCTGGGTGGCTCAGTGGGTTAAGCAACTGCCTTCGGCTCAGGTCATGATCCCGGAGTCCCAGGATCCCCGTCGGGCTCCCAGCTCCGCAGGGAGTCTGTTTCTCCCTCTGACCGTCTTCCCTCTCATGCTCTCTCTTACTTCTCTCTCTCTCAAATAAATAAATGAAATCTTAAAAAAAAAAAAAAAAAAGAATGCTGCTCAATCAATTTAACAAAGATTCCCCCACAGGTTGTCTCTGATCACCCTGGATATCTCATCAAATTATTCATCCCCCATCTTCAATAATTAACTATCCTGGTCTGCCTTCAGCAAGAATTCCCTTAGCCTTGATGTCTCCTCTCAGTAGTTTTCTACTCACTGACACCCACCTTGCTCCTTGGCTATAAATCTCTACTTGCGCTGGTTGTATTCGGAGTTGTGCCTCATCTCTATTATCCAGCACAAAGCCCCACTGCAGTGGACCCTCCCTCTTAAAAAAGCCTTCTTTACTGCCTTTAAAAGTGCCATGAAATATTTTTCTTTAACATTAAGACCCAATATATGTTCCATAAAATACTAAAAATAAGGTACTTACTAGTTAACTCAAATTATACTATAGGTGAGCATGAACAAACAGAAATCAGACTAGTTGGAGGCTATCTTCATTCCCATCAGTTTGGTCTATGAGTTTACTTTGAGTTTCAAAGAACCAGCAGGACGCTACCTAGCAAGGAAACCAGTAGGAAAGGATAATCTAGAAAGTGCTATGACTCCTCTTAGAAGATTAACTGTAGAATTACTATTAAATAATTGAAACTTTACTTTTTAGAGACAATACATTAAGTACATAGAAAGCTAAAGTAGTGTGCTTGGAGAGTTCTGAGAAAGTTAATCAGTAAAATCAGAGAGTTCTATTACTCAGAGGACTGAACACAGGAGAAGATGAAGGGATTGTGGAATCAAGAACGGGCAGATTAATATCTGACAGGGCCAATGACTTCTGCTCTGTCAGATAATCTGTGGCGCTTAAATTGCAATTCTTTCCTTTCTGTCAAATTCGGTGGTGGTTCCTTTAATACATTCCTGTTTCACAAAGCCCTAGCGCTGTAAAGAACTCAGAGCATGTGCATAAGAGTAGGAACAGCCATGCAAGGAAAAATCACTTTTCAGGTAATTTCCAGCAGTTGTAGGCATGTTTTAGAAAGCACATTAAAGTGAAAGAAGTGTATTCACGATTTGTCACTGGCATGTACTTGCTCAAAGTTAGAACCGGATAACTAGAGTTTTGTGAATAAAATTCTAATACAAACTTTGAAATATGAGCTTAGGAGACTACAGACAGGCAGATGAAGAATCCTTTGCACTTAATAGACGAAGCTGAAAGACAAAAAAGGGCAGTGGTTCTTTCTGCATTAAACCAGTATAGAAAGGATAAGATTAACGAGAGAGTCCACAGATGTAGAACTTGGTCACTATGAAAAGATGGCCTGCAAAAAATAGTATAGAAATATTCTCATGTAAAATTGAGATAATAATGATACTTATTTATTTTTGTTGCTTTAGAATACAATGAGGATATAGAACATTTGTTACAAACTAGGTTGTTGCTATGAGTCCTGGCAAGAAGCAGAAGTCAAGACCTCACTAGACATATAAGAGGTTTATTGGGATAAAAGTCTGTGAGGGAAAGCAGTACATGAAACCATAATGTAGACCTAAACTTCTTAAGGGAGAGAGAAGGAAGAACAACTGAGTGGAAGCCCAAGATTGCTTTGCACTTCTAAGAAAGTTCTAAAAGGCCAACAGTGAGTTCTCAAGCCAAAGCGTCCTGAAACAGGAGTCGATGTCTTTCAAGAATGCTTCGATTAATATCTGTGCCAAGCTCAGTCATTTCCGTGGGGGCTGTCATGGAAAGTGTAGCATCAGGGTTTTAGTGTTCAACAGTGACCAAGGTTAGAGAACGGAAAAGGGAATTTTCATGGCTGCTAAATAATTACTGCGCTAAAAAATTAATAAGCATTAGCCTCCATGATCATTTTTAATTATTTTTGCATTATAAATGTGCATTCCTTAAACTCTGTGTATACTGACTTCAAGTTCACATATTACAGCTCATCAATAAACATTTCATATTATTAATTTGTATAAAATCATAATGGCTGGCAGTTTATTTTCTAGAACATCATCATCTTTTTCTGAACATCAGAACAGGTACAAATTCTGATTATTTTAAATACAGACTTTTTAAATTGAAGAGATTCATACAGTTTGGAGAGGCCACCTGCCATTCTTCAACCAGAAGGCCTTCCTTTTTTAATCTATTTTGCTTTCTGAATATCCAGGTGTAGTCTTGAGTAGGGTTCTTGGATCTAACAAAAGTCTGAAATCTATTGTCTTGATTGTTTTTTATCTTGATTATTTAATGAAAGTCATTGAAAAAAAATTTTTAAATGATTGTGCTTATCCTAGTAATAAGAATCATGAGTCACATAAACTTAATAAAAACCAAGATAAAGATGGTGAAAATGTTGGATCTTTATCCTCATATTCATGAAAATAAAGCCGTATCTCCAGGTTGTCAATTATGAAGGGAAAATTAATGCCCCAACAATACTTATTCCTGCCTGATTGTCTCAAACATTACTTTAACAAGCAGAATGTTCTAGTTTTTACAAGATTATTAAGCTTCCTCACTCTTTTATAACTTATGAATAGATTATATTGTAGATCCTAAACAATGACTTCCCATTATCTAATACTACAGTTTTACAAACATATTTTTAAAATAACACTCTTCTTATTCATATTTAGCGTCTAATCTATGAATAAAGAAGGCTTAAGCTTTCATATCTTCTATTTATGGGCTCTCTTTTATTTATAACTAGTGAAATTATTCCATTAAACTTTAACCCATGAATTTCTATTTTTTTTCTACTTGTCAAGTAACTCTTAATTCAAATTATCAACAATAAAGCCCATAGTACCACCCTGAGATTATGGTCTTAATAATTGTATAGGCTATATTTTTTTCATTTCATCAGCTATGAATGAACATGGTTAATAATCTCATATGCTTTTGGAACATCATCCAAAATTCCCCTGACCTACCATTCAAACCCAGGCTGACAGTGAACCACTAATAATACTCTTGGGACTTTTCTACATGTGAATCTAATTCTCAAATGATTTCCACCACACACTTTCAGTAAGAATATATCATATGGAAATAAAGTCAATGCTGAGAGAGAAAGAAGTAAAAACTATTGCTTTATCTATATTTGTCATTCTGTCACAGTCTAGAGTATTCAAATGAAATTAAATGGTTATCTTTGTTCATTCATTTTGATCCTCAAGTGATAGGAACAACACATGATTTCCTTGTTATAGTGATAAGGGTGCTATAAATCACTACGTACTACCACATAAAATTCTTTTTTTTTTTAATATTTTATTTATTTGACAGAGAGAAATCACAACTAGGCAGAGAGGCAGGCAGAGAGAGAGGAAGAAGCAGGCTCCTCACGTAGGAGAGAGCCCAATGTGGGGCTCGATCCCAGGATCCTGGGATCATGACCCGAGCCGAAGGCAGAGGCTTTAACCCACTGAGCCACCCAGGTGCCCCCGACATAAAATTCTAAATGCATTGAATGGAACAGAAATGTATAAAGGGGTTTTACTGAATATGGAAGAAGGCCAAGAAAGCATAGATTTCTGATTTTTATAAGTAAAAGACCCTAGAAAGCAACTCCTGTCATCTCACTCTAAGCACATCAATTCAACAAAATTCACTGCAAAAACAATCCATAACATTAGTATTACACATAGTTATTTTCAAAGCTTTAATAAATTAGATGTATTTCTTGTCACAGAAATACTGAAAAAGTATCAAAGACTGCACACATTTCACTAATCAGACTAAGTTATTTAAATTTAATTTTATGTGTTAGTCTTCATGCTTAAATATTTTATATCTCTAACTCTGTTTACATTTACCAAATACTCATAGTTATTCATATCATGCACAGCCATTCTTGAGATTTCATATAATAAGTGACATATAGGGAATAAAATAATTCCAATAAAATTATTTTCCATTTTACCATAATTGTTTTATCCTAAAGCCAAAGACGTCATTGTCTGCTCACCAGGGGTTGGGAGAAAAATAAGGAATCATCCTAAAACTCTTTTGCAGAACTGCTGCTGGCAGGGAAAATTTAAGAAATAAATTGTGGTTGCACAAATAGGGTGATGTATTTCACTATGTCACAGAAGAAAGAATTATATACTAGTAGATATTAAAGAAATACAAAGGGATTAATATCTCTCAGCTTAGTACTCAAAAATATATAGAGCAAGTTTCTCAACCTCTGTACTACTGACATGCTGAGACTGCATAATTGTTGGTCAGGGAGACTAACCTGGGCACTGTCAAACATTTAGCTTTGTTCATGAGAGGCCAGTAACAGCTGTCATCCCTGCTCCAGGTTGTGACGACCAAGATTGTCTCCTCATTTGGCAAAGGGATGCTCATTGTCCAAAATCAGAAATATCACATATATATGAAAGTAATTGACTTGCCTCTCCCTTACCTTTAGGGTCTAAAATAATGAAAGAACAAAGAGCTAAATATCATCTCTACTTTATAGAATAAGTAATTCCTGATTTTAAGATAACATGTATTCTATTTGTAACATTTATTTATTTTTTTTTTTGGTAAGCTTTCCCAAGGAGACTTATACACAACCCTAAATTATAATAAGGAAAAGCATACAAACATTAAAGAAGTTGCAAAATTTCATGCTTCAATTGGGAAACAAAATAAGTCAATATAAACAGCCAGAAGGAAGGAGTCTGGTATCATCTTGCATATGATGAAGTGTAATCACTTGCTAGGATAACATATACTTTACTTAACACTTATAGAGTTCACGGTATACTCTCACTCTGATTACATTTTAAGATCTATTTATTTTGCTTCATGTAACTTATTACATCTGACTGTTGCATGATAAACTGTATCAGGCATACATCAATTTATAGTGTTATAAGCTACTGTGACAGTCACTTTGGCTGTTCCTAGCTTCTCCTTACCATAAATTGTGCTTCAATGGACATTTTCATACATACCTCCTACAAGACCTATATGAGTTCCTCTGGTTTATATCTAAGAATAGGAAAGGTACGTCACAAGGTAGTAGCATATTTATTTGCACCAAATATTTTTTTTTTCTACCAGCTACTGCAGTGAGGGAAAACCCACAGAATATGTAATCACCGGAATTATTGGATCAGCATTCTCTACACCGTATTACCTAAAGAAAAGGAGTGCCCGAGATGTGAATATGTGTTTTAATGGAAAAGGTACCACAGAAAAATGTATTTGCTAAATGTTCTCTTAACTAAAGAGGTTGCTCCACAGTAAACTGCTAAGTGTCTTCTAGCATGCTGATGCTCACTATAAATGCTCGAGTCAAGAAGCCAATTTTCTCAAACATATTTGAGTCCAAACCATATTTCTGGGGGAACGTCTTACAAACATCTTCTGAGATATTTCTTAATTTGTGGAATACAGTTTAGAAAACATTACATTGCATTAGGCAAAAATTGCTCAGAATTAAACCTAATGCATCCTGGGGCACCTGGGTGGTGAAGTTGGTTAAGCACCTAACTCTTTGTTTTGGCTCAGGTCATGATCTCAGGGTCATGAGATCAAGCCCTCCATCAGGCTCCACACTCAGCAAAGAGTCTGCTTGAGATTCTCTCTCCCTCTCCCTCTGTCCCTCCCTCTTCTCCTCTCTCTCTCTAAAATAAATAAATAAATCTAAAAAAAAAATGAATTCTGATACTAACACCTAAAAGATATTCCTCTGGAGTCCATGTTAGGAAAAAAAAAAAAAAGCTATTTAACATAGTTATCTATATTTTCAACAATCCCTAACAACATAGTCATAGATTTCATAAGGTTTTTCCTAATATAAACAAAATAAAGAAGACTTAGTAAAAAGCTAACCTATGTTTGCTGACCAAACATAGCTCAGATACAAAGCTCTCTGATAGTGTGGCTTTATTTGAACAAAGTATAGATGAATGGGTGACTTACCCAAACTTTATCTAAAATGGCATAAATATCATATCATAAATGATAAGCTTTGGATAGTTATGGGATGGCATGAGTTAGACATAGATAGATAGATATAATGATAGATGATTGACAGATTCCCGAGTAAATAACTGCAATTATATTTGAAGGTATAAACTAAAACAACCACATGGGGGTATTCAGAAATTAGGTAAAATAAATGTTTTTATCTTCAAACTGATTTTCATAAGTCTTCTATAAATATTACCTGATATTTAATGTAAATTAAATATAAATTCTAAAGTAATCATTTTTACAATGTTAATGCATCTCAAGCAACCCACTAAAATTTGGGTTGAAGAAAAATAATTGTTCAGTTCTGAGATCAATATAACTAAAAAGCAGAAGGAGAGGAACTTTATTTTAATGCTCTGGAAAAGATACAGAAGTAGTACAATGTATATTTTCCACTATTTACTCATTAGGAAATTCAAGATTGCATTTGCACTTAAAAATGTGTGTTCTTACAGAAGTCTATTTAATGGAAAGTTTATTTAAGCTGATAAGTGAACTTTTCTTGAATATTAGTTGTCTAGACAATTTAACTTCCATTTTAGAAACACATTCTCAGAGGTAGAGATAGTTAGTTCTTTGTCACAGCAGATAAAAGAAGCTTACAGCCAAGAATACCAGAGCACTATTTTTGTCAGGTACCTATCAACATTTATGTTGTCACCCTATACAGGCAGAACATTTAAGAGATCTACTGTATCTACATTTCCTAATTATCTGATACCTATTTTTATATTTTCTCAGTGACTCTCCTCTCCTTAAACCCAAAAGGTAACATAAACTATGAAATAAAAATACGTCTTTAAACGAATGCATTTTGTCCAGATTCTGTGTCTTTTAATAAAGTCTGTTTTCAAGTAATTAAACTTTGAAATTCAATTCACGCTAATCTTTTCTTTTCTTGTTTTATACCAAGCGCTGAAACATATATTTGAATGAATGTTATAGAAACTCCTCCTTCTTAAAAAAAAAAAAAAAGGTACAAAACATCAACAAATGTGAAGTGAAAATGAATTGTTAAGTCATATTCTGTAAATTTATTACTTTATAGCACTTTGTATGTACCTCTGTTATAGCACCATTGCACTGTATTTTAACTATTGGTTTCTGGACCTATCACACAATACATGTTGAAACTTTAAAGCACAGGAAGTACCCTATCATTTGTAATTCTCAGGGCTGAGGTACTTAGAAAAGAATGGAAAGAATCAAGGGCAGTAGGAAAGAAATAATTAACAGACCCCAAAATATTATTAGTTTTAGAAATACCAAACCCAACTTTTCTTTACGTAAAAACAAGTACTTTTCTGGCCACCTTTGTGACGATTCATTTTTTGGTTTGATTTGTACTTCTAATTAATGAAATAAAATCAAGTGGTTTCTGATATACGCATTACTTTGGCTTTGGAGTTGACAGAACATGAACTTCTCTGGCACACCCTTATCTAAAAGAGCCATATCAGATAAGCCTGAGTGTTAACACTGTAAGTCACAGCATTGGGAAACATGCTTTGGCAAGCTTTCCAAAACCCTGACTCTCCTCAGGGAAATAATAACAACTTTTCATTTTTTAGAAGTCTGATAGACAGATGATATATATCAATACCAAAGGAAGAAAAATGTAGTTAACACTTTGCATTTAACTTACAAAAACAATTTAAAATATAAATTATAACCTACACAACTGAGGGTAACTACTTTAGGGAGCCCATGTCTTCAAAGATTTCCATTATTATTCCCCAGTGCTTTCTTTTTTGGTTAATAAGTAGAATTTTGATTGGTTTCCACATTTTTCCTAATTTTGTGACACACAAAAAATAATAGGGTATCAGGAATCACAGTGACCCCAGAATTAATCCTGAGGAAATAAGAGATATTAGAGAGCTTCATAGAATGGAAGTAACGCTCTTATTTGATTATTAACTTTCCTTTTATATTTCTTTCCTTTAAGATTTAAAGAAATAACAAATGGAAGAATTATTTAAATTAAAAATTTAAGTAACTCAGGATACAAAATTTAAATAAATCTTGGTGGTCTTTCAAGGGGAATATGTTTGAGACTACCAAACATTTTATAATATAGTATTTTAAAATACAGCTTGAAGGTGCTTCTGATCCATTCAGCTAGTTTTAGGCATCATGACATCTAATCCTCATTCAGCACTTATTATTATTATATATTTATATAAATATATATTTATATATATTTTGTCAATTCCCCTTTAAGACAATTAAAGTACAACCTTTAGTATCAAGAAACATTTTAGGGGGTAGGGAGAAGGTGGTGGGGTTATGGACATTGGGGAGGGTATGTGTTATGGTGAGTGCTGTGAAGTGTGTAAACCTGGCAATTCACAGACCGGTACCCCAGGGGCTAATAATACATTATATGCTTATAAAAAAATTTAAAAATTTTAAAAAAAGAAACATTTTAGAATTTCCAAATAAAGTGAAATAATTATTTCACGAAGAACTCTTATCCAAAAAGGTCAAAGGAAAAGAAAGAAATGGTGAAATTGTTTCATTGAAACTGAGCTCAAACTCTGAAGTGAAATACCTGGATATTTCACCGCCAAACTGGTATCTCTATGGCACTGAGAAACATGCTAAAATAAATCTTACCTATTTTGGTAAGTCACCTGAGTAGAGAGGCAGATAGTCTCACATATTCCTGCTTGAAAGAGTGGCCATAGTACCTCAAATCTCATTACTTTCTATTAAGTTAAAAAAATTCAGTCATCACAGGAAAATGAGAATGAAGCTAAAAACATACATTGTTTTATAGAAGATTACACAGAAAAATTTCGGTGCTATACTTATAGCTAATAAGCCCTTGGGAAAGACTGTATCTGAGTATCCAAAAACAAGATAAACTAGTGTTTTAAAACTGAAAGTTTTAATACAGTTTCATACTCTAAAAAATAAAGAATATCTGTTACAGAATGAATAAACTGCCCCTAAAATAAAAATGTGAAAATAAAAGAAAATAATCCTAAAATCTGATGAACAGGTTTGGCTGGAGATACTTCAAAGCACAGTGCCATGTTCGATATATGAGTCTGTGGGAATATGGCGAGTCTGTGTCTTTCTTCAATGAGTTCCGTGTGCCAGTTTGATCACTCAGTATTAAGTTCTTGCTTCCCTAGATCAAATCTGCTTTCAAAAACTAATTAAAAAAAAATCTGTCCATAGTAACACTAACTACTGGCAATAAAACATGTGTAATAGTAAGACTATTGCCAAGACTTAGGCAAAAGATAGAGACTAGGGGCGCCTGGGTGGCTCAGCGGGTTAAAGCCTCTGCCTTCGGCTCAGGTCATGATCCCAGGGTCCTGGGATCGAGCCCCGCATCGGGCTCTCTGCTTGGCTGGGAGCCTGCTTCCTCCTCTCTCTCTCTCTGCCTGCCTCTCTGCCTACTTGTAATCTCTGTGAAATAAATAAATCTTAAAAAAAAAAAAAAAGATAGAGACTATAACTTGAATATTTAAAGAAGTTTTTCACCAAAATTCTGCTGAATGAACATTAGAAGTACAGGAGAGTCTATGGATACGGGCAGCCATACATGTGCTTCTATTCATGGACCTATGCTTACACAAATAAGGGACGATCGTGCAGAGTTTATTAGAAGAGGACATAACAGTTTCAAGAGTTGTGACACAAACATACATGTCATCAGATTATATCACATGAGAGGTGTTCAAAGGATGTGGAAATTAATTTGAAATTTTTGCTACAGAAAAATTGGGTTAATTATTCCCTAGGTCTCGAGACCTGTGTTGTTGAATAGTTGACTGCAAGTCATATTGCTATTTAAATTTGAATTTGTTTATTAAAATGAAATAAATTAAGAATTCAGTTCCATAATCACACTAGCCACATTTCAACTATTTAATAGCCCCGTGTGACTGGGGGTTACTGTATTAGTGTAGATATTAAATATTTTCATGTGGCCAAAAGTTTTCTTGGATAACAGCTCTTAGAAAATATGTGCCATCGATAACAGGAAGGAATACATGTGATAAAAATAAGAGAACACTTAACTAAGAAAGATCCAAACAGAAGTTCATTTTTCTGCCATAATAAAAAGTGTGGGGGAGGGGTACTTGCTGACATTAGTTTGATTGCCAATTGATGACAAAAAGGAAGCTGGCTCTATTTCTTTTCTACCACCCTTGTAGGTTTTATAGGTTGTGAGCTTTGCCTTTACACTTCTCACCCATGGATGCAACATGTCTGCTGCAGACCCATATACCTTTCCCCATTTAAAATGCAAACAAGTGGAGAAAAGAAAGTAGAGGCTGCACCTACCTATTCCTTAGCCAAGAGAACACTTTCCTAAAAATCAGTAAGATTTCACTTATAACTCCTTGGCCAAAATTATGTCATATGGCTGCATTTAGTTGAACAGGATATATTCCCAAGAAGTCTGAGAGAGTAAACCTAGCAAACCTTGTCATTTAAGGGAAACTAGAATGTTTAAAAAAAATAAGATAAAGAAACTAAAATTATATTACCTTCAAATCATCTACTTCTCCTGGTAGTATCAGAACATTTTAATGAAATACTGAACGGTCCAAATCTGTCATGTGAGTTCTATGATCACTAAAACACAAATATTTATCTATTTCACGAGTTGATAAAATCATAGACCACTCTCAGAGAAACACCAGTTTTCAAGACAAAACACATACATCATCATGAAGCATATTAAACAAACCATAAATGAAATAACAAATGTGAAATAAAGAATATAAAATAATTACTAAAAACACAATTATCACCATTTGCAAAAGGGCCAAATTTTAAGTCTGCATGTATTGTGATGTAATAGGTACAAATATGATTCTCATTTGAAATAAAAAGCAAACAAAGCAAAAAATAGAAAAGGCCTTAGGTATACATGTTCAGGGAGGCAGGAGATATCAAATGGAAGAAAAAGCATTATTAGTTCGTGGGTGTTATGGGTTGAATTTTGTTCCCTCAAAATTCTCCTGTTGAAACCCTAACCCCCAGTACTCAGCATGTGATTATATTTAGAGTTAGAGTAAGGACCTTTAAAGAGGTGATCAAGTTAAAATGAGGCCAACAGCTTTGGGCTCTAATCTAACAGGACTGGTATCCTTACTAGAAGAGGAAATTTAGACACACAGACACCAAGGATGTACTGGACACAGAGGAAAGACCACATGAGGACACGGAGAGAAAAGTGGCCATCCACAAGCCAAAGGGAGAGGTCTCTGGAAAAAAATATTCATGTTCCCACCTTGATCATGGCATTTTAGACTCCAGAGATGAGAAAATAAAACTCTATTGTTTTAAACCACCCAGTCTGTGATATATTTTTTTAGGGCAGCCTTAGCAAACTAACGTAAGGAGAGTGAGTGACAGAAAGTGAATTTCTCATCTATTCCAAAGAGTGTGTTTTGGGAGGATGGTGGCACTGATTTTTTTTTAATAATACAAAATTTGGATTAATTGTTCCCTACAAATTTTTGAAGCAGTACTGACCAAATTTGGTACTAGCCACATGTGGTTATTTAAATGCAGATTAATCAAAATTAGATGAAATGAAAATTTTAGTTCCACAATAGCTGTCACAAGAAAATGTTCGTTTTCCTTATTTTCCCCATTTGTTCCAATAATTAAACATATAATCAGAGCATGTATAAACATCTTGGCTGGTATGGATTATACCAACAGAGATAATCATGTTTTTAAAATCATACACTAGCAAATGAGCGTCACATAAATGGATTAGCATAGTATCATCTCTCAAACAAAGAAGTACTTTATAAAATAATGTTAATGGATGTGGTAGATACGAAAACAGAAACTATGACAAAAAGTTTTACTAATAGACCAGAGATTTTTCTTTGGGGAAACAACTAATAATTCATTTGAAAGTATTTATTAACCAAGCTGTTAGTTGAAATACCATGTTAAAACACTTGAATTAAAAAATTGGTTACTCTCGGGGCGCCTGGGTGGCTCAGTGGGTTAAAGCCTCTGCCTTCAGCTCAGGTCATGATCCCAGGGTCCTGGGATGGAGCCCCACATCAGGCTCTCTGCTCAGCAGGGAGCCTGCTTCCCCCTCTCTCTGCCTCTCTGTCTACTTGGGATCTCTCTCTCTCTGCTCTCTGTCAAATAAATAAATAAAATCTTAAAAAAAAAAATGGTTACTCTCTTATATGCATTAAATGAAATATATAAATGTATACATATAATACCATGAAAATAAACTGAATTTAATAAAACAACTTAAGGGACGCCTGGGTGGCTCAGTGGTTTAAGCCACTGCCTTCGGCTCAGGTCATGATCTCAGGGTCCTGGGATCGAGTCCCACGTCCGGCTCTCTGCTCTGAAGGGAGCTTGCTTTCCTCTCACTCTCTCTGTCTGCCTCTCTGCCTACTTGTGATCTCTCTCTGTCAAATAAATAAATAAAATAAAATAAAATAAAATAAAATAAAATAAAATAAAACAACTTAAAATGTAAAATAGCACCATCATTTTTTTTTTTTTGTCCAGCAAATCAGATTACTCTAAACCACAAAGTGAAAGCAAAAATATACTCCACTAATAAAATGCCTATATAAAAAAATCAATTTACTGTGGTGAGCTGCTTGGCATACTGGAAACTTCCACAATTCCACTTCAAAAATCTAATCTAATGTTCTGTGGCAAATGAAAAATTCAGAACAGTCTTAGGAGATAACGGTTTTTGTCAGCTTTGAATTCTCTGGCAAAGAATGCATGGCTTTAAACTTTAGATCTGGGACCCACTAAAAAATAGAGTATTGATATGAATCATTAGAAATTATTTTCTAGGGGCGCCTGGGTGGCTCAGTGGTTTAAGCCGCTGCCTTCGGCTCAGGTCATGATCTCAAGGTCCTGGGATCGAGTCCCACATCGGGCTCTCTGCTCGGCGGGGAGCCTGCTTCCCTCTCACTCTGCCTGCCTCTCTGCCTACTTGTGATCTCTCTCTGTCAAATAAATAAATAAAAATCTTTAAAAAAAGAAATTATTTTCTAAACAGATACAGTTTATACCAGATATTTTACTGTTATTAGTTTCCTGTGTACCTTCAAAAAAAAAATTTCCACACTAAAAGTCTAGGTAGTGTCTCTGAAACTGTTCACTAGAACAAACAATTTTGGAAAAAAGGGGAAGGGAATCTGACTGAAATGTATTTAGTAGACCACTGTGTAAAAAGGGGAGGTGGGTGGGGAAGAAATCTTGAACCATTAGGTTAGAGAGTTAACAGTTGGTTCATAATGTCTCTGAGACAGATTCAATTAATGCTCATTATATCAGGACCACATGACTAAGTCTGGGCTAAGGACTATGGGTGGAAATATTTGTTATAACTTCTGGGCCAAGGCAGTTAAGAACCAGTATACCGGGGCTCAGTGGTTTAAGCCTCTGCCTTCGGCTCAGGTCATGATCTCAGGATCCTGGGATCAAGCCCCGCATCGGGCTCTCTGCTCAGTGGGGAGCCTGTTTCTCCCTCTCTCTCTGCCTGCCTCTCTGCCTACTTGTGACCTCTCTGTCAAATAAATAAATAAAATATTAAAAAAAAAAAAAAAGAACAAGTGTACTCCTTCATTCCTCCCTTTTTCTTAAATGGTGACTTGGGACACCACATGTGCTAGATGGTATAGCCATAAGATGGAGCGTGGTCTGCCTATATGGACACCTTCTGTGAGAGAGAAATAAGCCTGCATTCTTTTAAGCTTTGTTACTTCTCAGAATATACACATCACTGAGCATTTATATGTAACCTGGCTTATCCTGACCAAGGAAGGCTATTTATTCATTTATTTTATTCTGCAGATATGTTTGTAATTAGCCTGTTTTCCACATGCAGTTGGCTGATTGAAGTAATACAACTATTGTATAAATAAGACTTAAAGCGGCTGTCCCTAAGCAGTTTCACACTTAAACATCTCCATTTAGGGGCTAGCAGCAAGTTTAAATCCAGATCATTCAATTTTTTTTTTGCATTGTTTTGTTATTTGTTTTATACAAAAAAGTTTTAACGTGACAAATTTTAAATACAGAAGTACAGAATAACAACAAGCCTCTACTGCTACTAACATCTTGGAAGATAAAAGTGCTTTTTGTTTTGTTTTGTTTATTTTAATTATAGTGTAGTTAACATACATTTTTATATTAGTTTCAGGTGTACAATATAGTGATACAATAGTTCCATATGTTACTCAGCGCCCATCAAGATAAGTGTACTCTTAATTCCCTTTACCCATCCTAGTCATGTGATAACTTTTCATAATCGAAGAGCCCAGAGATTCTTCAGGGGTTCTGTAATTTTAATAAGTCCTAAGAAGACCAGAGCCTGGGGCACCTGGGTGGCTCAGTGGGTTAAAGCCTCTGCCTTCAGCTCAGGTCATGATCTCAGGGTCCTGGGATCAAGCCCCGCATGGGGCTCTCTGCTCAGCAGGGAGCCTGCTTCCTCCTCTCTCTGCCTGCCTCTCTGCCTACTTGTGATCTCTCTCTGTCAAATAAATAAATAAATAAATAAATAAATAAATAAATAAATACATAAATACATACATACATACATACATACATACATACATACATACCAGAGCCTGAGCATGAGGAGGCCACAGGGAAAAAAAAAAAAAAAAGCTTATGAATGTTTCCAGATCAGATTCAATGTGTTCTACCTACTGTTACTATATAACCTCAGAAATATGTTCACATGCAAAGCAAAGGTGTATACATGAAGTTCACAATGATAAACACACATGCACACACACATACACACACAGACACAAATACATATATATACATATACATGAGCATATGGATTAAAACATATATAAAATATATGCATAGGAAAAAAAAACATTTTGAGGGTGTTTTTTTGTTTTTTTGTTTTTTTTTTTTTTATACCAGCAATTTCACACACACACACAAAAGTTCTTTATCTGTAGACCTGCCTCCCAAATCTGTTTACAGACATAGAGTGAGGTGGAACTGCTCCTGAAAACCAGCACTGCCATTTTGGGGATATTCTGAAGTAAAGAGACTCTTTGACAGGAAACTTCATTTGCAGAAAGAGAAACAAGAAAAGGTTACTGAAAAACGAAAGTGGGTATAAATCACTTAATATTTCCAAGTGGCTTTTATCAACTGGAGTTGGACTTGGGAACACTTGTGTATCTGCTGATTTTGTTTTTTGTTTTGTTTTGTTTTGTTTTCAGAAAGTCCCTATTAATCATATGTTGAATGCAAAGACTTGCTCTAGACTTCAGAGTGATCTAATGTTGAATAAGGCAGTAATTCCTGTCCTCAGCAAACAGTCTAAGAGGGGAAATGAGACTGATATTTCATTTAAATTGTGTATCTTAAGATATGCAACTGATTGATACAATAAGATTGTCTATTAAAGATATATAATTGGTTGATACAATAAGATTGTCTATTAAAGATTGCCTATTAAAATTATCTTGACTAATTTTACAATAAAATGTGACTAGTCAGTATTTAAAAAATATAAACTGTATTTTCAAGTTTGATCTTGAATGATATCTTTAGTTCACAAATTACAGTGCATTTGATTCTTCATGTATCATTTTACTATGTGTAGGCTCAGGTGTTCTTAATATTTTATGGACAAGACCACCATATCTTGGATAAAATTCTGAAGAATAGTAACAGCTTTTTTTTTTTTTAAGATTTTATTTATTTATTTGACAGACAGAGATCACAGGTAGGCAGAGAGGCAGCCAGAGAGAGAGAAAGGGAAGCAGGCTCCCCATTGAGCAGAGAACCCGATGTGGGGCTCCATCCCAGGACCCTGGGATCATGACCTGAGCTGAAGGCAGAGGCTTTAACCCACTGAGCCACCCAGGCGCCCCAGTAACAGCTTATTTTAAGAGTCTGAGGATTCTATAGTATACAATCACAAGCAAACCATCAGCATTAAATAAACTTCTTCATGGCTGGTACAGAACTGATGTATACTAAACTATCAAGTTTTCTTTCTTTGGAAAGAAAAAGAGCCTGGCTCTACAAACCTATTAAAGTCCTTAAGTAGCCATTGAAGCTTGCTGAGTGGCATTTGTCTAGCTTTAGCTTAACAGCTACACAAAAACTCAGGAGAGATAAGAAATCACCATGCTAAAGCCCTAGGCATAGCAATGCTGCTGGTTAGTCTCACAACTGTGAGTTCATTTTCCCTAGCTTCTTAATAGAAGACATTTTAAAATCTTATCTACTATTGTAACCTACTCCTAAATAGTCAGCTCGTCTGTATGGAGTTTACTAGAGAATTTGAATAAAATGTAACTTTTAAGGGTTAGATTAACCATGATGGGGTTAAAGTACAAGAAATCAAAATTTTATATTAATAAACATGGCTAAAGCGCTGCCAACTTACACGTCATCTGTTCCTACCTCAGCTTCCAACCCTTTCTTAAGATGTTAACCATGTCAACTGTAAGGGGAATTTGTACTATGCAGTTCAGTCCCACTGGGGTTAAGGGAAAAGCACCATATAAGATTAAATGAATTTCCCTTTATGTACAATAATATAGTTCAAATAAACTCCCAGAGGTAAAACAGTTCTTCTTTATTCTTACAACTATATTCAACTTTGAATGTAAAAGCAACTTGACCTTTCTGTAAAAAGCTGATCTATTAACAAGTTCAGTACTTTTAAGTAATATTTACTTTTCTAAACAGCTCATTGCGGACTGTTTCAGGCCGTACTTTAAAGGGGGCAGGTAACCATTTTGCTACAATGATATCCATAAACTACACAAATTACAAACATATTATTACAGGAGAAACACAACATCATTAATCAAGTTATACATACTTCCATCAGTGGGGGGAAACGCCAGTTGGTCTGTCCCAGATGCACCACCCTAAACAGTTTTTTGTCCTTATTGGTTTACAGAGAATAAAAAATCTGAAGGTTATACTGACAGGATAATTTGTTTCTTACAGCTCCTTCTCCTCCCAACAGCAAAATTATTTTAAAGTAATCATCAAAAACAGATTTCAAAAAAAGCATTTTTTGGTCACAATGTATCACTTAATATTTAAGTCCCTGAGAGAAAAGTATTACTTTTTGCTAATATTGTTATCTAATAACAAGTTAATACATTTTAATAATTTTAATAATTTATTTTTACAAATGTCTATGCAAGTTCTCTAGTTTTTAATCATAATCTCATAGCAAGCACTCTTGCTTTGCAGATGGACAGATGGACCCACATAAGAACCATCCTTTGATAAATTGATTTTACCAACTTTATCTTCATACTATAAATGCTCAATGCTGAGAACAATTACTTGAACAGTACCCATTAATACTATTTTCTATGTGGAAATAAAATGAAAATGAATTGCTTGGTTTGGCTATCTTTGTAACTTGTTCATAGAAAGATTTTATTAAGATATGCTGTTAGATTCTGATTTTTTTCAATCAGACCTGAATATATTTTATTCTGATACCATCCTTTGGTAGGACTTTGGTGACCTAGGAACAATTTAATTTTAAACATGGTAATTTGAATTTTAATATGTGTAAATAAAATCTTTCACAAAAATGATTCATAATGGATGATATCAGTGTTTTATCCTTCAGAAATTATATGCAGAAAGTTGATATTTCACGGCTCTTGTTTCTTTCATTTCCTTTTTGTTTACAACACAGAGCCTTGCTAATATTATTTCATTCAGAACAATGAATTTAAAATAAAAAAAGATTCATTTGCTTTAAATATTATGTCATTACCTCTCTATTATGATAAATTATGAAGTTTCTTTTGATGGTATCCTCCCACTATTAAGATAAATTGGTAAGGTCAATTTAGTGTGCTTATCTATCTATCTGTGAAGAAGGAATGAAATGAGAATATGACCTTAAAAATAGAGACCACGTATAAGCAACTACAAAAACTTATTAATATATATTAACTTGTTATAGATTAGTTGTGTAAAGCAGAGCAGAGATAGTTTTGCAGGAATTTATAATAAATCTTTTAGAGCTTCATTTCATCGAACTTATTACTTGGAAATACTTCATCTTTTCTTTTTCCCATCTTCATTTCATGGAAATACACACTTGCCCACAGTAAAGCCTAGGAACTGAAAATGGTCTCATAAACACGTTTGACATTTTCCTTTTAGCAGACTCCTTACAATTGTTTAACAATGAATAGTGCAGAAATGTAGCTTTCTATCAAAGGTACTGTGTGCTGCCCTGCACTGTGTGGGAGACTTGAAATTGTTCAGACCTACGGTCACTTGGTTACTACATTACACTGCAAGAATATAGTAGTAGGTAAGCACAGTGGGGGGGACAAAGTATCCTTTCTGAGCTGTGAGGGTTTAGATAATGGACAAACAATGATGGATTTCATGGTGATGGATTCATTTGATTTCCACTGGCTTCACCCAGAATCTCCATTAGATTACTCTTGAACATAGTGTACTCATTCCTTTCTTATTTGTCAAAGTACATTTTCTAGGCCAATCTTGCTTTTGAGAGCATTTCTAAATGGCTTTCTACACATGTTTTCAAGTTTCTCAGAAAATATTTGCTTGACAGTATTAATATTCAAACATACCAACTATTATTTATATTCCAATTTCTAAGAGCCGAGTCACATCTTCCCACAATATGAATATATATTTTCAAAAAAGAACTATGTTAATCTTTTCAACAGGGGGATTCATAAAATCCTTAAATAACTTGTTTATCCGTCTGATCTTACAATTATTTATTTACTTTTTTCTAAAGATTTTTTTTTTTTTAATTTATTTGACAGAGAGAGATCACAAGTAGGCAGAGAGGCAGGCAGAGAGAGGGGAAGGAAGCAGGCTCCCTGCTGAGCAGAGAGCCCGATGCGGAGCTTGATCCCAGGACCCTGAGATCATGACCTGAGCCGAAGGCAGCGGCTTAACCACCAAGCCACCCAGGCGCCCCTGATCTTACAATTATTTTAAACTATTCTGTTTTCATATTTTTTCATAAGATCATTTTTTTTCTACATACCCTACACTGGTAGTCAGCAAACAGTATCTCTTACCAAATAGTACAGTAGATGTTCAGCTTGATTCTGTTTGACAACATTCTGGTTTATCTCCTAAAATATGTAAAAGTAAAGTACACTTGTATAGCAGACAATTTGTATGAAAAGTGTTCCATTCAAGTAATAGAGGATTATAAATTTTAAAAAGGAAGCAAATACTTATTCCTTGATTATATCATCTTATATGGCATCTTAGCTAATTGTAATCTAGGTTTTTAATTTGAATCTTTTGGTCGTTAAGGCTATATATTTTTTAATTACTGGACTTCTTTGCATATATATATATACATACATACATATATATGTATATGTATACACACACAGATTGTCTAAACTATGAACTGTTAATTAAGTAATATGAAAGACTGTAGAATAGTCCTTAACTGGACTGAAGATCACAGAAGCTAAATACTGCTATTACTGAAAATTTATTGAGAGTGAATTAAAGAAGTAAAAAATATTCATACTTTAATAATGCCTTAGCAATAATTCATCAGAATTAAACACTGGATTCTGAACCTAATTTCAGTTATGAACCATGGGGTCAAAAGATGTTTATAATACATGATTTAAAAAATTGCACTGAATATAGATTAAGTTGAAACAGTGTATTACCCTAACTTGTAGCATGAGAAGTTGGTATAAATTATTCTACCTTTGTTACATCTTTGTAAGAACCATTTAAAATTGCTTATAAGAATTCTTCCTCTGGAGACCCAGAGGATGGTTGGGGGATGGGGGGAAAGCAGTACAGCATCATATTTTGCCACACAATTTCACACTAACTATTGTTCTAAAAACAACAAAATTCTCAATCACAAGACCATTTTTAACAGTCTTGACTCTTGTCAAGAGTCAAGACGGTCTTGTTTACTAATGCCCTATTTATTAGTGTCACTGTATATATTAAACCAGTTCTAAATTTGAATGTGCCAGCAAATCAGAAATATTAATTTAAAAAAAACCTTGGAGATATATAAATATATACTATACATTTTAATTATATTTTTAAATGTATATGAATATACATATGTATTTCTTTTTTCCTTTATAGAAAATCAGATGATGTGTATTAAGAGAACAATTTTCTATTCCGCCTAAAAGCTTAGAAATATATATGTCAGAAACAGAGTCGACCAATCAAATCTATACCAAATTGCTGAACATGAATTTCCAGGGTTTTATTTTTGGCTAATGCATCCTTTTTTTCCTAGTTTCCAACCTCACAAAAAAGAAGAGCAGAGGACTGGCAAACATTGGCTTAATTATCCCCATCAGTCTCAGAGACAAGGCGCTTAAGAGTTTTAGCTGCTGTAAACACTCCCCTGATAGCTGATAAGGAATCTGCTGAAAGGCGGTTTTGTCTGGGGAAACCTCAGGGGCACAACAGTTAATCATTAGTGTAATATTGTATATGCATTACTACATCAAAGGAAACAGAACCCAATATTCTATTGTGAAGATTTTCTGTGTTTTCTTAGAGGTAAGAAAACCAATGCTAACCAGAGAAAAAGATTTTTAAAAATAATGTTTGCTGCAGAAACAAAGCATGTTCTATTATCCCCTTTTTTTTTCTTTCTCCTTCAAGAGGGAATGTCCTTATTGGTTTTGTTTTGTTTTGTTTTAATATGTGCCTGCAGGGATATACAAAGTTTCCACTGAAGTCAAAGATGTAACTTTTGTCTCTAAAAGAATTTGCACATTTGTATCTAAATGCACTGATCAGAACCAGAGAGTATCACATAACCTTATTTTATCAAAACACTAGAAGTAAGCCGATGTTCTTCCATATCAGCACTGGGTTAGTCTAGGAATCTATTTGTGGAAAACTAACCCCTCACTGTTCCTAACAAAGAACCTTTCTATCACTTCAAAATGAAGGCATCCACAATGACCTCCTATTCTTAAAATTTTATAGACTTCTCATAGTCCCACAATCAGAGAATCTAGCAGTCTTCCAAAGTGTTCATAATACCCTTCCAGAATTGACTTCCAGTCTTTCTCAGCCATCCTGCCACTATGTCCAAGTAAAACAAAACTTCTCAGTGTCATACACTCCTCGCCCTTTCCCATACCCTGGCCTTAACACATGATTTCTTCTTATTGGATACCCATCCTCCAGCCCCCATCTCTACAGGTCCACTTTTCCTGGAAACTCCAAGTTTCATATCTGACTCCTTTCACAAACCATCTCTGTTCTTGCTTGCCTCATGCAATTGGAAATAATCTCTTTTTTTTTCCTCCAAACTTTTTAGCAACTTTATCTTAGTAATAACATATGTTCTAATATTGGTACATTATGGGTCATAAATAAGTGTTGTTACAGGACTGAACTTAGTAGAAACTGTCTGTTTTTATTAAAGATGTGGTATAAACGTTTAGTGGGATTTTAAGAGGTAAGACAATTCTTTTTCACCACACAAAGTGGCCACTTTGAATATTTCTAGGTTTCTTAGAGGAGAAAAATAAACTAACATTCAATAGGGTACTTTAATATGCAGCACATACTTACTGAATTGGTCGAAATTTGAGTGGCAACCTAAAAATTTCCTCTGAGAAACAACTTTTTTTTTATAAATTTTTTTTTTTTTTTTTTTTGCCAGAGAGAGAGAGAGAGAGTACACACATCAGGCAGAGAGGCAGGCAGAGGCAGAGAGAGAAGCAGGCTCCCCGCTGAGCAAGGAGCCAGACATGGGACTGGACCCTAGGACCCTGGGGTCATGACCCGAGCAGAAGGCAGCAGCTTAACCAACTGAGCCACCCAGGCGTCCCTGAGAAACAACTTTTAAATAAATAGAAGTTACTGAAGAGGTTAAGTTTTTTTAAACCATTAAGTTTTACAAATGTGTCTTCTACAAATGCATCCCAGTGTCATTCTTAAAGCCTATATACATATTTTTTTAACCTATGGAAAAGTTTCAGTATAAACCAACTTTTGTGTAATGAAATTTTAATATAGTTTATATGATTTAAATGAATAAAGTCTTAACTATCTTGATTTGGGGTCTTCAGGAAGATTCTGCATTACATTGGGTCAAATGTATCCCTTTTCTAGACATCACTGGTCAAAATAAACTAGTCTTCAAGGTGGTTCTACATTAGTTGGGTCAAATGCACCATTTGTCTAGACATCACTAATCAAACAGACCAGTAAATATTTTAGAGTGACTGAGCACTGATTTCTCTCAGAAGGCTGATATCAAGACAGAGTGGTTCTTTCTGGAGTTGGTATGTTCAAGAGGAGATATTTTGAATACGGGCTCCAAAACAACACTGAACTGCAGAATATTATTATAAATCAATTCTTTTGCTGGCATTCATATAATAAATCAGAAATTTGGGCTAGACTTCTTATAGTAGAAAACAAAATCCATGGTGCACAGAGTACATGGTTAGAAGAAGCTTTTCTATAGCAATTTAGAATAATAGAGCAAGGGGTTTGTAGTTTGCCAGCCACTAATTTGAAATCTATTTCTGGCAACTACAGCTATATTGCCTTAGGCAAATTATTTAACCACAATGATTCTCAATCAGTTTGTCCACAATAAAATATCTATTTGGCAATGCCTGACACATGATTATCATAACATCATTTGATTAATATGAAAGAGCAGAAATATGAAGATTTTTCTATACATTGAAAAGAAGAGTGGAACATGATGACTAACTTTTCTTTCATTCTTTTTCTAGATACAGTAATAAAACATTATATAAAATTAAAATTGGGATAACACAATCTTTATGAGTAAGAAAATAATTCAATAGGGATGTTGAATAAAATTTTGCAATTTTGATCTCAGAGCAACAAGAATATAATTTAGAACACATATAAAACTATACATCTATTTATTTATTTCACAACATTATACTTTTAAAAAGAGCTAATATTTAACAGGTCTAATTATAAGAGTTGAATTTAATTATGATGTATAATTCCCAAATGTCATTTATAGTCCATTGTATCTGATTTTTCCATTTGAGCCATGATAATTAAAAAGATATTTTACATGCCTACAAACATATATAAATACATGCATTTAAAACATGAAAAACTCTATTCACTGACAGCACATTATATACATTAGTTAAAAAACGACTAACAGCGGAGACTAAATTTAACATTATGTTATATATTCCATTATAATTACAGTACAAAATATATGCACCAGGGTCACATTTATGTGATGTGATATTATATATTTTTAATTTAAATGTTGCTAGATAATAGTTTTAAAAGGTGTGTAATTTTCATATTTGTGCAATTAAGTAGCATATGCAGACTTCTGCAAAATACACAATATAGAAAGAATTTATTTTCATTATATCTTTTTAAGATATTACTATGGAAAAGACTATTTGCTATAACTAAAGTTTATGAAAATAAACTCTTGACATATATCTATTCTACCCATTATCATTAATAAAAGAAATACATTGTGTATTCTTCATTGAAAAGTTAAATATATGGATAACTAAAATTTAAAAAAATTTAACATCATTATTTTGCTGAATTATTAATATTTCAAATGTAATATTCACATTTATCATGAAACTATTTCAAATCTTACAATACACTTACATAAGAATAAACCAAAGCCAACTATCTATGTAAAAGAAAATGATTTACACTTGAGAATATTTATTCTTATTCTTAGGTATCTAAGATACCTGCATTTGTTGTTTTCTTAAAAAATAAACTTACATATTTATTTGGGAAACTGTTGCATAAACATTTGTCAGATAATTCAATTTATATAAGAATTTACACTGGAATTTAAAGTGGAATACAATTTGTTGCATCTAACAATGCAAGGGAACAAATAAAAATGTACACTTAATCTACTTGAGTAAATCAATACATTCCATGTAATAACACAACCTGTTTAGCTGTGCAGAGTAATTGATCTCTCATGTTTAAATGGCTATACTGAGTGCCAAGAAACATAGGCATAAACTATCAAGAGTTAAAAAATATTTAATTTCTCAGCTTTAGGATGTATACTTTATTTTTCAACCTATTGTAAAATAATATCACAGCTAAACCAGCCTCTAGACATGCTCATACACAAATTTTCAAATCTTTCAAGAACTACCAATTTATTATTACCCATGATTTCCTCTATAGATTTGGGCTTGACTCACAGATATAAAATAGGTAATGGGAAGAAGATCAAGGGTATAAATAAGTGCATTTATAGATGTTGAATATTGTAAGAGGAACCATGAAAACCACAGAGTTGGCACTTTGGAAGGGCACCATTCCACACATCTTCAAAAAAAAACCAAAAAAACAAAAAACAAAACTGGGCGGTTTATTGAAGAATCTAGACTTGGTAAAAATTCACTTCAAAAGTGGAATACTGTATATCTCAATATTGAGCTACAACGTCTTACTTTGGTCTTGTTGAGTTCTAATTCCTTCTGCAATTAGCCATTCTTTTGAATCAACCTAGCATACAGCTAGTTGATTGTTTAGGGAGATGAGAGGAAAGGAGATGGGAGAATTACTCGGGAAGTGATTCAGAGCATGTATTGCCAAATTTTTTACACTGTGCATGCTATGCTTTTCCAAGTTGTCCTGTGCCCAATTAGAACCTGTTTTTTTTTCCTTTCAAAAAAAAAAATGAATTTCTGTCTAAAACCCCTTGACTCCTACTAGCACTAATAAAGAATTCTCAGTCAGCAATTTGCAGAGTAGGGAAGCCAGGGATAATACAACTGGGCAGCCTTTACAAGCAAAACAAAACACCAAAGAAAGGGAATAAAAAGGCTGACAAACAATGTAAGCTCTCCCATAAGGTTCATACTTATTTTTCCCCCTTTAAAATGTACCATTAAAAAAGCTGAATCAGCTATGACCATAATGATGCAAAGTTTTGATTATTATGGCAAATTATACCTTCACTATTCAGGAGAGGGCAAAAAAGTTTTGTGGCTCATCAAAAGGAGCTGGGAGTGAGAGCCAAGGCCACTGACACTTGTGGTTGCAGATTAAGCTGTGAGCAGACTCTAAATAAATTCCATTCTCCCCCATCCCCAAAATACACTATTCTGGCTATTAAGACTGACTTGCATTCTATGCATGCCAGTACTCATCCATTCAGGATCACTTATTTCAGTGGGAGACAGGGAGGGCAGTCTTCTGAATTAGGAAGCTGTAACAGATTAGTTTTGTGTGTGTGTGCGTGTACGTGTGTGTGTGTATAACAGACTGCTAACTATGAATGATTACAGTCTCTGCTTCAACCTTAAATAAATCACATAATTTGTGGAAGTCAAAATATTTTTAAGTGAAAAAAATAAAAAGAAAGAAAAAATCTGTCAGCTTGTGTAATTTTTGAACCAGGAATTAGCCTTTCTGTCATCTAGAATAAGTAACTAATATCATTCTTTGAGAATCACAAAACAAGGTTTTCAGAGACATATAATTAAATTAGCCAAACCAAAACTTTCAAAGATGTATAAGCTTACATAAGAATAAAACACCCAAATTATCTTGTGAACTCTTTGATTTTCTTGATTAAATGAAGTTTTCATTTTGTGCTGATGAGGATTTTTAAAAGCTGTTTTGGAAAAAAGTTTTCCCATTTAGAGTAGAAATAAGAACACATAAATCATAAGACTTAGAGGAAAAACATGAAGCAAATAAGTTATAATAATGCAAAAAAAATAACAATTCTAAAATGAAATTATAGAAAATGTAACAATATTAAGGACCACAAACCAAATGTCATTAAAAATATTGACAATCTATTGCAAATTCAGCACTATCACTCAAACTAAATTAACTACAATACAGAAAATAAAACCTTATAACTTCATTTCAAACTTAATTTTAATAAAAATATTTTCTCCACTACAAACAATCTTATGAGGTAAAACAAATAAACGAACAAGTGCATATAGGCTACAAACAGTCTTTGATAAGCCAAAATATCTGTTTCCATATTTAATGATATCCTTGCATCATTTTATACATATGTTTTATATTTTCCCATCTATAAATCAAGATAATGTTTTCAAGCTAACTAGCACACAAAGAACAAAAAAAGTTCAAATTTATAAGAATTTGTAAATAACCATAAGTACATATTGAGGAGAATAGCTTCCTGTTGAGGAAAACTGTCTTTATTCGTTGTATTTTAAAAGCAAACATCTGCCCAATCACATCAGCCAAATTAACAATTTTGTACATGGCACACAAAGCCCCTTCAGATCCAATAAGATGGCCTAAGTATGTATCACATGTCATTCAGTGGCAATGAGGCCAAGAAGGCAGGGTATCACCATTTCAAGGTACAAGAATCCTAACAGATATAATTTGATTGACAAAATCTACTTAGACCACATTTATATACCATTCACAAAATAAGTAGGAAGTTATTATGAGAATATTGTCTCTGATGCTCACTATGGTATATCTGATATAAACTATGATTACATTAAGATTTTTTATTTTATTTTATTTATTTGACAGAGAGGGGTCACAAGCAAGCAGAGAGGCAGGCGGAGAGAGGGGGGAAGCAGGCACCTCACCAAACAGGGAGACCGATGTGGGGCTCAATCCCAGGTCCCTGGGATCATGACCCGAGCCAAAAGCAGAGGCCTTAACCCAATGAGCCACCCAGGCACCCCAGTTACATTAAGAATCTTGACAGTTTTCATTTTGTAGCTTGGTTTGTGCTTGATACTATTGCAAATATCATTTTTGCAAAAAACAATAACTAATTAAAATGACAATTAGGTTATTATCTCAGCTTCATTAAATGTCTTATCCATCAAAGAGGATATAGAAATTATTGGGGGGAAATGAACATTGGCCTTGACCAGCTCCATGGTACAAATTATACCTTTCAATGTTAAGGACATAAAGATGCTTTAAAGGGAAACTTGGGATCATGTAGTATATGGAATCAGTCAGGAAGGTCTATAGCTTCCACACACCACATTGTTGAGCTCTTGGAAAGGGTTGCTATAAAAAAGCAAATGATAATAGATTTCTGTTAATATTTCCAAGTGATTTTTTCCAATAATGATACAATTTTGCTCATAAGAATATCACCAGTAAATGTAAGGATGCATAACTTGGAACATTTTATGTCCCTTCCTAAATAATATTATAAAAATTGCTTTAATTTTTTTTGCATTCAATTTTATGGGTTAAAATTCATATGAATACAAAAGAGCATATATTTGTTTAAATGGATTTTAACCACTCTGCAAAATTTTATCAAAGTCATGAAATCATTCAGTAGTTACTCATTATAGTTATATAAATTAATCTGAAATTAATAAATGCACTCTGTAATGGACTCAATTGTGTTCCTTAAAAATTTATATGTTGAAGGCCTAACCCCAATGTGATTGTATTTGGAAATAGGGCCTTTGAGAAAATAAGGTTAAAGGAGGTCATAAGTGTAGGTCCTAATCTAATAGGACTAGTTTCCTTCAAGAGAAAGAATAAAAGAAAGAAGAAGAAGAGGAGGAAGAGACACTAGAGATGTCTCTCTCAATCTTGTGCACATAGAAAAGGCCATGTGCGGACATAGGGAAAAGATGGGCATTTAAAGCCTAGCAGAGGGGCACATGGGCTGCTCAGTCAGTTAAGCGTCTTTTTTTTTTTTTTTTTAAGATTTTATTTATTTATTTGACAGAGAGATCACAAGTAGGCAGAGAGGCAGGCAGAGAAAGAGGGGGAAGCAGGCTCCTTGTTGAGCAGAGAGCCCAAAGCACGGCTGGATCCCAGGACCCTGAGATCATGACCTGAGCCAAAGGCAGGGGCTGAGCCACCCAGGTACCCCAAGCATCTAACTCTTGACTGTAGCTCAGAGCATGATGTTAGGGTCCTGGGACTGAGCCCTATGTGGGGCTCTGTGCTAAGATTCTGCTTGAGGAGTTTCTTTCTCTCCCTCTCCCTCTGCCCTTTCCTCTGCATGTTCTCTCTCTCTCTCTCTCAAATAAATAAATATTTAAAAAATAAAAACAAAATAATAAAAGCCTAGCAGAGACACCTCACAATGAAGCTACCTGGCTGGCACCTTGATCTGGACTTGAAGCCTCCAGAACCATTAGAAAATAAATTTATATTGTCCAAGTCACCCACCTGCAGTATTCTGTTATGGCAGCCCCAGCAGACTAACATAGTCTTCATAAATACTAGTTTTCATCCTGTAATTATATATATGTACAAAGCAGAGGAGTCCTTCAATCTCTCTGAACCAGTTTCTTTGTTTGTAAACTGAGAGGTCTAAATTAACTAAGGGATGGTAAATAAAGACACACATGACACCACTCTTATTTTTCCCCCTTGCCCACAGGAAACAAACTAGTCCAGGTAATCATTACCAGTCAATGGGAATTGTCTTTTGAGATGAGCCCAATCAACACACCCAAGTGGGAAGATGCGTAAGATCTGCTATCACACTAGCAAGGCAGGTCCCTACTACTAAATGTGGCTCGTGGACCAGCAGCAACAGCAGCAACAGCACCTGGGAGTTTGTGAGAAATGCAGGCTCTCAGACCCAAGACCAATCTTCTGAACCAGATTTGCCTTTACAATATCGGCAATGGACATTAAAGTTTGAGAAGTACTGATCTAGGGTTCAGGAGTTTCTAAAAGGAAAAACTCCCAGGCCACTAGATAATTAGGGCTGTTATATATTTTGTTTGGTTTCTATGCTGTTTAAAATTCTCGAATTACTTGTTAAAAATTAAAATTGGGGAGAGAGTTCATACAAAGGTATTAATTGGTTGATAAATCAGAAGCTCATGTAAAAATGGGCTAACATTTTTTTTTGCACGATAGGAGATGGAAGTGAGTGGCATTGTCCCTTTTATGACAAGATTTACTTACGATATCTGTTTGGCCCTGTTATGCATTTGATTTTGTAATCTCTGCCTTTCCTTCCACATCGCATTGGAAGAAAACACAAAAAGGAAATATTTTAAAGCAAGAGATCTTTAAAGATACAAGTGTCTGTCCAAAATTAAAATTCTTATTTGATAAATTTTGGTTTCTCTTTTTTTTTTTTTTTAAGATTTTATTTGTCAGAGAAAGAGAGAAGCGAGAACAAGCACAGGCAGACAGAGTGGCAGGCAAAGGCAGAGGGAGAAGCAGGCTCCCTGCCAAGCAAGGAGCCTGATGTGGGACTCGATTCCAGGACACTGGGATCATGACTTGAGCTGAAGGCAGCTGCTTAACCAACTGAACCACCCAGGCGTCCCTCTCTTATTCATTCTTTACAAATGTTAATTGTTTTTAATCTGAACCTAAATTCAATGATGAAATGTGTATTATGGCATGCATCTGATTAATCCATTAGTGAAACATTATTTAAGGCAGATTTCTAGCAGTCTAGGAGAATTTTTTTTCTTAAAAGGAATATACTAATTTTGTGTAAAGTAGATTGTCTTTTTTGTTTCATGTGTTGAAAAATCATTTTTAAAATCTCACACCTTGAAATATTTTAGGAGGCTGGGAAATGTAGAAAAAATGAGGAATTAAAGAAACATATTTATGAAAGAAATAAATTAATAAAATAATGGTTAGCTGACCCAAGATTAAATTTAGAAGTGTATATGGCATTAGCCTGGAGAATGCCACACATCTAGTTATGGTAACTCTCTTTGGCAGCTCCTTGGAAATATAAGGGAATGAATTATAAGACATATTGCTTCAAAGATATTTTTTGGAAGTTTTAGAAAGGGATATATAAAATATCTTGGGCCTTGAATTTGAAACTTTCAGGGTGATGGTTTTCACTGAAATTAATGGAAATTAAGAAAATGTGTACCATATTGGCAATATTATTCTCATTTTTACTTCTCATTACATTAGGAATTTTATCCTCCTATTCTCAAACCCCAAGTCTTATTAATATTTTAAGGTTTAGAATCATGAAAGCCATTTACATTTCTGTTAAAAAACAAAACCCTTGGGTCTTCATTGCCTTAAATACTGCATACATTCATTCACACAATTTCAACCATAATGTCAATAGCAACAAATGATACATTTTTATAACTAGGTCTATTTATCCAAATTCTTATTTTTTACATCTTATCAAATACCAAAAGTATGTACCTAAGAAGTTTCCTAAAGCTGAATATACTTATTACCTAATTTCACTTCCCTCACATAACCATTTTTTTTTCTTAGCTGAAGCACTGTAATTTTTTTTTTTTTTTTTAAGATTTCATTCATTCATCAGAGAGAGAGAAAGAGAATGAGAGACAGCATGAGCAGGAGCAGCAGTAGGCAGAAGGAGAAGCAGGCTCCCTACTGAATAAGGAGACCAATGCAGGACTCCATTCTAGGACCCTGGGATTATGACCTGAGCTGAAGGCAGGTGTTTAACTAACTGAGCCACCCAGGTGTCCCAATAAGCACTGTATTCTTAAAAATCACTGAGATAAGGAGTGCCTGGGTGGCTCAGTCAGGAGCATCTGACTCTTGATTTTTGGCTCAGGTTAAAATCTCAAGGCTGTGGGATCAAGCCTTATGTGGGGCTTCGCGCTCAGTGAGAGTCTGCTTGGGATTCTCTCTCTTGACCTCTGCCCCTCTCCCCTGTACTCTCTCTCTCCCTTCCTAAAAATAAATAAATCTTTAAAAAAAAAATCACTGGACTGAATATAAACTAAAAATAGGGGTAAAACATGTTACCAACTCCCATGAGTTTTTTAATGAATGCCTGTTTCCAATGTGCACCATACTATAGATTTTCAATGACCAACCATACTGGGAAAGTTGCTCATGGTTTTCCTCATCTTACTGGACTTACTGGTATCTGCCTCTTCTAATCCTCTCACGTACTATTTTCAGATTCATCTTACATATCACTATTATCATAATATTTTCTTATTTTTAAGCATCACTATTACCTCCCTTACTACTGTTTAACAAGTTCAAATATAAGCCTTCTCTTTAGCTTTTTAAATTTTTTAATTTAAAATAAAAGTAAAGAGGGCGCCTGGGCAGCTCAGTTGGTTATGTGTCTGCCTTCGGCTCAGGTCATGATCCCAGAGTCCTAGGATCAAGCCCCAGATCCGGCTCAGTGGGGAGCCTGCTTCTCCCTCTCCCTCCGCTGCTCCCCCTGCTTATGCACACACTGTCTCTCTCTAAAAAAAATTTAAAAATTTAAAAAAATAAATAAAAGTAAAGATATAGTGTAACATTGGTTTCAGGAGTAAAATTTAGTGTTTCATCACTTATATAAAACACCAAGTGCTCACACCAACAAGTGCCCTCCTTAATATACATCACCCCCCAAAAAAGTACACATCACTCATTTAGCACATCTCCCCCATCCTCCTCCCTTCCAAGCGACCCTTTGTTTGTTCTCTACAGTTAAGAGTTTATGGTTTGCCTCCCTCTCTGCTTTTATCTTATTTTATTTTTCCTTCCCTTTCCCTATGTTCATCTGTTTTGTTTCTTAAATTCCACATGGGAGGGAAATAATATGGTATTTGTTTTTTCTCTGTGTTATTTCACTTAGCATAATATACTCTATATTATGCTATATATCATAATATGCTCTATCATAATATACTCTTGTTCCATCCACATTGTTGTCAATAGCAAGATTCCATTCTTTTTGATGGCCGATAATATTCCATTATATATAAAGATCTTTATCTATATCTATATCTATCACAATTTCTTTATCCATTCATCTGCCAATGGACATTTGAAGTAGTTCCATAATTTGGTTATTATTGATATTGTCACTATAAACATTGGGATGTGTGTGTTCCTTTAAATAAGCATTTTTATATTCTTTGGATACATACCTAGAAGTGCAATTGCTAGGTTGTAGAGTAATCTATTTTTAACTTTTTGAGTGACCTCCATACTGTTTTCCACAGTGGTTGACCAGTTTGCATTCCCAATAATAGTGCAAATGTGTTCCACTTCTCTGCATCCTTGCCCTCATCTTTTGTTTCCAGAGCTGTTAATTTTAGCCATTCTGACAGGCAGGAGGTGGTATTTCATTGTGGTTTTGATTTGTATTTCCCTGATGATGAGTGATGTTGAATATTTTTTTAGGTGTCTGTTAGCCATTTGTATGTCTTCTTTGGAGAATTCATGATTCTGCACATTTCTTAGCTGGATTATATATTTTGGGGGTATTGAGTTTGATGAGATCTTTATAGATTCTGGATACTAGCCCTTTATCTGATATGCAATTTTCAAATATATTCTCTCACTCTATATGTTGCCTTTTAGTTTTGTTGATTGTTTCTTTCAAAGTGCAAAAGCTTTTTATCTTGATGAGGTCCCAATAACTCATTTTTGCTTATGTTACCCTTGTCACCAAAGACATGTCTAGTAAGACATTGCTGCAGCCAAGGTCGAAGAGGTTGCTGCCTGTGTTGCCATCTAGGATTTTGATGGTTTCCTATCTCACATTTAGGTCTTTCATCCATTTTAAATTCAGTTTTGTGCATGGTGCAAGTAGTCCAGTTTCATTCTTTTGCAGGTCACTGTCCGGTTTTCCTAAATACCATTTGCTAAAGAGACTGTCTATTTTACACTGGATGAATATTCTTTCCTGCTTTGTTAAAGATTAGTTGATCATTTGGTTGTGGGTCCATTTCTGGGTTCTCTTTTCTATTCCACTGATCTATGCATCAGTTTTTGTGCCAGTACCATACTATCTTAATGATTATAGCTTTGTAATATAGTTTGAAGTCCAGGATTGTAAGGCCTCCTAATTTACTTTGCTTTCTCAACATTACTTTGGTTATTCAGTTTTTTCTCGTTCCATATAAATTTTAGAATTGTTTGTTCTAGTTCTGTGAAAAATGCTGTTGTTGTTTTGATCAGGATTGTATTGAATCTGTAGATTGCTTTGGATAGTATAAATATTTTAACAACATCTGTTCTTCTAATACATGAGCATGGAATTTTTTTTCATTTCTTTGTGTCTTTAATTTCTTAAGTGTTCTATAGTTTTCAGCATTTTTTTCAGTTTTACCTCTTTAGTTAGGTTTCTTCCTAGGTATCTTACAGGTTTTGGTGCAATTGTAAATGGGATCAATTCCTTGATTTTTCTTTCTGCTGTTTCACTATTGGTATACAGAAATTTAACATATTTCTGTACTCTGATTTTATATCCTGTAACTTTGCTGAATTTGTATATTGGTTCTAGCAAATTTTTGGTGGAGTCTTTCAGATTTTCTACATAGAGTCATCTTATCTGCAAATAGTGAAAGTCTGACATCTTTCTTGCTTTTTTGGATGTCTTTCATTTCTTTTGTTGTCTGATTCCTGAGGCTAGGACTTCCAGTACTATGTTGAACAACAGTGGTGAGAGTGGGCATCCCTGTTGTGTTCCTGACCTTAGTGGAAAATCTCTCAGTTTTTCCCCATCGAGGATATTAGCTAGGGGTCTTCTGTACATGACATTTATGATGCTGAGGTATAATCTTTCTATCCCTACTCTCTTAAGGGTTTTTATCAAGAAATGATGCTTTGTCAAATGCTTTTTTCTGTATCTACTGAAAGGATTATATGGTTTTTATCCTTTCTTTTATTAATGTGGTATATCATGTTGATTGATTGGCTGCTACTGAGCCATCCCTGCAGCCCAGGAATAAACCCCACTTAATCATGGTGAATAATCCTTTTAACGTACTGTTGGATTGAATTAGGTATCTTGTTGAGAATTTTTGCATCCATGTTCATCAGGAATGGATACTGGTCTGTAATTCTTTGTAGTGGGGGGGTCTTTGCCTGTTTTTAGAATCAAGGTAATGATGGCCTCATAGAATGAACATGGAAGTTTGCCCTTCATTTCTGGGTTTGTTTGTTTTGTTTTGTTTGAAATAGCTGTATGAGATTAGGTATTGGGGTGCCTGTGTGGCACCATTAGTTGAGCACTTGACTCTTGGTTTCAACTCAGGTCATGGTTTCAGAATTGTGAGATCCAGCCCCATGTGCCACCATGCTCAGCAAGGAGCTAACTTGAGTTTCTCCCTCTCCTTTTGCCCCTCCCCCATTCACACACATGCACACACTCTCTCTTTCAAAGAAGAATAGATATTAATTCTTCTTTAAATGTTTGGTAGGATTCCTCTGGAAGTCATCCAGCCCTAGACTCTTGTTTGTTGGGAGGTTTTTGATTACTGGTTCAATTTCTTTGCTGGTTATGGGTCTGTTCAAATTTTCTGTTTCTTCCCTATTTCAGTTTGGTAGTTTATGTTTCTAGGAATTTATCCATGTCTTCCAGATTTTCCAATTTGCTGGCATATAACTGCTCATAATATTATCTTACAATTGTTGGTATTTGAAGATGCCAGGGTGGCTCCATTAGTGAAGCATTCAGCTCTTGGTTTTGACTCAGGTCACGATCTCAGGATCATGGGATCAAGCCCCCGGTGGCTACATGCTCAGCAGGGAGTCTGCTTGAGATCCTGTCTCTCACTGTGCACCTCCCCCCATCAAATGAATAAATCAATCTTTTTAAAAAACAATAATTGTTTTTATTTCTGCAGTGTTCATTGTGGTCTCTTCACTTTCACTTGTGATTTCATTTATTTGGGTCCTTTCTCTTTTCTTTTTGATAAGTTTGGCCAGTAGTTTATCAATTTTGTTAACCCTCTCAAAGAACAAGCTCCTAGTTCTGTGGATCTGGTCTACTAGTTTTTTTGATTTTTATTTCATTGATTTCTGCTCTAATCTTAATTGTTTCCCTTCTTCTGCTGGTTTTAGGCTTTATTTACTATTCTGTTTCAGCTCCTTTAGGTGTTAAGTTTAGGTTGTATATTTAAGGATTTTCTTGCTTCTTAAGGAAGGCCTATATTGCTATATACTTTCTTCTTATAACCACCTTTGCTGTGTCCCAAAGGGTTTGAACTGTCTTATTTTCATTTTCATTTTGCTTCCATGTATTTTTTATTCTTCTTTAATTTCCTGGTTAACTCATTCATTCTGTAGTAGAACACTCTTTAACTTCCATGTATTTGGGGTCTTTCCAAATTTTTTCTTGTGGTTGACTTCAAGTTTCATAGCTTTGTGGTCTGAAAATATGCATGGTATGATCTCAGTCTTTTCGTACTTGTTGAAGCCTGATTTGTGACCCAGTACTTGATCTATCTGAAGAACAATCATTTGACAAGAAATGTGTATTCTGCTGCTTTAAAATGAAATGTTCTGAAAGTATCTGTTAAATTCATCTGGCCCAGTTTGTCATTCAAAGCCTTTGTTTCTTTCTTTCTTTTTTTTTTTTTTAAAGATTTTATTTATTTGACAGATGGAGATCATAAGTAGGGAGAGAGGCAGGCAGAGAGAGAGAGAGAGGAGGAAGCAGGCTTCCTGCCAAGCAGAGAGCCCGACGCGGGGCTCGATCCCAGGACCCTGGGATCATGACCTGAGCGAAAGGCAGAGGCTTTAACCCACTGAGCCACCCAGGCGCCCCAAAGCCTTTGTTTCTTTGCTGATCTTCTGTTTAGACGAAGTGTCTATTGCTGTGAGCTGGGTGTTAAAGTTCCCTACTATCATTGTATTATTATCATTGAATTTCTTTAAGTTTGTTATTAATTGATTTATATAATTGATTTATGTAACTGGCTGCTTCTAAGTTGGAAGCATAAATATTTACAATTGTTATTAATTGATTAATATAATTTATTTATATAATTGGCTGCTTCCAACTTGGAGGCATAAATATTTACAATTGTTAGAACTTCTTGTTGGATACACCCCTTTCTTATGATACAGTGCCCTTCATCTCTTATTACAGTCTTTGGCTTAAAATTTAGTTGCCTAATATAAGTATGGCGACTCCAGCTTTCTTTTGATGTCCATTAGCATGACAGATGGTTCTCCACCCTCTCACTTTCAATCTGGAGGTGTCTTTGTATCAAAAATGAGTCTTCTGTAAGCAATATATTGATGGCTCTTGTTTTTTTTATATCCATTCTGATACCATATTTCTTTTGATTGGAGCATTTAGCCCATTTATATTCACCATAATTATTGATAGATATGAATTTAGTGCCACTGTATTACCTGTAAAGTCACTGTTCCTACAGATTGTCTCTGTTCCTTTCTAGTCTTTGTTGCTTCGGTCTCTCTTTCCCACTCAAAGGGTCCCCTTTAATATTTCTTGCAGAACTGATTTAGTGTTCACTAACACCTTTAGGTTTTGCTTGTCTTAGAAACTCTATCTTCTTTCTATTCTGAATGACAGCCTTGCTAAATACAATATTCTTGGCTACATGTTTTTCCCATTGAACATGTTGAATATATTCTGCCACTCTCTTCTGGGCTGCTATATTTCTGTGGACTGGTCCGTTGCTAACCATAGGTGTCCATCCTTGTAGCTTAAGGACCTTTTGTCCCTAACTACTTTCAGAATCCTCTATGTATATTTGTATTTTAGAAGTTTCACTGTATGTCTTGGTGTTGGTCTGTTTTTGCTGATTTTGAGGGGAGTTCTCTGTGCCTCTTGTATTTGAATGTCTATTTCCTTCCCCAGATTAGGGAAGTTCTTGGCTATAATTTATCCAAATAAATCTTCTGTCCCCTTTTCCCCACTCTTCTTCTTCTGGGACTCCTGTGATACAGATATTATTGTGCTTTGTGGAAACACTGAGTTCTCCAAGTCTATATTCATTATCTAAGAGCTGTCTTTCCATCTTTTTTTCAGCTTCATTATTTTCCATAATTTTATCTTCTACATCATCTTTTTGATCCTTTGCTTTTTCCATCCTCAATGTAATTAGCATCCAATCAGTTTTGCATCTCGGTCATAGCATTTTCTTAGTTTGACCTGACTAGTTTTTAGGTGTCTTATCTCTGCAGCCAGGGTTATTTTGGTGTCCTCTATGCGTCTTTCAAGCCCAGCTAGTATTATTATGACTGTTCTAAATTCTTGTTCAGATATATTGCTTATATCTGTTTTGACCAAATCCCTGGATGTGATTTCTTCTTGATTTTTCTTTTGAGGAAAATTCCTCAATCTTGTTATTATATCTAGTTTCTTTCATGTATTATGAAAGCTTGTTGTGTTTCCTGCTCCAACTTTGCTGGTGGCAGGGAGTGGAAGATGATATCACCCCGCCCTCTCCTCCCTGGGGAGGGGAACTGGCCACCACTGTTTAGGAGGTCCTCAAAGAAATCTCCCCTCCTGCGTGCCAAGCTTTCATCAGATCCCTGCCCTCAACCTGTCTGTCTGCCTCTATCCCTGCTTGTGATCTCTTTCTCTTTGCCAAATAAATAAGTAAAATCTTTTAAAAACATAAATAAATAATAAATAGAACTCTAAATCTTAAAGTACACAACAAGGTACAGACCCACTGCTTTTCCCTGGAGGAGAGACTCACAGTACTGCATCTGTCACCATTCCATCCCAGAAAAGCCGTTGCATACCAGCATAGATGTCTGGTCTCTATGATGAAGCAAAGCAAAGAGTTGGGACCAGGTTATAGACCCTCTGTACATGTCTCTGTCCCTGCTGTTGTAAGGTCTTTCAATAGAGCCCAGTGGGCCTTTTGTCTTTGGAGAGGCAAAATACCCTCTTCCAAATGTACTCCAGGAAGGGAAGTGTTCCTTCCCAGTGTGACCCAGGAGATCCCCAATGGATGGCATCTTGTTCAAAATCTATTCAGTGCTCCTTCTTCAAAACCTATTCAGTGCTCCTTCTTCTTGACTTCTCTCCCTGAAAAGGGCTCCCTCCTTTGGGCACCACAGCTTTCTCTCCCCCAATTCATGTCTCCAAACCTCACATCTACCATGTTCTCTCCCTCCAATTGTGCAAATTGTATTCTTAATCCTCAGATCAATTTCACAGTTGTTCAGAATGATTTGAGGTTCTTCTGTGTTCATGGGATGAGGCAAGCTCAGGGTCCTCCTACTACTCTGCCATCTAAACTCCTTCCCCTTCTCTTTAGCTTTTAAGGCCTTCAAAATCTATACTCTTCCTAGCTATCTAAATATTCTCTGTTCTACGCAATCTATTTCCTCAAATATTTGCAAATGCTCAATCTGTGTTTTTATCTTTGTATATTCATTTTCCATGTCTACACTCATCTTGATTTCCTCTACTTCATTTTTCTAAAGATTTTATTTATTTATTTGATAGACAGAGATCACAAGTAGGCAGAGAGGCAGGCGAGGGATGGGGGGAGAAGCAGGCTCCATGCTGAGCAGACAGTCTGATGCAGGGCTCAATCCCAGGACCCTAAGATCATGACCTGAGCCAAAGGCTCAGGCTTTAATCTACTGAGCCACTCAGGTGCCCCTCTACTTCATTTTTAATTAAACAAATATGTGTTTATCACCACTATGTGTCATCTTTCAATGTCCAATCCAAAATCCACTATCTTCATTAAATCTTTCCTGACCATGCCAGCACTCACTCATTTGTGACCATCATTACTAAATTTCAATACTTACCCTTTTTGGAATGATTATTATTGCCACATGGCCAGTTAAACAATTTATATACAATATTCCTTTTCTTCTTAACACCACTGTGAGGTATTATAATTCCCATGTTGCAAATGATGAACCTGAATCTCAGAGCCCTCCAACATTTAGTTTGACCTATAGAAATTAGCACTAGATCAGTATTGATTTGCCTGGGTCACTATTACTCAGTGTCCCCATTAGATTCTAAGTGCTTTAAGGACATAGAACATGGCTTATTTTTCTGTCACCCTCTAGTACTCAACACTATGCTGAACACTTAAAGGTCATTAATCAAATTTAGTTGATTAATAAATTAAATGTTCCAGGGTATAAATTCTGGTTGCTTAGGCCATACAAGTGAGTTCTCCAACACTGAAAGTCTTATTTTGAGCTAAGAGGCTCATTCTCTTTACTCCACTTAACAAGGGAAAAAAAAAATGCTTGAAAGAGATAAAGTATTAGGTAGGCAAAAAAAGTTTGTGTGAACAACAGGAAACTTAAAATTTAGTAGCAAGGTTGTTTTATTACAAATATGTTTCTACTTTATGAAGTAAGATAGTAATAGTACATAAAACATTTTAAAGATTTCTGAAATTATTTTAGAGGGAGAGGTTGAGAGCAGGGGCAGAAACAGATGGAGAGAGATAAGAAGACTCCATGCTGAGCACAAAGCTCTACGTGGGGTTTGATCCCACAACCCTGAGATCATGATCTGAGCAGAAATCAAGTTGATGCTTAATGGACTGAGCAACCCAGACACCCCAAAAATATTCTAAAATTATATGGGGTACCTGAGTGGCTCAGTCGTTGGGCATCTGCCTTTGGCTTGGGTCATGATCACAGGGTCCCTGCTTGATGGGAAGGCTGCTTCTCCCTCTCCCACTCCCCCTGCCTATGTTCCCTCTCTCAATGTGTCTCTGTCAAATAAATAAATAAAATATTTTTTAAGACTATACTAAATGTTCTCACTTTAAAATTTTGGAAATGCAATATTGGTGCAGACAAAAAAATCTGGACCTTCATTTATAATGTCGGAGGCCTGCAACATACGCAAACCAGATGGCAACAAGCCAAGTTTGAGCTGAATCCTCCACCCATAAGTCCTATCTCAGTTCCCCTTTCTTCTGACTTTATGAATAATATATTTGCTTAAGAACAGGGAAAGCAAACATGAAGGATAAATACGTCCTTTCTTTTCTGTCAATAATTATTTACAATCCTCACAGCCTCATGGATGCAAATTGAATTTGTCATCAGATTCCTGTTAAATTGCTTGAATTCATTACAAAGTGTAAAACTATAGAACAACTGATTTAATTCAATGTATAGGACCTCTACTGATATGGAACAAAGAACACCATGTTGACCTTGATCCTACAGCAATCCAAGTTTTCTTTACCTGGCTTGAATGGCCTATTGTGATATGACAAGTGATACATCTCTGGCCATCACAACAGCTATGCCTGGCTACCTGAAGTTCTCTGTACACTACATCTTATTTCTACCCCTGTGGTACATGCTCATCCCTTGTCTGGAATGGCTCATTCACCCAACTATTGCTCAAGACAAGTGTAACTCCAAACTGAAGAGGAAAACAAAAACAATAATTAATATTGGCAGTATAAGAAGAAACCTCCCAAGTTAACTCTATGAAAACAGTATTTTTTGTGCGGGATAATTAAAAGGATGTAAATGATAGTGATGATAATTGCGGTTGACGATACTAAATAATATTTATTAAGTGATTAATATATCCTAGACTCCCTGCTGAAAGTCTTAATACATTACCAGATATAACATCAAACAGAGACACAGTGAGGTAGATATTATATTATCTACATTTTATAGATTAGAAAACAAGAACAGAGAGTTTAAGTAACTTGTTTAATTGTATATATCTAGTTAATGTAACAGAGCTCAATGTGAATTCAATTACAACTAATTTAATACTACAGTGTGAGGAGAGCACCATTCAAAATAATATACTCCTTTAATGCCTTTTGTTACATTATTAGTCAAATTGTAGTAATGACTTTTTTTAGAAAGCATCTTAATTTTTTGCAGTCAATAAACCGAGGGTAAATCCACAATAATAATTTTCATCATTAGTATATGCTGTTTTGTTTACTCAAAAATGATTCCAGGATTTTTATGGCATTTTTAAAGCTTGTTAAGCAAAATAATCAAGAATGTAAGTACTAAGAATAATTTTGTAGCAGTTTAAATAATTTCAGAAGCTAAAAAGTTATAAAACAAGAATTGACATTGTTCTTTATTTTTTAGTGAGATGGATGATAGCTGACTAAATCAATGGAGGTATATAAAATAACCATGATTTAATTTAAATATATGTAATTACTGCAAACACAGATGTTTATGTAAAAAAATGAGGCAGATACACTTTTTTGTGATTAATTTTTAGAAAACAAAACATAATGCTATAAATCATATTACATCTTTGACTAAACCATCTCTATGCCTTAACAGATTCTCTTGCCTATGAAGGAAGTCAGCGAACCGTGTTAACAATCTCTAAACAAAATACAGTAATGATTATGGAAATAGTCATCATGGATGTAGCAAATTAAAACAAAACAAAAATAATATAAAGTGTGTATATACATCATTGCCCATTATTTCTCTGTGAACACCTTCTAGGTTTGAAGTTCTGTAAATGCACACATTGTTTTGTGTGTGTTTTCTGTTCAAATATTTCAAAGTTACCATTTTTCATATCTCATTCAGTTACTAGAAGGTTTCAATTTTTAAGAAAGCAACCTACCTGAAAATCTTGTGAGTATAAATACATATACGCATGTTTATAAAGTGGAAGAGGAGTACATTACAAGTGAGATAAATGACAAGAATGGTAAATGCTCTGTTGCTGACTTCCAGAAAGGTACCTATTAATTTGTCTTTGCAGTCTGCCTTCAGAAATCAAGTAAAGGAAACAATATATGATTTGGGGCAATGGAATTTCCTTCACAAACTGAGTTATTTTGTGACAAAACTATAGTGCCTACATTCACAGGTGAAAGGGACAAAGACTTAATTTAGATATTTGCTGAGAAGATCTTTAGACATAAATTTGGGAGGAAAGGGGAAAACATGATGCTCTTCTCCAAGGCTGAATTAATACATGAATGAAAGATTTGCTAATTATTATTTAACGAATCCCAGTCAAAAGAATATGGTGACTTTCAATATAAAACTAACTGGAAATAAGATAACCTCTTATGGAAGAGTCATTAACTTTTTCCAATAAATCATATATTTTATAGCCAAGCCAGATGAATGTTATATATATGACAAAATCTTACAGAAGTTCTCACTTTGAGTATGGGTAATAATCTCCCCCCAAATTTGCAAAGTTACTACCACAGTAATATTGTTGTGGCAATAAGTATTATTAAGCTGTTGTATCATCAACAATTTAAGGTCCAGGCTTAAAGAGTTATGAATATAACTAAATCAATGTGAAACTTACATGATAGTCATTTAATAACTAATCCTGATCTTTCAACAAAAAATAGAACTACAAAATTTTACCACTGATACAAATTTTCTCCCTAAAGACACTTAGTTTATATGTGGTTTGTGTTTTACAGTTTTATCAATAGCAAGTTGCTGGGCAACTCTGTCCCTGAGAGAGTAAATGTGCTAATACCTGATTCTTGATGCTAAGGCTCTTAGAGGACAGCAGCTTACATTATTTTTCTTTTACAGGTTCAAAGAAGAATTTATAAGAAGCAAGCAGACAATTGGAAAAATGTAACTTCTCTTCCATCTCTCTGTATCTAACTTCTCAGCTGTAGACACAGAATTATTGGAGGAGATACGGAAGAACATTTACTAAATCTTCTCCACTAATTCACCGCACATGGGTACTATTTTGTTGACATTGCCTTTGGTGTCACACTTTAAGGTGTCCTATAATTCTTCTATCAATCACAAAGACAAGATTTTGAAGGTTACAAATGATAACATTGTCCTTGAAATATATAAATAATGCTACTTAATGGATATAAGGGCTCTGTGAATGTATATTTTAAATGTTGGATAATGAGGGTCTGAGAGCACATTTTGATTTTGAAATTTTATATGAATAGTTCTCTTACATCTTCGCCCTCTACTTACATTGTTCTAGGTCTAGACTTTGCTGTATAGTTTGGACCTCTTGTCATTATCAGCATTGTACAATACATACAGATAATTTTTCTCTCCTTGATCAAATTCTCTCAACTTTGAATATTTCCCTTTAGTCTTATTTATCTTTTTGATTATCTTTGCATACCCAAAATTAATACTTTAACAAAGATGTGACAGTATCGACTGAATACAGTGTAGTCACTCTTGCACTGTACATTTAGACAAGCTTATGATCTATACCAGACCAAAATTAAATCTTTTGCAATACTAAAGTATTAGCTAATGATTTACACAGCTCTATATATGATAAATTTTTGACACTAAATATATATTTAGAAGTGAAGACTTTAGTGTCATTTTAAAAATGAAGAATTGAGGTATTTTTCAATATTGTAATACATTCATTATTATGACCAAGCCTGTCGTGTCTTTTATAACTTTGAATATCTTTTAATGTTATTACATTTATAGTGAATAAAATCAAAGTCCACATTAATTTATCACTCAGCATCAGGGGTGAATGGTTTAATTTTTGTGAAATCACAGTTGAAATCTTCAAACCTTAGCTAACATTATGCAACAAAATATTTTATTGGGTTATCTAAAGAACTGAGGCAAATTCTAGGTGTAGTAAAGCACTAGTAAAGATAAGTGAATCTCATGGACCAGTTATCCTCAGTCATTATTAAGTTATTCTATGCTTGTTCACTCATGTTTAAAAAAGATTTCCCATTTCCATACAACAATAAAGTAGTTGTCAATATGCCAGTAAGCACATAATGATAAGACAGTACGGCTATGTGAAGTTCAGAAATAGCTTCTTTGTTCAAATCTCCATGGATTAAGGAATGAATGTAATGCATTATATCTAAATACACCAGGATGAAAAGTTAGCAATAGAAAAAAAATATGCAAAAGCAGTCAATATTTGTACAGACTACCTTAAATAACATCTGATCAGGAAAAATCATTGAGAATTATCCTGAGCTAGAAAGAACTTTAAAGAAAAAAAAAAAAAAAACTACCAATATATTTCCAAGAAGGCCATTTTCACAGCTCTTTATCTTTAATAAGCTATTTTTGACAAAACGAGTAAAGAAAGGAAAAAAATATCAAATGGATATTGCTATCACAAGATAAAAATGACACAGTGAGAAAGAACCTGAATTAATCCCTCTGCACTGATGTTTTCAAAGAGGAAATTTAACTTTCCGATCGCATTTTTCTTTCATATAAACTTTACATTGGTTGTGTGTGTGCATGTATACATGCACACAGGTTTCCTCAGTGTCAGTGAGAGGTTGAGGCCAGTACAAGACAAAGCATGGTAAGCATTTTTGAATGTATAAAATAGAGCAAAAAATATACTGCAAAGTCATATCTACCAGGTGTTTGTTCTACCCTGGTGGTGTTTATTAAGGAGGGCACGTGTTGCATGGAGTACTGGGTGTTATATGTAAACAATGAATCTTGGAACACTATATCAAAAACTAATGATGACTAACATGGTGACTAACATTACACAGTAAAAAAATAAAATAAAATCCAAAAAGTGCAAAAGAATGACTAGTCGTAGCGTTGAGACCAGTAAGTCTCCTTTAAAGCTGCCATTTGAATCACATTATAAAATCTTATATTTTTCTGCATGTAGCAAATATATATAGTTATATAGTAGGTACAGACTCACGATTAATGCACTGGTTTGAGAAAATGATATCAGGAATGTAGCTCACTTATTTTAAGTCATTATTTGGTTACATTATATTTTATTTAGGGTACCTGGGTAGCCCAGTTAGTTAAGTGTCTGCCTTCAGCTCAGGTTATGATCTCAAAGTCCTGGGATCAAGGCCCACATCAGGTTCCCTGCTCAGTGAGGAGTCTACTTCTCTCCCCCTCTCCTGGCTTGTGTGCATTCTGTCTCTCTCTCAAATAAATAAATAAAATCTTTATATATATATATAAATATATACATATTTATATATATAAATTTTATATATATATATTTTTAAAATTTAAAACATAAACTGTTAATCACATAGCGTTTTTTTCTTCAGGAATTTTAGGTAATTTAAAAATGCAAATACCTTTATATTTGTGATTGTTACAATGCATTCTTTTTAAATAATTGATAAATTTACATTTGGAATACTACAATGACTGATGACACTTGATTCCAAATAGGTTGAATTAAATATATTTTGTTTCTTTTCGTTTGTTGAAATTCTACATATACACTACTCTCCAAATTAAGAAAACATCTATATTCCATTTAACAAAACAAAATCATATACTGAATGGTCAAAATGAATAGGTTTTCTTTTTTTGTGGACATTGTTGCATTAAAAAGTATAGTTTTGGGGCGCCTGGGTGGCTCAGTGGATTAAGCCGCTGCCTTCGGCTCAGGTCATGATCTCAGGGTCCTGGGATTGAGCCCCGCATTGGGCTCTCTGCTCTGCAGGGAGCATGCTTCCCTTCCTCTCTCTCTGCCTGCCTCTCTGCCTACTTGTGATCTCTCTGTCAAATAAATAAATAAAATCTTTATAAAAAAAAAAGTATAGTTTTTCCATAATTCAAAAAATGATCTCAATAGCATTCTAGCTGTCCACTTCTTTTACCAAAACATTGAGAACTTTGTATTTTACTTATCAACATTGTAAGATCTCTGTATATGAATGGTTTCATACCTCTGTATATAAAGAAGTTTGTTTCCCCAATTTATTGCTTTTTATATTAGGATATAGTGGTTTTGACGTTTATGTGGTTAGTAAAAACTTTCAACTTTTTCCATTGTCTGAAGATTTAGAAAATATCCATCCAGACATCCAAATATAATAAATCAAATTTTTTTCTTTTTCTATAGTTTGGCATTTTGAATAGTCACAAATTAACATGGAATTTATATCATTATATGCAATATAATGAAGACATAACGTATTTCTTTTTCATAAATGGCTTACTAATTAAAAACATCAACTGGTTTGACGCCCTACATCTAGTTTATGATGAAAGTCTCATAACTGTTAAAAGCATAGTGATTAAATCTAAGAATATGGACACAGAATTTTTTCCTCCTCCATATTTTGGGTAATGTTCTTCTACTAATTCAAAAATCGTTGTGGGGAAGGAAGGAAGGATGGTTTTGAGAGCTTTCTTGATTTGTAAAAAAATATGAACTCCATGTTTTAGTACAATCTATTGACTATCAAATCTTTTTCCACAATTATTTTATGTGTACCACTTTAATCAGGAATTGTGTTGGATACAAAGATAATTTCAATACGCAATGCTTGACCTCAGAAGTTAAAATTCAACTCTGCAGATAAAAATTACCATCTAGGTGCTAAATATGCTAGCTTTTAGAGATTTAAGGTAAGGAAAGTGTTGGGTAGAAAAACTGAGGAAATCTTTGTGAAAGTAGTGAAGTTGAAGTTTTTATAGCAGATGGGAAGCACATTCCAGGTTGAAGTAACGGCCAAGTACAAAGCCCTTCTACAGTTACTTCTGTTCTCTAAGAAAGTTATGGCTACATTTACTATAATTATATAAGCACATATGATGGGTTCCCAGTTGATTACAGATTGATGTTAAGAATAATTATACATTTTCAGTGCCCTACAGAGCTCTGAGCACAACTGCTTTGCCTATTGCCATTCCTTAATCAACACTGTTCAATTAATTGCTTTTGATTTTATGTGCAAGTTTTCTTAAATATTGCCTAGTCCTGACTACTATGCATTTTACCAATATCCTTAAGTTGTACTTTAGAATAAAGGTGTCTCCAAATTTATGAGAGGAACTACTTTCTGTCCCCAGTGGCTAACTCTTAATGAACACAGAAGCTGCTTTTTCTCCCCTCAAGCGAAACATCATAAAAAGTAAGTGACAGCAATTGTGACCCTATCTGTGGAAGTTTATGAGACTGATTTGTGAACAGATTGAGTTACAATGTTATTGTAACACCTCATCAAAATTCTTGTCCAGAGTTTTAGCAATGACTTAAGACAAGTGGACTGGCCTATAACCGCTGGGATCACTTCCAGCAATTTACCCAAGAGCACAAAATTACCTTTTTCATTTAACCCCAGTTAATTTCTCTCTCTCCTTGTTGTGGATGAGGGAAGGGATGGGGGTCCTAGTGGTCTAGGACAGGGAGGCAAAGAGCTGTAACATTTCTACTGTTCTGCTTTCAAAGAGACAAGAATCCTGATATATCTATGACATTACATTAGCTCAGAAACTGATGAAAAGGTCATGTCCAAACACTTCATTCGATTTTCTTTTATCAGCTTAAAGCCATTTAATAGGTATAGTTTAATTTTCAAAGTATTTCAATATAGCAGCATATATTGTAAGAACACATTAACCATATTTAAGCAGAAAATGGCAATAATTTATGCTCGTGTAATGACATAATTACAGCATTCATTTTCACCATTCATTTCCACCTAAAGTCAGTTTTATAAGAGTAATGTGGAGTTTCCTAAGAAAACATCTGGCAGTTGAATTTCAGGAGTGAATTTCACTATGAGAAAACATTGTAAATGCAGAGAAAGAATTGAAATATTGTTCTTAAATTCCGTGTTTGTGGAGCAAGAAAAAATGTGCAGACAACTGTACAAAACAACTAGTAAACTATGAGGTATTCCCCATATTATTTTTAAAACAGGGAGATAAAGAATTGTTTGTGTAGCTGCAATCTTTATGTTTATGACAGGAAAAATTCAATAATGTTTGCAAACTAACTGGAAGATAACACTTAAGTAAACTAATTCAGCTGTGATTGATCTAAGGGATGACAAATTTAAAAACTGCACACATGGCAGTAAAAAAAAAAAAGGTTTTTGCAAAATATACTTTGGTATATTGAATAACTACATCATACTTGTTAGGCTTAATTCTCTATTTAAAATAACTCCTAGGGGCGCCTGGGTGGCTCAGTGGATTAGGCCGCTGCCTTCGGCTCAGGTCATGATCTCAGGTTCCTGGGATCGAGCCCCGCATCGGGCTCTCTGCTCCGCGGGGAGCCTGCTTCCTCCTCTCTCTCTGCCTGCCTCTCTGCCTACTTGTGATCTCTCTCTCTGTCAAATAAATAAATAAAATCTTAAAAAAAAAAAAAAAAAAAAAATAAAATAAAATAACTCCTAGTTAGAATGATGAGTTTGGTAAAGGAATTCCAGTATATAGTGTATAATGCTTTGACCAAAGGATACATAGGAGGAAACAGGTGGGCAAAGATGCTGAATGCATTTCTCACACACGAACAAATTTTTCTTTCTAAACAAATTACAAAAATCTTATTTTCTATTTTATATGAGTCAGCACTCAATCCCAGGAATAAAACAAGTTCATACATGATCACCATTACTTGCATAAATTGAGCAATTCTCTTCTTGATATAAAACAAAATTAATCCAATGCAATTCCTATCAAAATTCCAATGGGATTTTATAGAAATAGGAAAAAATACCCATAAAATTTATATGGAAAGAAAAAGAGTCCAAATAGAGAAAGAAGAACAGACCAAGAGGCATCACATTTCCTGATCTGAAGATATACTAAAAAGCTATTGTCATCAAAACAGTTGGTATTGCATAAAAATAGACAAATAGACCAATGGAAAAGAAGCAAGAGCCCAGAAATAAACCTAAGTATATATAGTCAACATATTTGACAAGGGAGACAAGAATACTCAAAGGAGATGAGATAGTCTCTTCAAAAATGGTGCTGGAATATTTGGATATTCGCATGTAAAAGAAAGAAATTAGAGCCGTATCTTTTACTACTCTCATAAATTAACTAAAAATAAAGACTTAAATGTAAGACCTGAAACCATTAAAGTCCTAGAAAGAAATATAGGAATAAATATCCTTGAGATGGGTCTTTGTAATAATTTTTCAGATATCACATTTAAAACACAAACAATATAATAAAAAATAAACAGGTAAGTGATATCAAACTAAAAAGCTTCTGCAGAGCAAATGAAACCATCAACAAAGTAAAAAGACAACCTACAGAATGGGAAAAGTATTTGCAAACTATATACTTAATATGGCATTAATATCCAAAATATATAAAGAACAGGAATGAATACCTGGTTGGCTAAGTCAGTAGAGCACATGACTCTTGACCTCGGGGTTATGAGTTCAAGCCCCATGTTGGGCATGGAACTTACCTTAAAAAAAAAATCCTCAAAATATATAAAGAACTCATACCACTCAATAGCAAAACAAAACAAAAGAAACAAAAAACACACTAATAAAAACAAAAAACCAAACTAAAACAAAAAACCCTAATAACTCAATTTTAAAAATGCTAAAAGGAAGTAAGTAGACATTTCTCCAAAGAAATGCTGGCTAATTGAAGTAAATAAAATTTTAAAAAAAATAGGCAATTTAAAAAGAAAATAAAAATTATATAATAAAACTATGATAAATTTTTTAAAAATTAAAAAGAAAAAGAAACCTAAGGATCAGTATGAGAGGGCATAGACAGAAGAAGATACTCAGAGAAGGTTACAGGTCATTTGTCTTAACATTTTTGCCAATATGGAAAATAGGGTGTTAAGCAAAACGTCATTTTTAAGATAAGAACTATAAATAACACAAACATTTTTTTTCTTGTGTGGATAAAACCATTGGTGTGTCTGTTATGTAAGACTCTCACATCTTGGATGTGGGATAATTTCAAATCAAAATATTTAATACATAAATTTTTTAAGTTTAATGTTATTAATTATATTTTCCTTAAATGTAGAATGCTGGTTTTTTTCTCACTCTTTTTACTTGAACTTATACTAAAATTGTGAACTACAAATAAAAATAACTTTTCTTCTCTTATGATTGAGTTATTTACAACTTTACTATTAATAGCGACAAGAAAAATGAAAATAGCAACCAGAAGGAATAGACAGAATTCTAGTCCTCAAAATTATTTCATGATTAAATAACTGAAAGCAGTGATTTTTTTTTCAATTCATGAGAGAGAAATTTATATCCATTGCTTCATATATTTAAGGCACAGAGTATCATGGTCTCATGTACATGTATTGTTCAATGGTTCATTAGTTGTATATAATACCCAGTGTTCATCCTTAGGTTTTCTTCTTTCAACTTATCTCACTTGGTACCTTCTGCTTAAGTCTTTTTATCAACTCCCGTGGATTCACCCTCTAGGTAAATACTTATTTCCAAGATTCTATATTTAGCCCATGCCTTTATTGCCATTATATATTTATATTCTAGTGTGTGTGTGTATGTGTGTGTATGTGTGTGTATATATACACATATATATAATACATCAAATGCTAACTGATCATACATATCCTAGAATCTTTCTTCCTTCCCTTCTCCAGGACTGGGGTGGGGAATGATACAATCTTTTACCCCTGTCCTTAGAACAGACACTGAGAGTAACCATGCCCCATCAGTTAAGATCTGCCAAATAAATCTTGAGCTTACCCCAGCCCCTTAACCTATGTGGATAACCAGAAAGTCTTCTGTTCATTATCCATGCTATAAGGAGAATTATCTTCTATAAAATTAAATATACTTCTTTCGCTAAAAATCCTTTAACAAGTTTAGTCATTTTCCCCTAAAGGAAAATTTCTGAGCATGAAATGAAGGTATCTAGCACTCAGTTATACTTGATCTTGCATCATTTCCTCCTACTTGCCTTTTTATTGCATATATTACTACTCTTCTACTGGAATATGCTCCCTACGCCCCTTGTTCTTGTAGAATTAAGTCATTGCTCTTTACTCAAACATTTTTCCTTATTTTGTTTCCATAATACTAATATGTGGCTAGAGGGTTATTAATTTGTCTTGAAATTGTGTGCTTTATTATTTCCATACTACTCCTTTAGAACAATGATTTTTGTCTTCTTCATTTACATCCCTAACATCTTGTATACTATTTGACTGTTGTAGATTCTTAAAAAAAAAATTTAATGAATCCTTAAGTAAATCATTGAATGAATGAAGTGGACCAATGATTTTAGAAGAAAGTGAGAAATTCTAAAAAATTCATCGTAGTTTTTTTTTTTTTTTTCTATTTCAAGGATTAAAAAAAAATTGACTTGATAAAAGTTTAGAAATATCTGATAAGGTTTGGAAATACCTCAGGAGGTACATAATGTAGGGGTGCCTAGGTGACTCAGTCAGATAAGCATCTGACTCTTGATTTCAGCTCAGGTCATGATCTCAGGGTTGTGAGATCAAACCCTATGTCAGGCTCCACACCAAGTGTGGAGACTGCTTGAGAGTCTCTCTCTTCCTCTGCCTTTCCCCCACCCCTCTTTGGCTTGGTACACAGAACAAGATAGTATCTCTTTTCTGGACAGAAAACCAGTAATAGATAAATCCCCTTAGCCTTTTGCTAGATTTTAGCTAATATCAAACATAGCTTTAAAGTTGCCAAAAGCCACAACAAGCAAAAAGCAAGGATATTCACAATTTATAGTGTTGAAGAATTTCTGTCTCATGTCTAGGACATGAAACAAAGAGATTTTTTTATGCCTTTATATCCTCTATTCTTTCTGCCTAGGATGAGCTCTCACTACTTTTGAAAGATATTCTTTATTTATAGAACTTTCATAAAGAACCAGATTGTAAGTCATATGTAGATTAATTGATTTGTAATCCTTGCTATGTAATAAAATGATAATAATGTTGCCAGATTTGGGGGGAAAAAGGAACAAAACAAAAATTACAAAACTAAATAAAATATAATAAAACAAAAACTAAAGGGCCTTGTAAATGGTTTGGAGCAAGTATATTAACTAGGATTTTCTCCCTTAACTATAGTTCTACGTTGATAAATCTTCCTCCTGCAGTTGGGAAACATTTGAATCTGCAACATTTTAAATGAACTTTATTCTGAAAATTTTCTGAGAGAAGTAAATGCTATATGTTTGTGCATATGCTTTGATGTCTCAAGAGTACATATGTTTTGGTTAATGTGAACAACTCAGCAACAAATATAATTACCCACAAACTGTTGCATGCATACTATATCCATAATACTGTATAATTAACTAGGTGTATATAGAAATTAAGCTTAAGACATGTTTTCTGATCCCTTGAAGCACACCAGCTAAAAGTAATATCAATACTAGAATGTCCCCAAGCATTAGAACATATTGCAAGCAAATATCTTCTTGGTTATGCCTTTAGAGGGGATATAATGATGTCATTTAGCTATTTTTTTTTTTAAATGCTATTGGTATCATGATAGGGATTGCATTATATCTGTAGAACATAGACTTTTTTTTTTTTTAAGATTTTATTTATTTGACAGACAGAGATCACAAGTAGGCAGAGAGGCAGGCAGAGAGAGAGGAGAGTGGAGGAAGCAGGCTCCCCGCTGAGCAGAGAGCCTGACGTGGGGCTCGATCCCAGGACCCCGGGATCATGACCTGAGCCGAAGGCAGAGGCTCCAACCCACTGAGCCACCCAGGTGCCCCTCATTTAGCAATCTTGATATACCAAATGGGTGTTCAGTACTCAGTTGAGGGGTAATTAGTAAGCACATGACTAAGCTGATTGTACTAACTAGAGTTTTATAGAAAGATACAATTTAGTACACTAAGGAAGCAGTGAATTATTTTCTAATTCAACTGAAACTAGTTATAACTCAGAACTATGAATTGCTTGTTGCACTATTTCAAATAGAGAAAGTGGGTGTCAGGAATGTCTTCCTTTCTAAAGCATTTTGTTTGAAATGGTCAGAATGGGGCAAGACTTGAAAATTAAGAAGTAGTTGCCAGATGGAAGAATACGGAAATGAGCATCAAACACATAGACGTTACATGACTCAAGAATGGCTCCACACATCTTGAAGTGCTGCTTTAGGGGATGCCCAAAATTATCAGAGAGAAATTTCCAGAAGCCAGAACTTAAAAGGAAACGAAAGTTAGAGAGGTTATAAACACTTCGTTGAACGACTGGAATGAACAAATCCAGGTATCATGGAAACAACAGGGCCTAGAAATATTGTAAAATTTCTCAATATAGAAAAAACAGTAAGAGTATAGAAAAAAGTAAAACAGTAAATGAACCGTTTTATTTAAATGGTGTGTGTATATATTTTTTTAATTGCTAGTAACTGGGATCTGACATTACTTTGTTAGATGATCAGAATATTTCTTCATTTCCCCAGGCCTTGGTTTTCTCATCTATAAATAGAGTATTCTATTAGATGATAGTTAGGGTGCCTGTCTGCTCTAATACTCTATAGTTTTACTTTGTCTGCATATAGCATAATATGTTAATGGTTTGTACCACTTCTACAAAAAATGTATCTCATCTATGACACATTTCTTTTTTTTCATATTTTTATAGTTATTTATGAACATGTTATGTTTCATGTCTTCAAGTCTATATCTCCCTTACCCAAAGTGACCATATAATTTAACATCTAAATAGGTTCCTCTTTTTGTGCAAGGGTGTATTATTAATTAATAATTACATCAGCACAACAGGTATAAATCTGGACAGTTCCTGGCCAATTAGAGCCATACTTTTCCTATTCAAAACCTATCACAGTATCTACCAGGTACAAAATGGGCAATAAAATATTACTATATAAATAAATAAATAGAATAAGAATGTTCTCACCATTTATAGATGAATAAAGTTCACATACTGGTACCTGACTTTTGCAAATAAATGTGTATCAGTATGGATTCATACCCTTAGGCATTATGAAATGGTACAGTGTTACTGGGACCAGTTTTGTGAGCCTCAACATATTTTTCTAGCAGTAATTTGTTGACAGGAAGAGGTTTTTTCCTTGAATTCAAAAGAGAAGGCAGATACTGAATTCCTCTGATAACAGAGGGGACCTAGGGCTAGAAAAGGGCAAATCTAATAAACTAAACAAGGTATCCCTAAATACTACTTAACTTTGAACCTGCAATGTTTATCTGTTCTACAATACAACAATAGATTTTACAGGACGCTGTAAAATTACTGAGAAATTTCATGGACCACAGACCAGGCAGGATGATCAGAACTACCCTGAAACAGTCTCAAAGTTTTAGGTGGTAATGTCACAAAGCAAGGGCTTAAATCTGATACTCTAGCACAATATAAGCAACTCTTTCTTACATTTTGGTAAATATGATGTAGTTATAAACTTATTTCCAGTAATCTAAAGGAGGAAGTATTATAAATAATAAAGAAAATAATATATGTATATTAAAAATACACATTTATTCACATATATACATGTATATGGGCATGGATTGTCAGAAACAGTAATGTCCAAAAGCTGTAGATTTGACTTCAAGTTAAAGTATACTCTTGTAAAGCATAAACTGCAATTTCAAAAGCAAAATTATATCTAATGTTTTCATTATTTTCTAATTATACAACTAATAACCACAAGCAGTTCTCCAAAATTCAGCACTCTGGTCACAGTAGCGGGTAAAAGCATTCATTCACTCACTCACCCATTGATCTTTTAGCAAATATATGGAATACATTGTATTTGCTAAGCACTCTCCTGAGCACTGAGAATAGAGCAGTGAATAAAACAGACAAGTCTCTATGGAACTTACGTTCTAATGAGCAGTATAATAATGATAACAAGAACAACAACGTTAGTAGCCATTTATTGGACCTGTATTATGTTACAGGCTTGTACCAAAAATTTACCTCTTTTTGTGTATAACCCCATGCAGAGCTTCATCTAATTGCTAATCCTTAAAAACATACAACCAAGAAGTTCACCAAAAAAGAGAAAGCTGAAATTCAGAAAATGAAATCAAAATGGTCCAATGACTCATATGCACAGCTGTGAGTCAAACCCATGTCTAACTCTAAAAACCATGCTCTTGACACTGCTATGCTGTATCTGTAGAGAAAAAGAAATAGTTCAATTTACCAATGAGAATAAAGAAGTCCAGAGAGAGTAAGTGATTTTTCTTTCTAGTACTGAAATAACCAAGTTGAAGAGGTTGGACAGAGAAATTTGTTATTTTAACCGAGGAAAAGGTGTTCATGCAGAATCTAAAATTACTAATCCATCTGTAAGTTTTAATGCAACATCTCAGGAATTCTCACTTAAAATGTATTTAAAATATAGTATACTGCAAAAGGAATTTTCATTGTCATTGAGTTTATTAAGAATTCTTACACTGTAGTTCTTCAGGGCAGAGATATCATTTATTAATATTTTAAGTATTAGGCAAGACTGTATAAATCCATTTAAGTAGGTTAAGAAGCATTCTAAATTTAAGTTTAATTTTGTTTTTGTTGTTGTTGCTGCTTAGAAAATAAAATAATTCCCCACCTATTTTCTCTGGGAGAGTTTGCACAGAGAAAGAAAAAAAAAGAATCAATGTATAAAATATTTCTAAACAACTCTGCCAAAATAATATGTCCAGAACATCTATTCTTTTTTTTTTCTTTTGCTTCATTTATATTACTCAAATACCACTGCTAACCTAAATGCCAGAAAGGAAAGCTGTGTTATGTCCTTCAATATATAATGAAGGATTACAGAATGTAATTCACTGAAATGGAAGATTATAATATCTAATACATATGCATTTTTCTTCAAATGGATTTATGAACACTTTCTCTAGGAAACTGCTCAAAAGACATTACATTTTCTTAATTTCTTTACACATCCTGGATATTTTCCACAAGTCTTTTTTTTCCCCCCTTTGTCATTAAACTTAATACTTTTGGATATAAGGAAGACTCAAGCTCAAGAAAAGGAGTACATTAATTGCTTTTTTGGTCCAAAATTCTTAAATTATACATAAGACATTTGTGACAGGAGAATTCTATGTAGAATCGGTTAAATGAAAATAGTTATCTTAATAGTTTTATAACAAAGAATACTCAATTCTTTTAAAGTACACATTTAGATCTCTGCAGAGATTCTTAAAATATGTGAAACTAAGATAACATATAACCTCATCAGTTCTTTTACTGCTATCTTCACACTGTAGTGAAAGACCACCACCCATGCTCAAAAACAGCTAATATTTCAAAAACAATAGCTAATATTTCCATTACTTCAACTTCAAACTTACCAAGGTCTTAGTCTTCACAAATAGAAAACAGATATCCTACAATGCACCAATAAAACTCTTTCTTTTAGGCTATCTGCTCCTAATTCCAAAGAACTTAATGTGGAATAGTTGGATCAATAATAACTTTTTGGAAACTTATTGATTAGCCATATGATTAACAGAAACCATATCAACAGTAAGCTGTGTCTTTGAAGATAAGGTCTATTCTCGTCACCTTTGATTCAGCAATGCCTAGTAAAACACCTAACTCATATCTGATGCCCAATAAATACTTGTTGAATGAGTAAATTTTAATACTTTTACTTTATGTCCTGTGATTGAAAAAAAACCTCATCAGTTCCCCAAATGCACTTTTTTTAAAAAAATATTTTATTTATTTGACAGAGAGAAATCACAACTAGGCAGAGAGGCAGGCAGAGAGAGAGGAGGAAGCGGACTCCCTGCGGAGCAGAGAGCCCCATGCGGAGCTTGATCCCAGGACCCTGAGATCATGACCTGAGCAAAAGGCAGAGGCTTTAACCCACTGAGCCACCCAGGCGCCCCTGCACTTTAACTTTTAAACCAAAATATTTATATCTTCTGCATTGCATGCCCTAACATATAGGTCACCAACAGGATTATCAATAAAACTGTGGATTCATAAAAGTCCCTCTTACAGTAGTGTTGCTCAAAATAGGTTCTTGATATGTGGTATTACATGGGATATAAAAAAAATCATATGTGGAATACAAATACAAAGTATTTGTATGTGATTATCTTTGTTCTAGTTCATGAAGACAAAAGAGATTTTCCAAAATCAACAAAATAAATAAAATAAGCAAAATGAGTTTTGAATAAACTATCACTACAGTTACATAATGTGGTTTTTAGTTATTGAAAATGATTGAATGGAACTTGAAACATTCACTATCTTTACAGGTTTTATTGGCACATCTTATTGGTTATTACAGGCACATAACCATCAGAAAGAATATAAAAATAAGGCTTTTAGAGTGTCTATAAAACATAAAACAATAGTAAAAAAAAGAGAGGCATCCTTGCCTCTGCTAATCTATCAGGCTACTTGGAATCACTGTGGATCACTCAGACCAACAGCTTTACTTCATTCATAGACATCTCAGCCATTGAAATTATTGGGTCATGCCTCAATGGCATGATCAGAAACTTAGAAATAATGTTTTCTGTTACATAAAATGAAAATCTGAAAAAAATGACTCAAAAAATAGCAAGAAGGCAAGAAAGCCAAGATTCCCGAACTCAAAATTTAAGGAAAGAAAAGGCATAGAAGAAAGGAAGAGATAAACTTTTGAAATGGCTTCGGAATTTTATGACTTAACTCATTCAATAAACATTATGTGCTAGTTATTAGTTAATGAATCCTAGTAGGTAACAAAGATATACAAAACTTATAGTATAGCAAACCTATGCATTATCTGGGCAGAGATACCAAATGTGAACAAGTAAATAAAAACGCTGTATGATATGAATCTAATCTAAGGAGGAAGAGAGAATGAGTTCTTGGTCATCCTTTAAGACCCAGGTCAAATGTTTTCTTTAAAAATAATTTCTTCCTTTGTGCCAACATTTTTTGGTGCAACAATCACATATCACTTGAATCACATATGTTTTACATTCATATCACATAATTAGTCAACATATCTATGTCTATAAACTTTTGAGATTCTTTTTTTTAAGATTTTTTTATTTATTTATTTGACAGAGAGTGAGAGAGCACATGCAAGGGTAGCAAAAGAAGGAGAGAGAGAAGAGGCTCCCCACAGAGCAGGGAGTTTGATGCAGAGCTTGATCCCTGGACTCTGGGATCATGGTCTGAGCCAAAGGCAGAAACTTAACCATCTGAGCCACCCAGGTGCCCCTAAACTTTTGAGATTCTTAAAAGCAGAGATTATGTTACCTTTATCTTCTAAAATCATAACATGTTCAACAATATGATCAATTATTATTTTTTCTAAAAGGGCTTCATAAGAGGGCAACTTATTCTTTCTATGTAGAAAGACCTGACCCAAGAGGTAAGTTCTGAACTGATAGGATTTGGGGGATAAATAGAAATTAACAAGGGAAGATGAAAAAAGTAAGAAACATAGACAATTTATTAAGTAGTACAAAAGTCCTGAAGGTAAAGATCCTAGAATAAGGAAGTTGTTATATTTTGTTTGGTTTGACTTGTAAACACCTCTCTTTGAATGGCAGTTGGGACCACCCGTTTATATCAGTGATACACATATCAAGAAGGGAGAAAAGAAACATTTAAAACAAATGGATATTTTAAAAGACTCAAATGGGAGCAGTTTAGATGTAGATGGAAAGTAATAATCTCATATAGGTTAGCTATAGCAGACATAAATAGGAAAATCAGCACAATTGAAATTGGAAAGGTCTAAGAAGGCATGGTCAAAGAGAGAAAATCTTGAACTCATTAATTTGGATACACATCTCCATTTTCTCTTGTTCTGTATGCAGGATTAACTTGATGTACTTTTAACAGGAATTACTGCAGTGATTTTTAGAATGTTACAACAATCTTATTTCATATAAATATATAACTTCTTACACCAAATCAGTTTAAATAGCTACAATAGAATATTTGGTTAGAATAGATTCTAATACAAATCTGAACTAAATGATGACATAAAATGAAATTATAAACAAAGTTACAAAAGGACACTAGTTCACCATACTGAGTTGTAATCTGAAGAAAAAAAGAAAGGAAAGGAAAAGCAGAAAGGAAATATGAGCGTTAATCCAGAAAAGGAACTTGTAGAGAATGAGAATTTGCTATTGTCTTCACATATTTATGAAGGATTGCTAAGGGAAAGAAAATTATAACTTACGAGGATACCAAGACCGATAAGAGAAAGTTCCAAAATTGAGTCTGTAGTTCAAATTAGATAGGAGTTTTCCCATTATTCGAGACATCTGAGAATGGGCTACAGCTTAAAGGAATAAGCTCCATTACTAAAATTATTCACATAGAACTCAGATGTCCACCTACCTGAATGTTGAGGGGATTTCTGCATTCAATTATAATAGAACCAGGCAGTAGCTTAACTCCTTTCCAAAACTAAAATCTTAATTTTTAAAATTTATAACAGTGGAATTGCTACTTCTACATAAAATAACCCCTACAAAGAGAAACCTCTCCTCATTTATAAGGCATCTTAATCATTTCTGTTAAACACAAGACAAAATAAGCAGACTTAAGAGAATTAAAAGGTATTCTGACAATGATTTTTTTGTATCTATTACTTAACTGGTGAATAATAATATCCCTATATGCTTCAGCTTTATTTACTTATGTTTGAGGTTTGTAAGTTAATTGTTCCAGGAATATATAAGGATGGTCCAGCTGTGTTCCTAAACAGCAATGTGTCTTGACAAAAGTTTTTTCTTTTTCTTCTGTAAAAATTCAAGAATTTCAATTTTTTGAAATATTAACATATGAAATTTTACCTTTCTGTTGAATTTTTTCTTTTTTTTTTTTAAGATTTTCTTTATTTATTTGACAGAGAGATAGAGTACAAGTAAGGGAGCAGCAGTCAGAGGGAGAGGAAGCAGGCTCTCCGCCAAGCAGGGAGCCAAAGGTGGGGCTTGATCCCAGGACCCTAGGATCATGACCTGAGCTGAAGGCTCAACCGTCTGAGTCACCCAGGTGACCTTGTTCGAATTTTTTCTGAAATAACTTTACTTCCTTTCCTCACTAACATCTTTCATTTTTTACATTACATTGGCTTGCTTTTGTGACTTTTTATCCAACCCATTACTTTTTACTTAACTATATTGCTTCTAAGACCACCAGAAGTCTTAGTTTCATGCACTAATGTTCAAACTAAAGGTGAATTTAAGGTAGACAAGAATCCACAGCTTCTTCAAAGTATGTTCTGTGCAATCAGTTGAAATGTTATGAGAAGTATGCCTTAATAAATGAGCTTTCCATATTTTATCAAAAAAGAAAAAAACTTATCAATAGCCCTACATCATGACTTTGGAAGAATTTGACATTTGATGACTTAAATTTTACTTAACTTTTCATAAAAGCACGACCCAATGGAAGGAATCTTAAAAGTATGTGAGTAGGCATTTCCTCTGACTGGTTTCTCTAACGGACCCTACCTTCTTCATATAATTTTCTATTTATGAAGCTCCACTGAGAAATCTGTAAATCATCACTCTTCTATTAAATACATCAGGAATTCAAGAGTGAAATAGTCTATGAGAAGACAGCAGACTCCAGATAAGCTCCATGCTCATTAAACCAGATTAAGTACAATGGCAATGTACAATCATCAGAGATAATTCTCTTGGCTAATAGTAACATGCAAACATATGTCTTAGTCTCACCGCATCCTTCACCTTCTTTCAGTGACTTCAGTTCTTCCATAACGCTTTAGTTCCCAAGAAACTAAACGTTAGAGATAAACAATTTTTCCACTACCTTTGAGCAATATCACAGAAGACAATGAGTAAATTCTATCACTGTTTATAGAAACTTTTTAATCATCTCAACTTAAGTAGCCTCATTTTCTATTTTGGCATCATTGTAACGAATTGGAAAAATATATTCATTTTGTCATATTCAGAATTATAACTCTACCAGCTTATCAAATCATACTAACGAATACAGATTGACTTTGGATGGCATCAGCATTTTATTAGGGGGCTGCTCCCCTATCTTTCTCAATTTGTGGCATTTGTGCTTCCTGACAATCACCGTCACCATACATTTCCAGCTTTTAAGGTCTGCCCAAAGAAAGCATTAAGAGATTCAGTGAAGCTACAGCAGTCACCAGGGAGCCTTAGGCAAAACTAATATGGCCCAAAGCTCTTGGATTCTTTTCCACTGTTAAATATGTCTCTGTACTCTATCCAAACCAGACCTTCTTGGATCAGCTCATACTATTCCACAATCCACGTGGCGAACTTTGCTCACCTATCAACTATAGCAACTTGGAATTCCTTCTTAAGGCTTTGGTTTCCATCTTCAAGCCAAAATTTTAATGCTTTTTTCAGTAGAGAGGAAGAAATTACTCTTATCAGTGATTCCACATTCATTTTATTTTTAAGGGAGCTTTCTGGAAACCACTCCTTAATTCATAAGACAAACTCTACTTATATGAATTGAAACTACTGAATAGAGAGATATTCTTTTGTTGACAGATAGGCAAAAGGATACACACACACACATGCACACCACACAGGGTATATACACACAAGTAATAGTATTTAATAATAATTAATAATAATAATTAGTTATTACTTAATAACAATAAACCTACCATTTTGGACTATACACAATTAGCCAGATACTGTACTAGGTATTATAGATGCATTATTTCACTTAATTAATACAATAATCTTGTAAATGGTGTGTGGATGTTCTTATGTTATAGATGTATACATTACAAAACCAAAAGGAAGTACATAATTACACAGTACATAATTACATTACCAAAGAGAAGGTAAGTACTTTTCCGAGGGTTACTCTGCTGGTAGGAGAATGAGCAAGATTTGACCTAAACAAAGTCTCTTTTTAAAAGTATTCCTAAAACCATTGCTGTGGCAGATTCTGTTACCCATTTGTCAAAAGTAGTTCTTCTTAACCTTCCAGACACACTATATTTCCCAGTCTTCCCTGAAGGTGTGCAAATATAACTGAGAAAGCCAATGAAATAATAGTGGAAGTCACAGGTTCCATTTCTATGTCAGATGAAAAAATGCCTCCCATGCATTAAACTCCATTCTCTTTCCCCCCTGCAAGGCTGATGCCCATGGAAGACAACCCTGAAAGTCAAATGTAAACATGGCGGAACCTCTATAAGCCTGAACTGTTGAATGACCTTGTGGTAGAGAATCCCCCTGCACACTAATCACACTGATACCACCAACCTGAACTACTCTGAACTACTGAATGATGAATATATTATTTTCTATCATATTTGAGCCCTTAATAGTATAAAGTTTATGTGTTATAGCAGTTAACTGACAGTACTAAAATAGTCCCATTTACAAATATAATCCCAAAGGATTTTCCTAAGGAAATAAAACCTAGCCTAAATTATACCAATAAAAAAGTTTGCCAAATTTTAATAACTTGTAATATGAAATAAATTCATTACATCTAAAATCATCTAAAATATCAAATTTACCATGAAAATATTAATTTGGGTTAATGGTTTAACAACCTCACTCTCATTCATATAATATAATTCTCTTTTCTAGAAATAATTTACTAGCCATTTGGTCAACATAAAAAGTCAAGGCAATAAGGGCTCAGATGTATTGATAAAAAAAAACCAAAGCATCATATTGTCCATTTATATCTTCCTACTGATATTGTAAAGCAATGATAGTTTTTAAAATGTAAATTTTTAGAAACTTAGATTTAGTTTATAGACCTTAATTCGTATTTATTTCAAATTAGAGCTCAAAGAAGTTGTTTACGACACCTGTACTTATTAAATATTTTCCTTCCACATACTTCCAGTTGTATATTTCATTTATTTGTATAATTCTCTCTATGCTTACCCTATTCAGTGTCCCATTCAAGCACCTGAAGATTAAGAAAAATAAAGAATCTCTGTACTTAAACAAACACAGAGGTGAATAAAGATGTATTGAAAATGATTCTAAAATGTATAAAACAGCTTTAGAAAATGACACTGCTTTTGGAAACATAGTTTAATCACCTAATTACCATTGTTACAGTGATCATATTTTGGCTTTAGGATACTCTGATCAATAAAAGAGAGATTGGGTCAAATCCAAGTTAAGATCTGGTGACCTTAGATGTCAGCTTTCAAACCACAGAGTAATTGGCAATGGGTGCAATATGGCTACATTGATAGATCACAAACCTTTCATAGGCTTGCTGCCAAATGTTAAGCAATATGTTAGTATTGTTGCAACTGAAAATACATAATAAAATGTCAATGTCTATTATATGTAGCTTCTTGAATTATCTAACAAAACATAGGATTCTTTAGGCTCCTTGTTAATTCATATGTAACCTAATAGCAAGGCAAAATTCTTGTATTAAAAAATTTTCTTTTATCACACGTTTTGAAAAAAACTTCAAAAAGTTGGTTACCTCTCTTGGAGGACAGGAGAGAAAGTCAGGCAAAAGGACAAGGAGGAACAGTTAGCTTTACACAGTTATAATAAAGTTTTAAGATTGGCTGTGGATTTATGGCATTCATTATATTGTAAAATAAATTTAAAAAGGAAATAGAAATGAGATACGTAAAGGACCAATACTGATAATAATCATGGTGATAAATTCATTCTGTTCACCTAAGTTCCTATCACTACACTATCACTATCTACCAAAAAAAATAAATAAATAAATAAAATAAAAGAAAGAAAGAAAAAGAAAAAGAAAAGGAAGAAAATCAAAACAAAACAAGACAAAAACAGGAATTCAGCCTGGGCAACAGAAGCCATGCATTTACTCTTTACTGGTACTTGTGAACATCTTTGGCTTGGGAGTGCTTGTGAGAGTCAGGGAAGAATAGTATAGGGTTATACTCTTCCTGTGTGTGAACTCAGTAGAAAACTATTGAGACTTTTAAAGATGCTGTAAGACAGTCTTAATCAGTAGTAGTGATTTTGTGGTAATTAGGGCTGACTTGTTTCATGTGGTTAGGTGTCTTCTCATACCTTTAAAATGTGCTGCTAAAATTTCTACTACTTAAAATATGCTCAAAGAGAAAGAGGTGGAAAACTATCTGAGACAAATTTCTATTTTTCTGGAAACTATTAAAAGCCCATCCTAATCTAAAATTCAGAATAAATTCAGAGATGATGCTCTAGAGTTTCTTAAATTTCTCAAACTTTACAATGTCCAACTTAAGAAGCAGTATAGTTTAGAAGCTCTAAAGCTAGATTGCCTGGATTTGAGGCCAAACACAACCACTGCTTCTGTGACTAGAGCAAGATGCCAACACTCTATCTGGCTTAGTTTCTTCTGAAAAATAGAAATAATAAGTCTGGAGAATAGAGGTTTTGTGAGACTTAAGTTAATATACATAAATATACATAAAATTCTTAGAATAGGATTAATGCCTCACACACAGTAAGAATCCCTCAATGATAGATATTATTACCTTTATAGCAGCTATAACCTATAGAGAGCTATAAGAAAAGCCAGGTTCTTTCTTTTCTTTACTTTTTTTCCCTTCCTTCCTTCCTTCCTTCCTCCCTCCCCCCTCCCCCATTTTTGTCTTTCTTTCTAATGTGTCAGGTATTTTCATGGAGCTGGACTGGTTCACAGTATTTACTTATTATTTACAGAGAGACAAAACCAATGAATGAATGAATGAAAGCAATGAATAATGCCTGTAAGTCCACATATGGCAGGGCGCCTGGGTGGCTCAGTGGGTTAAGCCTCTGCCTTCATCTCAGGTCATGGTCTCAGGGTCCTGGGATCGAGCCCCGTATCATCGGGCTCTCTGCTTAGCAGGGAGCCTACTTCCTCCTCTCTTTCTCTGCCTGCCTCTCTGCCTACTTGTGATCTCTGTCTGTCAAATAAATAAATAAAATCTTTTAAAAAAATCCATATATGGCTTTTTATTTAATGAACTTAGTGGGGTTTTTAAGAAAAAAAATGCTTGAAAGAAGTTTTTTAAACATTCCTGAGTTGTGATGTATACAGCTCAGTTCACAGAAAAATAGAAAGTTTAAAGATTTTTTTAAGGTTCTTATCATAATAACCTCCTTCTAAATCTTAACCAGATAAGCATGTGTTTACATAAAAATGAAAAATTATGCCATTTTAAAATCTATTTTCAATTGACAATAAATATAAATTTCATTTTTAAGACCACATATTAATTAGTCATATAACATTACCTATTTAGCCAATTAATCCTGTAATTCAGATTTTATTCTTTTTTTAAAGATTTCATTTATTTATTTGACAGAGAGAGAGAGAAAAACAACAAGCTGGGGGAACAGCAGGGAAAGGGAGAAGCAAGCTCCCCAGTGAGCAGAGAGCTCTATGTGGGACTTGATCCTAGGACCCTGGTATCATGACCCAAGCCAAAGGCAGACGTTTAACTGACAGAGCCACCCAGCCATCCCATGTAATTTAGATTTTAAAAAGAAACCTTATTTTGAGTCTAAATGGATGACAGAACTCAATGTGAGACAGGAATCCATCAAAATCTTTGAGGAGAACACAGGCAGCAACCTCTTTGACCTCAGCCACAGCAACTTCTTCATAGAAACATCACAAACAGCAAGGGAAGCAAGGGCAAAAATCAACTACTGGGACTTCATTAAAATAAAAAGCTTTTGCACAACAAAGGAAATAGTCAACAAAACCAAAAGACAACTGACAGAATTGGAGGAGATATTTGCAAATGGCATATCAGATAAAGGGCTAATATCCAAAATCTGTTAAGAACTTATCAAATCCAAAACCCAAAGAACAAATAATCCAATCAAGAAATGGGCAGAAGACATGAACAGATATTTCTGTGAAGAAAACTTCCAAATGACCAACAGACACATGAAAAAGTGCTCAACATCCCTCGGTATCAGGGAAATACAAATCAAAAACCAGAATGAGATACCACCTCACACCAGTCAGAATGGCTAAAATTAACCAGTCAGGAAATGACAGATGTTGGTGAGAATGTGGAGAAAGAGGAACCCTCCTACCTTGTTGGTGGGAATGCAAGCTGGTGCAGCCACTCTGGAAAACAGAATGGAGGTTCCTCAGAAAGTTGAAAATAGAACTACCCTATGGCCCAGCAATTGCACTACTGGGTATTTACCCCAAAGCTACAAATGTAGTGATCCGAAGAGGCATGTGCACCCGAATATTTATAGCAGCAATGTCCACAATAGCCAAACTACGGGAAGAGCCCAGATGTCCATCAACAGATGAATGGATAAAGAAGATGTGGTGTAACACACACACACACACACACACACACACACACACACACACACACACTGGAATACTAAGCAGCCATAAAAACCTGAAATCTTGCCATTTGCAATAACGTGGATGGAACTAGAGGATATCATGCTAAATGAGATAATTCAATCAGAGAAAGACAATTATGATATGATCTGACTGATATGAGGAATTTGAGAAACAAGACAGAGGATCATAGGGGAAGTGAGGGAAAAATAAAACAAGATAAAATCAGAGAGGCAGACAAACCATAAGAGACTCTTAATCTCAGAAAATAAACAGGATTGCTGGAGGGGAGGAGGTGGGAGGAATGGGGTGATGGGTGCTGGGTGCTGGACACTGGGGAGGGTATGTGTTATTGTGAGTTCTGTGAATTGTGTAAGACTGATGAATCATAATCCTGTACCCCTGAAACAAATAATACATTATATGTTAATAAAAAGTAAATAAAAAGAAAAAGAAACTTTATTGTCAAGTTTTCTCCTAGTATTTATTATGTAAAAGCAAAACAAAATAAAGTAACTGCCCCGCCCCTCCTTTCTTTTATAGGTGTCAGAATATTTTCCTGGAATAAAGTCCTAAAACTTGGAATGGTTTAAGACTTATCATTATTTTTTATTGTTAAATTGTTTTCCATATGGATTGGATTTTACAATGTAGCACTCATGCTAGGAATTAGAAAATGACCCTCTTTCTTATAGTCTGATAATATAATAAGTCATTTTAAATTCTGCCAATCTCATGACCAAAGAATATGGCAAAGTGTTGCCTCCATTTGGAATTATGTGATTATTATTAATGTTTATCATGTTTTCCAAAAAAATCTTATGAGCAGCATATTCACACTTTGTTCATATTCCTATCAGGGCATCTATTTTTTTCTTACTGATTCTGGAGAGCTTTTAATCCATTAAGGTTATTAACTATTTGTCAAATTTTCCAACTAACTTCCACCTAATCCATTTTATTTTATTGTTGTTTATGATGTTCACAGCATTATTTTAAAATGAGGAAAATAGGTAACATTTTACTTACCAAAATTAGGAATATGAAACATCACTATAATGCTACTTCCTACAACCCTTTTTTCAAAAACATTTTTCAAGAGTTACATGACAAGAAAAAATGTCCATGCTAATAATATGTGAAGTGAATAACCAAGAAATAAAATTCTATATATCTTATGACCTCAAAGTGGAATGACAAAATGTAGATTTAAGACAATAAAGATATATAAAAAATATTAGCTCTTGTTATCCCTGGGTGTAGGGGATGTGGGTGGTTTTTGTCATTCTCTCTATTCTTTTCTCTGAAGCACACATGTGGTTGTTTTTATGTATATATTTTTAATATTTTATTTATTTATTTTGAGGGGAGAGAGAGAGAGCATGGGCTGGGGGAAGCCCTAGCGGAAACAGGAGAAGCAGAGTCCCCACTGAGCATGGAGACCAATATGGGAGTCAATTCTGGCACCCTGGGATCATGACCCACTGAGCCACCCAGGTGTCCCACATGTGGTTTTACAATCAGAAAAATGTTTCAATAAACTCAAATTTCATCAGTGATAGGCTGAAACAAACATCCAACATAGGAAAAGCTGACACCACTAAAGGATTTCTGCACTTCTCTGTAAACATACTAAAATTCTACATCTATATAAGATAAGTACCTTGCCCCAAAAAACACACTCATCCAAACTGCCAACGTGATCATTGTCGCATTAGTTAAATTTTATTATGACAAGTGTGGGGAAACCGCAGGACGAGATGATGATTTAAAGATGAAGCTAAAGTGTTTTGCAGCAAGATTTGCTTATAGACAAAGCTAGCTATCTCAATTACATGTTTCTATTGTTAAAAAAACAATATTTTTTAAAAAGACAAGGTATTTAAAAATAATTTTACATGTCTCTACAATTTGATCAGGTAATGACAACGGTATAAGGAAGCATTTAACGAGGACACTCGTGGAAAACAAAGTGGTTACATTAATCCATTGGTCCCAATTCAAGACTTTCAAGGCTTATGAGACTGAAGAAAATTGAACATTGAGTATTAGTATGTTAAATTTCCCTGAAAACATCTTCTGTTTCAAGCTGAATGAGAATACCCATCTTGTTCATTTCAAATTTTCTACATGAAGATCAGTATTCACTAATCCCAAGTACAGAAAGAAAAGATATAAGGCAAATATTTGCTAGTTCAATTATAATTGTCTTAAAGTCAAACTGATATGGATATAAAAGCATTAAGAGGTTATTTATGTCAATATTTGTTTATGATGTAATATGATTTTGTACAATAGTGACCAGTTAGAATTTTGTCAATATATTCACCTTTGATCTAAGATCTGCTAACAATAAGTCATGCCTTATCTGATCTATAAGAAATAAAAAAAGTTATGTAAATGTAAATTTTATTCCCTCACTTGTAACTTTAATAGATATGTACTTAGCACTGAGTTTGCTTCATTAATTGCGCTAGAAGCAGCAACTACAACACTGAATAGAGCAGGTTCCTGCCAAAGACCTTGCAGGACAGTGGGGCAAGGACAGATACACAAGCTAATATAGCAACAAAGTGTGATGAAGAGCTCAGGGTGACCCTACAATCCAGCAATTATACTACTAGGTATTTACCCAAAGGATACAAAAATAATGATTCAAAGGGATACATGCACCTTGATGTTTATAGTAGCTTTATCAACAACAGCCAAAGCATGGAAAGAGCCCAGTGTCCATATATTCATTGACTGATGATTGGATAAAGAAGATGTGGTAGAGACAGACAGACAGACAGACACACACACACACACACACACCACACACATATATACAAAGAATATTACTTCACCATATAAAAGAATGAAATCTTGCCATTTGCAATAATGTGGATGGAGCTAGAGAGTATCATGCTAAGTGAAATAAGCCAGAGAAAGGCAAATACTGTATGATTTCACTCATATGTGGAATTGATAAACAAAACAGATGAACATGGTGGGGGGGGGGGGGCGGAGAAGAGGCCAACCAGAAAACAGACTCCTAACAACAGAGAACAAATTAAAGGTTGCCGGAGGGGAGGTGGGTGGGGGATAGGTTAAATGGGTGATGAGCATGAAGGATGAGCTCTGGGTTTTGTATGTAAGTAATGAATCACTAAATTCTACATTTGAAACCAGCAATGCACTATATGCTTACTAACTGGGATTTAAATAAAAACATGGGAAAAAAAAAAGTTCAGGGTGCTTTAAGAGTATCTGGCTAGGAACCTGCCAACAGGCTACTGCAGTTCATGGTAGCCCCGATAGGGTAATGGTGAAGCACTTAGATGAGTGGCTAAAGTGGGGAGACATTTAAGAAGAAAACTGCATGGGACTTGGCGATTGATTGAATGTGACAGTGAAAGACAAGGAGGCTTCAAGAATATCAGATTGCTAGATTTGGGGCCCAAATCTTTAACTTTTAAAAAACACAGATAATTTCTGATCAGTAGTCACTACAGATAACCTGATTTCCTAGAAAAGTTCTCTTGACTAAATGGTTGTATAATTCCTTTTAATCAGTATGGACAAATAATTTAAAGTCTAAATCTCACAATGAATAGATTTTTTAAATTATGTGTTTTAGCATATATTTAATCAGGTAGTAAGTCATATAAAGAATATAAAACCATTGTCTTGAAATAAGAGATGCTGTACTGTTTCTATTTCTTAGATATCTTAATTTTTAAAAATTAAAAGTGGGGGCACCTGGGTGGCTCAGTCAGTTAAGCATCCAACTCTTGATTCTGGCTCAGGTCACGATCTGAGGGCTGAAGGACACGAGCCCCACATAGGGTTCTGTGCTCACCAGAGAGTCTGCACTCAGCAGAGAGTCTGTTTGTACCTCTCTCTCTGGGCTCCTCTCCCCAGTAAAACTGGATCTAAAATAAATAAAATCCTTTTTAAAAAATTAGGGCTTCTTGGCTGGCTCATTTGATTAAGCAGGTACCTTCAGCTCAGGTCATGATCTTGGGTTCTTGGGATCTAGCCCTGCATCAGGCTACCTGCTCAGTGGGAAGTCTACTTCTCCCTCTGTCCCTCCCACCACTGCTCCTCACTCTCTCCCCCCCCCCATCAAATAAATAAATAAAATCTTTTTAAAAAATTAAATGTAATTTTTAAAGGGAATTATCTGAGTGCAAATGATGCCATTTTAACAAAATCATAGGACTGGATCTCTGGAGCTTAAGCTATAATACAGAGAATATTGACAAACAAAAATAAAAACTTACAAACCCAGTTTTACTTGATTACATGTAAACACAAGACATTCACAACTGACCTCTTATGTATACCTTTCACTCACTCTATCTCAAACAAAAAGATACTACTCTTAAAATATAAGCTGGAGGGACACCTGGGTAGCTCAGTAAGTGTCTGACTCTTGCTTAGGTCATGATCTCAGGGTCCTAGGATGGAGCCCCCTTGGGCTCCATGCTCAGCGGGGAGTTTGCTTTAGGTTCTGTCTCTCTCCCTCTGCCCCTCCCTCTGCTCTCAAATAAAAATAAATAAATCCTTTTGAAAAACATAAGCTGGCTATCCATCTACTTGGATGTGAAGGTAACCTTTTTTTTTTTTTTTTTGTAAAATTATTAGGAAAGTCTTTTCAAAATTAACTAACATTTGAATGTGTATAGTACAACCTAAAAAGGCACCTATCCTATTGAGAGCTCAAAATCTGTTACCTGAATCTGAAGTAAGTAATTATGTTGCTAAAGAAAGTAAGTAATTTAATTGTTTTAGATCCTAAAGATACAGCATTTCACATCAACTTAAAACTAGCTATAAAATGGTGTTCATCTGGTAAACATTCATCTTAAAAATTAATCGTGGACTTCATTATTTGCCCAATATCTTTGTACTCATTCCTGTTATCACTAGACACAGCACCTTGGGATTAGACATAGATCCTAGTAACAGTTCTACCATTATTAACTGTGCATTCTTGGACATGACTTTACCAGCAATTTAGTCATAATTTCTTTATTTATAAAATAGTATGTCTGCCTGACAGAATTATTGTGAGGATCAAGCAAGTTAATATATACAAAAAGATAAAGCCCAACATAAATATGAGATTAGCTCACTTCTGACTGGGTGCTAAATAAGTATTTTTATTGACTACATCCATTTATAAAAACTGCCCTGAAAGCTCATATTGATTTGAAATACAAATGCTTTGTAAATACTTTTCTGGTGGTTTATACATTTACAGCATTAAAATGTACCTGCACTCATAACAGTTTGTTTTACAGGGGTCCCAAGAAATGACTGAACATATACTAAAATAAACAAATAGTGTATACTTAGATTAGTATGAATTATTTATAATGATAAAATTTTCATCTCAGAGAAGGATCTATTATATTTATCTATTCAAAGCTGTGATCCTTTTGTACAATTATCACATTATTATACAATGGTTTCATCCTCCTTATGGCTTAGAGTGTGAATTAGGGCTCTTTCCTTAGTAAAAGAGACTACAGATGTATTTATTAAAAACCAATTATGTCACTACATACTTCTCAAAACAGTAAGAGTACCAAATACTGGCATGAATGGTTACATAAACTGTGGTTCATATACACCATGGAATACTATTCAGCATCAAAAAGGAATGTACTGATGCACATAACAACCTGGATAAAACTCAAGATAATCATGATGCGTGACAAAAAGCCAAGCCCTAAAGAGTCTATATTCTATGATTCTACTTATAAAATGTCTTAAAATTACATTTCTGAAATGGAGAACAGGCTAGTGTTGCCAGTAGTCTGGAATGGGGCAGGCTTGAGAGGGAGGTGGGTAATGTTTTGAAAGAAGCATAAAGGGGGACACCTGGGTGGCTCAGCCAGTTAAGTGTCTGCCTTTGGCTTAATTCCTGATCCCAGGATCCTGGGATCAAGCCCCTTGTCAGGTCCCAGCTCAGCGGGGAGCCTGCTTCTCCTCCTGCCCCTCCCACTGTTCCCATGCTCATGCTTTCTCTATATATATCAAATAAAATAAATAAAATCTTTTTAAAAAGGAGAATAAAACGGAATATTTGTGGCATTCAACACAGATAATAAAACTATACAGAACTTACACACACACACACATACACACACACACACACATGCACAGAGTACAAGTAAAACCAGGGGAAACCTGAATAAGAGCAGTGGATTATATCAATGTCAATATATGATTATGATATTCTATAGTTTTGCAAAATGTTACCATTAGACTGAGTATGAAAGGATTTCTGTGTATCATTGCTTACAAATGCATGTGAACCCACATGCATTTTATATCAAATTTTAACTCAAAAAATTTTTAATTAAAAAAATTAATGATGTTGCAAAATATTAAAGAAACCTAACTACGTATGTATAAATACAGAAGTTTATAAATTTATAAATTTAAAACACATTTTTGTTTTATTTTGTACAAAAGAAATACTAGGTGAAAATCTGATATCAATTTTCTCAATGAATGTCATACCAAAAGTAATTCACTAAATACAGTTCATTAATTTCTCTTTGATAAATTTTGTTTTATTCAACTTTTATTTGATAGCAGCATATATACTTGTTTATAAATGGTTCCCATGTGCTAATAAATATCAGGTTTATAAGACCTGTTACTTATTCAGTTTAGAAATAAGAGAGATTTATATCTGAATTACAGCAATTATTTTACATAGAGTTAGAATTAATTGGCCCCACTAGAGACAAATATCAAGACAGAAGGGTGGTCTACTGGTTTTATTATTATGTTTAGTAAAATAGATCAAAACAGACTTTGTTAAGATATTAGAAAAAAATTTCTTAATCATAATTTATTCATTTTTCTCCTAGGTTTTATTTCCTTGGCTACAAAACATAAATATTGTGATGAAAGTGTACTGTTTGAATCCTCAGAAATTTGGGGAGTTCTTTCAATTTAAAACCAAAATCGTAGGGCACCTGTGTGGCTCAGTGGGTTAAAGCCTCTGCCTTCGGCCCGCCCGCGTCAGGCTCTCTGCTCCGCGGGGAGCCTGCTTCCTCCTCTCTCTCTGCCTGCCTCTCTGCCTAGTTGTGATTTCTCTCTGTCAAATAAATAAAATGTTTAAAAAAAAAACCAACAAAAAAACCCCAAAATCGTGCAGCTACTATGGAAAACAGTATGGGGACTCCTCAAAAAATTAAAATTAGAAATACCATATGATCAAACATCTTATTTCTATGTAATTATCCAAAAAAATTGAAATCAAAGTCTCATGTTCATTGCAGTATTATTTATAACAATCAAGATGCAGAAACAATGTAAATGACCATGCATGGCTGAGTGGATAAAGAATATACTGGGCGCCTGGGTAGCTCAGTGGGTTAAAGCCTCTGCCTTCAGCTCAGGTCATGATCCCAGGGTCCTGGGATCAAGCCCTGCATCGATGCTTCCCTTCCTCTCTCTGCCTGCCTCTCTGCTAACTTGTGATCTCTGTCAAATAAACAAATAAAATCTTAAAAAAAAAGAATATACATACAATGGAATATTATTCAACCTTAAAAATAAAGAAACTCTTGCAATATACCACAACATGGATAAACCTCAAGGACATTATCCTAAGTGAAATAAACCAGTCACACAGAAGGATAAATACTGCATGATTTGGGGTATATGAGTTACCTAAAATACTCAAATTGATAGAAGTAGAGAGTAGAATGGTGGTTACCAGGGGTTGGGGTGAGAGGGGAACTGAAAAGTTAATAATCGAGTATAAAGTTTCAGTTATGCAAGATGAACAAATTTGAGACATTTGCTGTACAGCGTTGTGCCTACAGTTAACAATACGATACAGTACACTTAAAAATCTGTTAAGAGGGTAGAATTCACTTTAAGTGTCCTTGCCTCAATGAAATAAACTTTAAAAGGGCAAATCTGAATTTTATTTATTTCTCATACATTTCCCTTAGGCTAGTTGCTAGCTATCCCTATCCTGACATCTTTTTTTTTTTTTTTTTTTTTTTTTTAAAGATTTTATTTATTTATTTGACAGATAGAGATCACAAGTAGAGAGGCAGGCAGAGAGAGAGAGAGGAGGAAGCAGGCTCCCCGCCAAGGAGCCCGATGCGGGGCTCGATCCCGGACCCCGGGATCATGACCTGAGCGAAAGGCAGAGGCTTTAACCCACTGAGCCACCCAGGCGCCCCTCTTTTTTTTTTTTTAAAGATTTTATTTATTTATTTGACAGAGATCACAAGTAGATAGAAAGGCAGGCAGAGAGAGAGAGAGGGAAGCAGGCTCCCTGCTGAGCAGAGAGCCGGATGCGGGACTCGATCCCAGGACCCCGAGATCATGACCTGAGCCGAAGGCAGTGGCTTAACCCACTGAGCCACCCAGGCGCCCCCTTATCCTGACATCTTGATAGAGTTTAAGTAGCAAGTTTAAAACATAACAGACTGAAATTTTCAGATGGCTTAAAACTATTGAACAAGTGTCATCATTTGTTAACCCTCTTAATAGTGATTTTACAGTTTAAAGAGTTAAAAGGCAAATATTATTCACACAAGTTATGAGAGAGGAGAGAAAAGTTGAATCCTGAAATGGAAGTGAAAAGTAATATAACCCATCAGTTCCAGCAGAAGCTCAATGATAAATGTTAACAGCCAAAGACTATAAATACTTCAAGATATCATTCTTCCTCCTCTTCTTTAACACACAGTAAAGATCTGTTTATTTTCAACACTTAGGTCAACTGATAGGCAAACGGATAGGGAAGATGTAGTATGCGTGTGTGCGCACACACACACACACACACACACACACACACACACACACAGGAATACTGTGCAGCCATAAAAAAGGATGAGACTGTGGCACTTGGAAAAACACGGATGGACTCATAGGGTATTATGCTAAGTGAAGTAAGGCAGACTGAGAAAGACAAATACCATATGATTCCAATCACAGATAGAATCTTAAAAAAAAAAACACACACAAATGAGTAAACAAAAAGCAGAATCAGGCCTATAAATAATAGAACACACTGATGGTTGCAAAGGGCAGGGGCAAAATGAGTGAAGGGGAGTGGAAGAAACAGGCTTCCCGTTATGAAATGAGTAAGTCATGAGAATAAAAGGCACATCACAGAAAATATAATAAATTATATATAGTCAACGATATTTTAATAGGATTGTATGGTGACAGATGGTAGCTACACTGTGGTGAGCACTGCATAACATACAGAGAAGTTGAATCATTATGTTGTACACCTGAAACTAACGTAATAGTGTATGTCAACTACATGCAAATTTTAAAAAATCAAACAAAAGAGAGAATGGTCAGATTCAGTTAATCCCACTTGGACTACAGGCAGATATACTCATTCTTTCTTCTGTCCCCAGAATTATTGATTCAACTCATTTGCCATCTATTCTTTCATTCAACAAATATTTCTGAGCAACAACGATATGCCCAACACACACAGCAATGAAAAAGCAGACACAAAAAATTCAGTTCTTATGAAGATGACAGTGGTATATGGGAAGATAGTAATAAAGTAGAAATATATATGTTTATAGTATGTTAGATGGTAAAAAATAGAAGAAAATTAGTAGGGAAGAGGGATAAAAAGTATGCATTTGAAGATGGTGTATATAATTCTGCATAAGGACACACTGGAAGGGCCTCAATAGGAAGAATAATATTTTATTAAAGTTCAGAAGGAGGTGAAGAAAAGTCCTCATAATTAATAGTATATTTCCCTCTATTAGGCTAAGATATTCAAGGTTAAGGATCCACCTTAATCATTTTTTTTTTAAAGATTTTATTTACTTATTTGACAGATAGAGATCACAAGTAGGGAGCGAGGCAGGCAGAGAGAGAGAGAGGAGGAAGCAGGCTCCCTGCCAAGCAGAGAGCCCGATGCGGGGCTCGATCCCAGGACCCTGGGATCATGACCTGAGTGAAAGGCAGAGGCTTTAACCCACTGAGCCACCCAGGCGCCCCCACCTTAATCATTTTTTATGACAAGTTCTATAACAAGGACTGCCACACAGACCAGACCTCGTAAGTATAAGCTGAATGAAAAATCTCAAGTTTCTTAAAGTTCAGTTGCCTTTCAACTTCACTTGGATTTCTACTTCAGAAAACTCTCAAGTTGAGTACAATATGGACTTAAATCAGGAGCATGCCTAGAACTTCCCTCATACTCATTGCTCAACATCTGAATTTAATAGAAGTATGACTTTCCAAATGCTATAGCCCAACATACTGAGAGTATAGATTGAAAAATCTGAATTTTAAGAATACTGATGGACAAGCCCAAGGCCACTAACAGTGATGGACCCCTAAATCTGTATTTTCACAACATAAAAAGAATGACATTCTAAATATAAATATAAATAAATATAAATATAAATGTAATTATAAATAGCTTCCCAATCCTGATTTTGTTCCAGGTCTTAAGGTTATTTTAAGCATTCCACAGTATGACTATTTTATATTTAGCACTGCTGCCATTGATAGGTGTCTGAGGAGTTTCACCAATAGCTACCTTGTACCTGTGGCTACAGACTAAGTTTAAGATGTTTTTGCCTTCAAATACCTGCATGCAGTGATACGTCATGTCCCAGTAAACCACTATACAAAGAACTACCTGTGAGTCGGTTCAGTTTTGACTGAAAATAAACCAGAGGCCTGGTACAAGCATGACCACTCAGTCTGGGATGATGAAATGGCCAATTTCTTGGTGCAAAATGGGAATGACATATATGGCTGAAAGCCATATTAGGGACAAAATTACTACTACTTATGTGCTGTTACAGATTGCAGATAAAAGATGATTACACATATTACAGTTATCTAGTTTTCATTATAAGGACTAAATGATTTAAGATTATAGAAAAGGCAGACTGAATGAAGAGCCCAGGACAGGTACATTAGTGAAAAATTTACCTTTGTTGCTCACTGTTAAAAACCTTTCAGAGACTCATCATAGCCTGGGAACTGACTCTGGTTTGTCATGTGGGATAATGTATTTGTGAGTGCATTGATTATTGGTTCTAAAAATACCAATACTTGCATTATGAGCCCTTCAGTGATTCTCCATTATCACCAAGAAAAAGTCCAAACTCCTTAGCATGAGACACAAAGTTCTTTGTGGTCTGACTCTTCTCTCCCTCTCTACACATTCCATGCCCCTCCTATCCTCCGCTCTCTGCAGTTTCCTGAATATGCGATGCTTTCAAAGCCTACTCTAATCTCTACATGTACACCTCTCTCTGCACAAGTATGCTCCATCACCTTCTAACAGGGCAAATTCGCTTTAAATAGTTACCTTCATTTAGAAGCCATCCCTGAACCCCACTCTCTATTCCCCCTGAGCTGATATCTCTTTCCCTTCTAAATCCTGTTACACTGAGCTTATTATAATGTATTAAAAATTAATATTTTGTCTCCTTCACTGAACTAAAACTTCTGAAGAAAAGTATCTTATTCATGTTTGAAAAAGCAAAAATATTGAGCTGAATATCTAAATATAAAACAAAAATAATAGAGGGGCGCCTGGGTGGCTCAGTGGATTGAGCCGCTGCCTTCGGCTCAGGTCATGATCCCAGGGTCCTGGGATCGAGCCCCGCTTCGGGCTCTCTGTTCAGCGGGGAGACTGCTTCCCTTCCTCTCTCTCTGCCTGCCTCTCTGCCTACTTGTGATTTCTATCTGTCAAATAAATAAATAAAATCTTTAAAAGAAAATTTAAAAAAGTAATAGAAACTAACATTTATTCAGTGCTTAAAAATTGTCAGGCACTGTTACTAAGAAGAAACTGAGGTGTAGTGAGTTTAAGTAATTAGCTCAAGATTACCAAACTAGTAAATGACAAAGATAGGATAGGAACTTAAGAATTCTGACTGCAAAGTTCATTCTCTTCACTTCTATCCTATAGATACTTCCTAAATATATGAATAAATTTGTGTTTTTAAATGTTTTTTTTTTAAGATTTTATTTATTTATTTGACGGAGAGAGAGATCACAAGCAGGCAGAGAGGCAGGCAGAGAGAGAGGAGGAAGCAGGCTCCCCGCGGAGCAGAGAGCCCGATGCGGGGCTCGATCCCAGGACCCTGAGATCATGACCTGAGCCGAAGGCAGCGGCTCAATCCACTGAGCCACCCAGGCGCCCCTAAATTTGTGTTTTTAAAGATTTTTTTAAAATTTATTTATTTGACAGAGATCACAAGTAGGGAGAGAGGCAGAGAGAGAGAGAGAGAGGAGGAAGCAGGCTCCCTGCCAAGCAGAGAGCCCGATGCGGGGCTCAATCCCAGGACCCTGGGATCATGACCTGAGCGAAAGGCAGAGGCTTTAACCCACTGAGCCACCCTGGCGCCCCAAATTTGTGTTTTTAAATAAGTAAGTAGGCATATAAAAATGGCTTTTAAGAATGAGCTCTAAATAGTACTACAAAGTAAGTTACTTCAGTGAATTAAAGATTTTGACAGAGACCATCTGATATCCTAGAAATTATTTTTCCCCATGAGTATGTCATAACATTCTACTTAATAATTTATAAAACATAATATCAATATATGCAGATTTATTATGTACTATGCTGTGTATTGAAGATACATTTATCATTATGGTAAGTAACACAGTTATTACTATTAGATAACTTAGTCAAAAATTGAAAATTTATATGTAAGGTCCTTATTGTAAGATTAGGTCTGCAAAATACTTTTCCCTATAAAAACAATTACCTAGATAACTTTTATCCAGGAGAACAGAAATATATGCCTATAAATATATTAAACTGCTTTTTTCAGTAATATTATTTTATAACCCAAAAGTCTTGTTTTAATTCAGTATTTTCTATACCAGCGATTCCCGAACTTTGTTGCACACCAGAATCACCTGATGAGCTTTATTTTTTTTTTAACCTGATGAGCTTTAAACAACAACTGGTAGTTGCACCAACAATACCCTCCACCTACCCCCAGTGAGATGTTTTAATTCCTGACCATTAGGATTTGTTAAAAGCTTCTCAGATAATTCCCACCTCTCTCTCTCTCTCTAATTCAAATTCAATTAGCCAACATATAGTACATCATTTATTTTTGATGTAGTATTCAATGATTCATTAGCTGTGTGTAACACCCAGGGCTCAACAGATCATGTCCCAGATAATTCCAATATACAGTAAAGTTTGAGAACCAGAATTCTACTGAATTTACCTGAATTTACTCTAAATTTTACTGGAACCTCTTCCATACCTCATTCAAAAGCAATTTTGACAAATAAACTCATTCCAAAATTATCAACTCAACAACGCCAGAACGCAGTTTGTCGTTTTTCATATCATATTTATTATCTGGCTACTGAATTCTTCAAATATAATTTCTTTAATCTTGGCTAATTCTCTTTACAGATAATAAAAATAATTTCTACACTAAATCATCTCTTTAAGAACATAGTTAAATTTACTACCTAACCACCAAATTTAATTATGCAGAATTCTACTTCATTTTCATTAAGTATCAATTTCCATATACTTAAAATGGAAAAAAAGCATGTAGCTTAGATATGCAACAGGTTATTTAAAAGAAGCAAAGTTAGAATAAGGATAAAAATGCATAGAAACACAAATCCTGCAGGATAGTCTCCCATCACACATCCCCTTCCCTAATCTCCTTGCCATTCTAACTTGTTTATAATCTTAAACGTTGCCTCAAGTTAGAAATGGTAATTACCAATAGTAACACTAATTAGTATAATGGTAATACCAGTAATATGGTATTAAGCTAACTCTCTATCTACTTAAATATGAATACACATCGGGGAGGTTATGTGTTCTGGTGAGTGCTATGAATTGTGTAAGACTGATGAATCACAGACCTGTACACCTGAAACAAATATTATATGTTAAAAAAATTAAAAAATTGAAAAGGATGAATACACCTAACATCTATATCTACATTGATATTCTATATCTAATAGGCATTAAGATTGCTCACAAATTTTTGATTCTCTCTTCTTTTAGACCCATGATAGGCCTGTATTTCCTTTCCTTAATATCGATTAATTCAGATATGGTCCACTTGGTTTCATTTGATCAAATAAATATTAAACATCATGTGTCACTTGTAAACAGAAGCTTCAAGAGCTATTAGAACTTCACTTTTGCTTCTGGCACAATAACCGATAAAATTCTCGATGAGAGACTACTCCATCAGCATAAGTTAAGAAGTAAGTACAATGGGGGCACCTGGGTGGCTCAGCGGGTTAAGCCTCTGCCTTCGGCTCAGGTCATGATCTCAGGGTCCTGGGATCGAGCCCTGCATCAGGCTCTCTGCTTGGCAGAGAGCCTGCTTCCCCCTCTCTCTCTGCCTGCCTCTGCCTACTTGTGATCTCTGTCTATCAAATAAATAAATAAAATCTTAAAAAAAAAAAGAAGTAAATACAATGAACACTTAAAGCAGAGCACCCAACCACTCCTCATTGGACCTCTAAATTGAGTAAGAAAGGAATAAATCTTTGATGTTTCAAAGTACTTGAGATTTCTGGGTTCTTTTTTACTGTGGTGTAATCTAGTCCATCAGTAATGAAATTCTATATTTACATGTAATTGCATATGTAAATATGTCTATTTTGGAAAAAAATACATCACATGTATAAATGATTTGTTGAAGTAATATCTATTAGAGTTCTACTCTACTACAGGTACAATGTTTGTAAAAATATATCCAAGGTAAAACAGTGAGGATTAGTCTATAAAGCATGATGACCAAAGAGTTTTGTTTATCACACGCTCATGCTGAGAATTCATTAAAGATTTTTGCTATTAAATTTGTAGAATAAGTTGTTGGCTCCATTGTGCTGAACTATGAGTCACATTCATCAGTCTCCAACATGATAATAAATCACTGAATGCTACAATGAAAATGTTGATCATTATGGTTCAGTAACAAATGTATGATTAAGTCTGTGCTTTCATAAGACATCACGTCAAACACAAATTTCGGGTGGAATGATTCTTCAGACTAAATACTGCAGCACTCTGAAATCTAAATTCATGTGTTCTAGTTACTGACATAAACATTGCCTTCATCTGCAAAAATATACAAAATAATAGGTTCATAAATTGGTCGATATGAAGGAAGTCTAAAATAGTTATAGAATTTCAAAGAAATATCTTTTTTTTAATTTTCTAAGTTTTCAACTATTTTACAGGTATAATAATTATAACTAGAATGAAGACACTTTATACAACTTTACAACATAACACCAAAAGACCATATCACAATGACTTTTTATTGAGAAACACATCATCACAGTCACTGTCATTAGTGATGAAAGGTGGGTAACACATTGACTGATGCATTGGTTAGTGGTAGAGTATGGGTTAGAGTGTCAGGAATAATAGTAAACATGTTCTACTGCACAACTTAATCTATGTGAAATTTCAGAGTATTTGGGAATCACCAAAAATGAGAAAGAGGTTGTTTTATTTTTTAAAGAAATCAGTGAGGAGCTACATTTAAACTAAGAAAACACAGAACATATATATGGATTTCTTTTAAGGGAATTCTATTTTTCTGTTTTTTCATTGAAGTTTTCTTAGTTTGGAAAGTCACTTAATGTTTGTTTTAAATTATGTATAAGACCTCTCTACAGAATGAAGTGACTGTGTGCTCTCACTGAATAATATTCTCCTCTCATTTTTTCATCAAAGTCTGAGAATAACTTAAGGCAAGAATTCTGCATACTTTTTAGAATACTATGAAACTGGTACATATTAGCTAAAAAACAAAATGTGAAACTAAATATAAATATGTTTTGTTAGCAGTTATGCTACTTTCCACTTCAAGATTACAACAAGTTTCTAACACGTATAGAGATATGCACATTTATCTTTATAGACACATATAAATTCATACATTTATATACACATATAAATTTATACACATATATAAATTCTCAAAAATAATTTATTTGGGGGAAATACAAAACATCAAAATAATGAAATATAGCTACACTCTGTGATGACTGGCTTTTGAAGTCCTAGGCAAAAATTTTATAATACTATAATAAAAATTTTATAATACTATTATTAAATTTGTATTTAGACAAATTAGAACATATCAGTCTTTTTTAGGGGGGGAGAGGCAGAAGGAGAGGGAGAGAGAAAATCTTAATCTTAACATGGGAATTCATCTCACAACCCCAAGATCATGACCTGAGCCAAAGTCAAGTCATTTAACCAACTGAGCCATGCAGATACCTTGGACACAAAAGTCTTTTTAGAACATAAACCATTTAAATAAAATGATCTAAACTATTTTATTATAAAAATTTTTGGTGTTATAATAAAACAAAAACAACTAAAATTATTTAATACTTAAAGTGAGATAATGTCATCTGCGTAATCAGAACCCAAACAAGAAAGTCATTATTTATGTTTTAAAATTAATGGATCAGATATAGGCAAATGTTTGCATTTATTCCTTTTCTATTGGCTTCAAAGTCACATTTTTTGGTGGCATAGCCAATAAACTTAGAAGATTAAAAGTAGTCTCTGAATGACACCCTTCACCAAATTCAACTATGTATCTTTATAGAATAACTTGTTTACCTATCCAGATGATTCCTATAAATTTTAGAAATTTCTTCAATGTATATTTGTGAAACCAAAAGTTAGAAAAACATATTGACATATACGAAGAAGGAAATTACATCAAAATAGTCAATGAATGAAGAAAAAAAATACTTATTGTGATACTTATCTTGATGCGTAAGCCAAAGAAAAAGCCACATAATGGCTTCTTTCCCTGGCTTGTATTCTTATCCCTTCTCCCTCAGCTTGCTAATGCCAATTTCTAAAATCTTCCAGCTTGAATCATAGAGAGGAGGCTTCTTACTGGATTGGTGAGGAGCTAGTACTGGAGCTCCCAGAACTTGCCAACTGTTTAAAGTGATTCTTCTCTCTCAGGTATTTTTCATTTAGGAAGACATATTCCCTCCTCTTCCCTGCCTCTTTGAGATTTTCTGACTTAAAATTACCCTGACAAGGATGGATGCAACAATCTTAGTCCCTTATTATCTTGTAATATCTGCAGCTTCTATCTGCAAAGACCATTTTGATCCTCCAGACCATCCTTTTGAACAAAATTAAAATGATGCCGCACAGGCTTGTTCCTGTATCCCTCAACTGGTTCATGGGAAAGATTTCATCTTTTTTTACCTGAAACTCTGGAATTCCACCACAATCATGTCTTGGTTGTTTTCCAAAGTCAAGGTAATTAATCAGCCTATCTTTCACATCCAGTTCACCATATCCTTCATACTGATAAACCCTTTCCTTGACTTTCTTAAAAGCACACTCATGAAGAGAAATATGCCTATACCCATCATGCTCTGTAGGATATGGGAATGGAAATCACAGTACAACAGAATCTCTCTTTGGAAATCTTCTTCAATCTTCTCCTCAATTATGGTAAAGTGTTTAAGAATCCCAACACTAGTTTCCACTTTGTTTCTTCTTCCAAATTGATCATGACAGTCTTATACTTTGGAATGTGGTTCCTATTGTCTTCAGGTCTCAGCTAAAGCTTCCATTCCAAATGTACTCAACTACATATATAATTTGAAATGAGGTAACTCTTGTTTTACATTTAAAATACATTTCCACTTGATGTTTGTGCATTTGAAAAACATATCATAAATTTAGCCATAAACATAATAAAATGTTCAGCCCCTAATTGCCAAGTTTTTTAATCTACATCAGTCTGATGAACAGGATAATTCCCTCTGCACCACTTTGTGATATGTGAATACTGACTGAACTGAATAGTATTTTTATCATGCAAGCTCCTTGTATACCTAGTGTATCATTTACTCATGATTTCAAATGTGTGAAAAAGCTATATAACTACATATACATCTGGCTATATCATTAAAATAACTCAGAATATTGAAGTTATATTTCATTGACTCAACTGAAAAGCCATCTTTAGCCAAGTGTAATTTAATTATGATGTTCCTAATTAATACTGGCTGGAAGGAATACAACTATAAAGCAGTCCTGTAGTTTGTATACCTTGCTTATCTTATGTTTGCTAATGGAAAGCATCTGGTTAATTTTTGAAGAAAGGAATGTAAACAATATACTGGAGTTTGCATGGTATAGCAGAAAAAGCCCTGTGCTTAAAATCATTATCTAGGTCAGGTCTGTATTCCCATTTTTTTCTTATTATTTAGACTAACAAGTATTGCCAAAATTATTTTAAGAAGCTTTTCCTCTTTTTTTTTTTTTTTTAAGTAATCTCTGCATCCAATATGGGGCTTGAACCCACAATCCTAAGATTGGGAGTCACATGCTCTACTGACTGAGCCAGCTAGGTGCCCTGAATTTACTCTTATATGTACACATGTGTGCATTCATAGACAGTCACATAATACTTCAGTTATCTTTTGCTGGTAACACATTATCTATAGTGATTCTGTTCGAAAAAAAAATCTTCAAAAAACAAAAAAACAACTAAAACACACAGTATACTCCAGGATATTTCATAGCTACAGAAATGGGTAAGCTTACTTAAGCTTTTAGAATCTTAGGGTTTTTTTTAATCTTTAAAATGACTTTAAAATATTTAATCTGTAAAATAGGGATAAAATGCCAGTTTACTACTTTCCAGAGTTAATAAAATCTGATAAGATCATTTCTGTTAAAATTCTCCTTAAAGTGGTATAAACATAAGGAGGTTCTACCATATTCCTAAACATACACATATGTACATATAACATAAAATTCAAAAATAACCTAGCAGTATCTCATGGGACTTCATCTCTGAAATTTCCTGACTGCTATTAGAAATCCTTTAAATTTCAACAGAAACATGCTTTATCACTAAATATCACCACGTAGAGTACTTTATGTAGAGGAATGTTTTGTAAAACTTCTCATTTGGCAGATTCATTGCCCTATTAGTGAAAGGCTATAAAAATTATATTTTCATTCTATATTCTTTTAACTAAGAACTTTAAAAAATCAAAATGATTTAATATTTGCAATTTAGTAGGCTCAGTGCATTTAGTAGGTAGAGGTGTCTTGCATACCAGAAGTTCATCTACAATTTAGAAGGTGATCTTTCTCCTGGAATTCTGATGTGCTATAAAAACTTTATATAGCACTGAATTACTTCATTCTGAAAACTCAGGGCTTTCTAATATGACTAGTTTAAAGAAAATTCAAGGCTCCTATCTTAGTATTTTAAATGAAATTGATAAGTGGGGTACTTAACTTTAAGTATTTTGATCCTAATAAAAATAAGAAGTTTAACAATTCCTTCCTAGACCTACAATATGCATAAATTAGAAATGAGTATAGCACTTTTCCCCTCTAGCTTTCTTTCTGTTTCATATGAATCTAAACGACAAAGCATATTGAACTGATTTAAACTGGAACCCACAGAAGGAAGCTGGCTAAGGACATGGAGGCTAACTCAGTCTATGACCAGACTGGTTTGTCTAATGATGTAGTTGTTGTCACAATAAATGACTACATGCACAGATTTCTGTCTAGTTAGACATTTGGCTTGAAATAAACATTCAGAGAACTGAATCCAAACATCAACTAGGCCAAAAGTTGCCTTAAGCTCTGCCAACCTAGTGCTAATTCAGCTAGGAGTAACATGATTTTTGTTTCACAACAAATGAGTCTTTGAATCTATTAAACTGAGCCTGATGATGATTTCAGGAACATGTCTGATGAGAACATTATCCCACTGCAGTGGGTCTGGAGCCCAATTTTCCTGTCAAACCTCACTTACCTACTTTAGTATATTAGAAGTGGAAGAAATGATCCAAGAACTGAGAGGAAATACTTTGGCTATAACTGGATTCAGGAAAAAGGCACATGTTTTACCACTTACTTTATTTTGTAATGCCTATTTTATGACAAGGTGTAGAGATCATTCCTTTGTCTGAAATTAGCTCTAGCTCACCTTCCTAAGCCTCCACTAAAAGCAAGACAACGTGGGGCACCCGGGTAACTCAGTCGATTGGGCGTCTGACTCTTGATTTCAGTACAGGTCATGACCTCAAGGAGCCCTCCATCGGGTTCCATGCTTAGAGGGAGTCTGCTTGGGATTCTCTCTCTCCCACTCCCGGCCCCCCACATGCTCTCTCTCTCTCTAAAATAAAATAAATCAATAAAATAAAATAAATCAATAAAATAAATCAATCTAATAAAAAATAAGACAATAATAAAACACTTATTAAATAAAAAAATACTTAATAAAAGTAGTAGCATAATTTTAAAAAGTTTATATAAGGCTCTATTTACTCTTTATATTTGTATTTGTATATTTTTCATCCCATTCAGGTGAAGAAAATGACATCTAGAAATGGTGGGAAAATATTAGTAAAAAAAATATAGGAATAGTAGCAGAGAGTCATTTGGATGGAAAAACCATATCAAACAGGAGACTTTCCAAATCACTTGAAGACTAAAATAGTACATGTATCTAATCAACATCAAATATATTACTTGGAAGACACTGATATCCTGTGTATATCGTTAATATATATAGATAGATATTCTAGGACCAAACAACAAATATTTGGTTAAATATGAATATGAAAGCCTGGTTATACAGCACCACATCAATTATTTTCTAAACTGAGTTTCTAACGGTGTTTATACTCCTCTTTGAAAAAAGAAACGAAGTATTGATGACAGATACAAATATGGATCTATTTAACAACATGCAAGAATTATAGCATTCCTGTGTTTCATTCAATTTATGATATTTACCATGGAACCATACAATACTAGCAGGGCCCAGTGCAAGATGAAAATGTAAAGTTCTTTATCCAAATCAAGAATTTTTTTTTTATATATTTTATTTATTTGACAGAGAGAAATCACAACTAGGCAGAGAGGCAGGCAGAGAGAGAGGGGGAAGAAGGCTTCCTGCTGAGCAGAGAGCCCGATGCGGGGCTCGATCCCAGGACCCTGGAATCATGACCTGAGCCGAAGGCAGAGGCTTTAACCCACTGAGCCACCCAGGTGCCCCCAAATCAAGAATTTCAACATGGCAACAACAAAGCATGGAGCCCCTATAAGCACAGAGACTTATGTAACTACACAGATTATAGACTCATGAAGCCAGCCATGCATGGATCCATCGCCAAAACTTTCTACTGACTTGCATTTGTTTGCGAATAGGATTGCAAAAGACACGAAGGGTAGTTGTTACTGAAGCATCAGTCCTTGCCAACTCAATCAATGGAAAGTTATCCTCCCACTGGGTCCACCCATACCTATTTATCTGCCACATCAAAATGAACAGGCTGTAGAAAACATGGCAGAAAAGACAAGAAGCTGGGGAATTAAGACACACATCAAGCTCTCCAGTTTCCTGCCTTTGATAGAAATGCACAATAGTGTACTGTTCACAATATCCTTTCAATCCTTTACTGGAGAGATCTGGCTCACACCACTAGAGCCTTGTGAAAAGACGCAACCATTAGGAAAGTGGTTTGAAATCATTTGCTCATTTTCAAGATCTTTTCTTCCTATGTTTAAAAAGACAATAAATATCCATAATATCTGAATTAAAACTCTTGAACTTCAAACTACCTATTCTTGAATCATGCAAACCCACATTATGCATTCATTAAAAATATGAATAAAGCCTTTAAAACCATGACAAGATTAAATTAACTGATATATATATATATACACACACACATATATATATATATGAACTTTGTGAAACGGCCAAGTTCAAATGCTACATCATTGTTAGCAATGCAGCATACTACTGAAATATATATGTATTCTGGGGTCACCACAGAGATTGAGCAAGGAAATTCTTCCTTTAATGCAGTCTACAGGCATACATTAGAAATAATGATTCCTTTACCTTTCATTTATTGGCAGATTTGTTCACAGTGTTTCAAAGCTTGACTAATCCACAAGATAATATCAGCATATGTAAATCCTTAATTTCATTAGATCCAACTTTATTTGCTAAAGGAAGATGTTTTCCACTTCCTTTCATCCAAAATCTCATGATAAGGCCTTTGATAAGATAGTATCATAAATTGATTTTCTACAGGAAATACACATCTGAGAAAAAATACACTAACTAAGAAGAGCAAGAAAAGATTTATACTTTATACGAAATTCTCAAAAATTAGCATTTAAGATAAAACAATCAGGAGATGGATTCTATCTTTATAATTTTTGAATCACGCTATCAGTCTAATTTAAAAGTTCACTTGAGGTTTATCTTGTATATTTCTAGTCAAAGCAAATGTTAGATAAATATTTTAATAATTTTTATTATATACTTTTTAATCATAAGAATTTGTGGAATATATAGCAATGTCTATTGATATCTTAAAGGAAAAAAATCAAGATTGTGTACTTCACTTACTCTTACACTGTCTTAAATTAACAAACCAAGAACTCAATAAATTCATGGAAATCAGAAAGACAAAAAATAAGTAATGGCAAACTAAAGCTTAACAAATAACTTGGTCACTTGATGTGATGAGCGCTGGGTGTTATATGCACCTGATGAATCACTGAACACCACATCTGAAACTAATGATGTACTCTATGTTGGCTAATTGAATTTAAATAAATAAACAATGTAGGTAGTCAACACTAAGCTACATTCAAATTTTAATAGTTCTCAATGAAAATTATTACTCCCCTATATCTTTGAAACCTAATCTATCATTTAATCAGTTAGTATACGCTTACTATAACGGAGCTTTCCTGAGGACTACTTTGTCTTAATAACACAGAAATGAGATACACTTCAGTTTAAATTGGCACTCCTCTGAAAAAAATATGAGAAGGTATGCTGACAAATTCCCACAGTCTTAATATTAAATTATCGATAGTATGTGAAGAACTGCTTATTAGTGTTGTAAAATCTAGTTCCTCGTAATTTCCAGTGTAATTCACTCAGTTGATGACATTTCTAGTGTTCTTGAAATGTATTAATTACACTATAATGTTTAAATATATAATTTAGAGTAGAGAGTATTATTTAAAACAGTTCAAGTCGGGGGCGCCTGGGTGGCTCGGTGGGTTAAGCCACTGCTTTCAGCTCAGGTCATGATCCCAGGACTGAATTGGGCTCCCAGCTCTGCGGGGAGTCTGCTTCTCCCTCTGACCTTCTCCCCTCTCATGCTCTCTCACTCTCTCTCTCAACTAAATAAATAAAATCTTTAAAAATAAACAAATAAAACAGTTCAAATCAGTGTATTCCGTACCAGCCAAGAGTCTAAATTTTCACATTAGTTCCATGTAACAGTAATTTTCTATCAAGAGAGCCTGCTTTTGTTAAAAAAAATAAAATCAACATCCATATTGTAATCAAAGTTCATAAATAAAAATATTTGGTTTTTTTTTCAACTCAAAGCATTGAAAATACAAAAAATAATGATATTAATTAAGGAGAAAAGAAGAAATTAGACATTCTTTTCAAAAGACATTAAATTAGAAACTTAAGTATTTTTTTTAAGATTTTATTTATTTATTTATTTTGAGAGTGAGAGAGAGAGACAGACAGAGAACAAGCAAGGGGGAGGGACAGAGGGAGAGAGAGAAGCAGACTCCCCACTGAGCAGGGAGCCCAGTGAGGGGTTTGATCCCGGGACCCGGGACCATGACCCAAGCTGAAGGCAGACAATCAACAGACTGAGCCATCCATGTGCCCCAGTAACTTAAGAAGTACTTTTTTATTGAAATTAATTGTACCTCCCTTAGATTGCTAATTAAATAACCTCTAATTCAAAATATTTTCTTATTTAAGAAACTTAAGTGATTTACCACACAAACCTCACAGCAACAATTAGGTAAATTTTAATGTAAAGCAAGATTTACCCAGACACCTAGTGTTTTTCCACCTTGAATTTTTTCTATAATATAATCCTACACAGTTCAGTTTATTATAATTAAGTTTATTAAGTATCGAATTTCAGTACAAATACTAAAGTTTCAAAGAAGCAGAAGTACTTATACTTCCCATTTGTAGAGAAACAAGATATGCTATACTCTTGGCTTATATTTTATTCAAACAATAGTATAGATTCACATTTTTTTAAACTTTAAGAATACATTCAAAATTCATTCTACATCCTAAATTGCTGTAGGAAAACTTGAACTGACCTCTCGAAATTACAGTGTCTTGCAGAGCAGATAGATAGGTGATTTTCCAGTATCTACAAATGACACCAAATCATATAATATGAAGCCATTGCAACCAGTTGCGAAGGGGAAGACCAAGAGTAAAGATTTGGCCTGATTTTGGAAGTGGTGGAGATAAACACACTAAACAGGAGATATTGTAGGACCTGCTCAACTATGTACGTAGGTACCCACAGATTGCACTTCTTCAGAATCATACTACACATGGAAATAAGCCAAAAAGACAAGATAGATTTGACTTTGAATAATTCTTCATCCTAAATTAGACCTTGTTTTGTCAGCTTGGGCTACCCTTACAAAATACTGCAGGATGGGAGGCTTAAACAACGGGCATTTATTTCTCACAGTTCTGGAAGCTGAGAGGTCCATATCAAGGAGCTGACAGATTCAGTTCTTTTCCGAGTACCCGCTTCTTGACTTGTAGATGGCCTTCTCCGTGAGAAGTGCTCACATGTTGGTTCCTTAGCACATGCACAGGGAGAGGCAAAGAGAGAGTGCACAAGCTCAAGCAGGTTCTCCTGTCTCCTCCTCTTCTTATGAGGGCTCTAATCCCACCATGAAAGGACCACTCTCCTGACTTCATCTATACTTCCAAAAGTCCTCAACTCCAAATAACAAAACATTAGGGGTTAGAGCTTTACCTTATGAATTTGGGGGGAAGACAAGCATTCAGTGTGTAATCGTCATTTTACTTATGATTTTAAAATACTGTGTGTGTGCACATACAAACATACATGTAAATGTATGTATATATATTTGTCTTTAACACATAGAATATGTCCTCTTTTAAAGAGCTCAAATTTAATTGATTCACTTATTCATTTTCCAATTTTTAAACTTAATTTTTGAGGACTTGCTATTAGGACTGTATTAGGAGTGAAATGCATCTTTTTCACTTTTATATAATTTATGCTTAAGACACTTGAATATAAAAAAGATACTTGAATATATTGGGCAACTAATCCATACCTAGAACTGAATTAATCAGTGTCCTGTTCTAAAGTGAATAGGACCCAGAATATTGATTATATTTGCAATTCTGTAAAGTTTCATGCATCATAACACAATTATGAGCTCTAGTGGGAAAGTTTTATTGTGTTTTCCACTTGAAAATATAATGTCTACTTATTTACACTATTTTGCTCAACATATTTCTCAAATATGCTGCACTAAAATGATTTTGTTCTAACTGTGAAGTTATATAAAAATTATATGACCAAGTACATTATAAAGCCTATAAGATCTAGTAAGCTTTCAGAAAAGATTCTGAGAATATCAGAAATTTATATATTTTCTTAATATGTAAATAGATTATCATGATAGGTATTTCTATTTTATAGCATTCACAACTAAATCCAAATTTCAGAAATGTTACATACACCATTCACCAGTTAATTATGTCTCCTTATATGTTAATATATTTCTGGAAACTGTTCCAAGAAGTAAATTCAAGATTACACAATTTAATCTTCCACTTAGGAGGCTAATATTTGGAGAAATGAAAAGATATCATATGCCTAATATAAATCAAATTTAAATCTCAGGGAAATACTTTGTTTCCTTACAAATACATTAAATGATTTTTTAACTTATTTGGCAAGGTCTTTAACTCTTCAAATGTATACATGTTGTGCTTTAATTCTAGGAGAATGGAATCTATTCGAATTTTCTCACTCAACAAATCAAAAGTCTGAATCACATCCATGCAGCTCTTTGTTTTTCCAGTCAGGGTTTTTGCTTTTTTCATTTTAAGCATGCCTTTTATAGAAGTTCCATTCTGTATGTAATTCAGAAGTACAATCTCATTATTTCTAAAGTCCTGCTCTAGACCTCTTGATAAATCATCCTTCCAGTATCATAAAGAACATGATGTGGTAACAATCGGCCTCCCTCATGGCATACCTCATACTTATCATGACCTGCTCAATGGCTCTCCTTCTAGGCAGATGACAAGCATTATGTGGACAGGGGATAGTCTATAATTAGCATATGACACAGTGCCTGGCTCAATAAATATTTGCTAAAAGAATGGATTAATAGCAATAATATTCCATTATATATATTCCATTATATATATATATATATATGGTTTTATATATATAGATATATATAGATATATCTATATATGGTTTTATGGGCCTTTTTGGTTCCTGCAAATGGACATTTCACTCTGAGCTAAGATTTCTAGGTTAAATACTTTTAATATGCTATAAAGATGAGACACACAATTGGTCACATTTGCCTGCAGTTCATGGTGATGGTTTTTACAGCCCGTGGTCAGAAAGGCAAATTTTTTTTTTTTTTGAAAGGCAAATATTTTTTAAAGCCTGAACAAAATTCAGTGGTATCTTAATAGATAATTATTTCAAAGAATTTCAGTAGAAATTGCAGGTTATATGTTAAAAGAACACTTAAAAAATAATACTGCCTTCCCCATGATGGTCACATTTGTTTAATAGGAAATTCTATACTTTATTAGAGATTCTATTTACTTACAAGAAATGGTATTGAAACTTATTGGTCTGTATTCAGTGCCGCTTCTGAAAATCCTCTTTAGGGTCACACTGACAGGTGCTACTTTTCACACCAATGGGTGTTTATGGTAGAGTTCCATACATATGGTAACCAATAATTCCAAAATTTCAATTGCCTCAATACTTTCCTTGCATTAGCTAGTCTTGTTTCGTATATCCAGTTTGCCAAGGAGGACTAGAAAATTTTGTTCATTATATCAAGAAACTACTTTCTTTGGGGACTGTACACTTTTGGATACCATCATAAAATAAGAATGGGAAATTCCACATCATGTTTGACTTCTTACATTGTAAAGGTGAAAATTGATGTTTTTCAAAATAGTTCCTTTAGGAACCATAAAGTGGAAGGAGATGAGGTTGTTGAAACTTATCCACATCATCATAATAGAAAAATATGAAGACATCAAAAATGTTGTGGTTTTCTTCAGGGCTCTCTGAGAGCATAGAATGTTGACCTGATTGCATAGTTCATTTGCAATGAATTGGAGACATTGTAATCACAAGAGATTAAAAACTGGACAAGTAAAGTGAATACTTTTATTTAAAAATACTCTCCGAAAAGTCTGAGGTATTTGAAGTTAAAAGAATATTATCCATACAACTTTGATTAGACATCTAAACTCAGAAAGATATATAAGACAAACGTGTAGAAAGGAGCAACCATTTCAGGGAAGCAAATATGAAGATGTGATGTCAAACATGGAAACATGAATTTTTAGATATGCTCCCAGTGATAACAGAGCACTGAAATTTATCACAGATTTGGAAACTCCAGACTTGACTAAATATCATAACTTTCTCGACAGGACAGTATGTAATATGCTTTGTATCTGCTGTATGCTGGGGTGAACTAGCACAAAACCATTCACACATTAAGACATGGGGGAAGAAAAAAACTGTTGCTTTGCAAAGTCAGCAGAAATAGAAACACAAATTAACAATTTGTCTTAAGTCACTTAGATGATACCAGCTTTCGCCAGGTATATTTTATGCTTCTACTCTGAAGGTTCTCACAGAGGACCACCTCATTAGAGGTCTACCATCTTACAATAAAGACAGATTAATAAACTCTATTCAGAAAACCTGTATTTTGTATTTGTATCAGTTTTGTTAGGAGAGGAAGAACCAAGTTAAACAATAGTGTGTCACCAATTTAAATACTAAAAAGAATCACCTTATATAAATGCAAATATGTAATTTAAAATTATCAAAATTAATTCCTCAGCTTTTATATCATTATTCAGTAGGAATATTTACCAGTAATTATTGATTAGATGAAAATTACCTCAAAAACCATAGAGTATAATAACTTTAAAATTTTTTGAAACAAAGTATGCAGAATACTGTAATATTTTTAGAAGATACCAAAATAATTATTTGAAATCAGTAAAAAAATTGAAATTGTAAAAATTTAAGATAATCTGAGTAAATAAGTACTAAATAGAGCTAATGATAAAACAATATTCGTTAACTCTACAGAAATGATTATGAAGAGGGAAAATAAAAACAATACAATTGCAAAGAAATGCAAATGATAACCATACTTATAGAGGCAGTTAGTCATATGGACAGAAAACATACTACAGCCACCACATGCAATATCAAGTTCTGTAATTTAGCTATTATCTTTTAAAAAGTGACATCAGAAGGTACCCAAAGCTGACAGTGACAGTCTGAATCATAGAAAGAAGAGATGTCACCTCTGAGACAGAGAGACCATATGTAAGGGTTCAACTAGTAGTCCAGTGACCACTGGCAAATTTATATGCATGTACAGTGGGAAAATCACATACTGATCATTTCAGTTCACACTGCAAAGAGGAGCATCAAGTAAGTATGGCATGCATGTACCTTATTTTTACCTACACATGAGATGTCTATCTATGAGCTTCTGGGTTAGTGTACAAATATGTATATGAAAATGATTAAGTGCTAAGTAATTGCTATCTATATAACATAGCAGACTAACGATAATTATAATTCTGCATGTGAATCTATTTTTAACATTCTTTAATTAAAATCTGTGCATTTGATCCTGTCTCTTGTTAGTTTTGCCTTTGTGTATGCAAATTTTAAAAAGGCAATCTAATGTGTTAACAGAACCTTTAATTAAGGTACATTTTCACTAGGTGGATGTAGACACTTAATTGACCATGAGATTTGAATGACTGAGCCAACATGATAGGAAGATTTTTCTGTGGTTCTAACTGGCCAAAATGTTTGTTTGTTTGTTTAGTTACCAAAATATATTATTAAAACATAAATAGCATTTTGGAAGTCTGTGTTTAATCATATAAGATCAAACATTCAAAAATAGCAAATTCTAGAATATAATTAATAATTCTTAATTAACCACAACCATTATTAATCATATTTAATAAACACTTTATTTTTCCTCATCTTATGAGATATCTTTTTTTAATTTTTTTTCAGTGTTCCAAAATTCATTGTTTATTCACCACACCCAGTGCTCCACGTATGTGCCCTCCATAATACCCACCACCAGGGTCACCCAACCCCTCCCCTCCAAAACCCTCAGTTTGTTTCTCAGAGTCCACAGTCTCTCAGGGTTTGTCTCCCACTCCAATTTCTCCCAACTCACTTCTCTCCATCTCCCAATGTCCTCCGTGTTATTTCTTATGCTCCACAAGTAACTGAAACCATGTAATAATCTCTCTCTGCTTGACTTATTTCACTCAGCATAATCTCTTCCAGTCCCATCCATATTGATACAAAAGTTGGGTATTCATATTCTTCCTTTCTGTTGGAGGCATAATACTCCATAGTGTTTATGGACCACATCTTCTTTATCCATTCGTCCATTGAAGGGCATCTTGGTTCTTTCCACAGTTTGGTGACTGTGGCCATTGCTGCTATGAACATTGGGGTACAGATAGCCCTTCTTTCCACATCTGTATCTTTGGGGTAATACCCAGTAGTACAATTGCAGGGTCAAAGGGTTGCTCTATTTATAATTTTATAATCTTTAATTTTTAATCTCCACACTGTTTTCCAAAGTGGCTAGACCAGCTTGCATTCCCATCAACAGTGTAAGAGGGTTCCCCTTTCTCCACACCCTCTCCAACACTTGTTTACTGTCTTGTTGATTTGGCCATGCTAACTCGAGTAAAGTGATATCTCAGTGTGGTTTTGATTTGAATCTCCCTGATGGCTAATGATGATGAACATTTTTTCATGTGTCTGCTAGCCATTTGTATATTTTCTTTGGAGAAACGTCTGTTCATGTCTTCTGCCCATTTTTTGACGTGATTATCTGTTTTGTGTGTGCTGAGTTTGAGGAGTTCTTTATAGAACTTGGATACCAGCCCTTTGTCTGTAGTGTCATTTGCGAATATCTTCTCCCATTCCATGGGTTGCCTCTTTGTTTTGTTCACTCTTTCTTTTGCTGTGTAGAAGCCTTTGATCTTGATGAAATCCCAAAAAGTTCATTTTCGCTTTTGTTTCCTTTGCCTTTGGAGACATAATTTGAAAGAAGTTGCTGTGGCCAATGTTGAAGAGGTTACCGCCTATGTTCTCTAGGATTTTGATAGATTCCTGCCTCACGTTGAGGTCTTTTATCCATTTTGAGTTTACCTTGGTGTATGTTGTAAGAGAATGGTCAAGTTTCACTCTTTTACACATGGCTGTTCAATTTTCCTAGCATCCAGGAAATCAAAGAAGAACTTAAACAACTCATGGAAACCAAAGAGAATGAAGACTCTTCGGTACAAAACCTAAGGGATACAACAAAGACAGTCCTAAGGGGAAAATACATAGCCATCCAACATCCAAGCCTCTCTCAAAAACAACTGAAAAATCCAGAATACACCAGCTCTCTTTATACCTTAAAGAACTGGAAAATCAACAACAAATTAAGTCAACCCGATGCACAAGAAGGGAAATAAGATCAGAGCAGAGATCAATGAGATAGAAACTAGAGATACAGAGAACACATCCATGAAACTAGAAGCTGGTTTTTTGAAAGAATCAATAAGATCAATAATCCATTGGCCAAACTAATCCAAAAGAAAAGAGAGGGGACCCTAATTAATAAAGTTATGAATGAAAAGGGAGAGATCATGACTAACACCAAGGAAATAGAAACAAACATCAGAAATTATTGTCAACAGTTATATGCCAATAAGTTAAGCAATGTAGACGAAATGGATGCATTCCTGTAAACCTATAAACTTCTAAAACTGAATCAGGAAGAAATTGACAACCTGAACAGACCAGTATCTAGTAACGAGATTGAAGCAGTGATCAAAAATCTCCCAAAAAACAAGAGCCTGACAGATTCCCTGGAGAATTCTACCAAATATTCAAAGAAGAAATAATACCTTTTCTCCTGAAGCTATTTCCAAAAATAGAAACAGAAGGAAAACTTCCAGACTCTTTTTATGAAGCCAGCATCACCCTGATCCCCAAACCAGGCAAACACCGCACCAAAAAGGAGATAACTTTTGATAACTCATCTCGAATATAGACCTTCTGTGCATCAGACCTGTCTATGATCAAAATGTCTACTTAATTATCGGAACCAAAAGGACAATCTTTGTTCTACTTTCAGACCTACAGATTGGTTATTCATTAAACAAACACTTTATCAAATACTACTGTGGTATCTGGCACTGCCTAGACTGTACAATGATGATTCCCTAGTTCCTGAAACTAGGGAATACACCACAGTGAAATTCTGGGCTATCACTGTTGACTCATCTTCTAATCACACTTCATTGAGCTAAACCACATACATCCAAGAGAAATGAGTGTAGTGAATCCATGGTCATAAAAACCCACTTTCCTCCCACTTCCAATCAGGAGGGAACAACTTTCCAAGGCTATATTAAAAAAAAGGGGGGGTCCTGTGATTTTCCAAATGTATTTCCAATGACAAACAGTAAATAGTAAGTATACTCAAACTTTGCTACACAAAATAGTTGATTTGTTACTAGAACAATGAGTTCGCCCTCTACTAATAGCCTCAGCTCACCTAGTTAACAGATAAACCAAGGTTGCCCTAAGTTAGCATACAGATTGTTTTAGTGTAGAAGTGTTGCTGTGAGAGGGAAGAGTTGGGAAATTCAATATATACTTAAAGAAATCTCAAATATATCATTTATTCTGTCCATAATTTTTTAAAAATCCTTTTACTTGTCTTCAGAATGAAAATGTAAGCAGAAAGACAATTCATCAATTTGTTAATCACTTATTCTACCAGAGACAGTGTGACCCATGTTCATTTCAGTTATGATGTACAGAAAGATAATGGTTTGGTGATAGCTAATGTTAGCTATGTACCCATGAAAATATATTGTCCAGAAATATGAATATAGCTACTCATGGCGAAATCTATCTTTTATAAATAATGATTTAAAGATGTAAGCAGGTTTTTTAAAGCTCTCTTGAAAAGGCCATTATAAAATAGTTATAATACTAAGTTGAAGAATGTAATTTAGTATTATAAATCTACCTCATTATTGATTTCACTCAAATCTTTTGAAGTTAAAATCAGTTTTTAATAACCTTTAGTTTGATACTGACATTTGCCCATATAGTTAAAAAATCTAATTTTATTTACTAGTACGTGAACAGTCTTCATATTGTATCTTCTAAAGCAAGGTGCAATAGAATTTATAATATGTTATCATTTGTGTAAAAGAAGAGGGTAAGAAAAATATATCTATACATGTGTAATTTTATAAAATTATATCATAGAAACTCTCAGAAACGATCCTCAAGGAGCCAGTAACACTGTCATTTCTAGAATCTACAATTGAGTGGCTGGAAGACAGGGATGAAGGGAAAATTTCAATGAGTATTCTTTTGTGTCTTTGAGTTTTGAACAATTTGAATGCCTTGCTTACTTAATTTTTTTTTTTAAGATTTTATTTATTTATTTGAGAGAGAGACACTGAGAGAGAGCATGAGAGAGGAGAAGGTCAGAGGGAGAAGCAAACTCCCTGTGCAGCAGGGAGCCCCATGCAGGACTCTAACCCAGTGCTCCGCGATCATGACCCAAGCTGAAGGCAGTTGCTCAACCAACTGAGCCACCCAGGCATCCTGCCTAATTAAATTTTTTAATTGAAATTGAAATTTTAACAAATGAACTTAGCACATATAAATATGCTATGGATATATACATACATATATATATCTTTGTAAAATGTACCCAATAATCAATATATTATTGTAAAGTAATTGCATACTTCTCCCCAAGTACTAAGCAACTGTTAATTAGACAATAACATCAAAAAACCTCCTCAAAATGAAAATATATTTGCATTTTGGTCATATATATTATAAAAGTAATACTGATTCAGGGGGAAATATTCTTTGGATCTGAGGAAAATTGAATGTACTAAGCAATTCAATACAACTCCACCTCCCCCTCTTCTTCTTGGTTACCTATACACCTTGATTATTTCACTATATATAAATTCATCTGTCAGTGAACAACACTTTCAAGATCAGTGTCTGTGTTTCATTTATCCTCTCCCAGCATTTTCTTGCTAGTTGATATTCATCATTTAAAACATAATCTAGAGGAACAGAAAAATTTATGTATTTTTGATTTCTTCATCCCTGTCCACTAAATGTTTTTTTCTTTAATATTTTATTTATTTGACAGAGAGAAATGACAACTAGACAGAGAGGCAGGCAGAGAGAGAGGAGGAAGCAGGCTCCCCGCAGAGCAGAGAGCCCGATGTGGGGCTCAATGTGGGGCTCAATCCCAGGACCCTGGGATCATGACCTGAACTGAAGGCAGAGGCTTTAACCCACTGAGCTACCCAGGCACCCCACACTAAATGTTTCAATAATCAAATTCCTGATATGTAGGATAAGTCAACTAATCATGTGAATTATTAGCTTCTCAGTTCAATTATAATTATAAAGTTTCCTTCTGAATCAATTTTCACATATTGAAACATTTATCTTCAGAAATGTTTTGATATCAAAAATTACAATCTGAGACTTCTCATCAGTGTTTTCATTTATACATTATCTGAGCTACTTTATGAGTTATTTTAGACTCTGCCAACTTTCAAAATTACTATTTATCATTGTTCTCTACTTTTAAGTGTGACTGTGACATCACTCTTCATAGAGGGCTTAAATCAAATCTCAAACTACAATCTTCGGTTGTTGCAGTTACTTAATTGCATTTTATTGCTAAATGTATATTAAAATAATTATTTTAAAAATAATGTGGCTATACCTTGTGCAAATTAGTCCTTTTTCATAGTGCATTTTCTTCCAATTATGTATTTCAATGTGTTTTAATAATTTCATTCTGTGGCTGACACACAGAAGTTTATATTTTAATCTTTCCAAAAAAATCTCATTTCTCCCTCTCTCTCCTCTTGCCTTTCTTTATGTGCACTCTCTTACACACACACACACACACACACACACACACACAAACACACACACAGGAACTCTGAGGAACTTTTATATTAATGGTGAATATATATAAGTATGCTTGTATATAACACCACTGATCTATATGGCATCTACTGAATTTTGATGATTCTCCAGAAGTCATGCATTTGTACCACCAACCCACACACCTTCATGATCATCCCTTTTGAAGCAAAGCGTACATTTCAAAACTACCATGCAGACTGTGAGTGCAGTTTAGGGTCACATAACAGAGCTAAAAGCTCACTGGCCCACCCACAATGTGAACAGGAGACAGAGGCTTCAGGATTACTAAAGTCTGGCCAACTAGTGCTGATAGATTTCAATGGACATAAACAACTGTTACACACTTTGGCTTGTACATGGGACAAGAGTTTTCTGATAAAACCATATACTTTTGGATGCTCCCTGTTACAGGATAATGTATAAAAAATCTCTTGTACTTATCTACATTACTTAATACTATCTACTTGTAATAGATACCTGTTTAACACCATTTTAGTAGAGAATCAATTTGTCATTCCATTCCATTTCTAATGCAGTAGTCCAACCCAACCCAGAATGCATTATTGATATGGAAATGAGTGTAATTAGCAGCGTAAATGATCTGTTATTTATGATACAAGTCAAAGCAGTAAATCACCATTGGTTCACTATCATTACTATGCAAATAGAAGAAGGCAGTTAATGGTCCATGTGTTAAAAACAAGCCACTTGCTTGCTCATTTGCAAGTGAAAGGCAAGGGTGAGGGTTTAAGGTAGAAATGACAGTTTATCATATTGTCAGTCCTGGTGCTTGGATTTAAGAAAACCAAGACACAAATAGTTGCACTAGTTTTAAAAGCTACACCCTCTCTCCGCTGCATATTCCACCCTAAATCTACTCTAACGGTTCCTTCGAATTTATCTTTAGTCCCTTCTAATATGAACAACAAGAACTGGAATAATTGTGTTTGTAATTGTTTTGCAGTATAGGGATACTTTTTATGTCAGCTGGGAAAAAACACAAAAACTCCTATCATGAAATAAAATATCATTGATCACATAATACACTTCATTTTCCTATAAATATATTCCATTCTCTTGTAAGTAGGTAAACTAGCAATGATTTGAGGACCCAGAGACTAAAAGAATTATTAGTGAACCTTATTGGAAAGTATTCAGGATACCTAAAATAAACTGCCCTTACTTGCTTGGTCCCTTGTTTAATTTTCCAAGTAATTTTCCAGGGGCTGGGGGTTGGGGGGACACTAAGTGCATTAGCTACAGGTCAATGATTGCCTAGTGAAATGGGAACAAAGGTAGAATACATGAAAAACTAGAGGCAGAAGAGGGAGTAAGGGCAATGTAAAATTCTATAAGCTTCACTTTTATGGATCTGATAATTTTTAAACTATGTGGAAGACTTACATAAATACAGAACGTAGAATAATACTGTCTTTATGTTAGAAATGTACATTGCAGATAGGATTTCAATCTCATTTAGATAAATGAGCTCCATCTTGGCAACTCTATAAATACAACCAGCAAATCACTTATGGGATCTTATTTTTATTTGTTGTTATTTTTTATTAAGCTATGGATTCAAGAATGACTTAAAAACTGGGCAAGAATTTTATATATAGGAAATGATAACATATTTAAATACAATATGGTAGAAAACATTTTACCAATTTTTAAAAATTCCATAAATACAGTGATTAGACCTGTTCATGTTTTTAGGTATCAACATATCTTTTATAAATTCTATATTTTTCTTCCTTTAATTTCAAGAAAATAGCTAGATCATTGGGTTCCCTCACCTCACTGGTTACCAAAGATAACTCCCTTCCCGTTTTTGCTTTTAGAAACCTTTAAACCAGTGAGAAGATTAAACCAGAGTGAGGGTGAAAGTTTTAGGGGGAGCTCACACATTAGTATCAAGAAGAAAAGAGATAAAAACATACCCTCTAAATCTGGGAAGGGAAGGGAAGTCTCCGGCAAAATAGAGTAGCCCAAGTCCAGTTCCCAGGCAGCACTTCCAGGAAATGGCTCACCTTCAGGGGACAAGTTTATTCCCCTATTTATAAAAGTTCTAACAACCAACAGATGACACCAATTAGGAAAAATCAAGGAAAGCTAACATAAAAGTTACTCATTTTATTTTTTTAAATAAATGTTTATTTTTTTTTAAGACTTTATTTATTTGACAGAGATCACAAGTAGGCAGACCTGCAGGCAAAGAGAGAGAGGAGGAAGCAGGTTCCCTGCTGAGCAGAGAGCCAGATGTGGGGCTAGATCCCAGGGACCTGGGATCATGACTTAGCGGAAGGCAGAGGCTTTAACCCACTGAGCCACCAAGGTACCCCTAAAAGTTATGCATTTTAAAGTTGTTGGCAATATAGGTGAATAACAAGGGATAGTGCGGGAGTGGGACCAACTCATCTGAGCTGGCAACAGCTCTGGGCCCAACAGAACTAAACCAAAGAGAGAGGTACAGACCAAGAAGAGTTTTGCAGAGTCAATTCCTTTACAGCAATAATGATCTTCTGTGGAAGGATACAGATCAAGAAGATCTCACAGGATAAAAACCAGGGGAACAAATACCCAGCCTCACTATCCTTTATCACTCTGATTTCCTGCTGTAGCTTTCCAAATGGATCATTAAATATATATAAAACCTAGAAAGCAGAGGAGTCCGTGAATCATTAGCCAAACAGATGAGACTTCCACGAGTAGAACTGAAAAAGCCAGAATTTCTTTTCTTTTTTTTTTTTTTTAAAGATTTTATTTATTTATTTGACAGAGAGAGAGAGATCACAAGTAGAGAGGCAGGCTGAGAGTGAGGGGGAAGCAGGCTCCCCACTGAGCAGAGAGCCCGATGTGGGGCTTGATCCCAGGACCCTGAGATCATGACCTGAGCTGAAGGCAGAGGCTTTAACCCACTGAGCCACCCAGGTGCCCCCAGAATTTCTGAGGAAACAGTGGAGCCTGATGTCTTCAAAGGATCATATAGGTGGATAGGTGAGCATACCAGAGGTGACCGTGATTTGCTAAAAAACTAATAGTCCTCTCCCCAAATTTTATAGGACATTTGTCTATATTTACTAGGTAATTAATATGTCCTATGGCTTATAATAAACACTTTACATGCATTATCTTCCTTCCCCTTTTTAGTATTTTCAGATAGGTCCTATTAGTATTCTCATTTTATAGAATAGAAAACTGAGGCACAGAGAGATAATTATCTTGCTAAAGGACACGTGATAAAATTATGGCAGTTAGATTCAAACCTGTATGGGTCTGGTTCTAGAACTTGTTAACTTAATGACCATATTTAATGCTTTTTAATATTTGACTAAAATATGCTGACAAATTCCCAATTGTGGTATGTCATTAAGACAAAATACAAACTATTTAAATCTAAGCACAATTTAAATCAAGAGAATCATATAATTAATAACATTAATATTTTAGTAATATTAAATATTAATAATATTTATCATAGCTTGTCTTTGACTCTGTACCAGTAATTGGAGAAGCAGCAGAAGAATAGGACTTACACATTCACAGAGTTGCACCATTGTTTTAAAATGAGATGAAGATGACAAAACCACTTGGGTAAGTAAGTAAGTAACTCACTGGACATCTTAAATCATCTGCTTTGCTAAAATCTAACAGGTTAAATACATATATATTTACCACACCTTTGCTAAAGGGCAACTTAACTTTTTGAGGACATGAAAGGAATTCCACTGAAATATTAAAAATATACTTCTAAAATTCAGTAATTTATAGAAAGTCCTTTTGAGAATTTTTTGGTCACATTTCCACTTAATATCAAATACTTGAGACGTTTCACAGACAATGAAAACAAAAGTAAAAAGGTAAACAGATGAAGGGATGGATGAATGGACAGAGAGACAGGCAGATAGATAGATAAGGCCTGGTGTTGTTGAGTAAAGGCAGCTATATGTTCCATATTACATAAATTTATCTTGAGTTGCTACATGGTTACTGGCTTCAAAGAAAATCATGCCTATGAAAGAAAGCAGATTCATGTCTAGTGTTTATTATTTAGCTTGGCTTTAAATATTTTTTCTTATATTACCACTTGTGTCTAATACACAGATGTAGGATATGTTTTATTAAGGGAGAACTGCATATGCAAAAATTGTGTAAATGACATATAATCAGTAACCATATTTTTAAAAAATCGACCCTGTGTACACATTTAATTGTCTTGAAGTCAGAATAACTTCTTTTTTGTTTTTACATAAGATCTACAAATAAATTACTCAAAGTGAAGAATCACTTCAAGTCAGCTATGTCTCTTGATAGATTTTATTTAATTTGTATGCTCTTTTCATATAAAAAAGATTTTCATTTTGTCATTAATATAAAAATCAGAACATTTCATTTTGTTATAAACAAAATCACTCTTTAGCACTCTGATTTTTCATCATCAGGATCATAAGTGCCATAAAAATGCTGATGCTTAGTAAATGGGATTAACCTTATTATGTGCATTTGAGATCATTCAACAAGCTTACTTAGCGTGAAGCAGCTAAGAAACTGGCTGAAAGAATAGTTCTCCAAAAGAGTTCAACCTTATCTTGAGAAAGCAAGAGGGAAAAGGCAGGGAGGTAGGGAGGTGAATAGAAACAGAGATCTCTGAGATAGAGACAGAGAGATTAAGAGACAGAGGCAGAAAGAGAAAGACAGAAAAATAAGGAGACAGAGATTGAAATTGAGGTGCTAAATCCTAATAACCTTTTGCTTCTGTTTCCAAATCTGGTCACATCATTTTTTTTTTTTTAAAGATTTTATTTATTTGACAGAGATCACAAGTAGGCAGAGAGGCAGGCTGAGAGAGAAAGGGGGAAGCAGGCTCCCTGCTGAGTAGAGAGCTGGATGCGGGGCTGGATCCCAGGACCCTGGGATCACGACCTGAGCCAAAGGCAGCGGCTTTAATCCACTGACCCACCCAGGCGCCCTGGTCACATAATTTTAAATGATAAAAGATGTGGTTGCCGGCCCTCATTGCCTTTGTTTGGGAGGAACTGTTGACTTAATTGCTTCTCATACCTTGATGATATCATCTGAATTTAAGGCTGTAAATCTATATATTAATGGCTCCCTCTTTGAAAGACCTCTCCCTGGAACTTCAGGCTTGTATATCCAGCTGCCTAGTCAACATCTCCGGATGTCAAGTATTATAGTAAGCATAATGTGTCAAGGTGAACTTCTAATCTCCCAGGCCACACTTAATTCAAACAGATACTTATAGTCTCCAATGCACTGCAGCTGAGGCAACTCTATCCTTCCCCACCCTCAGATCAAAAAACTTGAATTTAATTTTTGTTCCTCTTTTTCTTTGAAATCTCACATCTTATTTCTCAGTAATATTCCAGGCCCTTTCTTCCTTTAAAGTGTATCCAGAATCCCACTCCTCATAACTTCCATTTTTACTACTCTCAACAAAGTCAACACAATCTCTAATCTAGATTACTGCCTTTCATGCCCTTCAATCTATTATTCTCAATGGAAGAGCCAATGAATAGAAAGCATATCAGATTAGGTTACTCAAAACTTCAAAACTCCCCAGTAACTTTTCATATGTATAAAAATAAAATCCACATACCACATGCCTTCCTTCCCTTATTGTTTCCATGGCCCCACCCCTAATGATGCTTGCATTTTCTTATCCTACCATACAAAGTAGTTCTTGCTACCTCCTTGAATACAGTCATCACAGGGCCTTTGCATTTACTGCTCTATCAGCCTGCACCACTCTTTACCAGCTTCTTCCCTTCCTTTTGATCTTTGCTCAAATGCTACTTTGTTAGTAAGTCTTTCTCTGACCACCTTATATAAAATTACAATTTCAATTTACCAACTTTCATTTGCTTTCTTTCTTAAGTTAGTATTCTCTATAATACTCATCATCTAGTGTCCATATATTTTATTTATTTATTTTGTCTCCTTCAGCTCTACTAGGTCAATGATTTTGTCAAGGATTCTTAGCTGCTTTATCCCTGACTGATTTCCAATGATTGGAACATTTGTTGAAAAAAAGTCAGGGAAAAATAATACCTTACTATCTTGATGTAATCCAGGAAGTCTGTTTACTTTGTTCTCTCTCTGTCAATATCACCCTGAGGGGAATGGCTTTCCCTGAAAGGAGGAGATCAAAAATCCAATAGCCATAATGTTTATACCAGTTAAGAAATATAAATAGAAATTTATTATTAACAAACCATGTTAGACTATAATTTTAAATGCATTTCCCCGATATGTAACTATAAAAACACCTCACAATTTTATATCTCTTTGTAATTCACTACTGCTGCAATCTGCTTTTCAGTTACTTTTAATATGATTAAATAGAGTAACTAAGATCATGTTTCTGTACAATTTTTGTACCCAACTATGAATCATAGGCTATCTCTAATGCTGAGATGTCCCCTGACGAGTATTAAATAACTTGGCTTCTGTAAATATAGCCTGAAATTTTATAATTTAAAGGCAGAATTTGACTTTACTATTTCTAAGCGTCACCAATAATAATTAGCAGTTATATTAACTTACTGAGAATAAGTGGCTAAAGATCCAATTAGATTTTTAAATCATCATTGCAAATTATTGAGCTCTATTTTCAAGAAACATAATTTACACCATTAACAATCCATAGCAGTTTGAAAGGCAACATATATATATTTTTTTAAGAATGACCTCCAAGGGCACCTGGGTGGCTCAGTGGGTTAAGCCTCTGCCTTCGGCTCAGGTCACGATCTCAGAGTCCTGGGATGGAGCCCCACATCAGACTCTCGGCTCAGCAGGGAGCCTGCTTCCCCCCCTCTCTCTGCCTGCCTCTCTGTCTTTGATTTTTTCTTTATTTTTTTATTTTCTTACTTTTTTTTTAAATTTTATTTTTATTTATTTGACAGAGAGAAATCACAAGTAGGCAGAAAGGCAGGCAGAGAGAGGGGGGTAGAGCAGGCTCCCCAATGAACAGAGAATCAGATGTGGGGCTTGATCCCAGGACCCTGAGATCATGACCTGAGCTGAAGGCAGAGGCTTAACCCACTGAGCCACCCAGGAGTCCCAAGACATATATATATATATAAACTTGAGAAACGATTGAGGTAAATTTAACAATTCTCCCTCCTGCTACAAATTACATATGATTTCTGAAAAGGCTAACATGGTCAACTACTTGTGTTTTTATAGACAGAAATATCTACACATTTTAAAACTGGCAAACTAAATAAAGTTGCAAATTTTATCACCTCTTAATACACATTTCAACTATTTATTCTTCAGTTCATACACAGGTCCTCAATAAGAAGAACTGACCTAAAATTCAAAAAAAAAAAAAAAAAAGGTATTTGACAAAAAGTCCTTTCCTGAAGAATTTTGATCCATTTACAAGCCCCCGGCAATGGAAATACATATGTATTTTGGAATATTAGAAAATATCATTTATTATTTCCTGGTTCTATAGTAAATCAACAGGAAGATACAAATATTAAGATAATAAATCAAACACACTGAAATCCCTGTACTTTGGAGTGATGAATGAATTATATGGCATGCTAGTGTGCATGCTAACCCAAAGCCTGTGTTCCTGTGTTTACTGATGATTTTGTCATGTACTTTAGCAGAATCATTATATGAAAGAGGAATGCCCAAAGAGGTACTTTAAATTTGAGAATTATTTTTCTCTGCTCAGCCATTAAACTGCCTCTCAGAAAACCAATAATTCACAAAGTGAAATTAAGCAAGGTGACTCAATTATGTAGCTTTATGTTCCAGTTCCTGTACATGCTTTCAAAATGCATGTTAAAAATCATTTTACTCCTTAGTATACTGTCAGCAAGAGAATAACCAATCCACAATGGAACTTTGTGGTGTGGACTCATGGTCATGTAATCTAAATTGTGCCCTCTTGAGTTCCAGGGATCACTGACAGTTAAATCACAGTGGTTATGATGAATTCTGAAAATTCATGACTCCATGAATACAGATGTGATTTTATGTGACCAACAAGTCTTTGAATTTGAGAGGTGCTAGAAAGCCAGAGATATAATCAAATGACCACATTCTGTCCCTAAAGTTCTTAGATGATACTTACAGGAACTACAGACTTTCTTTCAAGCTTCAAAATACTGGGGACTGAGAAAAGTGTTAGAATTCTTATTTTCGCCTCATTATATATTTGGATATCTATCAGAAGGGTTATAGGAGAAAATAAAGATCTTCCCAACACAGAATCTTGGGGGCCCTATGGTAAGTGTACAGAGAATATAAAAACATAACCAAACTGCTTTGTAACTCATAATCAATGGAGTCAAGAGACCTCACTATATCCATAGACATATTTACCTTAGTAAACTTCACATTTTCAAAGTGAATCCTGATTTTTTGCCTTGTGCCAGTGCCATGGCTAGTTTTAAAAATTAAAACATGCCCTATTCTCTTTTGCCAGAAGTAACTCTTTTATAATCTCATTATGATATAGAATCAAAACACAAAGGTCCACATATTTCTTTTATATAGGTAATTCCCATTACAACCAAGAAAAGAAATGTAAAATGTGCACAGTTATCGTAACCTGTTTGGTGGATTAAAAAAAAATAATGTAAAATATCAAGAATTTAAAGGCTTAAGGTTTTCCATCTTTCATCGATTTTCAGAAGACAACATTCAAGGGAAAAAAAAAATGATACAAAGTCCAGACTTCTCTGATATAAAACTGAGCTCTTAATTTTTTTCCACTGAGTAGAAGCATTTTTATCAAACAGCTGAAATAACTTGCTATTTATTCATTCATATTTCTCATAGGAAAGAGACAATGTTGTTTCTAAATCTCACAGGACTCAAAAACCAAAAGCAAAAGCAAAAACAAAGCATAAAACAAAAACTCAAGACCTTAAAAGATTTGAAATTGAGGAATGACTAGAGGAAAGTATGAACAAGATGATACTGATGATCTTCCTGGTACCTTGTTTTCAGAGACCATCTCCTACCATTTTACCTAATCCCTGGGTAAAAGTTTCCCTTTCTGGGTGGCCCATTACCCATTACCACCACGAACCCTGTAGGTAACACTAACATAGGCAAGAAAAAGCTTGCTTATTTCAAGTACATAATGTTGCCTTTCCCTGGAATTCTAAATTGGTGATATCAAAAAAACTCCTCCCTTTGAGTCTAGAAAACATAAATTGTTATTGATATTCCATTGTGGAGAAAATATAATACATGAAGGACATAATTATAAGAAATTCTATACTTGCAAGAAGAAAAACATGCATAAAGCTAATGATAAAAGATTTATTAAGCACATAATTCTAGCCTCTAGACAAAATTTTCATACATTTCCATGTTTACTCGTATTTGCCCCTAGCACAGATGTTAATATTACTTATATAAGAAAACAAAGCCTTAAAATTCTACCTGGCCCAAGCTCCAGAGCTAGGCTTTGATCTCATGCCTCTCTGGTCTCAAAGTTACAGCTCCTATAATAGTAGGTGCTTAACAGTTACAAAGTTATGTTTAAATATACTAGTGAGAAAAAGAAACAAAAAATTGTGTTCTATTGGTATGTTCCAGAATTTCCCGGATATGTTAGGGCCTGGAAATGATTTTCTCTTGAGACTCTTGCTCAATGAATGGGAAATTCAATACATAACCCAAGACAACAAAGTAATTATAATCATAAAAGCAGGGAGAATGTGTGCCATAAAAATTTGTCAATCATTATATATAATGTAAAGAAGACCAGAAATGATGAATAAATTAGTATACATAATCTCTAGAAAGAGTTTCTAGTCAGCACTGGCCGCAATATAAACAGGCCATGGTTAAAAACAAAGCAAAACAAAAAACAGAAAAAGCAATCACTAAGACCTTAAAAACAAACTGAATCAGTTAATTTCAAAATTTAAAAGTTTATATCAGTTATAAATCATACATTGAAAGAAATAAATGTGACATAATTTTAAAAATAAGAGAGAAAATTTAGAAAGCCATATTATCTCCAAGGAGCCATGACTGACATCCACCAAATATGATAAGAAAATATATTATAGTAATTAAAAGATTCAGCCAGCTTACATTGATATGTGATTCTATCTCCAGGAGAAATTCACTAATACTCTCTCAAGAGAAAAAAGATTGAAAAAAAGAAATAGCTACTAAATAGCAGTGTGACCTTGTTTCGACCTCTCAGAGATTTCATTTCTCTCTGGGCCTCCTTTTCTCTACATACTATTCAAGTTTTATTTAAAACTTATTTAAACCATAGTTTTATAGAATATTCTTTGCCTTTTTTGACACATATGGAGAAAATGTATGTGAATTTTATCTATTCAGCTCAAATAATAGCAGAAGTTAAGGTTGACAGAGTAAGACTCAAACTGTATTTGTCAATTTTTAAGGAGCAATGCCACAAACACAGTTGGAATGACCAAACCCTCCTCAAAGAAAAGAGGCTTTCACACATTAAGACTTAAAATGGACAATCTGAATGTCTCAACATTAATGACAGTAGACAAAGACTACAGGTAGGCAAAACACACCAGAGACAAGAGTAGGCTGGGGGTCATTTAAACCAGATGTTACACTAGAATAAGGCTATTATTGGGGGTCTCTAGCCCCCAAGCCCATGTAAAAACTAGAGATCAGTTGTGAAGCCAATCATATGATCGCATGGTAAGCTAAAGGAACCCTCCTGCTAAAACCTCCTAAGTATTCCCTACTGTCTACACCACAGAATAATGTCCAAACGCCTTTGAAGGTCACAAAGGCCCCCTATAATCTGGGTAGTGTCTACCTGTTAAACTCGATTCTGTAGTCAATCCTGTCTTCCCCTTCATGTCTTGGAAATACCATATTATGTGTCGTCTCTGGCCCATAACATGCTATTTCTTGCCTGTATGCACTTTCTTCTGTGGTTCTCTCTAATTAGAAAATCTCATTTTCCACTTTATCTGATTATTTAATAAAATAAAATATCCTTTGAAACTTACCTAAAATATCAACTCCTTCAGGATGCTACCCTACTATTTCATCACCATAACTTCCTGGCTCATTCGTGAACCAGCCTATTCACTAGTTCTGCCCAGGTAATATTCTAGGCATAAACTCCATAATATTTTGTGACTATCTATTTGCACCTTTTTAGAATTTATATCTATGAGACCAACCCTAAAGTGACAGTTATTTTCTTCTAGAATAGAGTTCACAATTCAGATAACATCTACCAGGTAAATTTAATGCATTTATATGTCTATAAGGACAGATAAGGTATAGCATTGTGTACTGGGGGAAAAATGGGTTTTGGAGCCAGACTTAGATTTTATTCCTAATTCTATTACTTACTATATATACTTTGGTAAGTTTGCAACCATTTTCAGCTATTTTTATACCCATAAATATAGGGGGAATGTACTATTCCATGGGTTGTAAGATATTATATAAAAAGCAACTGGAAAAACAACTAGTGAACAAATATTATTTTTTAAAAGATTTATTCATTTATTTTAGAGAGAACACACATGAGTTGGGGGAGGAGCAAAGAGAGAGGGAGAGAGAGAATCTCAAGCAGACCTCCCCCCTACCAACCCCTGGCTGAGCATGGAGCTTGACATGTAGTTTGATCTCACAACCCCCAAGATGATTATCTGAGCCAAAATCAAGAGACATTTAACCAACTGAGCCACTCAAGTATTTCCCTAGTGAACAAATACTATTGATCATTTCCTTCCAGCTGTAAGCTCCTAGAAGATAAAGGATGACGATCTGCATTTTTTAAATATATTCAACAGTTAGCAGGAACAGTGTGTAATATAATGTGGGTACTTTACCTGTTTGTTGAATGAATAAACACATATATAAAATACAAAATTAGTAAATTATGTTTCTATAATCTCAAGCTCTTAAAACAAAAAATATTTTCTCATTAATATTGACTAGAAAAAACGTTAAACAGTTTTTAGAAAAACTAAATAGGACATGGTTGATAGAAAGCCTAAAGACATTAAGTAAATTAAACACCTTCTTGTTTACACAGAATTAACCAAAAACTATTCACTTGCATTTGTACTCCTTATCCTACGTTAACTGTTCTGACCAAAGATACTTATTATTATATCATGCCAAAAACCAAAAGGACTGTAAGTTCCAAAACCTGTTCATCAAAAATATATAAATGGAGGAATTTTATAAATATTACCTACAAGCTCTTTTTATTGGCTTCACTTTACTAGCCTCACAGATACTGAGATTTTGCAAATTGAAGGTCTGTGGCAACCCTTTGTTGCTCAAGTCTATTGGCACCATTTTTCCAACAGCATTTGCTCACTTCATGACTCCATGACAGATTTCAGTAATGCTCACAATTTTTTTTTAAGATTTTATTCATTTATTTGGCAGAGAGAGATCAAAAGTAGGCAGAGAGGCAGGCAGAGAGAGAGGAGGAAGCAGGTTCCCTGCTGAGCAGAGAGCCCGATGCGGGACTCGATCCCAGGACCCTGAGATCATGACCTGAGCCGAAGGCAGCGGCTTAACCCACTGAGCCACCCAGGCGCCCCGTAATGCTCACAATTTTTAAAGTGTTTTTATTATTATTACACTTGTTACGGTCATCTGTGATCAGTGATTACAACTTGCAGGACGCTCAGATGATGGCTAGCATTTTTTACCAATTAAGTATCTTTTAATTAAAATATGTGTGTTATAAAGACATAAATGCTATTGCACATTTAATAGACTGCAGTACAGTGTAAACATAACTTTTATACGCACTGAGAAACCAAAAGTCATTTGACTCACTTTATTGAGATACTGCTTTATGGCAATACTCTGGAACCAAACCTACAATACCTTGGAGGTGCTTATAATTTCAACATCTTAGATATTTATTCGCACAGTGTTTGTTCATATTCATACATAATTCTACTATCCTGTAGATATCATTTATGTTTTTTTACATATCATATTCAATTTCTATGTTTGTGTGCAATTCTCAAAAACTTATGTTAAAGACTATAAAATATTACATTGAAGTGTGTATCAAATTTATTCCAACATTTCCCTATCAGCAGATATTTCATAAGAAACAATGCAATGACTATAAACTGTTCACTCAGAATCACCTTCCTATGGAGAACAAAATATCCTGTTTTCTGTTTCACATAATTTTGTTTAGGAAAGAGACAACGGCTTGCTAATATTTGATGCACATTTGCTGTATACTTCTTTGTTGTTTTAAAAATCAGATAACTGGTTCAGTCACTTGTCATGTTTTAAAGCACCCTTAACAACAAAAATTATGAGAGAAGCATGCAATGACTTTCTTAAGATGCAACTGTGAAATTTTCTGGAAATAGCATATATTGGCAAGTAAGCTATTCAAGTATATTTTTTAATTTAATATATGTAATAAATTTACAAGACATACACAGTATTGTAAAAATACAAAATGGCTACATCTAATGAATTCCTACTATATGTCATGTGTTTAATATTGATTATTAGCAATATTTATCATAGTCCTGCAAGGTGGTTAACTTCCCAATACAAGAAGTTCAATTCTTCCCAAATATATACAAATAAATAAATATTGAAGGTGAAGAACAAATTATTAATAGTTATGGTTATCCACACAGAAAAAACCTAGATATTAACTGTAAAACTATGAGAACTAATACAATTTTTAGTATATTTGCCAGAAAAAATACAAATATACAAAATCAATAGCTGTTTCAAAGTCAGAAATAAAAAATTTATATTCATAACAAGAAAAGTCATAAACTTCCCAGCAATAAATTTGAAAGGTGAAAAACTCTTACAAATAAATCTATAAATTTTATTGAATGAATAGAAGCAGACATGAATAAATAGACCATCAAACTTCTAAATACAATATTGTAAACATGTCAGTTATCCTCCCATTTAATCTGCACATTTAGTGTAATTGCAATCAAAATCGTTATTTGGTGGACTGGTAGTTTTGAGGGGAAATAAAATTTGAGGGATTGATACTATCATGAAACCAAAAACACAACCATAGAAGTAATAGTCATTAAATTTTTGAAATGCACAAAACTGTGATACTGGCTCCAAATGAGACAAACAGAATAAAGAAGCCAGACAGACACTTCAGAAATAGATCTGTGTATATCTGAGAATTAAGCATATTAATTATAGCATTTCAAATCACTGGGAAATGGTGGAATCTGCAATAAATTCTGTTAGAAAAACTGGATGTCCATTTGATATTCAGAGATCACCTAACACAGGGTCATATAGCTAGAAAGTAGACGCCAGATTTGAAATGTAAAGAAAAGACATCCAGCACTGTGCTTTAGCACTTCTCAAAGTCTCCCTTAGCTACCTTACACAAGCTCTTGTTGAAATAGGGGGCTCGGGGCGCCTGGGTGGCTCAGTGGGTTAAGGCCTCTGCCTTTGGCTCGGGTCATGATCCCAGGGTCCTGGGATCGAGCTCCACATCGGACTCTCTGCTCCGCAGGGAGCCTGCTTCCTCCTCTCTCTCTCTCTGCCTGCCTCTCTGCCTAGTGTGATTTCTCTCTGTCAAATAAAAAAAAAAAGAAAGAAAGAAATAGGGGGCTCAATTTTTCAGGATGATGAAACCAGAAGATGAAACCAAAAAAGCAAAAGACTGCCTGAAGTTTTCCCTAGTGGGTGATGATACTAGAACTGTACCTTTAATTCCTAGCTTATCCACATTCAAAATTAAATATTCAGTCTCACTTCTAAATTTTCCCTGTGTTTCTAGTTCCAGTTTCAAGACTGTTCCATTAATTCAGTCAAATGCCTTGATCTTTTTTGAGAATTCCTGTTAATATACATATGTAGCTATGATCTAGATAAAAATGTATCATCCTCAAATCTAATATCTACAAGGCATTTATGGATGGTAAATTCATAGATTTTGAGATATGCCTTCCTCCCCTTCAAAATATCTCCCATTTAGATCACCAGGGTATGAAATTTTGGGGCTACACTTTCAGTCCTTTAATTTTAAACTGTTCTCCACTGCTTAAATGCACTATTTCTTAAAGCATATACCTTGCACAATATTGGTCAGTTATGTGAAGGAAACAGAATAATATGACAGAGAGCTCCTAGTGAAGAGGAGAGAAGGAAGTTTTTGGTTTAATAAGAATAATTAGGAAAGGCTTTCTTCTTTTTTTTTTTTCTTCTCAGGAACGGTCTTCTTGAGGAAGTGATAGTAGAGTTTATTCTAACAAGATTCAGGTAGCCATTCTAAGATCTGAAGAAAGAAGGTTCAAAAATTTAAAATAAATATATATAACTTATATATAATATTTTAATACACTATATATATATATATGTACAAGTATAAAAACCTTGGGATTTTTAAAGAATAAGCTTATTTCAAATTTGAAGGGGAAAAAAAAGGATAATAGCATGGTAAATTGCTAATGGGGACATGTACCAGAATACAGTACTATCAGAGAGGTGGTCAAGGACTGGGTCATTTGGTGCCATGTAGAATGTGACAATAAATTCACAACTTAAATAAAATTGAAAAGGAAATCAAAGAGGATCCCTGTGAGCCATACTGTTTACACATTTATTTATTTATTTACTTTTTAAAGATTTTATTTATTTATTTGACACACAGAGAGAGATCACAAGTAGGCAGAGAGGCAGGCAGAGAGAGAGGGAGAAGCAGGCTCCCCGCTGAGCAAGAGCCAGATGCGGGGCTCGATTCCAGGACCCTAGGATCATGACCTGAGCTGAGCCAAAGGCAGAGACTTTAACCTGCCAGTCACCCGCTTATCCTTCATTTTAAGGAAGAGATTCAGACTTAGGCTTCGCATACTTCACAGCTTTCTAAACTCTGGCAGTTTTGCATAGGAGTAGACATGATTTAAAGTTAGGTAAACCTGAAGTGCAAATACTGAATGGAACCAAGAAACAATATGTCTAAATCACACGTCTCTACCTAACATATTTAAAGAGTCATTGAGAGTTAATAGGAGAAAATAGCTTGATCAATTATTTCATCAGGAAAAGGAAGTCAATAACAAAGAAAGTGAACTGATTGGTATCAAAATTTTCAAAAGGTGAAATAATATATTCCACCTAAACTTTCTAGCTACTTCATCTAATTTCTCCTCCAAAGACCTTTTTCCTTTTAAAAAACTGTGACTTATTAAGCTAATGAAGACTACTAATTACATTTCCCTGGAAATATTGTCAACATATTCTATTTTTTAATTATAGCTGTTCTTTACACCAAAGAAAATGTTTTCCATAAACATCACCTTTGAATTTCCTTAAAAATAATAGTTAGTGTCCTTTTTGAATATCTTGCCTTCATCTGTATACATTTAATCCAATTTTTAAATAAGGAATAAAAATAATAAGAACTATATAGAGGCTTCAGAGTTATAAGATAAGAAAACATATGAATATTTTAATACACATTCTGGAAATGAGCCAATGTAGTAAAAACTAATTTTTTGTCACTTACATGGTACACTAAGAATCTAACTCTTCAGGAAGAAAAAAATTCACACAAACACACACACACAACACACACGTTCAACATATATGTATGTGTTTCACAATGTTTATGCTAGTTGTAAATATTGTTACTTACACACTGGCTTTTAAACTGCCAAAAATCTTACACTGTCTTAATTATTTTCAGACACTTATCTGAGATCTTTCACAGAAAAATTAAGTGTTTCAGAAACTGTTATTGAATTGAATTGAATAAAATCACACTAACATTTGTCATGAAACAGAATTCAATATCGCATAGAATCTGATGTCAAGCTGTCCTGTTTCAAACACAAATTCAATGGCTTAAGAGGTACTGGTAACTGAATTATTCTAAAGATTCCATCATGAGAAAGTTTAATTAAAATATGGACCCTTTATCATGATCTCTAAGATAATACTGTTATGATGTTATGGTTTGCAGGCATACTTGTAAGGGATACTTCTGGGCAAAAAAAAAAAAAAAAAGTAATAATTTAAAGCATTTGTCAAGATTAAATTCAAGATTAAAGATTAAATCTTTTTTCCTGTTTTGTATATTCAACAGAGCTGACTTCTAAGGGAGAAGACTGGAAGACATGTATATAAATTAGTATTTTAATGTATTACAAATAAATGCCAATATGGTTAAGAAAATCAAACTGTTTCTGAACCGCTATTAAAAGATTAATTTGGACCTTACATTTGCTAATCATACAAGATGCTACAGAATACCACCATTTTTTTTTTAAATCAGAAACCAAAAGAACAAATGAATTAACTGTATCTGGCCATGTGTATAATCCTCCCCCTGCTGATCCTCAGCGCACTGTACCATAGTGGGAGTGAGGCTTTTTCTGCTCTTCTCTGTAACATATAAAAGGTATTAACATTCACTTAAAAAGGAAATAATGAAAGAAAGAAAAAGCAGCTTCTGTTTATACATAAACACCAGACATGGAGATTCTATACTGCTTCCTAGGAGAAACCAGGGAGCCAAAATAATGAGCTTACAACCTCAGAAATCTGTGTCTATGATTCCATTATCTGAAAGCAGTTACTAAATAATCTCTTCCATGATACTAGCATATTTTCCTTTGTAACATGTGCTACTTTGTTTTATCTAGCTCCAAACTGTTCCTTTATTTTAATTGCTCTTAAGCTCTTTGCCCAAGGTTTTATAGCTTCATCCTCGATACTCCCAGATTCCCTTTCTCTTCAGGTTTTGTAGCATGTGGTCATTGAGGTTACATTCACTTTCCCTCTTTTATGTTTAGCCTCATTGCCTCAAACTTTTCTTCCCACTGAATGCGTATGAGGTCATTTTTCTCTTCATATTTCTATTCACTCTAAGTGCTGATTTTGTGTGTGGATTTTGTGGGGGTTTTTTTTTTTGTTGTTGTTTCTTTGTAGGGGTTTTTGCCTTTAAAACAAAAAGTGCAGCTTCTCTCATTTTTCCCTAACTCATTAAAACACCCAGATATCTTTTTTCTAGTGCTTATTTCTTCTTTATTACTGGATAGCACAGAGCATCACCACTATGTAGTACCTTTAAAGAGATTTACTGACCAATTTATTATATCTTGGAAATGCACTGCCAGTATTATGAATCAGAAATACAAAAATCGTCTAAAGTGTCACTAGCAAAATTATTTTATGGCTAATGATAAATATCAGTCAACTTCTGAAATTTTGATGGCAGGAAAAACTACAAAATATATCAGACAGAAACCACTTTTGGTAAATTGTAATGAAAAATGTGATTTCTATATTAAGTCAAATGTATTGAAAGAAAAAGCTAGTTAAATCAAATGTGTATTTTTATTAAAATAATTAAGACTATACTTAATTATATATAGCTTTCCCTAAGGAGAAGGTGATGACAAGTATCCCCAAGTTATACTTGCTACTATGTATTTTCCAGACTGGTTTTAATATATTTCATACTATCTTTTTTTTAATTATTGCTTTTATTTTCATTGTCATCATTTGCATCATTGTAATTATTTACCTAAGCCTTTTGGAGACCATCTTCACAGTGCATTAACTTTGGCACTACTCACAGTACATTAACTTTTGGCCCTCAAGAGCAAAACGTATCAAATACTGTCCACTGATCCATGACCAACATGAAAATGGCAATCACAGGTATAAATATTCTCAGACAGGTATAGAATTGGATGAACACCCCCACTGACACAAAGTTTATAATTATAATAATTCATAATTATAGCTATTAATTTATGATACATCCATAATAGACACTTACTGTAGATTTGGGGTATGTATTTGTTTACAAGTATATTATAATACCCACCTCTTTTTCTCCCATTTAAGAAATCATTAGCAGAATAAATTACGGGAATAACCCTGCCTAGATTCTATTTAAAAGGAGATAAATCTTTTTAAATATTTTTTTTAAGGCACTTAAATATCCCTGGTTACAAATTACTTGGGATGCACTTCAGAGGGTATCAGATGTGCTAGTGTATCTCTCATGAGCCTGGAAACTGTTAACTTAGGGTTTCATTTCAAACAAAACAGAAGTCAAAGGAGCAATGGTAATGATGATCTAAATGGTAACAATGGTAAAAGTCTGGCTAAATCAAGCAAAATCCTGGTGGTAAGCAGAATAATGACTCCCAGCGATTTCCATGCCCTAATCCCCGGAAGCTGTTAATATGTTAAATTTACATGGTGTAGGGGATTGTGCAGCTATGATAAAATTAAGGTGTCTGAGATGAGAGATTATACTGAATTATCTGGTGGGCCCAATGTAATCAAAAGGGGACTTATAAGGGAAGGAGAAAGACAGGAAGCTCAGAGTTAGAGAAGGAGATATGAAGAAGGAAGCAGAAGTTGGAGTGATGAGATTGCTGGCTGAGGGCCATAAATTCAGGGATGTAGACTGTAGAAGCTGGAGAAAACTAGCATTTTTCCTTAGAGCCTCCAGAACGAATGCAGTGTTGGTGAGACCTTGATTTTAGCCTAGTGAAACCTATTTTGAACTTCTGACTCCCAGCTCTAAGATACTAAGTATGTGTTGTTTCAAGTCACTAAATTTGTGGTAATTTTTTACAGTAATTTGTTTCAATGTCTTGAAATATTTAAGGCATATTAGTATACACTGAATATGTCTCCTGAAGCATCTGACTCACTGCCTAAAAGAATTAGTTACCAGTGACTCAAATGTAGTGCTAATCAGAGAGATGTCACCAAGAAAAAAGAAGCAAGAGATCATAAAAATCTTGGTAAAATAATATATGAGTATCTGCTTTACAGAGGGAGATTTAACCAATCACTTCCTTTACCATATCAGAACGATCCATTTGTTTGATTTTCCTGTTTTCCCCTACCATAAAATAAAACAAAATAAAATAATGAATGAGAATACATGAAAACTTTGGTAAAAAGGAAAATGGATAAATAAAGAATACAAATAATTGATATTTTCTTTAGGACTAAAGCTAATCACAGTCTTTTTTTTTTTTTTTTTTAAAGATTTTATTTATTTATTTGACAGAGAGAGAGATCACAAGTAGGCAGAGACGCAGGCAGAGAGAGAGGAGGAAGCAGGCCCCCCGCGGAGCAGAGAGCCCGATGCGGGGCCCGATCCCAGGACCCTGAGATCATGACCTGAGCCCAAGGCAGCGGCCCAATCCACTGAGCCACCCAGGCGCCCCAGCTAATCACAGTCTTAGTTATATTAACTCACCTACTTAGTAGTTATGACTTAATTATATCTATTTCTACATTGATTATCATTTCTACAGAAAACCATATCTGTTTAATGAAAATGACTATTTCCAATTTTTCAGATATAGATCAATCTCACAGTTACAGTCTTCCATTTTAACAAGTATGAATTCTTCTACTTTAGTTCTAAATTATAAATTACTCACTACATAATCACGAAGCTGAAACATTAAGCACTAGCAGAGAAAGTGTTTCCCAAACAGTTAGTAAACACACCTCTCTGCTTACAAAATAGCACATTATATTCCTGTTGTAGTTCACGCTAGGTAATCTTAAATCCAGAGACACATTTAAAAAAAGACAACGTAGGGCACCTTGGGTGGCTCAGTGGGTTAAATCTTCTGCCTTCAGCTCAGTTCATGATCCCAGAGTCCTGGGATCTAGCCCCGCATCAGGCCTGCTTCCCTTCCTCTCTCTCTGCCTGCCTTTCTGCCTACTTGTGATCTCTGTCTGTCAAATAAATAAATAAAAATCTTTTAATAAATAAATAAATAAAGACAATGTTCTTACACATGATGCAATATACTAGCAGCAATCATTCATATAATACAATATGTCTCTTAAAAAACAAACCTGTTTGGGGGCACCTGGGTGGCTCAGTGGTTTAAAGCCTCTGCCTTTGGCTCAGGTCATGATCCCAGGGTCCTGGGATCAGGCCCCGCATTGGGCTCTCTGCTTAGCAGGGAGCCTGCTTCCTCCTCTCTCTCTCTCTGCCTACCTCTCTGCCTACTTGTGATTTCTGTCTCTCAAATAAATAAATAAAATCTTAAAAAAAAACAAAAACCTGTTTTTTATATGTTAAGGGAAACAACTGAGGGTAAATTGTGGTTGCTCCATGGTACCACACGGTACCATATTGGCTGACCAATAGAGGTGGACAATGGTCTTTCCCACATAAGTTATTGTAAAAGCACTTCCCAAATGCTAAGGAAATATTGCTACATTGAGGTCTATTTCCCTACAGATTAACAGAAAGCTAGATGGGCTTGAATACTTAATATTACATAGTTTTATGCTTAATAATCATATTTAAAATGAGGAAAAACATAAATGAGTGGTAATCACCATACAGACCTGTCTGAATTATGTTAAGCAAAAGCAGTTTTGCTTTGATCGAATTATCAGATGCTAATACATTAAAAGTTGGGACTCAATGAACAAATATTAATTGGAATGATTACTATACCCTAAGTACTCTGATATGCAGTGGAAAGTCAAGAATTATGAATATTTTTAAAAGGAGAATACTTTAAATGAAAGAGAATAAGAGAAGGAGTCAGCCTTTTTATTTGACAGCCCAGTTGTTGGGAAGGCCGTGAACAAAAATCTACTCCTACTATGATAAATATTTTGTATATGAATAAACCATTGATTTTCTTTTTTTTTTTTCCATTTTATTTATTTTTTCAGCGTAACAGTATTCATTCTTAACCATTGATTTTCTATAATGATGTTAGAGAATATTTCAAGGGAAAGCTGATATTTGAGCTATGTTTACAAAAGTATAAAAAATTCTGTCTCATAATGTTAAAAAACATAACTACTTGTTTACACTCTGATAATTAAATAGAATTAAGTGATTTAAAGTATCTCCCCAATAGAATTGCCTGCATGGATATAAACATGGCTTAGTCCCAGGTAAGGACCTCTTTATCTTCAGCTAATACTAGCTATCATCATATATTTTGATGAAATGCAAAATAAATTACATAGTGATAAGTATACTGGGAGTTAAAATAGAGTAGCTTTTTTTTTTTTTTTTTGCTTTTCATTAGTTCATTAGTTAATAGATTTTAACTTAATAATAAAATTAACACATACCCAGTTTATCTGCAACAGTTTTATTTTTAGTAACCCAACTATGTTATATAAAGAAGTTAGAGCAAAACTAGAAATCACATACTTAAGAAATGTCCACCAAGTTCACCAAAAATCATTAACTCTAGCATCTGAAGCAATTCCCCAATGTTTTCCAACATTTAAGTACAGCTGAACTTCAACCACGCAGTAAAATACTATAGTTTAGATTTAAGCATACATTCCTTTCATTTCTGTCTAGTTGCTACAGGGCACAGCTATTCATATCTACAAAGCCTGTTGGATTTACATGTGAGGGGAGAATGGGTTGAAATGAAGGTTGCATCACAAGTGAAAGCATGAAGCACAATAGAACAGAACAAGAGAACGATTGTCTGAGGCACCTCTTTCGTACATTGCATGGACTGTGAGTGTCCAGTTCTTTTTCAGATATTTATCAGGGGCAGTTAACTATCATTCTTTTTGTTGTAGAAAATAAATGGATAGGGGTGGGGAAAGATGTCATGAGTTGGGCAGAAAGTTATGTGTGGAATGAAGGGGGAGGATGATGGGAGGGAATAACTTACCAAGGTTCTTTAAATCATGCAAGTTTAATGACCTTGCACATTTTATTCACACATACACTTTCCAATCTCCAGAGAGACTTAAAGACTTGTGACAATGTCAGATTCTTCTGAAAAGATTAAAATTTAATGTTTTTTAAACTCAAAAATTTAAAACATATAAAAATAAAATGTAAGAGTCTTTTGATACCTCTGTATAGGAAAGGTGGTAACAAAAATATAAAATTTGGTTTCAAAATTGCAAATGTTTTATAAACCATCATACGCATCCAAATGTGCAAGTGAACATCACCAAGAAATGGAGAATAAATTTAGTTTTTACTGGTCAAGATATAAGTCAGTGAAATTTAACAATGGCTAGGGACATCTTTATAGGATGGCATGGGGAATTGTTATTAGGAAAAGGAATAATTTAATTGGAGTGTGCACCTAGCATTTGTTATCATGTTAACACATTCAGACCTATATGTTTACACAAACACGTTAACATAGGTACATATACCTACACATATAAAGTTTACAATCAATGTTTGAAACTGTGTCTTAGACTATAACCCACTTACTCTAAGTTTACAAACATCTGTAATTAATTCCTTTCTGTAAGATATATCTACATATTAGAAATACTAAAGATAAAAGATTAAAAATTGTTTTTGAAATCTAAGTATTTCAGAACAGATCACAACTGTTTATATTCAAGAAAATGTAAAAGCTAGTACTAAGTTGATTCTCAAAACTACATAATTTTTAAGATAAAATTTTAGGTCTCCAGAGTTTGTTGATCTTATTAAAACAAACTCAGATTGTATGATGAATGCTAAATTTCTACATTAAAATTCTAGCTTTAACATTGTTTATTTGGGTATCTTGGGTCTAATCATTTAACTAGTCAGAGCTAAGTGTTTTTAGCCCGAAAACAAGGATGATGCCTAGCAATAGCATTTTGTGGGGGTTATATAACTATATATGATGTCCTATGGTTATATAAGGTAACAAACATGTAACTCTACAGCTGTCGGTCCTTACATCTTTCCCTCACCATCACCACCTCCTTCATACAGACTACTCAAACCCTGAAAATCTGTTTCAAAAAGAACCTAAACCAATCACTTTTGAGATCTATGGGACAAGAACATATGTCCATGGGGCGCCTGGGTGGCTCAGTGGGTTAAAGCCTCTGTCTTCGGTACAGGTCATGATCTCAGGGTCCTGGGATAAGAGCCCCACATCCTGCTCTCTGCTCAGCGGGGAGCCTGCTTTCCCACCCACCCCACCCCCACCTGCCTCTCTGCCTATTTGCGATCTCTGTCTGTCAAATAAATAAATTAAATCTTTAAAAAAAGAAGAAGAACATATGTCCAAAGGACTTCAGTCGAAGATAAAAGTTATGCAAGTCCTTCCACCTTTAATAATTGAGGTATTTTGAAAATGCACACAGCGTTATGTCTACGAGTGGCACTCACTGATACAGCAAGCAAGAAAATTTTCAAAAACAGATAACATAATATTAATGTTGTATTTGTTAGGTTCAGTGTTTGCTCTTGTTGTTGTCAATAGGATCCTTATTTAAATATATTTATTTAATTGATATCCACCAAACTTTGATATTAAAGTGATTTCTTTGTTTTTGTGAGATCTGTGATAAGTAATTTGTCACCCCTTTTTTTCATAATTCTGGATATGATTTTTAATGTTTCCGTATGATTATGATTATTGCATCAGGGTTTTTTTTTAATTAATTTAAATTTAACTGTCATTTTAAAGTTTAAAAATACTTTTATCTAGCTATCAGAGAAATGTATTTACAGAAAAAAAGGGATGAAAATGTTAAAGAATTAATGGACTTCATTCAGATTTAGGATATTTAAACATAATTTTATCAATCTTTCAGACATCTTTGACATAGAGTGTTAGAGAAAGTATTTTCTGCTTTCTCTCCAAAATCACTGAGTATACGAGTTGCAGACCTTCTATATGTTAACAGATACAATACTGTATTTCTTAACTTCTATAACTTACTGTGGTGAGGCAGTAGGAAGCTGACAATTTGTCTTCTTTTCCACTGAGAAGACAGACTAATTTAAGATGATTTTTCTTTCATATAACCCAAAACATGCTGTCAGATCGAAAAACTCAATGACTGCTTAGCATGAAAACATCAATCTGAAAAGCTAGCTATTATCTGAGAGATTTTGTTTCCCCTCTACACTGATTTCAGAGAAAAACATTTATGCATAAAGCACATACATTGTTATAATCTGTATAAGAATATGAAACCTTTTGATTTGTGAGCTCCTGCAGGAAGATTAATATTATTCTTGCAATAAATAATATTTTATCAGTTTCTAAAATAGCTTAATGATTCCCACAAATCTATTATGAGAATTGTTCATTACTCAAAACTTTTTTAACTTCTTGTAAATATAACCATAATCTATTAACTTTTAATTTCCTCTAGCACTAGCTGCTGGACCAAATCAGCCAACAGGAGCAATGTAATATGTATTGTAGAATAGCACACAAACTCACTCTATAACCTTAGTAAGTCATTTTCACTTTCAAGGTCTCCTTCCATGTCAACAAACTGAAACAGACTCATTTTTTTTTTTAGACCTTATTTTTAAGTAATCTCTATAACCAACATAGGGCTTGAACTCACCCTGAGATCAAGAGTTGCATGCTCTACCAACTGAGTCAGCCAGGCACCCCAAGACTCAATTTTTGTAAAGACTGGTTTTGGTTGCACGTTTCTCTGAGTCCTTCTCTCTCAATCTCTCCCTCTCCCTCGCATGCATGCATGTGTAACAATACCATAATCTCAGAACTCATTTTAGGGAGAATAATATGTGCTATACATTCTAAAACAGAATGCAAACCACCAAAATTAAAATGCTAAGAAATAATAATACTTTAGCTAGGTGAACTTGATGCAAGTTATGAAAAATTCTTGATCCTCCTTCATTTGAAGGTTAAGATATAACTTAATGAACCTTAATGCTGTTTTTGACACTGAGGACCTCACTAATATTTTTCTGTTCATGAAAAAGTAAGGACCTTTGCTTAGATGCTATTTTCTTTTTCTTATTTTTCCTTATTTTTCTCTTACCTCTCTGACAATATGATCACTTTTAAGGAACTGTTCTCCTACACACAGATGTGTTTCCCTAGATGCATTGCTTCAATCAAACATTATGCTTCTTTCCATTCCCTCATTATGTGAATTTATGTGTTCTCTTGGTTTTAATTATCACCCATGTCCTGATGATTCCTAGATCTGTATCTCAGGCTATGACCTTTACCCTAAATTATAGATTCTTGCCTACCTGCTTATCCAAAGACATCTCAAACTTAGCATGATAAATCTGCATCACCTTCCTAATCCTACTCTTACTCCCATTTTCTTGATCTCTGTGGAAGCCAACAGTCTCTAGCCCTGAGACACCCAACAAAATTTCCACAATGCTGAAAATATTCTACGTATGTACTGTCGAGGATGATAGCTACTAGCCACATATGGCTAATAAGCATGTGAAAAGTGGCAAATGAGGAAGTGAATGAGGAACTGAATATTTAATTCTGGCATTTTTAATTCTTTTGCTTAAAGAAAATAAAAAGTTCTGGTGTATACTAAATTCTGGTAGGTTTCCATCACCAAAGATGGGGGAGAAGGAAAATGATTGTGCATAAAACATAAAACCATAGTATGGGGTGCCTGGGTGGCTCAGTCATTAAGCATCTGCCTTCTGCTCAGGTCATGATCCCAGGGTCCTGGGATGAGCCCCACATCAGGCTCCCTACTCAACAGGAAGCCTGCTTCTCCCTCTCCCCCCACCCCCCCGCTTGTGTTCCCTCTGCAGCTGTCTCTGTCAAATAAATAGATAAAAATCTTAAAAAAAAAAAAAAGTAAAACCATAGTAAAGAAAAAATTCTAAACCTCAGATGCAACCTCGAGATTTTTTTTTTATTTTATTGGATAGAAAAATAAATGAAAAAAGTGCTAATTTTATAAATTTTTGCTACAGATAGAGCATACCAGTATGTATCTTATCCCAGAAGAGTAAAATAAGTATAAAACAATACATTTTTTAAAGTATAACACAAATATTTATTGAGCACTTGCTATGTTCAAGGGACCTGTGCTAGGTGCTGGGCAGTCTGCAAGAAAACAAACAGCCATCACCCAGGTCCTCAAACGTCTTTAATGTAGTAAATTCTCTCGTAAGTTCCTTTTTCTTGGGGGGGAAGGAGAAAGTAGGTTAAAAAATTCAAGTTTATTTCACTCTTAAAGAGAACTGGAAAAAGAAAGAATCTGTGACTATGGACTCTGAAAAACAACCTGGGTTTTGAAGGGGCAGGGGGTGGGAGGTTGGGGAACCAGGTGGTGGGTAATAGGGAGGGCACATATGGCATGGAGCATTGGGTGTGGTGCAAAACAATGAATACTGTTACGCTGAAAATAAATAAATAAATAAATAAATAAATAAAATAATACGTAAGGCAAAAAAAGAAAGAATCTGTGAAAAATAAGCATAAATATATTTCTTCTGAGGATATAATGCTTTATAAGGTAAACTAGAGTACACACTTTCTTTAGAGCAGTATTTGTTTTTATTAAATCTGTTTTTTTATAGCAAACTTTTGGGATGATAGAAAATGCAATTTCAAAAACACCTTCAAAAGAACTATCCCAAATATCTAACAAGATGAAATTGGTGTAAAATATGACAATGAGATATGCATTATGAACAACCTATGTAGATAACATGTTTATTCTCAAAATCCTACAATGAAACTATATTACCATTGTCAGAAAATATGGCATGCTTTAAATAAATGTAAGATACTTTTGGAGTACAAATACTGATGGGATAAATATGGTACAAGATTAAGTGACAGGTAGAAGAAAAAGAAATCTGTATGAGCTGATTAATTATTACAGAATTATACTCTCAACTGATTGTTCTTCTTAAGTAGAAAAAGACTGAGTCTGCTGTTTATAAATACCGTAGTGCTTCTTTCATGAGTTATCATCTTCTCTTAAAAAAAAAAAAAAAAGATACTGGGTTAATTGTGAAGGTTAAGAAACATATTCTGCTAGGAGTTTTTAAATGCAGAGCTCATGATTAAAATAACAAAAAAGAGCATAGTGTCATTTATACTTAAGGGATATACTTTTTGCAGGGCTTTTTTTTCAGTTTATGTCAAAACATAAAAACAGATATATACACAAAAAATTAAAAGATAATCATTAGCAGTATGTCCTACAATGTGTTATCAAAAAGTAATTGTTAACTATACTTTTCCTATTAAGTAGAAAACAAAATTGATTATAATGGCACTCTTCTACTGAAGCTAAATGCTCTCGATTCTACATATTCTACTATACATGAGTTAAGGTTTTATTCTAACTGTGCCCTAGAATCTGCAGTTCTTCCACCACAATATTTATTCTCTTACAGGTACTCCAGTGAAAATTCCACAGAAATGTGCAATAATTTCATTATACCAACTGTGAATGGTAGGAATACCTCAAAATACCCTTACTCATCCTTAAAGACCCATCACAGAGTAAATATTTTTAACTTATTTTTTTCTATTTATTTTTTAAGTAGAGTAAATATTTTTAAATGTGTATGCAAATAATTCCTAAAACTATGAACTATTTTAGATGAGTACAGATGGATGGTGCCTTTATTTTTTTGGCTCTAAATACATTCAAATTTATTTTAAAAGTGTAAAACATGAATAATCCAAGTAAAATTCTTAAGGATCTTAGAGTCTTCTGCTTATACCATACTTCTGTACTCTTCTTTCTACATGAAAGTACTGTGGTTTCATCTCTATGCAAACACCTGCACTATCTTTTAAATAATTTTAACTCCTTTCTGGACTATTACAAGTTTTGTTGAATTTCTTGGACATGTTAGCACACAGAGTATTCTCATAGAAATGGACATCCAAAGCTTTATACAAAGATGATGATGTGTTTTATTGTATTTTAATAGCTTTCTTCATGACTATCCTTTGATATCCCTAGAATTAATGTCATTAAATCACTGCCTATCAACTTATTGGCACAACATGGTTTAATTATTAAATCTAATTAATTATCTAAATCTTTTATTTTTAATAACCACATTTAAATTTACCCCACTTTTTCCAGTCAACTCTATTTTTCTCTTGAATTCCTTTTTCTTTGACTGGAAGTATTTGAGGCGATGGAAGTCTTGATCTTGAGGGTGATTTTTAAAACAGGATCCTGGCAATATCTATTTTCCCATAGGACATTCTAGGAATACTACCGTGCTATTTTTCATCATTCAAGTGTAATGCTATCATTACATATGATATGAAAAGGATCTACAACATAATTATCTCCTATTTCATGTTAAAGTCATGGGAACGTATCAGCAATTGTTCGTTTTGCCTTGGTTCCCAAAGCCATTTTCCACAGTTGATTTCAATAAATATTGGGCACCTACTATGTGACATATAACACTGCCATGGGCTGAACAGATAAGATTAAGCAGAAACATTCAGAAATCAAGTGAGGGTGAGCAAGAGAGAAAGGTCACAACAAAAAACTGTAATACTGTTAATAGTAATACACAAGTTAGCAAAGGGAGCAATTCATTTAATTTAAGGAGTGGGGAATCAGAAAAAGCTGATGACCAGTGTTTTATCTTTAGCTGGGCTTTGAGATTTATGTAGGAATTTGTAAGAAACACCCGGAGGAGCAGAGAGGGTACACAGATAAGAAAGTGTATCATTTGGTAAAGAAAAATGAGTAACCCACAATGGCTATAGTAAGGGCATCAGGTGTATATGTAGAAGAAGATAATCTTCAAAAACAGAATGCAGAGAGGCTGTGGAGGACCTTTAGGAATGTGACTAGAATTTTCAGCTTGATTCTCTAAGCAGAGGAGGTTTTTGGTGCAAGAGTCCACAGTAAGATCTATATTAAGAAAGATCACTCAAACATACTCCAAGATAGATTTAAGCGGGAGAGTTTGAAAGGACCAATTTGGAGAAAATAGACTATTATAACAGTTCCAGATAGAAACTGCTAAAGGCAAAAAAAGAAAAAAAAGAAAAAAGGCAGTAAGAGTTAAGAGGAAGAGAAGCAGCTGAGCAGAGGAGGAAAATGTTACAACACAGAAATTAATAAAACTTAGAGACACAAGAAAGACATGAAAAATCAAGTATGACTTAGAGTTTCCAGTTTAAGTAACAAGTTAACTAGAATAGGAAAAACCAGTGAATACGCTTCATTAATGCCTTAAACGATAGAACACACCCTGTTCATTTTTGGATCTATCATTTAGCACAGGCACAGTATAGGCATTTAAATGGCTGTGAATTAATGAATAAATTATTCATTTTTGTGGTCAGTCATTTATTGCAATCTCAGTATTTTCAACAACAAATCTGCTTTTCTAGATAACCAAAGTAGGAAAATGCTATAAGCATAATCAAATATTAGACAGGATGAAGCTTGGAGTCATTTATTATAATGTCTTGATCTTCATATATAAGGACACCATTAGTTTATGTCCTTTGAGTTACTGTTTTTGAACCATGTTAGGTTTGCCGAGAATATTTCCATAATCCCACTTCCAGGCAGTGCTTCTCTCACAATATATAACTATAAAGGTAGTTAAGGAAACTCAGGGTGACAGTCGTTGGTAATTAAATCATATATGTGTATTAAATGTGTGTAATTATAGATGACATATGTATGTGTAATTATATGTGTAAGCATATATATAATTTAATACATTTTTATATAATCTATAATTAGGCTACATACTAATCTCATTATTGGCATGCTTTTATGATTATGAGCATAAACTTATTTCCTCTGCTACAGAATCATTTTTAGATCTTACACTTTATACACAGATAGGATTATTTGATGGGGAAAAATTTCCAAAATATTATTCTGTATTAATATTTTCATCTGTGGTAAAATGATATAATATTCTAATATCAACAACCTAAGAGGCACAAACTAATTATTTTGTGGGTGTCCCCAGCCAGTTTCATTCAATTAGTTGCATGACTCAGTTCAAAAGGTGACTAATTGGCTTCTGTTTCATATTGCAAAATTACCATCCCTTCTATGATACATGCAAAAACATTGAGAAATTTTGAATTTAAGCTTAATCACCTTGTCTAAATATTAAACAGAGAGAAGTAAGGGGAAGGGTAATTGACATTCAAACCCTCCCTGAGGTAGAACAATTTTCCACTTGCTCTTACCCAATGATACACTCTGTACACAATACTTGTCTATCAGCAGTCAACACCTCTGGAGTACAGAAACTGCTTCCTCTGCTTAACTAGTTAGAGTGAATTCGACAAGGATTAGTTATGCTTAAGAGGGTATCAGTAACCCCAGGAAGTCTCAAAATAATGACTCTCCTTATCCTGCAATCCAATCATTTTAGCTAGGAGTGGATTGAAATGTTTAATTATTACTTGGAAACCAAGTAGGGTATGTTGTTCTACTTTTTTCCCACTATTGTGTTGCATTTTTAAGTAGATTTTTTTTTTTTTTTGCAACCTCCACAAAAAAGGCTGGTATATTTCTACATCTAAATAGATTTATTATACTAAAACCTCTCTTTCCTCTCTTTTTATGGGTGGGTGACTATTTCCAAGCACTAGTTCCATTCCATTTTGCAGTCATTTCTGGATTGTCATTGTTCTATACGTCTGTAAACTGGTAACAATGGGTTTTTTTCATCTCATTTTGCAGATTAATAATTTCACATTTCAACATGAAAGTGTAGCTTAGCAGTTTGAGAATGGATGGCGGAACTTAATTTCCTATACTCATTTTCACATTTTAAGGCTTATATTTTGAAAAGAGTTCAAATTTAATAGCACTAATTCCTCTCAAGTATTAATTCTACCTGCACAGAAGTACATTATGGATTTTAGTCAACTATGCAGTTTCCTAGAAGGATATTCTGAGTCTATTGGCCCAAAATATATTTTTTTAGTTACCTATAGAACTTCAAATATTCCTTTCCTCACAAAACAAAAGGTGGTCAATAATGACTTGTGAATAGCAACATTTTGCACATAGTGGGCACTCAAAGATATTTGTTTAAATTAGCAAATGTTCATGAAGGGTTTGTAGTCCATTTAGGAAGGAAAACACATGGCTAAGAAAGAAAGAAAAAAACTTAGAAACTGACACTTATGCAAATTGAGTGAGAGTCCACAAACTATTGGAAATAACATTAGAATGACAGTCAAACTAGGCTCTTACCTACTTCTGCCACCATCTAGCTTTGCGATATTACAAAAGTCACATGCTGGGGCACCTGGGTGGCTCAGTCAGTTAAGGCTCTGCCTTCAGTTCAGATCATGATCCCCAGGTCCTGGGATCAAGCCCTATACCCATGGTGGGGGTGGGGGTTCCTGCTTAGCAGGAAGTCTGCTTCTCCCTCTGACCCTCCCCCTGGCTTGTGTTCTCTCTCTGTCTCAAATAAGTAAATAAAATCTTAAAAAAAAAAAAAAGTTACATCCTTAATGTAAATGTAAAAGTAAAGCAGTATTGGGGCGCCTGGACGGCTCAGTGGGTTAAAGCCTCTGCCTTTGGCTCAGGTCATGATCCCAGTGTCCTGGGATCTAGCCCAGCATTGGGAATCTCTGCTCTGCAGGGAGCCTGCTTTCTCCTCTCTCTCTGCCTGCCTCTCTGCCTACTTGTGATCTCTGTCTATTAAATTAAAAAAAAAAAAAAAAAAGTAAAGCAGTATTACAATGATGAGGAATGAACACAGGGAGGCTAGCAAATGTGTACTGGTTGGCAATCTAGAATTCATATTGACCTTTCTGGGCTTGTTTCCTCATTTTAAAATGAGAGTTGAACTAAATGACCTCCTAGTTCCTTTTCATCACTAGAGCATTTTAATTTTCATGAAGGGGACCAAAAGTAATAGCATGATTAAAATTGCTAATGTTCAACCCCGAAAACTTCTTAAGTTTGGTTTTACCTGAAATTTGCTTAAGAAAGCAAATATGAATAAGTTAACGGAAAAGCAAGAAGCAATAGTCACAGCATATTTGTTTGCTGAATGAATGAATGAGGAAGCAGAAATAGAATAAATTATATTTATATCTTTATAATTTACAAAGTGTCTTCCAACAAATTATGCATGTACCCATTACATCCTAAAAAGAATCCTATGAAAAACTAAGCACATTACCCAGGAGCAATAAAACATACAAAAAGAGGAGCCATGTTTCAAAGCAAATTATTTGGGGTCTAGCCCCTGCTCTTAACTGTAACACTCTGACCCAATCAGTATCTTTTTCTCTATGTTCTATTTTCCCGTTTCTCCAGGCTTCATTCATCACCTCCCAATTCAATACCCTTTTGGGTTTTTCACCACTTATACCTCAATTATCCTCTGGCTTTGTGTCTCAGATATACATACGCATTCTTTTAGCTCTTTTTTCTGCCACATTCTCTTTTCTAGCCTAGTTTGTTACAAACATTTTTTATTCATTTGAAATTTCATACCTCATTTAAAAGTGATATAATATTGTTAAAATGTCAATGTAAAATGGAGACAAGACCTGAGGATTCCGAGTGGACAAACCATTTAAACCATAGGAACAAAACTATATCTAGCATATTTCATGAACAAAAGTAAAACTTAGGTTATTTCTTGTAAGTGTCTCTGATAATCATAAAAGAGACTTAAGTCATCTTCCTAATGTGGTCTGGAGATAATTGCTTTTGACCTACTCCTTACCATCTGACAATCCCCATTGTAATTCCAATCACTGTAAAAATTAACAACTTCCTCATTTTTTACTTTATAAGCTATGCTATAACTTCATACCCCTGAGCTTCTTATCGGTTTCTATTTTTGAAAGCTCCCAGTTTACAAACTGTTCTTATATGTATAATAAATAATTTTTCTTGATTTGGCAGTTTCAATTTTTATTATTTCCAAATTTTTGACAATAGCTAATAAGTTAAGCTCAGTATTATATCTAACCAAGAGGAGATAAAATGATAAATATAAAATTTAAGTGAAATTAGATATAAGAATAGAGCTACAGATTTCTACAGCCCTGGGAAATGTTTACAGAACTCTAAAAATTCCCAGAAGTCCTCATTTTGTTTTAAATAAAATCATTTTATAACAATATTCAAGAAAATACAACCCAATTTAGAAATTTAAAAACATTGCAGTTTCAACAATAGTGGTTCCTTTTGTTGTCCTTTGAAATTATAGACAATTTTATCTGCATTAGATATTTAATTCTTTTTTTTTTTTTTTTTGGAGAGCAAGATGGAGTATCAGTTTAAGAAGGAGTTAAAAGCATTGAAGATAATTTAAAATTCAATATAACCATCGGTATATAATAGATTTCCTTTTTAACTTATCTGCCATATTATGCTGAAAAAATTGTTCAATGGTTACAAATGCTTTTTCTCAGAAAAAAATATTTTCAAAAAAATTATTTTCTATTATATCACTGGGCTGATGATGATCTGTGGACTGCTATAGAGATCAACTAAATGTTATTTTTCCAAAATGTTAACTATTTCAATATTTATTTTTTAAAAGATGAATCAAAAGAAATCAAATACCAAAAAATAGATTTCTTTTTTTTTTTAAGATTTTATTTATTTATTGACACACAGAGACAGAACACAAGCAGGGGAAGCAGCAGAGGGAGAGAGGGAAGCAGGCTCTCCACTGAGCAGGGAGTCCAATGCGGGACCCAATTCCAGGACCCTGAGATCATGACTTGAGCCCAAGGCAGAGGCTTAACCGTCTAAGTCACCCAGGTGCCCCCCCAAAATAGATTTTTTTATGTCATTTAACTTTCTATAAGAAGGTGCTTTTTAAAGATCAACATATAACATTAGTGATGGCATTTTTTAACTAACATCTCAGTAAAAATAGCATCATCTTGGGGTGCCTGGGTGGCTCAGTGGGTTGGGGCCTCTGCCTTTGGCTCAGGTCATGATCCCAGGATCCTGGGATCGAGCCCCGCATCGGGCTCTCTGCTTGGCGGGGAGCCTGCTTCCCTTCTTCTCTCTGCCTGCTTCTCTGCCTGCTTGTGATCTCTGTCAAATAAATAAATAAAATCTTAAAAAAAAATAGCATCATCTTATTACTTATAGAGGTAGTATAAAGTAATGTTTTGAATGTTTAGAGTAAAAAATACTTCAAAGTTTTTTTTTTCCCAAAAATGAAACTATACTATGTAATTTCTACACATATATTTTCTCTTAAAATAACATGGTTTCAGAGAATTAGGCATTCGGAAATACTTAGGGACAAAGTTACATAAGGTTATACTCCAACAGCAATTATAAACTTCCTTTCAACGCATTTGTCCCAATGATACAATGTCTACTATATATATATATATATATATATATATATATATATATTACTGCCATTCTTTGACTGCAATTGCAACATCAGAGAATGTGATTGTCACTTAACTAGTTGCAGTTCTAGAAAGATGTTAATATATCTTGGGTTCCAACTGTGCTTAGCACTATAAAAAGCTTTTCATGTTTTCTTTTCCCTGTTACTGCTTTCTAAAGACAATCATTGCACAGGTAAATCTCTTACAGCTATTCATTACATATGGTGTTAATGGTGTTAATTTTTTTTTTAATTTTTTGGAGAGTATTACCTCATATTGAGACCACTGTAGTGATCTGTATATTTGTGATTTTAGTAACATATACACATTCAGATTTTCAATATCTTCCATAATCTAGTCTTACCACATATATTCAAAATTTTTTTTTTCTCAACCTTTTCCAATCCTACAAGGAACCAGTCTCACGGTTTTTGGTACATTTTGTGCTTATTTCTGTTTCTAATATATTCCCTGTGCTCTTCTTTCTAGATGGAACACCAGGTTTCTTTAGCTCTATTTATTAATACTGCATCGTTATAAGTAAACCAGACTGAATTCTCAAAATCTTTAGAAGACTATAGCACATACTGATCCTGGCATTCTCTGAAATTCAATTGCATATAGTCTACAATAAATTCACAACAGGTTGTTCTTTGTTTTAGGTTTGTTTTATCTCTGCAAGCAGAATGCAAATTTCTTGTGAATAAAGGTTAAGTCTATTATTTTATTATTTGTGTTACCCACTCCAGACCAAGATATAATCAGCTGTATGTCCTTACACTCTTCCAAAGGAAGCACAAATACTTTCCTGACAACACATCAAGCCTGGAGATAGTACCAGCTTCTCTGTGCTTCACCCAGTCACAAGCCTGTCATCATCAACTTCAGTGTGAAACAGTATCTGCCTTATTTGGGGGACCTATTTTCTATCTATTCCAACTATGTGATTCAACTGAGGGTTGCCTATCATAATACCAAATCCTTGGAGCCAAATGATTTTTAAAATAATGAGACATGGGTCAATCAGAGGCATTCCTTGAGGATTTTCCAACTGTAATTTTAAAAAAAAGGAGAGGATCGTATTCTCTGAACAGCAAAATTTAGAAGATATGGAGCTAGAAGATGTTGGTAGCTATGGGTCCACTCCACAGGAAAATTAATCTGAGAAAATAACATTAACACACAGATACATGAAACACAAGAAGAATGGTTCCTAACGTTGATCTAGTTCCTGATTCAACTGTCTCTGAGGCTCAAATATGTCCCTGTTCTACCAGCAGATGGGTATACTGGAACCCTTTTGTGGCTATACATCCAAAGGTAAACAAGACATAAGGATTTATTGATTATTTCAATGTCTTTCTTTTTTAGTATGGACACTTCCAAATTTAGTTCAAGGAAAAGATCATTTAAGTAAAAGCAGATAAAAATAAAAGCAGTCCTCTGAGATATAAATGATGTTACAATTTATAAATAATGCAATAGGTCAGATTATCACCCTTAGTCTCTCCTGCAAGTTATCTAGATACTTAATAAAATACAAAAATTTTGATAAAATACCAAGCTGGGCCTGGACAGAGAACAACTTCAACATTCATGTGATTGTCAATCATGATTATAACTCAAACATGAGAGAGAATGAGAGCAATTTACTCTACCTTCAATACAACAATTTCCCTAGCGACATCTTTCACAAGCGCAATGGAAAGGGTGCTATCATCTCTGTCATTCATATTCTACTTCACCATTAGTATTTCACAATTCATTTGTAAATTTGAGAATTTTCCAAGCAGTTTTAAGAAAGATATTCTTATAGAAGAAATGGTATCACTCCAGTCTGTGTTCATTAACATAAAAGTCTAAGAAGGAGATTCTTTCAGAGTTTTTAGGCTTTAGTCTTAAGTCCCCCTTCACTCAACAAATAGCTATTTATAAATGGTTATCTATATTTTAGATATATTCTCATATTTCCAAACTACATATAAAATAAAATACCACTGTATCATAGCTCACTATTAGAGATGTTTGTATATGGCACGAGTTGTATTATGTTACCTTAAATTTCAGCACCAAAGATGAGAATATTATTTAAACCTGAAAATCTGTGAACAAGTGTTAGTTCCATACTTCTTTGGGTTAAAAAGGGACACTTTAATATGTACCTATAAACTTAGCACGATACAGAGAAGTATATATTTATATTTGGTTAAACAAATTATAAAGAGAAAAATAGGCTAATATTTAACTTAAAGATGGGAGTTACCATAAGTAAACTTAAAACAGTCCTATTAAGCAGATGATTTAAAGTGAATTGCATTCCAGTGTCACATTGTTAATATATTAGTATATTAGTGTTACTAATATACTAATTATATTATATATTATATATATTATATATACTAATATATATAATATATATTATAGTATATATTAGTATATTAGTATATATTAGTATATACTAATATACTAATTATATAATAATATACTATATATATTACTATATATATACTATATATAAGTATATTAGTATATTAGTTACACTATATATACTAATATACTTATATATAGTATATATATATATTATATATATATAATAGTATATATTAGTATATATATATACTAATATACTAATTATATAATATACTATATATATTACTATATATATACTAATATAAGTATATTAGTATATTAGTTACACTAATATACTAATATATTAACTAACTAATATATTAGTTAGTATATTAGTATATATTGTAGGTTTGCAAAGAATAGCAAAGAGATATCTGCATTCTCATGTTGACCACAGCATTATTCACATAGCCAAAATATAGAAACAACCAAAATGTCCATCAAGCAAGCTTATTCTTTGGGGAACCTGGGTGCCTCAGTCTGTTGAGCATCTAGCTCTTGGTTTCAGTGCACTTCACCCATGATCTCATGGGTCATAAAATCAAGCCCTGCTTCGGGTACTCCACTCAGCAGGGAGTCTCCCTTTGCCCCTCCTAAAATAAATATATCTTTAAAAAAAATTTAAAAAGAAACAACCAAAATGTTCATCAATAAATGAGTGGATAAAAAAGTGTGTGTGTGTCTGTGTGTATACACACACATAGTGGAATATTATTCAGCCATCAGAAGGAAGGAAACATTGCCATTTGTGAAAACATGGTCTGACCTTGAGGGCATCATACTAAGTAAAATAAACCAGACAGAGAAAGACAAATACTGTATGCTATCATACAGAGACAGAGAGAGAAAAGAAGAAGAAAAAGGGGTTAAAAAAAAAAAAAAGTCAAACTCATAGAGACAGTAGAAAAGTGATTGGTAGGAGTTGGGAAGTGGGGAAAAAAGGAGAAGTTGGTAAAAAGGTACAAACTTTCAGCTATAAGATGAATAAGGTCTGAGCATCTAAGATATGGTGGCCATGGTTGATAACACTGTATTAGATAACCGAAATTTGCTAAGAGAATACAACTTAAATGTTCTCACACATAAACCTTTTTTTTAATATGTGAAGTAATAGATGCATTAATTAACTACATGGTGGAAATCCTCTCACAGTTTATATGTGTATCAAATTGCTGCAACCACAATGTACACCTTAAATACTTTGTAATTTTATTTGTCAATTATACTGCAATAAAGACGAAAAAAACAATCTGGTCTTTTCCACTTAAAAGATTATTCTGTATATAAGGACCAGATCGTTTTTAAAATCTGCTACTGTAATAGAAATCAAAGTTTCTCACTTTCTAAAATGATCTATTCCTTCTCTACCTCTTACTGTTGTTGTCATTGTTATTTTACCTGGGGCAGAAATCATACAAGAGATTCAAAGTCCATTTTGAATAAATAGATCCTTTCACCAGTATTTTATTAATGTTAGTAACACTGCTAGAGTGTATTTAATAATTACATATATTCAAGCAGTATTATTCATATTGACAAATTACCAATTATTACAATTATTTTTTTGTTTTGATGATAGCCAGTAGCAAATCTAAATCACATTTACCCAATTAACCAGTCAGTTAACAAAGATAAAAGAGGGATTTTAACACCTGTTGTCATCACTTCTTCCCACTCAAATTAGGGATGATTTTATTAGCACTTGAGAATATCTGCTATGTGAGGAAAGTCTATTTCTGTCATAAAAAGCAGGAAGTCCATTTGTATGTCAAATATCTATCAATTTATAACTTCATGTGATTTGTTAAATATTCGAAATCCAACATGCCAATCAAATATATGCAAAATAAATTACTAGTATTCAACTGTATCAACTGTGGTTTAATAAATAGGTACAGTATATTATAAAAGTATTTTTTCATTCCACTTGCTTAATGAAGAGAAAGGACAGTGAGAGAGAGGAGCTAAAAGTGCACTGAAACCTAAAATATATTGATGCAACCACCCTTTGATGGTGATGTTACTATCTCTTTTGTACAGGTAAGGTAACAGGCTCGGGAAGTGCAAACTGCACAGCACAGAAAGTGGTATATAGCTCATTTGAATCCAGATCTACTTGGCTCTAAAGTCTTTCTTTTCCTTCGCACTATTGCTTCTTAATGTCTCTTAACTTGCTGTAAACAAATATGCAAAAAATAAGGAATAAAAATAAAATACTATTTCTTTTTTAAGATTTTTATTTATTTATTTATTTGAGAGAGAGAGAGAGAAAGAGAGAGAATGAGAGCAGCATGAGCAGGGGAGGGGTAGAGGAGAGGGAGAAGCAGGCTCCCCGCTGAGCAAGGAGCAAGACTGGGGCTTGATCCCAGCACCATGAGCTTTAGGCACTCCTAAAATACTAAGTATTTAATTTGAGATGTCTGGAGTTCCATAAAAACACCTATACCTTAGGCAATTTTTTAAAATTTTTATTTATTTTATTTTAGGAGAAAGAGCACATGAGAGAGTAGGGGGAGGGGCAGAGGGAGACAAAGAGAATCTTTCACAGGCTCCATGCCCAGCTCAGAGCCAATTGTGGGGCTTGATCTCTCTAACCTGAGATCATGACCCGAACTGAAATCAAAGTCCAACGCTTAACTGACTGCACCACCCAGGCGCCCCACCTTAGGAAATTTTTAATGGAAGCAAATGCTGATAGAAAATTTTAAAATGAGAAAGCACTGCTTCTCAAACTACCTGCAGTGAAGGAATAGGTTGTTTCAGTTTCCAACTGCCACTCTACAATACTTCTATAAATATGTAATTATCAGAAAAAATTTACTAGGAAAATGATCATGTGCTTGGACTTCACAGCAACATCAAATTGGTATAAAAACTTCTAAATGCTTGGGGCACCTGGGAGACCCAGTTGGTTAAGCATCCGACTTGATTTGAGCTCAGGTCATGATCTCGGGATTGTGAGATCAAGACCTGATGGGCTCCACACTCAGTGGGGAGTCAGGTTGAAGGTTCTCTATGCCTCTTACTTCTGCCCCTCCCCATCTCCTGTGTGCCTGTGTGCATTCTTTTTCTCTATCTCTCTCAAAATAAGTAAATAAATCTTAAAAAAAATTCTAAATGCTTATTCTCAATTTTTGTACTTATCTATGGAAGCCCAGCACCAATGTGTACGCCATACTTTGAGTAAAATTGATCTAAAGGACAGGTTTAGCAATGAGTTCAACATATATTAATTTATATATTAGAAAATGTATTTTTCACCTAGATTTTATTAAAGTAAAGCCAATTCCCACTTTGTTGCAAAATCTTGATACTTAAGTTGCTTTTTATGCTAGTTTAGTATAAAAGAAAATAAAGTGCTCCTTAAGAAAGATTAAGGAAATTGAAAATAGAATAAAATATATTTTGTCTTACTGAAGCAGGTAGATAGAAAAGCATAGCCTTATCAACTCAATATTCATTTTAGTTCTGTGTGTGTGTGTGTGTGTGTGTACATAAAATTGTTATTAAGGATCAACATGCAACATTGCTAATTACTTTTGAATATGGTAATTATTATTCTGTGGTTAAAAATTATTTCATCTTCTTTCTGACAGGCTCAGGGGATGTGATTTGTTCTTACTGAATATATTGATAATCACAGCAATGGAGAAACACGATGACTAATGTCATGTTTATCCTTTCTGTCAAAGCTGGCAGATAAAAACAGGTTTCCACACTTGCCATTTTCCTAAATGTGGCAGCAGTTCATAATAGATCCCTAAATGCATTTTGACAAAGTGAAAATTTGTTTTACATCATGAGATCTGGGCAATGATTCTAGAAAAATGTGATAATTAAATTCAGAAAACAAGAAACATGAAATAGATTTTTCCCACTGCATAGTAAGTAGCTTTGAATAACATACTATATAATGACATTGTTATTTAGTTTTCTAATCTTATTTTTTCAAATGTTACTAAACATGGAGTACTTAAGCACAATGGATAGGGTAATGAGATCAGTATTTACTGATTACCTTAAATAATTTTCAAGGTTTTTTTTTTTTGTAATTGGGGAATAAAATTATCTTACTAATTTTGGTAGATGGATAAAAACTACAGTTCACTAATATTGGAATTTTCATTTATGAAGCATTTCTTTTCTTGGAGTGCATAAAGAACATCTAATAAGAGTTTATGGTAAAGTTTTGAATTAAACAAATAGTATTATAATCTATGCAGAGCTATTACTGTTGTGAAACAACAAACCTTTCATGACATCATGAAACTGAAGTGTTTTAAATTTCACACTGATTCTGAAAAGAAAAAAGAGGTTGCTTTGATAAGCAATTTATAATAGCTAATAATTGTAGAAAATTCCATAAAATTGTACCTTAATATTTAACAAAGTATAAAAGGCAGTTTGAAAGTTAGAAAATACAAAATAATCATTTTCCAATTATTTTATTAAGTGTATAGTTTCCATGTAATTGCCCTACATAGAGAATACAATTAGAGACAGGTAATGGAAAAACCAATTAATAGCCCAATATGCCTCAGAAAATACAGGCAAAATCGTGATTTATTAGAGTGTTTGCTCAGTGATGTCACAAATTGGTATATTTGCAAATAGTAGCTCAGCAAATGATTGTTTAATTAAAACATATTAATACAGGATGCGTACAAGAGTAATAAGGTTCAAAGTAGCAATTTACTGAAACAATACTGAGTGTGCCTGTCTCACACTGGGATTAACTTCATATTGTGTTGGCAGAGAAAAGATTTAATTCACGTTAGTTATCATTGGATGATATGGTACTAGTATATCTCAGCTGAAGAAATAACCTGTGACACACCAATAATTCACCCTGAACTTCAGCAGGGGCCTGCTCTTTGGAGAACCATGCCATGCATTAAACACACATGACTAAACTTTCTGAAAACTTTGGGTTTCTCGAGGATTCAGTCCTTGACCTACTGCTTTTCTAAGTCTTCTTGATGAACTCACCTACTATCATGATTTCAACACCCACAAAGCTCTCTAGTCTTGCCTTCTCCCCAGAAATTCATGTTCTTATATTCAGTTGCCTACTAACTAGGTAATTTTTTTAAAAGATTTTATTTATTTATTTGACAGAGAAAGAGATCACAAGCAGGCAGAGAGAGAGGGGGAAGCAGGTTCCCTGCCGAGCAGAGAGCCGCATGTGGGGCTCGATCCCAGGACCCTGAGATCATGATCTGAGCCGAAGGCAGAGACTAAACCCACTGAGCCACCCAGGTACCCCCGACTAGGTATTTTTGATAGATTCCACAGACACCTTAAATTCAACTTGCCAAAATGTAAATCATTCCCTCACACCTGGCCATTCTCCTTCTTATGGCCTCTAATTCTGTTGGTAGCATCATCTCCCAAGCACTTAAAACTAGAAGGCTTGGGAATCTTCTTAATTCTTCCTTCTCGTTTATCACTTATATCCCTAACTGTCCTCTAGTACCTTCCAATTTCTCTGCTTTTTGACATGCAACCAATGAAGTTACATCTAAGCAGGGTCACCTGCTTAGAAGAGTCCCAAGCTTCTCTGCTGGTCTACAGTCACCATCTTGAAATTACGAATAATTTTTAGACAAGGAGCTTTGCCTTTTCTTCCACTGGGACCCTGTAAATTATGTATCCAGTCCTGCCACCCATGCCCCTTATCCTCTGTAAAATCTGTGTTATAGCCTCTAAACACACTATGAAATTTCATACTTTCTTGTCTTTGTTCTCATTTTCCCTCTGCTGGGAATGCCTCCTTTGCTGATCAAATCCTCAAATATTCATTTCTGGACACCTCCCTCAAAGCTTTCCCTGAATAATTAAGCTAGGTTAAGCACTCCAATAATAACGCCACTTGAATAACACTATTATTTGAATTACAAAACTGTATTATTATCTGTTTTTGTATCTCTTATTCCTCTGACCTCACAGAAAGGAAGTAGGAATGACTTTGCAAATAACATAGTAACACAGAAAACACACAATCAAGTTTAATTGTACGAATGAATAACATAATGCAAAAAAATGGAATAAGAAACTCTGCTGTTGAATTAATTTTATGAATTAGTATTGTTTTCAGAACAAAAAGGTATTGGAGTTTTATGTTTTAATAAAATGAATAAAATAAGACTTGCATTATCAATTTTAAATCTTAAACAGTTTTTTAATTTCTAACACTTCTCACTAGTTTCTTCTTCATCCCTACTCAGTTTGATAGTTTTCATTTCTGGCTTGAACTACTATGTAGGTTCTCTTGCCTTTCCACAATCCATTCTCAATAATGAAGCCAGAAGGATCTTGAAAATAAAATTCAAACTCTGTTTGCATAATAATTATTATTTGCCTACATTCTCCAGATTTCAAGTTAAATACTACTTTGTTAGGGATACCTAGCAAAATTATTTGGCCCATAAATTAAAACAAGATACTCCCTCCCAAACACACACGCACACACACTCCCCCCACACAGACATGTGCACACCTTTAATGATTTTCATTGTACTTTTTTTTTTTTTTTTTAGCACTTAGCTGAGTTTGTGATTCATAACTTTTGGTTAGATGAATTAATAAAGTTTGTCTCCCTCACTAGATTGAAAACTTCTAGTTAGGGATTATGCTTTACTTTGGTCCACATTCTATCATCAGTATACCTGGCAGATAGTAGGTATCCAAAAAGAATCTGTGACATTGACACTGGATAGCAGTATTTTGCAAACATACGGTATAGGAGCTTCAAAGACTCTAGAATGTACATGACCTCATGATAAATACTATCCTTATTCTCCTCTGCTCTCTTTAATGCAATAGTTTCCATTGGTGGTCTAATTTACGGTTACTCACATTGCACTTTCTTACACTACAAATACATAAGGTATCTCTCAAGATCACTACGAAGCATTTCATAATTCATTTGTTTAGCTTGTATATCTGAGTTCTTCCCCCAAAGACCCTATTGAACATCAGAGAACTCAAGAAAAATGATGGAGAAGGTCCACAAATTCACGAAGAGTAAAATGCCACTTTCCTCACTTATTAACACAAATTAGCAAGTTTTATAAATATGTAACTAGGAACTATAAAAATATTTTCCTATCGCTGACCCACAGGGTTTCAAACATTATTTTAAGTAAAGTCCTTGATGACTGCCATAAGTCCATAAAATAACTCCCAGAAAATGACTTCTTCATGAAACAAAACCCAAAGATGACACCGCTTCAGAAGTCTACATCCAATTATGAGGGTCCCAGCTAACCATTTCTCTGCTCCTGCTTGTGTTTTCAGAATGGCTTTTGGAACAGTGATTCTTACATATTCTAACACCTTAAGCCTCCGTTTCCTTACCTCTAAAATGGTATAGTAATAATACCACTACTACAAGGTAATTATAAAGATTAAATGAGAAGATCTATGTAGAGTCTATAATGTACTGTTTGTCAACTTAGAAGAATACTATAAGCTACAAATCGCAAATACTCAACACTTTTATAAGAGTCTGGAAACCACAGAGATATGAACAAAAATGACAGAACACTACAAAGTTTTAACTAGAAGGCAAAAACCAAAGCTGGAAGATCGTGCCTATCGTCAGATGGTTTGATTGGTTCTCATTAACTCCTCTCTGGCACTTGCTTTTCTCCCTGTACTTCTGCCACTTTGATAGCTATGCAAAATTACACCTCCAATGGAATCAGATAAAGAATCCAAAAGGAACCGTTACAATTAATTTGACTGAGAACGAGGCATGGAAGATAAACGCGCAGTATACCCTCAGGACCACAAACACTTTACATTTATCTCTATTTATCCACATGTCAATTAATGAACAACTGGCTATAAGTCTTTAATAAGAAGTAATCATTTCCAACTAAAGTCTCCAAATTCCTAATTCAAATCTGCATTCTGTGGTGACTTTTAAATGAAAAGAAAACATGTTTTTAAAAGCAATGTTCCCTTCTTGAATATTTCCACTTTATTGCTTTCGAATCGCCCAAGTTCAAATGAGACAATTAAATGCTGGGTCTTTTTTTGTTGTTGTTGAGAGGCAAGATGAAGGTAATTTGCTGCTTCATGCATCTGTTTCCTCATCAGCACAGGGAGGACTAGGCTAATTAGGGGATGAAAACAATATGGTCATATGGATAGGCCAGATTGCTTGTCACTCAGTTTTTCAATATGTGGGCTCTGTTTGGAGGACAGGAAACAGATAATGATTCTCTGGCGTCTCTCTTGCAATGCATGAAAAGAAAGAACTGTGAAGTGTTCAGATGTTTACCTGCTTATTTTTAGCTTTCATCCTAGGAATAATCTTACTGGGCTGTGTCATTTGTTTTGTCTTTACAAGAATATTCTTTATTAGAAAGCTTCAACCAAGTCTGCTAACTTCCATCAAGAATGCAGAAATCCCACCAACCCACTCAAGTTGAATGCATTATTCTGAAATACTTCATGGGTCAGAAAAATAAGTCCAAAGACAGGCAACTATATCCTGTTTTCAGAAAGTCTAATTTAATTAAATTAATTCAGTAAGAAAAAAATTAATATTTAAAAATATAAGAATAGTTCTAACATTTTTACCAGATTTGTTTTCTGGTGCCAGTCTGTCCTCAATCACTTTACAGGTAGAATTCAGACATAAGAATGTCCAGTCACAGGCCTGGCTTGGAAATGTGACATAGTACAATTAGATTCTCTCACTCAGACCTATGAATGAGGAAATGCCAAAAGAAAGAGTGGAAAATGAACCTGAAAACGTGCAAGAGCTTGACAAGGAAGGACAAGGAAAAGTTATGAATAAATACAAAATAAGAGCAAGAAAGAGTAGCTAGTGGTGAAGACAAAAGTATGCAACAAATACACAGAGAAAAGCAGAGATACCATGAGAGAGTGCATGCACATGCATGCAAGAGAGAGAAACAAATAAAGGGAAGTACCGTCTTCTACTTCCGACAGCTCCAGGATCCTATTCCCCTTCAAGTTCCAGATTTCCAGTATCCTGAAGTCTATAGATACCAGTTCCAAAAGAGTCTGACCATTCTGCGTATCCTATCTTTGAATCTTCTTCAAGTTTAACATCTCTCTTACTAATAATGTTATAAGCTGAATACTATCAAGACTTCCAACTGGACTAGGTTACCAGTTTTCCAAGAGATAAGTAGAAACTGATATATTTTGATCTTGCATATTGTCAGAAATCCTCCCTCCCTCTCAAAACCTCTAAAGATCAATTTGGGGATAAGAATGGTGACTTACTGTGTCCTCTTCACTGAGTTCCCACTTCTGTTGCATTCTCTATTTTAACCCTAAATTTCACCTTCAGCATTGTTTTGTTTTTTTTTTTCCTGCACCATGTTTGTCCAGCTGGACACTACCTCAATCTCTTTATTCTTCAAAATGCAACACATTCAAGGGGTATATGGCCAACTTTATTGAAGTGTAAAACAAGGAGTGCTACATTACAGCAAATAACTTAAATATAAGGCAGCCCTATTCTTAAAGTCCCTCAGCCATTTCTATCACAAAGGAATTCTACTTAGCATCTTGTAAGAAAAGTCCTGCTTTCTTGCTGTGTTGGTAGACGCCCTTTGACTCTTCTGATTCCCTCAACCCCCCAGATCCTTATAATCTCGAAGAGCTACCTTTGTCTCTTACCTTAGCCACCCAGACTATGACCAGGGAATCTTATCTCCATTAGCCATTAAACATACCAATGAAACCACACTCCAAAAGATATCCCCTTCTCTTTCTTCCCAAGAATCCTGAAGTTGCAAGTTAAGAAAACCAACTTTTTTATGAAAACAAGAACACCCAAGATTGAGTAGCTACTGTGTGGCAAGTATTAAGCTTAAGAGCCATTAACTCACTTAATTCTTATATTTCCCTTTTGTTGATGGTTCTGCAATATCCCGATTTTAGTGGCAAAGAAATGTGCCTCAGGCCTACAAAGTAAAAAAGTATAGGGCTGAGTCTGTAATAGAGTCTGAGCCAGAACTGGAGCCTCTGCTCACACCATTACAATTCGGCCTCTGTCATGTTGCCTTATATACAACCTTACAAAATATAAAGCTGAAATGCTGATGATAGAAAATATATTTAGGGGCGCCTGGGTGGCTCAGTGGGTTAAAGCCTCTGCCTTCGGCTCGGGTCATGATCCCAGCCTGCTGGGATCGAGCCCCACATCGGGCTCTCTGCTTGGCGGGGAGCCTGCTTCCTCCTCTCTGCCTTGCCTCTCTGCCTACTTGTGATTTCTGTCTGTCGAATAAATAAATAAAATCTTTTAAAAAAAGAAAACATATTTAAAATTCCTCTGGGATGTGTGCTGTGGAGACCATAAGCTCTAGAACTGGCAAAACAATGGAATAGAAAGAAGCAGCACATTCAGAAGTTTTGATGAAAGTGAATGTCAGTTTAACAGAGGACTTTATGATGATTTCTGCAGAACAGCAGGTCATGTTGTCAGACAGTGAATCTCCAAGGAAGCTTCATATGTTATTAGGAAGTCATTCCCGCATTTATGGCAGTTCTAATTTTTTTCCTGCCGTGTTTACAAGCAAAGAAAATTTCTAAAGGTATTTCTACATATTCAGGCTTTTCAATTAAATAAAAGCACTATTAAATTCTCACTTTTAAGCCCTGTGGATATTAATTATTACTTAGGTGAAGATCTTATTTTCCACCTGCCTCTAGGCAAGCAGACAACATCAAAGGAAGATAACACATTTAAAATACCTTCTAATAATTGAGAAAAAATAATGTGCTTCATCTAGTCAATAAAATATGACATTTCAATGAATACCTATGTAATGCAAAGACTCAATGCATGTGAAATTAGACCTTATTAATATAGGCATATTATCAAGTGCACTTTACTGGGAAGGCACAGTATGTAAAAAGCTTGGCACATTGGGAGAACCAAAAGGAGGCCAGTGCTGCTGGGATATAGGGAAGAATAGCAAAGAAAAGAAAGACAAGAAAACACTATATTGTGCAGGCTTTCTCAGCCAAGGACGATGGTTTGGATTCTGTTTAAAGAGAAATGAGAAATCTTTAAAGATAACTGCATAATAGTCTCCATGTGTCTTGAAATAAGGACAAAAGAGCCATTCTATTCTTATCACACAACCTTTAAAGATAGTGCCTCATTATATAATACACGTGTGTCATGAAGTATGTATGTAAATAGCATGTCTGTGAATTGAACTGCAGTGTGCTGTTGCTGTGCCAATATCAGGGAGACACCACAGAGATGCAAGCCAGCCAGCCATATGTGCTCCTGGCATCACTGACACACTGTACAGTTATGGCATATGCCTTGAGGATCTTAAGAGTATGTTGTTACTAGTTTTACCACATTTGATTATATATTTAAGTTTATTTGGAGGTTTTTAAAAAGAAATTACTTCATACTTATAATCTTATGATTAAGAAGTTAGCAACTAATAACAATATGCTATTTGTCAAAGAATATATAGTTGTAGCCAAGTTTCCTAAAGCAGCTTTTAAATTTACATAAATGTAATTGCCCTCTCAATTTTTCAGGCTTTAAAAAATTTGCATTTTTTGAGCAAAATTTAGTATGATCATGTCTATTCTAAAACCTTTCCTAATTTTATATACATGCATACATACTTGCAAGCTATATATATCATATATACCTATACCTTCTCTATTATATTGTTACATTATATTACACAAAATGCAGGTCTACAAATTACACCATATAAAGCATGTTATATATGTCAGATATATATATATATATAAAATAAATTATAAATCTGTAAGATATTTATCACAAACACATAAGTGTCCATATATATACATAAATACAAAGTCTTTTCTGAAAGCAAATTTTAATGAATACCTAAGACATCTTGAAAAGGTACAAATTGTTCATTACTTGATAATGAAAATCATAATGTGAAAATTTTATACCATACAAATTAGGAACCCTAAAATAGAAAACACAAGGAAAGAGAGATGCTTTTTAAATCCAGCATAGAGAGGTTCTAGATAGAATCTTTCTGTCTCTGCTAAAGAGGACAAAAGAAACTCTAAAAGAAGGTATGGACCCTTGAATCAAATTCCAGTTCTTCTAGTATCAAATGTGTGACCAATGGAAAACCTACCCAATTTGGGCCCTAATCTATTCAACTCTAAAATAGCAATGTAGTTTGCAAAGCTGCGGCTAGATCAAAAGAGATAATACTTGATACTTAGGAGAAAGTCAACACCCACTTCTTTTCCATGTCTTTTGGAAAATTACTTCAGCAGCATGCCATGAAAGAAAACATTCACATTAATGTTTCCCAAAGATGAGTACTCACAAAAAAGTGCTGCAAACTGTTGAAGCCATGAAGTACTTAAAGAAAGCTAGAAAAATAACATTTGTATTAAAATGTTTCCAGATTCAGATATGTTTAAAAGAGTAAGCACTGATAAACTGTATTTAGATATTTAGTTATTATTCTGTAAGTCTTTTCTATATAACAGGTCTGAGGAAGGTAAGCATCAATCAAGTCTTTTGAACCCAAAATACAAACTTAACGAGAGAATAATACACATCACACTTCTCAATAAACAGTCTGGAGATTTACTCTTAAGTTTAGAACAGTTCCTAGAACATTTAGAATTCATTTTAAACAGTGTTGACACTGACTACTCCAAGGTTTCAATTCATAAACATATTCATGAATTAGACGTGTTTCACTTGGAAACGGCTATACATTGCCTGGGCTAAATTTAAAAACAAAACTGAAACAAACAAACCAAAAATCCAACTAAGCCTTCTGACTGAGTGCATTAAGGTCTGCAGAAATAAATCCACAACTTCCTTAGGGTTTGTAAAGGAATTTTCTTAGGAAAAGGGACATTTCTCCTTTAGCAAGCGAGAGCACATGAATAAGGTTTGAAGGAGGAATGTGGCATAACAATCATATTAACTTCCATAATTTGGATAAATATTTTAGAATTAAATTATTTTAAAATCCTTAATCTTATTTGATTCTTACAAATATCCTGAAATAAGTTTTGTTATGATATAGATAAAAACACTGAAATTCCAAAAGTTTATAACATTTCAGTGATCACACAAGGCAAGCCTTAAAAGAAATTAGGCAATATGCTTGTAGCCAGAGGGAAATAAAACATTTAACTCAATTCCCTTGTTGATATTTTTTGAGTACATAAAGATTGGATTAAGATCAGACAGCTAGGATCAGTCAGGTACTAAAGTGAGTATCTTCTATTCCCTAGCCTAATATTCTTTTCACTATAACAGTCTTCCTTATATGTAGGTGAAAAGGACAGGGTGAGTGGCTGGGACCAATCATATCACTGCTCTCGGTGAACCTAAAACAAAAAGACAGGTACCCACAGAGTGACTACTTAACCCACACTACTCTCAGAGCAAAGGTTGTACCATCTGCTGAGCTTCTATCCCCATCGTCCTGTGAAATTAACTGGAACAGATGACTGACAGGATGTTCTCTGTACTCATAATTTTTGCAGGAAGAAAATTAAAAAGATAATTAAGTAAAGAACAATGAGGATTAATAAGGACCACTGATTATATTTTAGTGGTGAATTCTCATCTATCAGATGTGATCCTCATGGAATATCTTCTGTAAGAATATTTCTTATCCAAAGATTCTTCTGAATATATTTTCCTAGCAATAGCTAGGTTTTTGGTTTTCTGATATTTTTTGACATAAAGATTTTTTAAAACCTCATGAGGGTGAAAAATACATCCAAATTTCATATGTACTTATTATCTAATAAATCAAGTTGTTAAAAAAGATTTATTTATTTTTTAAGAGAGAGAGAGCATGCAAGACCACAGGAGTGAGTGCAAGCGGCTGGGGAGGGTGGGTGCATTGCAGACATAGAGGGAGAAAGAATCCCAAGCAGATTCCATTCTGAGTGCAGAGCCCACACCATGCATGGGGCTCAGCAACAGGAGTCTGAGACCATGACCTGAGTCGGACACTTAACTGATCAAGCCACCCAGGTGCCACTCAGGCTCGTGGCTTTCAGGCCCAATAACCAATTCCCCACATTTTTCCATATTTCTCCATAGAAAACTCTCTACAGCTTAGACAGTAAATGTTTTACCTCCTCTTTGTCTAAAGATTCTGTCCTAACTTAGACACTCATCTCCTTTTCATGGACTCTTGCAAAGCCCCTGGTCTCTTTTATTTCTGCTATTAATTTCAAAAGCACAGAATCTAATCTAGCCATTGTGCTCCTTATACACTGTAGTTGTTTCTGGAGTAGTATTCATGTTCTATTTTTTGATCTGGGTGCTAGTTATACAGATGTGCTAAGTTTGCAAGAATATATCGATCTGTGCACTAATGATACGTGCATTTTTCTGTAGGTGTAATATAATTCAATTTAAAAAGACTCAGAGTCCTCAATATCAGTTGTGACACCTGGACCACCACTTGAAACTTTCTGGAAAACACATTTCACTCAAATAAAGGTACAAAAACGGAATGTAATTGAAACTAGTGTACCCTAAACTCAAAGGAAGATTCTTTTTTCATGAACAGTAGAACATTCTTTCCTTGAATGATCCAAATTTCTAGTATTTTCTCCCATCTTTGAATAAGTTATCTTTTCAGATACAATGGAGTCTATAAAATATATAATATTCATCACAAGGCAAATTTATGATTGTCAGAAAGCACTAATATTTTGAAGTTAGTAAGCCTCTTAATTAGAGAAATTTAGTTTTTGCTATATCTGATTTTTCTTCAGCTTCTCAGCTCTTTTCTGTTTTTTCAGGAAAAATTATTTTAAAAAGTAAAGACGTGTTTAAAGTAGTGTTAATGTAGAACATAATCAAAAAATACGTGAATTGAAAAAAGCCTCAGTGTCTCCACCTAGAGGACAAAATAAAATGGCTGTTTTGCTTCAAAGACCTTTTCTAGATTAGGACTACCTTACTTTTCCCATCTGCACGCTTGTCTCCCTCCCATTCATATTTTACATACACCTCATGGACTCCAGTCACACTAAAACATTTGGTATTTTCTTAAACTTCACTTTCGCTCTTTCCAGCATCCATTTGTTTCACATGCTGTCCCTACTGCCTGGCATGGCATGGTGGCCACTCTTTTCCCAGAGCTCCTTAAACCCACAACTCCGCAAACATGACTAAATTGCACTGAGTAACTACAATGTGCCCTCTCTAGCCACAATGACTACCTGGAGATAAGCATATCACCAAAGTGCGGTCATTTGAAGTTCTTCTCCAGTATACATACTGGAGGGGGGAAAAATAAAAAAAAATACACACACACACACACACACACACACACACACACACCCCAACTATGGAAAAGTCAATTGCCAATTATGGAAAAGCCAGAGAACATAAAGATGAGTCAGAAAGTAGAAGAAATGAAATCGAATTTTGGTAGCATCAAGATGCTTATTCTAGATATGGAAGTTTCAGCAAATCCCCAATTACTATAGTTCTTTCTTCTATTCTATCAGTTCCAACATCACCTACTCTGGGAAGTCCTCTCCCAAAATCTCCAACTGGCATTCTTTTTTTTTTTTTTTCGATATTTTATTTATTTGTCAGAGAGAGAGAATGAGAGAGCACAAGCAGGGGGAGTGGTAGACAGAGGGAGAAGCAGGCTCCCTGCTGAGCAAGGAGCCCAATGCCAGACTCATTCCCAAAACCTGAGATCATGACCCTAGCTGAAGGCAGACACTTAACCAACTGAACCACCCAGGCGTCCCTCTACCTGGCATTATTTACAGATGTAACATTAGTCCCTACATGCTCTATATCACCATGCCTCTATGATAAATAACTCTAACCTAAAGTTATTTGTTTTACTTGTTTGCATTCCCAACTAGAACTATAAACTCTTAGAAGGTACGAATTTGTTTCAGGTATAATGCCCCCTTTGTGCTTAATGCACAAGAAAAGATCAAACACCTACTGAATGAATTATAAAAATGAACTACCCAGAAAAAGAATATAGAAATTGGGTAAGAGTAGTAGTAGGTAAAGAGAGCAAGGGGATTTTAAGTACTGCAATATAAGTAAGTCAGGAATATCTTAGTGCTATTAAAAAATTAAAACTTATACAAAACTAAAATGAATTTTATTTTATTTTAAAGGTGTTATTTATTTGAGAGAAAGCAAGCACCAGCAGTGGGGAGGGGCAGAGTAAGACAGAGAAGCAGACTCTGCTCTGAGCAGGGAGTCCAATGTGGGGCTTGATCCCAGTACCTGGAGATCATGACCTGAGCCAAAGGCAGATGCTTAACCAACTGAGCCACCCAGGTGCCTCATAAAATGAGTTTAATTTTAAAAGCACATGATGGTGTACTAACAAACCAACAGGATCCCACTTTTCAAGCAAGATGGGTTCTTAAAACTACACAAAGGACAGATTGGTAACCTGGAAGCCTTATAGGGATGGTGGGAAAACAGAAGATAACAGGGAAAAAAAAAAAAAGAAAAAAGCAAACAAAATACAGGAGGAATAAAAAAAAAAGATAAAAATAAGAACTTAGAAACATTAAAGTGACCAACAGTATATAATGTGAAAAAAATGAAGGTAGAATGAGGAATAACAAAAGCCTAAAACATGTAGAGCTAAAACATCTAACATAAAAATGGGGAAAATTTGATGTAAAATTTTATTAAAACTGAAGTACAACCTCATGGTTGTCATAGGTATTATACAGGTTACCCAAAATATCATACATTAATATTTCTCAAACAAAAAACTACATCAGTTTTTCAAAAAGAATAATTTTATAGTTGCTTTGTTTTCAAGACAATCTGAATGAACAATAACGACACCATGTTGTACCCCATACTTCAGGGACTGAGTTTGCACTGTCATCCCCCGTCACCATATAGCACTTGATTTACTGTCATGGACTAATGAGTCAAGAAAACTGAGGCATTTCAGACATGGATGAATTGGCACTAAGTGAAAGTTAAGTGATGGTGAAGGTGATCATGATGAAATATGTGAAGCATTTTATATGGAAAAAGTGGTGGAAGGACAGAGTCATCTTAGAGCAGGCAGAAGCTTCAACACGGTGGCTACAAAGACTCTGTGCCTATAAGGTAAGAATTAGGACCACAGACACATGGTGAGCAGGAATCTGGTTTCAGAGAAATAAACTCTAGTTTAAACTAATGATGTCCATCTAACATTTTCTTGGTTTTACTATTTTGTTTGTATTAATTTATTTCATATTTTAGTTTTACAGTTAGAAATAAGGTATGATATAATGAGTTTACAATTAACTTTTTAGGTTATGCTGTATTAAAATAATTTTTAAAAAACAGTAGAATTTTAAACAGCAGGAGTTGAGAAGGAGTAATTCCCAACTTTGGCTTTCCACATTTTTTACCTTTTAACGTTGTCACTATTATTTGTATTTGCAAAAAAAAAAAAAAAAAAAAATACTCATAAGCATTTAAAAAAAAAAAAAAACAGCATGAAGAGGGGGCATCTGGGTAGCACAGTAGGTTAACAGTCCAACTCTTGGCTTCAGCTTGGGTCATGATCTAGGGTTGTGAGATCAAGCCCTACATCTGGCTCCTTGCTCAGTGTGGAATCTGTTTGATAGTCTCTCTCCCTCTCCCTCTGCCCCTCCTGCTTGTACACCCTCTCTCTTTCTCAAATAAATAAATAAGTCTTAAAAAACAAAACAGCATGGGCTGGAGGCAATTACTAAATTAGATGATCTCTTGGTATATCTTCTAATTCTCTCATTCTACAATGATAAAGACAGTAGTGTACTAGAAATATTTGGTTTGCTTTCATTGGAGAGGGGGAAGGAAGGGATTTTAATAGCATTAAACATGCTTTTAAGCTATAATTCAGTAATATAAAGCATGTCCTAATTATATATTATCATATTTCTATTTAGCAAATATTGCCTCCCATTGCTATTTTCCTTAAGGTTATAATAAATGAAAAATAAATTTTATGTTTTGTTTCATGGAAAAACACTTTAAAATCCTTATTGGAGTGTATAATTGATTTTGGCAAACTTTTCTTCTACTGAGCTGAAACACTTTAGAGAAGAAGAAACTAATATCTACTATGTACTCACCAGGGTAGGCATTCATTCGTTTATTTATTCATTCATTTATTTATTTTCAAAATACAAATGTCTTGAAAACAAATCTATGTGGGAGCAATATTCCAAGGGCTGGAATATAAGCATGAATATAATCCACATTACATACCATCGAAGAGATTAGAGCTTAGAGGAGGAACTAGAGAAATAGCAAATGTCAATTACTATGATGACATAAATGAGGGGCACCTAAAATATTAAGCACCAAGCTTAGCCTACATTATCTCTATCTTCACAGACACAATGGGATGGGGCTACCATTATTCCAGTTTTACTGATGAGAAAAATAGGTGTGATTCAGAAAAATAAGTTGTTTCAAATCATGACTTTTCTCCACTTTCTAGCTTCCTTGAATTTTCTGTGTGCTGTGTATTTAAGTGATGGATTCTTTATTTTTCAAATTTTTTCTTCTTAGGCTTTTGTTAGAGTTTATCAGAAAAGGAATCTGCATTCATTTTGCCAAGTTTCTCACATCCAAATCAATTCTCTGAAATGTGGTTTCTAACCCTGCCATTTTACCATCATAGTTCTTAGTTCACTGAAAATCTCGAACCTATCAAACCCTATGGTTAATTTCTAATTTAATTCTTTTTTAAAAAGATTTTATTTGTTTATTTGACACAGAGAGATCACAAGTAAGCAGAGAGGCAGGCAGAGAGAGGGGGAAGCAGGCTCCCCGCTGAGCAGAGAGCCTGAGGCAGGACTCTAAGATCAAGACCTGAGACAAAGGCAGAGGCTTAACCCACTGAGCCACCCAGGAGCCCCTCTAATTTTAATTCTTGAATTCTTTGAGTTATTTGACACTTTGAATTGCCCCCTTCATGAAACTTTTTTTTTTCCACTTTGCTTTTCCTTCTATTTATTTTCTTTTCTTTCTTTTTTTTTTTTTTTTACTTGGTTTTCTCACTAGGATCTGTAATGCCTGTATGTTAAAAGCCATCCAAGGGAGACAACTGGGGGAACCCCAAACACTTTGTACTTACTCACTTTGCAATTCCCTATAGGTGTTAAATTCATAACTCTCCTGCTAATCTTTATTTGCCATTATGAGTTCATATTCCTCATTCTCACTCACCTAAACAGACTATTACAATAGCCTTTAATTACATCCATCCCTGTAGCTTTCACCCCTACTGTTTCATCCATACTGTTGTCCAAGTGATTTTTCAAAATCACAAATCTGATCTGCTCACTTCTTCATTCATGCTTTGGGAGAGTACGTAGTATAACAGAAATCAGTTATAGTCTCTTTCAAATCACACTAGGAAACTGCGAAACCAGGATCTACATTACAAAGGACAGAAACAAACCGGTTAACCTGAACAGACAAGAATTTCCTGAAATTTTACCAAATTAGTCACTGAATCAACAGGAAGTTTGGAAAAGTGAGTTCCAACAAGATGTGAATAAGGTAAGGCTCATACAAATTCCCACCGCAGAAATATTCTGCACATAATTCCATCACCATCATAATGGACACTGGGCACTAACCTGTGAATACACATTCACTACCCTCATCCTAAACTTTTAAATTCATTGAAAATACCTGAAAAAATCTTTACTGATCCTTCCCATCTGCGTCACTTCCTCAAATCTAAATCTTAAGCAGAAGTAACTGAGTGGCCACACATAGGTCGGGGATAAAGAGAGAAAAACTCCTTACCATCCATCTTTCTTAAGATGCTACTCAAAGAAGAACTGAATTTATATGCCAGACAATTGATAAATGCCAATTCACACTCCCACGTGGCTAAACCAAGTTAAGTTCTCTAAAGGTAAAGGAAGGGAAAAAAAAAAACAAAAACCAGGCATTAAAGGTTTATGATAATATTAGGTATAATGTACAGAATTATAATTGGCACAAATTATCATTCCCTCTTATATCCTCAAAATTGATCTGATGCTCATGATTAAAGTATTTTTGAATATCACACTAATAAGCCAACATGACTTGCCTTTCCATGGGAGCTCATTTTCAGTTTCCTTCCTTTACCTAGTAGATGACATGGTTAAAGTTGAGGTAAGGCTAAGTCTAAATAAGTAAGACCTTCAAATCCTTTGTATTGCTCTCCAATAGCTCCTCCCACAAACTCTAAGACATATAGTAAGGTTAACAGTATACTGAATACTTTTCTTCAAGTCTAGTAAATCAAAAATAAGATAGAAGGTGGTATGTTTCTTTGGGTCATCGACTTTATCCTACAGGAAAGACTTATCAATATCAGAAACCAAAATATTCGTCTTGTCAAATCACGAAAGCCAATAAAAATTAACTCTACTATTCATTTAAATAAAAATATAATTATTTCCTATACCTCAAAAATTAGTATATCTAAGACTTCTCTTTTTCAGAATAAAGGGAAAATAGTGTCTAGAGAATTAATTCTATATGGTACTTATCTGCCATATGGTTTTATTTTTAATTCATCTTTTTTTTAAGATTTTATTTATTTATTTGACAGACAGAGATCACAAGTAGGCAGAGAGGCAGGCAGAGAGAGAAAGGGATAAGCAGGCTCCCCACTGAGCAGAGAGCCTGATGCAGGACTCGATCCCAGGACCCTGATATCAATACCTGAGCCAAAGGCAGAGGCTTTAACCCACTGAGCCATCCAGGTGCCCCTAATTCATCTTAGCTACTCATAAAGAGAACTTTAAGAAAATGCAAATGTGGGGGAGGAGTCAAGATGGCGGAGAAGTAGCAGCCTGAGACTACATCAGGTAACAGGAGATCAGCTCGATAGCTTACCTAAACATTGCAAACACCTACAAATCCAACGGGAGAGCGAAGAGAAGAAGAACAGCAACTCTAGAAACAGAAAATCAACCACTTTCTGAAAGGTAGGACTGGCGGAGAAGTGAATCTAAAACGACGGGAAGATAGACCGCGGGGGGAGGGGCCGGCTCCCGGCAAGCGGCGGAGCAACGGAGCACAAAATCAGGACTTTTAAAAGTCTGTTCCACTGAGGGACATTGCTCCAGAGGCTAAACCAGGGTGAAGCCCACGCGGGGCCAGCGTGGCCCCAGGCCCCGCAGGGTCACAGAAGGATCGGGGGTGTCAGAGTGTCGGAGAGCTCGCAGGTATTAGAACGGAGAAGCCGGCTGCAGAGACAGAGCCGAGGACTGAACTCTCAGCTCGGGATTACCTTGAACTGGTCGCGGGCTGGGTGAGCTCGGAGCGCGGCTAGAGGCTGGGGATACGGGACTGATTGGGTGCTGTCCTCTGGGGGCGCACTGAGGAGTGGGGCCCCAGGCTCTCGGCTCCTCCGGGCCGGAGACTGGGAGGCCGCCATTTTCATTCCCGTCCTCCGGAACTCTACGGAAAGCGTTCAGGGAATAGAAGCTCCCAAAAGCGAACCCGAGCCGATTACTTAGTCCGGCCGCCGGTAAGGGCGGTGCAATCCCGCCTCGGGCAAAGACACTTGAGAGTCACTACAACAGGCCCCTCCCCCAGAAGATCAACAAAATATCCAGCCAGGATGAAGTTCATCTATCAAGGAGAAAGCAGATTCAATTCCTAAGACAGCAGAGCAATTCCAGAGGAGGAGAAAGCAAAGCACGGAACTCATGGCTTTCTCCCCATGATTCTTTAGTCTTGCGGCTACTTCAATTTTTTTTTCTTTTTTCAATTTTTTTTTCTTTTTTCTTTTTTCTTCTTCTGCTAAATTTTTTAAAACTTTTCCCTTTCTTTTTTAACGTTTTTTGACTAGTTCATCAAAATATATATTTTTTTTCTTTCTTTTTTATATTTTTTAATTTGTTTTATTTTTTAAATTTTTTTCTTTTTTTTTTTTTCTTTTTTTTTTCAGAACCTGTTTTTTTATCCCCTTTCTCCCCCCCACAATTTAGGATCTCTTCTGATTTGGTTACAGCGCATTTTTCCGGGGTCTTTGCCACCTTTTTAGTAGTTTATTTGCTCCTTCATATCCTCTTATCTGGACAAAATGACAAGGCGGAAAAAATCACCACAAACAAAAGAACAAGAGACAGTACCGAAGGCTAGGGACCTAATCAACACAGACATTGGTAATATGTCAGATCAAGAGTTCAGAATGACGATTCTGAACATTCTAGCCGGGCTCGAAAAAGGCATGGAAGATATTAGAGAAACCCTCTCTGGAGATATTAAAGCCCTTTCTGGAGAAATTAAAGAACTAAAATCTAACCAAGTTGAAATCAAAAAAGCTATTAATGAGGTGCAATCAAAAATGGAGGCTCTCACTGCTAGGATAAATGAGGCAGAAGAAAGAATTAGTGATATAGAAGACCAAATGACAGAGAATAAGGAAGCCGAGCAAAAGAGGGACAAACAGCTACTGGACCATGAGGGGAGAATTCGAGAGATAAGTGACACCATAAGACGAAACAACATTAGAATAATTGGGATTCCAGAAGAAGAAGAAACAGAGAGGGGAGCAGAAGGTCTATTGGAGAGAATCATTGGAGAGAATTTCCCTAATATGGCAAAGGGAACAAGCATCAAAATCCAGGAGATGCAGAGAACCCCCCTCAAAGTCAACAAGAATAGGTCCACACCCCGTCACCTAATAGTAAAATTTACAAGTCTTAGTGACAAAGAGAAAATCCTGAAAGCAGCCCGAAAAAAGAAGTCTGTAACATACAATGGTAAAAATATTAGATTGGCGGCAGACTTATCCACAGAGACCTGGCAGGCCAGAAAGAGCTGGCATGATATATTCAGAGCACTCAACGAGAAAAACATGCAGCCAAGAATACTCTATCCAGCTAGGCTATCATTGAAAATAGAAGGAGAGATAAAAAGCTTCCAGGACAAACAAAAACTGAAAGAATTTGCAAACACCAAACCAGCTCTACAGGAAATATTGAAAGGGGTCCTCTAAGCAAAGAGAGAGCCTAAAAGTAGTAGATCAGAAAGGTACAGAGACAATATACAGTAACAGTCACCTTACAGGCTAATAATGGCACTAAATTCATATCTCTCAATAGTTACCCTGAATGTTAATGGGCTAAATGCCCCAATCAAAAGACACAGGGTATCAGAATGGATAAAAAAACAAAACCCATCAGTATGTTGCCTACAAGAAACTCATTTTAGACGCGAAGACACCTCCAGATTTAAAGTGAGAAGGTGGAAAACAATTTACCATGCTAATGGGCATCAGAAGAAAGCTGGGGTGGCAATCCTTATATCAGATCAATTAGATTTTAAGCCAAAGACTATAATAAGAGATGAGGAAGGACACTATATCCTACTCAAAGGGTCTGTCCAACAAGAAGATCTAACAATTTTAAATATCTATGCCCCTAACGTGGGAGCAGCCAACTATATCAACCAATTAATAACAAAATCAAAGAAACACATCAATAATAATACAATAATAGTAGGGGACTTGAACACTCCCCTCACTGAAATGGACAGATCATCCAAGCAAAAGATCAACAAGGAAATAAAGGCCTTAAATGACACACTGGACCAGATGGACATCACAGATATATTCAGAACATTTCATCCCAAAGCAACAGAATACACATTCTTCTCTAGTGCACATGGAACCTTCTCCAGAATAGATCACATCCTGGGTCACAAATCAGGTCTCAACCGGTATCAAAAGATTAGGATCATTCCCTGCATATTTTCAGACCACAATGCTCTGAAGCTAGAACTCAATCACAAGAGGAAAGCTGGAAAGAACCCAAATACATGGAGACTAAACAGCATCCTTCTAAAGAATGAATGGGTCAACCAGGAAATTAAAGAAGAATTGAAAAAAATCATGGAAACAAATGATAATGAAAACACAACAGTTCAAAATCTGTGGGACACAGCAAAGGCAGTCCTGAGAGGAAAATATATAGCAGTACAAGCCTTTCTCAAGAAACAAGAAAGGTCTCAAGTACACAACCTAACCCTATACGTAAAGGAGCTGGAGAAAGAACAAGAAAGAAACTCTAAACCAGCAGGAGAAGAGAAATCATAAAGATCAGAGCAGAAATCAATGAAATAGAAACCAAAAAAAACAATAGAAAAAATCAATGAAAGTAGGAGCTGGTTCTTTGAAAGAATCAATAAGATTGATAAACCCCTGGCCAGACTCATCAAAAAGAAAAGAGAAAGGACCCAAATCAATAAAATCATGAATGAAAGAGGAGAGATCACAACTAACACCAAAGAAATACAGAGAATTATAAGAACATACTATGAGCAACTCTACGCCAACAAATTTGACAATCTGGAAGAAATGGATGCATTCCTAGAGACATATAAACTACCACAACTGAACCAGGAAGAAATAGAAAACCTGAACAGGCCCATAACCAGTAAGGAGATTGAAACAGTCATCAAAAATCTCCAAACAAACAAAAGCCCAGGGCCAGACGGCTTCCCAGGGGAATTCTACCAAACATTTAAAGAAGAACTCATTCCTATTCTCCTGAAACTGTTCCAAAAAATAGAAATGGAAGGAAAACTTCCAAACTCATTTTATGAGGCCAGCATCACCTTGATCCCAAAACCAGACAAGGATCCCACCAAAAAAGAGAACTACAGACCAATATCCTTGATGAACACAGACGCAAAAATTCTCGCCAAAATACTAGCCAATAGGATTCAACAGTACATTAAAAGGATTATTCACCACGATCAAGTGGGATTTATTCCAGGGCTGCAGGGTTGGTTCAACATCCGCAAATCAATCAATGTGATACAACACATTAATAAAAGAAAGAACAAGAACCATATGATACTCTCAATAGATGCTGAAAAAGCATTTGACAAAGTACAGCATCCCTTCCTGATCAAAACTCTTCAAAGTGTAGGGATAGAGGGCACATACCTCAATATTATCAAAGCCATCTATGAAAAACCCACCGCAAATATCATTCTCAATGGAGAAAAACTGAAAGCTTTTCCGTTAAGGTCAGGAACACGGCAGGGATGTCCATTATCACCACTGCTATTCAACATAGTATTAGAAGTCCTAGCCTCAGCAATCAGACAACAAAAAGAAATTAAAGGCATCCAAATTGGTAAAGAAGAAGTCAAACTATCACTCTTCGCAGATGATATGATACTATATGTGGAAAACCCAAAAGACTCCACTCCAAAACTGCTAGAACTTGTACAGGAATTCAGTAAAGTGTCAGGATATAAAATCAATGCACAGAAATCAGTTGCATTTCTGTACACCAACAACAAGACTGAAGAAAGAGAAATTAAGGAGTCAATCCCATTTACAATTGCACCCAAAACTATAAGATACCTAGGAATAAACCTAACCAAAGAGACTAAGAATCTGTACACAGAAAATTATAAAGTACTCATGAAAGAAATTGAGGAAGACACAAAAAAATGGAAAAATGTTCCATGCTCCTGGATTGGAAGAATAAATATTGTGAAAATGTCTATGCTACCTAAAGCAATCTACACATTTAATGCAATCCCTATCAAAATACCATCCATTTTTTTCAAAGAAATGGAACAAATAATCCTAAAATTTATATGGAACCAGAAAAGACCTCGAATAGCCAAAGGAATATTGAAGAACAAAGCCAAAGTTGGTGGCATCACAATTCCGGACTTCAAGCTCTATTACAAAGCTGTCATCATCAAGACAGCATGGTACTGGCACAAAAACAGACACATAGATCAGTGGAACAGAATAGAGAGCCCAGAAATCGACCCTCAACTCTATGGTCAACTCATCTTCGACAAAGCAGGAAAGAATGTCCAATGGAAAAAAGACAGCCTCTTCAATAAATGGTGCTGGGAAAATTGGACAGCCACATGCAGAAAAATGAAATTGGACCACTTCCTTACACCACACACGAAAATAGACTCCAAATGGATGAAGGACCTCAATGTGAGAAAGGAATCCATCAAAATCCTTGAGGAGAATGCAGGCAGCAACCTCTTCGACCTCAGCCGCAGCAACATCTTCCTAGGAACAACGGCAAAGGCAAGGGAAGCAAGGGCAAACATGAACTATTGGGATTTCATCAAGATCAAAAGCTTTTGCACAGCAAAGGAAACAGTTAACAAAACCAAAAGACAACTGACAGAATGGGAGAAGATATTTGCAAACGACATATCAGATAAAGGGCTAGTATCCAAAATCTATAAGGAACTTAGCAAACTCAACACCCAAAGAACAAACAATCCAATCAAGAAATGGGCAGAGGACATGAACAGACATTTCTGCAAAGAAGACATCCAGATGGCCAACAGACACATGAAAAAGTGCTCCACATCACTTGGCATCAGGGAAATACAAATCAAAACCACAATGAGATATCACCTCACACCAGTCAGAATGGCTAAAATTAACAAGTCAGGAAATGACAGATGCTGGAGAGGATGTGGAGAAAGGGGAACCCTCCTCCACTGTTGGTGGGAATGCAAGCTGGTGCAACCACTCTGGAAAACAGCATGGAGGTTCCTCAAAATGTTGAAAATAGAACTACCCTATGACCCAGCAATTGCACTACTGGGTATTTACCCTAAAGATACAAACATAGTGATCCGAAGGGGCACATGTACCCGAATGTTTATAGCAGCAATGTCTACAATAGCCAGACTATGGAAAGAACCTAGATGTCCATCAACAGATGAATGGATCAAGAAGATGTGGTATATATACACAATGGAATACTATGCAGCCATCAAAAGAAATGAAATCTTGCCATTTGCGACGACGTGGATGGAACTAGAGCGTATCATGCTTAGTGAAATAAGTCAATCGGAGAAAGACAACTATCATATGATCTCCCTGATATGAGGACATGGAGAAGCAACATGGGGGGGTAGGGAGATAGGAGAAGAATAAATGAAACAAGATGGGATTGGGAGGGAGACAAACCATAAATGACTCTTAATCTCACAAAACAAACTGGGGGTTGCTGGGGGGAGGTGGGATTGGGAGAGGGGGAGCGGGCTATGGACATTGGGGAGGGGAGGCAAACCATAAGAGACTATGGACTCTGAAAAACAACCTGAGGGTTTTGAAGGGTCAGGGGTGGGAGGTTGGGGCAACCTGAGGGTTTTGAAGGGTCAAGGGTGGGAGGTGGGGGGAACAAGTGGTGGGTAATGGGGAGGGCACGTTTTGCATGGAGCACTGGGTGTTGTGCAAAAAGAATGAATACTGTTACGCTGAAAAAAAAAAGAAAATGGAAAAAAAAAAAAAGAAAATGCAAATGTAAAGCTCCCTCTACAACTTAAGACCAAATCTCCTCATTACTTCAAGAGTCATGCTCCCTTATATGGGTCCAACCAACATTCCAGACTCTTATTTTATCATATCCCTCATTTTCCCTCTGGTGTATTTCTAAGAACATTATGTTCTAAAAACACTGAACTACTTAACAGATATCCCAAAACCCCAGAGAGGGTTTCTAGTCCCATCTCTTAAATCTTCTAACTCTTGAATATTTTGCAAAAGTCTATTTGTGAAGGCTTCAGTTACCTGTCCCCCAGATGAAGGACATAATCATTTTCTTCATTCTATCTCTATTTCACAAGTGTATTTGTATTAGTTTACGTGCCACATTTTGTCTTAACAGTTGAAGTCTATACTTAATTCGCTGTTATATCCCTAGCTCCTAGTACAGTGTCTGGCACATGGCAAACTATCAAATGTATATGAAAAAACAGATGAAATATTGATTTAATACATCTCTTACTGTTTCTCCTTTTCTCTGCTTTTCATTCCTCTTACTAGTTTCACTTCGACATTCTCATGGTCACTCTGTCTAGTTCTGCCTCCTATTCTACCCAGAAAGTTAATCTGAATTTCACATCTGTTTCTTATTAGTAAAAATATCACTTTTGACCAGAAAAAGCGTTTTCTATTTACTGACAGTTTTGGAAGGTAGTTTCAATGCAAATTCAAAATGAATTTTTTTTTTAAATAATGTACTCTACACAATCTGCATAGCATACAAAAGACATTTCCTATAAGCAATTTGATTTGTATATTTGATAGTGCTGTAAAACATAAAAAGTACCCAGAAAGTTCTGGAAATATAGTATAGTTTAACAATATTCAGGATTTCCAAGGAAACCTTTTCTTGCTGATTAACTTTGGGCTTCAAATAGTCCGTTACATTTTTTAGGTTAAAAAACAGTAAAAAAACAGCTTTTCTAGCCTTCAGTAATTGATTTCCAGTCCTGTATTAAACCAGATGACCTTCTACTATAGTTTCTAAAAATACAATGTTAGGGGTGTCTGGGTGGTTCAGTGGGTTAAGTCTCTGCCTTCAGCTCAGGTCATGATCTCAGGGTCCTGGGATCAAACCCCACATAGGGCTCTCTGCTCAGCAGGGAGCCTGCTTCCCTCTCTCTGTGCCTGCCTCTCTATTAGCAATTTCTCTGTCAAATAAGTAAATAAAATCTTCAAATAAAAATAAAATGTCAGAAATCCTTGGTACCTTTGAAAGTTAATATTATTTTTGTTTTGAAATAGACCGAATTTCTTTTTGTCTTAGGGTCAATCTAAATTTATTTTACTCTGATCTTATTTTTTCCCCCACAGCTGCTGGTATACCATCTTCCTCCCTTTTAAAAGTAAGATAGTCAGGTATTAAAGGGAGGGGTTGCAGGGTATTCTGGGACCCAACTGAGACCGGCTCTCTAATTAAATCAGAAGGACTGAATGGTCATAAGCAAAAGAAAAGATGCAAATGTCTGAATTGTTTTAACCCTAGAACAGGAGAGGTTTGCAAATCAGTTATTGCCAAGTACATCTAGAACCTGTTCTATATGAATAGAGAATCTATCATATATCAATTTTTTTAAAAAAGGCAACTAAAAGGTACCATTCTAATTCCTGGGTTCATTTTATTTTATTAACATTTAACTTCACAGAATCGAAGTTAGGGATAACACAACGTCATGGCCTTTATAATCCAGGATCCCCACCAATTTAAAGACAGCAGGTTCTTCTTACAGGTTTAATAACATGTTGCTTAATTTGTATTTTTCTCTTTGGCACCACAAAAAGAAAGGAAGTTATTTCACAGAAGTTAAAGATGTAATTTACATTTTAAAAACTCTGAAAAACATTATGCTTGGAATAGGACTATCTTGGTGGATAATAATTTCAGTGGAACTTTTTAAATTTCCCTAAAGAGTATATAGAGAAGTAGATTACTGTCTTTCATTAATTCACCATCTAGAATTTTCTTCTTTTGAATTTATAGGCTAGAAAATTTTTATACCTTCTACACAGAATCTACTATTTTTGGCACACTCATTCTTCAGTTTCTACAATATCTTCTAATTTACAAACTTAGATCTGATACTTTATTTCTTCTGTCACTCTAGCAATAATGAACATTCAAAACTATTGACATTCCAAAGAACACATAAAATCTAGATTGCATAAATTTCCTGACCCTGGTGTCCATTTCACAGCATTCCTGAATACTCTCCCTGTCACAAGAACAAATATTCTTTGTTGTATACAAATGTTGTGCACAAAGACATTTTCAAGCAGATTCTTGAAGCACTATTTAAAAAAAAATTGGGGGGGGCATGCTCTTGTAAGCAGAGACAAACAGACGTACATTGGAGATTCAGTAGTAGAAAGCAAAGATATAAATTTTGTGTGGTCAAAAAATAGATTTTATGAAAATAAATACAAATCTCCAAAAAATATATTAAGGTAAAATAAGAAACATGTATATCTAAATATATTTATTTAGTAATATATTGCATCTTAAATAATGGATTTTCCAAAGTAACTGACTAAAATATAACTTAACAGTATTTGATGATAAGAGAAAGAGAATTTTTCTTGAATTTTTGAATATCTATTATAACATTAATTGCACTGTGGTCACTAACCTAAAATCAATTTTAAAATAACAATTTTAAAAATCCATAAAAATGTTAATCCCATATATCCTTCTTTTATTTTTTTTTAAGATTTTATTTATTTATTTGACAGACAGAGATCACAAGTAGGCAGAGAGGCAGGCAGAAAGAGAGAGGGAGCAGGGTAGAAGCAGGCTCCCCGCTGAGCAGAGAGCCCGATGCGGGACTCGATCCCAGGACTCTGGGATCATGACCCGAGCCGAAGGCAGCGGCTTAACCCACTGAGCCACCCAGGCACCCTATATCCTTCTTTTAATTGCCCTGCCAGAAAGAAAGAAAATTAACTACCTAATTTTAATAATTTAACTAATTATAAGTAGGTACTGATTTAAGTGTAATTTAAAAGAGTGTGCCTATGTATTCATGTGCAAAATCACTAAACCATGAGCAAAATTTAATGTAACTAACACTATGTTCTATCTATGAAATTCAGGCATAGGGTAAAGGTGTCAGGTTTTGAGAAAGAAAACCTATGCTTCAGGCTTACTTCTCCATTTATTAATTTTAGAACTTTAAATAGGTCATTTAATTTCTCAAGTTTGAGTCAGCCATTTACTGAAAACAGAATAAATTTCTTTAGCGCAAAAGAGCTAAGGCATATAAAAGCACTTTATAGAATGTACAACACAATATAAGGAAAGAAGAGGTTAGCTTAAAGTATGACTAGTTATTTTCTTCTATAGAGTAGTGATTTATTATAATAGCTAGTTCCAAATAAATTTATTGATTTTTTGGGGGGGGAGTGTTAAGATGCCTGCTAGCTTTTTTCAATTTTAACTTCAATGTTGAATTATTTTGATGAATGTATGGTGTTAAATACATACTCATAACTTGATTCAAATTTCTCAAAATTTAGGTCTGCCCACACTTATAAAAATAAAGAGCCAAAGTAATTCGTTAAATAAGTCAACAATAAAGAAACTATAGTTTATGTATAGGATGGCTGCAATTGCTTATTGGAAGCTATTTTCATAAAAGTCTAGTTATGCATACATACATACACACATATACCCACACCCCATACACTATTTTCCTCAGTGTCTTTTATAATGAAAGCATCTTATAATATTCAAATTTTATTATTAACATTTAATGCAGAGAAATGGACAAGTATAAAATTATTACATTATTTGGAGATAATCATTTTGTCATACCCAGGACTTTTTTTTTTTTTTAAGATTTTATTTATTTATTTGACAAAGAGAGATCACAAGTAGGCAGAGAGGTAGGCAGAAAGAGAGGAGGAAGCAGGCTCCTTGCCAAGAAGAGAGCCTGATGCAGGACTTGATCCCAGGACCCTGAGATCATGACCTGAGCTGAAGGCAGAGGCTTAACCCACTGAGCCACGCAGGCACCTCCCCAGGACTTCTTAACATATGAATTATTACACATGATAAGTTGTTAACATTGTACAGTCCCAATAAACTTACAAATATATCAATAATTTCACATATACTAAAAAATAACCTCACTATCAGCCATATTTAGGGTACTTAGGAATTACTTAATTTTTTTAATTTTTTATGATTTTTTAAATTTTTAAAAAATATTTATTTGAGAGAGAGAGCACCTGTGCATGAACCCTGGGGGCTGGGCAAAGGGAAGGGGAGGGAGGAAGAGAGAGTGTGAGAGAGAGAGAAGCACACTCCCCACTAAGTATGGAGCCAGAAGACACAGGGCTGGATCTTCCTGAGATCAAGACCTGAGCCACAACCAGGAGTCTGACACTTAACCAACTGAGGCACCCAGGTGCCCCTAGCAATTACATAGTTCAAATTTCATAGCAAATTAAATATTAACATTTTAAAATTTATGTTCCTTAAAGCCAAAGATTAGTATTAGAATTTACTAAAATCTTTTGAAGGGGTGGGGGGGGGTGGGAGGTTGAGGAACCAGGTGGTGGGTAATAGGGAGGGCACATACTGCATGGAGCACTGGGTGTGATGCCAAAACAATGAACACTGTTATGCTGTAAATAAACAAATTAAAAAAAAATTAAAAAATAAATAAATAAAAAAGAATTTACTAAAATCTAATCAGTAGAATTATTTGTCATGACACAAGCAAATTTTGTGTTGATATTTATTAAAACTATTTTGTAGCTGTATGCCTCTTTCTTTATATAATGTCTTCCTTACAAAATAGGATTTTAAGTGGTAATTGTATAATTTTTGTTAATTGTCCTCTTAGTCTGAATAAACCTATTTAATTTTTGACTTTTCAAGAAAAGGAGAAATTAATTACACATTAACAAAAACAAAGAAATTGGAAATTTTGTTAGAATATACCATTAAGAGAAACACAAGGGAAAATTTTATTAAGGAAATATATGTCAAGATAAAAAATAATGGCCAATAAACCAATATATGTATTGAATAAAAATATCATTCATCAACAACTAATTGAAAAAGGCAGTCTTTTCCTGGTTTAACCAGTGTAAAAAGTATGCTACTTCCATGAGGATAAGAATCAATGAAGTCACCAGATAAGCTCTATAAGAAGTATACAGTAAGTATCACAGGTATGTTTTCCACCCATTGAGTGTTTACAGTCAAAATGAGGAAACTTTGAAATGGACATACAGAAAGACTCCACAAATCCTCATCGTATCTGGATACCTTTCCAGAAAACAAAAGTGCACTAGGTAGGATTAATACTAAAATAATTGAATACATTTTTTGTCTTACCATTTAAAAAATGACCTAAGTTAAAATAAATTTCTAGAGATTAGTGACCAACTGAGGTTAATGGCCTGAAACTATACTTTAGGCAATTAACTCCACCCAGCCATTCATTAATCCCCAGGAAATAACCAGGTCTACAATTGTTACTACTTAATTATAACCCAAATGGAACCATGAGAGATGAGAGCAGCAATGTGATTGGCTAATGTACAAAAATTAAGTTCTCCATGAATGCCTTGTACATATCAATTAAAACTGCATCACCCTTAAAAAAATCCATATGCCTATATTTCTCTTCCATTTTCAGTTCATAATAGCAATAATGACTTTGATGCTGGGCATTTTCTGGGAATTAATGGCCAACGGATGTTAATGGTCCTTGGCTGTACCTTGAACCATTCACTCCTCCCTGTTAGTCATTAATCCTTATGAAATGCCCAGATATTGCTTAATTAACTTTACAATGCAGTTAATGCAGATATGAGATGATAGAAAGATTTTTATTTATAAGCTTCAAGAAAAACAAAACCTTCAGCTCAAAAGAGCCTTGTAAAAATACAGTTTCAGATTTCTGAAATGTACACTGAAAATTTAAAATGGGGAGGTGATGTCAGCAAGATGGAGGACTAGGAGATCCCAATGCTCATCTCTCCAACAAAAATAACCAAAGCAGTAAATAACCTTAAACTGGAGAAAATAGCTCAGGGAAAGCTCCAGATTACAATGAAAAAGGAGCACAAAACCTGCAAATCGCAAATACTGAGGAATAACCACATAACAAAGTTCAGGAAGCCTATTACCTACATTACCTGATTCTCCAGTCCAGAGAAGCTTGGAGTCAGAGGACTTTCACCCCATAGGGAGATGGAGTGTAGGAGAATCCCAGCAGGCCTCACCACTATGGACATTTGCAGCCTGTGAGACCAAGGTCTCCCACAGTGTTTACCAATGCTGATCCCAGCTGACAGTTGCTTATAGTACGCTTCTGCATCTACTCCTAGAGGATAGACCTGTTGTGTGGGGAGACCTGCCTGCAGAGGCCCCAGACACTGCTATCTCCTGCTTCCTCGGATCAGAACACCACAGCATCTTAGCATATAGGGAATTGGAGCTTCCACTGCTATGTGCCCCACCCCCACGGGCCAGGTCTTGGCAATGAACCCTTATTGTCAAGGCCACACTGCCTGTCATGGCCAGGAAGTTCTGCCATTGCTCTAAGCCCAGCTCTACTGTAAACAATTATATGCCAACAAACTGCATAACCTAGAAGAAATGGGTACATTCTAGAAGCATACAACTTACCAAAACTGAATCATGAAGGAAGAGAAAATCTGAATAGAACAATAATGCGTAAGGAGATTCAATCAGCAATCAAAAACTTCCCACCGTAGAAAAGCCCAGGACCAGATAGTTTCACTGGTGAATTCTACCAAATCTACCAATATTAAATATTTATACCAAATTAATGCCAATCCTAAATGCTTCCAAAAAATTGAAAAGAAGGGAACACTCCCAAACTCATTTTACAAGGCCAGCACTGTCTGAGTACTGAAGCCAGATATGGACACTATAAGAGAAGAAAATCACAAACCAATATCCCTGATGAATACTGATAAAACAATTCTCAACCAAATATTAACACACTGATCTTAGCTGCACATGAAAAGAATAACTCACAATGATCAAGTGGGATATACCCCTGGGATGCAAGGATGGTACAATATATGCAAACCAATAAATGTGACACACCACATTAATAGAATGAAAAATAAAATCATATGATCAAGTAGATGTAGAAAAGCATCTGACAAAATACAGCACCCTTTCATGATAAAAATCCTCAATGAATTGAGGATGTAGAAGGAACATATATCATAATAAAGGCCATATATGACAAACCCACAGCAAATATTATATTCAAGTGAAAGGATGAAAGCTTTTTCTAAGATCAGGAATAAGACAAGAGTACCCAACATAATGCTGGAAGTCCTACCTAGAGCAACTAGGTAAGATAAAGAGATAAAAGGTATCCAAACTGGGAATCAAGAAGTAAAATTATCATTGCAGGTGAAATGATCTATTCAGAAAACCTTAAAGAATCCACCAAATAACTATTATAACCATTAAAAAAATTCAGTAAAGTTGCAGGATACAAAATCAACATATATTTAATCAGTTACATTTCTTTATACCAATGCTGAATTCTCCAGAAGAGAAATTAAAAAGCAATTTCATTTATAGTAGCATTGAAAATAATAAAATCCTTAGAAATAAACTTAACCAAGAAGATGAAAGATCTGTACAGTGAAAACCATAAGACACTGACGAAAGAACTGAAGACACAAGTAAATGGAGAGATAGCCTGTGTTCTTGTATTAGAAGAGCTATTATGGTGAAAATATCCATTCTTTCTCAGTGATTTATAAAATTCAGTGCAATTTCAGTCAAAATTCCAATGGCATTTTTCACAAAAATAGGGGAAAAAACTATTCTAAAATTTGTATGGAAACACAAAAGTCCCCAAATAGCTAAAGCAATCTTGAGAAACAAAAACAAAGATGGAGGCACCACAATACCCAATTTCAAACTATATTATAAAGCAATAGTAATCAAAACAGTATGGCACTGACATAGAAACAGGCACACTGAGCAGTGGAAAAGAATAGAGAGCCCAGATAACAATCCACACATATGTGGCCAAGTAATTTTTAACACGGATGCCAAGAACATGCAATGGAGAAAGGACAATCCCTTCAATAAATGAGCTTGGAAAATTGGACATCCACATGCCAAAGAATGAAACTGAGCCGCTACCTTTCATCTCACACGAAAACTGACACAGAACAGATTAAGGATTTAAACATAAGACCTGAAATCATAAAACTATAAGAAAACACAGGAAAAAGACCCTTAACATTGTTTTTTTCTTAATTTTTTTCAGTGTTCCAAGATTCATTGTTTATGCACCATACCCAGTGCTCCATGCAATATGTGCCCTCCACAATACCCACCACCAGGCTCATCCCACCCTCCACCTCACCCCTCCAAAACCCTCAGTTTGTCTCTCAGAGTCCATAGTCTCTCAAGGTTTGTCTCCCCCTCCGATTTCCCCCAACTCACTTTCTCCTCTCCATCTCCCAATGTCCTCCATGTTATTCCTTATGCTCCACAAGTAAGTGAAACTATATGATAATTGACTCTGTCTGCTTGACTTATTTCACTCAGCATAATCTCTTCCAGTCCCGTCCATGTTGATACAAAAGTTGGGTATTCATCCTTTCTGATGGAGGAATAATACTCCATTGTATATATGGACCATATCTTCTTTATCCATTAGTCCACTGAAGGGCATCTTGATTCTTTCCACAGTTCGGTGACTGTGGCCATTGCTGCTCTGAACGTTAGGGTACAGGTTGCCCTTCTTTTCACTACATCTGTATCTTTGGGGTAAATACCCAGTACTGCAATTGCAGCATCATAGGGAAGCTCTATTTTTAATTTCTTAAGGAATCTCCACACTGTCTTAACATTGGTCTTGACAGAGATTTCTTGCACAAGACACTAAAAGCACAGGCAACAAAAGCTAAAATAAAAGAGTGGGACCACATTAAACTAAAGAATTTCTGCAGAGCAAAGGAAAAAAAATAAATTGAAAAGTCAGCCTATAGAATGGCAGAAAATATTGGGAAACCATACATTTGATAATGAGTTAAATCCAAAATATATAAATAACTCCCATAACTCAATGGTAAAAAAGAAAACAATCCAATTTAAAAATGGGCAAAGGATATGAGTAGTTTTTTCCAAGAAGACGTACAAATAAATGGACAACAGGTATATGAAAAAGTATTCAGTATCAGTAAACATCAGAGAAATTAAAATCAAAACCACAGTGAGATATCACATCATACCTATTACGATGGCTATTATCAAGAGGGCTAACAATGTTGGTGAGGATGTGGAGAAAAGAGAACTCTTATAAATTGTTGGCAGGGATGTAAAATGTTACAGCCATTATGGAAAACATTATGGCAGTTCCTCAAAAAACAAACAACTGAACTATACCATATGATCCAGCAATCCTACTCCTGAATATATAGCTGAAGGAATTAAAATTGATACCTCAAAGAGATATCTGCATGCCCTGGTTCACTGCAGCATTATTTACAATAGTCAAGATATGCAAACAAACTAAATGTCCTTTGTTAGATAAATGGCAAAGGACAATGTCCCAAACCACACACACACACAGACACATACATGCAGAGGAATATTATTCAACCATAAAAAAGGAAATCCTGTCATTCATGGACCAATAGAGAGATTATGCTAAGTGAAATTAGCCTTAAAAAATGACAAATACTGTATGATATCACTTACACATGGAATCTTAAAAAAAAAAATCTGACTTTATAGAAATAGATAATAAAATGGTGGTTGCCAAGGACTGGGACACAGGGAAATGAGGTAATAAATGTCCAAAGATACAAATTTTCAGTCATAAGGAAAAAAATCAATTCCAAGGATCTAATATAGAACATGGTGTATACAGTATACAATATTGTATACTGGAAATTTACTGAGAATAAATCTTGAGCATTCTTGTCACATACATAAATAAGAAGTTATCTATTTTAGCTATGTGGGGTTATAGATGTGTTAATTATCTTAATCTTGGTAATCATACTATAATGTATATGTATTTCAAATAACCATGTGTACACTTTAAATATATGCAAATATTTTTGTAATTATGTCTCAATAAAGTTAAAAATAAAGACAAATTCATTTCTAATGGGATTTTAAAAAGGTATAGTTTAATGTTGTCAATTTATAATAAAGAATGATAACTATATCAAAAAGTAAAATTATGCTAAAATAGTAGGATTATATCTTCTTTCCTTTTTCAAAATTTTAGTAGAAAAAATGGATAAGATGCACTTCTTTTATTTGTAGCTTTCAGGGATCATAAAAACACAATGTTTTCAGTTTTATATATGTGTGGAGAGAATGTATAGAATTAGAGCTTTAAAAAATCTGGACCGGAAAGGAGCTAGACATCATTTAACCCAATGACTGTTTTTTACAGATGAGGAAGTGAGAAATTCTGGGAAGCAAAGTAACTAGCTTGAGTCATGTGGTCACTGCAAAACGAAAAGGAAGCCTTCTGTTTCCTTTCTTCCAGCTTAGAGACCCTTTGCCATCCTTTGCCATTTTGGATGCATGGGCTGCATTTCTCCTTGAGGTTATGACAATAGCTTTACTTCTTCTAATCTTGGCAAATGAGCAGCCAAGTTTCTTGAACCTATGGATAATAAGTTGTAGTCAAATTTTTCTCTTTTGCAGAGATTATTTTGAACCAGGTTAAAAATAACTGACTTTAAAAATTCTTACATTTTAATTTACATGGAATTTTAATATTCCAGTACAACTTTAAAGTTATATATATATATAAAGTTATATATGTTATATATAATTTAAAATTATGTATATGTATATATATACATATGTACATGCATAAACTATGTATATACATAGTTTTAGCTTTATGTTTAGTGTGTGTGTGTATGTATGTGTGTATATATATATAGTTTTCAGGTGTAAGAACGTTTTAGGAGAACCCGAGTAGGAAATGTGTTCAAGTTATTACACTATAACAATACATGTTTTTCTGTTGATACTATTGAAGCAAAGTGTACATTTAAAGCACTCAATATTGACCTAAACTGTAATAAAATCTAATACATTTTAGTTTGAAAGTTGAATAAAAACAGATTAATATAAAAATGTAAATTAAGACTAGAAAGGACCATGGGAAATAATGTATTTCAGACTCCAGATATAACTTCAACTGCCTTCAAGGAAGTAGCGCTAGCCCATGGTAAAGATTATCCTAATTCCCTCATTTAGTTATTCTGATACTTATTTAACATCATTATGTTTGTAAAAACTATTTTTTCCTCATTAAAACCTTGCTGAAATAAAAACAAGAAACAGTACTGTTTTTATGTAAGAACTATTAAGAAAATACTCTCCTTCTCACCCGTACGCCTTTCTCTATGCCCCATGACTCAAGAGTTTGCAAACAAGTTTCCTAAGTGGGAACCACTTACTTGTTTCAGAGTAGTTTAAACTTGGTAAATTTTAGCACCCATTCTTCCTCAAGGGAAAAAATAAATTGACTTCAATTGTAAGCCTACTATTTTATCAGCCTCTTAAGGGGGCATTTTTCAACCCTACTAGCAGCTAATTAAAGGAACACAGTATCTGTCTCAAACCATCTGGCCTACTAGATGTTGTTGACAAATGTAACGGTTTCCAAGCCGCATGTAGTGAAACTATTTAAGTTAATAAATTACGTAGCCATGGTAGAAAACCACCTGACAGCACTTGTGAGAGCCACACTGATGCCCAACATTATCCATGGCTTGTAACTGCAGCTTTCAGGCAAGATCAGCTCCAGGATATATTAGCTTTCCTACAGACTCAAAATCCCTTATTTACAGTAGTGTCACACATGTACATAATTGGAAAGGTAGAATTTAGTTTTTACCTGCAAAGCATATGGTTTATAAATGTAACAGTGTAACATATATTATTATCTACTGTGTTTATTACTTTACATAGATCTGGTTTGTTGCTGATTCCCCTCATAAAAATAATAACCAGAGATCTGAATTGCAATTTTTACAATTATATGATTTTATTTAAAATTATATATAAAAATGAATGTAGTCAAAAAGTTAATGTTTCTATGACTATTGGTGTCTTGGGACATAAGGTTCTGATGCCTATTTATGATAGGGATATAGAGAATGTTGAACACACACAAAATTGATGAACTTATTTTTTCACTTTAAATATTTTAGGATGGCTGATAATTTTTGGAATAGAGAACCAGAAATAAAGGATAAGTCTGAAAATGGGAAAGATAAAATATACTTGTGTCAGTTCACCCTATCAAAAAATATGTACATCCTGTAGATTATATTCCACATTCACAAGTATGAGTATACGTTTGTATGTATGAGCACAGACACGTGCACACATACACACACAAACACCAGTCAATTTAAGTCATTTTTGGATCTTGAATGAATCATACCACTATTTGCAAATATTTTCTTTGCTAGTTGGTAAAAGTACCAGAAAACCAAACCCTGATAGAAACTCACTGGCCTATATATTGAACAGAGCGATCTGTAAACCCAAAATTTTGATGAACTATATTTTGCAGTTAGTTTATTCAAGTCTTCCCAACACACATACTATAAGGGGAGACTCTCAGATAAAATTTTGTCCTTATGTAATCTTGATAATGTATTTTTAAATGCTTGTAAGTATTTGATATACATGTTTTATTCCCCAATCTTTAAACAATTTACTTATCTCCCCAAATGCTCAAATAAAAATCATTTCCATGCTGATTTTATAAAGTAACTTAAATAAAAAATGCAGTTTAAACAATTCACTAAAATGTTTTCCTAATTTGCTTAAATTCTATCTCCTGCAGTTTTATTTTTTTTACAACACAGGTAATAAATGTTTTGTTTTTTTTTTTCCTTTAAATAACCATATTATGCTGAGTGAAGTAAGTCAAGCAGAGAAAGTCAATTATATGGTTTCACTTACTTGTGGAACATAAGGGATAATCCGGAGAGCATTAGGAGAAGGAAAGTAAAGTGAAGGGGGGGACATTAGACGGGGGAGAGGAACCAAGAGAGACTGTGGACTCCCGGAAACAAACTAAGGGTGTTAGAGAGGAGGAAATTTGGGGGGAAGGGTGAGGCTGGTGTGGGTATTAAGGAGGGCACGTATTGCATAGAGCACTGGGTATTACATGTAAACAGTGAGTCTTGGAACGCTACATCAAAAACTAATGATGTATTCCATCACCAAATACTAATGTACATCAAAAACTAATGATGTATTGTATCACCATACAGTACATACATACATACACTAACATAACACATAACACATAATACATAATGATGTATTGTATTACCATACATTACATACATACACACATACACTAACATAACACAATAAAAATTTTTTAAAAACTATATTACAGATATCTGTTTGAATATTACCTTGTATTTTAAATACTGGTTTTCTTCTGTTTTTCTTTTTTAAATCAAAATGAGATTTAATCCAAACTGAGAATTTTCCTTGAACTCAAAATTTTTTATTCATTCATGGACCAGGACATGAACTCCTTAAGACATGACATGTATAAATATTTTAGTGTACCAACATAAGCATTTATATACTGCAGATGGATTCAAAATGTAGACATTTTTAACCAAAGATCTTTTACAATGATATAAGCATCTGGATGGGGTTCAAGATGGGGTTCAAAGCCAACCACTCTTTTTTTTTCAATATGTTTCTGGTATGTACAAGCCCTGTCTCCCAGCTCCATTCCACAAAGGAAATACTACTCTAACATTCAAAGTTTACTGAAAATATCAATTAAGGGGGAAAAAGGTATCTCTTAAGAAAATAAAAAAAGAATGATAACAAGATCTGTGAAAGAAAGAAAAAAAGATCTTCTTGGGGCGCCTAGGTGGCTCAGTGGTTTAAGCCGCTGCCTTCGGCTCAGGTCATGATCTCAGGGTCCTGGGATCAAGTCCCACGTCGGGCTCTCTGCACTGAAGGGAGCCTGCTTCCCTCTCACTCTCTCTGCCTGCCTCTCTGCCTACTTGTGATCTCTCTCTGTCAAAATTAATAAATAAAATCTTTAAAAAAAAAAAAGATCTTCTTGACATTTTTATGATTCCATGAATATATAAGGCATGATATAGCAGAGTGAAAATTGGAGACCAGTGACCAAGTTCAGCCAGAAAGCATGCTATTTTTCCTGCATAATAATTAAAAATTTAGTAAGTCACGAATTTTTAAGTTGGGTATATTTACATAACTTTTCATATTTCCAATTTTTTTAAATTAATAAGTCCACAACAGTTTTAGAACTGTGTTAAGTTATCCTCTTTAGATAGGACCTATATTCTCCAGTCCCAAACACTCCCTGTTGCCTCCTTAAGTTATTGAACACAGCCAAACATTATTAACATTTCTATTCTACGGGGAAACAAATCCCTTCATAATTTTGGTGTATGAGTGCCTACATTCACACACTAGGAATTCTGATGAATATACGTATTTCATGATATTCTCCTTCCCCGAGAATATCTTCCTGCACATGCCTTTTTGAACCTCCAGTCTTTCAAATAAAAATAATCAAGAATCAAAGGAGCTACAGTTTTACTAAGAAAAGACAGGGCATTTATTCTTCTTGCTTCTTTATTGTTGGAGAATGTCATGTTTCTCAATTTACTAATTCACTATTATATTTAAACTATTTAAATCCTAAAACCCATTAGAATACACTATAGCCAATACAGAAAAAAGAAAAATAAATCCCTTTCAATCTCTAAATGACTCTCCAAAGAATTCAGATATACTTTTTGCAAAAAAACCAGTTCAACATTTTTAGTTGACGTCTAGTATTTTCATTTACATATATATATATTCCATGTTAGGGCCAGGAGTTTCACCATGACTAATATATTTAGTCTAATCTATTATGATTAATTAAATTCTTTCACTCAGGGAGTCACCCAAGATATAATGAGACAGTATTTTTATGATAATGTATTAATACATTAATATTTAGATCTTTCTGGAAATCCATCAAGGTATTTGAGAGTTCTCTAAAAAATGTTTCATAACCCTGATAGCTCTACCTATTTCTCTTAAAAACACATACACACATTTTTTTTTCTATAGTTTGAGATCTTAATTAGTAGTGGTAACTACTGAGGTATACAGAAGAAAAAGCATGAAAGGTTCTAAGCCCCAAACTGAGTAAGCATCAGAATAACCTGGGCCCTTCCAAAAATACATGCCTAGGCTGTATCTATGGAGATTCTGATCAAGTGGATTTGAGTATATCAATAAATCAGAATGTCTCAGAGCAGGGCCCTGTCATAGTGTTTTCTTTTAAACTCTCTGCATGATTTTAATTTTTAGTAGGATTGGGAGCCACTGGACCAGATAAGCAATAACCTTAAAAAAGTCTTAATCTTAGGGGCGCCTGGGTGGCTCAGTGGGTTAAAGCCTCTGCCTTCGGCTCAGGTCATGATCCCAGGGTCCTGGGATTGAGCCCAGCATCGGGCTCTCTGCTCAGCGGGAAGCCTGCTTCCTCCTCTCTCTCTGCCTGCCTCTCTGCCTAGTTGTGATTTCTCTCTGTCAAATAAATAAAATAAAATAAAGTCTTAATCTTAAAATAATTCTCCTGAATTATCTGGATATTTAAACAGAAGTGTTTAGTTCAGTTAAACAACTGTTGGTTGGCTATGATAAAATTGTATGAAATGCCATAGTGGATTCCTAAGAAGTGTTCTTCATACTCAACAAGTCTGTAACTAATGAGAATCAGGGGATTTAACATACATGAAATAGTATTAAATTAAAAAGTACTTCAGCAACTTGGTACTATATAACTGATGCCTTCCTATTAGTACCAAATTACTAAAGGTCTTGAACTGAGGCAGAATAGTTTATATATTTTATACTTGACATGATAGTTTATCAAATATATTTTTTAAGTAAAGGAATTGAAATTGTTTATAAACCCAGTGTTTACTTCTCACTTCTCAAAGGACTATTAAGGGAAATGAGAATAATTGGTCAGCAAAGGCTATTGCAGTACCTTAGGTGTGCGCCTGTGAGTCTGGATAGGAATGATGATAAAGGGACTGGCTTAAGACATTTTTCAAAGGATGACTGAAAAAAAGGAAGATGATAGCTAGAGTCAATAACAACAACCATTCGTGTCTGAAGGAATGTTAAAGTGATGGTTCCTTTAGCAGAGACAAGAACACAGAAGTTTGAGAAAGAACACTGTTTGGGGAGGAAATAGGATGGGTTTGGATCCGTTGAAGTTAACATGATGGGAGACACTTAGTTGGAAATATCCACAAGATAACTGGAGATTTAGAAAAGAAACTTGAGTAAAAAAGCTGAAGATAAGCAAAAGAGAAAAACAGGTATTTATTCATGTTATCTTTCTACCTCAAGTCTCAGCTATATTTGGGGGGCAAAGGTCACTCTACAAGTGACTTCTCATAATGAGATAATACTCTATCAAAACATTTAAATACCGGGGCGCCTGGGTGGCTCAGTGGGTTAAAGCCTCTGCCTTCGGCTCAGGTCATGATCTCAGGGTCCTGGGATCGAGCCCTGCATCGGGCTCTCTGCTCTGCAGGGAGCCTGCTTCCTCCTCTCTCTCTGCCTGCCTCTCTGCCTGCTTGTGATTTCTGTCTGTCAAATAAATAAAATATTAAAAAAAAAATTTAAATACCAAACTTACTGACAGTGATTGCTAATATATACTCCCTTTCCTCTGGATTTATTTTTTTTCTTACAGACACAATGTCTAGTTCACAAACCGCTAGTTTAGCATTTTAAACTCACTCTTTATTGATCAAATGAGTAAAGGAATATAAACTGCCTCAGGTAAATTATCCACCACTTCACTGAGAGTTTCTTTGCATGGCCTTTATTTATTTAATGGGTTTGCATAATAAGGATTCACCCACACGGTTTAGTTCTCCTTCCTCCAGGCTGGTTACCTAGCTGTCCTAATTACCCAGTAATTAAAATAAAACCACTCCAGATAATTGGCAGTCTTCTCTAATTGAAAACTGGGTAGATAATCATTGGCCTAAGGAAATGCCCCACTCTCTTACTGTAATATGAATTACCATCTGTCTATTAAATTAGTCATTGTAAAATATTAACATATAAATGACTACAGTACAGGCATTATAAAAGTGGTCCTAGCATTTAAAATTTTTTCTCATTTTTTTTTCATTTTCTTGACTTACCAACCAATTTCTTTCTAGGAAACAGTAAGGAAATGTATTCTAGGGTTGATGAGGGAGGGGCTATGGTTATATTGATAATGTCTACCCTAGTATCCAAAGTATTTTCTCTCCAGTAAACAACATAAACATTGAACCAAGGAGCTACAACAAATTACATAAAAATTTTTATTCATTCATCCATAGACCTGAGAGCTCCCAAATTTGTCATGTAAGACAACACAATTACTTCCGGGGAGGTAGGAGTAAAGACAAAAAAAAAAAAAAAGGTAAGTTAAAAAAAAAAAAAAAAACCTGGAATCTTAAAAACTGTCCAGTGAACTAAAAAAATCCTTGAAATACAATTGGCATATATTGAGGAAAGACCCTAACTCTGCCCTTCCTGAAAGGGTAATTCTATTTGAATGAGAAAAGAGGGAGAAAATTCATAAATATCAACAGATCCTAAACACAACATGAGTAGACATTATGAAAGGGGGTAATCTGATTTTTTGCTCTATATAGATTACAACACTCATGCTACAACACTGTCTTTGTAGACATTCTTATATGCAGCAAATGATAGCAGCAGTAATATCTTCAGTTAGAAAAAACAAAGATACACAGTCACATTATCTAACAACACTAAGTAGACAAAAATAGGATGAACACATTCTCCTTTCCCAGTCAAAGCCAATCCTGAACTAAAAGAATGACCCCCTCCCCCAAATCCTCTATTATTGACTTATTATTGACTTATCTATTTGCTGGCATGTAGTAGGTCTTATAGAATGTAAAACTGATTTTGAATGTGGACTGATGATGTTCTAGACAAGGTCAAACCTTGATCCATGTAAATACTCATCAACTGATTAGGCAGAAATTACTTAAGATTACTGAAAAGTCAAACTAGCTCTATAGCTATCTAACAAAATAAGGGAAAAACAGAATTGCAATGAACGTGAAAAAAAAAAAAAAACTCCCAATGACATACTTCTTTGACAATCACTGAAAGCAGATATTTTTAGAATTTTAGATTTAGTATGCATGTATTTGTAACCAGAGTCAGACTTTACTCTAGAAGTCATATCTATCTTGAAATATTTGCTCCAGTCTGAAGAACAGAAGAATCACTTTCCTTAAACCCTATCAATCACTGCCCAGTATGAGAAAAGATCAAGCTCAGTCTTGTTTTTTTTCTTCACAGAACCTGATACAAACTGTAGAGTATTTTAGATACTTAGTTATGACAAGATGGTTTTATGTTCAAACGCAAAGAAAAACTCCTTAAAAAATCATTTTGTGGAAGCAAGATGAAGGAGAAGGCTTTTAATACCTAGAACTATAACTGAATGATTTAGAATCATAAGTGACAAAGGGTCTGGGATGTCTGAAAGATAAACAGAAATATAAATTTTATTCTATTATTAAAAATTCAGTTTATACTTTTATACTTAGCTTTACCATGGCTTTTTCTCCTCTATATTCTTTTATGTACAAAGAACAGTAGCATGTAAATCAAGCTATTTCTGTTAATTAATGAAAAACTATACTTGTCCTGAAAGTATACTTCTCATGGATTATTTACACTCTAAGTCCCATGACACTAAAGAATGTGGTGCATTTTTCTTCTTTATGAATGTATATTAGATTTAAAATGACTTGAATAACCAAGATGCAAAAATATTAAAACTATAAGAGATATATTAACGTAGGGTAGACATTACAAAATGACAGGGAGCCTCCCTCTCTCCATATGTGTGTGTATTCACACATACATACACTTACACAGACACACACACACTATAGACTGTATGTTTGTGTTCCTTCAAATTCATAGGTTGAAACTTAACCACTAATGTGATGGTATTGGAAGATAGGGACTTTGAGAAGTGATTAGGTCACAAGGTTGGAGCCCTCGTGAATGGGTTAGTGCTCTTATAAGAGACCCCAGAAAGAGATCCCTTGCACCTTCTGCCATATGAGGAAACAATGAGAGATGAACCAGTAAGTGGGTTTTCAATAGACACCAAATCTGCTGGCACCTTTATCTTGGGTCTTCATAGCCTCTATAACTATGAGAAACAATATTTGTTGTTTAAGCCACTCAGCCTATGATATTCAGTTACAACAGTCCAAATGGACTAACACACACAATTTTTTTCTTACTCTTTTTTTTTAACTATTCTAAAATTTTATAATTTCTTTCCTTAATAAATTCAACCATGAAGCAACGTTGTTCCATTATAACTTTCAAAATTAGCATCTGCTGCCTGGAAAGAAAACCAATTATATGTTGAGTTTATGTCCTATCTGCCCCCAAATTTAGGTCTGCTGAATAAATATTTATGTTTTCATTTGCTTTGGACAGCTGCTAAAATGCACAATTTTCTGGAAAGCTACATCTTATCATACATAAAATAATCCCACTTTGAAAAATCACTTTGTTATTACACTAAGCTAATGTCAAATAGATAAATAGCATTACTTAACAATAAAAATAAAAACTATCATTTTCAAGTATTTATAATTTTCACTGCATTGTGCTAGGGACTTTATACACATTATATCACTTAATCTTTATACTAGTTCTGTGAGGTAGGTGTTATTTTCCTATTCCATAATTTAGTGTACTCTGGCAAATAGAAGATGAATAATTTGCCCAGGGTTACACAGATCATAAATGTCTGAGCTATATTTTTTTATCTTAAGTCTGCCTGACCTCAAATTTAAATCTCCACTATTACAGAGCATCTCCTCATTAAGTTTCCTAGAGCAGAGTCTGCTGGCTATTTACCAAAACCACTTCTAAGCCTACAGCTTGAACATATTTCCCTTGGAGTTGGGTACATCAATGAATTAAATTCTAGCCAAAAGAATGTGGGCAAAAATAATGTGTCATTTCCAGGCTTAGCTCACAGAAACTTGCCACATGCAACCTTCCATTTTATTTTCACCCATCTGGCTGCAGTCATCCACTAGCCTGCAGTGAGAATCACATGAAACTGGTAGGACCCTAGACAGAAGTTCAACCAGAAACATCTGCACTGAACTGTTAGAGAATGAGAAATAAGTCCTAGTGGGTTAGGCAATTGTAATATAAGGATTATATGTTCTATTCCTTGGTATTAGCCAATAAACTTTTATCAATGATAGTTACAAAATCAAAATGTGATTTTGATGCATTTTAAATTGAAATGTTCAATTAAAAGTTAAAATTATTTCTCTAATAGTCTAAATTTGTCCTGACAACATCTAGTGAAAGTATGACCTCTTCTACGGGAAACACAGATCTTAAGTAAAAATGGTAACTTGAAGACAGAAAAATCTAAAAGAACTGCATTTTTATCACTTCAAAAGCAAGTGGCATCCAAATGTAGTTTTAAGTGATGTCTAGGTACTTTCTTTTAGCAAATGCAGGTGTCAGGATAATAAATGAATCATTTATTTGATGCACCTAATACTTTAAAGGAATCTGTGCAAGCCCCCAAAGGAAAGAGAAAGCAACAGCATACTCAGAAGTATTTCATCATTTGAAGATGATATAACAATGCTGACAAGTACAAAAGGTAACTACTTTGTTCTGTCATGCTGTGTTGTAGAAAACACAAAGCATTATGTGACCTTTAGAAAAACAGCCCAAAAGTAACTTGCTTTGTGGTGCTTAACGTGGGTATTTTTTGAATATTCAAAGGTCTTGATTTTTGTCAGTTGTGACCAGTTATGTCTTGTGAGATCTCGGGCATCTGAGAGAAGAATGCAGATACAGTAAACAATTTTAAGGGGAAAGACTGAAATTCACTGCTTATGGAAAACAGACTTGTTGTTAAGCATCTATGTATATGCAGGCTCCTTGGAAATTTCCATCCATTAAACATTAGCTCCAAAACTGACCTGTATGCATTGGCCATGATTGGCATTATATCATATGGAGACTGTCTCCTAATCCATTACTTGTTTTTTACTCCTATTTCAAGGACTACTCTAACACTCTTCCCTGACTGACTAGAGACTTCCACTGAAACCCAAATTCTATCAAACTTCAGGAGAGGGCATAGTCCTGAGACTGGAAGATAGTACATATAAGAGATAAGTGGCTATTAAGTCTTATTTTTAAATATATATCACTACTTCCAGAAAACACAGTTATATTTTTATCACTGCTAATTCCTTAATCAAATAAATAACAGAAAATTTCAGCCCTTTAGATTAGCATTCCTTAAAGTAAATTCACAGGTAATATGCATTGGAATTACCTGAATATAAATAAGTATTTAATCTTCAGAGTAAGCATTAAAAAGAATATAAAAAGATATGCAAAAAAGAAAACTATAGAGACTATATAATAGACTAATAATAATAATAATAGGAATAAGGACAATAATAATATGGCATAAGTAATAATCCTTCGTTTCTGACCCAAGAGTCTCATTTCTTCCGACACCATCTATAATGTAGTAGCAAGCTATTTATTAGCATGTAAGCACGGTAAAATCAAATCCCAGACCAAACATACATTATTATTATATAGAAATCAAATTTTGTTAATTTCAGTGTCACTAAAATGACTGAATTATATGTAAGTACAAACTTTTACACATAATTTACTTATGAGCTTATGCATTGTGCTATAATTTGACAGTCACATTTCATGGGTCCATTATCTAGAGAATTTTTTTAAATCTCTGATTCATTGGCCAAAGCGATCTAAAGAGAAGCTCATTTACAATATACACATGTGTCAAATCATATCGTACACCTTAAATTTTACAATGTTATATGTCAATTATAACTCAATAAGGCTGCAAAAAAATAAATGCAAAGAAGTTAAACTCTTACATTTGAAGGCATAAGGTTCCTTATATACTTAATCAAATAATCAGAGTTCACAAACTGGAATGCTATTCAAGAACCCAAGGCTACCATAAATTCAATCTCTTAAATGGTATATAGAATCTAGGAGCATCTCTATATATTCAGAATATATATATAGCTATCATAGTGGGTAATGATCCTAATTTCAGCATTCTAGAACATTTTCTTTGGTAGTCTTTATAAAAGGCTCTTAAAATTCACAAATGGCAATTATATCATCTTCCCTCAAGCACTTTCTCAGGCTTTAAAAAATGAGTATATTTCTGAAATTTTTCCAGTATTGCTTTCATTACATCTCCAAATTTCTTCTTCGTCATCTGCCAATTCCAATAATCAACTGCTTCTGCACTCTGAAGTCTGCCAAGAACCTCTGAAAAACTATTTTTGAATTAAAGTGACAATTATTTTATTTTCTAATATCCTTAGACTTTGCATCTTTGCTTATTATGCTTTCTCATATATTCTGAAATTCTAGTTTCTTCTTCCAGAATATTTCCCTAAAAGTAGAAGCTAGGAGCCATCTACATAAAACTTTGCTCATAGTATTTTGTCAATCTCTTTGGAACTGATCATGAAAAGTAATTACCTAAAAACTCTGATACCCAAGCATGACAAGTCCAAGGCAAATAACTGCTGATTTTTAAAAATCTGAGTGAAAATATACAAGAATAGTGATATGTACTATACCATTTCATGACATATTGTTACAATTTCTCTTTTATTACAACTCATATTCAATATACACTTTTTATAAAAATGCTTTTATAAATATACTAAGGTCTTAAGAGCAATGAGGTTAAATTCTATTGATGTTATTACTGGTCAACATTCAAATATCTTCCTCAGTCTGGGGTCACAAAAGATTAAAACTTAAACATGCTTCTTTAATTTTGTATAAAAATTATTACACAGTGTTCTGTGGTTTATCATCATAAGTCATCACTGTTAGAATTACTTGTAAATAATTTATTTTAAATAAATTTGTGTTCTACATTCCTAATATGCAGTGTTACAACGGGAGAAACTATACCTAGCGTTGGAGTCAGACAAACCTGAATTTAAATAATGCTGCTACTGTTTTCTAGGTAGGTAAGTTTAGGTAAATTATTGTCCTCTAAATATCCTCATTTCTTCATTGGTAGCATGTGAATAAAAATTCCTACAATACAGGATGTTTTTCATATTCTAATGAAATATTCAACGTAAAGCATCTATCACAGAGACTGTGATATGCATTCCAAAAACAGCAGAGAAAACTATTGCTACTGATAACACAAACTGATTATTAGGTAAGTTAGAAGTTGTTGATATATGCAATATGGGCTTCATTTTCACTAGAACTTATCTGATCCTAATGAAGTAATTTGTTAAATTTGGACCTTTAGAATACTTTAAATGCTTAATTAACAATGAAATATCCCAAGAATTCACTATCAATTATCAGCATGTAGCATGTATTTATAGAAACACTTAAGCGTAACATTAAATAAACATTTAACATTTCTATTATTAGAAACATTTTACACCTGAAAAGACATAACACAAATTATTTCCATTCATTTTGCTCTCAAATGTATTTACTTACATAACACTTAACTACTAGACAAGACACAAAAGCAAAATCATTTAGCTATAGGTATGACAATCATACAATTACTCTCATCTAATAGATTTGGATAATGATAAATTTGAGCACTTTCCAATACAGCTATTGTGTAATATAAATAAAACTGAAGTGTACAAAGGTCTACATATTTATATAAGCTGTAGAAGTAATAAATTGGTTTGACAAGGTACAGAAGGAGAAAAGTTTATATTTTTTAAAAATTTTCAACCATTTATTTTTTAATCAAAATTTCAATTAACATATAGTACATTATTAGTTTCAGAGGTAAAGTTCAGTGATTTCATCAGTTGCATATAACACCCAGTGCTCACTACATCATGTGCTTTCCTTAACGCCCATCACCCAGCCACCATATGCTCCCCATCCAACCCCCCTCCAACAACCTTCAGTTTGTTTCCTCTGATGGTCTGTCATCCTCTCCGATTTCATTTATTTTAGAAAAGTCTGTAGTTTTAAAATATTTTAAAGACTAAGACCTTAGTGACCTTATGATTTCACACCTTCTGGTCCTAACTCATAAATAGGATTTGAGTAAAATATTTTTCATAATCAATGATACTATCTGTTAAGTTTGAAATATATATAATTAAAATATATTATAAAATATAAAATATTATACAAAATATAATTAGAAAAATTATAGTAGAAACAAATTTCAGATAATATTATGATGGGTATTCATCCTTTCTGATGGCTGAGTAATAGTCCATTGTATATATGTACCACATGGATGGAACTGGAGGGGATTATGCTGAGTGAAATAAGTCAAGCAGAAAAAGACAATTATCATATGGTTTCACTCATATGTGGAACATAGGAATATCACAGAGGGTCACAGAGGAAGGGTGGGGAAACTGAAGAGGGAGAAAAGCCATGAGAGACTATAGACTCCAGGAAACAATATGGGAGTTTCAGAGGGGAAGAGTTTCACAGGATGGGGTAACCAGGTGATGGGTATTAAGGAGGGCACATGTTGTGATGAGCACTGGGTGTTACATAAAACTAATGAATCACTGAACACTACATCAAAAACTAGTGATGTACTGGGGCACCTGGGTGGCTCAGTGGGTTAAAGCCTCTGCCTTCAGCTCAGGTCATAATCCCAGGGTCCTGGGATCGAGCGCCACATCGGGTTCTCTGCTCTGCAGGGAGCCTGCTTCCTCCTCTCTCTCTCTGCCTGCCTCTCTGCCTAGTTGTGATTTCTCTCTGTCAAATAAATAAAATATTAAAAAAAAAACTAGTGATGTACTAAACAGTGGCTAAATGAACAAAATAAAATAATATTACGGCATGGTAGGAACAAAATGAACTCTCAGACTATGAAACTCCTTAATAGGAGACCACATAATTACCAGTAGGTAGAATAGCAGAACTGAAAAAAAATCAATTTTTTAGATTATATTTAATCTGATTGAAAAGTCTAAAATCATGTCAGTCTTCAATATTTTAAAAGTGGGACATTTGCTAACAAGGCATGACATTCATTCATATTCCACTAGTAAAATATCTATCTGGAAAAATAATATCTGGAAGAAGCTGACAGTCATTAGTCATAGCAGTTCAAATGCCTATTAATTAATAGAGAATTGAAGTAAAATTATTTTCCAAGTATATGGAAAAATCAGGAGTATCAAATGACATTATTATTTTGATGACTATTTGATTTATAGCCAATGAAATTATAACAAAATACTAAGAAGAAAACATTAAATGCAATGAAATGACCATATATTGATGATTAGTCCAGTTTCTTGTTTATAGTAAGGCTCAACAGATACTTTTAAAAGGGAAGAAAGCAGTTCTTCTTCCTCCAAATTAAATATTTCTACCTGCAAATACATTTTTAAAAATTTTACTTAATATAGATGTACAGAACCAAAGATGCCACTTAAGTGTTAACTTTTTTTGTGTGTGTATCTTCTCAAACAATTTTAGGTCCTCTGCAAACAGTGTACTTTTTCTCTGAAAGCTGGTGAACATTCTATACTGGGTTTCTAAAGGCAACACTTTGTGGGAGGTAAAATACCTTCTCCCCTAAACACAAAATGTTCATGAGAATCAAATAACCTTACCTAAAGTTTAAGTATAGTGTTTAGGGAATAATAAATACTTAAGATACCCAAAGGAGGAGCCATACAGTTTTACTATTTCTCCTGTAACTATTACAAAATTTAACACAAATTTAAAGCATAATGAAATTTTGGATTATCTATACACAACAAAGATTTGGAATTTATAACTGTGTTCCTAACTCCGGCAATCCTCCTTTTCATTGTCAGTCACCATTCTTGCATCTCTTTCAGACCTGGTTTCTATAACACTACTAGACACCTTTTTTTTTTTTTTAAAGGGCTCCATGCCCAGTGTGGAGTCCAGTGTGGGGCTTGAACTCACAACCCTGAGATCAAGACTTGAGCTGGGACTGAGAGTTGGATACTTAACCAACTGAGCCACCCAGGCACCCCTAAATAGAGACCCAATTTTTCCTTCAAACTCACTTAGTTCTTCCTAATGCCTACAAGGGATAGTCAGAGTGAGGAGGGAGACATTTGAATGAGTCTGCAACTTACATAATGGAACAAGTGAGGGTACTGTATTTGAAGATTTAGGGTTTGTATCAATTAAAGTAGTTTGGCTATAAATGTGGCTTAAAAAATAGGGGATTTAATTTCTTGCATGTAGAAGGTCCAGAGATAGAGATAATCCAGGGTTAGCTCAGGGGATCAACAAGGTCATGGAGAATCCAGTGTTTTCTGTCTTTCCACTTCACCTTTTTTGGGTTGTCACGGATGTCTTCACCTGGGACCACAGGATAAACTGCCAGAATTCCAGGTGTCACATGGTGACATGATGTCTAGCCGAAAAGATGAATCTTCCCCTGTGTATCCCTTTTCCTTACTGAGGAATCTTTTTCTTGAAGCCTATCATATTTGTCCTTTCACTGGCCAGTATTCTATCCCATTTTCATAACTGAATTAAGCACTAAGATGGGAAATGAAGTTGGTTTAAGGTAATTATGGTTCTCCCCTCAGGAATGGGGGACAACCCAACTAAATGTTACTCTGCTAGTAAGAAATAAGTAAAAGAAGTCACTGTTGAAACACCCACTATTAATTTCTACCCCATGCCTTTGGAGTCAGAAAAAATTTGACTTAAATCCCCACTTTGTATCTTAGAAACTTTTTGACTTTGTACAATTATTTCATCTCTTTTGAAAGATAAATATAGATGTATAAATATAATAGATACAGATACCAGCACCTGGGTGACTCAGTCAGTTAAGAACTGCCTTCAGCTCAAGTCATGATCCTAGGGTCCTGAGATGGAGCCCCATGTGGACTCCCTGCTCACTGGGGAGCCTGCTTCTCCCTCTCCCTCTGCCCCTCCCCTGCTTCTGTACTTTCTCTCTCTCTCAAATAATCTTTAAAAAATCTTTAAAATCTTTAAAAAAATAGATACAGATACAAATACAGATATAATATATATTTTCAGTCACATCCTTTGCCTATCTCTTTTATTCTTTAATCACACTGGATCAATTGTCCACTGTACTTTCCAGTATAATTTATAGCTCCTTTAAGTCTGTGGTAAACTCCTCTATCTTGACCACTCCTCACCACTCTTCATTTGAATAATTCTTGTTCATCTTCATGACTCATTTCAGAAAACATCTCCCCCCAAAAATCTTTCCAGCTTCAAAGGTGGGCTAAATGTTCCTCTTTTTTTTGTTCATCCCAAGGCACCTTCTGCATACCACTTATCATAAAATATTGAAAGTAGCTATTTTTACATCTACCTTCTTCACCAGATTCTTTGACATGTTCCTGATTCAACTCCTAGTTCAGAAGTAGTTACTCAATAAATGTGTATTATATGAAATGAATTTTGTTTTGTATATTCAGTATTTGAAATGGAATACCGAAGCCAAAGCACCTTACATAAATTGTTTTAAAAAATAATTATCTAAAGCATTAAATATAGCATTAAAATAACTATCTAAAAAAGATCTTCATATAAAAATACAGTAATATTTCTCAAGTACTTACCATGAGCCAAATATCATGCTAAGTGCTTTATACACATTTCCTTATATAATCACCCAAACAATCCCAAGAAATAGAAATGTATTTTCTGTCATTTTAAACATGAGGATACTAAGGCACAGAGAAGTTAAGTTTTCCAAGATCACACAGCTAGCAACTCCTAAACATAGACCCTAATGTTCATATTTTAATTATGATATCCTAGAACAGACATTCTCTATGTTACCTGAATTGTTATCCATTCTTAATTGGAAATGGTTTCAGAAAGCTTTAAGACAGCTAAACTTCATAGAAATAAAAAAAGAATCATTTCTATAGACATGAAAGACAATAGCATTTCATTCCAACTTTTTTCTCCCTTTATTGAGATCCATGTTTGTTCACCATCAATAGCACCTGTACTGATCTTCTGCACTGAAATTGTGGAAATATAGTTGATCCTTGAACACTGTGGGGGTTAGGGGGCTGACCCCCACTGCAGTCAAAAATCTGCTTATAACTTTTGACTGTTGGTAAATTTAACCTGTAATAGCCTCCTGTTGGCCAGAAGCCTTACTGGTCTCTTCTACTGGTTGGATGCTTATTCTTAGGGAAATGACTTCTCTGAGTCTTAAGTATATTTTCTGTAAAATAACTGGGGAAAAATGACCATTTTGAGAGCTCTTCCTGCAAACAATTCCAAGTCTCATATATATTAGAAACAGAGCAAACATTAAAATGTATTTAATATTATAATAACCAAAATAATCTGCAACTTCACTGGAATGTGCTGAATTTATATGCTGATTAATAAAAGTTACCCAGAGGTTCTGAGTATATCAAGTGTTGTAGTAACTGATGTGCTATCCTGGCTGGCAAATATATTAAAATCATTTAGTCCTAACTTTTTAATGTAGATTGATATAGTCTAATAGTGGAGTCAGGGCCAAGTATTTTCAGTCTTGATCTTTGTATACCAGGCTGTTTGATCCTACTGGTGGGCAATTCCTGTTAGGTATTGGACAAATGAGTGGAAGAATGTATAAATAATTGCAATGGACTAAATCTCACTGAAGTATGTTTGCATGATTTTCATAAATTTTAATATGAGACAAGTTTGAGCAAAGGCTTTAATTTCAGGCCCCCAATCATTGCATATTATACTGTCTGTATAATATTGATTTAAAAATCTAAGAAAAACTAAATGTGAATCACAATTTAAACCTGAAAATTGCCAAATCTTCCAAAATTTCATTAAGAAAAAATGTAAAGTTCTTATTTTTGGTTTGTTCTGCAGCATAGGGCTTATTTTTCCCTTATTAAACATTTCAAAATGCTATTAATGGAACTTTTTAGGAAGACTTGAGGACAATGTGAAGGAAATGATATTGTCATATCTTGAATTAGAAAAGCTTAAACATGCATTATCACCTTTGCTCAAAGACATTTTGCAGTCACCACATCATTATATTCAATCAACAAAATTTTTTGCAGCTCAATATTTTGCCAATTGATGAAAAATTAACAGAAAAATATATCAAATTCAGGGAAATTGACTGTTTACTATGTATCCACCACATCACTGTTATCAATAGCTTTCCAATGCTTAGTATCCGGGGATTATTTGCTGTGTGTTGAGTGGTAAATTCAATCTAGTAAAAATAATCTGTGCAAACTCCCCCTTGTTAGCATAAGAGTAACTACAATCCAAGGTCGGTTCTTTTCTTTCATCCTCTTCTTTCTTCTTCTCTCTCCAGCCATGGCAATAGAGCTCAGTTATTTCTGCATGGATGCAAGGTGAATGAGGCTGTCGCTTCTCCTTGCAGTGCTATTTATTACAGGTCACTGACAGAATACAGCTATTTTTTAAATGAAAAAAAAGTTATATAGCATTATCTAACTTACTCAGGTATTTGAAAGGAAAGTGCAGGGTGTTATTTATTTACACAAAAATCTGCTAACCAAGAGGCATCATCTTGCTTTGAAGGGCCTCCTGCTGACAAACTGAACAACCATGTTATTATAAGAATTAAAAACTGCACCCTGTATGAAGGAAAATATAACACAATCCTACAGTGCAGAGTCGTTTCAATTTCTGACCTGTATAAATACATTAATACATTACTCCAATAAGGAAAACTTAGGAAAGAAAACTTCAAAGTGCATCATTACTTGGGAATATCTATATAGGTTTTGTTATCCTCACCTATGATATATATGGTATATAACATATATATACATCATACACACACAATTTGTTTAATGGATGGTTTTTGGTGACAATATCACTGGCCAATTTTGATCATAAATCAGTCTAGCGTAATAATAAATCAATTGATAAGCAATGGATTCTTTATATAAGCACCACTCAGTTACAATTTTCAAGGAATAAATAGAGTCCATGTCTAGAAAGATAATCTGAGAAAACATAATTCTCATCATTGCCTCTGGTCTCAACCAAAGACAGGGCATCAATTAGTTCTTCCTCCATAATACCCTCACTGCAAATTCTACTTAAGAATGAATGTTATTTCTCAATTACAAATTATATAACTTCACCTCAGAATTTCCCAAGACCCACCTAAAGATCTCAGGAAATAACTGGACATTTAATAGTATCAGGGCTATTAAATATGCTTCAACATTTGCATACTTGTAAAAACTAAAGAGCATAGCATAAGGCGCCAAGAGAATTGCAGTGATGCAGGAAACCACCACGAATCAAAATATTTGTATAAAAATAAACCATTTCTGGCACTACAAGCCCCTATCAGGTACAATTTTAATCCTTGTTATGAAGGACAACTTCAGTAATCCACTTAGCCTTAATTTCTAAATAGGTTAGAGAATAGAGAGCTCAAACTGTTAATTGATATTTTGCATAGCTGAACTAAAGGAACATGAGGGAGAACTGGTAAAAAGGAATAATAACTGTTCTGAGGTAATAACATCTGCTAGCTCAGCCTCTAACTCCACATCAAACTCCTGCTGGAGAAACAGTGATCGGGGAGAAGGTGGGGGATAAATGTGAGATCTTAGGACATGAATAGTTGCACGTCAGGCAATAATCCTAGAGAAGATATGTTTCACAACTTCTGGGACTATTCCAAATAGGGATCACAGTCAAAGGGACAGCTGCTTATAACCTCCGCTGAACATAGTTATTTGGGACCTACCACTGCTGCCATTCTCGTGTGTTCCCAAAATCATATGCACTGGCGTTCTTAATCAAGACGCCTGGTGGAGAAGAATTAAAAACCTACAAAATCTACACTGCTTTTCTAAACAAACTATTTCTCAAAGAGCTTGCTATTTTTCTTCTTAGCAATATAATGTATGATAGATCATTCATCCCTAATCTTTTTAAAAAGGGTAATAAATCCTACTTAATTGGAATAATTTAAAATATTAGAAATGTGAGAAATATGATTTAATCTATGAGTTATAAGGAGTCTGATGTAATGTAAATATACCAAAATTTGATCACATAATACATACACCTTTCCAACTCTTTTTGGAAAAAATTACAAATCATCATGTTCTTTTATAGGAACATATTGATGGTGATAGTGTACTTGATGATATTAAAGCTATTCCTGAAATGATAAAGGGTAAACAAAATGGCTATTTGAAATTGTCCTCACTGAAATTGGAGGGAAATAATTAATTTTAAAAATCAATAACTTTCTGCTTATATTCATTTCAGGCAGATATTTCCATAGACAACCCACTTTATTCAGTTTATTTGTGAAAACTAAATACGGGTACAAAATGGTTTGAAATAAAATAAAATTAAACAATATCAAAGCTAAAAATCCAAAGTGCTACACACGAATTAAGGCCATATATCAAATCACGATGGAGGGAAATAAGTGACACAATTAGCACCTTTGTAAATTCCTCCAAATGTAAGGTCAGTAAGCGGAATATTTGATATTGGGTGGCAGGGGCTGGTGCAGGGTGTTAACTCTTAAACACAAAGAACAAATTCTTTGTGTTTTTAAAATTATATGTATTTTATTTTAAAATTATATGAGTTTTAAATAAGAAAATCAAAATTAGTAACAAAACTAAAAACTCTCTCTAATGGAAAAAGGCACTCTCTAGACTGGTTCTTAAGGAGGATATTGACTGGCAGTGAAAGATTAAGACTGCTTTGTAAGAACAGAATGAGTTGGTTCCTGATTCATGGATGCAATTAGAACCACTCAGGGGTGGCGGACAAAAGGATCTAAAAGGAAAACCAGCATGGAGTGAGATAAAGGAAGGAGACTGGCTGAATGTTACGTGGTGGTCATTTCATTTCTAGCAGTCTAATTTACCCTGTTCAATATCCCTGCTTCCCTCATAAACTCAGCACATCGTCTTTTTTAAAAACTCTGGCCTTGAATATTAATTACGCTCATTTCTATTACCTTGTGACCCTGCTGGTAGAACAGGACTAATCCAAATTACACCACCAAATACCTGGTTAAGGGTTACCATAGTAACTACTATTGTCATTTGTGAAATGCATTTACCTGCTCATAGTATCTTTGTTTAAAATAATATCAGGACATCTTCATTGGATAAATATCTTTTTAAATTATTTGTATTCAAATATGCAGATAACAAATCTGTCCTCTAAATATGTGATCAACCATAGGTTAAAGAGAATGTCATATTAATGATGGATAATAACAAAATCAATGGAGGAAAATCAGCGATATTGGCCTGGGTTATGGTTTAATATTCCAGTTTACTGGTTTGCATTTAAGTAAAAAGCATAGTCATAGATACAGGAGATCCTGGTCATAGTAATAGTCAACACCTGTACCTAATAAACAAATGCTATGTTAAAATGTCTTTATTTCAAGGGTATAACTCATAGCTGGTTTGTCCCAGAAACTCTGATAGAAAACAAATCATACATCCATACTACCCATATTATTCTGAAGCACCACCTGTCAGCTGAATAAGATAACATGTAATGGAGCTTGTAAGCTAAATTTCTATCTACCCCGCACTCCAAAAGTAATAGTCAAAACAGAAATAAAAATAGTTATCTCTTTACTTTTATTTTTTGTCGCAATGGGAAATTCACAACATCCTTGAACATTTCCAAATAGGTAAATAGGAGAGATAACTATTTTCCTGATTGAACTCCCTGACTGTGGGAAGTGCGGTGATTGCAGGAAAGCAGTCAACTTTAGAAGAGCAAAACCTGCCCTTCCCATTAGTAATAGTTTTTCTCAACATGTAAGGTTTTGAGGTCTTCCAGGGTTAATCAGTGAGTGAGCATTATTAGTACAACCCTGTGAATTAAACACCTTATTATGACATGCATAGCACTTACCTGATTCCTTAATTATCTAAATAAATGTGTCCAAACTATGATAGAGGGAAAACATTTAATAATCACAACTTACAGACTTTCTTCTATGTGGTAAAATATGTTTAGTATTTTTCTATAGATCTTGAAGATTTTGCTCTAGCCTGCAGAATTTTTTTCCAAAAATACATTCAGTCATACATTATATTAGTTCTGCCCTATCTTGAAAAGTTTAAATGCCTATAAAATGTAACATAAAAAGTTATCTCATGAATTTGATTAAAAACCATTTTCTCTTGAAAGCGCCTTAAAAAACAATAAGGATGAAAGGACAGAGGATTTGAGTTTGCCAGGTAAACATAAATCTTTGAAACAAAACTGTCTCTGTAAGCTCTTTTTTTTTTAATACCAAAACTATAAAAACAGAATATGAAGGAAAAGTGATTTGAGAAAACTGTCCCTCAGAGAGAGCCAAATTCTTTCCCAAATAGTCACTATTTATAGTACACATGCCTGTCCATATATACAAAGAGTCTGCAAACCAATATTGCATACCTGTTTATAAACATAGGGCACAGAACTTAAACTATGAGAAAGTGCCAGAAAGTCCATGGTCTTCCCAGATTTAATATTTTGTAACTTTAATTTTTTTTTTGCTTTTAACTGCCTTAGGTATCATTCTACTATTAATACCAGGATAGTATATTATATAGTTTTCATTTATTGAGCATTTACTGTATGGTTGATACTGTTTTAAATATACTGTCTCATTTAATCCTCACAACATGAGGTTGATACTAGTATTGTTTCTAGCTTTCGAAGCTATCCAAAGCTTAGAAAGTTCAAGTAATTAACCCATCTTTATATGGTTAGGGCTCAAACTTAATTCTTAAGTTCCTCTTTTGAACCTCAGCAATGTTTTACATACTATTATCATTTTGAAAAGTGGACTAAGCTGATCAGTCAAGTTGAAATATTATAAGTATGCTTATAGAATAATGTGAGATTATTAGACATTATGTGTATTACTTAGAAATAATATGACAATAGAAAAGTAGCATATGTTATTAATATATTTGACCTTGTTTCTAAGTGTGACTTATTCACATATACACCTGGTTAGGAAATAACTATTATGGACAGCAAGTAAAATAATTATAAATGGCCTAAAATAGCTAACAAACTAATCCATATTGTCAAGATCCTTCTTAGAAGTTTTATTTTCATATATAAAATGTCACAATTTAGACAACGTGAAAATAAGAAGAACTGAGGCATCGCAAATCCATCACCTGCACAGGTGTGTACCATTTGGTAAACTACTTAATCTCTCTAATCTTTCGTTTCCTTGCCTGTAAAATGAGGAGAGCAATGTCTATGTTGTAAAATTTAGGTGAGATATTGTATGAAAATGCTTAACTTCCTGACATATAGACCTTTAATAAAGGGTAAATATTATGATTCCTTGGTTATTTTTAACAACAAAGAGTTAACTGTGTTTTTCTTAAAAAAAAAAATACACCAATTAAGAAAAGCATACTAAACTGTGAAAAGAAAAAAGTAAAATTGTGGACATGTTGAGTTGGAGACACTATGGTATATATGTATGGTATATATGGTGTATATATACATGGTCTATCCAAGTAAGGATAGTCAGCAGAAAGTACGAACAGGAGGACCGGGAGCTGCTGGAAAAAGGTAAGAGCTCTGAGCAGTCTACACAGCGGTGAGACCAGGGAAGCGAATAAGAAACTAGACAAAAGGTAATTAAGAGGACCACGGCTAGACAGAAGCTTTAGAAAAACTAATTTTTGCTGAGTGTATTGTCTTCACTCATTGTCTCTTTATTTTTTTTTTAATTTTTTAAAGATTTTTATTTATTTATTTGGCAGGAAAGAGACAGTGAGAGAGGGAACAAAAGCAAGGGAGTGGGAGAGGGAGAAGCAGGTTTCCCACTGAGCAGGGAGCCGGATGCAATGCTACGCCATGCGGCTCAATCTCAGGACCCGGGATCATGACCTGAGCCATAGGCAGATGCTTAACAACTGAGCCACCCTGGCATCCCTCATTGTCTCTTTAAAGATAGGTAACCAAACTCTAAGTCTAAAGTGTTCTCAATAATACTTAAGTGTATTATTAGAATAGTGTCTCTGCTGAGAAGTGGGTTTGTGATGTTGGCCAATTATATAATGAGTCTCAGTTTCCTTACCTACAAAATGAGACTTCATAGCACATGCCTTGCAAGTTTTAGGGAACACTGAAATTAATGCATTGAGAGTACCAGCAGTCACAGTGCTCAGTGCAGAGGAGGCATTATAATTGATTCAGATGGCCCACAGTGAAAAGAGGTGGTAAATCAGGACAATGTAAGGCGGAAGATAGTATATGACAGGAATGCAATTTTCCTATCAGGAAAGCCTAAAAGAATGTTAAAAGAATGAAACAAAAGAAAAAAGTGAAAATTGTATTTAGCGTGTTTCTCACAGGGTAGATCCAAAAGTAGTAGTAAAAGAGATTGAAGTGTCAAAGGCCTTGAAGTAAAATATTTCCCAAGCTAATAAAGATCTACTTTATTTGTAACTAAGTGAGGCATGCACACATAACTACACCTTTTACCACCTTTTGATTTTCAATCCCTTTAGGAAAGTGCTTATCTGTCGCTGATTTCTCCACACTGTATCCTCCACTCACACCTGGAGGTGCAGATTTCTAACTCCCTGCTCTGTCCATGCTCCACCACCTGCTTATGCATTTCTCCCTCTGCTCTAGTTAGACACAGTCTTGTAAATACCTAGTGGCATAAAACCAGGAGCATAATGAAATACATATAATTGTAAGTTTGTAGACTTTTATTCCACACTATACAATTTTTAAAATGGAGAATTATTTGTGGTAGTACATCGCTGAGAGGTATGAATATTAATATAGAGACTGTTGGGGAAAAAACAAAAGCAAAGTATCTTATAGATAAGAAAATATATCTTTAAAAGATCCTTCAGAGATGCATCCATCTATGTAGGATGGTAAAAAAGCATTCCCGTGGGACTCCTAGCAGAGACTCCTACAGAGACATGGAGTTTGGGTTTCATTGGTTCTATTTGTCGGGGACCCGGAAAGGATACCTGGGCACAGTGTACTTGTATTTGACCTCACCCTTTGGGTGGAAAGGGCCCTCAGAAGTCACTGAACCCAAACCCCACCCCCCAACATCATGACCAGTTGTTTCTCAGCTGCCTCCTTCATTCCTCATCATAGAAGGTTAAATCAGAGCTCACCACCCCTCACATGAAGAAACTCACTACCTCCCAGGACAGACCATTCCAACACTGGGAAACTCTAACTGTGAGAAACTCCTTGATGGTGTTCAATCGAAATCTGATGCCTTACAATTTCAAACAGCTGTTAATGTTTCTGTTCTCCAAGGCTACGGAGAACAGTGCTAATCCCTGTTCTATGTAACGGCCCTCTAACTTTTGAAGATGGTTATCACGCTCCCTTCCCAAGCCTCCTCTTTTCCATACTTGGCATCTCCTTCTTTCTTTAATCACTCTTCAAGGGAAATGGTATTCCATTATTCTGTTGTAACACAGTTTTCTTTGCAAAAAATAAATAAATAAATTACATGTCCAAATCTAAATTACCAAGAGTATCATAACAAAGTTGATACTCACAATTTCTTTCATGATATTACATTTTATCTATGTAAATATAAAATGTTAAATTGGATATTTTCTTCTCCTTACCTACCAGAAATGAAGACAGTATGTGTGGTGCCTCCAAGGAACAGTCCCATGTCTTAGGTGACTTAATACACACATGGGATAGATGACACCTTGCCAGATAACTATTCATTCTGATTAATAATACAAGCATGTAATGTGTTTATTATTGCATAAATTATAGCAGTCACAAATTCAAATGGTTGTGATTCTTGAGCACCCCAATGTATAGATACATAATGCCACATCATCATCCACATCCATTCTCAGGAAAATTCATAGTACCCACTTTATTTGAGTCCTTTGGCCTGCCTCCCTCATGTGATTTTTTTTCTCCTAGGTGAATTCAGTATGTAGACAAATGACATCCTATCTATCATTTTCAAGGCCTTTCTTTTCAAATTGCGAGTCAAATAAGAAAGTACCTATGCTATTATACACTTAAGATGGAACCATGCCTTCTTCAAACTGGCTAATACTTAATTGTGGCAAAGTTAGTATGATACTATTCATATACTACTATTTTAAAAATTTATGGCAAAACTTTTACAATGTGTAAGCATAATAAGGAAACTATTAGTGACCATAAAGGCAAAAAGGCACATCAGAACGGGTCACAGCAAATGCCTGAACAGAAACAGGCAGGTCCATGACTGTGGCAGGTATTAATTCCTTAAGTGATCAGGAAACTCTGAGGAGGGGGTGACAGAGGGGGTGGGCGCGGTTCTGGGAAAGCCAGTCAAGTAAGAATGTATTTCAATATTTTAACTATCAGTAAAATTGTAAGGAACATAGCACTTGAATAATAGTCCTAGTAATGATAAATATTTTTCTGCTCATACTCTTAAAGGACACAAGGATTTACAGGATTTTGAAAATACCAAAGAAAAGTCTTCACAGTCTTAGTCAAAATTAAGAATAAACATTATTTTTCATATATGTGAGTAGGAAGCATTGAAAGCATTTGATCTTGGCTTGGTATGAAATCAAAGATGTCTTTAGTTCAAAACCTTCATGTGCTATATCAGCACATATACAATTACTACAGACTTTAATCAAGAGAGAAGCTGTCTGACAAAAATTAACCTTGAAATAACCACTGGAAATATGATGAGATGAACAATTCATGAATATGAGAATTATTCTCTATAGTGAGCTTGATTATGAAGAATGTAGTCTTGAGCCACGACAAAACTCTAGCAGATATATAAATAACATTATAACCTTCAGACACCTTATAATTCACTGTGCTAGAAAAGACTTAGAAATGTTTGAGATAGTCCCAAATTATGGATATTATTGTACAGACTCCTGGCTTTTCCCTTATTCATGCTTCTATCAAGTGTAACATACTTTGTGACTTTTTTTTTTCATACAAATTAGCCTCATTCGGAAATTTTGCTAAAATTTATTTTCTTTTGCATGATGGCACTTTTTTTTTTTAACAAAAAACAAAAAACAAAGTTTGGATTTCTTGCTTCTTTTGTTTTATAACCACTCTGTGGATAATTACAGTAGATACTATCACGTTGGCTTATATAGCAGATGAATGACTAGTTCCAGAATATGAGTTTCACCACATGCCAGATTCGAATCACAAAATCACATAAAATAATGGGACTTCTCGGGGCGCCTGGGTGGCTCAGTGGATTAAGACGCTGCCTTCGGCTCAGGTCATGATCTCAGGGTCCTGGGATCGAGCCCCACATCGGGCTCTCTGCTCCGCAGGGAGCCTGCTTCCTCCTCTCTCTCTGCCTGCCTCTCTGCCTACTTGTGATCTCTCTCTCTGTCAAATTAAAAAAATAAATAAATAAATAAAATAAAATAATGGGACTTATCAGTCACTCACATGTAGTCAAAATCCTTGAATACCCAAAACTGACTGTATATGCCCTTGAAACAAAGGTATATCTGGATGTCTTTGCAGACCTGGAACAATTGAAATGTTTTTGTTTTTCCTTTTTTTTTTTTTTTTTCATTTATAAATCTACCTTCACAGTGCTCCTTCTGCCAGTGAGAAGTGGTACTTACAGAAATTTATTTTTATAGAGTCTATAAATATTGAGTGAAAGCTGTTAAAACTGTGGGAGACAAACTTCATCTGCACCTTTCAAAGAGTGACTGAATCAGTTTGTAGGAGTGCAATAGCATGTATCAGATCTAAATTTGCTAAACAAAATTAGCTGCGTGCCATTGTTTGTCTTATCTCTTTCTCTGGCTCATGGTGTGCTAATTCTGGCCACAAGCAATACAGTAAGCACAGAAATAACTAATGCCCCTTTCACCAACAGTTGCATAAAATGTTTTGTCTAGTTCAATTTATCTTAGAGCTTTTTATACTTTCAAATTTCATCTTGTACTTAAGGGAAAAAAAAAAAAGGCCACTAAAGAATGATACTGGAATACCAATCACTTCAGTTTCTGTTAATTCTAAGTACACTTTTAGAGGTTTCGATGTATCACCAGGAATAATGGGCTGCTAAATTTGAAGTTTAAACAACTGGGAAATATTATTAACTGTTCAGCTGATATTTTTACATAGTAAAACTATAACTTGAAATGCCAATCCTGTTATTGCTACTTAAATGTGTTAATATTTAATGTGTTAAAATATTGCCATATATCTGAACTGAGTACTGATTTTAATTTAGATGCACTGTTTCATTCACAGCTAGTAATAATGTCTACTATAGTTAAAATGGCCACATTTAACTTAGCCAGAGGGTAAAAGTCAACGACAGATTGTTATCTATGCTAAATAACAAATGATTAAAAATTCAATGAGCTATATGTTTCAAGGGTAGGGCCTTAGTAATATACTAACATACCAAAACTACAAGATTCCTTTAAATCACACATTATAAACTATAGAACTCTCCAAGGGACAGTATTACATGACCCATACTTAAAATTATGATATCAAGCAAATAGATATATACCTGGATTTGGCATGGTCATATTTAGAGAAAATATTCTGAAAATCGCCTGTATGTTTCACCAAAAGACATACTGAAGTGCTTTACAATGTCATTTTACTCCATGGGTTTTTTTTTTTTTTTTCTTGAAGCAATGTAATCCTCTTCATTAACAGTGGACACCAACTCCATACAGTAGCAAAAAATAATTAAAATTACACTCAAAGTTCTTAGTAAAAGAGGGATGATGTTGTTTCTTAAAATATACAATTTTTAAATACAGGAAGAGTTATCATAAAGTTGTTTTGTTTCAGCTTCAAAGACCCTCTCTTGCATTGGTGCATTCCAAGGCTCTGTTCTTAATTTGCATTTTTATTTCTGAATTGTTTTAAAAGAAGTTCCCAAAATTGTATAAGTGCAGGACCCAAAACCTTGGATATACCTCTGCTTTGAAGACTTTTCAAGAAGACAAAGCTTACGTGGTTGTTTCCTTCAATATACAAAATACAAAGAAATAAGGAGAATCCATCTGAGGAGGAGAAATACAATATAACCTAAAGGATTTATTGCACAGGTTTCTTCACATGACTACAGGGAAAGCAAAAAGAACTGCTGACTTAAGGGCAGAAGGACTTGGTGTGCTAAGCATCCTTTTCTCACACAGTGCGTTAAGTACAGTGGAGGGGCTGTGCCTTTGAGAGGCATCTCTAGCTTCTCTCACTTAAGCAGGAGGCAGAGCCAACTGGTCCTCAGGACAGGGCAGACATGTAATCATACCAGACTCATGCACCAGTCGGGCTTCACCCTCACATACTCTTTCTTTATATCTCTATTTCCTCATCTACAAAGTAGGAACAATAATCCCTGACTCAAACTCTCTTCTCAGGAATTCTTAGAGAAACAATCAAGAAAGTTACAGGAGAATTCAGACAGAAGTGCTAACGTCTCCACGTCCAAGTCTCTCATTAACAGATTACTCTGCAGACTGTTAGATAATTTCGAAAATTATATTAACTCTTTCAAGCCATTGTAAACTCAGGTACAATTAGGGTGCTGCAGTGACCTAGAAAGGTTGACCTTCTTAGAACCTGGTAATTGAAGAAGAAATGTCTGGACGAGCATCTTTCACTCATAGAATCTGACCCTATCAATACTATAATCATTTCACCAATTTTCAGAATGCAGAGTAGATCATCTTAAAGAACGGCTGAGAGAATCCCGTCATCTCTCAGTTTAGTTATGCTGAAGTGCTTTCTTCATAGGACACCTTTTAAATGGTAGGCACAGGTCTATTTGTCTATTTTAGGATACTAAGAAATCTCAGTTATAACAAAGTTGTATTATTGCATATATCTAGGTATAGAAAATATCACATTTGGTCTGGAACCCTTTTTTCATGAAATACTTATTAGCATCTCTCTGGAGGCAAATGTGCCTCCCAAAGGCTTGGAAAACTACTTAGTAACGTATTTTTTATATTGAGTTTTATTGGCCTCATCTATCCTTCCTTAAAAGAAAGGAGAAAGTTGACACTTAGTCTTCTTATAGGTCCTCCTGTTCCTAACACTGTTCTGAAATATATTGATGAATCAGTACATGCTTACTGCTTAAAAACTTATTAAAATTTTTAAACAGGAGATAAGAAATAGCAATGTAATGACACATAAAAATAGTGGGCAACTAAAAGTTACATTTAAGAATGGTATTCACATATATTTAACTCACCAAAAATAAAACCAACAGAAATACTTTGTACCACATTATGAACGGACTCTAAAAATGGGAATGGGGGCAAATGATATATTCTTGGAAACAATCCATTGAAAGAAATATCCTAGGATGCTCAAGAAAGCAACTAAAGAAATTCCCAGCATAAACATGCCTAATATCTATTATTAAGAATTCTATAATTATGTTTTTAGAACATCTTACTTTGTGCACTATATGGTTTAATTACAAATAATAGCCACCCATGAATGAGCTTAAAATTCTTTCAGCAAATGTGTGTTATTTTTTTCACTTAAAAAATATTTTTTAAGAGCTTACTATATATGTGGCACTGCATTTGTCTCCGCAGGGCATAAAAACTCCCGCTCTTAAAAAGTTAAAACTATGGGGGCGCCTGGGTGGCTCAGTGGATTAGGCTGCTGCCTTCGGCTCGGGTCGTGATCTCGGGGTCCTGGGATCGAGCCCCGCATCGGGCTCTCTGCTCCGTGGGGAGCCTGCTTCCTCCTCTCTCTCTCTGCCTGCCTCTCTGCCTACTTGTGATCTCTCTGTCAAATAAATACATAAAATCTTTAAAAAAAAAAAAAAGTTAAAACTATGCTGTGGCTTAAGAGTAAAGGCCAGATATGGATAAGGATTATAGGCTAATCAGTGAAAAGAAAATGTAATGAAGAGGTATGATTTAAGGTAGAATTGAAAAGATTCAACTGTTTGAACAGGCAGAGTAACAAGTGAGCCATGAATTCCAGGGAAGGGGCAAAGCAAATGCAGAGACAACGAGCAAGGCACAGTTACGGAATCCTGACTAGGTCAGCGTGGTTCTTAGAATACATCTTAAGAAAACTCTTAAGGATGGATTTTTTAAAATCTGAACACTATCTTAGTAGGCTTTGAACTTTGCAATAGGAATCCATTGAAGGCTTCCAAATAGAAAGTAGGCTAATAAAAATATATTATAGATGGCCATCTGGCAATGAAGTCTTGGAGGTGAGAGGACCTCAGCAAGGGGACCAGTACAGAGGGTCTTGAAATAGCCCTGCTCTGAAGTTCTTAAACACTAGATGGGGTTAACAAAAATCTTCGGCAGTAAACTTTGATAAGCTATGTAATCGAATTCCCTTTTAAAAACACCAAAATGTGTTTAACAGCTTTAGTTCTAGACAACATGATAGGACAAAAGGAACTCCTGAAAATGGAAAGTGTGTGACTAAAAGAAATACTGTTCTGTTTTATTTTTATTTGGTTTTCATAGGTCCCTATAGAAAGAAACTCATATTCTCTAAGCCTTTATGGAAGAATACAAAATAATGACCAAGACAGATTTTAGTAAAAGGAGAGTTTGCCTAAAGCAAAATTGTCACTACCATCCATGACCTCAATTAGGCATTCCCCTGCTAGTGATGGCAACGCATCCTGAAATAGAGAATTGTACTACTTATTATTGAAGCTCTAACTACACTAGATAGAGTCACAGAACCTGGAGAGTCTATTGCCACTTTTTTCAGTCCTAACCAGCCTAACCATGAGATATCCTTAGCAGACCATCGATGACCAGGAGATGCATCTAGTTCAAGCAGATTTAGAATCCCCATTTGTATCCTTAAGGCTTAAAACTTCAATGTTCACCTATATAGTATGTATATGGGACAAGACATTGGTAAAGGTCAGAAGAGTAGTAAAAATGGAGGTGAAACTGATTATTTACAAGTCTGATCATTCTGGGAAATACACAAGTGCTTATTGCACCATTCATTGTGTTTTCTTTAAATACCTTTAGACTATGTTTAAAATGAAATATATATAAACATTCATACAGCCTTGATACCTATCACTCTAACTTCCTAGATTCAGAAACCAAGTCTTGCATATTCTTGCCGGTGTTTAGTTTGCTTCACTAACCCCTACAATATTGGGAATAACATGATTAACAGTAATGACCCCGAGCTATTTCTCATGGGAGAGGTTTAATGATGTCGCACAGGAAGTCCCATGGCGTGTCTATGTTAATATTTTACGGGGGGTTCATTTTCATCTCAGATTCCTAACAGGAAGTGACTCTTCCTGTCAAAACAAGTTTCCAACCTCCCTTCTGTCTCTATGGCCTCTGAGAATGCTGATCAAATCCCAGAAAGCTTTGGCACTTAACGGAAAGACAGAGACAATCAGAAAGCATTAAGGCGAAATCAACAACACTGCAAAGTAACAAGGTCCACAGGCAGCATCTTATAGACGGAGGCAAATGTGCCACAGAAATACATTTATAAAGTCTTAGTACTTAAAGCTTAGCTTATATACTTATTCAAAGAATATAACTGCGATCTTAGCAGAGATCTGAAGGAAGGAAGCCCAACAAAGACAGTGGAAAAGATAAAGATCCTTGGGTCCAAGGAAGGGCCTGGAAGAATCTGAAGTATGCCCAGGATTTGCTGGTTAAGGGTCCCCACCAACTAACCGGTGGTGAAGAACTCATAGTCAATTCCTTAAAAGCCATTTTATTTAAACTTGTATATTACTTAGCACAGAACAGAGATATAACCATTCTCTACTTATTGGTCATCTTTATAAAGTCCCAGGTAAAAGAAAACCTTGAAGGTGCTACTATATACAGATAACAGTGCAGATGCTCTTATGTGGCTTTCAGAATCAACACTCCCTCGATTCACACATCTTAATGTGTGGCAAGCTATAAATGCAATCAGGGATTATTTCCTAAATATAAATTAAGGATGATGATGATGATCCCACGGTCCTCCCCTTGAAAAGAACTTCTCAGTAGGATAGTTTGGCCTATAGTTCTGATCCATTTGTTTTCATTTCAACTTTACGATTCTCTTTTAAAGCAAAACAACCTTGTATTTGTGTATTTTTTTTAAGTGTCCACAACTTGAATTTTCAAGTACTTCTGTGTGTGTTAAGGAAAATGATACTGGTGTCAGAAGCGCCAGCTAACTTACATCATCTCACTTCTGCATGCTTACAGTTTCCTCACTTAAAAAGTGATCAGACTGCACTAGATTGTTTCTAACCAGTGCTAGATTTCTGTGAAGCAAGCACAGGAGAGTGGAGGCAATAGTGGAAGGAAAATGGGGGAGTGACAAAGTCAGGGAGCACAAAGCTGTCATCTAGCTGCAGCTTTCAGAGAAGCTGCTCTCCTTTCCCCCCTTTACCTGTTTTAGATACCAGGGTTACACACGTGAATTCACTTGAAAAGAGATCCACTAAGATTAATTAAAAGCCAAAGGATTTCTCTTTCTAAAAGCTCTAAACACCATTTTACTGTCTAACTGAATTATTTTAAAATTCAAGATGTTAACCATTTAGGTTATCACCTTAGCCACCCTAATAGAGACTCAGAAAACTGTGAACCGCAGCAAGAAGTCTAACCCAAGATCACCTAGAAAATGATTTTATGACCAGAATCCAATTCTTCTAACTTTTAGTGCTTTCCCCTGTAGCACCACACAACAGCAGGGCTGCTGTAGCGCAGACCACAGTTTAGGTGTGCACTATTCCCATTAAATTCTATGTGGCTGCTGCCCCCTGGATTTGTTCAAAGCAACGGGCCTGCAGAGCAATCACTTAAAATGAAAACCACTGTAAAACAATTACTATATGTTCAAAGAAAAAAACACTTTCCAATTCAGTCGCATATATTTCAACTGTGTCATAAAGTGAGACCATTCTCTTCCCTCCTAAAAAATTAATACAAAAAATTTAATACAAATAGAAACCACTAGTTTAAGTGTCAAATATGAAAACAAGAAAGTGACTTTAAAGCTTTGATTAAAGATTTGGAAAATAGGCCAATTTATGTAATAAATATGTCAGAATTATCAAGAATTCAGAAAGAGAAAAAAAGACATATACAATGAAATCTAAAAAGACTGCAGAGCAATTCTGAAAAGTAATATTTTGGGGAAATGGCTTTCAAGTACAAATGCTTTGGCTTAATGACCAAAAGGTTTTCTTCAGACAGAGATAGTCTGCTGAAAGTTTACATTATGTTACATTGTGTTTATTTATATATGCATGTGCATACACTTTTAAATATATCAATTAACTTGTTACTGGAATGTATCTCAATATCAGAGAAGACTTTAAAGCCAGTTTTCAGGGAACTGCTATACAATGGACAAATAGAGTATATTACATGCATTTTCCCCTCAGGCACAGAAGCCAAGTCACAAAGACATGGAGTGAGTGCTCAAGGTATTAATAAAAAAAAAAAAAAACTGGAAGAATTTGTCCCCACAGTGTAGAAATCCTGATTGAAAACACTTAGCCATGCCCTATGTCAAACTTAACCACAAAACGGGCAGTTAATGTGTCCTTCAAAGTAGGGAGCACCGCTACAGGATCAGGAAACATCGATGCAGGACCTTTTCATTAAAAAGTAATAATAAAGAAAATTAAGGAACTGTCAGTATAAACTGTAAACGCCAGTCAACAACTGCGTTAGAAAGCGTGAAAAGTATGGCTTCACTCCAAGTGCCCAATATTTAAAATAATCCAGAAAATGAGTGTTAGATATAAGATGCAATTTTGTTCCAAATGCAACAGTAGAACATTTCTATGATTAGATTCTGCCCTGAATACATACTCAGATCATTATAAAAGATAACAGTGGAATATGCTTGACAATTAATTTTTGTAGAACAGCTGCAGGTTTGAACATGTATAAGCTAATTTTAATGTAAATATTAACATTTTTATAAAGCAGTATCTCTCAAAAGGGTGAAATCAAGAAGCAAGAGCCAACAAGGTTGCAGGTAACAGAACATCTTTTTGGATCATTTGCTTCATTTATGTTTTGGGCACTTACAAATTACACATAGATATCCAACAGCAGCAGAACACTGTAAAATAAAGCAAAAACTTGTTGCTATTTTTAATATGTTAAATTTTCTTAATAACTGGCTTGAAATAATATAAATATGACACCACTTTAAAGCATTGCAATGTTTAAGGCACTCTCATTCAATTTATTATCTAAAATGTGCACCTTGCATAGTCATTAATCTAAGGTGGTTCTAATCACAAGGCTTCAGAGAATATTTAGAGCATAATTCCTTACATCCCTAGTATTTCTTAAAAGGGGGTAGTCTACTTTCTATCCTTGGTCAAGAGGGGAAAAGAGAGAAAGAGGGAAGAAGGGACTTCTCTTTAGAAAGATCTGGCCTTGGAGTCAGGGTTTCTGAGATGTGCTAGTGATCTTGGATCGATGCCTTTTTATTTTCTTTCAGGAATAAATCTGCGCAATGGAATGGGTTGCAATTGTCCAGCCAACCAGCCATATCAGATTTATCAGAAAGAAAGAATGAAAACTGGCTCAGAGGACTCCTGCAGTGGCTGAGTGGCAGGTTGTTGGGAAAGGCACACACAAAAAAAGAATACACTTGGTGGTGGAGGGGAAAATATATATATTCACATGTGTAAACTCAATAAATAATAAGATGTAAAGAAAGAATCTACAGTAATGGAAAGGGTGAATGCATAAGACAGATGATAAATAGTACCTCTATTTAAGAACTAAAGGCATGAAAGCTCATGAATACTAAATATTTGAATTCACTTTAAGGAGGAAATATGATTTTTCCCTCAAATGAATGCAAACTCTAAAAATCAGTCAATGCAAACTTAGTGTGTTCAGGTTAGTGTAAAAAATACATAAATCTTCCATGAAGTGCATGCCCTGGTAAATATTCTAATGTAATTTCTTAATTAAGACACATTTCCCATGACTAAATGAAAAAATATATAAAGCACTAAGTACTGATTTAAAAAAAATTGATTTTCTATGCACAAATGATTAGAATAAAAGCAGTTTAGTTTAAATGGGAAAAAAAAAATCAGAAGATGAGGAATCATGACACAACCAGTCATTCAATTTTATTCGAACCGTGTATATTATAGTATTTTCAATTTATTTTCAGTTATAATAGATATAAATTGGTTTAGAAACATTCTGAAGAAAAAATACCTTCTTCTAAAATGATTCCTTTTACATATATAAGAATTTCAAAGCTAAAAGAAAAAAAAATAAAACATTATATCCCATGGGTGTGCTTACAGTAAACACATGTAGGAAAGATTTCTTTTTCCTGTATTTATATTTGTATTTAACATGTATTTAAGATCTTTTTCATCATTTATCTAAGTTTTATTAACTTTTTTCTTCTCCAATGTATAAAAACTGACCTTAAGTTTGAAGATCTATCTTAAATATATAGGGGAAAAATCTGTGTTATTTTATAGTATGAAAAGCAGAACTAAGTTACTTGCAAACAAGAAATGGAAACTGAACTTGTTTATCCCATATCTATTGAGGTATGTAAGAGCACTGCTTCAATATTATATATTGCATTTCAATACAAAGGTAGATACTATTTTTTAATCATGCCAGGAAAAGATAATTTTTGAAATTATCTCTTTTGGTGGTAAAGGCTTTATAATAGTCATATATATGGCCTTTGACCATATATACTATTTTGAGATAAAATGAATTACTGGAAATGAAACAAAATCCTTAAGACATGTAAAAATTGTCTTCTCTAAAGCTGATTTTTTTCCCAAGCAAGAGGAGAAAAAAAATAAAAACAGATCCTTTTCCATTACAATTGTTTTAATAAGTATCTTAGATCTATACAACGGAATCGTCCCCCCACCCGTATCTTTATTCTGTTCACATAGAGCAGTAAATAAGGTGCATTCCTTCTGCTTCTTAAGAAATTAGCATTTCAAAAATATGCCACTTTCCCCTGAACTCCAAGCGTGTCTAATAATGCGAGAAGCAGATTGTCTTCCCTCGTTTCCTTAATTTGTTTCATCTAAAAGCAATTCACTCAACATCTTGTCGCCCTCTGGCAGCTTAGTTTACTTATCCGCACTTAATTTCTCATTTGGACCAAAACAAACTCCTCCAAACTGCTACTGACTGCTAACCGCGAGAGGGGAGACACGCAATATGTATTTACTTGGGAACATAGAGCCTCACACACACAGCCACAAACACACAGAGCCTCACTCACACTCCAGACAGTAACTTGGTTTTGTAAAAGCACTGTATTAAAACCAGCTGAACTTTCCTTGCCAGGTGCGGCTGGGTGGGGGTGGGATAGGGTGAAAAAAAGAAGTCCCCAGGGGCATTTGCAGTTTCCAGTGCATCACCTTAGCATTCCTGTTGCAATTATACCAGGGATGCACCGGAGAGCTTTTCTTTGTGCGGCCCTTTCATCTAGATCACTTTGTGTTTTGAACAAGTGAGACTCGCCTTTGTGCCCCTAGAATTTCAAGTACAGAGTCACACACGGAACAACAATGGCACGCTAATCCTCGCGTTCTAAATGGGCTCACTTGTGGGTCTGACAATTCGCGGGGGGAAGCGAGAAGAGACCAGCGAGGGCGCGAGGCGGTGTCGCCTGAGACGAGGAAGAGGACAGCTGCAGAACTAATTTGGATTACATTCTTTGCAGAAATTCTGAAAAGGGCTTTTCGGCATAGCTCAACCCTGAGCCACACAGTTAATACCAAATTGCTGCGGACTCGGAGCAGGGTCCCCCAGTGGCTGAGGCTGAACCAGACAGCCCCCAGTAGGTTGCCTCGTAGAAATTCCTCTGGGCTAAGTCTGCATGTCGGTAGCAAATGCTTTTGAATGGGTCAATGTGCATAATCAACCCATTGAGGGAAAATATGAAGGGACTCGGAGTGGGGAGGGAGATAAAAAGGGATGTATCTAAGAGGCCGCTTGGAATCTCAAGTCCGTGTTGGTGTAATTCCGGAGGTGGCTGGAGCGCGGGACCTGGTATGCATGAAGAATTTCGGAGTATTTGGGAGGGTGCAAAAGGCTAGTACAAACGGCGCACACTGGTGGCATTCGAAGGTCATTTTAAAGGGCTCGATGATTGTAACTTGTTATTTACTAGGCTAGGAGGGGTAGGCGGCGGGGGTGGAGCGGGAAAAACTACTGCGCGTTGTTTTCTTGGTGAGGTCAGAAGGACACCCTCCGGGGGCCTGAAACTCTCCTATCGCCACTCTCAGGGGCTTTATCTCCTCTAGCTGCCTCCCACGCTCCCGCGACCAGCCCCGGATGGTTCCGGAAATCTCCCCCGCTTTCTAAAAGGCCACCTTTGGCTGCATCAGACACCGGTCCTCAGTCCTTTCCTGTCCCACTTTCATCCCCAGGAAACTCAAGTGTCAGAAACTTTGAGCAACCTCGCACTGCAGGTGCTGTCATTAGCCCAGCCCGCCGCGGCGCGCCAGCCCCACCCGGCTGCCTCTCGGGCGTCAATTAGCCTTCTGCAGGTCCGGGTACCTGGGGCTCAAGCTTTCCTGCAAACAGTGGCAGCGCGGTCGCGCCCGCCTCGGGTTAAATCAATTCGCGCAACGGGTCGGCTCGGCAGCCGCGCCGGGCAGTAAACAGAGAAGTTGGAGGGACTTCGGCCAATAGCAAGTTGAACTACAGGAAGAACTCTTCCTTATGCCAAACAGCAACCGACGGGAAGGCCGGACTCCCGGCTCAAGTATGTCAACCCCCCCCACCACCTTTTTTTTTTTTTTAAAGAGAGCACGCAGGCAAGCAAGCTCCCTCAAGTCAATGGGGCGAAGGCTCCGGGACGCCGGCGTAGGAGGCCCGGAGTTCTGTGCCCTCCGGCCGAGGCGCGCCCTCCTGCCGCGCTCCAGCTGCCCAGGCTGGGCTCAATTCGAGTCTGACCCCGCAAGCTCCGGCGACAGGGGACGCAGCGGCCTCCGGCAGCGCACACAGGTGCAAAGCACCGCTCTCGGAGCTCCACGCCCCACAGCCCTCCCGCTCTCAAGAGGCCCAGCTGACACCGTCCGGGACTTGAGCCCTTCCGAAGCCCGGGCGGCGAGCGCTTCTTGGAAGCTTTTACTCTCGGGGTCCCGGACGGCCAGAGGACCGTCTCCTCTAACTCGGGAATTGTGTCTCCCATGTCCCACACAACAGGCGGGGCCAGAAGGGATCCCGCTTAGGCTCACAGAAAACGTGCGAGAAAGAAAAAAAGGGGGGGGGGGAGTTAAGGAGGAAGAGAAAAGGGACAGGGTCGCAGAGTGATATATCACGGTAAATAAAACACAGGTACACAAAAAGGTTGAGTTTGGGGATAGAAAAAGGGATGAATGGAAGCCCAAGGAAGAGGCCCGGGTGGCGTGCTCCCTCCACGCTGGGAGCCAGAGGGTCTGTGTTTGGGCGAAGGGGGCGAGGGAACCACCCGGGCGCAGCTAAGGCGGCGGCAGCAGGTTCAACAACTGCGCGCGAGAAGGAACCGCGCGCGACCCACCTGACTGAGAAGCGTTGGGCTGGACGGTCCCCGCTGCCAGGAGAAGGCTCACCCAGACCCACAGTCCTGTCGCCAGCTTCATTTTTTGGAAGTCTCAGATCCCGTGCTGACAATTACATGTCCAAATGGCATATCCCCTTTCGGGCACGCGGAGGAGATCCCTCAGCCAGGCGCGCTTGGGGGCACGAGAGGAACCGGCGCGCGACTTGCGCGGTGCACCCGCTCCAAGCAGGGGCGACCGAGTCAGCGCCCGCGGGTCCAGGGCCGGGGACCGGAGGAGGGGGTGAGTGTGCGCGCTGGTGTGCGCGTGTGGGAGTGTGCTCGCGTGTGTGCGCCTGGTGCTCCGGGCCGGACTGTGCAGCTATTTTCCCGTGCGAGCCTTTGCTTTCTCGCTCCCTCTTCACTTTCTTTCACTGGTTGGTCAACAATAAAAAGGAAGGGGGAAAAAGGTTTCCAAAAAAAGTTGATTGCAAAGAGGCGGTAGGTTTCCGGCCTCTCCCCCCTGCCGGGCTATGTTCGGCTCCCTTTTCAGTTTCCTTGCACCTCCAGTCCAAATTGGGAGGGAACGGGAGGGCGGTGGGGGGGAAGCTTCTCGCTTCTACCCCGATCCTGTCCTTCTTTTTCCTGTCAGCTTTCCTCACACTTGTCCGGCGGCTGCGGTAATTAAAGCTCCGAGCGTCATTTCCAACGCTCCGCGGTCTCCAGCTGCAGCCCCACAGAGAAATTAATAAGACTCCGGGACGGGGGGGGGGGGGGGGAAGGTGGGGGGCGGATAAAACAAGCCTCCACGCAACCAGGCTGGCTCTGCTCAGCCGCGAAAACCCCGCCCCCGCTCTGACCCAACTAGTCCCGCCTTTTCCCCCGCCCCCACCCTAAAGGGAAATTTTATTGGCTCAGATACTCCCCAAAATTCTCAGTCTCAGGAGTTGGGAAAACACCTGTCTGGGAGCGGGCGCGTGCTGGTGGGGGCGGGGGGGGCGGGATTTAAAGGGCTCACCCGAGACAGCCGACTAAAACGCAGGCCCAAGACAGCTGGCCTGCGGAGTGTGGAGACCACCAGAGAATGGCTTATGGGTATATATACACACATATATGGATAAATATATATATATATATTTTAAACAAAATCACCATTTTCTCTATTTTCCCACCGTGTTCATCCACAGACTGGATCTAGAAAGAGAAGAAATGAAAACGTTGCTTCACGCATAAGGCCTTCACCCTTCTCTAACCTTTCCTGAGCTCCACACTCTAAATAATTTTTTTAAAGATTTTTTATTTATTTATTTGACAGAGAGAGAGATCACAAGTAGGCGAGAGGCAGGCGGAGAGAGAGGAGGAAGCAGGCTCCCCGCGGAGCAGAGAGCCCGACTTGGGGCTCGATCCCAGGACCCCGAGATCATGACCCGAGCCGAAGGCAGCGGCTTAATCCACTGAGCCATCCAGGCGCCCCCACACTCTAAATAATTTACCGGTTTAGCAACCGGTAGCCTCTGGTGGTTAGGTGGTCCTGGGAATATAATCACCTGTTCTCCCAACTATGCCATCTCGCCCACCGTTCTCACCCTCCCAAACTGACCACATCTGCATAGCTACATCCTTTGATTTTGAGACTTTGTAAGTCTTGTCACCTTTTCTTTGGACTCTAGGACAACTTGATTTGGGGGTCATTGCCATTGAGCAGATTCTCGTCCAACTATGAATGTGGTTCTACAGGCCTAGAAACTGTCCCACTCCTCAGCTGTTCAGTGTGTTCAACTGAAGGCCATGCCAGGACATAACCAACACAAATGATTAGGCTTTTTCTACAGTGGACCCAACTTTAGGCCCTTTCTGTATTGTTACTTGGCAAGTCCACGCTCCCCAAAATCCAGTTTATTGCTAACTACAGGAGTTCCTTTGCCTTTCTTGATAAAATATATATATACATATATATGTATGTGTATATACACATATACATACATACATATATATATGTATATATATGTGTATATGATATACACATATATATGTATATATATATACACACATACATATATATATATCTCCTGAGATTGGGTCATATCAGTGTACGTATCCCTTGCCTTTTACAGCTCTGAAACTGTAGGCTGGGCAGAGGCTAGCACCTCCTGGCGGTAGTAGGTTATTGGTTTGCTATTTGCACAGGCATTCTATGTATGAACTATTTTACATTTTATGTTTCTCTAAAGCAGAAAATCTATAAATAAAAAGTATCAGGGGACCTTAAAAATCAAGCCACCTCACTTCTCACTTGAGACCTTCCCATCCCTCCCCCACATCTTTTATCTATAGCCTTGTCCCTCAAGAATTTTCATGGAGCTGAGAACAGAGAGAAACAGCAGCCTCATCCCAGAAACCTAAAGCCTTCCCTTTCTTAGGGCCACAGCAAAGAACAGGCCCAGAGAGGAGGCCAAGCAAGCTGAGAATGCTGTTTCACCCAGAAGCAGCCTGGTGCCTGAAGAAACTAAACCCAAAACAGATGATGGTGGCTTGACCAGAGTGGTACTGATTGCTTCAGAACTGTGCACACTGCTCTTTGGAATTATCTTTGCTTTCTATTTTATCACCTTCCCTCTCTATTTTCTTTCCTTTCATTCGGTCTCTTCTCAGTCTCCTTTCCTTAAATTTCCTTCTGCTCTTGATGATGATGTTCAGACACCTCTCTTTCATGAAAACTACTTATATTTAAAACTTTCCTTCTGTCCCTAGAATAACAACTTAAGTGTTTAAAAACAAAAACAAGCAAACAAAAAACCTTCCTGCTTTGGGGAAAGTTTAAGTTTCTATATTAAAAAAGGTCTTGTTTCTGATAACAGTAATGTTATAAGAAGTTGAAGAAACTGATTGTATATTTTAGCTTAAGTTGAGGAAAAAATTACATGCTCTGGATAATTTAGGTGGTTGTTTTTCTACATGTGTCCATTGTTTTTTTTTTGTTTTTTTTTAATTTTTTTTTTTAATATTTTATTTATTTGACAGAGAGAAATCACAACTAGGCAGAGAGGCAGGCAGAGAGAGAGGAGGAAGCAGGCTCCCTGTGGAGCAGAGAGCCCAACGCGGGGCTCGATCCCAGGACCCTGGGATCATGACCTGAGCCGAAGGCAGAGGATTTAACCCACTGAGCCACCCAGGCGCCCCTACATGTGTCCATTGTAATAGCTTTTCCTTTTTCCTCAATTTTATAGATCTTCTGTAGGAATTCTCCTATATACCTTTGTCTCACCCATGCATCTACAATAACTCTTGGCAAAAGAGGGATTTCAATTAATATTCATTGGTTAAAAAACAATAGTCTAAAATTGTTTGGATGCTTGACAGTCTTTACAAGGCCACCACCAATTAAATTACCTTGCATACCCATGGGGGAGGGGGATTCTGATTGAAACAATGATTGCTACCTAGTCGAAGTCGGATATTTGATGAGCAGTCAATAAAATGAATTGGCATGAAAGTTCTACCCAACAAAAGCATCTCCTGTTGCTTTTGATGGTGACTGGTCTACTCAATCAAAGCCTACTTTATATAAATTGATTATGAGACTACAGAGACTTAGCTAGGAAGCTAGTACCCTGTGTGGAACAACTGGAAAAGTGAGAATGTAAAAGCCATGAGCTAGAGTCAACAGTTAATTTTTTCTGTGTCTGGTCTCATTGGTTTCCCATCTCAACTGAGTCATCATAAGAAAGGAACACCAGAGTAGGGGTTATTTGTTAGGGGATGTAGACAGAGCACACTAAATCCTCTATGATTGCCAGGGGATTTCTGAAATGGATATTTTTATTTCTTCACCTTTCCATGTATCTTTATAATAAATTCTTTATCAGCCAGATTAACAAAAATATGTTGCTATTATTTCCAAACTGGAAAAAAAAATCTGAGTAACCCAACATATTACTTAGAAAACCACAAGTTTGCATCTGAATTTATCTGCTCAGTATCCGTTTTCTAGTAACTCTCCTCCCCTCAGTTCTACATTTTTAACTTGGATTTACCTCCATGCTACAACACCCTCAACTCCTTTGTTCCAAGTTGGGGCACTCAAAATACTAAGTTAGACCAGTCAAAATGCCTTGATCATTGTTAACTGGTTGATAGATGGTCACTCCCACAGAGTCTCTTCCCGGGGATTTTTGTGCATGGGAAAGAAAGAGTTCCTATTAACATTCGCTGATGGCTTCTGAGACTGAAAAAAAAAAAGAAAAAGTCCAGAACTGACCTATGTTTCCTTCTATGTAGGTATGACCAGGCTGCATTGAGAAAGAATGAAGATGCCATTTGAAAGGAGCATGAGGGGGCACTTCGCTGGCTCAGTTGGTGAAGCAACTGCCTTCCACTCAGGCTCAGGTCATGACCTCGGAATCAAGTCCAGGGATCTGGGATCTAGCCTGTGTCAGGCTCCATGCTCAGTGGGGAGTCTGCTTCTCATTCTCCCACTGCCCCCTCTCGCCCACTTGTGTTTTGCTTGCCTTCTCTATCTCAAATAAATAAAATTAAAAATCTTAAAAAAAAAAAAAAAAAAGGTAGCACATGCTCTTTCTGAAGGTCTGAAGAATATTCAAGCTTTTTCTGTGGCTTTATTATTTGAATGCCCTTTTTCTTAAGTCAGTTCAATTTCTTATTTGTTACCTGAAACCAGAACACAATGAAATAGTAAAAGGAGTCCAACTTCAGTGAGATCATATAGGCCATCATGCCTCTTGAGGAAGATACCTTGCTATGGCCCAAATTCTCCAATTTCCCTTCAGATTTTCTCATGCTTTCCTTGGCTCAAGCCATAACCCCAACACAGAGATTCCTTTGGTCTTTGCTGCTTCCTCATATGGCACTTTCTAGTTCATGTTTTCCATTCATAATAGAATTCAAGGAGAATCTTGACGTCATGAGTGACAGAATGCTACTGGTGGGATAATGCTACTGGGGAGGAGCACAGTGATCTCCGAGTTCAATGTTGAATTAGATATATAACTTTGTAGCAGAGTCTTATAGTTCACTCCACTCTTCAGCTTGTTTCTAAGACTTCCCTAAAAGTATGAGTAAAGCTTGCTGCTTTAGACATTTTGCTACTGGACATAAATATAAATTTGGGACAAATATCAACCAAGAAAAGAAAATGAAATCTGGTCATAAATCAATTTTCTTCTCCCGAACATTCAAAAATAATATAGGATCCTAATTCTCCACCCCCTGCCCATCATCATCTTAATCATCATTTTTCAAGTTATTTTGTGATAACAAGCAATTCACTTCATATACCTGAGCCCTTTGCCTCATCTTTTTTTTTTTTTAAAGATTTTATTTATTTATTTGACAGAGAGAGATCACAAGCAGATAGAGAGGCAGGCAGAGAGAGAGAGGGAAGCAGGCTCCCCATTGAGCAGAGAGCCCGACGTGGGACTCGATCCCAGGACCCCGAGATCATGACCTGAGCCGAAGGCAGCGGCTTAACCCACTGAGCCACCCAGGTGCCCCCTTTGCCTCATCTTTAGAGGAAGGAATTGTTAGGTTCCAAATCCAAGGCTTCATGAATCTATGATGTACTGATCACCTACGAAGTACAAGTCATAATTTTCATAGACCTCAGTTGTTTCTTATATTCCTTCCTCCTTGTCCCCACTTACCACTTCTTCATCTGGAGCACCAACACAACCACAGCCTTAGGAAATATTCAAATAAGCTTACTACATTACTGTGAAGTGCTCAAGATTTTAGACTTTCCTATTTCATCAGGCAAAAAGAAATTTTGGTAAATGCCCATCAGATTCAGTATTATGATGATGAAGCAGATGATAGATGCAGTACTGGTATTATTTTTTTAATTGGTTTTTATTAACTAGCAATTCAAATAACATCTTCTTAACCCTCAGAGTTCTGAAATTCTCTGATATTTTTGGTAATGTTCAATGAGTTAAAGCTAAAAAAAACTTTAAAAGTTCAAACTTTTTTTTTAAATGCATGACTATACCATAACAAAAGAAATGTTTTTGTTATTACCTTAGTGAACTTAACATCCAAAGAGGACCTCCTTGAGAATATTTTCATTTTGGTTAGTAAGTGTCATTTTCTGTCTATGTGTGTGATTAAGCCTTAAATTTTTTTTTTAAATTTTTTTTTAAAGATTTTATTTATTTATTTGACAGAGAGAGATCACAAGTAGACAGAGAGGCAGGCAGAGAGAGAGGAGGAAGCAGGCTTGCCGCCGAGCAGAGAGTCCGATGCGGGACTCGATCCCAGGACTCCGAGATCATGACCTGAGCCGAAGGCAGCAGCCCAATCCACTGAGCCACGCAGGCGCCCCTAAGCCTTAATTTTTTAAGTGCTAAGGAGGAGGGAGTGAACATAAATAAATGAAATCTGTGTTGCTTTTATGTTCATTCACCAGTGTCTGTCCAAGTTCTTACAGACATTTTTTGGTTTGTTGTTGAAACTGCAAAACAATTTCAGCCCTGTGGATAGAGTAGTCTTTTCCAACAAAGTTATGCAAAAATGATTTTCCTAGTGAAACCTTTTCCTGTTGTGTATCTGCTTTATATATCTTCTTAAACTAAGTTCTTATGTCCCACATAGCTTTTTCTACTGTTTTGTAAATTTTTAGATAAAGTAAAACTTCAGTAACAGTTGCCAATTGGAAACTAAGAAGAAAAAGGACATTTGTATTTTTGCATGTTTATATATTTATAAATGAGTTAACTAGTAGAAGTTACTTATTGAGGCTATGACTGTACCTGGCCTAAAACCTGAACCAAGAAAAAGTTTGTTAGTTTCTTTTTCAGGTAGTTTTTTATTTGTACTTCCTTTCTTTTGTACTGCTAACTTGGCAAAGAGCTTGGTCATGTTATAGCTAATACACAGATTTCTCAAAAGAATCTGAAGAAGTTACATTTGCCATGCACATAAAAATAGCTGTTATTCTAAGGTCACAAAAAGTTCTTAGAATTTTTCTTGAATTCCTGCCAAACAGTCAACTAACGTAATCTGTTAGAAACTGTATATTTTTTTTTCTTAATCTCAAATTTGTATAGGAATGGATGAATCTTCATAGCTTCAGCAAAAAAAGCTCAAATAGTTCAGGAAGGGCCCTAAACTTGTTGAATCTTCTTTCAACACTTGAATAGTCTGATCTATTATCTCTGAGTATTACTCCATTCCCTTTTCTTCAGTATAGTTCTCCAAGTCTCTTGGTGCCTGCCCCAACCAAGCCTCTCCTCATCACTGAAAAATCTGTCATGAGGCCCAAGACATCTGCCAGGTTCTCTTCTTGGTCTTGGTCCCTAATGAATCACAGTTTTCTAATTTCCCAGGTTTTGCATCTTAAGAGAATATGCCATGTTCCAAAACATTTCAAAGAAATGGGCCTAGAAGAGAAGCTGCCCAAATTACTGAGTCACACAAAGTAGTAGCAAAAGAATTATAATAAATAGCAGAAGTTAAACTTTTCATCATGTTCGATGACAAGGGAGAAAGCACTAATAAAAGGATAAATGGTGTTTTTTATGTATTTTCTACAGAAGGATGGTTATTAACTTATAGTGATTGATCTATAAATGTTTTTTCCTTTTGACTGGCTGTAAAGATCTGTAAAGATTCTAGAAAAACAAACCCTGGTTAGTATATCTTTGCTTATGAGGTCTTAGATTATCATTTGAAAAAACCAGCCTTGACTATAGTTTGATTCACATCCCCTTTGAATGAAACCCTTGGAACTGCTGATACAACAAACATATTAGTAATGTGCTACTAGAGGAAAGCAATATGGCGTAAGAAAGATACAAATATCCCAACAGCTAATAATATTGTACTTGGTGGGAAAAAAAATAGCATCATCTAATTTAATTTTATTAAGATAGGGAAAGAGGTCAGACTGGACAATATTTTGAATCTGAGGTAAGAATATCAACTTAAAACAGTTTTAACAAGGAAAAAAATCTAAAAACCTAAAAAAATCTAAAGCTATATAAACTTAGAGAAGTATTTTTTGTTCAGTGAAACTTTTATCTAAGTATAATTATGAACATTTACTTAAACAATTTTTTTAAAGATTTTGTTTATTTGGCAGACAGAGATCACAATTAGGCAGAGAGACAGGCAGAGAGAGAGGAAGGGACGCAGGCTCCGTGCTGTGCAGAGAGCCCCATGTGGGGCTCAATCCCAGGACCCTGGGATCATGACCTGAGCTGAAGGCAGAGGCTTTAACCCACTGAGCCACCCAGGGGCCCCTACTTAAACAATTTTTAAACAGCATGGACTTTCTCAAATATACAGTCTATTTAAAATCATTATATGAAGAGGATATGATGCCATATTACATACTGTTCTGGCTTTCCATTATGACGCTAACTTACTTTTAAAATAAAACTAATTTATAAGCAATTGGTATTACTCAGTGTAAACTGTTGAATGAAGAAACATTCCACTAGGTACTACTTTGTAATATTTGCTTACACTGTACAAAGTATTGCCATGGACAGCTTGTGTATTTTATGTATATTTTCAAGGAAATTACATTAACAGGTATTATGATGTAAGGTATTAATATTTATCTTAGCTAATACATGCATACTGACTCCACATTCTTTCTGTGTAGTCATTTCAGGTAAACACTGATACAGAAAGAAAAATGTTCTTTGTCTAATCAAATACTGGAAGAAAATAAAACAATTGTGATAATTTATTGTTGTCTGTTAGATAGAGTGAGAGGGTAAGAGAGGTCTGCTTCATACAGCTTAATGTGACTTTGTTAAATGAACACTTTTAGACAAATGGAATCACTACTTGTCTTACTGCATCTACTTATCACTCTACTCAGGAACTCCCCAACACACTAGAGAAGAGGTTATGCCTTACACTGAAAAATAATGATCATTGTAGGTGTTTTTCCATCTCCATTATTTCTTTACAGAAGTGTTCCAAATACTGTCATTGTGTTCTTTGAATCATAACTCTAACAAAATATTATTTAAGGACCATAAGTCAGTGAGAGTATTTACCCCTGCATCCAAAAGTCATTTTCATTTAGTCTTAATACGATTACATTTAAGCATAACCTTACTTTCTACTATTTGCTATAAAATGGATACGTATTAGCCACTGATATACACATTTATATATAGATACATGCATATGTCCATAGTTTCACCCCAATTTTTGCTAGACATGAAAAACATTATTTTTTTTACTTCCTTCTACCTGAAATAACTAGTATTCTATTGCCTTTTTCCAGTTTAGTATGACCTGACACTTAAAAATTCTAAATATTTCTAGAAGTATAGCCTCTTCCTTTTATCCTTTCCCAAATTTTCTCTCCTAAGAGACTACATTTTTTAAAAAAAAGAAAAGTATACTTTTATTTTTAAATGAGGAAGGAAGGAAGAAAATAAAAATAAGCTTTTATGAGCACTGCATTTCACTGCCCTAAGTAAGGTCAGCAAATATCAATGAGAGCAGAGTGTTAACTACAAAAGCAATCAAGAGGCAGACCATAAAAACATTATACTTTAAAATAAAAATTAAAAATACATGTTTTAGGTAATCAAAATATTTTATGCATATATGCAGTTGTATTATATATTCAAAACTGTGACTTGAAAAGGTTGTCCTGATGAAACTCCCTGCCTCTTTCCTAAATATATTTGAAGTGAATGGAAATTTACCAATAATACAAAATTGGCACTTTTATTTTTTTTAGCCACATAAATAAAATCAACATAGCTGTCAAGATAAATATAATTATTTCAAATATTTAAATAGGAACTGTGGCTCTATCTGCCTTTCAGTAAACAATGACTAATTGTGCTGGCTCAAACTATACCTTCAAGATTGGAAGGCACAGATCCTGGAAAGATACTGAAGTTGGTTCCCACTCCCGTGGCCTTCACTGTACATTAATCAGAAGTGTTTGCTATGCAAATCTTGTCATAGGAAACAATTGTGGTTGTTCCTAAACTGACCTCATGTTTATTTATTACTTCAGCTTTTTACTCCCAAACTTGTCTGATCTTTTCAAACACACACAATTTTTATATTGCTTTTAAAAGATACACAATACAGTTATTTTTCATTATTTGCACCTAATATAAAACGGAGAAGCAATGTAACTCTTTCAATCTGCAATTAGTGAGTCTGAATAATATTCCAGTGACTGGAATATCTCTTTTCAAACTCTTTTCACCCCAGGGTCTCTGTTAGGATGAAGAGGCCCCTCTAATAGCTTAAGGCCGTGACACCTCGTTTGGTCCTACTCTGCAACATCAGCTGATAACTAATGGAGATTGTCACTACAGTACACTAAGCAGAGAAAAAAAAAAAGTATTTCTATAGCAGAGTTGTTGAAAGTAAAAGATACCAAAAAATTCAATGCTAACCATTTATTTACATATTTTTTTTCAACCTTACCTGCCCTCAGCAAGTACAACTCCCGTAGAGGGATTGTGTTCATCAAGAAAAACAGTCTGAAGGCATAAATCCACAGTCGATAATAGCAATAATGCTCTTTAACTGGCTGATATTACATTGCCATAGGAAGTCCCATTCTGTGACTTGTGGTTGAGCAAGAGTGGCATCCAGTGGCCAGATAATTGTTTCCATGATTAAAGTGTTATGGGCAGTTCAGGCAAACAATACTAAAGGCTTCAGATACATTTAGCTTAAACAAAGGAATTTACTAGGCAAAAACAAAGCAAATGCCTGTTTCCAGAGCAACCCTGGATCAAGTCTAGGTCATAAGACTTGGCTCTGATGACTAGTGAATACTGGCAATCTCTCCACCCCTTAATAATCTCAATTTAGGATACCTGTTAACTGTCTACTATATTGAATCCATTAACAATAACCTTGATATACTAGGAAATTTCCCCATGATGAACAAGACATCAATTCTACGAAAAATAGCCCACAAAATCAAAAGGTGTAAAACAAAGCTGGTAACATGTTCAACGTTCCTTTTGAACAAAAGTGTTCTTACTATCCCCTGTGTCAAATATGACCCCTCCTTGTGGCATACGACTGACATTTGGGATCGGGTTGATGTTGTGGTAGCATGACTATATCCTGGATTTTTGCCCCAGAACTTTCACTTACTGACAAACCCAAGGAATCCTCAGAAACCAATGACACCTACTTCCTGGGGTTTGTGAGGCTTCAAAGTGATCAATAAAAAGCTTCCAACCCAATCTTTGGCCCAGAGTAGATACCAAATAATGAAGAAGCAAGGACAACTTCTGTACCTAGCTTTCTGTGTTCAAATCCTGCCTCTGACCCTTACAAGGTGTGTGACCTGAGGTAAGTTGTTTCCAAAGCCTGGGCTTCAGTTTCCCCATCTATAAATGGGAAATAATAATACTGTCTGCCTCCTAGGATCATAATGACTTTTTTTTTTTAAGATTTTTTATTTATTTATTTGACAGAGATCACAAGTAGGCAGAGAGGCAGGCAGAGAGAGAGGAGGAAGCAGGCTTCCTGCTGAGCAGAGAGCCCAATGTGGGGCTCGATCCCAGGACCCTAGGATCATGACTGAGCTGAAGGCAGAGGCTTTAACCCACTGAGCCACCCAGGTGCCCCGATCATAATGACTTTTAAATGAAATAGCACATTCAAATGTTTAGAAGGGTGCCTGGCATACAGAAAACACTCATCACATATTACCCTTTATTCAAAGTCGTAGCCTTCACATGCAAAAGAAAGTTTACTATCATAACAGTAATAAATGCTCTGTATCCCCCCCATTCTGATTATACTTAGTTCTGAATGATTTCCCATCTGATATCTGTATAATTAATGACATACATTTTTTCAGTGGGCAAACCATGAGAAGTAATACAACCTGATCAAAGCAAATCAGTACCATCTAAGCCAAACCTTAAGAAGCAGGAGGATTCTGCCCGATTCAGGGAAGAGTAGGTGAGGCAAAAGCAACGGCAACAGCCTGAAAGGAGAGGTGGAAATATACAAAATGTATCTTAGTGAAAGAGAGAGAGATTCATAAATTGAAGAGGTAATTGGACCAATACTTATTTTATCAAAATGTTTTTCATACACAGCCTTGTTAAGTAAGACACACCTGACTACCACCTTCATTTTCCACTTTTGTTTTACCTTATTTGATATAGGATCACAGCTATTTAGAACTTCTAGGAACTTATGACATCATCGACACCACTCCTGTTTCTTTACTGCTACCTGGAGACACTTTTTTTTTTTGGAGGAGGTGTGGGGGAGAATAATAAAATGTCCTATGTTGAAGATATCACATGTAGATACACTGGGGAAGTTTCTTTGGAGTTTTAGCTTCTTACTTCCACCTGCATGAGGCCACAGGTGGTCTTAACTATTCTTGGCCATCTTCCTCCTTCCCTCTCTTCCAGCCTTACGACACCTTAACTCTCACTTCTCTCCATGACACTTCAATGAAAAAAGTATTGAGAAAAAAATAACTTTTAGAATAATTATTAAAAATTTTCCCATAGCATGCCAGGTTGTCATATAGTCAAGGTTATTATTTGATTCTAATCTACATAATTATTTTTCAGTAAAAATAACTCATTTTTTTTGAAAGACCAAAGTATACTATCAAAATCCAAACAAGACTGAGCAAGAGACATGTTTGGCTGTAATACAAGATGCTAACTGAGGAGATCATAGAGCTGGGAGAACACTCATTCGTAGAATAAAGTATAAGTTCTGACCATGTAGAGAATGGTCCAAGAGCAGCTGGAAATAGACCAGTGGACCAAGGCACAAGGTCAAAAATGCTGAGTCAATTCCAATAAGAATCCTTGGTACCATTGGATTCAGTCCAGAAAGCAGAAAGCAGCAATTAATCATCTAAGCTATTCCGTTTAGAAATCAAACAAGGAAGCAATCTTAGTTATTATGTTCAGTAGGAACAGACAGTAAGGTTTGGTAGAACCTAAATCAAGGAAGAAGGGCTTCCCATCAGGACCAAGAAGCCCTTTTCGCCCCTCAAGATATACCAGTCTGGAACAGTCCATGACTGGAAATGCCATTATTACATTCTTTGTGTTATTCACTTCTTTATTTCTTATCTATTCAGATGTGAATAGCCTATAGAAATGAAAACATAAAATCAGTAATTCCTTAGTATGAAGTTATTTCATCATATTTTTCAGTGTATCAATGAAGGGGAAGGACCAGTGACACATAAAAGTAGGTGAGAGTTGATGAACGTAGAAGAAAAGGGAATTAGAGAACACTTTAGGCAAACATAATTTTTTAATTCAAAAATTAGTCTTCAGAGCTATCAAACCAAGCACATAATCAGGCGATTGCATGAGAACATGCTACGCTGTTGGCCAACATTTTTTCCCCTAAAGACTAGACTCCATTTTTCTTACCGAAGTTCTCTTACAAGTACAGAAATATGCAAACACTTCTTCAGTGCTGACTATACACTGCTCATGCCATTACCAGAGAGCAGGAGAAAGCTCAATGATCAAACGGTATCATAGAGTTTGCAACCAAAGAATTGTTTATTTTGTCCATGTCACCTGTAGAGCACACAGTCACCAAGAGTGGCTACCTTTTACCTAAAACAGAACAGCATTATAGAAACCTTCTAAAATTAATGCCATCTTCCTACTATTTCTTGCAACTTCACTTTCAGGAAGTAATATAAGCTTAAAGCATATTCCGACAGACCAAAAGCAAGGAACTCAAGTTAGAAATTTACTCTATGGCTACTTGGTTTTCAAAAACACTGTACAAGTCATTCGGGATGAGGGTGCTGCTTCTCTGCTTTTCGTGTACAATGAAACCCTATGCCAGGAAACAAAGAAGTAAGTGATCTACTAAATAAACAGGCACTTCCCTTGTAGTCTCTCTTGAAGGGAAAGTGGTTGTTATTAAGTATGCACTATATTGAATAGGGCAATTCAATTGGAGAGAGCTTTATGGTAAAGAATTTTTTTTTTAAAAAAAGTGTTTCTTGACTATTTAGAGATAGAACGTATTTTCAAGAGTGTCTTGAAAACAGGTTGTGTGGGAGCTGTCAGCTTGCTTTGGTCTATTAAAGCAACTGTGATGCAGCATTCTTTGAAGAAAAACTGGGATGTAAAATTCCTCAATAAATATTTTCAAAACATAAGAAATACAGGAAGGAATTCTGCTGTCTTTTTTGTGAAAGAGCTGGGGGGAGAGAGACGAAGCTTAAAATTATGAGTCTGGATGTTCCTTTTCTGTTCCCTTCCAAATAGCACAGCAAAAGGCCTTGATGTATGATTTGTTCCCCTGCACTCTGCAGTTGCTGGAGAGGATCTACAATGGATACAGTGTTGACACCAGATTTATTTTCAGGATTTAAGAGATGATGTCAGAACAAGTGCCAGAACCACATGAAGCAACAAGTGGGTTGTGAAGTCAGCTTGTTCTCATAGCACCTATTGTCACTTTGTTTACAAAACAATGGTTTGCTTATTTCAGGAACAAGAGTGTGTGCTTATTGTGTATGTGTGCTTATGTGTTTGTTATTTTATTAGTGTAGAAAAGATTTCCAACATAGTAGGGGAGTTTCTTAGCTAAGAATGAATATATATATTACGCGCGTGTGTGTGTGTGTGTGTGTGTGTGTGTGTGTGTGTGTTGTGCTATCTTTTGCTTAAATATTGTTATATGGGACTCTTTTATACTGCCAAATTATCAATAACTTAAAAAAATAACAAATATTGGGGGGTGGCCCTTATATGAAGGTAGATATCTTAAAAGATTGGCCTCGTAAAGTGATTGTCTTTGACAGTATCTCTTTGGAGAGGCTACTTTTAAGGACAACTGTGAAAGCTAACACTATTAAGAGAAGAAAGGAAATGCTGATTTAATGAGAGTGGTGTGGTCTTTGCCACTGAAGAAGTTATCATCAGCCCAAGGACGGTGAATTATATCCTGAAGATAGTACATCCTAATTAAAGGGGTCTAGGATTTAAGAGAGTGTCCGAATATCATTGGAAACCATGCCATCAAGGAATTATCTATTTTCTGAACTTGACTTTCAATATCAGACAAAACGTATTACCTTGTGTGTCACAGACACACAGAATATGGGCAGTTTGGGCAAAGGTTGATCCCAAGAATTATAAGGCTTGTAAACTTACCTGAACATAAAGTGGACACTTCATAATCACTCTCAAGATTATTATCTCTTTCTTCAATGAAGAAACCAAAATCAGTTGTGCTTCAGCAACTTGTCAGAGATGGTAGAGCTAGCAAGGGCTGGCTTGAACCCAAGTCTTTCAATAGTAAGACCTGTGATCCTTCTACTATTTCACAGAGGCCTGTGTTCTTCTGCCCTCGGCTTAATCTCACGGATCTTTACAGACATTTTCCACTCTCAGACTTAGAGGAGTCCCCAAGTAGTGAAGCCAGAATTCAGGTGAAGGAGAAATTGATTTTTACCTGCCAAATTCAACTATAAAAGATTTACATCTTTTATAGTTTTATGTATATATATATATATATATAATATATATAGTTTATATATTTATATATAGTTTATATATATTATATATAGTTTTATATCTATATATAAAAGATTTTATATCTATACAGACACACAACATTGGCATCAAGAGGCAGAGCTGGGATTGTTTATGCAATCCTAAATACATCCTTTAAGAAAAAGTGAGTTGCTTGATATAAAAACTTGTAGTATATATAGAACTAGTACAGTTATGCCTTAACTAACAAGTGTGTGTGTGAGTAGAAAATATTGTCAAAATATAGTTTGCCCTGGTCCATACCCCAGTCTGGGTGGACTTGATACGAATTTTTCAGATTTAACAGTGCAAGGCCCAAACAAGTACTTTGGATATTAAGACATCACTTATACCAAGAGAATCTCTCCATGCATTTTATTTAATAAATATCACAGGATTTTAATGAAACCATACCACCATAATTTTGTGACAGTAGTACTTGTAATTCATTGTCACTGCTGATAGATGATCTAGGCATCTGCTATGCTAGGTGTTTTATTAAACTGCCCCCTAGGACACACATAATAGGGTTAACATCTGGAGCATGGCACAATTACGTATCACTATGATTTCCAATGGATGACTACTTATGACATGTAAATGTTCTATAATGCCTGATTAACTCAGTTGGTTACTGTAAGGTTTTCAAAAAATCGAGACAATGATTCTGCCAAATAAAAATTATGGAAGGCTTTTATACAACAAGTACCACAATTATGAAGATCAGTCCATTATTTTCTCATAAAGGACACCTTTGCTCATAACCAAACATCCCCCCCACCCTCAAAAAAAGAGGCTGGCACTAAGGACACAAGAGCTGAATCACTAAATGTTACCTCCATCCTGACGTGTAATCAGGGACAAAGAAGAGATTTTGGGAAAAAACTTGGGCGTACACTCCATGAAAATTACTTTCTTTTAGAACGTGTGCATATGTTCATTGCTTAATTTCTTGGTTGACAACATGGTAGGATAAATTTGTAATGTTGGCATTGTTTCTGTATTTAAATCACTTAAGACAGCAATGACTTGTGCATAAGTAAACACTTTAACAGCTCTTCTCAGTTGCCTATCAGAAAAGGAAACAGCCAGATGAACTTTCTTATGTTCTAGGTGCTGTTGGCTTTCTACACAGTAGCTATCCAGATACGGCCAAAAGGCTCCCAAAACTGGTATGTAATGAATTTAGTGAAGTGGGATAGGAAGGAAGATTGTACATTCAGCAAGCATACACCCAGAAAAATGGTTGCTTGACCTTAATCTTTGAACAATGTGAATTATAAATTCTGTCTTCATTTGGAATATTTCACAGCTACAAGCCTTCTAAGAGTGCCCAAAGAAAAGTCTTTGAAATCTTCAAGCAACCACCCACTTCAGTAAGAAACGTATCAGTTATTCATGATACAGAAATCTTCTCAGTTGTCTTACTCTATGCTTTTATATCTTAGGTTACAAATCATAAGGGTTTATTATCATTAGGGCTATCATATCTTCAGCTCATTACTATCACAGGAAGAGTTCAAGTCTTGCCTGAAATTATATAAAGCTGGAACAAAGATCTTCCCTGTTCTACTAAAAGTGATCTTGACAACCTGCTTCCCATACCTCTGCTCCAGAACTATCCCAATCCATAGTAAATGCCCTCAAACCAACCAACCAACCAACCAACCAACCAACCAACCAACCAACCAAGCAGTTCACCTAATATCCTACACATAAAACAAAGCCATCTCAATCCACATTTTACAGCCCCCAACCGACCAACCAACCAACCCACCCACCCACTCAAAGCTATATACCCACACCAAAGCTCCCATGGTACACATCAAATGCCAACCAACTGACCGACCGACCAACTAACCAATCAACAGACCCAATATACTACCCCACCCTCACCCCCACCAGACAATTAAAATACTATCTGGAATGAACAAAAAAAGAACTAGATGACTCCCCAGGAATAAAAGTGAGTCAAGACAGCAGCATGACCAATAGATGAGTTATTTTAAATTTAACATTAGAAAACCAACTGGAAAAAAAAATGGCCATAAAATCTAAATAGAACCTTTTAGCACCCATTATTTTCTTGATTTAGTTTGATTCTATCATACCACACTGTTAATATGACATTTACCTTAATTTCACATTAACTGGCTGGAAAGAAATCTGAAATCTTCATTATATCAGATTTCTTATTCTCATGAGACACTATGAAGCTTTAAGATTTCCTATACTTCAGTTTCCATGATCTATAAAATCCAGATAGGTTCAGAATGAATAAATTAACATTTATAATTTTTGTGTACTGCCTCAACAAAAGAAATACAATATAAAATGTAGATATTATGAAGGAAAAACATACATAAGAAACATTTGTATGTACTACGGATAAGCTTAATTTCTAAAATACCCCCCATATTATTCTCAACAAATGTCTGAAGTAGACTGAAAGCAGAAAATGGCAATAATAGAAACTATCTGAATCTATAGTCCTTCCCACTTAATCACCATATAAAAATCTGACGGGGGGTGCCTGGGTGGCTCAGTGGTTTAAGCCGCTGCCTTCGGCTCAGGTCATGATCTCAGAGTCCTGGGATCGAGTCCCACGTCAGGCTCTCAACTCTGAAGGGAGCCTGCTTCCCTCTCACTCTCTCTGCCTGCCTCTCTGCCTACTTGTGATCTCTCTCTGTCAAATAAATAAATAAAAAATCTTTAAAAAAAAAAAATCTGACGGTTCCTCAACTAACTCACTAAGTAGATCATCATGTAGCAATCCCAAATCTAACAAATTTGTGATTCCGAGCACAAGCCATATTCATTATTTCTAGTGGGTCATTTGTTAATGGTTACCCTAGTTAAAATATGAAAAACAAGTGAAATAATAAAGGAAACATTTCCAAACTGAAGAACATATAAAAAAAAATCCATGCCACCATTTCATGTGTCCCCATATTACACAAGGTCAGTACTGCCAGAAACTTGTACTGTATCTGTTTAAAATACAACATTTAGGGGCACCTGGGTGGCTCAGTGGATTAAGCCGCTGCCTTCGGCTCAGGTCATGATCTCAGGGTTCTGGGATCGAGTCCCGCATCGGGCTCTCTGCTCTGCGGGGAGCCTGCTTCCTCCTCTCTCTCTGCCTGCCTCTCTGCCTACTTGTGATCTCTCTCTGTCAAATAAATAAATAAAATCTTTAAAAAAAATAAAATAAAATACAACATTTATGAGAAAACCTCTGGGGATGGTCACTGAAATGCTTCTGATTTTCCAGACAAAAGCCAGGATGTATTTTTTAAAAATTCAACAAGGGATGTTTACTTTGCTACCCAACAAATTGTTACCTTTTACGACTTAGGCCTTTTACCTTTTCTACCTTCCTTCTTTTATTTAAAAAGCAATCTACCTGTCATGCAAATGAATATTTAAACCTTCGTGTACTCCCATGATGCTTCCGAACAGAATATGGAGGTATGGTAACAGAATCACCAACAACAGTAACAGGACTCTGGTCATTTTCTTTTTCCTTTGAAACTGTTACCTTGGATGTTGAATCCCTCCATAATTTCTGATAGTTTTAGCGATGGGAATGGTGGCATATCAAGGAGAAATTGCATTTCATCATTTTGGCGTTAACACGTACCCTATAAAAGTGACAGCTTGGTGCACTGTAGCTGACAGTTCCCATTAACTGGAAGCTAATGTTGCAGAGTCAGTCCAAACACCGAGTCACGGCCTCTGGCTATAGGAAGGTCCCCTTCATACTAGGATTCTCACACCCGCCGTGGGCAAGAAAAGCTATAAATATTTTCCACTAGTTTCTTCCTCAAAGCGATATAATGAATATTTACACACTGGGACCCTTTCCTACCCTGAATCTTCTTGGAAAAACACCTCCACTGATACAATGCATTGGTCTGAGCAGGTGACTCCAGCTGGCCCTCCCCCTTTCATAGTAAACAGTAAGCAGATAGCAGGGTTTGAGGTTCTGTTTTTTGGAATCACTGATGAAACAACAGAAAAAAAGGGTAGGACACTCATTTTGAGCATTTTTGTAGGGTTTTGTTTATTTGTTTGTTCTTTATGAATTGGTGGAAAAAAATGAAGCAAGTATCAGGAAAAATCAGCTAAAATATCAAAAAGCAAGATGTTAGAAAGGAGAGGTGGCTTAAGGAATATTTTGAAGGAGATTTCAAAAGTAAAATAAATGCTAAATTGATTTGCCGAAAATATAAGTGTGGGAGACTAATGAAAGAAAAAAATGAATCCAATTTTTTTGAATGGGCTTATGTTCATTTAGTAAGTTAGGTGCTGTGAGTTTGTATGCATATGTGGTGGGAGGGGAGAAAGAGGTCGAAAGCACAAAGAAGCTGTCACTGTTTACAAAGTGCTCACATTCTAGTTAAGGAAACTTGAAAATCACACATTTTCCAGGAGATGCCACAGAGGACACACATTAAGAGCAGACACAGAAGAGCCAGACTGCCTAGAGCCAAGGTTAGGGCCGGACTGGCACAGCCACCCACCAGTTACACACCTTTGAGTAAGTTTATTTAAATTTTCTGTATTTATTTCCTCTCCTGCAAAATGGGATAATAATGGTACCCAGTTTAGTTTTAGAACTAAATGAGCTAATAATATTTGTAAAATGCTCAGAGTACTGTAAATAGTGATATAATAGAATATTTAACAATATTATTAAGGAACTATTGGGGGATACAATGATAAATAAAAGATAGCCCCTTCCCTTGTGGAGCTCATTGCCTACTCAGGCAGAGAGAGAGAAGTAATTTACAAGTTTCCAAAAATGTGGGTAATTACAAAGTTCAAGGCACAAAGGCACAAGGTACCCTGGGAATATGAAAGAGAGATGTACATACTTAAAATAAGCTGATGGGGCTTAGAAGCACCCAAAAAGGGTGCCCAGGGAAGGTAAAGCTTACTAGGAGACTTGAAGGATGAATATGAGTTCTCAGACAACAATAGCCCTAGGGGACTGGTTTGAGCATTTAAAGCAGAGGGACCAACATGTGTCATAGTCATATGTGAATAGCCGGCATATTTGAGTCTTAGAAGGCATTTTGGCATACACAGACTGCCGGGTGCACTGGACAACAAGAAGATGGAAAGGCAGGTCAGCACCAGGTTATGAAGGGCCTCGTGCAAAGTTCAGACGTGGTCATGTAGGATGGAGGTGAACTTAGCAGTTTATAAGCAGGGGTGCTCTGGTAATATTTACATTTCAGAAAGATCACATGAGCAACAGAGTTGAGAATGAATGAGAGGAGAGTGACATTAGTGACCTAGGTATCAGTTGGTTGCTATGATCATCAAGGGGAATGCACACTCAAAGGAAGGACCCAAAGAGGCTGAAGAGCATCCATAGAACCTACTCCTTGGTTAGAGCACGGTCAAGTTAAGGGAGAGGAAGAACTGAAGCTCCAGGTCTGGCTTGGGGGACTGGGCTGATGAAATATGTTTCTCTAAAAGAATACAAGGGAAAGCAACAATTCTACAGAATTATAATGAGTTAGACTTCCATTTGACATTGATGTCCAGAATAGATGCTTGAAATCAGTAAACAAACTAGTCTTGGATTGGTGTCCATGATTCGGTCCAGGCATCATCACCTCCAGGAATCTTACCTGAAACCCCACATTGACTTAAACGTTGGTTTTATTGTGCGGATCCGTTGGCACCCATGACGGCATAATTTATTGCACTGTATTCTCATTTTATGTTTATATCTACAGCTCTTTACTCATTCTCTTGCTTATTCACTTATCAATCAATAAATATTTTTAAAATATATCCCATGCTATACATGAGATAGATGCTTAGAATTGCCAGTCAACAGCACTGTTCTGATCCTTGCCATTCTGGAACATTCAGTCTGAGAGGAAAACCAGATCCTCCGCAAATGCCTGTTAAATTGGATGAGACAGATTGGTGATCATGAATAAAAGTGGTGTTGAAATCTTGAACATGGATAAAATCTTTCTACAAGTGAAAGACAGAAAGAGATTTATGCTGAGAGAGGATGGGAAACCCCAATATTTAAAAGGTGAATGAACTCAGGAAGGGAAGAGTATAAAGGAGTGTTAAAAAAAAAAAAAAAGGAAAGCTGCATCCCTCAGAAGAAACAACATAAAATTATTTTTTAATCTAACAAAGCAGAGGTTCAGTGAAGGAATAATTCAGTGTCAGATGTTTCAGAGAGGCCAGTGAGGATGAGACCTGAAGAGTACCAATGAGACCTGGCAGCAGACAGAATTTGGTCTCCATGACCTTCAACCTCAAGTGCTATTCTTGTAAATGTGTTAGATTATGTAAGAGATATAAGTAAGACTACCAAATGGTCTTATAAAAGAGATATTATCCTGGATTATCCGTGCAGGCCTAATCACATTACCTCTGAAAAGCAGAGGTCTTTCTCCAGCTGGCAGTGGAAAGGATGGCACTGATTCAAAGGAAAGGATTCCATGTGCTGTTGTTGGATTGATGATGAAAGGGACATGCATCAAAAAATTGGGAACCTCAGTCCTACAACAACAAGGAACTGAGTTGTTCCAATAATCTAAATAAACTTGGTAATGGAATCTTCCCTCACACTTCCAGATAAGGGCTCAGTGCTGACTCCTTGATTTCAGCAGAAAACCCTGCTAAGCTATGCTGTGCCCAGACTTCTGAACCACAGAACTGCGAGATAATCAATTTGTATTGTTTTCAGTCACATTGCTGTAATTTGTTAGGACAACTGTTGGGGAAGCAGCTGTCAGAGGACCTGCTGTCCCTCTCCAGAATTGTGCAATCAGCATTCTAGGCCTGGAACATTCCCCTATATGGAAAGTGGGTGTTGGAGCTTTGTACTGCTTGGCCCCAGATTTTTCTTCCTTATTAGGAGAAATATCTACTTGTTCTAGCTACATGGTGAACTTCCTTGTATTGCTTGTATGTGTATGTATTGCTTTTATGTGTATGTATTCTATGGCACGGGCCAGCCCCACTAGTACAGTATTTCTGCCCTCCCTCACCTGGTGCCGGCCTTGTCTGCGGGAGGCTGATGCACACTACTGATGCTGATCGTGCCGCATCTTTTCTTTTTGTGAGAAAAGCACTGTCCCGGCCTTTGTGTGTTGAGGCCCCCTTGATGACTCCAAACCCATAAAAGAGGCAGTAGGCTGAGGTCTGTGAGCTGATCCTTGTGGTTCTCTATCCTCCCTGGGGACTGTTGGCTGGACCTTCCTGCTCTGCAACAGAAATAGAAAACCTAGTATACTTAGTGTGATGGCTAATTTTATGTGCTAACTTGAGTGGGCTAACAGATGCCCAAATGGCTGGTAAAACATTATTTCTGGGTATGTCTATGAGGGTACCTCTGGAAGAGATTATTATTTGAGTCAATAAATTGAATAAAGATTTCCTTCACCAATGTGGCCATCATCCAAACTCTGAAGTCCAGAAGAGAAACAAAAAATGAAGAAAAGGCGAATCCATTCTATGTGCTTGAGCTGAGACATCCGTCTTCTCCTGCTATTGGACATCAGTGTTCCTGGTTCTTGGGCCTTCAGAACTGGGCTGAATTGCTTTCTAATTTTCTAATCTTCTTTCTACCTTTCTAGTTTGCAGTCTGTAGATTATGGGACTTCTCTGCCTCCATACTCATGTGAGACCATTCCTATAATAAATCTCCTTATCCTCATCCAATTAGTTGTTTCTCTGGAGAACACTGACAATACACCTGGCAGCTGTTAAGTCAATAGAGGGTTGATACTGAGAACACCTTTAGTGGTATTCTGGGGCCAAGAAGCCACCTGGAGTTGGGAAAGGATGGGAGATGTGGACGTAGAGGAGAGTTTCCTCATTTATACTAGTTCCTACTGTGCTCCACGTAACCATGGATTTTTGTGAGATGATTTATGAAAGCAATTTGTTGAATTTTATTCCTATCTCCACCAAATAAAACTTAATTCAATGAATTTAAAACTGTTCATATATTTGATAAATGTTTCCCTAATCTTTGTCTGGATAACTAACAAAGAAATGAGTCAAATAGAACAGGTCCAAAACCAACTTTCAAGTATCAAGATAAATTTAAAAATCTGCATTTAGGTGATATTTGCTAAATTTCAAAAGATTTCAAAGGAGACCTAAGTCCCTTCCCAAAATTCAATATAGAAAAACACAAGATGGAAATGACTCTATCGATACTGCACTATGAAGCAGATCTCTTTTTACTTGAATTCCCACTCTTTTTCCCAAAATTATATTTAAAGAAATAAAAACTATAGTGGCAATATTTATGGAAAACACATAAAATGCATAATTAATTTCAATCTATGTTTCAAACCAAAAGTTAACTCCAAAAGTAGGAAGAATGAGACTTCTTCTCAAACATGCTTTCACATGTTTACCAAATACACATATATACGTGCATATATACGAGTGCATGTGTATATTTAGTTATAGATATGCAAATATAATTCTTTAATAAAAATATGAACACCATGTTGAGAAAATGTTTTCAATCTGTCCTTAGAGGATCTGATATAATACCCTCTTAATAGACATTTATTTAGCTCCTACTATGTATGAAGTTCTCTCTACTAGATAAATTGGGGTGACATAAAAATAAATAAAAGATAATTCTTGCTCTCCAATTTCCATAGTTTAGATGTTTAGATGGAAATCCAAACACGTTTTGTTAGTATACATATGGGAACACCAAATGGAATTAGTATGGTTAATCAGGTTCAACCTATGTTGTTATGATGGTCCCAGAAAGAGTGAAACTGGTTTTCTATCTCTTTCCAGGTGGACATGTGTCATGCATTTTGGTCTCACACAGTCCAACAGCTACTACAATAGTTGCTGCAGGGTGCAAGGGGGGCACAGTGAATGAAGCGTCCCACTCTTGGTTTCGGCTCAGACTGTGAGATTGAGCCCCACGGTGGGCTCCATGCTCAGTATGGAGTCTGTTTGAGATTCTCTCTTCCTCTACCCTTTCCACTTGTGCTCTCTCTCTCTCAAATAAATAATTAAATATTTTAAATATATATATATATGTATGTATATTATATAAAATAATAATTTTTTAAATTTTACCCATAGTTGCTGCTATGGCTTTTCAACGGAATCCAACAAACATACTGTCAGTTAGGTGTTGCATCAAGCCTAAAGTTTAAAAGTCTCGTCATAAGACAAGAGCTTGCCCTAAAGGAGCTGAGTCTCAGATATATACTTCATTACCCACCACCTGCCAGGCTTACAAGCCAAGAAATATTTAGGCACTTGCCAGTAATTCTTTTTACATGTCTTCTTTTGTGTTTTGTCTTTCTCACATAATTTTATTCTAACTGATAACATACCCACATGGCATACAACTGATGATTTTTGTCATCATTTTATCAATTTGGTGTATAAGAAGGTATCTAAAATGTGTTGTAATTTTTTCATAAAGGTGAATTCGTGCTAGTTTATGTTTATATTATCCATACTTCTAAACTTCAAAAATATAAATGATAATTGGTAAGATGTCTTCGGACATGTGATATTATGATCTTAAAGTCTGGAACCTGACACATTATTTACACCCACTCCATGTAATTTATGAAATATTTTTCTCATATGTGTGTTATGCAATTTAATCCAATTTAAAACAACTTATAAGTAATTTACAGAAACAGGTGGCATGTAGAAGCTATTAGATATTTTCATCTATACATATAGCTTTAGAGAAATCATGTTTTATTCCAAAAGATTTATTTGTTATACCTTACCATTGTGTTTTATAAGCATACTATTCCTTAAGTATAAAAAACAATACCAGATTTTTTTTTAAAAATTCCTTGCAATCTTAAAAAAAAAGCAACTGAGGTTATTGCCTTATGCCATATACTTCATATATTTGGTAATTTAAGTTATGGCAAATCTTTAAAACAAAGCTACAATATTCTTCATTTTTAAATAGTACACAAAAGCTTCAACTTCATTTAAGACAGAAGGAAGGTAAAATCTGTTTGGATTTTACTCTGACCTGGTAGACTGGTGAAAATGACTTTGTAAAGAAATTACTTTGGTTTAACAATAACTCTCCCCCTCCCCCTTCTTCTTTTTCTTTTTCTTCAACAACAGGATCATTGTAAGAGTCTGTGGAAATTGTATCTTTAATTTTCAGCATATTGATATTTTTTTGTCATTGAAGGAAAATAGCAAAAATAATATGACTTTTAAAACAAACACATGGGTTTCTTAAACCAAAAATAATCTTGAGAAACACATTTGCCTTTACTCTTGGCTTTATATCCATTCAACTGGCTTCTTCCTTGTTTGTGTGCCTCGTCATTAAAAATCTAATTCGAAATGAAACATGTTTTGTAACATCAATAAGAATCCCTGCTGCCACTATTTGTAAAACATGTAAATTTCTAGGCTTTCTTTTTTTTTCTACTTCATCCATGACATAAACAAATTAGTATTCCTCCACACAGAAAAGCATTATCTTCAACACTGAGCTTACTAATGGCCAGCTTCTGTTTTTAGAGCATATTTCTAAAGCCAGAAGGAGTCCATTTTAACTAAGAAGTCCATCATAATCACATACTAGGTCCCTCATATTTCTACCAAGAATAAAAATACAACCTAGCCAACTCATTTGCATTGTAATCTAATTTTGAAATTACTTTATCAGTGCAATAACACATTCAATAGAGCCTTTGTCTTATTGATGAAAAGGGAATCCATTTGGTTAGGGAGTACATAACATTTTTTAATTAAATTTGTGTTGTTATTGTCTTTACATTCAAAGGGCCAGGTGATGGCAATGTTCCACGGAGGAAAATAATACTGCTATAATAACAACAATAGGCATGAAAATTTAATAACATTTTCACTGAGACATGATGACATAATAATAAATATGTAATCATTATTTAGGCACTTTGTAGTGTTAAAATAATCAATAAGAATATTTGCTAAATAAAGGCATTTCAAAAAATTGATGATAAGGAGATGGGATAAATATGGCCCCTGTAACCTAGTTTAAGAGGTAGATTTTATTCTACACACCAAGATAAATAACAGTGTGGCCAGTTATTAGACGTCTGTAATACAGGTTACTGGGTAACTCTTTGAAGAGGCCTTAGAAATGAAAGGGAATGGGACAGAGATTCTAGGCAGGAAAGGACACAGCTAGAGAAATACATGTAACATGTTGAAACAATGGCAAGTTTGAATTTAAATAATAAATAAATAAGCAAAACAAAGACAAGTGGACCAAGAAATGATGTGGAGAATTTAAACTGGAAGCCAATGGGAGCTGAACCTGGAAAGGTGACCTTAGCCAGACTGTGGACTATTTTGAATGTCCAACCAAGGAGGAAGGAGCACATTGTCTAGGAATTTAGATAGGACTAAATAACAATTTCAGTGGGAATTTGAAAGGACTGAAGGAGGCTCAGGTCATTATTTAGGAAGAATTTGTAGGATTTAGTGACTGAAGGAGAGAATAATTGAATAGAGTTAAGGATGACACAAAGATTTAAATATGGGTGACTAGAAAAATGAAGACATCAATTATCTGTAAATAATACTTAAGAATATTTTCTCCAAGGTACAGCAAGGAGAAGTTTCAATAGGAAAGTCTGAACGTACGGTGGGAAAAAAAAAAAAATCACTCAAGCTATACAAGTGTTTATGTGAAAATCAAAACTGTTAATTTATAAATATTGACAATGACAGGCCTCAAGATCACAGTGACAGTGCATATGAATTATGTCCCTGAGCCTGCATTTACTTAGCCTTCTTATAATTAAGTCTAGAATTTCTACATGTAATGTTAAACATGTGCACTTATACTGAAATTTATACAATGAATAAAAATATTTATAAGAATTCTATGCATAGAGTTTACCCAATCATATAGTTTTAACTACTTTCGAGTATTTAATCATGTTTGAAAGTTAAAAAAGAAACAAAAACCGCTGAACCATAATTAGAAATTTTGAGAAACCTATAAGGAATGCTTATTGAACATTAAAAGAGTCATAAAATAACTCCGGGACCAAGAAGAACAGAGATTATTGAAGAAAGGAAAGAAAGAAGCTGAGATTTAAAGAACGGGATGCCCTAAGATCAATCAAACAGCAATAGCAGATGTGAACAATCAGCAAGCTGTAACAAAGGTGAAAGGGCAAAGCTCATGAAATAAGTGTTAAACCCATGAGCATTGCAAGATAAGATATTAGAAACAAGAATTAAACATATTGAATAAATGCAACCCAATTTAAATAATAACAATCAATAAGATGTTACAGAATAATATTTTATGCCAAAAGTTACTGGTTACATTGTAGCAGGCTCTCCAACCCTGACTTTAAAAAAGTGATTTTGCTTTTAGCATAATTTAAAAGATTGCACAAGAGAAAATAACATGAGAAAAAGAAGAATTTCATTTAAAATATGATCAAATAATTTGGTATGCCTCATTTTTTGCAAAGAATAAGTCTATTACAATTAAAAGCTCTTTGTATTGGATTTTGTCAGGACCCAAGTTTATTTTGGATTTAGGTACAACATCCATGAAATATTCTCCACATACTGCTTTAATACAGAAGTTGAGCTCCCTGTGCTGTTCTGAAGATTCCCAAAGTGAATAATAAACCCACATAATACCATGAAATAATTTAGGCACTTGTTGTTAGTAGGAGTAAAATGCACACAAAATGAGTAAACATCCCTTATCTAGGAGATAAATGACTGGCAGCTCAGACAAACTCAAAAGCAGGTAAGTCTGGCATTTTTTAGCTTTATTTGACTCAGTATTTTTGGCTTCTGATCACAAAGTACTTACCCAAATATTTGGTATGAAGAAGGTATCTGATAGATGTTTAGTAAGTAAATTAATGTATATGTGAATCAGAGATGTGCCCAAGAAGTGCGGATAGTCATAATCTTAAAAGCTTAAAAAAAAAAAAGTTTCAGAAATACTTTTGCATTCGTAGAGAGCACATTTTCCTGAAGGGGCTGTAGTGGTCATATGGAATAACAAACTCTGTCACCCTTTCTGTTTTCTGACATATCTGAACTCATAAAGCTATTATAAGTTAGCTTCATAATTCTATTTTAATTCACACATCCTCAGGACAGCTGATTTTTCTTAGGCCAACTGTTCCTGAGTTCTTGTTTTAAGTCTCCATGACTAAAGGCTATCTTCTATATTATTATTTTTTTATTTTTTATTTTTTTCCTTAAGCCTCCCCTTCCTGGAGAGCCAGCAACTCTTAACACAGGGCATTGAAAACCCAATCTCAATCATCTTCTTTTTGTTCCTGAGCTTTATAAATAGGATGGACAAAATTATCTTTTTTTTTTTTTTTTAAGATTTTTTATTTATCCATCTGACAGAGAGAGAGAGAGATCACAAGTAAGCAGAGAGGCAGGCAGAGAGAGAGAAGGAAGCAGGCTCCCTGCAGAGCAGGGAGGCCAACTCCCAGCTGGATCCAAGGACCCTGGGATTATGACCTGAGCCGAAGGCAGAGGCTTTAACCCACTGAGCCACCTAGGCGCCCCCAAATTATCTTCTATATACTTCATTTTACTGCACATTCAATTGCCCTTCAGGTTTTAACTGCAGAGAAGAAAAGGGAATGCTGGATGTTCCTTTAGAGTCCCAGAAATCGGAAGTATTTCCAGAAGCATGTATGTGTGTGTAATGGCAAGGGCAGACATTGTCCTGTTTCACAATATACAACGTGCATCATAGACATATTTGTGAAACTAGGAAACTTGCCATCAAGGAATATTATACATTCCATAGAATGTCAGTGTCACATAATTAAATACATTGTATTGATCAAATCAACTGCAGGTCATTTTAAATTACACATTTTGATCTCTCTTGGGCTATGATCGGAAAGTCCACATGGAATGAGAAACAGAGCCAAAGTGGTAAGTAGAAGGGCAGGAACAACCACTCTGTTATCAGCATATGGTACCTATTCCTGGTCTGTAATCTTTTAAGGACTTATATAAGTCAGTCCTATTTGCAGTTTGTTCTAAGCAGCATTAACACATAAAGATTTATGCCAGTATTTTTACTGGAAGTTTCCATATGGAAACACTACAGTGCTGAGCCTATACAGTAACTACAGCTTTCTTCGAGGTCAGTTCTTCAAGTGACCATCATGGTAAAAGACAAGTTTATATTTTATCTAAGGGAAGAAAACGAGAGAGTACATTGATTAATGTGGTGACTGACATTCCTAAAACATACAATCAAGAAGCTGTTCTACTCTAAATCTTTGTGCCCCCAAATTCTAAAACCAGGTGTAAAATAATTGTGTGTATCTTTCCTTTGCCAATGCTCAAGTAGTAGTAAGATATAGCAATAATACAGGCAAAGGAAGTTTAACATAGCTAAATTAATGTCAAATACTATGAAAAGATTTGTATCAGATACTACTTGAAATATTTTTGACACTTTATATGTTAATCCGATCATCTAAAATACAAATATATCTAGTAGAACACATCAGGAAGATAAAATAAAAGTATTCACAGAATTTACCAAATGGTGTCTTTTTTAGATGCATGTAGATTAAAGCTAATTAAGACCACTGCAAGAAAAGTCAAGTATTGTTTATCAATTGTTCACAAAGCAGATTTGTAATTTTTTCTTGTTTATACTTTATAGATTTTCTACAGTATCATTTAAAATTAATGAAGATAGTTTGTATATTGATATTCGCATTTTTAAAAATTACTGTTCTTTGAAATAAGAATGAAAAATTACATTAACAATTAGGTCTTCTGTAAAAATTCATTTTATATAGTAGATGATACAGTAGCTCGTAGGTCTTTCTGACTAAAAGGTATGTTTTCAAATATCTTTGATGACATAGATTAAAAACAATACCAATTTTAAATTAAATTTGCAGTGTAACACAGTCAAGTGTAACTCATTGATCAGGTATTCTTAATTTGTATTTTTGTGTAGCCTTTCAATTAAGAGTGATTAAAAGCAAACAGTTAAAAAATCTCTCTGTAAAACTGGCCTTTGCCATAATATGCAATCCCATCTTATTTTAAAAGTCTCTATTTTTTTCTCTTTCATTGCCAAAGTAGAGAAAGCTGTTCCTTCTTCCTCCCCAACCCCCAACTTTTAACAAGGAAAATCTGGGCTTGCCAAAGCTCTTTTCTAACAAAGGGCAGTACTGCCCCCTAGTGGCCATATGCCGTAGCAAAATAGATGCTCAAAAGGGAGAAATACGAAGTTTTAAATAAAAAAATTCAATAGCACGAGTTTTAATGTATCAATATGTCAGTTTTAGAATTGTGCCTGGATGCTGTCCATTTTTCAAACAGTAATGGTCTGCACATGTTATTGGTAGTCAACCACGATTTGTTAAAGCAAAAGAAATCAAAAGATCAAAGAAGTTGATTCAAGTTCGGTACAAATATAAAATATATGCTACCGTTGCCATTGCTGTGAGCAAGAGAAACATCATTCACTTAGAGTCCCGTGGCCCAGTGCTTTGTGATAATCACTTAAATGTAAACAGAAGGGACGCCTGGGTGGCTCAGTGGGTTAAGCATCAGCCTTCAGCTTGGGTCATGAGCCCAGAGTCCTAAGGTGGAGCCCCATGCTGGGCTCCCGGCTCTTCCGGGAGCCTGCTTCTCCCTCTCCCCTCTGCTTGTGCTCTCTCTGTCTCTCAAATAAATAAATAAATAAATAAATAAATAAAATCTTTAAAAAAGTAAATGTAAACTCAAATATCCAATGCCACACCCCCCACTTAGATCATGTAACTTTCTTCCATGTTTCTATAACGTTGTTCTTTTCCTTGGTAACACTTTTCACAGGTTGTCATTATATTAGAGAGATCAATTGCTTAATGTCTATTTTATCAACTATATGTATGAGGGCTGGAACTACCTCTTAATATTCACCACTGTATCCTCAGTACTTAACACTGTGCCTAGCACGAGAGAGGAACATTGGATATTCTGATGAATTAATAAGTAAGCCAGAGAAATCATTTATTAGGGATACAGATGGAGTAGAGGTATGCTCCCATAGTTTCATACTAATTTCCCATTTAATAAGGTGCTCCTTATTAAAAATGACACACTCTCAGGTCTCTTAATCTACTCCTCCAGGTTTCAATTCTCACAATATACTTCTTTCTTAGTATCCTTGTCCTTCAAAAGGGCATTATCATTTAGCTTTCGCTTTCCCCTCATTATTAGGCCTTGAAGTATTACTGCTTTTGGTATGGCCTCTTGACACAGGTGACTGGATTTTATAAGTTATAGTCTATCTCCTTTAGAGGGGACACATACCAAGTTCCTTGACATGACTCCCCAGTATGCATGGTTATTTAAAATTCTGGAATGACTTCATGATATTTCCTCCACAAATACTTCTTGGAGTATGCATAAGATAATGCCAAAAATTCAGTTGTCCTCTTCCATGAAATATATTCAGCCCATAATGACTGACTCACAGTCATGAGTCATTGACAATGATGGTAAATTAATATTTTGGGACTTTGAAGTAACCTTGACTTTATTTGGTACTCCAAGCTTTGCAATAAGCTTACGCACTGCAACACAACTTGCTTTTGAAGATATAATTAGAGGATTAGTTCAAATGTAATCGTCAAAAAGGGAAGATTTTGGTACAGCACAGAAAGTCCCTTGATTGCTTTCTCAGCACATTCATGGTTTGGTCTACCAAGTGACAATGGCCAAACATAAAACCGACAACATGCCTGAATACAGAAAGTAGTGGTGGCATAGTCTACGCACGCCCTTTGAGCCATCGCGCTTGGTTCAGGTGGGCCCCATGCCATGTGACTATTGGAAATGCTTATTATACGATTTCTCTTGTGCACATTTTGCTTTGACTTTGTAACTTTTAACTTTGTAACTCAGTAATTTCACCCATTCCTTACACCTGCTTCCATCCTGGTACATCTCTCCTCATCCTGATTTTTTTTTAAGATGTTTTAATTTATTTGACAGAAAGAGAGACAGTGAGAGAGGGAACACAAGCAGGGGGAGTGGGAGCGGGGAGCCTGATGCTGAGTTCAATCCCAGTATTCTGGAATCATGACCTGAGCCAAAGGCAGACACTTAATGGCTGAGCCACCCAGTTGCCCCGCCCCAGCCTGGTTTTTTAAAGCAAAGTCCTATATTTAAAGTAGTATATATTTATTAGAGATTCTGTATGTCATTTTAACTAGTACTTTTTAAAGGATTTTTAGTGTTCTGGTCATTAAACTACATAGGTTTTTAATTGCCTCTTTCATGCCTTTACTTTTCCTACATGCCCTATCATTTTTAGTGTGTTACTTAACAGAACATGAGGCTTTTCAGGAATGTACATATCCTATGTAATAGGCTCCAGTAAGCAGAATATTGACTTCCCAAAGATAATCATGTCCTAATCCCTGGAATGTGTAAAAAATATTACTTACATGGCAAAGGAAAATTAAGATTACTAAGCAACTAATCCTGAGATGGAGAAATTATTCTGAATGATCTAAGTGGGTTCAATGTAATTACTGAGTTCCTAAAAGCAGAAAAAGAAAAGAAAGTTCGGGGGAAAAAAAAAAAAAAAGACTAGAGCCACTATTGCTGGCTTTCCAGATGGAGAAAGGGGCAATGAGTCAAGAAATATACTCAGCATCTAGAAGGCGGAAAAGGCAAAAAATTGGATTTTCCCCTAGAACTTCTAGAAAGCAGTGAAGCCTACAAAGTTTGATGTTAGCCTGGAAAGACCCATGTCAGACTTTTGACCTACAGAACTGTAAGATAATGGATTTGTATTATTTAAGTCACCCCTCTTATGGCAATTTACTATAGCAGCAGAAGAAAACAAAAACAAACACACACCTTTAAATTGTCACTCTTATTTCTACTATTAATGTACCATATCTAATATTGCACAATTGCATCGGAAAAAATTTAAGTGAGAAATGCTTTTATCAGTTTAATAGGAGACAGGATATTTTAAAATCTTCTTTCTAGGTTTATTTACATTCAGGATTGCCAATAATAATTAGATCTAGATTGTCTTTAATTCAATACCAATACTCCTTTCGAGAAAGCAGAACAAGTCTTGGTGAAATGATTGTATATACGTATTTATTTATACACACACACACACGTACTTTGGAGATAAATCACGACCCCTCCGCTACAAGGAAAGAAGCAGCACCTAATTTTTTACTTAAAGTTCCCTTCAGGTGTCACCTGATGTAGAAGTCTATCCCTGTCTCCTTAAAACTGTCCTGTCATCTATTCTGTTTTCTCCAATGGCTGAGGAGGAATTAATTGCTGTTAATGAATCAATGCAAATTGATATATCTACCTTAAATTAAACAACTTAATTTTAACTAGATCCTTTAGGGGATATTCATTTAACCTTTGACTTTAATTCATATGACTTTCAGGAGATAATATTGAGCAGGTAGGATTTTTCATCCTTCAAATCATGTGCTCAACCTTAATTGTCAGGTTGGGTCCCATGCATCTAACAAACTCACTCTTTAACCCCAGCTAATTAGCAGTATTATTTTTTTCTGTCTCCAAAACATTATTAATGGGATGGCTAATGAAAATTCATTGCTATTAAAATGATACAAATCTCAGTTTTTTTCTTGAATGATTTCACTGAAAGTCTTATATAAATATATGTGTATATATAAATATGTGTGTGTATATATATATATATTACGATTTTATTTATTTATTTAACAGAGAGAGAGCACAAGTATGCAGAGAGGCAGGCAGAGAGAGAGAGAGGGAGAAGCAGGCTCCCCACTGAGCAGAGAGCCCGATGCGGGGCTCTATTCCAGGACTCTGAGATCATGACCTGAGCTGAAGGCAGAGGCTTAACCCACTGAGCCATCCAGGCACCCCATTAAAAATATATTTATAATCTTCTCAGTTGTAGCTGTTTCACGATAGAAGACTAAAAGGATGGGTGATATATCTATTTGATGGACTGTCCTATAAAAAAGACATTAGATTTACTTGTTTTATCACCCAAAGGCAGAGCATCAAAAGAGAAATTAGAAACAAATTTGTGTTCAATATAATCGAAATCTGGAAACATACTGATGCTGAAAATGGCACTGGTTTCCTTCTGAGGTACAATGTTCCTGTAATTTGAAGTGTTTAATCAGATATTAATTAGATGGCAGTTAAGCAGGAATAAATACTGTGACATTTACTCTGTTTTCAGTGGACTTTATGGATAGAGCTTATAGAAATCTATCCTGGGGCTCAAACTTCATCCAGACTTGGTCTCTTTCCAGCTTTTGGCTTTGCTTTCCAACGTGTTGGTTTTATTCAGGCAAATGTTCTCATTCTCGAGTTGGCAGGACAGATCCCAACAGTCTGGAGTGGATGTCTAACACTCTTCAGCCCTTCCAGTGAGACAGAACTTTGCTTCCCAGACTGCAGTTCTGAAACTGCTGAGAATTACTGTGATTGATCAGTCCTCAGTCATATATCAAAGCAGGGGACTGGAAGTACGATCAGTCTCACTCAGTTACAAGGACTGAGCATGGAGAGCAGGGGATTCTCTAAGAAAACCAGAGCATCATTAGCAGAGAGGAGAGTGGATATCGGGCAACCCAAAACTACAGATATTGTTTGTAGTGGGACTTTGAGTTCTAAAATTTCTTTCAGCTCAAAGAGTCCATGGTTTGTAAATTTCTTTCCTTCTCAAATGCAATTGACATAAAAACTTTTCTCTGAAGACTTCCAATTATTTTCAATTTTGAAAGAAAATTAATGCCCTTTTCCCAATAATACATTTTAATTAATAGGGGAAGATTTTTTTTTAAGGTTTATTTATTTTGAGAGAGAGAAGCACGTGAGCAGGGGTGGGAGCAGAGGGAGAAGGAGACAACCACAATCAGCAGATTGCGCTGAGCTCAGAGCCCCACGCAGAGCTCAATCTCATGACCCTGAGATCACAACCTGAGCCAAAACCAAGAGTCAAAAGGTCAACTGACTGAGCCATCCAGGTGCCCAATAAGGGAAGATTTCCTAAATAAAATACTCAGTATTAGTCAGGATGAGAATTTAGATGCATCATCTTAAAAAAGGAGGTGTTCTAGAAACATTATTTGTTACAGAATACTGTGTAATTATTGTGTAATAGACACAATATTGAATTATGTCTATTTTGCATCTGGTAGAAGTTATGCATGATATTTCTCTAAATTTCTGTTTGTGTTTCATAGAAACCCATAAGTACTACAAAAAAGAAAGCGATTATCTTTGGGGATTCCATTTGTCAAAATAAGATCCCCTTCCAGCATGTACGCGGAAGAACTTGGAAATCTTATCGTGGAGTTCAGTTGGGATGATGGGACACGGGTTATTTAACTACATTCAGAAGTGGCTTTCAGAGGCTGTGTGGGTCACTCAGTTGGTGAAACAACCAACTCTTAGTTTCAGCTTAGGTCATGATCTCAGGGTCCTGGGATCAAGCCCCACTTGGGGCTCTGTGCCCAGTGGAGAGTCTGCTCTAAATTTTCTCTCCCTCACCCTCTGTCCCCTGCCCCCCACAACTGTGCACTCTCTCTCATAAATAAATCTTTAAAAAAATAAATAAAGGAAGTGGCATCCAGGAGTTCTAGAAGTCACCGAACTTTTTAGGCTAACATCCCATAGCAGCAGCATAGCATAGGGATTAAAAGTACAGAACTGGGTGCCCTGCTGTCTGGGTTCATATCCTAGCTCTAACACCTACCCGCTGGCTGACCTCCAGCTGAGGATAATAAAGGCTGCTACCTAAAAGGACTATTAAGATTAAATGAGCTAATATTCATAAAGCATTTACAATAGTGCATACCACAGTAAGTGCACAATGAAAGTAGTTAATTTTCTCTTTCCAACTCTGTTTTTATAGTTTGTAAAGATACAGACAGCACTAACCTGGCCAGTGATGAACTCAATCTTGTCATCTTTGTTGCCTCTTTAACAAGTGAGCACTTAACGTAAGAACTGGTATGTTCGTAATAGTCTGCCTCTCTCTGGGGATTAATTGATATAATATGATATAACATGATATAATTTATAAGGAAAATAATACAGAACTCTAGAGAGAGAGATCTTTTATTGCTTTTACTTTACTGCTTCCTCAAATAAATCTGTTTTGAAGATTAGATTATTCACTGAGTACATTGTCCTCAATGCTCTGAAGTATGAAAGTGAAACAATTGGGCATATTCATCTTGCCTCTTTTTTGGTTTGGACTGGTTTTATAAATAAGTATTCTGTCACCTAAGAAAGGAAAACTCAACAAATTTAATACACAGCAAGAAAATGTATGTCTTTAAAATTAGATGCCATTTTTAGATGAAGTCATTGCCAGTTTAACCTACTTTTAAAAAATATTAGCTGAAGAAAATCTGGAAGTAAAAGAAAAAAATATTTATATTTGAAATGCAGTATTTTGGGGTGCTTGGGTGGCTCAGTCAATTAAACGTCTGCCTCTGGCGCGGGTCGGATCCTAGGATCAGGCTCCCGGCTTAGCGGGGAGTCTGCTTCTCCTTCTCCTCTGTCTGCTGCTCCCCTACTTGTGATCTCTCTCTGTCAAATAAATAAAATCTTAAAAAAAAAAATTCCGAAATGCAATAGTTTTATATAGTCTTGTAGAGATAAAATCAAGTGAGGAGTTATCAGTAGATATTTTTACAATTCTCTTGATTCTCATCAGCCTAATTGCATTGCAATCATTGGTCTAGTCTACATGGGCAATTTGGGAGTAAAGGTTGGCACAAAACTCTGTGAGGAGGGGCAGAACAGATGCCAGTACGGATTCATGAGATGAGCTGTAAAGTTAATTGCATTCACATTGTTTTATCAATGTTTATACCCAGAATTATTATACAGCATCCTGGCTATTTGTTATTCATGGAGGGTGTTACCTCATGCCAACCTTAAAACAGAAGCCTTGCCCATTTAATTTTAGCAAATAAGCTAATAGACCAGCAAATGGGTTTTTTTGTTTGTTTTATTGCTTGCTTGATATTGGTTAGTAAGGATTCTCTCTTGGATTTGATTGGTCTTGTTTAAAACATAGGGATGGCTGACCCAATCCTACTTTGGCTCCTGGGGGACCACGGAATATATCATGATAGAAAAGATAATATATAATCTGCAATTATGTATAATTAATAATTATGTATTAAATTGTAATTAAAGCTAAGAAATACTTTAAACCTATATTTTACAAAATTTTTCTTCTTTTAAAATATTCTTATATTTAGGGGCGCCTGGGTGGCTCAGTGGGTTAAAGCCTCTGCCTTTCGCTCAGGTCATGATCCCAGGGTCCTGGGATCGAGCCCCGCATCGGGCTCTCTGCTTGGCAGGGAGCCTGCTTCCTCCTCTCTCTCTCTCTTCCTGCCTCTCTGCCTACTTGTGATCTCTCTCTGTCAAATAAATAAATAAAATCTTTAAAAAAAAAATAAAAAAAAATAAAATATTCTTATATTTAGTATAGACATTGGCCTAAAAATTGCTTTTTTTAAAAAAATTTTTTAAAAAGATTTTATTTATTTATTTGACAGAGAGAGATCACAAGTAAGCTGAGAGGCAGGCAGAGAAGTCGGGGGAGCAGGCTCCCTGCTGAGCAGAGAGCCCGATGTGGGGCTTGATCCAAGGACCCTGGGATCATGACCTGAGCCGAAGACAGAAGCTTTAACCCACTGAGCCACCCAGGCTAAATATTTTAGCAGTATTTAGCCTGCTAAAATACCTAGGCAAAAATGGTTGATTAGTTTCAAAACTGACCTAAAATATACTTTGTTTTCTCCCATGTAAATAAATGACATGGCAAAAAGAGTCTGACGAAATGATACCAACACACACACACACACACACACACTCTTACATAAAGAGTGCATACATGTTACAAACCCATTTGGTCACATAAAATGTTACTTCCCTATACTCATTTACAATGAACTGTGTACGTTATATGTTAGGGTTTGATACTTAAGTATTTGCAAATAAAAAATCAATGTTTTGTGCTTTTAAAATTTATTTAATAATGTAATCAGAATGGTATAATAAAAAAAGCCTGATTTTAAAAAAGGTAGGTGAACATATTTATACATAAACAAGTAACAAGGAAATAAGAAACACGTAACTATAAGTCACATCTGAGTATGTCCTAACGATATGGTTTTACTATTTTACAAAATGTAAGTGACATTTATGGAAATTTCTAATAATGTTTTTATTTTGGCCAAGACTTTATACACTGAGTTTCAGTCTAGGAGAAACATTTTATAACTGAATTATAATCCCCAAAAGATAGGAATTTAACTTGAAAACTGTAAAAAAAAAACTCCTTAGTTATAGCATCACAAATAGGACCCTATAAAAACTTGATGGCTGTATATGAATTAGAGTCGAGTGTACTATGTAATTATCTCAAACAGCCCTGCTGTTTCTTAGCTTCTCTTAAGAGTAGGGCAACTGCAGAAAAGCTGCTCAGCACTCCATTTCCTGCCTTGTGATCCAACCAATTTAGTATGTGTATTTTGGGCTATAATTTCTTCTTTTGAAAAATGAACTGTTTTTCTAAAATTATTTAACATCTTCAAACACAGTGTAAAATGAGCTAAAATCAGAAAGAAAGATGACAAGAACTTATCTCAGCTGGCCACCAATATTCAGGAAACAAGGTCTTTAGGAGAAAAAAAATTCAATTGACATTTTCATATTGCTGTTAGATGAAAGAAAAATGACTTAGGATGGAGTAAGACACAGTTTAGGAAAGAAAGCCTACAGGATCACTTGCCTGCTTCGAAATCCTTATTTCTTGTGTTATTTACATTTAAGTTCTCTCCAACTGCATTGCACGATGACATCTTCGTAAAACAAACCACTTAGGTACACTTTCATTTATACAATCAACCAACTACTGGTGATAACGGCCTTGGTGATACGGCTACTCACTGTCAATTTTTTCATCTGTTAATTGAGATACATTCTATTAGTATTTTGGGGCCTTCATAATATTTTTGGGACAATTTTCATCTTTCTCTTAAATGCTTTTCCGAGATGTCTATAGAGGGTTCTCTTTATACCTACATACATATATATATCTGAAGGAATATGCATATGAATTAAAAGATCTACATCTTCAAACATAGATCTAATAGTAAAGAGAAAATATTGATTTGTTCTCAACTTTGCACTTAAAGACCCAAATATAACCTCCTCCACTTTTCCTCACCAACGTTTCATATTTCAGGCTTACTGAGAAATCAGGAGCAGTGGCAATAAGAGACTAAGAAAATGAATTTAGTATTCTAAATGCAGATTTTTTTTTTTTTAGATTAATGGAACATACTATTATATTTTTTATGGGCTGAAATTTCATTTCTAGAAAAATCTGTCAGACAGTATCAATTTAACTTTATAAGTACATCTCTTTTATAATTCACAAAAGATCTCTTTCTTGTAACTTGAAACTAAATTACATCTTTCTATACATTAATCTTCATATTGAGAGGACCAAGATATTTTCTGAAGTTTGTACAGAAAATATGTTATATAGTAAATAGTGAAGTGACGCTCATCCAGGTCATTGTCCCAGAAAGTTATGCATGGAGAACATAAAGAAGTCTTCGGTAATGTTTACTCTGATCTATAAGCAACAATCTGCCAAGAGTCTATATGATGTGTGCCTAGAAATACTGTCCATTAGTAAATCATTGGTGGCATAACAATCTTTTTTATATGGGTTCAACAATCTTTGCCACTTCTCAGTGACTGAGATTAGCATTTAAAGGAGAAAAGGCAATTGAAACAGAATTCCTGTTTAGAGATCAACTATTGTAACCTTATCCATCCTTATCTGCAACATAAAAAGAATGGAGGTAATCTCTAAAATCCTTTGCTGATTTTTAAAAACCTGTAATTCTTGTCACTGAGCAATTTATATGCTCTCTACTCCTCGATATCCCAGAGAATCTACTATTATTGAGTATTTATGATGCCTCAGGCTTACAAATGGAAATCTAGTTGGAATGCATAACACCTATGAAACAATTAGTGGGCAAAACAGTACATTATTTAGTCCTGAGAGGAAAATATATAGCGGTACAAGCCTTTCTCAAGAAACAAGAAAGGTCTCAAGTACACAACCTAACCCTACACGTAAAGGAGCTGGAGAAAGAACAAGAAAGAAACCCTAAACCCAGCAGGAGAAGAGAAATCATAAAGATCAGAGCAGAAATCAATGAAATAAAACCAAAAAAACAATAGAAAAAATCAATGAAACTAGGAGCTGGTTCTTTGAAAGAATCAATAAGATTGATAAACCCCTGGCCAGACTCATCAAAAAGAAAAGAGAAAGGACCCAAATAAATAAAATCATGAATGAAAGAGGAGAGATCACAACTAACACCAAAGAAATACAGACAATTATAAGAACATACTATGAGCAACTCTACGCCAACAAATTTGACAATCTGGAAGAAATGGATGCATTCCTAGAGACATATAAACTACAACAACTGAACCAGGAAGAAATAGAAAACCTGAACAGGCCCATAACCAGTAAGGAGATTGAAACAGTCATCAAAAATCTCCAAACAAACAAGAGCCCAGGGCCAGATGGCTTCCCAGGGGAATTCTACCAAACATTTAAAGAACTCATTCCTATTCTCCTGAAACTGTTCCAAAAAATAGAAATGGAAGGAAAACTTCCAAACTCATTCTATGAGGCCAGCATCACCTTGATCCCAAAACCAGACAAGGATCCCACCAAAAAAGAGAACTACAGACCAATATCCTTGATGAACACAGATGCAAAAATTCTCGCCAAAATACTACCAATAGGATTCAACAGTACATTAAAAGGATTATTCACCACGATCAAGTGGGATTTATTCCAGGGCTGCAGGGTTGGTTCAACATCCGCAAATCAATCAATGTGATACAACACATTAATAAAAGAAAGAACAAGAACCATATGATACTCTCAATAGATGCTGAAAAAGCATTTGACAAAGTACAGCATCCCTTCCTGATCAAAACTCTTCAAAGTGTAGGGATAGAGGGCACATACCTCAATATTATCAAAGCCATCTATGAAAAACCCACCGCAAATATCATTCTCAATGGAGAAAAACTGAAAGCTTTTCCACTAAGGTCAGGAACACGGCAGGGATGTCCATTATCACCACTGCTATTCAACATAGTACTAGAAGTCCTAGCCTCAGCAATCAGACAACAAAAAGCAATTAAAGACATCCAAATAGGTAAAGAAGAAGTCAAACTATCACTCTTCGCAGATGATATGATACTATATGTGGAAAACCCACAAGACTCCACTCCAAAACTGCTAGAACTTGTACAGGAATTCAGTAAAGTGTCAGGATATAAAATCAATGCACAGAAATCAGTTGCATTTCTGTACACCAACAACAAGACAGAAGAAAGAGAAATTAAGGAGTCAATCCCATTTACAATTGTACCCAAAACTATAAGATACCTAGGAATAAACCTAACCAAAGAGGCTAAGAATCTATACACAGAAAATTATAAAGTACTCATGAAAGAAATTGAGGAAGACACAAAGAAATGGAAAAATGTTCCATGCTCCTGGATTGGAAGAATAAATATTGTGAAAATGTCCATGCTACCTAAAGCAATCTACACATTTAATGCAATCCCTATCAAAATACCATCCATTTTTTTTCAAAGAAATGGAACAAATAATCCTAAAATTTATATGGAACCAGAAAAGACCTCGAATAGCCAAAGGAATATTGAAAAAGAAAGCCAAAGTTGGTGGCATCACAATTCCGGACTTCAAGCTCTATTACAAAGCTGTCATCATCAAGACAGCATGGTACTGGCACAAAAACAGACACATAGATCAGTGGAACAGAATAGAGAGCCCAGAAATTGACCCTCAACTCTATGGTCAACTAAACTTCGACAAAGCAGGAAAGAATGTCCAATGGAAAAAAGACAGCCTCTTCAATAAATGGTGCTGGGAAAATTGGACGGCCACATGCAGAAAAATGAAATTGGACCACTTCCTTACACCACACACGAAAATAGACTCCAAATGGATGAAGAACCTCAATGTGAGAAAGGAATCCATCAAAATCCTTGAGGAGAATGCAGGCAGCAACCTCCTCGACCTCAGCCGTAGCAACATCTTCCTAGGAACAACGGCAAAGGCAAGGGAAGCAAGGGCAAAAATGAACTATTGGGATTTCATCAAGATCAAAAGCTTTTGCACAGCAAAGGAAACAGTTAACAAAACCAAAAGACAACTGACAGAATGGGAGAAGATATTTGCAAACGACATATCAGATAAAGGGCTAGTATCCAAAATCTATAAGGAACTTAGCAAACTCAACACCCAAAGAACAAACAATCCAATCAAGAAATGGGCAGAGGACATGAACAGACATTTCTGCAAAGAAGACATCCAGATGGCCAACAGACACATGAAAAAGTGCTCCACATCACTCGGCATCAGGGAAATACAAATCAAAACCACAATGAGATATCACCTCACACCAGTCAGAATGGCTAAAATTAACAAGTCAGGAAATGACAGATGCTGGCGAGGATGCGGAGAAAGGGGAACCCTCCTCCACTGTTGGTGGGAATGCAAGCTGGTGCAACCACTCTGGAAAACAGCATGGAGGTTCCTCAAAATGTTGAAAATAGAACTACCCTATGACCCAGCAATCGCACTACTGGGTATTTACCCTAAAGATACAAACGTAGTGATCCGAAGGGGCACGTGTACCCGAATGTTTATAGCAGCAATGTCTACAATAGCCAAACTATGGAAAGAACCTAGATGTCCATCAACAGATGAATGGATAAAGAAGATGTGGTATATATACACAATGGAATACTATGCAGCCATCAAAAGAAATGAAATCTTGCCATTTGCGACGACGTGGATGGAACTAGAGCGTATCATGCTTAGTGAAATAAGTCAATCGGAGAAAGACAACTATCATATGATCTCCCTGATATGAGGACATGGAGAAGCAACATGGGGGGTTAGGGGGATAGGAGAAGAATAAATAAAACAAGATGGGATTGGGAGGGAGACAAACCATAAATGACTCTTAATCTCACAAAACAAACTGGGGGTTGCTGAGGGGAGGTGGGATTGGGAGAGGGGGAGGGGGCTATGGACATTGGGGAGGGGAGGCGAACCATAAGAGACTATGGACTCTGAAAAACAACCTGAGGGTTTTGAAGGGTCAGGGGTGGGAGGTTGGGGGAACAGGTGGTGGGTAATAGGGAGGGCACGTTTTGCATGGAGCACTGGGTGTTGTGCAAAAACAATGAATACTGTTATGCTGAAAAAAATAAATAAAATGGGAAAAAAAAGTACATTATTTAACCTATAAAAATCTCCACATTTATGATATAATTATCCAAATTCTTAAATGGGATTGCTATTCACCAGGAATTCCCAAAGCTATATGTGCATAAGTTTGGGTTTGGAAACATACCGTCAAATGTGAAAAAATAGATTTGGAAATTGGTGGTGATTATGATCATGAGAGACAATGAGATGGCCAGTAAACATGCCCCTGCCCCCAGCAACCCTTTAACAGAAGCCTTTAAAAATCTAGGAAGTGAGGTGAAGGAATATTTTTCTAAAGTTGAGCCATTACAACTTTTTGTTTCATTTTTAATTTTAAGAGAACAGTAAGTATCATAACAGAAGCTGCTAATACCTGGACACAGACTCTGTACCCATGTACCTTCTTGTCTTATTTTCATTTGCTAATGAAGATGATGCTGAACAATGAGACTTTCACATTCTTAATGTGTCAATCACATACCAAATAAGCTACAAAAAAGATAAAAAAGGTTACACAGCTGTTCAATCCATTACAGAGGAGAAAAAAACAGGATCATTTCAATGGAAAGGAGGGTAGCAAGTGGAGGCGGGACTTTTCTTTAGAGTCCAAAACAAAAATCTGCCAACCCCAAAATTCTTTTTTAGGCAAACCCGCTGTGCTCATACCAGTAGGAGCAAACTATCAGTGTGTGGTATACTGAGAATTTATGTGCAGTAGCTTGGTAAACCAGGATCAGTCAAGCACTCTCTGGGTAGTAGAACAATCTTCAAGAAAACCATAGTAAAGGAGATTTAAAAAGTTAAATGTCCTCGGGCAATCCATTTTAATCCATCATTTTCTTAATTATTAAGATAATACCATAATATTTAACATCTCTTCTTGATTTTTTTTTCAAAGATTTTACTTATTCATTTGACAGAGAGAGAGAGAGATCACAAGTAGGTAGAGAGGCAGGCAGAGAGAGGGGGAAGCAGGCTCCCCGCTGAGCAGAGAGCCCGATGTGGGGCTCAATCCCAGGACACTAGGATCATGACCTGAGCCGAAGGCAGAGGCTTAACCCACTGAGCCACCCAGGCGCCCCTCTTCTTGATTTTTTTAAAAGGCTTTTAGTAAAGTAGGAATAGAAGGAAATCGTCTTAATGTAATTAAAAATCATTCTTTATATAAGAATAAGCATAGTACTATTGTTTATTAGTATAATGACATTTAGTATTAGTATTAGTATAATGGCACTAAATGCATCCCATTAAAGGAATGAGAAAGATAGCAGGTTTTACCACAACATGTAGCGTTATTTTGGAGATTCTAAACCATGTGGTAAGAAAAGAAAATGAATCAGGAAAGGTAAGTGTTATAAAAAATGAAACTATTGTTGTTTGTGCATGTCAATTTTTTAATTCAGAAATTCCAAAAATCAACTGAAGAGCTTTATGAAGCAATAAGAAAGTTTAGTTATGGTAACAATCAACATGCATACACACATGCACAGATGTGTGTGGGTATATATTTCCTAAAAGCAGTAATAACCAGTTAAAAATATATAAATAAAAAGTCCCTATTCACAGTAGCATTGAATAAGCAATAAATGAAGCCTGGGATTAAATAAGCAATGTGAAATAAAGAATAAAGAAACTTCTTAAGCATTGCTGAAAGATGCAAAGAAGATATAAATAAATTATAATGGTGAGCATTAAGAGATTTGCTCTAACATACTATATTATATTAAATATAAATATATTAAAACAAAATAGAACTAGTACAGGAATAGAAAAATGTATCAGTGAAGTACAGCAGTGAGTCAAGAATAGACCCTTTATGTATAATAAAGGCACCATTTCAAATCACTGGGAAAGTACAAATCATTGACTCTAGATGTTAGGATACTGAATATTCACATGGAAAAAGGATTTAGTTAAAGTCCTAGCTTTCAAAATACATAAAAATAAATTCCAGAAGGATTAAAAGGTAAAAATCTTAAAAATAATGGACTAAGACACAGAATTGCATCTTGAGAAGGAAAAAAACAATCTCTTCTAATCATGAGATTAAAGCCAGAAACCATAGAGGAAGGCCAGATGTGGTGGAAAAAAAAAAAAATCCCTTTAAGACTTCTGTATAGGAAAAGACCCTATCTGCAAAATAAAAAAGATAGTGTCAAACTGGAAAAAGTAGTGTTATCTGTATACTTTTAAAATTTTCAAATATAAATTCCTCTTACAAATAAATAAGACTGATTTGGCTAAGTAGGATGCTTGGGCACTTTCCTTTACTACTTTATATACTTTAAAATATTTTAATTTTTTAAAATGAGTAAATGCTCAAAGGTCCAGAGATTTTGCAAGGGGTCAGAAGGTGAATGAGCGAAAATTCATAACAGGGAAGAAAACTGAGGACCGGGCTTTGTGATTTTGTAGTATTGATCTTATTATTCCTTCCCTAACTGCCCTTCACCACTTGACCTTGACATCCTTCTCATTCCCATGCCTATGTCATGGCCATTAGATGAAATATTGAGATACACATTTTTTTTAGTCACAATTTTTATTGAAACATGTACATTTCCTACGTTAGAATAAAAAGTAGTTTATTGATTTGGGGGTGCCTGGGAGGCTCAGTTAAGCATCTGCCTTTGGCTTAGGTCATGACCCGAGATCAAATACCACATCTGCTTCTCCCTCTCACTCTGCCTACTGCTCCCCCTGCTTCTGCTCTCAACCCCTGTGTGTGTCAAATAAATAAATTATTTTTAAGTCGTTTATTCATTTGTATACTCTCTGCCATGTCAAAGTAACAGTACATTCTAAAATCAAAGTGTTTTAATAAAAACCTTTAATAAAAAGGTTTATTTCTTACTCAAGTAAGGTGCAGGTGATGCTCTTAAACAGCCCCCTTCTAAGCAGGAACACTGTTGTATCTTATACCTGCCACCCCATACATGTTACTTCCAAGTTTGCTGTCATATGACAAGATAGCAATGGAGGGAGGAGAGGGATGTGGGGAACATTTGTCAGCGAGAGGGATCCTAGAAACCCCTCAAAGAGAGCTGCTCCCTCTCAAAGCACCAGCATGCTAGCTGTGCATGCAGTCCTTATTCAGAAGCTTACGTGTGCAAACGGAAGATCCTGTGATTAATTTTAAGGCACTAAATGCTACAGACAGTAAATGCATTAAAATAAAAAAGCCTTTGGTATTCTTTCCAAGATGCCAAGTCTATTTTTAACATGCAGCTACTAACTTTTATCATGACATTTTATATTGTTTAAATGGTTATTGTGGTATTGACTATTTGCCAAACAATACACTAAGTGCTAGCAAACCCCATGTGTTTCAAATTATATTTGTTTCATGAAGGTCCTTCCTAGAAATACAAGTTCTTCAGAAACTTTCTCAATTTATCTCCCAAATATATTTATTCAATTATCACATTTGACCGTGGCAATGCCGTCAATAGCCCATCATCTAGGTGTACTCACTGAACTATGTTTTAGAGCTCAAAGAAAGTAGGACAGTGACAAGAATAACTTAAATTTTATTGTGAAGTTCACAATCTGTAACACCAAACTGCAAAGGGAATGAGAGGTACTAATATTATTAGTTCAGATATCCTGGAGTTTGCTAAACATGGGACACAGAATGAGATTAAATGTTCAACAATCATTATTGCAAACCAAGTTTGCCAGGAGCCCAAAGACATAAGTATTTGATAAATATTTTTAAAGCACCTTCTATGAGAATAATCTGGTGTTCATGGTGTTACAAAGGGAACACTGTAAAATATGTCTTCTGCTCCCAAACAAGATTATAATCCAGGTAAAACAGCAGGTAACTAACTAAAAATAGATCATGGCAAATATAATACAGGAGATACTAAGTTGCCACTAAGGGATTAAAGGAGGAAGTGAGAGCAATGCTCAAGACAAAGAGTGCAGGATTCATCAACAGCATAACCTTGGATGACATTAGGTCCAGACTCAAGTCTGATCATCTAATCTTACACAAGGCCTGGAAATCTGTGTTTTTATGTGCAATATTTCTTCTACAATGTTGCAGATTTAAAAAATAAATAAACATGAAGATAATTTACAAGGTGAACTTGACCATCAGTGTGCCAATGTGAGGACACAGCAGAGGCATCATATTTGGAAATACTAGTAGAAGCAGCACAAGCTGCTTTGGGATCAGAATGTGGAAAGCCTTGAAGTAAGTACTTAGGGTTTTATCCTCAATGGAAGAGGAAATGGGGATATTTGAGAGGTTGTTAACAGAGGCATGAAATGAAAGGACTAAAACAGTGCTTAAGAAAGCTGAGTTTAGCAGCAGTATGTACACTAATTTGGAAGGCTGAACTGCAAGGAGAGAAATCAATTACAGTTCTATTCTGATACACCAATGAGAATGTGAACGAGGGTGACAAAAGTGGTAATGGAAACAAGGAACAGAGATGGTGGTTAAAATATGGAACCACAGGGCGCCTGGGTGGCTCAGTGGGTTAAGCCTCTGCCTTAAGCTCAGGTCATGATCTCAGGGTCCTGGGATTGAGCCCTCCATGGGGGTTCTCTGCTCAGCAGGGAGCCTGCTTCCCCCTCTCTCTCTCTGCCTGCCTCTCTGTCTCTCTGTCAGTCAAATAAATAAATAAAAATCTTTTTAAAAAATGCTTTAAAAAAAGTAGAAACACATACAAAGTTCATAACACACTGCTCATGCTCTTTCTTCCAAATATAATACAAGTTCATGTGAAAATTAATTTTCTGAAACACAGACTAGCCATATATACATATGTATATATGGCTAAATGAAAATACTAATAAGATTCCCTGGCAAAAAATAGGCATTACAATACGTGTTCAACTATTTAAACCAACAGTAACCATCGAGGTAGATAATCATTCTTTAAAAATATGTATGACATCTCCTCACTGACTTCCCTTACCAATCCTATTCACCTCCCTCTTTAAAATTGCTCCATCAAAAAGTAAGATTTCAGGAGATATAGGAGACCCTGTTTCAACTGGTCCCCGAAAGTGAGCTAAATATCTATCAGAACACTCTGAACATCCATGAAATCAGCCTGATTATACACTTGTGGATTTCTACGGGGTCAGAAGATGCCAGTGGGGAACCATCAGACTGATATTGGAGAATAAACAGAAGGGGGAGGGAGACACCAGAAGTGACCCATTGGAAAGTAATACCCCAAGATGAAAGTGCTCTGTTATTGGGGACCAGCATTAACTTGGAGTCTGGTTAAAAGCACTCAAAAAGAGCAAAAGATCTTAAGGGGCAACTTATGGAATGGGGCAGTCATGGGCATAGGCCAAGCTTAGCCAGCGACCACCAAGGTCGCCAGCGACCACCTATGCCAGAGAGAGTGTGGAGGAGCCTCCAATTCCTGGTCCCAGAGGCCCCGGGGTTGCGCAGCTTGTACCACCGCTGGGCTAGGAGCACTCCCACCCCCACATGAAGGGAGTCTGATGCAGCGCCAGCCACTGCTTTCTAGAGCTATAGTCTTTTGCCCTCTGTGTGACCAGGGTCTGAACTGCACTTCCTGCCTGTGCCTGCGAGAGCTCCCTGTGGGTGCCAGCCAATGGTCTCTAGGACTGGCTAAGGGTCTGGATGCTCCCAGCCTGGGCCTGAAGGATCTCTGGTCAGGACCACAACTGCCCCCCCCCCACCAGCAACCTTCACAACGGTGAGGTCTGGACCCCAGATAGCCAGAGAGCAGTCCTGGCAAAGGCAGCCACCAGAAGCAGGCTCCCTGGACCAATACCACTCGGGGTTTTAGTAGCACAGGGGTGCAGAGACAAGTGGGTGCTTTGGGCGACCCCTGAGATGGTGGCTGGTCACATGCACTGTCTGTGGGAGTTTGCACGGCTCAGTGGAGTTTGCAGAGAGGGAGTCTGTGTGCTCTGGACCACCCAGAGGGGAGCAGACTGAGTCTTCTCTCTGAGACGGAGGTCTGGGTGCAGTTTGCGTTCCACTAAACCTCCAAAAAGCTGCAAAAAGCCACCAAAGAAAGAAAACCTGAAAAACTGGTTTTCACAGAGCCCAGACCCTTGATAGGGGGCAGGAGGACTCAACCCAAGCAAGACTGACTGAAAGACAATGTGGCAGGCTCCTCCGCCAGAAAGCCAGCCAAAAGAATGAGAGGACAACCACCACAGGGTCCCCACGAAACCGTAAAACCCCAACATGAGGGGAAAACAATATATTAAGCTCCCAGTATTGCCCTAAAACCTGTATATTTCATAGATACAACTTTTATTTTTAATTCATTCTCACTATCTTGTTCTTTTTAATTTCTTTAACCTACTTACCATTACAACTAGAGGTTCAATACAACATATTCCATAATAACCTTTTAACTTGAGCTTTTTCCATAAATATACCTGTTTTTCTTTTTCTTTTCTATTTTTTTTAATATACATATAGAGATAAGCTTCAAGGTAATCCTCTTTCATTAATCAATACTACCCCTATATATAAACTAGTTTTAACCTCCCTTTATCTCTGGAAAGTTGAGTCCTTTAACAAAGATATCAAGATACACCCAGGAAGAATCTAAATAACCATCCTCACCCACATTGAGGATTTATAACCACCCTCCCATCTTTTACTTCTGTCAGTGTTTCTGTGTATATCTTTTTGTTCTAGTATTATATATATCTTATTCTTGGGGTTCATTTTGGCTGTTTTTTTTTTTTTCTTGTCATGTACTTTTGTTGGTCTCTTTGTATGTTTTTGTTTGTATTCCTTATAAATCTTACTTTTGGGGCTCATTCTGGCTGAGTCTACTCTTTTTTTTTTTTTTTTTTTTTAAAGATTTATTTATTTGACAGATAGAGATTACAAGTAGGCAGAGAGGCAGGCAGAGAGAGAGGAGGAAGCAGGCTCCCAGCTAAGCAGAGAGCCCGATGCGGGGCTCGATCCCAGCACCCTGGGATCATGACCTGAGCTGAAGGCAGAGGCTTTAACCCGCTGAGCCACCCAGGCGCCCCTGGCTGAGTCTACTCTTTTTTTTCCCCCTCTCTTTCTCTCTTTTTTTTCTTTTTTATTTCCTTTTGGGGGAGACCTCCAATTGCTCCAAAGCCTTCCAGGGTGCACCTTGCCTGGATTGTGGTTGATATATATCCCCTCAACCACCTCACACCAAAATGACTAGCAGGAGGAACACCCAACAGAGGAAAAATTCAGAGATTGTGCCCTCTGCCACAGAACTATTGCATATGGACATAAACAGTATGTCAGAAAGGGAATTCAGGGTAATAATTATCCAGGCAATGGCTAGGTTGAAGAAAACCACTAGTGACAACATAGAATCTCTAAAGGCAGAAGTGAAAGCTGCCCCAGGAAGAAGTTAAATATGCTATCAATGAGATCCAATCTAATCTAAGTACTCTAACAGCTAGGGTAAGGAGGCAGAAGAAATATTTAGTGATCTATAGGACAATCTGTTATAGAAAAAGGATGAAGAAAAGGCATGGAAAAAACAGCTTAGAAGCCATGAAAACAGAATTAGGGAAATAAATGATGCCATGAAACGTCCCAACGCCAGAATTTTTGGGATCCCTGAGGGGGTGGAGAAAGAGAGAAGACTAGAAGATATAGTTGAACAAGTTCTGGATGAAATTTTTCCCAATCTGGGGAATGAAACAAGTGTTCACGTCCTAGAGGCAGAGAGGACACCCCCCAAGATCAACGAGTCTAGAAAGACCTCCAGTTACATGGAAATTGTGAAATTCATGAGTCATAAATTCAGAGAGGATGTTTTAAGGGCAGCTAGAGGGAAGAGATTCCTTATGTACAGAGGAAGGTCCATCAGAATAATGTCAGACCTGTCCACAGAAACCTAGCAAGCAAGAAAAGGCTGGCAATACATACTCAGGGCACTAAATGAGAGGAAGATACAGCCAAGAATACTTTATCCAGCAAGGCTGACATTCAAAATGGATGGAGAGATAAAGAGCTTCTGGGACCGGCAAGGTTTAAAAAAGAATATGTGACGACCAAGCTGGCACTACAAGAAATATTAAGGGGTGTTCCATAAAAGAAGAAAGAACCCAAGAGTGACATAGAACAGAAACTTATGGAGACAATCAACAGAAACAAGGACTTCACAGGCAACAAGATGTCAATAAAAAAAGTACCTTTCAATAATCACTCTAAATGTAAATGGCCTAAGCGCTCCCCTAAAATGGCAGAGGGTTGCAGATTGGATAAAAACGATTGGATAAAAATGACAGATATGCTGTCTATAAGACACCTACTTGGAACCCAAAGATACATCCAAACTGAAAGTGAAGGGATGGAGAAACATCTTTCATGCCAATGGGCCTCAAAAGAAAGCTGGGGTAGTGATTCTAATATCAGATAAATTAGATTTTAAACTAAAGACTTTAGTCAGAGATAAAGAAGGACACTACATCATTCTTAAAGGGTCTATCCACCAAGAAGATCTAACAATTGTAAATATTTATGTCCCCAATATGGAAGCAGCCAACTACATAAGCCAACTATTAATCAAGATAAAGAGTCATATTGATATGAATACATTAATAATAGGGGATCTTAACATGCCACTCTTAGTAATAGACAGATCATCCAAGCAGAAAATTAATAAAGAAGCAAGGGCATTGAATGACACATTGGACCAGATGGACCTCATAGATACATACAGAACATTCCACCCTTAAACAACAGAATACTCATTCTTCTCAAGCACACATGGAACTTTCTCCAGAATAGACCATATACTGGGCCACAAATCAGGGCTCAACAGATACCAGAAGATTGAGATTATCCCCTGCACATTCTCAGACCACAATGCTTTGAAACTGGAACTCAACCACAAGAAAAAGTTTGGAAGGAATTCAAATATTTGGAAGCTAAAGACCACCCTGCTTAAGAATGTTTGGGTCAACCAGGAAATTAAAGAAGAACTTAAACAATTCATGAAAACCAAAGAGAATGAAGACACATCTGTCCAAAACCTATGGGATATAGCAAAGGTGGTCCTAAGGGTGAAATACATAGCCATCCAAGCCTCCCCCGCCAAAAATTGAAAAATCCAAAATACACCAGCTCTCTTTACACCTTAAAGAACTGGAAAATCAACAAGAAATTAAGCCAACCCGACGCACAAGAAGGGAAATAATTAAGATTAGAGCAGAGATCAATGAGATAGAAACTAGAGATACAGTAGAACACATCAACAAAACTAGAAGCTGGTTTTTTGAAAGAAATGAGATAAACCACTGGTCAAATTAATCCAAAATAAAAGAAAGAGGACCCAAATTAATAAAATTGTGAATGAAGAGGGAGAGATCATGACCAACACCAAGGAAATAGAAACAATCATCAGAAATTATTATCTACAGTTATATGCCAATAAGTTAAGCAACCTAGACAAAGTGGATACATTCCTGGAAACCTATAAATGTCCAAAACTGAATCAGGAAGAAACTGACAACCTGAATAGACCAATATCTAGTAACGAGATTGAAGCAGTGATCAAAAACCTCCCAAAAAACAGGAGTCCAGGACCTGATGGATTCCCTGGAGAATTCTACCAAACATTCAAAGAAGAAATAATACCTATTCTCCTAAAGCTGTTTCAAAAAAATTGAAACAGAGGGAAAACTCCCAGACTCTTTTTATGAAGCCAGCATTACCCTGATCCCCAAACCAGGCAAAGACCCCACCAAATCGGAGAATTTCAGACCAATATCCCTGATGAATATGGATGCTGAGATTCTCAACAAGATCCTAGCTAATAGGATCCAACAGTACATTAAAAAGATTATCCACCATGACCAGGTGGGATTTATCCATGGGATGCAAGGGTGGTTCAACAGTCACAAATCAATCAATGTGATGTAACATATTAATAAGAGAAGAGAGAACAACAACACGGTCCTCTCAATTGATTCAGAAAAAGCATTTGACAAGATACAGCATCCGTTCCTGATTAAAATGCTTCAAAGTATAGGGATAGAGGGAACATTCCTCAACTTCATAAAATCTATCTATGAAAAATCCACAGCAAATATCATTCTCAGTGGGGAAAAGCTGACAGCCTGAGATCAGGAACATGACAAGGATGTCCACTCTTGCCACTGTTGTTCAACATAGTACTAGAAGTCCTAGCAACAGCAATCAGACAATGGAAAAAAATAAAAGGCATTCAAATTGGCAAAGAAGCAGTCAAACTCTCTCTCTTTGCAGATGACATGATACTTTATATGGAAAACCCAAAAAAGACTCCACCCTCAAACTACTAGAACCCATACAGCAATTCAGTAATATGGAAGGATACAAAATCAATGTACAGAAATCAGTTGCTTTCTTATATACTAACAATGAAAATATAGAAAGGGAAATTAATTAGAGAATCCATTCTATTTACTATAGTACCAAGAACCATAAGATACCTGGGAATAAACCTAACCAAAGAGGTAAAGGATCTGTACTCGAGGAACTACAGAACATTCATGAAAGAAACTGAAGAAGACAAAAAAAAAAAAAAAAAAAAGGAAGAGCATTCCATGCTCATGGATCAGAAGAATAAACATTGTTAAAATATCTAGACTGCCTAAAGCAATCTATGCTTTCAATGCCATCCCGCTAAGAATTCCATCTGCATTTTTCAAAGAGCTGGAACAAACAATCCTAAAATTTGTATGGAACCAGAAAAGAGCCCAAATTGCTAAGGAAACGTTGAAAACGAAAAACAGAACTAGGAGCATCACATTGCCTGATTTCAAGCTTTATTACAAAGCTGTGATCACCAAGACAGCATGGTACTGGCACTTAAACAGACATAGAGACCAGTGGAACAGAGTAGAGAGCCCAGATATGGACCCTCAACTCTATGGTCAAATAATCTTTGACAAAGCAGGAAAAATATACAGTGGAAAAAAGACAGTCTCTTCAATAAATGGTGCTGGGAATACTGGACAGCTTTATGTAGAAGAATGAAACTCAACCATTCTCTTATACCATATACAAAGAGAAACTTGAAATGGATAAAAGACCTCAACATTAGGCAGGAATCTATCAAAATCTTCATACATAGGCATACATAGGCAGTAACCTCTTTGACATCGGCCACAGGAACTTCTTTCAAGACATGTCTCCAAAGGCAAAGGAAACATAAGCGAAAATGAACTTTTGGGACTTCTTCAAGATCAAAAAGCTTCTGCACAGTAAAGGAAACAGTCAACAAAACAAAGAGGCAACCAAGGAATGGGAGAAGATATTTGCAAATGACACTACAGGTGAAGGACTGATATCCAATATCTATAAAGAACTCCTCAAACTCAACACACACAAAACAGATAATCATGTCAAAAAATGGTCAGAAGACATGGACACTTCTTCAAAGAAGATATACAAATGGCGAACCGACACATGAAAAAATGTTCCTCATCATTAACCATCAGGGAGATTCAAATCAAAACCACACTGAGATACCACTTTACTCCACTTACAATGGCCAAAATCAACAAGGCAGTAAACAACAAGTGTTGGAGAGGATGTGGAGAAAGGGGAACCCTCTTACACTGCTGGTGGGAATGCAAGTTGGTGCAGCCGCTTTGGAAAACAGTGTGGAGATTCCTTACGAAATTAAAAATAGAGCTACCTTATGACCCCACAATTGCACTATTGGGTATTTACCCCAAAGATACAGATGTAGTGAAATGATGGGCCATCTGTACCCCAATGTTCATAGCAGCAATGGCCACAGTCGCCAAACTGTGAAAAGAACCAAGATGCCCTTCAGCAGACGAATGGATAAGGAAGATGTGGTCCATAAACACTACGGAGTATTATGCCTCCATCAGAAAGGATGAATACCCAATTTTTGTATCAACATGGATGGTACTGGAAGAGATTATGCTGAGTGAAATTAGTGAAGCAGAGAGAGTCAATTATCATATGGTTTCACTTACTTGTGGAGCATGAGAAATAACATGGAGGACACTGGGAGATGGAGAGGAGAAGTGAGTTGGGGGAAATCGGAGGGGGAGATGAACCACAAGAGACTTTGTACTATGAGAAGCAAACTGAGGGTTTTGGAGGGGAGGGAGGTGGGGGGGTTGGGTGAGCCTGGTGGTGGGTATTAAGGAGGGCACGTATTACATGGAGCACTGGGTGTGGTACATAAACAATGAATCTTGGAACACTGAAAAAATAAAATAAAATAAAAATAAAATAAGATTTCAAATTACATAGTGACAAGTGTTTATACTATATTAAAGATATAATTTAGAGAGAACTTCAGTCAACTCCTTAGTGAAACAATCCCTTAGTAAGAACTACTTTCTCCTCTTTGTCCTTGGAACTGTTTGTTTATAGCTAAATTTTAGCCCTGACAAAAGTAAAAAGAAATGTAGACACATTTTCTATTAAATATGTATATGTTATGTATATATATAGATGTATATATGCATATGCATACATTTTTATGTATATACACACATACTACAAATATACAATAGGAAAAATATGGCTGCTGCTTTAAAATCTAAGCTTTTTTTTTTTCATTTTATTGATTGCATGGTACCAAGTAAAGTGTTTCCATAATTATCACTTAAAAAACGTTTGTTATACAAAAGTAAATTTCTGATGTTTTAAGTAGCCCCCACCTTGCCAAGATACTTGGGTATTGATCTTATTAAAAAATATGGGGGAGGATGTGACAGAAAGTCTGTATTAGTTCCCCTAGTTCATTTTATTGCCCCTTAAATCTGAAGCACCTAACTCCTCCCCACTTTCAGATACTCTGAACCCAAGACAAAGCCTTCACAGTTATTTACTATGTATCCATTGTCCCTGTGGGATCTACAACTCAAAATGCTGGATTTGGAATAGGGAAATCCTACCTCCTTTATTCCGTTTACTTTAGTCTGCGTCTATTGTGTGTCTACTACGTCCAAGAGAGCTAGGCAACCTAGGCAGACAGAGGGGTAAATCAAACACTCAAATTTTGTATCGTAAGGAACACAATTCTAGAAAATTTTAAGGACAGACGTTAAGTGTTAGAATTAGCCAATTTTAGCCATAAAGAATTACAGTTCCAGTAGGTCATTTCGACTGAGTCAAAAGGATAAAATGTCTGCAAAAGGTAGCTAAAAGTTGGTGAAATAATGAACTTGTTAGCCTCTCCACCCAGAGATTTAACTTATGAAAGTTAAGACACCAGCCAAAACCCTACAACTTTCGCTATGACATAGTTGCAAAAGAGTTGCTCATACACAAACCAGCAAACAAACCCACCAACGGGTTCAGTTGCTTACTCAGGCACTCCTGATTCAAAGAAAATGGACTTGCATTTTATGAAACCTGACTCACCTCTACATAGATACCCAGCGGGCATCTTATCTCTCAACATGCCATGTGAACTTTTCAGATTCTGTATTTATGCTGAATCGGGCATTTTTTTTTTCTTCTTATCCTCACTAGTTGTATTTACTATCTTTCCTTCAGAAATTTACTAAGGTTATAACTGCAACACTTTTGGATCTCTAAATTGTTTTCTACTATAGATGTTTAAAAGCTGCTCCTTACTTAAAAGAGGTGATTTCATAGTTTAAAAGTCCAGTAACTTTAATGAGGAAAAAAATAGTTATGCAATCAAAATTATTTGCTATAATTAAAATGGAAATATTTTTCTTCCAGACCACTCATTGCTATTAGATTAGAATTGTATAATGTGAATTTCAAATCTCTACTTCAGTAGATTTTTCTCTGCTTCTTGATGTTGTAGGTGTCCAGGTACGCAGAGTATGAAACACTGAGTAGTATTGATTGGTACAATAAAGACTATAATATGAACAAGGAAAATGAAAGGAAATAAGAAAAAACAACAGGAGCAGATACCAAGACAACTGCTTGTTTTTTGTTGTTTCAAGATGGATATCGTGGGAAGGAATGGTAATGCAGGAATGGGGGCAGTGGTGTGGACTTATAAAAGATGTACCAAAGAAAGTACAAACCTCTCCACTTAAAAGGTAGATAAGTGTTCACTCTACTACAAATTCTGTTTCTTCTGGGAAACAACAACCTATTTCTCAATGAACACTGATACATTGGTTTAAATTTAAGAATGATAAATCTGGGAAGACTGGGGGGCTCACTCGGCTAAGTGTCTGCCTTCAGCTCCAGTCATGATCCCGGGGGTCCCGGGTTTGAGCCCCAAGTCAGGCTCCCTCCTCAGCAGGGAACCTGCCTCTCCCCCAGCCTTTGCCTCTGCACCCTCCCTCCTCCACCCCTTGTGCTCCCGCTCTCCCTCTCTCTTGCTCTGTCTCTCTGTCAAATAAATAAATAAAATAATTAAAAAAAAAAGAATGATAAATCTAAGTTACTTTCTGTGGCTATTCTGTTTCAGCAAATTAAATGGCAAAATAATTTCCTGAGGAATGAGAACTGTACTTTCTTTGTAAGTTTATATGTGTTATCATTAGGTACCACATTTCCAAAGTAATTCCAAGCAAAGGTAACAACATAACGTGGAAACAATTCTGCATTTTGAGACACAATTTAAGCCCTACTAGCTGAATCTCTGGCTATTAGTGCGTGATCCTGGCTTCTTAGACTCTTCAGCTTCAATTTCGTCTGCCAGACCCAATGGAAAAACCCTCAAAGCTGGGGAGCCAAGTGCTACTCATCTTTGTACCCCAGCACCTAGCAGAACACCAGTTACAAAAATATTTTAACAAGTGTATATAAAAAATTTGTAAAATGGAGATCATTTACAATGTGATTATAAAGATCAAAAGAGTCATCAAATGTAATAATTGCTCAATATGTAAAATATACATAAATATAAAATATTTCATTATTATCTCATGCTAAAAAAATGTATTATATATTGTATAAAGTTTTGTAAGGAGCCTTAATTCTTTTTCTTGAATATGCTCTCAGTACATGTATATATAAAATATACTTAAATGTACATATACACATAAAATTCAATTAATTTAAGCCTGCATATCCTCATCTATAAATTAAAGAATTATGTTAATTATATTCAGTAATTTCTTCCAGTTGTATCTTTTATGGACAATAAATTTATGATTTAATGTTTTATATACATATCAATCTACCTGTATAAATATACAGATAAAGAGAAATTCTTATAATTTGTTTAACATCTTATCCAACTGATCAAGGTCATATGGCTCTTTTTTTACCACATGGAATACTGTTTGTTGCAATGCAGAAACCAATATTATATTAAGCCTATCAAAATATATCAAAATAAACTATCAAAAATTATAGAAAATCAAAATTTCAACAAACCTATCAAAAATTATATTAATTATTAAATGACATGCTCAAACAATTTGAAAAGGGTATTTAGAAGAAGTATAGGAATTTCCTGAACTCAAGGAATTTACAATCTAATTAATGCAACCAAATTATCCTATAAATAGAATCAATAGCAATTAATTCAAGACAGACTGTAACTAAACATCAAGGAGTTATAAACAGTGTAAACGCTACAGAAATTCAGATAAGAAATAGTTTAGAAAGACAAGAGAAAGAGAAGACATGCCAAGAAAATAAAACTTGAGAGAAAGTAAAATTTGACAAAAGACAGTGGAAAGTACCTTCCAGGCAAAGGGAATATAGATCAAGTTGTGGAAGTAAAAATGACCTGATTTTCTTTTTGAAAGTGAAGAAATCAAGTCTGACAAAACTGGGCATATGTTTTGAGAAATAAAAGGAAAAAAGATTGGTAGGAAAGAGGGAGAGATACAATATAGGAATCCCTTAAAGAACTGTAAATAGAAGAACAGTATATTCGTATGTGGTGAGTCCAGAACTAAGGAAAACAGCGAGGAAGGAATTGCAGTCATTAATGTGATACCCATGAAAATCAAGAACAGACCAATCTCTGCAGATTAACTAGTAAATGATCCTTCATTCATCTTCAGTCAACCTAAAGTCATGTCTATTTTCATATTCCTTCAGATCCAGTGACATAATTTTGCAGGCACTAGATGTCACTGTTCCACTTAAGCAAAATAAAATCCGGTCATTTTGAAGACAATTGCATCTCCATAATTATATCTACCTGTATGTAGATCTGAGTCTGCTCTACTTGATTCAGACAATTTCAGAATAAAATACCAGTAGTGATTTGTACCTACTGCAGTCTGTTGAAAAATCAGCTCTGAAGTTCTCTTTAATATTTTCCCAAAGAGTCTTTTACAAAGAATAAAATCAAAATTAAAAAAAATTTAATTCAAGAGAAAAATGGGAGGGAAATCAACCACTTATATTCTTAAGAAATTAGGAAAATTTATACCATATAAGGTTTTGTTCATTTTTACACACACACATACAAAAACCAAACACAATTTCTTCACAATGAGTACATATTTAATTTGTCTTATGACTCTAACTATAAGGAACCACATAGAATTTTCTCTTATCGGTCTGGTCTCTCAGAGTTGGATCTTTGACCTCCTCTTTTGGAACTCTTCTTTGGGCCTAATCTTGAAGGTATAACCAGTCTCACACACAAAAACCCAAAGGGACTAATCTGTTCTCTTTCTGCTGACTTAGGGTTTGATCAACTGGACACTCTTGGGGACTCTGAGTCTTGAGTGAATGGTGCAGGTATACGGGAACTGCTGGAGGTATTCCTTTAGGAGCTGTGCTGATGTAAACTAGACTGAGTGTCTCTTTTGAAAGGCTGTTATTACACTTCTTGTGGCTGATTTCTCTAGAGCTCCTGTAATCCCTAGGTATTCCCAAGGAAGCTTGGCCCTCCAGCTCATGAGTCCATGAGCCTGCTACACCATACCACCCCAACCACAACACAGACACACAGACACATAGAAACGCGCGTGCGCACGCACACACAGACACACACACAGACACACACACACACACACACAGCTTTACAATAAATTTCCTTTTCCTTTCCTTTCCCTTTTCCTTATAGTAGCCATGGTCAGTTCCTGTTGCTTGCAGTCACACAAAACAAAAACCTAAATTCACAGTTTGAAGAGCAATACAATTACTGAGCTGGTATTAAACTACTGTCTTTGCTTTGTCAGATTGATGCTTGCTCAACTTCTAGGGTTGAGAAACACGAAGGAAAAGATTCTCAAGGAAGAAATCTCTTATGTACCTCTCCACAAAATACCCCCATTCTGAACTTGAGCAGTCTTTTATCCTAAAAGTATCCAAGTACTTAATCATCCTCAACCTCAAAGTTTCTATCCTTTTGGATGTTAGTCTTCATATTTCGTTGAGAGACAGAAAGGAGTTGAAGGACAAAGCAACAGTATTTTGAAAACTACTGAAAATAGAGTCATCTCTCAAAGCATTCTGAGAAACTGCAGGAATGCAGGCTGTCATTTTAGAACAGACACAAGGACCAGCAGCAAGAAGAGAAAATTGGCTTGGAAGCAGTTTCCTGTCCCCATCCTAGATGTTACGATTTCTTTTTGAGAGGGAGCCTGGGATGGTAGAAAGGGCAGGGACTTCAGCTACAAGTATACCAGGGCTCCATTTTCCAATTCCACTATTTGTTAGTCATACTAACATTAATAATTTAATAATATCCTGATTCTTGGTTTTCTTCTTTTCAAACAGGAAAATAATGCTGCTTCTCAGGGTGGTTGTGAAGTAGAAGTAAAATTCCTTGCCAGGAGTACAGTAAAAATGCTATTTCATTTTCTTTTTTCTGTCCCTCTCCCAAACTCCCATCCACCCCAAGGAGCCAGGTCTGGATGCCTTAGATGTGGATGGAGAAGTAGGTGACTAATCGCATGAAATAGAATCACACATTAAACTTGGGACAATCACAGAATTACTAACTTCTAGAGCTTGGAGGAATCTTATTGATCTTACACATATGAGGATGTAATTCGTGCACGGAATTTTAGGATCTTTCCCAAGGTCACAGATAATAACTAAAAGCATTTACATGCCTTATTTCACACCAATTTCCAATTCAATATTTTTACATTATGAAAAAGCATGATCTGAAAATCTGACCCATTAAAAGGTATTTGTGAGGGCGCCTGGGTGGCTCAGTGGGTTAAGCCGCTGCCTTCGGCTCAGGTCATGATCTCGGGGTCCTGGGATCGAGTTCCGCATCGGGCTCTCTGCTCAGCAGGGAGCCTGCTTCCCCCTCTCTCTCTCTGCCTGCCTCTCTATCTACTTGTGATCTCTCTTTGTCAAATAAATAAATTAAAAAAAAATCTTAAAAAAAAAAAGGTATTTGTGACATAATGACCTTTGCCCAAAGCACTTGCATTTTAAAATACTGACAGAGAGAGAAATATATATGACGTGGATGGCTTTTTTGTATGTGTGTGTGTAGGGGGTACATTCCTATCTGTCCTCAAATAACACAGTGCTGATGTCCACCTGTCTGGATGGGTATACAAGCTGAGTCTCTAGAAACTATGAAGACAAATGTCTGGAGGCTCATTTCTTTTTTTATATATATTGTTTTTGTTCAAAAACCAGAAAGGAAAAATATAAAGAAGAAAATAAAAGTTTTTGCTACAGTAATTTGACCACCTAGGAATAACAACTGTTAAATCATTGTCTTCTCTTGGCTTCACATTCTCTATCCTGCTCTTTCTTTCTCCATAATACATGAATATTGCAGAAAAATGTGATTATACAATGCATATGTTTCGCAATATTTCCCACTTAGTCCAGATTTAGGGCAGGCTTCATTTGACGTGAATAATAGTCAGCAAACCAACAGTATTTCATAGTTTAAAAATACTTTCTGGTACATTATTGTCTTTACACTTTGTGACCATAGGTATTCGAGGGAAAACAGACAATGGATTATATTTAGAAAAGCAAAGGGGGATAGAGTTACGTAAACAAGCACAAATCTTACTTTCTCCCTAAAAGGATCATTATGCGGAAGAAAATACTAGCACAATGCAGAGTGATTGCCCTTTATATTGAAAAATAAGATACTCCTCCCCAACAGATTGATTTCAGAAAAGACCCCCCAATCCATGTTCAGGTAAAGGACTGCAAGAATCAAAACAGAGTCAGGAATGTCAGGCAGGCCTGATGTCTCCCTGTGCTCTACAGATGTGATACTCAATCTACAGCAGGGGCACCTGGCAGGCTCAGTTAGTAGAGCATACGATTCTTGATTTCAGGGTCCTGAATTGAAGCCCCACACTGGGTGTGGAGCCTGATTAAAAAAAAATATATTGTAAATCTCTGCAGTAAAGTCATAACAACAATTTCAGAAAAAGTAATTTTAAGTATTAGGTGTATGTTAATTTAGAAATATTATGATTAAAAGAGAGAAAGTCAAAGATACTAATAAACTTTTTTATTAAGTTTTTTCTTAAATTCTGATTAGTTAAAACATAGTGTAATATTAGTTTCAGGTGTACCTGGACGGCTCAGTTGGTAAGCATTCGACTCTTGATCTTGAGATCATGAGTTCAAGCCCCAATTTGGGCATAGAGATTACTTAAAAATAATAAGATACAGTGAACTTTAAGCTTTAAAATAATGTGTCTGGTTGATTACGATAGTTGGTTACTTCAGTGTTACTTTATTTTAAATCATTTTTTAATGTGTATGTATTTCACACCCAGGATCCATGTCCATCTTGTACACTGGTATATCTCTAGCACCTAGCACAGACCCACAGTAAAGAAGCTGCTTAATGAATAGCTGTTTAATAAACATATTCAACTCAATATCTTTATCAATTAAGAAGTAAATAGCCGACGTTCCAAACTTATCTTTATGACTCTGAAATTAATTTCAATTTATTTATATTATGCATCAATTAGTGAACATACAATATTGAGATGCTACTTTCTGCAATACATTATGGTGCAGGCAAAGGAAAAACACACACTATTCCTGCTTTCAAAGAGCATATTCTCTAGTTAAGAAATGTGTCCGATATATTGAGCAACACATTTGAAAGTAAATTAGCCATTTAGAGAAGACAGAGCTTATGATGTTTGGCAGGCAAATTTCTCATCTTGCTCCCCACAGATCTTAACTTCCTTCTGGGATTGCATGGCGTTGCTTTTAGCTTACTTAATGCAACACCGCTTTAAATTTTGTTAAAGAGATACAGCCAGGACTTCAAGGGAAGTCAGGTGGAATTATGTATGCCAAATGGGACTCTAAGTCTCTGATAAGGAAAAAGGTGGACAAAATGCTGGGTTTCCTGGCACGGAGACACCCAAGAGAAGCAGGAAGCACAAAAAGAGAAGATGAGAGGTTATAAGACACATACTAACTTATCTGATAATTTAGCTATAAATTTCTCTGCTGGTCGATGTGGGTTGGCTGAAAATGAAACACGACGAAGTACCCAAGGTTCTTAACTCTTACACAGGACCTGACAGGAAAAATCTTAAAAGTATTTGTTGAATTTCCTCTTACATGTGTTACATCATAAACTGTGTTGAAACAGTTTTTAAAGTCTAGGGCCAGGAATCATTTTGAAATGGTTTTTAATCTACACTGTTTCTCTCATCACATAAAATAAAATTTCTTCCTTTTTTCCTCTTTTCATGTGCTCTCCCATCACCTGTTCTGCCATATTGAAGAACAAACAGAATATCTAGTTTTTTTTTGATTAATGACATAGGGACTAATGGCTGATAAACAAAATCATTTATTAATTGCTATAGATAGCAAGCTGAGTATGGATTTTCAGGTAGAGTAGCTTATACTAACGCTGCCCACAAGGAAGAGAAACCCTTAGAGGGAATTTGATGGAACATTAACAGAAAAAAAAGATCAATGTTAACAGTGTTATGGTGTTCCTCAGCACATGGGTGGTACAAAGGTCATATAGATTCTCAGCGAAAGCAGAAAATTATAAAAATTTCCTAAAAGGGCAAGGCCACTGTTTATTTTTAAAATTAAATATAAGAATTTTTTTAAATGTTCTGCCAGTGGATGTATTTGTGTTTCTGTAAAGACAAATATAGCCAACTAATTGGTTCTGTTTTCTTGTGTATTTAAGCTATTTTGTTTCAAAATATTTTTGGTTGGAAACACAGAATCTCTAAAAATCCAATTACTTGTTCGTGCACCTGAAAACCCTGGATATTTGCCTCCGATCAATTTATTCAAAATATAGAAATGTATCACTGCTTTCATGATGAAACATAAATCATTAGAAAAAGACTAAGTTAAAAGAGATCCAAAAATTCCATCAATTGGGAAATGAAGTTTAGCCTTAGAATGCATTCTATGGGAAATAAAGAGTATGATTTTGACTTTTTTTCTCAGGGCCAACCTATATTTAGAATGAATTAACATTTACAAATTTCTAACAAAAGACTCAAAAAACAGTAATCAATCATCAGAATTAATTATGGTATGGGAAAGGAATAAAAATGTGTATATTTGAGGAGGCTTTTCATATACGGCTTTTATGATATTGAGGTATATTCCCTCTATCCCTACACTGTGAAGAGTTTTAATCAAGAAAGAATGCTGTACTTTGTCAAATGCCTTTTCTTTTTTTTTTTTCCATTTTATTTATTTTTTCAGCGTAACAGTATTCATTCTTTTTGCACAACACCCAGTGCTCCATGCAAAACGTGCCCTCCCCATTACCCACCACCTGTTCCCCCAACCTCCCACCCCTGACCCTTCAAAACCCTCAGGTTGCCCCAACCTCCCACCCCTGACCCTTCAAAACCCTCAGGTTGTTTTTCAGAGTCCATAGTCTCTTATGGTTCGCCTCCCCTCCCCAATGTCCATAGCCCGCTCCCCCTCTCCCAATCCCACCTCCCCCCAGCCTTTTCTATATTTATTGACAGAATCATATGGTTCTTATCCTTTCTTTTATTTATGTAGTGTATCACATTGATTGATTTGTGGATGTTGAACCACCCTTGCAGCCCAGGAATAAACCCCACTTGGTTGTGGTGAATAATCCTCTTAATGTACTGTTGGATCCTATTGGCTAATATCTTGACAAGAATGTTTGCATCCAAGTTCATCAGAGATATTGGTCCCTAATTCCTTTTGGTAGAGTCTTTGATTTGGGGATCAAAGTAATGCTGGCCTCATTGGAAAATTTTGGAAGTTTTCCTTCCATTTCTATGTTTTGAAACAGCTTCAGAAGAAAAGGTATTAATTATCTTTTAAATGTTTGGTAGAATACCTCTGGGAAACCATCCAACTCTGGACTATTGTTTGTTGAGATTTTTGATTACTGCTTCAATTTGCTTGCTGGTTATGGTCTGTTCAGTTTTTCTATTTCTTCCTGTTTCAGCTTTGGTAGTTCATGTACTTCTAGGAATGGATTCTTTCTTCCACATTTTCTAATTGTGGGCATATAGTTGTTCATAATATGTTCTTATGTTTGCATTTCTTCAGTGTTGGTTGTGATCTCTCCTCTTTCATTCATGATTTTATTAATCTGGCTCCTTTTTCTCATCTTCTTGGTAAGTCTGGCTAGGGGTTTATCCATCTTATTAATTCTTTCAGAGAACCAGCTCCTAGATTTGTTTATCTGTTCTACTGTTCTTTTGGTTTCTGTTTTATTGATTTCTGCTCTAATCTTTATTAATTCTCTTCTTCTGCTAGGTTTAGGCTTTATTTGCTGTTCTTACTCTAGCTCCTTTTATGAGGTCAGGTTTTTTTCAAGACTTTACTTCTTTCTTGAGAAAGGCTTGTATTGCTATGTACTTCTCTCTTAGGACCACCCTTGCAGCATCCCAAAGGAGTTGAACAATCGTGTTTTCATTTTCATTTGTTTACATGGTTTTTTTAAATTCTTCTTTAATCTCCTGATTGACCCATTCATTCTTTAGTAGGATGCTCTTTACCCTCATGTATTTGAGTTCTTTCCAAATTTCCTCTTATGATAGAGTTCAAGTTTCAAAGCACTGTGGTCTGAAAATATGCATGGAATGATCCCAATCTTTTGCTACCAGGTGAGACCTAACTTGTGATCTATACTGGAGAATATACCAGTATGTGCTCTATAGTGAAGAATATACCATATGCGCTTGAGAAGACTATGCATTCTGTTGCTTTAGAATGGAGTGTTCTGAATATATCTGTGAAGTCCATCTTGTCCAGTTTGTCATTTAAAACCCTGGTTTCCTTGTTGATTTTCTGCTTAGATGATCCATCCATTGCAGTGAGTGGGGGGTTAAAATCCCCTGCTATCGTTGTACTATTATCAAAGTGTTTCTTTAATTTTGTTATTAATTGGTTTATATAATTGGCTCCTCCCATATTAGCATAAATATTTACAATTGTTAGATCTTCTTGTTGGACAGACCCTTTAGTTATGATATAGTGTCATTCCTCATCACTTATTACAGTCTGTGGTTTAAAATCTAATTTGTCTGGGGGCACCTGGATGACTCAGTGGGTTAAGCATCTGCCTTCAGCTCAGGTCATGATCTCAGGGTCCTGGGATTGAGCCCCACGTCAGGCTCTCTGCTCAGCAGGGAGCCTGCTTTCCCTTCTCTCTTTCTGCCTGCCTCTCTGCCTGCCTCTACTTGTGATCTCTCTGTCAAATAAATAAATAAAATCTTAAAAAAATAAAATCTAATTTGTCTGATGTAAGGATTGCTACCCCAGCTTTCTTTTGATGTTCATTAACATAATAAATCGTTTTCCACCCCCTTACTTTCAATCTGGAGATGTCTTTGGGTCTAAAACGACTCTCTTGCAAACCCTTATCAATGGGTCTTGCTTTTTTATCCAATCTGATACCCTGTGTCTTTTGATTGGGGCATCTAGCCCATTTACATTCAGAGTAACTACTGAAAGATATGAATTTAGTGCCATTGTACTACCTGTAAAGTCACTGCTTCTGTATACTGTCTTTGTTCCTTTCTGGTCTATGTTAGTTTTGGGCTCCCTCTTCGCTTAAAGGATCCCCTTTAATATTTCTTGCAGGTCTGGTTTAGTGATCACAAATTCTTTTAGTTTCTCTTTGTCCTGGAAGCTTTTTATTTCTCCTTCTATTTTGAATGACAGCCTTGCTGAATGAAGTATTCTTGGTTGCATATTTTTTCTCATTTAGGACCCTAAATATATCATGTTTGTCCTTTCTGGCCCAGGTTTCGGTAGATAGGTCTTTGCCAGTCTCATTTTTTCTACCCTTGTAGGTTATAGACCTCTTGTCCTGAGCCACTTTCAAGGTTTTCTCTCTGTTTCTGAGATTTGCAAGTTTCACTATTACATATGGAGGTGTTGACCTATTTTTATTGATTTTGAGGGGAGTTCTCTGTGCCTCCTGGGTTTTGATGCCTGTTTCCTTCCCCAAATTAGGGAAGTTCTCTTGTTACAATTTGCTTTAATATACCTTCTGCCCACCCCACCCCCCAGATTCTTCTGGGATCCCAATTATTCTAATGTTTCACTTTATGGCATCACTTTGGGTCCTCCCCTCATTATTCAGTAGTTGTTTATCTATCTTTTTTTCTTTATTCTCCATCATTTTGTCTTTTATATTACTAATTCTCTCTTCTGCCTTCTTTATCCTAGTAGTTAGAGACTCCATTTGTTTATTACATCTTATTAATAGCCTTGATTTGGACTTGATTAGATTTTAGTTCTTTTATTTCTCCAGAAAGGAATTTTCTAGTGTCTCCTATGTTTTTTCCAAGCCCATCTAGTATCTTTATAATCATTATTCTGTGACATCTTACTTATATCCATACTTATTAGGTCCCTGGCAGTCAGTACTACCTCTAATTCTCTTTCTTGAGGTGAGTTTTCTGTCATGTCATTCTGTCCAGAGAAGAATAGATGAGTAAGAGAGAACAAAATACTGAAATGGCAACAATGACCCCCGAGAAATAAACACTAAACAAATCAGGAGACCTGAAACAAAAAACAAGAAACAAACAAGAAGAAGAAGAAGAAGACGATGATGACAAAGAAGGAAGAGGAGGAGGAGAGGAAGAAGAAGAAGAAAAAGAAGAGCATACCATCAGGTAAACTGAACAGAGCAATACATTGGGTCCTGTGTACATTTTGTTCTGTTTGTTATAAAACTAGATAACAAAATTTTAACAAAAGAAAAACTTATATATGTACAAAAATAAAATTAAATACAATGATATTCTCAATGATATTTACTCTAAGGTCAGGAACATGGCAGGGATATCCACTATCACCACTGTTGTTCAACATAGTATTTGAATTCCTAGCCTCAGCAATCAGACAAGAAAAAAGATATAAAAAACATCTAGATCAACAAAGAAGAAGTCAAACTTTCACTTTTCACAGATGACATGATTCATTGTGGGGAGAACCCAAAAGACTCCACCCCCAAATTGTTAGAACTCATATAGGAATTCAGCAAAGTGTCAGGTAAAAAAAAATCAATGTACAGAAATTAGTCACATTTTTACACACTAACAATGAGACAGAAGAAACAGAAATTAAGGAGTCGACCCCATTTATAACTACACCAAAAACCATAAATAATATATCGAGGAATAAACCTAACCAAAGATGCAAAGGATCTATACCCAACAAATTATAGAACAGTCATGAAAGAAATTGAGGAAGACACAAAGAAATGGAAAAATGTTCCATGCTAATGGATTAGAAGAACAAATATTATTAAAATTTCTATGCTACCTACAGCAATCTACACATTCAATGCAATCCTATCAAAATACCATCAACTTTTTTCACAGAGCTGAAAGAGATAATCCTAAAGTTTGTATGGAACCAGAAAAGACCCCACACAGCCAAAGGGATGTTGAAAAAGAAAAACAAAACTGGTGGCATCACAAGTCCAGACTTTAAGCTCTGTTACAAAGCTGTAATCATCAAAACAGTATGATACTGGCACAAAAACAGGCACAGATCAATGGTACCTAATAGAGAACCCAGAAATGGACTCTCAACTTTATGGTCAATTAATCTTCGACAAAGCAGATAGGAATATCCAATGGAAAAAAAGACCATTTGTTCAACAAATGGTGTTGGGAAGATTGGATTGCCACATGCAGAAGAATGAAACTGGACCATATCCTTACACCACACACAAAAATAGACTCAAAATAGATGAAAGACCGAAATGTGAGATAGGAATCCATCAAAATCCTAGAAAAGAACACAAGCAGCAACCTCTGTGACCTCAGCTGCAGCAACTTCTTTCTAGACACATGTCCAAGGCAAGGGAAACAAAGCCAAAAATGAACTACTGGACTTCATCAAGGTAAAAAAAAATTTTTTTTTGCACATCAAAGGAAATAGTCAACAAAACCAAAAGACAACTGACACAATGGAAGAAGATATTTAAAATTATCTTGTCAGATAAAGGACTACTCCCCAAAATTTATAAAGAACTTACCAAACTCAACACCCAAAGAACAAAAATAATCTGATTAAGAAATGGGCAGAACACATGAACAGACATTTCTCCAAAGAATGCTCAACATCACTGGGCCTCAGGGAAAAACAAATCAAAACTACAATGAGATACCACATCACACCAGTCAGAATGGCTAAAATTAACTAGTCAGCAAATGACAGATGTTGGTGAGGATGCAGAGAAAGTAGAACCATCCTACACTGTTGGTGGGAATACAAGCCAGTGCAGCTACTCTGGAAAACAGTGTGGAGGTTCCCCAAAAAGTTGAAAATAGAGCTACCCTATGATGCAGCAAATGCACTACTAGGGATTTACCCCAAAGATATAAATGTAGTGATCCAAAGGGGCACCTGTATCCCAATGTTTATAGCAGCAATGTCCACATACCCAAACTATGGAAAGAGCCCAGATGTCTATCAACAGATGAATGGATAAAGAAGATGTGGTATATAGATGCAATAGAACACTACTCAGCCATCAAAAAAAAATCAAATCTTGCCTTTTGCAATGACATGGATGGAACTAGAGGGTATTATGCTAAGTGAAATAAGTCACTCAGAGAAAGACAATTATCAAAGGATCTCAGTTAAATGTATAATTTAAGAAACAAACAAAATCATAGGGGAAGGGTGGAAAAAAATAAAACAAGAAAAAATTAGAAAGGGAGAAAAACCAGAAGAGACTCTTAATCATAGAAAACAAACTGAGTGTTGCTGGAGGGGAGGGGTATGGGGCAATGAGGTAACTGGGTGATGGACATTAAGGAAGGCATGTGATGTAATGAGCCATGGATATTATATAAGACTGATGAATCACTGAACTCTACCTCTGAAACTAATAATACATTATTTTAATTAACTGAATTTAAATAAAAAATAAACAATAAATTTTAAAAATGATCTATTTTATTTTGGCATTATGCCATATATATTTTCTTCTATAGGGTTGTAGAGTTCCTCAATCATTCATCCACCTCCACTTTTCAATCAATGCTGTTGAACCCAGCAACACTGATCTCTGATGGGTACTTTTTTACTGGACTTCTCACTCAGCCAAAATATTGTTCACCGCTGGAATTACACATATTCTGCTATGTGTCAAGACACTTGGGCAAAAGCAAATCTTACCTTCAAGCCCAGAAAAGAATGGTTGGGAGTACATTACAGGAGGAGATAGTGGCAAAAGCCCAGGGTCCTTGAAAATGTACCTACTGTATCTCTCTAGAGGACAGTCTTCTTCCCACTATAAGAGAAATTCTTAGGTTATAACTATGTATAAATTCATCCACTTCTGAAAATCCCTGAAAAATCAGGTAGAATCATCTGGCAGTATAGCCCATGAAGAATATAATGAGACAGACTTGTATTTATTTCTGTCAGAACAAAAAATGGAAGTGCAGCTTCAACGTTTTAAAATTAATCGTGAACTCATCTTTAACAATCGTTCTCAGAAAAATGAAGTAAGAAGCAGAACTAATTGGCATTTTTTGTCTATAATCTTTTGGTTTAATTTACACAGGTTCTAAAGTTCTAACCTATGGTATAAATGTGACCTACAAAATCATCCAGTATGTGCACCCACAATATGCACATGACTGTTTTCATTTTCATAAACAAACTGAACACACTGAATATTCAAACCCAGTAAAACTTGGAGTTTGAATAGCATATTGGGATTTTTTTTCTGACCTAAACAAGTGTTGCTTATGAACATCTAATGAATGGGTTAGTACAAAGAAAAGTATGGCAGAGGAAATACGTAGGAGAAATGAGCATTGTTGTTATCCTTTTTCCAGAACCTTCTAAGGAGCTCATCCAACCTTGTGAACATATCAAACATTTAATTTGTAAAGAAATGACTCATCTATTCTTTATCAGAGATGGAAAAATAACCAAAAAGTTTCCTCAGCATTCTGAGTAGTCCTTGTTAATTATAAAAATACGTCCTCTTTAGTGAACACCTATGTCATAGACATTGCTAGTCACTTTACATATGTTCATCTTGTTAATTCTGCCACAAACTTTTGGTAAAATGCTTAATTTAGTTTTCTATTTTCAGAAGACCACATATTAAGGGACAAATAAAAAATAATAGCTGATAATATCACTATATAAATGTCGAATTAAATAGTGCGATTTCAGCTATGCCCTTATGAATACTCAACTACAGCAGAATAATAAAACTGAGCCATTGCAAACCACAAAGTGCCCTGGAGTAGGTCAATCCTAAAGTAGTAAGGATCTTAGAGATCGTCTAATCTAATGCTTTCATTTTACAGGTGAGGAAACTAAAGCCTAAAGAGTTCATTTGATTTGTCCAAATGGTGAGTCAATGTTATGAATAAGATTGAGCATTATAGTTTATTAATTAATTCTGAAACAGACTATTTTCAATTTGGAATTTTCCCCTTATGACTAAGATTTCTTCTATTTCTTTCAAATAATAATTCAGACCTTCAGAAATTGTTTTTTGGTTTGATTAATTTTTGTTATGTATATTTCATGTTACCAAAGATTAAAAGTGTCACTTAAAGATCAAAAGAGTCACACATCATAAAATATTTTCTTTTCAGTTTTACTGATATTTTGAACAGTTAAAATCTATTGAAATTCTCTTGGAAATCTATATGCATCAGTCTACATATCAAAGACAAATGATGTGCTCTTTTTTGCCTACACAATACTGACTTCATCAGCCATAAAGGAATATCAAGTGAGGTATGGTTTATTGCCTTTACAGCCAAATGGATAATTTTAAGGCTCATTAAAATTATAATTTCATTCTGAATGGCTGAATGAGGATGTTGGTAGTTTCCCCAGCTGGTTTCTTTTAGTCTCATATTTGTTACCACAAAAGCTTTATTAATTATCCGCAGGCTTCCATCATGACAATGATAATCAAGTAAAGCAATTCTATTTTTCAAGAAATACATGAAAGCTATTAATTTGGCTGAAAGATTAAAACAAAACAGCAAGGAAGTAATGTTTATTTCTATATAAATTATTATATGGAACTTAGATGGGAACTTTGATATAACTGATGAGTTTAAAAACCTTATTTTTATACTCTCGCCAATGAGAAAGTTAAAATAAAAACATCAGATTCCCAGTGTAAGTATTTCTTTAGATTTAATCTGATGGGAGAATATAGAGTTTGACACTTTTTTCCAAAATAATTAAATAATATTATACGTAATAGGATGGTAAGCTCTAGAGTTGAGTTACCTTAAATAGTACCCTGGCACCACCAGTAACTCACTGTGTGACCTTGGATAAGTTACCTGAGTTTCCCATGCATCAATTTCAGGATAATATTAGCAACTATATCACTGGTTTAGAATGTGGGTTAAATGTAAAGCGGTTAGAATAGTGACTAGCACATAGTAAGCACTCAGTAAATGATGGCTGTAATTATTATTATTATTAGAATTTATTCACTGTCACCTACATTAACATATGCAAGGCTTGTATAGTTTTATATAGATTAAAATAACAAGTGATCCACAAGCCTAATGATGTTTACTTTTACTATAAGTAACCCTCAATTATGAAATAAAAACTTAACTAAAAAAATCAATAATTTTGACTCATTTGTCAGTCTAATTTTTGCTAATGGTAGTTAGGAGTATTTTTCTTTTGAACTAGACAAAAGTTCCCAAACTCTAGGATCCTAATTGCAAGATTGTGTGTATTTCCCCTATCGTAGTCCCATCATACCACTAGAACAAATGGAGCCAGATTATTGTCTTCTTTTCCTAGATTAGCTGGCCAGTGGCCACCCATTTCTCTCTGAGTGAAATGATGCCTCTGCAGATCTGGTTACTGATTTAGGTGCTGAGGGAAACAGGTTTTGTTTTGTTTTGTTTTTCCATCTATTTTAATAAATCGTAATAATTAATTGTCACTAAAAGCTGGTATAGTTAAAAGAAAAAAAAGAATTGGTTGTGTATCTTCAAAAAGCCACCAATAGTTTGAAAAAAAAAAAAGAAAAGCTAAACAACAGATGGGGTTGAAGATATTTGTAACAAATCTGAGAAAATACGGAATCTATATTAATTAATAAGAAAACACTAGAACACCAGTATAAATAACACACAAATGACAAAAAAAATCATTTTTAAAAGTTTAACCTAATCGAGAAAATTGGAGTTAAAAATGAGTATTCTTTCACCTACACATTAATATTTTTAAGAATAATACTACTGGATGCATAGATGTGACAATATTGGGATGATAAGAGTGGTACACTTAATACTACTAGAAGCAATAAATGGTCTCATCTTTTCAAGAAGGAAGTTTGGATATATAATCAGTAACATTTAATGAGGTATCTCCTTTTGACTTAATTTTACTTTCAGGGATCAACTTTAAGAGAGTAATAAAACATGCAGACAATTTACACTCAAAGACTCATCATTGTAATACATGCAATAACAAAAACTAGAGAAAATCTGAAAATTCAACAAGGCGAATTCCTAAAATAAATATAATAAATTAAGATATGTCAATGTGGGGGCGCCTGGGCAGCTCAGAGGATTAAGCTTCTGCGTTCGGCTCCGGTCATGATCTTAAGGTCCTAGGATCGAGCCCTGCATTGGGCTCTCTGCTCAGCGGGGAGCCTGCTTCCCCCTCTCTCTCTGCCTGCTTGTGCTCTCTCTCTGTGTCAAATAAATAAAAAAAATTTTTTTAAAAGATAATCAATGTGATAGAAAGATAAACAATCATGAATAGATCCTTTTCTTCATTTCTCTATATTTAATATTCCCATTATCAACAAAACAATACTGAATATTTCTGCATCCATATCTCCGTGAAAGGTGTTCCGTCATCAGAGATTTGAAATCCTGCACCAGACCCCTACTTCCTGCCCCAAAGTATATTTAATGATTTTAGAGAAGTAGGATTCATAACTTAGAAAACAATATGGTATAACATACAGTAGGTTTCAACTGAGTGGCACACTGTAACCCACACTTCATCCCTAAATAATGTGCTTCAATATGATGTAGTTAACTTTTTAAATTAGCCTTAGAATGCATGTTTTTACTTAACCTTATAAAAAACTTCTAGAGAACAAAATCTCTAATATCAAGAATACCAACCCGGAAACTGCTGAATTAATTAAATGTTCCTCTCTCTCTCTCTCTCTCTCTCTCTTTTTGCATATTTTGGAAAATTTAGAGCCACTTGTGTGACCAACTTTGGTAGGTGTGTGGGTTTTTTTGCTTCATCTTTCATTCTACTCTTTTGTGCCATTTTTGTTTTCAATGATTCACCTCAGTTTTAATTCAGGATCCTTTATTGATTTTATGTGTCTTTGTAAATCACCTTAAATTCTTGCTAAAAATATATACATCAGATAATAGAGAAATAAATGGAAGGAATGCAAGGGATTAGACGAATGTATCAGAGAGTTGAGGCTAAATCATGCTGTTAAAATAAACCACTTCCATTTTTCAATGGTTTGCAAACAAAAAAGGTCAGTACTTGCTCAAACCACGGGTTCATCAGAATGAGCTTCAGCTAGGTTCCATATTGTTTTTATTCTGGGATCCAAGGTGAAAAAGTAGCCCTGATTTAGTACACTGCAGGTCTCACAGAAGGAGGAAAAAAGTGTGGCTCTTAAAGCTTTTGCTCAGAATTGGTACTACCGCTTTCACTCATATTTCATTAGCCAGGCAACTGGCACACGTGATGTCAGCAGGGCAAAGATGTATACTCCTCCCTCAAGGAGGGACCACAAACACGTGCAGATACTCTAATGGATCCGCAAGAAGGAAGAGTGTACTCAGGTTTGTAAGGAAGTCAACAACTAGAGGACAGGCTATAGGTTTCATTTTTTATCTCCTATCATTTCTAGCCAATGTAAGCACTTAAAAATATTTATTCAGTTAGGATGCCTGAGTGGCTCAGTTGGTTAAGCAACTGGCTTTGTCTCAGGTCATGATCCCAGGGTCCTGGGATCCAGTCCCTCATCAGGCTCCCTGCTCAGAGGGAAGCCTACTTCGTCCTCTGCCTGTTCTTCCTGCTCTGCTTGCTCTGCTTGCTGTTCCCCCTGCTTGTGCTCTCTCTCCCTGACAAATAAATAAATAAAATTTTTAAAACCAAAAAAAATTTTAAAATATATTTGTTCAATTGAATAAAGGAAAATAAAGGTCAAACAAGGAAACTGTATTAATACAGTCTACATACACTGATTCACTGTGAACATCAAAATTCTTAGCTAACCAATTTAAATAATTTTCTGTATATTAAAACTATTAGCATTAATGAAATTTTTCATTCAAAGGAGTAAAGATGATTTATACACTGAAAGCCTACAGAAAATGACTCTACAGTATTTCGTCTGGCCATCAGACCACACAGCTGATATAGTCAATGGCAATGCTTAATATTGGAAGGAAGACCAGACACATACACAGAACTGAGAGTCAAAGAGCATAAGACAAGGAATCAAACAATAGATTTCCTCTGAGTAAATGTAAAAGGGAGAACAGTGTAATGGATATCTGGACATTTGTAGGAAAACACTGGTGAAACTACCTGAAGGGAAAAATCATGTCTAAACTGAACTTATTTTTCAATTTAAAAGTCCACTAGAAATTCTTAATGAGAGGTTGATATTAAGTACCAAAACAGTCACTAAGAACACCCTTTTCTATGTAAAGGTGGATAGGATTACATTTTAGGGACAACTGAAAAAGTAAAAACTTCAGAAATCTTAGCAAAGGAAAAAAACATTGTATTTTCCCACATATTAGCATTTTAAAAACACCTTCAACAACTTCCCGGCCTTATGGATGAAAAGTCATAGTAAACTTAAAACCAACTTGAACGCTTGGCATTTCTAGAGAATGAGGGACACTATCCTAATAAACACTTATGTGATTAGTTGCTAGCAGGTCAGTATAATCAGCCATTCATTTTCAGTATTCAGGTACTCAGAAGGAGAAATGTGATTAAAATCATCAAGAATATTGCTAATCTAAGACAATTCTTTCCTATTTTCTGGTAAAAAAAAAAAAAAGGCAGTATGAATTAAAAGACCCACATTGGTCATGTACTTTGTAATCATGGTTTTCAACACAAATCTAGGAAACTGAGTTTCTAAAAACAGAATGATAATAGAATTATGCCTTTGGTTCAGACAGATAATAGTGGATGCAATGACTTTCTATTTCTATTTTGATGGAAATTATTGAATTTCACACAAACTAAATAACTGAACAAAGAAAACCCTTCATTTGCCACAATGTAAGGTGATTTTTTGTGATTAACAATACAAGGAGACGGGGTACAAAGAAAAAAGAAGAAAATTGTTGAGAATGTAAACTATTACTACGGACACTTTTAAAAGATAGAAAATTTAATGTAAATATTGAAATTACATGGATTTAATATAATGCACTAGATATAATTTAGATATAGGAAAGACAATACTATATCCAGAGGTGAAAGTTACCATTCTTTCTCTTAATCTGTACAAACCAGAGTTACCCCGTTTTACTCTTTGAAGTAAAAGGACTGGAGGAGTTGGACACATAGTAGTCAGCAAATAATTTATTCAGTATTCACAGGAAACAAAATACACAAAAGATTTTGGAGAATTAAGATTTTTTTTTTTTTTTTTATGAAAGAAGATAGTTTACCTGCTCTGGATTCTTGAAAATATCAACACACTATCTAGAAAATGAATTTTGGTAAAATTTGATAAAAATGCTTATGGGCACTTTTAGCATAAAAAAGACCTTTTACAAGATACTCAAGCTCTCTGAACCTCACTTTTCCTATCTGTAAAAGTGGGGAATGGCTAATTGCTAGAATCTATGAAAAGTACATGAAAGAATATAGGAGAATTCTCCAGAATATCTTCCAGTTAACATTTTCTTTGTGGAACTTGTTTTGGTTTACAGTACCCAAATTTCAGAGAATTTGGCTGATGTTTACCAAAAAACAATGTATTGTGTGCCCAAACTAACTACATTTTTAACAAAATAATTCATGGGGAAAATCTTGAATTACCTTCTAAATACAATTCTTAGACCATCAGAATCACAAATTTTGAGAATAGATAAATGTCAACAAAGTGAACATATAGTATGTTTCCATGCACACAAAAAAACTGCATAGGAATCAACATATTGATTGGTGAACAATAATTGATAGTTGTATTATTTTACTTCCTAATGTGATTGTGTGTTCCTCACACATAGGCAGTTTGTCTTATTTACCTTAGGATACTGATTGAGGGCTTTGGGTGGGCAAGTAACACATTAAAATTGTTCACATATTTATAAAAAGGGAAATGGCCTATCAGTATATTGTGCAGAGCATCAGATTTTCATGAATGTGTCACTAACATTAAACAGTTGAAGCCTATATATCCACATCACTGCCACTTAGTGGGAGATCAAAATATGGGAGGAATCCTCTAGCAAACCATGGTAAGAGAAAGAAAATATTCTTTATCACTCTATCAGTTTTTGAGAATGTTGTTCCTAAACACAGTATAATAGAATACTTACTTCCCAGGGCTGTCATGGAAAGAAATCCATGCTCAGAATTAAAATTTCACCATTTTTAAGTAAAATATACATATTTAAACCCTATTTTTGATTGTTAAAAAGTGTTACTTTTTAAAAAAATACTTTAAGCTGCTTTCAATATTTTTGATGGATGTGCATAAAATATAAACATGTGTGCTCTTTTAATTGTCTGGAAATAGCTTGTGTTCCTGTAGAGTGGCCACATTTTCATGTAAGACTTTGCAATCTGTTGCCAAATTTTACTATTCCTATGTATCTGCTGTGATTGTCAAGCATCATATCAATAAACAAACTCTTTTAGAAAGAACCATACAGTATTATGTTTAGCGAAATAAGTCAATCAGAGAAAGACAACTATCATATGATCTCCCTGATATGAGGAAGTAGAGATGCAACATGGGGGGGGGTTGCGGGGTAGATAAAGAATAAATGAAACAAGATGGAATCAGAAGGGAGACACACCATAAGAGACTCTTAATGTCACAAAACAAACTGAGGGTTGCTGGGGGGAGGGGGGTTGGGAGAGGGGGGTGGGGTTATAGACATTGGGGAGGTATGTGCTATGGTGAGTGCTGTGAAGTGTGTAAACCTGGTGATTCACAGACCTGTACCCCTGGGGCTAATAATACATTATATGTTCATTAAAAAAAAAAAAGAACCATACAGTGCTAAGAATAGCTAAATAAGCTACACAGAGGATTGAGTATCACAGCATAGCTATAGGTTTCAATTTTTGTGGAGAGGATAAGGGTCATCTTAACAGGTCATAACCCCATTCACTTATTTGTGATTGTCCTAAGAAGTATTTTGCATTATTTAATCTACTCATAATATTTAATGATGTTGCTGCTATGGAATTGAGACATCCTACATTTAAATTAATTTCTGATTATGTTTAATAATTAAAAATCATTTTGTGGGGCTCCTGGGTGGCTCAGTGGATTAAGCCGCTGCCTTCGGCTCAGGTCATGATCTCAGGGTCCTGGGATCAAGCCCCGCATCGGGCTCTCTGCTCTGCAGGGAGCCTGCTTCCTCCTCTCTCTCTGCCTGCCTCTCTGCCTACTTGTGATCTCTCTCTCTATCAAATAAATAAATAAAATCTTTAAAAAAAAAGAAAAAAAATCATTTTGTTTTGTTTTTCCTTCCTATACAAATAAAATGTTTACTTAAAATCCTTGTGAAAATAATATGAAGAAACAGCTTGAAAGACAGCCAAGAAAAGGAAAAGGCAAAACTAGAAATGTGTCCTCAAGAGATAAACAATTTTAAATAGTTGTAGCAAGAACTCCAGTATTTTCTTTCATGAGTCCCAATATTTTGTACTTTCCACATTCACTCAGTCATCTATACTCTCTCCTTTGATGTACTTACATTTCTGGCCAAAATTGGTCATTTTGAAGTAATAGAAATATATGATAGAATTTTATTTTTTTATTTTTTTAAAGATTTTATTTATTTATTTGATAGAGAGAAATCACAAGAGAGGCAGGCAGAGAGAGAGGAAGGGAAGCAGGCTCTCCGCTGAGCAGAGAGCCCGATGTGGGACTCGATCCCAGGACCCCGAGATCATGACCCGAGCCGAAGGCAGCGGCTCAACCCACTGAGCCACCCAGGCGCCCGATAGATGTATCGCTTAGACAATATTGAGGTGTGAGTTTTATTCACCTTTATATCCCCAGGATGTATTCTCAGATTCTCACAGTAGACATTCAAAACATGTTTTTGAATAAATATATTAACCAATCTTTTTCAGATCATAGAACACATGGACAAACACAGAACATATGCCATTTTGTATGGCACTCTTGGGTGAATGGAGGAGGCTCCTCATGGCCAAAGATCACTGGTCCAAAGACTTTGGCCAGCCTAGGCCCTGTCCTGCTGCCTTGCGTGGCAGGAGAGGGACTAGAAGCCAAATCTACAGAACCCCATTTGGAGAGATCCATTGGAAGATGCCAAGACCTAACTATGCTGAGGGGGAGAAAAAGACACCTCTTCCAAAAGTGGCTAAAGTTCTAAAACCTAGCTCTTAATTTGTTCTGAAGAAAATTTAACCAAAACCACTAGACTAAGGTGTATTTTTTTTTCAAACTACTTAGCATTTTTAATATACATATTAGTTTTGTTTTCCTGTGGCAATGAATCATAATGACACCCAAATATATACGCAGCAATATCATGACATCAGAGACACCTTTGGCATTTGCTTATAAATACTACTGCCTTTGAATTTCAGCAGCCCGTAGTGGTGTCTGGGTACTACTTGACTTTTGAGTATCTAGTACACTCCCTAAATGTTTGCTGAGAATCTGTTTTCCTATGCCAGGGTCATTTCCAAGACTTTAAGGACTTGCCCAGATTAAGGAATTCATCCTGTGATCCATGACTTAGCACTAAATTTTGGATCCTGGCTGGATACACAAAGGAAAGAAGACAGTAAGTGGGTGGGAAAAGAAAACTTTTGGAATGCTATGCAGCATGAGTGCCTTTCATCTTCTATTCTCTTTGCTCCATTAAGGATGAGACACCTCTTAGAACCATAATCATGGGCTAAAATGTTTCGTGTTCCATTTGGCATGTTTCTGTTCAATTATCAGAAAAATCAATTATCAGCAAAATAAATAAGTCCCCTTGGTTAACATTCATCCCACTTAATTAATAAATAAGGGATAAGTCATCATTGCCTGAAATGACCATAAGGGTGTTCCCTTTATTATGTTAACATTTAAATAATGTGCTCCCTTCATATAATCATCAAAGACAAAATCAACACCAAAAATGTTGTCAAGCTTGTTGAGCAGATATGAAATTATGCACGTATGGATGGAGTGAAGCATTTACATAACAGGAGATAATGTATCAAATATAACATCAGAATATTGTGGCAAGGGTGGGAATAAAGTGAATATGAACTGGCCTCTGAGAAGGAAAATAAATTCATTAAGTAAGAACCAGTGGAACATTCTGGATCAACAAAGTTCTGACTCATGTTGCAAGGGAGAACTTCCTAATTCTCACACTACACCCTTCTTTTTGAGTCAGTAATAATCAAATTGGATTAGCTATTCCATGCAGTTAATAGAACATTTCATCCTTCACTTAATAAATATTATTGAACGTCTATTCTATGTTTCGGAAGCTATTCAAGAAAATAGACAAAGTGTATGATTTCATGGGGTCTACATTATAAATACACAATAGGCCAAGTGATGATCATAACTATGAAGAAAAATAAAACAAGGGATAGAATTAGAATTAGGGGTCAAGGTAAGTTTTTGCGAGGGTTGTCAAGGGTCTCCTCACAAAAAGAAGGTGAAGTATAAGGAAGTGGTGTAGGGAGGGAGGTGGATATGGAAATTGGAAAAGAAGGAGCTTATTTTTCACTGATGTATTTTCTCAGTGGAAAAAAAAAAAGCAACATAGTGAGCTGAGGTGGGGAGAAAAGAAGGAATGTTGGAAGTCTGAGGATCGAAGTGAAGGTATTAAATGACTGGGGAACCAACTGATCATCCTGAGGGAAGCAGGGAGGCTGCTGGACAACGCGGAGAACCTGCCTCACAGCTGTGATCATTTTAAACTGTGACCAGCCCATGTAGCCATGCATTGTTCTCCAGGCCACAGAGCAGCTCAGATACAGGTGGAGGACAAGGAGAAGGATGGGTCCAATTAGTTTTGGGGTCTGGGAGCAAGAACTTCAGGACAGAGTAGCCAAGAAGGGGCGTAAGGTCACAATGAAGGATCCTAGAATGTGAGGTAATGAAATGAGGCTGGGCTGGGAGGACAGATAGTGACAAGGTGACTGAGCAATGGATCAGAAATCCCTGTGGTTGAAGTGAACTTGGAACATTGCCTAGGGAGCTGAAAGATCACTTCTGTGCCAGAAAGTATGAAAAGGCCTTGAGAAGGTTGGAAACACAGACTAAATACTGAGTAAACATGGTGATAAAGTCTTTCTCCTGAGTGCCTAGCAAAGCTCTTAGGAGAAATAAGCAAACAAAAGAAACAAAACGAAAGAATAATGACTCTACCCAGAGAAATACAAACATGATCATTGCTTTTTTGTCCCCTAGTGACCAGTGGTGGTGAGTGTGTGTGTGTGTGTGTGTGTGTACACGTATTTTTATGTCTCATGCTGCTACAGATTGAAATAAAAATTTTACACTTAGATTGACTTCCTGAAGACAATTCCTTTCAACACTGAACAAAACTCTAAAATATTCTCTTTATCTGCATTCTTGACATAGATCATTGTTCGGGGCGGGTTACCTGTCTCGCTGCCCCCCATCCTGCCCTTAATTCTGATGGTTAGGACTTCTTAGCCAGACTAAAGGATCATTGTTTGCTTTATATTACCTAGCCAAATTATCTTTTTCTGTGATTATTGAATGCTGACAATGGCAGTTTGCTTTCTTTCCCTGTCCTTATTGTATAATTTAAGCCTCTTCTCAAATTTCATATTTCAAAAGATAATTTTGACATCCAGACTTTCTTAGCAGGTGGGAGAGTGATTCTAAAAACAATGAATAAAACTTGCATGATTTTCCTAATTACAATTAGGAATACAAAGATTTATGTCAAAATTCTCAAGTTGGGTAAAATAAATAAGTACATTGTAACAACAGTGAGGCAACTCACCAAACCTCCCCGCAAATGTAACTTTGAAATTAGATGTTCTTCCAAAAATTGGACTAATGTTCTACACATAACAGATAATACTAAGCACTCCTATGAGTGCAGAGTTCTGGGTATCCCAATCATAGTGCATTAAGTCTCATCAGACAGTACAAGTATGATCTAATTGTAGCCAAGAAAGGTATGCTCTAGTCATTATGTTGTTTCAGGGTTGAAGAAAAACTAGGTAACAGAGGGATATATTATAACACCTTGGAAAAAAAGGAGGTAGAGGCACCTGGGTGGCTCAGTGGGTTAAAGCCTCCGCCTTCAGCTCAGGTCGAGATCCCAGGGTCCTGGGATCGAGCCCTGCATCCGGTTCTCTGCTCAGTGGGGAGCCTGCTTCCTCCTGTCTCTTTCTGCCTGCCTCTCTGCCTGCTTGTAATCTCTGTCAAATAAATAAATAAAATCTTAAAAAAAAAAGGGAAGTAGATCCCCAACTGTGATTCTCACCCCCTGTTGTAACATCTGACAGCAAAATAGGGAAACTTATCTTGAACTTTGAAAGGAACACTGAGAATAAACACACACATAAAATAAAAGAATTAAAGCCCCCAATACCTTGTATACATAGTGTTGCAATGTGATCTCTTGACTTTTTTTTTTTTTTTTTGGTGTAGTTGACACAAAGTGTTCCATTAGTTTTAGCTGTACAACTTAGTGATCTGATAGGTTTATTCATTGTGCTATGTTCACTACAAGTATAGTCACCATCTATCCCCTTACGTCACTATTATGGTATCATTGACTGTATTCCTTACGCTGTGCCTTTTATGCCTGTGGCTTATTCCTTCCATACCTGGAACCTGAATCCCCCACGTCCCTTCACCCACCCACCTTCCCTCTGGCAACCATCAGTGTTTCAGCAATAAAGCAGCAGCTGGTTATGAATGAAGCCTTTTCTATTTTACAAACGTAAACCTAGCATTATGTTTTTATAAACATTTTATTATGGAAAAATCAACCTACAAACCTAACAGAAAATCAGACCATAGGCACTTAGGTATCCACCATCAGGATTAGCATGACCTTGACTTTCTGTGCTCCTCTTCTCCCACTCATTATTCTTCTCTTTCTTTCCCCTGCGCCATTCCCCCACACACCACTTTCTCCCCTCTCTTTTTCCTCTTTCTAAAACTAAACTCTTACAAAAAGGGCCATCCCTTGTCTCTCTCCCTGCTTCCGTGCTCAGAAACAGTCTCCTCTGTCCCAGAGTTCTTATTTATTATTCCTATGCATTTTTAAAAATATATTTACTACTTACAAATGCTTCCACAAGCAATGCACTCTCTTATTTTAGAGGTTTCTGAATAGGATAAGTTACATCGTGCCATATGTACCCTTTTGCAACTAAACATAGCATTTTTTGAAATAACACATAGAGATCTTACTGAGATGTATATAGAGAGTGGTATGCACTGAATGTTTATATCCTCCCCGTTTGACGTGTTGAAGCCCTAATCCCTAATACAATAGTATTTGGAGGTGTAAACTTGGGGAGGCAATTAGATTTAGATGAAGTCAGGAGGGTGGGTGGAGCCCTGATGATGGGATTAGTGCCTTTATAAGAAGAGACCATAGAACTTGCCTCTCTCTCCACTCTGTGAAGATACATCAAGGCAACCATCCGTTGGTGGCTCAGTGAGTTAAAGCCTCTGCCTTCGGCTCAGGTCATAATCCCAGGGTCCTGGGATCGAGCCCCGCTTCGGGCTCTCTGCTCTGCGGGGAGCCTGCTTCCTCCTCTCTCTCTGCCTGCCTCTCTGTCTAGCTGTGATTTCTCTCTGTCAAATAAATAAAATTAAAAAATAATAATAATAAAATTTAAAAAAATAATAAAAAAATTTAAAAAAAGGCAACCATCCGCAAACCAAGAAGAGGGCTCTCACCAGACACTGGATCTATGGGCACTTTGATCTTGGACCTTCTAGTCTCCAGAACTGTGAGAAAGAGGCACCAGAAGAGAAATTGCTGGGCTTAAGTATGTGAATATTCCCCTATACCAAGTATCATTAAATGCTGGATTTAAGTATAAGAACATTTTATGCTAGGTATTATAAAACTGCTTTCTGAAGTGTTTGGAATTTACATTCTAACAGCAAGAGTTAAGGGTTCCTGTTTCCCCCACCTTCACTAATACCAACAGTTAGTAATATGGTTATTATTATTAAATTTTACATTCTGTTGGATATGAAAAGGTATCTTATTGTAATTTCCCTTTGCATTTCTTGGCTGTTAGTAAAGTCCAGCCCCTATTTTCCTAAGCAATGTATTAAGTGGTTCTATATAATAATTCCATGAGATTCCATGAGATGGCCTATCAGTGTATTAATATGTTTCTCACGTTGGTTCAGTATGTGAGCACTACTAATGATTCTGGGTGGAGGAGAGAGGGTCCTAATCTCTGAACTGGAACTACAAGTCTTGGGGGGGTGTTGACAAAATGAGAACCTGAAGAAAGAAAGAAAAACAGAGTCGTGAGGATTCCTTCAACTCCCCCTAACAACCTTAAAGGACTTATATGACAACGTGAGCGGTCTTTAATGAATTTAATTTTCAGGTTGTGCAGAGGTGAACTATTACAGCTGTCTTACTTGCACAATAAAGACTAATAATTAACTCATTGCTAGTTGTGGGTAACAATTAATACGATGCTAGTTGGAGATTTCTGAAGAGAACAATGGGCTTTTATAGTTACCAAGGCATGGCATGAAGCAGGCTGTTGTCTGTATCAGATACCATCAATGCCCCTGCCACAACCTCAGATCAATTGTGAAGAATTTTTTTTTTTAATTAAAACCATCAAAACTCTCTGTATAGGTGAGTCATGGAATCGACTCCCCTCGTGCACCAAATCAAGTCTTCTCAGATCTACTTCTTATTCTGTCTAGCCACTGCTATAGAGACAGGTCTGTAACATAGACGCGACCTGATCATACCTTCCATCAGGCCCAGATGGAGGGCCTCTGCCTACCTTCCTGTACAGCCAAAGCTTTCTCTGACACCACAGTGTGGGACACCTGAGGAAACCCACCTGTCATTCATGCACCTGCAACTTGGAGTGCATGAGAGTTGATGATTCATGGGGCAGCCCTTGGCTCATGGGGATGGGATCCAATGGGTAAGTGCTTCTCTCCTCCAAGTGAACTGTCCTGGTACATTATGAGGATCCAGGAATCAGTCTAATCTTTAAGGTTGATTAAAGAAAAATTAAAAAAAAAAAGGAGACCCCAGCAAAGCAGACTATGAATGAACTACAGGTGAGATAAGAAGAAAATCAGAAGACAGAAAGGAATAACTATGGGAGCAAATTATTTGGGCAGGACTGAGATGGAGTGTGTAAGTGGAGGGATTAGCTATAGACTGGAACAGGGAAAGTGCATCCATTTTAACAAGATGAAAACCAGCTGGTAAATACGGTAGCAGGAGGATGAATTTCTCTTCTGATTTCCTGAATTAATTCAGGCAACTTTAAAGCACTGTTATCAGCTAAGAGTGGGGAAAGATGAAGGGACTTGGGATGTTTGAGAAAAGAAAAGAAGAGACATTTAATAAAAAGAAGAGAGAAGGGGAGGGGAATAATAAGTCCTGGAGAGTGAGGGAGTGAGGTGATTGGGGAAAGTATTAGAATTAATGGCAACCCCCGTCTTTGTATCTTTTCCCATGCACTAACCCATTTTAAAAAGACTTTCCATAATTATTACAACTTTAAGCCCTGCATTCTTAGAACATTTTAGTCTCCTGTAGTAGTTCTCAGAAGTGTGGTCTCTGGACTAGCAACATCAGCAACACCTGGAAACTTACTAGAAAGGAAAATACTGAGGGCCTCCCTAGACCTCCTGAAACTGAAACTGTGGCTGGGCCCAGTGATCTGTGCTTTAATAAACCCTCCAGGTGATTTTTACAAGAGCTAAAGGTTGAGATCCACTGGCCTACGGTATATCCTTACTTAGTTTACCCTTACACAAATTATCTGTGCACAGATGATTCATAAAATTACTCTTTTAAAATAAAAATGCTCTTTTAAAATAAAAATGCTATAAGATGATGAACACAAACTTTCATTTTAGAGTGAGTTAATAACTAGAAGCAACCATTTTCTTTCAATTATGAAGTCAACATATTTAGTAAAATACCAATTACACTACCAAAGCTATTCTAATTAGTATGAACTGAATTTGAGGCATTACAAATATTCCTATAAAATGTAAAAAAATAATTTCTAAATTGGTTAACTGATGTATAGCCTAATTTTCTTACTACATTTTTAAGAACTGACAGTTGTTGGTTCATATTGTCATAACATTGAAATTAATACTGGATGTTAATGAAGCATAAATTTGCCCAGATTTAACATTGATATTTTAGATTGACTTTTCAAAAATAATAATTAATATATTGAATATCTTATTATTTGATTTTTTGATATGCTAAATTACTAACCACTTTATTTGTGTTTTCAATGCCATCAATAGACTAAGAACAGGAACATTTTTTGAATAATTAGACACATTCTACAAAATAAGAAGAACTATAATGTAGATAGGGTATTTTCATTATCATTCAAATTCATGTTAAAAAGAATAACTTGATATTTAAAAGCATTATCAATTGCAGCTCTGTTATTGGTAGTTATTAATGAGAAATACAAAAGCAAACAAAATCTAACATACCTTTTCGATCAGTCTCAGTAAAGAAGCTTTAATGTCAGAGTTGTTTGGATGCTACAGAGATTATCTTGAATATAATACATAGTATACAAAAAGATTCTGTTGCCAAGAACATCTCCCCCAGTACACTATAAGAAAATGCCCCCTTGATTTGGTCAGTAATAGAAAACACAATAGTGCTTTATATTGCAAACTCATCACTGATTCCCAATGTCTTACCATCTGGGAATTGCTACAATCTATCTCCCTCAGTGTCTGATACCCACTCAGGAATTCTTTGCTACACATTTTAGCAAAGTTATCATCATAATCATTATCAAAAATATATATTAAGTATTGACTGCTGTAAAAATGAATAAAAGATACATGGCTTCATCTGCTTGGAGTAAAATAAAAACAAGAAATTTCACTGCATTTTGCTGGGGTTTTTGTATTGTTCCCATGTTCTCTTCCTCATTTTTCTCTTTGCCCAATTGTTCCTATGACACTAGCATTTAAATAAAATTTAACCAAACTGACATGAGATGATATCTGAAATGTGCTATAAAGTACTCCTGAGGTAGGTGTGGGGGAGGGGTGAGAGTGAATATAAATGAAATAAAATTTGATATTTATTAGTAACTGTCCAACATGGATCAATGGGCACACAGAGGTTCGTTCTCTTCTATTACTATTGAATATGTTTGAGTTCTTTCATAATAAAAGGTTAAAGCAAAGTTTAACTACATATAATATTGTTAAGAAATTAAGAATTTCACTGCAAATCTTGAAATAACTGGAGGTATACGGGAGTGTTACAAAACAAAGATTGGGAATTAATGTGGATGCTTTAGGAACAAATTCTCACAGTACGAATAAAAAAACCAAAACCCCCAAACCTGGTAGTAAGTAGATAGCATAATAATTTTTCTAGAGATTGATAGGGAAATAGCACCAATTTTCTCATCACTTTCAGTTTGTGGTAATTATGAATAATTCCAAAGTCTCCCCAGGGTGTTTCCAGGGTGATCTGACATCCCAGCTGAACCCAGTCTCTGATGCAGCTTGTTACCACGGGCAACAGCTCTGATCCAGCGTGCGTCTGTGCTGTCTACCAAGGCACCATGTTGGACAAGGCATGCATGGGAATAAAGACTGGTGGAATGAGGTGAGGGTTAGGATTCTGAAAGAGAATTATACTAATGAGCTCAACAACTAGACGGAATCACAGAGCATTCATAGGTATCCTACCAAAGTATAACGTACACAAATTTTAGAGTCCACAGGCCTGTGTTTGAAGTCCTTGTCTGTCCCTTACTTTGTGTCACAAGGGATAACTTTTCCTCTAAAGTTTTGGTTTTTGTTTGTTTGGTCCCACTTGTAAAATGGGAATGATAATACATATCAGAAAGTGGTGTTGTAAGGGTTGAATACTATTTGTGCTTGCAACACTCCTGGTACACTCGAGATGATATAGGAGACGATGATGATTTCAGCTAACGTGAATTACATGCTACTATACCTGGAATAGACTAAGTTCTGATGAGCTAAACTCTGATCCATGCTACCATGGATGCAAACGATACAAAAAGGGAGTATGTGCAAATTCTAAATACCTCTTCGAAGATAGCTGCGGGTATCATGCTTGAGGTTCAACCACAGAGCTTCAGAGCTGGCCACGGTAATAGTGTCCAGATGGGCAGCATTTAGATGGGTTGGTCAAGTACAAAGGGGAAAAGTTCTAATGTGAGTAGTGGACATCTTTTTTGATCTATCGATTTCTAATGTTGACAGATCGAGCCAGATTAAACAGGAACTGAATAGAGAAAATACCTATCTTGGACTGCCATGGAGCTGTAAGGACAACATTGTGTTTTATGTTTTTTGTTTTTGTTTTCTTAACGAATGAAGACCTTCTTGTTTAGACAACAGGCATGGAGATGGCAAAGTTAATGTGAATGATTTTTGCTTATGCCGATGAGGGTTTAAGTGATTGTTATATCCCCAACACCAAACACTGACCCTTAGAACATCCCTTTATTCACAAACAAATAATTATTGAGTGTGTACTAAGTTCAAGGTACTGCTCTAGGTGCTCAGGATATAGCAGGAAATGAAATACATAAAATCCCCCATAGAACTCACATTTTAGAAGGCAAAGGCAAAAAATTAATGTTTTCTAAATGAATGTGTACTTCAAGAAGCCCCTGCAAACAGGTCCTAATTAAGCATCTACCCTGTGGCAGGCACTGAGAACACTGAAAATTCTTTAAGACTTAAATATTACCACATCTGACACTTTTATCTGTAGCTTTCTTCCTTCCTGCCGGAATGTAAACTCCAAGAAGGCAGACATCTTTGTTTTGTTCACTGGTGATGACTTTCACTATGCTTTAGTGACTTATTTCTTTAAAAAGTACTATGAGGGGCACTTGGGTGGCTCAGTGGGTTAAAGCCTCTACCTTCGGCTCAGGTCATGATCCCAGAGTCCTGGGACTGAGCCCTGCATCGGGCTCTCCGTTTGGCGGGGAGCCTGCTTCCCTTCCTCTCTCTGCCTGCCTCTCTGCCTACTTGTGATCTCTGTCTGTCAAATAAATAAAAAAAATCTTAAAAATATATATATATAAAATTTTAAAAAGTACTATGAGCCATCTTCTCTATTAGTCTCTGTCTTTGGCAGTTCCACAGATGACTCAGCTGCACACCAATAGCTTCATGGTAGCTGGTATTATCAAGAACTAAGAGTTCCTACCCATGCCTGCCTTTCACACAGTGGAAAATCCTAGCCATCTTTCTCTTTTTATTTCTATTCATGATTTTATCCACCTACCCACAACTTTCATTAGTGGGTGATGTTCTGAAGGTCACTCTTTGTACAGTGAAATTCTGGGTCATCACCCCAGAAAATGCATTACTCATATACATGCACACATGCATCTGATTTCAAGGGTTTCATTGAATCTAAAAACCTCTGGGCCATGGAACCAGGGTTAAGAAGTCCTGATTTAAAGCTATGGCATGGGGTGCCATGGTGGCTCAGTTCAGGATTCTGGGGTCCTAGGATGGAGCCCCTGCTCAGCAGGGAGCCTGCTTCTTCCTCTCCCTCTCCTTCCCCCTGCTCATTCTCTCTCTTGCTCCCTCTCATATAAATAAAATCTTTAAAAAAATAAAATTAAAATTAAAAATTAAAAGTATGGCATAATATACATGAAGACATATGAAGAGAATAGAGTTTTACCCACACATGCGCACACGCGCATCCACACACCCCAGAAATCTACACTGTGTCATTTACTTCTGTCTCATTTTATCAAACTTCTCCTAGTTCTTCAGTACTCACAGAAGAAAGTAAAATCACTCAATTTATATTTCAGCCTGGATGTCTAAGTAGTTTGGAAGCAGTACTATTAAGATTTAAAAATTTTAAAGAACATTTTAGAAACAGTTAAAATTTATATTCACAGCTGCTCTGATTGATGTAAGATTTATTTGTAGTTGTTCATGTCTGAAAGTGATATTGTATAAAGAGTTGTTTCTGTTGTACCAAATCCATTTAGCTTGAAGCTGTTTCCTTCAAAACTCCTTTGTCAGATACCTGTAAATGCTTCTGGTGTGCTTCTAGAATGATACTCCATCTGATGTTCCTGATAATAATGACAATAACAACAACTTAGTTACAACACAATAGGGCACTCCTGTTTGTTCAATCAAGGTGCCCCAGTGTTTCCATAGCAACTCTCTCCTCTGTTCCCATGTTCAACCTTTCCCATCCAGCAATGATACAGTGAAATTCTTTGACTTATTAATGCCAACCTCCTTTTCCATATTTACTTTGCTTTTTTTCCTTTTTGCCTTCTCTCATTCCTTGTCTTCCATTTCCCAACCTCATTCTCACATCTCTTTTCCTACTTTGATATGTATCTGGCTCTCTTCTCTGACTCTGAAATGCTATTTCTTTTGTGTCTATTTTCAAAACAGCGATCATCTTTCTGAATTATATATATATAAATATATGTATATATATATATATATATATATATATATGATTCTATATATATAGAAGTCCAATCATCTTAACCAGAAGTCCGATCTAAAACCAGTTTAACTGGTGAAGTGACATCTCATTCATGAAGTCAGACTGTCATGTTGCCAGGACAACTGCAAATATGATCAAGCTCAAATCTTTCCTCAAGGAATACTACTCATGTTGTCATGACAACCTATAAAACTTGGTTTAAGTGTCATTTCTATATGGAAGATCTGCATATACTTTGGTTAAAATCAGGAGCATTTGATAAAATTCTGTAAATTTTCACACTTCAAATTCACCTCAAGCTTCCAAATAAAAGTAATCAAATTGTGAACAGTTTAAAACATGAGAATTCTACTATTCTAGTGAAAAACATTGCATTGTTGATACAGAAGCTACGATAATGGAAGCTAAGACTTGCAAGTGATATTTTAAAAGCTATTGGTATGTTGTGGATATTTTGGGAGGGGTGATTAATCTTTGAAATTGGGATATGCAGTGATGAAATCCGTGGGTCCTCACTATCTATGGAGACAGGGAGACAGTAGTGGAATAAGTTTGGATTTAGTGGTATTTATGTCTTAAGTAAATCCAATGATCCTTCAAATACTAATATATAATGAACATTACATGTTAAACAAAGGCAAGCTTGGATAAGAGTGAACTTTTATTACTGCTCCGCTAATCATCTCTCTCTCTTCTGAAAGAGTTCAATGATTCACTGATACAGAAGGCTTTAAATGCCTGCTTTTGTGATTAAAAAAAAAAAAACCTTCTCTTTTCATTTCATTCAGTGCTGTACTACTAATATCGACATTGGATACTGAATTACTGACAGAGTAAAAACTGCTTTGAAAATCTGTCTTCTCAAAAACAATCCGTTCTATTCTTTGTCATCTCTAGAATGTATCACATGTCACATCTCTTTACAAATAATTCTACTGTGGCTTTTGATTATTCCTTTTTTTTCCTGTCTTATAAATCTCAAATTGATCCCACTTCTGATCCCTTGGTCTCATTTCTTTGGCACTTATGTGGAAGAATTGTGATTCAGATAATATTCAGTGGCCTCTCTAATACCAGGCTCCACCTTGTCCTCTCGGGATCCCAATTACATGAATTTATAGCAAAGCTTCTGAGAGAGTTCATGCATGGGCTTTAGAGTGTCTAAAAACACACCTGAAATGTATGCAAAATTCTGAGTGTATATTCACATATGTATTTTTTTTAATTTTTTTTTAAGATTTATTTATTTATTTATTTGACAGAGAGCGATCACAAGTAGACAGAGAGGCAGGCAGAGAGAGAGAGAGAGAGGGAAGCAGGCTCCCTGCTGAGCAGAGAGCCTGATGCGGGACTCGATCCCAGGACCCTGAGATCATGACCTGAGCCAAAGGCAGCGGCTTAACCCACTGAGCCACCCAGGCGCCCCACACATATGTATTTTTTTAATATTTTGTTTATTTATTTATTTAGATAGTGCAGGTGGGGGTGGGGGAGAGGTACAGAGAGAAGGAGACCGAGAATCCCAAGCAGACTCCACCTTTCAGTGCAGAGCCCTTTCCCATGACCCTGAGATCAAGACCTGAGTTCAAACCAAGAATCAGATGCTTAACCAGCTGAGCCACCCAGGCGCCCCTGCTTTTTTTGAGAAGAAAAAAACCTCCATAAATGGCATCACATTAGCAAAGGCGGTAGGACCCCTACTTTAGGGCATAATGAGGCGTTGAAAAGCATCCATGGTAAAGTGGAAAATCTAATTGTAAGTCAAAAGAGCTGGTTTTCAAATCTCAAGTTTTTCCCTATTAGTATATAGCCATTATATATCATAGTATAAATTTTAGAATATGCCAATGATTGATAATTCTGAAAAACAGTGATGTCTATTAAAGGAAATTAAAAACTAAATGCAAGTAAAATCATTACTAGTAATAATGTAGAGACTATTATTAATGTAAATTAACTTCCACATAATATTCCTCTAAGAATTGAAAAGGAAGATTTTTTTTTTAAGAGCAACATCGTCTCCAAGAGACATGAATAGAAAAAATAAATGAAATAAATTCTAGAAAAATAAACTGAAGTGTTTAATATAGTTTGTATTATAGACACTTGGATAAGTTATTGTCCCTAGATTATAAATTCCTTAAAATGAAAAACTTAACAAACCTCTTTATAATTACAATGTGTGATTAGCATCAACTGAATTTGGCAGGTTCCCAATAAACCAATGGACACATTTCCTAAGGAATCTTCCAAATCAAATTAGGTGTTCTCTCTGTACATAGGAAGAACTTCTCTAGTACACATGAAGAATGATTTCACTTTAGGTAAAGATAGAAAGTGAATCTTAGGTAGAGAAAACTAAAGCAATTGAAAACCCTCTAGCAAATCCCAGTAACAGCCGTAAACCGGACCAAACCAAAAGAAATAACATCCCTTAAACTTAGCAGGGTCTCAGTAGATAAACTGAACATGAAAAACCAATCGATTGGCTAAAGGGAAAAAAATCTTCCCAAGAAAATGATAAATCAGGAAGAAAATCAAGTTAAGAAAATAGTACTTATATAAAACAAATATTCCTCTGAACATTTTATTTGCTAGAGTATTAAGCTAACGTTCAGTGCATTTAATTTAGCACTGGACTTAGAACTCCACCCAAGGGAGTTTGTTTGGAAGGAGAAAACTGTGTCTCAGGTGACCTGGATTCCAGTTAACTGTCTCACAAACACGTAGGACAGACAGGAAGCAGCACATGAAGCAGGAGCTCAGGGAGGAAAACCAGAACCTCCTCGGAGGTGCTGGAACCCAGGTTTGCAAGAAAGTTTCCTGGAGAAAAACCCACTTTCGGGGAGGGGGGTGCTCTTGGGGACTGCCACATGTCCTTGAAGTGGCTCACCTCTGTTGTACGCATAATTTGTGGGAAACTAAACAGCTGTGAAAAGAGGAAATGAGAACCATGAAACTCACTGTGATACCATCAGTCTCGCCAACCAACTGTCCGTCCATTCACATGTCTGGCTGGAGTTACATGGCAGGAGATTATATATGCTGTGACTTGGTCGTTAAAAATAAAGCAATGCAAGAAGAGTGAGGACCCCACCATGCCCAAGCCTACACTCTACAGAGACCCTGACCCGACAGAAAACTGTTCTGAGTGCCAGCAAAACCTTGCAGGAAGTGCGTGGCTTTGTAGGAAGTGCTGGAAGTCTGTAAACTTCAGGTAATTTCTCGCTTGCAAGAACAGTTGAGAAGCTAGAACACATGGTACAGGAGAAGAAAGCCAGGTGGAAGGAGAGCCCGGGGATAGAAGCAGTTCACCATCCCCTATCCCGTTAGTGGTAACTTGTTCAAGCCCAAAGAAAGGTAGATTTCGGAGAAGGAGATGCACAGGTGATCTAAAAGAATTTATAATAATGTGCCGAAATTTAAAAGAAAAAAAGAACAAAAGGAAAGGGTGATCTTACAGAATGACAAACTCCATGCCAAAATTTAAAAAAAAACAATTACTGGGCCAGGTCCTTCACAGGGACACAGTCTCATCTAACCACAGGCTGCCGCACTGTCCCACTACCTGCACCTGGAATGACTTCAAACCCTGCATAAACCGCTAACATTCACCTTCACGATGCAAAACACTTCTTTTTCTTTTCTTTTTTTTTTTTTTTTTTCATAAAAGGAAACATAGCTTCCTGAATTGCTGACCCAGACCAAGCAGACACAATAACCCTTGGGGAAATGTATCAACAGACTATTGTGGGGTAGTTAACTCAAAGTAAACTACTAGATACCGTCCCTTCAATTTTTAATTCTGAATTTTCCCCCTACCTTTGGTTTTTCTCCCTATTATTCCCACCCAAGGAGAAAGGACTTATATGCTTTGTGCCCTTAGATCTCTGGGTCTGATTTTTTTTTTTTCCATCAAATTTCTGGGACTCAAATGTATCACTTTTTAAATATCAATCCCAACTCCTGCCAGTTTGGCAAACTCCAACTTTGAGGTCATCACATAGTAAATTTTAAAACTCTTTGGATGTGTGTACCACATGATACTGGATGTTGACTTTGAAATCAGCCGGTGCTCTGTCAGAGACTCCGGACCAAGTGGTCTGTTTGTGACCTGGGGTGGTCAGACCAGCCCCCCTAGCCCCACTCCACTCCACTCACAGTATGTTTCTTCATTTATCAAGAGTGTTTCCATGGAAGTTATGAGGGCAGAATTGGCTGAAAAAATTATGGGTAACTACAGGGTTTTCTTCAAACTCCCCACCCCCTCAAAAAAGTTGTGTAGCTAAAAAAAAAAAAAAAAGGCCCGATGGTTCCAACTCTGCCATGTATTCTTCTAAACATTTACAATGTCCTTATTTATAAATGTGTGCTTGGGGAGTTCAGAACTAACTTTTTACCAAAAATGGGAAAAAAATACAATTATCACCCAAAAAAGCACGGTGAATGACAAAAATTATTTGGAGATTGGTGGTGGGAGTTGAAGGAGGGTTCCCTATCAGCCTCCACTCCATTACAATAAACATTTGCTCTTTTTATCTAAAATCTATTGGATGTCTTCTAAGTACATAGCATTATGTTAGGTGCTGGCGATTTCAACAACTGCCAGAACATGTCACAAAAACCAGTGTGAGGAAGGGTTGGGGACAGAGAGCTGCAGAGAGCACTGGGAGCTCCATTTACTTAGTAGAGTGGAGCAAGGATACTGACTTTGTGGCAGTCAGCACATACGGGGTGGTTGACTCAGGGGCTGAGTCAGACTAATTAGCTCTCAGCCTGGAAAGCCCTGACAAGGAGTGAAGACTGAGAAAGCCACGGTAATGGTGCCAGAGTGTTCCAGCTCGGGCATGACAATTCAAGCTAGCTTGGGCTGAGAAAGATAAATACTCGGTCAAGTGGACTGTGGTTGGAAAGTAAAAAAAAAAAAAAAGAAAAGAAAAGAAAGGAAAGAAAAGAAAACTGAGCACATCAGGCCAAGGAACAAGAGCAGAAGGCAGTGGGTCAGGATCCATGGCAAGAGTAAATAGAGGAAGTAAGTTTCTGTAGCAAGGCTTGAGGTTAAGTAATCTTCAGCATAGGATTTTTAACAGGAAATAACCATACATAATGGAAGCCCATCTTGTCTAACAGGAACCACTTTGTAAAGGTGAAAGGGAGTGTTAGACAAAATTTTAACAGACGTAAGTCACTGCCCTTGCTGTCGTGAAACTAGCTCCAGAGACAAGATATGCACAGAGAAAATCAAATAAAAAATGCTAATATGCTTATTTTGCAAATAAGACCTCATGGTAAGCCTTAGAAAGGATGCAAGGATGAAACTAACGTGGTCACTGCCCTTAAAGTTTTTATAGTCTAAAGAAAAGATAAATATGAAGATAAAGTTCATCGCTTTATGAGAGAAATGCCAGATAAGTAGAAGTATGAAGCCAGGTCCAAAATGGCAAAACCTTGAACTGCTAGGGACATACAGTGGCACTTAGATTTCAATGGCAAACAGTATTTTAAACACAGAGTTAATCATCTCAAGCAAATGTTTCCTTCAGGGAAAGAAAAGTCCTGCCAATAACAGATAGAGACCTGAAAAGATTGCCCATTTAGTTAAGCAGTTATGGAAGCCTGTGTTGTTGACTATCACTTCAGCCACACCTGCATCAAGAAAAATGACACTTGGGCGCCAAATTGTGTGAGTGCTCGTGTGTGTGTGTTTGAGCATTCTTAAAAATTGACAATCTAAAAACAAAAATCGACAATCTTCCTTAAATACCTCTATTCCTGTGCTTATTCAGAAGAAATTTTATTGACCTCAAATTTTAAGAAGTATATGTCATTTATTGTATATCTGTTCACATTTACTTTCATTTTTTTCTAGAATTAAAAAGATTTTACCTTGGAATTTCACAAATTAGACTTCTTTGTTACTTCTCTCTTTCAACAGGAAATCACCTTTGCGTTCTTAAACAAATTGACAAATACAAAAGTCCAATGAAACTCAAATGGACCAGTTGAAAATAACAGACTGTATCCAAATAAACTGTAAATACTAAACAGAAATTTTGCTTTTCCACTTGTTTTAGATTATGCTAGTCAACATATACTAAATAAAGACTAGAAACTTGGTAAATGTGATTTTATTAAAAAAAAAAAAGATCTATTTAAGTAGTTGAAAAACTGATTCCCAAGTATGTCCTAAAGGAATTGCTTTTATCATAGAATCTCTAGAGACTCTGAATCTAGTTGCTCAATAAAGTCAATACTCTCTCATAAGTCAGAAATTATGGGTGTGGCAATGGAACATTACAAACATTGGAAAGAAAGCAAAATTATTTCAGAAGACATAAATATGAGACTGGGAATTCAAGCAAATCAACTGAAAAACTTTTGTGGATGGAAAAAAAGAAAGGGAGTTAGGTCCCGTATGCCTGCCATAATGATTGAGAAGTTCAAGAATTACCAAGTGAGCCTTATCGCTTCAGGTAGGTGTCCAATACCACGCCCATGGGTCTTCCAGTAGTCAGTTCATCACTCCTTTTTCATGGTAGGTTGACCATTTTACACTTTTAAAGTTATATTTATTCTTAGCTATACAAGTGACCTAGGGGTTAGGGACACTTAACCCCCATACATCTGAAAATCCATCTACAATTTTTGATTCCCCAAAATCTTAACTATTAAAAGCCTATTGCTGACCAGAAGCAATAACACAGTTGCTTAACATATATTTTGTATGTTTTATGTATATATAAAACATAAAAATACAATAAAGTAAGCCAGAGCAAAGAAATTATTACGTGTATCACAAGGAAGAGAAAAATGCATTTACAGTACATGTAAAAAAAATCCACATGTAAACTGATGTGCACAGTTCAAACCCATGCTGTTCAATGGTCAACTGCATATTACAGTACATTCATGATGGACTGTTAATCAAAAACAGGAAGCATGGGGCACAGACACAGTGACAGGTGGGGGCCTCCAGCAGCTGATGGGGACAAGAGGCACATGGGCTGGGGCCTTGGGTGGCCTGGGCACCCTGGTGCTGGCCCACAGCTAGGTGGAGACCAGGGGGGCTGCAGGTTCTGGGAGTTGGGGACCGGAGGCAACATAATACCTCTGTGGCAGTGGAGAGCAAAAATGGAGACCAGGTATCCTTGCCTTAGTTTTAGTGGAAATGCAGTCAGTCTCTTCCCATTAAATAAGATGCTGGTTTATTAATAAGGTTTATTAATATGGTGAATGATACCGAAACTCAACTTTCAATTCTGGAAAAAGTTCTACTTGGTCATAGAACAGGAATGCAAGAGATTAGAAGCCAAGCAGCTGGGCAGGAGTGGGGTTCCCCACCCCATTTAAAGTGAGCACCCGTTGTCCTGGAGCAGCTGGTGGCTGCCCTGTTGGGGGAGTCCTCCCAAACCTGGAAGGAACTTGGCCCAGCCTTGCGGGAGATGTGTTGCAGGGGAAACTGCTACTGTGTTTTATTAAGACAAATAATGATTTTTGTCTTAAACGAAGACATAAAACTGTGTCATTTTTCACCCACGTGAACCTCTGATCATCGTAAGTCATTGGAGAAATATGAAAACAAAGCTTAGTGACTGACTCATTCCAGGAGGGTATGCTTTTTGACTTTTTGTACTCTTATTTTCAGGAAAATTTCTGCATATTGCGTTGCATTCCACGGCATAATCCTCAACCCTGAATCAAAGACCCAGCAATTTGAACTTACTGTATTTTAGGTTGATTCATATAACAGCCAAACATGCCCTGGGATACAACTAATAATTTTTAACCTGAGAAATATAGCCCCATTATGAGTAAACTGTGTTAATGCTGGTGACTAACTGGTAACCTTCCTTATTCTCATCCCATTTCCATGGAATATATCTTTCAAATCCCCCCATCTGTTGGGCAAACACTTGGAATGTAATATGGATTCTTAATGCTCTGAGAGGCTGTGTTCTGGCATGAACAGCTTAAAGAAAAAAATTTGGCTCAAGCAACCGATTGGATCATTTTAGCTAATATTCTGTTTGAACAACAGTTTCTATTTGATTAGGATTTTTCCTTCCTTTGTAATTCCCCAAGCTTGCCTCTGCCTCTGTTATGTTTCATAGGAAATGAATCTGTGAGCAGAGAACCTATATTGACATGTAAATCTATCATTTTTTTCACTAGTGCTCGATATTCTTTTCATCTAAATTTCAGAAACTGACTTTAAAAACTCAGTTTCCCTTCATCTGTATTCTCAATAAAATTTCACCCAGTCTTGGGTGATTTAATATTAATATCCCTAGTTTCTAAAAGCCTTATATAAATAAAGATTGAAATGTTAATTTCAAAAAAAAAACAAGAAGCATGGATGTTTAAATACAACCTCTTTTCAGATGATTGTAAAAAATATTATATTTTTGTAAATATACTTAAGATGAGTCATTTATTTGCTCAGCAAATATAGAACGAATGACCACTATATTTCAGGTATTAGGCTAAATGTTAAGTCTAAAATAAACAAAACAGAGAAGATTTCTACTCTCCAGGATTTTATAGTTTAGTTGGTGAGATAATAAATATAGAAATAAATATCTAATTTTAATCTTTTACAATCACCATGAAGGAAAGGAATAAGATACAATAAGAACGTAGTGTAAGTTGTAAGGTAAAAACATCCTTAAAAAAAGTGAATATTGAAGATGAGATGAGATTGATGAAAATTGAGAAAAAGAAATGAAAAAAAAGGTAGGGAAAACCAAAACCAAAACACAACAACAACACCCTTATGGTGAGAGCATGGTACCCAGAGGAAAATTGCACTTAAGAGAGTTAGGCAATGACAGACACTTGTTGCCCCTCAAAAATACAAAATTTGAGTCTTATTTTAAATACAGTTGGAGCCATTAAGCAGTGGAATCAATTTATTTATATTTCAATGAGTGTTATGACTTCTGCATAGAAATGGCTATTGGGTGGCAAGGATGAGGCTCCTGTTGCATTCCAGGGAAGAATTCACTTTCCTAACTATAAGCAAATATACTGAGTGACTCAGACTATGGTGGGTGGCAGTGAGAGGGACGGAAGTAGATATATTTGAGGGGTGCCCCAGTGGCCTGATTGGTTAAGCATCTGTCTTTGGTTTAGGTCATGATCCCTGGGTCATGGGACTGAGACGCCTGCTGAGCAGGGAGCCTACTTCAACCTTTCCCTGCTTGTGCGCGCGCTCTCTCTCTCTCACTCTCTCTCTCTCAAATAAATAAATAACATCTTAAGAAAAAAAAAGAAATAGATATATTTGAGAAAGTTTTGGCAGTGGACTGAACAGGATTTAATAATGGATTCTTGGATATGAAGAACAGAAAAATGAAAAGGTAAGGTTTGTCTATAAGTCCAATGCCTAGAACAGAACCAAGCACAAAACAGATACTTTAAATAAATAATTGTTGAATGAATTAATGAATGAATGCCTGTACAAATCAGTGCAGGTGTCACTTACTAAAATGACTGAATTTTTGAAATTTCTTCACGGTAGCTAAGACTACTGCAACTCATATACAGAACTGAAAACCAAAAGAACAACAAAAAGTCTTCCTTAAAGCTATTTGTTTATCATGCAAAATGCAAAAATAATGGAACAATATTCAAAATTCTAAAGAAAGTTTTGAGATTTATATCACAATGAAATGGGTCAATAAATGGTTGGGAACCCAAACTCTATAGAAAATGTTTTAATTTTCTACAGCTGATGTTCTTAGAGATGCCTTGGTTCCTATTCTTTTTGTGATCTGTACTCTCCCTCAATTAAGTTCCCCTACTTTTTAACTTATAAGCTAGTTTGAGTTAGCTCCCTGAACCACAAAAATATCTAACCAATGCATCTTATTTTTAGTAGTAGCAAAGAAAAGGCAAATTGAGAGACTGCATTCTTCAAATACTAGTGTTTGGTTGAGGAAGGACTATGCCATTTAGTCCAGACAAGGAATACAGTGACTATCCTCAAACATTTGAAAGGCCAGGTGCCCAGGGTAGTGAGGTCAGAGTATACCATTAGGGCCTCCGATCCTGGAAACACCTGGCTTCAGATTACAGAACTTAGAGCTAACACACGCAAATCAAAACTCGTCAACAGTTGGACCAGTACGGGTGGGCCATCCAAGCTAGCTGTTAATCTGAAAGGGCTACACCAAACATGGATGATAAATAAGACAGAATTGATCATATATATTAGAGCTCAAATGAGGACAAAGGTTAAAGATAAGACAGAAGTGGAAGCCGGACTTGAAATAGGTTCATTATTTAGAGCCAGTTATCACTTTGCTCAAATTTTATTTTTGTGGTTTCAGAAAGAGGTAATGCGGGAAATCCCCCAAATGCTAAAGGAATACTTGAGCTTCAATGGAATAAACCTAACATGTCTTATAAATTTATAACTTATATATATTAGAAGTAATACATAAGTTCATAACTTTATAAGTACCAGGAATTTTACAAATATCACCTCATTTAACCCTCACCAACATTTTACTGTCAGATGCATTATTGTGACTATTATCCTCATTTTATTCATGAGACTTAGCTACTATACCTCCTCTCTACAAGAAGTTATACGATTATGTAAGACATCTGTGAGTAGAAACAGGTCCTACCCACATCAGTATCGTATTGAATATCTGTAATTCTCTTTAGAACATTCTAAAAATGGAAGAAGCTCCCTCAGGATGAAGTGAGGTTCTCATCGCTTAGTGGGTTCCAGAAGAGCTGGGAGACAGAGTAGTTATGCACTACATCAGATGAGAAACTCCTTAAGGTCCCTTCCCACTTGAAGATTCTAATTCTACGTACATAGTAAAAGGAGTTAATGAAGTGTTTATTTTAAACAAGAGAATAGGGCTCAGATAACCTGGATCCAAATCTTACATAGTCTCTTCACTACCAGCTGTTTGATTTTGATCAAGGTGCGTAACCTTCTTAAGCACCAGTGCCCTATCTTTACTAATGGAGAGAACAACATTGACCTCACAGAGTTGTACATAAAATTATGAGACAATATTGATAACTTGCTAAGCAGACTGTCTGAAGCACAGCGAGCATCATTAAATGGTAGCTGGTATTGATACAATTCAGTGAATGATATATTGCTTAAATTTTGTCCTCACACAGAACTGTTATAACTTTTTTATGATTAAGAAGTAAACCCTAGCTTCCAAGCCTCTGTTTCATCATTAGAGTCACATTCTAACAGATCTGGGGTACTAAAGAGAAGAAAGAAAAAAATAAAAATAATGAAAAAAGACAGAAGTCTTGTGTGAACTTTCCATTACTCATCTTGATCAGATTCCCTGAGTTACCCAAGTGGTAATTGTTGCTGATAAGGTAATCAGACGAAAGAAACCAATATGAAACAATGCGGAAGCACCACACTGAGAACTAAAATTCTTCTGGCCAGAAATTAACTACAGGATTGGTAATGTACTGACAGCAAGATGGTTCCAATTGTTTAATAAAAATCTTAGTCTAGCAAGAAATCATTTTACTGTTCTGTATCAATTTTGACTATTTCCTTTTTCTTTCCTTTTTTCTCTCCAGTATATCCACGATCATAGAATCATTTTCTGCCCAGAAGTTAAAAAAAAAAAAATGTAATTTGGGGAAGGGGAGATACAGAGATTTGGTGATATTTTTAAATCTCCTACTCTTACACTTAAAGCTATGGTATCAATGTAGGCTCAACATTAGAATCATTTGAGGAAATCTAGAAGACATTCATGCATGAGTTCCATTCCCAGAAATTCTGCTTCTATTCAGCATAAGTTAAGGCTGTGCATCAGGAATTTCTGAAATATCTCCCAGATGATTCTATCACTCAGCTGAATTTTAAAACCATGGACTTACACAAACCCTAAAAAAATTAGAGCTTCCTTATAATGCTGCATAGTCGGGGCACCTAGGTGGCTCAGTCATTAAGCGTCTGGCTTTGGTTCAGGTCCTGATCCCAGGCTCCTGGGATCGAGCATCACATTGGGCTCCCTGCTCCACAGGAAGCCTGCTTCTCCCTCTCCCACCCACCCCTGCTTGTGTTCCCTCTCTCACTGTGTCTCTTTCTGTCAGATAAATAAATAAAATCTTTTTTTTTTTTAAATGCTACATAGCCACCTAAAGATCTACTGTACAAAGCTGGCCTTTCCTTGGGGCTCTGGTATAGAACAGACTGAACAAGTGACTTGGGAAGTCATTCTTTGGAGCAATATGGGTCACCTTGATGCATTGGAGGGGTCATGTCTTTTTATCCAGAGATACTGCAATTCCTGTTAACCTGATAACCATGGAGGAGAACTGACTTGTTGAGCCCTGCTTGCCTTTAAGAATAAAAGGTATCTTCCAATATGCTTCAACTGTGTGTGTGGCTAGACTACCCACCAGAAAAAAACAAAAAAATTCCCATCTTTCTCTTTCCAAGAGGTCTCATGAGCTGATCTAGACAGGTGTGGAAGTTTCCCACATATTCTGATGCAAGTAGCCAAAGAAAGACTGAAAGGCATTTAAGGAGACATCACCGAAAAAGAAAAGAAAAAGATCAAAACTACGGGATTTATATGGAGTCAAAAGAAGAAATAAGACACATACACAGGTACTCACATTCCTACAAGCATGTACATATTCAATCTTGGGTGCATAGCACTGGATTAATCTCCACACTTGGTTTATAAAACATCACTCTCAGGCATGGACTTCTCATTTAATTTTATTATTTTACTTGTTTTTAATCAATAAAGTGAACACTCATAAGCACCATTACCTAACCCAAGCTCAAGACTACTACCAATTACTTAAATTTATTTACATGTTATTCCTTTATCTCTTCTTGTCACTCCTCTTACACAGATATAACTGCCATTCTGAATTCTGTGCTTTTATTTTATTTATAGATTTATTACTTATGTCTACCTAGTATTGTTTAATTTTGTTTGTCTTGGGAACTTTTGAAAAAAATGGAATCTTCTGGTACTTGCTTTAGGACTCAACCTAATGTTCCTAAGATTGATACATGAATTTTCTGTGCATTAATTCATTTTCATTTTTATATAATAAAATTTAATGAACTACAATTTACCTATTCATTCACCCAATTAATGAGTATTTGGAATGTTTCCAGTTCTTGCTATTACCAACAGTGCTGCCGTAACATTCTTTTCCAGGTCTGCTAGTGCACGTAAGCAAGGGTTCCTCTTTGGTTTTATGCCAGTTCCTCTTGGGGACTGATGAGCCCAATTCATGGAAATAGTCAACTTACAAAATAAAGTCAAACTGTTCTCCGATAAATAAAATGTCTCAATGATTTCAAATTTGGGGTCAATGTTTGTCAACCCAAAGTGTCAAAAACTTCATTTCAATGAGATCTTAGGGTTCTTCAGAAGATATCATTAGAGTCTAAAAAGGCTTAACTTAGCATGAAAAAAGATCCTGGATCTAGACGAATTCCATCCTACAACACAGAAACATCTTGAAAGCAGCTCCACACTTAAGTTTACTAACTTTGGCACCTAAATTTAATTTTAGAATACTGCAAAAAGGGAAGCTGTAGATTCATTTCGCTTATGGCCACTAATGAAAATTTCTGAATACCTGCTCCATCAGCAACTTGAACCCAGTGGTGTATTAATAAAACCAGGCATCATGACTAAGTGAGATTTTCCTGGGAATGTAGGAATTTTTCACTATTAGGAAATTGATTGATGTGATTTATTCCATCAGAAAATTAAAAGAAAAAAAACCAAATGAATACCTCACTACATGTTGAAGTCTGAGAAAACTCAGCCAGCTATATATTTAATGGAATGAAACTCTCCAACATGAGACATATTCATACATCTGTATATCGGAAAATTCTTAAAGGACAGTTATGGTATTTATTCATTTTTATCTTCATTATCCAAGGTTTGTCACCTAATGGAAACTCAAAGAGGGAAAAAAATATGTGTTCCCATTTACTTCCAATGTAAAAGAAAATAAAACGATGGGAGGAAAAGATGCTGTATTCATGGAGATGCCAACGTAATACAAATAAAAAGAAAGGCTAATGGAAACCTCAGAAGTGAAAAAAAAAAAAACCAAACCAATCAGGGTCATCTGTACTCTTGTGGTTGTAAAGATATAATCCCATGCTAAATAAATAACCTTGTACATAAATACTGCCATAAACATATGAGAATGACCTTGAAATTTTTTCTAACATTTCCCTCTCATTAACTCCTAAGAGTCTCGGCATTAATGCAAATATGAAGGACTGTCACACTCCCGTGCCTGCTCTGCAGTCATTGTGCAAGAACATCCGGGAGGTCACAGACACCTGGAGAGCACTTTATTAAACCACAGGAAAACCCCCTTGTCAATCCCAATGCAATGGAATGTGCTACCACTGGAGCTTAATTTAATTCAATTTTTTTCTTGACTGATTTTTTGCTCTATACCATCTATATTTTTATGAACTTCTGTCAGGTGAAATAATTTACATCAGAATTCTCAACAAGCTCACAGGGTAAGATTTTTGCTTTTACAACTTCCTTCAGATGCTAAGCAACAAATCAGCTTCTCTAATGACAGTACCAATGTCCACGCACACACACAAGTATACACCCACATACATGCATATCGTAGATCAGCTCACCTAGTGGCCTCACCCATTTAAAATTACAGAATTCCTTTTGCCCAATATACAACATTTTCAAACCACTCTAGGTCAGAGGAAGGCAAAAACCATGTGACTATATGGCCACCAGCCAACCATTAGGAAAAGGGGAATTGGTTCTGAGTTGTGGGCATTTTAAAATGTCTATTTTCAATAACTGTTAAAAATAAAAGCTAACTTGTGAATTCAAATGTCAAAGCTCTAAGAATGGTGCTAGGGGAGGAGACAGAACACTATTTTCATTACAGTAAATAGATTTTTCTGGTACTTTGAGAAGAAACAAGTTTTAGATACTTCAATTTTATGTGAGACTTAAAAAAAATTACTGTCCTTTGTTACGTTAATCTTTACCTACCTGTTGGGAATAAAGTGTGTCAGCTGTGTTTCAGAAAAACACATTTCTTTTCATCAAATGTTTATCTCATTGTAAATGAAAATCGCTCAAACAAAACTTCTACATATTCATTCTTAAGCCACAAATTCCTTTTGAAACTAAAAAAAAACAGACACGAACATTCCAAAAGAATTAAATTACCCACTTGCAATTCCCAGCACAAAGTTTCTATTCTTTAATGCTAAAGAGCAGATAGTATTGTCTTCTCTTTTCTTAAGGTTCAGAGAGATAGGAATTTTTTTTTTTTTAAGATTTTATTTATTTATTTGACAGAGAGAGATCACAAGTAGACAGAGAGGCAGGCAGAGAGAGAGAGAGGGAAGCAGGCTCCTGCTGAGCAGAGAGCCCGATGCGGGACTCGATCCCAGGACCCTGAGATCATGACCTGAGCCAAAGGCAGCGGCTTAACCCACTGAGCCACCCAGGCGCCCTTTTTTTTTTTTTTTTAAGAAGAGTACTAGGTTAAATACTTTTGTGCTACTCAGAAGTCTTGAAATAAGCCAGGCCAATAAATTAAAAAAAAAAAAAAAAAAACAGGAAAAAGAAAGGAGCATTCGATTCCTATTAGAGGCATTCAAACTTGTGTAAATTTGTTTTTTGGTAGCTACTGTCCCTCCCTATGGTCTCTTCAGATAATATACAAGTATCACCTACCTCCTCGCAACTACTCATTATTAATTTTGGGGGGATATATGCATTTTTTTGAAAATAGAAAGCATCGCTTGAATACATTATAGGTGGCAATGGAAATGGCACAAATCCTCTGGTAAAGCAGTTTAATGGAAGGTTATCAGGGCCTAAAAATGTTAATTAGTACCCTTTAAGCTAACAATTTCACTTCTTATGCTAAAGAAATACTTTAAAGCATCAAAAATACACATACACAAAGATGTTCACTACAGTGTTACTTAAATGCATTTTAAAACTGTAAACAACCTAAATGCTCAACAAGTAAAGAATGTTTCTACATACTGGTAAACCCATTCAACAGAATGTTCTGTTGCAATAAAAATGGTATTAATAAAAAGCAGACCAGTAAAGTGAAAAACTGGTGACATAATTTAAATAAGAACAGCAAGATGCACAATACATATCTAGGATTCAAATGACGATGTACAAATATGCATATTAAAAAAAGATGTGAAGGGACCCTCCAACTTGTCTTTTTCTTTTTTAAGATTTATTTATTTATTTAATGTTTTTATTATGTTATGTTAGTCACGATACAGTATATCATTAGTTTTTGATGTAAAACTACTCATTAAATGGCAGCTAGGATTGGTATCATTTGTACAGCATTTATAATGTGCTACTCTACTAAAGTATGGTACAAATACGTTAAATGTGTCCTTCTGAATGCCACATAGGACACCCCTGTCATATCTTGTTTATATACAACAAGAAACTGAGGCTCAGAGACTTGCCTAGGGCCTCACAACATTAATGGTGGTCCAAGATCAAATCAAAAATTCTAGATTCCCAAAATAGAGGAGATTTCCCAGTGCAAATCCACGAGAAGCTGGAAATTAAAATAATTGTAGGCTATAATTGTTAGTCCAATCAAGATCTTATATTTTCAATATAATATTGAATCCCCATCCCCCCACCCCCCCACCTCACTCTAGCTCTGAAATACCCAATTCTTTCATTTGGAAGGTGAGATAGAATCTGAATTTGGATTCAGACAGCTTGAGTCTAAATTCCTGCTCTGCCACATACCCATTCTGTGACTTGGACAATAATAAGCTTCTGGATGCCTTTGCTTCCTGAAAGTACCAGTAGTCCATTCTTCATAGGACTATTGTGGAGGTTAAAAGAGTTAATCTGTACATCAGGGGCTTAGAGCTTAGTGTCAGGTGCACAGTAAACTGACTATGACTACAAATATTTAATTCTGTCTAATGTTTGGAGGACCTGTCTTTTCCCACATTCCTATGCAGGTACTTGGTCTGCCTGTTTATGACCTACGTTACCTGCATAAAAAAGTAGTGGAACCAGCATTTGAATACAGTTAAGATTCAGTCAGAGTTGGAGTAAGCTTGGGAAGATTCTACTTTGTCCATTCATCTACAATTATGGTTTTGTCACGTACTGTGTGACGTTCCTATCGTGTAAAAAGAGTCCTTATTTTAACACATCAATAAATCTGAAAGACAACTAGGAACTGGTCTTTCCTTTTCCAAGTATTTGTAGACTCAACACAACTAACACTTTCCTTCAGAGGACTGTATGGAGGACCCTTGGACACAAAAGGGTTAGGAACAGCTAACTTCTCAGCCAGAGTCATGGGAGGATGGGGGCTATGCCTGCTGACCTCTTGCTGGTGGGACGACCAGGTTGGAGTAATCAAGATGCATGACGAAATATACATGATGTTCCCTTCTACTAGAGACAGCTATGACTCAGAAATGAATGGACACATTTATTTCAGGAACATGAATACATTTATCTTGCTTATGTTATTTCAAATTTTCAGGCAATCACTGCATATAAGATGTTTTGAACATACAAAAATCAATGTTCTTTTTCAAAGTTTTACTGTGAAAACAGCTGTTAATAAAACTGCACCGTATTTTAAAAATCTGTCAGGAAATATTTTAAAAACTTATGTAATGTTGGCGTTTAGTGCCCTCTTTCACTGTCTAAAGGTGACTCTTCCGGACAATGCATTGTAGGGTTTCGTATCTGTAATTCTATTCTGTTTTACAATCCACCCAGGCCTCCTGATCTTTCTCTCAGCCTCACCCTGACTTAGTCATTCAGTTTCTCCTAGTTCCTCTTGAAATGAACTTGGGCTTTTTAGGTCAAAAGACCCACAGGGCACTTAGAGTTCTGACATTGCCAAGATACGTATTAGTCCTGGGATAGATTTATATTTAAAAAGTTGGCATCTCTTCTTCTGCCTTGACAAGCAGTACCAAATGGTCTTTTGGACTTTTTCCTGGCCCATCCTAGGAAGAAGAAAAAAGGAGGAGGAAAGAAAAATCTATCCAATACATAGAGACAGATGAATAGATACAGTTTTATATACAGGATATTTAACGTATTATTAATCACTTTAAACCTTCTTGAAAGAGACTCTTAAAATAAATTACAAAATATACCTAAAGTTCTTAACTACAACCTGATCACCCTTTGCTTTGGTAAATGAGCCTTCTACTTTTTTTTTCTTTCCCTCATTCAAAATGTTTCATGTCAAGACACCTCAAAATTATGTGACATCTCTTTTAATTCTATGTGGGCACTAAATGGGGCAAGATTCCATTTCACTTAAGCCCAAAATGCTGATCTTTTCAGCTATTATCTTGGAGGGAAGCCACTCAAATGGAATTTTCAAACATACGTGTAGTCTTTAGAAGCCACAACTTTGCTCCCCACTCACCGTTTTAGCACTCTGACCTACCCACACATTACAAGAAAAATAGGAAACCGGCGCAATAATGAAGCACAAGGCCCCGGTGGAAATATTTTCAAATTCAAACTACCAATCACTGTTGGAAATGACATCGTTGACATTCCGTATCATTCCTGGCTTCTGAGCTTACAGGGGCGTAAAGCCTACTAACTACATTTCCAGATCCTCTGGCCAGTGAGGACCGAGTTGGAGTCCTTCAGTGCTAGAAGCCTGTGTTCCAGCGGGAAGACGGGAGAGGAAAAAAAGGTATTATTCTCAGGTGGCAGCTGCTACAGGTATGGTCTAGTCAGAGAGCTCATGAGGTTTTCGCCCAAGGCTTTTGGGTCACTTCCCAAGAAATACCCATATTAGCTGCTGTAGGCAGCTCAGAGAGACTACTGGTCCAACTCCACTGACGTTCTGCCTTTCCAGACTCCCAACATTAAACCTCCTTTCTGTAGTAAATACTGGGGGTGGCTTCTGCTTTCGTGACCAAAACTTCACTTATACATCAAACAAATGCCCAAAGAACAATTCAAATAATAATTTTCAGCTCACATATACAGTATTTTATTATTAATTACAGTCCCCATGCTGTACATTAGATCCTCGGAACTTATCCTTCTTATAATTGATAATCTGTGCCCTTGGACCTACATCACTATACTTCCCTCTTTCCCCCAGCTCCTGGGAACCACCATTCTGTTCTCTGTTTCTATGAAACCAGCATTTAAAATTTTTTTTTGCGAGGGAGTATAAACCGGGAGTGGAGGGCAGAGGGAGAGGGTGAGAGAGAATTTTAAGTAGGCTCCACACCTGACACAGAGCCAGACACGGGGCTCAACCCCACAACCCAGAGATCACAACCTGGGCTGAAATCAAGAGTTGGACATTTAACTAACTGAGCCTCCTAGTTGCCTAGCTTTTTTTTTTTTCTTCCTAAGATTCCATGTATAAGTGATATACCCTACAGTATTTATCCTTCTCTTTCTGGCTTATTTCACTTAGCATAATATGCTCCAGATTCATCCATGTAGGTAATAATACGATACTGTAGACCTGACCGTGGCTGAGAGTAGATCCTAAGCATTCTCACCACACACCACACAAACAGTTATCTACGTTAACTACATGAGGTGATGGATGTGTTAATTATTTTAACCTTGGTAATCATTCTATAGTGCATATGTGTATCAAATCACTCGGTGGCACACTTTACGTATATATAATTACATTTGCTAATTATTCCTCAATAAAGTTAAAAAAGTAACTTTCATTTCACTGACAGATTTCACAACACATCTCAACTGAACCTCACAATAATCTTACAAAATAGATAGAGCTGGTATTGGTGGTCTTATTTAGCATGAGGAAATTTAGATGCATCTAGATAGTTGCTTCCTGAATGCATGTTTCCTTCCCTTTTAAATGAAGAAACAAAATAAATAATAAAGTATATGAAGAAGCAATGCAAGGATTCACCTACAATCTCATCTAAGTCCTAATTTTGAACTTTGTCTTTGTAGGCAATCTCAATCTGGTAGAAGCTTTCTCAACTGGTCCTCCTTTAAGTGACCCACTGAATTAACTTATCTCTGTAAAGTAGTGACTAACGTGCATTGCACACTGATCCCAGCTAGTAGGGATCACACAAATTAAGTTTATCAGGAATCAGTTGTGTTTGTTCCCAGTCCTGTTCTACTAGGTACACCTGATACTAGAATTAAATAATTTAATAATTATTACATAAATATATGAGTAGTAGTATTTACAGAGCAGTTGCTCTGTACCGGGCACTGTTCCATATGCTATGTAAATTACTCCACTTAACAAGAACTTGGGGTACACACGATTATTATCCTCCTTTTAGATGTGAGAAAACTGAGACCCAAAGAAGGCATGAAACTTGTCCCGAGTCATACAGACAGTCAGTTGCAGATCTGAACCCAAGTCAAGAGTTATTTCTATTAAAACTAAACTAATCACAAAAACTCATACAGAGATGCTCATAGCAACAGTATTCATAATTGTCAAAAGTAGAAACAATCCAACTGATAAATGGATAAATAAAATATGGCATATCAATACAATGGAATACTGTTCAGCCACAAAAATGCATGCTGTACAGATACATGTTTCAATACGAGTGAACTTTGAAAACATTACACTAGTGAAAAAGCCAGACACAAAGGTCACATGATGTATGATTCCATTTACCTGAAATGTCCGAAACAGGTAAATCCACAGACATAGAAAGTAGAGCTATGGTTACCTAGGGCTAGGTGTTTAGAGACAAACGGGGAATGACTGCTATTAGATGTGGGATTCTTTTTGGAATAATGAATATGTTCTAAAATTGATCACAGCAACGATTGTACAACTCTGTGAATATACTAAAACCATTGAATTTAGGAGAAAAAAACACAATCAACTTAATTGCTTTGGAAAAATAAATAAGGTGGAAAATCAATAAAGGTGGTCTACTAAAAGAAATACAATAGAAATGCAAATGCAAAAAGACTTGGAGAAAACATAACCGTCTACAAGGACCTTAACATTGGAGTATTTCAAAGGAGTTTTTACCTCCAGCTTCATTTGAAAAAAAAGGAAAACTGAAAACTGGGAACAGGGTGCTAATGGGTGTGGGTACTACAAGAAAGAAAAGGTGTAAGTCCAAAACAGCAGGAGGAGAAGCCCCTGAAGAGGGAAGCAGGGGAAATTAGGGAAGGCTTTGAAGAAGGAGTGATACTGGAGTTGGTTAGTGAACGTCTTCCAAACAGTGCTCAGCAAGCAGTGAGAAGTGCACACGGTTTTCCAAGCAGGAACATGAAAGCCACACGATCAGGATATGGTGAGAGTTCTGCAACAGGACGTGGGTATAAAGACAGAGAAAGGAGATGCAAATGCACAGATAAGTCAGGGCAAAAATGTCTCGCTAGGGACATTTTGTCAGGGTATAAAGACAGAGAAAGGAGATGCAAATGCACAGATAAGTCAGGGCAAAAATGTCTTGCTAGGGATTATTTTGTCTGTCCAGATGATGATTAGAGGATAAACTTCGTGAGGTCAGGAAGCAGGTGGTTTTGCACACAATTTTATCCTTGGAGCCTCCTCTCCAAGTCCCTGACCCATGACTCGTGTTCAGTGTTCAGTGTTTCAGATGCTGAATGTATAGGAAGGAGAAGAATGACTCTACGATTTTTTGTTGTTGTTGTTATTTTCTAGTATTATTTTTTTAGGTTTGCGAATGATATTTTCAAGTGGAAATGAAAATTGCAAGAGAAAGATCAAAAGGGAAATGATAAGTTCTCTGGGACAGCTTGGAATTGAAGAACCTGAAAAGAAGACACTGGTGAAATGTGAAAACATAACTAACTGAAATACAGGCCGGGAGTTCCAGAAGGAAGAGAGGGCTGTGCACACAGGTTTTAGGAGCACTACAGATGATAGCTACAACTGAGAACCGAAGAGCTCAAACCAGCTAAATCTTCAGGGAGAGGGCACCTGGGTGGCTCAGCTGTTAGGCGTCTGCCTTTGGCTCAGGTCATGATCCCAGGGTCCTGGGATCAAGTCCTACATTGGCTCCCTCTCTCACTCCCCCTGCCTATGTTCCCTCTCTTGCTGTGTCTCTCTCTGTCAAATAAATAAAATCTTAAAAAAAAAAAATCTTCAGGGAGAAGCAGAGTAATGTCACGGGTTGGATGCTTCCCTGACGGAGCCTCCCAGTCACCCCAGAATTTTTTTTTTTTCAAGATTCCACATATAAGTGAAGAAGGTAGCTTGCAAGACCGAGGACACTCACGGCAGCAGAGAGGGATGGCATTAGGAAGACTGAGAAGAAAAACATCAATATTTGGGTTTCTAATCCTGAACACACAATTTGGGGGGGTCTCTCTGTATTGACTCAAACTGACATGGTAGAAGAAAGATGGCTCCTTGCAGCCGTCACCCCAATCATGCCAACGTATCACCAAACACTGGATTTAATCCAATTTCTGGATCTGAGAACCCATCAGGTAAGCCCTGGGTCATTCATCAGGAGCATCATCAGCCAAATTGCTAGTTTTTTTTTTTTTTTTTCTTTCCAAAGGATACCTTTGCTGGCCTTATTAAAATATTGCTCCCATGAAGTCTTGTTTTTGGGGGTTTTTTTTGTTGTTGTTTTTCTTGAGATTTTCATGTTAAGTTCGAAAACAATCCAGTAAAAAAGACCAGCCTCTCTGCAAATTAAATCATGATGCTGAGCATGTATCCACAGTAACAAGAAAATAACGGAGGTAAAGACACACACTGCCCACTTAGGTGTTAACCCAATGTGGCAAAGGTGTGTACAGAGAGTGGGATCTAGAAACGGAGGGCCAAATTCAGCATCTCTCTAGCCCAGGAGGGAGGGAAAGTGCACTGACCAAGTGTCTATTCTCATCCTACAGACAAAACAGGTTTGAGGTACGAAGGCGTTCATCATCACTATACCTGTAATTACTGTAAGGAATAATTGTCAGGATAATGCGATTTCCTTTGTTATTACTCGATGGCCTCCAGCCACACTCTGTATCTGTACTGTTTCAGTAAGGACCTGTCCCTGGGTGGTAAGCTTCTGGTAAGACTGCACAGTCAGCCAGCATCTCCTCTAACACCTTCCCACAGGAATACACGAATCCCAGAGCAGCCCCCCTACAACCCATGTCCTAGTGGAGTCATTTGCTCTCAACATCAACAGGCTAAGAAAACACTGATTCATCAAACAATTTAGTTGACTGTCTACTGTGTGTTAGGCATTGTGTTGAGTACTTTGGACCGTGGATACATCGGAGATTAAAACAGAAGCTGCCCTTCCTTCATAAAGATCAATGAGAAAGATAGCAGAGGGGAAAAAAGATGAATTAATTTTCATATTGTAGAAAGTGTTGTGACAAAAGCTGAACCCATTCCAAACTCACCGGCTTCTTGCTATTCCTCAAAGTGCCCCGGCAACACTTCTACCTCAGGGCCTTTGCATTTGCTATGCCCTCTCTTATCTGAAATAATCTTCCCCCTGTTACCTGTATGACTCATCCCCCTGCTTTCTTTAGGATTTACACAAATGTCACCATCTCAGGGAGGCCTCTTCTTAACATACTACTTAAAATTTAACTTTTACTCCCCCAATTTTCATCCCATTCCTTACTTTATTTTTCTCCAAGCACTTGCCACCTGCTATCATACTATACAATTATGTATTCTATTTCCTGTACTAGAACGTAAGATACTTGAGATTAGAGATATTTGTCATATTAATTGATTAACTCCAAGTCTGTAATAGTCCCTGGTACATAAACTGGTATTTTTCCTAAGATAGATAAAGTGGGAGTAAGGAAGGAAAGACTATTTTAGATTGGGGAGGGGTGGACCAGAGACCTTGCTGAAAAAGTGATAGAAAGAATGTAACAGAGCTAATGATGCAAAAAGAAGTGGAAATGTGTGCAGGGCAAAGGCGCTGAGGCAGGGGGCAACCAGCAGGTACAAGGATCTGAACCAAAGCCAGTGAAAAATAAGGGAGCCCGTGGCCTGGGACAGGATCCTAGAAGTAAGCAAGGGATCAATCATGTAGTGCCTTGTAGGTCAGAATAAGGGGTAAGGACATGCAAAGACAAGAACTTAGGGAGGGAGGAAAGGATGTCCACAAACCTTGGCTGCTCTATGGACACGCAGATTAAAGGAGCAATAATAAAAGGACAGAGAGCCTGTTAGGAGACTTTAAGTATCCCAGGCTAAAGACAAAGATGACCTGGAAAAGGGTCTACCAGTGGAGATGAGAGAACAAGAAGAATTTACAAAATTGTTGGGAGATATAATTAACCACAACGGCTCATGGATTCTCTTGAGGCATGAAGTATGTGGAATCTGGGTTTCCAGTTTAAGAATCAGATTTCAGCAAAAGCAGCCAGAGGTTCCATCCAAAATAAAATGCAAAGACAGTGCTGTAAAATGAAAGGGACATAAAGGAGACAAACTGCTTGTTAAATTTTTTTAATGTCTTTGAAATCCTCTAACTCCATTAATCTGAGAAGTGAACTTGCATTTCCATTTTAATCCAAAACTTTCACTGAGTTTAAGCTGGCAGCTCATGCAGACTAGTCTGTCCATGTCTTTTATTATATAGAAAAGAAAGATCAGGTGCTATAAATAGTGTTTCTTACTCCCTCTTCCTTTTATATGAACCCACTGCTTTACTGATGCTATGTCATTCTTCCTTCTCGGCAATCCTGTTGTGTTTGTATTCTTTTTTTTTTTAAATGTTTTATTTATTTGACAGAGAGAAATCACAACTAGGCAGAGAGAGAGGAAGAAGGAGGCTCCCCGCGGAGCAGAGAGCCCAATATGGGGCTCGATCCCAGGACTCTGGGATCATGACCTGAGCCGAAGGCAGAGGCTTTAACCCACTGAGCCACCCAGGCGCCCCTGTGTTTGTATTCTTATTACTTATAAGAAAACCAAGGCTCCAGGTTGAATACTTTTCCAAATATCACTGAACTAGCAAGTGTTGGATCTAGGATTCAAACCCATGCCTGCTCATTCCCAAACTGTTTTTCTTGGCTACTTCTGATGCTTTGGATTATTCTACATGCAAAACGGCAAATAGTTCCCATTTCCTGCCTATTTCTACTCTCGAATATGTCATTTCATTATTCTTATAGTACTTTTACTCACATTTAAACTAATATTAAAATAGCTGTTGGTTTTTCTTGAGGGAATGCTGCCTGGACAAGATGGACAGAGAGAGGAAGTCTAAGAATAAACCTAGGTTGAGATTAAAGATGAGCTATAATTCCAATATCTTAAAAAAAAAAAACCTCCAGAATAGATTGTAGCTTATTTATTAACCAAATCACATAGAATAGTATCATCTTATTAAAGAATTTTCTCCCACCATCTGATTAGAAGAGGAACTCTCCATTGTCATTTAAATAGGAACCCTTTAATTATGAGCAAATGATATTTTATCACCTTATTTTCATCTCTAATGTCTAAATGTCTGTAAAAAGATATCTGACTGGAATATAACAGCTCTCAGCCTCAGGAGCATCCTTTGTTTATAGGGGTATTAAAGCTTACGCATGCAAAAAGAAAGGAGAAAAGTTCCTTTTCTTCGCTTGACTTGGATATAGCATGATCTGATTTTATCCCTTTAGATTGAAATGGAAATATTTCAAATTCAAAAACACATGGTTGAGTGAAAATGTTTGCACATGTAATACTTTTACCCAAACTCCATATAGATTTCTAGTCTGACCAAAATGAAGCAAAATTAACAGAAAACTGTGGCTTGGGCCATCTTTAAATTTGAAAGTTCCATCAATCAGTTGACACTTTGCCTTCTTCTTAGATGCTTCTTTTATGAATGGTATCTAGGACCCTAATATACACTTATTAATTTTAAAAATGTATATTAATATTAAAGTGAAAAAAAACTGAAACCCTGGATACTGATTGCAATATGCATTACTCACTGAACATAAAATAAAATTCTACATGGAATAACTTGTGTTACCTGGAATGATAGCTGAGCTAGTATCCCCCTCACAAGTGTAGATTGGAGGGAGGGCAGGAAAGAGTATTTTACTATTACTATTTGTAAAATGAAGAGGTACTATTTAAGTTACCAGAATAGAATAAGGCATATAAACAGATAACATTGCTTTGGGGCATGTGCCTTAATTACAAGTAATAACTAAGGAAACAAAATAACAGACATCTAATAGTTAAAATTGTATTGCTATTCTTTCCATCTAATTCTTTTATTTATTTTTTATTTTTAACAGATCTTTATTTATTTGAGAGGGAGAGAGCAGTGGGAGAGGGAGAAGCAGACTTTCCACTGAGCAGGGAGCCTGACGTGGGGCTCGATCCCAGGATTGAGCCAAAGGCAGACACTTAACTGAGTCATCCAGGTGCTCCTCATCTAATTCATTCCTTTAAATAAAGATTAAAGATTGTAGCCACCCCCCCTTATCTGTGCTTTTACTTTTCATGATTTTGGTTACTGAGGGGTGGGGTCAAATAGGGTCTGGAAGCAGGTGATCCTCCTTCTGACAAAAGTCAATAGTAGCCTAATGCTACATCACGATGCCTAGGTCATTCATATTATTTCTTCTCATCATATAAGCATCTTCTCATCTCACATCATCGCAAGAAAAAGGGTGAGTACAGTAAAATAAGATATTGTGAGGAAAACTGCATTCATGTAACTTTTCTTACAGTATATTGTTACTGTTCTATTTTATTATTATTATTAATCTCTGTACCTAATTTATAAATTAAGCTTTATAACAGGTATGTATGTATAGGAAAAAACTCAGTATTTATAGGGTTTGGTACTATCCATAGTTTCAGGCATACAATGGGGGGGTCTTGACAAGAATCCCAACGGATAAAGGGGACTATTGTACGCGAAAAAACTGTTTCAGGTTCTTAAGAGAAGTGCAAGTATATATTCTTCCACAAGGTGGCGAAAGCGTGCCATGCATTGCTCATCTGTGCTGGCTAAAAATGTTTTACTATTTCATCCTCTTCCTTCCGTGGTCAAAGCAGTTTCTGTTATAAAGAGTTCACACTTCAAAAAGCCATCTTTTTCTTAGGCAATGCTTGCTGGTACACAAGCTAGGCACGTTACATGCAAACATACAATGGAATCAGGACAATTCTAAGCAAATAAAATTTCAAACCAATTCAATAATCTCTTCTGAAAGACTACAGTTATCACTTTGACTTTATTGTTCCGGACTCTCACTGAATCCCAGTGCACTAAATATCTTTGCATTTCCAGTTTTAAAACATATTTTACAAAACGTGTTTAGAAAATTCTCCTTCACCAGTGTCTCAGGGTAATATCAACACTGTTTCCTAATAGTAAGTGCAAACCACCGTGGGTCCTCAGAGGCTTTGTGATCTGAAATGACAGGAGGGAAGCTACTTTTCTTTACTGCCAAAAAAATCCATGAAGTGACTAAAATACCACTTTAAAAGAGTTTTTTGGGGGGGGCACCTGGGTGGCTCAGATGGTTAAGCATCTGCCTTGGGCTCTGGTCACGATCTCAGGATCCTGGGAGAGACCCTCCTCTTGGGCTCCCTGCTCATCTGGGAGTCTGCTTCTCCCTCTTCCTCTGCCCCTCCCCCATGGTTGTGCATGCTCGCTCTCTCTCAAATAAAATCTTTTTAAAAGAGGGTAAAATATTACCTTCTATACCTGGGTCTTCCTTAAAAATACAAACACTTCTGTTAGGGTAACACTAAGTCTCTAGCTGCCCCACTTACTGGCTGTATGACCTTGGGTGAATTACTAAAACTCTCTGTGTTTCAATTTTCCCATATATAAAATTCAGGAAATAGGAGAACTTACCTCACAGCTGTTCTCAAACTGCAGGTGAGATCAACCCTTTCATAGAAAACCCCTTGCTCAGAATCTGGGATACAGAAAGGACCCAACAAACGGTAGCTTTTGTGATGATCAAGGTGAACAACCTGAATGCTTCTTAAGTAATCTCTATGCCCAGCGTGGGGCTCAAACTCATGGCCCCCAGAGCAAGAGTCACATGCTTCGTGGACTGAACCAGCCAGGCACCCCAACCTGACAAGTCTCTTAAGAGATCCTTCGCTGAGTGGCTGAAACAGGGCAATGCAAGAAGAGAAAGGAGCAGTGGGGAACTTCAAAGCACATTCTGAGCGGCCATTTTGTTCAGTGGTGACCTGTCTGCTGCTGTGACTCACTTTCCAGCACGTGAGTCCCCTTAAACTTCCATTTTAGGGGCTCTTTTTGGTTTCTTCTCTTTATCCCACCTGCACCTACTCCACAAGATGGCCAAAGTCAACCAGAAGAAGAAACCTATCCATTCTTTCTGTGGCTCCTCACTCCAATTTACAATCTAACCAATAGTGCCATGGGACTCGGGATTCTGCAGGCACTCGGTATGGGACTGTCAGCTCTGGCATCAACAGCTTAGAAGGCTTGCTGTCCCCCAGGTTCCCCATATATCGAGACCAGGGTGCCGTGCCTAATACTAGCAGGGAGCCTGCCGGCATTGCCGCCTCAGCATCAGTCCTGTCTCGCCGCGTGTTGTTACACTTACACACAGGTGCCACTGATGAGCCTGATGAGGAAACCAGAAGTAACCTCCAGAGCAAAAATAACTCGAATTTCATATACTGTTATTCACTTTAATAAGGGCAAAGGGTTCATGTTTTAAGGAAGGTGACTTCGTTTTTCTATCTTTATAAGGTACTTCATATAATTAAGCTAGCAATAAGTAGAATAAAATTAAAATTTAAATAAAAACCTATGTCAGACCCAGCCTCCTGATTTTTGAATAAGAAAACACATTTGTCACTTTTATATCACTACTTTTGCCAAATAATTTAAAAAAATATATAAGAGCAATGGCAGAAGAAATTAACTGTGAACATTACATAATTAATGTGGTGACAATATCATAATCCTGAGGTGAAACCTGCTGAGTGAGACTGGGCCATTGCATATACAATTTCAGGGCTGGGGACCAGGAAGTAGAGCTAGTTGTGTCAACGCAAGAGAATGAAATGCTCTAGCTTTGCGGTCTCCGCTATGACCTTTGGAGTTCCCCAGACTTTGTAGAGGGTCCACATGGCAAAAATAATTTTCATAATAATGTGAAGACATTGTTTTGAAATTGAAAATTCTGTGGAATTTTCCAGAAGCTGTATGTCATGTGCTAACACCATCATTCTGTCAGCTAATGAATGCACTTGTGTATTCTCATGCTTTAAAAAGTTTTCAGTTTTAATTTCTAATATGGTAAATATCAGTAGGCACAATTTACATTAACAAAAGTTCTTATGGTCTCCAAAGATTTTTACATAGTGAAAATGTTCCTGAGACCAAATGTTTGAGCACGGTACTCTAGACCATGTTCAACTTTTTGCACAGCATTAATGACTTTGTCCATAGAGTTTCAAAAGCTACAGTTTAGAATTCTCACTCTCGATTTTTTTTTTAAGTCTAAATTTCTACTAACTGAAAACTGCACTTATTCAAAAAGTTTTGGAGACCCCTGTATCTAAAGCTTTCCCTCAAGCTAAAGATGAATTGCAGGATTACATAATGTCAATCCAGCACTTTTGGAAATTTATTGCATATTATACTTTTCTGATTATGAAAGTAATTCCTATAATTTCTAGCTATAAACTAAGCTGAAGTAAGAAACAGAAAACAAATGTAAACACATTTGTTTGTAAACAGCAATGTGAATAGATCTTTAAAACTTGCTGAATTTTTAAAAACTCAGAAAAAGCCTACAACATAATATCATTTACCTAAACTATAAATACATGCACACAAAACAACAACTTGTATTTAACAAGATACAGTTACATGCAAGATCATCAACGTCATGTCATTAAAGAATGCCTATGGGGAACAGGAGGGTCAGGGGTAAAGGGAATAAGTAAGAAAGGACTTATCACAGGCTAAGATAATAATGTGCCATGAAAGAGAAGTATAAATTCTCACATCTCCTGCTGAGGTACAAACAGACAGAAAAGGAGAATGAAAAATAAATTACTACTAACCCCCTATTCAGGGATTGTTAGTATTAACATTTCAGTGTTCATTATAGTCTTTTATCTTTTTTCATTTTTTTCCTTCTAAATAATAAACTTTTTCTGTACTTTTTACACTTACATAATTAACATGTGTCTTGTTAACGTTCATTCAAAGCAGCTTCAGCCACTTGCAGTGCTCTTGTAACAAGATCCATCATTTAAAACCATTCCCAAACTGGCACTTATTTGTTTCTAATAGTTGCTATTTTCCATAATGGTAAAGTAAACATACATATTTCCATGCCTGCTTGCCTAAGATAAATTCCACCATATAATTTTTTTTTTTTAGGGCAGAGGAATGAATTTAGTTACGTTTCTAGATATAAATCACAAGCACTTTCCAAAAAGAATATAACCGTTTTAATCTCCCCATCAGGGTAAGACAATGCTGTCTGACTACAATCAAAGCAAGTCTAAGAATCTACCTTTGTTCTTGTCATTCCCATTTGATCAGAAAAACATGGAATCACATTTGTTTCCTTAATTTTTATTTCCTTGGTTATTTATGAGGTCAAATCTTTTGTCGTATTTTTATTGGCCATTTGAATTTCTCCTCTTAGGAGCTGTCTTGTAGAGAACTTCACGCCGTGGTACTTAAAACAATATGTCACAATATGTCAAGACATTTTTATAATCAGAGCATTCTGGTGTAGTAGAGTATAACTGTTTATTAATTAGCCATATGTAAGCTATGAAAATCAATACAATTTGTCACCCAAATTTTACATCAAGTCTTTGTCTCCTAATTTTAGGAAATCAGGTTAAAAAAAAAAGAATCTACATACTTCATGCTGATTATTCTCCAATTGCTCCCAGATCCATTCTCTGCTCTCCTCAGCCCTGCTCTGTGCACTGGGAAGCTGACCTCTACAAAAGGCATCACCTACGCTCCCCTGCTTTCTGGCTCCCAGTTTGGCCAATAAAGGTTTGGCCAATGGAGGTTTGGCCAAGGAAGGTTAATGAAGATGACCAATAAGAGGTCAGAATGCAAGAGGAGACAGGTTGAAGTGTTTAGTCCTCTTGCTTCTTCCTGCTTTCACTCACTTCTGGAATGGTTACTGAGACTGGCTAATGGTCAGCCATCCTCGTTTACGCTTCCAACTCTCAGCTGGGCTCGGTAACTGTCCCCCCCCCCCCCTCCAGCCCTTGGCCCCTACCACCCTTGGTTCTTTTTTTTTTTTAATATTTTATTTATTTGATAGAGAGAGAGATCTCAAGTAGGCAGAGAGGCAGACAGAGAGAGAGGGAAGAAGCAGGCTCCCCGCTGAGCAGAGAGCCCAATGCGGGGCTTGATTCCAGGACCCTGAGATCATGACCTGAGCTGAAGGCAGAGGCTTTAACCCACTGAGCCACCCAGGCGCCCCACCCTTGGTTCTTTTCAATCTGGCTGCACCTCTGTAAATAATACCTTCATTAAAACATTTCTTCAACAGCTGCAGCTGAATGTCTGGTTCTTGATAGATCCCTGACAAATACACAGTTAAATTTACTATTTAATTTATGTTTGGATGATCTCTGATATCTGATTCAACAAAAACATTCTATTCAACATTAGCTAAGTGTTTACCTTGAATCTGGCCCAACAGCAGAGTTGGTGGATACATAATTCACCTTTCCTAACTTAGGCAAGTTTTTTTTTTTCTTTAAAACCCTTAATAACTCCCAATTTCCACAGCATCAAATATGATGATATTTAAAACTCTCCATAACAGACCCCTTCCTTAACCTGTCTGATTTGAATCTCTGACTCCCTATGTATGCATCCTGGGACTCACTGTGCTGATCTCTGTCTACTGAATACATCAAATTTCTTTCCTACCCTCAAAATATTGCTCATGAAGCTCTCTGCCCACTAGCTATCGCAATTTCACATTATTTTTTTCCTCCCTAAAACTGACCTAATTTTTTTAATTTAAATTCAGTTAGCCAACATAGAGTATATCATTAGTTTCAGGTGTAGAGTTAGTAATTCATCAGTGCTCGTCACATCACACGCCCTCCTTGCCCATCACCCAGTTACCCCATCCCCTACCCTCCTCCCCTGCAGCAGCCCTCACTTAAGAGTCTCTCATGGTTTGTCTCCCTCTCTGATTTCTTCCTGTTCAGTTTTCCCTCCCTTCGCCATGATCCTCTGTATTATTTCTTATATTACACATACAACTGAAACCATATGATAATTGTCTCTTTCTGATTGACTTATTTTGCTCAGCATAATCTCCTCCAGTCCCATCCATGTCAATGTAAATGGTAAGTGTTCATCCTTTCTGATGGCTGAGTAATATTCCATTTTAGATATAAAATATATAATATATATTATAAATATATATAAAATATAAAATATTTTATATATAAAGTATAAAATGGAATATTCCATTTTAGATATAAAATATATAATATATATTATAAATATATATAAAATATAAAATATTTTATATATAAAGTATAAAATGGAATATTACTCACATATATATGTACACACACACACACACACACACACACACACACTGTATCTTCTTTATCCATTCATCTTTTGAGGGACATCTGGGCTTTTTCTATGTTATAAACATTGGGGTGCCAGTCAGAACGTCTAAAAATTAACAAGTCAGGAAACAACAGATGTTGGCGAGAATGCAGAGAAAAGGGAACCGTCCTACACTGTTGGTGGGAATGCCAGCTTGGTGCCGCCACTCTGCAAAACAGTATGGAGGTTCCGCAAAAAGTTGAAAATAGAACTACCCTATGATCCAGCAATTGTACTGCTAGGCATTTACCCCAAAGATACAAATGTAGTGACCTAATGTTTAAAATACTGTTCTTTAATTACACCCCTTTTCAAACTTTGCACATACAGTGGTAGTTCTTACGTTTTTTCCCTCAATCATTAATCTGGGGCCTTAGTCTAATGCAGTTAACATGTTTCATGCTTGTATCTTGGGTATCTTTGCTTCACGGTCACAACATGTTTTTTCTTTAATTCTTTGTATCCTTTACCAAATTTGGCATGACACTGAGCATACAACAGTGTCCCTGAGCACCGCTTCAGCTAAATGTGAGAAAGGATTTGGCTAATACATAAACTAATAAAATACGAGTCAATGAGATTTAGGGGAGAATTTTAAGGGATAAGTTCTGAATTAGCATATAGTATATTAAGTATATGATTTAATTTTCAAAGATACACAAATTGGTACTTTGTTTAAAGTAATTAGGAAAAAATGAATTCTTCAGTCTTCAAATACAGTTAGAACCACACACATTACCGACATGCCTATTCATACAGACATTGACTAACATAATCTTAAGGCGATTTCATAGAGTTATAATTTTGAGATTCAAGTGAAACCCATAATGAAAGTAGCTACGCTATCACGAGAAACCTAGGCCCAAGTTTTTCTCTTCAAATTCCAGGGCACCTATCTTTGTGTGTTCAGAATGTGGAGGATACAAGGGTCTGCCATTCACAGCTGAGTGCTGACTCTGGTCAGGTTCACGCTGACCACTATATCCAAAAGCCTCTGCAGCTGCCTCCTAAGATTTCCCCAGCAGCTCTCACAGCTGCACTGTGAAATGCGGGAGGCCTCGGGGAAAGCACAGCTGTGCTCCCCGTCACAGCTGTGCACCAGGAAAACGGCTGGGTGCGGCTAGACTTAGCAAATGCCACCCATTGTTACAGACCCAACTTAGGGAGACCCAGTAACTTGGTTTGCATGGCACGGTACCTTTGAGGTTGGTAGCAAACGGCATCAACCCACAAAGTTGTATAATGAGCTGCTGTTCAGCTTCAAAATGGAGAATTAAGTGCATATTCTCTCTTTCCCACACAATACACTCCCCCCCGACACACACACACACACACAGCATGCACACATATACAACACACACACATACACACACACACTTGCTCTACTTTGTTTCGTTTCTTTGTGAAGTTAATTCACTGGATTTTCACTTGAAATGACACTAGTTTGAGTCTGCATTGACCCTGAAGAAAGCTTTGCACGCTGATCAGTTATCCATCCCCCTCCAAAAAAAGAGGCAAGAAGAAAGTGAGCTTAACCTTTCCATGTACATAGCCAAGAAAACACAAACCAAAATTGCGCTGATAATAACCACTAACTCAGCCTGAAAGTAACAACTAAGTTTTCAAGATAACTACAGAATCAACATTTATTCAACAAAATATTTCTTGCGTATCTACAATGTGCAAAGCACTTAGAAACAAATCCGAGATTTCTTTTTCCCCATTAATATAAAGGAAGAGTCCTAAAAAGATGACTGGTTAAAAAAAAATACTTTTTATATTCGTGAATTTAAAAGCACAGTCTGTATCACTTCAAGAAAAGATGTCTTCCATTTTTATATGTTTTAAGCAAAATTATTTAGGCTCTGGTGAACAATCTTTCATACCTGCACTGTTCATATCTGTGTGCAGTTCATATCTGCATTGCTACTAGTATAAAAATATTATATACTAATGCTTTGGGAAATTGAAGAAGTGTTTATGGGTTTAATTTATTCTGAAGCTTACATTTTTCTAAGCTGTAAAACAATAGTATTTTACTTGGGTCTAGCATTCCTTCATGAATGAATCCCAAACACTTTACAAGTTTTAATTATTTTTCTCAAAATCTATTCAAGGCAAAGCAATTTAACGACGATTTAATATACAGGCAAAGTGATACATGCAAGTCAAATGACATAAATGTTGAAAAAGTAAATGGAGATACTGGAATAGTAAGATTTGGAAATAAAAGATCCACGTTTGCCTTTTTTTCGATCTGGTAACGACTCCCCATGGTTTCCTAGCATGCTATCTGGCATTTGCCTTGCCTAAAATTGGTGTCATGGCAATTATTGGATTTCTCATGCTGCACCGTGTATCACTGCCTCATGGGATTTTTATCTGAGGTGTGTGAACAGTGCTGGGGGGAGCGACGCTAGCTATCTCAAACTACAGCAGAGTCTGTGTCAGAATTTACCTATCAATATTCATGCAAAGAGTTATGCAGAGGGTCATGCTTTAAAAATCAGATCCATTTCTAAAAAGATTGATAATAAGTAGTGTTCAGTTACATACACAAAGAAGACATTCATGTGGCAATGCCCACATTTTATGTCTCAACTGACAGGAACATTTTTTTCCTCTGTTCTGTATACACATTCGGGTAGTGTTGCCATTATGAGTTCATCAGTCATCCCATTAACAAAAATATTCTCTTTCCTGCTTTTTTCCTGGCACAGGCCATTCCCTCCTTCCTTCCTTCCCACATATGTACTCTTCTAGTAACTAATCTCTACAACCCTGGCAGTAAGAATCTGAAATGTTTAGTGTGAGATTTAAAAGAAAGATGGAAGCCTAAGTACCAGTTTTTTTGCTCTAAAGTACAGAATTAAAATCATATATCACTCCTTCCTACAAAAGCCTTCACTCATTAAATTTATTTTAAACGTAACTATCTCTACTAGAAATAACCACGTTGCTACACATCAGAATGGAGATGAGATCGGAAGAGCAAACTAGAGTAACTCTAGCGATAACTCGAACTGCACACTGCTTTGTGAATGAAAGCATTATGGGGATGACTATTTTGACACCACTGAAATAAAAAACCTTGAACTGCCGCCTCTCTCTCAAACCACTGATCGTGCCGTGGGAGGTTATGACAAAGGTCAGAAAGGAAAAAAGAGATGTTTATAACTGGATCTTCATTTAGACTGATGGAAATGAAAACATGCACCACCAACCCTCTTCATGGCAAAGCCTGGAGAACAGTGATTTAATGAAGTAATTAAATCCAGTGGAGAATCCACGTTTGGGATATGTATGAGGTGCTTTCCCGTTACAATTACAGGATGCCCGGGTAATGCTCAGAGTGGAAACCTAAGACTTCACTGACTTGAATGAAACTCCATAATAAACACAAGTAGGAACATAACCTGGTGAAAAATGAAAGGGTATACCAAAGACACAAAATGATCAGCAAACAAGGCAAGTGAAGAAAGTATTTGACCTAGAGGAGAAGACTTGAAATTTATAATTAACATTGTCACTTGGAAGGTGATTGTGAGCACATATCCTTTACATATTTTTATGCACATTCTCATCAGTGGAAAGAGAAACTTAACCTTTAACACAGTAGATTACACACACACATATATAGCAATATATATGTGTATGCAATACATAGTATTACATACACATATATAATAATACACATATATCACATGTGCAAATGTGTATGTATGTATTAGACAGACACCCTGGTATATAGGTATGTATATATACTTTGCTAAAAGAAAATCTCCCATAATGGTTATCACTGTCAAGTACTTAGAATGGATGACCATAAGAGGTGGTGAAAATGTATTTTTAGTGTTCAATTTTTCTTTATCTGCCTGAATAGACTTAGATCCAAAGAGAGGGATGAAGTAGCTGAACTTCAGTGTTTTAAGCTAAATTATTAGGGATATAATAATGTTCTGAATCATAAGATCCTGAAGGTGAATCTTACCAGTCAAGAGAGCAAATCAGAGGCTTTTGTTACATATTGGTCCACAGGACTCTTTAATCCACATGGCTTGGCCCTTAAGGACTTACTTTCCACACTGTTTATAAGAAATCCAGAAGAGACTCACATAATTTAATTAGTGCACTGGGACACTTAGTGGCCCAAATCAACCTATGCAAATTTCCCATTACACTAAAAAAATAATAGTAAGTCTTCTAAAGGTTAAGGTAGCTTATAGGTCTAAAGTTTCCAGCCAGTTCTTTGTCTTTCACCCTAATTCATCACTAGTTTGCCAACCACTATTAAAACACTTTCACGTCTAAATGTAAAGGCCCATATCCTGACATTGATCCAAGTGCGGAACTCCCATTGAAGTCGATCAGAGTGTTGCACAGAAATCAATGGCAGGATATAGACCTCAAAGCTGGACCATCTCTCCCCTGGAACCTTTTCTTTTTTCTTTTCTTTCATTGACACTCAGAAATTTGAGAGTATTACAAGAAACAAGATACATAAAGCAGAGCATGTACTGATGAACTCTATGGTTCACGTTTTCTTCTCCAGCAAAGTTTATTGCTGGTTAAATGCCAGTTGTACTTAAGGGGAGGGGAGTACTAAAAGTGCCAACTTTCAGCAACAATGTGCTTGACTAGAATTTCACCTCTCACCACGCAGGTGAGGAGGCTTTGTTTTAACCACAGCCTCTGTTTTGGCAGAGGCACTGCCTTATAAACTGTATGAGTTATTTTTCCAGCTCTAATGTCTAAATTGGCAATCATAAAATATTTGACAAGTATTCTTCCTATTCAAAACTTGAATAATATTGAACATTTTATCATCTAATTTTTTTTTCTTAAAGATTTTATCTATTTATTTGACAGACAGAGATCACAAGTAGGCAGAGAGGCAGGCAGAGGGAGAGAGAGGAGGAAGCAGGCTCCCCACTGAGCAGAGAGCCCGATGTGGGGCTCGATCCCAGGACCCTGAGATCATGACCTGAGCCGAAGGCAGAGGCTTAACCCACTGAGCCACCCAGGCGCCCCTATCATCTAATTTTTAATAGCAAACTAGATGAACGATTCTGCCATGCCAACAATGCGACAAATAATCCTTTAGATTTAAACTGAGTCCTTCTTCCAGCGAACGCAAAGCATTTCAGGCATACTAAAGGTAATTCTTTTATTTTTACAAATAATCTTAAACACAGTTTTCAACGATCTTTAAGAAAATGCAAGCATCTTAAAATAAAATAAACTTAAAATTCCTTCTTTCCTTACCACCACTGTCATATCCCCATTCACTTCATCTACAAATGTAAGGGAAAGAGAAGTCATAATGTGCATTTCGTCCATTTCAAGTTTTAAATTAGTCTAAGTTTTCTAAAAGGACAACTTTGATTTATTTTGTTGCTTACAAGATGAAGCCAGGTTGAAATGAACAAGCCCTTACTCACCTTGGTCTTGATGTCCTTCTAGGTCAACTGGATGGACTGTCTAGAATCAGTGATGCTCACATTTTAGCTGGCTTTCGAATCTCCTGGAGAGATTATTAAGACACAAATCGCTGGGCCCCACCCCCAATTGTTTCTGACTGAGTGGGTCTGGGGGAGAGCAAAGAATCTGCATTTTTAACAGTTGCCCAAGTGGTATGATTCTGCTGGTCTATAGCCATATTTTCAGAACCGCTGGTCAATGGACCTCAACCTTTAGCAGGTGGAGGCTTAGACGGATAGCCTAGGGACCATAAACAGACATCAGCAACCATAAATAGACACAGAGGTGATGCCATAGCTGCCCTAATCAAGTAACACTTTAGATTCTCTGTTTAGTGGCAAAAACCAATGACTAGACCACCTCCCACTACAAACCTATCATTTGTAGCATTTTATGTATTTATAATTATATAATTGCTCATTGGTGAGAATGTATATAATGTCTATCTTGGCAACAGCAATGAGATGACCAGGTTCCATCATTTTAAAAAATTTACCATTATATATATTAAGTTGGACATATTGTAACACATTTGGGTTCAGGCTATTTTCTTTGATGTGGAAATAGTAGATGCCTTCCTTCCTACTATAAGGACAAATCCCACAGATAAGAAGAGAACTTAGTAGGATTTATAAAATTACTTTTGAGTATGTTGACTAAGTGTCTAGAAGGGTTTAATAGTTACCTACATCATTAACAAGATTCTATACACATGTTAGGATTATAGAATCCAATGCTCCTAATTTATTATTGGTTACATTGAAAAAAGTTAATTCACATGAACAATATACACTTTGCTCACTGAGACCTCTTGCTTGAGACACCAGAAAACCATTTAACACTCTTGGCCATTCTAGTTCTTCACAAGAGCACTGTTTGTGAGGATCATAGTTTTTGACTTAATAGTGAAATAAAGGGCTCCTTCCAAATTCAGGGCATCTGTTCTTCTAGTTAGTCACTGAATCTGAGAGAATAAAATTTTCTGTGTTTCAGTTCTTCATTTGCAAAGAGAAAACGTGGTTGGAATAGGAGATTTCTAGGGAAGGCTTCTTCCAGTTCCAAATTTTCCTCATAAGTTAAGACTGATAACTACAAAGTTGACCCAAATGACTATCATGTGGAAAAGTCCATAATGATATATAGTTTATATTTAATATTTAATTGATATTATAAATTCTTTCATTTTTGACTCAGGTTCCTAAATGCCTTAATATTTCTTTTTATCTGAAAATGAAATATTGCTCTTAGGGTGAATCTCATGTTAAGTGTTCTTAGTACAAAACAAAAAATTGTAATAATAATAAACAAATAAATGTTTCTCTTTGAGACCTGGATAAAATAAAGTATTCCTTTGTTTTGACTATTTATTAGCATTCTTCACATTATGATTACCTAGTAATTAGGGCTTTTTTCATTAATCAGAAAGACTGGGCATAGAGAATTACTTTATCTGATTATTTGTATATTTTTCATATACTACATAAGTCCCTGTGAGTGCTCTAATTGTAACCCTTTATAACTGGCAGGCATTAATTACTAAAATTGTACTAGAATTTCCATATAAATTCATATTGAGACCACATGAATACTGAGTACATTCATTATGTTTAGAATACTGATGGAAGAAATTAATTTCCACCTATTAAAAATGCAAGAATCTGTATGAATATGATAAGAATGAGATAGCAGATTCCTAAATCCTGTGTCACAAGTAATAGGTCTGTGTATGTTCAGGTGTATCAAATCTAGAGCATTTGCTCTCCATTTACTAAATTAATCCAGTCCTCTCTTACTAGAGAGTTAGATGAGTGGGAGAGGAAGAAGGCAATAACCAAATGGAGAGAAAGTTCCCAGCCAGGATGGCCATCACAGAGTAAGATACGTCACAGTTGTCCTCAATAAGCTCATCCTTTAGACATTTCTGCACTTCTACCCAACATTCAGGCATACAACTCAAAGTCACCTCAACTCCTTATACCATGGCACACATTCTACAGACTCAACCTCCATAATCTCCTTTTAGAGGACAATTCCCTAATTTAGGGCCCATGAACGGTGTCACTATATCTGTAAATCTGAAACTGTATGCAAAATTGCATACCCATTTTATGGATATTCCTTCTGAGGAATGAGTCTACAGCTTTTATCAGATTCCCAAAATTAGGGCTGTAACTCAAAAAGTTGAAGGGTCACTAGGCTGAATGGTTTCATTCTTACTCAATTCTACCGCCACCAAGCAAAGCCAGGTCCACTGTTCCCTCTTTTAAACAGCAGGGTTCTTTCTATCCAGTCTCCTGGCTCCAGTTTTTTGTCTTCTTAATCTATCTCATCTGGTGCTGCCAAAGCCAACTTCCTGAAGATCATAATCAGTCATGCCAATTCCTCCTTCCAGGGTTCACTAACTTTTCGGGCTCCCCCAGTGCCCACTGAATAAAGTTCAAATTCATGGGCGCATATGCTCCATCTTCCTCATCTTTGCATCCTGTGTATCTAGCCAGTTCAAGGGATTCTGGCTTTGGAATTCTCCTAATGTCGGGAACTTTGTGTGGCCCAGATCCAACCTATGTTCAATGCTATCTGCCACTATTTCCTTTCAAGAAGCCTATGCTCCAACCAATTCAGTCTTTGACCTCTTGTTAGCAGCCTGAGCAGAATCCATGTTTTCTCTCTTTCTTTGCATCTAATCATGTTTGTTTGTTTGTTTTTCCCTTTGCTTGGGGTGTCCTCCTGACTCCCCCTCCCACCCAGATTATTTTTGCCTGATGAAATCTTATCCATCTTTCAAAGTTTTAAAAGAGAAAATACTTCATCTAAGCTCTGTCTCCCTGTGAAAAATAATCATTTTCTTCTCTAAACTCTTTGTACATTGCCGTTTCAGATTATGACGAGCAGTCAGTGCTGATTTTCCTGATGAAGAATGTGAGGTTCAGACAGGCAGAGACAGTGGCACAAGCCCACAGAGCCAGTGAGTGACTAATCTGGACTGGAGCTCGGAGTTTGGACTTGATCTAAGTCCCAGCCCACCAAACAAGGATGCTCCTTTTTTGGACAAGAAAGTGTTTCTTTTAAGCAGTTATAATCTTGCTGCTTTATAATTCTAAAATACCAGCTTTGATATTTATTATCTGTATGGCCAAGTACTTTATCTAGCTCTCTCATCTGTACATTGAAGGTCTAGATCTACTGTTCTCCATGCTTCCTTCCAGCTGTGAAGTTTGAGTTCCTTCCGCCACCTCATCCTTCTGGGTCTCCAGCAAAGAAGGTAACTTCCCCAGGTTCTCCCAAGTTTCAAGGTGCCCCACCCCCACTCTGCATCTAAGTAAAGTTTGGTTTCCAATAGGTGGTAATAACAAACATAATAGAATCAAAGAATTCACGCTTAAAAAAAAATCAGGCTTCATAAAGATCAGAACTTAAAGATAGTTTTAAAAATAAAACAAGATAAAAGGTCCTTTAAGGCATTTAAAAATTCAAATGATTAGGAGGGGAAAAGGCTAACCCTACAAATCTGCTATTTAATTTATGAAGTTTTATTACGGGAAGCACCCATATGTTTTTTCATTGTGACAAGTATGTCTGGAAAACAAGGTTTAAATCCAAAGTGGGGGGGCACCTGGGTGGCTCAGTGGGTTAAAGCCTCTGCCTTCAGCTCAGGTCATGATCTCAGGGTCCTGGGATCGAGCCCCGCATCAGGCTCTCTGCTCAGCAGCGAGCCTGCTTCCTCCTCTCTCCCTCTCTGCCTGCCTCTCTGCCTATTTGTGATCTCTATCTGTCAAATAAATAAATAAAATCTTAAAAAAAAAATAAATCCAAAGGGCTCTGAGTTCCACCCTCAAAATCCAAAGTGAAATTTTATCTTTCATTCCTAATATTCCAAATGTGAACAGAAAATAACTCTTCTCCCCACCTTGGGATAAATAGTAAGACTCCATTCTGATTCTTATTCTTTCACATATAGGTTTTCAAATAGGAACACCTGCTAGCAAGTCACGCACACAGCAAACTGGCCCACTCTATTTCCATTTTGTTTTACATGTGCTGCGTTGTAGTTTCGTCTGGTTTATATACCGTACCCTGAAATTCATCTCACTCCCCTCAATTCCAACACAAAGTCCTGGGCAAAATCTGACATGATGACCGGGTTCTGTAATTCTCTATCTTACAGAATTCTTTCCTTTAGTAAATTTTATGGGCCTTGAAAAGACCCACATTCCTTCCTTGATAATGACGGTTTGTCAGGTGCATAGTCTTTGAAAGAACGTGCTTTGCCCTCTTTAAGGGCAACATACACTAGAGGGAACAATATGTTCTGTGTTCCAGTAAGAGGGTAGCAGAATTAAATAAGGAAAAGTTACTGGGTGAGATGAGCCCTATAGAGAAACAAACTGGTCCACTTATTAGTCAAGAGACCAAGTGAATCCCTTTAAAGTCTCTAGATTTAGCAGAGGAGACAAAATCTCATGCTTTCTAAATTTGTTTCACAAATTTATTACTTTCTCTCAGGATACATTGATTTTCAGTTGACTTGATATCAGGGTCTTTAAATCAAATCTAACTTATTGTGTTTTTCTGTCATATAGAAGGCTGAGCAAAACAATAACAGGTGATCATAAGGGAAATTAATCCTCAATGTCATTTTAAAATACAAACATCCTTATAACTCAAAAAGCTGCCCCATTCTTAGTAGTAATTCGCTATTATATTCTCCCAGAAGAGCAAACAATCATGAAAATAATGTGATAACTTACTAAGATAAGGTGATGCCTAGCCTTGTGCCAGTAGCTTACGTATATTTACATATACATATACATACAAATATATATGGATATTGGGATAAACATTATTTATCTCTTTAAAGTATTAATATATATATGCATATATGGATCCATAGGTAATATATTATTTGTAAATTTGTGTAAAGTCATATCATGAACAGAAGAGGATAACTATGTTTCGAACAGTGATAAGCCCCATGCCAACTGATGGTGCTCGATTCCTGCTGAGCCTTAAACACAGGCTGACTCACTGTCCACTCTCACAACTGCTGTCATGTAACTGCAGGACTCAGTTCTGATCTAAACTAAAATTGTACATGGAACCGAAATATTAAGGCCAGATGATACGTTAAAGATAACTGTTGGAATCTTACAAAGTAACTCCTGGAGTCCAGGGTGGTAATGTTGAGGCACAAGAGACTTAATAAATGTCACGGGGGCTATGCAAAACTAGTAGGACTTCACCCCAGACAAGTGAAATTACCCGGCGCACAAGAATAGCAGAGACATCCTGCTCTCTGTACTTCCCGTATTTGATGTCCCTGTATTCTTCAACTTCCCACAATAAAATAGAACATGCATGAAATACACGTGTTGATATGCCCTTTTTGGTCAACCCTCTGCAGAGCTAATCTACTACTGGGTTTAATTAAACACACATTGGTTTAAAAAAAAAAAAAAAGAAAAGAACCAAAATAACATCAGTTCAATAAACCGTAAGGGTTATGTAGTTTATGTACGCTCTCAGAGACTTTTAAGTGTAAGGTACAATTTATATTACATAAAAATGGTAATTTAGTTAAATTCTACCAACTTTCCACTAGCTTACCATATTTTTTTTTCTCTTTTTGCAAAGAAATCTGATTCTCCCTTGGGATTAACACACGTTAAGCATTCAGAATGATAAAACAGTTGAAATTATCCAAATTGTAATCTGAATGAATTGTAGCTTTTAATGAATGCAATGTTTACAGAAACCCAGAAAAGGAGCTGAAAGGAAACTGCAGGAAGATGGTGAGAAACCCAGTGAAGAAGGTGCCCTACCAACTGACACCAAGCAACTAAAGGGGCTCAGATGACAAGTGCCTTTATTGCAAACAGCGTTGAAAGATGGGAGCCTGACTTTACGTTGGTTACAGACCTGAACCTTGAGAGTTGGAACCAGGAGGCAAATAAAAGGTAAGAAAGAGTCGGAGAAAGAAAGAAGGAGGAAAAGCAACAAAGTGCATAGAAAATCCAAGAATATCCAAGCTAATGAGTCTAGAATCAGTCAGAAATGAGAACCCATTGAGAGTTTCTAAACAGAGGGAAAAACGCGTCATTGTAAATTAATCTGTAGAAGGTTTACAGAAGGAGCAGAGGTACCTTTAAAAGGCAGGAAGCTGTTACATTTGTCCAAGTGCAAGGGAACAAGAGCCTAACCTGAACCATGAAAGCAGGAATCGATACATGTCAATGAATGAAAGAATGAAGCGCCGTGTTTCAATGTTCATGATTTTAGCCCAGGAGGGCTGTATTCTTAACCCATCCCTCCCATGTAACTATAAATAAGAAATTCTCTGGGATTTCAAATGGAGGGTATTTAATTTGAAGTTCTGACTTCAGTTGGTAATTTTATGATACAATAAACTGTTATACTTTCATGTTGGACACACATAATATCACAAGAATACCACTGAGGTGAGACTGGGCTAAGTTCTCTGTGCCTCCTGACAAATGGAAAAACCTTTCTAAATAATCACTGTATCAGGGTGCCTGGTGACTCAGCTGGTTAAGCATTTGCCTTCAGCTCAGGTTACAATCCCAGGGTCCTGGGATCAACCCCCTCCTAGACTCTCTGCTCAGCGTGGAGCCTGCTTCTCCCTCTCCCTCTGCCTGCCACTCTTCCTGCTCTTTCTCTCTTTCTCTCTCACTCTGTCAAATAAATAAAATCTATCTTTAAGAAAGGGGAAAAAGCCCACAATTTTTAAATAATCATTGTATCAGTTAGGGATTGTGTTCAGTTCCTAATAATCAAGATACGGCCAACACCGGTTTATTTCCTCTCACATAAAAGAGGTCTGGGGCAGACGTTGTGGTTTTACAATGTCCCGGATTCCCCTGGCCCTTCCTCTTCTGCTTCATCATCCTGGCTGCATGGCTTGAATCTCCACAACTGTGAAATAATTACTGCCTCTCTGGGCAGCACGTCTATGCTCCAGGCAGAAGGAAAGAAAGCACTACCCTCTTAAATGATCTCCGAAGCCCTTTCCAGTGACTTCTTATGACTCATTGGCTGCGCCTATCTCCAAGGAAGTCTAGACAGTATATTCTTCCGGATGAATACACTGCCACCACGACTTCTGTTAGCAAGGCAGAAGAGGGGGAATGGCTTTTGGGTGGGTCATGAGCAGTCATGCCCATAGGCATGGAAGTTTCTCCCAGCTCTGGAATTTTGTGATTATGATTCCACATAGAAACCATGCACAAAGAAATAGCAACTGATTATTTCCTGGTATCTTCTTTGAAATGTTGGCCTTCTTTACCCTACTGAATAATGGGAAATACAAGTTTTGCTTTAAAATTTAATCCCTCCTCCCCCCAAAAAATCCCAAAAATGCACAGCATTCCACCCCCTGAATTTTTTTTGCCACTTACAGGCAATCAACTCTGCCCATAGATCAAAGATTGCTGCTTTTCTAAACTGTCCTGGACACTGATAGATTACGATACAATACAATCATACTGTGAAGGCTGCCAGAGAGTATCCATTACTTGCACATGGCAAATTTGGAACAAAGTATATAGTTTGTCAGCATTAAAAGCTAATGTCTTATCTTTGAGTTAAAGTCATCTATTTAGGAACTTCATGTTCCTGTCACCTGGATGTCCCTATGGTCTTCTGTCATCTGAGGTCAACATTTCCTTTAATTTCCTATAATATTCAAATGGAATGCATGACTACCCATCTCAGACTAAGTGGGAAAACCAACCTCCCTCACTCCACCCCAAATCTACAAAGATTGCCGAAATGCTTACCATCTCCTAGTCACTTCTTTGTCTAATATTTTTGCTTTCACTGAACGAATTACCCATGTCTTCTCTGCTTTCTGCACTTCTGTGTCCACTATTGTCTTCCTTTGCAGCATGTGGACACTGACTCTACCCCACAAATCCCCAAAGCACTGTTTACAAAAGGCTGTTGCTGGTGACCAAATTTTCCTAATGATTCAAGGTAACAGAGAAAAATTAGAGCACAACACAGTACAGACGCCAACTTAAACTGAACATTAGATAGCGCCATACTAAAAATTCATCAGATTTTTCCCTAAGAGAAGGGAAATTTCTGATTGTACACCTTTCTTCCTTGCTCATTGCCTACATCTCTTTGGCTCTCCAGACTCTATCTCTTTTCTTCCTCTGCCTCCCTATTCTTTCTACTTTCTTATAAAAAAGAATTTATGTTTCACTTTCTGCCTGCTAAAAAAGGAAGGAAAGAAGGAAGGAAGGAAGGAAGGAAGGAAGGAAAACCCAACTAGCATGACCTGTATCTGTATATGAAAACCTGATTAAGATGCTCTGCTAAACATAGGACCATTGATTCTATGCTTCTCCACTTTTTAATAGAAGAAAACAGCAAATTTTTAAAATTTTCAAGTTGTATTTCTTCTCAATCTAAATAATAAAATCAGAGGCTGATATAGCATAGCCTAGGACAAACAAGTTTCAAGAACTGCAGATGAACAGCACTTACTAATTGTAAAAGCATTACATGCATTTGTCATTCAAAAACCATTATCGTGAATCTAACTCATAAAAGTACTATCTCACCAAACATCTTTTTCTTTTTTTCTTTAAGATTTTTATTTATTTATTTGTCAGAGAGAGAGAGAGAGCATGAGAAGGGAAGACGAGCAGAGGGAGAAGCAGACTCTCCACTGAGCAGGGAGACAGATGCAGGGCTCTATCCTGGGACTCCTGGATCACGACCTGAGCTGAAGGCAGATGTTAACGGACTTAGCCACCCAGGCTCCCCATAAACCTCCTCGTTTTCTTCTTTTCACATCTATTATACCCAGAGATGTGCTTGAGTCTTTCACTATTTAAAATCCAAAATCTCTCCCAAAAGCCCCATCCCAGGTAAATTTCCTGACACTTTCTTTCCCCTTTTCTTTTCTCCTGTTTCTCTAGTTCTACTCTTCTAGCTCTTCTTCCAAAATGTAGATCATGGGCCCAAAGAAACTGGACAGGGCCAAGGGAAAGAAGTTGATAACCATACCCCGCCTTGAAACAGGTAGTCACAGGCTGGAAATACCTCAGTCTAATATTGATGGTACACAGAGCCACCCAAGAAAGTGGCAGGTCTGTAGAAGGAAGGCAAATGAACAGAAAGCCACTAATAAAGAGAAAATGACAAAGGACTAAGAAGCATTCATGGCCAGCAGTCATGTCAAAACAAACATGTAAACCATATTAGACCCAGTAGTAGCCCAGCTTAAGCCATAAGAAATCCAAAGGGTAACATAGGCAGCAAGAGCATATTGAATTGCTGTCCAATACTTGATGTGGGCTTTGGTAATCATGAAATCAAAAAACAAAACAAAACTAAGAGGAGGTTGATAGAACTTTTCCTATTACTTAGGAATTCACAAAGAGCTACGTTCTAAGGGCAGCAGTCAGCGGTGGTCTATTATGCACCCCTCATCACCACCAGAACCACAAAAAGCAAAGAATCAGTGCTACTAAAATCAACTACTACCCTATCCTCCCTTATCTCATCCATAAATACATAAGGAGGAATGTCAAGGGGAAATGAGAAGTGAAGTATGGGTAGACATCCTTAGCCTACTACAGAATGCAGTAATCATGGTTAGAGGCCAAGAGGTGAGAGCCTCCAAGAGAACCATTTTTACAGTCTGTGGGGAAGGACCTATAAGAAAGGATCCAACTGAATGTTGGCTAGACGTCCTCTTGGGGCTGCCCTCAGAGTAAAGGAGTCTACGAGGAGCCAGTTCTCAAAACAGCATGTCAAATTCCCAGATTTGAGAGCTGTACATTTCCATAGACAATGGAGCATTCCATCTCTGGAGCTTTCTAAAGAGACCAAGCTTGCTAGAGTAGCCTGGAGGAGAAGAGCAAGACATGCTGTGACAATGGTTGCCTGTGAAGAATCATGAACCTCATTCCATTTTTCTGCAATACTCAAAGGGAAACAGGTGCAATGGTCTCACATCAATTAGAGAAGCCAGAATTGGATCCAAGAGACCAAGCATACTACATCTACATTTTCAAATGTTTCTTTTCTAATTTCTTTTCTAGAGCATTTTAATCTCCATTTTTCTTCTTTCTATTTCCTATGCCTCTGATGACTCCATTTAATGTTTAGGTTTGTCCATTAGGTATTCCAGCTAATGGCAACCTTCAGCATTTTGCTTCTTGAGATCACAAATGCAAAACTAGCCCCCCCAAATATGCCCACTTGTATCCAACTCCACCCTGGCCCAGACCATCACTATCTCTCACCTGGAGTTCTATAACAGTCTCCAAAGTGTCTTTCTGCTTCTAGCCTTGCCAACTCTCCTCTAACCTCCTCTCCATGTTGCAATAAAAGTAATTTCCTTACAACATAAAATGGATCCTGGCCTTCCTTTGGACACAAAATAAAATCCAAATTCCTCACTTTGCTTTACAATACCCATCATGGTCTAACTTCTGGTTCCCCTTCTGACCTACCTTCTTGACCAAAGAACTAACTGGCTGACTCTCTAACCCTTCCTGTGCCACTGTCCCCATTTTGGTCTATGCTCCAGCTACCACAACCTTCTCTGAATTGCTATCATACATGAAACTCCTACTTCAGAGCCTTTATTTAGTCCATTTTCTTTTCTCACTCTTCCTCTCTCTCTTCTCCCTCCATGACTAATCCTTCTTTTGGAAGGTCTTAGCTAAGGGCCATGTCCTCAGAGTGATCTTGACCCCTCAATCTAAAGTAAGCTCCTCCTGCTATTCTCCACCATAACATCATGGAGGTCATAGAGAGAGGAGTTATTCGTATCAGTGATCGCAGCTTTTAATTGCATATTAGAATATATATTTACTTTCACAGCATTTATTCTCATCCTTAATATTTAATATTATATATTAAGTTTAAGATTGTTGAGAATTTGAAAGCACAGGAAAAAGAGTTAGATGGATCAACTGATGTTGAGAGGTCTCTGAGAAAGAGGTGGGACCGTTTTTTGATATGATTAAAGGAAAAGGAAAAGAAAAAAATAATTACTTAGGTATAAATATGCCTTTAAGGGAGGGTGTTGGGTAAATGGAAAAGAATATTATGGCAGATTTCCAGCTGATAACCTCCATCTCTTCAGTGAAGGAGGAAACAAGAATGAGCACCAAAATAGCAAAGCACTCACTGGGCTTCAGAAAGATGAAGAAGGTCAAAAAGAGCTGCTGAAGCAAATAGGAAAGAAAGTTGATTAGGGACATTCAAAATGGATTTGTAGTACCATCAAATCAAGTCTTCATTTAGTTACCCATTCAATAAATATGTATTGAGTTCCAACTCAATGCCAAGTACTACACTTGTTTCTAACGTCATGAAGACAAATAGACGCCAACTTGTGTAAAATCCCCTGGATCTGAATTAGAGGACACCAACTGTGTGGCATCCATAGTGTCCAAACACCCAGCTGTGTCACTTTGTTCCCTGTGGCTCTGGTCCAGAACAAAGCACAAATCACTGACCTCCCCTTGCTCAGAGTTAACTCTTATATTTCATAGTATCAAGGCAGGATTTACTGTATGGAATCACAATCCTTCCCTGTATGAGCTTGTAGTATTTGAAGATTTTGTAAAACATTTCCATTCCTTCTTTATAGACCTACTTCTCCTACCATTTCCATGAGACTCAGGATCTTTAGATAACATGTCATCCAAGGAAGAGGAAAAACGTAGGTCAGCAATACTCAATTCATAAAGGTAAAATATAATTACATATATTATACTTCAATATGATTTTTTTAAATAATACTGATACAAGCCTTTCTGTAATACAGGCACCACTTGACCTGTTCAACCAATCTCAGCTTTTCTGTAGCTGATATTAACTTCTCCAAGAGCCCTGAACAAGCTAAACCATCCCTATGACTAAGGCCATACAACACCAGCCTGGAATTCTCTCTTCCTTCCTCTTCTTTGCAAAACCTAATTTTTAGTTAGGTTTCATCTCAAGTCCTATATTTTTGAAATTCTAAACAATTCTAGATTATCTGAGAATCCTAGAATATCTGGAATTGTTTAATATCTCTTTTAATAATTAAATTTTATATTGATGGTCCTACATCCAAAAAGATAAAATCCCACCCTCTCCCCAAAAACAATAAATCTGACATTAACAATTAAAATACATAATTCCTTGAAATTTTAAAGCTGCAGTAAATAGTCTGGACACATAGGCTCAGACTGAGTTTCAAAAAATGAAGTAGAACTCATAAGACTGAAAGCACCTAAAGTTAAAAGAGTGGGTACGTGTTTAGGTTTTATGGATGATAATTCAGTAAATATTAGAAATATGTTATTATTAAGTTTAATAAAAGCTTATGAAAACCCATCAAAAAGGCCACACCAATATTCAGAAATAGCTGGGGCTCTGTTGACTCAGATGGCTTATTCCATCTCTCAGGAATGCAAGTTGTTAATGGCAGCATGAGAGATGAGGTGATCTACCATAAACACAGGGCTCTGATTCAGCCTGAATGCTAGTTATTTTAATGCCAGACACATCCACTTTCAGCTGGAGGGTATTTGTTGAGAGCTGCCGTGGAGAATGCCCACACTTAGAAAAAAATGCACACTCTTAGCAACCACTAATGAATAAAATACAAACCTACTGATCAGGATTTGGAAGTGCAAAAAACAGTATGATCAGGTATTTTGTAGTAATTCCAGGTATACAAAAACAAAACAAAATAAAAACAAACAAACAAGCAAAAAACCCAAACCCAAAATCTAGTAGTACAGGTTGGATTCAATAAGTGTTACCCAAGGTACCCTTCCTTTGAGATTCTTGGGAATTTTGCCCAAATAAGCGCTGGAAGCATGAATCTTACTTTTTAAAATTCCCGGACTATCTTCTTTACATCATGTGAATAGCAGTTAGCGGTGGGAGTTTCTTTGGGTTGCAATATTGAAACCTATGGCGTACCGACTGAAATTCGTCTGTGGAAAGATGTCCACGTCTGAGAGAGATATATAGGAAAATGAGAAGCCAGCAACAAGCTGGTATCCTTCCCAATGTTTCTGACCATTTCCACCCACTTAATTACCCCGATATTGGCCCAAGTAACTATTTCATGAAGATAACTAGAACTGATATTAAAGAAAAAATCCAGAAAAGCCCTCTGCCATTAAATTATAATCACAAGTCCTGGCTTCTACTTCCATTTCTACCACTTTCCATGCCCATGAGGTGTGGGTAAATCAAGTAACTAATTGGGTAAATCAAGTAACAAATCAAGTAATCTCATTTTCATGACTGGTGAGGCAGACTTTATCATTTATCCAACATTTGCTGAGTAGTTACTACGCACTAGGGAGAGAGTGGTGGATGGTATGCTAGGTCATGATTTCCAGGCAGCTTGTCATTTATTTAGAAAGGAAGATAAACCTCCAAACATACAAATAATATGTAACTACATTTTTCTTAAATTGCCATAAAGAAAAACTAAGGAGTACAAATAACAACAGGGATACGTAGCTTAATCTGGGAGGTCAAAGAACATCTTAGGGAACGGTATTGAAGAAAATAGGGTGGGAAGGTAGGGTTTGGAGAGAACATTCCAAGACAAAGGGAAAACATATGCAAAGGCCCGAAGGCAAGGAGGATTTTGACAGGGTCCAAGAACAGCAAAAGACTCATGTGGCTACACTGAGGGGGAGAATGGCAGGAGATAAGGCTCATGGTGTTGTTTCAAGAATCAGAAATGTGTGCGAACATGCTTTGCAGAGTACAAAGGCCTGTACCACTGTGAGAATGAACACAGTCATCAGTGTTTCAGGAGTCCTCCCTCAGCACCAGAAGCAGCAGGCCAAAAAAAAAAAAAAAAAAAAAAAAAAACACTTGAATACAAGTTTTACTTCTTCCATTTTTCCTAAGTTGACTATTTCTCTCACCTCGACCATCAACCAAAGTGTAAGAAGATTTTCAATTTTCACTGCTATTGTAAATCTTAACGTAAGACCTAATTATCTTTTTCTGCATGTACCCAACTGGACTTCTTTAAAGCCAGAAGATGAAATTACAGAAGCCCTTTTATGTCGAGACAACAGAAAGCAGAGGAACTTAAAAAGCCAGAATTCCTTTACATATTCATTTGCCTTACATAATACCAATTAAAAAAATGGAGAAGAACTGGACATTCCCTCCACCTACTGTCTCCATTTCTGCACTTATTTTCCAGTGGAATTTAAATAATGGAATGTGGGAGGAAGAATGGTGGGGCTCATGTCCAACAAACTCATTCATTCATTCATTTATCCTATCAGCCAGTATTTGTTGAGTATCTATTAATCTCTGTAATATTAAGTATGAGGATTCCAGATATTGATTTTTATCACAGTGATCTAGTTTCACAATTATTCAGAGAAATTAATCACCTGGGGGCAGATTCCTCTTTAAATTATGACCTTATCTCCTTTATCTAAATGTATTGTTAATTCAGGAGGATGATGCAGACTCCAGCTTCCTGGATAAGGCATCAGAAAGGGGCTCTGGCAACAGGAAGACTTAAAAGTCAAGGGCCAAAAATGAAAAAGTGGGTGGGGAGGAGGGTGTAAGGGAGGAGAAGCCAGAGGGGAGCAAGAGGACTCTAGTGTGGGGTAAGGGGTGGAGTGGAGACGATGTGCACACAGGGTAGACTGATGGCAATGCATGTGGACAGTGTACTTGAAGGTGAGCTCACTTCTCTTCTCCGAAGAGTGTATCAGAAGACAGCTTTGCTTGGAAGAGATTCTTAAACCAAAGTCATCAATAAAGCTTGTGCCTACTTCAGTAAAGTGCTGTCTCCAGACCATTTCCTCTTCTGTCTCCCATACACTGCATACCTTGGGAAAACCGAGCTGACAGTGATGCATCATAAGATACCAGGCAATTGCTGCAATGAAAAACAGAACGAAATGCTTGTTTCTACAGAGTTCCACATTAAGAAAGGACACACTATGAAGTAGAAAGGAATTACTATTAATGTGGTTGAGGGAAGCTGGGAATGGAAATGCTGGTCTTAGAGGATATACATGAAGTCATTTGGGTATGTTTAGCTGTAGATGGTTCATCTGACTTTTAATTGAACTGTCTAGAAACCAACAAGAAGCACAAAGATTTAGAAGAGCTAATATGTCACAGAAGAAAAACTCTACAGAAATTTAGAAAAATCTCTTCCTTCAAGGCACCATGGCACTCATATCACCCATGCAGGGTCTGTATGTATGTGGGACTGGAAGTAATGGGGCAAGAGTTGTTAGATACAGAATCATGCATTTTTGTTTGGTTTTGTTTTTTGTTTTTGTTTTTTTTTTAAGATTTTATTTATTTATTTGACAGAGAGAGATCACAAGTAGATAGAGAGGCAGGCAGAGAGGGAGAGAGGGAAGCAGGCTCCCTGCCGAGCAGAGAGCCCAATGCAGGACTTGATCCCAGGACCCCGAGATCATGACCTGAGCCGAAGGCAGCAGCTTAACTCACTAAGCCACCCAGGCGCCCCTGTTTGGTTTTGTTTTATCAGAAAAAAACAAACAAATGAGAACATGAAACATGGCAACAGGAAAACTGTTCAAGAGAAATGTCAAGAGTTAAGCTAGTTAGAAGTTTGCTCTTAAGAGGGGACAGTCTCATATTCCACATATTATCAGAAAAGAAAATTGACATAGAACAGAGTAAAATTTTAAAGAAGACAAAAGAAGTCTAATGCAAATAAACACGAACCGGTTAAAATACTTTACAGAGAGCCTTTCTCAAATGCACTAGGAAAAATACAATAGGAAATCTAAAAGAACAATAACTCTGATTTCTCCCTTGCTTTGCTGTTTTTGACATACCGACAATCAGTTATTCTCTTCTAGTTATACAGCCGCTGGAAACAGTGTGGAGAGCCCGTGCAGAGCTCTACTACAGTCCTTGCACTCTCCGTTCCAAAATTAAGATTTTGACTCTTCCAAGTTTAAAGAATTAGATTAAATATTCCCTGAAAACAACCACCACCAGCATTCCTACCACAACTACTATTCGTGCCAAAAATGCTTTCAATAAAATTTACCAAGACAGTGTTAAGATGAGAGTAAATCAATGTGAAAGGCCCAAGTTCTAGCCACTAGAGGGGAATGGACACTGTCAGTCTCCTTTGGACACACATTAAATATTTACCTAATTAGAAATTCCAATTGTTGGGGAGGGGAAGGGCCATTTGTAAAAGTAGCAAAATTTAAAAGGACAAAATGCTTCGTATTTAAAGACTCATTTTTATAACACCAGCTAATAGACTTGAGAAATCTGTCAGGCATATCTACAAAACAATGTGAAGGGCTAGTCCTAGGCTGCCATGGGTTGTGGAGAGAAAACAATTCACTTATAAACACATATAAATGGTGTCTTTATACAAAATCTATAATGGGAATAAAACTTTGCTAAAGGTATCTACCTACTGATTAGATATATTTAGAGCACAGAAAGCAGTTGTGTGACAATTTCCCCACAATCTTTCAACTGCTTATTCAACTTAATATCATAACTGAGACAAAGGCTTTTTAAAAAATTTAGTAGTAATTTATTAATGATGAACTATAACCCAGGCTCTCATCAAAACCTAACTTTTCTACTCAAAAGGCTCATGATGCTTCCCCAGTTCCAGACTTTATTCTCTGATTCAGACAATCTAAACCAATCTCTCAATTGATTTCTTTTCCTTTAACCTCTCTTTCCTTAATCCAGCCTCCACAGTGTCAGGATATCTACCTTCCTAAAAAACAAATTTATGAATTATATTTCCTCCCGGGGCACCTTGGGTGGCTCAGTCATTAAGCGTCTGCCTTTGGCTCAGGTCACGGCCCCAGGGTCCTGAGATTGAGCCCCACACAGGCTCCCTGTTTGGCAGAAAGTCTGCTTCTCCCTCTGCCATTCCCCCTGCATGTTCCTTCTCTCGCTATGTCATTCTCTTTGTCAAATAAATAAACAAAATCTTTAAAAAAGAGAGAAAGAATTTTGTTCCTCCCTCTTTACATGAGAGCATAAAATCCAACCCTTCAGCATAATATTCCTCCTGCAAATCTGCCCCAACCTGCCTCACCTTCCCACTACCATTTCTTGTCTCTTGCTCTCAACCCTCTTAAACACTGCATTCACTTTCAGATGCTGTAACCCTCTTCTCCTCACCTGTACCTGTCAAAACCCTCCTCCGGGAACAAAATCTCAGAACCACCTCTCCCATCCTCAAAACCTTTAAAATGCCATTCCCTTTCTTTCAATAGGGTTTTGTAGCTGTTGGGGGACATGCCAGGTAGCCCTTTTTTCTCAGCGTGTTAGACAAAAGATGCCCCAAAGCATCCTCTTCAACTTCACTTAAGGTGCATCATGTTGGGTTTTTAGATCATTCTCTCTACCATTTGTTCCCCAGGGAAGCTTTCTGATCCTTGAGATTTAATTCATCATTTCTGTGTCAACCCCAGTACTTGAAAAAGGTTAAGCACTCAAGAGCTGTTGGAATGTATGGATAGACAAACATCTGCATTGGCGGGATGGCCAAATTCAAGCTGATTCACGGTCACAGGAGGTTCTCGATGAGCAGGTTTTTGAACACTGTCCAGTCCAGACATTTTTAAGCTTTTTCTGTTTTCTGCTTTTTTGTTTTGTTTTGTTTTGTTTTGTTTTGAGTAGGCCAATCCTGTTTTCAACAAGGATTTTATCAGAAAGCCTAAGATGTACAACAGATAAACTACATTCATGTTAAAACCTGAGGGAGCCTATCCACATGCTTCTTACTCCCATGCCCAGTCATTAAAGGGAGTCTGAGGAACACAGCTTAAAATTCACTTCACAGAAGTTGAAACAAACAAACAAACAAAAAAAAAAACAGGGGAAGAAGATATTCACCCAAAATTCTAATACCCAGATCTTATAACTATTTCTAAGTTGTATCTGAAGCACACATTTAAAAATGTATATTGTCAAGTGAAATGAATTCTTAGACTAGAAGAATTCTCTTACAGTATTTTAGGAAAGGTTAGATGGTTTCTAGTAACAGCCAGCTCTTACTATCCTATTTTTTTAAATTATTCTAGAAAACAATCTGCTTAAAGGCAATCACTGCAGTGTTTTTGTGCCCAGCTCCAGATTTGGGTTCATTTCCAATTACACCACTTACTAGCTGTATGACAAGTTATTCAAGCTCTTTGTTTCTTAGGATCTCCTCATTTATAAAATCCAGGAAAAAAAAAAACAGTCCCAATTTCACAGGGTTTTAGTAAGTATTCAATGAAGTAATACAAGTGTTACCTTAGAACAGCCACCACATATAGTAAATGTCCAGTTAGTACATTGGAGTTTGTTAAGATCCATGATGCAAAAGGCAAATAAAGAGTATCTGGGGTTCACTGGCTGAATTCGGTATTTTACAAATGAAAATTCGTGCGCCCACTGAGATTGTAAGTATGTGCTTGCTGCTAAAAGTTTACTTTGTCCACTCTGCTAACCAAAGGAATTTGCCAACTGATGTAGCGCTTCTCTTTTCCTTTCCAGTAAAACATCCAATCATAATACAAAATGTCAATGCACAACGCACGCAGCTACACATTGATAATGTTTCCAACTGGTAAGTCCTGCTAAGTAACAACGCGGTTATCCGAATATTTACTGAAGGCTTCTGCTCACTGGCCATCTGGATTTCTGTGAGGGACTATCACTCATTTTCAGGTAAAGCCATCCAGGTAAAGCAGACTCCACATGCCTGTGCTGATTTTCAGGACTCCAAAAGCAGTTCCTGGAAGGCAGTGGAGCATATGTCCATCCAGAGAAAGGCAGGAATTTCAGAAAAGAGTCTGAAATGGGGAAAAGAGAAACCTATTCCAAATAGACCAGAAATAAAACATCCTGCTGACGTTGTCATTGGGAGGATAAATAACGGTTGTCTCGGAGCTCCCTATTTAATCATGTCACTGGACTGGAAAAGCAAAGTGCAAACCTGGATAATAAAACAAAGGGAAGCTATCAGGTGGTGTCACACATTTCAGAAACTCTGTTTGATAGTCAGCTGGGCTGTAAAATGCTTCTGCGGAGTTGATGTACAGTCCTTCCTACCTCTGATGCCCAGACTCGCCCCAGATGCTCGGCACAGTCCTGGGAGGGCGGAAAACGGGAGCATGTTGCCTGTCGCGGGTGTTTTCGTGGTACCCAAGCACTGCGGCCCAAGCTTTTAATCAGAGCGAGGAAGTCTCTCTTCCTGGTAGAAATAAGACAGCCAGAGACTCACACCAGTCAGAGAGGCCCATAAACCGATGGTCCTCAAACATCAAAATGCAAAGAACGTGTCGTAGAAATTTGTTAAAGTTGGGTCACCTGGGTAGCATCTTGGTAAAAGTGACCCACTCTCAGTTTCTACTCAGGTTTGATCTCAGGGTTGTGAGATGAAGTCCTGGTGGGCTCTGTACTGGGCGTGGAGTCGGCCTTAGGCCTCTCCCTCTGTGCCTGCCCCCATCCCTCCCCACTGCCCTGCTGGCACACATGCTCTCTCTCAAATAAATAAATACATACTTTTTTTTAAAAAGAAGTTTATTAGCATGGAGGTTCCTCAAAAAGTTGAAAATAGAACTACCCTATGACCCAGCAATTGCACTACTGGGTATTTATCCTAAAGATACAAAGGTAGTGATCTGAAGAGGCACGTGCACCCGAATGTTTATAGCAGCAATGTCCACAATAGCCAAACTATGGAAAGAACCTAGATGTCCATCAACAGATGAATGGATAAAGAAGATATGGTATATACACAATGGAATACTATGCAGCCATCAAAAGAAATGAAATCTTGCCATTTGCAACGACATGGATGGAACTAGAGGGTATTATGCTTAGCGAAATAAGTCAATCGGAGAAAGACAACTATCATATGATCTCCCTGATATGAGGACGTGGAGATGCAACATGGGGGGTTCGGGGGGTAGGAAAAGAATAAATGAAACAAGATGGATCGGGAGGGGGACAAACCATAAGTGACTCCTAATCTCACAAAACAAACTGAGGGTTGCTGGGAGGAGGGGGGTCGGGAGAGGGGGGTGGGGTTATGTACATTGGGGAGGGTATGTGCTATGGTGAGTGCTGTGAAGTGTGTAAACCTGGCGATTCACAGACCTGTACCCCTGGGGATAAAAATACATTATATGTTTATAAAAAAATTTAAAAATTAATAAATTGGGAAAAAAAATATGAGGAAAACATTCAACCTTATTAGTAATCAAAGAAATGCAAATTAAAATGGAGACTATTTTCAGGCAAAAAAAAAGAAGTTTATTAAAGTTTATGCAAAATACCAACTGTAATAAAGAAGGGGACTCTACTTTTAATGTTTTCCCCTTGACAACTTTTAGATCCCCATCCCTTCCCTGCCTGTTCCACATCTGGGCAACTAAGTGTAGAGCACCCACGTATGCCATTCATTCTTTGGCACCAAAGGGAAGTTCAGATCGTTCCAACTCCTAATAACTCATCTCCACACTCTCCGCAGTGCCCTCCACAGCCACTGTAAGGGCCAAGCCCACTCTCTCTGCTCAGCTCTTGCTCTCCCCTACACCTAACCTGAGGCTTTCTCCTCGGAGAATCCTTCTGCTGTTTACTATGCGAATAATGTAGTTTACGTCATATCCATGGGTGCTATGTGCACTTCATCCTAGAATCTACAAATTCTTGATCTGGGAGCTGTGCGGTGTCCAGCAGAATACTCTAGGTGGCCCCCCTCCAAAAAAAAAACAAAAACACTGGACCGAATTCCAAAGATCCTGATTGAATAAATGTTGGGCGTGGAGGACTAAGTACAAGGCCAGTAACACAGTGTAAGTGTAAGCAAGCTTTCCAGATGAGTGTGGCAGGCAAGTCACAGACTACCTCAACTCTCCTAATTCTCCTTCTCAGTCTCCAACGCTAAACTGCATTACGGCCCTCACCTTCCACCCAGCTCCTCTAGATTTTATGGCACACTCTTAGGACTCCTCTGACTTCACTGTTCATCAATCCTCTTATAATTCTTCTTCTACCAGAGAGTCTCTAAATAAGGTGAGGCAGGAAAAGCAGCAGGCTAGAAAGAACCACACTGTGTTCTGCTCTAATCTGGGCTCAGTTCCCTAAAGGCACTGTTTCCCTCAAGATATTTCTTCATGGACTCCTCCCCAGGTTAACTTCCATAAGAACATAATTATTTTTTTTAAAGATTTTATTTATTTGACAGAGATCACAAGTAGGCAGAGAGGCAGGCAGAGAGAGGAGGAAGCAGGCTCCCTGCTGAGCAGAGAGTCCGATGCGGGGCTCAATCCCAGGACCCTGGGATCATGATCCGAGCCGAAAGTAGATGCTTAACCGACTGAGCCACCCAGGCGCCCCTATTTTAACAAATATTTTAGAGGACTGCTACGTGGTTAATAATTTTCCCAGTTTAGTAGAAACATAGCAAAGTGACTTGACTGGCCAATGAACTACAAGATGGTGGCTCCCTCACTGCCAATACTGCAGTGTTGGCCTTTTATGCATGAGTTCATTTTCCAGGGTGGGAGTGAAAATAGGGAAGGTCACAAGATGGAGATAGTGGTCCCAGGTACTCAGGAAGGAATGCAATAGTGGAATTAGACAGTCTATGTCAGTTCCAGATCTCAGCTCGGGAGCATTCTTCCTACATCTGGCAGACCACTCTATCACTCTGGGGCCGTGAAACTTGGCAGAGAATACAATTAGTACCCCAAGGAGTTTCAGCTTTGGAGGTACAAGAAGACATGAGACAGGGATGCTCCCTGCATGGCAATGGTGGACACCAAATAGTTCAAGTGATTTTGTTGGTGATGGACATTAACAAGGCCACCAGACACAAAGGATGCAGAGATGCACGTCCATGAATGTATTGGAGACTCAAGGCCGACATCCTCGGACAGCAATGGGAGCACCAAGCTAGTGACACGAGCACCAAGCTCCTAACAGACTGTGTGGATCTTAATGGTCTCGTTTGCATATTTTCATCAATCATGAGAGTTGTGCAAAGAAAATAAAACTAGTAAGTTACTCAGTGAAAAACTCTCACTTGAAGAGAAACTTTCTCATCTCAGCCGTCTCAGTGTTTCAGCTTTTATCAAAAGTTGGCCTGAAGCCATTGATAACGGGAGGAATAATCTGAGATACACACTGAACACCTACTCCCATCCCATCTCCAAGTAACCAGAGAGTGCCGACGTGGACTAACTCATGCTAACACCCCCCACGAGATGGCTTCATAGAGGGCTACTGTGATTTCTCATCCTCAGCTTCTCTTAATCAAGTGCTAATGTAGACAATGACAACATTCCTATAAAAATGTTGATCACTGACCCTTGTAGGAAAACTTTGCAATAAATTCTGTTTCGAGTGTAGAAAAATGGCAGGGGATAAGTAAATTTACTGAGAACACCTATGTGCCCCACTTTTGTTTTGTTTTATTTTATTCTTTGCCAGATGTTCATGCGGAGGAGATAAGTATTGTTACATTCATTTTACAGATAAGTAGAGAACAGCTCAGGTAAGTTACAATCCATCCAAAATAAACTGTGAGTAAAGGGCAGAATACAGATCAGAACACACTTTGTTTTGTCCTCACAGCTCCTCTGTTCTCCCATGGCCTCTCTTGACAGAACTTTAATTTCTCCTTTATAGATTTATATGGGAGCCTACTACTGCATTTCCCTTTTTCTATGTCTTCTAGGGTATTCTTTGCTCAAATGCCATATCCCCTGCATTCTTATATCGTTTAATCTTACTTTAATTTTGTCTTAAGTAGGCCCCATGCCCAGTGTGGAGTCCCACATGGTGCTTAAATTCACACCCCTCAGACCAAGACCCGAGCTGAAATCAAAAGTTCAGTGCTTAACAGACGGAGCCCTCGCAGGTGCCCGTTAGCTAAATTGTTCTTATAGCTTTTTGCATATAGTTGCTAAATCTTTTGGAAACGGGGACATAAATAATCAACAATTTAGTAAGTTTTATTCAGGAACATTATTTTTAACCACATGATTCAAACTATAAGGTAGGAGCTTTACATATAATAGTTTGTGAAGTTACTTTAACATTGGGATTTTTAATATACCATTTACCTTTGCCATTTTCATCAATCTTCACTAAGAATGATAACACATATGCAAATTGCTGTAGCATTTGAAAAAAAATCTGGAGGAATAACCAGATGTGGAGACCATTCAGAAGTCACCTCAATTCCACATACACGCTTGCTCACCAAAATTTACCGAGAAACCCTGCTTGGTGCCCTCATTATCAGGCAGTAGGAGAAAAATAGAATGTTTTCCACTAGACTGCAATGTTCACTGCATCATATTCTGAAATCGGGCCATGTACAATATAAAGGACATCTGCACTGGCAGTTGTGAAACATGCAGAATGTCATAGGCAGTCTCTGGGAGTTCTGTGCCACAAGAGCATGGCTGAGTGATGGACAATGCCAAAGGTATTCACCTCTACACTTGTTGAGCTGAGTAATGAGGTCAGAAGCAGTTCTGTTAGCATGTTGATAAAGCTGGACAAACCAGTCTTAAATGCCAAAGAATTACAATCTAGGAACTTGGACTTAGCGATGGTTGAATATTAGCCATTGCTTATAAAAACTGAGTCACCCTGAAAAGATGTCCAAAGAGTATATTGGCTAAGTGGGGCTTAAACCTGAAATGCCATAAAAAGTCTGGCAAGATTCATCTGACCCAAAGACTACAATCTAATTACACACGTGTTAAAGAGATTTCATCAGCATCCATAAGGACTCGTCATTCTAATGTCTACCAAGGCTAAGACGACATTTTGGAAAATAGCCTTGTAGGGAAAGGACTCCATGTGTTAGACTTATGTAAAGTGCATGTATCCAAAAGGGCATTTTATTTTTTTTTTTAAATATTTTATTTATTTGACAGAGAGAAATCACAACTAGGCAGAGATGCAGGCAGAGAGAGAGGAGGAAGCTGGGTCCCTGCGGATCAGAGAGCCTGATGCGGGGCTCAATCCCAGCATCCTGGGATCATGACCTGAGCCGAAGGCAGAGGCTTTAACCCACTGAGCCACCCAGGCGCCCCCAAAAGGGCATTTTAGAAGACAAAGCAGAACAACTTTTTAAACTTTAATTTTTATTTTTTTCAGGAACCAGAACTCTTCAAAGCAGAAATAGGATCCATCTGATTGAAATAAACTTTAATATTTAAAGCCTTGGTTTTTAGTGTGCCTGGGTGGCTCAGTCAGTTAAGCAGCTGCCTTCAGTTCAGGTCATGATCCCGGGTTCCTGGGATGAAGCCCCACATTAGGCTTCCTGCTCGGCAGGGAGTCTGCTTCTCCCTCTCCCTCTGTTGCTCCCGCTGCTTGTGCTCTTTCAAACTCTCTCAAATAAACAAATAAAATCTTAAAAACAAACTAAACTAAAAAAGCTTTGATGTTTTAAAAACCAAATTACATCTAAGTCTAAGGAATTGGTCTTAAAAAAATGAAACACACACAATTCCTTTAAAGATAGAGGTTGTAATTTAGTATAGTTTAAGTATGAAATAAACTATTTTTTTTTAATTTCTGAAAGTTGTTTTCAGTAAACATGTATCCCTTTCTTTTTTTTTATTTAAATATTTTATTTATTTTAGAGAGAATGAGAGAAAGAGAGAGAGAGAGCAAGGGGAAGGAGAGGGACAATCAGATTATGTACTGAGTGCAAAAGTCAATGGGAAGCTTGATCCTAGGAATGTGAGATCATGTCCTGAGCCCAAATCAAGAGTTGGATGCTTAACCACTGAAACACCCAGGTGCCCTAACATGTACTCCCTTCTTGAACAATAGTTTTGCTTAGGAAAATACAAGTTTAAAACCCTTTTCTTTGTTATTCTAACTTAAGATATGACAAGGGTAGAAATTTCAGAAAAATCAAAAAACATAAAAATAGTACTAAAACAAAACCAAAAAAAAAAAAAAAGGAGAAGAAATAGGAAAGTGAATCCATAGGTTTGTCATGAAACCATAGGTACAACTAGGGAGCACATAACTTGGGAGCAACATAGTAGCCTCTAGATTCTCTCTCCATATAGGTATCTTGGCTTTTGTCCGTCAGCCTGACTCCATATAAGACACATCTGTGGGTAGCTCAGAGCTTACAGCCTAAGAGCTTATAGCCAGAGAAGATAGGAAGCCTTTGTTTCTAACTCTGGTTAAGACAAATGTCAGGAAAGGACTCTGGGAAACTCAGTTTGGGTTCCATACTCATACCTGGACCAAATGCCACGGTATATGCTTTATGGGACACCCAGAAACATAGGTCTCCCTGTGCTCAGGGAAAGAGCTAATTCTAATTAGCAGTCACCATCAGAACCACATGAGCAGAGGTGAGAGGAAGTGCTTCAGAGCAGACAAAACAATAAATGTTCACTCCCCAAAACATTCCAATTAACCCTGCAATTACCCCAAATGTATCCTTTTTGTTTACGTAAGTATACATTGCACACATGTGCACGAACACACACACACACACACACACACACACACTTGTTTTGTCCTAAAAAGTACACTTTGTATTTCTGTACTTTTTAAAACAATCTTTAAAACTCTACATGTTGAGTACTAAATAAGTTGTGAAACATTGTGCTGGCAATTTCTCAAAGACACAACAGAAACACTTTTACATAAACAGCATTCCCTTTGGGTCCAGAATCACTGGATGTTAAAATCCAGGATTTCAATCAAAGGAGGGGAATGTGAATTTGGGACACAGAAGAGAGGCTATAACAACTGTCTTTTGGAACACTAGGAAAAAAGTGTATTTTTGGTAAATAAGAATATATTTTCAAAACATGTTTTAAAATATTTTGGAAAAGATGATATTCTATAACATTCCAAATGAATTCTAAGCTGAAGAGATATTAAAAAAAAAAAAAGTGGAGGACTCAGTAAATCCAACTTAGGCTGTGTTAAAAGATGTCAAATTAAGAGCTCACGCATAGGCTGTCATAATCTTCCAGGTGGGTCAGATTGCTTAGAGCAACCTCATGGACTCTGACCAAGTCATGCTGTGGAAAGCAAGTTCCTGACTTCAACAGGAAGTATATTCTAAACTTCAGGCCAGAAGCAAGCACCAGTAAAAATCTTTCTAAGCCAATGGTATACCTGGAAACCAGGGGTCAAGAAAGTGCACCAAATTAAAAGTCCAATAACGTACCTGGATTTAGGAACAGCTCAGACACTAAAGATCAATGCACAAAGCAGCAGCCAGGAGAGCAGAAGAGACCCTGCTCTTGGAGAACAAGAACAGAGAGTACCTTGCTTGGAATGTTACTCGTCCAATAGTAGAGATGAGCAAGTCACCATATGCATTATGCAGTGAAAGGGTATTTATTTGAAACAAGTACAAACCTGATATAAAATGTCCTTTGGTTGAAAAGCTAAAGTACCTTCTAGGGGTTTTCTCATATCTGTTTTCTGTATTGTGACAGAAGTCTTGTGTTTGTGTATGGACCAAGGCAACAGAGAAACTGGGAAGGGAGGCAGGGCACCAAATGGCAAATAGGGATTAAACAACAACAACAAAAATTCTGGCCTCTAGCCACTTGCACCTGGTAGAGAGTGTCAAGAAAAACCACAGATTTATGCCTGGGGCTTTGCAAGTTTTAAAAAAAATCTATTAATTCTTTCAACAAATATTTATTAAGTATCCATTACCTGTCAGACAGTTTGCTAGGAGGTAGAGATGCAAAGATGTAGCAGACATAGACTCTTTCTCCAAGGAGATTACAATGTCAGAGTAAGGACAGTAAGTAAAATTTACATTACGGGCAAAGGTCTAATCAAGGTATAAATTCTGTGAAAACCTAGATGAGGAAGCATTTCACTCTAACTGATGAAAATTAGTGGAAGTCTAGAATCTAGCTACAGAGAATGACACAAGACACAGTGTAAAACTAAGGCCAAATCAAAAGACTAAACTTGAGTTTAGAAACTACCAATGGGTAAGGAAGTCATGTCCAAACAGATTTCTTGTAAACGTTCAGTACTTCCTGCTTTGGGATGGGCCACAAATATCAAGATAACAAGTTGAGTATATTCTGCTGAAACCAGGAAGTAAAGAGGACCATGAAAACTAAACCTGAAAAAATTTAATGAAAAGAACACTTTAAAAAGTTAATGGACAAAAATAGTGCAGAACTTGGACTGAGACCTAGGAAAGAGATAAATGTATTGTTCATTTCTGAGATATCAGGGCACCAATTCAAGGTAATGTTTGCCCCCTTCAACCTAGAAATCTTCCAGAATGAGTAACAAAAGTCCTAATCCCTCCCTTATTCAGCAAAACTTGCAATGCAGAGAACTTCAAATTCTTCCAGGCTCCCCCTTTCCCCTTCTCTCCTTCCATGACCTCTTGTAAGGCTTTGATCATTTGAAAGGAATGTGTGGGTGGTGTATAACCTTTAGAAAACATTTTTCTGCCAATTTACTAGAGGGAAGTTTTCTTTTTCTTTTTTTTCCCCTTGCCCTAAGTTCTGACAAAACCACGCCTCACTGCATTGTGCAAAGCCACTCAGAGGCGTCCTTGAAAGACTCCAGTGAGAAGGGGAGGGAAGCTGTGAAACCAGACAGCACCCCCTCAAAACCAGATTATTGTGGCCCCAAACAATCCTGTCTCTTTGTGTGGGATGGCTAGTGGTTGGTGAGTCATGTAACCAGGTGTATTTATAGAACATGGATTAAAAATAAAGAAATAAAAGCAGTTACTGCCTCTCGAGTCTCAGAATAAGCAAAGAGAACAGCCAAAGGAATGTCTGAAAGTCAGATGTACTACTGTTGTGAAGAGTGCAGGCTGGCTTGGACAGATCAACTCGGGATAAAAGAGTTCATTCAAAAGACAGGGATTCTCACTGCGTCTTCTCTAGTGTCCCCCACTACAGTGGCATGCACTTGAAAGATCATCAGTACAATTTGTTGTGCAATCACCACCAATGACTGTCAATGAACAAGATGGCTCTCCTTTATTTCATGTATCTGTTTCCTGTTTCAGTCTGAAATATACCTGGTGTGTAAGAATAGCCCTCTTCACTAAGTGTTCATTTTGTATTTAGTGCATATGAAAGTTATTTTTATAAAATGAAATAGTTGGGCTCGTAGCAACTACTATCTTGGGGAAAGAAGACCTGGAAATGGTAACTGAATAATGAATCCACTCCCTCAAAAAGTCAATGATTGATCAGAGAACTGGAATTACCAACTAGTGACCTGAGCTGGGAAAAGTTTTCTTATTTTAGGAGCTCACAACCACTTCAATCACTTCTGAGCTGCATCCCAGAGCAAGTTCCTCAGGTGGGAAATGGGACCCTAATAAGAGAACCAAAAAGTAGTTTCAGTTTGAAACAGCAAAAGTTATGTCGTGGTGGAGAGATGGAGGTAATGCATACATACACACTTCAAGAGCAGATGTTATCAACCACGGAGGCTGCTAGGTTTTCTGCAGCCACTAAATGTGGTCTCTAAAGTGGGATGCGTTGACCCAAAGGGGTGCAAAATCACTCACTTTAACAAGGAAGAGCAAAATTAGAACTTACATCTTTATATGTACTTCCGTTTAAGAAAAGAAATAAAACTTTACTGATATTTAATACATAGATTCAAAATAACATATATATTAAATAGATACAAATTTGTGGGTTTTGTGTTCAAATACCCTTCTCTGACTGGCTTGCGTTATTCATTGGCTTTTTATGTCTGTTTCGTTCACTGATATTTCCTATGTTTTATTTACTTTTTTAAAAAGATTTTATTTGTGGAGCACCTGGGTGGCTCAGTGGGTTAAGCCCCTGCCTTCGGCTCAGGTCATGATCTCAGGGTCCTGGGATCAAGCCCGGCATCAGGCTGTCTGCTCATCAGGGAGCCTGCTTCCCCCCTCTCTCTGTCTGCCTCTATGCCTACTTGTGATCTCTTTCACTCTGTCAAATAAATAAATAAAATCTTAAAAAAAAAGATTTTATTTATTTATTTAGAAAGTAAGAGACACACAGGTAGGGGGAGTGGGAGAGGGAGAGAGAGAATCCTAAGCAGGCCCCATGCTGAGTATGAAGCAACATGGGGCTGGGTCTCAGGACCCTGAGATCACGATCTGGGCTGAAATCAAAAGTTGGATGCTTAACCAACTGAGCCACCCAGGCACCTCCTTCCTATGTTTTAGAAGAGAACTAGGATACAGGAGCATTCAAAACATTGTTTTTGAGTGAACTGGAAAACATTTGTTTACAAAGATTGGAGACTACGGACTTAAAATTAAGTGTGGTAAAGATGAGGTTTTTCAAATAATTAAATCAGATCAAGCATCCAGTAATGTTTAGGCCTTTGCCAAATTGTGTATACCACAAAGATCCTAACCAGTGGCTTCTAATGCCTTTGGATAAGGAAAGGATTAAGCATAAAATCTGAGGTCCACAATAAGCCTCCCTGTGAGCCAGAGAGGGAAGCATCTTCATTATCTGGAGTTGGCCACCAGAGAAGACCAGGAGAGGCTGTTGTAATGGAGGAGACCTGGAGGAGTCTGGATTTTAAGAAACCCAAGACCCATAGACATCCAACAACCCTCACTATAAATACATTAAAAACTACGGGAAGTCCACCTTAAACCAGACTGGAATATTTCCCACATTTACTCAGCTTGAGAGGAAAAGGAAATGTCTTATCCTCTGGCTAAAATAAAAATAAAAATCAGAGCTCCCACTAAGAAAGAAATATGGATTTGTGAGCCATATAGTATTGGGTTTAAATACCAATTCACCTATTTATTACCTGTATAATTTTGAGCAATCTTTTTGATTTCTCCAGCCTCACTTTTATTATGAATTTAAAAAGAAAAGTCATGAATACCTTTCACAGGTTTGTTGTGGTGATTAAATAAATTTATGGAGCATTTCCCAAATCTGTTTTTCTTATAATTCTTGAAATTTTATTCATTCTAACATTCATTTTCTTTTTTTGAAGGTTTTATTTGTTTGACAGAAAGCAAGAGAGAGAGAGAGAGAGAGAGAGAGCAGGAGCACAGGCAGGGGGAGAAGCAGGCAGAGAAAAGGGAGAAGCAGGCTTACACTGAGCAAGGAGCCAGACCCTGGGATCATCAGACCTGAGCCAAAGGCAGACACTTAACTGACTGAGCCACCCTTATGCCCCACCACTAGTATTATTTAACTATTCTTTTTTCCCTTAAATTCAGGCATGTAAAAGAAAAGTTTGTATCATTACCATAAATTATCACTTACACATAAAAGGCATCAGAAAGATTAATACATTCTCCTAAAATTAGGGGACCCACATTTTTTTAGTTGCCTGGATAGTTCATTTCTGTTGTCCTGGTGTAATTATTGATAGTGTTCCTTTTACTCACAAAAATATTTCAGCCTAGACAATAAATGATGGAGTCACCCCACCTAAAACTTTCTGCACACCCCCAGGAGTGTATTTAATACTAGGAACCATGGGCTCACATATGGGATGTGCCCAACAGAGCACCTGGCATGTGGAAAGAACCAACCATAAGAGTCTTCTTCCTGGAGTGCATGTGAGATGCTAACCATGGTCCTAACAGTTCCAAAGTCTAGAGAGAGTGAGGGGCGGGAGGCGGACAAACACTGTAGGAAATCGGGACACAGGGAGCAACAGCGGTGGTCACTGACCCTTTCATGTCCTCATGGACTCACACGCTAGTCTCAAAAACAGATGTGCATTGGCTACTGGATAATTTTGGCACAGGTTTATTAATGAATAAGCAGGACTTAGCATCTCCCAAAGGCGAAAAAGTGATTTTTAACAAAACATCTACAAAATAGCAAACTTCCAGTTATAAGATAAATGAAGACTAGGGATATAATGTACAGTACAATGACCAGGGTTATCACAGCTCTATGGTACATTTGGAAGTTGTTGAAAGAATAGATCCTAAGAGTTTTCATCATGAGGAAAAAAACATTTCTTTTTTCTCTTTTTTTCCCCATCTATATGAAACGATGGATATTAACTAAGCTAAGATGGATATTAACTAATGATGGGTATTAACTGATAATCATGTCACAATATATGTAATTCAGTTAAATCATTATGTTGCACACCTCAAACTTATACAGTGCTATAAATCAATTATATCTCAATAAAACTGGGGAAAACAAATTTTTAAAAATACATGAAAAACATAAAAAATCAACATAAGATCTTTCTCTCTGTGTGTGTTTATATTATATATATACATTTATATAGTATATACATATATGTGTATCACATATATAATACATATCAGTAACATGCTTGCATGTATGTATAACATGTCTACCTGGAATAAAGAAAAAAAACACAGGAATCTGTGAAACTCTAGAAATTGCAACAAAATATAATTGTTTTAATTTGAGCTCTGAGTTAACAAATTTGGTGATGAGTGGGGGGGTGTTGGTTTTCGATTTTCTCGTATTTTTTCTGGAATTTCATAGATGAAAATTGCACTAGAATGAAAAAACTCAGCTAACGTTTTCTTAGCATCTGAATCTATTACCTTCTACAGTCTAAAAAATATTTTCTTGAAATGATGAACTCCCACTGCTGCTATAGTTAAAACAGAAAATATTATGACAATAATTATTGAGAGAAAAAGTTGCATTGTGAGTAGAGATATAAACCATCCTGAGAGACTGGCTGCATAACTCCCATCTTCCAATGGGAGTTGTAAACTTTACGAGTAAGATCTTGATTTTGGCAATAAGTACCAGTACCCTTGCTAAGGCAAAAAGAATATTTCCAAGAATACAGGGTAAAATGAGTAAATCTTAAAATTGATCCCATGTGTCTAGGCATAGAGTATAAGACATTTTTAACTAGTAGGGAAAGATCCTTTTTCATTCAGTAACAATGTCAATTTCATGACAAAATGGCTTCTGGATTGTTGTGTGAATAAGGATGTTGAGCAGCACGGTTCTCCTTGTAATATATGCTGAAAGTGTTAGAAAACTATGTGCTAAATAAAAACAGTGCCCATGTGAACATGCCAAACATCAAAAAAAGTAACAGAAATAACTAGATGACTAACAAACAAAAACAGATAAGGGAAAATATGAGCATTTTAAAAGGTCAAAGAAAAATTCAAGTAGCTTGAGTTCTGTGCATTTGCCCTCTGAGGCTTTCTGAAAACTTTAGGGGCAAAATACCTTCCCAAGTGAGGCAGTTTTGCAAGTGGTTTCAGCTCCTCTGATGTGTTACTGTCTACATCAAGAAAACACTTCCTTTGCTTATCAGTAGCTGCTTGAGTATGCAGAAAGGATAAGGTTCCAAGTGGAAGGTACTTCCCCAATACCTTGTAACCTATACTTCTAAATGCTGGGCTGTTTGCACATTCAAAAGGTAGTTTTTAAAACAAGCAGAGGCATTTTGTGTAAAAAGATATCCTCTGTGGTTTTTCTTTAGAATAGAGGGGGAAAAGATTGTAAGATATACTTCATTATAAGCTAGGATCTTAGATATAGATTAGTTTTTTGTTTTTGCTATCCTCTTAGAGGAAATTTTTATTCAAGGTTAAATTAAGGCTACCTCTAATCAAAATAATGGAAATATGAATGAAGATGGAATTCATGCTAGGCCTTTTTCTGTTTTTATTACTAGGTTTCACTCATTCATAGTCACTATAATACCTGTAATTTGTTATCTTTTCCAGAAGCATTTACATGTTACATGGAGCTAGGTATATCCTAGCTCCAAATTGATGTAGAGATTCAATACAGTCCTAATGAAAATCTCCAGAAGTTTTTTTTTTTTCTCAAAACAAGCCAATTCTGAAAGTTATATGAAAATCCAAATGACCTAGAACCATCAAAGTAATTTTTAAGAATAACAAAGCTAAATTACACTACCTGTCTCAAGACTTATTATAAAGCTATGTAATCAAGCCACTGGATAGCTGCAAAAACTGGACATATAGGGAACAAGATGAGGAGTCCAGAAATAAAGCCATGCATAGAAGGTCATTTCAGTCTTGTAAAAAAAACAACCTAGAACAACTGGAGATAAGCATGAAAATCAGTAACAGCTTTGACTTTATCTCATGTTATAAACAAAAAGTAAATGGACCTTAAATCTAAAAGTGAAAGCTAAACTATAAAGCTTATAGAAGAAAATATGTGAGAAAATCCTTTTGACCCTGAGCTAGGCAAAAAAAAAAAAAAAAAATTTAAACACATGTACACACACATACATATAAGCATGAACCATAAAAGAAAACAAAAAGTCAATTGGGCACCTGGGTGTCTTAGTTAGTTAAGTGTCTACCTTCCGCTCAGGTCATGATCCCAAGGTCCTGGGATTGAGCACCGCCCCCCACCGCCATGGACTCCCTGCTCAGTGTAGAGCCTGCTTTTCTGTCTCCTTCTGCCTCTGCCACCCCAACTCATGTGCACTTACGCACTCTCACTCTCTCATTAGCTCTGTCTCTCACTCTCGTTCTATCTCAAATAATAAATAAAATCTTCCAAAAACTAAACTAAAAGTCAAGCCACCGATTGCTAGAATTCGTTATCTAATAAAGGACTTGTATTCGGAATATACAAAGAGCTTTTGCCACTCATAATTTTAAAAGCAAGAATGGGCAAAAGATTTACAGACAGTTCATACAAAATAATATAAATTGCCAATATAATTGGCCAATCAGCACCTGAAAAGATATTCAACATTATTAGACATAGAAGAAATATAAAGTAAAACCACAATGAATACCACCACAAACCCACTAAAATGGTTAATTTTAAAAAATTAACCGTAATTAACTGATTAATTGATTATACCAAGTATTAACTGATAATACCAAGTGTTTTCAAGGATGTGGAGCATGGAGAAAATGGAATTCTCACACACTGTAGGTGGGAATATACAATAGTGCAACTACTTTGTCAAACTATTTTTTGTTTGTTTTTCAGGTAAACCTCCCATATGACCCAGCCAACTGGGTCCTAGTTATTTACTCAAGTGAAATGAAAGCATATGTCCACCTAAGGCTTGAGTATGAATGTACATTAGGTGCTTTATTCATAATTATCAAGACCTGAAACCAACACAAAATCCATCAACGGACACACGGATAAACAAAGTACAACATATATACACAATGGGTTACTACTCAACAATAAAAGGAATGAAGTACTGATGTATGCAACAAGGTGGTTGAAGCTGAAAATCAGCATGTCGAGTTATAAAAGCATGTAGAATGCTTGTTGTGGTCAGGGAGAGTGGAAGAAGTTGCGACTAGATAGGCAAGAGGGGCAATACTGTGAAAATCTTGTATGCAAATGAGTTTGAGTTTATCATATAAGACAGTTAAGAATTGGAGCAGGGAAATGCTATAATTAGCTCAAGCAGGAGGAATACTAGTTCAAACACTATCATATATTCAAATATATATATATATATATATATATATATATATATATATATATAAAAGAACACAGGAATAATACGACATTCAAGAAAGTTGTTACCTCTAGAGAGAAAGAGGACGTAAGTTAAGAGAGGGGCATACAGGTAGGTGATACAAGTCATTGGCCCAGTCTTGGGTGAGATGATGTTCATGGTTGGATGACGTTCCAGATTTTGGTCGTGTTATATATTACATCTTGTATAAGCCAAACATCATGAAAGAAGGAAAGCTCTGTGGAAATATGATAAAAGAAAAAAAAACTACAAGAAAATTTTGTGCAAGATATGATAAGGACTGGTGTGGAATGGGGTGGTGGTGGTAATGGGAATGGATAGGAATAAGGTCACTGAATGGGAAAGGGGAGGAAAATGAAGGAAAAAGAAAAGAGAAATGACTTCTAGAACACTAGCTCAGAAAATTGTATGAAAGAGGAGGCCATTTGATTATGAAACATATTTGAGAGAGGGGCTTCTCTAAGCTTTTTAAAGTTACATAATGAACATGAGCATCTACTCCAACAGTACAGTTATCCAGGATCCTATAAAACCTCCAATGTAAAGTCTATTATAAACACAGCCAATAATATTATCAGCACAAGGAAACATATAAATGTATTTGTTGTAATACAACATTACGGTTCTTACAATAGCACAGATTACAAGAAATCCTTTAAAATTCTTAGCAGTTTATCCCTTCATCTGCACAGGTGACCATCATTCCACCTGTCTTAGAACAGCATCCATGTATTAAGTGGCCTGGCTCTTCTACTCAAGTCAACTATGCCACATACCAAGAAATCTGAAACTGATAGGCTGAAAATAGACTGTCAAATTTCAGGGCATGTGAAAACTCATATTCCTATAGAAGGGCTGCAATAAAGGCTCTGTTGAATCATATCAGGCTTTCACTACTCAACTGAGTTAAAAACAGCTCCTTCCTTAGTCTTACTTGCCCGGCTCCTGGGTTCAACACAAGTGAATAAGGAAAATCAAGTACCGTTTTAAAGACAATGTGAAGATTACCAAGAAAATTTATTCTGACCAAATTCTCAAAGTAGGTTCACATTTTAGTTAACAATGTAAGTCCTCTTTTGCCTTCATTAGGGTTTGAAGCCTAATAACAAGTCTATCCTAGATGTTTACACTTACAATGGGGGTTTTAACCTTGTCTACCTTGGTTGTCATGTCTTAGAGTCAAACAGATTAAGAAGGGTTGATATACGCAGGGTGATGTATGGAATTGTCAAATCACTACACTGTACACCTGAAACTAAGATAACACTGTATGTTAACTATACTGGAATTAAAATTCAAAGATAAATTAAATTTTTAAAAAGTGTCGAGATAGACACATATTTAACACATCTGTCAGAGTTTCATTTTGAGGAAGCATCTTGAGATGAATCTTAGAATTTAGTGGAGTAGTTTGAAAATGCTAGTTTCTAATTATACAGTTCTTAACAGGTGAAAACTTTGGACTTGTATTCGAGCCTAGTTACCAATTATTTTGTTCTAAGTTAGAATAAAATTTGGCAGGTGTCAAGAAATCTTGAATTCTAAATGGTTAGAAAAGCATAGGTAGGCCCTTAATTACAAAAATTCCTAATTGGCATATATGCAAATTAAGCACTACTCTTACAGAAATTAATTTACCTTTCATTTGCTTTTTTTAAAAGAAACTTTTTAAAAATGATTTTATTTATTTATGTGAGAGAGAGCGAGAGAGAGCACACATAACTAGGGAGAAGGGCAGAGAGGGAAAGAGAAGGAGACACAGGAGACGCCGGGCTCCATCCCAGATTTCAAACCCAGAACCCTGAGATCATGACCAGAGCTGAAGGCAGACACTTTATTGCTTCAGCCACCCAGGTGCCCTTTCCATTTCCTCTTTAAAATTTGTTTTAGTTCCTCAGCCAGTGATTCATAATTATTTTTCCTTTTTGTAGTCATTTTCATTTCTACAAGTTGAATGAATAATAGTCATAGCAGTTTTGAATTTTTGTTAGTGTCATTATTGTTACATACACACACACACACACACACACACACACACTCACACTCCAAACAGGAAGAATCTAATGTGTTAATAACTTCATGTGACTCTCTCCAATCATATAGTAACTATTCCTATACAATTTTACATTTATATTTAATGAGCTCATTTTTAAAAAAACATATTTTAGGGCAACTATTGGCATAAAATATAATCATTTCAACACAAATAAGCTAATGAATGTATGCCTTATGAACTTATTTTGATTCATTTAAATCTAACCTTGACTGAACTTTTACTGACACTTGGTACCTAGCTGGAAACTATAAAGACTATTCTAAAAATGAGATTCTTCAATCTGTTACTTCAAGAAGTTACCATCTGATTGAGAGAACCACAGGTATGCCCATGACAGGTACAGGAGATGGGTATATTTGAGACAATGCAGAATAAGTGATGTGCCTGAGAGAATGTGAACAAAAAACTTAACAGTGAAAGGCAGCAGGAAAACAAAGTCTTTAATTATAGCTTACGAAGGTATTCATGAAGCTCAGGAGCATCTCCTTAAATCACTCCTGGGACTTAGAATATACTTTCAAAGATAAAAAGAAAACGTAAATCAAAATGTTAATAAGGTCGGTGTCTTAATCTGTTTGGACTGCTATCACTAGTTACCATAGTCTGGTGGATTAAACAACGAACATTTATTTCTTGCAATTCTAAAGGCTGGAAATTCTAAGATCAAGCCACTGGCAGATGCAGTGTCTGCTCTGGGTCTGTTTCCTGGTTCACAGATGGCTGTATCCTCTCACAAGGCAGAAAACTGAGAGATCTCTCTGGGATCTCTTTTATAAAAGCACTAATCCCATTCGCGAGGGCGCCATTTTCATAACCTAATCATCTCCCAAAGGCCCGCATCTCCTAATACCAACGCAACAGGAGTTATCATTTCAATATATTAATTCTGGCAGACACAAATAGGCAACGTATAATGGTTGGTGACACAATAATCTTGATTATGTGCTCTGAGGTTTCAATTTAAGTAATGAAATAGTAATGGGATCCATCAGCCCTAAAGGGTAACAGAAAGAGGGAGTCTTAAAAACTTGTTGAGGAAAATTACACCAGCAACTTCTCCTCACTTAGTGTTTGTGGTGCAGGGAGGGAACTCTTCACTAGGGAAATCCTGTGAAAGTAGTGCTTAATTGACAGATCCTTTGGTGAGATTGATTTCAGAGACTGGTTGAAAAACTGTGTGTATGTGTAAAATTTAATAACTTATTATTATGATTATGAGATTTAACTTGCTCTATCAAAAGTACGTCAGTTTCAAACTGTAAAAACTGCACGGATGGGTTCTCCCTGCATAGGACCTACCCTTTATTTTCTTCTCGATCCTCGACGGACCTGCTCTGGTAGTTCGGAAGAAATAAGGTGCCTTTATATATTGGGAATCATTTTTGGTCATGATTTTGTCATATGGAGCCAGAACCATTTGAAAATGAGGCAACAGGGTTGCTCTAACAGGCTCCTGAATTGTTCTCTGACTGGGATTATTGTTCCTCCTGGGCAGGAAACCATGACATGTGGCTCAACTGATTTACCAGAAGCAGTAATTGTTTAATGTGAAGGCTGTCAAGTTTCATTTTCCTGGTGCTGCTGTGCTTGCAGAAAGTTGGCCAGTGAGTTAGAGAAAAAGCCAACTGGGAGAAGAAATCAATGCTGCTTGAGTGCCACCTCACATCCCCCAAGACACCTCTTAAAATGCTCTGCCCCTTGGATTTTTGTTGTTCTCTTGAACTCCCTCCCTTGGCTTTCCTGTGCTTCTTCAATGCAAAGTCCTCCTCGAATGTTCCAGAATGCACAGGTACTTACCTTGACCTTTCCGGGTACCCGCCAGGGACTTCCACCTGGAGGTACCACCAGAATCTCGATCTCAAGATCACTAAAATGACACCAGTCACCTTCCCTGAGAAATCAGCCTCTTTTCCTGACTTCTGTGTCCCTGTGAATGGCCAGATCATATACACAGCCACTCAGACAAGAGACTTCAAAACAACTTTTGACAGTTTAAAGGGAGTTAACTTGGAAAAAGAGTCACGAAAGCCCCCAAAGTGAAATTTGAGGTAGTAGAAGTCAACACAAAGCTCAAGAGCCTTTCTACATTTTACTCTGCCTCATAAATAGCTTGTAAATATGTAGCTCACACCAGACCATGACCCAAATTTAGTTAGGGAGTTGAAAATAATTCTCAAAAACTTTAATTTCTCAAATATCTGAGTTATTTGCAGCATCCATATTAAGGAAACTTGATAGAATAAAGAAATATGAGCACTGGAAGGTAAAAATTTGCCAAAATTTTCTAATATTGACAAAATAAGGTGCCCTGAGTGGGACTGTTTATTTAAATATCTTGCCAGAATCGCCCCGACAGTAAAGAGGGCTGCATTAATCTGTCATTATTTTATTATATTAGCCATTTAGACCATCAAAACTTCTTTCCAATTAGTTGTCTCTCTGTTAATTATTTCCACCTAAATGAACATAACAGGCAGGCAACAAAACAGATGAAGACAATGTCGTCTAATGTGTGTAGTATGAGAATTTAATCAGGGTTCCTGGATGAGTTCAGACTAAGAGCCGGATGTCTGGTGTGTGGCGTAAGTAATGCACAGGCACATTCATCACAACCAATACCTTCCCATCTGTTGGCCAATTCTACTGTCTCCATGGGGGGTTGGGGCATCTGATACCATCAGGAGACAAGCAGTGCCACACCATTTCAAGGTTCACATTAAATTGATACCAGCTTGAGACCTCGCCCACCAGTTTGAGAGCAAGTCAAATAATCTTAAATTCCTACCTCTATCACTGAATCGGGGACCAGGCCAGCGCGAACATGTGGTCTGGTACTTCTACTTTCTGGAAGGTAAGTGTCCTAGCATCTCTCAGTCTGCCTTTGTTACTGTGCTATTGTAGTTGCAGCCTCGTGAGGCAGGGTAGGGATGCTAGCTCTCCCAGATTTTATCTGCCCAGAGCTGCAACTCTGGGTCCAAGAAAATCCCTGCCCAAGTGAGCCTGGACCTTGAAAAGAAGACTATTAGCCAGCGTCTCTGCTCAAATCCGGGCCAAGTTTAGCTCCATGTGCCACGTGATCAAGATCCCAAGGCTACCACTCAAGGGCTCTTGTTCCTTCAGTCCTATACACAGCCTTTCTCAGCTCAGTCCCACCACTCACTCAGTCTCACTATAGACCTTGCTCTGATGGAATCTGAAACCATAATCTCTCTTTCCAAGTTCATGTTTCTATCCCACGTGCAGACTACTTTCTTTACTGTCCACCTCTTCTTCTTCCTATGGTGAATAGTTTTAACTACCTCATACAGTTTTAAGAACTCAGTCTTCAAAAACTCAAAAAAGCCTGTATGTCTTCCTTAAGGACAAAAAGGATGTAGGTCTTAGATACACAAATTTATGTTTACCATTCCATGTTGGATAATTTTCATTCTTTCCTAACATGCATCTTGAGAACAGACTGGAGGTCTTCTCCTTGCAGCAGAGAGAAAAAACAAACAAGCAAAACAATATCCATGCGAGTTAATTTCTAAATGAGTCATCTGCTACAGAGATGTGAGACTGTCTAATGTTCATCTCTAAATGGGTTGCTCCGCTAGTGAGATAACAGTTGTGTGACAAATCTGAGGCAGTATCCGAAGTTAATGTGTGGATAAAGGACAGGCATCTAGAGATAACTCACCATGCATGAAGAAGCTGGCTAAAAATACGGACTTAAAAACAAGACTGAAGTCAGAAGACTGGTAGTTTGGGGGAGAGTTTGGAGTGATCTGGGTCAACCTATTGGTTTTGCACCCTAGAGAAGTAAAGGTATGTGTGTGTATATGCATGTGTGTGTGTGTGTCTCTGTGTGTGTTCAGAACAAAGCAAACAAAACTGAAAAAAGATTTTACCCATCAGGCCTAAACAACTCTGATAGAGGAATAAAATGCAGAGATGGATAGCATTTTCCTCCAGAAGAACCGAAGCTAAGCTATGGAGACCCAGAATATCCATGAGGGTTCAGTAATATACAGCTAGTGGGAGCAGGGGCGAGAAGGGCAGAGTGAAACCAAGGGGAGCAGGCTGGTGACTAGCAGACCAATTTCTAAGGGAGCTCCAAATGCTGGCTTAGCAAAGTCAACAGCTACCTGAGCAAAGTCAATAATGCAAGCAAACTGGAGGCGGTAGCTTGAGCAAATTCACCGGCTCAGCAGAACCCAAGAGTCTTTCCAAAGTCACACAACTGAAATCCAAGACAGAGACACCTGCTAAATAAGTCATGAAACACGTTATAGGGACTCCTGGAGACTAGAAAAGGAGGGAAACAGTAAATGTTTGAGGTCTTCGCACCATATTTATAAGCGTGGGTTAAGGTTAAGGACAGCCATCCTCAGATCAAACAACAAAGTAATTGTATTTGAACCCACAGCAGGTGAAGCCTAGTGAGGTAACATTTATATATTTAAATATCTCTAACATGATAGAGTTTAAGCAAACTTTCATTTATTTACTTCCCCTGTGACATTTTTCCTTACAAGTTGTCAAGTAATAAATTAGCTTTCTCATTTATCCTGTGTGTGTGTGTGTGTGTGTGTGTGTGTGTGTGTATTTATCAGTTTCCCTGAGCTAGATTACTCCTGGCTCAACTGGCAAAAATCACTAGTTTTTGGAAGCTGCAAGCTGAGAATCCAAATCTAGAGGCGCTATATACCAAGGAACATTCATATGGGGGCACAAGATAGATGCCTAGTAAGTCTTCTTTCACTATTTTCCTTCAATTCATTTTCTCTATTCCGTACTGTCATAATCATAATCCAGGCCCTAATTAACTCATTTCTCTATCCAGTGAGTCTTAAACACTGCTTCCAGTATGCCTTTTCTAACTCCATTATTTCTACCTGAAATCCCTCTAAATCTTACCATGTTTCAAGGTCCAGCTCAACTGTCACTTCCTTTCATGAAGATTTTCCACATTACTCATCCAGATATAACTATTCCTTCCAGGAAGCCTTAGGACAGTATATTTATGTTACACAAATAGGGCTTCTTTACCCCCTTGTTTGACAGTCTGGGGGGCGGGTTTGCGGGTGGGGGGGGGTGGGTATTATCTTACAACACTCACTAATGATTCAGAAAGTTCCTAACAAGTTCCACAACTTCATATCCTCACACAGTCTTCTCTGCTTTTCTTGTCACCCGGATGACAAGATGCCCATTGTTGTTGTTTTTTTTCTAAGATCTTAGTTATTTATTTGAGAGAGAATGAGTGAGAGAGAGCATGAGAGGGAGAAGGTCAGAGGGAGAAGCAGACTCCCCAAGGAGCTGGGAGCCCGATGCGGGACTCGATCATGGAAGTCCAGGATCATGACCTGAGCCGAAAGCAGTCGTTCAACCAGCTGAGCCACCCAGGCGCCCGCCCATTGTATTTTTATTTTTATTTTTTCCTTTATATTCTTTCCTATCAGGGTGGTTCTTAATGCTTGTGTAAACTAATGTCATATATATACATAAAAGTATGGAAGTTTTGAGAGGGGGCAAGATTCGAAAAAAATCTATTCGATTTTTACCAAATCATATACTCCCTCAATCAGGAATGTATTTGACCCTTCAAAGCTCTTAAATTTTAATTTTTTTTTCAATTCTTTTCAAATGCTACCCCCATTATCCATAAGCAGAAAAGCCTGGAGAAAGCATAAAATAGGAATAAACGATTCCTATGTGATTCTTCTTCTTACCTAGAGTTTCCATTACTTGAATAATATTTAATGAATATCATGTGGATGACTCACAGGCAGATAATTCATCACCAACCAAACGAATCAAGTCAAAACTAAATGAGTCATGCTTTCATTTCAATGCTGCAAATTATACTATGCCTAAAAATTCTTTCAGTACCAATTAGTTAAGTGAAATAAACCATCATTTAAAGCTACAGTTTAAGGACAAATCTGCATGGTCTTTCCACAGGCAGTTGCAAGTGGGCAAGAAGATAGTCCATCAGTATTTGTGCACGTGGGAACTCTGTAAGGCCCTATGGCCTTGACAAATTCAATTCTATCATTCAAGTAGACAAAAAAAAAAAAAAAAAATCAAATAGAGAAATTGAGCTCTCAAAAGAAAAATATATCTCAGAGGCAATGGCTCTGGTATGAAACAGTTTTCATTGTTTCACTCATTTAAGTTATAAGATATTCGATCCTGAGCCTTGAAAATAAGTCCAAGCTGGCCTTGCTCCAGTTTCTAGTAAGCTTCATGTAGTATGTGACGTTGACTATACCAAATTGCCCTCTAGTTTCCTCATCTGAAAAATGGACATTAAAACTACAACCTGCTTCACAAAATTATTATGAGAATTGAAATAATCCATATAAAGCTAAAACTGCCTAGGCCAGAGTTCATGCTTGACAAATGTCATATATTATTACTATGTGGTAACTCTTACATTCATGCCCTTACAATGTTTATGCAATACCAAAAAAACCTGATGAAAATAAAAATATCAACTATGCATTTTATTCCAGAGACTAAACCATGAAGAACAAAAGGATAAACAAGCACAGATTTAAAAAGCTACAATGCTTTTCCAGGACTCAAATGTTTTAAATTCCATATTTATTTATTTTGGTTTAGAACATACGAATCTATTGCAAAGACCAGTCATTTCTGATCTTGAAAAAGATCAGTGTGTACACATGCCAAGTAATCTTGAATTTCAACAATAAAATAGTGTTCGAAATTTGCACAGGGAATAAACTTTTAGCATGTTATCTCTGTTACAGATCTATGACAAACCAGGCTAATGTGGCACAGCACATTTTAAAAACAACAACTCAAAATCTTACGATCTTGTGCTTGGTTGTTTCTGCTATAAACATTAACCTTAGTTCAGTCCTTATATACTCATTTTTACAAATTGACAGATGTATGGATGATTCACTGAATTTTTTTCATTTTCTGTCTGAATATGTTGGTGTCATTTAGGGGAGTCGTAACATAAAGCTCCTAAATGACTTCCTGATGAGGATAATAAGCATTTAATAAACAATTTATATTCCTGATAGTCACACTAACACCTCTTTAAAAGAGAGCAAGTCAAAACATTAAAAAACAAACTTCATTTCCTCTTATTATTAATTGAAATGCTTTTCATTAATGGTGATAGAATAAATGCACTTGCTAGTTAGCCTGCTAAGCGTCCATTATCACGTGCTGATAAGCTGCAAGAAATTGCCCTTCCAGGAGCAGTGTAACCTGAATGCTTTCCGTACTTTCTCCAGCTCAGATAAGGTTCACCAAATTGTCTTTCCAACTACAGCTGTGTCACCTGAATGCAATTAACACCTTATTAAGTGTTAAGGCATTTCTACAGGTAATAAATTAGTCATGACTCAGTACCTTGCAACACTTCTTTAGTACAGTACTTGATACATTCACTGTAGGCGATGGAAAATGCTAAAAACAAATTCTGTAGAACAATACAATTATAAGGATAATTTTATAATTGTCTTAGGGATGCTGATTACACAAGCAGTCAGAGGATAGAAGGCAATAAGTTAAAGATGTCTGTTTTTATGATTGCTGGGTTTCTTCTGGATTTGAACAAAGTTTTATGTCAGAAAACTGAAAGTATTTTTTGGAAATTTTTCATTAAATTTAAGTCACTAAAAACTTCCTTTATAAATGTTTCCCTGCTTTCTCCACTACACTGAACATCTTAAGACATCAAAAATGAACTATAATCTTTTTTTTAAATATTTTATTTATTTATTTAACAGACAGAGATCACAAGTAGGCAGAGAGGCAGGCAGAGAGAGAGAGGAGGAAGCAGGCTCTCTGCCGAGCAGAGAGCCCGATGCGGGGCTCGATCCCAGGACCCTGAGATCATGACCCAAGCCGAAGGCAGAGGCTTAACCCACTGAGCCACCCAGGCGCCCCAACTATAATCTTTTTAATTAAAGAACTGCAAGATGAATGTGAAGCAGGTCTTAATCCTTAATACACAAATTTTAAAACTTAAGGCTACTTTACGGGCACCTGGGTGACTCAGTGAGCCCTGCATACATCTCTCTGCTCAGTGGGGAGTCTGCTTCTCCTTCTCCCTCTGCCTCTCCCCCTTCCACCACCGCTCATGTTCTTTCTCAAATAAATAAATAAAGCCTTAAAAAAACTTATAGCTACTTTATATATCTAAAAAATATGCCCATTTGAAAATAACCCTCCTCCATTTTTGTTCCACAAGTTAAAACCCAAAGGCTAACAACTTGTTCAATGAAGATGAATGGATGAAGTATCCTTAATAAAAAAAAAGAGAAAAAATACAGATAAGTAAGTTCTGCTCCCTCACACAAAAAAATATTTTAAAATAATTTCTATTTGCATTTCTTCTGAGATTCAAATTTTCCACTTCCTTTCCCTTCCCCTGAAGATTCACTATCAACGTCTAAAAAGCAGGCACAGAACTTATCATTTGTAACAACATCGGCTCTTCCAAGGGAACCGGAGAACTTTCCTTGGTTCAGATGATAGAAGTTATAAGATATTTGATTTCCCCACTAAATATGAGCTCTAGTTCTACTGCTAGAGAAGTGAGTTTGCAGTAAAAATGCACATAGCAGTAAAGAATTCAAAAGTTATTTGCAAGTAAGCATCTCTTCAGAATTTGCCGGCATATTTTTTTTTTTAAATGTAAGGGATATGATTTTTTTTTTCCTTTCCTTGTCAGGAAGCTAGGCACTAGTATTAAATGCCACATAAATAGCTAATTGGGTGAAATGATAAGAAGATTACATAAACCACGTCTCAGGTAGGAACCTCTGAGACAAGCTACAGAGAAATGTGGGTCAAATGTTTAATCACCCTTTTCTGTGAATATAAAGTTAATAATTCTTAGTGAACTCCAGATTGGCAGTTTTCGGTTTTCCCACTAAACTACAAATCAGACAATGATCACAAAATCTATTAGAAGGTTACAATCACTCTAGCCCACTTCCTCATATTACAGTTGAGAAACTAAAATCTAAAGAGATTTTAAATCTCTTGGTCAAGGTCACATAGTGAGAACCCATATCTTATGACTTATGATGCCTCGTCTGGAACTTCTGTCCCTGTATTACTGGCGTTTGCCTTCCAAAAAGCCTTTGGGCACCATGTGCTAACACTTATTTCTAGGAACAGAACTTGGTAGATTAAAGCATGTTCTTATACACACATAGTATATCCTAAATTTATATTGATTTTGCTTTGGTCCACATTATAGTATACTGTAATAGTATATAGTATACAGTAACAGTATAAAATACTTTTCCTATATTTTGACACTTTTACCCCATATGAGCTTTTAGAATATTTCTCTCTCTCTCTCTCTCTTTTTTTTTTTTTAACAAATCTCAAGAGTAAACTAATAGATTTCTCATGAAGTTTCAGCATTATTAAAATTGTTCTTACAACTTGCCATTTTAGGTCATTTTACCCTATGCTCTTCTTATATGATTTATCAGATCCTAAAATTAACTGAAATTAAGCCACAAATGCTACGTATAAGTATTTCTTTTTTCTCAAATGCAAAGCCTTCCATAAGAAATAGTTGAAGATACCTACAAAAAAAGGAAATAAAGACATTTAAATAGCAGTCATAAAATATTAAGAAGAAAACTATTCTTAAAAAACTCTTCAGCACAGTTATGGTGCTTTTAATACTACACTATTTTTTCCACAAGTGCTCAAATAATGAGGTTTAAACAGTATTTTTAAAAACTGCCCTTTAGTTGCAATTAGCTCAGAATTGAGTTAAGGGATACTATCCTTCAGAACTACTGTTTAATTATTCCTTTGAACCAATGGTATTTTTCCCATGTAGCAGTCATTGGAAATCTACAGGAATGATTAGTATACATAATAAACAGGTGCCTTTACATATTCTTATTTTCAGGATTGCCCTTTGAGGACAAAACTGAGATTTGATAAACAACAGAAAACCTTAAAACTGCTTTTCTTAAACATTCAAGGTAAGGTGCCTCCATTACCGCCAACAAATATTAATCAATTCATTTATGAAAATACACACTATGGTTGAGGGCTATTTTTCTGTACAATGATCATAAGCCCCATTGTTGAAATAATTACATTTCTAGAAATATGTATTATGGAAATCATGATGTAGTCAAACATATATAAAAAAAAAAAAATACTGTGGTGCCTGGGTGGCTCAGTGGATTAAGCCACTGCCTTCGGCTCAGGTCATGATCTCAGGGTCCTGGGATCGAGCCCCGCATCGGGCTCTCGGCTCCGCAGGGATCCTGCTTCCTCCTCTCTCTCTGCCTGCCTCTCTGCCTACTTGTGATCTCTCTCTCTGAATAAATAAATAAAATCTTTAAAAAAAAATACTGTGGCATTATCTAAAATAAGCAACAATGAAAAAAATCCTTAGAAGTTAGAAAACCATTATCCAGTAAATCATGTCACAGAGTTCTACCTTATTTTTCAAGCCTCCCTTAATAAATGTCTATTACTTTTATCATCTTAAATAAAGGTTTTAGAAATATTTTTTAAATGTCCTTTAAATGTCCTAAAGGGTTTGACAGAACCACAATATTATATGTGTCATTGCCGGAAGCTATGCTATAAATGTATGCTGAGACAGACTGTGTTTTCCAAAGAGGAACACAGCACTGTTTTTTCTCCTACATGTTCTTTTTATTACATGACATCCAGTGGTGAGGTCTAAGTCCCCTTTCTATGACTCTTTCCTGGCATTTATGAGTTCCCCTACCAGCAGAGTGCATTAAACCATAGTACATTGTAATCTTTCTAATTTCCAAGGTGAGGTCATAAATATGTCATTCATGTCCACTCTGGCTGTGTGTTTGTTTGTTTGTAGAATGTCCTTTCTTTCTGCTGCCACCATGCGATGAGGAAATCCAATCTAACCCCCATGGAGATAAGCACATATTGATCCCTCATGTAGGTGTTCTGGATAACAGCTCCAGCTAAGGTCCCCCAAAATAGCCACCATCAACCATCAGACATGCCTAGAGATGAATCTGTCCGCCAAATATCAAATCATCTTTCTTTGAATTTTCCCAGTTGCGGTCCCAAACAAATCATCCTCTCTGTGCCCTTTCTGAAATCGTGAAACACATCATCTGTGAGCAATAAAATGGTTATTGTTTTTGTACCACTAAGATCAGGAGAGTTGTTTTACATCAATAAATATTTGGAACTTATGCCTCCTCCAAAGAAAAATAGTCACTTTCCACTAACAGAGAAGAAATTAAGTCAATAAGGTGTCCAATGCTCAAATGCCCAAGAGAGCAAATAAAAGGTTTGCAAACATCATTATGCATTAATAAAAACAAAAGTGATATGTTTAAAAGAATAGTCAAACCATTTTGCTTTAAACACTTGGAATCAAAACTGAATTTTTAGAAGAGATTTTGAGTATTTAGTAATTCCTCACTGTAAAAGTCACCAAATTTCACTCTAATTGTTGAAGACCTTCATTTCAGCCTCAATTATCCAAACAAAGACTACCAAAATATGAGAAAAGAGAAATGCTACATTTCACTTTGAGCATACATATGGTAGTACATAAGAAATAACTGTGATAGAATAAAAAATGAGTTATTGAGGATTAAGTCAATTTTTAAAAGAAAAAAAGTACTTTTGAATATAATTTAAAGCTACACTTCCTGAGTCACTAGTGAATAAAATGCAACCTTTTTGGTACTATCATAGTGAGAAATTACTATATATAATAATCTAGTACCTATCAAGTTAATATAGAACAAAGGGTCCTCTTTTGCTACAAATGTGTCATTTGACACTCTGTGATACAATCTGAGTGTTAGTTACTTGTTCCTTTGGGTGAGTAATCATTGTCCCATCTGTACACATAAATGTCAGAAGGAGATGAGACTAATTAAGTACATCTTTGCTATAACAGAGTCATAAGCTAAAAGGTCATTAAACCATTCATCCATATAGTGGGATACACATTTAATATAAAGACTAAGCGTAGGGTGTTTAAAAATATCTAATAAAATCTTAGGTTGGGAACAGAAGAAAAAGGTCTATTTTGGTGTCCCAAGAGATCATATTTCAGCTGATACCTTAACAGTAAATAAGACTGTACTGGATAAAGAGACAAGTGTAAAACAAGTAGGATTACAGCTTAAATAAAAGCTCAGAGGAGAAGAAATGTATGGTATTTGGAGGAAACTCTAGCGAATCGGTTTGTCTGGATCTTAGACTATTATTAGGAAGGGAGTGACAGCACTTGAGACTGAATAGGGAAGCAGGGCCAGTAGCCTACACCTCCTTCTGTGTTTAGGCTTTACGCTATGACTGTGATGTGTTTTAGTTAAGAAAGTGTCTTGGTCAAACTGATTTCTATCAAGATCTCTCAGGATAGAAGCAGAGAGATCAAATAGATGACGGTTTGCATTGATCGAGGGAAAGGACATTAGTGGCCTCAAATAAAATAGAGACGATGGAAATGCAGAGAAATGGATTTAAAAAGTGGATTAAAGGGGCGCCTGGGTGGCTCGGTGGGTTAAAGCCTCTGCCTTCGGATCAGGTCATGGTCCCGGGGTCCTGGGATCGAGCCCCGCATTGGGCTCTCTGCTCCGCAGGGAGCCTGCTTCCTCCTCTCTCTCTGCCTGCCTCTCTGCCTAGTTGTGATTACTTTCTGTCAAATAAATAAAATATTTAAAAAAATAAATAAATAAAAAGTGGATTAAAAGAAGTGATGTTAAGGTAGAAACATCAATGATATTTGTTGACTTATTGATTGCAAGGCTGTGGAAGAGATCAGAATTTGAGAATGTATCAGGGTAGCTGGCCTGACAACTGAGAATATGATAGTCACCATCTCTGAAACAAAAAACACAGGTAGAACATTTGGTTTGGGTGGGTTTAAGGAAAGGGAAAAATTTTTAGATATGTTGACTTTGAGATATATATTAAACATTTAGTAGAGATATTAAGGATGGATCTTGGAGCTCAGAAGAACAACTCATTCTCCTGAGGCTGAAATGAAGGTCTTCAACAATTAGAGTGAAATTTGGTTGACTTTTACAGTGAGGAGAGCTAATTAGTTGAAGAGGAATGGTTTACAGAAGGTACTTGAAACATCATGACCAAGTGAGATCATCTTCAGAGAGCATGTCAAGTAATCGAGTATGTGAAAGACCAAGTATGTGAAAACCAATGTTATTTATGGGTAGGGTAGAAAAAGGAGAACATTCAGAAGGTGAACAGGAAGAACAATCATAAAGATAAGAGGATGTCCAAAATGGAGTGGAATCACACAAGTAAAGAAATTAGAACTGGTTATCAAAGAAGGATTTGTTGATAGTTCAAATGCTACAGATAAATAAGGAAAATGAACACTAGAAAAGTTCCACTGAAAGTCTCAAATTTCCTATATGGTTGCTTCATCAACATCTTTAGGTTCCTTCTAATTTCAGAAGGAGAAGTACAGCAATCATATATGCAGGGACATTTAGGATAAGTGGAGATTATTATTATTATGCTATTCAAAATTTACTGTATAGAAAAATTATGGTAGAGACTTTTCCCCTAAAATTTCCTCTGTAGTTACTGCCATAATAAATTTAATCTAAAAGCTAAGAATTTGCTTTAAGTTTCTACTTTGAATATAGGTAAACTAAGGCAGGAACTCATCTAAGGTTTTTTAAAGTATAGGAAATTGTCTTTAAACAGCGACTCATATATTCTGATGCAGAGTCCTGTGAACCAGGCTCTAAAAAACACAGACAAAGCAAATATCTTGTTAATTTCCTGTAGGACATTTTTATAATATCACATTATTCAGTCTTTATCATTTCTGAATAGACATAAACAACTTCAGAGTCTCATATAATTAAAAGTTTTACACTTTGTGTGTGATTCTTTAAAGCCCTCATCAGTTTGTCAATTAACAAACAAACTAAAAAGCTCATTTATTCTAGTTATGCCTGGAAGCTGATGTTCCTAATAAAAACGCTTCTTAACATAAATAAAAGTAAATGCCTTATAGAATTGACTTTCCTCAACTTCCAGAATTATAAAACCAGTTATGGCTCTTCCTGAGTACATTCAATACTTTCTAAGTGCAAAGCAAAGAGAGAATGTGTTAATCCCTTCTGCACTGTAATATCTCTGTGTTTAACCACACTGATCTATGTACTATTTCAGCAGGTAGATAGCAATGGTAGACGTGCAGACCAAACTGACTCACAGCTGCTGTGGATACCTGCGATACATTTGTCAAGACTCATTCACCACATCCTGCGGAAGATAAATCCAGGGCATGGTCAGCAAAATGCACTCATATGCCACATTTAGGCCTGAACAACTAGAAGAGATGCGTAAGAGAGGGAAGGTAGTTTTCACTGCTTGAAAATCCAACATGTTTTATTCAAGTGAAATACATAAATGGAATAAATTCATCATTCTAACATGAGTATAAGAGAAGGTGGGTGGGGTGTACTAGATAAGGCCATACCTTGGGAGAACTCTTAAAAATCTACAACCACCAACACAACAAAAATGAGAAGATACAATGATTTAAGAAATTTCATTATGAACTGTTCATTATTTCAATGTATATTTGCTGAGTTGGCTCCATAGGTGGGATCCATATATGAAAAAATCTGTACCTTACCCTTAAGGACTTTACTAGAATGCCATGTAGGAGAACTGAATGGCAAAGGAGAACGCTGGAAAGTACCTTAGCATAACATAACATGTCAGGAGACACTGTTGGCTGCTACTCAACAATCATCACCTTTCAACCTCTTTCTCCCCCCTTTTCCCAGATATCTGCTATCCTCTCTCCCACCAGTTCAAGACAGGGAAGCCTCAGACCCAGTTCCAAAGAGTAAAACCTAGTTGGTAGAAAGCAATCATCCTGGCCAGTGATTAGTTTCAACATAGACACATGATACAATTTTATGCAATTAGATAGAGGAATTCTGCCAGGGCCTTTTGGAAAATGCTTCCTTAATAATAATGATAATTACATAGGAAGACAAAGTCCCGCATTCCACTAGATGCTGTTACATTGTGTACATACATTGTTACATCTATTTCTTTTTCTTCCATTTTATGGCCATGAAGGCTTCTAGCCTACATACTAGTAAACCTACTGAAAATTGTAGGGAAAGGAAAACACACACACACACACACACAAACACACACACACACACCCCAGCTCCCAATGATGTCTTCTAGCCACTAACTTCTTCTGATGGTAGATGCAAATTGTTCATGTTGTTTAAACCATACAGGTCAGAGTTTTCTGATTATTGCTGTCAAATGCATCCTAACCAATATACATACTCTTAACGTACACACGAGGTAACGTAGACCCTATGAATCAAAGAGATCTGCCAGCTGTCAGACAACTAGTTATATCCAGTAGTTTTATTTTTATTTTTTTTAAAGATTTTATTTATTTATTGACAGAGAGATCACAATTAGGTAGAGAGACAGACAGAGAGAGAGGAGGAAGCAGGCTCCCTGCCGAGCAGAGAGCCCGATGCGGGACTCGATCCCAGAACCCTGAGATCATGACCTGAGCCAAAGGCAGAGGCTTAACCCACTGAGCCACCCAGGCGCCCCTATATCCAGTAGTTTTAGTAGCCAATCTACTTTTATTATTTTTATTTTTTTTTAAGATTTTATTTATTTATTTATTTGAGAGAGAGAAAGTGCAAGCACAGTGGGGGAAGGGGCAGAAGGATAAGCAGACTCCCTGCTGAGCACAGAGCTGGATGCAGGGGTGATCCCAGAACCCTGAGATCATGACCCAAGCTGAAGTCAGATGCTTGACCAATTTGAGTCACCCAGGCACTCTAGAACCCAGTCTCCTTTTAAATCAATGGCCATCGCATTTGAGACGGTTACACTCCACCTATGGTAACCTGACTGTGACACGTTAAAGAAATGCCCCTCTGTTTCTGATCCATTGTCTTGATTTGGAGAGCATCATTCCCATTAATGAGCAAGACTGAAAGCTTGATGAAGAACAGAATATTACATAGTTACAACATACCTCCTCAAAAACACTTAACAATTACAAAGACGAAAAAAAAGTAACTTTACAATGGAGAAGATTGGCAGGCACCACCTTAATCAAGAAAGCAAAGCAAACATCATCAGTAATGGGACAAATCAAAATTGTGCACCAACTATAGAATGCTGTGAGAAGAACACATTATTACTCCTGTGACATCCTTATGAAAAATGCATAATCTCTATCTAATATTTCCTTAAGAAATTAAAAATAGAGCTACCTTATGACCCTGCAATTGCACTACTGTGTATTTACCCCAAAGATACAGATGTAGTGAGAAGAAGGACCACATGCACCCCAATGTTTATAGCAGCAATGGCCACAATAGCTAAACTCTGGAAAGACCTGAGATGCCCTTCTACAGACGAGATAAAGAAGATGGGGTCCATAAACACAATGGAATATTACTCAGCCATCAGAAAGGATAAGTACCGAACATTTGCATCAACATGGAGGGAAATGGAGGAGATTATGCTAAGTGAAATAACTCAAGTAGAGAAAGTCAATTATTATAAGGTTTCACTTTTTGTGGAGCATAAGGAAAAGCATGGAGGACATTGGGAAAAGGAAGGGAAAAATGAAGGGGTGGGGGATCAGAGAGGGATATGAACCATGAGAGACTAGGGACTCCAGGAATCAAACTGAGGGTTGGGGGTAGGGGATGGGTTAGTACTGTGATGGGTATCAAGGAGGGCACATATTGCACGGAGCATTGGGTGTTATATCCAAATAATGAATCATGGAACACTACATCAAAAACTAATGATATGCTGTATGGTGACTAACATAACACACACACACACACACACAAAAAGAACTAGCCTACCCTGGGAGGGGCAGTCTTTCCCCAGTTCATAAGATACTAGAGGCCAAGTATCATCAAAAATATACAAAAAAGCAAGCAAGATAGTTAATACAGAGATTTCAGACAAACTCAAACTGAGAGGCATTCAAAAAAAAAAATAATAAATTGAAATCTTTAAAAGTGTGAAAATCATGAAAGTCAAAAGACTTAGAAACTAACCCAGATTGAAGAAAACTAGAGACCTGACAACTAAATACAATGTGTGAAGGGAATCCTTTTGCTATAAAGACCATTCCTGGAACAACTGGTGACATCTGAATGGGGTGTGAGAATTATAGTAGCAATGCACCCGTCTCTGATTTTGAAGGTTTATTGTGGTTGTATAGGAGAACGCCCTTGTTTCTAGGAAATCAAATTGTTCAGGAGGCATAGGTTTTCAGTTGTACTTAGAACTTTTCAGAAAATTTTGAATTTTGTAAAATAAATAGATACAAAAATACAGGGCACCCAGGTGGCTCAGTGGGTTGAGCATCTGACTCTTGGTTTCAGCTCAGGTCATGGTCTTAGGGTCCTGGGATCAAGCCCCAAGTCAGGGGGTGGGGATGCGGGGGTGGGAGGGGCGTGCTCAGCAGGTAATCTGCTTGGGATCCTCTCCCTCTCCATCTCTTTCTCTCTGGCCCTCTCCATGTGCACGTGCTCTCTCTCTCTCTCTCTCTCTCTGTCTCGCTAAAATAAAGAAACAGAAATCATTAAAAAAATTATATATACAATAAATAAGTTTTATGTTCAATGGTATAGTTGTACTTTAATAAAACTGTTAAAAAAATTAAAAATTATATATAAAACTATAACCCAAAGTAGTAAAGAAATATTAAATCAGTGTATTATAAATTCAGAAAACATTCTTATAACTCTTATGTTTAATCTTGAATTTTTTCTTACAAATCTACAACTGTTTCAGACACATTATCACATTTGTTTCACAGCATGACTGTAGGTACTTCAATTTCCAGGGTGGAATGACAGGAAAACAAACTAAGGGAGTTGAGATGGGGTAAATCTCAGCCAAGCAAAAATGCCAACCAAGATTCAGGCTACTCTGGCTAGATACCTCAGAAGTTAGAAGTCTGTGCTAGGATAAACCACTTATGCCACCCAAAAGCCAGCACAAAGTAAGGAACAAAGAATAAGTAGCAGCTGTAGACTTCAAAGACGTGGAGGAACACAGATAAGACTCCACCACTGTCTCCATGAGATTCTTCCCTTCTTATGAAGACAGAGCCAAGCTATCTTTGATTATCCCAGCCCCATATTTTAGGGGTTGCTGACTGCCTGTGAGTATACTCTATTAATTTCCCACCAATTTTCCCACTATGTCTCCTCAGTCGGATCATAAAAGAACTGGAAAAAAGATTTGTGCCAGCAGGCTGATTTTTCCTGATTCCCAGGCATAACTGAAGAAGACCTGATTTCTCCCTAGGCTTCAATCTTTAATACATACCTATCTATGGCGTGCGTTACCCTTGGTCTTTTTTTTTTTTTTTTTGATAAAAATGGAAGCATCTAACATAGCACAACCCTGTAACACAGCACAACCCACACCCAGTCCTGGAGACCACAAGGTTCATTTATTCAGCAATAATTTCCCGAGCATCTACTACAATCCAGGCACTACACTGATCATTCAGGATATATCAGTGAATGAAACAGAAACAGAGCACTGTTCATTTGGGGTTTATAGTTAGTAGAAAAGAAAATAAATAAAGAACACAGTTAATAAGTAAATTACAGCATATACTAGAAGGTAATAAATGTTACAGGAAAAATCTAGATCAGGATAAGGGAGATTAGAATTATGGGGTGTGGAAGATGCAAATAGCAATCTTAAAAACCAAACTAATAACAGAAGGGAGTTTTACTTTGTTAGGAAAAAAATTATAGTAATATATCATAGTCCATTTTAATAATAGAAAAGTTTGTTTTATCCTCAAGTCTTTATCACTAGGTCTATCAAGGGGAAAATGGAACTGAGGCAAACAGAACATGCAAAGATAGCAGAAGGCTAAGGAGGTTGAGGGGACTATAGAGGAGGCAGAAGTGAGGGAGGAAGACCTTGGAGGAAAAATGCCTCCATACTATCCAAGATGAACTCAGAATCACCTGATGGGTCATAGGATCTGAGGGAGAGAGCACAGACATTTTTTACAACTTTCTCTAGACTCCACCAGTCTTCTTGACTGCGTATTAACAAGATTTTTCTGGAAAACAGTCATGTCTTCTTTTCCTACCTTACTCATCAAGGCCACTAATGACCTCCTAGTTACCACAACCAATGGTCAATTCTCAGCCTTCACCTTATTTGACTTCTCAGTAGCATTTGCGTGACCATTGCCTCCCATTCAATAATGATACTCACTTGGCTTCTGAGTCATCATATTCTGTTGCCCTCCAGACAGACTTTCTGGCCACATTTCCCAGTCTCCTTTGTTGACTCTTCCATATCTTCTCAACCTTGAAATGTTATAGTAATCCAGTCCTCTATATCTATAGTTACCCCTGAAGAAATTATATCCAGACTCGTGGTTTTAAATATCATCTCAATGATGACTGCTGCCAGTTTCCAATCTCCACCTCTGAATTTGGTACCACTCAACAGTTCCACTTGGAATTCTAACAGACATCTCAAATGTAACATGTCCACAACGAGATTCTTGCTTTTTCTCAAGCATACCTATCCTCCTCTAGACTTTTCTATCATCGTAAATTACAACTTCATTCACCTAATTGCCAAGTCTAAAAACTACAGCATCATCCCTGATACTCTTTAAGCATATTAAGCCCCTTTTCAGAGACCTGGCATGTACTGATCCCCCTGCTTAGAATTTCCTTCTCTCCCTCCATCTATGCAGCTCATTCCTTTCCCTCAGGTCTCTGCTTAAATGTTGCCTCCTCAAAGAGCTCTTTTCTAACGACCCTCCTAGAAGTAAGAGCTTCTGTCATCATGTAGACCCTTGCTTTATTTTTCTTCATTTTCTTCAAATTTCCATTACTTGACAAACTATATGTTATTTAACTATTTCTTTCTTTATCAACTGTATCTCCTATTAGCAAAGAAGCTGCATGAGAACAGGGACTTTTGTGTAACCCTATGAGCGAGAATAGTGTCTGTCACACAGACATCCAGTGCAAATTTTTAGAATGAATGAACAAGAGAAATGATGTCATATAAAGCAGATATAGAATGTATAGAGCTGGGCTAGGTTTTTTACTGAAATCAAAATGGTTCCTGTGCTATCTGAAAGCAAAACCACATGGAACTTGAGGATGACTTCAACAAACACTATACACAAATCCCAATAAATTCCCACAATCCTTATGAAGGCTTCTGACTGTAAATCTCTGCTTCCAAAATGGTAGCATATAGCTATGTGTGGCTATTTAAGTTTAAATTAATTAAAATTAAACAAAATTAAAAATTCAGTTTCTCAGCTACACTCAGTATTTCGAGTGCTCTATAGCCACAGGCAACTAGGGCTTACAGTAAGGGCATTTTCAACATGGCAGAACCTTCTACTGAACAGTGCTGCTATAGATTAACACTCGCTTTCATCACACCTCGAGCTTACAGTTGTGTAGATCTTTTCCTCACACACCACTTATAAAATGTCAAAAAGTCTCTGATTTGGGTATTTTGGTGTTTTATTTCTGGAGCTCTCCTAAGATTTCAAGGGATCCACTTCCTTAACAGTGTGTGTATGCATACACAGAAACATACACACACACACAATTTTTTCCAAAGAGGAAACAAAAAAATTTCAGTTCAGCCTTTGCCTCTATAAAATCTATTAAAATTTTAGTTCACTGAACTTGCAAATATTTATTGAATGCATCCTATGTTAAAAACCCATGTCTGTCCCTCAAGAGATTAAGAGTACATAAGTAACAATTAAAGGTGCTAGATGGCTTAGGGAAAGGAACATATGGAGATGCTAAAGCCTGTTATACTATATCCAGTGACCTAAACTAAAATGGTGGCTCAGGAAAAGAATTGAAGAATCTTCACAGATATTAAAGAAACATAAAGATAAGGGGCACCTGGATGGCTCAGTGGGTTAAACCTCTGCCTTCTGCTCAGGTCATGATCTCAGGGTCCTGGAATCGAGCCCCGCATCGGGCTCTCTGCTCGGTGGGGAGTCTGCTTCCTCCTCTCTCTCTCTGCCTGCCTCTCCATCTACTTGAGATCTCTGTCTGTCAAATAAATAAATAATATCTTTAAAAAAAAAAGAAGAAGAAAAAAAAAAGAAACATAAAGATAAAGTCAACAAGAAAGGGGTGCCTGGGTGTCTCAGTCAGTGAAGCATCTGTCTTTGGCTCAGGTTATGGTCTCAGGGTCCTGGGATCCAGCCCCATGTCAGGCTCTCTGCTCAGCATACAGTCTGCTTCTCCCTCTCAAATACATAAATAAAAGTTTTTTTTATAAAGTCAACAAGACATAAGGACCGATTAGACATGGATGACACAGAGGAAAAAACGTCAGATGTAACTCTTGAGTTACGTGGGCTCCTACTATGGACACTGTGCTGGCATTAGAAGCACTAAAGCTTAGGGCATTAAAGCATTACTGAGGCAAACAGGCAATCCATGAGTGAAAGGACATTTTTTTAGGGGATTTAAAAATATTGTTTTTGAAACAATAACAGTAAGATATTCAACTGAAAATATCCAGCTGGCAGCTGGACTGGAGGGCAAAAGACTTGGAAAGCATCTCTAAAAATGTGTAAGAATGAATGGAACTGCCAAAATATAAACAGCATTTTTCCTCTTCGTGGGCACCAGCACCTTCAGATATTTTCAGCTTATAATTTTGTCCTCCTCACCATCGCCCAGTTAATGTTTTGCCAATTTTCACTACACCTCTGCTCCAAGCTTTCCCTGTAAATCAAACTTTCTATTCATAGCATTATGGTATTATGTACTCCAATGAATTCTTGTAATTTGTCTACTTCTTTGTACAGTCTCCTAATTACCCTGGCGAACAGAAAAGTACTTTTATACTATGGAAATATACATGCAAAGTTTGCATATTTTGGAACATAGCCCAGTTAAGCTGTACTAACATAACTCATTAATGTACAGTTGTTTACATGCATCTCAGGCAGTTGAGAGTGTCTTTCAGGTTTAACGAGTACTACAAAAGCAACTGAGTTTGTAGAATAAACTCTGTCAACTGATGGTTGCTTTTGATGTTGAACCTGAGAAACAGCATTTTAAAAGAGAAGTGAGAATAGTAAAGTGCTCTATTTTTGCTGAAGACAAATGTTGTCTACATATTTCTGTGAGGTTGCGTAGGGCAATTAAAATCACATTTCTATGTTTAATGTGTATTTCCATGTACATTTTAACATTGAATGTAACCTTTTAAGAGCCTAGCTCAACAGGACCATCAGTAAACCAGAATTTCACTGGCCATGGTCTACTTCAAAAGAAGCAAAACAAAACAATAATATGAATACAAACAAAAATAAATCAAACTTCAGATAATTTAGATGCTATTAAGAAGACTGCACAATTAAGGTCATTCATTGATTGTTGAGTGAGTTAGTTTTATAATCAAAGTACAGAATGCCAAGGAACTACACAGAAGGGAAGCTTAACCTTGTCCAGGGCAACCGGGAAACTCCCCAGAAAGTAACTTCTCAGCTGAGTCCTGAAAAATGAGGAGGAGCCAGCTAAAAAAAGAGGAAGAAGGAAGAAGATCTAGGAGCAGGCAACAGATCTTATTCCCACAACTTCCCATCCTTAAGAAAAATGAAATAAAGCCATGTCTACAGCCTTTCAAAACTTTATGTGAGCCCCTTGAAAAGTAAAATCACAAGTAAGAAAATGCATGGTGCTATTAAATAAAATAACACAAAATTAAGATTCTTCAAGTGATTTTAATATGTGAGATGTGTAAGGGTACAATTACCACTCCAAAAATTGGGGGAAATCATAAAAAAAAAAATGCCTATCTTGGGTCTTTTGAAATGGCAACAACCAACTGGAGAACTTCATTTTCTATGCTTCGTCACATTTGTCAAGACTAAAACCACCCCTGAGGGACAAGAAAAAAGATGATAAAACCACCATTTTCCCCTACAGAAAATGTTTACGACTCTTAAAATTTACAAGCCCCGCTTGAAAACTTTTATTCTAAAACTCTGGAAGGAATTGATAGATACATCCAAATATTAACAAAAGTAAACAGCAACAAGACACTACAATTTTGGTTTGATTTCAGGTGCTTTTACATGAAGCAGGTTACTCTACTATTGGAATCTTCCCACTGATTCTAAACCATCAAAATAGTTAAAAAGAATTTTAAAATCTAACCTACATTAGCAAATGTGATTCTGATCATTTTGTCCAAGGAAGTAGACTATCATTATTAGAAAAAGAAAACTCACTTAAATTTTGCCATATTATTGTAACACTTAAAACCATTATAACTATAAAAATAGCAAAAACATAAAATTGAGTGAAATGTAATTTTAAAATGTTAACAAGTCCCTTCTAGCTTGCAATGTAATGATAAAAATTAACACAAACAACCTTACGTAGCCAAAGCATTTTTTGTTTTACGTTTTTATTTATTTATTTGACAGAGATCACAAGTAGGCAGAGAGAGGGGAGGAAGCAGGTTCCCTTCTGAGCAGAGAGCCTGATATGGGGCTTGATCCCAGGACACTGGGACCATGACCCAAGCCAAAGGCAGAGGCTTTAATGCACTGAGCCACGCAGGTGCCCCAATAGAAAGTCCTTTATATATTCACATAGGTTTGACTGGGCTCTGAAACTTCAAAATGATACTTCACAAGTAATTGCTACTGCCTTCTGTTGGTCTTCAAGTTGTTTGGGGCTACAGCTTTACTGATATCGACCAAAAGTTTATTAGCTAAAAATCTGTAGAGGATACACTATGCATACTACCAAAGGATATCACGATAGCCTCCTGAAAAAGACTCAGTGAAGATTTGCAACTTTGTCACATGTCATAAACTTCTAATTTGTTTTTCTTAGTAATTTATATGTTCATTTAGATCCAACATAGATCTCTCATATCTTTAGGGTGATTTTAATATAAAAATGAGACTCCCCCAAATTACTGATATTTATAAACTTTATAATAATTTTACAGATAAGAAATTAGAGTTTAGGGGCGCCTGGGTGGCTCAGTGGTTTAAGCCGCTGCCTTCGGCTCAGGTCATGATCTCGGGGTCCTGGGATCGAGTCCCGCATCGGGCTCTCTGCTCGGCAGGGAGCCTGCTTCCCTCTCACTCTCTCTGCCTGCCTCTCTGCCTACTTGTATCTCTCTCTGTCAAATAAATAAATAAAATCTTTGAAAAAAAAAAAAAAGAAATTAGAGTTTAAAATGATGTGAGAAGCAAAAACAATAAAAAATTTAAAATTTTTTTAATTTAAAAAATGTAAAAAATAAAATGATGTGAGAAACAAAATAATTTGTACAAATTTGTTCCTTTTTATCACAAATTTAAAATAAGTATTTGGATAAGAACTGGATATCAGAAAAAACTATCTATAATCTATAAGATATTAATCACCTCTAAATGATGAGCATTTACTATACCCCTTCTATGCCATTATGGAAGATGCTCAGAATATATTTTATTTAACTTATACAATAAAGCTACAAGATGTATTTTATAAATCAACTGAAACTCAAAGGTTAAGAAATTTTCTCAAGATCTCACAACTAGGAACTGAAGAAATTGGTAGATCTGAATTCAGGTTTTTCTACTTCTCCTAGCTTTTTTTATATCCAAGATTAAGGGCAGACATATTTTTCAGTGTTTTGGTAAATAAGATCTTACACAATGGCCACAAAATCAAGATCACTAAAGAACAAGAATATTTGTGGGGCGCCTGGGTGGCTCAGTGGGTTAAAGCCTCTGCCTTCAGCTCAGGTCATGATCCTAGGGTCCTGGGATTGAGCCCCGCATCGGGCTCTCTGCTCAGCAGGGAGGCTGCTTCCCTTCCTCTCTCTCTGCCTGCCTCTCTGTCTACTTGTAATCTTTGTCAAACAAATAAATAAAATCTTTAAAAAAAAAAAAAGAACAAGAATATTTGTTACATATTAGAAAATTCTATGTTGTAGAGAAATTATAACTAGAAACTGAGTCCAAGAACTGGATCTAATAAAAAGATTTTAGGTAATATAATAATACTTATTACTATTTGTGTGAATTTTAACCAGGCAATTAATGTGAGAAGAAGCCATATTACAAACAATCTAGTTCAGTCTATCCAAATGCTAAAATTCTATGACAGACACATGATTTCCTAGATATTTTTGCCCAGATTTTTAACTTTTATAACCTTTAACAATTCTATAAGCCATATATGCTACTAGTAAATATAATAACAGTAAAACTAAAACTAAAATTTATTCTCGCCAAATCTCTAGTCCCGGTCATTGAGGAAACAGCTAAGTTTCCTTTGTATGTATCCAGAAAATCCATTTTCTATGATACGTTCAAATAAATAAATAAATAAATACGTTCAAATAAAAAATAAATTTTTTATTAAATTATAACATACATAGAGAATAGTGCACAATTAGTAAATAGAGAGCTGATGAATTATGATAATGTGAACACACCCAAGTAATCATCCCCCAAATTCCAAAATGGAATATTACAGGTATCCTAGAGGCCCCCTTTATCTCCCAAACACAACTCTCTCCTTCCTCCACAGAGATAATGCTTATCCTGAATCCCAACACCATAAATCAGTTTGCCTCGATAAATGAGATCAAACAAAATGTGTTCTGTGTCAGGCTATTTACTCTCGACATTATGTTTATAAAATTTATCCCTCCTATTCCTTGTAGCAATGGTTTATTTACTCACTTTATTACAATGAAACTTCAAATATATAGAAATATAGAAGATGTATATAAAATGTACTATCTCCTAATATATAAGCATATCATAATTTGTTTCCACCTTACTGCTGATGGACATCTGGAAGGGTTCCAGGCTTGGGTTATTAAGTATAATGCTGCTACAAACACTTTGTCCAAGTCTTTTGATGCACATATGTTTGAAATACTGTTGGGTATTTACACAGAGGTATAACTGTTGGGTCATACCATTCGTAATGTTACTAACTTTAGGAAACAGTGCCTGTTTTCCAAGTTGTATATGTAGTCTCCCACCAACTGTGAATGTGAGATTTCTAGTTTTTCTACATTGTCTCCAATGTTATTAATGTACATTTTTAAAAAATTAGCCCATTTTGGTGGCTATATATGTATCTCATTGTGATTTTAATGTTTCTTTCTCTAATGATTAATTTTTTTTTACATTTATTGGCCCTTTGGATATTCTCTTGGGCAATACTTGTTCACATACTCTACACATTTAAAAAATTTTGTCTATTTGTCAATATAATAAAAATTTTAAAATGAGTAACTTTTTTTAATGTGAGGTTGTAATTAACCAATTACAAAATTTCTATGGAAATACAAAGAGCAAAGAATATCAAAATAATCTTAAAGAAGTAGAGAAAAGCTGACACTTGGGGCACCTGAGTGACTCAGTTAAGTGTCCGACTCCTGATTTCAGCTCAGGTCATGCTCTCAGGGTTCTGAGATCAAGCCGCATCAAGCTCCCCACTCAGCAGGGAGTCTGCTCATCTCCCTCTCCCTCTCCCTCTCCACTTCCTTCCACTCACACTCTCTCTCTCTGTAATAAATAAACCTCTTTAAAAAAAGAGAGAGAAAGAAACTGACCCTATATACCAAGACTTATTATAAGGCCAAAGCATTTAAGACAATGTAGTATTGGTATAAGGATAGATAAAGAGACTAATAGAAAAGAATAGTGAATCCAGAAGCAGCCACAGTTTTATTCACCCTTGGTTTATAACAGAACAATGGAGATATATGCTGAACAATGGATAAAGGAATGTCTTTTCAATAAATGATGCTAGGCCAACTGGCTGTCTTACTGAATACACGCTATTCTGAACTTGCCCTTGTTTCTACTGAACGACATATTTTAGCAATCTTTCCATAGCAACACTTATAAATTTAACGTATTTTTAATAGCTATATAATAGTCCATTGTATGAATATATTGCAACAAATTCATCCATTTCCCCCTTGATTGATATTTAACTTGTTTCCATTTTTCTTCTGTGGACACTTTTGTAAGTATATCTGGAGTAAAACTTCCTACAAATAGAATTCTGGATCAGAGTTTATGAATTTAAAGTTACTGACATTTCCCTCCAAAAAGGCCACTGCTATGTATGCTCTTACCAAGAGTTTATGAAAGTGCCCAGATTGTGACATAAGCAACAGATGTTCCGCACTTTCCTACTTCTACTGTTCATGGCTCACGAAGGACTCTGTGAACAAATTTAATCGCACTGACCACCAATAAGTTAGAATGAACTTCTGGAGAGATTAAAGTAAGGACTGACAGAGCAAACAGGGTGAACCACTCCACGATCTGTGTACAGAGCTAGTCTCAGGGCACGCGTTATGAGAGCATGGAAACACGCTATTGGAAAAGAGGGCCACAGGGCCAGTAGCCAGTCTTGGGTTGAGCAGAGAATGCTAACTCAAGAGGCAATCTGCTGACTAGAAGTAAAGTGTCCTCAATTTCTATGCGGATTAAATTATACCTAATTGCAAGAGATTGAGTAAATTGTCATGTCATCAAGGAATTCTGTAGTCCTGAATATTGCGTGGTATTTAAATAAGTGGGTCATCTGCTGGGATGCAGAAATCTCATTAAAGCTTTTCACTGGAATGGTATTTTTGTAACTGGATTTGACGTTTATTACACCCACGCAATTCGGCTAGTTCTGTCTTCCTTGAAAAAAAAATGACTCCTTTTTCTCAAATTATACAAATTCTCCTCCCATCTTTCAAAGTTCATCTCAAACCCCATTTTCTCCCCGAAACTCCATTCCATATTGACAGAATTTTTCCTGCAAGTTAGAATTGCACTTTATCCAGTGGAGCTTTGTTGTGTTCTTTCCCTGTTTCATGGCTAATTGCATCACACATAAGCACTGAGCTTCCCAAAATTTACTGAGAGGAATGTGATGGGAATCTACCATGTACTTTCACTGCGCCAGGCACTCTAGGGTCATTTGTAAACCTCTGAAGCCATTCCCTTAGGTCTGTACTAATACTGCCATTTTTCAGATGAAGAAATAGAATTCCAGGGATATTATATGCCTCGCGTGGGGACCCACCTACTTAAGTGCCACTGTTGGATTCAAACTCAAGCTAAAATTACTTTGAAGTCACTTACCACAGCATCTTCCCAAAGATTGCTCTGTATGCTTTTTGTGCTGCTGAAATTGTACCTAGTTCCTGGAGGCATTTGGATCTGTGCTACCAGCAGCAGCATCTCCACGAAAATGGAAGCGTCATGGGCTTCGGGAACTGGAAACGAGATTTCCAAACCTGATCATATGACTCTGAACACCGTCCCTTCTCTTTTTCAGAAATACATATAAAATCTATCAACTTCCAGAAGATGCAATTGGTCTACAAGTATTACATTTAATTCTGTGCATTTTTTTCAGAAGTAGTAGAACACAGTGCTCAAACTACATGTTAGAGTAAAAAAGATTCTGAGTTCGAGTCCAGGATCTGCCATTCTTTTTTTTTTTAAATTTTTTATATTTTTATTAACATATAATATATTATTAGCCCCAGGGGTACAGGTCTGTGAATCGCCAGGTTTACACATTTCACAGCACTCACCATAGCACATACCTTCCCCAATGTCCATAACCCCACCACCCTCTCCCTACCCCTCTCCCCCCAGTAACCCTCAAGGATCTGCCCTTCTTAAAATCGTCCTGATTTCAGCACACTATTTAATTTCTCTAAGCCACATATCACATTGGTAAAATAGCTTTAACAAAAACCCTATCACTGGATCATTAGAAGGACTTAAGGATATATAATATCATTATATACATATATACATATTATATACATATATTCACAATAATGATATACAATATCATCATATAAAAATTCTTTAGCATATTGCTGGCTCATAGTAAGTGCTTCACAAAACTATCATTTGTGCTCATGCTCACTGGATTAACAGACAACAGGTATCTAGGCTACGAGTATACTAATAATTACACATTAGCACAGAAAGAGATTAAATCAAAGCAAAGAAGTTTAGAAAAGAGAAAAAATTAATTTCCTTTATCTTGGCGTCTGATACTTAGGAAGTCCAATGTTAGAGTACTAATTAGACTATAGTCATAATTCATGGCTGTGCAGTCAAAAATATTTATCACAGAATTCTTTTAAATTATGAGTAATGACAAACATACGACTCAGGTCACACACATAGACATTTTAAGAATCCTGTACATTAGCTAAAACTATAAAAACAAAAATCATCTTATTTTCTCACTTTTGCCTGCAGGTAAACAACGAAAATAAAGCTAGACAGATCTAGGGGCGCTTGGGTGGTGCAGTCGCTTGAGCAGCCCACTCTAGGTTTCGTCTCAGGTTGTGATCTCAGGGTCATGAGATCGAGCCCCACACCAGGCTCTATGCTCAGGATGGAATCTGCTTGAGTTTCTCTCACACTCTCCCTCTGCCCCTCCCACTCCTTCTCTCTCTCTAAAATAAATCAATCACTTAAAAAAAAAAGCTAGACAGATCTAGAATCACGAGAACTTAGGTAAAAATGGTGAACATACGCATTATTTCTCTTGATGAGAATGTTTTAAAAAGTCTCCAAGAAAATACATTACTTTTAAATGAGCTCTGTGCATGTGACATTATGTCGTGGATGCATTTATAACAAGGAAATACACCAATGTTTTTAAAGTTCTCTTAAACAAACTGAAAATATTTAAAAGATGTAAATGCAAGTGGGTCAAACTTCATTCAAAAGCTTGTATACTTTTTGCAAGAAACTCATTTGAATGCTGGCCTATCAAGTCAAGCACAGCTATTTTAGAAAGAAAAAAAAATGGACAGCAGGAGTTAAATTTGATGTTCATTAACATGAAGGAAATTTCTTGCTCCATTTAACTAATATCTTAGCTAGTACAGTGCAACAAACAAATTTTAGCTGTTAAAATCTATTATACCTGCTTTAAATTGCATCTCCCTGTAGCCAGAGGCTCAATAGTTGGTTAAATTCAATTTGAGTTGCCAGCGGCTGTTAATGGGTAGGTTTTTCTATTTGTTCTCTTAATTGTTCTCTATCTAAATTATCACTGATGATGAAATCTTATGTGACCACATTCCCACATAATCAGAAAGTCTGAATAATTTTTCCTCTTCAGGATAATGATATGGAACTAAAGGCCCATAAAAACCTTGAGGGACAGTTTTGTTGTTGTTGTTTGCTTTTGTTGTTGTTTTTATAGTGTGCCATATTTAATTTCAAAATAAATAATTCTGCTCGGAATTCAACAACATTACAACAATTTGGAAATAATGAACAAGCAAACTGGAAGTTATCATTGCTATGCCCATAGTAGGCTCTTAATAAATATGAATGAGTGCTGATTAACTATCACAGTATATTTCTAGCATCAGGATGCCCTTCTAAACTCTTAAAAGGCAAATTTTTTCTGTCTTGAGTGCATTTTTATAATTAATGTGTTATGTGCATAATATGACATTGATATTTCATTCCTTATTTAATTACTGAGTTTATGATGTAACAGCCACAGTAAAATGCAAACAATGAACTGGAAAGGAAAATCTGTACCTATCTTTTCCAGCAGAGGTCTCTAGAGAGCAACTAAAGTTATAGAAATAAGGGCTATATGTTCAGTAATTTACATAGAAAATTTAACTCTTCAGCTTTATATGAGCCCTTTCTTTTCACCCACGCCCCTTTCTCTTTTGATGTCTGTGCTCCTTCATCAGATAAAAGGCTGTCTAAAAAACTGATCAGAAGTAGACACAAGAGAACAGGTTAATCCCAAGTGCACCGGTGTAATGTGTCACAAAACAGACAATGTAATTATCTCAGCAGCCTGTTTAACCAGCTAATTCGGCAGCTTTGCATACCAGGGGTGAGCTCATCTGTTCACTGTATTACCAGCCAGGACGTTTTTCACCAAGATCACTACAGTTTTACAAAAGCGTATAAAAGCTTGAGGATTGAGTATTTCCTTGAATGTGGTATAACAGCTTTTTGCAATCGTTTATTTATAGGGAAGAAACAGACAAACAAAGAGAAGAAAATGCAGATCAGTATTGCGCAATACCCTCCCCCCCAAAATGAAGTCAATGATATAAATCTCCGTATGTGCTCATTTAAAGTGAAATACCCACTCTTTACTGGGAGTCTCTGGGGAAACTCAACAGAAACAAGATTTCAATGGCAAAAATTTATAAGCCCAGTTTTGCTATTCTTAGAAGTAAATTTATTTGCCCCAAATACCTTCTGCATTTTGCTAATGCTGGTGCTGTTTGGGGGGAGTCAGTGTAGGCTTTACAGTAACAATGATCTGGACTTGAATCCTGGTCCTTTGATTTTTTTTTTTTTTTTTATTTTAATCTCCTGGTCTTGGGCAAGTTAACCCCACAGTTTTCCGGTCATTAAAATATGAGTAATACCCACGTACTGCATGGCTATTGAGGGACTTGAGTCACATGTCAGGGAAATGCCAGGCACAAAAAGATAGCTAAATAAATGGTAGCTATCTTATTACATGATATACACATACATGTGTGTATACAAATATACAAGCATAACAGACACACACATACATATGTAACCCATTATACTTATATAACTCTCAAAAAAGTTAATTCACCAAAACCTCAGGAGTGTTCATGTATTATTCCAAGATTTTTCCTTAAAATGACTATCCATTGACCCTAGCAATAACCACAACAGATGCAGGACCCATAGCAAACTCTGTGCTTTGTGTGCTCAATAATATTCGTTGAATAAAATAAGCATAACAGACCGGGGGAAGAGAAAACACTGCAGCATATATAAAATTAGTCAACGGTACTGACCATACTTTAAAGTGATGTGTTTCGCTGTTCAATATTTTCGGCAAATTAAACTTCTACATCAAAGGATAGTAAGTTCTATGTCTAACAGCTTAGATGTAGGTTAGACCTTTGATGTCACAGGTCTCATCGTTTGACACAGTGAAATGACAACAGTGCCAGAAGAGTCAAAGGCAGAGAATAATGAAAACGGTCTTGAAGGTGAGCAAAGATAAAGGAAGGCTCTGATTTATAGTAAAGTCTGTGGAAGTGCCTATTACTGCACTAAAGTGATGAGGAAACACAGATGGACTTCACTTGAGGTACAAAAACGCCCAAGGAGATGGGGTGGAAAAACTCTGGGGCCAGGGACAGACTTCAGAGTGAACCGACCACCACCTCCCAAAGTCTCATGATAGAGAAGTCTCTGTTCTTCAATAGCAAGTTCAAAGTCCAGGGAGAGAAGTAGGAGGAAGTCCCTACCTTGACTTCCACTTGATTCCCTATACAGCCTGTCTGACACACATCGGCTGAAATAAAAATTGGGTTACGCAGCTCCCCTACTCCAAATCCTCCTGCAAATGCTACGATCTCCACATTCCAGTTTGTTTCAAACCATTTTTATTTCAAACTGCTCCACTCAGACGATATGGGCCTCACAGTCATTACTTTTTTTTTTTTTTTTTAACAGCCTGGGATATTTTTACCCACCATTGACTGTGTGTCTCTTTCCCTCAGACTTTTGCAAGGTGCTTCCTCATTCCAGTTCCCCAGGACCCTGCTCCAAAGTCCCCTCGTTACAAAACCCATAGCTGACCACCTGGTCTGAAATAGCACCTCTAGGCATTCTCTGTCTTTGATTGTGCTTTCTTCCTCATATCACTTACCTTACCTTGTGTTTTTGCTTATGGGTTTACAATCTCTCATCCATATTCGCTTAGTGATGCCAGGAATTTATTTCATTCACTGGTCAATCCCCGCTGCCTAGAAAGGTCCTTAGCACACAGCAGTCCCTTGGTACATATATTTGTTGAATAATTAGTGGGAAAGGAGGCTAGTCGCTGAATGGGTCTCTACCACATTTTGTTCATTCTAGCTTCATATTGTAGGGTGATTGTGAATTCCCACACTCTAGGGCCGCCGTGAGTCTGTCAGCTCCTTAAACACGGTAGAGCCTAGATCTTAATTGAATTTTGACTATAATGTCTGGCGCAATGTGGCACCTGAAGAAATACTTCCCTAGCAAACATAAATTTCAAAAACGAACAAAAAGATGAAATATTAAAGCTATTGAGGTGTTTTTAAAATTGAGAATCATAGTGTTATTTCTAAAAATAATTAAACATGTCAAGATAATATTGCTGTGATATTAAAACTGGTCCAGTAACAAATATTTCTCTGTCTCAGCCATTAATAAAAAGTACCAGACACTGATTTTATCTTGTAGAACTCTCAATATACTGCTGGCAGGATCCCATTATTATCATTCCTAACTTACAGGTGGAGAAATTGAGGTGAAAAATTGTTAAGCATCTTGCCCAGAATCACACGGCTAATAAATGCTAGGATTTGAATCCTAGTCATATTAACAGCTGTCTTTGGGAGTCTTTCGATATCTACCCTTCAGACTGATCTTCTGATATTTCAAATATTATTTTCTCCAATCCCTTTTCTAATGAATACCCACTTCCTATTTCTCTCCTCTAACAATCAAGTTAATATTGCTAACTTAAGAACTTAAACATGGCAAAGCTTCAGAAAGGTTTGGATACCAAACTCTTAAAACAGTTAATAATAAGTATGTGTAGGGGCACCTGGGTGGCTCAGTGGGTTAAGGCTCTGCCTTCTGCTTAGGTCATGATCTCAAGGTCCTGGGGTTGAGCCCTGCATCGGGATCTGCTTCCCCCTCCTCCTCTGCCTGCCTCTCTGCCTACTTGTGATCGCTCTCTCTATCAAATAAATAAATAAAATCTTTAAAAATAATATTAATAATAAGTATGTGTCCCTCCCAAAAATGGGGGCTAACAAAGGTTAACATTGTCCTTGGGGTGGCAAAATTTAAATTTCATTAGAGTCTCCTAAGCCTATTTTAAAGGAAAAAAAATGTTGCCGTCTTTTCATAAAGCCTGCATTTCAAGGCACTTCTATGATTTATGAATTTCTCTCCCATAGAAAATGAGTGATATATAGCTGAAGTCTAATTCATTCCAACTCATCACATGTATTTTGTAACTCCATATCACCTTGCAAAATCAATAGGCATTTAATACTGAAGAGATGTATTTAGGTTTGAAAGAAGATAAAAATTAGATTGTGAGTTATTCATTACATGGAATCCTGTTAACATATTTTCATATGGTATCAGGTCAAACACCTTAACTTGTTTTTTTAGACTCATTGCCCAATATTCTTCAGCTCCTGTATAATTTACTCTTACACTATGCTTGCAGGCAATATTAATTTGCACGGGTTAAAAAGGGTCGTTAGTTTATTACTAAGTATTTGCATGCCCTCTGGCAAAGATAAAGTATTACATAAGTAGCCCTTTCCTCAGAACCTTTATTTTTTAAAGTTTTCTTATTTTTTTGTTATTAGATAATTTAGATAGTTCTGTTCATAAAACTCATCAGTTTGAAGTGCCTTTTTTAATTTACATATTTATTCATTTACTCAATAAATATGCATAGAGAGCCTATTTATTATAATAGGCTCTGTGCTTGCACTGGGAATAATGTAAGGGAAAATCAGACACAGAGAGTGAAAGACAATGTGCAGAGGCATTTTTGAATGCCATTATAATTATAAAATTAAATTAATAGTTAACAACTTGTTGGCAGATAATACATACAGGGCCGTGTCCTGTGGTTGAGGAAATGATACAGTACTGTGAGGGTTACGTCAACTTTCTCCATTAACTATGGTACCATTTAAAACATAAATACCACGTAAATATATTATCTATTTCAATATCTGAGCACATAAATTATAAATACACAGGTTGTTTTACATTTTACTAAGTTGCTGAGGTATATTTTGAATTTATTTCTGCGAAGTCTTTGAAAAAAGCAATTGGTCTTATCTTTTGGTCCTAGTTTAAGTGTGTTTGGGATGAAAGACAGAGGAGTGGTTAATTTTTGAAGCCAAAGTCCTGGCATTCCATGCAGAAGAAACCCTATGAGATGAGGCAGGGGAGTCTGTGTGCTCAGGACAGCAAGCAATCCCGTTTGGTTAGAACGTAACAGTAGTGAAGAACCGTGGGAGATAATATTGAAAATGCAATATGGTAGGTGTGTTGAGAGTTGTACTTGGCAGGCCAAGGAGTTGCCGGTTCTTGTGCAGGAGAGGAACAGGAGTAGAACGGGGCTCTGAAGAGATTAATCCGACAACAAGGAAGAGAATGAATTGGGAGAGGGGACAGAGGAGAAAGAGACGTTAATGGGAGGCATAAATGCCAAACCCAGTGACGGCCTGAACTAGAAGAGTGGACATCAGAATGCAGAGGTGAGGAAATGTGCTGCAGAAAGAGAATCAACAGCACTGGGAAACAGACAGCATGTGGGCCTGGAGGAATCTGCTTACAAAATAAGGCAACCTTTTTAGAATTTGTCTTGATAAAGTTTCTGATGACAAATCAATATAAGAGTTTTTAAGATTTCTTCATCTAAGATAATTGCCTCCATAGAAAATGTTAATGTTTATCAATAGTGAAATATTAGATAGTAATTATATGCTAAATATTATATTTATAAATATTTATTAGTTATTTTAATAATAAACATTTATCAAGCACTTAGTAGACAGCATGTTAAAGTGTACCAGATGGCACATTAACAATGTTACATATTAAACTCATTATCTAGTTAAAACCACAAAAAACCTACAGGGAGGTGCAGTGATTATCCCCTTCATACAAGTAAGAAAATTGAAAATTTTAAGTCAGAATTTGAACTCAGCTCTGCCAGACACTGCAGCATGAGCACTTAGCCAAATTTACATGTGAAAGAATAATCATTACTTCACCCTGAGGAACAACGAATTTAAGAATTTGTCCTACTTACTTATCAAAATAAAATATTGAAGTCTTTTACCCAAATATGACAAATTATCTACCTACCAAGCACCCACTAGGTACCGACCTCTGTTTTAGATGCTTAGACACTGGATTCTAAGGTACCAAATTCTTACATGGTGAACAGAAAGAAAAAAATAAATAAAAATTCCGAGAATTTTTTCATTCCAGTTGCTCAGCTACTTAGGCACTCCGAGCTGACTGGGGAAGTAGCACGAAAGCACTGGAGGGAGCTAAGAGGCAAACTGATTCCACCTTTGAAGCAACACAGGACTGCCCACTGATGACCAAAAAAAGGGCTGGTAAGGAGAAGTAAGTAAGGACTAAGACTAGAGTTGGTACACGCTAAGGCTTTGCAAGAAAAGAAGAGAGATTATGTGATTTATGCTATTTGGAGGGAAAGGAGAGGTTCAAAGGAAATGTTTTAGAAAATTTTATCCGATGGTGTGCTGTGCAATCAATGTCCTCATTAATGTTCTCAAGCAACATTTAGGGAAGATACATATAACATTTCAAGACTTTGGAGGGTTGGATTTTTGTTAACTATGGGTACATCACCATGTTAACCAAAATACACTTAGAGAAAGCAGCCTCAACTTTTTTTTTTTTCTTTTTAAATTTATTTGACACACAGAGAGAGAGAGAGATCACAAGTAGGCAGAGAGGCAGACAGAGAGAGGGGGAAGAAGGCTCCCTGCTGAGCAGAGAGCCCGATGTGGGGCTCGATCCCAGAACCCTGAGATCATGACCTGAGCCGAAGGCAGAGGCTTAACCCACTGAGCCACCCAGGTGCCCCGCAGCCTCAACTTTTTATAAACATACTGAAGTATATATCATGACTGTTCTGAGATAGGATCCCATATAATCTATTTCCAATCATCTTTAAAGTACTAAAGATTAAGAACAAATAAATTCTGTTTTCTTTGTCAATTAGACTAGATTCAAGGATATCCCTATAACAGTATTGTCATTCATTTAATTTCTGAAATCCTTTTATCGTTTTTTAAGGAGGTGGAGGCATGACTAGCCGGAAGGTAGTCAAATCTAACCTATATGGAATACACTATAGCAATGACAATCATCTACCAAAATGCAGTTTAAATGATTAAAATAACCTACTTATGGTGGAAAGGAGTGGGGAATCCAGAGTGAGAGTGGGAAATCAGGGATTGAGAATAGCAACTCTAGAAAAAGCTCCCACTGACAAGTAATGACCACACACCTCTCTGTCTCCAAATTCTGTAATCCTACACTCAACCTGCCCCCAAATTCTACTACTGTGTCCATATCTAGAGATCATATAAGAAACGTTAGGTCCATAGTTCACTAGGGAAAATCCAAAATTACTTCTCGTCCTCCTCTAACTTCTTATTAAAGGAACTAGTTTCGAAGTTTTGTTTTGTTTTGCTTTGAATCCCATTTTCTCTGAAACCAGTTTTCTCTTCTCTGTTCGTGTCCTCCTGTAATTACCATCACCAATGGATTCACATTCTTAAACTGGAAACTAAACTGTGACAAAGGTATGAAAAAAAGTATGTGAGACAAAAAAAACAACAACAAAAACAACTCTGAAAAAGATTATCAAAAATTATATCCTGCTTGCCTTTTCCTATGGATTAATCTCTAAGCTTCAGGCCCATTTTTAGATTTGGATTCCTGCTTCATTCCTAAAATAACTTACCCTCTTCTTCCTCTCAATTGTGAATACTGTCTTTACCTTTGCCCTGACACTTGCCCATTTTTGTTCATCCATGTCTTGGCCAGTTACACCTCCCTTCTTTGAGACTCCAGAACAACACCGGCCTTACTCCCTTTCTAATACTCCATTCTCCAAACCAACCTCATCCTCAGTTCTTCAGTCATTTCACGGCGAAGTCACCAGGGAACACAGGAAGCCCAGGCCAGAACATGAACACTAGCCCAGCTAGTGGGAGCCAAGATGGGAGCCAAGTGTGGCAAACATGAGCTCCTGTCGTGAGATGTTCATAGTAATCGACAGGAGCCATGGGATTCACGAATTCATTCAAGAAGAATCTTGACTGGCATGCAAGAGTTTAGCTCCAAATCAAAGACACTGATAAGATACAGAGTTTGAATCAGCCAGCTGAAGTTGACTATGGACATAAACGCAAGTTCTTCATGGTGAAACAAACTAAATATGGTTAGAGACCAGATGAAAATAGCGATGGGCAGGACAGGGTACTGGGTAGAATCTGGATCAGGAAACCTGAAAATCATTTTGTTGTAGTATAAACAAACAGCCCGAATGGGAATAAACAGGAGATGGGAATGATCCCAGGACAAGCACAGGGGACCTCCTACTCTAGTTATAAATGTCCTTCTTGGTATACAATCTTGACTGCTTTGCAGAGTGAGTTAGCATTGCAAAGGTACATTTTGTTGAAAATTTTAACAGGAAGAGAGCTACTGACTTTTATTTAACACTCATCATTAAATTTTATAATCATTATGTATCCAAATACATTATCTATTTGCATTATTTTGCTATTGATAGTTTCTTTCCCCAAAGCAGGTAATTAGCATTTTTTGTATATAATGCCTGCTCGTTCCGAAACGATCCTTAATTGAATGTAAACTGAATAGTAATTATTTACTCTATATTGAAGAAGTTCATCTAACTAATCTTTTCAAGTAATCTCTCACAAAACAAAATGTTAAATGCTATCATCTCAGAAATGGTATGCATATTGTATAACCTATTGGTAGGGTCAGGAATGGGTAGGTAAGGGGGTTAAAGGAAAAGAAATCATTGACTCCAGTTCTATACCATAATCACAACGAAGAATGCAGATTTTGTCTTCATCTTTGCCAGTACTGCTGTTGCTACGTGTACTAGATGACCTTTATTTCCTCATTCTATCCTAATGTTGACTTTTTGTGTACCACCTAAATACACAAGGGCTAATTTGAGGCTGTAGGTAAGACTACAAGATCCCCTGAAAAATGTATCTATGGAAGCACAGCATGTCATAATTAAGACAATTTGCACAGGCTCGAAATCCTCAAAAGGCCCCAGGATTAGTTTGGTTTGGTGCCAGAATGTGTCAGGTTGACAGCCAATAATCACCTCCCCTTCCTCCCTCCCTTCCTTCCATCTTTGTTCTAACATCCCTCCCTCCGTCTTACCTATCCTTCCTCCCTCCCTCCTTCCCTCTCCTTCCCTTCTTCCTTTCCTCCTTCCTTCCTTCCTTCCCTTTCTTACCTCCTAAAGAGAAGACTTCTGGCACACTTAGTCCTGAATGTCACATTGCCACAATACCACAGGAGTTTGATGAGTTTCCATTGACTCGAACCAGCACTCAATATAAAGCAACAGATGCTGAAATGACACGCGAACACAGGTCAGTAATTTTTACTCTGGCAGAATAAAAGGGGTAAGGCTAGCTTATCCTCCTCCAACAATTCAGTGCTAGCTATTTCCTTATTTTGTTTCTGTTGACTTTTTTCCACTAAACAATATTTAAAAACAAGTAAAGAATATCATGGAGATCTGAAATTATAAATATATCCCAAGAAGATATACAAATGGCACAAACAGTTGACTGAAAAGTGTTCTAGATCACTAATCATCAGGGAAATGTGAATCATAGCCATAGTGCAATATCATCTCGTGTATTAAGATGGCTACTCTCAAAAAGATAGGAGATAACAAGGGTTGGTGAGGGCGTAGAGAAATGGGAACCCTTGTACACTATTAATGGGAATATAAACTGGTATAGCCTTTATGGAAAACAGTATGGAGGCTCTTCAAAATATTAAAAATAGAACTATAATATGATCTAGCACTCCACTTCTGGGTATCTATCCAAAGGAAATGAAATCAGTATCTCAAAAAGATACCTTCCACTCCTATGTTTACTGCAGCATTATATATAATAGCCAAGATATGGAAATAATCAAAGTGTCTGTTAATAGATGAATGGATATAGAAAATGTGGTATATATACAATGGAATATTATTCAGTCATAAAAAGGAAGGAAATCCTGCCCTTTGTGACAACATGGATGAGCCTGGAGTACATTATGCTAAGTGAAATAAGCCAGACATAGAAAGACAAATCCTTTTTTTTTTTTTTAAGAATTTATTTATATATTTGACAGACAGAGATCACAAGTAGGCAGAGAGACAGGCAGAGAGAGAGAGGAAGGGAAGCAGGCTCCCCGCTGAGCAGAGAGCCCGATGCGGGGCTCGATCCCAGGACCCTGAGATCATGACCTGAGCCGAAGGCAGCGGCTTAACCCACTGAGCCACCCAGGCGCCCCAGAAAGACAAATTCTATATGATTCGATGTATATGTGGACTCTTAAAAAGTTCACCTCATACAACCAAAGAGTAGAAGGGTGGTTTCTAGATGTTGAGGGAAGTGGGAAATGGGGAGATGTTGGTCAAAGAGCACAAACTTTCAGTTATAAAATGAATAAAATCTGGGAATCTGATGTACAGCATTGTGGCTACAGTTAATAACACTGTATGTTATTCCTGAAATTTGCTAAGAGAGTAGATCACAAATGTTCTTACCACACACACACAAAGGTAACTATGTGAGGTGATGGGTTTATTAATTGACTTGATTATAGTAATCATTTCACAATGTGTGTGTGTGTGTGTGTGTGTGTATTAAATCATCACCATTGTGGACCCTAAACAATTTCAAATGAATATTAATAGGTTGTTTTCTCTATCAATATTAAGTAACAAAAGTTTTTAAAAGTGGATTCAGGATTGCAAGCCTTAGAAACACTAAGACACATGGGGTGAGCTGAGGAAGAATCAACCACAAAGGCACAGAGAAAAAATGGTCAGAGAAGCTCAGAGATAGCTATAGAGAGCTTTGTTATAGCAGCCAGAGGATTATAGATATTTCACTAGAAGGGTATATTAAGTATGGTAGGGAAGATGCTCAACAAAGAAATTGAATATGAAAAGGCCTGCAACTGACCACTGGCATTGATTAATTTCATCATAAAGTAATTTTCACAGAGTTGTAAAGGCAGAGAGGGAACATTGTATGGAAGTATGAATAGAGAGGATCTGGACTTCAGATGGAAATGGGAGTGAACAACAATCAGGAAAATGACAGGGGGAGCCAAAAAAAGAATTATAATGAAGCAGGGTCAAGAAAGACCTTTTTTAAGCCTTAAAGAAAGGAGTATTTTCACTGCCTAGATGGAAGGAGGCAACAGAAGAAAACAGATTGAAGATTTAGCTGAGAGACGAGAGTGCTAAGTCTATTTTTGATACCAGAGTTTGGGTATCACCTAGACTCTGGGACTAATTCTTTGTCCAAAGAGAATGTCACAAGCTTTAGGCTACCATTTGAGTCTCAAGTCACCCTTGCCGATTTCTGCTACTTTCTGGCTTTGCTACAGGTCCAATTCCTAGGCTCAGATTTTACCCCCTGTGAGCAAGTCCTTAACTTGCCACATTCTCCACTTTCTTCTCAGGGGTGGTTATAGACTGCCTGTCCCATAGCTACTCCCCACCTCCTTGTTCCTGGTTAAGGTAATTCCAATTTTGCTCAAGTTTCAAGTGACCGTATGTGTTAAGGGTGGTGAGTTCCTTCCCATCCCATGAAGGAGAACTTTATTTAGTCAAAGTTAGTTATGTAAATTCTATTCCCCTAGACAGTGATTTGTTTTCAAAAAAGGTATGTCAAAATTCTCATCTGCTAATGGTCTAGGAAAAGAAAAGTGCTGGAAGAAAGATTTCAACTTTTTTTTTTTTTTTTTTTTTACTTGACATGACTGCATCTACACAGATCACCTAGCATGTGGACACATCCAGTGAACAATAAAACAACACAGGACTGCTGAACACCAAGAGGGAGAGACCCTGGGAATATCGCTGAGTCTCTGAATTTGTCACAGAATTGCCTACCTTTAGTCTTATTTTACATATATATATACATATATGTATATGTATGAAATCAGATTTTTCTCTTTCTTTAAACAAAAATATATATGTAACATATTGTATAAGTAAAGGCTATAAAAAAGTGATTTCACTGAGGTCATATTACATATCAATTACTTTATATGCATTATTTGTTTTAATCTTTACAACAACCCTGCAAGGTCCATATTTGATCCCTATTTAAAGGTGGTCTGACTCAAAACTCTACATTTTTCCCAGGAGGTTGGAAGTCCTGACACAAAATTCTAGTATGCATCTTTTAGTGTTATTTCTTGACTTTCCTGATACCAGTTTGCTAGACTTCAAACTTTTATGGCTATCAAAGTTCTGCAGCAGAGCATAAGCCTACGAGTATCGTTTGAGAAATAGGGGGAAACTGGAAGGGGAGGCGAACCATGAGAGACTATGGACTCTGAGAAACAACCTGGGGGTTTTGAAGGGGCGGGGGTGGGAGGTTGGGGGAACCAGGTGGTGGGTAATAGGGAGGGCACGTATTGCATGGAGCACTCGGTGTTGTGCAAAAACAATGAATACTGTTACGCTGAAAAAATAAATTAAAAAAAATAAAAAAAAAACAACAGACTGTTGAAACTTTAGAAATGAAACAGACTGTTGAAATATTACCTGTGCAAACTAAAACACATTACTCAGAGTCTAGATTCTGTATTATTACTTGTGTAAGACAATAATACACCTCACACCCCAAAGGTTGTGATAAATATTAAATTAGAGAAGGCCTGTATAACCATGAGCCAATACCAATTTGGTCATATAATAATTGTGCCTTTATTCATATTAATACTTATTACTGCAAATGCAGACTCAATTTTTAAAAATCACATCATAGAATTTTAGGACTGTAAGAGACGGCAGAGATGACATCTCCGCCTTCAAGAGGCAAACTTGATTCAAAAAATAGCTCACGGCAAAATACGTGTAAGTGACCTTTTTATGAATTTTTTAAGAGCTGAATAGAAATGAACTTAATCTCCATTATGAAACAATCATTTGGAATCAATGGCCGGTTAACCAAACATTGTAATATAGCTCTGTGAAGGAGGGAAGAAGAGCACATCTAGTTAAAATTTAAGAACATGGCCATCTCCACTGCATTTTACCATGACAACTTTGTAGTGCTGTATAATTCAAAGAACACTGAACTTGGACTCCAATGATGTCGCTGGGAGCAAGCCCCTTCTGTATTATTTATTAGGTCTGTAACTCACCATTGCTAAATCTCATCATCTTTAACTCCAAAATGGGGATGATGATTTAGCCTTTTGCTGATCTCACAATATGATTCTAAAAGTCAAAGTATATGCAGAAGACATCTGTACATTGAAATGTGGAATATTAATGTAAGAAAAATAAAAATTTCAGTGAACACAAATGGTGGAAACTTCAGACTCTGCCTTCTGTAACACATTTTTCAAGGTTTGTGTTTTTTTTTCCCCCCTCCCTTGGGATATTTACTTATTCCTTATTCTTAAGCATTGGCAGCTTTCTAAAACCTCACAGCACTAACACAGCACAGGGCCACGGAGAGCTGTGGATTCAACCAGAGCCTTTGGATGACAGTGATCTTTGAAGGTTTCCCATGTATAGAGGTACTCTTACTTTGCTCACTACAGTTGATAGAATCAAGCTACAGGCTTAGCATGTGATAGCTGGTTTGAGTCAAAGTTGGAAATCACTCAATCAAGAAACCACTCAGTCACTCTGTCTAGAAAACAAATGGATTAGAGAAGAAAAACCAAGATGACTCAGACCCAATTCTGAAAGTGTTTTTAATGGGGCATTGATTCAGCCTCTACTGAATATTTACTAAAAATAAAAAATAATATTGGCAACATTCTTTTGTGGAGTCTCTTGCAGACAGCTGTGACATCTAAGGCACACTTGGAACACTGCATATAAAAATTCTATAAATAATAGCATCATTCTTGTCTATGATTATTTTCTCATTCTAAAAGGCCTTGCATGAAATGAGCTATTTTTCAGGAATGTCAGAAAGCTCTAGAAATTAATAAATTGGACACCACTACTCATTAATCTATTATTGCAATTTTCAGTTAGTATGAAAGTTCAGAATCCTTTATCCCTGTAGAAAATATGCTTTATGTGCTGGTTAGACTCTCAGACTGGCCCAAAACTTGACAGCAAACTCAGCGTGACACCAAATGGGACAAAACTGCTCAGAAAGCTAAGGTATCACTAACAGCATTGACAGTGGACATTATATAAGAGACAGAACAAACAAGGAGCAAGAAAGTCACATACCACTCATGGGGGCCATGTTTGAGGAGGAATCTGTCCAAAAAAGACCAGTGAATCATATAGAAACCACAAGTTACCTCTCCTTCTCCCTTCATAGCCAAGTGTCCAAAAGGAATATTCTACATTCATTGATTAAGCAGCTATTCACTGAAAATTTATCAGATACTGCTTGATACTACAAAAGGAGATAATGAGTGTGGAGATATTACATACTAGAGTATATATTTAGGACCACAATCATTCAGTTTCGCTTGTGTGTTTGTTTTGTTTTTGTTTTTTTAAAAAAGATATTATTTATTTATTTATTTATTTGACAGACAGAGATCTCAAGTAGGTGGAGAGGCAGGCAGAGAGAGAGAGAGAGAGAGAGAGAGAGGAGGAAGCAGGCTCCCCACTGAGCAGAGAGCCCGATGCGGGGCTCGATCCCAGGACCCTGAGATCATGACCTGAGCCGAAGGCAGAGGTTTAACCCACTGAGCCATCCAGGTGTCCCTTGTTTGTTTTTTTTAATTTAAAGACTCTACTCATTTTTTTATTTAAAGACTCTACTCATTTATCTGAGAGACAGAGAGCACAAGCAGGCAGAGAAGCAGGCAGAGAGAGAGGAGGAAGCAGGCTCCCCACTGAGCAGAGAGCCCGATGTGGGGCTCGATGCCACATGACCCGAGCCGAAGGCAGAGGCTTCAACCCACTGAGCCACTCAGGTGTCCCACCATTCAGTTTTAAGGAACGTAAATGCCCAGTATTCTAGGGAAATGTCAAACTGCTTTCTGAAGTTATCTGACCAATTTATTATTCCACAGGCAGTACATAGAATTTCACACTGCTTTCTATCCTTTCTAATACTTACTATAGTCAGACTTCTTGATTTTTGTCAGTCTAATGGGTATAAAATTATATCTGATTATGCTCTTAACCTGCATTTTCTGAGCCATTAAAGAGACTAAGAACCTTTCTTTTCAATTATTCCTCATTTTGTTTCAAGTCAGTTCATGTTGTCTATTTTTCAATTAGGTTCCTTACTTTTCTTACTGATGTATAAGGATTTTTAAAGAAAAATATATAAATATATATTTTAGAAACTAATCTCTTATTAGTTAATTGTGCTGCAAATTTTGTCACCAGTTCACTGCTTGTCTTTTTCCGTTATTTAGGTACCTTATGATGAATAGCAATTCTTAAATCCAATGTAATTATATTAATCAGTCTTTTCTCCTATGTTAGCATTTTTTATTGCTTGTTTCAGAAGTCTGTCCTTACTCACAAGGCATAAGATAGTCTCCTAAATACATTTTTTAAAGTTTCAAATATTTCACATTTAAACCCTCTTTCTACCCGGAATTGATTACTGAGTGTGTGTTCCCCCCAGTAACTTTCCAATTCATGCATTTTTAACTGTGCTACAGTCCTCCCCAAACCAAAATTGCTCTGCTTCAGGTCGTAACTGTGTTATCAAATACAATGGATAATTTCCTTTGCTTTCTGCCCCCCCCCCCCACCGTTTACAGCATTTAAGAATCTCTAGAACACTTCCTTCTTGAATCTCTGTCTTGAATTCACTTCATCTTTCACTTCAGATGTTAGTCTTCCCCAATTTTCCTTCTACCTCTTGATCTGATCTTTTTTGGCCTTCATAGATTTCTCCACTTGCATCCTAAAAAGTGGGATGACCCAGGGTTCCATCTTCAATCATTCTTCTCATCCATTTAGTCATTCTCAGTATTCTCCCCATATCCTTGTTTAATTAGACACATAATTTCTAATGACCCGCACATCCATTAAACCCAGCTTGGGCCTCTTTACATATTTGCTAGGTCTCCTGACTCGACTACCTATTAGACACTCTATTGGGGTTATCCCAAAGGCATCGCAAAATGGTCATTTTTAAAAGAAAACTTTTCTTCTATCCCCCTACCTTGCAAATCTTTTCCTCTTGCTTCATTCTCTAACCTAGAAATTGATGCTACCTTCCACCTGGTTAACAAATCAGAAATAGAAAGCCATCCTACACTCCTCCTTTGCCATCGCTCTCCTTCATTCTCTGCATCTAATCAATCAGCTAGTTCGATGCATTCTTTCACCTACATTTCTCCCATGGGTGCCATCTCTGTATTTCCTCAACTGAGCTAAAATACGGCTCTCACCTGAAGTTATACCATCAACTGAATGAAATCATGCTGGTCCTTTTCTTACCCAACTCCTCCTACAGGGTCTGCAGAAGGTTCATGCCATCCTTGCTCCTACCACTTCCAGGCTGGGAATGTTGCATCTTCATTTGAAATATCTATTCCTTTGATGTCTGTGTCATTCTGATAGATGAACCTTATTCCTCACTGTGGCTTTATCTACAGATTTGTCAACATCCTCCCAATTCACTGACAACTTTTCTATCTTCTACCCATGACAAGCCCTCTCATCATGATGGGTACCATTAACATTTACATAGATGTCATAACCAAACCTTGGCTCCTCATTTCTTGATGTAACCCTTGGTAACCTCCTATTCAACTCTACCACATATTTCACCCTATATATCCTTCCTCCGGGCAACCTCTTCTTCTCACATAGTTCTAAGTTTTTTCTATTTTATAATTCCTGCCAAAACTATCTTCGGCCAGACTCAGTCTTTGAGCTCTAGATATGCATAAGTCACTTCTGCTGACGTCTCCATTTGAATGTGTTCTAAACACCATGAATTCAAAACTGAATTCACTAGATGTATCTATTTTAAAAAGCTCCCTCTTGTCTCCCATTATATCATATCTCAGAAAAAGGTACAGCTATCTACCCAGCTGCCAAAGGAGCTATTAGTCCCTCCTATTTGTTTATTCTCCAAATTAAATAAATCACTGAGTCACCACCTCCTAAATATACCTCAAATCTCTTCCCTTCCTTTCATCCTTATGTCACCACCCTAGATCAAACCACTCTACATCTTTGCTGATACAGCAACAGCCTTCTGAAGGGTTTCCCTTTCTCCATTCTTTCTTTGTTTTAACATAGTTTCACATGATATGACAGCCAGAATCATTTCCCAAAAATGCAAATTTATTTACATCCCCTATTAAAATACCTTGGTTAACCTTAGCACTTCTTCCCTGATGTCAAATAAAGTGGGGGTGGGGGAGATGCTTTTATTTTTCTGGATCAAACGCACAAAAGGAATCTGGATATCTGTATAAAACTATCCTTTACTTCAGGCTAAAGTTGTAGCTACTCAAAAGAATTACAGGGGCACTAAGGCAGGTGTAGGAATCCAGGAGCAGCCCTTCCACCCTATTCTACCACTCTCCCCAGCATCCTCCTGGCCATCCTCAAAAATTTTAGCCCTTTTGAACTTTACGTCCTCTTTCCCCTTAAGTTTTTTTTAATGCCATTTTCTCCTCATTCTCAGGGTCATACCTCTTTTTGTGTGAGCTGTCAGTCACTTCCATTGACTTTCCTGCTAGATGGAGATGGAGAGGAGATTCAGGGAAAGAAAACTTCACAGTGATCAGCTCTCCTCAGTGGTAGGGTTTCCTTGAGTAGACCTGCAAAATAATCAGAATTTTCACATTGTGGTAGAGTTTATCATCTTTCATTATGTTAAAACAATATAACATGTATCTGCCTCTTTCTATTGTCTTAGAATATGCCTCACTCCTGAGAGAGGAACATAAAAGAAATATCTTGAAAAATATGGCCCTATGTTTATAATTTATCATTGTCCTTAGTATAATTATTAATGTCTATTTATTCTGTTTCATCTTTCCCCCATCCTCCTACTGATACTTGATCCTGGTAGCAAACATTGGTTCACCTTCCATATCTAGTCAGCACTCACCATTTATGCATGTAAAAACATCATATCATAAGGTACCTATGACTGCCTTATTACTTTCTCCAGTTGCAAGTATGCTTGACTAGTGTTCAGGACAGACCAGAAGTGCTGGGGCATTAGTATACTTAGGAACAGCCCTCAACCAACTATGAATGGTAACTGGTCGATAAATGCCCCAGTTTCCTTACTCTTTGAGTAGAACAGTTTTGAGGAATGTTGTACATAGTCTTTCAGAGGTCCCCAGTGGGGTTAGGCTCTAGCAATCCTCAGAGGTAATCTGGTCGTTACTGTATTCTGTATTGGCTTTGCTACCTTCTCAGTCTCTCTTCCTCCCTTACCTACAAAAGCTTTTTCAAACAACCTCTTATATAAAATACTTGCACTCAAATCTTTCATCCCAAGATCTGCTTTGAGAAAACCCAACCTCAGACAATGAGTACCAGAAAGAGGCCTAAAAAGCAAACTTTGGGGACTGGATTCTGCATTCGGAGTATTCACCAGTGAGATGGCAATAAGAACCCTATTGCTGGTGACAAGTGAGCTGGTGATAACCCCTAATACGCTGTGGCATCACTATCGTAAGTAATTCTTAGATCTCATCATTGATGAACTGGGATTAGGTAGAGGTAGGAAGAAAAAAAATGCTGCTCTTAAAGACTGTGAAATAGGTTGGCTAGTGTTAATAGCCACAGAAGCTCTAAAGGAGGAAAATGACACTCTCAGATCAATCAACTATCAACAGGGCTCAGGGGAAAAGCCAGAATGCCTTCATGGCAGCATTTAAAAATACTTTATCTCCAATTTCCCAGATACTGCTTTAAATCAGGCCCAAATATGGATTGTGGTGGTGAAAGAAAGAGCTACAGAAGTGGCTGAATTCAAAACCTCCAAAAGTCACCTATGCTGATCTTATGGAAGTAATAAAATCCTAAGATGTAAAACGTAGACATCCGAGTCAATATGCTTGAGAATTTTCAACCTCTAGATTTCTCTGGGCAGGCAAAAGTGGTTCCCTCTACTTGCTACAGGAGGGCAGGTTCCTACTCCCAGAAGTACAAGAAAAACCATCCTCTGTCCTAAGGTAAATGACTTGTACAAAAATGCTTGAACTCCTTAAGATCTATCCATGCATCACCTTATTGTTTCTGGACCAGTAATTAGAGTCATACCTCAGCATTATCTAAGGAGAAAAGCAAGTATTCATCAAAAGAATGGGAGGACCTAACTAATGTTCTTACTAGGAGGAGATGCCTTGGGATTATATTAGGGGTGATAGACATGAATTAAAGGCAGGAATAAAGCCACAGGAAATAGTAGAGAGTTTATTGATATAGGGGACCTCCTCTGCATCTCTAGTTTAATATCCTGATAAGGATGCCCAGATGGTGTTAATATTATACTAAAGTTCGATTTGTAGCTTAGAAACAACAATGGCCTATAGTATATGAAGTAGAGATGCAGAAACAGTCTTGACAAAGTACTAAGAAGGAGTCAAAGGTCATAGAGATGTTCAACCGCTAAAATGAATTTACTATATGGAATGAGAAAAAGCCCTACTTTGGGGGTAGAAATTACTTAAAAAAAAAAAAAGACAAAACCCAGTAGTTACCTATGCTCTCCTTTGAAGGTAGAATAGGGCAGAAACTCTCTTCATTAAAACAATAGTGAAAAAGAAATGGGCTAGTAGGCAGGCTACCAGCATCCTTGGAAAACACACTGGTGATTTTCTGTAAAGGAAAGGTTGATGGATGTAGATGTTGCAATGGAACTTGGCTACTGGCTGTCAATGGGGACGCTAGGATTCTGTAATAGCAGAGGTCACATAGTGATAGTTACAGCAAATAGCAACAAGACCAAAATGGTAACTATGGGGCTTATCCTACAGGTAGTTGAGGTGATGCCTGATACATTACTGATGTTCCTTGTGAAGATAAAGATGATCATCCTATGGTTGTATAATTTGACCACCATCACAACAAAAAGCAAGAATGGTGAGAAAAAGAATAATATCAATGACTAATAGAAAACCATAATCTGGCACCAAATTTCCATATTTGAATCAGTTTTCAAATTCAGTTTTTTAGATAAAACACAGGATGGTTGCCTTGAGGAAAGTCCCCAGAATGTTACAGCATATACATATAATAGTTTTTTCCTAAATACTTTCTCATAGCAACCTAAGGCTATTTACCAAAGTTACTATATACTGGGAAAGAGAGAACAGTCAAATATTCTTTTTTTTCTTTAAGATTTTATTTATTTATTTAACAGACAGAGATCACAAGTAGGCAGAGAAGCAGACAGAGAGAGAGGAGGAAGCAGGGTCCCTGTTGAGCGGAAAGCCTGACGCGGGGCTCGATCCCAGGACTCTGGGACCATGACCTGAGCCAAAGGCAGAGGCTTTAACCCACTGAGCCATCCAGGTGCCCCAAGAATAGTCAAATATTCTGAGGGCAACTGAATACAAGATCTGAGATGACACTAGTATGCGGCTATCATGGCTCCCTATTAAAGTAGAAGCACATACAGGTCAGGTGATAAACAGAGTCCTAATCAGAGTCCATCTCACTATGAGTGCATTGATCCTTTGGTCACTTATTTGCATCTTATGTATATAAATTTGTTGGATATATTTGGATCCTGAAAGAAAAACAGTTCATGGAGTTAGAGCCATTATAGTAAAGACCGAGTAGAAATCCCTTAAACTATCTACCTCCTCAGGCCAAGATAGTAATTAAAAGCATTGTTACATTCTAGGTAGAATGGCAAAGAATTGTTCCACCATTAAAGATTAAATAATTCAGGGTTCTCACTCATTCCCATTTAACTCCCTGGTATGATCCTGTCCTGTAAAACCAAATGGATCAAGGCAGGCAGGTCTAAAGCTGAAATACTACAAAAATCACAGAAAAAAAATGCATTTATATACCTATATAAGGATATAGATATATATATCTCTCAGTTCCTCACATAGAGCTCCTTAAACTCTTATAATTTCCTAAGTGATAAGAGCACTAGGAGCACCTTTCGTCCTAAAATTTGGTATTTGACTGTAGCTCATGGTACACGGCTCCTAAATCCCCTGAAATTTTCTAGATGATAACAGTGTCTTTTGTTTTTATGAGGCAATATATGGTGATCTCCTGGATGGGAGCTCATCACCAGAAAGACCAAGACAAGATTAAAAGCTTGGAATTTTCAGTCCACTCCCCATTCTCCGGAGAGGGGAGAGAGGTGAGAAATGAAGTTAATAATCCATCATGCCTATATTATGAAGCCTCCATAAAAACCCTAGAAGTATGGGATTCAAAGAGCTTTCAGCTTGGTAAACATGTGGAGATATTGGGAGAATGGTGTACTCAGAACATGGAAGTTCCCCACCTCTTCCAATATACTTTGCCCTATGCATCTCTTCCATCTGGATGTTCATCTCTATCTTTTCTTTCCTTTTTTCTCTTTTTAAAATATTTATTTATTTATTTATTTGTGAGAAAGGCAGATAGCATGAGCAGGAGGGGCAGAGGGAGAGGGAGAGAGAACCTCAAGCAGACTTTGTGTTGAGTGTGGAGCCTGACACATGCCTTGATCACAATCTGAGCCAAAATCAAGAGCTGGATGCTTAACTGTACTACCCAGGCACCCACACCTCTACCTTTTATTATTTCCTTTCATAATAAGCTGGTAAAGAGAAGTAAACTGTTTTCTTGAGTTCTGTGAGATGCTCTAGCAAATTAATTGAACCTAAGGAGGGAAGTCACAGGAACCTCAGATTTATAACTGATCTGTCAGAAGAACAGGTGATAACCTAGACTTGCAATTGACATGTGAAGTGTGTGTGGGGGGAGTCTAGTAGGGCTGATCCCTTAAAGGGAAGAGAAAAAAAAAAAACAGCAAACCCGCACATCTGATGCCAGAAGTTTTGTGGATGTAGCAGTGAGAATAAAGGAGAAACTTGGAAATAGAGTAGGTTTTCTACAGAGACCCTGTTGTAGGTGCTTTGCCAGATATGGTATCTTAACTAGAACAGATCAAATAGGCTTTACAACTTGATAGGGACTATTCATCTAAAGATTATCTTATTTTCAATCTCTATCAAAAAAGAAGGATCAAGAGAAGTTTGCTTTCACCTGGAATAGACAATAGTTATGTATTTATTGTCTTGCCTTAACCCTAAGTTAACCCTCTTGCTCTCTATCAAAATATAGTCCAAAAGAGCCTTGATAATCTTGACATTTTCACAACCATCACACTAACTTATTATTTTAGTGGATCTGAAGAGCAGAAGAAATGACATAAATATGCACCACTGATAAGATATGTGCACCAGAGGGTGACAGACAAACCCTAAAATGATTCAAGATACTGCCATATTGGTGAGCTTTTTAGAGGTTCACTACCGGGAGGTAATTTTGGATATCTACTCAAAGTGAAAGGGTAAGTTCACACATGTTGCCCCTTCTACTACTGTATTTTAGGTGTAGCAAATGCTGTATTTGGAACCAATGCTCCTACACATTTATATGGTAATATGGAAGTGGGAATTGGATCCTAAAAGGCCCAGATGATACAAATTAACATTAAAAAGTAGCTCATTACTACCCTTCTCTTTCAGCTCACATATATAAGCCAATAAGGCAATTCTAAAATCTGATAGGCCAGCTCAATATGTTGATGTGGGCCACAAATTTACTGCTAATACACAACAGCCCAAGTCAGGCATGGACTTGAAAGACCATATAAAGGCAATTTCCACTGTACACCTACCTGACAATCAGCTCCATGTGGAAGCTCAGACTACTTGGGAAGGAAGGGAAGAAGTTCTGGGTAATCCCACCAGACAAGCAATTTGGAACAGCAAGTGTTGACCAAGGTGAGGGAATCTAGAATAACTGGTAGAGGACACAAACGATCTATTTCAAATTTGGCCTTGGGATTAACTGCTGCAGCAAAGACTATAGTTGTCCCAGTATCTCTTCTATTATAAGTTCCATTATTAACTGTGACCAACAACTGAAAGTCCATTGAGAGAGCAGAGAGGACTCAATATGAAACACTGTACATGAACACATTTTATATCAAATACCTGTGACTGCATGAGAGCTCTCTCTGGCTGTAAGAGCTTGTTCAACCTACATACTAGCCAACATAGAAGCGTTGGGAGTTAACATCCCTAAGAATAGCCTTCAATCAATTATAGAAAGAATTTAATGAATTGGGGCACCTGGGTAGCTCAGTGGTTTAAGTGTCTGCCTTTGGCTCAGGTCATGAACTCCATGTCTTGGGATCAAGTCCCTCATAGGTTTTCCTGCTCAGAGGGAGTCTGCTTCTCCCTCCTCCTCTGCCCCGTCCCTGCGCTCATGCTCTCCCTTCCTCTCTCTCTCAAATAAATAAAATCTTTAGAAAAAAAAAAAGAATTTGATGAATAAATACCATGGTTTCTTCACCCCTCAGATATCACAATTCTGAGGCATATTCCATCCGGTCTTCCGAGTTCCACAGTAAAATTGAGCTCCAGTATTCAAAGAGGTAACCTGGTCATTAATGCATTGTGTACTAAGTTTCTGACCTTCCTGGTCCTCTTGTCCACTCTTTTCTGATCATCCTAATAAGCTACTTTCACTCAAACTAATGCCTCAGGATCTACTACTGAAGAATCCTACCAAAGACAATGTGAACTTTATTTCAGATCCTATGATATTTTCTGCTCTGTTTCCTCTCCTGGTACATTGTCCCCAGCCCATAAACCTCTACCTCCCAGGTTCTCCTAGCGAGGTTTTATCTGTCTTCCCTTAGGAAGGGTGACTGGAATCCCTGGACAAATTAGATTCCAGAAATATATGCTCTCATAGCTTTCCATATGTCCTTTACCATAGTTACCAGACTTATTGTTATAATCTTTATCTTCTAGTTAACTATAACTGTTAGGAAGACAAGGATGATGTTTTGTTCTTAAAAAATCCCAAATGTCTAGCACAGAGCTACCATATAGTAGGCACTCAATAAATATTTGTTGAATAAAGCCACTTACAAAACTAAATTTATTACAATGGCTTCACTCGATCTCAGTATAAGGTCTTGTCCTCCCTGATATCATCTCCAGCTGCTTCCCCAGATGCACCCTTCACTCCAGGGAATTAAAACTACCTGCAGTTCCCTACCCATACTTAGTCTTACTGCCAAGCCTGTATCCATTTGTTTCCTCTGCTATTATAGTATGCCATTCATCTCCATTTGCTTACTTCTACCCATCCTGCAAGTCTTACATAAAGTATAACCATCTAAGGAAATTTTCCCCTAACACCCCACTAAGATCTACAGGTTTCTACTCCTAATTCCACTATAATTATTCTACTATAAGCATAATTCTACTATAATTCTACTATAATATTTAAGCATAATTCTACTATAATTATTCAATATACTGTAATCATTTTAAACTTATTTTTCTTGCCCCTAAACCCATAAATTGCCCAAGAAATTAATCTTTGAGTGTTTTATTTTTATATACTGCCAAGCGTAGTCTCTGGAGAAAAAGTAAGTGCTCAACAAATATTTTCTGGCTGAAAGTGAATATGAAGTATCATTAAGAACTAGGGATTGGGCCCCTAGGTGGCTCAGTGGGTTAAAGCCTCTGCCTTTGGCTCAGGTCATGATCCCAGGGTCCTGGGATCGAGCCCCGCATTGGGCTCTCTGCTCAGCGGGGAGCCTGCTTCTCCCTCTCTCTCTGCCTGCCTCTCTGTCTATTTGTGATTTCTCTCTGTCAAATAAATAAATAAAATCTTAAAAAAAAAAAAGAACTAGGGATATTTAGCCTAGAAAGAAGTCTTAAGGAAAGCAGGACGTCCTCTCAAGTGTATCAAGGCTATCTAAAGAAAAAAGTTAGCATCACAATGGAGGGGCTTTTCTCAGTGTTTTAAAGCTAATTGCTTTCTGAGCTTGCAGAGTAAGATACTGGGAATGTTTAAAAAAAAAAAGCTTCTTAGTTGCAACAACTGCTGATGTGTACAGTTCCTTATAATAATTACTAAATCCTGCTGTTGGTGGTTGTTAACAGTTTGATGCGTATCTGTACATGTTAACAGAAAAAGGCTTGGAATCCAGCTGCCTGGGTTCAAATACCAACTCAGCCTCTTAATAACGGTATGACCTTCGGCAATTCAGTGCCTCAGCTTCAACATCTGTAAAATGGGGATAATAAAAATACCTACTTCCTAGGGTGGTTGTGAGGGTTAAACGTGAATGATCATATGTGAAATACTTAAAATAATATGTACTATGTATTATTTTCATTAAATCTACTAGCCCAAAGCAGGCCAATGAGTGTTAAATGTTAGAAGGCAAATTTTGATTGAATTTAAAAACGATTTTCTGACAATGTAAGTTTCCAACAGTAGAATTAGCTGTCTTACAACAGTAAACATCATGCCACCAGAAATTAAACCATCCAGCCAAGCTACAGCAACCTATTCTGGAATGCAGTAGAGATTATTTTTAATACTAAGGTATTCTGATTCCATGGATTCCCCAGCACCACACTATGATATCAAATGCGAATTTGTACATAACGTCTTCATTAGGAGCCTCAAATCCCTTATACTCCTAAACTTTCTTCCCCCTTTCAGAGGTAGAAAGCTGAATATTGATCCAAGGAGGCAAAAAAGTACATTATCATTAACTCTTTCTTAAGTATCTCTTCCAGCTAGATAATAGCCATAACTAATCAGCTGAAAAGGATACTGCTGAAGTCTGGCTAGAACCGTAAGGATCAGAATATAAGCAACAACTTGCTCTCTGCCAACATTACTCTCTAGTTGACACCCTTCTTGGAGGATCATAACACTGCTACTCAGTCTACCACATGCCTACGTAGGGGGATTCTGGAGAAAAGGAAACTCGAAAAACATGAAAAAGTGTAAGGAAAGTTATAAATTCTCATTTACTTTGCAAGAACCTGCATGACCCCCAAAAGAAAAGGTGAACGACAATTCACGAAGGCCTGCCTCTAAGGTTTGATCTGGAAACAAGCACTATTTTCCCCCCAACTTTTCATATTATCTAGCACCCCCTAGCCCACTTCCCAGAATACATATCTAGCCACGGACACATAGGAACTGTATATAGAAAGAGACTTGTACTTTTTTCCCTAACAAAGTCATTACAGGGGATTGTATTCCTTGTTTCATTTTTGTTCCTTCTAGCAGTACTTTGGGTTGTATAAATCCAAAATTTAGAAAAAGAAATTGGTACAGAGATTGAATTAAATTACTCAAGCAGAAAGGTCACATTGAAAGTTCTCTAATGACATTAATGCAAGAACTGGAACTCAACAATGATATTTCTTAAAAAAATTGTAGGTTTTATTGCATTTTTCTTGACAATCCTTTAAATGCAAACCATATAGAAAACTGAAACTAAAAGAATGCTTCTCTCCTAAAAGCATGGAAGCAAGTTGTAGTTCTAAAAGGACAACTTTATTAATTGTACATTTTTTTAAACTATCACCATATTCTTCTCCCTTCTGTTATCTACTAATTAAAATTTGCTCTTTAGAAAACACTATTTGGAGTTTTCCTCTGAAATTCTTAAGTGGTTAAATTCTTAAGTGGTGAAATTATAAGGTGGCTTTACCAAACACCAAATCCATATAACAACCTATTTCTGGTCTTACAGACTGTCCATTGGACATTCTTATCATTTGTGTGTGTCCTAAAGCCTGAATATGTGGAACTTGTCCTTCTAAAAAGTAAAGCAACTGGTATAACTTCCCAGAGCAACTGCACATGAAAACTCTAAAACCATCTTTGCCAGGTAGACTTTTCAATTGCTTTCTCCCTTTGTCTTCTAGGAAGGAAGGAAGGGAGGAAGGAAGGAAGGAAGGAAGGGGAAAGAAGGAAGAAAGAAAAAGAAAGGAAGGATACTCTTTGTACCTAAGTAAATAAAGGACAAAATAATCATAGTTGACAGAAATGTCCTTCATATTAACTTATTAAATACTGTATAAAAATCTTTTGATGAACATTAATTCAGTGAGCATATAAGTATCTTTTTCCCAGTTCTAATCTTTTGAGCTTATTTTATGATCTTTATAAATATTTTCACCACAACCCTTTCTCAAATCTTTCACACCTATGCCATATAAAAATAAAAAAGTCTTAGCTTATAGACTGTTTTGAGAATTCCAAATTAAGGTCACTAGTAGACAAGTTCTCAAACTTTATTTAGTCTTTGTACCAGGAACATTTGTCCTGGTGAGCCCCACTATCAGAGGCATGCAGTCAGCTTCCCTCTAGGTCATTGTCCTAATTACCCACTATCTCTTGTATTCCATTAAATATCCCAGAGAAACAGGTATTGAAAGTATGAGAGGATTGGTCTGCCCTATGGCAAATCACAGTTCAGTGTGTGTGTGTGTGTGTGTGTGTGTGTGTGTGTGTGTGTGTTTAAACAGAGAATGTAGTGTCTGTAAGAAATTTTTGGTATCTGGGGGCGCCTGGGTGGCTCAGTGGGTTAAAGCCTCTGCATTCGGCTCAGGTCATGATCCCAGGGTCCTGGGATCAAGCCCCGCATCGGGCTCTCTGCTTGGCTGGGAGCCTGCTTCCTCCTCTCTCTCTCTCTGCCTGCCTCTCTGCCTACTTGTAATCTCTATCTGTCAAAAAAATAAATCTTAAAAAAAAAAAAAAAAAAAAAGAAATTTTTGGTATCTGAATGAGAATTTAAAGAATCCCAGGAGTTTGGGGGCAGTGTCTACATTACAAGGACAGTATTTATACTAATTCTATCTCCCCCAAAACTTCAAAAATCAAGAACTCGCCCTATTTCTGAGGTAGTTATTTGATGTGTCTATTACACTGGACTAAATTGTGATTCCTGGTCTCCACAATCTGTCTTCATATAGAGGACAGAACTTTTCCTTCATCTCCTCATTTCCCTTTCATGCCTTACATGGTAGATGGTTAATGATCTCAAATTTCTCCTATCCCAATAAGCATACCTGTTAAATACTACTTCTCCCATGCAAAGATGGAGTGTCTCTTTCTACTCCTTTGAATATGGCCTTGCCTGGACTTGCTTTCATGGAGAATGCCAGAAGTGATAAGAGAATTTAGATATCTAGATCTCAAGAGGCCTGCATCTCCTGCCTTTGCCCTCTTGTAATATTGCCCTAAAACTTCCAGGTAAGGAAGCCAATCTAGTCTACTGAAGAAACAGAGGTTCCAGCTGAACCTTTAGCAGAATGCAGCAAGACATCTTTTCCCCACCTTCCAAAGGTCGTGGTGCGTTCAAAGAGGAAGGGGTAAACCATCATGACTAGTATTTAGTGACAATTTTGTGATTTGTTTATTCTATCTACCTAGAAACTGCCTCAAACTAAAAAAAAAAAAAAAAAAACAAACAAGGATTTTGTAAGCATTGAAGTGCTGTTTTGTTATAGTTGACTCGAAAAAGAAAGATAACGATGTGGTCTAGTGGTTTCCACATGTATTTGAATGTCAGCAACTCTGAGTTGTAATCTCATCCAACAGTCTTTCTGGCTGACTCCGATTACTTAAGAAAAATTACCCAACTTCACACTGTCTCATTTTTCCTACGTATAAAATGGAAGAAATTGCCCTTACCTCACAGAATTTTTTTAGAAGTAATTGTTATTTATAAACACCCTGGAAATACATACTGTGATGATCCTCAAGACACACACACATATACACTCAGACATGCATTTTTTTTTTAAAGATTTTATTTATTTATTTGACAGACAGAGATCACAAGTAGGCAGAGAGGCAGGCAGAGAGAGAGATGGGGGAAGCAGGTTCCCTGCTGAAGAGAGAGCCTGATGCCAGCTTGATCCCAGGACCCTGGGATCATGACCCAAGCCTAAGGCAGAGGCTTTAACCCACTGAGCCACCCAGGCGCCCCCAATTTTTTTTACATACATTTTTTGACACCCACATTTTTTTTAAATTTTGTTAAATATCTTAGGGAAAAATTAAGATGGGAGCAGTGAGGTTTATGATTTTTCTTTTCCCATTTGACAGCATCTCACTCCCAATTCAGCAGCATGGAGAATCTTTCATTTGTTGTTAGCTCCTGTGCTGGGCAGTGATTCAAATTCCAGAGGTTAGTGGCAGCATCTCAGAGAGATTCTCAGATTTTCAAAGCTCCATTTTCTTTTAATTAGCTCCCTCTCTGCCTCAGGCAACAAGTTCAGGGAATCAATAGGTTAGACTGAGTATAGACTTTGTAGGTATCAGGAGCTATGGTACGTTGGGACTTGTCAGACCCCGGATTCAGGTTTCAGGAGGTAAGCATCACTGGCCCAAGAGCACGGAGAGATTTCAAACAGAAGCAGCTCACCAGCTTCACAGAGACTGCCTGCCCACGATTCCCAGTCAGGGACTGCCATTACTTCCAACCACACTTGGCCTTGAAGAAGTCACCGAAGCTCCAGGGCTTGCCCTAGAGGCCTGCAGACCTCGCCTGACACTTGGCTAAGAGTTAATATCGCACTTGAGAGAAGTTGAAAGCCTGAATTCAACTGAGGTTTCCAAGTCTGCACACTAAGTGTCCGCCACTCTTATTATTTCTCCTGTCATAAATCTTTCTCCATACCCAGAAGATATTTTTGAGTAACCCTGGCTATATTCCTACTCTGTTCAAATTCTTAATTTCTGGTATTACTATTCTTCACTTATTGTAAACATGAGCTGCACAGAGGCTGACAACAGCTTTGCTAAGTGAGGCACAGTGGATTTGTTTCTAGGGTTCAAACCTCCACTCAACAGTTCCTTTTGCTCTAGGTGTTGCAATAATTGTTCTGGCACAGACATACAAAGTCAAGGGCAAAACATTTGGGATTCTTTGTGAGCATTCATTATTTATGCTGGAAATGGAACTCCAAAATTCCTTTCAAAAAAATCAGATTAAGTGACATGAAAAAAATAAAAAAGGACAAAGTCTTAGTAATAAATCAGTCAGTAGCCAGTATTAAGTGACAGTAAATACCATTAGGACTTGTTCTGTTTGAAGCTGTAAGCAGTGTGATCCTGAGTGTTTATCTAAAAGAATCACAAGGTATCTGAAAAGTTGAGAAACAGGTAAACTAATTTTTAAATTAGATGTTAGTTATATTTCTAAAAAATGCTCAATATATTTAAGGGTACAATACCTCTAAATTTCAAGCAATAGTGAAATTTTTAATCTGGAAAACTACAATGGATATACACCCAAATGTCCAAAATGTCTGGAAATACAGGGAAAGTACTGTACTTAATGGTTTGTTTTTATTTGCTTCTTTTTTTTTTTCTTTTAGATTAACACTTGAACTCACTGCTTTAAATTTCAAAATGCTTCATTTGAAAATATGTCTGGAGGTTGAAGAAAAACATATTGAATCTATTATATGAAAATGTGACAAGCATACTGTGTAATAATGACTTTTTCAGATTCCCTGTATAATGATAAAAGATCCAGTGTTGCTCATGCAAAAAAAAAAAAAAAAAAAAAAAAAAAAGGAAAGAAAGAAAGAAAGGGCTTAACTAGAATCAATTGATTAATTTAAGAAAGCTGGAGAAAGCTGAGTGTGTGGAGATGAGCAGGGGAGACGACCATAAGAGATAAACAGGAAGCAAGACAGTTAAGTTACTATACAGCATGAGACTCTCACTCTCAGGGTTGTGAGTTCGAGCCCCCTGCTGGGTGTAGAGATTACTTAAAAATAAAATCTTGAAAAATAAATTACTGTATGGAGCCCAAGAGATAGGTTTGGGGATAGGGAGTCTGTTCATTCTATGGGTATAGTGAGCCTGGGCATTTTATCAGGTCTCACCAGGTCTGTGACAAACATCCTTTTAGGCTAACCACCTCCCTTTGCTTTAAATTCTTGCTCTTGGGGAAACCTTCATGACTGCTAATTCCCGCTTTCCATATATCTCAAGCCTGGGAAAGGGAGTACTTTGGTTCCAATTTGGGCTTGAGGCACAAAAAGGATTTATGTCTCTCTGCCCTTGTTCTGGTATCAACTTTCCTTCCTAAGATATGTGAGAGCAAAGTAATCACAGCCGATATTTGGAATTTTAAAGCAGAGTCCCATTAATTGCAGGGCAGAGATCAAAATATTAAACATGTAAATCTTCCTCTACCTTTCTTCTCCTCAGCAATACATTAGGCACTTTTTAAACTTTGGGACGAGGAGAAAATGAGCCGGCAATGTCCACGCTCAGTGTTGGATATAAGGAAAGTCAGCTACACCAAGCCAAATGGCTCTCCGACCCTTTTTGGCCACCAGACAGCTGTTGCTGAACCCTGACAGCTTTTCGATGGAGAGTTAACATATAAAACCCATGGCAGGTCTGACCCTGGGGTCTTTGTAATGGTGGAGAGATGCCAGCCGAGAAGGTCTCACTCAGCTGCTTGACAGGGGTCTGTAGTCTCTACTTCCTGATAGCAAATATGAAGGATGGGTCAGCCGTACTGAGATCTCCTCTGACCTTTTACTTTTGAACTATTGTTACTTTCTTCACATTAACCCAACAAATCCCTTGACACGTATTTCCCCCCAATACATGGCATAAATATTCAAAACAATAAGGCATACCTACCCAGATGATAAGCACTTGCTAAAAGTCATTCTATCTTATAATATGTGGAGAGCAAATCAAGCAGCCCTGTCAATGTAAGTGACCAATTCATTTCAATTCATTAGAAAAGGTATCAGCCACCATGCTGTTGTGGACTTAGGTAACGGCATCACTCCACAGTACGTTCTGAGGGTACTACCGAACTAGGTTCTGGATCTGCAAAACCGATGATTAGATTCTATAATCTGATGAAGTCACATACGTGCATACTCTTTTTTTTTTTTTTCTTTTGATGTCTGACATTTCGGGTACACTTGTTCAGATTTTATCTTTACAGAGTTATATATCTATGCGCACTTTCAGCATAAGATTTAGACCAAACCCCAAAAAGGATAAAGGCATCATTCAAATTCCATGTGTTTCCAAAGAAATCAAAAGAAATTAAAAATTTTAAGTAAATAAGTACATTTAAAGGAGACCTTGCTTTAACATCTGGCACCTCATAGCGCTTTTTTTCTGGGCACTTTTCTATCTCATTTACTTCGTTTTCTCTTAAATTAGTAGGTGAATTTGACCGACCTGGAAAGAGAGGCTCTAATAGCAGTGTCAAGGGCCAAAGACTGAACAAGCTTTCCTACATCACCCCTGTGTCTCAACAGGGCTGTACCAAATGTCTAATTTTAGTATTTGGCTCCACACCAAACACCTGGAAATGGCATTCAGCCAGAGATGAGCACAAAGCTAAACAGTGGGTGATAAGTGCATCTGTCTCCTCTTATTTTCCCCTTCTCAGCTATTAGGTAAATAAGATAGTTATTAGGTAAATAAGGTAGTTATTAAATGATGACTTCTGCAAAGCCTACAATTTTAGTTTTCACATTTCATCTTACCAACACTTACAAGCTCCTCAGCAAGCAACCCTTTGGTAATGTCTGTTATGAAAACCAGTTTGACTTCCTACTCAATACTATCTCTGAGGATGAATGTCAACCCATTTTCTCCTCAGACCAGAAGGTACACAAGATGCATGTCAGGTGTCGCATTTGTTGAAATGGAAAATTCAAAAGTGATGAGCTTTCAATTGCTGGTTTCCTCGTGAGCATGTTCCTAGGCCCCCCTCTACACATGTCCATGTCAGAGCACTCAGGACTCCTGACTCCATTCCTTCACCCACAGAAACCACATTTCCTCTCACTCACTCCTTCTCACTTCACCAATCCACAAACCCTTTAACTACCCCTGAAATATGGAGATATTTCCCGACATCTCCACAAATATAACAGAAAGCTTTTGTGGTCTCATGTAACCAAACTTATAACCATATGCACGCCTCGTGTGACCAAGAAAATCACTCATCTCTCTGGAGTGTCCAGTTCAGGATTCTCTGTCATAGACCACGGTACATGGAACTTGAAGTCTAAATGCCGGTGCAAGGATTTCAGGGGAAGCAGGCACATACACAAAAGCAATGAAAGCAACGCCAGATTTTATTTAGTGCTTTATCTTTTCAAGTACATAGCTTGTTTACTCATTTTTAAAGACTCTAAATTTTGCTTGCTCTCTGGAGGGAACATGTGGCTATTTCCCTTTGGTCTCAGAAGAGCTCTGCATAAACATGATTTAAAATAAAATATAGTAATGTAATTATGAGTTCATAAACCATATATATTCTTAATGAATCCTACATAAATACATGAAGTAGCAATAAGCAGTTTTATCCCTGATTATTATTAATAACAACCTGCAGCTTGAAAGCACTTTTGCATACTTTATTAATACCTCCTATGCACCTTCTTGGTCTCACCTGTCCTACTCCAGACACCAAACTGGTCACCTGGTCTGTGAAGGATCTGGTCAGAGTCCCAAAGATGTATGTAGACAGCACTTTGCCTCAGAAACCCATCTCTTGCTTCCCACTTGGGGCTTTCCTGTTGACACCTCAAGCTGAGGACAGGGAAGGGAACTACTGTTTACTCACACATGTACAACCTGGAGTAGGGGGCAAGTAACACCCTGCATTAGCTTCCTGGGTTAGACTGGGTGCCTTAAACAGTGGAAATGTATTTTCTCAGAGTTCTAGAGGCTGGAGGTCTGAGATTAAGCTGTGGGTGGATCTGGTTTCTTCTGAGGTCTCTTTCCTTGGCTTCCAGAGAGCTGCCTTCTCACTATGTTCTCACATGATCTTTCCACTGTGCACACTCACCCCTGGTGTATCTCTGTCCAAACTTTGTCTTCTCATAAGCACACAGATCAGACTGGATTAGAGCCCACTCTAAGGACTCACTGCAACTTAATTGCCTTTTTAAAGGCCCTATCTCCAAACACACTCATTGTCACAGGTCCTGGGGGTTAGACCTTCAACATATAAATCTGGGGGGAAAACAAAATTTAGCCTATAATATACCCCCTGGGAGACCAATGATGAATTAATTCTTCTCTCATTCTTCCCCCAGATAGGTGGTCCTGATTCACATTTCATGTGAAGGTCCTCAACTAGTACTGGGTGATCAAGCAAGCAGGTGCTTCTATCAATGGACCACTAGCAACTCATCTTTGTGTTGACTCTACCTCCTCTTTGGGCTGGGTTTCCCTGTCCCTCAGTCCTTCCGGTTCCCAGGATCACAAATTCCAAAACATTTGGACTCAGGCTCTGCTTCCTGGGGAGCATAGGCTAAGACACATAACAACAACCATGCCAATTACGTCTTCCTCTTACTGCTTCACAAATAAAGAAACAGGAGAGTCAGAGAAGATAAATGACTTGCCAAGGATCACACAGATAGCAAGCTCCAAAGTCAGAACTTTGATTCACATCTTTTGCTACCCAATCCTGCATTATTTCTCTGGTGTCATAATATCTCCTAGCAATATCTATGCATCATCAGATAAAATCTGAGCCATTTTCCCTACCAATTTTTAAAACTGTTGAAATGGACTAGAGATAAGCGTACATAATCCATCTCCCTATTTGTTGAATGCTATTCTTTACCTCTTTCCCCAAACCTAGAGTTTGATATTTCTTTTTCAAAGCTTACCTGTATCTGAAATTATTCTTTTTTTTTTCAATAAAAATGATATAAATTACAATCTTTATTGGTATTATCACAAACTATATTTTTCCAAGCAAACCACATCTCACAGTCAAATTAGGGAGGCTCTTATATCTTAATCAAAGCTTAACAGCTTAATCGTTCATTAAACATGAGAGTAATTTAGTGTCCTACTATGCAATCATTATTGTTTCCTGAAAATCTGATGTGATGAGGTACAATAATGCATACTGAAATATTGCCTGTGGAAGGTTATTTATTATTTCTTCTAGCTAAAAACATTCATAACTGAAATTTATTGGTCCATACTCCCTTCATTATAAATATTTTATGTTCTGCCTCAGGGATCCATGTCTTAGCATTTAAATGTCTCAATCTTGTGTCAGTAACAGGAAGAACAAGTTCACTGGGTGGAATTTTTGCCCTTTACTTCAGAATGTTACAATAATAATAGGCTATAAATATGTTATAATTATGCCTTTGATCACTGCTGTAGTTTTCTAGTCTGAATGAATTAAATTCAAAACTAAAGCTGAGCTGCTCAACAAAAATGCCAGTGGTTCTCTTAAACTAAGAGTTTACCGAAAGCCCTATTAATACAATGAAAATATTTAGAGTGGAAGGACAGGAAACCATTTTTCCTATTACTCCTACCTGAATGAGAACTAGCACTCCTGCTTATCACGACCTTTACGCATCAATAGGCGTTTGCATTTATTTAAAGCTTTATATTGTTAGGTGATCCCAATCACAACAACCTCTGAAGTACTAAGCATTTGAACTCAGTGTTCAAATGAGAACACTGAGATTCAGGCAAGTAGATATGTATAATTTTCTTCTTTGATTTTTGAAATTTTAATCATGACATACAGTAAAATTGCACAACAGTGTGAATCTTACCTGTTTTCTGCAAAGGTGGGAGGTGAGGGTGGAGGGGGGCACGTCTGAGAGGAGAGGACACGTGCAGGTCAAAAAACAGCAAATGACAAGTAATCCTGTTTGGGGGACTTGGGATGTGAGACAGAAGGCATATCCTGCATCACTTAAATTCTCCCAGATCTATCTCCCTGCATAAAGCCTGCAGAACAGATTACTGGTAGATTAACTGGGAGGTGGCTAGAATTGCTCCGGCAGCTATAAGACCAAGAGTTGCCCTCCCTGATATAAGGCTTGTTACCTCACATTTGTTAATAGATTTATCATACCACACTTGTTAACTGGAGGACCTTTCCAAGATCTTTATTTCCCGTTTTCTCTTCCAAATAAATTCTGGACATAAACTTTTGAGACCCGCCCAACACATGAGAGCACATAGAAGGAAGAAAAACTGAACTTCGTCTCAGAGATGATTGAAAGGAAAATTGTACCCTAGTGTTAAATTATTAAATTATCCAGACAGGAAATAAATACATGAAGAAAAAAACTATCCCCTCTTAGTATATATAAACAGGAGACAGGGAAAATTCCAGAAGAGGTATCCTGTAATTTGAAGAAAGGTGATTTTTGACAGTTTGGATCCAGGGTTTCTTGGGCACTGAATATTTCTTTACAATCCTGTGAGTCTACATGTCCTCAAATATATTCCTTGAGACAATGGTTCCTCTAGATGTAAATAAGTTTACACAAAAAGGGTATGCTGTGATCCCAGTGTCAAATGCCAATTCCCTGAAACACTATGTTGACAAAGCAAGGTTGAGTTTCTTGCTTACAGGGGTAAGAAAAACAGCTATTTCGACAGTCTTAGGAACATCTCAAAGTGGGGAGAACAAAGTGGAGATATTTATAAGATTTGGGGGATCTCATTAAAGTGGGGGGTCTGACTAGGATTGCAGAAGTTCATGATATAATAGGACTGGTTAACACGCATGGATTTGGTTTCAAAGAGAATCTTGAAGAGTAAGCTCTCCTTTGATGCTATATTATCCTGAGAAAGCGTATTTACTCTGATGAGGATAAATGGAGTATTTTGACAAATGGATTTTCTGGAAGTTCCTAAAATGAACAACAAAGTTATTTGTAACTTTAACTTACTGACCAAGTTTCCTAAAGAGTAAAAAACAATTTAATGAAAATGGTCATAGTACAGTCCTGTTAGAGTATAGACAATAAACTTAGATATAAGTGTTTTTGGTTCTCAACATAAATTTGGGAATCCCCGGGTTAAGCAAAGTTAAGCAAATATATTTAGAGTGGTACTTTTCAGGTTCTTTATTATGTGAATGCACATGTAAGTTTCAAGGAAGGAGTATATGATAAACATTTTTATTTTAATCTGAAAATAAAATCTGCCAGGAAGAGTATCTCATGAATTATAGTTGCAGAAAGAGTGACCAAGACTTCAGGGTAGTCATTTAAAAATTGTAAACATAAAACCGAAATAGAGGATAATAATAAATAATCTCAATGTGGCATGTCCCCACACACAGGCATGAATGTCTTAAGCAACCAATACGAAGGCACCCAGAGCTGAAATCCGTTCCTGAGTTAAGCACAACCAGAATGCATTCAGTGATTGAAATGAGGGTTCACAGCCCCAGTGGCTTGAAGAAGAAAGTGAAGCAGATGACACACAAAAAGGGGAATCCTTCCAGTGGAGATATATTGCTTAGCTAATAAAATGAGTCACGGATCTTTCTTGTGTCTTCAATTTAGCCTACAGTGTCAATATAAAATTGTTACATAGAGATAACGCTCTTATTAGATGCTACTCTTCTAGGAGGTGAGAAACACTACTTACAACAAGTAAACAACACTTAAAATAACATTTTATCTTCATGTACACATAATTTAAATGGTCACACAGAGCTTTGGTATTTTCTAGTAATCCACAGAAACGTCTAGCTACTACCAATAATGGGACATCTACTTACTCTGAGATTGTTAAGTACCACGACAAGATGACATTCTTCAACACAGAGTGAAAGGAGTCAGTTAGTCACTGTCTTGACATGAGCATTTCCACCTTTTGAAACAAACAACTAAATGGGACCTTTGGAGAAACAGTAGAGGGAGTAAAGCCAATTTAAAATATCGGCTAAAAAAAAATTAAACTGATTAAATATTAACTTAGGGGGGGAAAAAAAGATAGGCTTGATTTTTTATGCCAGGAAATACTGACTCAATTCCAGGAGATAGTAAGAGGATTCCAGGAGTTCACATAAATGTAATTCTAACTGTGCAATTGCAAATGAAGCCACAAGAGAAAGTCCAGATATTCTATAGAAACCAATGTGGTTGCTGAGCTCAAATTCTGAAGGGATATATATATATATATATATCCCAAACATCACTGGCCTATCTCATGGCTGGTCTGAGCATGGTGATGTATGCAATCCTGCAACAGCCAACAAATCATGGAAAAGTACTGCAGATCTTTACAGAAGTCCCATGAGACACGCTATATGAAAATTACATACACCTTCTCTTTACTCTTCATCCATTTTTATGGCAGGTACTTCCATAATACTAGCCATCTTTCTGGATTCTTCCCCTTAACTGTTCCCTAAAACTCTTCCACTTTTCAGTCCAAACTGAATGCCTACAACCACTTCTTTCTCTAGGGCTTTTGCTGTTAAAAATCAATTTGGTCTTTCTTTGTTCTAAGGACCCAAATCAAAATGCCAAAAGCCTACCCCTAAAGATGCACAAATAATAATGAATTCTTCCTTCTTAGAGCTACCGGGAAGTGGAGGTTGACCAAAGTCTCTAAACTTGTCTCTTTCTTTATTTTTTTAAGATTTTATTTTATTTATTTGACAGAGAGAAAAACAGTGAGAGAGGGAACACAAACGGGGGGCAGTGGGAGAGGCAGAAGCAGGCTTCCTGCAGAGCAGGGAGCCTGACGTGGGACTCGATCCCAGGACCCTGGCATCACGACCGAGCTAAAGGCAGATGCCCAACCAACTGAGCCACCCAAGCACCCAATATCTTTGTCTTCTCAGCATGTTCAAAAGATGAAATGGAAGAAACATAGCTAAGAATTCCTATCAGAGACTGGCACAGAACTGACAGATTGTGGAAGTCTATGCACCAAATAAACTGTGGTTCACCAGTCAATCAATCAAGCTTTTATGCTTTGATCAGACCAAGTAGAAGGTAAGGAAGAAAACGTGTTCCATGGGAGGCCACTAAAGACAGATCAAAAAAGAGAAGGCAGAATTTCCTTTGGACTGAGAAAAGACAAAAACATATCCATACCTTTAAAAGGGAATTCACTGGAGTTCTAATGCAGGAAAGATGATAGGTAAGCTTCTGGTCTTGAGTTATTTCTAAAGGTCTCTCAGGAACTTGCAAACTAGATCATTAAACCAAACACTGCCACTGAACTTTGAGGGGCTGTCAAGAACAATAAAGGGGAATAAAACTGGAGATAGGCAAATACCAGCCAATTTTGCAAACTGGGATGAAAGCAGATTTGAAAAGTTAGAAATAAGAGTTACACTGATTTCAGCCAAGATTTTAGAATCTTTTATATATAAGTGTATGTTCAAGAAACCTAAAGGAGCAATGATCAGTAGGAGCCAATAAATCGAAGTCCTCTAATTTCTTTCTGTACAGTCAGGGTCCTGGCGTGGAACATACACAACCAGAGGAAAACTCAGGAGGACGTATAAAGGGGACTCCAAGAGCACAGGCTATGGTTAAGGGAAGTTTGCAGGGATAGTGAAGCAATTGTGGAAGACTAGGACACCCAAGGCAGGGCTGGCTACACAATTTGCAGGGACAAGAGCAAAATGAAAATGCAGAGCCCTTTACTCATAATTTATTAAGAATTTCAAGGCTTTTTAAAAAGCATTAAGCCAAGCATAAGGCCCTGTTGACCACAGAGGCTGCAAACCCACTGAAACCATCTCTCACCCTTAGGTTTCAAGCAGAAAGAAGGGAAACATGTAGGAACATGTAGGAACAGAGTTGTAGCTGTATCTTTAGCTGAAGGGGAGCTGTTGGTAGAAAAGACTAACCGTGGCTGCAAAGAGAGGGATCTGAAAAAACACATACCTTAATCTCATTCTTTTCCTGCCCTTCTACAATTTCTGCCAGTGCAGGGAATGGAAGCTAGTTAACTAATTAATACAATGCATGGAGGACAGCCTCCTGGGGCACAAAGCAGGTGCAGAGTGAGTTGGAAGAGTCAGGGCGAATATCCCGCACACCTTTATGAAGTTACTAATGCCATTAAATCGCTAAAACCTGGTGCCCCTTGTCTATAAGGACTTTAGGAAAGTGTTCGACACAAGTCCTCGGGGACAATATGGAGAACTACAGCCTAGAGCAAAGATAATTATATGGATCAATAACAGGCTAAACAAATATAACTAAAATATACTGAAAATTAGATCAATGAAAACCTGAAGGGAGTTGTACGCGTAGCACTGTTCCTTTCTTCCATCCTATCCAGTTCAGCACTTTCACTACAGACGGGCAAATACAGAACTGCTGATCAAAGCCTGGTGTACGGACTGCTGAGTGGGACAGTGACTAAGCAGGATGAAAGGATTAGAATCCAAAAGGATCTTGACTGGCCATAGCAATAGGATAAAAAAAAGACTTGGCCAGCTGGAGGAACTAAATAAATCTAATAGTAGTAAATCTTGGGTTTTGCTCTCAAGTTCAAAAAGCCAGTGACATCACGGGTTTGGGACACAAGAGGCAGTACGCATTGAAGGTGAAGTCAAGGCTGAATCAGGAGTCGGAAGGATTCTCCACAAAAGCAGATCAGGTTTCAGGCCCCATTAACTGAACAAAGGAGGTGATAATCCAAGCCTGGAATTGTGTTTATGAAGCCACACCAGGAAGTTTGGGTTTATTTTGTATGTCATATATGACTTGTGACATACTCTGAGAAGAGTAACTAGGATCGGAGTCGAGACTTAAAAACTAAGATCAACCACAAAAACTGATCTGGCTTTAATAAATGATGTAAATGTAAGTTGAATGTGACAATACTAAAATTGCTTGATCATCAAAGAAAAGAAGAACCAAAAACATAGATGTCATCAAAGATATGTGTGAGAGTATGGAGCAACTCTTGCCTCCTTAGTTCCTCCTCCTGAATTTGCAGAGGTAAGACTCTACTGGAACAGAGGACCCTAGAACCAACGCCTCACTCTCTTTTGGAAGGGGAGGGGAGTATGTTCCCACAGGCATTTACTTTATTACCATATAAAGAAATTCTCATTAGGCCACAGTTACATACTTCTGAATTCTCTTTTTTATTGTGTCACTATGCCTATTTGAAGAAAAAGCCATGCACTAACACAGAACAGAAATCATTCCTTAGTAGTAATAATTACAGAGGAGATTGAGAGCCAATAACAAGAGACCACTCAGGAGAGTAATGGTATCCAAATTATATCCAAATATATTAAAGTCGGCCATATGGTAGAATAATTACCATTATTACCACTTACTAGCTCAAAGCATCAAACAAGACCTTTTTTCTTTTCATCACAGAAACATGTTTTTAATGGCCAAATTTTCTGAGGGCAAAATGAACTGCCATGGAAAGCAGAAGCTTCCCCATAACTAAAAGTAACATAGTGTATATGTGTTATTTTAGCAGATGTGTTATTTAGGCAGTTCCAGTATTAGATGGGTGTTTAAAGTGATTTTTTAAAATCACTTCTGCGGTTCATTCTTTCTTGCATTCCATAACTATTTATTGAGAAATAGCCACATACACACATGGTCCTAAGGACTGAGGATACACCAGTAAACAGAAACAAGCCATTTCCTCACGGAGATTAAATTCTGATGGGATAGGCAGAAAATAAACAAATCGCTACTGAAATGTCCTAGAGTGGCAAATGCTGTGGAAATAAGTAAAGCAAGGGAAGGACCTCAAGCAATGGAATAAAAAACAACTTAGGGACAGGAAGTCAGGAAAGACCCCTCTAGCCAATGGGCCATCTTATTATCTAGTAACTTCTCTAAATCTTCAATCCTGATCTCTTCCTCAGGTTCTTATCATTTTTCTTTCTTATGTTAATTAGCCTCCAACTGATTTAGTATTTAACTCCTAAATGGAGAATAACTTTAACTTTTTTTTAATTTCTTTTCAGCATAACAGTATTCATTGTTTTTGCACCACACCCAGTGCTCCATGCAATACGTGCCCTCCATAATACCCACCACCTGGTTCCCCCAACCTCCCACCCCCTCCTCCGCCCCTTAAAAACCCTCAGGTTGTTTTTCAGAGTCCATAGTCTCTCATGGTTCACCTCCCCTTCCAATTTCCCTCAACTCCCTTCTCCTCTCCATCTCCCCATGTCCTCCATGTTATTCCTTATTGCTCCACAAATAAGTGAAACCATATGATAATTGACTCTCTGCTTGACTTATTTCACTCAGCATAATCTCTTCCATTCCCGTCCATGTTGCTACAAAAGTTGGGTATTCATCCTTTCTGATAGAGGCATAATACTCCATAGTGTATATGGACCACATCTTCCTTATCCATTTGTCCGTTGAAGGGCATCTTGGTTCAAATTTAACTTTTTTTTAAAAAAGACTGAGAGTGGAGCACCTGGGTGGCTCAGTGGGTTAAGCCTCTGCCTTTGGCTCAGGTCATGATCTCAGGGTCCTGGGATCGAGCCCCCCCACACCCCGCTAAGTGGGGAGCCTGCTTCCCCTGTGCCTGCCTCTCTGCCCACTTGTAATCTCTCTGTCAAATAAATAAATAAAATCTTAAAAAAAAAAAAAAAAGACTGAGAGTGAGCAAGCTTGCATGCATGCTGGAGAGAGAGAGAGACAAAGAGACAAAGTGTGCATGCACAAGCAGGGGGAGCAGTAGTGGGAGAGGGAGAAGCAGGCCCCCCACTGAAGCAGGGCTTGATCCCAGGGCCCTGGGATAATGACCTGGGCCAAAGGCAGACCCTTAACCTACTGAGCCACCCAGATACCCCTAATTTTAACATTTAAACCCAGAAAAACTTAGTAGTATATATTATAATTTACAGGCAGGGGCTGTGCCCAATACAATGTGAGGATCTTCATAGTATACTTCTGTATATAGTATACTTCTGTATATAATATACTTCTGTATACAGTATACTGTCATAGTATACTTCTATGTATACCTCTTCATAGTATACTTGTACATAGTATACTTCTCTTTCCCCATCAAGCAATACTTTGTAATATTTGGGGTCAGGCCTGTTTTAATAATCTCAAATTGTTATTTCTTTGAAGAGGGGGCATAAACATTTATCTATGTCTCCTGCCCATCTCAAGAAATTTTTCTCTTTCCTTCATTTATGTCATTCTCTTTATTTTATGAATAAACAAAAATCCTGATATTGAATTGGAAATTTTTATTTCATGACATAGAAGGAATTAAGATACTCTGATGTCAACATTTAATCAAATCTACTATTAGACAAAGCTTAAAAAAAAAAAAAAGCAGTGTTAGTCACCCAGCTTCAAAGCTAAGAGAAAGACAAAACAATCAGATTATAGACACAAATTAGATACACACATAAAAATAGCCCATGGTCTTAATTTTTTTTTTAAATTTTTCTTTCTGCTTTCCTTCCTTTCCTTTCTTTCCGTCCTTCCTTCCTTCCTTCCTCCCTTCTTTTTTAACTACTATTTCTATATAGCTGAAGTATAGGGACGCATTTGGAGAGTCAGAGGGTTGAAAAGACCACTACAATATTAAAAAAAAAAAAAAGTTTCTGTTAACATAATATGCTAACAATTTGTTGTAACTTTCTAATCATAGATTCGTAGAGTTATACATTGTAATGAGGTAAAAAATCACCTTAGAGACCATTAATTTTCCTGATACCCATGCCACCAACATTACCTTGCAGAAAACAGTCTTAGCAAGTTAAAGTTAATTGTGCAAGATCATATGCTCATTTCTATAATCAAATAATTAAATGAATGATATTCAGTTCAAGATGGGAGAAAGACACAATTCCCCATTTTCCTCTTGTTCCTGGTCATGATAAAGTTACACAGAAAAAAATTAAGTAAAAATTAGCAGTACTGGGAGAAAAGAGAGAGGTTGTGATGATAGTTTGAGAAAAGACTAGAAGAGACAAAGCAGACAGGATCTGTTCATTGGGGAAATCACAGCAGGGAAACCGTGGCCTCAAATATCCTTTTCTTTTTCTTTTTTTTTTTTTAATTTAAATTCATTAGTCAACTTAAAGTACATTATTAGTTTCAGATGTAATGTTCAATAATTTATCTCAAATACTCTAAGTAGAAGGGACAGAGTTCTGATTTTCCAAGGGATTCTCAAAGGCCCTCCGTGCTCAGAGTTACAAAGAGCACAACAAGACTGTACACAAATACCAGCGTAATTAATTATAGAATCACACTGCACAAGGAGAGACAACTAACTCTTACTCTTCTTCCTTAGGAAAACAGAGCAAATAGTGATGAGACCTGAAGATAAAACATAAGAGCTCTTCACATACCCATCCAGTCACATGTCTGAAGTCTCCAGCTCCTACTACTTCTTCCTGACATGAACGAAATACCATACTTGGGTTTCCCAAGAAGTAGCTACAGATCTAGATAACCCAACCCAGTTACAGAGGAGTTAAAGCTCTAGGGACAAATTCTAACCAGTGACAGGGGAATGCAGGAGGGTACAAGGCAAGAAAAAAGTCCTCTTTTCCTCACTCCTCGGAATGGCCTTGAGTCTGAGTTTCTCTTTATCCCCCTATAAAAATGTCATAACTGAACAAGGAAGCACATCAGCCTTACAGACTACCGTGTTTTTGAAGGAACTTGATCCAAGGTAGATGTTTGTCATATAAGGTTACATCAAAAAGTTAGTTACGAGATAACATGGGGGATTCTGCTAACTTTTTGATGTAACCTTATATGTGTTTGTCGCAGTCAAATTGTTTCTGATGAAAAAGCTTAAGGAAGTAACAGATATAAAGAAAACTAGAAATCTTGAAAAACATATATGAAAAACTCACAGAAGCAGCCAGAGAACTTGGGTACTCACTGGAACAGAGAACCGTGAAGATGAAACAGAGAGGTGAAGATGAAACAGAGAGATAAGAAAGTCATGACAAAGACCTTTCGTGGTGCAGGCTTGGTTATCCCAGTAGATAAAAATGATGTTGGGTACAGAGAGCTCCCTGAAACAAATGCCAACCTCAAGAGAACTTGCAACACAACTGTTGAGGCACCAAATGATGAGGACAGACTAAAACCTTTTGCTCCCATTCAGGAAATGATGACTTTTTTTTTAAATTTAATTTCTTCTCAGTGTAACAGAATTCATTGTTTATGCACCACACCCAGTGCTCCATGCAATACGTGCCCTCCATAATACCCACTACCAGGCTCCCCCAACCTCCCACCCCCTGTCCCTTCAAACCCCTCAGATTGTTTTTCAGAGTCCGTAGTCTCTCATGGTTCATCTTCCCCTTCAATTTCCCTCAACTCCTTTCTCCTCTCCATCTCCCCATGTCCTCCATGTTATTTCTTATGCTCCACAAATAAGTGAAACCATATGATAATTGACTCCCTCTGCTTGACTTATTTCACTCAGCATAATCTCTTCCAGTCCCGTCCATGTTGCTATAAAAGTTGGGTATTCATCCTTTCTGATGGAGGCATAATACTCCATAGTGTTTATGGACCACATCTTCCTTATCCATTTGTCCACTGAAGGGCATCTTGGTTCTTCCCACAGTTTGGCGACCGTGGCCATTGCTGCTATGAACATTGGGGTACAGATGGCCCTTCTTTTCACTACATCTGTATCTTTGGGGTAAATACCCAGTTGTGCAATTGCAGGGTCATAGGGAAGCTCTATTTTTAATTTCTTAAGGAATCTCCACACTCTTCTCCAAATTGGCTGCACCAACTTGCATTCCCACCAATAGTGTAAGAGGGTTCCCCTTTCTCCACATTCTCTCCAACACATGTTGTTTCCTAAATTTGGCCATTCTAACTGGTGTAAGGTGGTATCTCAATGTGGTTTTAATTTGAATCTCCCTGATGGCTAGTGATGATGAACATTTTTTCATGTGTCTTATAGCCATTTGTATGTCTTCATTGGAGAAGTGTCTGTTCATGTCTTTTGCCCATTTTTTGACATGATTATCTGTTTTGTGTGTGTTAGGAAATGATGACTTTTGTGCAGTTTGCTAATGATGAATGTGATTATGGTATGGGGCTTGAGCTCTTTTGTTATGGCTCACACTATTTTCATAAAGTAGCTGGCCAGCTTTTACCTCTTGCATATAATCTGTTGAAGAGGAATCTCAATCTCTTTGCAGAAATTATTGAAGATCATTTAACAAACAGAAGTAAAGAAAACAGACCAACCAACTTTCAGCATGAATTAGAGTTGGCTTTCTTTCAGTGTATATTTTAAAGCATTGGTATAAACTTGTGATTTTTTTGTTGTTGTTTTTAAGGAATACAGAAAATAAATTGATGATAATATTTACTAAAAAACAGATAATATGAGGAATGACAAATTAAATGTAACAAAATGTATAAGTATACACATATTGAAAAATAATTTGTGAAGATCTAAAGAGAGGTCTCAGTGGATATACATCTGATTCTGAAGAATAAGTAGGAGTAAAGATTTGGATTATTTATTTATACTTCTCTATTTAAAAGTTCTTTAGGTCATCTACTATATTTGTGATTTTAAAGAATACTAAAAAAGAAAAATATTATAAAATAAGCTCATATGATGGTATACTATTTTAAATTGAACATGGTGTAGATTTTTATATTATTGATAAGGAATTTTAGGGACCAGAAACAAAAATAGTTAAAAAATGGCTATTATTTAAAAATAAGGTAAATAAAATAAATGTTCATATCTTTTTCTATCTGCTTAACATTCACGGGTCCTAAATTAATATTTTTCTGTACTTAAAATAGGGACTATAATACAAAGCAATGTCTTTCAAAGTTGTATTTATACAACACAAAAGAAAATGCAAATCTGTCAGTTAACGGATTTTTTTTAAATCAATGAGAATAAACAAACAAGTAGATGAAAACTCTTCTTAAAAACTTAACTGAGAGAGTATTTATTTTAGTTGTGCTCTGAATAACAGTATATCATTTGTGCTCTGAAGACAAAGCCAAGATCTTCATCTTTGCAAAAAAACTAATCTTCTTAAGAAAGAAAAGGAAATTGATCTCTTTCCTCTAATTTTATTAGATTAAAATTTTAATTTCCTATAATTAAAATTTAGGCACATAAAAACTACAGTGATGGCCTAATGAATATAATACTTCTTTAGCTGTCCATACATATGTGTTTTTAAGATGCACTATGGGGCCTCTTTAAGATACCATCATAAATTGGTTTAAAAATATTTTTCTTCATTTTAAGCTGAAAGTGGGAAAATCTCCACAGAGAAAGGGTAACATGTCCATAAAATAACAGAGTATTAACAGAAGGTACTTATATAAGTTATACTAAATGGACTTTATTCTATTCTTTATTCTTTATTCTTTATTCTATTTATACTCTTATTCAGTTATTACCCTTAAAATGCAATATACAGTGGGGCACCTGGGTGGCTCAGCTGGTAAAGCATCTGCCTTTGGCTCTGGTCATGATTTCAGGGTCCTGGCATCGAGCCCCGTGTGGGGTTTCCTGATCAGCAGGGAGTCTGCTTCTCCATTTGCCCCTTGCCTCCTCATGCTCTCTCTCAAATAAATAAATAAAATCTTAAAAATAAAGAAATTAAAAATTAAAACAATAAAATAAAATGCAATATACAAATAAACCACTATGTTTTCATAAAATAAAAATTTCAGGTATGCACTACTGAATAACTTCCACTTGATTTCTTAGCAGTAAGAATAAACAATTGATTTTAGGTAAATTGCTAAACCAATATCAACACACTTTTGTTTGTAGTGAAAGTAAGAGACTTTGAAGACCCTAGGGAACGGAAGTGATCCCTCATACACTGCTGGTGGGAATGTAAAATAGTACAGAATGGAAAACAGTCTAGCCATTTCATAAAGCACTAAATTTGCAACCATCAAAAACCCAGCAATCACAATTCTACACTTACCAGAGACACAAAAACCTAGGTTCTTGCCAAAACCGGTACTGGAATCTTCACAGCAGCATGTTTTGTAATGGCCAAAAACTGGAGGCAACCCCATCCTTTCACAGGGGGGATGATTAAACTGACAGTGGCAACCCATGCCATAAATACGATTTAGCAAATAAAAAGGCGAGTATTAACACATTTGTACCACTGGGAAACTTACTTCCCAAAGCAGAACACAGGTGGTCAGGGTTTATAAAGTGGGCACTCTGAATGAATTTCCAGAGAATGGTTTTGAAGGAAAAATTCAATTCCCCAAAGATACATACTGTACAATTTCCTTTTACAGAAAATTCTTGAAATGGCAGAATTCTGGAAATGGGGACTAGCTTAATAGTCGCCAGGCACTGGCAAAATGGGTCAGGAGGGAGGTGATAGAGTGATGAAAAGGCAATCAGAAGGATCCTTGCACTGAGGAAATGAGCTGTGTATATGGGGGTCCAGATCCTGGCTATAACACTGTATTAGAATTTTCCAGGACGTTATCCATGGGGGAAAGTGAGTAAATGGTACACGGGAATATTTCTATATAATTTCTTGCAAATGCCTGAGAATCCACAATGTGATGACAACAGTGGTTTGATTAAAAGGAAAAAAGAGAGAGAGAGGGAGAGAGAGAGAGAGAGAGAGAGAGAGAGTTGAGCCTCTAGTATTGAACAGGATCTAAGTATTCATCCAGTCACTGCTTGGAAATCTTGGCGGTAGATCAGCCCCCACCACGGTTTTCCCTTAAAAAAGTCATCTCCCCCCGCCCCCCCCCCCGGAGACGTTCCCCAAATGCTTCGAGTAGAGGAGGTGGCTCAGGAGAACCAAGACCGCAATGAAGAAGTTCTCCAGCAGGGATGGAAATGCATACAGAAAGCTGAGCCAAAAACAAAGAGGTATCCCAGACGCAACGGCGATGCCCTTAGCGACACACTGATAAGACGAAGAGCATGCGGTGGACTGGATGCGCCCAAAGGTGCAGACCGGAAGTGTTGGAAAGCACGCACACTCTAGGATCCTTTGAATGAGAACACCTACTCGACACTTCCGCGGAGCGCGTTCGCTTTGCGGTTTTGCACCTCCCGTCCGCCAGGTGGAGCTCGTGCCAGCACAGGAGTCTCACTGGTCCAAACATCCCGTGCTGGGCCAAGGTCCGCTCTAGCTGAGGAGGGGCTTTAGGTCCCAGACCACACACCACCTTACTTCTTTGCAGCTCTAGCCTCAGCGCTGTGTACAGACCCACCTGGCACACGTGCCCGTCTGCTGCCTCTCTCTCAGGTGCACTTCTGCCCTTCCCCTGACTCCTCTTCCTACCTGCGCTGAGGAAAAGCTAGGAAAAAACTAGGTCATCCGCCATGGCCCCATTCACTGCGGCCTATCCGTGGGCCTGCGAGGTCCCGCAGCGTCTGTGCCACCAGTGTGCGGCCTTTATGGGCAACTCGGTCCAGTGGGCGGTGCCCCGACAGCACGCGCACCATCTGCTCTCATCCAGATGGCTGAAGGCCGAGGTGATCTGAGATTCGAGTGGGAGGGACGGCCGAAGGATGGCCGGTGGGGCCGTAGGAGAGCACTCACCACAGCCAGATCCAGCAGCTCTGCTCCGCCCGTCACCTCGTGCTTTTCGGCCTCCTCTCGCGGGCGTCCATACCCAGTACGCAGAGGATGTCTGCAGGAGCAGTGTGTGGCGAGCACGCCCAGACGTGGGTGTCATGGACTCCTGCCTCTGGGGCTTTTCCAGGATGGCCAGGACTTCCGGAGGAGCTACCAGGAGCATCCGGAGAGCCTGTGATCGAGGCCAGTCTGGTGCGCACTAAAAAGCGCCCATGGCCTGTCCGAGCTGCTGCCGGCTCATTTGGCTGATGCCTGGGGCGTGGACCTCCCCTGCAGAGCCCCCTGGAGCTGATGGATCAGGAACGGTCCCGCCCACAGACATCCAGGCCCCGCAGGCGTGAGGCAGCCCCAGGACTGCAGATGTGAGTCGGGCAAAGGAGCCTTGACCTGACTCTCACACACAGCCTCGTGCCTGTGTGCCTCGGAGCAACCTTCTGTGCCCTTTCCCCAGATGCTGCCTCACTTTCCATTCTACTACGGTGCGCCTGTGTGACCTCCCAGCCATCCTTACAGCGTGGGCAATTCTCCAGTGACCCTTCCATGTGTGAAGTCAGATATACTGGAGGAGCAAGCTTGATGATTGACCTTGAACTGTGTGCCACAGAGCCTTTACCCAGCACCAGAGCTGAGGGTCTCCTTACACTCCTCTCCCGGCAAAGGCACACGAAGAGACAACCAGAGCACACCTAGAGGCAAGGACCGGAGAGGCAAACCTAGACCTATGTAGGCTACGCCCCAGCATGTTCGGTTAGCTGGATGGACTGGCCAGCTGCTCTCACTCTCACTCAGACCTGCCCTCAGCAGCCCTGCCTTGGCGATGGCTTCTTAGGCTTTTAAGGCTTCTTACTCTCACTAGGGAATAGCCTCACACATTCTTCTTTGCCAGAGCCTCTGCCCCATTTCTTGGTGACAGGACAAAAGCCAAATCACCACCCTATTCTCTTAGCATTTGTGCAGAAATGAACTCTAAATGAAAAAATACACACACACATGCGCGCGCGCGCGGTTAAGCTTTATCTGAATATGACTTCAATCAGTATTCTCCATAGACATTCTCCCCCCCCCCCAAAAAGTAAAAATGTTGATCCTTAAAACTTTCCCAAACATTTCTAGTAAGACTTCATTATCACCATTAGTTTTTACATACATTTATAGAACTTAATCTGCAAAGCTTTTGCCATAAGTTGTCTTGCATATTCTTTAATTAAATTCATCTGTTCTTCAACATAACATTTATTCTTTTTTAAAAAAAAGAAAAACATTTCATTCACTAGCACAAGATTGGTTTTTTTTTTCTGTCTGAAACATAATCTCTGCTCTCAAAATCAAATGCCTAGCACAAATTTTAAAAATAGACTTTCTTTTTAGAGAAACTTTAGAGTCACAGCAAAACTGAGAGGAAAGTAAAGAGTTCCCATACACAGCTTCCCACACTACCAGCATCCCACACCAAGATGGTACATTTCTTACCTTATATGAAACTACATTGACACATCATTATCACTCAAAGTCCATTTTTTGCATTCAGGTCCACTTTTGGGGCTGTATACTCTATGGTTTTGATTATAATGACATATATTCACCATTATAGTATCATACAAAATAGTTACACTGCCCTAAAATGCCTCTGCTCCTTATCTTCATCCCTCCCCTGCCTAACCCCTGGCAACCACCTATCTATAACTGTCTTCACAGTTTTGCCTCCTCTAGAACATTGTAAAATAGAATCGTACAGTAAGTAGCATTTGCAGATGCTACTTACTTAGCATCTAAGTAAGATGCTTTTTCACTTAGAAATATGCACTTAAGGTTTCATGTCTTTTCATGGCTTCATACCTTATTTATTTTTAGTGTTGAATACTATTTCGTTATTTGGGTATATCACTTTTTATTCACCTCCTGAAGGACATCTTAATTGCTTCCAAGTTTGGTCAGTTCAAATAAAGCAGCTTTAAATATACACGTGCAGGTTTTTGTGTGGATACAAGTTTTCAGCTCCTCTGGGTAAGTTCCAAAGAATGTGGTTGCTAGATCAAATGATAAGATTACGTTTAGGTTTATAATAAACTGCCAAACTGTCTTCCAAAGTGGTTGTACCGTTTTGCATTCCCAATAGCAATGAATGAGAGTTCCTGTCGCTCCACATCCTTGCCATCATCTGGTGTGTCAGCATTTTGGATATTCACCATTCTGATAGGTATGTAGTAGTTTTTTGTTGTTTCAATCTGTAGTTCCCTAATGACATATGATATTAAGCATCTTTTCATATGCTTATTTGTCATCTGCATCTCTTCTTTGGTGAGGAATCTATTCTGATCTTTTGTTCATTATTAATCAATTGTTTGTTTTCTTATTGTTGACTCTTAATGGTTCCCTATATATTTTGGATGGCAGTATTTTATGAGATATGTCTTTCAAAGACATTTTTCCCAGCCTGTGGTTTGTCTTATTCTGAGAGTGTCTTTTGCACAGCAGAAGTTTCAATGAAGTTTAATTTTCACGAGGTCCAACTTATCAGTTGTTTCTTTCGATAATCATGCCTTTTGTGTTGTATCTAAAAAGTTTCCACCAAACCCAAAGTTATCTAGATTCTCCTGTGTTATTTTCTAGGGGATTTTTTTCTTTTTTTCATTTTTCATTTTTGGTTTTGGGGGGGTTTTTTGTTGTTTTGTTTGTTTGTTTTGTTTTGTTTTATTGTTGGTTGCTTAGTTGGTTTAGTTTTGCATTTTACATTTAGGCTGTGAGTAAATATTTGAGTTACTATTTGTGAAGGATGTAAAGGCTGTATCTGGATTCATTTTTTTTCTCATGTGTATGTCTGGTTGTTCTAGGACCATTTGTTGCCTGAGGTTGGATAGCATTGGTCCTCTAACTTTTTTCTTTTCCTTCAACATTGTATTGGTGATCCTGGGACTTTTCCCTCTCCATATAAAGTTTAGAATCATTTTGTCAATATCCATAAAATGCTTTCTGGGATTTTCATTGGGATTGCACTGAATCTATACATCAAGTTGGGAAAATAAACATCTTGACACTATTGAGTCTTTTTATCCATGAACATGTAATATCTCTCCCTTTATTTAGTTCTTTGTTTTCTTTCACCAGGATTTTGTAGTTTTCTTTGTATACGTAATATCATCTTGTATATGTTTTGTTAGATTTATACCTATTTCATTTTGGTGGATACTAATTAAATGGTATTGTGTCTTTTGTTTCACGTTCCAGTTATTCATTGTTGGATATAGGAAAGCAGTTGACTTTTGTATGTTTATCTTGTAAACATGTAAAACCTCAGTATAATCACTATTGCTTCCAAGAGTATTTTTGTTGATTCTTTCTATGTAGATTTTCTATAGACAGTCATATCATCTGCTAACAAGTACAGTTTTATTTCTTCATTCCCAACTGTATACCCTCTATTTCCTTTTCTTGTTTTATTTCATTAGCCGGTCTTCCAGTATAATGTTAAGAAGAAATGGTGAGAGAGGACATCCTCGACTTCTTCCCAATCTTAATAAGAAAACTTACAGTTTCTCATCATTAAGTAAGATGATAGCTGTAGGTTTTTGTATACATTTTTAATCAAGTTGAGGACATTCCCCTTGATTTCTGGTTCTCGAGTTTTTAATCACAAATTGAGGTTGGACTTTGTCAAAGGCATTTCTGCATCAATTGATATAAACATGTGACTTTTCTTCTGTAGCTTGCTGATATGATGTATTACATTAATTTGATTGTTGGATGTTGAACCAGCTTTGCAAATCTGGAATAAATGCCACTTGGTCATGGTATATAATTATTTTTATACATTGTTGGATTTGATTTGATTTTTTTTTTCTTGAGGATTATTGCATCTATGTTTTTGAAAGATATTGGTCTATAACTTTCTTTTCTTGTAATGTCTTTACCTGCTTCAGGTATAAGGGTAATGCTGAATTCAGAATGGGTTAATTCCCTTTGTTTCTGTCTTCCAGAAGAAATTATAGATAATTGATATATTTTTTTTTCCTTAAATGTTTGGTGGGATTAACCAGTGAATCCATTTGGGCCTGATGCTTTCTGTTTTGGAACATTATTAATTATTGATTCAATTCCTTTAATTAATATGTGTGTGTGTGTGTGTGTGTGTGTGTGTGTGTGTGTGTGTGTGTGTGTATGCCTATTCAGATTGTCTATTTCTTCTTTATAAGCTTTGGCAGATAGTGCCTTTCAAGGAATTTGCCCATTTTACCTAGATTAACAAATGTGTGGGCATAGAGTGGTTCATAATGTTCCTTAATTATTATTCTTCTAATGTCCAGAAGATCTGTAGTAATATTTCCTCTTTCATTTTTGATATTAGTAATTTGTGTCATCTCTCTTCTTCTCTTAGTTTTCCTGGCTATTACTGATCTTTCAGAGAACCTCCATTTGGTTCTTTGGTTTCATCGATTTGCTCAAATGGATTTTCTTGTTTTCAATTTCTTTGATTTATGCTCTAATTTTTATTATTTCTTTTCTTCTGCTTACTGGAGATATAATTTCCTTTTCTTTTTCTTAGTCTCTAAGCTGGAAGCTTGGATTACTGATTTTCAGATATTCTTTCTTTCCTAATATTTATAATCAATGCTATGAATCTCCCTTTAAGCACTATTTTCACTGTGTTCAACAACTTTTGATAATTTATATTTTTATTTTCATTTAGTTAAAATATTTTTAAACTTTTCTTGAGATTTCTTCTTTGACATATATGTTATTTAGAAATGTGGTGTTTAATTTCCAAGTATTTTGGGGATTTTGCTACTATCTTTCTGTTATTGATTTCTAGAGTAATTCTGGTATAGTCTGAGAGCAGACATTGTATGATGTCTATTCTTCCAAATTTGTTAAGGTATACTTTATGACCCAGAATGTGATCTATCTTGGTGTAAGTTCCATGTGAGCTTGAAAAGACTTTGTTCTGTTCTTGGATGAAGTATTCTATAGATGTCATTTATTTTAAAATTGTTTAAATTTTTAAAAAGATTCTATTTATTTATTTGAGAGAGAGAGAGAAAGTGAGTGAGACAGAGAGCACAGGCTGGGGGAGAGGCAGAGGAAGAGAAGCAGACACCCTACTGAGCAGGGAGCTGGACGTGGGGCTCAATCCCAAGACCCTGGGATCATGACCTGAGCCGAAGGCAGACACAGCTGACTGAGCAACCCAGACTCCTATAGATGTCATTTATATTCAGTTATTTGACAGTGCTATGGAATTGAACCATGTCCTTACTGATTTTTTGCCTGCTGGATCCATTACTGAAAAAAGGTGTTGAGGTCTCCAACTATAATAGTGAATTCATCTTTTCTCCTTGAGTTTGATCAGGTTTGTCTCATGTATTTTGATGTTCTCTTGCTAGGTGCATATGTATTAAGGGTTGTTAGATCTTCTTAAAGAATTGGCCCTTTATCATTATGTAATATCTATCTTTATTCCCGATAATTTTCCTTGCTTTGATATCAGCTTTCTTTAGAGTTGTCATGATATATATTTCTCCATTCCTTTACTTTTAATCTACATGTGTCTTTATATATAAAGTGGGTTTCTTATACATAACATATAGTTGTGTCTTTTGATCCCTTCTGATAATATGTCTTTTAATTGGTGTATTTAGACCATTAATATTTAATGTGATTATTTATATAATCTAATACTACCATATTTGTAACTGTTTTCTATTTTTTTCCTGTTCTTTTGATCTTTTCACTTTTCCTGTTTTTTGTGACTTTAATTGAATTTTGTGGCTTCTATTTTTTTACCTTTCTTAGCATATTGATATCACTTCTGTTTTTTATTTTATACTTTTTTAACTGGTTGCTCTGGTGTTCTCAGGATATGTCACAATTTATCCAAGTTTACTTTCAGATAATGCTATATTGCTTCTTGTGTAATATAGGGTTGACAGTACATGTCAAACACATTGTTGCTGTTATTTTTCTTTAAGATTTTATTTATTTATTTATCAAGGGAGAGAGAGAGAGCACAAGGAGGGAGAGCAGCAGGCAGAGGGAAAAGCAGACTCCCTACTGAGCAAGAACCCCATGTGGGACTCGATCACAGGACCCTGGGATCAAGACCTGAGCTAAAGGCAGATGCCTAACTGACTGAGCCACCCAGGGGTCCCTGTTGCTATTATTATTTTGAACACATTTTTATCTGTTCAGTCAACTATGAATAAACAAGAAAAAGTTTTTATTTTACTTTCACTTATTTCTTCTCATATGCTCTTCTTTATACAGATTGCATTTCTGATGTATCATTTTCCTTATCTCTGGAAAACTTCCTAAACACTTCTGCAAAGTACACTAGCAATAAATTTCCTCAATTTTTGTTTGTTTGAGAAAGTGTGTCTCCTTCACCTTGAAGAATAATTTTATAGGATACAGAATTCTAGGTTAGTTCTTGGTTTTGTGTTTGTTTTCCTCCCAACACTTCATATATTACTCTTCACTCTTTTCTTGTTTGCATGATCTCTGAAGAGAAATTTGATGTAATTCTTATCCTCACTTTTCCATAGGTAAGGTGTTGTCTCTGGCTTTTTTCAAGACTTTTTTCATTATCTGTTAGCTTCTGCAGTTTAAATAAGATATGCCTAGCTGTAGCTTTTTGTTTGTTTGTTTGGTTGGTTTTTATTTTTGTTTTTGTAATTTATTTTGCTTGATGTTCTCTGTGCTTATTCAATCTGTGGTTTAGAGTCTAACATTAATTTAAGGAAATTCTGTCTTTATCACTCCAAATATTTCTTTTGTTTCTTTCTGTTCCTCTGGTATTCCTATTATGCCTATATTAAACTTTCTACAATTGTCCACAGTTCTTGGATATTCTACTACAGTTATTTTTTTCAGCCTTTTTTCTCTTTTGTTTTAGTTCTGGAATTTCTGTTGACATATCCTCAAGCTCACTGATTCTTCCCTCAGCCATGTCAGTCTACTAATGAGCCCATCAAAGTCATCCTTCATTTTGGTTACAGTATTTATTCTTACAATTCTTTTTTATTCTTTCTTGGAATTTTCATCTCTCTGCTTACATTACCCATCTGTTCTTACATGTTGTCTGTTTTTTCCTTTGGAGTCCTTAGCATATTAATCACAGTTATTTTAAATTCCTGGTCTAAGAATTCCAACATCCCTGCCAAATATCTGAGTCTAGTTCTGATGCTGGCTCTGTCTTTGCATTTTTTCCCTTTTAGTATACATTGTAATTTTTTGTTGAAAGCTGGACATAGCTTAGTTTAAAAGAAACTGTGATAAAATAGCCTGAGATACATTGGGAGGGTGGAGGAGAGGGGAAGCTATTCTGTAGTCCTATGACTGATCTTTTAGTGAGCCTGAGCCCCTGGACTGTGGCCTTCATAAATTCTTTTCAGTTTTCCGCCACCTTAGATGGAATAGAAGGACTAGAGGGAGCTGGAATTGAATATTTCCCTTCTGCCATGTGGTTGGGCTCTGAAAAACACCCGGTAGATCAGAATCTGGTAAAGCAGTTTCTCTTGAAGGCAGGCCTCAGTAAGGACAGAGTGATCTGGACATATTTCAGTATTATGACTTTCCCCTTCTCCTTGCCAGAACCATGAGAGGATTTTTTTTCTCATCTTCACTGTGACACCCTGGTAGGACTCCAGGAGGTAAAAACTCAAAAAAGTGTGGGGACTCCCCGAAGACTGGGCTCTCCTAGAGTTTTTAGCTTTTAGCTTTGTCCATATTGAACATCTAGCAATTTATCAATTATAGTTTAGGTTTCCCTAACCTAGCACTGGTTTCTACAGAGGTTCCTGCTATGGGTTTGTGCTCCAGTAAGAGGATTCTTTGTGTTTGCCTGTTTTTCCAGTTCTGGGGATGGTGGTTTGTCCTGTGGCCTCAATTCCCTGACAAATCTAATACAATTTGTTGATTTTCAGGTTGCTAGTTTCTTGCTTGTTAGAATGGAGTGATGACTTCCAAACTCCCTTCTTATGTGCTGGACCAAGAATCAGAAGTCTGGTCTAGCACATTTTAATATGTCTCAGAGAACTGAAGCATATTGCAGTGTAAGCTAGAGTCCTCACTAAACAGTCTCTCACAATTTTCTTATAATGTTTTATTCTCTAGCACTGTCTCCTTTCATAATTAATAAATTCTTTCATCATCTTGTTAAAAAAATTGGTATACTTTCCTATCAACTCTCCTTGGTTAGAATTTTACTAGTGATTATCCTTGCTAGAAACGCTACCCCATGTATGATGAGACAAAATATAGATTTACACCAGCCTGCTCTCAATCTCTGTCTTTGCATCCTTCCCCCAGCTTAAGCATGATTATCATCTTGGGTTAGAAACCCTTCTGTCAGGATACTTGCTGCAGGATGGCAATATAAACAAGAAAGAGTGAACAACATCACACATTCAGCTTTATTACATGTACGGGAAATTAAGAGCAATATTTCCATCACATTTCCTCAATAATCAATGTCAGGGAGTTTCAATAATGAAAGAGGGAGATTAACACACTGTCATATAGAGTGTTTTCAGGGATATTGCTTGGAAATAAATACAGTTGAATATTTTCTCACTGTTAAGTTTATGCTGGGCCCACTTATGTCTCATTTGTCATAATTCTCTGTAGCAAGTTCCTTTGAAAAAGTCTCCATTCTTTTCCCATACTTTGTTAGACTCTCCCTATGCTTTCATAGACCATAAACTCACTAATACATACAAGTGGCTGGGACCAAGTCTCATCTTGGTACATCTGTGTCACAGTACACCCATCAATCCACCATGCACAGAAAGAAGACTGCAGCCCTACAACCTCTTTACTTGGGTTTTGTGCATGCTGCTTAATTTCACTGCGTCTGTCAAGCCATTCTTTATTGGAGAGTCTAACAGCCTTTGAGTGCACGGTGCTCTATCACTTACGTAGGGGTTATATTGATCTTTCTGGTGTGTGTTCTAAAGTGGCTGGCATCAAAAGCCAGTGAAGCAGCCGGTTTGAGCAGTATGGGTCATTTACAAACTTCAGGATGAGATGCCGCAGGATGCCAGGGAAAATGTTTTTGTTTTTCCAGAGGGAACCATAGTTCATGAAATGTGGTTACCGTACCATATTTGTATACCCTTAAAATCATTTTATAACCACAGTGAGTGCCTCTAAACATTAAATATATTTTATAAGTAGTTGGTTAACTAGCTGTTGTGTGCTTTAAATAGTAAATAAAATGGAAAGGCACTAAACAGTGACTATATTTCATAGAGTAAGATGCTTTTCCAGCCACTCAATAATTCTCAATGTTAAGAAAAATTGATTTTCTAACTGCTGAGTGCCTCTAAAAATTAGCATCTTATCTTCCTAAGGGGATACTTTTCAGTTAGCCTCCTTTCTCCCAGCTTTTGCCTTAATGATCTTGAAGGTTTTTTTCTTGCTAAAAAAAATTCTATAGGTTCTATTGGGCTATAATTTCATTTGGGCATATATGTAGTTGACTGGGCAAAATATAAAACAAGAAACAATTCCATCTTACCTTTTTGAATGTTCATTTCAAAAGAAGTAGTTCTTCACCCACTGACTGATCTTAACTCCCACCACCTGCCTCCCACCAAGAACAAGACTATATGGAGAGACCTATGACATAGAACTTGAAAGAACTAATTTCCAGGTACATACCTTCACACAGTGCATCTGAGCAATGGATGCTTTTTTGCACTTGTGAATGCCTAATAAGGGAAAGGAATAATCTAAGAAGTGGTAATAGTCACATATCTTCATGGCTAATTAAGTAATTTTCTCAGTTCTTTGTAAACTCTGTCTGGCCTTTAAGAAAATCAAATTGCCAATGCTGAGACCTTCCAGACAGATATAATAATGGCTCATAGCATCACAAAAGTTGAAAACTGAAATAAGCAGACACCCCACAATTTCAGAAAACAACATTAAAAGAAGATTCAACTCTTAGTATTGTCTAAAACACAACCAGCTGGGTGACGCTTGGGATGTCACAGAGCCTCCCTCAGTAATCTATCATAACTTCATCAGTGTAACCTTATCAATAAAATGCATGGTTTAAGCTAGATTCTAGAACTTGCCTGATGGATAATCCCTACTTCCTTTTAGATCTGATTGTAAGAACTTTTTTCTAGACCCTTACCACATTCTGAGGAACCATGTGTCTCAAAGGTGCTCACCAATTCCACAGCAGTAGGTGACTGGTATGTTGAAGCCTGAGGAAGAGCAAAAAGCACCAAACTTCCTGCGACATGTACTTAAACTTAGAAGTAATGCAAAGAGTAAATAAAATTCCTCTCAGATATACTCTCAAAATTCCCAGTAACATGACTGGGGACTATATGTGATCAGATGAGGACAGATTGCTGGTTTGGAGCCAAACCCAGCAATGAGCTGGCACTTAGTTATCTATGTTAGACTGATGTGGCCTTGGTGTCATAGGTTTGAGCAAAGATGTGACCAAAAGCAAAACACCCCAGAAGATTATAAGCTGTCTGGGGTGAGGGTATTGTTTAAATCACCATTTTTTTCTACAGCATGTAGTCAATAGTATTTGCTCAGTAAACATTTGTGGAACTAAACTGAATCCCTTAAGCAGATGCAGCCTACCAGACAGAAATGTTAAAATGTTTAAAATGGAAAATCCCAAAAGACTCAAGATAGCTCTCATTATAAGCCCTCTATTCAATAGTGTTACAGGAGAAACATCATGAAAATTATAATTGTCCAAAGAATGAATCATTTTGCTGATTGAATTTAATCCAGAAACAGCTTTTCCAGCCAAAAGGCAGAATAAAGTCTCACCCATCCTCCCCTATACGCACATCCCAAAATACAGAGAAGAGAAACTGAGAACATAGGTTGAAATTTATAGCATAAAGTGTCACCTTACTACTGAAATAAGCATAGTAATTAACCTTCATTGACGGTGTGTTATAGGCCATCTACTGTTCTAAGAGCTCTGTATGTATTATCTAACTTAAATTTCACTCCAGACCTATTAGGTAGACATTATTATTACCACTTTCTAGGTAAGGAAAAACAAGCACTGCTGTTTTTGAAAAACTTCAAAGTTTGGACAATTTAGAAGACACATAACTGAATCTATATCAATAATCATTAGAGATAACTCAGCATTTAAAATTTGAACTTCTAGTGACCAATCATATACAAATAAGAATATTCTTTTTTTTTTTCAGTGTTCCAAGATTCATTGTTTATGCACCACACCCAGTGCTACATACAATACGTGCCCTCCTTAATACCCACCACCAGGCACACCTAACCCCCAATCCCCTCCCTCCAAAACCCTCAATTTGTTACTTGGTGTTGACAGTCTCTCATGGTTCATCTCCCCTTCCAATTTCCTCCAATTCACTTTTTCTTTCCTTCTCCTAATGTCCTCCATGTTATTCCTTATGCTCCATAAGTAAGTGAAACCATATAATAATTGACTCTCTTTGCTTCACTTATTTTGCTCAGCATAATCTCCTCCAGTCCCTTCCATATTGATACAAAAGTTGGGTATTCATCCTTTCTGATGGAGGCATAATACTCCATTGTATATATGGACCATATCTTCTTTATCCATTTGTCTGTTGAAGGGTATCTTGGTTCTTTACACAGTTCGGTGACTCTGGCCATTGCTGCTATGAACATTGGGGTACAGATGGTCCTTCTTTTCACTGCATCTGTATCTTAGGGGTAAATACCCAGAAGTGCAATTGCAGGGTCATAAGGTAGCTCTATTTTTAATTTCTTAAGGAATCTCCACACTGTTTTCCAAAGTGGCTGCACCAACTTGCATTCCCACCAACAGTGTAAGAGGGTTCCCTTTTCTCCACATCCTCTCCAACACATTGTTTATTGTCTTGTTAATTTTGGCCATTCTAACTGGTGTAAGGTGGTATCTCAATGTGGTTTTCATGTGAATTTCCCTTACGGATAATGATGATGAACATTTCTTCATTTGTCTGTTAGCCATTTGTATGTCTTCTTTGGAGAAGTGTCTGTCATGTCTTCTGCCCATTTTTTAACGTGATTATCTGTTTTGTGTGTGTTGTATTTAAGGAGTTCTTTATAGATCTTGGATATCATCCCATTGTCTATATTGTCATTTGCAAATATCTTCTCTCATTCCATGGGTTGCCTCTTCATTTTGTGGAGTATTTCCTTTGCTGTGCAGCTTTTGATCTTGATGAAGTCCCAAAAGTTAATTTTCGCTTTTGTTTCCTTTGCCTTTGGAGACATGTCTTGAAAGAAGTTGCTGTCTGCACTTCCCAGAGCAATCTATACTTTCAATGCCATCCTGATCAAAATTCCACCAGGATTTTTCAAAGTGGTGGAACAAACAACCCTAAAGTTTGTATGGAACCAGAAAAGACCCCGAATTGCTAAGCAAATGTTGAAAAAGAAAAACAAAGCTGGGGGCATCACGTTGCCTGATTTCAACCTTTAGTACAAAGCTGGGATCACCAAGACAGCATGGTAGTGGCACAAAAACAGTTACATAGGCCAGTGAAACATAGTAGAGAGCCCGGATATGGACCCACAACTCTATGGCCAAATAATCTTCGACAACGTAGAAAAAAATATTCAGTGGAAAAAAGACAGTCTTTTCAATAAACGGTGCTGGGGAAATTGGGCAGCTATGTACAGAAGAATGAAACAACCATTCTCTTTCACCATATACAAAGATAAACTCGAAATGGATTAAAGACCTCAAGGTGAGGCAGGAATCTATCAAAATCCTAGAGGAAAATATAGGCAGTAACCTCTTCAACATCGGCCAAATAAGAATATTCTTTAATTAATGTAAAACCTTATGATGTGAGAAGGCATCATAGAAAAGAACAATATGATACACAGGAAATGAGTCAGCAAACCAGAAGTCAAAAATGATGCGGCTAGAAAAAGGAGCAATTACCATAGCCACAACTGGAGAAAGATTTTATCTGTCCTATTGGTATGATCTCAGTGAATACAATCCCAGGAACAGGGTATGTATATATTCATACCTTTCAATGCACTAGAAAAAGAAAGAAGCTAGCACTTAGGTTACAAAAGGGCATATTTTTTCCATGGCTGGCCCTAGGAAAAATTATTGACTATGACAGAGTAATAATAAGTTTATGCTTTAGATCTGAATACAAATTGTGGTTCTGGTACTAACTGGCCACATGACCTAGAAAGAGGTCACTAAATCTCTCTCAGTCTCAGTTTCCCTCAGATGGTAAAATGAAGGACATGGGCTAAACAAATGCAAAGTTTCTAACCCCAAAAGCCCATGTCTTAGATGGTTGGTTTATCTCTACTGATTTCTGACCTATCTCTGACCCCATACTTCTGCTCCTTCTTTACAGTCTCCTTACAGTTCTCTTCTCATGAAATGTGTATCAGTCAGAATTCTAGCAGGAAACATATGGCACGTTCAAAGATAACCCAAAAAGATTTAGTAAAGGAACGAGGAGCAAAAGTATAAAGAAGGTGTACAGATGATGTGGTGCCATTCTTTGGAGGAAAGAGTAGTTTTCAGGATCCAAAAGGAGAAAGATATTTAGAGAGGGCCACTTTGAGAAAAGCTTTGCCTTTGGAATCAAGGAAATAGATAATCAAAACTCATACATCATCCATCTGGTATCCTACTGAGGCTCTACCTTGGACAAATCCCACTGGACACCAGAAAAAAAGGAAGCTTGTTGATGTGGTTCAGATAGGGCACAGAATAGGGTGCAGAGTGTAGAAAATAGACCTGGAGGACAAATGGGTAATATCCAACAGACTCATTATAAAGGAAGGCTCTGCTGTTGATCCATCTATTATATTTTAGGGTAAATTATGTCAATAGGTTGATGATGTCTCATATAACTTTTTCCTTTCTTAACAATATATAATGCATATACATAAAAAATAAATAAAAGAAGCCAACAATGTCACAGAGAATAAAAGCCTTTTTAGTAAAAATTCAGTCTTCCTCCTACACCCAACCCCAAATACCCAGCCTGTCCTCCTCTCTCCTATACTTCTGATCTGGTTACATTAGTTCCTTTGTGAAAAGTAGAAAAACCCTTTGGGATGAGCTCCAGGGCATTCAACCCCAAGTTAGAAATTATCTAGGTAGTCCTGGCAGGATTTCTCTTGTGTACAGCTCAAAACCTGCATAGATCTTCAAGGCTGTCCTAACAGAGGGTCATAGATCCTTCCTGAAGAGTAAACATGGCTAACTAATATATTTTAACTCTTCCTTTCAAATGTGGAATATAAACCCCTAGAAATAAGATTTGGGGAAAATGGTTGTATGAACAAAAGGAGCAAACATGACTTTTGGGCCTCCAGTGGTATGGGCTAGTGCCGTCCACTTCACCTGTGTAAAAAACCAACCATGATTACTATTTTACTCAGTGTTCAGTCAGCAAATGTTTGTTGAAACATACAGTGTGTCAGGTGGTGATCTAGGTTCTGGGGATAAATCAGTGAAGAAGTTCTCTATAAATATTGTTAGTGGAGAGACTAACAAATAAATATAGTGAAATGCGGATAAGGGCTATGGAGAAACTTATTTATTTATTTATTTGACAGACAGAGATCACAAAGACAGACAGACAGAGAGAGAGGAGGAAGCAGGCTCCCCGCTGAGCAGAAAGCCTGATGTGGGGCTTGATCCCAGGACCCTGGAATCTTGACCTGAGCCAAAGGCAGAGTCTTTAACCCACTGAGTCACCCAGGTGCCCCGGGCTATGGAGAAATTTAAAGTAGGCTAAGTGGTTTGGGGGAAGGGGAGGGAAAGAGTATGGTTATAAGAAACGATCATGGATGGGGTGCCTGGGTGGCTCAGGGGGTTAAAGCCTCTGTCTTCAACTCAGGTCATGACCCCAGGGTCCTGGAATGGAGCACCACATCAGACTCTCTGCTCAGCAGGGAGCCTGCTTCCCCCTCTCTCTCTGCCTGCCTCTCTGCCTACTTGTGATCTCTGTCTGTCAAATAAATAAATAAAATCTTTTAAAAAGAAAGAAGAAAAGAAAGAAAAGATCATGGAAGGCATTATGGAAATTATATTTAGTACAGAACTAGAGGAGGAGAAGGACCAAGCCCTGCAAGGATTTGGGGAGAAAGTGTGAAATACTGAAGTTCCAAGGTAGATGTGTGCTATCATATTCAATGAGTAGCAAGGAGCAAGGCTTGAGTTGGGGAGTGGTTGCTAGATAGCTCAAAGGAAACTAGAGTGATAGCCCTTGGCTTTTGGTCGATAGTAAGGTCTTTGATTTTTATTGCAAATGAAATTAAATACCTGGGAAAATTATATAGGATCATTTAGACTTTAAAAGGACCATTCTGCAGCTAGGTTGAAAACAGGAAGGAGGCAGTATAGAACAGGGGAAACAAGTAAGGAGATGGTTGCAAATCCAAGCTTCCTTTCAAGGTTTGGGCAAGGATAATTTTGATGGAGATGATGAGAAAAGATTGATTTGAGAGATTTGAGGGTTAAAGCCTCAGGGTTTGCTGATGGGTTGAATGCTATAAGGAAAAGGAAGGAGGCAAGAATGACTAAGTTTTTTGCTTGAGCAACCAGCACATTGACTAAGTGATTACCGTATAATCTTAGTTTTGTTTCCTCACAGTAAATCTGTTTAACTTCCGGGGTACTTACAGCACCACACAACTTATCAGCAGACTCACAAAATAAAAATCATTCTTTGCGAATTGTATTTACCTGCCACTTCCTAAAATGTGTTGGGGACGTTTATAATATTAAAACCTAAATAAAGCCAAATCGTTGGAGTAGAAATAAAAACCTAAGTAGAACCAGAAGACATAAACACCTAGGAAGCAGTCTCTATTTTTGTCTCTCACTGAAAAAACAAGCAAAATTACTTGAATTACATAACTTAAAATAAAGAAGTATGTTTCTTTAGATGCCCCACTCAAACTTTAATAGTTTTTAAGCCCCACCTCACAAATCCAGAATTAACACAATTTGCTGAAGAAATCCAGCACCTGCCCAAAGGCACATCAGGGACATATGCTCCAGAGCAGAGAAAAAAGTCATTTTCCAGACTTGGATCATTAAAGAATTCTTAGTTATCCACTTCTCCACCCTCAAAGTTGGTCTTTCTCCTGCCAATCCCCTTTACCACTCAGGTGCTGAGTCTCAGATTCCTAGGTAAAATGCCCCTCCCTTTTTTCCCTAAGCCCTTCCTGATTGACAGATTTAAGTTTTTTTTTTTTTTTCTCCCAGCCCTTTCTCACTTAAATTAATGCACTTTCTGAGCTGAGAGTCCTTTGCATTTTGTCTGACCCCTTTCTGCTTTCCAGGGACCCTTAGCATGTTCCTAATATGGTGTAGAAGCAACAGGCATGTATGTTCTCCCTACTTAAAGGAATGTGTGAGAGTCATTTCCTTTCAGCCATTGCCTGGACACCTAATGTTTTCATAATGAATAAACAAACTGCCAGTTTCAATGAGATTTCCACACTCCTCCTAAGCATCCTCAGAATTTAAAGTCACCAGCACTAAGTTTTTTCCCCTCTTGAGACAAGCTCAAATATGAGTTTCCTATTTGATCATTGAAACAGGCTGACATCCTTTGCCTTGAGTCCTTAATCATTTTAGCATAGGATTTGATGGAGCTTTAGGAGTTTCTCCTAGGAGAGGCTCAGAAAACACTGTATAATTTCATCAATCCTATAAGATTTCAGAAACTAGAATTAGAAGGATGGAAATACCCAAGGGTCCAGTTACCATGCCCAATTCCCACACATGTGGTTTAAAACTCTGGATCTGGTGAGAGAGTTGAAAACAATTTGAATGAGGGAAACAAGCTAAGTCTTTTACCCTGCGTGGTTTATCACCATACTCTTAGTGATAAAACCTAATACATTTTTATATGAAGGTAGTGAGTGGGAACCTGGGTGACTCAGTTGGTTAAGAATCTACCTTTGGCTCAGGTCTTGATCTCAGCATCTTGGGATCAAGTCCAGCATCCAGATCCCTGGTCAGTCCCTGCTTCTCCTTCCCCCACTCTGCCTCTTTCTCTCTCCCTCTGTTCACTCTCTTCCTCAACTAAATAAATAAAGTCTTTAAAAAAAGAAAAAAAGTATGAGGAGAAGCAGAGTCCCTAGATCTGGTGTTTGGTTTTTTGTTGTTGTTGTTGTTGTTTGTTTGTTTGTTTTTTAAAGATTTTTTTTTTTTTCATTTGACACAGAATGATCACCTAGGCAGAGAGGGGGGCGGGGAGCAGGGAAGCAGGCTCCCTGCTGAGCAGAAAGCCCAATGCAGGGCTCCATTCCAGTACCTGAAATCCTGACCTGAACTGAAGGCAGACGCTTAACCGACCAATTGAGACACCCAAGCATCCCCAGATCTGGTGTTTGGAATTAATACCAGAACTGGAAGGGCTGAGAGAAGCAAGGCCACCAGACATACCCATACCTGAAATAAAAGTCAGAAAATTGAAACAGTAATCTTTTGCTACCCTTCCAATATACAAACTCTGACCTGTTTGTGGGAATAAGGGTACACCTAACATCCTCCTCCAACTGAGCCACATACACTGGGATAGGAATATTTTTTTATAGTATTCTCCAGAGCTGTCCTCTAAAAGCTGCACATCATTTTGATAGATCTTTCCCTTAACAATAACTTTCACTGATTCACTTATATTCCAGGGACCATATGATTTCTTTACTCAGAGGTCATGGTAATTTTAGGGAGTGCCCTCGTTTCCCTTAAGCTGCACATTCCTTATCTGCAGTTGACTTTCCTTCACGTGACTCTAAACCTCCACTTATCCACAATGTTCTTCAGATGTTCAGATGTCACTCCAGGCCAGGAGTGACAACAATTGCTGATTGGTGAGGTTCAGAATATGTTATAACCTAATGAAAATGACTTGAAGACAGCATAGCCTGGAGTTAAGAGTCCTAATTTCACCTCCTGGTCATATTTAATAATTGTGATAGATTCCCTATTGCCTCCCAAATAGTTAAACTAGATACTATCCCCATTCTGAACCTCAGACTGGATTAGAAAACTTGACTGTGTTCCATAAGATGTCCCAGTATATTTGCAAAGGGCAGACTACGGTCCCTACTCAACAGCTCTTCTGACTGGGAGACACCATGGGTGGGGCTGAAAGCCTGCTGAGAACCTAAGATTGTGGGTGTGACAGAGACACTCCTCCCCCCAGCTCTCTGATGTTTGAGCTGTCAAACGATGATTCCTGAAGATTCCAGTTATGCTTCTCATTCGAGGACAGAAACTGTGCTTTATTCTTCTTTGTAACCTTATACCCAGCACAGGGCCTGACACGCAGAAGATGCTCAGCCATGCTTTGGGAGAGAAGGGAGGGAGTGGAAGAGGGAAGGATGCATGTTGAAACACAGAACTAGACCAGAGAATATGTTCCTGAATAAATATGGCCTTGTGCTATCTTTTCTGTTTTTAATCTCAAAGTAAATTTTAAATAAGACTTTTATTTTTTAACATTTTATCCTTTTAATTTTTTTCTCTAATGGGAATAAACTCTGAGAACAAAGATTTTTCTTTTTCTTTTCTTTTTCATGTGTACTTCATGGCAGAAAGCACAGGGTTAGCAAAGGATTTAAAATATTTATGATTTGATGATTTATTTGCAACCAGTACTTTCCCAAACTGAGTTCAAATTTAAAGTAAAATTTTAGTATAAAATATTTTCTAAATTTCTAAATCCATATCTGGAAGCTCTTTTTGCTTTTTAGAAACTGTCTCTAGATTCTGAAGAATCATGTGTATTTATATATTTTCTATTTTGTAACAATTATTTTACATAGATTTCATGTGATTTTAATCACCTTTCAAGCAACTTATTATAATACCACCTAAATCATTAACTTAAAATTCAAGTACATGCTCAAATACAGCATTCCATAGCAGTTTCTATTTTCTTCTAGGATACACCATTACACTTTTATATATTAGCAAAAGGATAAGTTGTTTTGAGTAAGCTCCCTAATTAAAAAATTTAAAAGTATACACACACACCCTAAAGAGCCTACAGCTTTAGTATAATCTCCCAAAATTATAGATGTACAGATTGGAATTGTTTTAATCTATTTATTATAAATTCAAGGAACAAGACTATTCTTGATTTCCTTGCTGTATGGTCCTAGATGAAATCATTATTAATAATAAGCAGGACAAGTCAACACTCCTTCCTTATTAACACACAGAGATCTAGATAACAGTCAAGATCAAACCAGAATTCCTTACATATTGAGAGAAGCAGAGAGAAACCAATAGGGGTTTGTTCTACAAAAAAAGTTGTGTTGTTTTTTTTTTCCAATTGAGATTTGGTTAAATTCTAAATTCAGTAAGTTAGCATGATTGATTTGAAGTTGCTCATTATGAAAAGTCACGTTTCAACACTGATAGGTTGTGTTCTTGAGCCAAAAGAGCCAACAAATATTTCCTTAGGGTTTGCTATCTACATGGCTCTGTTAGGTGTTGGTGACAGCTACAAAAAACTATGCAATATGATTGACTATTATTTACATAAAACATAATCACCTACGAAAGGAAGAAAAATTATTTAGTGGTGAAAAAGTTACAATACTAACTTAGTATTCTGAAAATCAATCCGTGTTTACCATATTCTGACTCTTTTTTTAAAACCTTCAAGAAGTGGGGCACCTGGGTGGCTCAGTGGCTTAAGCCTCTGCCTTCTCCTCAGGTCGTGATCTCAGGGCCCTGGGATCAAGCCCCGCATCAGGCTCCCTGCTGAGCGGGGGGCCTGCTTCCTCCTCTCTCTCTGCCTGCCTCTCTGCCTACTTGTGATCTCTCTCAGTCTGTCAAATAAATAAATAAAATCTTTAAAAAAAAAAAAAAGAGTCTTTAAAAAAAACAAAAACCTCAAGAAGCAACATGTATCTTCTAGAAAAGATGATACTGAAAACAATGCTTAATGTCTGGCAGAAAAAATAGGCCTAAATAAATATATGTTACACAACTCAAGCAATTGTTAAAAATAATTTTCTAGGCAGAATAAACAATGGAAATTGTATGTATTAAAACTCAGATGACTAGAAAAGCAACTGAGGGAGCTAAATAAAAGAAAGCTCAGTGTAATACTTGTGGAGGAACGCAGCCTTGGTACAAAGAGAAGTGTCCAGAACCAGAAGGGCTTCGATCAGAGCGTCCTTTCTCTCTGGACCCTGCAGAGTACAAAAACCTCACAGGTGCATCTTTAATCGTTTCTTCACATAACACAGAAACACAAGCAGCTTTGAAATATCAGCTAAAGAATAGGACCTTGGATATCAAATGGAGGTACACATAAAGAGGTCCCTTCTCACTTAAGTCAGTAGAAAATGAACTACTGTGCCACCAGAAAGGCTACAGGGACAGGAGAGGCCCCAGAGTACACCATTCACTATGTGTGCAATAATTTGTGTACTAGGGTAGTAACATGGATGGATGTCTGCCTCATAGATTATTCAACTAGAAAGCCTATTTTAAAGAAAAGGAGGGGGGGACTGGGCAGACCAAGAAGTACTAATAGAGCATATTTTCCTATGAAAATATTCTTGTAAGTGAAAAGACTATACTTTTATAAGCAAGGTCACATTCACCTTCAGGAAGCAATCACATTTGGGGAGTTGAGTATGGAACACCTTGCGTCTGGAGTAGACAGGGGAAAATGTAGGGCAGGTAATTATCAATTGTGACGCACTTACCTCCTGTCAGGAAATGTTGGAAAATGTTTTCTTATTAAATAAACAGGCAAATAAAACAAAGATGAGGGTTCCATAGAATTCAATTTAGGAAACAGAAATAGTACAGAAAACTATAAAGAGCAACAGAAATATTATTGCCACTACAGAACAAATGATTTGCGAGATAAATGGTGATAGGTAGCAGAAGCAAAAAAGTTTAAGCTTTGGACTTTAATCCATGGACGATGGAGGGTTCATTAACCTTTCTTGCAGGGCCAGGAAGGCTAAAGAATGTGGCCAGTTAGAGAATCTGAATTAAACTCCTTTTCAGAAAGCTTTATTTGTCAATGTACAAAGCTCAAATCAAAGGAACAAAAAGCCAGAATCCAACAAACCAATTAAGAAACTGCTATGACAACCCATTATGATGTTATTAGGGGTTACAAAATTATAAAAATAACATCAAGAATAAATGCAGAAGTTCTGTGGGCATGGAAAGAAACTCTTCTTTTTGTGGGAAATATGATAATTCTGTTTTAGAAACACTGAGTTGGAGGTACAGGAGGGATCCCATGTAAAGATTTATAACAAGAAACTGAAATTTCAGGTCCGGAACTCAGGATAGCTGTGATGGCTGGGGGTATAGATTTGTGTCATCTACACAGAGGTGGTTGAACCATAAAGGGGAAGTGTCTTCAGAAGAAGACAAAGAGGAGCAGAGGGTCCAGACTGACGGCCTGCATTAGGAGGACAAAGGAAGGAAGAATTTAAAAAGGAAAGAAAAAGAAGAGCCTAATAAATAGGAACGGAAGCAGGACAGACGCCAAGGGAGAAGGAAATTTCAGTTGTTGTGGAATGAAGCAGAGAGGGCAAAAAGAATGAGGTTTGAGAAAATCTGTGATGCTAGTGGTGAAAGCAAGACCACCAGGAGCTAAATAATAATGGTTTCAAGGAATGGGAGAGTAAATTACTGAAGAATCTCAAGAGTCAAAACCAAAAGAAACAGGAGATCAACTTCTAAAATCCAAATGCACTATACAGGTCGCTGCCAAATTGACCCCCTTAAGTGCAGCTTTGCATGCCATTTTCAGAGATCCAAAGCAAACAGTGGCTCTTCACCACTGATAGGATTCAGTCTGTATCTCCGTATCTCAGCATCCAAGATCCTTACTGTTGGCAACTTGCCTGTTTCTTCTCTTCTACACTCATAAGTCTACTCCAGTCAAACTGGGCATTGTGGCCAGCTTAAATGCCATGTTCGTGGTCTCAGCAGCTTTGCCATTCCACGTCTCCTAACCTCTTCATTCTCTTCCTTAAGCCTAGTACTTAATAATTGCCCCTTTCTCCATATAATGTTCTTCTAGGAAGCCATTCCTTCTTGTGCTGGCTCTGGGAAAGCCACTTCTGCTATCATTCATTTAGTATCTAATATTACAAGGGAGAAAAATCTGATAGTATTAGTATCTGTGTGCTCTGCTGGTTAAATAAGGTACCTCTCCTGAATCCATTTTTTTATCCAATGTTGGTTTCTATACCCAGACTTCAGAACTTTGCTGAATAAAGTTGCATCATTGATTCACTTTAACGTCCTACCAAGGCAATGCTCTTAATGCGATGAGCAGGCTTTGTACCTCTTCCTTAAGTCAGTCCCATCCTCCCCAGCTTCTTTAAATTATCCACTTTCTCTTTACCACCCTTCCCCCCATTCCCCTCCTCAGCTTTTTTACTTAATCAGCATGAATGGGTTCCTTTGGTGGGGATTCCTTCCACTTCTCCTTCTGCCCCCAACATTCATACTCACAGCGATCTTTAAGATCTTTCTTTTCTTGGGCGCCTGGGTGGCTCAGTGGGTTAAGCTGCTGCCTTCAGCTCAGGTCATGATCTCAGGGTCCTGGGATCGAGTCCCGCATCGGGCTCTCTGCTCAGTGGAGAGCCTGCTTCCCTTCCTCTCTCTCTGCCTGCCTCTCTTGTGATTTCTATCAAATAAATAAATAAAATCTTAAAAAAAAAAAAGAACTTTCTTTTCTTCTAATAACTTCTATGCTCTAGGTCTCGTCTTTACTAGTTACCCTTCCCTACCAACTCTCAATCCCTCTCACACCTTCACCCTCCCCACTTCCTTTCAAACAAGTTTCTTTTTTTTTTTTGTTTTTAAAGATTTTATTTATTCATTTGACAGAGAGAGATCGTAAGTAGGCAGAGAGGCAGACAGAGAGAGTGAGAGGGAAGCAGGCTCCCTGCTGAGCAGAGAGCCCGATGTGGGACTCGATCCCAGGACCCTGAGATCATGACCTGAGCTGAAGGCAGCGGCTTAACCCACTGAGCCACCCAGGCGCCCCTCAAACAAGTTTCTTGAAAGAATAATCTGTTTTCTCTCCCTGTCTCTCCCTTCACTTTCTCTCCCGCATTCAGTTCTCAGTCCGCTGTCATCTGGCTTCTGTGCCGCAGCCCTCTGAGTCCCCTCATCCGTGTCAGTAGCACCGTATCATGATCAGATTGGGTGGCCATGTTAATGTCTGGGCAACATGGAACAGTTGACCACATCTTGGCTTCTGTTCAAGAGGCCCCCTATAATCCTGCAACGTGACTTTTTCTTGCATTTTCTATCTCCAGCATTGTTCTTTCATTTGTGCTCTCTCTTAGCCTCCTTTTTACGCTGTCCCACCTGTGCCAATCTCTAAACTCAGTGGCTTTCAATCCTGAATGACCAGTAGAATCACTGGAGGTGGGTCTCGGGCATTGTTTTAAAATGCTAATACCTGAGACCCACCCCCAGAGATTCTGTGGGACTAGAATAGAGCCCAGGTAACAATCTTTCTCAAGCCCAGATGATTCTAACCTGTAGTTAAAAACCACTGCCTTGACTCAGGTTCCCAAATTTGTCTCTTCTGAGGAATCACCTGGCAGTTGTTAAAGGTGAATATATCCAGATCCTGGCTTCTTGACATTCCAGCCAAATAGGCCAAAGCTGAGAGACAAAAAAGTAACCAGAGACTCTCCCTTCCACTCACGTATCTATAGGGCAACAGTCTTTTGGAGCATCTATTATATGCTGGATAACTCTCATTTATTTTCTAGTGCAGAGCAACCTTCAAGCTAAGGGTTTCTACATTCTTTTAGCTCATTTTCCACACATCAGTTACTTGTTTGTGTCTCCTTTACTTGACTGTGAGTTTCTGCAAGACCGAGACTCTGTCTTACTCATTTTTTGTATGAAATTTCTATGAACCAATATATTGTCCTAAACATATTAACTCATTCATAAACAAACAAATTTTGGTGAAATAATGAATGCATAAATAATTAAACTATATATATATATATATATATATATATATATGCTGTTCCTAACAAAATACAGATGATGTTCTAGCCTTTTTTTTAATTCTTGGCACTTACACAAATTAGGCTAGTGTTTATAATGATGAATGAAAATTGTCCACAATATTTTTATTGTGTATTTTTACCTGTAAAATCCTATTTTACTATATTATCTATATTATACTATATATATAGATATATATTATATATCTATAATATACTATATTATAGGAAGTATAATCTATATTACTTCCTTTCAAACAAGTTTCTTGAAAGAATAGTCTGTTTTCTCTCCCTGTCTCTCCCTTCACTTTCTCTCCCGCATTCAGTTCTCAGTCCGCTGTCATCTGGCTTCCATGCGGCAGCCCTCTGAGTCCCCCACATCCCCTATGTGATTTGTTTCATTTGTTTTTGTTTTTTTCTTTCCCTTCTTTTTGGCACTGGTTCCAACTTGGTCAAATGACTTATAAATGCTATGATATATTTGGGGATTCCCCTTTGTGGGAAGTATAGAGCACATGGACTTTGGAATCAAATAGATTTGGACTTCTGTTTCATTTCTCCTCATCTTTATAAGGGGGGTAAAACATACCTGTGATTATTAAAGATAAGAAAAACTCTGGCTGGAAATTTTAATTTTTTTTTCCTTTCAGAGTGTTCATTCTTATAAGAAAAATTATGCAATTTATATAATTCCAGGGGGTGTTCTTTCTTTACCTAACTTTCTCATTCCCCTTACCCCATCTTATGTGTGACTATATCTTCACTAATCTTTATATTTTTTCCCCACAATCTCAGAAAATGTTGGATTTCTTTTCCAATTCAGGTCTGACGAATCCATCTGTGTCTTTAATCACATTGGCCCCTTCTAGAATGTGCATTGTCTGGAAAACTCTGATTGGTCCCTTAAAATCCTTCTGATATAGGATTAGAACTTTCTTCCTTTGTACTACCTCTGTCTAGATTCAGGCTTTTTTTATCTTTGTACTTGTCATAATGGCCGTAATTTGGGTTTACAGGTTTTTCCCAGGAGGTTTTGAGCTCCTCTAGGATGAAGATCAAATTTTATTAATCAATCATAGTGCTAGGTGCAATGCTAAAGTACAGATAGATGCTTGATATTGGTGAAATTGAATTTGTGGAAGCAGACCTTCATTCAGTTCACCTTTACAATCAAATCTTCCAAATTTTCATACCCTCACCATTAACTTCAACATTAACTTTGGAATCGAGAACTCTAAGTTTAAATCTTTGTTGACCCTTGATTTTGTTTTGTTTAAGGGTGAAATGGAGATTATTAGACTTACATTCTTCTTTGTAAAATTTAGACCTACTTACTGTGTTGTCTATAAAACTGAATAGTGGTACTCAGTAATTGCTGATAATGCAGTGGTCAGCATAATTCTGGTGTAGTCTTGTTTGTTTTGTTTTTGGTTTTATTTTTTAGGGTGGGTTGTTTGTTTACCACTTACTATAGGATTCTTCTAGTAAATTGTAGTACTGAAAATGCACCTCTCTGTTAAGTCTTCAGGCACGTTGAGTAAATCTAAATTTTTCTTGTTTGGCATTTCTATCACAAACTCTTAAATCCCTCTTTTCACCTTTCATACTTTTTTGACCACTTTCCAAAGTGATGAGGGGGCTGAATAACCCTTTCTGCAGATAACAAAATCTTGTTTCTGGACCACAAGTCATTTCTCATTACTTGAACTCTCATCCTCATGGATTTTGAGTCCTCTAATCCAGAGCAATCTTCTACTCCTCTCTTTTCTCTCAAGTCCTTCCAGTGTGCTCTCTGGAATTCCTGATAACTCATCAACTTAATCTCCAGGATTCTCAAATTCTTTAAATGTTTCCTTCACTTTGCTACTCAAACTAAATCCCGATTGCCCTTGCAGATAAGGTAGTCCCTGTAGCCTCCCAAAAGGCTTTTTCTTTTCCCCTCCTCCATTCCCTAAATCTAGAGGGTGGGGGGTAGATATTCTTCTTTGTTTCTTGCCAGTACTTTCAACCCTGAACTACCTTTTTTCCTTTAAAACCAAACAAAAATTCCAGATTCTGTGAAGTTCATGTCATATGACAACCTCCTATCATAGCCTCCTTCCTATTCCAGTCTTATGTAGACACCAAGGTCATTCCTCCTCATTCAGTGAAAATTTAATAAGTAGCTCACTGAATGTCCACCTCTACTCTTCAGCCATCCTTGCTGATTTTAATATCCATCTAACTCACACTATGGAGAATCCTCTCAATATCTTGGCTTTCTGTATCCTGACCTCCTCATGCCTAGTGATCTTGTTCTTACCTCCCTCAGCCATCCACCCCTAGGTCATATCCTAGGTCTTGTTATGACCATCAACCACAGATCTCAAAAACGTCCATTTGAAATATCCCACTTGGTTTTCATCTCTATTTTCAGTTAATTCCTTTCATATACCATACAGAGATTCTTCAGTTCCATGGCGGGGGGGGGGGGGTGATCTTATCAACTTCTTTTTTTAATTTAAGTTCAATTCGCCAACATATAGTACATCATTAGTTTTTGATATCCTGTTCGGTGATTGATCAGTTGCGTATAACACCCAGTGCTCACCACATCATGTGCTCTCCTTAATGCCATCACCCAGTTACTCCAACCCCCACCCACCTTCCTTTCCACAATCCTGAGTTTGTTTCCTGGAGTCAAGACTCTCTTATGGTTAGTCTCCCTCTCTGATTTCTTACCATTCAGTTTTCTCCCCTTCCCCATCATCCTCTAGCTATTTCTTATATTCTACATGTGAGTGAGACCATATGATAATTGTCTTCCTCTGATTGACTTATCTCACTTAGCATAATCCCCTCCAGTTCCATCCATGCAAATGGTGGATATTCATCTCTGAAAACTAAGTACTATTCCATTGTGTATATGAGCCACATCTTCTTTATCCATTCATCTGCTGTTTGTTGGCATTGCTGCCATGAACATTGAGGTACAAATGCCCCTTCTTTTCACTACAGCTGTATCTTTGTGGTAAATACCCAGTAGTACAATTGCTGGTCATAGGGTAGCTCTGTTTCTAACTTTTCAAGGAACATTCAGACTGTTTTCCAGAGTGACTGCACTAGCTTACATTCCCACAAACCATGTAAGAGGTTTCCCCTTTCTCCACATCCTTGCCAAAATCTGTTGTACCCTGTCTTGTTAATTGTAGCCATTCTAACCGGTGTGAGGTGGTATATCATTGTGGTTTTGATGTGTATTTCCCGGAAGACAAGTGCTGTGGAGCATTTTTTCATGTGTCGGTTGACCATTTGTATGTCTTCTTTGGAGAAATGTCTGTTCAGGTCTTCTGCACATTTCTTGACTGGATTATTTGGTTTTTGGGTGTCGAGTTTGGAAAGTTCTTTATAGATCTTGGATGCCAGCCCTTTATCTGTTATGTCATTTGCAAATATCTTCTCCCATTCGGTAGATTTCCTTTTAGTTTTGTTGATGATCCTATCAACGTCTGCCTATCTTTCATCTTCTTCACATCCTCTCTTCCCTCCTTACCCAGAATAAAAGATATGGGCCATGATTATAATCACTCCTCACACAATCCTTTGACAACTCTGGCTAAAGCCAACTTTTGCCTATTCTGTGTTTCACTCTGAAAAGCTGGACATGACCGGACAAAACGTAACCTGTCTCACTTAAAGTGTATGCCTACCACCCACAGTGCATCCATGCTGCTCCTAGCAATCCTTTATCATAGGATTACCAGTCCCAGTTCAGTTTACCGTCCCACTTAACAAAATGATTATTTCATCATTTATCCTTTCTTCTTGGTATCTCTAACTTCATCACTTCAGGTGATGCCCTTACTACATATTTCCCTGCTAAAGTAGCAGCAACCAGAAAAGAATATCCACGTGTTCCCACCACCCAATGTATACTTCATTGTCTCTACCAGGTACTTTGCCTTCTTTCCTGTTGCAATGGATGTACTTATATCTAACAACAACCCATTATCTCATACCTGTTAGAATGGCTATTGTCAAAAAGACAAGTGATAATAGTGTTGGAGAGCATGCGGAGAAAAGGAAACACTTGTACATTCTTGGTGAGAATGTAAATTAGCATAGCCATTATAGAAAACAGTATGTAAATTACTCAAAATGTTACAAATAGAACTACCATATGATCCAGCAATTCCACTTCTGGGTTTGTATCCAAAGGAAATAAAAGTAGTTAATTCAAAGAGATATATGTACCCTTTGTTCATTGCAGCATTATTCCTAATAGCCAAGATATGGAAACCATTTAAGTGTCTGTCTACAGATGAATGGGTAAAGAAAATGTTACATACACACACACACACACACACACACACACACACACACAAGAATATCATCAGCTGTTAAAAAAAGGAAGGAAATCTTGACATTTTTGATAGCCTGGATCAACCTGGAGGACATTATACTAAGTGAAATAAGCCAGACCCAAAAGACAAATACTGCAGGATCCCACTTATACATGGAATCTAAAATAGTTGAACTCATACAAACAGAGTAGAATGGTGGTTTCTGGGAGTTGGGGGAAATGGGAGACGTTGGTAAAAGGTACAAAGTTTTGATTGTGCAAGATGAATAAATTTTACAGACCTTACATATAGAATGGTAACTATAGTTAATAATTCAATATTATTGATAATACTATATTGTATGTTTAACATTTGCCAAGAGAGTAGATCTTAAGTGTTCTTACTACACACAGAACAGCAGTAACTATGTGAGGTGATAGATATGTTAACCAATTTGATTGTGGTGATCATTTCAGTGTATACATATGTCAAAACATCAAGTTGTACATCTGAACTATATGCAATTTCTATTTGTTAATATACTCCAATAAAGCTGAAAAAAAGATAAAGTCAACTCCTCCATACAACCTTGCCAAGGTGTATGCACTAGACCCCATTCCCACTCACCCTTCTCAAGGGCTTTTTTTTTTTTTATAAATGTCCGCCTCTCTTGAATCATCACTTATCCCTTATGTAATGAGGTAATCTATATACTAACATGCTCTCACTCCCATCTTTTTTTTTTTTTAATATTTTATTCATTTGACAGAGAGAAATCACAAGCAGGCAGAGAGGCAGGCAGAGAGAGAGGAGGAAGCAGGCTCCCTGCGGAGCAGAGAGCCCGATGCGGGGCTCGATCCCAGGACCCTGAGATCATGACCTGAGCCAAAGGCAGAGGCTTTAACCCACTGAGCCTCCCAGGCGCCCCTCTCACTCCCATCTTAAAACAAACAAATCAAAACAAACTTTCCTTGATTTTACCTCCCCATTTTAGATCCCATCTTCTATTTCTCCCTTCACTATTTCATGTCTGCTATTTTACACAAAACTGATAATAATTTTGTCTTTCCTAATGTCACCACTTCTTCCCCTCCCAGTCTCTCCTGAAAGTACTCCAAGCAGTCTTTCGACCCCAGCTCTGTGGAAGCCGCTCTTGTCAACATCGTGTTTCACCATATTGCCAAATCCAATGGACAAACTTACTTGCCTTCATAGCAGCATTTAACATGATTGAACACTGCTTCCTTCTCGACACATTTTATATGGTCAGCATCTAAGATAGCTATTTCCATCCTGCTCCCATATCAATGTCCTCCTAACTTCTGGGTTTTTCCTGATACTCTCAATAGAGCAGCCAAATCGATTTGGTTAAAACATAGATCAGATTATTTTACTGTTTTGCTCAACAAAACTCCATGGCATGCTATAGTCACTCGGGGGGGAAAAAGTCCTTTCAGTGATTTCTGAGGCACTACCCTGACTTGATTATTGCCAACTAACTGAGTCACCATTCCCCTCTTGGGTCACTCTGCTCCAGCCACTAGACTCCTTTCTGTCGTTGAATATGCCAGGCACACTCTTGCCTCGGGACCTTTGTACTTGCTGGTCTCTCTACCGGAAAAGATACTCTCTAAGCATCAGAGTGACTGGTTCCCTATTTCCTTTAGGTTTCTTCCCAAATGTCACATTCTTAGAAATGGACTTCTTAGTGGCTGCATGCTCTTCCCCTCCTTGGCAATCACTATTAATCCACTAACTTGCTGTGTTTTTCTTTATAGAGCTAAGTGCCACTGGAGAGGCATATATTATTTATTTGTTTGTTTACTTATTTGTTTATTGTTTTTCTTCCCTGCATAAAATTAAAGCCACATGAGAACAGGAACAATATCTGTTTTGTTATGTTTTTTTTTTCTTTTCACTGCTGTATCACCAGCAGCTAGCAATATTTATTGTACAATAAATATTTGCTGAATGACTAAATAAAACTGTTCTTTTGATGTCTAAATTCCTGTGATCAGCATCTGCATGTGCTTTCCTAAGATCATTAAACATCTTTATCCATAACTTAAACCAAATCCCTAGCACAGTAAATTGAGAATTTAGGCAAATAGGTTGGCCATAACCCTCTATTGAGTGTGTTTCCTCTGTCCTAGCACTAAATTTATTGACTCACTCTTAAAACTCTCTCCATTTCCCACAAAATGCACCGTGGTTGAAGTCCAAAATCAATAAAAATAAGAATGTTTAGAGCAGGAAAGAAGAAAAAACAGATGATAAAAGAAGAAAAAAATTAAAGGAACTCATACACATCTTAGAACTGTATTTGAGAAACAAAATCATGCAGAAGAATTTTAGAAGAACACTTCCACAATACTGTGTCCTCTTTCTTCCTCCCCTTTCTCTGTAATAGAGTCTAATATAATTCTTGCTTAGGCTGGACAGTCCCCTGTCATGCAGAACAAAGGACAAGCCTTTGGCCTCAGCTTCTAGTTATCTGAGCCTAGATAAAGGCAAACAGGATAGGCCCAAGGCAAAACTGTCAAGTGAAAACACTTGGACTGTGTCTGGAAATTCCCCTTTGTCTGCTATCTCCCAACTTGTAGATACCCCCTTTGACCTCAAGTGCCCAGTAAACTCTTACTTCTAAAATCTTCCCTCTGTCAAAAAATAAAAACAATGCAGCTAGGCTGTCATTTCTCTTTTACTCCATTTAAGTAATAAAGGTAATGCAAGTTTTGAATTTTCCTAATAACTGATCTGCTCTTCCACTGGATAGCAAGGAAAAATATTAGAATTAATCCAGTCTGGGAAGCTCAAGTGAACCCAGTATCTTCCATAAGTATTTGCACATAAATACTTAGCATTTCTAGGTAAAATGCCCAGTATCGTAATTTCCTCCCTTTTGGTGTGTAGTTGTATATGACCCCATGCCCGAAGAGGGGAGGAGATGCCTGATCTCTTCTGCATTTTCTTCTGCATTTTCACAAGTTCTGACCTCAGAGTAATTCATTTGTTCTGTTTCTTGGATTGGTGATTGTTCAATTTCAAAGACCTGTCTGCCTCCTCTTGGTGGGAGTGACAGGTGGTAGCCACTACTCAGCTCTCTGTCTCAACTTTCCAGCCTGCTGGAAGGTTTGCTCTAAGATTTGCCCTCTGCAGATTCATCAGCCCTCCTGGAAGCTCTGTGGTTCCTGGGTTGAGAATGTAAGAACTTCTGAACGTAGGAAATGAAGAAGTAGAAATACTACCTCAGACTCCATTTCAGCTTCCTGACTCCTGGGCCATGCTGGGTATGAGGATTCCTAGATATTGGCAAGTTCCCCCCATACTCAGGGAGGCATGACACTGACACAATGATGTAAATCTCCCCCACCCAGCTTGATGTTTCTATGACACACTAGATTGAAAATGTGAGCCACAAAGTGGGGGGAAATCAAGGACTCTATCTGGCATCTGCTTCCTTACTCTGTGCTCTCTCTCACACCCACATTCCAAGGGCTGCCGTCATTCTCATCCAATCAGACACAATATACCCTTTCAATAATAAGTAATTTGTGCCACCGCCTTTCCTCTTCGGAAGTGAAAATCATAGATAGTATAACTCTTACATAACTTCAAAAAAATATTATGTCCTAACTATAATAAAAAGAAATAAAGCAAAAGTAATTTATTCTTTATGTAGTTCAAAATGTAAACAAGTACTTAGTCATAATTACAAGGAAGGACCTACTGAAGTAGTCTGCTGGTTAGTCTCTATGTGCAGAATCACCTGCCTGTGATTATTATAAATTCTGTGGTGGAGACTCAAACTCCATGAGAACTTTGTCGATAATATTCTGAAACATTGACCAAGTCATAGTAAAGTTGCAAGTGAAAAAAACTGTGATTTTCCTACAACTTATTCTGTAGGTTATAACACTTTCAGAAAGTTCAGTATGTATTAAAATAGGGCAAAAATTATTTTCTGTCTTTTATGTCAGTTAAGTTAATGTCTTTAATGGAGTTAAGATCCAGACTCTAGATGACTTTAAGCAACTTCTCTACCCACACAAATGTCTGTCTATGGCTTAGGATACTGCTTTATTTCAAAGATTTGGGCCACGAACTCTAGCTGTCTAGAATCCCTGGACTCTACTCATTATATGTAAAATGCTGCCTCTGAGCATTGTGTGACAACAATAACAAAAGAGCCCCACAGTTTTCCAAAATGCCCCCTCAGGGGTGATGTTCTACCTCGTAAGAACTACTTCTCTGCATCATTTCCTCCTTCCTCACTTAAGGAGGAAACCTCATGGGGCAGTGATCATTGTGGAGGAGGTATCTGCTTCTGTCTCACCATAAAAGGAACCACCAGTGATTTTCAGGTTGGCTTTTGATGTAAAAGCCCACTGGATACCTCCAGGCAGAGATTTTTGAGGATGAAAATCATTGATTTGAGAGTGCCAAAAGTTCATCCTTATTATACATTGAACCTGATTCTAATTGTTAAATTACCCAGATATTAGCACCTTGAACCTTCTTACTGTAATTTATTAATTTGATGTTTTCCAAATTGCAAAAGCAATACATGACTCTGGTAACAAGTTAAACAATATAAAGGTAGTTTCTCTGTTCTCTTACTTAATTTCCTCTCCTATATATAGACACATGTACCCACTTACATACGTGTACTTACTCCTATACACACATACACCACACACACACAGGGCTTGATTTTTCTTTTTTTTTTAAATCAAAATAGCATCATCTTGTACATGTTACCCTATGTTCTTTTTTTTTCACTTATGACCACCCCCAAAACTATAGAAATTAACTTTTTCTAATACATAATACATCTACACAAAATAGTATATACTCACATGCACTTAAATATAAAATGATCTATGAATAGGATTTATCCTGCCACTTTCCAAGCCAGTCTTTTTCTTTGTCCTTCATCCACTTTCCCCCCTTTCTTCTCTACCCGTACTGCTCCGTCCTCCTTTAAGCTGTATCTTCCCTTCCTTTTCTTTTTCTCCTTCTAAAGTGACCATTATGTAACAGAGGGAATCACTAGTAGCAGTTCTACAATGATTATGCTTTTTATTTTTTTATTTTTACCAAATCTTTTTCCTTGTGATTTTAATCAGCATTTTTTGCTCTGTGCTTTATGATATTTCTCACCCTTGATGTTCAAGGTCACAAATTTAGATTTCAATGTTCTTCAGATACTGCACTGAGATATATATATAGATATAGATATATAGATATATATTGCCAATCTTTTTTTAAAGTAGAAAGCCTTCATTATACTGTATTAATCTCCCTAAATGCTATTGTGTGCTTTACAATTTTTTAAGTTGCTATTTGTCCTTTCTATCATTTTTTTCCCATGAGTTTACAACAAGACACCTATTCTAAATTTCTCTCATTCTTCTCACCCCGGGAATCTGGGTCCCCACAGGCATTTTCTTATGTCCATGTGTCCGCTCACGGGGGCTCAAGCAAGGTTTGGAGAACTCCCAGATGCTTTAATCCTATATATTGTCTAAAGCACAATTGTTGCTGCCCTCGTGGGCCCACAGTGTAGCCAAAAAAGGTTGCTGATCATGTACTGAGATATTAAGAAGAAGATGCACAGCTTCCCAGTATCTCCATGCCCTCCTGGCCCCAGGGAGAATGTGAACTCAGTCACTTGTTTAGCTGGTCCCCAATTCCATGACTTCTCAGGAGACCACATTCACTCAAACAAGTTGATATCGATTTCATCTTCGGGGTTCTCAGAACCCTGCAGCCCAGTTCCTGCTCAGAATCCCATATATTCTTGCAGGCCAATCTCCAGGCCCCCATCCAGCCTCTAGCTGTGCAAGTACACCATTCATTCTCCTTGTCAGAACACTGATGGACTGCAGCCGCACTTGCACTGTGAAGACCACCTCTGCAGATCTAGAGGCCTTACCATTAGTTTGGCTCAGAAGAGGAGAATGGTAATGGTGAGATATGCCATGTTTCAAGAAAAGCATGCCATTTTCCAAGAATTTCCCAAGATTGTCACTTCTGATCAGAAGAATTCGGAAGCCTTTGAGAGGAAGAAACGGTCATATTTATCTTCTCAATCCTTTTTGAACTCAGTTTCTTCATTTTTGGAGTAGAGATAATTCTACCCATTATGTAAATTATAGAGAATGGCATTTGTGATAAGGTTAAATGAATTAGTATATGTTATGTCCCTGGCATGGTGCTTGGCCCATGGTTGTCAGTCAGTAATAATTTATGTCCTTTCTACTTTGAGTGCCTAATACAACGCCTGGTACACAGTGAGCACTCCAAAATAGTCATGGGCTGATGGATTGTTACTATTAAACCCAAAGTAAAACTTGAACAAAGCTGATCTTTAAAATAGTATGATAGAAAAAAAATTAATTCTTTTATCTACATTCATGAATTCAGTGTTTTTCATTATCCATAATGCCATAATAATAGCATATTAGAGGTTACATAAATGGCATCAGATGCTGGTATTTTTCTAACTCATTCTGGAGTCAAAACTTCAAAATATAGTGTAGTAATCATGTTGGAACCATCTTAATATTACCACAGATACAAAAGTGCAAAATCGTAGCTGTGAAATGGATGAAACCACCATGTAAAATTCCACATGTGCTTCACTATTCCATGAAATTCCGTCAAAACAAAGAAAGCAACCCAACAGAATATTTTGGAAACAGGAATATGTAATATATTTCAAGATTTTCATTGTACGTTAGCATGCCTATCTTATAGAGTGTCCAATTAATCAGGGAAATAGTTACTCTTCGTGGCAACAAGTTGCCTACTTATTCACTGTAGGAAGACAACATAATAATACAAAATGTGGCTTAAGTTTTATTTTCCCTGGGATGAGAAGAGAAAAAATTGCTCTCTAGAGGTTCTTTGGGTCTATGTACTATTAACTTATTATGTCCTGACACTGTTTTATCTCAATTTTATCTTTATTAATAAGGGTTCTACAAAATTAGCCATGTCACTATTCAGAGTATAAAGAGGTGGTACCAGTGCACTGGAGTGAACAGCTGTCTCAAGCCGAAGCAGGAGGGAAAACAGAAGGAAGGGAGAAGGACAAAAATAACAACTACCCAGTATGAGTGACCAATGCTCCTCTGAAGAGGGACAGGCAAGGATCAGTTTAGATAACTCCCAGTAGGATGATTCCCATTTTCTGTCCCAACACAACTGACTCTTTAGTTTGCCTACTCTTCCAAGTAAGTTCTTTCGTTCAGCAGTTACACGAATGTGCACCTCTTGTGTGCCACGTACTATTCGATGCTGTAGGGATTGGATTAAAAAATGCATCGTTCTTTTGAGTCTTCAAGGTTTTTAAAAGGAGGCAGAAAGCAACAACAAAAAAATATAGCACAGAGACACCTGGGTGGCTCAGTCAGTTAAGCCTCTTAATTGAGGCTTAGGTCATGATCTCAGGATTGTGAGATCGAGCCCTACATCAGCTTTACATTGGCTGTGGAACTTGCTTAAGATTCTCTCTATTCCTCTCCTGCGCCTCCTGGCTCACACACACTCTCTCTCTCCAAATATATATATTTGGAGAGAGAGAGTGTGTGTGAGCCACACTCACTCATAGATAATATGATATCTATTATTAATAGAGAATATCTATTATTCTTATAGTGATATATACTATATATATAGTATATATCACTATAAGAATAATTCTATGAATGAATAGAAAAGTTCAGTGGAAACATAACAGAAGGACTGTTTAAGGGCCAGGGCATATTATGGACCCAATAAATATTGAACAAAAGCATAAATGAGTGAGTAAATGAACTGAAGACCTTCAATGTCAGGGAAGATTTCACAGAAACAAATAATATTTGAACTGAAAAGTGAGAGTTTTATGGGAACGTGGAAGAAGAAGAGGGGCCTAAGAGGGGAAAGCAGGTTCAAAACAGAGGAGAGAGAGCATGGCAAGGTCAGGGAACCACACATCATTTAGATGGCTGGAAGTTAAAGACCCAAACTACTGGAAGAGCCTGGGGCCAAGGAATTTAGGCTGGATAGTTGGCAAATGACATCATCAGGATCCTTCAGAGTCTTATGAGGGATTATAGATTTTGTTCTGTAGGTGAGAAGTTATTGAAGAATGTTGAACTGTGGAGTAAAATGCCAAACTTACCTTTGATGAAGAGTACTTCCTGTTGCTCTATGGAGGAAAACTTTGAAAAGGAAGACAAAAAAAGCAAAACAATAAATGCCCACATCATAGTCTCAGGGGAAGACCATCAGAGTCTACACCTGGGTTGTGAAAATCAAGATGAAAGATCTTTAGAATATTCATGAGAAAGAATTAACAGGTCTGACGGGGTATGGAGAGTGATAAATAGGGAGAGAGAAAAACCTAGACTCACCTTAAATACCTATTTAAGCAGTACATAAATCAAGACTAACAGAAAATGCATCTTAAAGAGAAGGGGTTACAGAGCTAAGAATGGATTGGAGTGGAGCCAAAAAGGGCTGAGAGACTAGAAGACTGCTAACGGGGTGTTTTCTGTAAATACAGAGTCTTCCCTAGACATGCACTGCAGCTCTGTGAGTGAGTGCAAGCTTCCCAGAGGTAGCAGATTAAGTCTTCCAGGCTAGACTGGAATCCGAGCTGCACTGCACCATCACAGAGCCTAAAACTCTCTCTCTCTCTCTTTTCTCCCCTTCCCTAAGGTCTCCGTAGCTATACAGAGAAATGAGTTTCTTTTGAGGCCCTCTTAGCCCAGACTTACCAATTTTCCTTAAAGTCTGTGGAATACAGTTGATGTACTGTCTGCATTGGCTTTAGTGACTTGGTTCATGAAAACTACTTGCATTGGAAAATTCATGACTGAGAAGCAAAGACCTTTAGGGAGAATTAAAGGCAGGCCACGAGGTCATAAGGGAAGTTATGAAAACTGTTAGTGTTGTTTTGGTTTTTTTTAAAACTATAATTAAAATAAAACAGTATGAAAGGGCATTTAAGTTCCATATACTATCTAACAATTATTAAGGACTTCCTCTGAGCCTAGCACTGCACATTATCATCTCATTTAATCTTCACAGCAGCCCTATAGGTGAGATGCTATTATTATTCTTCATTATTCATGTAATAAGAAGAAAAAGAAGAAGAGAAGAAGAGAAGAAGAAGAAGAAGAAGAAGAAGAAGAAGAAGAAGAAGAAGAAGAAGAAGAAGAAGAAGAAGAAGAAGAAATACTATACAGTTAATTTGCATTTGCATTTCATTCTTCATGATAAACAGTTAAGAATTTACTTTTTCTTCCCTGCAATTTCAACCGGACAATCACCGGTTAACTTTTCTTATGTAATATGAAAGCTAAAATTTACTCTATATTTAATCCTTCCACTAAATGTTAAATATTTTTTCTGATTTTATGATTTATAGTTATTTAGTCTCACCTCCTCCAGTCCCAGACAGAGTAACTTTGATGCTTGTGATGGAAGAAGCTTAGCTGAGTTGCTAATTTTATTTAACGCTCTCTTCATGCATCAGGAGGCATAAAATGTTGATTTTATCCAAAATAAAGTCACTCCATGGCAAACATCATCAGTTCCCTTGACACACCATGTGAAACTGAAGTTGGAAGATCTCTAATGCAGGATTTGTCATTTCTTATGTCCCTTGAGTTTATCCTAAACAGTTCTATTCCTGTTCTATAGCTCACCTTGTCTCCATTTTCTATGATGATACTTAGTTCTCTTTCTAATTCTTGCCAAGAGAAATTACTGGAAATACAGGCTTATGTTAGGACTTAATATGCCCAAATATGGTGAAGTTAAACTGAAGTAAACGAGCATAAAATAAAATTTCATGCCAATAAAGTGAGATGTTGGTGAGCGATTACTATATTTCTCTGTTACTTGAAAAATAAAAGTACAGATATTTATATTCTTTTTGTTTTGCTTGGGTGACCTCTATGTCCCTTTCTTCTAGTAATAGGACTGACACCTCTTCTACTTCCCCACCATGAGGTTTGAGGGGAAATGACTCAAGTCCTCAGCCTCAGGAGTGGGTGATCATAAAAATGAAATTTTGTCCAAGTTGTACCTTAGGGGCAATAGTGGAGTAGAGTTGACCTATTAAAATTTACTTGCCAAATTCAGGTGGTTATTCAGAGCACTCCATGGCCTTTGCCTTGGTAATTACTCAGGAATAGGTACACAGCATAAAAGGACCCAATGGTAGCCATTCCAGAAATTTTAACTGAAGTGACAAGGACAGAGGCACTTTTATTCTTATGATGTTTCTAAACTGGATACAGAATATTTGCCATCTTTATCACCATTTAAATATTGCCTGTCTGGGAGCTTAGAAAACACAGAAGAAGCACATTTGGGAGCTGAAATGAGGCAGGTTCCTGACAACAGTGTTAATCATCTGGATCAAGGCTTACCTAGAGGCAAATACCCCCAAAATTTATACTTACAAGAATTAATAAATTCATTTTGTGTTTAAGCTCTTTTGAATTCCTGTCACTTACAACCAGGAGTCCTAAAATGCCAAATAAGGCAATAATTCTATAAGCTACATTTCAGGCTACCTATTCCCAACCCTAAATTCCTGTATCTCTGGGTTGGTAGGGAATCAGGAGAAGTGAATCTTATTCTAGCCATGGTTTATAACTGGTATTATTGCATCCTTCCAAAATAAGTGAAATAAATTAGGTAAATTATTTGTGAACATCTCTGAACATGAAAAATTAGTGCTTTATTGGCATTAAAAAACACTTTGGAATCTATGTAGTCAGCATAATGCATTATGGTTGCTAGACCACTCAAGTCTGGCAATTTCATTTTAATAGATCAATTCTGCCCCACTATTGTTTCTAGGCTACAGTTTGGCCAAATTTCACTTTAAAGGGCATTTTATGGCAAAGATCCAAGCTCTTTCACAGCAAAAGCTGAATGCTAATGGAATTGTTGTGATTTAAAACTGTGAAACACAATCTATTTTTCAATGGAGGAAACAAAAACCATAACCACAAATATTTCCAGTTTCTTAACTCAACCTTGAAGGATATTTTTGCATTTTTATTCATTATTTAATGATGAGGAATACTGTAAAAGAGTATCAGATAGTGTCAGAGCATCAGGTTAGGAGACCTGAGTTTAAGTTTTGGCAATGCTATCTACTAGCTGGGTGATCTAGAGCAATTTTCTTAACACCTTTTAGCACCAGTATTAAATTGTACCATGGATATTAAATGAGAAGATACTTATAAAATGTTTTGATGTGAGCTAGGCACATAGAAAGTATTCAATAAATAGCGGTTGTTGCTGTTGTTATTATTATTGGTACTAATGTTAGGAAAGGTACTATTACTACTAGTAAAGTACTAATCTCTCACTTTGGTTTCAGTGATGGAGTTTTTGCATGCATTACTTTCTTTCCTCTGTCCATCCACCCATCTCTCCTTCTCTCCCTCCCTCTCTTCCTTCTATTTTTCCCTTCCTTCCTTCCTCTAACCTTTTCCCCTTCCTATCTTCTTTATTTTTCTTCCTTTATTCCTTTCTTATCAGTTGAAATAACAGAAGTGAAACTGCTATAGAGGAAATCTTAGGTCTAATAGAAAAAGGTGACACCTGCTTCACAGAGAATAAAGACAAGACAAATTTTAAATACCAAAAGATTCTTCAGAACTAGAATTGTATAAAATTACTCACACATCTAAGAATCAAAGTAAATTTTCCAATTCACAATCATTGACTCGTAGGCTACAAATCTTCAAAATTTCATAAGAAAATGAATATTAGTTTTTAGAATGCACCTTGAATTTTGGAAATAAAAGTAGTGAAGTTGCCTCATAGTGTGGAAAAGAAAGGACGATAGTATTTTCTGATCAGAAAACAAAGACTTTTGTTAGATAATGAAGAATTTCACCCTCTGAGATTATCTCTTTCATTGCATACTTAATGGATATTATAATTTTAAAAATTATTTTATAGCATCATTCAACAAAAATAACATCAGAAAAGCCTCAGGATTCTCATAAAACCAACACAAGTTTGCAACAGAAGGGAGGTGAGAATTATTCTGGTTGGATAAAGAACAGACACCAAAGGGCCAAATTACAGGAAGGGAGACAATTTAGGAATTTCATGAGGTCACTCATGCAAGACATGACGATGGCTTGGATCAGGATCCTAGCAGTGAAGAGTATGAAAAGAGGTTGGATTTAAGGTAGAATTTGGAGGTGGGTACCTGGGTGGCTCAGTTGGTTAAGCACCTGCCTTCAGCTCAGGTCATGATCCTGGACTCTACTTCTCCCTCTGACCCTCTCCTCTCTCATGTTCTCTCTCTCTCTCTCAAATAAATAAAATCTTAAAAAAAAAAAAGGATATTGTTTGGGGATATTGAGGATATTGAGATGATTTACTGAAGGATTAAGTATGGGGTAGGGTAGAGAGAGAAGTAGAGGATAACACTTAGGGGCTGAATGATGAGAAGAACTGTGATGGTGATGTCACCTATTGAAATTGGAAAACTTTGTGTAGCAAGTTAAGTAGATATTTGCTAAGCAGTCTGGAGAAAAATGGTATTCCAAACACAAACAACATCATGTGCCAAGGCATAAAGCTTTTAAAAAGGCTGGCAGATCCATGGAAAGAAAACGGGTTGGTAATATTGTTAGAGAAATGGAAGACATGGATAATACCCAATAGGATAGGACAGGTTGTCATGCGGCTAAAGATGTTGCCAAGAATTAGTTTCCTGAGATTGAATTTGATCCTTTAGGTTGGTGAGGGATTATGAGTCATGAAAGGGTTTAAAGCAACTAGACTTCTATAAAATAAATCAAAGAAATTAAAAACAAAGAAGCTATGGCAAAATAATTTGTTATGCATATTGAATCAATTTATACATAGATCTCAAAGCTAAAAAACAGGTAAAATCAAGTATACAAAACAGAATATGAAAATGATACAAGTATGATAAATGAAAAAAAAATATGACCAGCAAGAGTCAAATCACAGGATTTTGAAGGGCAAAAGTGAATTATAATATGTAACACTTGCTCACTAGTTTTTCTTAAGCATTTCTAGGGATTTAATCCTCACAAAACATGTTGAGGTATCTGTTATTATCCTTGCATTATAATACAGTTGGGGAAACCAAAGCATGAAGAGCTGAAGAAATCTGCCCAAATTTATACACAACTTTGAGTGGCAGAGTCGAATTTTAATGTGGCATTAGATTTCAGAGTTCACAACTTTTAACTATTATTCAAAGGGATAGTCTCTGAGAAGGATTAAGATCTTTTAAAACAAGAATTCAATTTATACTGAGTGAAACTGAAGCATGATCTTAAAAGACCTTCTCAATGCTTTCTTTATGAAGCCATGTTTATCTGAAGTTCAATAACTACTACAGTTTTGGGGGCACCTGAGTGGCTCAGTGGGTTAAGCCTCTGCATTAGGCTCAAGTCATGATCTCAGTGTCCTGGGATTGAGCCCCACATTGACCTCTCTGCTCAGTGGGGAGCCTGCTTCCCCCCCTCTCTCTGTCTGCCTCTCTGCCTACTTGTGATCTCTTTCTCTGTCAAATAAATAAATAAAATCTTTAAAATAAAATAAAATAAAAAATAAAAAAATTACTACAGTTTTAATCTGGTTTCCTTTTTTTATATTAAATTCCTTTTAATTACAATTAAATCAAATACATTTCACTTAAATATTCCATTATTATAAAGTTACTTTGAAAATCTCCTTTCTCTCACTATATCTCATTTCTCTCTACATATGTGAGGTATACCTGGAATTTTGTACATTTGTGTTTGGGTATGTATAGTGATTTGTTGCTCTTTTTCTTCATATTTTTCTGTATTGATTGATTTCAAAATATGGAATTTGTATCATTTCAATAAACTATGAATTCATTATTATAATAAAAGAAAAAATGGTTGAGTGGGGATGGGAGTAAGAAGATCATATCTTTCATGATATTCATTTATTCTGTTCTTAAAATTGTTTAAAAAAAAAAAAAAAAAAAAACACCTTGTCATCTCCAACCCAGAACAAATCTTTTTTTCTAGGTTATACATATTAATCTCATATGTAAAAATAATAACTGTCCAGTTTTATCTTCACTACTTGTGAAAATTTAAGTACTTCATCATTCACTAGTGGAACACACGTAGATATTGAGACAATAATGGAAAAACACTCTATACAAATAGTGAACTAGGGAATGAATTTGCTATAGTCTTGTGGTTACTGAATTATTTAAAGAAGTACAGTTAAGTCCCTTGAGTAAAAATCTGGTCACTTGTGTAATCAAGAGAAAAGAATAATGGTCTGTAATGAGAGATAATGGTGTAGCAGAAATAATACTGAGAATTGGGGATCTGGAGTCTAGTCCTAATTCTGTAACTGGACTTACAATGATGTGGCCAAACTATTTTTTTTCTGGGATTTTGTGTTCCTACAAATTAAATGCTGAAACCAGTTATTCTCAATTTTTAATCTAAAACTTTGGATTAAACCTTGGGGATTGAGTATGTGCATTTACTTCTGCTTTTTCCCCAAAATGAACAATATAAAATAGGCCTATACCCTCACATGATACAGGAGAAGAAAGTGTAGAAAACAGCAGAAATCAAAATTTTGGAAAGTGTATGGATGAATGGTAATTGACTTAACAAAATACAAGGAGTGGTCAGGCAAGGTGAACAAGAAGTAAGCTGATACCCCTTGCAGAATGTTGGAAAGGTTTAGGAACTTCCCACTTCAGGTACTTCTCAAACTACAGGGTATACTGAAAAATAGGATTGGTTGAAATTTGTAAATAGTTAACATCTCTGCATCCTCTCCCTTTCTTTATATTCTCAGGCTACTAATCCATTTTTTGTCCAGTAGTAGACATGAGAATTTCTTTCTGGAAATGTTGCCCAAGACAGTATCTGTATTCAATGAATCAGACACTGAGGGTGGAAGTAAGGTGACAAAAATATTAGATAAGAGTTCTACATACTGAATGATCAAGTTCTCAACACCCCTTCTACTCTAAATGTAGGGCTTTCAGCTTTTTAAGAGTTTACTATTTTTTAAAGACTTTATTTATTTTAGAGAGAGAGAGAGAAGAAGCAGGGGGAGAAGAAGCAGACTCCTCAGTGAGCAGGGTTCCTAATGTGGGGCTCAATCCCAGGACCCCAGGATCATGACCTGAGCCAAATGCAGACACTTAACAGACTGAGCCACCCAGGCACTCCAGAGCTTACTTTAAATAAACCTTATGAAATTACCAATTCTCAACCATTTCTAACCTACAAAAATAGCAATTTCATATGAATCAACTTAACACACACACACAAAATCAAAGGATCATTAAACATTTGAGAAAAGTCTCAAAAACTCCAAAACAAAAAGAAGAAACAGACAAAAGAAAATCAAAACAAAACATATAGAATAATTACTAGCTATTACATCCAGGAAATGAGAATAAGACATATAATTTTTTAAAGACAAAACCAGAGATCATGAAGGAAATATTGAAAATTTTTAAAAATGTGATAGCAGAAATTCAAATTTCATGAAAATAAAGTTGGGGGAAAAGTGAGACAATTGTATAGAAAGTCTAGGAGATATAATTTTCAAAACTTGGAGTTTTGATGAGAGAGAATAAATTAAAACTGTACAATATTTCCCAGAACTAAGTAATGTCAGTTCCCAGATTGAAATGACTTTCAAGATTCCATACAATGATTTAGAAAAGATTTATACTAAGGGATTCTTGTGTTATGTCAGAAAATTATGGACAAAGAGAAAATCATAAAAACTTTTGGAGACAGAAAAGAAAAAAAATCAGACTATATGAACATAAAACTTATTAACAGCAACATTGAAAATTGGAAGGTAATAACACAATTTCTTCAATGTTTTGAGAAAAAAAATATTTCCAATCTATAACTCTCTACTCACAGCAACTATTAATCAAGGATGAGTGTAGAATAAAAGCATTTTTTAGACATGAACTCAAGACATTTATCTCTTATGAATAATTCTTAGGAAGTTTCTGGATGGTATTTTTCACCAAAATGAGGGTGACAACCAAGAAAAAGGTGAAGGAATGTATGAGGGTGTTAAGGGAAGCGTTGGAGTGCTACCATCACTGAAGGCCTGGAGATGAAAAGTCCAGACTGTAACTGGATAAAACAAGAGTCCCAAAGGCATAAATTAAAGAATAAAATGATATTTGATTTTTTTATTTGGAGAATATTTAATTTGCAGAATTTTAGCTTTGTTAGAAAGCTAAGAGATAAATTAATGGTTGGTATATAAAAAGTAAACAAACAGGGGTGCCTGGGTGGCTCAGTCATTAAGCATCTGCCTTCAGCTCAGGTCATGATCCTGGGGTCCTGGGATCCAGCCCCGCATCAGGCTTCCTGCTCAGCGGGAAGCCTGCTTCTTCCTCTCCCACTCCCCCTGCTTGTGTTCCCTCTTTTGCTGTGTGTCTCTCTCTCAAGTAAATAAAATCTTTTAAAAAGAAAAAAAAAAAGTAAACAAACACAAAGGCAAATATAAACTTCAAAAAAATAAAAAGTTCTATAAGAAAATGCAATTATCACTATATTGCTCATCTCTAAATTATATTTACTTAATAATAATTTTGATAATGTGAGTTCCGAGTATTTATGTAACTCCAAATGATGAAATAGCTCAAAGAACAGGAAAAAGTGAAGAAGGTGTAAATATGTGTTGGAGGGAGTGATGGGATAGGGGTGCACAGAGCTAAATTCTTGTCTTTTGTAACAGGAAGTTCATAGATAGTGTCTAAAATTTAAAAATCAAGACTAGTAATAAAGCATGTTGCTTGGAAATATAGAATTAAATACCAGAATATATAGCTAAAAATGTTGCTGATAGTTGCCTTAGAGTACAGGGAAATAGAATAGGAATGGATGTATCAGGGTTCTGCTCTTTTTATTATTAACTCAGTAGTTTATAATATGACTTTTGAAGCAGACACACACTTATAAGATCTCTTCCAGCATGTGTATTTTACTTTAACATTCATATATCCATATAAGCAATAGCACATCTGAAAATGTGCCAAAAGAATGTGATCTTTGGAGGCAAAAAAAAAAAAAACCACAAAAACCAAAAAAACATGAAACATCGTTATATCTTTAAAGCAAGAAAAGAAACATATTTTTGAACATAGAACGATCAAATAGAAGTTAGATCAGCAAGCATCTAGCCTTTTTTTAATATTCACCAGATAAATTCTGTGTCACTAGGAAATCCTGATACTGGTTCTAGAACTATAATAGCAGCAATCTCAACTTGTCCCTCATTTCCCCAGTAATCCACTTTGCTGAAATTTAACTGAAGTTGGAATCTGCCATCCGTTCTAAAATGATGACTTAATTTATTCTTATTATAGGACTGCTGCCTTATGCACTGATAATCCAAGTTGCAAGTGACAATTTGATAATAGATTATTTGGATATTTTATCCTCTGGTGCCCTTCCTCATGGTACCACCTCGTATGACCTCCTTTGGTCTAAGTGGGCTTTCACTGATGAGCTCATAAGGAATGCTACTATTTAATGACACTTGGGTTCTCAAAATACTTTCCTCTGTTAGAAGAACACCATACACACATGTGCAGTTGCACACATGCACATCTTAGAAACAATATGTCAAAATGACAGTAACTCATAATGGAACGTATGGGCTTTATATCTTTTTGTTTTGTCTCTATCACCAACAGGTTACTTATGTCATTAATGCTTATAAAACTGTCTAATCCTTTAAGCCCAATTAAATTATTTGTTATAATTATTTCCTACATGAGTGATTTTTTACATTATTTAATACTACCAAACACACAATTACTCTTGTTACTTTTAAATTAATTCATAGACAACTTCATCAAGTTTTCTCTTGCTCTTTTATTTAATTAGGAAACATTAAAAATGTGCATCCTGGAAGTTTTTTTTTTTAAAGATTTTATTTATTTATTTGACAGAGAGAGAGAGAGATCACAAGTAGGCAGAGAGGCAGGCGGAGAAGGTGGGAAGCAGAGAGCCCAATGCAGGGCTCAATCCCAGGACCCTGAGATCATGACCTGAGCCGAAGGCAGAGGCTTAACCCACTGAGCCACCCAGGCGCCCCCTGAAAGAGTTTTTTATTCATTTTTACCTCACACTTAAATGAGACCTTGGCAATATAATCATCATCTAGCAAATACTCAAAGTACACTGAAGGTTTGATCGTTCTTTCACTAGCTATTGGTGTAGTTTAATCTGTATTAAAGATGAGACATTCTTATACTACTTGAATCATTACTATGTAGGTTATCTTAGAATATTTTGTGACCTTCAACGATAGTTCTTCCTTATAGGAATCACCCTCCTCCCAAAGGAGGTAAATTAAGAAGTTACTATTTCTTGCATCATATCAGTTTTTCTCTACATGGCCCCTGTGTTATGAAAGTTTTCACAAAAAAAGCTACCAAACTGATATTTCCTATCCTTTGCAAATTCAGAATTCACTGAAACTTGGATTACTACAAAAAGAAATAATATCAAAATGTAGACACTAGAACAAGGCATTCACAAGGGGATTAGATTGAGGATTGAGGGTCCAGCTGCTGGAATGTAAGAAAAACAGACATAGATATGGATCATCAAAATATTCTGAAAGTTTAATGATTCCTCTACTAGCTCTCAATATACATTAATCTATGTTAAGACAGGGAAGTTCTAACACAACCTAAACTATTGTTATAAGCTTTTAAAAGAATATTTTATGATTATGAAAGGCAAAGGGAAAAGAAAACTGTGTAGTCAGATAAATCAGTTATGGTAAGTAGAAATGCAAGAGCTGTGCTTCAGCAGATATTCAGGATCTTTGCTTAGAAAAGAACTAGAACAAAATAAGATGTAAAGCAATAAAGGAAGAAGGTTTGTCAGGAGACTTGTGGATGAAAAATAAGATGGGGACAGATGGCTTACTTATTAAAAGTACGTATGCTTAAGAGACTATGGGGCATAATATCTGAAATAAGAATTGACCTAAAACATCTCAGATTTGTATACTTATATAGCTCTAACACAATCATCAGATATTAGCCTACTATAGTTCAGAAGCCAAACTGTCCCTTTATGTAGTATTTTTTTTCTTAAGTCCGTTGAGAGATCTGGCATCAAAATCCCATAATTCCCTTGGTTTGGAATATTCCCTTTATAATTTACTTTGTAAATTGTAAGTGTTGGTTTGTTTTGTTTAATTTTGTTTAATATATTTTACTTATATTTCCCCTAAGGAGTGTACCCTATATTCTATGATATCAATAAAAATTGCTGGTATAGTCACTTCTTAAAGAAAGTGTTGACAGTTCTAATGAACTCTCATATGTCATTATCTTATGCAAGTTTCATTTTTGCGTATTTATCCTTAATGACTACAGAGGTAGAGATTATCAGAATTCCCATAACACATCTAATGTGGCGTAAGTTTCACTTTTGCATTGCCTATTAAGTCATAAATTAGCAGGGTACAAAAATTAGAGAAGACACATTACAATTTGAAAAAAAGAAACCAAAATTGTTAAACTATTTTTTAATCACAGAGTAATATGTAATGGTGCACTGGGACAAAATGAAAGGTAACTGCCTTAGGGGACTGAGAAAAACACAACACTACATTGCAAGCAGAGGCATAAATATAGACAGGCTGACGGGAAATAAAAGCCCACCTTCTACTTAGTAGCGCTGTCATGCTCTTAACTGAATTCTAGTAAGACCACAGCTCGGTGATTGCCAGAAGAGAAGAGCTACACACAGACCCATCATATAGTGAGGCACCATCTGTTGACAGAATGAATAAAAACCACAAATAGGACTGATTAAATCTGCATGAATTCCATATCCAAAGATGAGGGAGGAAGAAGCAGGGAATGAAGGTAAAGACAGTTACCCTCCCTCCTGTTTTCTATCTCTGACACTCTCACATTTAATTCTAACAACTGTCTTCCAAATTAATTTTCTTCCTATCACCAGACTTATGGAATATCCAAGTGAAGATTTGTTTACTTTTTTGCAAGAGAAGTAAATACATTTTAAGTGAGTCTTTAACCTGAAACATATCTCAAGATGTCTTCACTATCTCTTAAGACTCAAGAAGTCAATATTTCCCCTTTGTTAAAAAAAAAAAGAAAAGAAAATGAAGTATTTTAAGATTTTACCACCTACAGCTAGAACTTTGTTTATAGCCTCTTTATTACTTAATTTTAGATTGCCTATATATCCTTCATGTGAAGTACAGGGAAAGATGCTTATAAAGGCAAAGAAATTAATGAAAGGATATTGGAGAAATAATTAATTGAGGATCAAACTACTTTTCAAAGATGCCAAGTACAGTCATGAGCACAGCATAGGTAAGTTCACCACAAATTCTATTCTATCAACATGAACAAGGGTAAGAAAAACCTTTTTGGTTTTGGTTTGGTTTGATTTGGTTTGTTAATGCAAGTACCACTATCCTGTTGGTACTTTTGTTGTTATAGTAAAAGAACAGTGAAGTCTGTGCTTCAAAAGAGGCATTTTGCTTGGTGTTCTGTCCCTTTAAAGTCAGTAGCTTTTCTAAATTCTCTGACCAACCCTAAATAAAAAATTCTGAAGGAGGTGCTCCTAACTCTTCAGAAACCCATTAGGCTATAGGACTGAGCTAATCCTGTAAGTGTTTTACTGCACAGCAGAAGTATGGTGGCTTTGGTAGATTATGGTCTTAACGCCCTAGTGGAATTTCTCTGAGCTGAGCGGGGGTGAGGGAAATGTTCTCTGTGCCCTCCCCCTGAGAAATTAACTGCTCTAAAGTCTACAGAATAGGATGATTTTTGTTTTCCTAAACAAACTCTTTCACCTATTTCAGGTAACTTGTACATTACAGAAAAGCATGAGGGTACACAGAGGTAAAAGTAACCTGATTTTATTCATTCATTTGTTCATTCATTCACTTATTCAACTGTTTTTTGAACCAATATGGTTGCTTCGCTGGGTAATTGAAAACACATGGAAGGAAGGAAGGAAGGGAGGGAGGGAGGAAGAAGAGGGAGGGGGGGAAGGAGAGGAGGGAGGGGGGAAGTAGAGGAGGGAGGGAGGAAGGAGGAGCAAGGACGGGTGGGGGAGGGAAGGAAAGAAGGGAGAGAGGGAAAGGAAGAAGGAGGGAGGAAGGCAACAGGGAAGGGAGGGAGGGAGGAAAAGGAAAGGAAGGAAAATGAAAGAGAAAGAAAAGAGGGAAGGGGGGTGCCTGGGTGGCTCAGTGGGTTAAAGCCTCTGCCTTCGGCTCAGGTCATGATCCCAGAGTCCTAGGATCAAGCCCTTCATCAGGCTCTGCTCAGCAGGGAGCCTGCTTCCTTCTGTCTCTGCCTTCCTCTCTGCCTACTTGTGATCTGTCTGTCAAATAAATAAATAAAATCTTAAAAAACAAAAACAACAAGACCCTATGTGATACCATCTTTCGTTTTTATACAGTTTATAAAATGCCTTCACATGTGAAATCTCATTAAGTACAAAGGACAATGCTGTGAGGAGGGGAGAGTGGTTATTAACAAGGAAGGACCAGAGGCTCTAAGGCTAAGTGTTATTTCACAAGGTTGCATAGCTACTGGAACACAGAGCCCAGAGCAGGCTCAGGTCTCTCAAAACCCCTTTCCTTCTGTCACACTGCCTGTCATTTTCATGTAGCCACTTTTGAAAAATGAAACATTTGAGGAAGCTGTTGGTTTTGTTAGTTGTCCCATGCAAGAGTCTCCAGCAGAGAAAAAGTGCCTCTTAACAGAGGTTTTTGTATTTAATCCACTTGCCCAGAGTTACCCAGCTCTCTTCAACCTAAAAAAATAGTGACAATTTGGCTCTAAGAGTCTTCCTACTTCAAAATTTTTAAAAAGCTCCATAACTAACACTGTAGTAAAAAATAGCACCTTCTTAGTTTTTCTACTCTTTTCTTTCCCCAAAATAGAAAAACATGAAAATAATCATGTTGGTTAAGTATTATGAGTGGAATTGAAAATTTTCTTGTGTCAAATTTAGGCTTGGAACAGGCAGGTTTATTTTCTCCTTTTTAAAACTGATATATTATAAAAGTCATAATTATATATCTGATTTTTTTTTTTTTTGGTAGTAAATTAAAATGATGGGAAAGAATGTGAGAAAACCTAGTTGTCTCACCTGGACCACTTTTTTCACCACAGGTAAACACTGATAACCTTGAACAGGCTAACACTCTTTGGTGCAGATTACTCCAGAAATTTTTCTTATGTGTTAATTTTACTTTAAAATTTCCTGATATTATAAATAATCCCATACCAAATATCTTTTGTTCATATTTTTGTGCATGTACATAAGAAGTACTATACAATAGATGTCTAAGGGTAAAACTGCACATCAGATTTTTACACATATTGAATACTAAAATTCCCCTCCCAAAAGTATGTACCATTTTATACTTCTTCTTTCATGTGACTGTCATCCTTTTTTCCCAGCTTTTTTTTTTTTAAAGATTTTATTTATTTGAAAGACAGAAATTACAAGTAGGCAGAGAGGCAGGCAGAGAGAGAGAGGAGGAAGCAGGCTCCCTGCCGAGCAGAGAGCCTGATGCGGGGCTCGATCCCAGGACCCTGGGATCATGACCTGAGCCGAAGGCAGAGGTTTTAACCCACTGAGCCACCCAGGCGCCCCCTTTTTTCCCAGCTTTATTGAAGTACAAGGGACACATAAAAGTATAAGATATTTAAAGTGTATGATGCGATGATTTGATACACATATACACTGTGAAAGGATTCCCCCATCTAGTTAATTAATACAGCCATCCCATCACATATATACCTCTTTTTTGTGTGTGAGAACATTTAAGCAAAGTTCGATTATACAATACAGTCAAATATACTCTCCAGGTTATAAGAAGATCCTCAGACCTTATTAATCCTATAACTAAAAGTTTATCCCTTTTACCCAGCCTCGCCCTATTTCCCCCATTCTCCAGTCCCTGGCAGCCACTTTTTTATGCTCTTTTTTTAAAATTAATTCTTTATTTTTTATTAACATGTAGTGTATTATTAGCCCCAGGGGTACATGTCTGTGAATCAGCAGGTTTACACATTTCACAGCATTCACCATAGCACATACCTTCCCCAATGTCCATAACTCCACCTCCCTCTCCCAACCCCCCCTACCCCCAGGAACCCTCAATTTGTTTTGTGAGATTAAGAGTCATTTATGGTTTGTCTCCCTCCCAATCCCATCTTGTTTCATTTTCTCCTTCCCTACCCCCCAAACTCCCTACCTTACCTCTCAAATTCTTCATATCAGGGAGGTCATATGATAATTGTCTTTCTCTGATTGACTTATTTTACTCAGCATAATACCCTCTAGTTCCATCCATGTCATTGCAAATGGCAAGATTTCATTTCTTTTGATGGCTGCGTAGTATTCCATTGTATATATACCATATCTTCTTTATCCATTCATCTGTTGATGGACATCTAGGTTCTTTCCATAGTTTGGCTATTGTGGACATTGCTGCTATAAACATTGGGATGTAGGTGCCCCTTTGGATCCCTACATTTGTATCTTTAGGGTAAATACCCAGTAGTGCGATTGCTAGGTCATAGGGTAGCTCTATTTTCAACTTTCTAAGGAAACTCCATTCTGTTTTCCAGAGTGTCTGCACCAGCTTGCATTCCTGCCAACAGTGTAGGAGGGTTCCCCTTTCTCTGCATCCTCGCCAGCATCTGTCATTTCCTGACTTGTTAATTTTAGCCATTCTGACTGGTGTGAGGTGGTATCTCATTGTGGTTTTGATTTGTATTTCCCTGATGCCAAGTGATGTGGATTTATGCTCTGTTTGCTCTGTTTTTGAGTTCAACTTTTTTTTTTTTTAATTTCCACATATAAGGAATACCATGCAATTTTGGTCTTGTCATATTTCATTTAGCATAATGCCTTCCAGGTTTATTCATGTTGTTGTAAGCAACAGAATTCCCTTCCTTGTTAAGGCAGAATAATATTCCATTGTGTGTGTGTGTGTATCTACATTGGGTGTATGTGTGTGTGTGTGTGTGTGTGTATCTACACAGACTTATGTTACATTTATGCATTCATTTTTTGATGGACATTTACGTAGCTTTCATGCCTTGGCTATTGTGAATAATGCTGTAATGAAAGTGAAGATGTCATCCTTTTTAATGTTTGTCATCTAATAGCAAAAAATTGTCATTTAATTTGCAGCCACCTGATTAGTAGTGACATTAAGTGTTTCATCACATGATTCTTATTCCTGTATTTTTTCTTCTTTGTATCCTTTGCTACCTTTTCTACTTTTTGGTTGTTGTGGATGATTTTTGTTTCTCATGAATTTGAAGGACTGCTTTATAAATCACAAATATGTGTAATTTATATGTGTATAAGGTGTATGTTGAAAATATTTTCTCCCTGTCAATTGTATTTTAATTTCATTATATCATTTTTGCACCATCGCTATACTATACATTTTTAGGCAGCTGTGTGGCTATTTCTTGGTTTTGTGTGGTTGCTTCTGGCTCTTTAACATTCATTCCACATATTTTAGGAAAACATCTTGGTTTTCTCTTCCCCATTTGGTCATTTGATGGCACCATTGATCAAGATGCCCTGCCCTCATATAACCTATGTGCTGAAATGAGACCTATTGTCTACTGGACAAAATCCATTTGCTTTATATCAAGGAACAAGACTCTTTTGCTTCAATATGGCCATGAAACATCTGCATCATCATTAGCCTTCCACAAGCTAATGCCCATCTCTATGAAACTCTTGCATAGACCAACAAAAGACAATCAAATGTTCACACTTCCATAGAATCAGACAATTGCCAGAAAGTCTGCTAGATAACACCCAGTATTCTACTGAAAGGACACTCAGTAGTTTTCTTCTTGCCCTTTTCAAGTCTTTCACAATAATAATCCTGGAGTCACTGCTTTCACTGTCTACACTGGCCACTAGAGTTAGGTGGATTCTGTAATAATACATATTCATCATGAAAACAGTGAAATAAGTGATTCTTAATCTATTCTTCACAGATGCATTAATTCACACATTTTACAAATTCAGCCATGTGCAAGACAAATCAAAATTAGTTTTTATAATATCTTTTAACAAGCATAAATGGAAAGATTGTTTTATTTGTGTATAAAAATATGTACTTTAGACGAGTAAACTGATTTATTTTTTCTCTACTACTTTATTTTTAAAAAATGAAATAATTGCCATGATTACCTCAGAGAGTTATTGAAAAGATTACCTAAGATAACATATGTGACATGTTTCAATGTATAAATTACTTTACAAAAGCAAGTTATTTTCATTGCAAGGAAGCCATATATACTAAAGAAGACAAGGCAGAGGGCTAGGAGCCAAGAGGCTTGAATTCTAGTATTTTTTCTTTCATAAAATAATTGTTTAAATATGAGTAAGTACTAACACTCTCCTTATCTGTAATATAAGAGAATTAAAATCTTTGATTCTTTCCAGCCCAAAATTAATTGCATTTTTAGCACATTAGTAGACAATAGAAAGGAAAACACAAAGGTAATTTTTTTTAAAGGAAATCAACAAGCATTTATAAACTGCCTAGCCCTGTGTTCTAACAATGAATAGCACCTAGATCTTGTCCTAGAAGAGTTTACCCTATTCTTAAATCTGTGCCTAGGAGTACATTTGGGAAGAAGAAAGAGAATCAGAGTGGGTCAAGGTAAGGACAAGCCAGAACCTCCTGGCATGGCTGCATCTGTTCTTTTTCACATTTAAGCAATGACCTAAGGAGTATAAGGGCTGCTTCACTGCTGACAGCCCAATTTCACATAAAATGTCTATCTAGTAACCAATATTAATCTGAGAAGTATAGAAAAGATACTTTTAATTTAGCTAAGTTGACAGTGTGAAAGCACCATGATCATGTCAATTTGGTGTCTATGTCCTCCTTTTAACCATATTTAAGTCCTAAGTAAGAAAATAGCAAAATCATGCTTCCATCTAATATGATGCAACCATCAATTATAAACCAAAAACATGCTAAACTTTCCTCCAAAAGAGAATATAAAATCACTATGTCAAAATTTAGATGATGTCCATTCCTTTCTGAGTCACTTATTGATATCTTGTACTTTGTTTTTTTTTTATTTTTTTAATTTAATTTATTTTTTTATTAACATATAATGTATTATTTGTTTGAGGGGTACAGGCCTGTGATTCATCAGTCTTACACAATACACAGCACTTAACACAGCACATACCGTCCCCAGTGTCCATCATCCAGGCACCCTATCCTTCCCATACCCTTCCCCTCCAGCAACCCTCAGTTTGTTTCCTATACTTAAGAGTCTCTTGCAGTTTATCTCCCTTTCTGATGTTGTCTTGTTTCATTTTTTGCTCTTTTCCCCTATGATCCTCTGCCTTATTTCTTGAATTCCACGTATCAGTGAGATCATATGATAATAGTCTTTCTCTGACTAACTTATTTCACTTAGCATAATATCCTCTAGTTCCATCCATATCATTGCAAATGGCAAGATTTCAATTTTTGATGGCTGCATAGTATTCCTGTGTGTGTCTGTGTCTGGGTGTGTGTATGTGTGTGTACTACAATCTTCTTTAACTATTCATCGGTCAATGGACATCTGGGCTCTTTTCATAGTTTGGCTACTGTGGACATTGCTACTATAAACATTGGGATGTAGGTGCCTCTCTCGGATCACTACATTTGTATCTTTGAGGGAAATACCCAGTAGTGCAGTTGCTGAGTCATAGGGTAGCTCTATTTTCAACTTTCTGAGGAACCTCCGTGCTGTTTTCCAGAGTGGCTGCACCAGCTTGCATTCCCACCAACAGTGTAGGAGGGTTTCCCTTTTCCTGCATACTCATCAACATCTGACGTTTCCTGATTTGTTAATTTTAGCTGTTCTGACTGGTTTGAGGTGATATCTCAGTGTGGCTTTGATTTGTATTTCCCTGGTGCTTCCTGATGTTGAACACTTTTTCACGTGTCTTTTGGCCATTTGGATGTCTTCTTTGCCAAAATGTCTGTTTATGCCTTCTGCCCATTTCTTGATTGGATTATTTGTTCTCTGGGTGTTGAGTTTGATAAGTTCTTTATAGATTTTGGATAGTAGCCCTTTATCTGATATGTCATTTGCAAATATCTTCTTCCATTCTGCCAGTTGTCTTTTGGTTTTGGTATCTTGTACTTCAAATTGATTAAATGATATATAGGGTTAAATCATATTAATATATCTTATTTGATAGGGAAATTAGAGGAAATTAGGAAATTAGAGGAAATAAGCAGTCTTGTTTGTATTATAAGTTGCTATATTTTTTCCTTAATTTTTATCATAGAATGTATGTACTAAGGGGCTCTACAAGGACTCTCTTGAATTCCAGACATTCTCCTTAGCCACCTTGTGTATCCAGAGCCTTTTCCCTTTACAGTCATGATCAGTCACTCCAGCCAACCTGATTTTTTTGCTTTTTTTTTTTGTTCACTACAGGGAAAGTCCAAGATAGAAAAGTGACATGTTCAACCTTTTGTATAATGAAACCATTTCTCCATTCCCTGGTAAAAGCATTTCTCCCTTGGGAACAAAGATTTCTAGACCAACAAAGCCCAGAGTTGTGGAGATGGAGAAAGAATTCTGCTAGTGAATCATTTGAGTAAGAGTGAGAGGAGCTATTTCCCTTTCTACCCCTTAGTTCCAGAGCTCAGAATCCTGGCTATGGGAGAAACAGCAATATTTGTCAGTGATTTAGAATACATACCACACCTTCAAAGACATTTCCACAGCCTCACAGTGTGCCACCCGCTGGTTTTTTGGTAAGAATGGTGTGTGAAATATCATGGTTTTAATTAATACATCCTGTAAGCACATGGATGGTGGTTCCCAGAAGTACTGGAGAGAGGAAAGGTAAATCCATATCTAAAGAAGTGCATATTCCATTCCATAATGGAAGTAATCCAGTGTAATCTACCTGCTACCATATGACTAGTTGATTTCCCTGAGGAATGATGCCATGTTAAAGCTCAATAATGGTTTCGGCTCTTGGCTGGCTGGACATTTAGCAGTGACAACAGCCAGATTAGCCTTGGTGAATGGAAGTTCATGTTGCTGAGTCCATGCATATCTTTCATCCAGCTGCTGTGGTCACTTTGTTCATGAGTTCACTGGTCAGTAATAGAGATGGCTAGAAAGAGGCTGACTGATATTTACAGAACAAGTCATCTTGTATACCATCCTCTGCTAACGCTGCTCATTGGTGATTATTCCTCTTTTGACACAAATATCTTCACACCTTGTACCCATTCAGAGAAGTCTATCTACATATACTTTCCCCAATCCTAATCTCCAGTTTTCAAAGTTCTTGCATTGTATTCCTTCCAAATCCATGACCATTCAGCTAAAATATTGACCACTACTCAGGAAGCAATGTTGATCCACATCTCTAGCTATCTCTCCTTCTAGGCAAAATAAACAACCAGGAACACTGTTCAGCACTCAGCCCACTGGGAGGATTTCCTTTCTCTACTGTCCTTCACAGTTCATCCCAGGACAAGGCAGTAGTGCTCCAGCTGGCCATTTTCAGGGAATTCTGAGATATTGTACAGAACCATCTATAAACTGAGCTTCACTTTTCTTTCTTTGTCAACTAGTCATAGGGAACTCCGCATGAGATCACAACTCCACATCCACATGAGATGAAAGACAATGTAGCCAGTGTAGGGGCCATGGACATCTACCACTTACACATGCAATTTATTCATTCAAGACTTACTTGAGGGTGATATTTTATATATCGCCTTTATATCATGACGTGTGCCTCTATACACACTCAAGTTAGGGCTTGCTGACTGAGTCACAAAACACATAGTTTAGTTTCTACGGTAACTTCGTGGCTCAAGTGTCCAGTGTCTACTAGGACTGAAATCAAACTAGAAGTTGTTTCTCAAAAGAATAGCTATCTACAAGGGGTGGTACACCTTTCTCCCAAAATCCTAAAGGTCTGCACTATGATACGTCTATATAGGCTTACTAAAGACAGTACCTGCCACAGACATTTCAAACACCACTGGATCTCCTGGTCCAATGGACCAAGTCACAGAATAGCTCACACAGTATCTTGGACCCATGTCAAATACTTTTCTTGTTCTCCACCTCATTCAAAACTGGCAACCTTTCAGGTTTCTTACTGAATGGGTTAAAGTAACATACCCAAATAAAGCCCATCAGATATTGTACCTTTTTCTAATTGGTAGGAGATGCTAAATATAGCAAATCTCCTTCACCTTGAGACAGATATATGGATGTGCTCCAGGCCAGAGGATCCCTTGAAATTTCTCCAAGGTGGCAGGGTTCTGAATTTTTGTGGGATTTCCCATGTTCTGGAACACATGTGTCTAACCAAGGGTCATAAATAACTCATGCAAAGCATCTTAAGTACTTCTTGATTTCCAGGTCCCAACAGTGTATATTCTAAATGTAACAAATAATATTATGTCTCCTAGAATTGAAAGCTAATCAAAGTCTGAAAGTGAAATTATGAACAAGAATTATAGAGTTGATAGAGCCCTTAGCTAGGACAGTAACAGTATTGTTGGCTGTGCCCACTGAATGAAACTTCTTCTGATGGTCGCAGAATGTATCTTCAGAGAATATAGCATTGGCCTGATTGGTATCTGTGTGTGTGTGTGTGTGTGTGTGTGTGTGCGCGCGCTAGGGGATGTGTATGCTTACTCCAACAATAAAAACTACAACAGGAATAGTAGCTACCATTGGAGTCACCAGCTAATTAAATTTGTTATAGTCCACTGTGATTCCTCTAGATATACCTGTCCTCTGCATAAGACAAGTTGAATGGGATATGGTAGAAATCACCACCTCTGTACCTTTCAAGTACCTGGTGGTGTCCCTAATCTCTGAAATCTCTCCAAGATTGCAATATTGCTTTTGGTTTACTATCTTTTTATGCAGAGCCATTGCAGTGACTTCCACATGGCCTCTCTTACCTTTATAGCCAATGTAAGGATTCCAAAAGTTGCTGAGTATATCCATTCCAACTATATATTCTGAACCTGGGAAGAAAACTCACAGGGAGCATTTGAGAAAAGCCTTTTAAGTTTCTCAGTAAATGGGTTAGAATGCTGGGCTCATTGTATTGAGGACACTGTGGGTCCAAGTCAATACTCCATCAATTACCTGACTTCCCTAAATCTCTAGTCTGTGTGTAGACCATTGGGTTTCCAAGGATTAATGTCATTTTAGAGATAATGTCTAGTAATCCATGAACAATCTGATTATTTACCCTTCTCCAATGAATACTCATACCAGTAAGTATCCTTAGTTCCCTTTAGGGAAGACTAGGAGGGTGAACATCCTATAAATTTTTGGCTATATAATAGTAGTTCTTCCTTTAGAGGATCTGATCTTCCCTTTGTTCAGGGTAATCCGAGTCTTAAATAAGCTCGAATCTAGGAATTGGTTGAAGGATTAATCATTCTTCCCTCTTGTGGTAACTCAAGTCAGACTTCTGTTCACAATACTTAGAGCTTTTCTACTTTATTAAGTAAGACTTTGGTAAGCTTCCAATTGATTTCAGTCCTAGGAACATTATCATCATCTAGTCAATCTCTGTTGGTTAAGTCATCATAATTACTACCTTAGCTCTGCTACCCATTATGACCATCATATCCACATCGTCTTTGATGATTATGTTGCCACTTACCTGTTGCCATCTAGGAACTTCCATTACCTCCACTGAATTCCAGAAATTCAGTATTATGGCAAGAATTGCCTTATTATTCCTGGCCTATAGAGAATATCTAGCCAGAGCTCTTCTTGGATTCCAGAGCTCTTCTCATGAGTATATGTTTTGCAGCCTTGGAGAACCTTTTTTTTTTTTAATTTTTTAATTAAAATATAATGTATTATTAGCCCCAGGGATACATGTCTGTGAATCACCGGGTTTATACACTTCATAGCACTCACCATAGCACATACCTTCCCCAATGTCCATAACCCCACCCCTCTCTCCCTACCCCCTCTCCCTAGCAACCTTCAGTTTGTTTTGTGAGATTAAGAGTCTCTTATGGTTTGTCTCCCTCCCGATCCCATCTTGTTTCATTTATTCTTTTCCTACCCCCCAAACCACCCAACTTGAGCCTTGGACAACCTTGATAGAGGGAGTGTCCTCTTTACCTTCCCAAGTTGAAGGGTGTATGAGCAGGTCTTATATAATAAATTCATTTTAGCTTTGCAATCTTCCTAAACCTTTGGATATCTTTCTCTACGATTCATCAAGAAAGCTCTGACATTACAATTTTATTTAATGTAAGTTAAATTTGGGTCTAGTTTTAGTCAACCAATTAGCCAAATTGTTAGACTCCATCTTCACTGTTTAAGGTGTAACCATGAACCCAGAGTCTCTACACAGTGCACTCTTAGAAACAAATTCAGGGGTGCCTGGGTGGCTCAGTTGGTTGAGCGACTGCCTTTGGCTCAGGTCATGATCCCGGACTTCCAGGATCAAGTCCCACATCAGGCTCCCAGTCCCTTGGGGGAGTCTGCTTCTCCCTCTGACCTTCTCCTCTCTCATGCTCTCTCTCACTCATTCTCTCTCAAATAAATAAATAAAATCTTTAAAAAAAAAAAAAAGAAACAAACAAATTCAGCTTGATTCAATAGTATTTCCTTCTACCCCAGTCCAGTTTGCTTAGCTGGGAATTTAAAATTTCAAACACATCATTTTCTTTTTCCAAGTTTTCCAATGCATTTAAGAGCAAGCACTCTATCCCATTTTGTACCTCATTTTCACTAAAATGTTCCATAGCAGAAACTTGATCACCATAAAGCCTTATCTCCTATAGGCACTTGATTATAGATGTCAAAAGTGAACATTTAAATAACTGTCAGTGGATTACTGGCATTCCTTTACCGCAGTAAAAGCCCACGGTAACACTGATACCTTTAAATCCAATAAGATCAGAGAACCAATTCCAGATACTCATCTTTAAGTTTCTGTTGCCCTGGACCCTTAAGGTTTTCATAACCAATGACTTCAGCATTTAATGTGTAATTAGGGAAGCAGAACAACTTTGATATTACAGATAAAAAATTTATTATGGTAATTACACCTTATACAATGGTGAAAGAAGCTGAGGAATAAAGGTCTGGAAAATACCAGAAAAAAATTTCACTGAATACCCCTGGAATGAGTGAACCAACTGAGTTTTTAGGAAGCATGACCACTTGCTTCTGTGGACCATAAAGTAGGCTGTTGCAAACATCTGTGGGAAGCGTGTGGCCCTTTATGGTTATTGTTGGTGTACTTTCACAGCAAAGCATTTGGTGGTGGGTCTGGCATAGCTCTTGATCAGAAATACCAAGAGTTGGGAAGAACTTGATGCAAAAGGGGAAAAAGCAATAACACAATGAAAAAAGTGCATGCAAATTTCCCCAGGTAGGAGAACAGTTTTTGGCTTATTTAAGACAGTGAAGTGTAGTGTGGTTGAAAATAGAGTAAAGAGTAAAAGGTTAATTCAAGATGAGATTGAAAAGATAGAAATGAGTCAAATCATATATAGCCTAAAAAATTTGTAAGTTATTGTAAGTATTCTAATAATGGGAAACCATTAAAGGGATTCTAAAATGTGAGCATTATCACTATCATCATATTTACTTACTTAGTACCAGGGACTATGGTAAACATTTTATTTAATTATTCACCTAACATTTATTGAGCATCTGCTATGCTCTAGATACTATGCTCTGTGCAGAGATTCAACAGTGAATGAGACTGTTGAACACAGATGTTCTTAAGTTTGTAATCTAGTGAGTATTGCTGCTTTTAATCTTCACAGTAACCCTATGTGGTAGGAAAGTGAGGCATAGGAAGTATTAAGTTAATCCAACTTAATTAGGTTAACCTTAACTGAGATTACCCAACTAGAAATTTATAGGATCAGTATTCGGACCTTTCTCAGTCATATTTCCATGGCTACTTTTAAGCAGTAGTCTGTCTGTTAGGTAAACACTCAGATAAACCCAAGGAATAAATCACCAGGATATGATTAATTTCTTAATCTCTTCAGGGTCCTCAGATCTGTATTCCTGTGTCAGTGTGTTCATCTTAGGTTATAAATTTCACTTGAGCAAGGAAATGAGACAGCCTTGAGTATGTGAAGTGTCCTTTGCAGAATTCAGAACAATTACGTTTACCAGCTCTCTCGATTTTTTATGTGCGTGGTATGCACACAGAAGGTGCTTGCCTGTCCATCATGAGACTTGAAGTTCCACATTATATTGGACTGGGCATGCTCACTGGAATGACACATCCAGTTTGGAGGCTTCTTCTCGGAATCACATCATTTTGTCATGTTCTTTTTCCTAAAACAGGAAGTGAAATCCTATGTACTTTTGTTTGTTTTAAAAAGTTTTTCACTGAGTCTAAGAAAAAAGAGTTAATTTAATGCTGAATACATTGAACCAGCATTGGGCAGATAAGAAGCGAAATTTGATTGTCATAACTGTCAGGCCATTTAGAAACCAAATAACTCACATCCTGCTAATTGCTTTTATGTTCATTTATCCAAGAGACATGAGTCAGCTCTCACAGAATCCCAATTATGAATGACTTACACCTTGTCGATGACAGAGCTCTGTGTTATTCTTATAGAAACTTTCCAAGGTGTATATCTTTCTAAATAATTTTAACTTTCTCTGATTTCAGTTTATCTGATAAACTTGCCTTTCTTTCTCAGAAATATGTGACCTAGGGGCTTAACCTTGCCTGCCTTTCTTTCCTTTAGCCAAAGGTTGCTCAAAACCCAGGAAAACTGAGTTCCTAAACTTTTTGCTATAAAAAGTATTGGTGCTGTGATGACAGATTAATCCAGGCACATGACTGCTGAAGATCTGTTTTAGAAGCGTGCCGTTTTCGTAGGGAATCCAAAAATACCATGAAAGACAATAGAGACATAAAAATCATGTAGTGCCTATTTGAGTCTATTGAAACAAGGGTCACCACATGCTAAAGCAATCAAGTGTTAAGAGTCTGGATATACTTTTATTAATTGGGTATTAAATACTATGGGGAATTAGTCCAAGATTGATGAGGGAGAATCAATATAAATGTAACTCACAGAATATATTGTTTTCAATATTTATTTACACAAAATGTCTTCTGATTCAGATTCAAATGTTATCCACTCACACATGTACGTGAACACACATATGTGCATACTCCAGAATTCAGCAACAAAAATGTTTGATCCTTTGGTTTTTCTACATTTCATAGCACTAGAAATGACAACTTTAACCCCTACCGTGGCACTATTTCTGTCCATCCTCATGCTCAAATCAATTCTAGCAAACAGAAGTTCAAAACCTGCAACATATACTTGTTTATACTTGTCCAGGCCTATTTTTGACAAATATTTATTGGTTTAAATTTATTTTATACCATCAGCTGTCCATACATATTAAGTTGTCAGTGTGAAACATAGGCAGAAGGACAGCTTTCCAAGATTTAAGCTATAAGGACTAATCCTTGATTCTTCTAAAATAACTCTCAAAGACTTTCTATCCTACATTAAGGAAAGATTGATGTATGATTAAAAACAGGGTTCATGTATTGATTCAGCAAAGGGAGTGGTAGTACAAACTGTCTGGAACATTATTCCAAATGGGAGGATCTAGCAATAGGGATCAATCTTTCTGCTGAGTCAGATGTTGGCTTCTCTTCTGAGAATTCTGATATATGGGTATAAGAAAATGCTATATAAAGTGGTAGTTTTTTAATGTGCAGATCTAGGTAGTAGGCACTAGTAAAACTATTCAGTTATTTTTTTTAAATGAGCAACTTCTCTGGTCTTATTAACATTTATATTTATAAATTCATATTTAAAATTTATAAGGCACCTCAAGCTTTGATAAAATACAGGAGTTCTGTTTTCCACAAGTGGAAATAAGAACACAGATAGATAACTTAAGGTCATATGGTTTGTTAAAGGCAGAACCAGTAGAAAACAATGCCTACTCTATTATTTTAAACTCACCACAGTAAATTATACCCTTTTGAAAAGAGTCATAAATAGGACTTCAACTCCAGGCCTGATATGATTTCTTTATCATATTAAGGGTTCTAGGAGCTTAGTCAATTTCTCCCATTTAAGCCTCTCTATATTCTATGCAGTATAAGTTAATTTTTATTTGATGCTGCATTAGGACTCTCTGGAATTAAACAATCTCTACAGGGAGAATACTAAATTCTCTAAATAAATTTTCAAATTATCTGAAATATTTGATTAATGGCTCCTATGGAAAGAGAATAATTTCTGTCTTTCTCACTCTCTCTCCATCTCCCCCTCCCTTCCTTCTTTCCTTCCTGTCTTCCTTTTCTTTCTCCTCCTTCTATTTATCCTTCTCCTCCTTCTCTCTTCTTCCCTTTCAGCCTTATTGCTTATTAAGACAGGGTATCTCATTACCTTTGTAAAAAGTGGTTGTCATATCAAACAAACTACCACATTATTATAAATTACTCTGTACACAGTAATATAGATTCCTTCCCTCACATCCCTACTCATACTCTCCCTGCTGTCTCATTCTTAACCAAGAAACAAGTACATTATGACACAGATAATAATTCTCCTACAATGCAGGGACTATCAATGCCATTATAAATTCTATATGGTAAAGAGGGGTTTATTATGATAAAAGACATAGGATACTGTGTTACTGGTATATACATTTATAGCCAAAGGAAGAATCCATACTGCAACTCTGGTTAGAAGTTTAACTTCTGCATTTATAAGTAAATAAAAATCTTACTGCAGGATCCTTTTATCATAGTAAATTCACTTCTTAAAGCAAAAGTTTATTAGGAATATTTTAAAAACCAATCTGTAGCTATGATCAGGAACCAGGAAGCATGGTAAAATAGACCATAATTGGTAAAGCAAGACTTGGTTACCTAGCATTGGGGCAGGATCAGACAGGCTAAGAATCTATGGGCATCATGCTTCCTGGTTGTAAGAATGCAAGTCAATCGTAGGAGCTCAGCACTGGGCCCAGAGCAGGATGAATGAGTGGGAGAGGTCAGGGCCAAGTTGGAAAACAAATGCAAGAGAAAAATACTTAATTTGTGACTCTTTCATGAAGCCACAGATACAAGGAGTTCTAAAACACAATAAATTTTTATCACTATGTATGAAACAGCCTAGATTAATAATTTACATTAATTAAACATCTTTTGGCATTAACTGGAAATGTATTTGTGATGATTGGCGTCAGAGTTTATTCTTTACATAGATTAAAAAATTATAGAATTAGTATGACAAACTATACAGATATCTTTCATTGTTCCTGAAATATAAGGATAAATTATAGTGTATTATTATTATAGCTATTAAGGAACTTCACTCATAAGATGACGACCACGTTTCAGAATCTTATCGATAAGTTTTAATAAGGAAATACTTCTGAAAGTAGTTAAGTAAGCAAAGGCATAACCATATGCTCTAGATTTCCCTTAGAATTAATGATACTATTGGTAGAACACCTAAGGTGAAGTGTAGAAAAATAAATTCATTCATTCATTCAGCCATAACTCCATCAAATAGGAGGTATGGATTGGAAACACAGATTTGAGGTCATTAGCCAGTGCAGCTGTGGATTCTGGAAAAAAAGTACACCATAGTTTCAACTCAGACAAATTTTAAAACCCATAGTGTTAATGCTACTAACAGTTTAAGTAAAGTGAAGATTGAGAATTGATCTTTGGATTTAGCAACATGAGAATTGTTAGCAGCTTTGACAGGAATAATCATTTCTTTCTAGTAGTGGGGGCAAAAGACTGGTTGGAGTAAGTTCAAGAGAGAGGGACCGGAAGTTAGAGGCTGCAGATGGATTCAGCACTTCTAAGGACTTTGTCTAAAAAGGGAAGGAGAAAAATGGGACACTAGATGGGGTACATCAGGTCCTAAAAGAGCTTTTTTTTAAAAAAAACAATTTTTTAAAGATTTTATTTATTTATTTGACAGGCAGAGAGCACAAGTAGGCAGAGAGGCAGGCAGAGACAGAGAGGGGGAAGCAGGCTCCCTGCTGAAGCAGAGAGCCCGATGCGGGACTCGATCCCAGGAGCCTGGGATCAGGACCCGAGCCAAAGGCAGCAGCCTAACACACTGAGCCACCCAGGTACCTCTTACAGAGCTTTTTAAGGTGGGAGAATAACAGCCTGTTTGAATGCAGATAAACAATATCCAGAACAGAGGGAAAAATTGGTGATACAGGCAAAAGAGAGAACAACCGCTGGGATAATATCCCTGAGGAGGCAACAGAGTATTGGCTCTAGGTCCTAAGTGGGAGAGTTGGTCCCTGTTTGGAGACCAGACTGTAATAGCAGAGAAGACTCTCAATAATACTTGTGAATAAATTTTAAAATGTTTAGTAGGTTCTTCTCAGAATTTTATTATTTTTTAAAGATTTTATTTTTAACTAATCTCTATACCAAATGTGGGGCTTGAACTCAACCCTGAGATCAAGAGTCATATGCTGTACCAACTGAGCCAGCCAGGCACCCCAATTCTTTCTTGGGATTTTAATGTCTCACTGTCCTCTTGTATGTGTCTCTATATTCCAGCTTGTTCTTTTGTAAAAGAGGCAATTTAAAATATAGTTCAGAATTAGTGTGAGCATCTGAAAGGAATGAACTTTCACCCTTTCAACTTTCATTAATGTTTATGGGACATGTACTTAGACTGTGTGAAAGGCAAATTGCTTTTCATCTGATACTTCTGCAAACTATCCTCAAATTAAGACATCGTTAATGAAATATCCAATAACAGAAAGACACAGAGAATTAACTCTTTTCTGGAATGTTCTTCACAATAATTCAGGGGATCCTGAAACAGGGAGGAAAGATATGAAAATAATTTTCTCCCGAGATTATAATTCTTTATTCCTTTTTATCCAACAGACTGCATGACTACGTGTAGATTGATAATATGTTGTTAATAAGCATGTAGTGCATTATTACCAAAAAGATAAGCATTGCACCACTACATGAGAGAAAAGATCTTGTATCTTTGAACTTTTCAATGAGGACTGTAGGATCATTTCCTCCCATGTGAATCGCTTTGACATTTACAGAGTTCATGCAAGCAAGAGAAAGGTAAGGCCCATTATTGTAAAAGGAAAATGCCATAACTCTCATGGAATGTTCCTGGATTTCTGCCATACAGAAGAAGGAACTTTTAGTGGATGGCAATAAGGAATAAGTGTCACTCATGTGATGAGTAGCTAACCAAGCCACTTAAGGTTTACAGTCATGAAGGCAATGAAGTGTCAGTCTCTGCACAGTTTGAGTTCCAATGCTAGTAGCCTTGACTACATTCTGTCATCATCTACGCAATTCATGATCCAAAGGGATTAAGAGACTCAAGCCATTCCTTTACTCACTCCCGAAAGAGTAAAACAGACATTGGTAAATATTTGTTTAAGAAAGATCCTTTCTGATAAGCAAACTGGATGCCTTTTCAGAGTAACCACAGAAGTAGGATTAGAATTGTCTGGGTGGACTAGAGGAGGTGGTTAGAGAAGGGAAGTTGGGTGTTACCATGGAAGTCTGGAATCCTGCTCTACTGGTGGGTTAGCCTCTGCCACTTTGGAATCTTTTAATTGCCACAGAGCCCCATTTCTGGTTAAACACAATGGAACTCATTTTGAAAGGAAGAGAGAGAAAAGACAAAGAACAGAGAGTAGCTTTCCTATTCAGGGAAAATGGTAGGCAGCTAACACTTCAGAGCCTGGGAAAAGGTTTTACAATCCCTGGGACTTAAGGGTTAGCAGGGCCCCTGTACAGTGTCATATGTTCTTCGAGAGAATGAAAATACAGTATCTGAAACCTCAATAAGGCACATGAAAAGACCCAGGATATTCGGAATTACCAATTCTATAGCTCAGGCCACCACAGTAAGAGAAGACGGAGAGAGGAGGGACTGTCTCAAGTTTCCTAGTTACGCATGGCATTTCTGGCTTAAAAAAAAAAAAAAATCAATGTTTTACACCCCCCCCCCATTTTATTAGAACCATCTACCTATTTGTCAAAGCATTCCTAGCCCATAGTCCAGGCTAGACAGATTGTGCTTAGTTGAGTGCCACTGGCAAATTTAACACCCTGGCTTTCTTGTTCTTGAGTATGAAGGAGAATAGCAATCAGAGGTGCTATGCTCTAGTTCTTTTTAATCTGTTTTTAATTATAGCATAAACACAATACACACACCAATGGGGTGATTTCCAGGGGTTGTTCTGGCAGGTATCAGCTGGTTTCCAATTGAATGACTTATTTTCTTCCTTTCTACCTTCCAATCCTTTTTTTTTCCCTGAAGGAACACTTTATTTGAAAGGCCATTGTCCATATTATTAATTACTTTTTTTAGGTATGAGAGAAGTTTTAAATTTAGAACAAGCAAGATAAGGCAAGGACTCTCTCCTTTTGTAAAAATGATACAAAGACGGAGAAATAAGTAATGATTTTTATGCTTTTTTTCAAAAACGATTTTTGAAATAATTTACATGTTATGTTTTGGAAAATTTGTATTTCATAAACGATGAGGAAAAATTAAACTGTAATATTAAATAAGTACAATAAGCAAATAACGTGGGCTCAAATTCCATGATTTTTTATTCCATTATAGATAGGAACTTCCCCCTTGTTTCTATATTATTATAATAATTAGTAGTAGTGGGGCGCCTGGGTGGCTCAGTGGTTTAAGCTGCTGCCTTCAGCTCAGGTCATGATCTCAGGGTCCTGGGATCGAGTCCCGCATCGGGCTCTCTGCTTGGCAGGGAACCTGCTTCCTCCTCTCTCTCTCTCTGCCTGCCTCTCTCCCTACTTGTGATCTCTATCTGTCAAATAAATAAATAAATAAAAATCTTTAAAAAAAAAAAATTAGTAGTAGTATTACTATTATTATTACTTTAAATATGTATATTTTAATTTATAAAATGCTTTTATATTAATATTTTTATTTTATCTTTATAAACATATAAGTTCTCATTATTCCCACTTGATAAAGAAACAAGAGACTTGGAGATCAAATGACTTGCCAAAGGTCAGAGAGTTAATAATAAGTGGAAGAGGCAGAATGTGAATGTAAGACCTCCAGCTCCAAATTTAGTCATCTTTATGCTACAAACACTGTAAAATTCTCAGTATTCTTCATTTTCATTTTTTTCTCCAAGTTCCATACTCTTGTTATCATACACAAAAAGTAAATGGATGAATCTTGGGTTAATATTTCATTAAGGCTACATTTATTAGCTATCTCTTTTATATATGCCTCTCATCAAATATTTCTGAAGTCTTCCAGGCAAAATTTAACTTATTCAGTTAGGATGTTTTTTTTAACAGGCTACTCACTCTATCTAGACCTTGATTTCCAAATCTACAAAATGGGAATGATAACTGTAACGCTTAGAATTATTTAGATATGATTGAAACAAATATATCTACATTCTTATGCTTTATTTTTCATTAGAAATTAATCATAAGCATTTACTAATTTAATTTATTGTTTTGTAAAGAGCTGATGAGATTATATTGCAAATGTCATTAATAGTCTAGGCTCAGGGCATCTGGGTGGTTTAGTCAGTTGAACATTTGACTCTTGATTTCAGCTCATGTCATGATCTCCTTGTTGGATCCAGCCGCCTCAGGCTCTGCTCTCAAGAGGCTTAAGATTCTCTCCCTCTCTCTCAGCCCCTCCTCTGGCTTGTACACCTGCTCGTTCTCTTTCTCTCAAATAAATAAATCTTAAAAAAAAAAATAATAATCTGGACTCTCGTCCAAATAACTTGGAGGTAAGTTTAGAAAGATTCATGGGGAAATATTTTTCAAAAATGAAAAGAAACAACACGAGAGAATAAAGAAATTCCTTGTTTTTCTACCATGTGACAATTAGGAAGGGTTAGCAAACATTTACATTTTTTAAGAATAATTACATTTTGGGATGTTGCGAAATTTCTAACTTAGCTTGACCTTTTGGTGTTTGAGTTTGTCAGCTTTTGGCATAAGATAATTTCCTGACTTAAAAGACATCAGGCAGTTCTTTCCAATGAACATTTTAATTATTCAAGTTGCATAAATGACTTGAAAACATATGGAATCAATTTCTAGCACAATAGTCATTGGTTAAAAAATTGTGAGAAAAATGTTTTTGCTATAAATGAATTTAATTTTCTTGAACTTCAAATTTCATGGGCTTGAAGGCAGGCAGATTCCCAATAGACCTTAAGCAATTCAAATGGAGTTGACCATAATCCCAGTGCTAATATGAATTGTTTCTCATACTACTAGCTTATACTGTGATCAGTTTGTATCTACACAATTTATTTAATTTTATCATTGCCCTTTCCTTATCCCCTAAAACACATTCATATCATTCCTGAAACTGATGCCAGAATTCTACAAGATAAATCATACATGCTACAATCCATAGAATATCAAAGAGCTAAAATATGTGATTTGTGCAAATGTTCATTTTGCATGGACTTTTAATGAAAAAGAAAATAGTTCATTTGATAAGTAAACCAAATTATGATGGCCATGGTTTAATAACTTATCAGTATTTACTGTGCTCCAAATTTCTTCATTATATGATTTTACTACTTGTCTTCTAAGTATAAATTCCAAGTCATTGGGAGCTATAACCCTGCTGTTTTCCCACTTATTTTTCTGTCATTTCACTTAATACCACTGAGCATCATGTGGATTGCGTGGGATTATTGCACTTGGTATGAAAAAGCTAGTGGGAGGACAGCAACAGTTATGTTGAAATCAAAGTCTGGCATAAATGCAAAACCATCTTCCAATTCTCTCCCATTTCCATTTTGGCCCTACTATCATATATTATTGCTAACACTGATTTTGTTATCACTCTGAGTGATTTAATTCTGCAACACATTAATTTTAAAAATCATTATATTTCAATTGGTGTATCCTTAGAACTTTAGTAGAAAATGCATCATCAGATTTGAAATGGTGAGAGCAAAGCAAGGTTGACCATTAGGTTAATCACTGGTCACCAAACTCCCCACTATAAAGATTTAGTCCATTGATTTCTCAGTGTGGATAGGAATATAAGTGTCCACAGGATTAAGACTCTTTTTGTATTGTTTGTTTGCATTTATAGTTGATTCTTATTGTTTTCAGATTCCATATTTATGAATTTGCCTCCCCACTAAAATTTATTTGTAATCCAAAAATCAGTACTCACAGTGTTTGTGATCACTTTTGGAGGTGCACAGAGCAGGGACAAATGTGAGTTACACAAAAAGCATATCCCCAGCTGAGGTGGAAAAAGTGATACCCTGCCTTCTTACATCAGCTATCGTTTTGTAAATATGCATCGTTTTCATGATCTATTTAGTGTCACATTTTCTACATTTTTGTGTTTTGCTGTGGTTTCATGTTTAAAATGACCGACCCACAAGCATAGTGATGAAGGGCCATCTACTGTTCCTAAATGCAAGACGTCTATGATGTGCCTCTGGAGAAAGTACATGTTTTAGATAAGCTTCATTCTAACCAGGGTTATAGTGCTGCTGGCTATAAGTTCAATGTTAATGAATCAACAATAATATTAAACAAGATGTCTTTAAACAGAAACATACCAAAAAATAAGGGTATATATTAATTGGTTGATGAAAATGCAATGAAGCTTGTAGGAACCTAACCTTGTATTCTCCCTAGGAGCAATGGATTAATATTCTTGGCAATGTTATTGGACGGAAATGCCACAAATAAGGAGAATTTATCATATATAGGACATTTCATCATCTTGAGAAAGGGACACATAAGAGTTTAGAGGAAGATATTACTATATGTAAGCTTTTTAATGAGATGCTATGCCCATCATAGCCTCCTTTTTAAAAAAATTATGACTTTTAATTGATTTTTTTAAAGAAAGGTAGCTCTTAGTTATTATTTTACCTGTTGGTAGGGTGTCACCTGCAGCTATTTCCTAATCTAAAGCTCAGCAGAGTGACTTGTTCAGAGTCCGCCGGAAGCTAGCTGGCAGTTGTGGCACTTGAGTGCCCAGGAGTGCCCTGCAGTCTTCCGGACTGGCCACATCACTACTATGACAAGCACACTGCTACCTGTAGCAGGAAGAACATAAATGGGTCTAAATTCAAGCTTTACCCATTCTTGCTTATACAATCTAGAATGAGTTATATACCTTTCTGAGTTTCTCTTTCTCTCTTCCTCTGTAAAATGAAGACAATAATACCAATTTACAAAGGAAATACTTTCCGTTACTAGAACCATTATCTAGAAACCCACAGCCATGGAAGAACCTTGGGGGTGAGATGGGTGGGGAACCAAGATGCTCAGCATTTGCCTCAGGTCTGTCTTTCTGGGAGGTTGTCTCTCTTTTACTACCACGGCTAACATTTGGGATCTTCTCAGGCCTAACTTGTAATTCGTAGTAGTTAACAGAAATCTGCAGTGTGTAAACGAGGCTTCTCTGTCTTTTCCATCCTTGTGTCCTTTTTAAAATTTTTTTCCTTGTTATTTAGTAAAGTCCCTTTAAAATAGCAACCTAGAAAAAAACAAAGTTCCCGTTGTGCTAATGAATCTAATTTGGGATTTTTTTGGCCAGGTAAAGAATAGAGCTGGAGGGGCACCTGGGTGGCTCAGTGGATTAAGCCGCTGCCTTCGGCTCAGGTCATGATCTCAGGGTCCTGGGATCGAGCCCCGCATCGGGCTCTCTGCTCAGCGGGGAGCCTGCTTCCCCCTCTCTCTCTGCCTGCCTCTCTGCCTACTTGTGATCTCTCTGTCAAATAAATAAATAAAATCTTAAAAAAAAAAAGAATAGAGCTGGAAATAGAAGGTAGACATAATATTGAGGGTAGCGATGTTAATGGGGTGACGCCCAAGAAACATTAGGGAACAAAGTTGAATTTTTTCATTAGGCATAATTTCCTACTAGTAAGAGTACCCAAGTGGTTGTCACAGGGACTGGATATAACAATAGATATAAAAGTGTTCAGTACAGTAATATGGCACATCCTTCTGAAACGTTTTGACAAGTTTAAACACATATGCTAAAGTTATTTTAAAAATTTTTTCATAAGAAACCAAATTGTACTAGAAAAAAGGAGAGTGATAAAATCATTTAAAAAGTGATACTGATTCCATCCATCGAGTTCAAGACAGAGAAAGTAATATAATCATATAACTTCTTAATGAAATCTGTGGTAAGGATAATTATCCCTGTTTTACCAGAGGCAAAGAGATATGTACACATTTCCAAATCATGGGTAGAGTTTAAATTAGGACTGAAAACTTTCAGTTCCCATACATAACCAATGCTAAATGAAACTTGTTGTGTGAATTAATGTTGTTGGTTGAATTCTACTGCTCCCTCAAATAAGTCACATTTCGTAATTTTTAAGTCTCAGAGAAATCTGTTTGTGCTCATTGCAAGACAATAAAGAAAAATACTTCTGTAAATAGTGTTAAATGACTCCTGCTGGCTGGTGGAATCAGGGAAAAGGGAATGTTAGCCACCAATTTATTTCCCGATTCAGAAAATGACTCACTGTGGAACTTCGTGAACGTTGCTTAACCTTTCAGCATTCCAGTTTCTACAGCTGAGAAACAGGGATAGTATTTGTCCCACCTTACAATGGTAAATGCTCTAAAAGAAAAAAAAAATTTAATCTCATATCAAGGGACAGTAAAGCTGGTTTTTCATGTACTTGAGATATCACTGACACATTCACAAAACAGTTTCTGCCAAAGTTGTATGGTTAATGCTTCCAGAACACCTCCCTAAACACCACATTGTGCACTGAACTCTTTTTATCCTGCCCTGGATCAGAATGGTAATTGCCGTGGGGTGTGTTCAACATGACTGATGAGACGCATCCCGCAGCCTGTATCACCGCCTATGCCAGAGAGCTTTCTGCATGGTTGTCAGTGAAGACAAAACTCAACAGAAGGAGAAAGATCCATACGGTGGGAATAAACTTTCTCCTTGAATTTTGATTCTGGAAAATATGATGAAAATTATGAATGAGCCAATTTCATTTGCAGTCTTCCTGCCATAATGTACAACTGTTCTGTTTCCCTCATATTCTGGATACCATAACTTAGGAATAAGATGAACATGTCCTCTCTTGTGCTTATTTTCTCCTTCCCCTCCTTATAAATTTGGCTTTCTTTTGTTTCTAAAGAACAATTATTTACAATAGTTAGCTCAGGATCTTCTGGTAACTGTCGCTTGACAAATCGATATTTTTGCCCATTATTCTCCCAGCTGGGAATTATTGGAGTTCATTAAACTAAAGTCCCTGTGCCCCTTCCACTTTTCTTCTTGATCATCTATTGCTTATATGGAGTTTTAGTTTTAAGTGACCAATTCCAGTATACCTTAACTAGGTTGAGACAGGATGTTATTACCATCAGGAGACAATAAGCAGGCAGTAGCAAACCTCAGGCTAAAGTCCTCCTGCATGGAGTGTAGAAATGACACCAAAAATAGGTGTATGGAATACGTGCAGAATTCTCACACACACACACACATGCGCACACACACACACGGCCAATGGAACTGTCAAACACAACTGGACAACGTCAGGACTCCAAATTGAAAAGTAGTGGAGAGAAATAAGGCTGTTTAGAAAACAATTAAGATTTCACATTATGGAAGCAAAGCAGACTTTTCCAAATGTAGAGTTGTACTTTGAGAGAGAAAAGAATAGAGTGACTTTCTGAAACACGATGTACCCATTGCACAAAAGAACGTTTTCTAATTTTGTATTGAGCTGCAATTTAACGCCATTGCTTTCAACGCACTGTGACTAGCCTTGTCTGTAAAACTAGATTTGGATTTCGAAAATTTGGGTTCACAATCCGTCCCTGCACATCAAAACAGAGTTGTTAGTGTTCATATGTGTGTGTCCTGAAATATGGATATCTAAGCATAAATGTTAAATCCATATGTGACTATAAATAAATAAAATAGATGGTCATTGTATAGTGAGCACACTATCAAGGTGTTTAGATGTTGTTAACATGACATAACGTACCCAGAACACATAGACAAAGCTTCAAGGGCAATGTTGCTCCATGCCAGGATTTTCCAACCTGTTTGCCTTAAAACATATGAGATATTATTTTGTACTGCCAAAAAGTTTCATGTTTTGAGAATTGCTGCTCACTATGTACACCCTTCTCTTGGAAACTCATAATATGTATTAGTCTATTAAATAATCAAAAATTATGTAGAAGGCAGTAACTTTCTTTAACTCACCTTCCCCAGAATTACTTGACCAAGAACCATCTTTTATATTTTTTATTTTTCTGGGTATATCTAATAGAAGCTCTCAGACCCTCCGAGACAGTTTGGAAACTATATTCTATAACTGAGATTTAAATCCCTAAATCCCCTAATGAACTTCTGACTCTAGTCTTTCACCGGTGATTCCTTCAACACATTCTAAACTGTATATTTAAATTTTAAATGCAACTAACTTCCCTATTAGCAGAGACCTATTTTAGGCGTGACCTGGGAAAGGATTAACTACAATTCCTTTTTCTTCTGAATCTTCCTTTAGAGAATTTGTGGGCAAGCAGTTTCCTCATTTTGATGGTGAGCAAGCAGAAAGTATTTGTGTAATTGAATCAGTGTATACAAATATCAGAAACTTCTATTTTCTACAATAAAGAGTATTCCAAATGGCAAAAAGAAAGAGCTGATTAAATTATTTTTCCTTTCTTTTTTACATATTCTTTTAAAGGAGTATCTGCCAAAGACAAAAAGAAAAAGACATGGAAGCGTCTCATCTGCGTATCAGGTTTATCTGCCAGTCCTGTGCTTCGAGCGCAGAACTGTCCCAACCACACACGTGTCTCTGGAGATGTGAATTAACAGTGAATTTCGGCTGCAGGAGCTGGAATGTGGTCTAGCAATTCTCTTAAAAAAAATAAAAAGAAAAGTACATAAATTTCATACATACTTTCCTCGACGAATATTAGCATGTTTTGTTTTTCCTCTCCCCACTCCTTCCCCTAGTCCAGTCTCTCCCTTTTCAGAATAACTGAGGTTTCTCTCTTAGTTTTGTTGTTAAGCATGAGTTTGCTTTCATTTTTTCAGACAGAATCATAGAATCTCAAAAGTCCATTTTCACATAAATTTTCCTCTTCCAGACTCAAATCCTTCCTTCCACAGATACGTGCACTTTATTACATAACACTTGCGTATTTTGGAGGTATCTTCAGTGGAATAGTGACATTCTCAAGTGTTTCAGGCCCTATTTTATTTTTTAAGATTTTATTTCTTTCTTTATTTATTTATTAGACAGAGAGAGCGAAAGAGAAAGCACAAACGGGGAAGCAGCAGAGGGTAAGGAAGAAGCAGGCTCCCAGCCGAGCAGGGAGCCAGATGCAGGGCTCGATCCCAGGACTCTGGGATCATGACCCAAGCAGAAGGCAGACCTTAACCAACTGAGCCCCCCAGGCGCCCCTCAGTCCCTGTCTTAAAGGTGGCGGACAGAACATGGAGACCAGGTGACTTATGCGTTGTCATATAGTGAGTCACCAACTTCCCTGGAAGAGGGAAGCATTTTCTCTATCCAGTCACACAAATTTTTTTTTTCTTTTCTGTTTTTGCCATGAACTTTGTAACCATCATCAAATATGTTTAGATGAGTTAGAGAAACACACACACACACACACACACACACACACATATACACGTCTTTGCAACACTGCAGCGTTATCCTTGAATTTTTATGATCATTCAGTTAGCATTTGTACCAGGTCAGTGCTAGTTTCCCTGTTATGCAAATCCACACCCATACTAAGAGACTCTAGGTTAGGAACACAGTGATAATATGACTACTTGGTTTCGGTGTTTGTGAATAAGAAGCCCCAGGTCATTTCCAGAAAAAAAAATGAAAGATTCAGAGGACAGTCTCACCAGTGAAAATGAGCACTGCCCCCCCCCACCATACCCACTTCTCTCTCTCTCAGTAATGAAGAAAAAAACCAACCACGAAAAAGGGTCAAGAGAATATGCAGTTATGGAATATCAACAATAGACAATGAAGTAATTCTCCATTAAGTCAAGAAAGTTGTAAAGCTAAATTTTCGGTGCATTGAATAAGTGGCTTCATGAGACTTCTGGGTGCTTAGGAAGAGGGAGTACACAGGGATTAAGAGACATGTCATCTCCATGACAGCTAGGGCCACCCTGCCCCTTGAAATTTAGATGATGCTCGTGCAAAATCCCACAATTTCAAGGCTTGTATACTTCCAGGACTGCTCCTGTCATTTCCATGGAGTAAAAACTGCCTCTATTTCTGGGCTCCTGTGACCCTACTGTGGCCCCTGCTAATAAGAACAGAGATAATATTCAGCCCTTCTCAGATTTCCACTAAACACCTCCTCCCATAAGAGATGGATGGATGGGACCCAGCATATGGGTGGGGCTAGGGAGGAGTTTTTAATAGAGTTTACATTGAAGCAATACAAATATTTCTAAATCAAACTTTAAGAAGCCCCATTCTTAACTACTCAAAAATATCTTTTATTGTGCTCAGACCATCTCCTCCTCTGCGCCCCACCCTGCCCCGGAAATCAGGAGGCATTTTTGCTTGCCCTTTCTGCCTTGTAGTTCCTAAACACTATGTCACTCTTTTCCCTTTTTTGCACCCGTCTCACCCCACTGCCCGCCCCCTTCTCATAAGCCATAACTACTTTTCACTTCCTCAAGCTGAGGGGTAGAACCTTCTCTCAGATGCCCACCCACCCCCTCAGGGTCTCACTTTCTATTCCAAGCAGCCCATGATGGGTTTTCCCTACACAGTGGGGTCCCGGGGCCACCTCTTACAGATGGAATGTCACCCATGTCACAGTTTTGGCCAGGGCCACTCACTATTTCTTCTCTCTCAGAGGCGATGCCACTTAAAGACAAATTTTGTGAAAAAGTTATTCATCAAATTCAAGCGCTTAGTTAGAGTGAGACTTTATTCTAACAAAATTTTGCAATTTTGTTGAATTAGGTGAGAATTGGGATAAGAAAACTTACCCCACAAGTGACTCAATTATCCCCACCAAGCACACTCGCTGTCCTGTAACAGGATCGCAAGATGGGGGTGGAGGGGTGTTACAAGAGACCGGAAGCTCTGTAGCTACATGGTCCAGGTGTGAATTTTGGCTCTGCTGTTGCTTGCATCCTGGGGCAATTCCTTAACCTCTAAGTACCTCAGTTTCTCCACCTGTAAAATAGTAGGACCCCCCCACCACCCCGCTTGTCGTACAGACTAAATGAGTTAATATGTATGGAGCATTTTAAAAAATACTGGGCACCTATACATGTGAGCTGGTTTTGTTTTGATTTGGACACATGACAAAAGACTAGAGAAGGGCTGGGCAAAACACAGACAGCAACAGAGCTCCTTTGGCAGAAGTTTTCCCCATGGGAGGTAAAAGAGATGGTTGATGTTACTATTGTAAGAGTTTGGAAAACTCCACTCAGGAGTTAGTCCTTTGGCAGGTTCTGTGGTTATAAACTTTTGTAGGTTGAAATCCTAGAGAAGAGCTAGGGGTCTCTCCAGCCCCAGTATTTTACAGCTGGGCTTTTTTTTATTATTATTATTACTATTAATAAACAAGGCTTTATTTTATGAATGAATTTGGGTATTTTCACAAAACTAGATCCCAGTTTCAATTGAAATGGGTTTCTATGCCTCTCATGTACTAACATTTTATTTTCTGAACAAAGTGAACCTAAATGTCTTTGAGAAAAAAATTAAAAAGCATGAATGCATATGCTTAACACAAGTCTTGCTCACGATCTCTCTGAAGAATGCCTGTCTTATAATCTCCCATCTATGGTGCCTTACATAGTACTGCTCAGTAATTACCATTTGGTTTGATGTTCATCCTAAAAACAAAAACAAAAACAAAAAAAAAAACCCTGAAAGATCTGCTTTAAAGACCTGTTTTTTAAAAACTAGCAAGTTCCACACAGGCTTAGCAGCAGCAGCAACAACAGCAATTTAGATAACTTTTCCATCCAATTCTGGGGAGACTTAATCACTTGGGTTCGTATGTTAATTTGCCGTACTTCTAACCACGCAGGAGCATTAGATCAGGGAGTAGTCAGTGAGAAAAGAATATGTTTGTTCTCATTTTCAAGTGTCCTAGGATAAATTGTATTCTATTCACTGGTGCCAGAAAAAAATCAATACAAATCATAACAGTAAAAATATTCATTATTTGTGAAGGAGAAAGAAGCAGAACAAAGCAAAACAAACCCCCACAGTGCTGGGGAACCACACCAGGAGCACTCTTTGTACAAAACATGTGAAATATCCCCAGATAATTGTTCAAAAGGTGGCCTTGAAGAACACCTTTGGTGTCTAACATTTTAAGTGATTTGCTTAATGGTCACAGACAATTCATTCATTTTTCTGTGTCTCATTGTTCGCCTGGAGTGATCACATTTAAAATGACAAGAACCAACATTTTTTAGACACATTTCGATGTGTCCAACACAGTGTACGCAATTCACACATATTAGTTCGTTTCATTTTTACAAAAAGTCGCATTAGAAAACTACTCTTATGCCCATTTTACATATGAGGAAACTCAAGCCAAAAAAAAAAAAAAAACACCTCATCCAAGGTTATGCAGGTAGTAAGTAGTGGAGGTAGGGTTCAAAGGCATGTGGCCAGGTTCTAGCATCAGTAGGACTACAATACTATCTGATTTATCAGACCCTAGTACATGCCAGGGCACCATGGTATTCATGGCCATTGTGAGGCCATGAATACCATGGTTGAGGCAACATTTCCTGGTTGGGCAAACTGAACATGAGCTTTCTGGTTAGAATTTTCGGGAGAGTAATACAAAGGAGTCCTTTCTCCCCAAGGACCACAAGATGTCTAACTGTTACAGAGACCTCCAAAAGGCCACTCATTGAACAAATTCAGAAAAACTGTCCATTACATCTTAATATCTGACTGGACATTCTGGAAAACCAGAGACAAAAAGTTACACTCTCCGTGATAGCTATATTCAATCAGGAGCCATAAGGTCTTTCTATTTAAGTGCTGAGAGTTGGGGATTCTCTTAAAGACTGGGGTGCCTCTTATCTCCAGCGCAAAAAAGTGAGCCAAAGTCTATATGGTCTTCTTCAGGTAGGAAGGCCCAGATGATTTCAGACTCCATCAGGTGGCATCATTTACACCTGGATTTTAAAGCATCGTGCTCCAAGTCTCATCTCCCAGGTCCCATTTGGGGGGCAATTAGAAAAACTCTCCATGGATGTTGGGTGCTTTGAAATTCTCAGTTGGATGCTTCCTTGTGAATGTAAGACAGTCATTTTACTTTAAAGCCATTCGATTATTCCCAAATCAGCAACTCTGTCCCATGACAAAATCTTTGATTGTCACTTGTTTTTCTTTGAAAAGAGTAACTTCCAAAAGAAAGTAGGTGAAGGAGTTATTATAAAAGCATATAAAATATTTGGGATTGTGTGATGGTTATTTTTAAGCAAAAGGCATAGGAAAAACAAAGCAGAAAAGAAAGGGAGATTTTGCTTTTCTCAAAAACTAACAAAGTCCCACCTTAAGTCCGGGAGTATCAGGTTAGAGTAGTTCTGAAAGGATTACCTGGCCCTCAGCCCTTGGGAATTCTTGGCTCTGTAGTGTTTGTTTTTGTCTCCCAGCAGAGGTGTGGTATGAAGGGGTCAGGTAGAAGGTGAGCAAGATGTTAAATGCTCCATTTCCTCACTGTGAAGGAACACTCTGCAGTCAAACCAGGTGAGCTGAAATAACTGGGTATGTTTCTCCACGGAGCTGGTGTTTTGATCAAATACTTCCTCAACAAATCTTATTCCCTGACTTGAGCATTCTTTGCTGCTGCCAGTTAAAGGAGTATGAATGTAGTCAAAACACCTCCGAAAAAAGAAAATGGCAAAGAAATAGAATGATATCATCTGTTTTCTATAAAAGAGATCATTCATACTACACTATCTGGAATTGAATGAATTAGATATTTGCAACTTGATTTCATAAAGAAATAACTTGGATGAGCTTTTAATATTTAAAAATCTGATGGTTATAGTAACTAGTAGTGATGTAGAGACAACAACCACATATTTAGGGGGAAACAATTGCTGAGGAAACCAGGTTATGATGTTGAATAGATTCTAAGCCAATCTGGGTTTTAGTTCCCTAATCTATGAGACAGGGGACTGGACTAAATTATTTCTAATAACAATCTTGCCCTGAAAACTCCGACTGTATCTGGATATCTCTTAATTCATAAACATATACAATAAACTTAGTTACTGAACAAAAAAACAGTTGAGCAGTATTATTTATATTTCACTAAAACTGCTTTGAGAACCTATTTTTGGTTTGTAGACAGAATAGAGGAATAAGGGATTTCAAACACAAATGACATATGGGCAATGAAGGATGGACTGCTATATTGCCTATCTGCCTTACTAGAATTTTCCTAATGGCTATTTATCCTTCATAAGTTCCCATATAAATTATCAATTACCTGTAAAAAGTTCACATCACCATTTATTTCTAGTAGGACACTTTTATTTTCCCTATTAAAATGAGTCCAGAAATTCAGACAGTCTAAGAAATGGGGACTACTTGGAGTTGCCAGTGTAATCAAGTGCCCTTTGTGCGAGAAAACTTGCATATTCTGAAAGGATTGTATCCATTGGCTGACAAGTTCTTGAGCATAGGAACCCACTTATGGGACCTAAGTAGAGTGGACTGTATTGCTAAAAGGAATTAATTCACCCAACTTTTTCACTCTCACCCAGTTCACCTCCTACGCTTGCCGCACCTTTCCACCTTTTTTCAAAGCTCCTCCTGTTCCAGTTAAGTTTCAAATAAATATTGGCATCCTCATCCAACAGCTAGTACTGAGTGTACCTGGAAGACAGGCCAGTTCACTGGAAAGCACACGGGCTTTTTAGTAAAATATATCTTCCTTTGACTTCTCTGCCATTTACAAGGTATGTGGCTTTAGGCAAATTACCCTCCTTGAGTTCAGTTTCTCCCCTCCTTAATGGGCATAACAGCATCTACTTTGCAGTGTTACTGTGAATAATAACTAATCTAAGGTAAATGGAATACTTAACATCATAATGGCATTCAATATATTAATTATAGCTAGAATTAAGAAAGTATCTTTTTTTTTAAGATCTTATTCATTTATTTGACAGACAGAGATCACAAGTAGGCAGAGAGGCAGGCAGACAGAGAGGGGGGAAGCAGGCTCCCTGCTGAGCAGAGAGCCCCATGTGGGGCTCAATGCCAGGATCCTGGGATCACGACCCAAGCCGAAGGCAGAGGCTTTAACCCACTGAGCCACCCAGGCGGCCCAAGAAAGTATCTTTGATAGGATTTTGAATGAACATATAATTTGATCACGTCAATTCCTACTTTAAAATTTTGAAGAGCCCCACCTTGTTCTGAAACTTCTAGTCTTCTTCATATAGCTTGCAATGTCCTTCCTGCTCTGATTACGGAACTCTCCCGTCACTTTACCAAACCCACACCTTGCACTGCGCTCCATGCTCTAGCCATACTGAGGGCTTGGTTGTGGTTGTTTTATTATGCTGAGAGAAAATGCATTCATGCTATTCCTTCTGCCTGAAATGTGCTTTTCCTGCTTGTCTTACAACTAATTTCTGGTCACTTCTTAGCTTCATTTAGTCAATAGACTTCCTGAACCAGCCTAGATTATGAGTTACCAAACCAGTCCGCATTTCTTCTGTCATCGTGCTTACCACATTGCTCTACGATTTCCTAGTCAGGTGTCTATATCCCTCTTACGCCGTGAGTTCATCGATAGCTAAACTGTGTCTATCCTGTTACTTCACCATAGCCCAGTAACATGCCTGGCACATACTACGCAATCATTAAATAAGTCAGTAGACAAATGAATGCGCAGACTCCAATTACCATTTCTCCATGTGGCCAGTTATATGGCTTCAGGCAGCCATGAGAAGGATATGAGCTTCCGATTTCTTTCTTACTTACCACTTCCTTTTTGAATAGGAAAGGAGCATATGGATTAAGCAGAATGCTTAATTTTTAAGAGAAATTCTGCAAATTGGCAGAAGATTGTTTAAGATATTCTTTCCAGGAAGTCAAGCTTGAAGAAACAGCCTTGATCAATAGAAAGAGTTCATTTTTATCAATTTAATTATTAAAAATATATAGTATATGTATGGTATGATTTCAGTTAATAAATATGTGTATGCATACTTATCCAGAGGGGGGAAAAACTGGAGAGAAATACTGGAAAGAAAATTTGAATTTGACCTCTCTAGTTTTTGTTTTTTTAATTTTCTTCCTCATGTTTTTCTGTCTAGTCAAATGTCCTCTAACGCTCATGTATTAGTTACGTAATTTCTTTACTCAGGTATAATTAACATACAGTGTTATATTAGTTTCAGGTGTATAATATAATGATTAAACAATACTATATATTACTCACTGCTCATTGTAAGTGCACTTTTAATCCCCATCACCTGTTTCACCCATCCTCCACCACCTGCCCTCTAGCAACCACTCATTTGTTCTCCATAGTTAAGAGTCTGTTTTTTTCATTTGTCTCTTTTTTCTTTGTTCATTTGTTTTGTTTCTTAAGTTCCACATCTGAGTGATATCATAACGTCTTTGTCTTTCTCTAATTTTTACTGCATTTTCAGATCTCAATTTCTTTACAGTCTTTCCAGATAAGACACTTGGCCAAAGAGAAAGTTCCCTCTTTCCCTTCCAGTGAAGCCCTTCAACATTTACACAGTCTGTGATTTATTTTCTCTATTCCTTACTATTATCTTGTGGTTTTCTGTTTCCTAATTTCCCAAATTGTATTAACTACTCTCTAAAATTAGAAGTTTGCTTTTAAAAGATTTCATGGTTTCTAGGATGTCATTGAACATTCTTCCAAAATACTATTGACTTAATGAATTTTGCATAAGAAGAAACTTTCTACAGGAAATAAGCAAGAGTGCAGGTCTGCCCACTCCGAAGACACAGATAATTAGCTCTTGACTTTTTTTTTTTTAAGATTTTATTTATTTATTTGACAGAGAGAGCGAGCGAGCACAAGCAGGGGAACAACAGGCAGAGGGAGAGGGAGAAGCAGGCTCCTTGCTGAAGAGAGCCCAAGGTGGGGCTTGATCCCAGGACTCTGGGATCATGACCTGAGCCCAAAGCAGACGCTTAACTGACTGAGCTACCCAGATTCCCTAGTTCCTGACTTTTTAGACCATTATAGCATTTGGAGTTATTTTACCAATTACAATGAATGACAAATTTTAAATTAGGAAAACAAAGTTCTCCTATCTTTTGAAAAAAGCAAAATTACCTTCCAAATCTTTATCAGAAGTTGTTTATATAAAGTGTGTTGCCTTTAAAGACAAAGGAAAAATACAATCAAATAATAATGTTGTGTTACTAGATCATCAGTGGGTTCTTTCTAGTCCACTAACATAATTTTTAAAAGAATATTTGAATAATTTTGATCTAATCACAGCAAATTTCCTGCTCAATAGATGATGAGAAATTTGCTTTTAAATGGGAAGGTCAGTAAAGATTTTTTTTTCCTTTTAAGACAGGCCAGTGTGTTAGAAATAGAAGAAAAGATAGAATAACACTGTTTTTAACACTATTTAAGGTTTAAATAGTGCATCATCAGGTATCGTGCATCATCAAATCGATGTATTTTGCTGATAAGTATTGCCTGCTGACAATTCCTCTAGTTCATACCAACTGTTCTTGAAAATAGCAAAAACAAAAACAACCAAAAAACCCTCTTAATTTTTGTTATTACCAGGAAGAGAATATTTCAGTTTTAGGAAGCTCTTGGAGAGGACAGAAAGCATTTTCCTGGAATCTGAAAATGGTCAACCAGATATCCCCATAACATTTTAGAAATGACCAGCCTTCCCAGATGTAGACCTAAGTCCTGACCTAACCTGAAAATGACACAATCATATTTTCTGAGTCTTGTAATGCTCCTGCACCTGAGCTAACTGGCGAGGATAGGAGAAGTTAATGCCATCACTCTGACCTTCATTTAAATCTCATGGTTTGGGGATTCATGAAAAGTCAGAGCATAATTGTGCCTTGCACACACAGTAGGTACCTCAGTGTTTTTTGAGGTCGTACTTTAATAATTGAAAAGCCAACCATGAGAAATCTAGCTAATGTCTGCCTCACTGCAGCCTGAAGCCACATTGAGCAAACCCACTCAGAATAACCAGGAGAGCCACTTAACAAGCAATATGAAGTCTTAAAAGAAAAAGAAAAACGGCATGCGAGCGATGTCAAAGGCTGTGATTCCCAGATATAGATGTGCCCTGACTTTTTGTCACTTTTCCTTTTCTTTGAAAAATGGGAATAATTCTTATCACTGAACCATCAGAATATTGAGTAGACAGTAAGTTAGCACTTACAAAGAACTTAAGGTGAAAGGTGCTAAGTGGGTTCAAGGTATTTGTTAATGTTACTACTCAATCTATTTTGACCCAGTGTTGAAACAAAAGCAACTTCTATTATAAATAATATGTTGCTAAAATAACCTAAGGAAAGGAGAATAGAGGAGCCTGGGTGGCTCAGCTTGCTAAGTGTCTGCTTTTGGCAGGAGTCCCATATCGGGCTCCGTGCTCAGTGAGGAACTTACTTCTCCCTCTCCCTGTCGCTACCCCACTTAGGCACTTGCTCGCTCTCTCTCTCTCTCTCTCACTTTCTGATAAATAAATAAGTAAATAAAAAGAAGGAAAGGGAAAATAAATGAATTTTAAATAAATGAATTTCCAAAGACAGATAGTTATCATCTGGATTATTGAGAATTCATATTGAGGCTATAAGCTTTGAACACTAAAAATAATGTTCTTTTAATTTTTAAATATCTTTAATCAAAGAAGAAACATTTGGGGAAGAAAAATAGGTAACATATTAGTACCTGTTTATGAAGAAGTGACATGTGTAGGTACATGCTAATAAATATGTTTGTAAAGACAGTTTTTATGGCAAGACTGTATCAAGCAGTAGTTTACTATAGCAAATTTTAAAAATGGTATATGTAACGAAAGGTGCATGTGTGAACTCAGGAAATATGCAGGACTTAAACTTGAGCGGGTTCATTTAAGATCTTAGACACAGTCCAAAGTCCAGAAATATGTATGTGTGTGTGTATGCATAAATTTGTCTAATATAGGTTATATTAATATGTTGATATATCATTTATCAGCATAATTGTATATCAAATATTAATGATATATTAATCAATATTATATATCCCATATTAATATATGAAATATGTTAATATATTTATTATTATATTTATAATAATGAGCGCTGTGTGTTGTGTAAGACTGATGAATCACAGGCCTGTATGCCTGAAACAAATAATACATTATATATTAATAATTAAAAAATAAAATAAAATAGTCTTAAAATATAATTATATATATATGTGTGTGTGTATATGTATATATGAATTTGAACCGAGAACAGATATGATGTTATAACATCTGCCTTTACGTAGCCTTCCAGTTAGCTTCTAAAGGCTAAACTGCTGCCTTTCGTGCTCACAGGTAGCTATGAATGATAGGACTGAATCTCCAGAAGTGCCTCATCTAGACTCCCAATATTTCCTTCCATGTAGAGGAATCTTTACTGGCATAGCAGTCCTGACAATTCTGCCCTCGGGAAAAAAACAATCACTTAATTTTATTGAGCCCCTCTATCTTCTCCTTCTCCTGGGAATTAAGTGCCTACAGAAAGCATACAGTCCACTCTGTTTTGGACCCAAAGTTTAGAGGAGGTCCATGTTGTACAAAGCTGGCAAGAGGGCTCTCAACCAATTTGTTTTCCATCATCTTACTATCTTATTTTTCATAATTTGTTTTCCATCCATCTCACTGTCTTATTTTTCATGGGTTCAGACTCAGCTTGGAATAGAAATATCCCTTATCTTGAGCCCCCTAAAGACTCCTCAAACCCACAATACAATGGGAGGTACACACATATCTGCCTTTTCTAAGCCAAAGGAATGAAAGAAAATCTAAGTCCCCAAAGGCTTAGAATAAAAGATTATGGATATAAAATTACCAAAATTAAACTCTGCCATTAGAAAATGGAATTGGGTTAGTTTCTTATAGTTACTTTAACAAATTACCACAAACTCAGTGACTTGAAGCAACAGAAATGTATCCTCTCACTGTTCTAAAGGACAGAAGGTCAAAATCAGTTTCACTGACCCTAAAGCAGGGAATCAGCAGGGCCATGCGGCCTCTCAAGACTCCAGGGGACAATCTGGTCCTTGCCTCTTCCAGCTTCTAGTGATCGCTGGCTCTCCTCATTCCTGGCTTCATCTCTCCATGACCACATGATTTCTTTCTCTTCTTTGTGAGTCACATCTCCTTCTGTCTCTCTTTTATAAGGATATATGTGACTACATTTAGGTCCCACTCTGATAATCTGGGAACATCTTTTCATCTCAAAATTCTTTTTTTTTTTTTTTAAGATTTTATTTATTTATTTGACAGAGAGAGCACAAGTAGACAGAGAGGCAGGCAGAGAGAGAGAGGAAAGCAGGCTTGCTGCTGAGCAGAGAGCCCGATGCGGGACTCGATCCCAGGACCCTGAGATCATGACCTGAGCCGAAGGCAGCGGCTTAACCCACTGAGCCACCCAGGCGCCCCTCATCTCAAAATTCTTGACTTAATCACTTACAAAGGTCATTTTTCCTTTTTCTTTTTAAAGATTTTTAAATTTTATTTATTTGAGAGAGAGCAAGAGAGAACATGAGTGGGGTAGGAAGGGGGAAGGGGCAAAGGTAGAGGGAGAACCTGAGCAGAGAACCTAAAGTGGGACTTAATCCTAGGACCCTGAGATCATGACCCAAGCCTAAGGCAGCTGCTTAACCAACTAAGCCACCCAGGTGCCCCTGAAAAGGTCATTTTTCTATCTAAATTAACATTTATAGATTCTAAGTATTAGGACCTCATATGTTTGGGGGACCATTTTTCAGTCTACCACATTAATTTCAGGAGTCACAAATAAGTCTCATTTCCTTTCCCCCTTTTCTCTATATTCTGAAGTTTTACAATTTAAGATTTTAAAATACATAGTTTTACACCACAGTCTTAGAGAATCAAGGCAGTCAGTTCATTCTAGAGTTGGACCACCCAAATGATATTTACAAAGAATATATCATAAGATGATCACCTTTTCTGTGCATGTGTGTGAATTGCCAAATTTTCAAATACATACCATGTAATTTTCTACCTGAAGTGTAGTAAAGTATAAACTTAAAAATGTAAATGATTTCTACATTTATCATTGACATTATAAATTCAGGACCAAAGTTATTTATAAACCTATTTTTAAAATCCTGGTTAAAGCATTTGCTAAAACAGTTCAAATATTGTCTTTTTTTTTTTATTTATATAGAGCATATGATGGAATTAATCATAATTCTGATAGGAATTTATAATTTACTATCAAATTATAAAAAACGCTCATCTTATAGCTAAGAACCATTGACTTCTTAGATATACTCAATTTCATTTTGCTCTTTCTACTTTCCTTTTTTTTTTTTTAAGTAGTTGACTTTGTGTTGTCACGTTCCACCAATATTCAAAAGATTTGCCACTTGACAAGAGTTACTGCTTGCAGAGATGAGTGGGAGACAAGTCACCGTGAAAGGTAGGCATAGAGCTAAGCTCTCTCACTGGCTAGGAAACTTATACTCAAGACCACAAGTGCACTTTTCAGTGAGGGCAGGCTATGCTGTGATAACAGATACACCTCCAAATTTAATGTCTTAGGGAACAAGACATTTACTTCTCTTTCAGACAGCAGAACAGAGTGGGAGTTCCAGATCAGGGGCAGCTCAGCTCTATTCAGTCATCCAGTGGACCAGGATGACAAATCCTCCATCACCCTTTCAAAGTGGCCCTGGTCACCTCTCTCCCAGGAAGCCAGAAGGTAGACATGCAGAAGCACATCAGTACAAGGACTCTAGCATCTTGGCACGCCAAACCGCAAGAGACACTGGGAAATGGAGTTTAGCTATGTGCGCAAGAAGAGGAGAAGGAATTTTGGTGAACCGCTTTCAGTCTTTGCCGCATGCCCTCTACAGATTTCTGCCTCAACAAAATTAAAGATAACTATTTAAGTAGTTTAAAGATAACTACGTAAGTAGTAATCATGGGCATTTGGGGTTATTACCAGCTTTCACACCTGTGAACAGTAAGGATTTATTCTACTCGAGCAACTATTTATGCTTAATCTCAGTAGGGAAAGGGAAAAAGATAGAAATGGTTTATTTTCTTTTAGTTATCCCATATATTAGTTCATATAAATTGGCTCAAGTGATGGTAGCTCAGTCTTTTTTCTAAGTAAACTTAAGTATTATATAATATATGTTAAGAAGTTTTTCTTTCCTCAGTTCTTCAGTCCACTGAGGAAGGAAATAGGCCAAGGCAGTTAAACTTTTCTCAAAAGGCCTAACTATTGGTCCAGGCCCAGTTCCAAGAGCAGAGACAAGGAATGGTAACTAGTGGGACTGTCCTTTTGCCGAATGAAGAGAAGAAAAGGAGAATTCCAAGTCTGTTTCCCAGGCACAGGAAGGACCAGGAAGCAAGGAAATCTCCAATTTTCAAGTCCACTGAGCAGAATACAAGAACAGGGTCCAAAACAAAGAGTTCTCCATTGAGAACCGGTAAGATGGAGTAATCAAGTCCCGCAAACAGGCTGAGCCTGGAAAGAAGCCCAGAAGCAATGGCATTCTTGGGAGGGAAGTTTCTCTGGACCCTTAAGGAGCTGAGACTTTGACATTCCAACCCTGCCTGTAGCTTGCAATTTGGCTACTCCTTCCATTTGGAGAGGAGCAGTCTGAAGCTAAACCACTCACAGTATGAGAATGCTGATTCATGACAAGTCATGAAGGGAAAATAAAACAAAACAAAACTTCACAAACAAAATGAGTAGAACCACCTGTAAGGCCTATGAGAAATTAGCTTTCATGGAAAAAAGGTATTATAGCATGGCTTGGGATTTAAGTACAGTGAATTTTTTACTAAAAAGAGTTTCTGTGTTTCTGGGTATAAAAACTGCCTTTATAGCTATTAATTAATTGATGAATTAAACCATTTGCCATGACCTCTTAAGCTCTATTGAGGGTAGGGGTTAAGTTATGACAACTGACCTATCTAACAAAGTAATATGCTAATTTAAGAATGTTCCCTCTCAGACATGAGTGCTCCCTGCAAACCTAGGTATAGTCCTAAGCTCTTAAGGAAATAAATACCAATAAAAAAAGATGACATAGTTCAAGCAATGTGGAAAAACCATCCACAGTGATATCTCTCAGTGTTCTTTCATATTTCTCAGCATATGAGTTGTATAATATGCCAAGAATTCATGATTCTCTGCAATTTATTTAATATTTCCAAAATGGGCCATCTTTCCTATCATTACTCTGTCTAGATCATTATGAATTTTATTTTCAAGGACTTCTAGTTCTTTCTCAGGAACCCATCATCACTGGGCCTGCCAGTGCATCTTCTGGCAAACTGTGAGAACAGGATTTATTGGCGATTGTGAGAACAAAAGAAGATTTTTTAAAAGGTGATGAAGCAGAAAGGGAAAGCAGATGCCCCTGAGGAACAAGGAAAAATGTCAAGGGAATTTGTCTATCTTCTTGGCATCCTAAGGCCTGAAGGTAAGGGGGATGTGCCAGATTATTGCCTCATGAAAAGCAGAGAGGGAAGGGTTCCTCTGATTGCTCAAAAAAGATGGCTTGGAAAAGGAAAGTGACAGTCTTAGAGAACAGGAGTTGCCACATAAATTGGGAGGCAGATAAATCTCAGATAAAATTGGGAAGTGATAAGATAAAAGATTTCCCAAATGCACTGGAAAAATTAGTGGAATCTTCCAATTATTACAAAATTGTTTCATAATAATTATATTAACTAATATTTAGTAAGCATCTGTTATGTGCCCAGTACTATGCTAAGTACTTAACATGCTTTCCTTTAGTTAATACTGTATCCCTAAGAGGTACACACCAATATTGTCCCCACTACACAGATTGGGGAACTAACAATTGTAGAGGTTAAGTCCTCAGGCTTATGTGACTTTATGGAATAGTATAGAGCAAAAATCACATATTCAGAACCTGGCTAGGAAAAGAACTTGTTTATGAATATATTTTTCAGTGATACCTAAATTCTAAGAAAACTTTGCTCACATCCTCTTGGATAAATTGATAACTAGTTTTATGTCTGGAAAGACATGTTTCTCTGAGGTCACGTTGCAGCACTTTCAAAAGGGTTTCCCTCAAGGGTGTTTCATCTATTAGTATCAGCAAAAGAATCTCACAGAATGACTAATTTTTAGTAATTGTGACCGGCAAGTCTTTGTTGAGTCATTCTCTTCAGAAATAACACCCTGATTCATCAGATCTGTTTTTAACATTAATTATAGTGAACATCTGACATATTCTTTACCCTTTCTTTACATCACTGAATACTAGAGAGAAAATAAGACCAGCCTAGCTTAGATTATTGTTAAAATAATAATTATTAGTGATTTAGGGTGAAAGTGGAATTACTTCAACAGCTCATGAAATCAGATATGCCTTATATTTCATAAGATAAAAAAGAGCATCATTAAGTACCTTTTCTTAATGCTTAATGTTAATGTTGTCCACAAATTCCATGGTACAAATTATATGCTTTTACATAAAAAAAAAAAAAAAAGATTTTAATGCGATCATCCTAAGAAGTGAAATGATCAGTAAGGAAGCATCAACTTAAAATTAGCTGTCTTTCAAAAGCCTTGTGAAACTAACAAATGACTTACCATGAACAGCTGAGACTTCTAAAAATTGTCACTACCATTTGCATAATAAAGTGTGCTTTGGCCTTTAATTAAAAGTGGTTAGTTTTTGAACTTCTAATGTAGGTGTACAGAAAGATGCCAGCAACACTGGATCAAACAGACTAATTTTTTTTCCAGACTAGTCTCTTTATAGTATTACTGGCACATCATATTACACTATTTTCAGGTGTACAACTTAGTGATCTGATAATTTTATACATTATGCTATGTTCACCACAAGTGTAGCTACCATCTGCCCCATTACATCACTATTATAATATCACAGACTATATTTCTTATGCTCTGCTTTTTATTCCCATGACTTACTCATTCCATGACTTGGAGGCTTGTATCTCCCTCTCCCCTTCACCTATTTTGCCCAGTCTCCCCACCCACCTCTCCTCTGGCAAACATCGGTTTGTTCTCTGTATTTATAGTTCTGATTCTGCTTTTTGTTTATTCATTGTTTTAGATTCCATTTATGAATGTAATCATATTTGTATTTGCTTTCTCAGCCTGACTTATTTCACTTAACATACTATCCTCTAGGTTTATCTATGTTTCTCAAATGGCATGATCTCATTCTTTTTTACGGCTGTGTGCTATTCCTGTGTGTGTGTGTGTGTGTGTGTGTGTGTGCACGCGCGTACACACCACATTTTCCTTATCCATTCATCTACTGATGGACACTTGGGTTGCTTCCATGCCTTGGCTATTGTTAAATAATACTGCAATAAACATAAAAATAAAAATTTTTCTAAAACATTTCCTTTGAACCTCTCCTTTCCCCCCAAATACCATAAATCACTTAATCTCTCTTCTTTTCCTGCAAAGCCTTAGTATGTACCAACTCCAATCTTAGTCCTTACTTACTTCTCCATACCAGCCCTTCATCAGTGGGCAGTCCCGTGTTGCTTCAAAGGTGGAATCAGTTTGCCTCTTAGCTCCCTCCAATGCTTTTATCCTTTTGATGCATTTATCTTTTTGAGTTAGCATTTTCATTTTCCCTGGGTAAATACCCAATAGTAGAATCACTGGGTCCTGTGGTATTTCTATTTTGAATTTTTTGAGGAACCTTCGTACTGTTTTCTACCCCCACCCACAGTGCATGAGGGTTTCTTTTTCTCTATATCCTCACCAACATTTGTTCCTTTCTCATCTTGATTTTAGCCCCGTGACAGGTGTGAGGCAATATCTCATGGTTTTGACTTGCATTTCCCTGATGATTAGTGATGATGAGCGTCTTTTCATGTGTCTGTTCTGTTGGCCACATATATATGTCTTCTTTGCAAAAATATCTATTCAGGTCCTCTGCCTATTTTTTTTTTAATTGGATTGCTTGTTCAGATAGACTAATTTAGAGAGAAACCTTTTCTCCCCCCTTGCTAAGACAAAAGTGCCTGTGGTGAATATTTGTTGTTTTTTTAAATAAGTTTAGCATCCCTTTCCTTTGGTTTGATAATGCCTGGATACTGTCTGATTTTCTGTGGGATCTGACCATTCTCTTCATATACTATTGTGGTGGGACCATCAAACTATGTGCAAAGTGTGGGTTGTCACTTCTCCCAATCCCTATTCTCCCTTGCCAAGACCAATGAGATAGAAGTCCTAGGACAGAACATGGTTGGAGCTGAGTCTTTTGATTACAACTCCCCAAAGAGATTGTCACTATTTCTTCACCCAGATCCCTGCTATGGTTCTACTTCTGTCCCTCTGCACGTCTGGTTGTACTTCCCGTTTCTCAGGTATTGGGAGCTAGTCTGCATTCTGGCACTAAATTCCACTCCTCTTTATGTTAGTCTGTTTCTGTTGCTTGACTTAACTGGTATAGTACAATGTCCTTTCTTGTTTTACTGAAATCTTAAACACATTTGCTCTTTTTAACCTCCTAAATGAGGTCAAACCTTTCCTGAAAGTGTTTTGATCTTAACAAATATAACATTTTCTGTTACAATGAGCTCTTTTTGATTAAAAGAATCATACCAGAATCTAAACTGTCATACCAAGTAACTACATATAGTAAAAACAAGAGTTCTCTCTCATTCTCATTCATTTCTTCCAACCCTCATTATTTTGAGTTCTCTTCACTGGAAAAATAATTAAACAGAAGGTTTAACTATTTTGTATGTGAACTTGTTTCCAATTCTTTCTTCTAGAGTGTTTGTAGAGCCAACAAGAGGTTGTTGAAGACTCCCTTCTCAGATATTGAAACAGGTAAGAAACCACCTTTCTGTATTAGGCTAACTTGTGTTCTAAAGCTATATTATAAGGAAGGAAAGCATGTTTTTAGACAATTTGGATAAAATTCCCTTAGATCTCAATTATTTGGCCACTTGGAGTTCAAAGAGTTAGCAGCTTAAGGTTTAAATTTATGAGTTCAATTGAACATAGATCCAGCCACTCACTGAGGAGTGACAGTTACCAGGTTGGGCTTGGGGTTGCCTCCCCCACGAACAAACTCACTAACTAGGCTGAGATCACTCTAGATGTCTCCTTATATTCAAAACCAAAATCCATCATATATAAGGTTTTTTTAAAAAGTCACAAAATATACACACAAAGAAGTGCATAAAACTGATAGTACATTTTAAGAACAATTATAAAGGGAACACATTCAGAACTATTTTTACATTCATTATATTCAGTATTTTATATTGGCGTACCGAAAGCTTCCCAAGACTCCCAAGACCAAGGTTCCATGCGATGACCCTTAGTCTTGTCCTTACCCCTGTCAAAGCACTTATCCCACTTTTTCATATCTACCCAGACCTCACCCCTACCAGTGTTTACACATAAAGCTCCTTAAGGTTATGGACCATACATTATTACCACTGTATCCTCACAGCCGGGCACAGAGTTGGTTGCTTAGTAAATCATGATAATAAATGAATAAAAATAAGTAAGTGACCCATCACTGTCTTCAAACAGCTCTAAGGAAAATGGGAGGAGAGAAACTAGTAAAACAACAATTAAATACAATTTGCTAAGTGTTGTGATAAGGAGGGGGTGAGAGTCAGAAAATTGGCACCCATGTCAACCACAGCTTCCTGGAAATGGTACGCTGAGCTTTAGTGGAAGAGCAGGTGTCAGCAGTTGAGAAAGCGACGAGAAGGAGTAAAGTGCAGGAGGAGCAAGAGCCCTAGTACCTTGAAACGCTGTTAAGAGACTAAGGCACAGTCTAATCAGGGGTTCTTAATCCAGACTCTGCAGATCCTGAAAGGTTCCTGAAGAGAACATAGAAAGTTCATGAACTTGGATGAGACAAGAAATAGATCTCTGCTGTCACTAACTTCTAACTGAAATTTAGCATTTCTTTTTATTATGATATAGGTGACAAATACAGTAGTAGTGATAACCTGTGACTTTGTCATGGAGACATCAAAATTTCATATCATAGTAGAGATGTTTGCAGAGATCTTGAAATGTAGTTTATACTCATTTTTAATTTGATATGGCAATAACAGATCTTTAATGTTTTAATAAATATACATTAATTGTTGTGCATATGCAAATTTGTTTTTTGATGTTTAAATACTTATTTCTTTATAATTCATTTCCTTTCTAATTATATGTATTTTATTTTATGCATTTAAATGTTTAAAAATATTGTTCTGAGATGGGATCTATTAAATTCTCCATATTGGCAAAGAGGTCCAAGACAACAAAAAGGTCAAGAACCTTTCATGGTGGGAGTCAGAGAACAGGGTTTTTAGAGGGAAGGATAAATGGGAATCTTGGGGCCAGTCCTTTCACCTGAATAACTAAGTCTTGAGAAAGTTTTTCCTGCCTGTCATTATTTTCCCTTTGTCCCTTGTATGGGGCTCACCCATCATGGAAGCATCATTTGCACTTAACTTTATCTAGACAATCAAGGCAAAAACTTGATAACTAGTGATTTCATTATACCAGGATACAGTTTAAGATCTTTGAACCAAGTTCCTTTTGTACAAATTACCAAAAAAAAATCATAATTTTCATCATAATAAATTATACTGAATTTATACATGGCCTCTTTTTTTCTTTTAAAGATTTTATTTATGAGAGAGAGAGAGAGAGCACAAGAGAGGGGAGGGTCAGAGGGCAAAGCAGACTCCTTGCTGAGCAGACAGCCATGTGGGAACTGGATCCTGGGACTCCATGACCTGAGCCAAAGGCAGTCGCTTAACCAGCTGAGCCACCCCCAGGTTTCCTACATGACTTCTTTTCAACTAAGTTTTCCATCCTCTATGCTTGTCTTCATAAACAAGTCCTTGAAATAGAATAGATATACAGGAGAACAAGAAAAGTATAATATGACACAGAGGTTTTTAGAGTCGGTTCACTTACTTAACAAGTGCTGAATGTTTGCTATGTACTCTTTATATAACAATGGAATGATACAGGGAATAAAAGACATAATTTCTAACTTCAAAGCTCATTTTATTCTATATATGAAGCCAAACTATGTGTCTGTGAAAGAGTATGAGACTGTCTATCAATATAACTGGCTACAAACACCCAAAGGAATGTTTATTAACACACATAGAATTGGTGATGCTTCATGGAAAAGGCTTGTAAGCTTCCCTTTCAAGATTGAGAGTAATAGATGAACTAGCAAGTATAGAGCATTTGGCAAAATCTGAGTACTGTGCTAGTCTAGCACTTGCCAAATTTCTCATTTAATCTTCTCTGTAATTTCATTAGGTAGATATTGTTATTAATCTCGTCCTACCCAAAATTTAGGAAGATTACCTAAGTCCTTCAAGGTCCTACAACAAGTAGATGACAGATCCTGCAGGTGAACGCAACAGAGAGCTCTTAAATAATTAACCTCCATGGGGACCAGGACCCAGTCATTTTCTTCATGTTCTTCTGCAGCAGCTAGCACAGGGGTTGGTATACTTTAGATGCTCAGAAGTTTGTAGTTGAGTGTATTTTAATTAAGTCAGGACAGAATGGTTCTGACTTATTAAGTGGTAACACTGAAATTCAAGTTAACTTCCTGTTCATTCTTTCCATTAAACCCAGCACTCCAGACAACTAACAGCAGAAACAGAGACACAACTGCACTTCATTACAGCCCCTCTTCAGCCTAGCTCAACAACGAGCAACAGCAGCAAATTACATAAACATATAGAGGGGGTAAGAGAAGCACATGCCTTCGTGTGTGTTTGTGTATGTTATTTACCAGAAACTCCTATTGATCATTCAATTTCTTCTTGTCTTCAATTTCTTCTTATTACCTATATTTATTACATACCTATATTTACATACCTATATTTATTACCTATACTTACATAGGTATCTATATTTATCACATTGTACCTATATTTATTACATTGTTGTTGTTGTTGTTGTGATATTCTGCATATGTCCATGTGAGCATATGTTGGATTTTAGTCTCATTTTTATTTCTTTATATTTACTTTTTACTTTATATCTTACAATATCCTTTCTCCATAAATAATATAGGCAGATGACAAATTGCTTGTACCTTTTGTGTCCAAAAAGACTATCCCCATAAATACATCACTCACTTATGTTTTATTCTTTTCCACCTAGGGTCTGGAGAGGAAAACTGCAGCTCTTGATTTCAAAAGGCTTGCCACTTGGTTTCCTTGGAATTCCCATCTCTATGGTTCCTCTCCCTGGAGAAAACCCAGTTGTCAGCTTCAGGTTGAATTGCCTAAATCCTTGACTTCTGAGGGCTTTTACTGAAGCCAATTACAACTAATATTAGCATTTTATAAATAATTACATTAAATGCTTCTCAGAATTCAAATTTTAGGATGCCATCTCTTTTAATATTAGCAAAATGGATGTTCATATTGTTTCCGACAAACTCATGATGCTTACCTATTCTGGATGAATTTCGATTTCCTCTTAAATTTTGCTCTATGATTTTGCAAATTTTTGACAATCCATTCCCACGACAATATTTAGGAGGTCAACTGCAGGCAACTATTCAAAAACAATTCCAGAAGGTATTCTCTTACTCCCAACCCATGCCTTATTGGTTCGGTGGCTAGGTAGTATTTCTTCAGTGGCTCCTTGACTCAAGCAGCACTAACTAAAAAAGAATGTTCCCTACTCAAAGAGGGGTCCTAGAACCAGTGTCTGTATCACTTGGGAATGCAGAACTTGGGCTCTACCCAAGCCTAATGAACCAGAAACTGATCTACATTTTATCCAGACCCCCAGGTGATTTTTAAAAGGTTTAATCTAGCACACTGAGACTAAATGATTGGTGGTGAGCACTCAGGGATGCATTATTGAGATGAAATCCTCAGTCAGATTTGGGCTGGATGGAAAAGAGTAACAGAAGTGGCGAGTGATAGTGTCATGACTTTAGGAGCGGGATACCTTGATCGCACCTGTCTTAGCTTTCCGTCATCTTCTACTTGATCAAAACAACTTTATCATGAATTTCCTCACAACACATACTGTCTAATTTTGTCAGGCCAAACTTTGCATTTACATTATCCTGCAAATGTTGTGTGTTTTCACTTATTGTATTAGTCAGGGTTTTCTAGGGGAACAGAACCAGAGGATAGAGACAGGTAGGTAGGTAGGTAGATAGGTAGGAAGATAAATAATAAGAAAGTGGCTCATGGAAATTATGGAGGCTGGCAGGTCTTCCAGGAGCTGCAGGGTGAGTTAACATGCTGGAGACCCTGGAGGGCTGATGGTTTGGTTCCAGTCTGAGTCAGAAGGCCTGAGAATCAGGAAAACTAGTGGTATAAGTTCCAGTCCAAATGGCTCAAGACCCAGAAGGAGCCAGTGTTTCAATCTGAGTTCAAGATCAGGAAGAAAGCCCATGTCTCAGTTTGAAAGCAGTCAGGTGGAAGAATTGTTTACTTTGAGGGGAGGTTCAGTGTTTTTGTCCTATTTAGGCTTTCATTGGATTGGATGAGACCCAACAGTATTAGAGAGGGCAACTTCTTTACTCAGTCTGCTGATTTAAATGTTAATCTCATCCAAAAACAGCCTCATAGAAACACCCAGAATAATGTTTGACCAAGTATCTGGACATGCCATAGCTCAACCAAGCTGACACATAAAATCAAACATCATACTGTCTTGTTTCCGTACCCTGGGATTCTCCTCCTTCTACTACACATCTTTTGAGCCATAGCTCAAGGTCTGTGCTTCCTGGGAGGCTTTCCCTAACTTTCCTTTGTGAATTTCCTCCTGATCCCCATTGCCTATAGCACCTGAGGAGTCAATATCATGTGTCAAGGCCAGGGTAATTTACTATCTTTCATTTTCTACTCTTGTTAGATTTGTCTCAACCTAAATAATAAAGGGGGAAATCTTGTCATACTTCCACTGCAAACTTCACAGAACTTAGATTATCCCCAAATCCTGGGTAATTGATTTTTTATTTTTCCCACTTCAGTTCATAAAAACATTTATCTTAGTACTTTTACTAATTAGAAGATACTTGAATATCTTTTCTACAAGAAGGGCTTACTGCTGAAATGAGCGTCGTTATTACACATGCATTGACTGGAACCTTCTCGGAGATAGTCATGATGTTGAATTTGTATGGCATCATTTTTTTAAGTTCATAAAATGACATCAATTTAGACTTTGTCTTAGCTTGGATTCCTACACTGACACAGGTTTTTCTGAAAGAGCCTTGGGAGATAGTGTGTTCATACACACAGCCTACATAATACTGGGTAGATAGCCATTTTATTGTAATGCCCTGGAGTCGCTACAGGTGGGAACTGGGCAAGAAGGTTAATGGAATTGCACAGAAAGGTGCATAATGAGAAGGTTCATTTTTTCAGCCCAGAGTACATGCAGATATGGACATTTCCCTCCCAAAGGAGTTTAAAATGGCCACTGGTTGTATTGCTTCAGCAAGTCACAGTCTGACCATGGTAGAAGAAATGAAATAAGGGTTCCATGAGAGTCCACAGCACTGAGCTTATAATGCCTGTGTCCTTTCACTCCAGGGCAGTCATTAGTTCTCCTCAGCACACCTGGAGGAGAGTAATGATGTGTAGACAGAGAGTGAGGAGGTAGGTGAGGAGGGACAAATGGGTCTCTGTCAATATCAGACTTTTGCTGCTGACCCAGGCATTGACACAGGTCCTCATAGCAGCTCTCAGGGCTAGGTTAGTTACATTCTCTCTGGCAGTGACACCTGGGCATTAGCTTCCTATACTTTGATAAACTGATTCTCATGCCCGTGCCTCTCTCCCTGGAATTTTGCCCTCTTAAAAGAACTTATCCTTACTTACCTAGACGGTCATACTTAAAGGAGTACACTAGAATACAAATGGGGATCTATATACTATATATCTAAATACTTAGAAGTTTAGACCAACAAATACTTGACTGAAATATATTCCTATCTATGTCCTTGACCTAGAAAGTCAGGTTCAAGTATAAGATGCATTGTAGCCCTTCAGGTACAGTTATGTCTTCAGTAAAAAACAGTTACCCGGGAGGAGGAGTCAAGATGGCGGAGAAGTAGCAGGCTGAGACTACATCAGGTAGCAGGAGATCAGCTTGATAGCTTATCTAAACATTGCAAACACCTACAAATCCAATGGGAGATGGAAGAGAAGAAGAACAGCAATTCTAGAAACAGAAAATCAACCACTTTCTGAAAGATAGGACTGGTGGAGAAGTGAATCTAAAACGACGGGAAGATAGACCGCGGGGGAGGGGCCGGCTCCCGGCAAGCGGCAGAGGAACGGAGCACAAAATCAGGACTTTTAAGTCAGTTCCACTGAAGGACATTGCTCCAGAGGCTAAACCAGGGTGAAGCCCACGCGGGGTCAGCGTGGCCCCAGGTCCCGCAGGGTCACAGAAGGATCGGGGGTGTTGGAGTGTCGCAGAGCTCACAGGTATTAGAACAGAGAAGCCGGCTGCAGAGACAGAGCCGAGGACTGAACTCTCAGCTCGGGGTTACCTTGAACCGGTCACAGGCTGGGTGAGCTCGGAGTGCGGCTAGAGGCTGGGGATACGGGAGTGATTGAGTGCTGTCCTCTGGGGGCGCACTGAGGAGTGGGGCCCCGGGCTCTCGGCTCCTCCGGGCCGGAGACTAGGAGGCCGCCATTTTCATTCCCGTCCTCCGGAACTCTACGGAAAGCATTCAGGGAACAGAAGCTCCCAAAAGCGAACCCGAGCCGATTACTTAGTCCGGCCGTCGGTAAGGGCGGTGCAATCCCGCCTCGGGCAAAGACACTTGAGAGTCACTACAACAGGCCCCTCCCCCAGAAGATCAACAAAATATCCAGCCAGGACGAAGTTCATCTATCAAGGAAAGCAGGTTCAATTCCTAAGACAGCAGCAGAATTCCAGAGGAGGAGAAAGCAAAACATGGAACTCATGGCTTTCTCCTCATGATTCTTTAGTCTTGCGGCTAATTCAATTTTTTTTTCTTTTTTCAAATTTTTTTCTTTTTTTCTTTTTTCTTCTTCTGCTAAATTTTTTAAAACTTTTACCCTTTCCTTTTTTAACGTTTTTTGACTAGTTTATCTAAATATATATATTTTTTCTTTCTTTTTTATATTTTTTTCTTTATTTGTTTTATTTTTTAAATTTTTTTTTCTTTTTTTTTTCTGAACCTCTTTTTATCCCCTTTCTCCCCCCCACAATTTGGGGTCTCTTCTGATTTGGTTACAGCGCATTTTTCTGGGGTCTGTGCCACCCTTTTAGTATTTTATTTGATCCTTCATATCCTCTTATCTGGACAAAATGACAAGGCGGAAAAAAATCACCACAAACAGGAGAACAAGAGACAGTACCGAAGGCTAGGGACCTAATCAACACAGACATTGGTAATATGTCAGATCCAGAATTCAGAATGACGATTCTGAACGTTCTACCGAGCTCGAAAAAGGTATGGAAGATATTAGAGAAACCCTCTCTGGAGATATAAAAGCCCTTTCTGGAGAAATTAAAGAACTAAAATTTAAACAAGTTGAAATCAAAAAAGCTATTAATGAGGTGCAATCAAAACTGGAGGCTCTCACTGCTAGGATCAATGAGGTAGAAGAAAGTATTAGTGATATAGAAGACCAAATGACAGAGAATAAAGAAGCCGGGCAAAAGAGGGACAAACAGCCATTGGACCACGAGGGGAGAATTTGAGAGATAAGTGACACCATAAGATGAAACAACATTAGAATAATTGGGATTCCAGAAGAAGAAGAAACAGAGAGGGGAGCAGAAGGTCTATTGGAGAGAATCATTGGAAGGAATTTCCCTAATATGGCAAAGGGAACAAGCATCAAAATCCAGGAGATGCAGAGAACCCCCCTCAAAGTCAACAAGAATGGGTCCACACCCCGTCACCTAATAGTAAAATTTACAAGTCTTAGTGACAAAGAGAAAATCCTGAAAGCAGCCCGGGAAAAGAAGTCTATAACATACAATGGTAAAAATATTAGATTGGCAGCAGACCTATCCACAGAGACCTGGCAGACCAGAAAGAGCTGGCGTGATATATTCAGAGCACTAAACGAGAAAAACATGCAGCCAAGAATACTCTATCCAGCTAGGCTATCATTGAAAATAGAAGGAGAGATAAAAAGCTTCCAGGACAAACAAAAACTGAAAGAATTGCAAACACCAAACCAGCTCTACAGGAAATCTTGAAAGGGGTCCTCTAAGCAAAGAGAGAGCCTAAAAGTAGTAGATCAGAAAGGTACAGAGACAATATACAGTAACAGTCACCTTACAGGCTAATAATGGCACTAAATTCATATCTCTCAATAGTTACCCTGAATGTTAATGGGCTAAATGCCCCAATCAGAAGACACAGGGTATCAGAATGGATAAAAAAACAAAACCCATCAGTATGTTGCCTACAAGAAACTCATTTTAGATGCGAAGACACCTCCAGATTTAAAGTGAGGGGGTGGAAAACAATTTACCATGCTAATGGGCATCAGAAGAAAGCTGGGGTGGCAATCCTTATATCAGATCAATTAGATTTTAAGCCAAAGACTAAAATAAGAGATGAGGAAGGACACTATATCCTACTCAAAGGGTCTGTCCAACAAGAAGATCTAACAATTTTAAATATCTATGCCCCTAACGTGGGAGCAGCCAACTATATAAACCAATTAATAACAAAATCAAAGAAACACATCAGTAATAATATAATAATAGTAGGGGACTTTAACACTCCCCTCACTGAAATGGACAGATCATCCAAGCAAAAGATCAACAAGGAAATAAAGGCCTTAAATGACACACTGGACCAGATGGACATCACAGATATATTCAGAACATTTCATCCCAAAGCAACAGAATACACATTCTTCTCTAGTGCACATGGAACCTTCTCCAGAATAGATCACATCCTGGGTCACAAATCAGGTCTCAACTGGTATCAAAAGATTAGGATCATTCCCTGCATATTTCCAGACCACAATGCTCTGAAGCTAGAACTCAATCACAAGAGGAAAGCTGGAAAGAACCCAAATACATGGAGACTAAACAGCATCCTTCTAAAGAATGAATGGGTCAACCAGGAAATTAAAGAAGAATTGAAAAAATTCATGGCAACAAATGATAATGAAAACACAACGGTTCAAAATCTGTGGGACACAGCAAAGGCAGTCCTGAGAGGAAAATATATAGCGGTACAAGCCTTTCTCAAGAAACAAGAAAGGTCTCAAGTACACAACCTAACCCTACACGTAAAGGAGCTGGAGAAAGAACAAGAAAGAAACCCTAAACCCAGTAGGAGAAGAGAAATCATAAAGACCAGAGCAGAAATCAATGAAATAGAAACCAAAAAAACAATAGAAAAAATCAATGAAACTAGGAGCTGGTTCTTTGAAAGAATCAATAAGATTGATAAACCCCTGGCCAGACTCATCAAAAAGAAAAGAGAAAGGACCCAAATAAATAAAATCATGAATGAAAGAGGAGAGATCACAACTAACACCAAAGAAATACAGACAATTATAAGAACATACTATGAGCAACTCTACGCCAACAAATTTGACAATCTGGAAGAAATGGATGCATTCCTAGAGACATATAAACTACCACAACTGAACCAGGAAGAAATAGAAAACCTGAACAGGCCCATAACCAGTAAGGAGATTGAAACAGTCATCAAAAATCTCCAAACAAACAAAAGCCCAGGGCCAGACGGCTTCCCAGGGGAATTCTACCAAACATTTAAAGAAGAACTCATTCCTATTCTCCTGAAACTGTTCCAAAAAATAGAAATGGAAGGAAAACTTCCAAACTCATTCTATGAGGCCAGCATCACCTTGATCCCAAAACCAGACAAGGATCCCACCAAAAAAGAGAACTACAGACCAATATCCTTGATGAACACAGACGCAAAAATTCTTGCCAAAATACTAGCCAATAGGATTCAACAGTACATTAAAAGGATTATTCACCACGATCAAGTGGGATTTATTCCAGGGCTGCAGGGTTGGTTCAACATCCGCAAATCAATCAATGTGATACAACACATAATAAAAGAAAGAACAAGAACCATATGATACACTCAATAGATGCTGAAAAAGCATTTGACAAAGTACAGCATCCCTTCCTGATCAAAACTCTTCAAAGTGTAGGGATAGAGGGCACATACCTCAATATTATCAAAGCCATCTATGAAAAACCCACCGCAAATATCATTCTCAATGGAGAAAAACTGAAAGCTTTTCCGCTAAGGTCAGGAACACGGCAGGGATGTCCATTATCACCACTGCTATTCAACATAGTACTAGAAGTCCTAGCCTCAGCAATCAGACAACAAAAAGAAATTAAAGGCATCCAAATTGGCAAAGAAGAAATCAAACTATCACTCTTCGCAGATGATATGATACTATATGTGGAGAACCCAAAAGACTCCACTCCAAAACTGCTAGAACTTGTACAGGAATTCAGTAAAGTGTCAGGATATAAAATCAATGCACAGAAATCAGCTGCATTTCTGTACACCAACAACAAGACAGAAGAAAGAGAAATTAAGGAGTCAATCCCATTTACAATTGCACCCAAAACTATAAGATACCTAGGAATAAGCCTAACCAAAGAGGCTAAGAATCTATATGCAGAAAATTATAAAGTACTCATGAAAGAAATTGAGGAAGACACAAAGAAATGGAAAAATGTTCCATGCTCCTGGATTGGAAGAATAAATATTGTGAAAATGTCCATGCTACCTAAAGCAATCTACACATTTAATGAAACCCCTATCAAAATACCATCCATTTTTTTCAAAGAAATGGAACAAATAATCCTCAAATTTATATGGAACCAGAAAAGACCTCGAATAGCCAAAGGAATATTGAAAAAGAAAGCCAAAGTTGGTGGCATCACAATTCCGGACTTCAAGCTCTATTACAAAGCTGTCATCATCAAGACAGCATGGTACTGGCACAGAAACAGACACAAAGATCAGTGGAACAGAATAGAGAGCCCAGAAATAGACCCTCAACTCTATGGTCAACTAATCTTCGACAAAGCAGGAAAGAATGTCCAATGGAAAAAAGACAGCCTCTTCAATAAATGGTGCTGGGAAAATTGGACAGCCACATGCAGAAAAATGAAATTGGACCACTTCCTTACACCACACACGAAAACAGACTCAAAATGGATGAAGGACCTCAATGTGAGAAAGGAATCCATCAAAATCCTTGAGGAGAACACAGGCATCAACCTCTTTGACCTCAGCCGCAGCAACATCTTCCTAGGAACAGCGGCAAAGGCAAGGGAAGCAAGGGCAAAAATGAACTATTGGGATTTCATCAAGATCAAAAACTTTTGCACAGCAAAGGAAACAGTTAACAAAACCAAAAGACAACTGACAGAATGGGAGAAGATATTTGCAAACGACATATCAGATAAAGGGCTAGTATCCAAAATCTATAAGGAACTTAGCAAACTCAACACCCAAAGAACAAACAATCCAATCAAGAAATGGGCAGAGGACATGAACAGACATTTCTGCAAAGAAGACATCCAGATGGCCAACAGACACATGAAAAAGTGCTCCACGTCACTCGGCATCAGGGAAATACAAATCAAAACCACAATGAGATATCACCTCACACCAGTCAGAATGGCTAAAATTAACAAGTCAGGAAATGACAGATGCTGGCGAGGATGCGGAGAAAGGGGAACCCTCCTACACTGTTGGTGGGAATGCAAGCTGGTGCAACCACTCTGGAAAACAGCATGGAGGTTCCTCAAAATGTTGAAAATAGAACTACCCTATTACCCAGCAATTGCACTACTGGGTATTTACCCTAAAGATACAAACATAGTGATCTGAAGGGGCACGTGTACCCGAATGTTTATAGCAGCAATGTCTACAATAGCCAAACCATGGAAAGAACCTAGATGTCCATCAACAGATTAATGGGTAAAGAAGATGTGGTATATATACACAATGGAATACTATGCAGCCATCAAAAGAAATGAAATCTTGCCATTTGCCACGACGTGGATGGAATTAGAGGGTATCATGCTTAGTGAAATAAGTCAATCGGAGAAAGACAACTATCATATGATCTCCCTGATATGAGGACATGGAGAATTAACATGGGAGGTTAGGGGGATAGGAGAAGAATAAATGAAACAAGATGGGATTGGGAGGGAGACAAACCATAAATGACTCTTAATCTCACAAAACAAACTGGGGGTTGCTGGGGGGAGGGGGGGTTGGGAGAGGGGGAGGGGGTTATGGACATTGGGGAGGGTATATGATATCATGAGTGCTGTGAAGTGTGTAAACCTGGCGATTCACAGACCTGTACCCCTGGGGATAAAAATACATTATATGTTTATAAAAAAAAAAAAAATTGGAAGGGGAGGAGAACCATAAGAGACTATGGACTCTGAAAAACAACCTGAGGGTTTTGAAGGGTTAGGGGTGGGAGGTTGGGGGAACAGGTGGTGGGTAATAGGGAGGGCACGTATTGCATGGAGCACTGGGTGTTGTGCAAAAACAATGAATACTCTTATGCTGAAAAAATAAATAAATTAAAAAATAAAAACAAACAAACAAAACAACAACAACAACAAAAAAAAACAGTTACCCATAAGCAAAAGCTTAGGAGATGGCACAGAGTATTCTTTGGAGGATGGACAAGCCAAAGAGGCCAATGATGTCCAATAGCCTCAGTGCTTGTGTTGGGCGGGAAGTTCTGAAGACTCTGGAATCCAGAGAGTTGTCCTAGAAGAGAGGCCATGGACTCAGTGGAAAGGGATACAACCAACAGAGAACTAGAGTCAAATCTCTAATGCAGAAACCCAAACTAAAGCATTCTCTGAGGTCAGTCTTGAGGTGTAGGAGGCAGACGGTGGCTCTTGTACATTAGTACAAAACTTTCACCGCAGCATAGCAGGGAGGATACAGAGAAGACAACCCAGAGGAAAACCCACACATACACCACTCAGGTCAGAGAGTTTAAAGCTTTAGTTTCAGGAAACGTCCACTCAAAGGCGTCTGGTATTTTCAGCTGATATCAGGACGAATTCAAGTCCTTCACACAGGGGAATAACACTGGGGAAAAATTCCATATATAAAAAGTGTGCTCAGTGTCAAATGTATATGTAAGAAGTCAGACTTCCAATGATTTTTTCATTAAAGCCCCTGAAGCAAGATGCAGGTTCCCAGAACAAGAAAGACAGGACATAGAGAAGAGAATTTCCAGAATTTAGAAAAAGAAGAATCCAGAACATCTGAAGTCAGAAATTATGTTCTTGGTTACAGATCCTCTTCCATATTCTTATGGTTTACCGATAGCAAAATGTAGATGGTTCTCCTTTCAGAATCAGGGTTCAGTCATTCTGAATATACCCTGTTATCTACCTGAATCCCCCAAGTCATATTATTTATAGATACTTACACCAGCCCGGGAAAACCTCTCCTCTGCCAGCTCAGGAAAATGAGTTATGCCTATCTTTTCCCATCCCTGCTTTCAGTGACTTCAGGATGGTCGCTCGAAATTGGCATGAGTGGTAGTACATTTTAACACTATGGAAACTGGCAAACACTACAAATCAGGGTTTGCCTTTCCCTGGAGAACTTTGTGTTACAAAATTACTAGCATACAACTGTACCTAGGCCCAAAGTGGGCAAAAATATCAGATAACTTGCTATCTTACTTAATAATGCCAAATAATTTCTGAGTAGGTTATGTACTTACTACACAAGAAGCCTAACTTATATACTCGTATCTAAATCTGATTCTAATGTATATTTTTCCAAAATTCTTTAGATTTTGTTTTCAAAGGTTAAAAATGAAAAATATCAGTAATTAAAAATTGTCAGTGTTATCTCCCAGATTACTTTGTCCAAATGTGATTTTAAAAGAATAACGTGTTTCCTAGGAAGATAATGAAATCTAGTTCTGAGTTTTAAAAACACGGGGGGAAAAAATACTCTGAGCCCGGTCAGAAAGTGCTACTAAGCTCTTGAGAGTAATTTTGAACAGCACAAAGCCGTCCTCATATTAATGGTTTCACTCTAGGGTTTGTTTTCAGAAACTGCCTAGAGCACCAAATCCAAAAAAAAAACAACAAAAAAAAAAAAAACAAAAAAAAAAAACCCCAGGTGTGTGTGCATTTCCTCTGGGAGTCTGTCATCCCTTTGGTTCCCCTGTCCTGAAAGAAATTTTTAAAAATTCAAGTTTCCTCCTTCGAGTCATGCTTCAACACGCCGAAGGCAGACACGGCACACCTGCTCCACCTTCCCGGCACGTCGCTCATCAGCAGCGGGGAGAAGGCCTGGAGAGGGAACAGTGACAATGATCCTCGTGATCAGCCCTTGAAGAACTGGGAAGGGCCTCGGCTGTTCTACGTCTGAAGGCATAAAGTTGCAAAATTTGGGAAAGTCAGAAGTACAGGGAAAACTCGCTATGTAATTCCTCCCTGAGAAGAAGGACTGAAAACTGTTGTTACCGTTTGTCCTTTTTCGGCCGTTCAAGAATACTAGACACACATGCCCTGACTCCATCCCTGTTCTCATTTATTTGCCACATCTGTGGAGAAAACCACAGACTAGAAAGAAATTACCTTGACAACTTCTTTCACCCAAAGAGCTGTGTAGTATTTTCTCAATGTTCTAGTCTATACTTGCTCCCAAAACACCTTTGTGGGGTGGAATTGGGAAGTTTCTGATTTGAATTTACTTTAACAGTTCTGACGTGGCTGTGGTTTAACGTGTCTAGTACAAAGTAAATATCTTGATTTCTAATGAAATTTTAAAGAATAACTATCCCCTTCGGGGCAAGCATTACAGTGTAGACAATTCACTGTAGTGGGTTTAATAACGGCCCCCAAAATGTCCATATCCTGATGTTCAGAACCTGTGCATGTATGATGGTCTGTGGTTGAAGGGACTTTGCAGGTGGGACTAAGTAGGGGCTTTTAAATTGGGAAGCGTATTCTGGATTATCCAGATGAGCCCAATGTAATCACAGGTATAAGAGGGAGAGGGGAAGATCCAAGAAGGTTTAAGTGTTGCGCTGCTGTCTTTTAAGATGGAGCAAGGGGTCTAGAGCCAAGGAAAAGGCGAAGAAATAGATTTTTCCCTCCAAACTCCAGGAGGAAGGCAGCCCTGCTGACATTTTGGTTTTAGCCTGGTGGAAGCCATCTCAGACTTCGGATCTCCAGAACTGGAAGAGAATGAATTTATGTTGTTTTAAACCACCAACTTGTTACAGCAATTGTAGGAAACTCCTGTATTTACCAAGCAAAACTTAAAAATCTCTTCAGCTTTTATTGGGTAAATTATAGCTGCAGTCCCCAAGATTAGAGACCGTGTATGTCTACATCTCACCCCACACTGTTACTTGTCAAGGTTACATGCAAATCACTATTCAGGTTTTATACCCAAGGTATCAACAGTGCTGTTTTGATTTGAATGCCAAAGGATAATTTTTAGACTTAAGGAAAAACATATGATAGCATCAGTAGACACAGACATACTTAAAACACTAACAGCGATTTCACTGTTGAAGCAGATAGGTTGTCAGTTGATTATGATGACTTTTCGATGAGTAAAATCTCACATTCTGTGGAAATGGAGACTGTGTTTGTGTGTGTGCAGTTAGCTGGAAGGATTATAGGAAGCAAAAGAAACCTATTTTAAGAATGTTATCTAAAACTTCAAGGGAAGTCTGATTTCCACTACCCCACCCCACCCCACCCCCACCAAAGAAAAGAAAAAAGATGGGGAGTGGGGTGCCTGGCTGGAGGGAAGAGCCCAAGTCACTGGTGTACATGCTGGGGGGAGGGAAGCTGGTAAGGCACCAGCAGAGCGATCTCTTAAAGGGCCTGGGCAAATGAGGCACAATACTTCAAAGGAACCGTAAAGCCAAAGAAGAATACAGGTTTTTAACCGACTTTTTCCTGATCTGAAAAGCCATAAGACCAAACAAAACAGAACTTCTGTGGGGGAAGAGGCATACCTTGGAGAGAAGCCAGAGCCAGCCACTGGAGCAATGCTTGTTGTTTTTGATATTTCCATACGGTGGGTGGGTATGGGTCCCTCGGGTGAATGAGGAAGGAATAGGCAAAGGTGGCGATCCTGTTTGGGGGGAAAAAAGCGTCTCTGATGTTGACTGTGAAAAAGGCAGAAATAAGATAACAGAATCTTAGGTGTTAGATGGCTGTGTTTTGAAATCTACCTTGATGGGATTTGGGGAAACTATCCAGATTTGGGGACGGAGCAGCATAAATCCCAATTGGTCAGTGTCTCTTTAGCAAACAGAGCTTGTAGAGGTCTGTGGATATTGTCTGAACTGTATGATGAGCCAAGTGCAATAGCAAGTAGGTCCTGAGCCCATTTGCACCTGGGGTCGAACTGGTGCTTGAGACCCTTAGAAAGCAGTACCTGTTGTCAGTTTTCCAGTAAACACCAAAAGCTAGCAACTCCCGTCTGATTGAATAAGATGAGGGTGCCGGATGCCCTTTCCTGGAGGGGTACATTAATTTTCTCTCTTGATCAGTTCATTGCTTTGGACACACTATTCTTACTTTGCAGCAGTGACCAGGGTTCTCTGTCTCTTCCACATCTACCTAGCTGGCCCAGCTTTTTAAAAATTCTGTATAGGAACAGCATGCATCCTGCCCATGTCCTTTATCCACTTCTCCATCCACATGATTAAAACCACTCAATTTAGACCCCAGAGTAGAAGTTTGAAAACGGTATTATTTCACAGATCCCTTTAAAAATCTAATAAAAAAAAATATGTGCAACCCTCTCACCACACCCAAACAGGCAACTCTCCTTATGCATGTAATTATACACCAAATGCCACCTATATTTGCAGGAGTTCATGAACCCCTCCAAAGCCCGTTTATGGAAGCCCACGTGAAAAAGGCCTGGCCCCAAAGCATTGTTTCACCCTGTGTTAGGGTTGCCAAGAGCTTTAAAAGTGGAGAGAAGGAGTGCAGTGATGCATGTGGCTTTTCTTTTGAGATAGCTGGGATCTCTCCATGAGCAGTTGAGGAGTCGAAAAGCAAATAAACGTCAACAGTTCTGAATCCCAACATTGTTTAATGACAACCTTCCCATGTTTGCCGACTTGCTGCTTAACAACAATCCTGTTGACACTGTGTAAAAAGCTTTCCAGGTCCTCCCAGGTAAATAACCCGCTCCTACTGATCACCTGGCTGCCCAACTGAACCTTTGATGCACCCAGAATTCAAGGAGATGAGTCATTCTCTTTGCCAAACGTACCTTGATACGTAAACGACTTTACTACTTCACGAGATCTTTTCAGGCACTGATCTCGGCCAAGACGGTGACAAGAACGCATCCACTTTAAGTGAAACTCTGACTAGAATGAAATTTTTCCGTATCTGTGGAAACGGCAAATACGTAAAGTTTCGGAATCCTTTCCGTTTGTCTTGCTCGAATAGGGTTAGCACAGGACGTTCTGGACAGGGGGGATTTTGTCCTGCTCCTTCCTTCGCTGTGGAAGGGAAGTCTCTCACCAAGTTAAGTGAAACTCAGGGATGGGCAGGGAGGTGAAGTTGTGACCCAATCATTGGTTCGTTACCAACAAATGGGCGAATGGTAGGTTTCCACAGAAAGAAAAAGAACGACTACTTAAAGGAAGCAGAACTTTGATGTAGAAAAGACAGTTGTGGAGGGGAGGACTGATGAGTAGCCTTGTGCCCTTGCCCGCGGCTGCCTCCACGGCAAAGGTAACCTGATCCCTCTCAGTACACCTGGCTAGAAGCCCGGGGCTAGAGCAGAGAACTGAGGAAGGAAGCAGGGGCTGGGGCTTGGAATTTGTTGGATTGGCTAATCAGGCCCTTCCCTAACAGCCAAGAAGGAAACGGATTACCTGTGGCTGTGACTAAGAAGCCCATGGCCAACAGGACCAGTTACCTGCATCGTATTCTGCCAAGAAGTATGAGAATAGTTCCAGCTTTCACGGTGGTTTTATTCCAGTTTGGAAACAGGTGGGAATGTCTAGGGGGAAAAAAGGCCAGGTCACAATTTTAATTTGAAACAGCAAATAAAGATAGAAAATATTTCCCAAAGTCAAAAGTGATTATATTGCTGGAGGGAACCTTAAATGGCAGAGCTCAGACTGGAGGTAGACATGTTATCTAGGATTGACTCTGGCATAAGATAAAAGGAGCCAGGACTGGAATTGCATAATGAAGTTTTTGAGAACATAAATTATATGTTCGATATAATTTAATCTCCCCACCCCCCACTCTCCTATGTTATAGATGAGGGGCTTCACAGAGTTTCTGAGTCACAGTATGAATGACCTGTGATCCTCTGGCCACTGACAAACCTAATAGGCTCCAGAGTTCCCGAGGACTAGTTCGGGGACCCTGGAAATAGAGAAATGGATGTAAGAGGTATTGCAATGTGAGGCCAATTGTAGATTAACAACACCTGAAAAAGTGCCAAAATAGTGAGAAGTTGTCATATGGTAACCAGGTATTGGCAGACTTAGAATGAGTTTTGATGCCTTTGTAGGGTTCTTTTTGACTTTCTTGGGTTAGAAGCCTCATTCTTAGCATATTCCAGTCTTTCTTTCTGCAACCATGCCTATAGGAGACCAAAAACAATATAGTGCAGAGGTTTTACCTCTACAATATCAGGAAAATTATCTATACCGTTCCTCTTGTTTAATAGAAAGTTCTTAGAAATGTCATTCAACAATTTGTCCATAATTTGATTGTTTTTAAAATGATGAGTTCTCATTATTTCTCGCTATAAATTAAGAACAAATTTTAAGTAGGCAGTTTATTAGTTTCTAATATCCACATGAACTTTAAGGAACTGAAGTTCTAAAAACCTACAGTAAAAAAGAAAGGACACCTTGACTTGGTTGTTAATATTTTTTAAAACTCAAGTGGAACTTTTTGCAAGGTTTTTAAAATATCATATTCTGCAAAAGCACATAAGAGACTTCTAGGAAGTTTTCTACAGTTTATTAAGGAACTTCATTTACTGGAATTTATTATAGAATAAGGAAAAATTGAACTTTCTGGAGTATCCAAAATGTCTCTGTTCTCTGAATTCAAAATTCACTTTAAATCATTATCCCAGATGGAATTTTTTTTTAATTTGCTGTAATAAAACCCTTTCGCTGTAACTACTATTTTTTTTTAAGATTTTATTTGTTTATTTGGCAGAGAGAGATCACAAGTAGGCAGAGAGGCAGGCAGAGAGAGAGAGAGAGAGGGAAGCAGGCTCCCTGCTGAGCAGAGAGCCCGATGTGGGACTCGATCCCAGGACCCTGAGATCATGACCTGAGCCGAAGGCAGTGGCTTAACCCACTGAGCCACCCAGGTGCCCCTGTAACTACTATTTTCAGTGCTCTGGATACAGCAAGAGTGATTAAGATGTGCTTTTAGAAAAAGTGGATCCTAACTCAAGAAGCTTAAGAACTGGGCACCTGGGTGGCTCAGTGAGTTAAACCCTCTGCCTTCGTCTCAGGTCATGATCCCAGGGTCCTGGGATTGGGCCCCGCATCAGGCTCTCTGATAGGCAGGGAGCCTGCTTCCCCCTCTCTCTCTGCCTGCCTCTCTGCCTACTTGTGATCTGTCTGTCAAATAAATAAATAAAATCTTTAAAAAGAAAAGAAACTAAATCATGAAATTAGTTCTAGATCATGTTACTACATGGTTATACATGTTAATGTATACATGTTAATACATGGTTGGTGCCCTTTTTAAGTATAGCTTCTCCAATTATTGTTTATCTACATTTGATTTATCTTTGCCTTACATTAAAACACAATATCCACTTGGCCATCTAATGGGGTGATACACGGCCACAGGAGAATTATCTGTAGCCCAAAAGTGAAGCACTCTATATTAAATGACTCCTAAAACAATTTTCGAAGAAAGACGTAGACACCGTTCTGTTCATTTTTGTAATTTTCTTTTTATGTGAGAAATTAACTTTACATGACTGTCTAGGTACTTGAATAATCAAATAAACTAGTTGAAAATACGCCAGTATAGTACATGAAAGCATTTTGACATGAAGTGTCTAAAGCATTTTAGACTCCTCTGAAGAGGAATATAAGTAGCAAGTGTTACATCAGTGTAATCTGACTGTTAATTACCAAAGGATAAAACCTAATCCAAACACTGACTTCACAAGAGGCAGAATGTACAGAAATATCATTGGAAATTTTATAAGCTATAAATTCAACACTGCAAGAGCATTTTCAGAGAAAAACACAACATATTATATCACTTGGGTTTTAGAAATATGGTGGATAGACTTTCCTGTAGAGTTTGAAAAGAGAAGCAGAGAAAGGAGAAAGTGTATTGCGGTGTTAAGGACGATGACTGTAGCTATTTAAGGACCAGGCCTTTTTCCTAAGCATGAAAAAGGCAACAGCAATGACCAAGCAAGTGTCGAATTTGTTCTGCCAGGATTTAGGAATAAACTGATAAAGTTCCAAGCAGAATGACTCTGCATATCACTCCCATCACCGAGAAACTGTTAGGACAAAGCTTCTCCATTATGTTTCCAGTTGAATTATCAGAAAGTGCTAATCAGAACACTAACTTACCCTTCAGAGAACTTCCATATTACTCGTGGTATTTAGACAATTCTAATCCCAAACAATGCGGAGCAGCTAGGAAAGAATCAGAGTTCACATTCAGTTGCTGGCCCTTGGAACTTACTGGAGCCAAACTGCAAGTGCCAACACCTTTGTTCTCCTTTTTGTTAATCTATACTAGTCATTTGATCACAAAAAGGTTGAATATTTTTAGGTTAATACAAATTTGGGATTTTTGTTCGATTTGGTTCTTAGAATTATCAATTTCTAGCTTCTATTTTGCATTCCTCTGGTCCTATAAATTCTAGGCTTCTTCGAGTCTTCTCATGTCCCCGTGCCAGCTACAGCTTCTGCACTCCTCTGCTGTTAGGTACGTCGATGGCAAACGGTCTAGTTGTATACATTTCCATTGTACCAGTAGATTGAAAGGAAAAGGGTAAAACCACTCGGAGTTGAAAGTATAAACTTTATCAGAAATCTCCTTAATCTCCAGGTATTAAAACCCTTAACATTTTACTCAGGTCATACAATGAATATTAACTATTATGATTCTGTTAGTGCTACACAAAGCATCTTTTTCTGATCACAAGAATGAAGAAACATTACACACTCACAATGCAATGTAAATTCAAGATTTGGATGGAATACCGTGATTATCTAATCACAAACACACACAAACACACAGACCCAGGAAAATTGTTGAAAAAGGGGAGGGAAGACAGAAAACTTCCATTTGGTCCGTAATAAAGTTTCATATAATCTTTAACATAACTTTTATGGGAACAGAAAAAACAACATTGTTAAAAGCATAGGTCGTATTAAAAATCAGAATCTCTATTTTATACTCATTTTCAGAAGTCAAGAGAGCTCAGATGAAAGAGAATACTAGCCTGAGTTGAGTAGCTACATATTCTTTCATTTAATTAATCAGTACTCCTAAAGAGGAAGGCACTTGAAGTATAAAAGCAGTTCCTTCTTTCTCGTACTTCAACCTGTAAATCTAAGACTAGGCACTTAAAAAATTTTTTTTAGGTACCCACTTATCCAAACAAACACACAAACCCACTTGTGCCTTTGTGCGTGTGAATGTATCCAGTTGTCAGTGATGTTGTTATGGGGAGGTGGTACCAAAGGTAGGCAGAGAGTGGAATTTTTACCTGAAGAAGTTGAGAGTGTTTGGCCAATTCCTTTGAAATATGGCCCAACTCTTGATATGTTCATTAGTTCATTCATTCATTGGTTCATTTGATTTCATTAAAATCTTTACTTAAAATCTTGATTGAGAACCTACTATGTCCTAAGCATTGCCTTTAGCACAGTTAATCTCCTTTTAAATACTAACTAGCAAGCCAGAAAATTAGTCCCTGTAAATTCTACAGAGGAAGTAACTCAAATATACTTGAATTTGTTTCACTAATATCAAAATAGTACCCTGTTTTTGTTTTGTTTTGTTTTAAAAAATACCGGAGACTGAATGAATAAAGAAGTGGCATATACATACAATGGAATATTACTCAGTCATCAAAAAGAATGAAATCTTGCCGTTGGTAATGATGTGGATGCAACTACAGTGTATTTTGTGAAGCAAAATAAGTGAGAGAAAGACAAATACCACATTATTTCACTCATGTGGAATTTAAGAAACAAAACAGATGAACATATGGGGTGGGGGGTAGGTAGAGAAGGAAACAAACCATAAGAGACTCTTAAAGATAGCAAACAGGGGCGCCTGGGTGGCTCAGTGGGTTAAGCCGCTGCCTTCGGCCCAGGTCATGATCTCAGGGTCCTGGGATCGAGCCCCACATCGGGCTCTCTGCTCAGCGGTGAGCCTGTTTCCCTCTCTCTCTCTCTGCCTGCCTCTCTGCCTGCCTCTCTGTCTACTTGTGATCTCTCTTTCTGGCAAATAAAAAAAAAATTAAAAAAAAAATTAAAGATAGCAAACAAACCAAGGATTGCTGGAGGGAGGTGGGTAGGGGATGGGCTAGATGGGCGATAGACTTTAAGGGGGCACTTGTGTTGAGCATTGGATTTTGTATGTAAATGATGAATCACTGAATTCAACTCCTGAAACCAAGATTGCACTGTATGTTAATGAATTAGAATTTAAATTAAAATTTGAAAGAAAAAAATAGAAAAAAATACTGTCTAAACTAGTTACCCACCTGAGGGTGATTAGCGTTGTTAGTGATTAAATTGTAGCATAGGAGCAAGCTTCTAAGCAGTTAAAAAAGCAAACGGGGAAGAGAATACAATGAATAAGTATACTGTAATTACCTTTACTTTGAAACTCCACCTAAAAGAAAGCATGTCTCCTTGTATATCTTTTCTTTGTCTCCAAGAAATAGGAATTGGTCTTTAATGAAGTTCTGTATCTCTCTTATCCAGATTGGGAGCTTGGACTCTGAAATACACATCTTGGCAGTTCAGTTGACTTTGAAAGGAAAATTTGATGAATTTTCCCTAGTAAAGTCAATTCCCTTTAAGAAACCAGAATTATGTTTTGTATGTAGGTATATACACATTACAAATTGTATAGAATATCTTTTCTCCAGAAATGACTTGGTATTTTCTTCATGAGACGTGGACTGTAGAGTGTGATCTCTGCTTTGCCATCAGAGTTTTGCTCAGGGAAATATGACCATATCTGAGCTTGCGTGGCACCCTTCCTACTTCTAGTCCTGCCTGTTACTGCTGGAGTATCCCAGGCATAGTTAAGGTATGCTTTTTCAATTCAAACAGAAAGCATTTAAATCTTATCTCACATTATCTCACATATAGCAAAAACCTCATGTTCTCCGTTTTTCCAGAAATTCTGGCAGGAGAAGCAAAGAGAGGGTAAAGATGGTGTGTGTGCTTTTCCTGGTCAACCCTGGCTCTGAACTGCTTATTATAAATTTGTTATAGATTGTGATTCTTTCCCCAAGTTGTATCTGTACTATCCCTTATAACCCCGAAGCAAAATACAAAACTATCTCCTTGATGTCTCCCCTAAAATAGCATCCTCCCTAGTCACATGAGTATATAGACCTTTTATTAAAGGTTTGGGGATAACTAGGAGATTGATATAGTTAGCCTTATCATGTCTCTTTTTCTAAACTTTCCCCAAATTTCTGTTACCCTCATGTGATTATGTAGAGTAGTAACACTCTCCACCGTTGCATCACCAAAACCACATCAATATGCCAGCCTATGCAATGGGCTGTCTACTCTTGTTCTTTCCTTGGATTGGTACCACAGAAATACACTGAAGTTCTAGTCTTGGCTTTATTCTGCCCTCCCTTCCTATCCCCACTAGACTCTTCAGGGAAGGGAACAGCATTGCTGAATTTCTACTGATTCCTACTGATAAGAGTTTTGTCATTCCCCACGGGAACCAAAGTAACTCTTACAGTTTGGGTTTTAAATAACCATTTGTTTCTTTCTCCGTCATCTTAGATGGTCCTCAGCTTTGGAGACTTCATTTTTTTTTTTCACCACTGAATCACAGATGAAACCCTTTCCATATAGATTGGCTTGCAGACCAGTTATGGGTCACCCATAATTATAATCTCAAGATCCAACTCTTACTGGTCATACCAAGATACTCTAATTAGGGAAGGGAAGGAAAGAATTTCCTAAGTGTCTGCTCTATGCCTAGGATGACAGATTCACGAAAACTGAACAAAATAAGTACTAGTGTTTTAAGTTTTGTAGATAAGGAGGCTGAAATCAGAGAAATCATTTTATATAAAATCACATGGCCAAGGACTGGACACAGACCTTGTGACCAACAAAGATGTGTGCGCTCCCATAATATCTCAGTACTAGGATAAAAAAGATGTTAAACTGTAATTTCCAAAGTATTTGACCCCTCAGCTCTGGGAAACTTTGTTTCCAGTCTTTCTCAGCCTCTCAGATTCTCCCAGCAGGTGATAAAGGCACATTGTAAATTACCCAGGGGCAAATAGCCTCAGTCTTAACAAGCCCTTCCCTGTTCCAGTCTGGGGCAAATTCAGACATCTATTTCAGGAATCCACCATTTAGTACTGAGTTAAGAAAGATCCTAAAGTCAATTGGAAAATTGTATATTTTTAATATTATATTTTAATTCAGTTAGCATATAATGTATTATTACTTTCAGAGGTAGAATTTTTTAAAAAACATTTTATTTATTTATTTATTTGACAGAGAGCTAGAGAGAGAGTACAAGGAGTCAGAGAGGCAGGCAGAGGGAGAGGGAGAAGCAGGCTCTCCGCTGAGCAGGAAGCCCAGTATGAGGCTCAATCCAAGGACCCTGGGATCATGACCTGAGCCAAAGGCAGCCGCTTAACCAACTGAGCTACCCAGGCACCCCTCAGAGGTAGAATTTAGTGATACATCAGTTGCATAAAACACCCAGTGCTCATTGCCACGTGCCCTCCTTAATGTCCATCACCTGCTTACTCCATCGTCCACCCACCTCCCCTCCAGCAACCCTTAGTTTGTTTCCTATGGTTAAAAGTCTCTTACGGTTTGTCTCCAGAAAATTGCATAATTGAAATAAACCGAAAACTGTATTTTTGGATTGATAGTTTGGGAGGAAGTGAAAGTATAATTTCTTTGCAGACAAGGGGAATGAGGTCTGGTGGTAAATGTGTACACACGTGCATCTTTAAGGAGATACAAATCCACTCATCCTGCCATGTCTTCAGGAAACCACGTAAGCAAAAAATGGAGAAATGTAGCATTGTCGCTGCCCAGGTGTTTGTGTACAAGTGTGTTGTGGTAAAATATGCATAACATAAAATTCACCCTTTTAACCATTTTTGAATGTACAATTCAGTGGCATTATGTACAATCACATTGTTGTACAATCCACACCACTCGTTATCTAGAACTTTTTCATCCTCCCAGACTGAAATTTCATACTGATTAAAAAATAACTCTCCAGTTTCCCTCCCCAACAGTTTTCAGCCCCCCAGGCACCCCTTTTCCACTTTCTGTCTCATAAAGTGAAATCCTACAGTGTTTGTCCATTTGTGTTGGACTTGTTTTACTTTGCATTATGTCCTCAATGTCTGCACTACTGTTAAACTCCCCTTTGCCACCACTGGATAATGGCAGCAACATCCATAGGGTGAAATGCTTATGGCTTGTCCAGGAATACCAGAGACGGAGAAACTTGATAAACATGCAGATTACCCAAGCAAGAATAACATATTTGTTTTCATAAACATTGGCACTTGAGCAGATCAGCAGAATCCAGAAGGACAAAGTTTTGCGGACGCATTCTGCAATGTATATGGCAATATTTTAACACTAGGAATAAGTTTTAAACTTAGATTTTTATTGATTAGCTTAACAAAGATTTATGAAGCCCCTACCACATTAGAGCTATCAAGAGAATGAGATAAAGATCCCATCATCAATGAGAACAATGAAAATTTGTGTTCTTAGACCTATCATCAGCCATCCTTATGAGCCTCACTAGGAGGTGATATGTACAAAACGATAACTGAAGGGTTAAAAATAAAGGTTTTACTGGTACTGTCAATGAATATTATTCCTAGAGAAGAAAGCCATTTTTATTAAGAAGGAAGCATTGTGGCTTAATGTAATGGAGACTGTATTAAGAACAATGTATTTCTGGCAAAACAGTGCTTAGAACCCAGTCAACAAAACAAGCAAGGCTGCTGTAAAAAGTTAAAATAAAATATTTCATCAATTCCAAGACACGTGCTTCTATCTCCTCTTACATCTCTAAAATCAAAAGGTATCTTATAATCTATAGATGAAATTGGGTAAATAGAATAAAGTAAATTATTTTTGTTTCTTTCCTGGGGTTGTTTGCCTTCCTTTTAAGGGAAGGTTGGTTTGATGTTTTTTGTTTGGTTTCTTAGGGCTCTTTTTAAGAAGTTCTTTTTAAGAACTTGTTTATGAGTCTTCCATTTGCTGGTGTTTAATGATTGCATGAGCCTAGAATTAAAATGGTGCAAAATTCTGACCTTTATTTTTATTCTTTGTTCTGACCATCCCTGGAGAGTGCAGCCACTGAAGCAGAAACACGGTCTGAACATGTGTACCTGAGCCCTCTCTGTGGAAGGCTCTGGAACTTCTCTGCTTGTGTTTGAAACTTGTATCTTGAACCTGTCTAGCTGTGGCATCTGGGACAGATTACTTTAACTTCTCTGTGACTCAGTTTCCTCAAGTGGTGAATGATAATATCTACCTCATAGTGTTAGGAGGGTTAAGTGAGTTTAGTATAAGTAAAACACTCAGAAAAATGCCTGGCACATACTCGTCCCTCTCAACTGTTCGGTGTTACCATTGTGTTTTCCTTCCTTACTATCTTGGGTCTTCCTTCTCTCTAGGTCCACGTGTTTAATTATGTCCCTTCTTTGGGACAACTTTCAAAATTATATGTTGAGCACGGGCCTTCCCTCTGAACTCCAGATATTTACTTCCTCAGATATCTAAAGGTGTCTCAAAACTCACAGATCTGCTAAATAGAGTTCCTAATATTTTTTAACCTTCATCAGACTGTCCCTCTTCCAATTTTCCCAGTTTCCATAAATGGTCCTAGATCATCCTTTAAATCGCCCACTTGGTCTATCACACTCCACATTCAAGTGCTTAGTAAAACCTGTCAGTTCTAACTTCAAAATCACTCAAATTTGACCATTTCTCATGACCTCCACTGCATTTACTCTGGTTTATACTATCAGCTCTCTCGAAAAACTGGATTAGCTTCCTACTGACTTCTCAGCTTCCTTCTTCCTTACTTCCTAGGCCCTTTATCCAGAGTGGTCCCTTTAAATTGTGGCCCATTATCCTGCCTCTCTTTTGCTGAAGACCCTCCAGTCATTTCCAGTTATGCCTAAGTCCTAGCACAGCCTCTTGGCTGGTACTTGATCTGGCCCCACACTACCTCTTGTGTCTCCTCTTTCCCCTTTTTACTCCGCTCCAGCTGCTTTGATTTCTTCACGTGGCTCACGTACCATCCTACTCTTGCTAGTCTCTCTTCTGACAAATGTCAGGATGTCTTGGCCCCTGTATTTCCTTCAGGTCTCTTATCACATGGATCTGCCTTCCCTGGTCCCAAGGTGGAAGCAGCATTCATTTCCCTCCCCCCCACCCCACCCCAGTCTACTCTGTTGCTTACTTCACTTTCCTTTGTTCCCTTTCACTTATCAACGCCTGATACATTATCTATTTATTTGGATTTCTCCTAGATCTAGGACATTTTGTACAGCCTGTATCCCCAGGGCATCCAACAGTGTTTGACACATAATAGGGGCTCAGTAAACATTGAATAAATGAATAAAATAATGCATCACTCTGTAAGGATGACTTTGTTGGGATCCTTATTTGAGTGGCTGGATTTCCCATTGCCCATGGATTTATGTTTATTTGATGGATCTGGAAGATTTTAAGATTGGGTTAAGGGGTTTGCTGCCTTTTTTTTTTTTTTTTTTTTTTTTTTTTTTTTGCCTCTCCCAGCTTCCTTTGGAGATTTGGACACTGTTTCTCTTACTCATTCAGAGCCAATCAATGTCACCCTTTAGTCTGCCAAAGTGGTTGCTGAGTGATGAGACATTTCATCCCTCTGGGAGCTGAAGATACTGCCTATGCAGCATGTACTGTTGCTGCTGGCTATGAGTGAAAATCTGAAATTGATCAAGCCACAATCCCCTACGAGGGAGCATAGGCAAGGAACATTCTGACTCTGGGTCAGTTCATATGGCCTTTCAAGTCTTCCCTTCAATACTGACATGGATTTTTTAGTGTTCATGAAAGCAAGGCACCCCAGAGGGTTTGCTTCAAATACACGGAAGCATTCCCACAGAGCTTCAACCATAACTCTGCAGAGAGGGAACTCGGTCTCTCCCGTGACGAAGCTCATCATATACCTTTACAACTTAATTTCCAATAAAATATTTGAACCAAGAGAAAAAATCCCTTGTGAACTTTACTGTTAGAGCTGGAGCAGTTAAGAACTCAGCTTTTTCTCGTTAATGGGACTTTGTGCTTCAGAACCGATATAATGATTGGCTAGCAATGTGGTGGTTTTAGTCTGTTCAGGCTACTGTTACATGTGGTGTAGACTTAAAAAAGAAAAATTTATTTCTCACTGTTCTAGAGCCTAGGTGGTCCAAGATTAAGGTGCCCATAGACTTAGTTCCTAGTGAGAGCCTACTTTCCGGGCTTGGAGAGAGTCACCTTCTGCCTGTGTTCAGATGATTCTTCTTCACTGCGTGCCTGTGGAGAGAGAATGAGAGGCCTGTCTTCTGATAAAAGCACTAATCTCATCATGAGAGTCCCACACTCATGACCACATCTATACCTAATTACTTCTCAAAGGCCGCCAAATACCACCAAATACCATTACGTGGGGGATTAGGGCTTCAATACCTGAATGAGGGGGAGGTGGTTACTAATACTTAGCTCATAATTATTGAGATAATTACTAGCCAACCGCATTTAGGCAAGTTACTCAACTTTCCTAAGCCTCAGTTTTCTAAATCTGTAAAATAGCTACATTGCTGAAGTCCTCTTGGTACAGTACTTGGGAAATTGTCTCTATAGAGCAAATGTTCATTTTTATCTTTTAAATATCTCTGTTTACCTTTTGTAATCACTAAAAATATTCAAGAAAGTATTCTACTTATAAAGAAATATGTTCTAATGTTTACTTCTGATTTATAATAAATTAAAATGTAAAATATACTATCTCCCAAATGGAAAAGGGCTTTAGAGGTTTCTAAGCTCTTATTTTAAAGTACCAATTTTCATATTACATAGGAAATTTAGCAACTGTTATTTTATAAACATAGAGTGTAAAAATTCTACTTTACATTTAAATACTGTAGTATATTTTTATCAATCTAACATGAAAATAGAAAGTGAACGTGTTCTGACAAATATATTTTTTTCTCTTCAGTGAAAAGCCTAGCTAAGTTGTAGGTATACTGATACTTAAGAAATGTTACCTTTACCTCATCCCAATATCTGCATAAACTTTAACATAAAATGAAGTTCATGACAAAAGTGTTAGCATTTTAACTTTTTAAATATTAGTTTCCATTTTTAACATTATCACCTCCTTCGTTTGCCGGATTTCTACAATTTTTAGTGCAGACAATAAGAGCTGTCTTTACCTACATTCTGTTACCTGCAGTGGTCCCTTTAAGTCGTTAATCACTGTTCTATCACTCTTTTGCTAAAATAACTGTTCACTGTCTACAGAGATTCAGTCATTTATTAATTGTGGCTTTATTTATTAAATGCCTCCTGTGTACCAGGCACTGCTCTATGTGATGAGTAATAGAAATCCCCTCGAATAAATTAAATTCCAGTGTGAAATGATAGATCATGCAAACAACCAAGACTATTTCAGATTTTCAAGAGTGTTCGAAAAAGCTAAAGAATAATAAACAAGGGTAGTATATATTCCTTTAGATAGCTGGTCAGGGGAAGAGCCCTAGAGGGGGTGTCATCTCAGCCAAAATTTGAACTGAACTAACCAGCTAGGTTTAAAACAAACAAACAAACCAGGAAGCGTGCCATGTTGAGGGGAGGAACAAACCTAAGGCACTTGATGGCAGATAAGAAGAGTTTAGCAGGTTCAAACGCCAATGAGTAGATCTGTAGAGTTGGGAGCATAATGAATAATCTGGAAGGAAATTGTGGGTGAGTTTGCAGGAACCAGATTGTAGAATGTAATCCAAAAGAGAATATTGAGATTTTGTTAAAATTCAATCAGAAGCCAAAGAAGAGTTATTTTGTTTTGTTTTGTTAAGATTTTATTTATTTATTTGACAGACAGAGATCATAAGTAGGCAGAGAGGCAGGCAGAGAGAGTGAGGGGGAAGCAGGCCCTATTCGGGGCTCGATCCCAGGACCCTGGGATCATGACCTGAGCCGAAGGCAGAGGCTTTAACCCACTGAGCCACCCAGGTGCCCCCCAAAGAAGAGTTTTAAGAAGGAGAGGAGGGACATAATTTTACTACATATTAAAATGATGGATTTGGCAATTCTGTGCTTAAGGTGCTACAGAGAACAAATGTGAAAGCTGGTCGCCTACATTTGTGACTATTTCCAGCATCCAGGCTACAGGTAATGGTAGTTTCACCATGGTGGTAACAGCAGAGATAAAGGGAAAAAGCACAGGCTCCTAGATTTCCAACTTGAGCAAAAGAGAAATCGGTGGAGGTGTGAAAGTAAGCCCGGGTTTAAACAAGGTGGGACGATATCAGGAGTTCTGTTTTCAATGTTCATTTAGAAGATACAAGTAGAAATGTAAAATATATTGTTAAATATGGGTCAGGGATAAAGACATATTTAGGAGCTATTGGCATCTAGGTGGAATGAAAATTCACTGGGCTAGGAGAAAGTATAACTATAAGAGTGGGCACCTGATCAGACTGTGGAGCACACCAGCATTTAGAGGTCTCATTCATAAAAGGGAACTAGCAAAGAATGGAGATGGAGCACTCAGAAGTAGGAGAAAAACCAAAAGAATGTCTTTGAATAATAAAAATGATTATGAGCAGTTCCTGGGCCAGATACTGTTTTAATTGCCTAATTTAATTCTTAATTTCAAGATGTAGGTGCTGTTATTACCTGTTTATAGGCAGGAAACCAAGGCACAGTGAGTGGTCATTTTACCCAAGTTTACACAGCTATTAAATCATTGATCTAGGACTCAAAGCTATCTAATTCCAAAGGCCATATCCTTAACTAGGACCCACTATCGACTCTCTGACTTACAAATAAAAAGTAGCTTTCCTACCCTCTTTAAAAATATGTATGTGTCAAATGTCACTGGGAGACAAGATAACAGGAAAGTATACACTGGATTTGTAACATGGAGATAAGTTATTTCAGTGGAGATAATTTTTCAGTGGAACATTGGTAATGGAAGAAGGATAAATGGAGCTTAACCAGAAAGAAGGAAGCAGGAAGTGGAAACCACAGTGTTAAAGTTTTGCCATGCAAAGTTCTGTTGCAAAGCAGAACAAAGAATCGAGGCTGTAGGTAGAAAGGGATTGGGATGCAAGAAAGATGTGCTGGTATGCAGTCTGGGAAGCAGACCTTGAGGTAAAAATAGAAGTACTAGAGGTTTACTGGGATAAGGTCTCTAAAGGATAATGAGGAGGGAGCAGGTAGGTGGGGAGAGCCTCTAGATGATACATGTCTTGCTCCTGTGAAAGGAGAGGGGAAAGAAAAGCAGGATTAGGTGGGAAGAGACTATGGTGCAGCTCTGAGGAAGTCTCAGCTAGCCTAGCTGGGGAGCTCAGTCAGAATGTTGCCTGTAGGGTCCTTCATGAGGCAGAATGACAAGTATTTAGGAGCCTTGCTATGCTTAGACATTGGCTAGGGTTATCTGGAAAGAGGCTCACCTTGGCTTAAATGTAGGACTTCCTAAGAAGTGCTGTGGCTATAGACTGTCAGCTAACTGAGCTTCTAGCTGACCAGTAAGACCTTTTTTAAAGACAGACCTTAGTGACAAACCTCCATAGCTATCATATTAGGGTTATTTGTTTTGTATATGGGCTTTATAATATTTGTGTGTTGATGGGAATCAAAGTATAAAAGAGAACACAGCTACTCAAAATGTATAAAAAGTAGAATGGGACTGAACTTTGTCTTGTTGATGTTTCTAACACCAACATTTTGGGTAAAAGAAAATTTTCCCCGTATTTAAATGGTGCCAATAAAAGTATTTTTAGTGATTCTTATCCTAGGAGCTATCTCACTGAATATCAATTCTGATCACTCAACTCCTACAACTCAATAGCAAAAAAAAAAAAAAAAAAAAAAAAGGAGTGGGGAGGGAGACAAAGGTTCTGAAGATAGACCTCCAAAAAAGACATAAATGGCCAACAAGTTCATTATCACTAATCAGGAATATGCAAATCAAAGCCAGATAAGATATCACACTGTTAAAAGGGCTATTACCAAAATTAAAAGTGTTGGCAAAGATGTGGGGAAATTGGAACCTTGTATACTGTTGGTAGGAATGCAAAAATGGTGCAGCTACTATGGAAAACCGTACGGAGTTTCCTCAAAAAATTAAAATCCAGTTCTCCAAAATAATGAAAAGAAAAATCTCAAAGAGATACTTGTACTCCTGTATGCATTACAGTCAAGCTGTGAAAACAACCTAAATGCCCATCAACAGATGAGTGGATAAAATGTAGTATATACATTAGAATATTACTCAGCCTTGGGGCGCCTGGGTGGTTCAGTGGGTTAAAGCCTCTGCCTTCAGCTCAGGTCATGATCCCAGGATCCTGGGTTAGAGCGCTGCATCGGGCTCTCTGCTTGGCAGGGAGCCTGCTTCCTCCTCTCTCTCTGTCTGCCTCTCTGCCTGCTTGTGATCTCTGTCTGTCAAATAAATAAATAAAATCTTAAAAAAAAAAAAAAGAATATTACTCAGCCTTAAGGAAATCCTACCACATGAGACAACAAACACAGGTAAATTATGACGACATTACGCTAAATGAAATATTCCAGCCAACAGAAGGACAAATACTTTATGATTCCATTTCTACGAAAAATCCTTAATAGAGACAGAGTAGAATGATGGCCAGTAAGCTTCAGGAGAGGGGGGGAAATATTACTTTCCAGTGGGTATAAAGTGTCCATTATAGAAAACAAATCTCTGGAGCTCTGTACAGTATAGGACCTGTAGTCAACAAAACTATATGGTACTTAAAAAGTTAAGAGGGTAGATCTCGTGTTAAGTATTTTTCTACAAGTTAAAAGTATTAAAAAAAAAATTCTGGATATTCTTTAATAAATAGAGCGAAGGTTTATAAATCAGTGTTCCTCACCTGAATGCACGTGGCCTAACACACAGGCTGTGAGAAATAAAATTCCGAGTCGAACGTGCCCACATGCTTAATTTCCATGTCTCAAACATCTGTACAAATCACATAATCAAATACAAACTTGATGTTCCTTGTGAGTACAATCGGTAAATAAGTAAATGTCGTCCAAAGCTTTTTCTTTCTGTGTCCATGGAATGGTGATATGAAGGTGCAACTGAAAGTTTTAATGACAAGACACCAAGGTAAATTGTGCAGGAGGTCACTCAGCTAAATTGTCCTTAAACTTCAGAAAACCCTGCTTGGTACTGAAATGATGATAAAGTGTTCAACAAATACAGGTCAAAAAAATTGAGTCTATTCTGTGCAAAGCAGTAATCTTATTGTCTGCCTAATTGGATACGAGGTCAATTGTATAGGCTGCAAAAAAAAAAAATTAGTGATTTGTGTACACACACACACACACACACACACACACACACCAAAATGGAAAGACCTTCACAGATTACCAAAAAACAGACACAACTTTTTTATATTAGATCAAAGTATGTATACGTTTTTAAGTCCATACAGTGTTTGTGAAACACTCTTCTTTGAGCTAATGGGCTTCCCATTAGAAGTAATTTTAGAGGTTATCAATTGCTTGGGGATTCTTGGTGAAAATTAGTAATCTGAGGAAGCATAAAGGCAATAATATAGCAGGTATATAAAAATATTCACAGTCACTCTTTGTTCCTTGGGAATTTAGATGGTTAATCCCATAAGATTAATAGTACTTGTTATGTAATGCAGAGAATGATTCCAAAACAATAGAAGTCACCAGGGAATAGTAAGAGGGAGTTAAAAATGAAGGGAACCTTGCTTTTCTGATGGACCTGGAGCTGTTGGCAATCTTGCCGGATGTTGCCAGCACCATGTTCTCTTCAAACCAACTTACATGCGAATTTTGTTGAAGAATCTGACAATAAAAGACTTTAGTTTATTCAATGGCTTGTTTTGTTTCAACACCATAATGATCTCAGTGGAGATGACTGACTCCTTACTCTGTGTTACTATAGCTAGTTCAGCTACTACCAGCTTATCTGTATGGGAATTATTAGGAGTAGTTTTAGAGGGGAAAACAAGACTGAAAAACCTTTAGGTGTCATGGTTACAGGCACAAAATTGCTACCTCTGTGGCCCTTAGAGAAAATTGACGTTGCACACACTTGGAACAGCAATATGCTCCTTTGACTACTTTGCATTTGTGAGGGGATTTCCCTGCAGAAGTTGCAAGGAGCTCCGCATTCTGTCAGGCTCTCGGCAACACCACGAAGACCCAAGGAGTGAGATAAAATAGGTCTCAGACCAGTAAGTTAGGAACAACATTTCTGCAGAGCAAAACAGATTCTGTGCGTTCAGGCAACAGGATTAAGTTAATGCCACAAGCGCTTTTTGTGAAAGGTAAACTTCTCCTGGCTGAAGAGAACAGCAATAATTATTCAAAATTCCTGAAGTAGGCCAACCATTTGTCCAGAGGGCAAAGAAATCCTGCTTGACTGGCTTCTACTCGAAACCAGTGTCAAGTTCCTGACCTTATGAACTCCTCAGAACAATATTAGGTGGAAAAGGAGGAGCCGTTCTCTTTAGCTTCTGTCTCTCTCTCTCTCCCTCTCTTTTTCTCCCTCCCTCCCTTAACTAGAGCCAGCAATGTGGCTATGTTTGTATTGGCAGTCACAGATTATTTCTCAGAGGGAATCATTATAAAGAATGAAAGTCTATTACCAAATATAAGTTGGATAGTATTTTTCTTACCCCCCCCCTTTTTTTAAATGAGAATGTTCCTTAAGGAAATCCTTTCTTTCCTTACAGTGGACAATGACTATAGAAGAACACGTACATTGCAGAAGCTGACCCTAAAAGTTTACCCTCAAGAAGACCTTGCTGTGTTAGTGATCTTTTGCCTTTTCTAGTGTTTTCTGGGTGGGCCTGGTGACAGTTGGTCTCAGACCTGGAGAAAAGGGAAGAATTAAACTTGATCATCTAAAGTGGTGACTCTTAACACGTGGGATGTCACAGGTCTCACTGGAAGATACACTCCTGACAGAAAAAAAATTATATGCTCATAAAAAAAATACAGCCTTGAGCGTTTCAGGACCCCTTCACATGCATCACTTGACCTCACCACAAAGGTTATGAATATAAGTCCTGTATAATGAAAGGGTGGAGAGTCTTACCCTACTCTATCTAAAGTTTTGGAGGACTCTGGATCCCCCGCCATACCGTAGCTTATGGCTGAAGGCTCTGGGTGGTGTTATGCAGCTCCATTGCTCTGAGCTCTGCCATCAAGAAATAACAGCTGGTTCCTCAGTAGTAACTACATTCTTCATATGTGCTTGTTATAAAGCAAATGCTCTACCCTCTCTTTCTCCAAAGGTTGAGTTCTTAAACCTCCAACCACAATGCATTGCAAAACTCACTTGGAGCACTCAGGAGTTCACTTACGAGAAGACACACATGATTTCAAAACTCTCTCTAGCTGGGTGGTTGTGCAGTTGCCTCTATGAAATGATCTGTCAATTTTAACTTTGGTCTTAGGGAAAACCTAGCCATATCTTGATACATTCTTCATAATCAGCTTGGATAATACTTCTGAATTAAAAGATTAAAAGTATCCAAAGAATGAACTAACCTCTCACTTCTTGAGACATTCCCTCCAGGGCAGGCTGAAAGTATCCTGGGAAAGGCAGAAAGGGAAAGCTTATCATTTTTCTATCCAGAGTGTCCTGGGCTGTCAATTCAGCAGCTTTTACAAGAACTAAACCTGCTTTAAAAAAAGAGAGAGAGAGAAGCCTAAAAATTGTCGTACCATTAGCTATGCTGATTCTAGTCCATGCCAGGAAGCAAAGGTTCTTATTATACCACGTTCTATTTTTGATCTAATCCCTACCAGCAGCCTGAAGTCTCAGCATAGTAATGCTGGGGAAACTCTTTGATGCTAATGGGAAGCTTCACTGCCTTGCCCCGTAAGTGAGACAAACTGACTTCACTAGGAGTGTCATTTGGGCTCCAAAGAGCCAGGGATAGGAAAAGTGGGCATCTGAATAGTCTCTGTGGAGGGTACTGTAGCAAGTCAGAGCCTCCTGTGAAAGTTCCCATGGTTAGGTTGGTGATACAGAATGAAGGTGATGTGTGTCCCTGCTCTGATCCTTTAGAGTCTCAAGACAACCTGGTATACATCCTTCAAACACCCAGACGGTACTACCTTTACTTTCTGTGCACGCAATGAGATATGGGAAGAAAAGTCACACTATTCAGCAGTTACTGAAAACAGTTCAATAGAACACCAGGCGTTAAAACCTGGTACCCTCCTGTCATAATAAAGATTGTAACAAGAACAGGAAATGGCACAGCACAAATCCGTTTGCGTGATAATCATCTCATGAATGTAAAGAGCATAGGAAATGGAACAAATGTAACCCATTCCATTACCACCTTCAAACGGTAACCTCCTTGTCCTAGTCACATGCCCTACTTATGGTCCTGAGTAAAGAACAAAGGAAATCAAAAGGTCGACTGACCTTAGGGACCAAAACAGCCCCCACATGTTTTTTAGTGTATGTATGTGTGTGTGTGTGTGTGTGTGTGTGTGTGTGTGTGTGTGTGCATCTTTCCTCCTCTGAACTCTGTTGCATTAGAGAATTCCTTATAGTTGATTCCCTAACTTTGACCTGAATGAAGCAGTCAGATGTGTGAGAAACAAAGCAATGTAAAAAACAGACTCATTTGGGAACCTGCACACTCCTTATCACCGTTTCTCAGAGTTGAGGAAACCCTGACCTTCCCCTAAGCAGAAGCCATGAACAAAGAAGGTGACTGGATGACTGACTGACTTTCTTTCTTTCTTTCTTTCTTTCTTTCTCTCTCTCTCTCTTTCTTTCTTTCTTTCTTTCTCTTTCTTTCTCTTCCTTCCTTCCTTTCAAGATTTTATTTATTTGAGAGATCTAGAGAGCACATGAGCTGGGGGAGAGGAAGAGAGAGAGGCAGACCCCACTCTGAGCAGGGAGACCGATACTGGGGCTCCCAGGACCCCGAGATCATGACCTGAGCCGAAGGCAGACACTTAATGGATTGAGACACCCAGTGCCCCTGAGCAATTTTCTTCCTTCTTGTCCTCATTGCTTCCTCAGTTTGGTAAGGAAAATGGAGCTCTGACTCCTGGGGTGTCCTCTCTCCCCTTTCTAAAGGTATTTGCAGCTTGATTTGGGCTTATCTAAAAGCAAAGAGAAGATCTCAGTAACAGAAGTAAGCCACCACTGATTGAGGTCAATCAGGCCAGGGCAGAGCTGGTGGTGTAATCCTCCATTTGTCTTCAACCTGGCCAAGTTTTCCAGGAGGTTCTGTTTCCCTTGGAAAGTTCTTTAAGTAACACTCTGTGAAATTTTTAATAAATCCTCTTATCCCAAGATGACTGCTTTAGTTGTGAAAGGGAAGAGTGAGAAATGATGGCTGAGTCTATCAAACACTAAAGGAGATGAAAGCCAGATTGCCTGGGGTACTGTGTCCATACCCTGCTACAAACAAATCACTCACTCTGCTCAGCTGGCTAATAACTTCTTACATGGCATCCAGGGAATTGTACTACACATTTTCTCCTACTGGGAATTTGTTCAGGCAAGCAAGCCTAACTATGCATTTCAGGCATCCTGGATGCCTGTCCCTTCCTGATGATAACCTGATTACCAAATGGCTCTGGCTGGCTAATAAGGAATGCAACATGGTTATATGTCAGTGTGCTGTTGAGAGATTCCAAGTGATTTCATATCTTAACATAATGGTTGGTGGCTTCCTTATCAGATGCCATGAAAAATCTTCTGTGAGTTACATCCATTTCCTAAGTATCCTAGCCTGATGCCCAAAACAGATTACATTGGAATTATCTTTACAAAGAAAAGAATGAAAGCCTATGTTTCAAATGGCCTAAAATTACAGTGAATATAAGCCGTGAAAAATAATCCTTTTGGGGACAATCCTACGTGGGGAAAAAAGATGTACTGGAAAACTGGCTACGTAGTTTCTTTTCTCTAATGCATTCCTAAGGGGGTTTAACTGATTTTATATGATTATGGTCAATCAGAACAATGTGTCTGTTTTCCTCATTTTAAAACATTCCATAATTTCTTAGAGATACCTGGGTGGCTCAGTCGGTTAAGCATCTGCCTTGGACTCAGGTCATGATCCCGGAGTCCTGGGATAGAGTCCCACACTGGACTCCCTGTTCGGCCAGGAGCCCGCATCCCCCTCTGCTGCCCCTCCCCCTGTTTGTGCACTTGCATATTCTGTCTCTCTCTCTCTGACAAATAAAATCTTCCAAAAAATCTTTTAAAAAGTGATGTGATTGGGATAACAAGTGTGTAGGCCAAATTATTAGATGGATCTACATCCTCTAAATTTTAATTTTACTCTTTTTAGTCCTTGTCTTTTTCATCCCCAAATGACCAGCTTATAGGTATATCTTTACAGCACAACTATTTCTTTGCATTCTTTCACTATTCTATGGAAGACATTGTGGCTGTTTAGAAAGAAAACTAAAGTGAGAGCAAGATGAGGAGGGAGATCTCACTAGCTGGGTAGCCTGGGGTCATCCTTTGGCAGTGTGGAGCCTCAGTTCTCTCATTTGTAAAGTGAAAATGGGTCTACTCGATACCCCTTCTAGCTCTGAAATCTAAGTAAGACACATTGGGTTTTTTGAAGTCCATGACATAGACATCACCCATATTTGTTGTTGATATTGGTTTGTGGATTTTTGAAAAAATGTTTTATTTATTTGTTTGCCAGAGAGAGAGTAAGAGAGCCTGAGAGCATAAGCAGAGGGAGCTGCAGGCAGAGGGAGAAGCAGGCTCCCCACTGAGCAAGGTGCCCGATGCAGGACTCGATCCCAGAACCCTAAGATCATAACCTGAGTCAAAGGCAAACACGTAACCCACTGAGCCACCCAGGTGCCCTAGTTCTGAGGATTTTTGATGAACATTACATTGAATTTTTTTTTTTTTGAGGAGCACATTATCTTCTTTTTCCATGAATATTAAAGCTCTGTCTCTTATTTCTTGCATAGTTCTTTATCTTTATAGGTGAGAGGTACTTAGTTGCCCTCCATGTGTATTTGTTTGCTCAGTGTCTATTTTTAAGGACTAAAGGCATGAGAACAGGAAAGAAAATTACAGAGTGAGTTATATGGAAGTTTGTAAAGCACACCATGGACCTATGATAGAGACAAGGAGGGGGGTTTTATTTTGTTAGTTAGGACACTGCATGTGAAATCAGAAGAGTAAGAGGGTTACATGTTTAGGAATGGAATGAATGAAAAAGAGTTTGTAGATGTGAAGCTCTGAACTATATTTGGTGAGAGGGAGACATCTGACTTCTGCTAAATCATTGGGCCCCAGTTTTATACCCGTGAATAATAAACCATTCTCTGGATTTATCATTAGAGAATATTAGAACCAACTGTGCAGTTCTGAAGCATGAACTGCAGTCACCTTTCCTAAGATAGAAAAATGCCGTCTATACATAATCTTGAAATACCCCTAACTAGAGCTATCCAACTGCCAGGCCGCTGCTGTTCTCTGTCATCTCCTCTGTTCCAGCACTCTCTTGGGTAACCCAAGTCTGTTTCAAAGGCTTTCACACTGCGGAACCAGAGATAAGAACTGTCTTAAGTTTGCACAGACAATAAATGCCGGCCACAGCAAGGTGCCATTTCCCACCCCAGAACTGGTCTCAACTGAAAAGGGAACTTTCTTTGATCTTATCCAGGGACTTCATGCCATTAAAATTACTCCATTTCGGCATTCTATTTCCCAATGCTACAGTCATCTTGGTTGGTTGGCTATTTGAACACTTGAGGTCGCCTTATTTCAAACTACTTCTCACCTAGACAAATTAACTGGGAATTCAAAGCACTCATCTTGTGGTGTGCAAAGGATATAGAGACCACCTTGTGTGCAAAGACAAACTGGTAATGAGATGTCATCTATATTAGTAGCTTGTGACCAGCCTACCTCTCTGGGAATCAGGTGGTATCATCTAGTAAGATTGTAGATGTGTGATTTTTATCCTAAGTTAGTCTCTGGTACCAAGACACCTTTGACCAAACTGGTGGTAGTCAAGCAGATCTGACTTCATTACCAAAGGTTAAGAAGACTATGGAAAAAATAAACCAAATATTACAAGCCATTCTACTACCACCTACTACAGAAATAACAACTAAAAGAATACCACCTCCCCCCAAAAAAGATCCTCCCAAAGATTGCATTTTCATTGCCCCACTTGCCAAAGATAAACAGAACCCAGATGAGAAATGTTCCTACCGCAACACAGGATAACAAAATATAGTATACACAATGATGTAGAGTATCATATTGCTGTACTTTTGGTAATCCATACCAGTCTATTAGAAAGATAGGAGACCAAATTAATGGGAGTTGTGGTGATGATGAGAGAGTTGTAGACAATTAGATGGTCAGTGTTTGCCATCTCAACTATGGATCTATGCACCTGGTCATAGGTCAAAATAGGTTATATCTATGACCCACATACAATATGCCTGCATGTTTGTTGCTTATATGCATGCATTTAAGCTGTGGGGAGAAGCCTAAGGTATGTTGGAGGGAAGTCTGTATATTTGAGATAATCTGATAAAAGTCAAATTAAATACATATCATATTCACATGTTTGTATGTAACCTATCTCAATTCCTTTCAGTTAGGGAAAAGGGTGCATTGGTTAAATTGGAACCACGTGTGCAATGTTACCTCTGAAAATGGCCCAGGGGCTCCATGTGTCTTTACTAAAATGAGAAAGACTCTATGAATAAAATAGATTTTTTGAGCTGAGTATTGAAGAAAATTTAGAAATGCACATAGATGAAAATGTGACTAAAGAAGAAACAGGGAGAAACAGCAGTAGCTAGGTATGACAATGGGAATGTTGCTAGATGACCTCAAAACCCAAATCAGGCACTTGAGGGATTCTCAGAGAATTACAGGATTCCAGCAATGGAAATCAGTTAGTAGCATTTAGATGAACATATATCTACAGAGAAGAAGATCTTGAATATGAGTGGTGAACCAAGAAACAACCCCAAATCAGTATAAAATAAGAAAACATAATACATACAATAACTCTGACATTATTAGGGAATGAAATTTACTGGGTTCTTTGAATATTCCAGGACCAGGAAAGACTGCTGCTAGGGGTCAAAGGCTGGCTCTGTCTAGAGATAACTAAATGAAGCATTCTTCACCTCTTTTTCCTCTTCTCCGCTACATATTTGGAAATGGATTTTCTTCTGATGTTAAATCAGTAAATTACGACATGCAAAACAATGATGGAATAAATCCTGTTGTTTTTCTGATTCAAGAGGAACTTCAATTTCTTGCAGTGTCTCACAGAGATGATCAGGGAGAATATAGAATAATGATTAACAATTATTAAGCATCTTCGGTGTTGGGTACCATGCAAGGGGCTTTACATATGCCTTCCTATATATTTAGTTGTTACTGTTCCTATATAGATATTCCAGGTCATCTCTTTCTGTTTTAAATAAATACCACATGTTTTGTATAATATTCACCCACTTACTGAAGAAATGATTTAAAACAAAACCCAGTGTGAAATGGCAGGCACATGCGAATGGAGGTCTTAAGAAAAACTGAGAAATTCAGGGATTTTTTGGACAAATTTAACATTAAGATATAGGTGGGCACCTGGTTAGTGATTTTATTAAACAACAAAAAGGATCTAGCAAAGGAAGAGCCTCATGCTGTTGTAACTAGAAAGTTCTATAAGCATACGTGGTTGGGTTTAAGAAACAACTTTAGGACAGAAAAGCTAGTATTTTACATCATTTGCTACAGTTCTGAGACATTACTGCAATTATTTCCATGGGGGTAATGAGCAAATTTTGTGGACGATTAGGAATCTTGAGCAATATTAGCATAGATGCAAGATAATCTTAAGTAAGACTCTTATTTCTGACATAACTGGAAAAACTAGGTCTTTATCTTAAGATACCTTGATTGGAAGATTCACTAGTTATAAAGGAATTTCAGGTCCACAAACACATATTAAGTGCATAGGTGTATGGACCACTATGCCGATTCCCAAGGTGCATTAAACTGAAAACCCCAAAATCATTTTCTCTAAGATGCTTCGCATTAAGACTGAAGATTCTTACCCCAGAAGAGAAATGCCAGTATATTAATTAACTCTTTTCTAGGCCCTTTACATGGGGTCTGTTTATGTAGCACCTAGGATTAGGTAAGACAGCAATTCCACATTGTGTTAAGTGAGTAAGAAATGTTTCCCATTTATTCAGATTAAATTTGAGCTACGGTTGCTCAAACACTCTCAGGTATTGTACCTGGGGGGTGTATATATATAAATTTCTGCCCAATATTACATTCTATTTTATCTTCAGTAGAGCAAGCTGAATTAGAATTTCTAAGATTGCTAAGTGATATTATTTAAAAAAAAGAAAAAGAAAAGCGAAAAAATTAATCTGCTCTAGGTATGTGGTGTTCTGGCAATGTTTTACTATTTGTAGAGCAGGTTTTATACACTGCCCATCTTTTAAATAGGAGAATAAAAAATGTGGTCATAAGTGTGTAAGCAGGAAGTTCCCTAAAGGAAGGCTTCAAAGGAACAGGTGTTTACCAAAGTATTCTACATTATGTGTTAGAATCAGGGGAGAGAAGTCTCCAGAAACCTTGTAGTTCTTTCTGGTCACATCAAATGTGTTCAGAATTTCAGGGGTTATCTCTGCAACCAGTATAACGCAGTCAAAAATAAAACCCGAAACTGAGAATAGTCAAGACTACAAATGGCATCTGAAACAGGAGAATGGCTCTCTAGAAAATGTCTGAAAAATATATTCAAGCATTATTAATGCTTAGCAGTTGGATGAAAAGTCCTTTAAGTTTTTCTTTACTATAATGCATCCTATTACCTTTTCAGTGCTATTTCTCATCGTGTCTTCAAGTTTAATTGAGCTTAAATATATAATATGTAAGCATATAATTCATGATTTGGAAATGCAGAGAAGCCGAAGATCACAAATTGTGGAGAGAATAGAATATCACTTGGCATTTAGATGAAATGTTTTCCCTCAGTGTACTTTCAAATCCATTACCTTGTTTTATTTTAACAACATTCCTAGGATATGGGTAATTTGGCCTTTAGAATTATTCACATTTTACTGTAGAAAATGAGCTTGCTACCTGCCCAAGGAGAGTAATACAGAATTTATATTCAGACTACAACTCTATCACCTTGACATTCTTTCCAGTAAGGGTTGCTGACTTTGAGAAGTGGAAGCAGGATGGACTTCAACCAAAATGTGGCAATGACTCCGAAAAGAAGAAATGATTTTAAAAAGAGAGACAGGTGGCTTGACAAGTGAAGATCATACAGTCTCATAATCCTCTGGGTTGCTTAGGTCAGCATTTGCAAACTAACCCTCACTGATGCTTTAGAGAAACCACATTTTCTCTTATGGTATTTTTTACACATATTGTTATAGGCTTTCAAAAATATTTTTTCCCACATATATCAAAAAGAAGCTTTGAAATATTGGGTTGAGGTGAATTATGATACAAATTCCTCTGGATCCCTACCCCTGCTTTTTTTCCCCTAAAATCACCATTTTTATTACTTCCAACCTGAAGATATAAAACATTTGACAAAACAAGGTGGCTATCTTTGTAATATCTCCTATGTCCGTCTTAGAAATATTGCCAGTATGTGCCATGACTTCTGTGTGGCTGTGTCATGTGAATTAATACTACCTTCTCTTAAAAAGCAGTGGTTATTATGGGGCACCTGGGTGGCTCAGTTGTTTGAGCATCTGCCTTTGGCTCAGGTCATGATCTCCAGGTCCTGGGTTGGAGCCCTACATTGGGCTACCTGCTCAGTGGGGAGTCTGCTTCTCCCTCCCCCCCCGCCCCCGCTTGTGTTCTCTCTGCCTCCCTCTCTCTAAAAAAAAGAAAAACAATGGTTGTTATGACAGTTAAGACAGATACTACTGTGGAAGAGTTCTTTTCCACAGAAGAGGAATTTTCTTAGTTTTTAATTCTACAGAGGAAAAAAAATGGCTTGTTAAAAAAAATAATAATAACCCAAAAAAACCGGTGGGGCAGGGGCACCTGGCTGGCTTAATGGAAGAACATATGACACTTGATCTCAGGGCCATGTTGAGTGTAGAGATTACTAAAACAAACAAATAAATAAACTTACACTGGTGTCTCACCAATTTTTTTTTTATCTTACCAATTTTTAAGAGATGTGCTATATTTTGGGTATGAGTATATAAGCTCGTTTAGTGAGAGTTATACTAAAATTTCAATTGACAATACTTGTGATTTTTGTTTCTCAAATGTGAAATCATTGTTTTACATTTGAAAAATTATTGCTACTTAAGTTGTTAAAATGAACCAAAAAACCTCCTTCAACTGGTTACTGAATTACTAAATTTTTCTTAATTTTTCAAGTAACCCAGGTGAGTTAAAATTAAGTTAAACATAAGGACAGTGAACTTTATAGTCGAGGTTCTAAATCTCCTTTCAAAATTATTTCCCATAGCAAGATTTTAAATACTTGAAGTGTTAGGAGTGGTGACATCTTACATTTTTGTCGCCCCTCCAACAATCATCTGTTACAAATCCAGACCAATAATAAATGGTCTACAAAGGTCTGATGTTTAAAAAACAACTGCTTGTATCGTTGACCTCTTCCTTGCTCTCCCTAATGATTTATTTTTGCCAAGAGCGCACTGATGGGAAGTTATTGCAGTGTTCATCAATTAAAACTTTTAAAAATTAAACATTGAGCTTAATGGGAAGGAAGATGCTAGAACTGGCCAATAAGAATAATTCTAAAATAATGAAAGGGTGCAGCAGGAGTAGTCGTCAGTGTTAGGCTTGCGAGGAAATGATGAGTGGGAATTTTGTGACACCTGACTAAAAATCAATGCTCCTGGTAGGTGATATAATAGCTTGAAGCTGGAAAAAAAATAAGTACAGGGGAAATCAAAGCTGACATGGTGAAACTGCCCAGAAAGAAGTGGGTAGAATAATGACAATGTCAAGCAACTAATGGATCTAATGAGGCATAAGGCGATGGCCGAAAGATCTCATGTCTTCTAAAACAACTAGTTAATTTAGCTGACTAATTTGCTTACTCACCTTTTCTACTCAGACTCTTAGGAAGACTGGTGGTCCTCTTCTATCACACTTTGTATCATTTCTCAGGAGAAACCTCAAAATAACAGTTAATGTTAGAAAGTTCCCTTGGAAAAAAGAAGTATGTGTTAAAAATAAGGCCTTTAACTTATTTATTAAAGTGGTAGCCATCTAACTCCAAAACAAAATCCCAAAGTTGTTTTTCTGTACGAGAAAATACAAAGGAATGAGAAATGAAAGTAAAATGCGCACCTGTATTTATTCTGGCTCCAAAAGATCAAATTAAAAAAGGTGGTGGTTTGCACTTTGTTAAGAGAAAGGAATGTGAAAGGTCGGCATTTGTGCTATATTTTCTTTACGTTAAGTTATTCCCAAACTCCTGTTTCAGTTGGAAAAGTTGTTAGTAGCTTCCTTCACGTCCTTCTGACTTAGAAATTTTGAAATGTATGTAGAAATGACTAAGAGAGCACTACTTGAAAGGGATTCCAAAGACGTTTGGAATCTGCCAAGCAAACTCCTTAAAACTGCAGTAGAGTCCCTTGTTTTCAAGGTGGCAGTCAGTGTCTTTCTCCGAAGCTGGTTTAATTTGGCTAGAGGATAAGCATCTCTTAGTGAATTAAAGGGTCTCAAAATACAAGAGATGTTTTCTCTTGGATAAGCTGATAATTTGTCCTACTTAAGCAAGTCATGCAAATTTCCTAACAAAACTCCGTGCTCATTAGCTCATAATTAGGGTAATAAATCAGGAATCACCAAACAGATCAGTGAAAACATCATAGTGTTAGTGCGAGCATGAGCTTATCCTGTAGGACCCAGTGGAGAGTTTGCAGAAATCTATTCAAATTCTGAAGGCAAGGCTCTGTGTAATTATCATAAATTTAACCCCCTGGAAGAAGAGGAAGAAACAAAGGCCAGAGGAGGGGCAGGAAAACACTTTTTAAGTCCATGTGAAAACTGAAACTTCTAAATACATTTCTTAATATGGAGAATTCTGATAATTCATAAATATATTTTACAACTATCTTCCAGTGGGTCTCCCATGTAAGTTGTCATATATGAACATTTTTGCACGTAAGCCTTGACCACACTGCTGGGGGATACCAGTGGCCTGGAGCTACTAGCCGTTAGTCAGAATTCACATAGTGAGTCAAAATATCATGTCAAGCAGAAAGCCCTCGTACAGGACTCTGCAAAGCAGAAAGCCCACATTCCACCCTCAGTATACCGAGTTCTGGGCTGGACAGATAACTATTCTAGAGATGAGAAAGAACTGAAAAGTCTCAGGAAATTAAGCAATTCTGCTTTCTCTTTCTCTTAACACAAAAATGTTCACTCTAGGCAGCTTATCTGTACACATTTAATACACCTTTTGTTCTGCTTTGTTTTCAAACTGTTTGCAACAGCCAGTTTGCAAATCGTTTACAAATACGTCCCCTCCTCCCTTAAAGCTCACATTAACTGATGCCAGTCTAGATCATGCTTGCACCTGCTGTGTGTTTTCTGTTCACTTTAGAGCTCCACCCAACTCGTCCATTTTCCTCCTCATTCAAGATTCAGAAAAAGTTGATTCATGTCAGTACCACACCGTGTAGATTGACTAAAACTACATTCAACATTTGGGTAAACATGTCTTCTCGGTAGAAGAATCTGGAATTGCCCTTAGACTCCTTACACATGTATTTGTCCTAATCTGGGTGATGCTTAAATTAACTGAATTTCTTTGTGTTTTGCGCTACTACTGAGAAAAGTGGTATGCTAGACTCTGAATTTTTCCAGTCTTAGCTGAGGAAAGAGGATGGACTCTTCAGTGATTGGTTTGCTCCTTAAACAACGTGTTACCACTGAAATGGAAATTCTTCAGTTATTGATTTGGTTCTGGGGACTAGAATGCAGAATTTTAGCCAAGATGGAGCTATTAACAATTTAGAAAATTAGAAATACATGTCCTCTCTTTGAAGAGACAACAACAAAAAACCTACACAAATATGACATCTTTTTATATATTATCCCGAGAAAGAAAGCTTCTGGAGAGAAGACCACAGTGGAATTTTAGTATATGCTAATGGATGAACAGAAAGATACTCATCATGTAATATTAGCTGAAAAACCAAATCTGCATGGTGGGCACAGAAGTATTTTTTGTTTCGGATTTAACTCCTTAAAAGTTGTTGGTAGTCTGGCTGCAATTTAAAATACTTAGAACAATATATATGGGTATGAGAACTAAAGCAGTCCTCGTTAATGAATTGTGTTGGAACTTGAATTCTCTTCTGGCAACTACCTTTAATAAAATCAATTTAAATATTGCGTTGTTCATTTCCCCTTTCTTTATCAAGGCTGTGACTACTATCCTATCCTCCAAGAGCTTTTAGCACTGATTTACATTTTACCAATCTATTCATATCTTGCCTCTTGGCCTTTCGGCAAAGTCAAAAATCGCTGCCAAATGTTCATGCATTGCCTAGAAGTCTCCAGACATACTACATGACAACTGTCAGTTTTTCAAACTGGATGAGATACCCTACTATTTTCCAAAATACAGCTGCAAGCAGCATTTCTCCCAGCAGAGCCACAGGCACCATCCAGTGGTGAAGAGTTTACATCCAGATTGATATTGAACTAAACTGGTGGTGGGGGAGGGCAGAGATATTTTTCTTCAGAGTTAATATAATGGAAAAAGAACCGCCTTTAAATACTACAGGCTAAATCATACACACGAAAGTATAAAGGTGATAGGAATAGTGTAGAATTTTTGTAGGTTGCAAGGTTGTTTGTCAGCCCTATGGCTGGAACAAAATGAGGAGCTAAACCCTGAAAAGAGACCCTCCCATCCCCCAAATGCCCCCACCTGAAGTTTTCTTTCCAGTAGATCCTTTTCCTATGATTTACTGTGTATCCTAAAAAGGAGAACATACCGGGACCTTTTTCGAATTTAGATACTTTGTATTTATTGTGGGGAACTTGGACGATGCACTGAAGGATAATCTAGGCTTCTTAGGGATTCAATCAATGACTCCTTTTGTTATTTAGGACCCAAAATACTAAATGCATGGAATCTTTTTAGTTCATTAAACAAGAATCAATAAGAATCCCAAAATGTGTCTTTAAATCTCCTCCCCAATTCTATCCTTTTCTCCTTCTGGGATCGCAACTATAAAACTCTCTGCCCCTTCTCTCCTTTACACTTTCCTGTGAGCCTTGCTAATATCAGCGTGGTGCTTTCTTCAGGGGTTTTGCATTTCAACACTTGCATGGAACTCTGGAATGTAAAGCTTTGTCCCTGTGACATGTCAGTTTATACTAGGTCTTACTGAAGGGACAGGCTCTGAACGTAAACTTCTTTCGTTAAGTTTATGATGGAGGAGGTGGTAGGTTTCTGTGCTCATCACCATACTCTTTTTGCAAGAGATTGCTCTACCCATTTCCAGGAGGTAAAGATAATAATGGGACTGAAAGGTATTCTTCTAGTCAAAACTGAGACATAGAACTCCTGGTGAACAAGAAGAGTTTTATTCTGCATTAAAGCAGGGCTCACTTCTTTTCTCTCCCCGTCATGGTGCCTATTGTCCTTCAGATACAGAAGCAGCTGGGAACATGTGGAATATACATTGGTCCTACAAGGCTAGCCATGCATAGGTCATGAGCTAGCGCAAGCGAGAGCCATTTTCTTTTTCATTTAGAGCAATTCAGGAAAAATTTATAGGCCACGTAAAAAAGTCAACACTGAGTATAGCTTCATTTGGTCTTTTGTGAGAATAATACTCACTCAACTTAGATTACCCATTTAATGTCAGTGGAAAAACCTGGAGCCACTTCTTAATTACTAACATGTTGAGACTTGTCATGATGCACAGCAATTTTCTAATTGCATCCTGAAAACAGGTCCTCTATCACATGGAAAAAGTCAGGAAGATTACAAAACTGAGTTAGGAGTTGTTCATCATTGACCTGGAATCTGATCCTCTTTAAGTCATTCAGAACAATTAATGTCAGAATTTCTGTGAAGGGAGAATTAATTCCTTTGGAAGTGAGGACAGAGAGTTTCAAACTTGAGTCATGTGAGAAGAGTAGGCATTGAGGATGTGAACCCAATACTTAATTTTTAACATGAGGGCAAATGTCAAGATTATCTCATTCAACCTCCCAGATCTCACAGACAAAGAAGCACCAGCTCACTTGCATAACTTTTCAAGGCAGTTAGTAGCAAAAGCTTGGGAGTCCGACGACTTCAGTTTGATAACTAAATGGCTCCAGCATCTATCTACCTCTCTTTCCCATAATTTTTGTGTCTACAGAATTGGGATGGTCTTCTAACACCACCTCATAAAATTATTGCAAGGGATAAATGAATCTACTCATACATGTAAACCTCTCAAACCCTTACTTGTAACTGATCTGCCCTCAACAAATGACAACTTCTTCAACTCTTCTTCAGTGTGAGGCATTTTAATTTTTCCTCAGAACTTTCCTCATGACTAATTTAAAGAATATAGAGATATCTTCCATTACTACAACATTTGTGAAATAGCATCCTTATGAGTTGCAGAATTAAAATATATTTTCATTCTTGTTAAAGTTTGGGTCTTTAACATGAACTTAGGCCAGACTTGAAAAGCTGTAGTAACTCAGCGTGTTGGACAAGCATTTCAGGCTTGGCTAAGCCTTGAGGAATGGGAAAAAAAAGGAAGTGGAAAAGCCTTCCCCATTCAGAGATAATACTTCTCCACCCTGCTCATAACTCAGACAGATCTGTATTTGACTAGGGGAGGGATAAAAGAAAAGATAAGAAAAATTAAGACTTTTCTTGCAACTCAGCCTTTCTTAGAATTTTGCTTTCCACGAATGCCTTCCTTTCTAGTTTTCTGCCTATCCCTGAAGGCCCCAAAATCTTCATGAAAATTTCCCAAGTTACTCAGCCCACAGTCACCTCTTAGTCTCATAAAATTCTGGCATTTATTGTCATTCCATTTATTTGGATATTAATTCTAAGCCACACTCTGAGAACTCCTCTGCTGTTTTAATACTGTGTTATTACTTTTCCTGTGTTAATATTTTGCTTCCCAACTAAATTGTAAGGAACTTCAAGTTTCTGGAAGGTATCTTTTTCTTTTTTAATCAGTTGACCAAAGAAAGAAAAGGAAAGGTAATACAGAAAAAGAAAAGTAAACATTGTAACTCAGAGGAATTTGCCAGAACAACTCAAATACCAGCTTTGCTCCATAAGCCCCACCCCAAAACTAAGCAGGACTGAAATGTCCAAAGCAAAGCCATAACAAAGCTCAGTAAATATTTAGCTTGTCTTGGACTCTTGCAGTAGATTCCTAACTAATCTGCTTGTCTCCAATCTCTCCTGTCCAATCCATTCTCCACACAACCGCTCCAATGATCTTATGTGAGGCTCTCAATAATTAGTTAACTGAATTCATTAAGCATATATATTGTGTAAGGAAAAAAAGTTACCTTGGTGATGCAAGCAATTCTATCAATGTTATGCTGTAAGTAAAAAGGTAAAACTTTGGCAATTTAAAGCATAAGAAACTCAACTTAGAAAACAAGGTTTTAGGGCATCTGGGTGGCTCCGTCAGTTAAGCGTGTGACTCCTGATCTCACGGTCATGAGTTTAAGTCCTGCATTGGGCTCCACGCTGGGCATGGACTCTATTGAAAGAAAGAAAGAAAGATAGAAAATGAAGTTTTAGTACAATGTATGCACTTTTTCTAAATTCATAAGGATGACTGCAAACTAGAGCTTGTTTGTTTATTGGTTTCTCAGGAAACGTAGCAAAATAATTTTTGATCTACACTAAATACAACATACAGTTTGATCATTAATTGTCTTACTGGAATAATACTGAGGTTAGAAACTATAATTCAGGAAATATTCTACATTACATAGATTCATTTAATCAATCAGCAAGTAGATAGATATTCAGTACCTTCTACATTCCACATGCCAAGACTGACAAAATACAACAGAAGGAAATCAAGTAATGGGCTGTTATGAGAACCTTCATTTTTCCTACCTATGACAAAATGTATGCTTACCTACCTTTTGAATCAGTCAGAGTCCAAGCAGAAAACAGATGGCACATTCAAATTAAGAAAGTTGGAGAACAGTACAATGTCCCTTTTATGATCTGGGTGGAAGGAAACAATAGGACCAGCGCAGGGCATTAGTGTCTGAGAGGGTCTGCACAAGCCTCACGCCTGCATAGGCAGTGGAGAAAGAAGGGTTACTGGGAAATCTGGAGACGGAAAAGACGCTTGTGAAGAAGCAGCTGGAGAGAGCTGAAACCTTTGAGACCCATGGGGCTAGGACCTAAGGAAGGACCCCCCGCTCCCAGCACTCCCTCCAATGCCTGCTCAAAAGTCAGAGTGAGAAGGCTCACTGATGGCGTCCACATACTTCAGCTGCCCAGGGGACACAGAGCAGCAGCAGGGGATGGAGCCTAGATCCAGAGGTGAAGCTATTCACGCCTCTTTGAAACTATATCATAAGCATACCTTCAGTCTGACAGTGTTGGTTGAACAATGCAAAACCCTTGATGAATGAATGATTTACATTGCATTTTGAAAAGAGCACAGTAATATTCTAAGATTCCTCAGGCAAGTTGTCAGAGAAGCTGTCAATGATGTTTATAGAAAATAGGAAATTAACAAAGCAAGAAGAAAAAGACTGATTTGAACTTGACTTGGCTGTGAAAACATCTACTAATTTTGGCTATATATATTAATTGTTTACCATTTATGCCTAATTACCATGTAGCACAATAATGTGTATCATTTAACATGTGTCAAATTAACTTCATGAAACTAACTTTGCAATGTTAACTTCACACAATGGCTCAGTTCAAGTTTGGACAGTTTTTGTAGGTTTTGACTCATGTAGGATTTTTTTCTTTCAACTCCAATAAAATATTTGCTTCAGTGATAGTTTGCCCAATCATGTGATCTCCAAAGATGCAGCAAATTAAAAAAGAAAATTGTGGCAAATCTTCTAGCAGTAATAGGACTTAATTTAATAGTGTTTAGAGCCAAACCAAAGCCCAGGATTGAGTTATCAACTAATTCCAGCCACGATATAGAGCAGGGAAAAGCTCATGCCAGACCCTTTATAGCTCTTAAGTCATAGGACTCAGTATGCAGAGAACTGCCACCAGCAGGATCAGATGGGCAAGGAGTGTGCTAATTTTAGCAAATGTATCCTGATCACTAGGACCACATTCCTTTTTTGTACTTGAACTAATTCTTGATTGTACCTTAAAACTGGAGACAAGCTGACCTTCCCTCAAACACTACTGATGAAGGTTACCATGATATGTCACTACGATATACTTGTAGTTCCAGTAAAGATTTATGACTGAATGCATACATTCATTCTAAGCATTTATCATTAAAAAAAAAAAAAGTTTCTTTCGCCTTGGTAAATGGAGATTACATTTAGTCCACAAATTCTAGATCCTTTAAATTGCCAGAGAATGCCTGAAATCACACTACAAATTGTTCGAAAAAGGCACAGTTTAATTCTATCAAGAAGCCATAATTCAGCAGTGGGCCTGATGCTATAATTAGAATAGGTCCAAGGTGCTATGTGGTATGCATTTAAAGAATTAATTTGCTTTAAAGAGATGTTCCTTTCACCCCAGTGAATAGTTGAGTTACTGTTGCTTCATTTCTGGATAAAGATCTGTACAAAAGTTTGAGCATCCCCTGGAACATGGGCCATATTTCATGGACTTAGAAAATATCAAGATTTTCAGGGATTCTATTCCTCTGTGGGGATTAGCTATCAAGGGTCATGAGACCTCTAAAAGTCACTGTCTCCCCATTTCAGGCCTTCATAAGAGGGAGAGAATGGTGTATTAAGTCCTAGTACGTACCAAGACAGAAAGCAACACGGTAGTGTGGAGAGAGGGCAGTCGTTTGCATTTTCACTTTATCCATGCATCCTGACATGTTATTTGACCTTCAGACAGATCAAATAGAGAGGATTGCTACATAATTAGTTAAGTGCCAACAGGCATCAATGAACCATCCATGGTAAACAAATGATGAAAATAAGATAGCTTGGAGTATTTTTTATGGGTTAAGGACACTTACTATATAATAATATAGGAAACATACTACCATGTATTACCTGCCTATTATTTACTACATACTGAAAATATCGGGTTATTTAATTCTCAGAACAAGCATGTGAGGTAAGCAATATGCCCATTCCATACATGAAGCAACAGACACTAATGGAAGCAGCAACCTCAGGTCTCACAGCATAGGCAGGAGGAAAAACCCAGGGCTGAGACCAAGCCTGTCTAGTCCTAAAATTCTTATCTTTTCGACTGTTGTGTAAACCTTGGCAATGCCTTTCAGCCTTCCAGTTATGGTTGTGTATTTCTCCACAGAGATTTCCCCATTATCTTGTATCCACAAACCCATAGCTTACCCCTGACTCTTCTCCTGCCCTTTGTTCCATCTTAAACATCTGACTCAAGAGTAATCTTCCTGAAGCAGCAAGACACCGACTGACTAACGAAGCAGAAGGTGCTATTATGTCATTTGGGACAACGACCTATAGGCTGTGGTCCGCATATTACAGCCTGGAAAGGTCACAATTTGGGGGTCAGAGGTGATGGTTAATACGATGTCATCTTTTATCAAGATCAGCTTTAAGAAATGTCAGAATGTCTAGTCATCCAAGTTTTCTAAAAAAAAAAAAAAATCTTCTGACAAAATTCTTTTTGCAAAGTTTGAAGTAATCCACTTCAGTGCTCCGTAACCCATGGTTTTGGGAGATGGTCAGGAATTAACAATGACAGATTTCTCCTTCCCAGTGCTCATTCTGGCACCCGGGCCTTAGATCCCACCCCTTCCCAATGTCTTAAGAAACTTGTTTCTACATGTTTTACCTTCATCTCGAGAGTCTTCAGTTTCTTCCTCCTCTTTTATTGTTTTCTGCTTTTAAACGTCACCCAAAATCCTTCAGTTCTGCTGTCCCCTCTAGCTGCCATCTTACTTCTCATTCTCATTGCCAAGCTTTTGAAACAAGTGGATTCCATGCGCCGCCTCACCTTTGTTTCCGTCTGTCTCCCAGCAGCCTCTGACATTCTGGCTGGCACCCCACTGCCCTTTCATGGAGGTTCAGTGGTTTTCTGTTTGCCAAATACATCGGACGGGCTTCCTTCTGGGTATCTCTGTGCCATGTTATTTTAACTGCTCCACTCCTTGAAACACTGGCTTCCTTCTTAGTCTCCTCCTGTAACTTTCGGCAGCTTTCTTTCCCATTTTTCCTTTTGTATTTTTATGTATTTTCTTCTGTTTTAGGGCTTCTATGTCATGGTAACTTAATGAGTTTATTCCTCTTTCTTAGAAGCTTTCTTGAGGTGTAATTGACATGTAATAAATGAAACATTTAAAGTGCACAGACTGATGTTTCGATATTCTTACATACCCATGAAACCATCACCACAATCAAAATAGTAAACCATCATCCCAACGCTTCCTCATGACCTTTGTAATCACTCTCTTCTCCCTCTCCAACTGCCTCCCATTTCAGCCCCAAGCAACCACTAATCTGGTTTCTGCCACTATAGTTTAGTTTTCATTTTCTAGAATTTTTACAAATGGAATGATATGCTATTCATTCTTTTTTTGGATTCGTTTTTTCACTTCACATAATGACTTTAAATTGTTGTTGCACATACCAGTAGTTCATTCCTTTTTATTGTCAAGTTTGAGTTCATTGTATAAATACACTAGACTTTGTCTACTCATTTCAATTCTGCCTAGTCTTTGATAGACATTTGAATTATTTCCAGTTTTTGGTTATTACATATAAAGTATCTGTGAACATCTGTATGCAGCTTTTCTTCTAAACATAGGCTTTCATTTCTACGTGATAAATATCTAAGAGTAGAGTGCATAAATCACATGGAAGTATATTTAGCTTTTTAAAAAACTTGTAAATTGATCTCCAAGGTGCTATACACTTAACATTCCCACCAGCAGTGTATGAGAATTTCAGTTCCTCCAAATCCTTTCTAACTCTTGGTATGCTCAATATTTTAATTTTAGGTATTCTGGTAGATGTGTAATAGTATCTTTACTTTGTATTTAATACCTAATGATACTGAACATTTTTTCATGTGTTTGCCATCCGTATATTTTCTTTGGTGAATTGTCCTCCATCTTTGCCAATTTTTTTTTAATTGGTTTGTTTTTTATGTTGACTTTGAGAATTCTTCTTTTTTTTTTAATGTGAAAGACCAGGGTTCTTTCTTTTTTTTTTTAAGATTTTATTTATTCATTTGACAGAGAGACGCACAGAGAGGCAACAGAAACAGGGGGAGTAGGAGAGGGGGAAGCAGGCTCCCCGCTGAGCAGGGAGTCTGATGTGGGTCTCGATCCCAGGACCCTGGGATCATGACCTGAACTGAAGGCAGCCGCTTAATGACTGAGCCACCCAGGTGCCTGACTTTGAGAATTCTTTATTTATTCTGGATACAGTTACTTTAACAGATAGGATTTTCAATTTTTTTTTCACAGAAAGTCTGACTTTCTTTTTAACAGTATCTTTCAAAAAGCTTTAAATTTTGACAAAATCCAATTGATCAATTTCTCCTTTCTTTTTGTGTTCGTATCCAAGAAATCTTTGCCTCACCAAAGATCACAAAAATTTTACATCTCACTTTAGAAATTTTAGTCTTAAGTCTTACATCTAGGCTTGGGATCCATTTTAATTTAATTTTTATATATAATATGAAATGTTCGTTTTATAATTTTTATAATTTTCATTTTATGGCATTTGGATACCTAGTAGTTCTAGCATCATTTGTCAAAAAGACTAGACTTCCACCACTGAATTGCCCTTGAAGTTGTATCAAAAGTCAGTTGTTCATATGTGTTCGGGTTTCTTTTATTTCATTCCATTGGGTTGTCTATTATTATACCAACATCCCTATGTCTTCATTATGGTAGCTTTATAATAAATCTTGAAATCAGGTGGTGTTAGCCCTCCAACTTTGTTGTTCTTCCCGTTGATTTTTAAATTCCCCAACTGTGCCTATTTCTATAGGTACTGCTATTTATATGAGCTTTTCTCTCTAAACATGATGGGCCTTAGTCCTAGAAACATTCTCATGATTTCCATAAACACTTTTTTGCTAAATGCTCTTAATAAAAAGCAGAACCACTACCCCCAGCTTCTCCTGTGAGTGGCAGGCCTCTAGCTCTGCCAATAGACAGGCAACTGTAGTTGGAAATCCCATTTCTTCAAGCTTTGAACTTTCTGTACTTCTCTGACATTCCCTGTTACCTTTCCATTCCCAGCTTCATTATGTCACTCCCACCATTCTTCTCACTGTTGCTCAGACTTAAACTTCATCTTTGACTTAGCTATGTTTTACTTCCCCTTATCCAATAAATCACTGTGCCCTGGCCATTTTTTTTTTTTCACTCAAAATACCTTACATATGTTTCTCTTCCCTATTCTGTTAATTCATATGCTCATTTTTCTCATGCCCAAATGACTGATTGAATGCCCAACTGACCATCCCATTTCCAGAATCCTCTTGCCCAAACTATTTTCTCGGGTTTATATTTTTAAAGCAAATTTATCCCCAATCAGACCCCATCCAGAAGTTTTCCTTTCTAGCTTTGTTTCTTTTGAACTCTTTTTTTCTAACTTGCTCCAGTATAGCTGGGGTTTTGGGTTTTTTTGTTTTTGTTTTTTTTTTCTTCTCCCTTAACTCTCATTTTACTCATGAAACTGGCTAGCTTTCCAAAAAGTATTTTCTAAATAGAGGGGGATTTTAAGTAACATTATTTAAATACTTTGTAGAAGGCTGTGATATCCAGAAACTATCAAAATGTTGTTCCTAATCCTACTACTCTACTACTCTATTTTCTATCTAAGGGGTGGGGAGCACATACACATGTGAATCTTAAGCCCAAGTCAGGGCTGGATCCCATTACCCTGTGATGAGGACCTGAGTTGAAACCAAGAGTCAGATGCTTAAGTGACTGCACTACTCAGGCATTCCCCTACTACTCTATTTAACTGTGCTTTTAGAGTTTTCAGTGAACTGGAAGACACCCAATCATCTGATAGTGAATAATTTCATTTAAGCTTCTCCCTTGTCCTGTAGACATACAAGAACCTACTAAAAGTTAACAATAACAAAACAAAAATGAGGTCCAGTGAAAATTCTCTCAAGTCTCTAAGACAAGAAGTAGACCAGCTGGACTAGCATTCTATAGTGAAGTAGACAAATTCTGGTGACTACAGGTAATGAAAAGAGAATTTTCAGAAACGACAGATTACTAAAGATCCCCTTTCTTCAATGAAAAGTTCAGTACATGCAGTTAAATTTAATTTAGGTAAATGCCCAATTACTCTTTAGATTTCCCAGTCCTCATCAAAAGTCAAGGGAAAGTAACACTTACCATAACTGAAACAAACTTTAAAAGTTTGCTTCCTTATACATTGCAGAAGAGATAAGAAAGAAAACATTTTCTAACAAATTTGATTCTCCTTTAAAATAATATATGGAGACCAATTGTTTTGAAAATAAAAGAAGCATTAGAGCCATGTTTATGGATAAAGAGGGACATGAACTAGGAAATATATCTTCTGCTGGTTTTAAGAATGTGGTATCTTGAATGGAATTATTAATATTATGAAAGCTCCATAGTTAGGGGAAAATATCACAGTTGATTATTCTGGCATAAAATTGTTCTTTAAAGGCAAGTATTTATCTTTTTCCAATTAGCCCCCAACAAAATACCTTATATATAGTAAGCATTTACAATATTTATTTAAAAATTGAATTCAGTGATACTATTTCCCCTATAGTAATAATACAAACCTAGTTAAACAACTGACTTCAGAGGATCAATTGATTCCTAATTTGCGGGAAGAAAATGAAAAATGAAAAGCAGCAGTGTAATTCCAGATTCAATCTTGTATAGGCTAGAAAAATAAAGTGGAAGACCTGAATCAGAGCAGGGCACTTAATGATATAATTTTCTGATATGTTGTGTAGATTTATTTACAAATGCTAAAAGGTAAAAACCAAGGGAGAAAAAAAAAGACCAGCACATTGTATTCGTAGAATGATTTTCTTCCGAGTGTAAGTTCTTCTTGGAAAGACTCCATATCTTCAAGGACATGCAGGTTCAAGTATGTGAGTCTGCAGGGGGTAAAGGTGTCATAACCAGAACCTGGTGTTTCCAACACTGGGGCCCTTTATAATCTCACATACTGCAACTTTGTAGTTGCTTCAAAGTAGAGGAGAATATTGAGTTTCTTAGAACTCTTATGAATAGAAGGAAACTAGCTTATGTTTCATCTTCTTCATGTATAAGGAATAAGCGTCCAAGAAGGAGTAGTGCCCCAGTTAACTTCACGTAACAAGCTTGCCCAAACATTGCCCGACTACTCGAGGTCTGTATTACATTAACTTTTTACCTGTTCAGGAAAGAGCAGGAGAGTGCAATGCTTTGTTTGGATGAAAACACAAGAATTCAGGTAAGCCAAATCAAACAGCTTAGCCAAGAAGATGATTCAGCTTATTAGGACTTGGGCAGGCAAATGGGGAGAAAAAAGGAAAGGAAGGTGGGTGGGGGGTCGAGTGGGGGATGGGAACTCTACTATTCCTCAGGAAACCAAATCCCCTTCCCCTCAAAAATCCACAGTAAAGTTTAATTTTAAAAATAGATGTATATTGTTTTATAGAGTAGGAAGAGTCAAAGTGGAAAAAGATTTAGAAATAAGTGTTGTGCATGCAACGTGATTTCTGATGATTTTAAAAGAGAATTTGAACATGAAGAGGTTTGAAGAGACTTGAAAAGGGAAGGAGAGGGATATGAGAGCATGAACTTGTCCATTTAAGCATGTTTTTCCCCCAGTCCTTACTGCTCATCTGAAAACAAGAAGTAGAGCAGGTCAGGAAAGGGGTTATGGTTAACACTGCAAGATGAAAGATAAGCAGCCAGGCAGTTAGAAGCCAAAGCATTTTATCTAGAAGAGCAGGTCTGGCCTTGTTTCCATCTTGATAAGAAGTAGATGGGAGAGCTTGTTTGTCCATAGACTAGGATGGGGCGGTGGGGTTGAAGAAGGGGGACAGGGAAGTCGGGGGCTTAGCTATGGAGTTGCGGCAAACCACTAATGTAGTGATAAGTCCCTCTTTTGTGTTCCCTGTCTACCTGAACTTTGAAATTGTTAGACTTGTCTGTTTAGATAACATGGCTGTGTTTCTTTCAAATGTGAAGGCTTAAAATATCCAGAAAGTTTAGGTGAACTGAACAGGTTTATTATCGTAGTCTGAAATTTTAAAACAATGGCCTCCTGGTTAGGCCACTGACTCAAAATTGGAAGGAAATGACATCTGAATTTAATCTCTCTTTAAATGGTAGATTTCTCTTTATTCTGAAGCATATGCACAATATACTCTGAATTTCTTTTTTTTTCTTTAAATGGTGTTTTCATTTTCCTTCAAATCCTTTTAAAAGACAGATTATAATTAGAGGGGCTTCTACTTTCATAGTGTTGTAATCTGACGACACACTGGTTCAGAGGCAGTTTTTACAATGATTAAAACTGACAAAGTTCTAAGGTTGCCACGTTTTGTTCTTGATGTTCTTGGGTAAGAGCCAGGGCGGCAGGTACTCCTGGGCTTTTATTTGCTATTACTTTTAGTATCTCAGTCTGTCTCAGAACTAGGAAATCAGAAATTCAAAATGGAATGAGTTGTTCGTATCTTTTTAAAAATAGGCTTTCACAATTATTTTCGTGGCTAAGTGAAAGGATTTTAATGTTGCTGGGTTTATGCTGCTCATGCCATTAACTGTTCAGGTAGAATTTATTGAATATGTAAGATGAATAGCACGGGAGATAGCATTACAGAATAGATCTAACCCATAAATGTGTTGGGGTTTGTAATCTACACTGGGCGAGAGATAAAGCAGGACATTTGTAGTCCCAATGCTTAGATACTAAAACAAGTTTGTATAAATGACAGGTCAGAGGAATGGTCCTTAAACTATGTGCTCTTAGTTATCTTGGCTACTTTTCAGATTGTCTAGTAACCTGAGTCTTATCTTCTCTCATCCTGAGGCAATTCCTATAGATACAGTGTCCAGAAGGCTCTACCAAGAGAGTTCCCTTCCTAAAATGCTCCCTAATGGGTGCCTGGGTGACTTAGTCGGTTAAGCATCGGACTCTTGATTTTGGCTCAGGTCATGATCTCAGGAGGGTGAGATGGAGCCCTGTGTTGAGCTCCACACTGGGCAGGGAGCCTGCTTAAGACACTTTCTCTCCCTCCTTCGGCTCCTCCCCCTGCTTGTGCTCCTACTCTCTCTCTCTCTCTCTCTCTCTCTTCAATAAAATAAAATGTTCCCTATTTAAAATTTTTCTTCATTACCTTTTGCCCGTGGCTACTCAGAGTTGTATGGGTACTGAAAGTTGGAGGCCTGAAGAAATGTTGATGATGATGATGATGATAGCAGCCTTTATTTATAGGAAGCCCTCCAGGTGGCAGGACTCTGTAAAGCCTTTTACATATGCTGGTTCTTCATTGGTTACAAATATGCCCTTGCATATGCCCTTAATTTACTTTCTTTCACAGGCCAGTTTTGCCAAGGAAAAATTACCACTTGCTATTCTATATCCTGACCTCCAGGATGCTTTTATTCTTTTTTTTTCCTATAAAAATAATGTTTAGGAACACCTGGGTGGCTCGGTTGGTTAAGCGTCCGAGTCTGGGTTTTGGCTCGTCTGATCTTGCAGCTGTGGGACCGAGCCCTGCCTCTGGCTCTGAGCTCGGTGTAGAGTCTGCTTTAGAGTCTGTCTCCTTCTCCCTCCTGCTTACTCTCTGTGTCTCTCAAATAAATAAATAAAAATCTTTTTAAAATACCGTTTATATATATAAAATGTATAAATGTTTAAATATTAAAAAGTAAAATTTTCATAATCTAACTACCTACACATAAGCAGTTTGGTACTTGGTTTTCTAAAATTTATCGTTCCTATCAGTACATATATATATATACTATCACAAATGAAATCATTTTAATCATTTGGGTTATAACTTTTTTCTGATAATCCATTGATATCTTTGCATAATATTAAATAGTTAACTAGCAACTGTGAAAAATTATGTAATTATCAGAAGACATGGATATATAAGTTTTTTTTAATCAATCTTACCATTGAATATTTTGGTTATTTTTATCTGTATCGGTTTAACAAACAATATAAATACTTTATAGTATTTACTCACTTAATTGTAATATCTGATTAGGCTGCAACAACATTATTGATAACTGTAATCCTTTAACTATTTAATAGATAAAGAAACTGTGGCACAGAATGGTTAAATAACTTCCCCATGGTCACAGAGCTAGGTAGTGGCAGATTTCAACTCAGGTTGTCTGGCTCAAGAGTGAATGTTCTTTTTTTTTTTTTTTTTTTTAAGATTTTTTATTTATTTATTTGACAGAGAGAGAGATCACAAGTAGGCAGAGAGGCAGACAGAGAGAGGAGGAAGCAGGCTCCCTGCCCAGCAGAGAGCCTGACACAGGGCTTGATCCCAGGACCCCGAAATCACGACCTGAGCCAAAGGCAGAAGCTTAACCCACTGAGCTACCCAGGTGCCCCTCAAGAGCGAGTGTTCTTAACTACTATGGTACGGTTACACTCATGAACAATGCTGCATTGAATGTCCTCATTTCTTATTTTTCCATCGGAAAAAAATCCCTAAAATGAGAATGCTGGCTTTTCCAAATGCACTGGCAGTTAACCTTCAAAAGGTTGATACTTTTCTTTCCCCAGCTGTATATATGCAGGCTATAGACCATTCTGGGTGTTAAAATCTAAAGTTAAATTGCATGCTGTTTTGACTTGTATTTCTCACTCACAATCCTCCTAATCTTTTAGTGGACTTCTTTCAGTCCTCTTCCTCCACTGCATTTAACAACATGTGATCACTCCTTTCTGATATAATTCTCTTGCTTCGGTGTGATTTCACCCCCACTACTGCCTTCTAACTTGAATTCACATTCCTTCTCTTTCCCTCCACTGATGCTTCTCTCTGACCTCCTTTTTAATTTTAGTGTTTCTTAGCTCTCCACTTGATTTCTTCTCATGTTGCACTCTCCCTGGGAAATCTCTTCCATTCCCATGACTTTAACAATTTAAATGCTAATGCCTCACAAATCTTTATCTCTTCTTAGACATCTCCCATAAATTCTAGACTTACATATGTAACTATCCCTTAAGACATCTTCACCAGGGATATTCTCCAGGCTTTTAAAACGGAATATGTTTAAAATTAAACTTACCATTTTCCCCTTAAACCTGCCTCTCATCTCATATTTACCATCATACAACCAAACACCTAATGTGAGACTCATTCTAGAATTTGGATGCTGTACAGGGTAATGACAAATAGCAATGACTTTGAATTAGGTGAAGCTGGGTTTGAACCTTACCTATGAGACTTTAATCTGGATGACCTTGGGAAAGTTGCCTAAACTCTCTAAACTCCAGTTTTATTATCTATGAAAGGAGTATGAAACTACATACTTCGCAAGGCTGTTGAGAAGATGAAATGGGAAAATGTATGTTCCTTGTGCTCTTTGTGGAGTTCCTGATATACTAAAAACATTTAATAAAGAAAATTGCTTCTTTGGGGATAATGTCTCACCTCTCACATCCAATCCATTTCTGAATGCTGTGGTTTCTTTTTTTTTTATTTTTTTTTTTTAAAGATTTATTTATTTGACAGATAGAGACCACAAGTAGGCAGAGAGGCAGGCAGAGAGAGAGGAGGAAGCAGGCTCCCAGCCAAGCAGAGAGCCCGACGCAGGGCTCGATCCCAGGACCCTGGGATCATGACCTGAGCTGAAGGCAGAGGCTTTAACCCGCTGAGCCACCCAGGCGCCCCTGAACGCTGTGGTTTCTAACTCTGTAACTTCACTCCAGCAATCCTTTCTGGTTGCCATCCCCACTAATAATGCCTAATTAGGATCTAGTCGTCTCTGCTTCCTTGTTGCAGTTTTCTCTAACGTAGTGGTCCTCAATCTTTCTTCCTGGCATCAACAAACAGGATGAGTGATGTTCACCTGTGGGATTCATTCCCTTAGGCAGAGTCGATGTTAAGTACAATTCTAGAATTGGAAGCTGTAACTCCGTCCTTTCTTTCCCATACCATGACAAAACGCTTTGGAATAAAAGAAAGAGCAACATCATTAAAGAGGTTAACTTGAATCTGTTCCCATTTTTTTTTTTTTTTAAGTCTTGTGCCAACCTGAGTACTAGATCTTTGATAGCAGACTTCTTGTGGCACTTCTATGTGCTGTTACATCATGGGCGCAAGCTTTGTGTTAACCGGCTTCCTTTACCAAGTCTCTTGCCTCACACTAATCCCATCCTAAAGTGCACTAGTTTCTATCAGGTACACTTTGCAATGTGCCCTGCGTTCCCTAGGGGATGAACCTCAGCCCCCTTTAGTCTGGCTCTCAGAGACCTCTAGACCCGGCCCTTCTTAGCTTCTTCAGACTTTTTTCCTTTCTGTACTTCACCCTGCATGTGGACTTTTAAAACAGCAGAATAACAGCATTTGTCACGTCTTTCCTTACCACTCCTCCTTACTCCTCATCCCACTGTAGTCTGCCGTAGGGTCCAGTTGCTCCCTCCGATGTGCCTTTCATCCTGGGCACTTAGATACTGCTAAAGGTACTGGCCATTCGGCAGCAATGGGCACTTTGAACACTCCTCTTCCTCCTAATTCTTTGACTATTTTTTATTAATCACACTTTTGCCCCCCCCCCTTTTTTCCTCCCCATACTTCAATATTCTGCTTCAGGAACTTTTTCCTATGCAGTTTTCTCTTCTCTGTCCCTCTGTTCTTTATCTTCTATTAACCATCTTTGGGAGATCATCTCTATGTTCCTGTTCCAAAAATCCCTTTGTATGCAGATGTACACCTGATGGTCTTATAAGTGACATAATAAGAACAGTGTTTCCAGAATGGACTTCATCAACCCCCCCACCTCCCTAACCAGTACATTTTTCTCATTAAAGTTGCAAACCTTTGTAAATAGCACTACTCATCCACCCAACATCTTAAGCCAGAAATCTATGAGAATATATATTTCACCTCTCCCAATCTTTTTGACCTCTACATCTCAACCAGTTATCATATTATATTGATTATGCTTACAAATACCTTCAAATCCATTTCTACCTCCTTAATGGAGGTTGCCATTGTCTCTTATTTAATTTGTCTCCTTCCTCACTAACCCATTCTCCACACTCAACCAGTTATTTTACCTCAGTCCAAGTCAGATGACATTACCCCTTAATTTAATTCAAGATACAGTTCAAAGATTTAATATGATTGATAAGGCGTTCCATGATCCGGGTCTAGCCCTGCCTACCAGCCCAGACTACTTGCCAACTCCATTCTCATGCTGTAGGGTCCACGACATTGAACTTTTTCAGTCCCTCCTGTCTCTTTTTGTCTCTGTTTTGCCTGCATGAGATGTTCTCCTCTCCTTACTCCCTTCCTTTGTCTGGCTTGTTCCTACTTTCGAGCTCCTATTCTCTAGGGTTGATTATGTCTCCCCACCATAGATTTCCAAGGTCCCAGTATTTTCCATATCACTGTATCACATGTCTTTACTAGAGGCTCTCATTCTGTATGACTGCCAGTAATTAGATTCCAACTGAAGAGCTACAAAAATGTTATCTACATATATTAAACATTTATTTTAGCCTAATACACTTAAATGCACCATTACTCACCAGTTTTTTGTTTTGTTTTGTTTTTGATATAGGGCTATGGCTTTTAATTTGGAGATGAGTCCATTGACTGGAAATTTGTTGTCTTTATCATAGTACACCAGGTGTAAGTTCTAGTTTTACTTTATTTGAAGTAGAGCGATAACTTCAAGTGGAATGGAAACTTAGACATTTGTCAACCAACCTGAATGTAGAATTCTCAGGATTATAAAGACTTTTTTGCCGAGACTTTTCTGGTTGTCTCTCCTACATTTAGTTTTGATAGGAAAGTTTTTACTGATTCTTCTTTGCTGAGTCTTTCCAAAATATGCGACTTAATTTTCAAAGAAACAGCTCTTTCATTTTACACTCTATTTCACTGAATTATGTAAGCAATGTTTAATTATATTACATGGTTACAATAATAAGTCAACTGTCATAAATAGTTTGGGCACAAATACAACTAATTCTTGGCAGGCAAGCAACTCAACCAATGAGAGAAGTGTGTAGGGTTACTGGAGCGTAGCCTACTGCCTGTGAGCTTTCACTAAGCCCTGAATATTAATCAGTTTGCTTTGCAAAGGCAATTGATATTATTAGTTAATTTGCCAAGTCAGTTAAGTGGAGGTCTATTAAGAGTGCTTTGTTATCCTAGTGTGTCTCTTTCACATTGACTGTAGGCACTGTGAGGACAGGAGAAACATATATGTCTTAAAAAGGGACCATCTCTCTTTTTATTCATTATCAAACTCACGACCATGTGCTGGATACACATATTTGCTGAAGGAATGAATTTATTAATAAATATGTAGAATACATACCCCTTATAGTCTGTCCTTATAGTGTCCTCTCCATTATAGCTCAAGTGTCAATTGTCTAATACAGGCTGATTTTCCTGCCCTTTCCATTCTCCAAAGTAAAATGTGTAACTTCCCTTTTCCTGCCCCACCATATTCTATACTTACTCCCAATATACCACCTAAAAATACTCTTACTAACATTTGGTTTTGTTTCTATTTCTCTTTAATCCATTACATATCTCCTGAAGGCAGAAGGTTGTTTTTATTTTTATTCTTGTGTTTAATATATGAATGGCACATGCTATTTGTTCAAGAAAATTAATTAAAGGAATAAATAAAATAGTTCTGCCATGTGGACGTTTTTGTCATCACTTCAGATGAGAATTGAGGCCAGAGAAACTAAACAGTTTAGGTAATATTACAAAGCAAATGAATCTTGAGGTCTCCTTGATCTGCAGATCCCAAAGCTCATGTTCTCTTTCAACACTCTTATGTCTCCTTCAATCACCTAGTACAATAAATCCTCTACTAGGAATGGAAGTAAAGCATTTCCTGGCCCCAATCAATTCTTCTTACCTTCCAGCTATTTGTGAATATTAATATTCTCTTTGCTCAATTGTTTTAATGGGCTCATAGGTAAATGTCAAGGAGGGAGGGCAGATGAAGAATGCTCGGGGAAAAGGGTACAAATCTGAGCAATAAGGGAGAGTGTGTGGTTTGACTTAGAGGAATGTGGAGGTTGACGCGGGAAAGAGATTGTATAAAGCAAACCAGACCCAAGGATATAGATTTGCCCTATGGCATGAATGAGAACATGGAATGAGAACATTGGTATAAATTATCCATGCCATTGTTTCCCTCTGTGGAGGATACTGTATTTCCCATTTGTGGTTTGGAAAGTCTTCCTGGAGTACATTAATTTGAACTAGTATCCTTAATGGTAGACAGAAATATAGCTTAGTGTTTGGGAAAAAAAAGATTCAATCTGTAGGTTAGAAGGTCAGTGATAATAAAGGAATGGACAAAAATTAAAAATAGGCAAATTCCGATGGTGGGTAGTGAGAAGAGCTATTGTAACGTTATAGTGAGAGGTGGAGAATCTGTAGAATCATTTTATTGATGATTCTCCTGGACCTCCAACTCTGTAACACTGACCCTTGAGTTCATCTTCAATTTTGTCCAAATCAGACTTGCCTGGTGCTCATTTTAGTTCTTCAGAAAACATATCTTATGCCAAATCTCTTTGCTCTTAAACTCGTTAACTTCCTACTTTAGAAAATTCAGATATAAAATCAACTCTCCAATTTTTTAACACTTCTATAACTTATTTTTTTTCAGCATACTTAATAAGGTAGAATTTCAATCTTGTGTGTTTTACCACATATTTTCTTCCATATCATCTGATTAAAACATGTCAAAGATATACTGTTATCCTTCTTACCTCTGCTCGTTTTCAGTGTTTTTAGGAAAGATATACATCTCTGTGGTCACCTTCTTCAATATTATTCAATGTGGTCTCTCTCTTCAGTATCATTCTTCAATATCATTTCTTCAATATCATTCTTCAAAATCATCTCTTATTTTTCTTTACTACTTACAAATTCTCTTAACCCACAGCAAGCTGGAAAAATGAGAGACCAATGACCCAACTACCAATTTACTTCAAACACTTTACCTTGAATTTGCTTCCCCTAAAATCCAATTGGTGATCTTCACTGAAAAATAAAAATACAAGATGATCTAAAAACAAAACATAAATATAACTTCAACATGCTTTATCTTCATCTTTGAATCCCTGGCCCACCATTTGTTGACTCTGCAGATTTAGGCAAGCTGCTAAGTCCTTATAAGTCTCCTGTTACTCCAACTACAAAATGGGAGTTGACAATGACATCTGTATCCTATGACTATTTTGGAGATGAAATAAGAAGAACACGGAAATCACCACACTGACTACCATGTAAGAACCTACTAAAAGGTAGCTGTGGACATTATAATAACACAGGAATATTTATATAATTGAGTTTAATTGTTAGGATAGATCATAGATCTGCTGCTGTTGAGCCCTTGAATATGCAGCTAGCCCACACTGAAATGTGCCGTATGTGTAAAGTGTAAACTGGATTTCAAAGACTTTATGAAAAACCAGGTAAAATATTTCATTAAGCTTTCATATGTCTACATGATGAAATGATCATATTGCAGATGTACTGGACTAAATAAAATATATTAAAATTAATCTCACTTTAATTTTTTAAATATGGGTACTAGAAAAACTTTACATATGTTGTTTGGATTTGTAGCACACATTACATATCTATTGTGTGGCCGTGCTACAGATAATCATAATCAGAAACTCATGCGTGGGTTTAATTTTACGTTGAAGGCCTATCACAATCTGTTTCAGGCAAAATGTCACTCATAATAAATTTTTACTAATTCTTTTTTTTAAAAGATTTTATTTATTTATTTGACAGAGAAAGATCACAAATAGGCAGAGAGGCAGGCAGAGAGAGAGGGGGAAGCAGGCCCCCCACTGAGCAGAGAGCCTGATGTGGGACTCGATCCCAGGACTCTGAGATCATTACCTGAGCCGAAGGTAGAGGTTAGCCCACTGAGCCACCCAGGTGCCCCTTTACTAATTCTTATATACATATTTAAAATATTTTAAACTTTTCATTATAAAGATCTATAGAAGATGCTCTCTCTTAGGATTATAGATTTTAAATGATCAGCTTATTATAATTTGAAATTCTTTTTATGTCCTATATTTGTTAAATGTTCTCTTTATATAGCCTAAAACCTGAAAATAATAATGAAAATTTACTTAGGCATCATATATTTATGTACCTAGTTATTTTATATCTATGTGGACAAGTGAAGATCTGTGTGATAATAAATGAGAAAACTTAGTTCATTTTACTATAAGGCAAGCAAGTTACTAGATCCATAAGATTGTTGTTAAAAAGTAGTCCCAGAGAGGCCTATGCAAGTAAGGGAATTGTCAAAAACTGTTGTTCTATGTTGCCTCTTCATTGTGAGCTTGAACATCACTTGACTACGATGAAACCGCAGTACCCACTCATTGTGAAGAAAAGAGGCTTATGTAAATACAGTCACCTTGGCATGAGGACCTCAATTTCTGTCTTTTCAAATTGGGATGATCTCCAATAACTTCTACATCAAAATAAGGTAATAGTATGTGGCACATTGAAATAAACATAAACATACACCTACTTTTTTATATTTATACATGCTACAAATCTTAAAGAATAATCTTAGATATCAGTCCACTGTACAGATCACAAAGAACAAGCTGCTCAAATATTCATGAGAGAAAAGACCCATGACCAGACTTCCCTCAGATCCACGCCCCCATAGCTGGCATTAATGGGGATTCCTTTTCTGGTCAAGCAGTGCCCTAAGTTTGTGCAGGTTTAGCTGTTCTGGTTCTGCTCTTTGTTTCTTTCTTAGATACATTCAAATACAGAGGAAGTGAAAAATTGAAATACATGTCCCTTAAAATTCCTCTGTAACATCATTTTGGACCTAACATTCTATTGTCTTCCTGAAAACTTTTCAAAAAAATTTTCAAAATCTCTATTAAACATCACTTTTTATATGAGTCTATTTGGCCCCCAAACCGTCTTCTACTATGAGCCCAAGTTATTTGTCTTGACCCTTGGTGAGATCTTTCCTCTGTGGTCATTTTTATATGTCTCATTCCTTCTACTGTTGTGTACATTCTTTGATAGAAATCTTTAATACTTTACATGTTAACCTCTTGAGTTTGACTTTAATGTTTGCTTTCTTACTACATACTGTTCCCAGATGATCTCAATAACTCTGGCTTCAAAGACCATATGATATATAAAAATACACACTATATTATATCCAAGTGGTGTTTATAAAAACTTAGCCTCAGGGGTGCCTGGGTGGCTCAGTTGTTTGGGCACCAACTCTTGGTTTCAGGTCAGGTCATGATCTGAGTGGTCCTGGGATTGAGCCCCATGTTGGGGCTCCGAGCTCAGCAGGTAGTCTCTTTGGGGATTCTCTCTCTTTCTGTCCCTTCCTCCGCCCTCTCTTTCTAAAATAAGTATATCTTAAAAAAAAAAAAAAAAAAGAACTTAAGCTCAGATCTCTCTCCTGGTATTAACCCTGTACCTTTAATTTTCCTTTAATTTGGATGTCATACTATCATGTCACACTTAACCTGTTCAATATGTTACTCCTTTTCTACCTCTCAGATCTGTTTCTCCCTCAGTGATTTTGATATCAGTAAATGGTATCACCAAATACCTGCTTTTCTGACTCAGAAACTAGGGTATCATCCTTAATTTGTCCCTTTTCCTCACTATGTGCATATAGTCAATCACCATTCTAGCAAGTTCTGCCTGTTAAGCATCTTTGGAATCTAACCACATCTCTTCATTTCCAGACCACTCCCATAGCACAAGCCACTGTTACCTTTTTCTGGGATTTACTGAAACAGCTTCTACTTCCAGTCTACTTGGCATCCGTCCAAACTAATCTTTTGAAACACAAGCGATTTTGTAGATCTAATCATGTCACTCCCCAGTAGAACCTTTATTGGTCCTTGTTTCCCTTGGTATAAATTCAAATTCCTTGAGTTAGAAAAACAAAGCCCGAATATCTGACTCTTCTTATCTCATTTTATTATCTGCTATATTCCTGTTCTTATCCTATGCTCTATTCATACCGAATACTCAATCCCCTAAAGGTATCTAGTCAATGGATTTATTCTCCTTCTTTCATTGTTTCTGACTCTCCTTTAACCTCTTTTCCTATGTGTCTGTCCTGTCTGTCTGTCTCTCTTTTCACCTTTCTTTCTAGGACTTTGCAGACATCTTCCTAATCCTTAGTGCACATGCTCCCTCGTCCCCTCTCTACTTTTGTCTTCTTCAAACTTCGTCCCATTTATCCTTTCGGACTCAGCGTGGTGGTCACTTCTATCAGGATGCATTTCCTCATTCTAAGGGTAAATTATGTTCTCCTCCCATTTGTTTCCATAAACTTTTACTTCCACATTTGTAGTAATAACTACATCATGTTTTATTCCTAATTGTTTTCTTTCTCATTGTAAGATAATTTCCTTGAGTACAGGGACTGTGTTTTATTTAATATTATATCCTAAACACCCAGTTTGGCACATCTGAAGTACTGAATAAATGAATTCCCTATAGTACTTAGCAAAATGGCAGCATGCAGTGGGCATTCTAATCCCTTGAATTGTAGATGACGTTACCAGTGAATACTGTAACAGGGAGCAATCATGCAGAAAGAGATTGCACAGAAAGGAAAGGAAGAGAGCTTATGACCTCAGACTTTCCAAGTAGACGCTAATGTTGAAAACTAAGTCTCCTGCACATTCTATCCTCTTAAAGTCTCATCCTATAGGCTAATTCTGTAGACACTTCCTTGAATTCCAAGGACATAAAATAACCTTGCCAAAAATCCCAGAATAAATAATGTTCACAAGGCCAGAACCCTAAAATGAAAATGTGACTATGTCGCTTCAAACATGTTCTTTTAGTACCACTTACTAATTAATTTCTTCAGGGTCCTCAAAAAACAAACAAACAAACAAAAAACAACAGTATTCCATCTTTTCAAATGATAACAACTTTTCCCCTTCACCTTGACAAAATCACTTTAAATTATGTTTAAAATGTGTACATTCTTCAAATGCATCTTCTAAATACTCTTAAAAATACTGGATAAAATAATCAAGGATATTTTTCACACTTAGACCCAAATATAAGCTTCCTTTATTTGAAGACAAACATTAAAAGGCCTTGCTCTGTCATGAATTAGGTGTTACTCCATATGTATCAGGCCTGCTTTTGTACACAGTGATAAATGGGGTGGGATAAGCCATTCAGTCTTACTGTCATTCAGACGGCCAATGCTGTAGCTGTCCTTGTTTCTCCAAATTAGTTTTATTATGGAGTTCTGCCATAATAGCTGGACAAATGGTATGAATTCAGGTCTCATTGACCAAAACAAATTAAGAAGCTAAAGCTTTTTTCTTTTCCCAGACTATTGCATTTGTAATTTACTCAGTCTCAAAAGAGCGAAAATAAGTCTTACTTAAAAATAAGAAAAGTGGGAAAAAGTCTTTGCTTCTGAGAAATACAAGGGTTATTTATAATTCAGCCTCCAGAGAACTAAGGAACAAATAGCCAATAAAGAGAAACCAGAGTATCTACACATTTAAAATATAACAAGTAAGGGGTGCCTGGGTAGCAAAGTCAGTTAAAGGACTGACTCTTCATTTATGCCCAGCTTGTGATCTTGGGGTTGTGAACTCAGGGTTGTGAGATCAAACCCCTATACTGGGCTCCACACTCAGCACAAAGTCTGGTTGAGTTTCTTTCTCACTCTCCCTCTGCCCCTCCCTACCACACTTGTGTGCGCATGCTCTCTCTCTCTCTCTCAAATAAAATCTTTACACTGTAACAAGTGCATAAATTATACAGGTTGTCCATTCACCCTGTGCTGGTATATTATTATAGGTGACACTTGTCCAAAAGCAGGCTGATAGATCTCCATTACTGATATGATGCTTGGATGGGCTGGGTTACCATGGGACACTAGCAATTGCCCAAAGCTACTTATAAATGTCTATGTGGTGACTAATAATCGTAGTTGAGCTATACACACATTAGAAATGTAGTTGGCAAGACTTACTGATATTAATATGAGCCACATGATCATGAAAGAAGTATTCTTCATTATCTTGGTCATTTCTGGAGGTTTTTTTTTTTTTTTTTTTTTCCTTTTTTCCCCTTCGTTGTTTTCTTTTTTCTGAACTGGGATAATTGTGATATGTTTTCTGAGTCAGATACAGGAGTATAACATAACTAACTCAAATATACTGTAGCAACTAACCCAAACTCTTCAGTGTTAAGTTTTTTTTATAGGTTAGAAACTATGAACCAAGATAAATTGCTTGAAGAAGAATTCAAAATACATTAGTACAAATGAACATTTTATTAAAGTTGAGAAACACCATATTGAATATGGTCTCTCAAGATGATATTTAATAAAAATTTTTAAAAATCAAACATTTTTATAATTAAGGCAGAGAATGTTTTTCAAAATATTATAGTTAAATGGGTGTTATGTGTCCCTTTTAAAAGTTTCTATTGAAAACAAAGAAGAGATGTAACACAATAGAGCTCACCTTTATCTCACAAGAATTAGGTAATAGCCGACTTCGGATCTCCAAGACCCAAGAAAGGTACTTGAGATCTCACAAATAAAATGCCATTTTTCCCTTTACCCATGCATGAAACAGTTTTTCCTCATAGTCATTATGTGATCAAGTGATCACATTTAGCTATAATCAGTTTTGTCAAAACATTAAATAAGAAACCAGAAGACTCTGAGCTTAAATGCTTAGGTTGGAAAATATATCAGTGTTATGGTATAGCCAAAGCACCATTTGTTAGGATGACTACAAAGTAGTTTGGCTAAGAGTTTGGAAAAACATGAGTCATTTGCTGCCCCAGTTTTTTTTCCCTTTAGTGTTATCAAATTATAATAATATATATACATGTTACAATCTGATGAAAATAAACAAGACCATGGAGGAAGGGGGAGTAGCATTAGGAGAAAAGGAATAGATTGTTTGCAGGCCAAAATATCAGGTTACTTACTTAAATTGTAGAAGTCAAACAAGGAGAACATGATGGTAGGTGTAACTACAGCAATCATCCTTGAAGACTGGAGAAACTTCTCAGATTAAAGCCAAGAAATTCCAAGTGGTTGTACATGTCTTATTCCTGTGGGTAGACAACGTGAGGTTGGATTTTATTATAAATGTATCACTCACTTCACTATGGATAGAGTTGAGACTGGGAGGGAATCTTGGAAATGCTGTATGCTACAGAATTAACAGTAAAGGTGGATTTTAGCACCTAAGCAGAATAAGTATAATGTCTAGGTAGCTCACTGAATTCGGAAGATACAATAAAATGATAACTCATCATTGCAAACACTTAGATATCATGGCCAGAGCTTCCAGTATCGGTAACTTCATATTGTTCTTGATGACTTAAGGTTTTTACATAGGAAGACATCTGAAAACAAAGTGTACTAGAAATTGCATTCTGCAAAAAGGAAAGAAAATGAATATGGGGATAGAGATGGTGTTTTAGAAATGGGCAAAGAATTCTATCAATATTGAAGGAAATTTGGTAAATAATCACAAGTCCATATTTAACTATAAAAGTAGTCTTTAGGAGACCAAGATAGGGATAATTTATCCAGTTTTGAAATTTCTGCAGAAAAAAATTTAATTCCATGTTGATGTTGCCCTTCTACTTAATGCTGTATTTCTCAGCCATTCTGACTCTGAGTTCATTTGGGATCATTCTGTTTAAAAATTAGAATTAAAAAATGTTCCTTATAAGGTATGTCTGCTGAAACAGTATTTTTTGTTGTCCACTACTTTGTAATAGTTGCTGCCTTCGTCCTATTGGGCTGCTATACCAAAATGCCAGAGTGGGTAGCTTAAACATAAGAAATTTATTTCTCACAGTTCTGGAGGCTGGAAGTCCAAGATCATGGTGCCAGCATGGACACATTCTGCTGAAAGCCTTCTTCCCAGTTCATAACTGGTGACTTCTCACTGCATCTCCATATGGTAGAAGGAACTAGCTTTGTTCCTTCCTCCAAAGGGAGCTTTGCCGGGTCTCTTTTAAAAGAGCACTAATCCCATTCATGGGGGCTCCACCCTCGTAACCTAATCACCTGTCAAAGACCCCACCTCCTAATACCATCAAATTGGCATTAAGATTTCAACATATATATTTTGAGGAGGACACAAATATTCATGCTATAGACTTGCTATTCCTCTTTGTTAATGGGGCTTGCCAATCAAATGCCAAATAAATTTGTTTAGAAAATAAAACACTGGGTTAAGTATATTTGGAATTAGAATCTAGTTTTAGCTTTTTTGCTTGCTTGGGGTTTTTATGAACAAAATCACAACCAACCTGAACTTGTTTCTTATCAATAACATGAAGTATCAGATACCTTACACTTTCCACGAGAATTTTGAGAGTGAATTAGATAAAGTCAGTAACAATTGTGTTAATCTGTAAAGTGCTTGTGGAGAAGGTCGTAGTTTAAACTATATATTCTGGTTGCATTAGATTACTTGTATTGAAAGAGACTGTATTTCAGATGGTTAATCAGAATTATAACAGGATGAACAGCAGATAGCAAATGGTACCATGGGCTACACAGAGAAGAAGGGAACAACAGAAAAGACTGACATGGACACAGATAAGGAGCATGAGAAAGAAGCTAGAAGGAAATGTAGATGCATTACATACAAAAAAAAAAAAAAAAAGGAAAATAAGCAAAAAAAAAAAAAAAAAAGAAAAAGGAAGAAAAGGACACTTACTCCTCCCTGGCCTAGGATATTCCACTTCTAATATGTACACCCAATTTTACTGCTCTAAAACCCAAATGCCCTAGGTCCCCCATCCCTACGTTGAATGGGGGATGTTAGAGTTGAAAATTCTATCATTCATAAAAATTTGTGTTGGCCAAAGTCTTTCAAGCTTTTGTATCCACCAAACCTGAACCAACATGTGGTTTGACTATATTCCCATTCGCTCTTAGTTATATTCTCCTACTTCCTCATCAGTGGAGTTCATGAAGTGTTCCCAACCGAGACAGTTAACTCTGATTACACTCTCCCATCATTTAAGGTAAAATGACAAGTGATTCCTTCCTCTTCAGTACATAGGCTTACCCAAGTCCAGTACCCTCACCGTATTTCCTTTATACCTTTGGTTCTTCCTGAAGCACTCAAAAACCTTGCTTCTTTGCATATGTTCCAATTGGTCAGATGATCAGGTTCATATACGTTTCTAGAAAAAATAACTCAACAACAACATGGGCAGTATCTGCTTTTACTGTTTTGAAGGACTTTTCCTGTGCCTGACAAAATTCCAAGTTAGAAGTTGGCCTGATCTAAGACATTGAAGAATTAAAGAGCAGCAGGAGGGACCAAAAAAAAAAAAAAAAAAAAAAAAAGTTAACCTTTCTTTCTCTCAGATTACGTTTTTATTCTCCAGGATCTCCCCCTCTCTTATTTTTACCCATTTTTTCCCCTATGGGATTATGGATACTTAATCATCTTTGTCAGTTTCTCCCATCTGCCTGTTAGGCTAATTTAGGGAAGCACTTCTCTCAAGTTTTGTGCCAGATGGAAGAAAAGCAGCAAAATTCAATTTCACCAGTTATTATCTTCATTGGTACTTCTAGTGAGAAGTTCAAATCATAATGGGAACTTTTAGTGGGGCTATTAATAAAATATGAGGTGTTGCTGGAAGTTTAATGGGGTGGATCTTAGAGAGCCCCTAAGAGCAAGATGTAGAGTTGCCAAAATGCTAAATGAACTTCCTTTACCAGGTGGCTCTTACCCTAAAGACAGTCCTTTGTCTTGAACATAGTGATAAAATCTTAAAATCATATCAAGATTTCAAATATTTATCATTTCTCTGACCCTACTGGAATAGAAAAATCAAAAACGTGACATCTTTTCCAAAAGTCGTTTTCATTTCGCACTTGCCAACATTATAAGTGGATGAATTTGATAAATATTTCTTGTTGATCTCCAAGGAATTCTTCATAAATGTAATCCTAGACAGTGATTTGTAAGGCTCTTTTTTCTTTTTTTCATTTTGTTTTTTCCTTGCTACTTTTGTCTTTTCCCCCATGACTTAGGTACTTGGAATTAAAAGACAGTCAAGGAAATAAAATGACACCGAAGGTACAGTACTTTCAATTCTGTGAGAAAACTATTGGGAAACGTGATAAATGTCCACGAAAGTCTACAAACGCTCACTGACGAAAAGTTCTAATAACACTCAAATGCGATGGTGGGCTTGAAATTGGCGTGGGGGATAAGCAAATCACTAAAGGTAAATGAGCAGCCACACACGCCCTTTTACATTTCTGGTTATGAAGACGTTGGTAACAGAACAAACTTCTCATGGAAAGACACACGCTGTATTTATTTATGAAACCTGAGAAGTGTATGATTCCTATAGTGACAGTGTAATATAAAGCAGAACAGACATTGACATTTTTGCCATTTTGTCTATGCCTTAATCCTTATTTAATCTTGGTCTGACTCCTAAGAAATGCTGGTTTCCAATATGGTTATTGAACCATTGGTTGAACTGCTTGCATAATTTACTGTGTACTTTGGAGCAACCACCTTCTGCCCTTAGCTTTCTTCTATAAATAAAGGATAGGCTCAGACATACATACCTCTTAAATTTAAGGGTAAAATAAGATATATATGAAAACTGTTGGAAGAGTAAAGAGATGCCACCCTTAACAAATCAGGGAATACTTTCTACTCTGCTCCGGGGGACTACATAGTAACGATGGGGTTTCCTGATCTCAATGTATCCATATCTCTGGGTCAGGCAGTGTGACGTGTATACACAAGGACAACAGCTTAAGCCTGATATTATTAAAATTTAATCTTCTGTATTTGGAAGATGTGTTTGTGTACAGAATGTTCACCAGAAAGTTTTTATAGCAAACTTTTTATGTCAGAAGTTTATTTTATTGGTAAAATATTAAATAATATACAGAATTAAAAACTGCACTTACACTTCTGAGAAGAAATAAATCTTGGACAAATTATATGCTTGTTCCTGAGATTCCCTAAATTTATTCCAGTAGCTGTGCACTCAGACAGTACAAACCTTTATAATATAATCCTTTTCACAAAGTATTACAAAGTTTCTGCAGCTTCTTTAGTTGTACACACATACAGACACACACTCACACATGCATATACAACACTCATACACGTATACACAGTACCCACATACATGCACAGACCATGTATGTGTGTGCATTAAAAACAAGAAAATACAAGTCCACATTTTAGTCTGCAGTGATAAAACTGTTTAGCAGAGGTCTCCAAATTGGTAATATAGCAGAGTGACTTCTCACACAGCTGCAAAGACTGTTTCAATATTTCCATAGTAAACCTCATTTTCTGAGGTATTGTATTTGAGCCTTAAAAAAACTACATTACACTGAGCAAACCTGACATACAAGGTCTGGAATTTTAATTTTACATATATATTTATATATATTTCTTTTTTAAACAATTTTTATTTTCCCAAATTATTAGTTTGAAAAAAAATGAGGTTTACTGGTTTGACCTATTTTTTTTTCTTTTGTTCTAAAACTCAAAATATCCTAGAAACTGTCAAGCAATTAGTTTTTAAAGTAGTCTAATTACCTTTGGTATTATTAAAGAAAAAAATCTAAAATGGCCAAGACACATACTATACAAATGCAGTAACTGCCTTTAAAAGAAATGCCAAAGAAATGTTATCTTTTAACAAAACATGTATTTACAATACAGCAGTTTTACTACAGGGACACAGGTATAAAAAAAGAAAACCAGCATTCTACATATAAATATGTATGATACGAAAAATACTTCTTACTTAAATTTGTATGAAAACAGTGCTCCAAATATTTTTTAAAAATTGTCTTCAGTAGGTGATAGGTGTTTAAAATTGAGCTAAGTGCTTTGCTTTTATTTTAAGGTTCATTTCCAAAAGAAGGAGAATGAAATAAAAAGTATTAGGTTCTTAATTTAAAACACTGGGCAAGGGTAAGAAGGAAATTAAGTCTTTAAAAATTGCAACTTTTTCAACTTTAGGACACATTTCTCAGGCAAAAGATTACCAATTCCAATGAAAATTTAGCCTAAATATAGATACCATAAGATTAGACTAGTGGTTTCGACATTCTCTCATCTTTTGACTATGGAGTGTTTTGTTCTTTCTTTTTGTTCTTTTTTTTTTTCCTTTGCCTGTTGTGTCCTTTAACTAACATAACATGATTTTCAAGGGTTTCTTTTGTCATTAACTAAAGAAAGAATAGGTTAGTTAAAAAAAAATAACCATAGTTTTTAAGACTTCAAGGAAAGTATTGCACTTGTACAGAAAGAAAAATATCTTTTGAACTAAATAGCAGAAGCAATCACTGTGGGATTGCAAATAACACATGGTCTAAAAGATCCAACTATTAAGAGCAAATATGAAGCCTGGAGAGCCCCCTCCAAACCTGGAATATTATTATAGTAATGTTAAAGCATTTTCTCCCAACTGGGAGATAGTTAAGACTTTTTGCTTTAGACTTTTAACATCTTTTTAAATTCTTGCAAAAAACTGTTTAATCTCTCATACATTTTAGAAGGAAAACTCAACAAAAAAGGAAGGCAAACATACCATATTATGATGACATAATCTCTGAAGTTCTATTTTAGGTACCCAATATTTGAAAGTGAAAGTAGCACAAGGGTTATATACCTTACTATTTTTAATCCAACTACTTCTCTTTTTAATATAAAACTACACTTGAGTATAAAAATATGTCAGCAAATTATACAGCCAACAAAAATCACACAAAAAATGTTAAGACTTAAGAGACCGATGAATCAGAAGAGTCGACCTAAACTTCACACAAGTGGGGGAAAGAGAGGCAGAGATGTCCAGAGGCAGTGATGGAGGCGATGCAGACAGGGGGGACAAAAGAGGGAGGGTACAGGGAGGAGGCAAAAATTTAAGAGCTAACAAAGAATTTCGTTACACAGAAGGGGAAGTGATTTATGTTCAAAATCTGAGAGTGCTTCACACTCGAAATGTTTTATCACAGTTTCAGAAATTGAACTACTTAAAAAAATGCACACAAAATAATAAAACAACAAAAACCAAAACCCAGAGTCCTTCCCTTGTTACAGTGTATTCATTTTGTAAAAATCCATTTCCAGTAAGTTAAGTAGAATCCTGATAAGTGCATAGTAGGGGATCTAGTGACCTCCACCCGTTTGAGAAGCTTTTCTTACTGTGTGTCACTTGAGGTAATTTGAAGGGCCCGGTTAACTGCAAACTGGCTTATCTGTACCTTTATGAAATTACATGCTATATTTTATGTGGCTTAGCAGAGGGCCTCTAAATTTTATATTTTATTCACAATAAAAAGGACATCTTAGAAAACTAGTCATTCACGTATCACTCTCTGTATGGGGTAAAGGTTAATTCACAACAAATTTATACAGAAAATATACAAATGCAATGTTATGGGAGAAAAACCCCACAAACAGAATTAGGAACTTATTTCTAAGAGTGCATGTGAAAAATATCCACAAACTTACAGTACAGCAAGAAAAAACTAAGAAGCTAGAAATATAATGTTACATAAAAACTTTATGGATATCCCAAAATTTTAGGTTTCTGCAATAAATGTAAAAATATTTAAGGTGTCATTATTTGGCCTAGCAATACACTATGATAAAAAGAAACACTAGCATATCACAGCTTCTTGGTCATATGACATTTGCTTTGTATAACAAGCAGCTTGTTTTTGTTTTGTTTTTTTTTAAAAGCTGTCATATCCTAACACATCCATTGCAAGTAATACACAATCATGGTAGGAAACCATTTGAGATTATGCTTTGGAGAATAGCAATGTGATATGACTGTTCAGTTTTGTTTTGTTCAAGGAGAATTAATTACCTGCTTCTTTACATTTTCCATAAAACATTAACAGATTAGGAGACAGAGGTTCTCAGACTAGTACAACACTAGTCTGTAAATGAAATTCTAGAACAATACTGTATTTTATTGACCAAAAATTCCACTAATAAAGCCTTGTGTGATACTAGAAATTATCCTTCCTTAAAAACAAACAAACAAAAACCACATACCATAATGCAATTCACAGATGAAATTTCCCTCTATGCCGTATTTTACCTACGTGATCTTGTAACGGTATTCAGAAATACTATCAAACTAGTAAGATTAAAATCTTGTTTCAAAGTTTCCTTTTACTTTAAACAGATGAGCTGAAATTCTCTGTATTGGAAATTCCTCTAATAGTTTTGCTCTAAGAACACGAAGATGTATTCTATAGTACTCAAATTTAAGTGGTTTTTAAAAATACATAATAAAAGTGTTTGTAGCGCTACAAGAGCTAACCAACACTCTCTCAATGCATTTTAAAAAGGCACCAATATAAAGAAATTTTATAAGTATTTAATACATTAAAGTCAGGATCTTAAGATACCAGTTACTGTATATTTTAATTATTTTGCAGAAACTGGAGTTTTAAAAACATTTCGAAGATAACTCTCATATGTACAAACTTCAATTTCACCCCTACTCTTTTTTTCTTTTGCGTTTGGGGAATTTTTTTTTTTACAACCCCATACAGATAGTACTTACTAAAATAATATATGAAATATAACTAAAGATGACCACATATGTAACATATCCCTTTTTGTAAAATGAACTTTTCAAAGTAAAAAAAAAAATAAAAAAAAAATAATAATAATAATAATGTAGCCAGTACCTCTTATAATCCAAGTTCTGTCTTGACACTAGGGGCACGGAGATTTTTGTTTGTATTTTTGTAGTCTTTTCTGTTCTTTTTCTACTTTACGGAATCATTTTGGAGACAGCATGAAATAACATTTGGAGAATAAGTAAAACATAATTTTCATCTAAATGCTTTCACTAACGTGTATTTTGTAAAACCTTTGTAACATATAAAGACTTCATAGTTTTGTGAGGTGTAGAACTGATACACAATAACTGTAAGTAAAAACATCAAGCTCACTAAAATATTCTGTTCTTTCTCCATTTGCTAACAAGTAAAATTAATCATTTTTCTTTTCTGTATCTTCCCATTCCAAAGTTATTTGTGTTTCTTTCACTTTGGAAGTTATACCAAATCAGCTTAAAGATATTTTTGTGTGTTTTGATTTCTTCGGGAAATAGATTGTAAAGACCCAAGGTTTCAGTTTAATAGTTGAACTAGTCCTAAAGCCACACTAATAACTTCTTTAATATTTGTTAATACAATCTGGTAAATTTCATAAATTGCTCAGGTATTATAATTTTAACTCTTTATGTGCTTTTGCAACACACGTGCTCACTAATTGCTCCTTTTCATGACTTTTCGTTTTAAAAGAGTGTGTATGTATGTACAAGCATACACTGTTGCACATATACAATTGGTTTTATGTATGTGGGAAAGACACATACCCTCCTTTGTAGCCAAATCCAAATCCCAGTCTCTCATTCTCCCATTTTGTCTCACTAGAAAGTTCTCAACGGAATGTTTTAACGACTTGAAATCTCTTCCAATCTGCTTATTGGTCATTTTCACGGTTCTAGAGAGCCAGATTAGGATGGCTTTTTAAAAGTGATTGACCACTATTAGAGAGAGGCAGCACACATCTCCAACAGGAGCTGGAGATAAATTTCTGGGCAAAATTAGGGCAAAGCAATGTGATGAATTTCTGAATTTTTGCCAAACTAGAAAAGAGAGGCTAACCCATTTTCATGCCCCTCAAATACTCTGTAATGTGAAATCTCACCTAAATAAACTGGGCATATAACTGTTATGTAAAACTTGATTTATTTGGTGTCTGACTCTCATATTTATTTTTAGGCCCTAACAACTTGCATATTTCCTTTTGTGAAGAAGGAGGCATGCAAATATAGCCATTCAGAGTTTCCCAGAAAGCACTGTGCCCACAAAAATTCTTTCTAACCTGCACATTTGAATTGACCTCGTCCTCATTTGTCCCTGCCACACCCTGAGCCATCTTTACCTCTTTCTGTTCCTCATATTGTGAAGTTAAGAAAGTATAAGTATCCACTTGTAGCAAATACACTCTCACAAATATTAAGTCCCTTCAATAAAAGAGATTTCCAAAGAGGTGAAATGAGAAAAGGAGAGTACATTAGTACGGTCTTCATGGGGTATTAGACAACTCTTTAGATCCACCTAAAATTCAGCTTCATCCCAGGGCAATTAGATACATGATAGTTCATACACTGAAAAGAACAAACAGTGAACAGGAAGAAAATTCCTAGAGGATGCCAGCAGAAATCCATACATAGCCAAAGTGATGAACACATTATCTGCCATCCAAATGCTTCCTTAAATTGCAGTAAAACACAGAATCAGTAAACTTAAGTTATTTACCTTCCTCCAAAAAGGAAAAAAAAAATATATGAAATTCCAATATTTTTGAGCGGTTAGGGTAGGGGCAGTAAGGGAGTCTCAAAAACATGCTTTACCTTTGGATATACTGTATGTTCACAATGTACCAAAGCATGCAGGGAAAAGAAGAAAGGTGACATTCTATTTAAAACATTTCATGTCTCTGTTTTGGTACATTCGCTTTGATTTAAAGAAACAGTTTGGATATTTCTCCAAAAATAATTACAAGAGGGGCCAGTAAAGGAGAGCTGAGTTATAATCATTTTTGCGTAGGTCTATGTGTTAGTGCTTAGAAGTCGCTTAAATGAGTAGATGATAAATGAGAAAATGAGAAAAGAACAATCAGTATTGGGGTCAGATTTGCTTCTCTGTCCACAGGTCTCTAATCTTGCTAGTTCTCACATCATCTGTACTACACAGTTTCAGCATCCTATTTAATGATTTTTTGTTGTTGTTGTTGTTGTTAGGGCAGTTATCAGTTACTGCTTAACAGAATCAATATTCATAAATGGCTAACCGATAATCCAGTCATGGACAGGCCTGTCCTCCCTCAACACAAGCAGCAAGTTCTGCATCCAAGTGTGACTTGATCCAAATGACTCAATCGCATTTGGTTTCTCCCCTATCTAATGCTGTTGGACTGCAGAGAAAAAACAGCACCCTTATAAGTGAAATAAAAAATCTGCACATGAAAAATGGCAACATATGTATGGATTAAAAGAAGAGAAAATTTTTACTAAGGGATTGAGATTCCTTTCTGAAAAGGACTTATACATAGTTGAATGTTTTCAAGACAGAAAAATGTGCAGGACATGGTGACTTTTCGCTTGGAGGTGAGATTACCTTCTAGACTCCAAGAAGGGTAAAAATAAGTTTTGGTTTTTTTTTATCTGTAGTCTAATGTACAGGTTACAAAGAAGTTCCCTTTTCCTTGCACCAAAAGTGGTAAATATTATTATTGAAGAAATACTAGAATAAATAGCCCTAGTTCCACAACCTTATGGGGTTCAAGTTACCACATTCAGGTAGAATTAGTAATTGCTCCGAGATTTGGAAAGCAAAAACCTATAGCAAGATTTTTATGATCTTCTACTCAAATGGTAAAAGGTGATGGACTATGGATAGAACACTGGGTGGTCACAGCTTGAAAAAACCAGTGAAGAGACATACCAGAAAAGGGATTTCTGAGTGGGTTTTTTCCCCCCTACTGTTAGCCTAATTATATTTTTCTGCTGACTGGTTAACACTGATTAAATGCTGATAAAGTGACAATCGTAAGCATACTTTTAGAAACAAACACGCATACTATGCGGCCCTCACATTACAACTTTAAAAGAAAACTTCCCAAACACATTTATGAAAAGTAGAGGTCCTTTTGGGAAACTACTGACTGCCTCTTAGCCACTCTTAGACCATATGTTATTCTTAAAACTAGATAAAAATTCTATTCATTAAAGGTGTTAAAAGTAAGGCTGCCAGGGTGTCTATAAAATGCCAGTCATCAAAACTATGGAAAACAGTGCTTAAGTTTAGAAAAATAAGATCACAGGACCTCAGATGTATTGTAGGTGTCCTTAACTACCTGTAGTTCAAAAGTTTTCCTATATGGTACAGTGTATAACATATCGTATTATAAATTCCATTGGGGAAGTAAACATAGAACCCACAACAACTTATCCAAGGAGTTATCACTGAAAGTAACAATGTGTTTGTGTTCCATGATCTATAGAAGGGGGAAAAAAGAGTTTACATTTTGAAACAAAATTCTTCCTTGAAGAGTAAAATTACTTATACCACTTTAAACTGCAAAAGTTCTACCCAGAAACTCTAAACTTTCCTGCCTTCAATCATAATCCTCAACATCAGTGGCAACTTAGAATCTCTCAGGTGAATCTATACGAATCAAGTGATTTTTTTTCTCAAAGCATGATATACCTTATATTTATGCATGGCAGAAATGGAACTGCTCTTAAATTCCCACAAAATAAACAAGCCAAGTTACCAAGAAACAATAACCCTTGTCCCTTCTCTCCTCTGTTTCTTCCTTATTGTAATTAGGCAGAGCAAACGACACTGCGTCCACAAAGTAAGAATTAATGACAGTAATAATATTTTTAAAAAAAAAAGGTATGTCAACATCTGAGGGAAGGTGGGATTGTAAGTGCAGTATTTCTTCATGTGCAGTTCGTTACTTCATAGGGGTCCCCTTTGGAATGAAAAGGCCTAGTGGAATGTGTGCTCCCCTCGAACGATGTGTGATGAAAACTCGTAACGGTCCTGGCTTCTGTAGCCACAGATGTTGCATTCCAGTGGGTCCCGGTAGCCATGGCAACCCATGTGAATGGTGTACATGACATGGTCTAGGAAAAGGACTCGGCAGTGCTCACATTTGAAGGCCCTAATCTGTTCTCCTTCCCCATTGAAGACCTTGTAGATGTCCTTCAGAGAGCCCTTAGGAGCCTTGGTATCCAAAGCCTTGACATCCTCCTTCATGTAAGCTGGGCTTTGTTTCCTCTTGGGATTTAAGGCAGGGTTTCCTTGGTAGGACTGGTGGTCATCATGGCTGCTTTCTGAGTCAGTAGAATCCAGGCAGCTATTGCTGGGAGAGGCCTCTCTTTCCTGGGGTCGACTCTTTGGTCTGATGAGGGAGAGAGGACCATCCATGTTGTTTTCATGACTATCGGAGGTTTCCCTGCTAATGGGTCTTTCTATCCTATTTGGATGATAGACCTGAGAATAAGCTGAGCTTATAACTGGGGCCACCTCAGCGATTGTGCTCGGCGGGTGCTGCATCAGTGGGTGAAGGGCCTCAGCTCCAAGGTAGGTGATTGCATTGTTGATGGCTTGGTCCATCATATGAGACTGCATTAGCTCAGCCTCCTTCTCGTATGTTAAGTTCATATCAAAGTGAATGTCTGGGTAGCTGAATCGCATGAGCTTTTCCCCTGAAAGGAGGAGGGCGAGAAAAGTAAAAAACAAACAAAATACAACAAAATTAGTGATTGGATTAAAATATAAGTGTATAAAGTTAATCGTCTCCGTTTTCTGTAATATGATAATCTTATTCTTTAGATCAAGCATTTGGGCTCTTTAATTCTGCTGAGACTCACAAATACTCTCAACCTGCAAAGAGGATTAGTAATAAGAATTTCACAAGCCATTTGCACTTGTTTTAATGCCATCGTGAAAATGCATCTAGCCTGAAAGGTCTGATTGACTGTGTTATCTTATTTTCATTCTCAATTAAAATTTCCACTTGTCTACAGCTCAGTGACTATAGGTGGAAAAATAAATACCAGGTGAAAATAAGTCAGAGACTATGCTTGTTTTGCATATTTTAGACATCGGTGACCAAGCCACAAAGATCACAAAAGCGAGAGTGATCTGCTTGTGACATCTGTCACCTCACTGTTATATCGGGGTCATTTGGTTGATTTGGTGGCTATGTTAGAAAAAAAATTATAAAGCCAGTATATGTCACCCTGGAGAATTAAAAAAACCATCACCATTAAAATACTGTTAAAAGATGTATTGTTTGGGGGTGCCTGGGTGGCTCAGTTGGTTAGTGTCTGACTTTTTGGCTCAAGTCATGACTCAGGATCATGAGATGGAGCTCCAGGTGGGGCTCTGTGCTGGGCATGGAGCCTGCTTAAGATTCCCTGTCTCTTTCCCAGTCCCTCTACCCCCTCCCATCTGCTTGTGTTTGCACTTGCTCTCTCTCTCTCTCTCTCTCAAAAAAAGTTGTATTGTTTGATAAATTAAATGAAATTTAGGACTATATACATATAGGAGTTATTTCCAAAAATAGATTATTTATAAACTTGGAAAATACTATGTTTTGTTGTTTTGCTTCTTGAAATGGAGAATTCATCTTTTTTTTTTTTTTTTAAGAATTCATCATTTTTATACCATCCCTTCCTTATTCAGATATATGGGCAATGGTCCTGGTATGTACACCCATGGCTAATTTTCAATACTTTATCTTGACTGAAGGATTTTTGTAGTTTCCCCTTTAATATTTACTTCAACTAATTTTACTTTACTTCAAGATTAACCATGAAGAGTTCTGTGCATAAGGCAGAGGTAATTTCAATTTTTCTCTTTTAAATACTGCCAGCTTTGGACAGCATATTTTATCTTTTTAAAATTCTGTCATTAAATGTGGTCTCCTACTAATTGCTTGTTGTGTTGATAGGTAAAGCTCACAGATAAAGACTTCTTAAAAATATATGTGGGCTTCTTATAAATGTTTAGTATGTTATAGATGGAGGCCTAATTTGTAATATTGATAAAAAAAAAATGTTGATCCACAGACGTGTATTCTGGAAAAACACTTTCAGATAGCTAGCATTAATTTCAGATTTGAAGAGAGGTCCCCAAAGTAAGATAAGGGAAATGATCAGAGTAATGAAAATGGAAGCAAAAAAAAAATGATGAGACCTTATCTCATGGCATTCAATTTAAGATACCACAATGTTAAGAGTTTAAAAGGTGAGCTAGACAAATCTAACCTAAATTCTCTGAGCTCGGTTTAGAGAGAGTGACAGCAATTTAGGGTTCATTATTAATACAGTGTGATATATGTTATGAGGTCAAATAAAAGGAATACACAACTAGGGGAGTAAAAGAAGACTTCTTGAAGAAAGTGGCATTAGAGATAAGAACGTGATGACAAATACTAGCCAACTAAAGGAATGTAGGGGTGGGGCTGCTGGTAGGAAGGCTCAGAAGCAAGAGGGCATGACTTGTCAAGGGATTACTTAGATCTCACCATATAGCTGAGAGTGGAAATAGATGAGAAAGATGGAAAAGATAATAAAGGGGCTTATACAACAGCTAAGGAATTTGAATTTTACCCAAGGGCAATAAGGATTAAAAGGGTTAAACAGGGAAGTGACCTGATTAGGCATTTATTTTTGAGATGGTTTAGGAAGTCATTGCCATAAAGATCATGGTGGCCTGAATTAGTACACCGGCAGTGGAAATGGAGAAAATTGGATGGAATGGAGAGACATTTAGAAAATATAGTTTCTAGGGCTTGGTGATTATCTAGACCTAGAATATGCAAAAGAGAAAGAAGTTAAACATGGAGCCCAAGTTTCTGGTCTAGGAAACTTAATGGATGGCAACGAGATAGATGATGAGTTCACACTGGGAAAGACTGAGTAACAGTCATGGTGCAGTAACTACTAAAATACAGTCTCAAATTTCGGAGAGAGACCTCTGCTTGAGATGTAGATATGTACGTCATCAGCTGATAGAGAGTGACTTCTGAAGCCATAAGAGAAGAAGATATAACCCAGGCATAGGTAACGTGTGAAGAAGAGAAGGTCAAAAATAGAACCTGGAAGAACACCAAGACTTCTAACGCCTGCCCAGACCAAGGCAAGTTGGATTCTTGCACTGGGCCGCAGGTTTACAGAGTTTTTTTGCTCTTCATGGAATGAGGAATGTATACAGCCAAGGGAATGTGCCTACCTGGAGAGGACTCCCTAGACCATATGCCCTAGACACCCATGACCCCAGAATTCCTTGCTCAAATGGCACTGAGCTTGCACGAAGGGTAAGCACAGTCCTTGTCCCAGGGTCTCTCCTCCAGAGCACAAATTTGTGCTGCTGGTATTCGCACACTTAGCTCTGAGGAGTTGCCAACACACTACTCTTCATGTGCTGGGTGTGGGGTGCACCGTGAGAGGAACTAGAATGCGCAGCCTGAGAAGTCTACATGCATGTGCATGAGGCCCCCCTTTCGGTACTGGACGTAACTAGAAGTAGGTCTAAGAGAGAGGCCTGGCTGCAGGTTAGGCAGTGGTTCTGCTCATGCTGCCAAGGTCTGGTGTGGAACTCTAAGGAATCTAAGGATTCTATAGTTATTTGAACTCAATCTTCCAAGTTAGGAAGGGTAGGACACAATAGTTTTTCAGCTTGATTTAAAGTATTAAAATACGGAGGCACAAGAATGGAGGCCTCCATTAGTACCCTTGCTCCATTTGCAAAGCTGTTAAGGGCAAATTCATAATGAAGACTGAGAAGGAGCAAAGAAGCTGGAAGAAATGCAAGGAGATCAATGTCACAGATACCAAGGAAAAAAGTGTTTCAAAAGGAATTAATTATTCAAGAGAGCAAATGCTCTCTAGGAGTTGTGTAAGAGAGTCTAAAAAGGGTCCACTGCACTTGGCACTATAGAGGCTACTGGTGACCTTAAGGACGAAGAAAGCCAGGTTGCATATACTGGGGAATGAGTAGAAAGAAAGAAATTATGGAAAGCAAGCATAGAGAGAGAACTCTTTCAACGACTCCCATTTTTTAAGAGAAGGAAAAGTTAGGTAGTAGTTAGAAAGAGATTTGGGGGGGTTGGGGCGCCTGGGTGGCTCAGTGGGTTAAAGCCTCTGCCTTCAGCTCAGGTCATGACCCCAGGGTGCTGGGATCGAGCCCCACATCGGGCTCTCTGCTCAGCAGGGAGCCTGCTCCCCCTTCTCTCTCTGCCTGCCTCTCTGCCTACTTGTGATCTCTGTCTGTCAGATAAATAAATAAAATATTTAAAAAAAAAAAGAAAGAAAGAGACTTGGGTTTTAGGGAAGATTTTTTTTTTTTTTTAATGATGAGAAGTTATTGTATTAAATACAAAAAGGAAAATGTCAAGAGAGGGAAGAGGTTGAAAATACAAGTGAGAAAAAGGAATAATAATGTAAGATATTTGGGGGGCTGGGATAGAATTCCAGAACACAAGAAGAGGAATGAACCTTAATTAGAAAGGGGGATACTTCTTTTATTGAAACAAAGAAGAAAAAAAGTATTCATATAAATACACATAATCTTCATAAGATCAGTGATATTATACTGAAACTATTTTGACTGATTTACTCCCTGTAAGCTGAGATATAATACCATCAAGGGGTAAGATACAGTGTTTGTGGAGAATGAAGAAACGTTGAATGGCCCCAGGGTTGAGTAGGAGAGAGGACTGTTGTAGGATGGATTAAAGGAGGACTGCTACACATATGGATGGAACAACTGATACTGGAGATTACTTATTCATTGATTTATAGCGATACCAATTTGTAAGGCTGTGGAATTTTCTCCACAAGTACTAGCAGCCTTACAGATGTGGGAAAGATGCTCCTCTGTTCACTGGAGAGTGGAGTTTCACCAAGAGAAAGTGATAGAAAGGCAACAAAATAAGAGAGTCAAGAATATTGTCAAGAGAGTGGTAAAAGTGATTAGCCATGGAATCTAAGCTGGATATGAAAAAGAAAGGAGGATGCAAAAAGATATGCAGAAAGTATAGGGATTGTTGGTCTGGAAGGCTTGGTAAGGTCAAAGAACAGTATTTAATTGAGGAACATGGTAAAAAGGAATTTATTTAAAAAATCACAGAGACAGTGTGTGATTGTTTTTATATTTTGTTAGAAAGGATAATCTAAATAAAAATATCATTAAATTCCTAATTTAAAAATCTAATGTTATTTTATTACTTTTTTTTTTAGAAATTTTAAAATAAAAATGTAATTAAAAAAAATCTGTCCCTCTTTTCTAAGGGATGTGATCAAATCAAATTGGGACTAGTATCTCTAAGTCATAGGAGACAGAAATATTTCAAAGACCAGAACTAAATAGATTCAGAAGACGTAAAGGCATATTCTTCCAATGATACTAGTATCTAGTTGGGATAGAGGCATTTCAATGGACATCTATCAAATTGATCAGTTTATAAAACCGATGAAATGGCAATTAAAAAATAGTTCTTTATAAAAAGGAAGGGAGAAAGACAGAAAGAAAAGTTACTTGGGGCCCAAGGCAGGTGTTTGAGTATTCCTGCAGGAGCTTTAAACTGACCTAGGATCAACTGTGATTCCTTAGGGCTGGTCTCTAGCCTTTTTTTTTTTTTTTTTTTTTTTCCCAATGAGCTCTGTCAGTAAACCTCTCCAGCTTGTCTTAAAATGATATTTTGGTGATTTGTCAGTTCTTCAGTTTTAGATTGGAAGGAAATCTCTAAGTGATTATTAGAGTAAAAGAATTTTATTAGCCTTCCTCTCCTGAAATAACCAAAGAGAATACTGTCTCCCATTCACCACTCAACCCACAACAGGATGTTCCGCAGTACTCTTTGACACTAGAACATGAGAATCTATTTGAAAATCTTTCTCTTCTAATTTTTACCCTATACAAAGTCTGTAAGAATAGATATATTACATATATTATTAATGGCAATTCTTTATATAGAATCGCTATTTTTAGACATTCTTAAAAAGCTTGGATGCTTTTTGCATCCTTAGAGACACTTTATGACTTAGGGCATACAGAACGATGCCAACTCTGAGCATTATTAAAAATAAGGACTTGGAAGCGAAAAAGAAAAGTCTAAGTATATCATATTTAATCTTTTTGTTTCAAAACCATAGGCTGGATGAAAACAAAGATGAAATTTGAAAGCTCTTGAATGTAGGCTGCAGCACTGTTTTTCTACTGCAGAATTTGGGGGGGGGAGATTTCTCTTCATTCCAGATCAAACAGAGAAAGCATTAATATCATGTAAAGAAAAGAGTTTAAAGACCTGGCACTAATGCAAACTGGAGAAGAGATTACAAAACTGCCTTCTAGGCAACATCATTTTCCTTAAGTATTTTTATTTTGTAAATAAATGAACATTTCATTTTCTATACTACTATACTTTCTATATAATTTCATTTTGAGATATCAACTTCTATCAGTCTTTCTTCTATTTCCTAGGCCCTTATACCTCAGGGTGTGTGTGTGTGCGTGTGTGTGTGTGTGTGTGTGTAAGTGTGGTACCCACAGAACAGTGTAAAGTAGAAATGAATAATGGGCAAAAGAAATGGCTATTTATCTCTTGAGCTGAAATATACCATCTATGTTTCTAATACATGGGAACCTACTTCTGCCCATTAAAACCACCTTTTAAGAAGTAAAATCATTTGTAATGCTTACCCACAAACTTTTGTGGAGTGGAGCTTTTACGTTTTCCCATATTCCCTGTGAGCTTCTCTATGACAGCAGGTCTCTCAAAAGGCACCAGAGAAATATTGTTGTCCATGATAGGCTCTTGTTCCTTACAATCTTCCATAGGAGGTACTACGTAAAACCATACAAAAGATGCAATCTGATAATTTCTTCAACATTTTAAGGTCTACAAAGCTGGATATGCCACTTGATATGTGTTAAACATAAGCTAGTGTGCTTGAATGAAAGTAGAAAGAATGATCTTTAGTGTTAAAGTACATGCTCTAATTTTACACACACACACACACACACACTCACACACACAAACAGGATTTGTTTTTATCTGAGTCACTCTCAGATCAATGACAAACTGTTGGCCAGTATTGGTGGCAAACATGTTCATCTTGTTTCTCATCTTACTCCTCTGAAAGTGTTTTCAACATTGATTAAAATCAATACCACTTTAAGACTGTACTATTTTCAAGGCTTCTGGAGTTTATTTTTCTAAAACAATTTAAGTATTTGCAGGAAAGCTTAAACAGACACACGGAGTAACAGCACGATATTTAACCAGTTTAGTTTTTTTTTTCCTCCCATGTATTTTCCTGTAGCAGATTTCCTATTGATGAGCTGAGCGAGCTTTTAGTCCTATTGGCAGCAGATAAATACCTGCACAAAGCAGCCTCCATGAAGGAGTTCCAATTCTGAGCATGTCTCCACAAGTGGCTGCTTTATGACTGTAATTTATTTTAAACAGAGCTCTTCAGCAGGATAAGAAAATTCCATTTCCAAACTGGCATATTTGCTCACTAAACAACTGCTCTAATTTACTCAGCGTAAACTCTCCAGAGCTGCTCCCTCTTCATCCCATTTGTATAAGCTGCTGTGGGCTAACAGATGAGCTCAGTGATACTGACATTAGAGATGGACATTTATAGTACAGACAAAGAACTTATGTTTAAGGGTACAGATACAGAGGAGATCAATGACAGAAGCCAATGTTCACAGGAAAGACCATAACTTATTCTTGATTATGGTTGCTTTCTCTAAATTGTACCTGTGCCAGTACTGTTTGGAGCCTAAAGGTTGCATGTCTTAGACGACCTTCACTTGCTCCGCATATACTGTAAAATGATTTATTCTGCTCCTTTCCTTTGTAAAGGATAGTTCTACTACATGAAAAACAATACATTCTCATTTATAAGGACGGACACTCAAATAAAATGAGAAAGCAGGAGATGAAAGTTAAGAAAATCCAGTGCACAATTCAGGTGACCTACTTAATAACCAATACAGGTTGCTGATTTTGAAGAAATGAAAAATGGCAACAGAAAAATGTTTTCCTAATTTGGACATGTTTAAAGAAATTGATACTCAATCTAAGTTTTGGGTTAACCTAGTATAGTCCAGTGGACAGGAAAGAAAAATTTACTCTTCAACGTCTGTCAGATATGGCTACGATTGACAAGGGATGCCGTAATTACTGGATTTAAACTGGAAGTAAGGAAACACTCAGGTCATTTTCTGTACTGACATAATCCATGATATTATCAAGTGGAAAAATATATATTCCAAGATATTACATAAAACATTATGTCCTCTTTCAGCAACAAATAAAATAAAAACAAGAACTTAAAAAGAAAAGTAAAGAAAAGCTGACCAAAAAATTCAAACAAGGGTGGCCAGGAGGATGGAATGGAAGTGGAGAATGGATATGGTTAGGAACCATTAACTAGATACGGATTATCAGAATCTTAACTTTTGTTTCGGGTGGTGAATTTATAGGCACTTACTACATTATTAAACATAACTATAAAGCTAAAAAACAGGCTATATATGGACTGAAGATGAAAATATGTCACAAACTAGGATCCAAAATGAAAGAAGGAAAGAAAAAAAGGTTTGTTGTTGTAAATTTTGCTAGAAAAACAGCAAAACTGGTTAACGGGGTTTGCCCCCAAATTGAATATATTAATTAGTTTTGAAATGAGTAGTCTAAAACTTGGCAGTTTTGCTCTAAGTCTAACCTTGAATTTTCATATTTGCACACATTTAACACTCAAAACGAAACCTGGGTGTGCGAACTGTCCCACACCACATCCACCTCAATTCAGATGATTTGTCCCAAGTTCAATGAAGCTCATGTGAACTGAAAACAATGACTTTGTCAGAGCTCTGGTCTTACTTCTATTTTATATCAGCCTTTCACATATCAAATATTGATCCTGTTTCTACCATATCAGCAACAACAATAATAATAACTGATATATACGATGTGCTAAGTACTGTTCTAAGACTGGATTTAATAATTCATTTAATCTTTTCAATAACCCCCTCGAGATAAGTACCATCTCCATTTTACTGATGGGGCAACAAAACCTCAGAGACTCCTTGGGGTTTACATCTTGTTAGTAAGGACTATAGAGTTTAACTTAGGTGGCTGGGCTCCAGGGTCTGGGCCCTTAGTGATTATGCTACACTATTCTTTTGTAGGCATAATTTGAGTGTTGACTTTTCATAAACAAGTTCGATATATTTTTAAGGTCTGCCATTGGGAAAAGATCTGGTACATTTTCTCAATTTTGTAACTAATCTGAATTTTTTTTTTCTTTCAAGGATCTGGGTACAGTGTTTGGGCTTGAAACCCAAAACAAGTTCTTAAGTTAACTCAATAAGGCAACAATCACATATAGAGATTTATCTAGGCTAAGAAAACACTAATAACCTAATCTTACTTGTAAGAGCAAACTTGATAACCAGATACCCTCCTTGACCTTACTTTTGATGTTATAACAAAGATACAAATAATTTTGTATTTGTACTATTTCATTATCTCATACATGGAAAAATCTTAAAGACAGAAGCATCTAAGAGTGTTCCCAACATAGCTATTTGTACCAAACAGTCCCCTGAAGATTCAAAATCCAAGAAGACAGAGGCTGAGGGACCTGGATTATAGGTCACATGTCCACCCTCTGGACAAGAGAGGGCAGGGAACCTAGGCTGACAGTTCTGACATGGCTTCATGCAATGGGAGACAGTTCTCTAAAGGAAAATGGAAACTTTGTTATCAAAAGAGGAAGGAAGGTATGTAGGGCAGGCAAAAATAATGGAAGTCTTCTACACTGTCATACATTTTCTCCATGTGGCCAAATTTATATATATATAAAACAAATTCAGTTCTCTTTTTGTCTTGACAACATCCGATGGTGCAAATACTTGCTTGCTTTGGCTTCTGAAATCACTTCCCATTCTCTCATTCTCTGCTCTTACTCATTTTTATGGCTCTTTTTCCTTTTTTTTTTTTTTTTTTTTGGTCTTTTTTTTCTTCCTGGTATGTTGGTATGTTGGTATGTTGTTGATCTTCTAGATGTCTCACTCTATAGTTACCCATATGACTTTAGAAAACGTATTAATTACTTCAGGCTATATGATGGCTCCCAAATATATATATATATTTCCGACCCAGACCTCTCTTGAAAACTTGAGATCTATATATTCAACTTCCTCTCAGACAGTTTCACTTGGCAGTTCAGTCTTTCACAGGTCCCTAAAAGATAATGTGTTCAAAACCTGAAATCTCTGTTTCCCATCCCAAAAGTTCTCCTATTTTCCTAATCACCGCCTTCTTGAATGGCACCATTATCTACCTAGTCATCCATGCTAAACATCTGCGGCAAATGCTAGGTTTCTTCCTTTCACCCAGTCTCCTTTCTCTTCTCTCTACCACCTTCTCTTCATGGACACACATGGAGGTATTATGTATTTTAGGTTCTACATCTTCAGTTCTCAATTTTTAACTCTATATTCCAGACTATTGACCAATCAGGAGATTGTTGCAATGATCTACTTGCTTTTGTCTTGACTCTTCGGATCGATGTCCTATATTTCTAGCAATTAAATGTTAATCCACAATTATTTTTTAGGGTAAAGTACAAAATTCTTTGCTTGGCACAGCTTGATATTCTGTTCTCAGACTATTTCTCTGATCTTATCACCTTCTAATTTCTTTTGCCCTTACAACCTGTGCTCTAATTCTACCGGTTACTTGTAGGTTAGGTCCTTAACTCACCATGCTCTTTAGGATTCTATTTCTTCACACATGCTGTTCTCTCTGCATAAAGGACTCTCCCATTTATTTAGCTGCCGTCTTCCCTGTCAAAACTCCACTCAAACATAACTTTCCCCAGGAATTCCTCTTGGACACCCAGAGTCTGATTTGGACATCTATCCTATATGCCCCTAATAAAGCTTGTTAGACAGTGTTCTGTTGGTTTACTCGTTTATTTCTTCCAGTGGTTGGTAAGTACCTTAGGGTAGGGATTGTATTTTATTTGTGTCTCTAGTACTTTTTATGATGTGAAACAAATATAATATTCAATATATTTTTACTGAATGACTTCATGACTTCATTTCATTACCCAATGAAAACAAGTTGAAGAAGTTTACAGGTTCTTACCAATGTTCCCTAAACTGCAATAAAGAGCTTCCCTTTCTCAAATAATTAAAAGAATAAACTTAAGAATATATGTTCTTGCTTTAAAGTTAGCTATCTTTTGGTTCATGTTTTCATTTTTCTCTTCTGGCAAGGGGGAAAAACTAATTATATGCTTTGGTGTTTAAAGTTTTTTTCTTCAAGCTAAACAGACTTGAAAAATGAGCATAAAGATAATTTTCAAATAAGATAATCTGTCATAAAATTCATCATTATTATCTTTATTTCTAAAACTATAAGACATGAATTTTCTCCTTTTCCCTCAAACTCAAAACTTCTAAATCTACCTCCTAAAATATGTCGTAAGCATTTCACCCTGTTCTCCTCTCCAGCTACTGCCTTCTTATCTTTTCCTTAGCATTCCCACTTCCAGTCTCTCTCCTCACACGTCAGTCAGGCACCTCTCCTATATTCTACATTGGTGACATTTTTCCTTGTAAGACACAAATCGGATTACCTCAGTGGAATTCAAACATTGGATTAACATAAAAGAGTCCATTTTTGCATTACAACCAATTATGTCACTGTCATTTCCTACCACTTCTTTAACTCCAACTGTGTTCAATGTTCAGGAACCTGCTAATGTTCTTTTATACCTCCAAGTGTTAGCCTGTGGCAACTGCTCTGCCTGGAACATACATTCTCTGTGAATCTAATTTGTACGATTTTTTTCTCAACCTCATGTGTGAATCAAGCACTGCATGTAAGAAGCTTTCCTTGATTTCTCTGGACAGAGTGAGGTCAGCTCTGCATTGTGCTCCTCTAGAAGTGTGTACATGTCTTTATTTTATTCATCTTCCTTTAAAGTACATATTTCCTACCATACTATAAATGTAAGAAAGAAATTATGTCAATTTATCTTTATACTCCCAGAATGTTTTGTAGAAATGGGCACACAGGAAGCCTTCAATAAATGTTTCCTGAATGCAGTGAAAGAACATCTCTTTGAACTCAGACATCCCCCTCCCTAGAAGAGTCAACAAGGGGAAGAACATGTTTTAGGAAAGAGAGGCTAGGAGACATAACTATGTCAGATATAAATGAAACAATAAAGAATAATAATTAATTTCAAGGAGCTAATGGCAACCACAATGATGGCAACTTCCACCTCTACCACTAAAAGAAAAGATAAAAAAAATAGACAAGATACAGCAGGATAGTAAGAGAGGGAAGGGGATAAATACGAATTTCACTGTAACAGTCTTTAAAATGAGACACATGCCAAGCTATGTATCTGAGACAAGGTTAATGATAAACTCTAGGAGCGTTTTGCCCATTTTTTTTTCCTTTTATGACATTTATCAATTCCTACCCCATACATCCAATCCTGCATTAAGAATGTTAACAGAAGGGTGCCTGGGTGGCTCAGTGGGTTAAGCCTCTGCCTTTGGCTCAGGTCGTGATCTCAGGGTCCTGGGATCGAGTCCCGCATCGGGCTCTCTGCTCAGCGGGGAGCCTGCTTCCTCCTCTCTCTCTCTGCCTGCCTCTCTGCCTACTTGTAATTTCTCTCTCTGTCAAATAAATAAATAAATAAAATCTTTAAAAAAAAAAAAAAAGAATGTTAACAGAAGAAAAAGATTAAGGATAATCTCAAATTATTATTATCACATGCCCAAAGAAGTACAGCATGAAGTGATTATTAATATAAACTTATGTGGTTAAAACTATATCCAATATTGAATAATAAATATTTGAGTCTATAAATGATACCAAAACCTATCTTCTCCCCCCTCCCTTCCCATACACTTATCTTTGGTTTTGTCCCCTGCTCTACCCAGTACCTGAAGTGTCTTTCCCACTTTCCCCATTTTGCTCCAGTTTTAGAGCAACCTATAAAGGACTTTTAATTATTATGAGCTGAGCAATCTGGGAGATGAGTGTTGATGCTACGGCTAGTTACAAGTCCCCCCCACCCCAAATGGATCTGCTTAATTTTTCATCAGCACTTATTCTATAACTGGTTAATTTGTCGACACACAATTAAATGTTGACTATTTATGTACACTTTACCTGCCTATAACAACATAAAGTCTTTTAGAAGAGACTCTATTTTCTATTCAGATATGTGTACAACACAGTTTTCACTGAGTTTCATAAAAACTCAATGGAAAAGGAATTAACAGAATTAATAATCCAATCAAATGTCAAAACGGCAAGGAGAGAAGCTTATATGGAAAAAATAGTAGTAGGACCACAAGGTGTCCTTAGAAAATTTTGGCATGCCCTCAAGCCTCTATCAGTTCCCCTGTCTCAAGCCACCTCTAAAAACGACAATTTAAACAGAAACGGCAAACGAAACCTCAAATGCCTAAGTTAATGCTGCTGGTAAGCAACACTATTATATAGGGCATGGAACATTTAACATTTCTTCATAGCTAATGCCCTGAAATGTAAGAGTGAAAAGAACCATTTATTGGGTATTTATTGCATATCCAATCACATTTAGTTCTTACACCAAGTCTGTGACACAGAGGCCACACAGCCAGGCCGGGAATCCTGGAATTCGTTGGAATCCTAGACCCACCATTTTAAATTCCCTGCTCTGGATCCAATGCTAACCTCATTAGCCGAAGTAATGCAAGTTGCAATGTCAAATTTACTAAGACATAAAACACAGGTTTTCAAAAATATTAGTTAATAATGATAATACAAAAACAAAGAACTCCTTCACAACAAGAAGTAGAATTAAAATAGTTCTTTAGATTATATAAACTATCCTTAAGAAGAAATGCTTCAATTATTCAGGGTAACAAAATAAATATTTTAAACTCCCAACTCAAAAACAAATAATTACTTGCTGCCCAATAAACACAGTTTCACAGTATGTACTACATAAAACAAAACCCATGAATAATCCTTGAGCTGTCTATAAGTTGCTAAATAGACATTTATATTTTGAAAATGACTATAGCATTCTTCAATTACATTATTTGATACTGGTTAAATCTTTTAAAAATAAGAGATATAAATGCAACAGTAAGTTAAGATTTTTGTATGTACTTATATGAATGATAAAATTAATCAGTATACAAATATAATTAACAGGACAGGACAGATGCTTCAAATCTAAAGAACTGAAATTCATAAATTTTCTTTGTAAATCTGATTTACCAACATTAATTTTTCAGTAACATAGAGTTATTAATTGGTAAACCTTAGAAACTACCTTTCCACCTGCTACTGTATATTGTGGCGATGAGGATGTTTTGCTTGGGTTTTGATTTTTGTGGAGGGAAGTGGTGCCCGATTTTAGTCTAGATTGTTCCCTACACTTAGTAGAAAGCAAAATGAGTAATTTCCAAGATAAATCACAAAACAGATTAGAGATATTTTCAATTACATCAATTATATCACTGATCACTTACCTAAGAGAAATGAAAATACACAACCAACTCTTTTAGGAACCGTACAGACTTTCCTAGAATGCTTTCTAACTATTCAGTGCCTCCAATGAGCAAATACTATCTTCCTTTGGTGTATTCAAAGTCCGCTGTCATTATTATGTTAATTCAAATGCAGGTTATCGAAATAATTTGGGATTTTCACAAAAACTCAGGACACCTTGTTTGCCAAGGGTCCCAAAACTCAACTCATTTCACATGCTTAAGAAGATAATCCCACTGAGGCACCTGGGTGGCTCAGTGGGTTAAGCCTCTGCCTTCGGCTCAGGTCATGATCCCAGGGTCCTGGGATGGAGCCCTGCAATGGGCTCTCTGCTCAGCAGGGAGCCTGCCCCCCCCACCCCCGCCTGCCTCTCTGCCTGCTTGTGATTTCTCTGTCAAATAAATAAATAAATAATCTTAAAAAAAAAAGATAATCCCAGGCAAAAGTTAATGTGATCTGATCTGAAATTGTTTTAAAGAGAGTAGAATTCGATCTTCATGCTCAAGGGTAGAGAGAACCGTCTAGCCCCTAAGGAACTACAAAAGCAGTGAGAGGGGAGTGAAAATGGTGAATGCCGTTTCTACCCACCATGGTGACTCATGACCTGCCCAGCGGCCTCCATGCCGACATTCTGGAGATAGTTGTGGCAGCGCTCCTTGTGCTCCTCCAGTGAGCTGCGCTGCTTGTAGCTTCGTCCGCAGTAGTTGCACTTGTGAGGTTTACCCACTGCGAAGAGAACTTGAGATTAGTGATGCTGTCGGTCTCATCCAAAGCAAAATGAACATCTGACTTTTGATAGTGTGGAGGAAGCATTTATATGCTTTTCAGACTCAAATCTCTTCCTCCTCCACACTCTGATTTAGGCAAGAAAAGCTAATAAATTTCTACCAAGACTAAAAGACAGAAGATAAGGCAGATCGTACCTTTGGTGATAGGGGAAATACTGAATCAAATTCATGCTCTGACTGTATCCTAGATCATAAGGGGCTGATGATCAGTCTTCAAATTATCTGACTCGTAACACTAACATTTGCTCTTACACAATTCTCTCAGCTTTGACTCATTCAAAAGACAAATCAGGAGTGCCCTAGATACATGGTGAGAATTTTTTTTTAATTTATTTTTTAGGGGAATGAGGACAGAATTTTTACTGAAGAAAACGAAAATGCAACAAATGGAATGTCATTGTTTAATGAAAAGATTATTCACCGTACGGTACCAAGGGCCCAAAAAGAATTTAAGTGATGAGAAAAAGTACAGATAAAAGCAGAGTTTCTCTTTTCTTTCCATCTTGGTAATAGCTCTTCACACATGCAAAACTTGGCAGCAGATAAGTGTATTCTCCCACATCGGCACTGTTCTTATATTACCAAGAATTAGCCTACTAGGTGCTTTGAGTCAGGACTATATTAACAATAACCACCGAAGTCCTAACCTATTTCGCAATATGATGAGAGTAACATTTTCTTCTCCATCTTTTTTTTTTTCTCTAATGTATTTCACATTCAGGAAATGAATTATTTCCTAGTAGCCAGAGAGCCATATCTCAGTATACCAGGTAAAATACTTTAATGCTCACGTTAAAAAAAAAAAAAAAAAAAAAAAGCAAAACAAAACAAAAAAACTTCAAAGAACTGATGAAGAAAAACACACTTATGGAAAGAGACATGTTTTACTGTATGCCAATTCACAAGGATATCACAGAGCACTTTGATTCTTGGTTTTGAATAAATACAGAAACAACAGGTCTGTGCCGAAGCCCTTGGTAGTAAAACATAGCGTGAATCAGGTCAGTGGCCCTCATATGATACAGGAATCACTTTGTTTTGCCCAGAGGACAAAGATCATTCTTTTTCATAGTTAAAGATAGTATCCCTCACTCCAGTCACCTTACAAACCCACACGATGACTCTGGTCACAAATGGAATTGAAATACTGTAACAAGGCATTCAGAGCTGCATAGATACTTCACCATACTGATTAAGAACAAAAAATAAAAACCCACCCAATTTTTAAAATGTATTTGAGGTGCACATAAACTGTTATTTCATGATCATAATTTTTGCAAATAGTTTTAAATAAAAGCTATCTAAAGCAGGATTAATCATTTCTAAAAATACTAAGCAAGCGAAGATCTATTTTTCAGAACGAAGAATTTTTATATATTGAACCAAGTTTGTCTCTGATATTGTGAAGAATCTTTACCACTGTGTGAGAACATTAAAAACGACAAGAACCTGCTTTTAGTCAAAAACATTTCATGTAAATAGTGTAAATATATTTGCATGTAGTTGCATTTTAAGATATGGAGATACGTATTACAAAAAGCTTTTGTTTGGTATCACTGTTACTTAATTTTGGGTTTCTTAGTACTGTTTCTCTAGAAATAAGTGAATTTTCCCTAAACAAGTCTACTAACTAATACTTATTAAGCACATACACTGTGCTCGATAGCCCATGTCAACTAGTTTCATCGCCTGTCTTCCTCTTTATCCGTTCTGTTGCACTGTGTCCTAGGATACCTGTTTTACTATGAATATAATCCTATACTTTCTTCCCCTTGTTTAGATAAACCTGAAACCTTCTGAACTTCATTTAAACATAGTTCCCTTCCACTCCCCTTGGCTCATAGCCCTCAGTGAATTTCTAACTCACCCACCAAGGAAGAAAAGGGTACACGTATTACTGTTTTCAAAACTCATTTTTTACTAACCTCATTTCTTGAACTCTATCCTTTCTGCTTTACTTCAGCTTCTCCCATTTGACATTTGTTTCAAATATCACTCTTTCCTCTTCATCCCAATTTGACTGAACTGTTCTAGAAGCATTACTTCAATTTCTCCAAAATCTTGATCTGGGTTCCACTATAGCAATCCACATCCTGGGTAACAACATATGTTGTAACTGTTTTATCTCTAGGACATTTACTCTGGAAATGCTCCACTTTATCCTTCTGCCTCTCTCATCTAATATATATTTGTTAAACACCTATTATGTACCAACAACACTGTGTAAGGCTGGAATGTAACGTAGAGAACAAATTCTCATGGTGCCTATCCTCATGCAAATGACTGGTTAGGAAGATAGACATTTAACAAATATACAAGCAATATATTACAAATTGTGGTAGATTCTATAGAGCAAAAGAATGGTGTGTTAGCATGAAACAGGGAACCTAATTTAGTTTGAGAAGGTTGGACAGGAAGGTAGGAACACTTTTGAGGTAGGAACACTTCTGCTGATAACTGAAGGAAAAGTAAGTTAATCAGACAATGGGGGATGGGGGCGCAGGGTGGAGGAGAGGCAGCGTTTCAGGATTTCCGGGAACTGCCATCTCCTTGTATTTGTTTTCATGTACTTAGCTCCTTCAAAGTGTAAATCATGCTCTTACTACTCTTTTGAAAATGATTTTCAAACATCAACCACAACCCTCGCCAGATCCAATGGCTCTACTAGCCCCACAAGACCACTTCCTGTCAGTTCTTTGATATTTCTTACAAGTCAAGTTCATGAAAATATTATTTACATTTTCTCCCTATAAGAAGTTTGTTTGTGTAATACTTATAAACCATGAGTTAATATGTGTAACACATTATCTTGCATTTATTTTTATAAATATTATATTCTCACTATCTGAAACACCTTAATTCTGATATTACAGACATTTTTATAAAGTCATCAATAGCTTCTGAATCACTAAATCCAGTGAACTTTGATTCTAAGTCTTCCTAATTTCTTGGCCACTTTCATTGCATTTGCCTTGAATCTCTTGTTTTAGCTTCTGGGATCAGGTTCTGTGTTCCCCTTCACTGGCTTCTCAACCTCTTCCCACCAGGCAAATAGATACATAACTTCCGATTTTCTTCTCACTATAATAGTCTCCCTCTGTTCCCTCTAGATTAAGCCCTCATTTCCATGAAATGTCCAGATCCTGCCTGGAGTAGTTTCCTATGTTTGTAAGCTGCTACTGGTCATTTACACCTTTATAGGATGATCTTGGTTAACCCAAAGATGGAGTTTTCTCCTCTGTGCTCTCACAGTACTCTGTCCATAGTCTGATGATGCATTACTTATAATTTCACCGTGATTATCCATATGATATCTATTCATCTTCCTAGTTCCAAAAAAATGAGCTCTGCCCTAAGGACAAAGGTCATGTTTTACTCAATTTTGAACTGATTGTGCTATGGTGGTTATTAAACACAGGAGATACTCAATACGTATTTGCTGAGTGACTGCACTTCAAACTCATACTTTCAAATGCCTTTTGGGTATTGCCTTGTGCTTATTCCTCTGAAATCTAAAATTCAACATATCCAAAATTATCTCCCTCCACAAAACTACATCTTTATTCGGACTATTCTTTTGTCGCTGTTATCACTGTTATAATAACCCGGAATTCGCAAGAGCAAGTCCTTTTGTTGCCTCCTTATCCCCGTCCCACATCCAGCTGCTGAATCACACAGACTCAACTCCTTCAATGTTTCTCAAGTTTATCCTTCCTTTTTAATCCCACAACCGAGAAACAAGTTCAATTCTTCGTTACTAGCCTACGCTGGCGTAATAGATTTTAAACCAGGTGTTCTCTTGTGTAATTATTTAGTCCTCTCCTTAAAAACCCTGACTGACTCTTAACTTCTTTCAAAGTCCAAATCCCTCTACCTGGCATCCAGTACACCGTACTAACTGGTTCCAAAGCATACATCCCATCTTCTACCCCAGAATTCAGCCAAAATCACCTTGAGCTTTCACACTTGTGTCTTAGTTCTTTCTAGAATGGCTTCATACAATTTGGGTTTCTTGAAATTCCATATATCCTTCCTTCCCCAAACTCCCTCATCTTCCATCTAAAATTGATCTTTCCCATGAAAGAATCATAACCATATCAGCTCCACACCTAGGAAACATAATATTCTACTTGTGGCTGTTTATATATTCATTTTGATCTCCCATGTTAGACTGTGATCTTCTTGAGAAGCTGGAGCAATGTCTTCCGTATTTTTGTAGCCTGCAACAAGTTGAGTATGGTGATTTGTTCACAGAAAGAATAGGTTGGTGTTTCATTAATGACATCATTTCCTAACTCTTTAAATATTTTCCTCTCACTGGTTTTCCTTAAATTTCACTAAATTTCCAATTTTCAAAGCAATATGTCTGTATAGAAAATACCAAATTCACCAAAAAATTACTCATAATTTCAGTTTAGAAATAACTATCTTTAACATTTTTATCCTCTTGTATTTTTTCTGTACATACAAAGACACATTTTGTTATGAAATTTTGTATCTTTATACACTGTATTTATACTCTACTTATTTTACTGAATATGTTTGAACATTTCCCTATGTTATAGTATTTTTGTTGCGGAAGTTAGAGGACAATTTTTTTCCTAAATAGAATTATGATAATGTTGAATTACTTAGCTTGCTTAGTGTTCCTAGTCCTTTTCTTATTTAATAATTATTTCTCTTTTTACTATAGTTATTTATGCCCACACCTGAAAAAAATCAAGTAGTCCTAAAGGGCATTTAATGAAATACACAGTCTCCCCTTCTCTCTCCCGCCCCATCTAATCGTAATCTATTCCTCTGTCCTCTTTTTGGAATTTCTATTACTTTGATGTTAGAACTTCTGGACTCATTCTTTAAATTTCTTATTTTTGCCCCCCTCGTACTGATTGTCCTTTTACTCTTTTGACTTTAAAAAAATGTCCTCATCTTTTTATTTGAATCTTTCTGCTAAGTGTTTTCTGGTTATCATGTATTTGAATTTCTAAGAGCTCTTTCCTGCTTTTTACTTTTTTTTTTAATAGAATTCTTCTGTTTTTTTCTTGGGCACAAAACTTACCTTTCTGAGCCTTTTTTCTTTTTAAATTTTCTTCCCTCTTTATATCATCTCTTTTCTCTGAGCTTTTTTCTTTTTATATTGTTCCCTGTATTGAAGGACTTTCTTAAATGTCTGGTGCCTGAATATCTATTGTTCATTCATATTGAACAATGAGGTACTAAAAAGTTAACTGGAAGTTCAGGAAACATAAGTGAAGTATGTGAACTATTGCAGAGTAATCTCTTTATTATTAGACTCCCAAGTCTTCTCTTTCAATTCCCTTAGAGAAGATGCCTCCAATTTCTAATCCCAAGGGTGATATAAACTGGATGTCTTGTGGCAAGGAATGGGGCCACAAATCTAAATGTTCAATTGTGGTTTTTTACCTAATCTCCTTGCTTGAAATCCTTTGTTTCCCTCTACTCTCTCCTTTCCCTGGAGTTCTTACCTGAACATTTCCAATTCAATTTCTCCAAGAAATAAACATTTATTTTCCTATGAGGGGAGGAGGATTTCGTAGGCTGGCTGTACTGTGTGAGAGGAGGTGATCTAACAGTTTTGTATGCAGATTTTGAAATATCTTTATATTTAGTCCAAAGCTCCAAAGCCTGATTTCAACAATCCGGTTTCTTCTACTTTTCAGGATTCTCTGGTGCCAGTTAGCTTGCTCCTCATCCCTTATTCCCCTTTATAATCACTAAAGGTTTCAGTCTCGTCTTACTGTTACTATCCCTCCCTCTGTTTTCCATCCTCCTCTTGGCTGCTATTCTATACTTTCTCATTGTCTTTGATCTGATGAATTTAAACTTCTGGAAATAACTACTGTGATTTTAGTGGAGTTTTAAGGAGGAGTAGAGACAGATGTAGCTTTTAATTTCATCATGTTTAAACAACAATATATAATATCACTTTTGTTGTTGAAGGATGTATCATACCTTCCCATTAAAAAAAAAGTGATTTATAAGGTGATTAAAAAAAAAGTGATATGATATATTAGGAAAGCTTAGCCACCAAAAGAGTAATCACACATTAGTAAGACACAGAATTTGTAGAAATGTAAAATTGCATATCTCCTCTTTTCTATTCTGTTATTTATTTAACTACTCTAACACAAAATTCCCTATCTTCAAAAACATTGTGGCTTAACCATTTGCAATGGATCTCAAAATGTGAACTCAGGCTAGCTATGTTAGAATTCCCTGGAGTGCTTGTTAAAATGGAGATTCTCGGGTACCATGCTTGACCTGCAACTTCTGGGAGTGCTACCTGGAAGTCTGCAGGTTTACCAAACTTCCCAAGTGGCCGCTTTACATACTGAAGTTGGAAACAGTGGTTTTATAGAAAATCAGAAATCATCATGTCCTCTAAATCTGCTTAAAATTTATTTTTAAAGTGAAGAATATTTTTTCTTCACCTTACTATAATGATCTTATTATAATATATATAATAATTATATAATTATCAAGGGAGTTGAAATTAACCTTATAAGAAATTTTGGGATTAAGATCTGAAAAGCCCTTGGATGAAGCTTCATTTTATTACTGGTAATAACACAAAAAAGAAATATTTGATATGGAAGTTTACTCCTGTATGATGATTATGTATTTTGAGGATAATGATACAGTTTAGTTTAAACTTTGCATCAATTCTCCTTCCAGCTGACCTGTGCGTCTGAATTCTAAAATTCAAGGGGAAAGTTATACTGACCCATTTCTCTTAAATTGCAAATTGCGCTGTTATCTTTTTAGAGGGCTATATGATGTTATTTCACACTAGAGAAAACAGCATAGAAATTAATCATATCCACTAATAAAATAAATGGTTTGCCAGGGCACTGATCATGGGATTCTATCTTTCCCAATTTCCACAGCACCACAGTGAGTGCCAAAAGGAATATGTTGTCAGAACACAGCTAAAAGCCATTAAGTCATCTTCCCCCACTCTCTCCAACTAGAACTTACATGGAGAGAAAACTGTTGAATTAGAGTTCCCACTTTCCTTACTTGATAAAGCCGGGCTTAATCACATGGTAATAGCTTTACGCTGGCTCTTCTAAGCAACCATCTTCCTCACAAATATTTGTTACTCCTGAATTCTGAGTCATGATATATGTAGATATTTATTTTTAAAAAATCAGCATTATTGAGGTAAAATTAACATAAAATCCATCCACTTTATACTATTCAAGGAGTTTAGAAGTATATTTAGTTGTTTAACCACGGACACAATAAAAATACAGAACATGTCTGTTGCCCTAAACATTTCTTCTTTGTTCTTTGCACCAAATCTCCCTTTGTAACCACTACTGTTTTGCCTTTTTTTTTTTTTTAAAGGATTTCATATAAACTGAATCATGCAGTATATAGTCCTTTGTGTCTGGCTTCTTTCATTCAGTGTGACAATTCATTCATGCTGTTACATGCATTGGTAGTTTATTAATTTTATGGCTGAGCAGTATTTCATTGTATGAATGTACCACAGTTTTTTAATCTACTCATTAGGTTGTTTCTAGTTTATGGCTCTTAGGAATAAGGCTTCTACCAACACTTGCAGGCAAGTCTTTTTTTTTTAAACGGATATCCAATTGTTCTAGCTCCATTTATAGAAAATATTATCTTTCCTCCTTAAATTGTCTTAGGACCTTTATTGAAAATCAGTTGATCGTATATTGTGAGTATATTTTTAGTTTCTCTGTTCTATTCCATTGATCTCTGTATCTATCCATAAACTAAAAGAATAGATACTACTAACAGAGTTAGACTTTAAATTAGGTAGTTTAAGTCATATAACTCTGCATTTCCTTTTCTCTCTAGTTTAGAGAAGGAGAGGGGCAGGACAAGCAGAGGGAGAGGGAGAGAGAGAATCTTATGTAGGCTCCAAACCAGCATGGAGCTTGACATAGAACTCAAACTCATAAGCCTGAGATCATGACCTGATCCAAAATCAAGAGTTGGACGCTTAACCAACTGAACCACCCGGATGCCACATACTTTTTCAGAATATTTTGGCTATTTTAGATATGCTGTATTTTCAAATTCTGTAATCAGTTTGTTAATTTCTACAAAAAAATCCCGCTAGGATATTGACTGGGATTGTATTAAACTGATAGCTTTAATTTCCAGAGAATTAACATTTTAACAGTATTGAATCATTTAAACCACAATCATAACACATCTTACCACTTATTTAGATCTTTAATTTCTCTCAGCATTTTTAAAAACTTTTCTTGCACAAAGTTATATAAATTTATCTCTATGTAATTCATGTATTTTGGATCCTATAGTTAATTATATTGCTTTCTAAATTTCAGTTTGCAATTGTCCATTGTAAGCATATAGAAATAAGTCTGATTTCTTTATATTGATGTTGCTTCTTGCAATCTTAATTAAATCACTCACTTTTAATTTTGGGGGGGGGGTGATTCCTTGCTTTTTCTATATAGGTGATTATATTACCTAAAACTAAATACAGTCTTACTTATTGCAATGCAATCTTATGTCTTTTATTTTTTTCTGTTGCTGTACTGCATTGACAAGGCTCCTAGTACAATGCTGAATAGAAGTGGAGAGGTCAGATCTTCTTGCCTTGTTCCTATTCAAATGGTAAACTCATTTACTAATAGTATAATGTAAGCTCAAAATTTTCCAAAAATGGAAACTCACCACGTCTGTTTTTCTACTCTCTGCAATCCTAGTCCTGCAGTGCCTGTTGTTGAATGTCTAAAAGTCATTTAATATATTGTGTCTGGTATTCTAATTGTTCAGGGCAGGGGGTAAATCTGGTTCCTAATACTTCATCATTATGTTTGAAAGCAAAAGTTATATATGTAATTGGGTTAAATATTTAAAAAGTCACACTAACCTTGTAAGTTTTGTTACCAATACAATTCAGGTAACTGAAATGAAGTTTATTATATATAAAGTTCTATAATATGTATTATAATAAATAATAACATATAGTATATAATAAAGATTCTGAGACAGAAGATAGCAGGATTAGTGTTCCCAACTCTCTCAGAAGTTAATATGTAGTCTCCTTTGATTTACTGTCCCTCACAAAAATCCTACACTAACAAAAAGAGAAGCATCAATATAACCTGTCAGAGATACAGAGATTACTGAACTGACCTGAGAAATAAATTATAAATTAAAGATGCAGTAAAGCAAATTTGACAATCCTGACAATTCAATTCAATTAGAAAAAAAAATTTGCTACCATTTGCTAGTATTTTTCTTCATCTGTCATTATTAGGAATAGAGATAAATACCTGTCCCTGTACTAAAACCCCCATATACCTACCAAAAGGAAGAGCAAAGGAAATAGCCATAAATAATTTTGAAGTAGGAATGTTTACCATAAGTTCATAGGGTGTTATGAAGGTATATAGCACAATCAAGTCTTGTTCACTTATGTTTTCTTGAAATATGTCACTTCAAGAGTTATCCTAGTGAAACCTATAAAACAAATTACAATAGCACTAATATATGTGGTAAATGTTTTATTCTTTATATAGATGTATGTATGTTTACACATACAGAAACATGCAAAAAACACATCTATATACAGAAATTATATTTACCATTTGTTATGATATATATAAAATCAGCAACAGTATTATGCATATAGCACATTCATTTTCCTTTAATAAAACTAAAAGCACCCACCATCCTATAAATATTTATAATGCAAAAAATGGGAACTTGATATCTGATCTTACTTGACAATTGCTTACAGAATTAGAAATTAATCTGAAGAAAGATGAGCACTGAAATATGGTGCAATCAATTTTTTTTCAGTTTTTAGTACGTATAAGTTATACTATGAATTAGTTGTCTATTGTATGAACCCTCTATATAAACAATTTTAATGTTTTTGATTCCTGTTGTTCTACTGCTGCCTCAAAAAGGATTTTGCCAATTCATATTCATGCTACTAGTGTATGGGAAAGCCTTTTGACCATACTCTCAACCAGAACTCTGATTAAAATAATAATTCTCTAATGTGCTAGGCCTGCGATCCTTAAATTTTAATGGGACACTAAAGCACACTCTTGGGAAGGATAGTGTGAAGCAAGATAAGCACAGGATATTTTAAAATTTTAAGGGAAATAATAATATTCTACATCCCTCAGATACCAAACAAACTACTTGCTCACAGTTTCAACATATCACATTACAGTCTTTTCAATGATGGTCACATCTTTATGAAGCTAGGTTTCAGGAGTTGCTGCAACACAAAGTCAGTACTGTGTGAAAATATAATTTTTCTATAAAAATATTTGGATACTAGTGAAAGCATCCAATCCGATTCCAAGATATGGGAAGTTGTGTAGTGTCCAACAAGGTGCACACTCCCGTTAGTAGAAAATTGTGGCTATTCAAGAATGAAATAGAAACATTACTTTGTCTTTCAATTTATGTATATTTTATTTTTTCCATTAATTGGCAAAACTTTTTCATTATCTATTATGTACCAAGTACCATTCAAAGAGCTGGGGAAACATTAATAAATAAGACAGAGGATGTCCGTGACCTCAAAGAGCTTACATTCAGATAACAGTGGGGAGAGACAGGCAACATGTGTATGAACAAAAAAATCCAAGATAATAAATGCAGATTCTGATTTAAGCTTTACAAGACTTTAAGATAGAGCAAGATCAAGAATGAGCAGGGGGATGTTCTAGGTAGAGTGCTTATGGAAGTTCACTCTAAGAAGAAGCTATTTAAAGCAAATATCTGAAGGATAATGAGGCATCCATGCCAAGAACTGGGAAAGAGCTAAAGGAAGAGACTTCTAGGGTCATCAGTGCAAAATCCCAAGAGTAGAAAGGAATAAAGGAACCAAGGGTAGCAAAAAATACAGAGTGAGGGACAGAGTGGTATATGATCAGACAGGAGAGGTGGGAAGCATTTCCCCTGACCATGATAGGCAGTTTGAGTTTATTAGAAGAACAATGGAAGGCCATTAAAAGATTTTAAACAAAAAAAAAAAAAAAAAAAAAAGATTTTAAACAGAGAAATCACATGATTTAAGTGGGGTTTCTACAGAGAATGCTGGCTACTATATTGAGAATAGACTGGAAAGCAGGAGTATGGTAGCTGAGATCATAGACTCTGGGGTCAGGTAAAGCCGAGTTTATTTCCCAGCTTTTCCTGAGTAAAAGCTGAATAAAATATGCATATGTGGTCTTAATGATAAGATGTTTATTACATCAGAGCACAATTTTTTAAAAAGTACTCTCACAAAGATAATTTATATGCGCTTGGATTTATTTTATTCTTAAATTTCTGTATGTACTCAAGTTTTATGGAAATCTTCATTTATTTCAGTATGATACTTTAGTTTTATTATACTGAGCATTTTGGTGTATGGATGTGTGTATGTCTGTGGTATGTTTAAAATCTAATTCAAATAGTATACATTGTGAGCAAAATATGAATAAAGACATTAGGTTAAAAATATAATAATCTCAATAAGGTAAAGCTTTATAAGAAGAACCATACATATAATATTTAAAATTACAGAATGTAGGGATGTTAGGTAGCATCTCTTATTTATTTGTTTTAAAAATTTTTTTGAGTATAGTTGACACACAATGTTAAAATTAGTTTCAAGTGTACAACATGATTCAATTTCTCTATACATTATGCTATGCTCACCCTCTTTAAATTTGACTTTCCTTAGCTGTAAAATAAGGCTCTTATAATAGTGCTTGTCACAAGATAATAGCCCATTAAATATTAGCCATTTACTTTAATTTTTGTAACGGACTGACATTTATCATTTATTAGGAAATAGATATAGCCACCACTGACCTCTACAAATCTTAAACTAACTTTCTAGTTAATGCAAGAATGTGCAACTGAAAGCACACAAAGTTTCATTTATTCACTTGATACAGTATAAGGGATACAGATGCAAAACAGAATAAGATTTCTTCTTTGAGATACTGAACGTAGGATCTTTCATTCTTATCTATATACTTATTATCATCATGTTTCTGTATAAACTAACGGGATTACTACTCTAATAAATGATTTATAATATCCTAAATAAACATTTAATTATATTCTAAATATATGTTATATGATTATAATGACTGATACTGGTTTTTATATACCTCATTTGTAAGGTTTTTTTTTTAACCATTTGGGAGTTTTCTTACAAGATTTGGCAAGATAGTACAGGTTGTGGAGGAACAGGTTTTTTTGACTCACATACACAGATCAAGTAGGAAAAATAAAAGGAGAGGGTGGAGGTTAGCTTACAAAAAAAACCAAACCAAAACAAAACAAAAACACAGTGTGATGTGCCCTTTTGGACACTGAGTAATGATGCTAGCATGCTGCCCTTCCACTTCTGCCATGAATTCCAGAGTGCCAGTCCCACAGACTCAGGGACATGGAAGAGGAAATGTGAAATGGCCACGAATTCAGACTATCCACACCAATATCGATGCACGGTACAGAACTGAGCTAGTCAACTTGTAATGAGGATGATGTGTGTAGAAAACTGAGAAGAATGAGAAATAGGTCCAAAATTCTTGCTTCTTTCTTTTTTTTTTAATTTTATTTTTTTCAGTGTTCCAAAATTCATTGTTTATGTTTAGCTTATTTCTTAAGAATTCCTTAAAATAGAAAAAGATAAGAAGGAAAGGTTCCAGCAGTAAACCAACCTAAGAAGGCACCAAAGTACTATATCATATGAGTATGTATTATAAGAGGAAAGACTTCTCTTTAATAATTCCTTCTAGAAATGTATTTGAAATTTAAAGAAGCATGACGACTGATATTTGAAAAAAGATGAGATCGTGTATGCTATTTAAAAAAATTAATTTCTGAGGGATAGATAACGTAAAGTGTATAATGACTATTGGTCTGGAAAAGAAAAAGTGTTCTACTTACTGGATAGAAATCACATGGATCGTCTTACCAGCCAGCTTGACTGAAAGTGGTTTTTTCCTCCTGATCATATTTCAATGGGCAGGGCCATTAGTGTGTGTTTGAAGCGTCAGGAATGAAAATACTAATCCCATCCCCTCTCTCCAGTGTTTACTGCAAAGCATATAGAGAGGCACCATGGGCATCATTATCAGGACTTGGGTGAAATCAGCACAGCACAGTTATGCAAATCATGTGCGCGCAACTGACACTGCTTGTCTGTTATCAGTGTAATCCACCTCCATGGAGCACCTCCAGGAAGGAAAGGAGGGGTGGGGGGTGGGGAAAGTTCACACTTGGGAGATCACCCAGAAAGTGGGCCAGATGCCAGGTCAACAATCAGGTGAAAACAGTTCCTTCTCATGGGAAGTCTGCAGGACAAATTATACTACACTTAATGCATCATCACTATTATGCACGAGCTACAATAGATTCAATTTCTGAACCAGCATAATTTAATCCAATATGTCCATCATTATCCTGGGCCATGGATTAGTATTTTTAAAATGGGTCTCTGACAAATCTGAGAGAAAAGTCATGATGATCCGGTTTAAAAATAATGTCAATATGAAAATAACTAATAATGATAATCTTTTAGGCAAGTACCTAATTTTAAGACATTTTTTACTCTTCACTCATTTCACAAGTTGTTAATATCCAAAAGTCTATAACCTGCAACTTTTCAATGTTACTAAAATAATTTTGTATGTAATACAAGCTAAAGGTACTTATTTACACAGTTTTTTCTGGTAGTCACCTCAAAAAAATGAAGCAATACTGAAGCAAACATTTAAGGATTGGGGGAAAAAAAACCTATGAAAAAGATGAAGAGTAGAAGGCAAAAGGAAACACAAGAGGAAAAGATTATTTAATGAAACAAGATGGAGAGTAATTACAAAGGCTATATACACTTTAGAATCCCTTCTAGTTTATGGAATTCCTGACCAGTCAGCAATAAAAGGAAATGATGTGGCTGTGGTAGTGAATCCCGCAGCAAGACATGACAATATATTTGAACGCATTTCATTCTTATGATGAATTAACAGACTGTCCCATGTGAGAAGACTGAAAACTAGAGCATTTGACATTAAGTTGTTTCTTTAATAATACGGTCAAAGGTTAGCTCTGTCTCACTCTAAGCCAGATACTACTTTTGAGCTTTAAGAGTCTGAAGATGAGGAGTGATCTCTTCTTGTCAGTTTCCCTGAGAGAATGTAGTTTAAACTTTAAAAATGCCTGTTAGTTGACTGAATATTCTACTAAGGCGAATGTTCAAATATATTCAAAAACAGGCAAAGTCATAGTATTTTATAGTTTCTGATAACAGTTAAAAGCATAACTGAATAAAACATAAACTAGTGTTAAAAATAATAGAAACGTGTGAATGAGTTTGTGGCAGTACAGTATTTAACTGATAATGTTTTTTAAAAAATCAATACTGGGAACTAATACAAGTACTCAATATTTCTGAGCTATTTTTATGGAAAAAAAACTGGGATTATAGGATCTTTAAAAATAAAAAGGCAGTCCTTGTATTGTAGAATGAAAAAAAAATGTATAGTGAGGGAGAAGTTATTGTTTTAACAGTAGATATTTCTATGGTACATCTGGTCCAGTTGTTTTTTATAGGACAAAATAGTTTTAAACTGACAATTAGACATAAAGCACAAACTTCTTAGGCTAAAAATTATCAAGCGCTGAATAGCTTACAAAGTAATATTGTAAAAATCAACATTCCTAAGGTGTTTGGAAATAAGCTAGATATTTGTTCAGAATAACACAGGTTTATTGACCCTACATAAAAAGATGAAGACTTCATGACACTAGAAGTTTCCTCAAACAGCTCTAACTCCAGGGTTATGTGATACACCTGCATATATACAGATGTATGTACGGATATGTATGATACAAATATATCACATAACCTAATTTTACAAAGCATTTATTTTTAGATGATATATCCCAATAAAGAATTATATAATAAGTACTGGTTCAATTGAAAGCTAAGGCTTTCCTTAGACTATTATAGGTAAGTCTTATTGAAAACCCAAAGGAATTATTTTTTAAAAATGAGAAGAACAACAAAAAAAGCAATTTTGGGGCCCTCAGGTGGTTTAGTAGGTTAAGTGGCTGCCTCAGGATTTTGGCGGGTCATGATCCCAGGCTCCTGGGATCAAGTCTTGCATTGGGCTTTGTGCTCAGTGGGGAGTCTGCTTGAGGATTCTCTCTCTACTTCTCGCTTTGCCCCCCCCCGCCCATAAATAAATCTTTAAAAAAAATAAGTTCCTACACTTACTTGCTTACTCAAAAGACATTTTATTTAAATACTTAAACAATATTTCAGTGTTACAACAAGCAAGCATCTTTGAAAATAAGAGTGTTAAGAAATATTTGTTTTTTAGAATACAAGAGATAATTAATTTAAGACATTAGCATTTTTCATTTTCATATTTTTTAAAAGATTCCAGTTTTAAACAATAAGTAATTTTTATAATAATCTGGATCCAGGACAATTCCATGGATATCTGAATTTTAGATATGGCATAAAAATATTTGAGACTATGAGAGAGATATTCTTACCTTTTCCTCCTTGCAATTTACACATAACCATTTATAACGCATATACACTATAAAATTTCCATATATTAAAAATAATCTTCTATTCTGTTTTAAATATTTAATTTGGTCATAGCATCATAGTATGTGAGACATATACTTGAAATGTTAATTAGGAAAAATATGCAATTCTAGTTCCTCTTAGATTAGAAAAAATAACAAGTATGCTAAGTATTATTTTGATTAATAGGGGTCCAAGACTTAATTGAAACACTATTTCCCCAGTGTGTTGGGTATAATAAAGACAATTAAAAGGAGCAATATATAACGTATGAAGCACACTAATCAAATTTCTAAGAATGAAAGGACTATAATTACTTGTTAAACTAAAAATCTAAAAGACAAAACTAATAAAACTCATTTTTGTAGGAGTACTGATTCACTGATACATCATTAAAAACTCACGTTTTAAATGTCATATGTTATAAATTTATATATAGCAAATCAGATCATTTGTGTGGTAAATCTTAAGATTAATTTGTGGACTTTTTTTTTTTAAGATTTTATTTATTTATTTGACAGACAGAGATCATAGGCAGGCAGAGCGGCAGACAGAGAGGAAGGGAAGCAGGCTCCCTGCTGAGCAGAGAGCCCGATGCGGGGCTCCATCCCAGGACCCTGGGATCATGACCTGAGCCAAAGGCAGAGGCTTTAACCCACTGAGCCACCCAGGCACCCCTAATTGCTGGAGTTTTAAATATAAACCAGTACCTTTTATTTTCTTATATCCTTAGATAATGTATACAGGAATATTGATTATTTTCTCACTGGACCAAAAAATTTGACTGTGATCTTCAGCTGATACATTTTTGATGATACATTCCAATTCTTTATTTCTCTCCCCTTCACATTCCTTCCCACTCCCTTTTAGAATGTCATTGAAATTTCACATGTAAAAAGATGGTTTTTTTTCCCCCTTTCTCAGCCAGTCATTTTGTTTTGAGTGTTACAAAAAGCAAAAGTAGAAGGAGGGTTGCAATTGCTAGATATGTTTAAATTTAGCCAACATATTGCAATAAAATAAACACTGAAGATTGCCATACAAACAAAACTTAGATTCTATCATTTCACCTTTTTCTTTCTTTGTGAATGGGCACTACTTCAGAAATAGGATACATCACTACCATAACCAAAGTAAGAAAAGTTATGATTTCTTCTGTTATTATTTCAAGAAGTAAGGGATAAAATATGGGAGTTACTGACAAAAAATTATCTGCTACTGAAAAAAAGACTATCATATTGATCTGATATGTTTCCACAAATAATAAAATGAAACTATTCAAAAATTATTGTAAGAAAACAAATGTTTCCATGGCAAATATTGCTATTACTACTGAAGTATAATTATTCTTTAAGGCGTTCTGATTTGTTATTGTAAAACTGGACATCCTTCCAATTAAAAAAAAATATTATCAGTGTCTGAATAAAAATTTAAAGCACGCAATCAAATCAAGTAACCAGGGTTTTATAAACTTAAACCCATTTTCTATGCCAGTGTAAAAAGTATTGTTCAGGTACTAATTAGCAAAGGTGAGAGAGGGAAAATTCAGCATTGTTTTATATTTTTTTGGTGTTCAGCACAACAGATGGGGCTTTGTAAAAAGTACTTTTAAATGGGAATGTGTTTTAAGTAAACTTCTGCATCTATGAAGCTAACAGTACAAAATCAGAAACTGTCCTTATCAAGGCTGTCTCTTAAATATAGGTTAGCAGACGGTTGTAGGGAAGTAATAGTGGTACTGTGAAGATCATCTGAAAAGCTTAAGACCTATTCCATTTTTTGAAAATCTATTTTAAAGTTAAAACAAACCACAGCAAACTATAAGACAAAAAAAGTGGGGTATGGGAACTACTCTTTTACTCTTTAAGATTTGGTTGTAATGAACAATCAGTAGCCAAGTCCAGGGAAAAAGGATAATACATTGTATTTAGCATCATATAATACTGGGGGTATGGGAAGACTTAAAGATCAAATTAAGTGACTTGACAAAGTAATATAACTAATTTGCACTGAGCCCATTCCAAACTCAAATGTTTTGACTTCTTCTAAATAGTACTTTTTTCTTTATCATTTTGAGTTAATTTAATCAAGTTTTATAGAACAAATATATGGGGCTGTATCATTTATCCCATAACATACAGGTTTTGGAGTTTGACTGTCTTGGTGTGAATCTAGGCTCTGCAAGTGCGACCTCTCTGAGCCTCTGTCTTTTCACCTATAAAATAAATATAGTAACAGCAAAAACCTTTCTCGATTGATGGCCTCTTCCCGAAACACTGAATTCCTGGAGCTTGTAGGCCCCTCTTTCCATGTCGCACATAAACACTTCCGAGTGGTTGAATTACAGAGTCACTAAGAGTCAATTATAATTCTAGCCAAACCTATTCATGCCAGCTGCACCACCTATTATAATTAGGTAAGTTATTTAAATGTCCATATTTCAAGGAAATAAGTACAAAAAGAAAATTGCTTCTAAAAACTGATTTTGTCACTTTGCAAAGATTCAATAAAGGTGAGTTGATTTTAAAAAATGCTAAAGAATTAGAGGTGGGCAAAGAGAGTCATAAAAATTAGTGCAAAATCTTAAAAATTTAATGGAAGTCTGATTGCATCACAAGGGTCTAAGTTCTTAAAGACACTGAAAATGGAATTAGAGATGATGCACTCTATGTTTTTACATTTGAAAAATATAAACATAAGAACTTTTGTCAAAAGAATTTCTCCTGTTGCTAGACTTATTGCTGTTAATTAATAAAATACCTAGCTTTGCTCATGTCAGATAAAAGGGCTTTTATTAAAGAAATAATCCTTGGGAAGTGCTTGCTGCAGTGCCTTGTGTCTAAGGAGGGTTCAAGAAATGCCAGTTATTATCTGTAAATAACCTAACTATTGGGACTATACAATTAAAACCAAGACACTACCTGGTGTCCCCTAAAATATGCAAGTAGAGTTCCAAATAGGAAATTTCAGCTTGTATGGGATCGTACACGGGGTGGGGGGTGGGAGAGGGAAGGGTTAGCATGTATTGAATGTGGTTTTCTAAATTTTTTTTTCATTTAACACATAAGTGTACATCAATGCCAAGCTTTTTGCTACCAACCTAGTAGAGGAAAAATTTCAAATCTAAAATATAGGAAGCAAAGATGTAATATTAATACTATACCAAACAATAACAAACTAAAACAATGGATAGTCGTTACCCAAAGTGGGGGAGAGGAAGGAGGAAGCAAAATACTTTGTACTGGTAATATCCATAAAAACAGAAATTAATATTAAAATCATTACATTAGCCTTAATACCCTATACTAGTAATTTTAAGCACTAGCTCCTAAATTTTAGTCTATCTGTGGCATATTCTGTGTTACCTTTATAGACATTTGCACCCTTCTTTGCTCCTGCAGAAAGCTAACTTCTATTGGCTTTATCAGTAGGCTTTTCTGTCCTCTGGCTTCTTGTTAGCCTTAGTGCATGGGAGGAATCAGCAAGAGACTAGAGGGTGGGAAGCTGACTCTCTTAGAGTCCTTATTTACCTAAACCTCAGGGCAAATAAGGCTGAAAACCAACTCCAGAATCTGATTTGAAGGGGTACAGAGTTACCACACTAAATAAAATGGGCAGTACCAATAAACCTGGTCATGGCAATGGATTAGTGAAACATGGAATGGTACTATCTGATCAAATACCAAGGCGCAGAATGTTGAACCTGCAAACATTTCCAAACCACCCTTGCTGGAAGCGCAGTCCTCACTCCCCACCTTTCCATCTAAGGAAACTAATGTTCCATAAATCAGCATTCCCATAATGTTGGGTATGTAGTAGGAATCCCCGTGCCAACAGTCCAAAGTCTGTTTCGACCGAGGCAAGAACCCAATGGCAATTCTTTTCAGGACTCATTCCTATTAATTCTCATTGCCCCTAGGCTCATAATAAGTTAGATCCTAATATAACCAATATCAAGGCCTGATCCAGGAGGTAACAGCCCTATACACTGAAAGAATGGCAAAACGGTCAATTGTACTAGCAGGAGTCCAGTTAGCATGTAAGGGAATGAATCGATTTTAAGTGTTTTACAACAAGAAGATGAAAAAAATACTAGATTGGGTCAAATTTTTATCAACATATATGCATTCACCTGGATTTGGGATTTAATATATTGCCTTGAGCAAGTGGGAGTGACTGACTAACTGAATCCTTGATTCAATGATGGCTTATTAGTAAAAAGTTGAAATGCCAGGGTTTCCTGGCATAGCAAAGAGGAAGAAGAACAAAAGCTCAAATAAGTAAGAATAATGGAAAGGATCTACTATGAATCACCCTGTTCAGCCTGCCACTTACATACTTCTAGAAGGGCCTGTGGGAAACTCCCTTCACCAAAGAAATACACTGGTCATGAAAGAAGCCACATGCTTGAAAAGCTTTATGGTAATTGTCTTCTCTAGCCTGGAGAGAACAATGCAGATGTTGCAAACAGATCTGGCCTCCTTGATTTAAATGTATATGTGATCTCAGAGTGGCAGAGGCTCTATGGTAGGAAATGGAAATACCAAATCCTACCACAGATTATTTGTCTATTAGATTAGCTCTGAGTTGACATTAATCTCTGGAACCCAAAATGCCATTGTAGTTGACCAGTTCAAAGTGGGGGTATATGGAGGTCAAGGTATATATGTAGGCTTTACCCGAGTCCATTGTACAGTATTGTGGGAATAAATAAACTTAGTAATGGATAGAATCCTTATGTTGGTTCCCTGACCTACAGCTATCATGGAAAGCCAAGAACTGTGCTTGTCCAATGCAAGTATGAATCAGACACCTAATTCTACATTTTCTAGTGGCCACATTTTAAAAAGGTGGAATTAATTTTAATAGATTTCATTTAATCAGAAAATATCATTTCAACACGTAGCACTAGCCACAGGAGACTAGTTGCTACCAGATTGGAGATCACAGCCCTAGACTTAAAGATAGTAAACTAAAACTGAAAGATGTTGGCATGGGGATTCCTACTACATACCCATTTATACTGCTGATGAGGTTAATGCAAGCTAGATGGTTCTGTGGATGCATGCAGTCTTAATCACATCAAAACGCCAGATATAATACCGTTACTGGCACATATTAACATATAACATAGCCCCTGATACCAGGTATGGAGATACTGACTTAAGAATTTCTTTGGAAAATAATTCCTTATCAACAGATAATCTGAAGCACTTTGCCTTCACATTGCAGGGAGAGCATACTGTTATTATCTTAGCTTAAGGCTAGGTCAACTCTTCTGTTATAATACAGTCCAAAGAAATCTAGTTCATCTTGACAGCCCACAGAACATCAAGTTGGAACATTACATTCACGGTACTGACTGGACATGGTGAGCAGGAAGTAGTAAATACCTGAGATGCCTCCATAAGATATATGCCAGAGGACAGGAGATAACTGCCACAGAAAGTTCAGAGAAGCACAGTATTAGTGTAATGTTATGGATTTGATGGTCTAGACATTTTGAATTAGGGCCTCTATGATAAATGAAAATCGGTGCACTTTGCAAGTTTCACCATGAAGGAAGCATGGTTTGTATGCTGCTCTGATGTATGTGCTAGGTACCCAAGGGAAGAGTCTTTCCACCAGGGATCAGAGGTCTGGAACTGTCATATTGGACTACTCCCTGGCTATTTGGGGCATCTCAAGCTGCTAAACTAAGAGGGAGAGAAGTGGGCTATTGGTTGGTAACTTTTCTAGACTACCAAGATGATTCTGGGTTGTTGTGTTTGGAACTCAGGTACCTCTTTTAAAAAATGTGCCCAATAATCCTGGTTACTGAAAAATTGCAGTAATGCAAGGAACACAGGATAGTCAAGTCCTCAGAATTTGTAGAAATTAATGTTTGGGTCACTCATCAGATAAAGAATCCTGTTCAGCCCAGGTGCTAAAAACAAGGGTAAGAGTAAGGGAAAGATGGAATTGGTAGCAGAAGAAAGCTGTAATAACCAATTTGGGTTTTCTGAACAATTAGAGCACACGGAATTTAGCAGCTATATTTTATGTTGTATCTATTACAAAAAGCATTGGCAACAGCAAATATTTTAGATTACAGTTAGAAATGTAACTGAATTCATATCACCTGTTGATGCAGTAGGTGGATGACACCTTCCTCTCTCTCATTGCTCCATTAAACTCTCTTTAATTAGCCAGTTTGAGTATACTATCTATTTATATATCTACATAATCATGACTTTGTATACCAAATTGGAAAATAATAGCATGATTGCAGTTATAGGGTCCATGTCTTTATTTTTTTTTTGAACCTCAAAGTAGCAGTGATTTATTTACAAAATATGCAATTTCACAGAAACAGATTCACTTTATACACACAATCTTCATAATTACACAGAACCATGTAAGTGTTGTCAAGTGTCTGGCCTGGTGAAACCCAATGGGAGGGGCTCGCTTTTGGAGTAACATCTTTCTCACTCCTCACTTCATTAGCCGCCAAGCCAACCAGAAACCTCTAGGTGACTCATGACTAATTTGCAAAAAAGATGCTGATTGCAACTGCCCAGAGTTCAGTAGAAACAAAACCCAAGGTGTCTTCTTAGACACCACCCACAGGGATGGATGTGTTAAAAGAACAAAAAGGAAATCAAGACAACACAAATTGAGGTATTGAAAGCCTTCCAGAGGTTGAGATTTGAACCTTCTAAGGGCAATATAGCAATCCCAGGTAAAGTAGCGTGTGTACATTATACCATGATATTAAAAGCAACACAATTTTGCAAAAAATGAAATAGATGTTTAAAGTTATATTTTTTCCTCAACTTCATGTAATAGATAATGTTCATGAAAATTGATGTTTTACACCATCTGTGGTCAATTCAATAACGCTTTAATAAGCTGGAGTACATGGCTAGGTGAAGGAATTAACTGTCATGTCTTAAAAATATCCTTCAAGAGAGAATAATTTTTATAATAAAGATGTAATTTTCATAGCATAAGTTAAAATAAAATATAAAATGTCATAGTTGGAAATAAGGGAATTACTTTGAATCAAGGAGGAAAGTAACTATATATACTTAAAATATTTTGTTTTTATGTTTGCATTCATTTTATTTTCCTATAACTGCTCCAAATTTACAAGTTAATGCCTAAAATAGTTTTACACATTTCACCTTCACATTAAAAACCAAGTAAAGCCTTAAGGACTAATACGGAAAATGTAAAAAAAGATAATACAAGCATTACCTCACAATCCATAGTACTCTCTAATACAATTTGTCAATGTAGATGAAAATATCACTTCCATCAAATCTTCATATTAAAATTAAAATTTAATATGTCATTATGGACAGAAGGAGGATATAAAACTGGCTTGAGAGTATTCTATATTAATTTTCCACCCTTAACTTCTTGGGTATGGCAATTCATGCTAAAAGTCAAATGAGAGTCATTCAGATTTCTAATCATTCTTTGTCTTTTATGTACTACATCCTAGCATTTTAAAAATATCACACTTACTCTAGATTTTTTAATGATGATTTATGAAGCAAAGAAAAGTTTCAGAGAAAATCCAATGACTACATTTTGAAAGTTAAAGAAACAAGGCATGTTTAAAGGAAATATAAAATACTCTAACAGCCAATTTTCTAATAAGCATAATATTTTCAAGCTTAACAATGGCAATGTTTGTTTTCCCACTGAGGTCCCAGCCTGGACACTCTATCAGTTGAAAAGTACCACAGCTTTCATCTCCTCTATGGTAATATCAGCATGTAACTATGGTATTTTACTCGATTTTCCACTATCCAGGATTAACCATAATTACTGAGTTAATAATTATAAAATTAAAAAGCATACAGAATCTATAGAATAGTTGTTTCCTTACTTCAATAGCTTGAAATAAAAGATTCTTCAGTTGATGGTGCTACTTTCTGCCAAGTGTGTAAGGCTAAAAAAAGGAAGGGCCATATGCATCTTGCAAGATTTATCACTTATTCAATGTACACAAATAAAAATATTGTTGAGCTCATTCCTAGCTATGTACCAAAGCTGTAAGTTATTCTGTATTACTCTATAACACTTTCCTGAATTCTTACATTTTAGCTTTCTTCTCAAAGAGTCAGAGTCACTTACCAGAGTGGGTCCTGAGGTGTCCTGTGAGGGCGTCCCTTCTTCTACAGGCATAGCTACAAAAAGGACATTTGAACGGCTTCTCTCCAGAGTGTAACTTTATGTGTCTCAAAAGGTTGCCCTTCTGAGTAAAAGAGGCTCCACACTGGTTACAGTGGAAGGGACGTTCACCTGCCGAAAGGAACAGAGGTGGGAATGATCGAGTGGGTTATGTGTAAGGGACCAATCGGCTGTACGCTACTAACTGGCGGCGGTTCTCTGTGCTGAGAATCTTCTCCCTCCTCAGACTTCTGAACCTTTTTCTTCCTAAAATTTGTTAATACTGAAGCCTTAAACTTTAGGTCAAGCGCAATTTCCTCTCCTCATACAATTTTACCGGATTCCTGTTACTGGCTCAAAAGAATCAGTAATCGCGTGGACCACGGTTTGAACAACCAAGTGCCATCACTTCACTGACTTTACTGGTTGCTTTACATAGAATATTTAAAACCTTACAATGATATTACTAATTAGGCATCTATAATTTCAATGTGCAAATGAAGAACTTGAAGTTCAAGTATCAAAGTATCTGATTATAGTTATGGAGCTAAGAAGTACTCAAACTGATAGGAATCTTGCTCCGTTGGACTACAAAATCTTGCTCTATTGAACCATGCTCTACCTCTTTTAATATTACAGAAATTTTGAATTGGAGTTGAATTTTGAATCTTTAGTCTAACTCTCTGATTTAGCCTACGATTTTGTCCCTGGGGTCCAGGTTACAATGTTCAGTATCACAGAATCTTCCAAAAGTAGTCCAGGCCCAGGTCTCTCCATTCTCTTAGCCACCAACGGTGAAAGCTTTGGCAAAACTTCCTGACATAAACAGGAAAAGTCCAAAGAAAATTATTCATCCAGATATTTCCTGTATATTCTTTTTGTTGTGAAAATAATTTGGGAGAAACATTTTCCCTCTTTCCTCCCATTATTGCACACTGCTATAAAACTGTTAAGTCAGAATTATCAGTTTAGTCTATTGTCATCAACTGGCTGTCACTAAGGTCACTGAACATAAAAACGTATAGTATAGTTTATAGAATATAAAAACGTATAGCATTTAGGGTCAAACGACGAAGAAAATACTATTATTTTAAGTTTGCTGATCTCTAAAGATATTCGTGAACTAAGTTATAAATTAATATGTACATAGTACAAAATAGTAACGTTCAAAGTTTAGAACGGATATAAAATTTTAAAAAATGCTCTTTTGGTTTAACTGGACTATTTTCTGTACTGGAGGTCAGATGAAGATTGCAATTTTAATACTTAAAAATTTATACTGAATTCTCATGTTTTATATCTTTAACTGAAACATTTGAAAATAGTGAAAAATGAAACCTCATTATTTTGGGGGAGGCCTTTAATTAATGCAAACTCAATGATTCCTTCTGTTAAAGGAAGCTAGGAGTCATAAAGAAGATAAATTGGCCATTTTCTTGCAGATGCCACTGCACATTCCATCACATAGATTTGTTATAAAACCTAAAGAAATTAAAAAATGGATACATCAGGTGTATCTCAAATTCTGTACTATTTTCTCATTTTGGAACTTTATGAGATACATATCCAAAAAAGAGTAATCTATGTGTTCATGTAGGAAGGGTAAAACTTTTTCTTACAAAATCTGGAGATCTGAATTACGTTTATAAAAAGGCCTTGTACTAGTGTATCATGAAAAAAATTATTTTAAAGTCACCTTAAATTTTATCTTATTTCATTTGTTTGATTCATTTGATGAAATTGACAAATTAAATCAACACTAAATACAGCTTAAAAGAGAAATACTTTACAAAAAAACCTCTTATATTAAGTCTTACAAAGTAATCAAAGTTTGAAAATAAATCTAAATTTGGTAAACCTTATACACATATGCACACACACACACACACACACATAACAATTTGTTGGCTTTTTCTTTCAATGAAATCGCAGTCTACAGCTCTTAAAACCAAGAATTTCTACTTCCCACTCCTGCCATGGAATTACTAATAAAAAAGAATGCACTTTCTTCATGAGAATTTTTATACCATAGGAAAATAGCAAATGCAAATTATACTTTCCCTTCCAAATAATTGATTTTACTTTTGAAATCTGTCTGGGTCTTCCAGGAAAGTAATAAATTAGTATGCAATAACTTTAAAATGAATTAAATCAGTTTGGTGAACAAAAAACATTTGAAATCATGTTTGCCTTTAGAAAATACTCCTGTAACATGCTTAGATTTTCATTAAGCCTCCTACAATTGAAATATTTAAAAATTCCTAATTTAGTGTACCGAATTTGTCATTCCAAGTAATGCTAATCAAAAAAGAAAAAATAACAAGGATAACTCTCTTTAAAAAGAATTTTGAAATTCACCTAATTGAGTTTATGAGACCAATGGCAGGGTAATTTTATTTTTACATTAAAAAATATTCCAGATATCTTCAAATATGTTTTAACAGAATTGCATCTGAATTTATATGATCATCCTTAAAGGGGCAGGGGAAATGAAAAGGGTTCTGGGTATATTAGGAAATACTATCTGTTGCTGAGTGTGTCTTAGTGTGGAGTCTTTTGCTAACTATATTCCCATGGCCCTGAGAAATAAAGGCATGATGAAGATTTAGAAACCCTATTCCCATTTTTGATAAGAGGAAAGAAGCAATCATAGTAATGCACTTTGATTTCAGCTGGATGAAGCTTTGAGAAATACTGATCTACATGGATTAAGTCTTGAATTGGGATTATGAGAGACATGTAAAATGATCTGATATTTAAGTAAAAGGTTCATATATTGTGTCTGTGCCTTGAAACAACATATCTCAATTACTTTTAAAATAATTTGCTTTTTCTTTAATAAATAGGCTTACTCAACTAGTTCTTTTCAAATCAGTTGAGACTTTGCCTGAAAAATATATTAATCATGTTCTTCCGATACAAAGAAAAGCAAACTTCGGGAAAACACCACAAAGGTAGGGTAGGCTATTGTATCTGTGATCACCAATTCCCCCATGGGTGGGTACAAAAGTCTGGATTAACAACTTTGAATCCAGGAGAACAATTAATATGTAGACATGCTATCATTCATTTCCGTTCTTAATCTGCTTTTTTTTTGTTTTTGTTTTTTGTTTTTTAAATCTGCTAATCTGCTCAAGGACCTTTTTTAGTTATTCCCAGAATGAAGTTATTTATTTTTATTTTAAAATAAATTGTATTTCACTATTTTATGTACTTTCATGAACACATTATTTCTAGGTGTGTGTTTAAACATTCAACTGAAATACAAGTATACATGCATCAGTTTGCTTTGGTGAATCAACGACAGGGTGTCTCTGTGTTGAATGGAACAACCATCTAAAAATATGAAAAATCCCATGTACCTGTTGAGAGGGCCTTGGAGCAAAAGAATGATTCCACAAAGCTACAATGTACACAAAGTTACAAAGATGGGAGTACTCTACCCCAAAGAAGGGCAAAGTTAAGGACAGTCTATATTCCTAATGGTCCACATCAGTTCATGTTTAAGCATGAAGTGATTTACTACCCCTACTTCTTTTACTCTGCCCCTATCGCAGTGAAGAGTGCCTGGAGTATCCGATGACAATATTACCTGATTACCTACTAAAGTAGCAACACCAAGAAATAACACCAAGCCATTTACAAGACACTGGAATTGGCACTTTAGTAGAGTTTGAAAGAGAAAGAAGAAGAAGTGAATTAGATATGATACTCCACATCATTTTAGTAAACTGGGTGGTTGTTGTGTATCTTTTTCTACTATCCATTTTATAATGGATATTGTATGACACACAAATATGTTTCCCAAAGGCTTTATAAGGATTTAAGACAGTGCCTTGTACACTAGCTATAAATAATTGGTGAAAGGGAGAAATTCTGAAATGAAGACTGTAGTTCATGGCATTAATGAGAAAACATTTCGTTAATGACTAGATCTCAACCACATTTTTTCAATCTAGTTAAAGTTAAACACACACACACACACACACATAAGACTTTGTATTCTCAAAGAGTACTAAAAGGGAGTTGAAAAGGTCATGATCTATTCAGATGTATAAACTGGGTCATCAGAAGTACATATTAAAAACAGCTATTTTTTAAATTTTAATTTTTTAAAGATTTTATTTATTTACTTGACAGACAGAGACAGTCAGAGAGGGAACATAAGCAGAGGGCGTGGGAGAGGGAGAAGCAGGCTTCCCTCTGAGCAGGGAGCCCGACGAAGGGCTCAATCCCAGGACCTCGGGATCATAACTGAGCTGAAGGCAGACATTTAACGTCTGAGCCACCCAGGTGCCCTAAAAAATAGCTACTTTCAAGGTCAACATGTGTGGCAGGTATCCCGAGCTTCTCCATGAATGGTTATTAACTTTAACAAAAACTTTCCAGATCTGAGGAAAGTAAAATTTTTACAATACTCCAATAAACACTTATTAACAATAAAGTTCATCGATTTGCAACAGGACTTTAGTTATTTTGTCCATTCTCCTTTCCTTTACTAGTTGAGTGAATCCCATATTCATAGAACTTGTGGAAATCTGTATAACTATTTTAGGAACATTTTCTGTGTCAATTTGATGATTTTTCAGAATCAAAATAATTTAACTCTACTACAGTTGTAAATATTAAATAAGCAGTAGAGTCAGTATATAATTACTCTTGTGTTTACAAACCAACAACCCTCATAAAAAGCACTACAAATATAGTGGAACATTGATTCACCTAAATATTCAAGAGAGTACACTCAGGTTCTTTGAATTTTCTTGGCTCAGACCATTAAAAGGTTTATTAGAAATCTTACAAAAAATTGTTGCTAGTATATTTTCAGCCTTAAAATGCACACTCTGTGCAATTCTACTGAAATTGACTAGTTTATATGTTGCTAGAAGGGGAAAGTTACACATTTGAATGGGTGTTATATTACTCAGTACAATCACTGTGAGATAATGAATACATTATAACTTTGTAGAACTTCTTTTAGAACTGCGGTTAACATTACTTCATGAGCATAGAAGAAAAGTAGACTCATTATTTTACAGTCTTTTCGTATTTTTCTCATTGAATACCAAACTTAATCTTTTAACTTTTCTAGAATTTTTTTTAACTAAGGGAAAAAACACCTGCACTAGTTATATAAATATTTTAAAAATATGTTTTTAAAAAGGAAATTAAAAACAAAACCGAAAGTAAACATGTAGTTGTAGAATTAGAATGAGGGTACAGGATCCAAACCTGATGATTTTGATTAAGATAACACTGATTTTAATGTGTAACTCCTTACTATAATTTTTAAGCCTTATAATCATATCTCATCATTAAATGTTGGTGCATTAAGATACCAAGAATAGTACATTTCAATGAAACCAGCCTGGGCATCAGGAAACCTTGATTTTAGCCTCATAATGTCCTAACTACATAAGGGATAATGGACAAATCACTTGACTGTAAATGTGTAAATGAGAGATTTGGGTTAAAAAGACTTCAGTGTACCTCATATCTCTCTTGTTTTAAGCACTCACAAATTAAATTGATTTATCTCTCTTCCAAAGAGAATCATATTTTAAAACTCTGGGAGTATTAGTGATTAATATTTTGCTATCTAACACTACTTTGCATTATAGGTAAAGGTACCATCTTTAAATCAATTTTCATATGAACTTAAACCTTTTCTAACAGTCAACCATCTGCCTTTCTTACACATAATCTCATTTGTTTTTTTTTTTTTTTAATTTAAAAGACATTTTTGTTTCATTTTGCCAAAGGATTTGGAGGGATTTAAATAAGGCCTTCCTCTCATTTAGTTGTTTTTTTATGTTACTCAAATGTCTAAAAGTATATCTTAAATTAATCGGAGGCCTCTTTCTTCACCCTATTACCTGATCACACATTCCTACCAGCATACCCACCACCCTTGGCTATACTGCACCCTCCGTATCTCTTGCAGGAGTTATAATAAAAAAAATTACAGGAAGATGGTAACATCCTCAAACTAGGGGAAGTATCTGCCCAATACAGAGACCCATGATGGTCAGAGATTGATTGGAAATTGTATTCTAAGAAGTTAACCAGATAAGGTGAAAATGATCCACCTCTATATAAATGCATGAGTACCATTTTATAGTATAAACTCGTAGCTAGCAAACTATATTACCTGCCCATGGGTATGGTAAAATATGTATAGAAATACAAAAAGATTAAGTTACACAATGAGATTCTCCTATACCTTTTGAACCCTTATCCTATTATTGCTATATTAAGAAGTGTGGAAACTGAATCCCAAACTTCTTTTCTGATATGCTATTCAGATTTGAAGGCTGGAAGTCAAGACCCAGGCTACTCTCTGCTTTTCAGCAATCCAATACTAGCAGAATTCTGAAAAGGTGGTTTCACCACTGCCACCCCTGAATGAAAAGGAAAGAGAATAGGTGTCAGGTAATATCAACATCAGATGTCACAGGCAGTCATCAGGTTATTCTTTCAGCTGCTTACCAGTGTGACTCCTTTTATGTACCATAAGCACATTGGGCCCAATGCAAACCATGCCACAGACGTCACATTTCAGTTTACCATTCGGAAGCCGGATTCCTCCCTCGCCTTGAAGCTCCTGGACTTTCCTGTTGTCGGCCACCTCGCTGCTCTCAATTAGGGGTTCTTCTAGGCCGCTACCTTCATCATGGCCCCTGATCTCATCTTCACGGCTCAGGGGTTTCCTGTCACACTCTTCATCACTCTGCATTTCTAGCTTTACTGAATTTGCTGTAATTTAAAAAAGAAGAAATGAAGGAATTTTAAATGCAGGCCGTGGTGTCACCTACATCTCTTCTCCACCCAGTCCCATTGTACGAACATGGATGGAAATCACCAATGCGACATTATTTGAGCGACTTCGGCATCAAAGTGAAGATGGCTCAGAAAAGCTCTAGTAAACAGAATGACACTTTATTTGTACACTCATTTCTTTCTTTAACTTAGTTATACGCGTTTAAAACTAGTCCTTAATTCTGGTATGGGCTTTTGATTTTGTCGCTACCGAGGCTCGGCATTGTGTATGAGACAAGATTAGATATTGCTTAACCCACTGAGCCAGGCTTCTCCTTAACAGTCATATATATATATATATATATATATATATATATATATATAATAAAAATATTATATATTATATTATAAAATATATATATTATATATTATAAAAATACACAAACAATATATACATAATATACATACCTATATATATATATACAACATACGCATACAACATATACATATATAACACTTCCGTCTCACATCAGAATACTTGTGTAAACCTGCTTCAGAGCTGAGCAGGAGAAACAACTTGGGATCTCAATCTAGCAAATGTCTTAGATGTATGAAGGCATACCGTCAAGGCAAATATCCTAAAATCAGCTTAAAAATGTATATTCAGTGAAGAGCTATATAAACGTAGGGCAGAGTGCACAGACTTCACATGCTCTTAAGCTACTCTTTTTTTATATATGAAGAAAATTCTCTACGGAACATATTAGTCTGCAAATCAAAGTATTCCAACTTTAATCTATGCACACCAAAAAGCAATGAATGACAGGAATGGCATAGCATGCATGCACGCACTTCTGACTGTTAAGAAATTTAATGCCTTCTGTTTGCTGTTTTTGGATCATCCCACAGAAATGTTGGAATTTTGTTAGCACAGCCCTCATTCTGGATTGCTGACAAAGTCTTTTCATAAAGCAGAAACAGGCTTTAAATGAATACCAGTTTTTTATCCCCTGATTTTGAAAATTCTTCAGAAATCATATCAAAGTTCCTGTGCAAAACAAATTATTTGGTACTACTTGAATGGAGGAAATACATTCGTAAAAAGGAAGTAAGTTTTTTTGCTGCAATTTTCTTAGAGAAACCACGCATTCTGTTGATTTGTCATTAGGACTTTAAACAGGTAGTGCTATCAAAATGGCTCTTCCCCTGCTCCCTTCCCTTGGAACTCCCCTAAGAATAGAGACAGCATGGGTACAAAATGAGATCACTGCATTTACTCCAAAGACCATGGCTGTGACATTTATTATCAGTATAAACTTGAACTAATTATTTAATGCCTGAACCTTTTTTGTCTTTTGTTTGCAAAGCAGACATAAATTCAAATCACAAAATGAAGTTTAAGTAGAATAGTTCAGCTTATTAGGAGTGAGGATCCTATAACCAGACTGCCTGGATTTGAATACCAGCTCTGGCACTCCTTGGAAGCAGTGTATCATTTTATAAGATGAATAAGTCCTCTATGTACTTTATAAAATGAGGATGATAATAGTACCCACTTCTCAGGCTGATGTAAGCATTAACTGAGCAAATACAGAAAATGGGCTAACTATTATTTTTTTGGTGGCAGTGCTTTATTTTTTCCATAAAGTTTTGTAAAGATCAATTATGGTATGTATGGACACTACTCTGAGATGTACAAAAGAATATATAGATTTTTTTGCCCCATTTCTAATAGAAAATCTCCTACACTGAGTTTTATTCTACTTACAAATTAGTACCACTTTACCAGTTTTTGAGAAGAGGAGACACGATACTTTATCCCTCTTCATTTCCCCAACATGTTCAAATAATCTGTGGCCTCTAGGAGGTGTTCAGGCAGTATTTGCCGTGGTGTTTCAGTAAATTAAGAATTTTCTTTCTTTAGAATTTTTTTTTAAGATTTTATTTATTTATTTATTTATTTGACAGAGAGAGAGAGAGAGATCAGTGACAGGGAGGACACAAGCACAGGGAGAGGGAGAGGAAGAAGCAGGCTTCCCGCCGAGTGGGAGCCCAATGAAAGGCTGGATGAGGGGCTCGATCTCAGGACACTGGGGTAATGACCTGAGTGGAAGACAGATGCTTAATGACTGAGCCACCCAGACACCCTAAATTAACTCCTTTTCTTTTTGTTTTTTTAATTTGTTTATTTTCAGCATAACAGTGTTCATTGTTTTTGCACCACATCCAGTGCTCCATGCAGTACGTGCCCTCCCTATTACCCACCACCTGGTTCCTCAACCTCCCACCCCCCCGCCCCTTCAAAACCCTCTGGTTGTTTTTCAGAGTCCACAGTCTCTCATGGTTCATCTCTCCCTCCAGTTTCCCTCAACTCCCTCTCCCCATGTCCTCCGTGTTCTTTGTTATGCTCCACAAATAAGTGAGACCATATGATACTTGACTCTCTCTGCTTGACTTATTTCGCTCAGCATAATCTCTTCCAGTCCCATCCATGTTGCTATAAAAGTTGGGTATTCATCCTTTCTGATGGAGGCATAATACTCCACAGTGTATATGGACCACATCTTCCTTATCCATTCATCCGTTGACGGGCATCTTGGTTCTTTCCACAGTTTGGTGACCGTGGCCATTGCTGCAATAAACATTGGGGTACAGATGGCCCTTCTTTTCACTACATCTGTATCTTAGGGGTAAATACCCAGCAGTGCAATTGCAGGGTCATAGGGAAGCTCTATTCTTAATTTCTTCAGGAATGTCCACACTGTACTCCAAAGTTAGAATGCACTAACTTGCATTCCCACCAACAGTGTAAGAGGGTTCCCCTTTCTCCACATCCTCTCCAACACACGTTGTTGCCTGTCTTGCTAATTTTGGCCATTCTAACTGGTGTCAGGTGGTATTCAATGTGGTTTTAATTTGAATCTCCCTGATGGCTAGTGATGATGAAGATTTTTTCATGTGTCTGATAGCCATTTGTATGTCTTCGTTGGAGAAGTGTCTGTTCGTATCTTCTGCCCATTTTTTGATATGATTATCTGTTTTGTGTGTGTTGAGTTTGAGAAGTTCTTTATAGATCCTGGATATCAACCTTTGTCTGTACTGTCATTTGCAAATATCTTCTCCCATTCCGTGGGTTGCCTTTTTGTTTTGTTGACTGTTTCCTTTGCTGTGCAGAAACTTTTGATCTCGATGAAGTCCTAAAAGTTTATTTTCGCTTTTGTTTCCTTGGCCTTTGGAGACATATCTTGAAAGAAGTTGCTGTGGCTGATATCGAAGAGGTTACTGCCTATGTTCTCCTCTAGGATTCTGATGGGTTCCTGTCTCACGCTGAGGTCTTTTATCCATTTCGAGTTTATCTTTGTGTACGGTGTAAGAGAATGGTCGAGTTTCATTCTTCTACATATAGCTGTCCAGTTTTCCCAGCACCATTTATTGAAGAGACTGTCTTTTTTCCATTGAATATTTTTTCCTGTTTTGTCGAAGATTATTTGACCATAGAGTTGAGGGTCCATATCTGGGCTCTCCACTCTGTTCCACTGGTCTATGTGTCTGTTTTTATGCCAGTACCACGCTGTCTTGGTGATCACAGCTTTGTAGTAAAACTTGAAATTGGGTAACGTGATGCTGCCAGTTTTGTTTTTGTTTTTCAACATTTCCTTAGCAATTCGGGGTCTCTTCTGATTCCATACAAATTTTAGGATTATTTGCTCCAGCTCTTTGAAAAATACCGGTGGAATTTTGATCGGAATGGCATTAAAAGTATAGATTGCTCTAGGCAGTATAGACATTTTAACAATGTTTATTCTTCCAATCCAAGAGCATGGAACGGTCTTCCATCTTTTTGTGTCTTCTTCAATTTCTTTCATGAGTGTTCTGTAGTTCCTCGAGTACAGGTCCTTTACCTCTTTAGTTAGGTTTATTCCAGGTATCTTATGGTTCTTGGTGCTATAGTAAATGGAATCGATTCTCTAATTTCCCTTTCTGTATTTTCATTGTTAGTGTATAAGAAAGCCACTGATTTCTGTACATTGACTTTGTATCCTGCCACGTTACTGAATTGCTGTATGAGTTCTAGTAGTTTGGGGGTGGAGTCTTTGGGGTTTTCCATATAAAGAATCATGTCATCTGCGAAGAGAGAGAGTTTGACTTCTTCCTTGCCAATTTGGATACCTTTTATTTCTCTTTGTTGTCTGATTGCCATTGCTAGGACTTCTAATACTATGTTGAACAAGAGTGGTGAGAGTGGGCATCCTTGTCGTGTTCCTCATCTCAACGGGAACTCCTTTTCTATTCGAAGTTCACCATCCCTAAATTCTGATCTCAAAAGCAACTTTTATCCTCATTTTCTAATTCAGAACAGTAAGTGTATGTGTGTGTGTGTGTGTGTGTGTGTGTATGTAGATGGTCTCTCTTTACACAAATTGGAGTATATACAATTTATCTGACCTTACTTTACTTTCTTCATTTAAAAATATGTTTACTTTTTCCATATTATTACACAGGAATACACACTATTCTAACAGCTGCATAGAATCTATTTTATCAATATAATTTATTCCTAGGCTTTATCAATAAAATCTAAGATTGCTTCTATCATAGATGTTATTATATAATATCACATTGAACTGACAAATCTGTTAGATAAAAACTGGTATTTTACTATAGATTTTAATCTGGATTTTTTATGGGTGAAATTGAGCATCTATATGTTTAAATGTTTGGGGTTTTGGGGGGCTTTTGGGGAGCTGGCTATGAAAGTTATTTGCCCATTATTCTACTAGGTTGTTGGTTTTTTTCTCACTGAATTTAAATGCTTTATATGAGGGCGCTTGGGTGGCTCGGGGATTAAGCCTCTGCCTTTGGCTCAGGTCATGATCTCGGGGTCCTGGGATTGAGTCTCTGCTCTGCAGGGAGCCTGCTTCCTCCTCTCTCTCTCTCTCTCTCTCTGCCTGCCTCTCTGCATACTTGTGATCTCTGTCAAATAAATAAACATAATCTTTAAAAAAAAAAAAAAAAGCTTTATATGCTAAGGAACTTAACCCCATGTTTGTTACGTTTTGCAAATGTTGCATTATCTTATTACTCAAGGGTATTTGGGAGCATGTATTCTAATTTTACATTTTGAACTTTAATGGTTCCAACTGTGGTTTCTAGAGTCTGTATTTTGCTTTAATAAGTTTTTCCATACTCCTAAAAGTTTTCCATATTTTTTTTTCTGGGAATGAAAATGATTCTAATCAGAGTAAAACACTAATTTTTACCCTATGTAGTCCCATATTTCGTTCATAATTCTCATTTAAAGAAAAAGTTAAGAAAACAAATGAAAAGTATGACTATATATAGCATGACTTCATATACCAATCTGTGAGCAAATTGTCCTACATATTTAACTGATGTACCAGAGGTTGTAAACTACACAGCAACGTCATCATTTATATTCCTGAACTGGTCGACATCTGATAAGCTGCATTTAATGAGTGTAAAGTCTACCAGCATTCCATTTCAGGAATTGAAGAAATGTATCTTAAAAGAGTATGTCTGAGTTTGAAACTTCTGGGCCTCTTAAATTTCAAAACAGCACAAAATTATGAAGAATATGACTTGATGTTATATTAAATGATCACCTTTCCCCTAGTGAGAATATTATAATATGGACATCAAATATAATATCAAATGGGTAAAATGTCATTTAAAAATTACTGTGTATTAAAATTATAGTTAGAGCTTTGTATCCACAGAGGAATATAACTGAATATCCAAAAAACTATACATTTGTTAGAACTAAAATACAGAAGAAATGGTAAACTTTAGCAATCTTTTCTCCAACAACATTATACTCTAAAGTATTATATGTTTATCACATATGAATATATATACTACTGCTATAGTAAATATAGTAATTTATATTCATTGGTACAGTAAATCAATAAATGCAACATTTTTAGCATATACATATCATAGATGAAATTTTCCATTAATATGGTGGTCTATGTACAAACAAAATCCCATCATAATTAACTTTTATTCTGCTTCACTAAAATTAGGTTGAAATTTAGGATTAAAAGTAATTAGTCTTGGGGCGCCTGGGTGGCTCAGTGGGTTAAGCCGCTGCCTTAGGCTCAGGTCATGATCTCAGGGTCCTGGGATTGAGTCCCGCATCGGGCTCTCCGCTCGGCGGCGAGCCTGCTTCCCTCTCTCTCTCTCTGCCTGCCTCTCTGTCTACTTGTGGTCTCTCTCTGTCAAATAAATAAATAAATAAAATCTTTAAAAAAAAAAAGCAATTAGTCTTTGAATTTCAATTGTTAAATGAAAAAAACTTCCTTACTCAAAGAATATAAAGAAATTCCCTCACAATTTATTTTCACTATTTAAGATGTTTCTAAATAATGCAGAATACTATATTTTAACTCATTAATGATTAAACTTAAGTCTTCAGTAAATTTTTGTATACTCTAAATTACAATTTATATATCAATGAGTTGTATTAGATTATTTGTAGCTATACTATATAAAGCTACTATAAATATTAATCATTGTATAATATTCATACTATATTTGTTATCAAAATTTTACTCTTTAATATTTGGTATTTCTTTTACTGTTTGGTAACAGGAAAACATTCTCATAAATGGGCTAATTTCTATGAAGATGAGAATTTGTTAGTGTGAGAGGGATGAATTCTTGTTATTACAATCTCAACACCAAGAATTATTTTTTAGCCTGTTTCCTCGATACACCAGAATTTTACATTCTTCTTTTCATATCTATAGGAATTTATACACATTACTATCTAATGACAAACTAGTAAAGACAATATTTTGTAACAACAAATTATTAGCAATGAAAAGGGCTGTGAAATAAGATTTTTTATAAAGAATTTATTTATTTATCTGACAGAGAAAGAGAGATCACAAGTTGGCAGAGCAGCAGACAGAAGGGGGATGGGGAAGCACACTCCCCACTGAGCAGACAGCTCAATGTGAGGCTTGATCCCAGGACCCTGAGATCATGACCTCAGCTGAAGGCAGAGGCCTAACCCACTGAGCCACCCAGGCACACCTGAAAGAAGATTTTAATTAATTGATCGGTTTGTTCTGTTATTCAATACTATAGTCACAAATAACTATAATATATAGATATTTGAATATTTTAATGAACAAAATAAAGATGTTTAAATTAAGTATTTTTAAGTTAAAGGAGATAATATGATTTTAGAGTTTATTTTTATTTTTTTAAGAGATATTATTTATTTATTTAACAGAGAGAGACAGCGAGGGAACACAAACAAGGGGAGTGGGAGAAGAAGCAGCAGGCTTCCCACTGAGCAAGGAGCCCATATTGAGCCCAATATGGGGCTCAATCCCAGGACCCTGGGATTGAAGGCTGACCTGAGCCGAAGGCAGACACTTAATGACTGAGCCACCCAGGTGCCCTGATTCTACAGTTTAAAAAAAGGACAAGTCAAATTTTAAAGCATTCACTATTTTGAAGAAAAAGTTAACTATACATATTTTTAGTTGACTCGGAAATTCATGAACATGGGTGAAATAATAGTTAATAAAAAAGAATTTTACTATCAATTTAACATAGAAGCTTTGAATATATTTCAGGACAAAAAGTACAAAATTTATCTTTAAGCAAAAAGTTGCTTCAAAATGCAAACAGGTTTATAAATTTAAAATTTCCCCCCTCTTCTTCATGCTTTAAAGTACTACTCAACTTTAGGATATAGCTTTTAGATGCTACAAAAACACAAAATTAATTGCTTCCATTTACAGATGATCACACCAAGGCAGAGAAGTAAAGAGACTTACCTAAGGGCTTATATTATAAGTGACTCCCAGGCTAAACAATTTTCAATTATAAAAGTTTCTTCAGTAACCATACTAGGCTCTCTACACTCAAAGGCTTCATAATTATCCTTGTTTTGAGATACATAATAGTGAATGGATATGGTTACATTAGATTTGTCTTTAATTCACTAAGATGGTATTAAATAAGGGGATAAAAGAGTAAGAATATTTACAGAGATAACACATGTAGATCATTATTTTAAAAAGGTAGCAAACCAAATGGGGAAAAATTATATTTTGTGAAGCTGTTAAAAACTATTTTAAGGAGTCCCTGGGTGGCTCAGTCGGTTAAGCATCTGTCTTTGGCTCAGGTCATGATCCCAGGTTCCTGGGATGGCACAAGGCGTGGGGCTCCCTGCTCAGCGGGAAGCCTGCTTCCCCCCTCCCACTTCCCCTGCTTGTGTTTCCTCTCTCGCTGTGTCTCTCTCTGTCAAATAGATAAATAAAATCTTTTAAAAAAATAACTAATTTAGCATATGTCATAACAAAAATTTCTTTGACACTATTATTGCACTTTGAAAATTTAAAAAGACAATTCAAAACTTGAATATATACCATGTAAAAATGAGATGGAAAAGAAAACATACACATTGTTACATATACATGATGCTCCTAGAACTCATCCATGTCAGCCAGTATGAAACAAAGACCAAAACTGAATTCTCTTTAGAAATAAACAAACTAGCAAATATTTATTACGTACTTGCCTAATAATTTGCTAAAAGTGATTATGATGGTTTAAGACTAAGAGCTGGAGAATATTAAATAAGAAATCCATATCAACAGGATAATATACACTAGGAACAGGTCATGAAAGAGTTCATGACTAAGAGGAGGGAACTATTTTACTAACACATATACTTTGGTTACATAATTGCTACATTATTAACCCGAATGGTACATAAACGGAAAGAGACTTTTCCTTAGAAATTGGACATTTACTACTTTTTACTCCATGCTTCCCTCAAGTCACCCCCCCTATGCAAGGTAGCATACAATTCTGCAATATCTGGCAACTGATGTCATCAAATAATAAAATTCTCGATTTTTAAAATTTGGGGAGGAAAGATCATTTTTAATATGTATGGTAAAATACATTGAAGTTAATTCTGAATTATCAAATTAAAGGAACAAATTCTATCCTAATCCTTACAATGTCACTGTCATAGATAATTCTGTCATTTTAAAATGTCAGCTTTGGGAAATACCACGGTAACCAGAACCTTAGATATAATTATTAAAATATTTTTAATATCTCAATTAAACTTCCTATAACTTAAAATGTTATTAGTATGACTTGATTCTACTAATCTACCAACAGATTATTAAAATTTCATAGCTAGGAAAATAATGCAAAGGGATTATGATTTATTTGCTGTATTTAAAAGGATATATTTATTTTATGGGGTATAAATAGGATTTCTAGATTAATTACTTATCAAATTAGTGATTTATACCTGTTCAGTTTCCAATTATATTTTTTCATTTTTAATTTTTAAAGGACATAAATACTATGAGAGTTAAAAGAAACATTTTTTTCACAGTAATGAATAAAAGACAGTTAAAACCATTCTTTAATTACTAAATTTGGGGAGAAAAGTCTTCCAGGTGTGATATATAAGTGGACTTTTTATATGCTTGGTTTCTGTTGCGTGAGAATTCAAGAGGACACTTAAGTGGTGTTATTACTTACAAGCATCAATTTCTCCCAGTCTATGCCAGCTACTTGAAATGGTGTTAAACACATTAATTGAATCAATATGTCGATCTAATAATCTGTTGAAGTTGCTTCTGAGCTAATATAACTCTCTCTCATTTAAACTATCGAAACAGAAACACCAAACATGATTAAATCCACGTTAACAGCCCAGCAGCTGTTTAAATAATGTGTTAGAAAAACAAACTGCCTTCAAAAGTCTGATGTAAAGCACAATTATTTACTAAGAACTTCACAGTCTAAACAACTAAAGTAAAATCACAACAAAAATTATTTTAAGGTACATGCAATCATTTTGTAAAAATCCCCTCAACAAAATTTCACACAATATGAATGCTTTGTTTCTTGCAACTGTGAATAAATAAATGTGTAAGCCCTGCAAAACAGCTCCTCACAACATCCTTCAAGTGTTCGTTTTATAAATGGTTTTAGATAAGTCCAGACACTGGTGTCGCTCAACTGCAGCTGGGCCATTTGTGGGCAGCCTTTTCAGTGTGTACATCACAGCACCGCATTTCCTTTTCTTCCCCACCTTCTCTTCTTTAATAAAGTGACATTATGTATTTCATAAACCTACTAGAGTAACTACATCAAGACAGTACTGATTTCTGATATACTCTCATTCTAAGAACGGTGTAGTAGAAAGTTTCCCGGTACCTGAGGCAGGAAACCAGGGCCTTCACCTCCCCCTCTGCTCCCTAACTAATTGTGGGACCTTGGGGGGGGAGGTGATATTTGTTTTCTTGGATTCAGCCACCTGCACCATCTGAAATATGGGGAAAATAACACTTGATGTTCATGAAAACTGCACACTAGTCTCTTTACACTAATAGTAGTAATAATGGGAAAACAGTAACTTCCTATAATTCTTCATGATTTATAAAATATATACTGTCTCAATTTATACTCAACAATGAATGATAGGGAAGTTACAGATAAACAAATGGAGGCATCAAGTGATTTTGCCAAGAACACAAACTTAGCAATTGTTAACCTGATATCAATTCAAGATCTTCTGCCTCTTTCTATGACACGATACTGGTTCTCCAATTAAACAAGTACTAATTATATTCAGGGAAAATATTGTATTTAGGACAAACAGGTCTTTCATATACTATAAAACTATGTCCATTGGCTGAAAAAATACTAGGAGTTCAAGTCTATGATGGTCAAATAAAATAATAATATTATTTCCCTAAAATTAACTCTCAAATTAATATTTTCCATCAAGTCTGGAATATATATGTCCACTCAAAACAGCTACCTCTTAAATTTTACATTTGCTTTGGTCTTAAGGCAGAGATAGGGTTTGTATTCCTGAAGAATTTGTCAATACATAATCCTCTACCCATCCCCAAATTTTTTTCTATATTCCTTGATATGCTATAAGTTATCAGTGGTAGGTAAAGACAGCCATTTGAGGAATAAGTCAATATTATCAGTTTTAATCTCTAAACCAACAGTTTATGCTGGATGTCATTTTTAGGACTTCCTTTGTGGTCAAATTTTGACAGTTTTGTGTCAGTTGTTAAAAGATAAATCATACTCCAAAGTAGCCCATGTAGTATTTACCCTAAAGATTCATTTCAATTTAAAGAGGTGTTCATGACACAATAAATACAAAATATATGTCCTCTCTAAGAAAGAAAGAAAGAAAAGAAAAGAAAGGAAAGAAAGAAAGAGAAAAGAGATGACCCTGACGGTCTCCCACAATGCACGAAATCTTACATAGGATGTCCATCATCCAACCACACACCCTTATAGCCCAGCACAGTGGCATCATTGTAGCCCAAGGATGAAGTTTCAATATTTTGGCAGACAACTTGTTCGTGAGAAATGTACAGTGTGGAGGAAATAAGCCTACTTTAAATAGAGATACCACAAACAAACAATAGTCTACCCTTTATCCGTCCTTTAAATGATTAGCCAAGTCCTAAAGATTCAGTATATGCCACTTCTTGCATATCCGTTTTTTGCATTTTCATGCAACCCAGAACAACTTTAAGATCATCTGTGCCATTTCGCCCAGAACAGCTAACTGATCTCTCTTGTCTTTCGCTACTTTCCTTTCCTCGGCTTCATCCCCCATTATACTCACTTGTGCAATTAATCTTCCTAAAGCAGAACTCATATTACTCTCCTAAATGTCTTCAATGACCGCCCACTGTATATAAATTAAATACAAAGGTGTTGGTGTGGAATTTAAGGACACCCTCAGCATAGTTCCATCATAACTCTCAGCCATATGTTCTATGAGTCCCTTAGTCATTTTCCAGCCATTCTTCCTGGAACACATCCTATACATCTCTACTTACTAGCTTTTCTTCCTGGCTCCTATTAGTATTTTCTGGAATCCTTTCCCTATTTCTATCAATATTAGCATACCATTCAAGGCCATTTATCTCCTACTTTTTAAAAAAAGATTTTATTTATTTATTTGACAGAGAGATCACAAGTAGGCAGGCGGAGAGAAAGGGGGAAGCAGGCTCCCTCTGAGCAGAAAGCCCAATGTGGGGCTCAATCCCAGGACCACGGGATCATGACCTGAGCCAAAGGCAGAGGCTTAACCCACTGAACTACCGAGGTGGCTTTTTTCATGGAGCACAAAGACACATTCTCGTGATTTCTTTAGTATTTTTGCCTTACTTCTACATTCCCTATAGTATAAGATCCTTGAAAAAAAAAGTGCTATCTTTATTCACAGTTGCAAAACCATTATACCCTTGTATACACCAGGCACTCAGTAATTGCTGAATTGTTGCTAATTTACATATTACACTCCTCTTTCTAAGTTATAGAGACCATGCATAAATTAACCCCAGGTGACAAACAAATATATCAATACAGAGTTGGGTTTTAAACACAAAACATCATCATCATAATATGATTAAAGGACCACTGTATGACAGGAAAGACTATAGGTGCATAATACATGTCTCCTGTTTGATCATGATTGCCACTCTGTGAAGTACCTAATATTACCCTCATTTTACAGATGAAGATGCTCAGATGGGGTGAAGTAACATGTCCCAGTCACAGGTCTACTCAGAGCCAAATCTGAGACTAGAACCCAGAATTGCTGTTACGTTATGTCACCAAAACCAAACTGCTTACTAGTTACCAGTAAAGAAATAAAGAAAAAAGGGATGTTAAAATGTTAATGAAGAACAACTCTGAATCAGCGTGTGTCATCTGACATGCTTTTTGGTAAAAGTCTAATACAGGTGTAAGTAGTGTGCCAGCTTTGAGTAAAGCGAAATTTGTCTGAGAGCCTGTTTTGGAAGAAGACCAGCTTATAGTGCCAGATTTTCTGAGCATGGATTTTATTTCCTATAAGAGCAATCTACTTTGAACTGGTGTTTGGCAACCATCTGCTTAACATAGCTGTGGGAGGTCTGTGAAGCAAATTACATTGTGAAATTATCTCTTTAATAAGGGGAGTACAAATTTCTAACCAAACTTCTCTAAGAAGAAAAATCATTACTATAAAATCCAGCTGAGTGGGCATATTCCCAAAGGGACCCAACACGCTGGACGGCCAGAGGTCACTAAGGACGCTTAAACCAGGTCAGAAGGCAGTGCTGCCGGCACGCTGCAGAGAAACAGATAAGAAATGGAGCAGGGTTTCTGTTACAGGGCAACATTAACAGAGGAGAGAACCAACGCCACGCAACACACTTCAGCGGCTTTACTGAGTCTCTGAACTGAAGTGACAGAGGAACTCAATAGCTCTTCACGCTCTGGGTTCACATATCCTCGGTTTCCAAAATCTGGAGCCTACATACTCCTATCAAGGCCACAGAAATTCTTTCCCTGGTGTTCTTCCACAAATACTTCCCTGTTTGTGTGAAACAATCAGGGTTAACATTTGGCCCCGAGACACAGGGCTGGTCCATTGGAAATGTATAACGAATGAAATATGTCAAGTAGTAACAAAGAGGAGAAAACTCATAGTGGTGATTAGGAAAATGAATCTGGAAAACCACCTAGTAAATTTTAAAAGATCAGTGCCAGTTAGATACTTATTTTCCATAATGTAGCAGCAGCAGTTTTTTTTTTAACAATGTCCTAACTAATAGACATTTTAGATAGTTATATAGATTACATATATTAAAAGGTTAAAAAAATAATTATATTGCAACTAGGAGGTCCAAGGTGAATAATGGAAATGTTGGATTCAAATACCTGTGTTGAAGTTCTTCACACGTGTGAATGTTAAGTCACTTAATGTCTCCCTGTTTCCTACTGTGTAAAGTGAGGATAGTATCTTCTATGTAAAAATCCTGAGACTGGGAAGGCACACGATCATTTAGAGCAGGCAGTATAGCCTGTGGTTAAGATTATGGGATCTAGATTCAGTGCCCTTGGGTTTAAGGCCAGATTCTTTCATTTATTAGCCACATGACCTTAAGAAACCTCTCTGTCCCATTTTTCTCTTCTATAAAATCAAGATAATGATAATACCTGCCTTCTAGGGCTGTTCTGAGTCTTAAATACAATTGTATATAAATATCCTTAGAGCTATTTTACTTAATAGATTTATCAAAATATGAAAGCATATCATGAAGTGTAGGATATCAAACAAATATAAATGTAGAGGTATGTGTACTATGGGGAAGCACAAGGATGATACAGAAGGCTTCATGAGGAAAGCTGCATTTAAGATAGTAGTTACAGGTTGGATATGCTTTACATAAGAGGAAATAGATAGCACTCAACATTGGAGGCAATCATAAAGAGAAGAAAAGGCATGATACATGTTGGTCTGAGTGACACCATTTTCTTTTCTGAAATGCATACATTCAATGAGTAATATAAATAGAAATATCCTAAAATCTAAGAGAGTTTAAAATGGAGTAAGCCATAAAAAAATTAATGTTTGTAAGGCAGTAATTTCAAAGACAAGTACTGTCAACTTATTAACAGACGGTGTTTCAACAACCATAGTATGAAAGAGGAAACTCCTTCGAATTCATTCATTCAGCCATTCAAAATTACTGAGCATCTGGTTTCTACCAGGTACTGCAATGCAGCAGTGAACAAGATGGCCCTTGTGATTTACACATATGTGTGTGTATGTGTGTGCATGTATATATATGTACAAATATCTTTTTTATATATGAGCTCAACTATGCACAGTAAAATATTGTGGTGAGAATTACAATGACTGGTAATCCCTCCCCCCAGAATATACTACTACTATAAAATTTCACTGCAAAACGGAGAGCATAAATAATCAGACACTCTCATAAGATCACTATTTCAAAAGGATAGCTTCTTCTGAATTATAAGTAGTTACTTTAAGCATGCCATCTATCTGTGAACTGAAGTTTTGATTATTCAGTGATTGTCTCCATATCCGGAACATCCGCTAGCCAGCTTTCTAAAGCTCGTAACTAAAGTATACAAAACATTCTTAAAGCGATGACATAGTTCTATGTATCATAGAGAGCAAATGAGACATACCAAATAAATGGTACACCAACAGCTTTTTTTTAAAAACTAGTAAAGGTAAGTTATTACATTTGTCAAGTGTAAGAGAATTCCTTATTCATTTAAATATACTTCTTTTAAAATACTTGATGTTATTTGGTCACATCAAAAGTAAACTGTATAATAACTGGGTTTTATTGCTTCTTCTATTAACTTATGATTTAGTGCTGACATCGTATCTCTGTCACCCATAATTGGGCGTGTTACCTTCTAGAGACTTAGCTTCCTTAAGTATGAAATGGAGATAATGTTACTTATTTGTGCAAGTAATGTAACTAAACACATACGAGCCTTAGGCCAAGGCTCTTGAGGTCCCTTCAGTGTGTGGTACCCATGATTTTAGGATGCAGCCAAGGTATGCTTGAAATTTTATGTAAAAAAATTGTGTAATTGGTAATAATTGTTAGCTACTGAATATCTCAATATAAATTTCTTTATGCAAAAAAATCTGACAGATATCGTGGCTCAGCAGCCAAAATTGATGGCAAGCATCCTACCACCTACATTTTCTTCAAGGAGTTTTACAGTTTCGGGTTTATATTTAAGTCTTTAATCCATTTTGAGTTGATTTTTATGAATGGCTTAAGATATGGGTTTCATTTCAGTTTCATTCTCTTGTATGTGGCTGTCCACTTTTCTCAGTACCATTTACTGAAGAGTTTATACTTTCTCTATGTGTCTTCTTGGGTCCTTTGACATAAATTAATAGACTACAGATGCAAGGGCTGATTTCTGGGTTCTCTAATCTATTATAGTCATCTGTGTGTCTATTTTTTAATACCAACCATACTGTTTTGATTACTATAACTTTGTAACATAGTTTGAAATCAAGAAGTGTGATGCTTCCAGCTTTGTTTTTGTTTTTATTTTTTTTTTCCTCAAAGACTGTTTCAGCTATTTAGGGTCCTTTGTGGCTCCATACAAATTTTAGGATTGTTTTTTCTATTTCTGTGAAAATGTCATTGGAATTCTGAGAGAAATTGCATTGCATCTATATATTGCTTTGTAAGGTATGGACATTTTAACAATGCTAATTATTCCAACCTATCAGCATGGAATATCTTTTCATTTATTTAGGTCTTCTTCAATCTCTCAGTTTTCAGCATACGGATCTTTTATCTCTTGGTTAAATTTATCCCTAGGTATTTTTTTCTTTTTGATGCAGCTGCAAATGACATTTTTTCTTAATGTCTGTGATAGTCTGTTGTTCAGTATATAGAAACACAACTGATTTTATATATTGATTCTGTACCCTACAACTTTAATTTGTTGGTTATTTCTAACAGTTTTTTAATGGGTATCTTTAGAGTTTTCTATATATAATATGTCATCTGCAGATAAAGTCAGTTTAACTTCCTTTCCGAATTAGATGCCTTTTATTCTCCTTTTTTCGCACAACAGCCAAGATATGGAAACAACCTAAGGGGTCTAGCAATGAATGAATGGATAGGGCTGTATTACTTACACACACACACACACACACACACACACACACACACACACACAGGAATATTATTCAGCCATGACATAGAAGGAAATCCTGTTGTTTACAACAACATAGACTGACACTGAGGGCATTATGCTAAATGAACTAAGCCAGCAAGGGAAAGACAAAGACTGATGTTACCACTTATATGTGTATATGTGGAATCTAAAAACAAGTCGAACTCATAGAAACAGTAGTAGAAAAGTATGCTTCTAGGGGCTGGAGGATGAGAGAATGAAGGAGAGGTTGGTAAAAGGGTACAAACTTTCAGCTATGAGATTTACAAGTTTTGAGGAGCTAATGCATAACATGGTGACTATTGTTAACTCTGTACTGTATAACTGAAATTTGTAAGAGTGTAGAACTTAAATATTCTCTCTCACACACAAAAGATAAATATGTGAGGTGATAGATGTGTTAATTAACTAGGTGGGAGGATTCCTTTCACGATGCATACATGTATCAGATCATCACAATGTACACTTTAAATATCTTACAATTTCATTTGTCAATTAAACTTCAGTAAAGCTGAAAAAATTTCAGGATGCATTTAAAAATGAAGATGCTTCTTTATACCAAATCTCTTCCTAGTGTGGGGTTCAGATAAAGATCTATTTTAGATCATATATTTTAAAACTCTGGTTTAAAAGCAGCATTCCTAAATCTATGTACTAATGTATTTCTAAAGGTCATAAGTAAAAGCATATTTAAATGTTAATGTACATTTATACATATACACAGTATATAATACTGGAAACCTAGTTGGTATGTGTTGAGGATGGTCTTTATTAAGCAATAAATGTTAGCTACTTAAGCAAAAGACAGTGCAACATGATTAATGGGCCATCCCCATGAGTTTCCTTCAGTTGAATATTGGCGGGCATCCAGGAGGGGGTGGGGAAGCAAACAAACACAACATACACAAAACATGAAAAAACAAAAAAAAGGGTGCTACAACCTTCATAAAAAGCATAAAGTCCTTGACTCAAATAATGTTATGAAGACTCTTCTGAATTTTTCCTTTTTCCTACTTTGTCCCTGTCAGGATGTGAACCCTGCCATTATGTATGGCTTGAGGCTGTTTGCAGGTTTCCTCCCCATCTGGGACTAAGAGGCAAATTGCAGGTTTCCAGGGAGGGGGAATGCACTTACAGTAGGGATTGCTTCAGCACTTCACACGGACGGTGCCAAGCCCAGTGATACTAGCTACCTTGCTCCCTGGGACAACCAGCCACCAGATTTTGTACTTAAGTTACTGAAAATATACAAGTTGTAAGTTTCAGACACCTGAAGTCTTTCTTTGCTTGAAGACCATAATAATAAGTACAAGGGCCATTAAAAGTCATTTTACTCTTTTCCACCTGCAAAATGAATGAAATTATTTCAGGAGCACCAGAATACCCAAATCTACATTTTTGTCACATTCATCTCAATGCTCACTGTCCTCTTCCACATCCCTAGTATGCTGCCTTTTTTCAAAGCAGCACATGCTTACTAAAAGCACTTCATTCTGTGGGAGCTGTCATCAATTACTGCAATGAACTTTAAATCTTCTTCCTCTAACCACTGTAGTATTCTAGAAATAATGACACAACTTCTCTCGGCTTTAAAATGTCAAGCTGACCACTCAAAAATGTAAGCTAGGTTTTTCCAGGAAGGCCCACCTGATGAAACATTTTATAAGTCTTCCATTTTATCTCCTTTTCCATTACTATAGTGCCTAACACTATAGAAGGTGTAGCAACACCTTCTGGGACAAGCTGAAACTAAAACAAACCACGAAAGCTGCCACCTTAACAAAGTTAACAATATGTGCTTGGCAAGAATAAGCTATATATATATATTTTTTTTAATCTGACACTATCTTTTGAATTAATTCTACTTTCTTCCTCACAGTGCTATTTCTAAACAATTTAAACCCATTGCATAACTAATTTACCTAATGGCAAGATAGCTTTCCCTTAGGTGTGTAATAGTATTTTAAAATATATATATACACAGTACACTACACTATTTTCATACATTTTAGGATTAAATTTATTTTCAAATATCTGGTTCAAGTTTTACACTCAGAAAAAAATTTGAATTAACTTCATTACTCCAATGAAGCTTTACATTCCCAGCTGACATCAGAATTACAGATTTATAAGGTTAATGGGAATATAATAAAATCTTGATATAGTTTTTCAGATAATATAGAAAGCATACGACTTATATCTTTAAATATGCTCAATTTTAGCAAAGGAAGGTATATTATTTAATAAAGAGCCATAGAGAGATCAAGTAAGGTTTAAATGGCATATCTTTGAGCATACAAAGGAAAAACAAATTAAGACACAGGATCCTGATAAATCACTTTACCAACAGAGAAGTTAGCTTCTCTCTTCAGATACCAAAATTCTTGTTACTGCTTCCATCAAATATTTACTGCACACTTGGGAAGGCACTGGGTCATACTCCAAGATCAGAGAATTTGCTGGCTTTCATAATACTGCTTTCATATCATCACTTCCCCATAAAAGTAGATAAATAAGCAAGTCCATTCATTCAGTACACATGTATAGGGTACAGTCTATACACCAGCTACACTGCTAAGTGTTGGAGATACAGGGGTGAACAAGACAAGCATGGGTTACAGTCTGGCTGGAGATGGACAGGATCCCAATAATGCAGGAAGTTCCCTGCAGGGAGTGCCAGGGTAACACCTATCTCGGTGACAAAATATAGAAAGTTTGAGAGGAGGAAAAAGAAAAAAGGCAGGAAAACCAATGATAGTGTTCAGGTCTCTCAAAGTAATACCACTAACAAAGAATCGAGGATCTTAAAGGTAAAATCCAGTGCCAATGAAGCCAGGGGAATGTATTCATGATGTGGGGCAATTTCCGATGGCTAGCAATGGAAAGAGTAGACGAAAGATGGGGAGAAGTACTGACATTTTAGTGAAGTTCCATTTTGCTGAGTGTCCTTCAACATTAGCCATTTGATTCCCAAAACTTTCTGGTAGGTATTAGTTTTGTTTTATACAAAAGGAAGCTGAAGATCTGGACCACATGATAATGCTGAATAATACCATGACTCTGAACCAGCCAAATACTCTCATAATATATTGACTACAAAGGGAACCAAATGGGGAAAAAAATCTAACTTCTACAGATATGGGAACTTAAAGTTCATTTTCTATTGATGGTGTCATCTTAAGGCATTCATATTTTACTAGGCACTATACAAACAAATATTTATTGGTAACTGACCTCAGAGTAATACAGAATAAAGATATAGAGTATTAAACAAAATATACACCCATTCACTAAGTAGCATGCAAATGAATGCGAAGCAACCTAATAAAAAGTGCAAAGAGAAAAGGAACTAGCAGAGAAAAGGAACTGAACACAATAAATGGGTCTAAGCACTAGACTTTAATGCCTGATTTTAAGGTGGCAAAAGTGTGAGTGTTCGTTCACTCCACAAAAATGTCTGGGGCACCACTGTTGCACCAGGTACTCTAGTAAGCAATAAAGACAGTGACAATCAAATCAGATATAGTCTTTACTTTCATATTCTGCTCGTATCTGGTGGAGACAAAGGGAGATGCCAGCCTTGCAAGAGTCTATTTGTGTGAAAGGAGGGGTCGTGCAAAGGCAAAGAATCTGGAACAAGAAAGGCCCAGAGAATTCACTAAAATTCCTACAATTAAGGACCTGTAGCCCTACCATATAACCCTTTATCAGAAATAACTTCATTAATGTTTTACTAATTTGAATTTTTGTTCTTAATATGTAAATAACTAACAAAGCAAAATATTTATTGTGGAAAATATACATGTAAATATCAGCTGGCATTTTCACTAATAATTCCTAGATTGTTTCCATCACAAATATAAATAAAAGTAGCTAATTGTTATTTTTTTTTACCATGAATGTAGCTTCACAATGTGAGTGAACCCTGAAAAAAAAATAAAACATATACACACACAAAATTTGAATGAAAATCTAAAATGCAACCTCTTCAACCCATTATATTCACCATCATTAGATACAAGATTGCTCTGACAAGTAATAGAACATTTGGTCAAAAAATAATAGCTTGGTTAAAATTTCTATGTGCTGATAATAGTTGCAAGCTTTCACTATGCTGCCATATTATCAGTCTTAATGAAATTCACTTGTCAGTTCCATTTTGGAACAGTGAATGCTTGCACTGCATGACAAGGGTAAAATTAAAATCTCTTTTCTTTTCCTAATCAAATCAGCTAACGATGTATAAGAAAAAAAAAAAAAAAACCAGAAATTTCTGTCACTAATTGGTCAAAAAAGATTAGTTTTCAGATTCCTTTCCTTTTTTTTTTTTTTTGTTTCCACTGGTGATCTCTTTAAATATCACTAGTCAGCTACTTCTTTTAAGCTCACTGTTGCCAGCAAGTATATTGAGTAAAATGAGCCAAAAATATGTAAGATAAAATACAATGATGGAATGATGGAAGGAATGATGCAGTAGATAGTCAACAATTTACTTCTACCCCAGCTGCAGGTTTTATTATCATTATCATTCATTGGGCATTGAACACATACTGTTGTGGAATATGCCAGGGAACAGTTAATTATAAAATAAAGAAGGCAAAGATACCTGTCTACATATCTTAACCTTAATTATGAACTCCTATAAGCTTTAGTGAATTTCAACACTCTTGAAAGTAAGTCTTCTAAGAGAAGAGGTCATATTTATTTATTTTTTTATTTTCATTTGTAGGCTGAAATATCAAGCCTACTGTATTAGGCACATTAGACTTTGTCTAGTGCTCTTATTTTAAGCTTTTGCTGAAAAGTGTTAAACATGGCAATCCAATAAAAATTAAGTATGGCCTAGAAGATGAAATGAGAATTCACCTCAAATGACACATGAACCTGATGAAGTATAGGCAATGAAACCCATCCACCTGGACCTCGAATTTATGCTCATTCTTTAAATTCATGCTACTTAATGTTGTTCTATACTCTCAATGTCCAATTTTTAACTTATTAATTCATTTAATAATATAGGTATTTAACAAATATTAGAACACTACCACCCAGTGCAAGTACAGAACTGTCCTGGCTACAAGGCAGCAGAAGGTTTAAAGGAATAGATATAAATATTTTCCTCAAAAACTTTAAAGTCTACTTAAGCAATATAGCATAAGCCCATATACTTCATGATTTAGGGAGAAGACTGAAATAAAGGCTATTTTTCCATTCCTTGAGAAACATCACAAATAAAGATTAATAAAGAAAATTAATGTAGTCAATGTAGTTCTAGGAAATGATACACAATAAACCAACCACAACTAGAAGATACCTAGATCCTACTGCTGGTTAATAATGGACTTCAGTGAGTAACAATAATCATTATGTATCAGTTTCCCAATGAGTAAATGGCAAACTAACTCCATATTTACCACAGAATAACCCTATAAAAGTCAAATGGAAAATATTTCCAGGGAAACATTATACAAGTATTGTCCCATAATCATAAAAACATTTAGAGTTGTGACAGAGAATTATTCAACACTTATTGGGCAATTGATAGATAGCATGTTCTGTCCTTGAAGGGTGTACCTCTTACACCACAAGAAAATCAATGCAGAAAATCAACATATGCTTATATCTTTCCAAAATGCAAATTTCATATTAAATATATAAAGCTCAAATCAGGAAAATGAAAACTACATTAACTTCTTAAAGAGAGATCTGTACAAACTGATAAATAATGTAAATTAGAGAAATTCAAAAACATTTGAAGAACCATCTCTAACACAAAATCTGGAGGCTGAGAAAAAGTAAATTTCAATTTCACTTATTAATCCCTGGGGTTCAGAAATATGTACCATTTGACCTAATTTCTGCAATCATATTTCCCTAGTCCCTTGAATGTATGTATTTTTATATCCTCTCAAACTTAAAAATGTAAAAATATTTTCCATTATTTTGTTGCAAATGTCCAGAGCACTGATCTAAATACCAGACCAATTAACAGCAAAGCAAAATAGCAAAAAGTAAGAAAAAAAGAACTTTGATGAGACAGGACCATCTCAAACTAAAAATATGAACACAGTAATAGTATTTGTTTGTCATACTTTCCCTTTCCTGGTAACCCAATATAAAGGTAAATCCAAAGGAATAAAATTATTGTGGTATAAATATTATATGCAAATATTTATGTCAAAGATTAAAATCCAGACTGAACATTAGTTAGAATTCACAAAAGCAAAACAAAACTCTTAAATCCAGTAGACCAATTATGCTTTCATGCTTTGTGTGTGTGTGTGTGTGTGTGTGTGTGCGTGCGTGCACAAACATATACAAGATTGGCACAGCATTAATGAATGCAGAAAAGCTATGGTTTAAATTTCACTTGGAATTCAGATTTTTGTGCTGTACTTCAATATTTACTAAGTTTTGCTGTAGTAATAGGATACTAAATTTTTGAGGTTGTTACAATTACCAAAAAACCCCAAAGCCATCCCCTTATATAGTCTGCAAAAATCCCACTATTAATATGGTGATACAGAAAATTATTACTATAATTATTAATCATTACAAGTATTACAAATTATTATCCTAAGTATAAGCCTAATTTACTTGTTTTTTGTTTTTTTGGGTTTTGTTTTGTTTTGTTTTATTTTAAGAAGAGAGATTGGTGGGGAGGGTTAGATGGGGAAAGAGACTTTTAGAGGCAGGCTTCCTGCCCAACATGGAGCCAAATAGAGAGGGCTGATCTCAGGATCCTGAGATCATGACCCGAGCCAAAATCAAGAATCAGACACTTACCAACTAAGCCACCCAGGCCTACCCCCCCAACTTTTTTTGAACTCCAAGTACAAACTTTATTTTTATTATAAAGATAAAGTGAAACAGCTGTTGTTTTCTTCAAAATAACTTGTAGTGATCTGAATTATAAGTGTGGTTTTCTAGGAAACAATTCAAAAAGGCATACAAATTAACTGTTTCTCAGCCATCTACCATGTTGATACCCTATTATTAATATGACTTAGTCTCACCTCTAAAGTGGAATGCTTAAGTCCATCCTGACTTAATTTTGTTCAGTTACAGTCTTACTGTGTCTGCTGGCTTCATACAGCCTTCTCAATATTTCAACATATGTTTCATTCCCATTCGTTAGCATTAAATATAAAATAGTAAATCCCACTGGGAAAAGTTTCCTAAAAGTCATGCCATGTATTACTGAAACAATCTATTGAAACATGCTGTTTATATTCATGAATATAAACATGCTGTTTATATTCATTAGCAAAATGGTCATTTAAACATTTAAGCAAATCAGTAGAAATATTTACAGTTAATCATGAAATAGGTAAAAAGGCCAACTGTGTTTGGGTTGTAGTCAGTAGAATATACATTTAAATTTTGTCATATGTAAATTCAAATGTAGATGTTATTACAATATCATTAGTATAAATTTATTTTTTAAGTGACATACAATTCGCTGCGGATTTTGTCTAAATACATATTTATCAACACTCATTTGAGAATTCCAGTATAACTATTGCTTGTCAGAGGTAGTATAAAAATCTTCTTTAAAAATACAACTAGTTAGGGGGCGCCTGGGTGGCTCAGTGGGTTAAGCCGCTGCCTTCGGCTCAGGTCATGATCTCAGGGTCCTGGGATCGAGCCCCGCTCGGGTTCTCTGCTCCACAGGGAGCCTGCTTCCTCCTCTCTCTCTGCCTGCTTCTCTGCCTACTTGTGATCTCTGCCTGTCAAATAAATAAATAAAATCTTAAAAAAAAAAAAATACAACCAGTTAGGGGGTACCTGGGTGGCTCAGTTAAGCTTCCAACTCTTGATTTTGGTTTGGGTTGTAGGATTGAGCCCCACAATTCTCTCTCATTCCCTCTGCCCCACCACCCAGCCCCACACTTTCTTTCTCTCAAAAACAAACAACTTTTGTAAAGATTTGGGGCGACTGGGTGGCTCAGTGGGTTAAAGCCTCTGCCTTTCGCTCAGGTCGTGATCCCAGGGTTCTGGGATCCAGCCCCGCATCGGGCTCTCTGCTTGGCAGGGAGCCTGTTTCCTCCTCTCTCTCTCTCTGTCTGCCTCTCTCCTACTTGTGATCTCTATCTGTCAGATAAATAAATAAAATCTTTAAAAAAAAAAGAAAACAAACAAACAAATAAAAAATAAATAACAACTAGTTATCCTCAAGGGAAACATTCATTAATTTTTCATTAACTGATATTATATGTTGACATAATGACCATTAACTAATTTATATTAAACACACTAAGTATATGTATTACTCATCCTTGTTTGAAAAAAATGCACATAAAACATTTTCATGTGACTTCTATCTTTGTATAATTCAGGTACTGATATGTAACCTATAGTATATGAAAAGAAGACTTATGATCTTTCTTCACCTGGGAAGAAAATTATCAAAGGACCCATGGGCATAAAACAATCACAAGCAAGCACCAAGAATACGCCACCACCCAGACACTGGACGTGATCAAATTTAGATGAATGGCACACAGCAAAGAGCATCATAGTAACTCATATACAGATATTAAAACACATGGGCATACTAATAACTATGGTTTTTAAACAGATAAGTTTGTAAGAAATAACAGGTTTTTTTCCCAACCCTTTTCTACACATCAAATCACTTAAACTAAAATTAGACTTTTGTAAAAGGCAGGAAAAAAATAAATTAAGCCTCAAATAACCCCATTACAAACTTAAAATTTTTGCAAGGATAAAGTTGTCACATGAATTACCACAGTTTTTCACTTACATAGGAAAACATAGGTATAGCTGTTCCATTTGTTCCAAAACACTAAAACAGGAAAGGGTTCCTGATATATAATGTCATTTCAAAAAAATAAATTAATAACCATAATAAAATTCCTAAATACAAGATATAAACAAGATATGAATAAGAGGAGTATTTGTATAAGTATTGGGCACTAACCAGTTATGCTACTGGACTCCAAGACAGAATTATTTGGAGACAAATAATGTATATCAGGCATATAATATTTATATGAAAATTACATAAGATGGCTTGTAATGTAGTTATATTGACATACCATTTGTATTTAGTCCTGTATTTAATGTAAATGAGATATTGTATGTGAAGTTTTTTTTAACTCCAAAAGCCAAATGCATGTATTAATGATGGTTATGATATATTGGAATTAAATATTTGATATATCAATTGGATACTTCCTTATATTTAACACTACAGAATGTTTATTCATTTTCAGTTATTCAGGAAAATTTCTATATGTTACTTTAAATTAGAAGAAGCTTGAAAGATATCTCACTTCTATATCTAAACTGTACAATTCACTAAAAAAAAAGTATATGAACTTAGAAAATCAGGAGGCATATAACTAACGTACGTATCATTTCAAGAAAAATTCTGGTTATCATAGAATAAAAGATTGTTACACATTGGCACAAATTTACCAAAAGGAGTGTGAAAAATCTTTATGCAGGCTGCTTAAAAATGACAGAAATTTCCATCTTACATATGTGAGAATCGCCAAATCTGGTATAAATAAGGCTTATTTTAATGACTTCCCAGTGACTTAATTTTCCATTGCAAGAATTCCAACATCAAATGAATATCAGAATGGAGGACAAATATGTATACTAATTGTCATTTGTTTACATTAGTGCCTCTTAAAACGTACTTCCAAAAAGCACAAATGTTCCGTATGCTAAGTTGAAGTATTCTATAGCTAAAGTAAAATAATACTGTTTTTTTCCCTCACCACAGAAAATCAATTACTAAAACTTTCCAAAGTTAAAATCTTTTAAAAATTTTTTATTAAACTGCCATTAATTATGTCTTATCTATAATGAATGCTCGCAAACAACAAAATGAATGAAAATAAATGAATATGTTCTGTGTGGGACAACATCTTTCACAGTGAATACTAACTTGTGAAATATCAGTTTGATATAAAAGAACAAGCCCATCATAGTTGAGGTTAACTCTATTAAAAAAATATATACGGCATTTATTATTTTTGTTTTCTTTAGTTTTTCTTATTTTGAAGGGTGAGGTGAAGGAGTATTTATCAGCAACAGGTTCCTTACTTATACCACCATCAGAAATTTCTTGCATATTACTAAGAGAGGAAGCTCATACTGTCCCACCACAATTGGGCAGAATATGTTTGTCAGTCCAAGTAAAACTGTGTAAAATAACAAACAAAAATAAAACAAAAACCAAAAAACTATATTTTTTAATACAATGGACAAAATTTCTCATCTCCTTATTTTTTTCAGCTACTTCCATTTTCTCCAAAGTACTCACTTAATTGGTGCCCACGTTCTTCTGTCCTCCATTTTAACATCCAATTTGTCCTTTCCACAGCATATCCTAAATGAGCAACATTCTGTATATGCTTTCCTATCACCTCCCCCAATCAAAATTCACCTATCATTTCACCCATCCCTTGGAACTATGACAAAAGCTTTTAAGAAACCAATTACCTAATCTGATAAACTGATGAGCGATTTCTAGCAAAAAAACAGATTAGCATTTAAAAACCCTATGTACCCCAATTCTACTTCTGATAACTTAGAACTAGAAAGGTCAAAGGAACAAAAGGAATGAAAATACTTTTAAGAGGAAAAGTAAGAAGCACGAAGGCTGAACTCCTATATATTCTGGCCAAATATATATACACATATATAAGTGTGTGTGTATGTGTGTGTGTGTGTGTGTGTGTGTGTACACACACACATACACACAGAGTTCTGATGTGATAAGCCGGAAAGAAAGAGTCTTTTGCTCATCCAGTAATTCATAAACATTAACTTTTAAAGAAGTTGGAAACCTGCTTTAAAATAATCTCTGAGGGAAAGTAACTTGGGTATAACTAAGAAAACACTAACTATGAACTGATAACTACTAAAGCTGGATGATGGATTCATGAAGATTCATTAAAAATCTGCTTCTCTATATATTCACATTTTCCATACTAAAAATAAAGAGAAAAAAGGAAGAGAAGAATCAATCAGTCAATCAATTCAATGGCAACAGTAATGAAAATGCATCAAGCATATTTAAGAAATTTGAAACGGCTGAAACAGAAAATAAGTGCTCAAAGAGAAAAAACCACTTAACAATACATGACAATAAGAAATAAGGGTAATTGCATATGTGCTGCCGAAGCGAGCACAGAAATAAGGGTAATTGCAAATGACATCTCAGATAAAGGCTAGTATTCAGTATCTATAGAGAACTTATCAAACTCAACACCCAAAGAACAAATAATCTAATCAAGAAATGGACAGAAGACATGAACAGACATTTCTGCAAAGAAGACATCCAAATGGCCAAGAGACACCTAAAAAAGGGCTCAACATTGCTTGGCATCAGGGAAATTCAAATCAAAACTGGAGTAGGATACCACCTCACACCAGTCAGAATGGCTAAAATTAACCAGTCAGGAAACGACAGATGTTGGAGAGGATGCAGAGAAAGAGGAACCCTCCTACACTGCTGGTGGGAATGCAAGCTGGTGCAGCCACTCTGGAGAACAGTATGGAGGTTCCTCAAAAAGTTGAAAATAGAGCTACCCTATGACCCAGCAATTCCACTACTGGATATTTGCTGCAAAGATACAAATGTAATGATCCAAAGGGGCACCGGTACCCCAATGTTTATAGCAGCAATGTCCACAATAGCCAGACTATGGAAAGAGCCTAGATGTCCATCAACAGATTAATGGATAAAGAAGACGTGATACACACACACACACACACACACACACACACACACACGAATACTATGCAGCCATCAACACCCTCCCCCCCGCAAAATCTTGCCATTTGCAACAACGTGGATGGAACTAGAGGGTTATGCTAAGCAAAATACGTAAATCAGAGAAAGACAATTATCATATGATCTCATTGGTATGAGGAAATAGAGCAACAAGACAGAGGACCATAGGGGAAGGGAGGGAAAAATGAAACAAGACGAAACCAGAGAGGGAGACAAACCATAAGAGACTCTCAATCTCAGGAAACAAACTGAGGGTTGCTGGAAGGGAAGGGGTTTGGGAGGTGATGGGCATTGGGGAGGGTGTGTGCTATGGTGAGTGCTGTGAATTGTGTAAGACTGATGAATCGCAGACCTATAGCCCTGAAACAAATAATACATTATATGTTAATTAAAATAAACAAATAAACAAACCAAAAAGAAATAAGGTTAAAAGCCAAATGATTAAGACTGTGTAAAATAATTGAAAACTGAATATTTGGAAAATACTTCAAAGAATTTTTTAAATCTAGTAAAATTGCAGAGATCTGATTAAAGATTTTTAAAGGAACAGTATTAGTTTTCAAAACAATGACATATTTAAGACGAAGAACAAGTTAGCCCTAGCAAGAAATATTTCGATGGCAATGAAACAAAGTATATGATACCAAACACATCATTGACTCAATATCCTAACCAACTCTAATAGATTTGATAATTGTAACACACATGGTGGGGGGAAAGGCCACTTACCAAGTTCTCTCCAGAACCTATTTAACAGGAGATGGAATGTTTGGCAAAGTCCTGATCTATTCTTAAATTAGTCCAAATCATTAAACATCTCTTTTATAAAGTTTTTTTTAGGTGTTAATCTGGAATTTTTTAGCATAAATCTATTAAAACTGATAAAAGCCAATTCTAATTTGTCCAATTTCTGCTAAGTTACATAGAATCATAAGCCTAGAAGCTAGAAAGATGAATATAGTAGAACCATTGCCCCTAAAACTCAAGTGGAGACATAACAAGCTATGGGAGAGCACAGGAGGTAGTTCAGGAAGACTCAGATCCTACAGAGCTGGCCAGTGGTTATCCTCACCATCAACCAACTGAAACGTGGCCCAACGGTACAGAATGCAATCAAGATATTAGCTGGAACCAAAGGAAAAATGACCAGATATATGAGTATGACATTATTACATTCAACTTAACTCCAATACCCACAATATCCTCAAGGCAGATGAAAGACAGGTGACTGGCAATGATACAAAATGAAGCAGCAGAAAGCATTCATTCCTTTAAATATTTATTGAACTACAAAGAGCTCAGTCTAGTAGAGATAGAAAGTCAACAATTAATGAGAATATTGTGGGATGAGTACACTTTTAGATATGTGTACTTAGGGGGATGTCAAAAGTAGTTTGAATGGGTTAAGGAAGGCTTCTCAAAACCTTCGTGACTAAACTCCGTCTTGAAACATGGGTTTGTCAGGCAAACCGGGTGGAAGGACATCCAGGCAGAGGGAATAACATGTACGAATGCAGTGGAATATGCAATCATGGAGTATACATGCTTAGTGGCCAGAAACTAGTCACAAAGAAAGTAGGACTTAAGGGCAAGAAATTCGAAACCCTGGAAGCAAACGACAAACTAATGTAACTCTGTACTCAACTAGTGAGACACCACACAGCTCCTAATTTTCTCCTTCTTTAGGGCCTAGAATCTGAGTTCATTAAAGATAACTGCTAAGGTCAGTGGTCAGGCTGCAAAGTCAGGCAGATCATTAAATATATTTTAATAAGAACTAAACTAGAACTAAAATATAGACCCAATAAAGGTCTGTAAGGAACTAGTGAAACACAAGATCAAGTTAAAGGTAGTGAGGTTGACTACAAGTTACCAATAATTTGACAGAAATCTAAGATTTCTGGTAACACGTCAAATGGGAATTCACTTCTCTAGTTCTGTTCTACTCTGTAATGTTGTCTACTATACATTAAAACAATTTATTGGGTCGCCTGGGTGGCTCAGTCGGTTAAGCCGCTGCCTTCGGCTCAGGGTCCTGGGATCGAGTCCCGCATGGGCTCCTTGCTTGGCGGGGAGCCTGCTTCTCTCTCTGTCTCTGCCTGCCACTCTGCCTACTTGTGCTCTCTCTCTCTTTGACAAATAAATAAATAAAATCTTAAAAAAAAATTTATCATGAACTCCAGCAGCAACAAATATATAAGGAAGACTTGTTATATAAAAATTATTGTGCTAATTTTAGTATATAAGGAAACAACAGGAATGATGTTTAAACTCAAGAAGTTTACAGCCATAGTAAGTAGAATACACAACTCTTGATGTTGGGTTTTTAAGTTTGACCCCTACAGTGGGTATAGAGATTGCTTAAAAATAAAATCTCAAAAAATGTTTTTAAAAAAGAATCTTAGAGCCAAATTAAGGGAGTAAAACAGTCACCTAAATATATGAACATATATACAAAGTAGGACATGTGTCAGATAAGGGCTTTCCTTTATTTACCAATGTACTTTTTTATTAGCTTATCCTGTGATGTTACATTCATGTGGTAAGTGATGAGATTGATAATAAAAAATACTGATAAAAGGAAAAAAGGGCCATTATGGAATCAGTGTTAATAGTGGCAGTGAGCAAATTCTTTGAACAAGTCAATTCTAAAACTCAAGTTTTATAGGGTTTGGATCTTATATATGCAGTCAGTATCCCACATCATTCAAATTACTCAAAGTCCTTAGTATATAAGATGTGAAAGAGTGTTTAGACTGCCTGAACTGAATTATTATGAAGCAAGAGTTAAATAACATTCTTTTTCAGGGGTGCCTGAGTTGGTTCAGTCAGTTGAGCATCTGCCTTTGGCTTAGGGCATGATCCCAGTGTCCTGGGATTGAGTCCCATATCAGGCTCTCTGCTGGGAGGGGAGCCTGCTTCTCCCTGTCCCTCTGTCTGCTGTTCCCTCTGCTTGTGCTCTTTCTCTGTGTCAAATAAATTAATAAAGTCTTAAAAAAAAAAATCCCTCTTCAGGGGCACCTGGCTGGCTCAGTGCGTTAAGCTTCTGCCTTCAGCTCAGGTCATGATCTCAGGGTCCTGGGACTGAGTCCCGCATCAGGCTCTCTGCGGGGAGCCTGCTTTCTCCTCTCTCTCTCTCTGCCTGCCTCTCTGCCTACTTGTGATCTCTCTCTGTCAAATAAATAAAATCTTAAAAAAAAATCCCTCTTCAAAGTTTGGTGAGTATGTGAATAAGAAACACCTGCTATCAACTCTACACAAATACCAAAAGGCTTGTAAATTTTATTGACAATTATTTTGGAGGGGTTTTCCAGAAAATGAAGTTATTATATCCACAGGGACATTTTTCACTAGCTTTGACTATTCAAGTTTTCCTTTTTCATGCTGAAATACATTTGAAAAACAATTTCAAAGAAGAGATTTTTGCTTTGCTTTACAGGATTATTAGCAATTCATTTAAGTCCCCAAAAAGCATTTTATATTTACTTTCTTTAATATGTCTGCTTATAGGATGGTAATTTTATACCTTTAATACAAGATAATAAACTTCCTAACCTTCAGTTAAAATGAACCATATGGGTGAAAACTATCAAAAACCACAGCATAGAACTCTATGACCTAGCAATTGCACTACTGGGTATTTACCCCCAAAATACAAATGTAGTGATCTGAAGGGGCACCTGCACCCCAATGTTTATAGAAGTAATGTCCACAATAGCCAAACTATGGAAAGAACCTAAATGTCCATCAACAAATGAATGGTTAAAGAAGATGTGGGGTACACACACAGGAATATTACCCAATCATCAAAAAAATGAAATCTTGCCATTTGCAACGACGTGGATGGAGCTAGAGGGTATTATGCTAAGTGAAACAAGTCAATCAGAGAAAGACAATTATCATATGATCTCACTCATCTGTGGAATATAAGAAACAAAACAGAGGATCAGAGGGGAAGAGAGGAAAAAATAAAACAAGATGAAATCAGAGAGGGAGACAAACCATAAGAGACTCTTAACTATAGGAAACAAACTGAGGGTCAATTGAAGGGAGAAGGATGGGGGCATGGGATAACTGGCTGAAGGGCACTGAGGAGGGCACATGACATAATGAGCACTGGGAGCTCTATAAGACGGATGAATCACTGACTCTTACCTCTGAAGACAACAGTACATTTTGTTAATTAACTGATTTAAAAACCAAAACTAAAGCATAGACAGCAAGAAGTATTAAAGTTAAATAAAGAAAACACTCCATTTTTATAATGTTTGAAGTTCAAGTAACCTGCATAAGCTCGCATGTAAAGAAGAGATTCTGAAGTAAATCGGGCCTTGGTTCAAATACCCAGAACAACACTTGTCATTTACCAATTACTCAAGTACCCCTGTCTAAGCCATAGTAAAGTGAGCACATGCTCATCCTGATTTCAAATTCCAAAGCTGTCATTTACCAGTTGCATATCACAGGGAAGTTAGTTGGCCTCAGTTTCCCTTTCCCAGACTGCTTCCCTGATTAAAAAAATAATAATAATAACAACAGCTACTTCTCAGAGATACTTTAAGGATTAAATGGTATAAACACATGAAATCATCTCATATAAGGCCTAGCACACAGAGGCATTCAATAAATATTAGTTCCATTCCTTGCTCCTCTCCAAAGAATTCTCCTAAACAACAGTTTGCGCACACAATATTAGTTTAATTCCTATAGTCATTATTAGAAAAGTGCTTGGTAACACTTTTTATTATAGCTTGGGACAAAGAAATGAGTATCTGGAATCTTTTGGATTACTTGTAGATAATGTAAATAAAGTATACAGAAAGCAGTTTTGAAACAATCATAAAATGATAAAATACATGAATAAAAAATAACCTATGTCACTTTGAAACAAGAATATACTCCAGAAAAGAAAAATCATGGCTTTCTCTTAATCTTAATGTTCTGTGGTGGCAGGTATCACATCTACCTTCGTCATCTGAGGTCTTCCCAACACCAACGACAGTATTAGATATGCAGTAGGTAGTCCATTATCATTTTGTCGTACATATAAATGAATGAATGAATGAATGAATGTGCAAAGGACATAATTCATTTTCCTGTCAAATATTAAGGGATTTCAATCTCAGGAAATTCTCTTTGTTATTCATTTGAAAACCTTTGCAGCCTATATCATTTATTTTTAATTGTTTAAAATGTATTAATTTGAGGGGCACCTGGGTGGCTCAGAGGGTTAAACCCCTGCCTTTGGCTCAGGTCATGACCTCAGGGTCCTGGGATCAAGCCCAGCATCAGGCTTTCTGCTTGGTGGGGGGCCTGCTTTCCCCCCTTCTCTGCCTGCCTGCTTGTGATCTCTCTCTCTCTCTCTGTCAAATAAATAAATAAAATCTTTAAGAAATAAAAAAATAAAATGTATTAATTTGAGATGACACACAATGTTAAACATTGGTTTCAGGTATACAACTAATGATTTGACAAGTTTATACATTATGCTATGTTTACCATCAGTACAGCTACCATCTGTCCCATTACATCCCTATTACAATATCATTGATTATATTTCTTATGCTTTGCTTTTTTTTTTAAAGACTTTATTTATTTATTTGACAGAGAGAGATCACAAGTAGGCAGAGAGGCAGGCAGAGAGAGAGAAGGGGGAAGCAGACTCCCTGCCGAGCAGAAGCCCGATGTGGGGTCAATGTGGGGCTCAATCCCAGGACCCTGGGATCATGACCTGAGCCAAAGGCAGAGGCTTAACCCACTGAGCCACCCAGGTGTCCAATATGCTTTGCTTTTTATTTCTATGACTTAGTCATTCCATAACTGCAGTCTATATAATTTAAGAAACAACAAAACACAGATTCCCTCAACTCTTTTTTTTTTTTAAGATTTTATTTATTTATTTGACAGAGACCACAAGTAGGCAGAGCAGCAGGCAGAGAGAGAGGGGGAAGCAGGATCCCCGCTGAGCAGAGAGCCTGATGCAGGGCTCGATCCCAGGACCCTGAGATCATGACCTGAGCCACAGGCAGAGGCTTTAACCCACTGAACCACTCAGGCACCCCTCAACTGTCTCTTCTTTAAGTATTTTCTAAGTTGCTACAAAGTGTCAAGCTCTTGTTGGGATGTGCATAACTTAAAAGCCTTTCATACATGAAAAATATTAGCATGACTTCTCTAATTTGAAAAACAGCAATAACAGTAACCTTTGTTGGAGTCATATTTTGCAAACTTTGCAGCACTTTCCTGTTTCTCCATCACACTGATAAAATGCTCTTTGTTCATGCAATATTCCTTTTCACTGGATGTCCTTTTTTGCCCTCATTTTCCTGCTTTCATCACCCCAGCTGGACCCCCAATGTTATTTCCTCAAAGGATATCCATTTCTGACCAATTTCAGCAAAATTAATGTTTTCTATCAGAGCAGTGAACCCCAGTCCTAAGGAGAGTGACATGATTTCACTGTCTCTTCTATTAAACTGTGCACTGTGACCTGAGAACAATCTTATTCATCTCCTCATTCCAAGAATTTAACACAGAGGCTGGCACATAGTAATATTCAGAAAATCTTTACTGAAACAAATTGAATCCTTTCCCAAGTTACTTTTCTAATTTGTTATAAAAACACTTAGAAACAGGTATAAAAGAAATTTTCAGTAAGCATTTTTTAAAATAAGATGAGATCTTTCTTTTATTAAAAGGTGCTAAAGAGCAACAAAATATTTCCCAGATTATGTATGTTATCAAAGAGAAAGGCTTTTGGACACATGCTCATTTTATCAGCAAAATTCACCACGAAGGTAAGTGATATCAATGACATATCACAAATTGAATGGCATATATAACAACATATTAACATCATATTAACATATTTAAATGTAAAATCATTTAAAGGAGGCTTTGTTTTTAAAAAAATTCTGGTTTAGGCCCTTATACACTGTATTCTGATTCTGGAAACTATTTCTAAAGCTTATTTACAAAAGCCAGTAAAACTGGAGTTTATTCAGCAGGCCATAAGAGTCAGAGTGCTGGTTTCACTGTGGTGTAATAAAAGAATGAGAGAGTAGCTATCTACTCAGCAAAGGTGTTGCAGCATTAATGATAGGGAAACTGACCTGAGAAAAACATCTGAAACCCACAACATAATCTGTAGAATGAAGGAGACACTGCCAGTCAATACAATGCACTCTATTTACGAATTACCTTATTCTGATGTATAACCTCTTTATGTTTTGCCATGTATACAGAAGCGCAGGTCTCTATTCTCAGTGATCCTTAAGGAGGTTGCACCCTTGTTAATGATAGGTGTCAAGATCTCCCAAAGAGATGGACTTTACCCACTGGAAAATGTTGAGACTTTCCGGGATCACTCTGGCCAAGTTCTTAAACTTGAGAAGATGGTGATTAAAAGTTAGCAAGTGGCTCTGTTGTGGTGAGATGTGGGGTAAAGAATAATTGCTAACCCCAACTGCAGGCAGCACCAAATACTAACTTCACTGAACTACAGAACTCAAGACTGCTTAGTATAGGAATCAGCACCCCAGTAAAGAAGAGGAATTACTTGGGTTTAGGAAAACTTTTGAATTTTCACCTAACCACTATACTAATTAACCTTATGTTCTCCCATATTCAGCAAGACTTCTTACTATTTAAATATGACTCTGAATGTAGACATTGTAGAATCCAAGGAAAGAATCTCTGGAATGTTGTAACTGTTTGAATAGTTCGTACCCTGTAAATACCTGCATCCAAAAGAAAAAGGAAAGAAAAGAAAAGGATAAGAAAGGAAAGGAAAGGCAAGGAAAAGACAGGCAGGTTGGAAGAGAAGAAAGCTGAAAATGTCACTACTTTATCAGTACTAAACTTCCTGAAAATATAGTTTTAACAATGTAAAATTGCATATGGCATGAGGTATAATTCACAAAAATCAGACTAAAATAGCACTAAATTTCTGTGGACAAGAATGTCCCCTGTGGCTGAGGGGAAGCAGAAGTGATTCTGATGTGGTATTAAGTTAATTCAGGTGAGTAACAAGGGTCCACTTATTTTCACACATAAACACTAGCCATAGTGGGGGCAGGCAGCTCACCTTTTTCCTATATTCCTACAATTGTCTGGAGATTTCTGGATTCCCTCAGCAGGAACCACAGAGACTAACAACCCTTTCAAGGAGATACCCTCACCCCCTTTTCAATCAGACACCAGCCCAGCAGCCCCTGGCTGTGCTCAAGCAAGGAATTTTAGGAATGGAGAAAGGAATGGCATATTCCCTAGAGAGGCTAGCTTGGAACAGGAGTAGAAGGGGGGAGGAAAAAAGGGCACCCTTCACATCCCTGTCAGTCAACTATTATTAACTATTATGCTGATGGAATGGAATCTAACCTTATACTGGCCATGTCTGGCTTTCTTCCAGGTTCAACATGATTGCCAAAGAAGACTGTGGTTTTATTAAGCGATCTAGCCTAGATCTCTGTGTTAATGCAATAGGGAGCATCTCAACATTAAATTCTCTGTTATACATTTACTCTGTTCCAAACCAAACCAAACCAAACATTTTTCATACCAGTACACCTAAAAGTAGTAATCACAGGTTTTAAAACAAAGGGTAGGGGAAGTCAAATCAACAGACAACCTGAGCAAATCAAAGGTCTTTGATACATTAATCTTGGTAGAACAGAGAAAAAAATGTGATTTGAACAGTGCCTGTTGCTTCAACAGTGCCTGTTGCTTCAACTTGACTCATTATTTCTGTGGGAGTTTTGATTTGCATAAAGGTATGGGAGACTTTATGAAGTACCAAAGACTAACTCAGATCACTAATCATATTTACAATTCAAAAAAATCCCACATGTGCTTATAAAATTCAAAATACTGATTTTAATATTTTGTAATTCTAAAAGGTATAAAAATGCAACTCATTTAAATGAGAAAAAATCACTTTATATAGGTCTATAGAAAAATGACAATCCATTATTATTTGCACATTTACACCCTCATTCCAAAATATTTAAAATCAGCTTTAAAAATAATATTCCTTTTCCAAAAATAATAACCAAAATCGAAGATATTTATGAGGTATTACCTGCATGCTGGGCACTATGCTATGAGTTTCACAAACATTATCTATTGTAATCAGCAAACAATTCAATGAAATAAGTGATATTATCCCCAGTTATATTGAGAACACCAATTAAAAAAAAATAAGTAGCTTAGCCAAATCTTAAAATTAGTAAGTAGCAAGATCTTGGAGAGTTAGATTTGCAGAGAAGAAAAACATATAAAGAGAGGAGAAAAGATAAGAGTGTATCACACATAAAGGATCTGCCATACATATCAGGAGTAAAGAAAGTCATGCATGATGTTCACATGTCTGGCAGCTTTGAACCGTGATTACACTGTAAGTAATTTCAAAATTGCTCTGCGCTGCAAGAGCATTCTGGCTCTCCTACCCTTTGGTTAAGACCTTTTGGTTAAGAGTCAAGATCTCTATCTGTATGTCTTAGAGAAACAAGTCTCAAACTCGACCTGTTCAAAATAAAAATTTTCACTCCAATCTCAAAATCCACTCCTCCCTCCAGGTCTCCCCATATCAGTGAATGACATCACTATTCACAGGGTTGCTTGGGCCAAAAACTAGCAGTAATTCCTAACACCTCTTTGCGCTCACATGCTACTTCCAATCCATCAACAAGTCGGATAGGTTCTACTTACACAATACATCTGACCTCTTCTCACCAACTCCACTGTTCTCGCTTCCAGTTGGATCCACTACCATCTATCATACAGATCAGTTTCACACAGGCTCCCTTCACAAGCTGGCTTGCACTACAGCTCCCTGTGTCTACACTCCACAGAGTATGCCACAGAGTGGCCCTACTAGTCTCCTTATTCACACCAATATCACCACACTGGTCTTTTTGTTCCTCAAATATACCAAATAAGCAATGTTTTACAATTCTCAAGAATGATCCTGATACATCTTCATTTAGTCAATCTAATGCTTTATGTAACAGAACATTTTTGGCTGCCAGATCTGGGGCCCAAAATGTAATCTCCACTCTCTAGCCCCAGTTCTAGTCGTAATCAGTCATCTGCATGACAACCTTTATTTGTAAAGGGAAGAAGAGGGAGGAAATCGAATTAAGGGTAACAGATAAGTATAGAGGTGAAAGTACAGCCTAGTATCTGTCCCCTGTGGAACTCCTTGTCTGGGATTAAATGTTTATAGTAGAGGAATGAAGGCCACAAAAATGATGGAGCTTTGTTTCATGAGAAATGAAAATCTGGAAAAGAGATTACAGCTAAAAACAGATCAAAAGGGACTTCCTGATATTCTGGGCACTAGAGTTTTTGCTTTTTTTTTTTAAAGATTTTATTTATTTGAGAGAGAGAGAGTGAGCAGGGGGAGGGGCAGAGTGAGAGGGAGAAGCAGACTCTCCACTGAACAGGGAGCCCCATGTGGGGCTTTATCCCAGGACCCTGAGATCATGTCCTGGGCTGGAGGCAGAGGCATAATGGAATGAGCCACCCAGGCACCCCTAGCAGAGTCTGTTTAAAGCCCAGAGGATATGGTATGGCAGAGTTGGGGAAAGGACTCCCTATTAAAAAAAAAATCTCAGAAGACACATATGGCATCCTCGAGATAAGAACTGGTTTCCTCCTCACAGGCAGTGACAACAAAGGATCTTTGCCAAGCACTTCTTGAGCTATAGATGTGAACATTCAGGAGCCAGGGGAGGAATGGCAAGGCAGTGAGTAGGAGTGACAACTAAGGGAATGTTTTTCAGACACGTACGAAGTGATAGTGGTCCTAGCAGTAGCTTGGAAGACTGTGAAGAAGGCTAATTTCCATGAATCAGGCCAGTGGGGTTGCTACTAGGGAGCCTGAACTACATTAATCTGCTCAATGACATATACGTGTCTTTATATGAAAGTCACAGGCTGGTGAGATCTGTAACATCCAGGTGCACCTACAGGCATCTATGTTCTGCCTATAGGTGGAGCCCAGTTTTTTTCCTTTTATTCTATTTCTTGTATTTTTTTTCTTTCTTTCTTTTGTGTCATCAGCTCTAGACTCATTTACTTTGACACTGATACTTTTTATTTGATGCTCTGCCCACACGTAGACAGAATTATATAATACAATGAAATGATTTTATATCATTCTTCATTTTCACCAAGAAATAAACCAATTTAAAAACTAAAGTTTTTTTTTTTTTTTTAACTGGATATGTAATTAGTTAAAATGAGGTATGACTGGTAATTTTATTTAAAAAAAAAAAGGCAATTTGGACATAGACATGCACACAGGACAAAACCCATGTGAACATGAAGGCCAAGATTAGGGTAATGCAAACTACCAACACCTACAGCAGAGGCCAGGAACAGATTCTCCCTCCTATCTCCCAGAAGGAATCAACACTGCTGACACCTCGATCTTGGATGTCTAGCCTCCAGAACTGTGAAACAATAAATTTATATGGATTAAGCCACCCAGTTTGTTGTACTTTAATACGGCAGCCCCATAAAATTAATACAAGTTCAGATGAGATACATTCCATGAACTTCAAAGGAAATGCACAAGTGATCAAGAAACTACTGTAAGAACCTTTTGAAATACTTAAGAGACTAGGAAAGGTGCCAAAACACCAGAGATGGGCTATTCTTATAATGTTTAAAAGCAAAAGATGTGAATTCTGCAACTCTCAGATAAATAAACTTGCAATGAACCCATTAAAATTAGTAGGGAAATGTTTATGTAACAACTTTAAAAAGGGTTTCAATGCGGTTTCACTAAAATTAGTATTTTTATTGTTGATTCAATTATTAGGCTGGTAGATAAAGAAAATGTGAACTTCGTCTATCCTGAACTTAAGTACACTTTTGAAGAAGCCTTTCATGATATTCTTGAGGTCAAAACAGAGAAACATGCAGGAAATAATAAGAGTTAGGTACATTCATAACAGGTTGAACAACCACACCCAAAAAGAGTAGATTAAGGAAAGATGTTAACTAGAAGAGAAGTCTCAAGTCCTATGCCACGGGGCTACTTGAACAGGAATGAAAAAAAACCATGCAAGACCTATTTATCAAACCTGTGGATGACACAAGTTGATAAGGATACCTGATCCTCTGAATGGTTAGTCTGGATTCCAGAAATTATCTAACTGAGGAAACACTGAAGGAATTAGAGATGTTTAAATAGGAGAGAAAGAAGAGAAAGATAAATATGAAAGTTGAAGGCTAGATACATGGAAGATTTAGGATCAACAAAGTTCTTGCAGGAAAGACCTGGATCTTCATAAAAGAAATAATACTTCACTTCTCTCTGCTACCATCACTCTAGTTCTAACTAATAATATATTTACTTAACTATTACTGGTTTCCTCATGTCCACTAATTTCCCCATTTCTTTTCCTGCAATTTTCTAACCCATGCTCTAAAAAACAAGTTAAGCCACCTTTTGTAAACTGTGACCATGGTAGCCTGCTCTATCATTTCAAGGTACAATTATGGCTATATTAAACGTTAACTTTAAGTATGACTGATCAGCATCTCACTTGCCCTAGAAGTCTGTAGCAGTCTGTATACCATATGTTAAAGAAGAGTATAAAGTACTGATTATTTTGCTACCTCCAAGGCTACTGGTCAAAAATCACTCATCAGTGCTGGTCCAATACTGGCTCCCTATTCAAGCCACAGTGTTTTACACTTACCATTATAAACGGTTCTTCTTCAGTGTACAAACTACCCTCAGGACATCTACACTACTTTCCAGCATCAGTCCCAGGAGCACAAAAGCTCTTCTGAGAGTTAATCCCCAGCCTGGTTTCCACTTTTGTGTCCTCAAGTAAATTTTTCAAGTAATTTTTATTTCAGAAGTCCTATTGCCCTTTCTTGAGCCCAGGTTTTCTGAGGGCAGGGCCACAGAGCTCCATCCCATCAGAGAGCAGGTATTAGTTCTTTCTCTCCCAGAAGGCCTGAGCATCTTATGTAAATTGACTTCCTCCTCCCCAGAAACCAGCTTTACAGAGCAGAACATACCTGCATTCCCTGGAGGTAGCCGTCTTGTATTTTTTTTTTTTTTTTAAAGATTTTATTTATTTATTTGACAGATAGAGATCACAAGTAGGGAGAGAGGCAGGCAGAGAGAGAGAGAGGAGGAAGCAGGCTCCCTGCCAAGCAGAGAGCCCGATGCGGGGCTCGATCCCAGGACCCTGGGATCATGACCTGAGCTGAAGGCAGAGGCTTAAACCACTGAGCCACCCAGGCGCCCCATCCGTCTTGTATTAATGAAGCCAGAAAACTTTCTACTCCAAGATGATGGCTGTGTACTTGCTCTATATTTCCATAACTAGGAAAGTCATTTAAGTAATACAGAAAATCAGCCTTTCTAAAATTTAAAAATCTCCTCCCCTTCCCCCACAAAAAACCCATAAATCAAATCCTGCCAAGTCAGTGTTCAAAATCTTTCAGGAGCTGCTCATTTGCATTAGGATAAAAATACAAACTTCTTCTATGATCTACAGAAAGTATAATGTCAAAAGGCTCCCTTCCTACCTCCCCAGCAACCAGTCCCATCCTTCATCTTGCTTGGAAATACAGGCCCGCTTGTCTTCTTTCACTTCATTGAGGAACACAACAACTTTTGCCTACCTTAGGGTTGTTGTACACTATATATCCACTAATCTCTCATACCCCACAGCTCTGTGTATATCCCCTTCTTACTGACTCTTCAGCTTAAATTTCACCTAAATATTAAATATTAATATTTACTATTTCTAAATATTAAATATAAACTAAGGTCCTAGTGCTCCTTTTCATTGTCCCCCTGTTTTTATACTTTGCAGCACCTATCATAAATCATTATTATACATTTCTGTATATGCTTAATTTTTAATGTTTTCTCCCAAATTGGACTATAAGCTCTATAAGGACAGAGCCATGTCTGTTTTGTTAATCACTAGACGGCAAGTTCAATGCCCAGCACATAAAACATCAGGAAATATTTCAAAACTGAATAATAACTAGAAGTGGCCAACAACAGAACCACCAATGTTCAAGGCTTGGAAAAAATCTTCAGTGTACATCAAAGGTTTCGCAGAAGGAATTCCTGAGTTAGAAAGTAACATCGACTACACAACTCTAACTTTCTAACTTTGAAACTAATACTTGATAAAACATAGTCTGCTATATGGATTCTAAGAAGAGGAGGTCATTATAATCTGCGAAGTCAGTTCAAGGAGAAATTACCTAAGAAGTGACATAGAACTTAAGAGAAATCTTTCACTTGGAATGGCACAAGACAGAGAATTTCAGAGATATGAAAGTGAGCAAAGGCAAACATAGAAATGAAAATTAGAACATCATATCTAAGAAGATCAATCTGACTCATTGAGAGAGGCATGGAATAACAACAGGATAGGCAGAAATGGTAAGGTCAGTTGATAAAGGGTCTGAACTGAGTTCCATTTCTTGATCAGAAAAGCAAAGATATTAGGGACAGTCATCTGTATATGATGAATTTGTTAGAAGGAAAAGTAGTCAGAGATAAAAGGCCAGTAAGAGGTTCCTAATCCACCATAATAATTATGAAGCTCAAAGTAAAGACGGGGGTAACACTCTTCTACATATCACTTATATAATCCGGTTCACTGCAAAGAGACCACAGTTTCCATAAGCAACAGCAGGACAGAGGGACTACCACAGATAGCTGTAGGAGCCCAGGGGGATACTCAGCATTTGCTGAGGCCAAGGTGGGGGAAGGCGGGTTGACTCACGGGAACTGGCGAAAAGGCTATTATTTCTCAAACCATTATAGAAGCATTTTAATATTTTAGCAACCAGTATAATGTACTTGTGAGTGCTGGGCGAATTATCAGCCCCAAGTAAAGAAAGCCTAGATGAGACAAGGAACAGTAGGATAAGAGAGGATAGGATCAAACCAAGAAAAATCTTAAAGAAAAAAGAAAATAAGGAACTAGAAGATTAAGTATCAGAAACAAAGAACATTAAGTAATCAATAAGTTCAAGATTTCAAGCCTGAAGAACCCTAAAGAGTAAAGGATTATAGTAATGACAGGGATAAGATATTTTGGAAAGAGAATAAATGTGAGTGAAATGGCATAAAAGAATTCTGAGTTTTTAATCTGTTGAGCTCAAATGTTGTTTACAGTTATTTCTAAACATCCTAAAGGCAACTAGAAACATAAATCTTAAATTCAAAACTTAATTCAAAGTTGCAGACTTTGAGAAAAACTAAGGAAAAATCAGTATAAATGTGATCACTACAGATAAGCTCTTTAAGTGAACATTATAATGAATAATTGGTAGAGATTTTACAATAAAGTAAATTAAAACTGACTAAAATATACCATTAAATTAAAAATTAGGGTGTTATGTAATATTGCAAACTGAACAAATCATTCAATAAACCCAAGATTCATTTAAAACAGTGGCCCTCAGGATACCTAGGTGGCTCAGTCATTAAGCATCGGACTGTTGATTTTAGCTGAGGCCATGATCTCAGCATCTTGGGATTGAGCCCTGCATCAGGCTCAGCATGGAGTCTACTTGTCCCTCTCCCTCTGCTCCTCCTCCTGCTTGCACTCTCTCTCTCAAATAAATAAAAACTCAAACAACAACAACAACAACAACAAAACAGTGACCCTCAATTCAGGATGCATCCTATAATCATTTGGGTTATTTTTTAAAAAATACACTGACTGTGGGGGCATCTGGATGGGTCCGTCAAGTTAAGTGTCTAACACCTGCTTTTTGCTCGGGTCATGATCTCATGGTGGGTTGTGAGATCAAGCCCTGAGTCAGACTCCATGTTGGGTCGGGGGAGGTGGAATCTGCTTCAGATTCTCTCTCCCTCTCTCTTCCCCTCCCCTCTGCCCTCACTCTCAATCTCTAAATGAAATTTTTAAAAAATCTTAAAAAAAAAAAAAAGTACTGATTGCTATGGACTGAACTATGAACTAGATCCTTGCAAAATGTGCCTGTTGAAGCCCTGACCCACAGTGTGATGGTATTTGGAGATGGGGCCTTTTTGGAGACCATTAGGTTTAGATGAGGTCAGGAGAGTAGGGTCTTCATAATGAGGTTAGTAATCTTTTAAAAGATACCACAGAGCTTCCCCTCTCCTTCTCTCCCGTGCCACCTCCTTATCCTTTCTCTGCCTTGTGAGAATACGGTGAGAAGGTGTGTAAAAGCTGGAAAGAGTCCTCACCAGACCCAAACATGCTAACATACAATGCTTAAATAATTAAATGAGAATCACTGAAATAAAAAATATTCTAAGACTGCAAAAATATCTATATCCAAGTTAGTCACCTGGCTAATTTAATTGCAATATTCTTTTTTTTTTTTTTTAAAGATTTTATTTATTTATTTATTTGACAGAGAGAGAGATCACAAGTGGGCAGAGAGGCAGGCAGAGAGAGAGGAGGAAGCAGGCTCCCTGCAGAGCAGAGAGCCCGATGCGGGGCTCGATCCCAGGACCCCGAGACCATGACCTGAGCCAAAGGCAGCGACTTAATCCACTGAGCCACCCAGGCGCCCCTAATTGCAATATTCTGAAGGAAGATCTATGACCTAGGAGAAACGTGTTCCACACATAGTAAATACTCTGTAAATGTTTGTTACATGAACAAAATATACAAATGAACGAGAAATGCATGTGTGACTAACGGAATAAAATGATCTTGTGAGAGAAAAGTCAAATATCACAAGCTGAGAAAATATAAAAATTTAATCTTCACTGAAGAGGTACAAAACAATAAAGGCTTATTACCTAGATCATAAAAATAGTTTAAACACCGAAGAGCCAAAAATCTAAAACCATGTTTATATTACTTATTTTAATTATACAATGACCCCTTTAATTGTTCAATGGTGTATAATAAACATTTCAAAGATCAACTCCAAAAATATTTTTAAGAAAATTAATACAGCTTTGAGGTTGCCTTTTTATTTAGTTTTACTTAAGTTTCACATGTTTGTTATGACAGATGTCTATTAATGAAAGGCTGAAGAAGAAGTGGACATTTCAATTTATGCTAGGTTGTACACTTTGCTTTTCCACTAAATCTAAAGAAAAATAAGTTTTTGCATGTATTTCAACAGAAGCAAAACTCAGGAAAAATTCCTGATTTAGTATTTTTAGCTCATCTAAGGATATTGTTTCCATTTACTAAAAACAGAATTACAGATACTTAAAATAACATATAAATATTATGACTTGGAGTAGAAGAATTCCATATGCAGTTTCTTTAATATCAGTTGACACTTGTACCAAACCCATGTCTAGGTTACAATGACTATGTAACATCATGCCTTTGAGAAGAAAATGTGGAAAATACACCCAGGAAAACTTAAGAGAGGAACTGAAGAAGAAGGTATAGCTGAAATCACTAAAAACAACACCCCATCTCTGAGGATAACTTGTTTGATCAAGAGAACACCACACTCTAAACTTGATACAAATTTCACAAACTTAATAGTAAGCTAAAAGATCAACTCTAAAAATGTCTAAGAATATCTAAAAATATCCAAGAATAGCAACTCAAGCCAGGCCCTCAAAATAAAGCTGTCGATAATTACATGTAAAATTTGTTTGATACTTTTTCTTTCTGATTAACAAAACAATAAGCCCTCATTACATAAGACTGGTAAACACAGAGATACATAAACACCAGCAAAGCTACCCCTACTTTTAACATTTTAGTATGTCTCACCCTGTCATATCTTTTCAAGGAGAGTTGACACCCTATGCATATAAATAAACAAATTATAGACATATATAATATATATTATATACTATTTACTCCTCTAAATTGGTATAAGCATTTCCCATTTCATTAAGAAACTCTTCATCAACATAATTTTCTAATTTTACATAATATTTCATCTAAAGAATAACCTTTACTCAAGCATTGTTTCCAAACATAATTTCCAATTATGAACCTCAGTAACCATATTTATACAAAGTTCTGTCTGCATTTATGATCAGTTTCTTAAGATTAGAGTGTTAAAAGAGGAACTAGCATTAAGAGGTCAAAAACCTGTGTGGATATGATAAGGGTCCTGATAAATACTACAAAATTTCCTTCCAAATTGGGGCACCAATTTCTATTTCTATGAGTATGAGCACTAGGTGAGAATACCAATATTACCAATAGCGTTATCAACCAAATCAATACAATGTTAGCAATGTAAAATAACCTCAGTAGTTTTAATCTTCTTTAAGATCATGGGTGAAACATGGTTTTTGTTATAATGTGTATTTCATGTTTGCAAATAGGGATGGACACTTCCTTCTTTTTCTTATTTTTAAAACATTTTTGGATGAGTTTGTTGTGTAAGCTGTTAACTTGTGATAAAAATTTCAGAAAGCACCAATTTAAACATCAGTCACTGAAAAACTAAGCTATTGCTGTCTTTATACTTTAAGAGATAATGCACTGGAGGTAGTAAAGTCAAGGCCAATGATATAATTTATGTAATAACATGGTTTACTGTGCTCATTAATACAACTATGGAATGATTCAGATGCTAAAGTGAACTACTGTGGTTCTAAAACTATGTAATAATTAGAAATAATCAGACTTATAATGTAAAATGACCTAATATTTTAAAATATTTTATTGGTAAATAATCACATCTAAATAATCAAAGTAAAATTCCATCTCTGCTATAATTCCCAAATAGAGAAAATAAAATTCTGCACAGTTAAGCAAATACTTATACTATATAACCTGTAAAATAAAATGTAATACCAATTATCTTTCTCTGTGCTTTTTTTAAACTATATTTACTTTTGCTGACAATAATTTAAATCCCAAGGTTCATTCCTGACTTGGTATTTCTCAACTGTCCAGAAGTCTCCACAGTTAGCCTTTATGTCCAGTAGATAAGTTACTTGGATGACTTTTAAAATCAATCATATCCATGAGATTATAAAACAGAACAAAATATAATAATTTTAATTTAAAAAGTATTTAAGTCCCAATTTCTTTATGGGTGGGGGAAGAGTGATTCCTGTATTAGAGGTTACTGTGTTATAGAACCTGGTAATAGCCTGTAGAGGTGTTCAACAAACATTACTCCCTAACTTTTCACTCCTCCCTCTCCCACCCTTCTATCCATATACTGTTGACAAATAAATTTATTTGTAATTAGATGTGTGATAAAACAGGATATAATTACATACTTAAATATCTATCACCAAACATTTTTATGCTCTATTAACAGTTGAACATGCTACAGAATCATGTGAAAGGATCCTTTTCCAACTCAGTATTAAAAAAGAAAAGACACTTTGCAAAAGAATACTTTTTACAAGGGTGATTAAATTAGTTAATATGTATTAATTAACCTCAAAATATCCCAGAAGTTAGGTCAGCTGTTATCATTCCATACCAGTGGTTCTAGACTTTCACTGTGCATCAATTTATTTAGGGAAATGCAATCTATTCTATACAAAAATGAACAGATAGAAGGAAAAGATGTGAATAGAATCATGGCCTTGGGTGATGGGCAAAGAGTCTCCAAAGCAGAGCTCTCTCTTACACTGTCCTGGTTAAAACCTGTTTGTCTAGGGATTGGCTCAGATGCTCCAGTTCCAGCTTCCCAGCCTTCCAAGGTGCTGACGTGACCTCAGTTGTCTCTTTGCTGGAGCTGGATCCAACTAACAAAATCCAACACATGCAGGCACTTGTTTCTCCATTATCCAGAGCCTTCAAGGGCAGCAGAGAATCAGGAGTCAGTCACCTCTGCTAGTTCCGCCCTTGATAGATTTTACCCTTAATCTTAAAACACTGCTCAAAGGCTATCAGGCAGATGGACACATCAATGATCAGTGGTGGAATTAACCAAATAAAGACAAAATATAAATCCAACTATATATTAACTAGATGAATAACAGAATTTTAGAGAAGGAAAGCATCTAGCAAACGAACCAAGTTTACCCATCTGCTGATGAAGGTCCAAAGGCTTATTTCATTGAGGACTCTACATGAGGAAAGTCACCCTCCATCCTTTTCTTCCCACCTGACTCCCTCTCTCCCTTCCTTCCTGTTTTTCAATTGCAAAGATAAAGAGAAAATAGGTTATTGAAGAGCCAGGGAAAGGGAAAATTATCTTAAGTATTACTTTACTTGATGCAAATATGATATACATGCTTCTTAAGAGTTGAGTATCTATGTCCACATGAAGAGTAGAGATGTTATTGAAAAATAACTTCTCGAGGCACCTGGGTGGCTCAGTTGGTTAAGTGTCTGACTCTCGATTTCAGCTCAGGTTGTGATCTCAGGGTTCTGAGATCAAGCCCCGCCTCAGGCTCTGAACTTAGGGCAGAGTCTGCTTGAGATTCTCTCTCTCCCTCTGCCCCTCCCCCTGCTCTCGCTCTCTAAAATAAATAAAATCTTTAAAAAAGAAGAATCACTTTTCATCTCCCTTTTGGGAAGGATTCCACTTAACAAACAGTATCACCTATAACTTGAATGCATTATCCTTAGAACTCTGCATTATCAATAATTGGTATGTCAAAATCAACATGTGTGATGAAGCCTCATCTTAATCTCCTGTGCCCATTTACCACTGAAGATCTGCAAATACTTGAGCTTTCCTCTTCTACCTCTAACTAGCTCCTCATTTTAGAGGACTATGCACATAAAGATAATGAAATCTCATAAAACATAACATATTCTCTTTTTTCCTTCTATTACTAAAAAAATAAAATAAAATAAAGTCCTAAAAATCTGGAATATAAATTAGAAAACACCATCTCCTATCCTAACATACAAAATTTACACATTCAACAACCTTTCCCCTCATTCTAAAGATGAGAATGAGGATAATATGGAACACACTCCAATGTGCTTTTATAGCACAGAGAGAAAGCAAACTTGTACCTGGCACTTTGGAATCACTTAATGATACATAGATATATGAATAAAAGTTCTGTACTTCAGATGTAATAAAAAGTTAGCTTTCATTTTTACTTTAGTATCCTTTATAAAAATTATACAGTTATTTACACAAGTAGGTTAGTTATATAAGTTGGTTTGGGATATGTTTTACATTTTAATGTACAGTGCATAAGGTCATTGATGCGTGGCACATAGATAACTCTCCTCATGTCTTCTAAAACAGTGCTTGTCAAACAATCTGTGAAGGACACTTCTGTTTTAATTTCCAATTTGTCAAATAAATACCTTCATTAATACAAAGAAGTGAAATTTGAAAATGTAAAATACAAATTCACAATTTTTATTACTGTGTCAAATCTTTACAAAAGTTGCTTTTTTTTTTAAGATTTTATTTATTTATTTGACAGACAGATCACAAGTAGGCAGAGAGGCAGGCAGAGAGAGATTAGAGGAAGCAGGCTCCCTGCTGAGCAGAGGCTAGATCCCAGGACACTGGGACCATGACCTGAGCTGAAGGCAGAGGCTTTAACCCACTGAGCCACCCAGTCGCCCCAAATCTTTACAAAAGTTTTACACAACACTTACTTAATTCCTATATTTATTTCCAGACAGACAGGTAACAAACATTTCCCAGACCACATATCAAGTAGGCTGCATATCTTTGTTACAGAGAATACACTCTTGATTTTAGAAATGATGGACAGTGACTGCTTTGTAGCAAATTAAAATTAGAAATTAAAAATCCCTGGGGCGCTTGGGTGGCTCAGTGGGTTAAGCCGCTGCCTTCAGCTCAGGTCATGATCCCAGGGTCCTGGGATCGAGTCCCACATCAGGCTCTCTGCTCAGCGGAGAGCCTGCTTCCCTTCCTCTCTCTCTGCCTGCCTCTCTTGTGATTTCTCTCTGTCAAATAAATAAATAAAATCTTTAAAAAATAAATAAATAAATAAAATCCTTCTCATTAATGATGTTTCACCTATATGGATCTCAATTCAAATTAGGCACAAATTTTAAAAAAGTAAAGTAGCCAGTATACTTTATTCACCCCTTTGTAAAAACCACATACTTAATTTATGATTTTAAAATGTTATTGAGTGAAGAAACTGGATTTTAAGTGAATATGGATTTAGAATAGAGCAGTATAGTACAGAATAACTTCCACACTGTAGAACAGTCCCTAAATAAACTATGAAAAACAAAAAATAAGAGTAACATCACAGGTTTACATTTAAATAATTAAAATAAGCCCCTCACACTAATTTAACTACAATGTATTTTGGACGTTTGGCAACTTGAACAGAACCTGTTGCTACTTCAGGTAGTACTCAAAGAAAAAAAAAGTGCTATGTATCTGTATAGAGTTAAAGAGAAGTCCCAATAATGTAAAACCAACAAAGTCAAAAATATGGTAAAACGTTTAGTTTCTCTTACTGAGGAATATATAATACTTATTAAGTATTTTCTCATCTTTTATGGTTTCAACACAATCTCTTATCAGTTTTGGCATTATTGCAAATAACAATACAGACCCTACCTACACAGCTGAACTTTACTAGGGTTGACCTTTGATTCACTTCTATCCCTTTACTGATGAAAGAGAATCTCCTATATTCCTACCCCTAAACAAGTTCATAATACAATAAAACAAAGCGAGGTGGACAGAAAACTTTCTTGTGTCTGTAATGACAAAGTTTGGTTTACCAGCAATATCACTTCATACGTTTCAAACCCATCTTCAAAAAAAAGCTCAGAATCATGAAATGTTTTCATTGGTTATTTAATACACTATTATACAGTGATTAGGATTAGAGATGAAAGTGAGGGGCAGTCTCTAAATCAACATTACAAGTGATTTCTCCAATCTGAAAGACTTTTTCTCTTTCCTATGTCAAACTAAAAGTTTCCTTACATAAGGAAGTCAGCAGAGGTATCAGAGATGAAATGGACTGGACAGCTTCACCCCAGTCTGCTGAGAAAGCACTAGCTTTCTCCACATTAACGTTTTCCTGGTGACTGACACTACCTACTAGGAAGATGATTCTGAGATTACAAAAGCAAATTAGTTTCAAAAAGAGAAAAGCATTTCCTAAGCCCAAATTAAATTCATATTTCATTTCACAAAGCAATGTTTAAAAAATGTTTACCATCCAAAAGTGAAAATAACTTTAAGACCCAAACATAGAAGGCCACAATCAGTTTTGAATGAATAATCCAGTGCCTTTCCGAGTACTTTTAATCACTGTCTGTATTCCATCACAAATGAAATACAGTACAGCTTGTTCCACGTTTGATCCAAGATGCTAATGATAGTAGCTGTGGCAATCAAATCAGGAACACAAATGATAGTACATTCACACCTAAAGTGCAAAGGAACATTCTTACCACTTTATTCTCACTTCAGCTCAGTCTAAAGGACAGGAAATAATGTCATTCCTCCCTTAACAAATAAACCTGCCACTTCAGATAACTGATCCATGACGGGTTGCTAGTATTCAAAACTGACACTTGGAACAGTGTCACCATGCAAGCCAATAGGAAGTGATTTCCAGGCTGGACACCTGAATCTGCTATACAGATTCTTCAGTCTCTAGATAAAACTAGGAACAAAGCCCATAGGTTACATATTTTTTAAAGTTATAGCAATTTTCTTTTCTTTTCTTTTTTTTTTTTTTTTTCAGTTATCATCTATTCTCACTGGAATTTGTGAGTGGCATCTTTCAGCTGGGACACATGTATACTCCCAGAAATAACTGACTACTTTCTGTACTCAGGAAAGCCAAGGTGTGGTACTGTTAGCAGTTGCCAAGGTATCTGTTTGCCCAACTTTTATGCTGGAGCAAAGGTAATAAGAAAGCTCTTGAAGCATGAAGTGAAAGTGGAAAAAGAAAATTTGCAGATTAGATTTCCAATACTAAATTAAAATGCACAGGGCTGTACAGTACTTGATCATTAAGTGCAGTACAAATAAAAACAAACCAGAGCAGTTCATAATTCACCAAGGCAAGTTTGGAGGTTGTCTTTGCCCCTCTCCTTTGTTTCTAACATACAAGCAATATGAAATTTTTTTTTTTTTGTCCTTTTGTATCTGGTTTATTTCACTTGGAATGATGTCCTCAAAGTGCATTCCTGATACAGCATGTGTCAGAAATTCATTCCTTTTTAAGGCTGAATAATATTCCATTGTTTGGATAGACCATATCTAGTCTTTTTTTTTTTTTTTTTTTAATTTTTTCAGTGTAACAGTATTCATTCTTTTTGCACAACACCCAGTGCTCCATGCAAAACGTGCCCTCCCCATTACCCACCACCTATTCCCCCAACCTCCCACCCCTGACCCTTCAAAACCCTCAGGTTGCCCCAACCTCCCACCCCTGACCCTTCAAAACCCTCAGGTTGTTTTTCAGAGTACATAGTCTCTTATGGTTCGCAATATGAAATTTTAAGAAGATGTCAGTCTCTTAAATTTCAATAACTCACTACCAGAAATAGCAAAAAGAGTACATAAAAATCCACAGCATACAGCAAAATGAGTCTCAATAAGACTATATAAAATATTTAAGGGAAAGGGCCTCAGTTATTTTGAATCTACAGAAAAATGTACTCTTTATTTAATTAATAATGAAATATTTCGCTCTTTCTGCCATATTCCCACTACAGCAGAGGAAAGGGGCACAGAGAGGAAAGCAGAGCTGCCTCAGCATATCCCTGCTGATGTACAAGGCATGTATGAGGGCAACAAGAAGGGAGAGTGTGACAAGTGAGGTAGATGACGAGATCTTTTTCACTCTAGAATATCGGGGGTTGGCAGTAATGGAAAAATGAGAGAGGCAACATGGCTAGGAGGCACAGAAATAATCTGAGGCTCAAATCCATAAAGTGGTCACAGTAATGATAACATAAACAATAACAATCAAAAGTTACTAAGTGCCCATCATGTTCCAAATACCACATGGGAGGCTTAAATATACATTTAATCTAATTCTAATTGTCTTAACAAGTAAGTGTTATCATTTCTCTTTATATAGGCAAGTCAAGTGAGGCTCAGAGATAATTTATTCACACAAGGTCACTCGGTCAGTAGCAGACTATTCTTTGGGTAAATAATGATAGACTGTGATAACTACTGACACACAGACAGACATGTACACATGTTTATCACAGCTAATGGAAACTCTTAGATTTTAACCTGTGACTGTCTCCAAAGCCTGGATTGATGACTTAATTAAAAAATCATAAAAGGTTAATCAAAAAATATTTTATTAATCCGTATAGAAGATAGTCCTCTGATCTGTCAAATCAACAACTAAAAAGGAAAGGCTTAATATAAGCTTAGTGGGCACTTAATAAATGTACATTGAATGAACACAAGATGACACAGGTCAGGCTTTTTTTTTTCTTTTGAGGAAAGAATAGGAAATCTCTTTAACCTTTCTCATTGCTACTTCTGTTCCCTGAAAGGGAAGTGTCTTCTTAAAATTAAATTACATCTTAATCTTCATTAAGTGTTTGTTTTGTAAACTTTGGATAATTAGGGAAAATAAGAGAATAATACAATATTTGAAGGGAGCTTAAGAATGAGCTATTTTAAAGTATATATAGATTTGCTAAGGATGGTAATTGTTAAAACTTAGAACAACTATTACAGAAATACACATTGTAAAATTATTAATCAAAAACACAGTGATCAGATTTATAAAGAAAAAGTTAAAACTACTTTGAATTTTCTAAAGAGCATATTTTGAAATGTATTGAATAAAAGGAATGCTAATTATGTCATATAAATGATGTATGTTATTTTCTGCATAAAAATCATTTCCTTTATTTTAAAGCTCACGCACTTCGGATTCTATTTGTAATAGAGATAAAATAGGAGGAGACAAAAAGAGTTAACTATTCTGCAAACTTTCAGAAATGCCCAACTAATAACAGTTAACAGTAACAGTTTTGTTCAAACAAAACTTGTTAGTCTCTTAAACTACCACACAAGTGTTTTAAAAGTTTTGTTTTGCTGTGGTTTTAAAGCTTAGTGTAATATCTCTACCATTGCTTCCAACGGGCAAAAAACAAAGAGTGAAAACTCAAATACAACGGTAAACCACAGGACAGAGACAGGGCTCTCTCAGCCCATTCCTTCACAAACTTGTTGATGGTCCTGTCTGCACCATCCTAACGCCTATGTTTCTCTGGCCTTGGGCCAAGAGTATCATTTTACTCTGAGTGAAGAGAAAGAGTTTCATTCTCCCAATCTTGTACTACTTTCACCCCGACCTTGTAATCTTGTTTTTCCACATTTTCTAACTACTCACACAAAATCTTTACCCCTAAAATATTCATACAGGATAGGAAAAGAAAAGAATGGGAAGGAGGCGTTCTCCTTATAGATAGCACTCTTAGTACTGCACACGATTTTAAACACTGATAAGGGCAAGCATGGAAGCAGGGACTCTGCTTGCGCCCAGTGAATTCAGGTAATGTATCCATTGTTCCACATTGCTATGGTCTGGTGACAGGAACCCCAACTAGAACAAGCTTGCCCTGCATTTTCCTTTGCATTTAGATGCCAACTTTGATAAGGTCACGCCTTAAAAGATCCACATAGCATGCAACACACTGATAGCAATAAAGCCTTCAGCTATTCCCATACTCAGATAAGACAGTAAAAAGAAGAGGAAATCAGAACATTCACATACACAAATAGATTTACACAGCCAACCCATTTGTAACTACAGCTATCTCAATCCTTCCTCACACCAGGGACTAAGTGGAGCCAACAAGAGTAGTGAAGAGATTCCACCCCTCCTCCCTGCCCCGCTTCTAATTCCAGAACTTTCTCAGAGGAGCTCATTGTTTTTCCTCACTAGGCTCTTTGAGGAGTATCCAAAAAAATTCCTTCATCCTTTCGTTTCTTTCGATTTCAATGATGCCCTAAAATATCCAATTCCTGACCCTTAGTTCCCCTGAAGTTCCCAAAAGATTTGAATCTTCTCCTACCCTGGAGTTCTCTCCCATGAGCTACCCATAGAAACCAATTCCCCTGATTGCCTTCCCTCCCAATCATTCCCCAAAGATCCAATCCACTTCTCCCCTACTGTTTTCCTTTCCAACTGCTCCCAAAAGAACCTGACATCACTATTAGTTAAAACACACAAGAGGTTTGGGAAGGAGGAGAAAGAATACCACTGTAGCAAAGAAACACACACACACACGCACACACACACATGCACACACACAAACAATATGAAGAAATGACATTCTAATTCTTGAACTGGTTTTTTCTCTTATCGGAAAGTTTTGTTTATATCTAATACAGTCAACCTTTCCCAAACTGTTTGATGAAACGATTTTATCTAAAACATTTAAAGAAGTGTAATATATGTGTGTGTGTATTTTCCCAATAAAAATAACACAACTTACAGAAAGCTTACTAATATAAAATTGTGACAAAAATCAACACTGGAGTGCAAAGACTAAAGTGTAGAAGACCTAGGTTACCTCTTTTTTTTTTTTTTAAAGATCTTATTTATTTATTTGACAGAGAGAGATCACAAGTAGGCAGAGAGGCAGGCAGAGAGAGAGGAGGAAGCAGGCTCCCTGCTGAGCAGAGAGCCCGATGCGGGATTTGATCCCAGGACCCTGGGATCACAACCTGAGCTGAAGACAGAGGCCACCTGAGCCACCCAGGCGCCCCGACCCAGGTTACCTCTTATCAAACACTGGAAATCAGAATTTTGGAAAACAAACTTCTTCAGCCAAAACTATTGATAGATTGGGATCATGCTCAAAACTCCTGTTGGAGAATGCTATGCTCTAGCTCACAGTTTAACCGTCAGAAATTCTTTATTTCATAATAATATTTACACTAAAATTTAAGAGTTTTGAAACAACTTCATTAACAGTATTTAATTTTTGCCTACTTCAGATAATAAAACACCTCTGGACAAAAGATAAATGTATAATTTGTTTCAGACCTTTTTTTTTTTCAGTCTATATATTTTTATAACCAGAAACACAGTGATAATAATTAAATGATTCCATTTTTCCTTTTAAGATATGTTCACTTAAATAAACATTCTTTATTTAATTCTTAAACTTTTTTTTTTTTTAAAGATTTTATTTATTTATTTGACAGAGAGAGATCACAAGTAGACAGAGAGGCAGGCAGAGAGAGAGAGAGGGAAGCAGGCTCGCTGCTGAGCAGAGAGCCCGATGCGGGACTCGATCCCAGGACCCTGAGATCATGACCTGAGCCGAAGGCAGTGGCTTAACACACTGAGCCACCCACTACTTTAAAAACAAAACATGAAAAAGCATTACTATGACTGAAAATAACTAACCAAATAATTAGTATTCAAATATTTTAACACAGATCTTGTATTTTCTTTTCCTGTGGTTTCTAAAAAGATAATTTATAGAAAAAGGAGATCAAACTCTTCCTGTTTAATTCAGGACATCTTTCCTTTTTCTAAAGGATGGTCTAACTCCCTTTAAGAAAAAAATGATTGTTTTTAGGTTTTCCATTCTGATACCAAATTTCTAAAAGCCTTTTGCCTCATGGAAAATATAAAAGTAAAGGGTACCCAAATCTCAAACTCCTATATCTAGCTCATAATACTCTGATGAATATACTAAATGATGCCCATGTTTAAGATATAGTTCATATGTAAAACGTGGACAAGGTTACTAAAAAATATCTAATTTATAGATAATTTAGCACTGAAAGATTTTTAAAAATTTAATGTAATTTTTTGTTTCAAAATATCTCTATCATTTCACCAATCAAGTCATCATATGGTAAAGAATAGACACATTATGCTTTATTGAGAAACAATCATCTATGTCGAAATTAACTCTGTCACATGGAGGGGGAGCAAATTAGCCTGCCCAGATACAGAAACAACAGTTAAGGTTCCCTCAGATACATAATAAAAGAGCACCATCACAAAGCACTTGGACTGTTAATAAAGGACTATCAAAATAATGGTCCTCTGAAGACTATAGTCCCTTGCCCTTGGAGAACTTTAAGGTTTAACAAGGCAGAAAAGCAAAAAGTTATTTCTTATTTGAATGAGGTTTATTATATTTATTTCAAGAAAGAGATGATAATTTATAAGGTCTCATGGTTTCAAAGTTGTAGCTTTTGAAGAAGGGGAATGTGAACTACAGACAAACTGTATGCCTCATTTTAGGTGTGGGAGTAGACATTCATTTTTCCAGTTTCCATTAAAATTTCAAATTCTAGAACTGTAGAACGTCTCTACATGTTTCTTTCCCTACATAAAGAAAGATTTGGTCATCTTGTAGCGAAAATCTGAACTTAATAGGTAAGGTGAATTGTAGTTCAAGTCCAGTTATTGCCAGACCTTTCATGTACCAGAGTTCTCTGTGATTATTTGGATAATTTATCCTGATATAAATACACATATCTTTTTTATGAATACACAATAGAGGAAAAAATAATTAAACATATATTACATATATATATTTCTATAGTCTTTGGAGAGATATGACAAAAATCCTAGACCTTTCTTGACAAATTCTAGAATTTTCCAGAATAACTGGAACATGGAAAAATACATGCTGAAATGGAAGTTAAGTGAAGTCGGTCTATTTACTAACTGTATAGCCCTGAACAGTTCACTAACTTTTCTATGTCTCTGTTCTTACACCTCTAAAATGAAGGGTATTGAAATATTTCTGAAAAGCTATGATTAACTGAAATGAAAAGAATAAGGGACAGGATCCTAAGTTAGGCAAAAGGTAACATAAAGGGAACAGGGACACCAAAATGAATTGCTAGGAGGATGGAGTGAAGATAAATTGAGGAAAGATGATTGAAATGACTCAGTAGAAACCCACAAGACATCCTTTTCAGTATTTAGCTCCCTAAATATTCTCCAAAGTATTCACAATGGGTGTTAATGTATTATGTCAACTAGATTAACACCAGCTATTAAAAAAATGAAATAATGAAGACTATATAAGATACAGATTTCATTGGAAAGTTAGGGTTTGTTTGTTTGTTTTTTTTCAAATTGAGCAGAAGTATGACAGAACTTTATACACTTCTTTTCAATTTCTCCTACATTTACATAGCACAAAACAACCTTACTTAAATTAGCTTAATATGCAACTTTTACTCTCCCCAATGTCCTATGATCTGTATTTGTTCTCAACAAGCAGATTTACTTGTGTGAAAAGACACAAGGATCACCCTCTCAAAATCCCTGAGTTGTGGCCCACAATTTCAGAGAGCTGAGCCACATGCTGAGCTACTGAACTGATGTGACCTGAGATCTGATCCCACTGCAGTAGCCACCAGGCTACAGTGGTAGTGTTACTTTACCAAAATAAACCCCTCCCCAATACGAAAAAGTGCCAAGAGCCCTTCCAGGTGCCAACTACTATTCTTCTGGAATAAGATTCCACCAACAAAGTTAGTAGAGTTTGAAATATTTTCTTTTTTAGAAGTACATATATTTAGATTCTACTACCCACTCTTAATCTATTCTTAAAGTATCTGCAAAAACAGGGGCGCCTGGGTAGTTCAGTGGGTTAAAGCCTCTGCCTTCGGCTCAGGTCATGATCTCAGAGTCATGGGATCGAGCCCCGCATCGGGCTCTCCACTCAGCGGGGTGCCTGCTTCCCTTCCTCTCTCTCTCTGCCTGCCTCTCTGCCTACTTGTGATCTCTGTCAAATAAATAAAGTCTTTAAAAAAAAAAAAGTATCTGCAAAAACACATACATACATACATACATATATATGTGTGTATATATATATATATATATATATATATATATAAAAGCAATATAGATTCATTGTAGAAAATTTGGAAAACTAGAAAATATAGAATGAACAAATATCATAATTCCAACACTCAAAAGACGTCCACTATTAACATTGATATATATTCTTCCTGCCATCTCTCTATGAAATAGATACACACACACACACACACACACACACACACATTTATTTATATATAGTGGACTTTTGTTGACAAATTTGAGGTCCTACTATATAAACTTGGGCAGCCTTTTATATTTCCATATTTTGCAAAATTTCTATGCTGAGGCACCTGGGTAGCTCAGATGGCTAGGCATCTGCCTTCAGCTCAGGTCATGATCCGAGGGTTCCGGGATCCAGCCCCATGTCAAGCTCTTTGCTCAGTGGGGAGCCTGCTTCTCCCTCTCCCTCTGCCCTCCCCTCGTGCTTTCTCTCTCTCTCTAGTGCTCTCTCTCAAATAAATAAATAAGATCTTTAAAAAGATCTTTATACCGCATGATTTTTAATAGCCTCATCTTACTCTATCCAGTGAAAATGCCATTTAAAAATAATCTACCATTATTTAAAAGTTTCCAAAGAATTTAAATCTAATAGATTTCCATATTAAATATTTAATCTGAGAAGATTATTTTAAAAGTGATTTTAACAATTGATTCTATCAAACTCTGAGTAAAGGAAAAAGGCAAGTAGACAAAAGCTTATAGCAGTGAAAATATTGTAATCAACCCCTCCATTTTATTCAAATAAATCAACTATTAGGCAGTGGCAACTGTGCATATGATCTTGTTAACATTCACCTTGAAATTTTAGGTCTGCATATCATGATTAACATAACCACAGGAATAACAAATGCTTGTATCCAGCATCTATTATGCTAAGTGTTTCCTAAAGATATTCACTCTGATCTTGACCACAAACTTCAGGGGTAAGTACTAGTATCCTTTCTTAAAAACTGAGAAACCAGCTTTCTGAAAGACTAAATAATACACACAGCTAATGAATCCTACCAAAAATTAAGATGTAGCTCTTGAATCCCATATTGAATACATGTTCGAAGTTCTAAAAAAATTGTTAACTGTATTTTAATGCCAATGAAAATAAAGTACAAGACTATTACTATTACTATGCTGTTATAGCATGGCAATTTGACAATGTTATACCTCAGAGCGATAAGCATATAAGCAAGGTAAAATATATACAAGAATTTTAAATTATATTATAGTTTTGGGGGTGCCTGGGTGGCTCGGTGGGTTAAAACCTCTGCCTTTGGCTCAGGTCATGATCTCGGGGTCCTGGAATCGAGCCCCACATCAGGCTCTCTATTCAGCGGGGAGCCTGTTTCCCCCTCCCCCTGCCTGCCTCTCTGCCTACTTGTGATCTCTGTCAAATAAATAAATAAATAAAATCTTTAAAAATAATAATAATATTATAATTTTCAGTGTTGCATGTTATATATAACAATGTCTGGTAATTTTTCAGATAAATTGCAGTCCTAATTTTTATTCAATCTTATTTTTTTCACTGCCACTTACATACATACACACATTGATGGTATTAAAGTGTTAAGATATCAAGACATAAAATGCAATTAAATTATTTAATGTCTACAAGAAATAAAACTACCACCAAATGATACAAGTGTAAGGGATCTGCATTGAAATTGTACCTGGGGAAAGCAAACTGGTGGGTTATGCTAGTCTTTTACAGTTCCACTTGCAAGAAACTGTGGGGTTGACATCTTTAGTCCCATTTCATAAGAAAATTAAGTTCTCTATGAACATACATAAAGTAGTATAGTTTGTTATTTTGTGTTTATCATTTTTTTTGGTTGAATAGATCCGTAGTTTCATGGTTCGAACTTTTGAAAACATATAAATAGAGAAATGTCTTGGTTTTTAAAAAAAAAGTGTATAGTAGGGGCGCCTGGGTGGCTCAGTGGGTTAAAGCCTCTACCTTTGGCTCAGGTCATGATCCCAGGGTCCTGGATCGAGCCCCGCATCGGGCTCTCTGCTCCACAGGGAGCCTGCTTCCTCCTCTCTCTCTGCCTGCCTCTCTGCCTACTTGTGATCTCTGCCAAATGAATAAAAAAAAATCTTAAAAAAAAAAAAAGTGTGTAGCAAAGAATCTTGATTCTATCCCAGTTCTCTACCTACTCAGCTCCTGCTGCTCTACCAACATACCCCCTAAACAATTAACCAGCTTATTGCTTTCTTGTATATATTTTCAGATCTTAGCAACACATTTTGGAAATCTTTCAATATTCATAATTTTCCCTCATTTTTTGTATACCTGCATAGCATTCCATTATGGATGTACCTAACTTATTTAACCACTCCTCTACTGATAGATGCTATCTGCAAAGTAATTCCCATCTTTTGCTCTTAAAGACAAAGTTGCAACAAATCAATTTGTACACTTAACATTGTATAAATATGTAAGATAAATATATAGAAATAAGGATATTAAATCAAAGCTTATATGCATTTGTTCCATTTTACCTTCATAACAACTTACATTCCCATTAAGAGTGGAAAGCCCTCATTCCCTTGAATCCTTGCCAACAAGCAGGCTATTACACATTTGGATTCTTGCTAATGTACTAGATTAAAAATATTGTTGGTATAGTTTAAGATTTCTCCTATTTTGAATCAAGTTAAAAAAGACTTCACATGTGTAAAACCCAGTGGTATTTCTGGTGAAATATAGTTCACCTACAGTGAACCATAGGCAAGGATACTTTGACACTTTGACCAGATTGCCAGTAGGTCTTCTTTGTCAATTATTATGAGCTGTTGCTATCAGGGAGATTAGATCTTTATTCATAATAAGTTGCAATTTCCACCTCAATTTGTCATTTATCTTTTGGTTTTGCTTATGGCATTTTGCTGCTCTAAATACAGAAGTTTTAAATTTGTAAAATTTCAAATGTATTCATCTTTACATTGACTTTTGGATTTTGAATTTTATTTTATTAGAAAGGTTTTCCTTATACTAAGACCACAAGGAATCCATATTTTCTTCTATTACTTTTATGTTTTCATATCTTACATTTAAACATTTGATCTAATTCAGTGCTGACCCTGATGTTCAGCATAAGATAGGAAAGATGTCCAGGATACTTGTCAAAGAAGACAGTATTACTTTCCATTTTAAAAACCTCTCTTGCAGATTATTTAATATAAATAACATTGAGTTCAATGAAATTTGCATGTCAATTTTGAATTTCCTATCATTCCATTATTTTGTTGCCATCATTTTTCAACTGATTCTCTGAAATTTATGGGTATTAAATCTTCTCATCTTTGTAAACAGCAATTATTCTGTACGTCTTTCTAATTTTTATGCCTTGTTTTCTTTTATCTAACTGTACTGGCAATTTTCTTCAACATTATACTAAATAATAGTGAATAAAGTGAACCAAATTTGTTCTTGTCTTTCTGATGCTAGTAATATGCCTCATGTGTTTTCTCACCAACTGTATTAGCTTTGGGGATAAAATAAGTAGTTTTTATCACGTTGAAGATGTCTCTAATTCTATTTTACTGAGCGTAGAGAATGGTTGTTAACTTTTTATCATATGTCTTTTCAGTGTCTATAAAAATAATATGATTTTTCTCCTAATATGATAAATTGTAACAATTTTCCTACTATTGAGTTATCCTGACATTGCTGAAATAAACCTCGCTTGTTGGTAATGTATTTTTACTTTAATGGAAACTAGACTCTTAAATTGTTTTTAGGAATTGTCACTTATTTGGGACTATGACTATAATTTGACCACATCAAAATACAAAAGGTCAAATCTTAAAGCAATAAAAAATAACCAAAAAGATCTGGAGAGGAGAACTTGAGTTTAGGTTGGAGGTTGGATATAAATTAATTGATTATATTGGGCTGCTACAATTCCATTGGTTAGAAACTGTGGGACTAACATTTTCAGTCCTGCTCCACAGGAAGTTATATGTTCAGCAAAGAAGGCTTTTATTCCAGCACTGTGTGGATTTTATAATTTAGTAATACATTAATTTGACCTAATAAAGAATTACTGAATACCAATTATTTTCTAAGCACTGAGTGGCCCGATAGTGTAGTTCAGTGACTTGCAGATGGTTTTTGACCGAGATATAAAATAAGAAATACATTTTTTATTACAACTCAATATAATGTATATCTATGTTTGTCTAAACATATATTCTTATGTTTATGAAAAATGGTTTCATAAGACAATATTTACACTTACTACACATAAGGTACAATTAATACACACAATGTTAGCTTCTATCCCATTTTTTTTATTCTATATCATTTTTATTAAAGTGCTACTTGCAACACACTATATTGGTTTTCTAACCCATAATAAATTGCAATCTGTAGTTTGGGGGAAAGCGTCATACTAGCTACTAGAACTAGTAACTGGCCACCAGAACAAGGATTCTAAAGCCAGTCTGACTAAGCATGAATCACAGTTTTACCTCTTAATGACTTTTCATTGTATTTCTATGTCTCATCTACAAGACCAGGGCAACAGTACATACCTCACAGAGGTCATATTAAATTAGTGAATACTTATAAATACATATTTCAATAATAAAGTTGAATGGTTGGATGAAATATTTCCTTGAGCTTATACCTGCCAGAAGAAAAACAGCATCTGAGGAAAATACATTCCTAAAATATAGAAACTAAAGAAAAATCAGTAAAAACATGGACTTCCTATCATCTACTATAAATGATTATGAGCATTCCAATATGATCTCAAAGTCTGATCTGACCACGTCTTCTCTTCCAAGGCCTTGGAAATAGTTAACAAATATTTGCTGAATTAAATAAGCATTATGTTCTCCATGTTATTCTCTCTTTACATACAGATGCATATAAGTCATTTTAGGGGCTGCATGGAACCAATATGCATGCTAAAAAATTATAATTTACCAGGACATTATAAAGAAGTCAGCAGATATTATGACTCTTAATTACATACTTTTTAACTATTCCACAGAAACATATAAATATCTCTGATAGATATAGTCTAATGCTCTCAATTTTCAAATCTGTAAACTAGATAAACTAGATAAAGAAACACTTTGAAGCTATGTTTCTTAAGATACTTACAAAAACCTTCTGGCTTATTGCCTATCCCCTACTCCTTACTGCTTCTGACTGAGTAGTGAAAAGGTAATGGTACCTGCAACATAACTATAAGTATGTCCAGAGGACCTCAGTAACTAAGTTTCTGGAATACAGGGGTTCAATGTCTCTTACCTGTAACTCCTACAGAAGTTGGTAGCACTAAGAGAGGTGATGTGAACAAATATTTTCCTAGGGAGTAGAGAGAGCCCGCCCTCCCCAGATCTATATGCTAATTCTTAGGGAATTCAAAATGAAATGGACACAGGAATGTGGCAAATTCTATATAAAAGGGCAGAGGTATCCTACGATCATTTCCATGATAACAAAAATTAGCCTATTTTATCCACCAAGACTAATGCACACTCACGCTGGTACTCGACACAGCTATAGCAAAGGACAGTCCAGGTGATTGCTATATCATGGTACAACTCCTTTTTTTTTTTCCTTAAATATTTTATTTATTTATTTGACAAGGAGAGAGCTCACAAGTAGACAAAGAGGCAGGCAGAGAGAGAGGGGGAGGCAGGATCCTTGCCAAGCAGAGAGCCCGATGTGGGGCTCGATCCCAGGACCCTGAGATCATGACCTGAGCCGAAGGCAGAGGCTTAACCACTGAGACACCCAGGCTCCCCTCAGTTTGAAATGGTAAACAGAGAGTACTGTAATCGCTAGAGTACTAGGTATAGAAACATCTTAAATCTAGCCTGCAGGAAAGAATCCCTTTACTCCCTCCTTAACTTTCAGTATTCCAGGGCCTCTCCAAAATGAACTTTGGAACCAATGAAGAATGGATATTTATCAGCCCTAATTTCACTCTTCTGTCACCTTGCTAGACTCTATACTTTATACATATCGAATATTAGTATTTAGGCTGCCTCTGGTAAAAATGCCACATTAGTTTAAATTCAATCTCGAGAAATCCCCTAATTATGCAAGTGTCTGTCTCTCCAAAAAGAAAGAGAGTCATGTTTGAAAGTTAATTTGCTTTTTTTTTTTAGATTTTTTTTTTTTTAAATACCCTCTGTACCCAATGTGGGGCTCGAACTTACAACCCCAAAATCAAGAGTTGCATGCTTTACTGACTGAGTCAGCGAGGCACTCTGAAAGCTAATCTACTTTTGAAGTAAGAAATTTTGTTTTCTCTATTCCCTCCTTCCTTCCCTTTCCTTCTGTGCCTCCCTCATCCTCTCTTTTTCTAATTGTACCTATGACATTTGGCACATTTTTTTTTTTTTCTAATTGCGGTGGAGGGATAAAGAGAGGTATTTGTTTAGTTTTAACATGTTCCTAAATCTGACCAGGATTGTATTCCTACATTTGGCATCTATTCACCAAGGAGGGGCAAGGTACATGAGTTTGACAGAAATAAAGGTAAATGAATATTTTTATGCTTATCACAGGGACGGCAAGTGCTAGCAGGCTGGTAGGACACCCATCTCCCACTGAAATGGTGACATCACCCTCCTCCCGAGATACATATAGCAATGAGTCCTGCCTAATATATCTGCCAGAGCCTTGTTCTCTGCCCTTAAATGACTTCCTGAATTCCTTCAATATTGATACCAACTCCAAAGTTTAAGTTCAAGTAAAGCTGGCTGAAAGGGGCGCTTGGGTGGCTCAGTGGTTTAAGCCTCTGCCTTCGGCTCAGGTCATGATCTCAGGGTCCTGGGATCGAGCCCCGCATCGGGCTCTCTGCTCAGTGGGGAGCCTGTTTCTCCCTCTCTCTCTGCCTGCCTCTCTGCCTGCTTGTGACCTCTCTCTCTGTCAAATAAATAAATAAAATATTAAAAAAAAAAAAGCTGGCTGAAAATTTTCGATTTATTTTCAGTGTTTGTATTTGTGAACCTGTGTGTATTGTAAAGACGAAGGTGTTTTTATTTTTTTTACTCTGATAAGTACTCTGATAGTTTTATTTTGATAGATCCTAAATGTAAATCATTACAGACAAATCTAAGAGTATTTTGGTTACATAAAATATTAAGTAAGAAAAACTAGCTTTTGTTATTTTTTGTTATTATTTTTTTTGCCTTTCATGCTTCACCCACTGATTTACTCTTGGACAGAGTTTAGAAACATACGTTATTAGTGAGCATAGTAACCCAATGTGTGATGTATACACTGTATGATCTAATCAAATTCACACACACACACACACACAAAACTTTATGAAAAAGAATGTGAAAACCAGGTAAGAGATCCCTCAAAAAGAGACAACCCCTCCCAAAAATGCATGAAGATCTGATGTTCCACAGTATCTAATCTAACATGGCATAAACCTGTTTAAAGCATAAACCTCTCAAGAAAGAAAAGCATAAACCTACACAGGGAAAGCCTTCTAGAATTAAAGCAAATGCACATCAACTCTTAAAAGCCGCCAAAGAGGAATTTCAACCAGATTCTAAGAAGATAAAATCACAAGTAAATTAGGTAATGCTGGGGCAAAGTAGCTGTGGAAAAGCTGGGTAATAATGTGTACAATCTCATATAGTATCTCATATCTCATGTTGCTATTTAGGTCTTAATCTAATTTCACTTACTTGATACTCAATAAATGTACTGAACTTTTAGTTTATGCAAAGCACAGGCCTACAAAAAGAAAATTATACACTTTTATGCCTCAGATATGAACAGTCCTGATGTAATGGAGTTGGGGGGGGGGATACTGATTGGAGAGAAAATAAGACTTCTCATCCCCTCCTGAATAAACATGCTATCCTATTAGTTAGATGAAATTCTATAGGCTTGAAACAATGGAAGAATTAAATCTCAAATGGAATATTTCCTCTTATTTCTCTGCCACCCTGGGAAAACGTATGTTTTCATAGTGAGGTCTCTCAATATGAGAGCAGAGTAATCGGTACAGGTTCTTGAGATAATGGAAGCTCTCCTGGCTAAGCAGGCAGTCTGCCCATCAACTTCAGATCCACATATCTCCCGAATTACAATCAGAGACTGGTGTTCACACCCTGAAACCAATCCATCACTCTCATTTAAGATATTTAAAATATCTTAAAGGGAGAGGTGAAGGCAGTGCATGACTCAAACCACGTGAATCTCAACAAATATGTTCCATTAACTCTCATGGAATAGTCATAATCGGCCTTAGACTAAGTTTTCCCCACCAAAACCAAAAGATAATAGAAATGCCATGTGCCAAATGTCCGTAAACCAAGAAAATCTAATTACTTACACAGCAAACTTAATACCTAGACCTTATTTTACTTTAAGGCATTTTAGAAAAGAAACAGCTATCTCAGAATCATCATTTGAGTGTATGATGGGAAAAAAGTAACGCGTAACATTGACCATTTTGTAGAGCAGGTACAAAAAAACAGGGTAAAATTCTTATACATACCAAAGCACTGCCTGAATCTCTTTTAATATGAAAGAATAATAGATGATACATTATTGATTTTCTGGTTAATAACACTATTTGTAGGAAAAACAAGGTCATTTATTAAGATCTTAAGTGGTAAACTCTCCCTCGGTTACAGGAACACAAAGAGATGCACCGGTAGGTTCAATTACTACAGAATAAAATATTTTGTGGTTGTTAAAAATCACAATGAATATATGTGCTCAGTAACATGAGAAAGTGTTCAGAGTGTGTATACTGTTAAGGGGAAAATAATCATATCATAAATTATTTTTATTATATGATCCCAGCCATTCCTATGTTTATAGGGGCATAGAAAATGACCTGGATAGATAGACTTTGTGCTGTTAAATAAATTAGATGCAAATCACTTAGAACAATGTCTGATATATAGTAAATGCTATATAAGCATTTCTGCTATTGTTATTATTGTTATTTTGCATAGTAATTGGTTCTGATTGTGAGATTGAGTGCTTTTCCCCTTTTACTTAAGCATATTTCCTTTTTCCCCTTAATTAACCTGCATTCATTCTATTTAAAAAATTTACAGTGAAGTATATATATCATTAAAATATACTTTACTAAAATCATCATTTTCACATCCAATAATCACAATGCAGGAAAATTAACCCATATCACAAATCCTTCACATAACGGGTATCCAGTAATTTCTACTCAACGGCATTGAAGGTAAAATTCAGTAGGAAATAAGCTCAGAAATAAAGGTATCTAGAAAGGAAAAGAAACAAACATTCGAAGTTTAGACATCAGAGTGTTCTGTGCTGTTCTATTAATGAAATTAATTTCAGAGAAGCTCCTGACCCCAATAAACAAACCAACATTCAACGAGTCATCATTATTCAACACTGCCTCCCTAACTCAGGCAGTGACAGGAGCTACCGCCATTCATCCTACAGTTCTTCAACAGCATTTCACATTCACAGGAGCACTTACTAGGTGTGCCAAATGTGCCAAACTCTGCTGCAGCTTCGTGCTTCATCTCACTTAATTCTCCCAACAGCCCTATGAGAGAGGTGTGCTTCACAAGGGAGAAAAAGCACGAAGGAGATAAAGCACGAGGTTAAGTAACTTATCCAAGATCACATAGCTGACAAGTGGAGGCAGGATTTGAACTGAGGCAGAGCTTAGGCCCCAGCTTCCAATCAGCAGTTACTGAGTATCTACTATGTGCAAAATGTTAGGTACTTCAAATAACTGATCGCTGCCCAACTGCCAACTTGCCAGGGTCTCTAATGATTATTCTCAGTCAGCCCTCTTCCAGCTCTCAATCTGAGCCCCTGCCTTTATTTCCAGAGCCACTGTAACCGCATTTATCACCGCCATCACCAGAACTGGGACTGCCGTCACTCTGTTGTCCATTCCTGACTACACAAGGAAAAATGCATTCCTCAAGTTCTGATCTGTGATTTGAAATGTATTTCCTCATAAATGATGAGTCTGAATAATACTATTATAACTACCAGTCAGATAAATGTCACAATAACCAAGCTTTTTCATTGGTTGTTCTGGAAATGTAACCATGATTTTACCATGGTTCCACATAAAAAAATTCTTTTATTTCATAATTTTATTTTTTAAATTATCTTACCAAAAAAAATTAGCTTTTTCCCCGTCTAGCATCCAGTTTTACAATATCAGCGATTCATGTAACCACGACCATAATCAAGATACAGAACAAAACTACATTCTTAATAAAAAAGAAAAGTGGCTTATAAATGGATTTAAATGCAATTCCTGTTATATCATTACAACTGATCAGGTATTCCCTCCTTCTAGGACAAATGCATTGGATACCAAAATCAAAAGGTTTGGCATATTTTTGCAAAATATATTTTTATACCTGTGCATTTTCACTTTACAGATATTTAAAGTTGTGGCTTTATGGGGGCTTTATCAAACAGCTGCAATGCTCTTCCATGGCAGAGTTTGGACAGCTGTAGAAAGTATTAAATGAGCACAGCTTTTCTACACTGTACATGACTGAGCACTGCTTATGCACAGACAAGGGATGGGTGGAGGTCTGTGGTCTGAGAATATCAGTGCATATTTATAGAGTATTCAAAGACATTTGTAAATGTGTTCTGTATTTATGAAACTGTTAACCAGAAGTTTCTTATATCAAAACAAAACAAAAGTAAACAACATCAACTCCAACAAACTAAAAAAGGGAGTTTCAAATCTGATCATTAACTCAAGCTAGTATGGCTTTACAGATACATTCACCTGAGAATTTCCCCCACCTCCAAAATTAATTGAAAAAGGGTCAAAGAATGGCCAAGGAGTCACTTCCAGATCCTAATATGCTAACACTTTTCAACCACAAAATTAGTCTTTACTGCTGATATTTAGTACTCATGGAATATTAAGTCTCCACTCAGGTCTGGTACTGTGTTTGAGCTGGGAAAACAGTTACACTGATGACATCAATTAGGTAGAAAACAAAAGAATATTTTTCACGGCCCCAAACGTCTTCTCCATACACTCCAGTGTGACCTGGTGCTTGAAATGTCCTCTACTAGATTTTTATCACAACTTGAGAGTGAGTTTCTAGAAAAAGCTCTCTTAAAGCATATATGATACTGTAAAACAATAATAACCCACTAAACAAAGTCACTTCCTAAAATCTCAGCTTGAATGAGTTTACTTGAATTGTTCTACAACGGGACAGAAAGCTGAGAAAATGTTTCCTAGTGCCATAGACAGGTTTTGATGCCGATGAAGAGGAGTTGTGGAGACACATAAGAGAATCGTGCAACCCTGAAAGGAAGACAGGACAGAGTGGGAAAGTAAAGCAGCAAGAAAGCACCACACGGGAAGTGGGTTTCTAAAGAGGAGTGCTAAGGAAGAAGAAAGAATAGCAAAAGGGGCCCAAAGACAATTCAGGTACTTCACGACAGCTAGTCTTATCTACATAACCTTTGCTGGGGCACCAGCGGCATGCCCCTTCCTGCCTTCTCAGTACTCATCCCACCACAACCTCATTTTTTTTTTTAATGAAATAGGTCAGCTCGACAAAGGGCAAATAAGTGAGCTGAAACAAATTTCCCGAGGTTTAGCCAGAGGAGATTTCAACAGAAGTCTAAAATCATGAGCCAGCATAAACAGGATAGATGCAAGTGTGGGAAAGAAGAAATATGAGAAGGACAAAGAAGAGTGTACATGTTACAAATGACACATACAAGGAAGTCCATTCGAATTTTGCTCATTAATACTCCAGCCTACCGTGCGGCCCAGCTACAGAGGGACCCATCCCGGCTAGCTCCAAATGACAGGAAGCATGACCTGAATAGCCTTGAGTGCTGATGGCATGACTATCTCCAGAGCTCTGGGTCCAGAGGTGACCACCCTAAATGAGTCCTTACTGCAACCTGTTCACATATGGGCAGATGGAAACTGGCCTTTGCCGTTTTCTCCCCTCAGCTAAGGGATCTTTCTTCCACCTCCACCTGCCTTTCCTCAAAGGCAGTCCCCGTTTCACTTCATGAAAACCCATTCCCCAGTGTTCACAAAACACTGGGGAAGGGTGCACCTACTGGGTGCCACGTGCAGAGGCAATATTACAGGTACACCAGTAAAGAAGGCACGGTCTCTACCCTAGAAGAGCCCAGGCAGAAGACAAGCAATCACAGGTGGTGGTAAATGTTACGGTGGAGATAGATACATACTCAGTACTACAGGAAGATGTAGACGTAGCTCAAGTTTTAAAGAAGCAGTAATATTTGCTCTTTAAGGAATGGGAGTTTGCCTGGTGGAGAAAAGGAGACAGAAATTCAAGGAAAAGGGAAGGGTTTATGCAAAGAAAAGGCGGTATGAAAGAACTTGCTGTTCAAGACCTGAAAGGCTTTGCATGGGGCAGGTGAAAGATAAAAAGATTGTGTTGTTTAATGAAGGAAGTAGTATAAAATACTAAAGATAGCTTATTAGCTCTTTGTAGCTCCCCAAAGGGGTGGGGAGTCGTGAAATTTTTAGGAAGAGAAATGATTTGTATCATACGAATAGGTGACAAGACTACAGAAAGATGATTGATTCTATGAGTATAACTAGAACAGAGACGACCTCCAATTCTTCCTGAGAAATCGGTGTATCCTCTGCCTTAATTATATGGATATAATTGGGAAACTCTGTTATGTTTGCCTGAATATCTCAAACTCATGCCTGAAATATTCAACTGATATTTAACTTTTTATTTATTTATGATTTTTACTAAATTTCATTCTCTTTAAAGGAGGAGTGCATTTTGCTTCTCTGTCCTACACATAATATTTTCATAAACCAAGTATCCAATAAATACTAATTGATTAATATGCATAATAACCCTCTGGGATCTCCCTGTAAATCAGTTTTATTCTTTCTGATTTTATTTCACCCATTGTATTATTTTTATCAATTTTATTATGTCCTCCAATTCTATTTCTAGTCTATTTTTCTAGACTACTGAAGAAAAATATAAGGTCAACCAGGTAAGTGTTTGCACAAATGCATTTAAAACATGCATCTCTTCTTTCCTTTTGGCTCCAGCTCGTGGGGATACGGCTTCCTATCTTAGACAAATCAGTACTTGGGTGCCACTCTGATACCATTAGCTATATTTCTTACATGCAGTAGTAATTCAGTGGAAGTTGGAACCCCCATGAAACTGCTTAACAGATCATATAGAATGTTTCTGGAATTTCACCAATACTTTTTCTAACAACCACAGCAGATAAGCAAAAGGACACTAATGAAATTTTTGTGATCACTTTTGTAATAATTGCTCTTAGCCGACTGGTTACTAAATTTTTCGACAGCTTCACAGAGGTACAGTAAAGAAAAAGTTAACCATAGCACAGGCCTTTTATAACTTTAAAATGATCATTATGATTTTTTATACATTATACATATACATTTATACAATATACATATATTATAACATTTTTGTAGAGACAGCTAAGAGTAATGTTTGTTACCATTCTTCATAGTTCCTTCTCAATTTGCTTAGAACTGAGCACTAATCAGCTGTTGAAATCTACACTGATTATTTCTGAAGTGTCAACAGATACATAAGCTCCCTGGCTGAAACAGGAATGTGTATCCATTTTTCCTAAACAGGCTGAAGGAATACAACTGAGAAAGAAATGAAGAGGAAAAACGAATCTCATCAAACCCAGTGTGAAAATGTTGCATATAGTTTTATAAAATGTCCCAAACAAAATTAACAGGAAGGCCAAGAAAAAGGAAAATGACCAAAGGCAGGTAGAGAAAAAGAATATAGACTTTTGCCTATTCCAATAAAACAACATAAAATATCTTTACATTATTCTTTTTTCTTGAAAAGAGCAACCACGGGGCGCCTGGGTGGCTCAATGGGTTAAAGCCTCTGCCTTCAGCTCAGGTCATGATCTCAGGGTCCTGGGATCAAGCCCCACGTCAGGCTCTCTGCTCAGTGGGGAGCCTGCTTCCTCCTCTCTCTCTGCCTGCCTCTCTGTCTACTTGTGGTCTCTGTCTGTCAAATAAATAAATAAAAATCTTAAAAAAAAAAAAAAAAAAGAAAGAAAGAAAGAAAAGAGCAACCTCACTCTCCCACCTCCTGCAAACCCTAAAGATACAGTTCAGTCATATCCCTATACTAGCGTTGCAAAGTAAAGAACGTTTTAGAGTCTGGTGGTATAACAAGCTTTAATTCTTTGGCTCTTTGGAGCAATCACATCTTCTTTCCCAGTGCAGTCCTTTCTAATTCCCTACATTTATACTATTTGAAAGTTTCCTAAACTTGCCTCATCATTAGTATCACAGAATTACAGATTCCTTCCTGGAAGATCTGGACTCAGTACCCACGGTGAGGTGTGGGACTCTTTATTTTTACAGGCAAACCAGATGATTGTTAGGATCAAGCAAGTTTGACAAATAGAGCCTTATAACTGTTTTTATTATTTTTATTTTTTATTATTTTTTTTTTATTTGACAGAGAGAAATCACAAGTAGGCAGAGAGGCAGGCAGAGAGAGAGGAGGAAGCAGGCTCCCTGTGGAGCAGAGAGCCCGATGTGGGGCTCGATCTGAGGACCCTGGGATCATGACCTGAGCCGAAGGCAGAGGCTTTAACCCACTGAGCCACCCAGGTGCCCTGTGCCCCTTATTTTTATTTTTAAAATAATTTGAGGGCACCTGGGTGGCTCAGTGGGTTAAAGCCTCTGCCTTCGGCTCAGGTCATGATCCCAGGGTCCTCAGATCGAGCCCCACATCGGGCTCTCTGCTCCACAGGGAGCCTGCTTCCTCCTCTCTCTCTGCCTGCCTCTCTGCCTACTTGTGATTTCTCTCTGTCAAATAAATATTTAAAAAAATAATAAAATAAAATAAAATAATTTGATTATAAGGATTATTCTTCCCCAAGAATTTCCTAATGTCCCTTGCCATGACACTGGTAGCATGTAAACTTGCTGAAGCACCTTATCAAATCTGCAGTGACATGATTAAATGGGCCAACACATTTCCTAAATGTACAGCCAATCATTTCTCAGCCAATGAGTGCCCTAATTAGATAATTCTCTAAAATAAAGCAAAGACAGGTCTGACAAAACATAGCCTGACTCATCAAGAGAAATTTCCACCCTCCATGGCAACATTTTGCCACCAGTGATCTGGAACACTAGTACATCTCTGGAGTTAGGGTCAACTCCTCCCCAAATGTTCACAAAAAGACAAAGCAAGCTAATTTCCCTGTTAAATCAGAGTGAGTCACCATCCTAACAATTTAGATTGTTAAGGTGTATATATCGAAATATATGCTTCTGGCACGGAATTCCATATTCCATATTATAATTCCATATCCTATTGTAGTATCTTATAACTCCATGTCCAATTACAATAGTAAATCCAATAAAGGCCCAGCAGCACTGTCACTCAGCAAGGGAGAAATAAGAAGTCATAAGCCAATTCAAATATCGCTAATGTCCTGGGAGGAACAAATGGGGATGCCTAAAATCCCTGTCAGGGAATTTCACATTATCTTTTTCACCTAGGAATCTTTCCTAAGAAATTTCAGCTGGAAAATTTTGCTTAAATTTCCACATCCTAAGCTAAATTAATCCCTGAAAGATAATCCAATCTCCTTTATATGAATTTTGCAACACTTCCCTATATGCTTTACTTTTACGTCCCATTTTTAAATCTCAAAGCATTAAGATTTAGAATAACATAGTAACTACTAAAACATCTATGCACAAAGTTAAAATTTTGCATTCCATTTGAAATGGAAACATAATCGGTGGATGTCTGTCTTGAAAACATGTGTAGTTTTCTGGCAAAATATCATCTTAACTATGATTTAATTTGAACTGTCCAAGAAAAGACTTAAAAAGTCATTTAAGGGTAAATAACTAAAAGTAGCATTAAGATGGAAATTATTGAAAATAGCACCAGGGATTTTGGGGTTTTTTGTTTGTTATTTAGCCATTCTTAAAGACGGTTTACTCATAGCTGTTTGGGTGAAAATGGAAAGGCAGGGCATTTATGTTAAGTATTACCCCTGTGACATTATTCCTCAGAAGAAATCATGACAGTCTTTAAATATAAGGGTCAATGCAAAACTTACATGAAAATCCAGCTTACAAGCACTAATATAGAACAAAGCATCTAAAATTTCCTTTAGATCCTTAGTTTGTATCTTAGTAAAAAGCAGTGACATTCCAGAGAGGCAGATGAGAACTCAATGTAAGAAAGAACTTTCTAAGAATTAGAGCCGATCAACAATGCAACAGTAAGCTCCCTTCCTCTAGCACTGGAAGGAGTCAAACAAAATCCCAGAGACCACCTGTCAGGCATGCTGTCAAGGATATTCTTGCTTTGTTTAGGAAGTTGTTCTAAACGACCTCTGGGGTCACTTCCAAGTAAGTGTTTGATTCATCAGGGTTATTTTCAGTGGTGAGATGAATGGCATGGGTACACACACACACACACAGTAGCCCCAGCAGAAAACTTGGAAGCCTGCTATTTTTAAATGTGATTTTGTAGGCAAAAAGCAGAGGTTGAATCAGCTATGTCCTCACACCACCATTCTAGGGAAGAGAGAAAGGGAAAGAGGTACAAGTTTGCTCTACTTTAATATTCTCTTTGAGCTAAAGAACAATCCCAGGGGCTGGTGACCTCTAGCATATTCTGTTACAGGCCACAACAATCTAGTTCTTAGGACAGAGTAGGAGCTACAAAACCAGAAAACAAAGTTGGATACATAATTGCTCATGGAAAACATATTTGTCATGTAATAAATCTTCTCAGCTCTCAGTATATTTCAGTTCCCCAGGTGAGTAAAACACAGGGCAAGTCTAAACCCAGGAGTTTCCAGAAAAGTGTACGAGAAAACAAAGAGGACTAGACTCCAGTATTTTTCAAGATGAGACTTAGCCTCTGAGCTTCCAGGCAATTCAGATTGCTTATTGACTGAAAGGCTCAGAGGTCTCCACCAGTCTTGAAAAAGGAAAGAAGGAGAAACTGGATCCTACACAGGTAGCTTCTTATCCCCTTATATATCACCTAGCACCTTAAATGTCATAGTTAATCAAATAATTTCTAAGTAAACCTTATTTTTATTTCTGTATTCTTTGCTTGCTACTTCTGCTTCCCCCCCCCTCCAAGTTTTTACTTGGAGTTTCAGGTGTAGAATTTAGTGATTAATCACTTACATACAACATCCAGTGTTCATCACAAGTGCACTCCTTCATCCCCATCACCTATTTAAACCACACTCCCACCCATCTCCCCTGTGGTAACCATCAGTTCGTTCTCTGTAGTTAGAGCCTGTTTCTTGGTTTGCCTCTCTCCACTTTCATTTGTTTCCTAAATTCCACATATGAGTAAAATTCCACAGTATTTGTGTTTCTCTAACTTATTTTGCTTAGCATCATACTAACTCCATCCACGCCACTGCAAATGATGAGATTTCATTCTTTTTGATAGCAGAGTAATATTCCACTGTATGTGTGTGTGTGCCACTTCTTCTTCTTCTTATTATTATTATTTATTTATTTGACACAGAGAGAGAGATCACAAGTAGGCAGCGGGCAAGCAGACAGAGAGGAGGAAGCAGGCTCCCAGCTGAGCAGAGAGCCCGATGCGGGGCTTGATCCCAGGACCCTGAGATCATGACCTGAGCCGAAGGCAAAGGCTTAACCCACCGAGCCACCCAGGTGCCCCTGTGTGCCACTTCTTTATCCATTCTTCAATTGATGGACATTTCAGTTCTTTCCCTAATTTGGCTATTGTTAACAATGCTGCTATAAATATTAAGGTGCATGTGTCCTGTTGAAGTATTTTTGTATCCTCTGGGTAAATACCTAGTAGTGCAACTGCTAGATCATAGAGTAATTCTACTATAAGCTTTTTGAGGAAACACCATACAGTTTTCTAGAGTGGCTGCACCCATTTGCCTTCCCACCAACAGGGTTAAGAGGGTTCCCCTTTCTCCACATCTTCAGCAACACCTGCTGTTTCCTGTGTTGTTAAGTTGAACCATCACCAAGTTGAGCCTTTCTGACGAGTGTGAGGTGATATCTCATGATAGTTTTGATTTGGATTTCCCTGATGATGAGTGATGTTGAGCATCTTTTCTTATGTCTGTTAGCCATCTGTGTGTCTTCTTTGGAAAAATGTCTATTCGTGTCTTCTGCCTATTTTTTAACTGGATTATTTGTTTCCTGGGTGTTCAATTTTATAATCTCTTACATATTTCAGATACTAATCCTTAATCAGATATGTCATTTGCAAGTATCATCTCCCATCCATAGATTGCCTTTTAGATTGTTTCCTCCTTCTACTTTTTAGATACACATTCTTTCCTCTCAAAATAACTACTGCTAAATGGATAGCCATGTTTCATCATATAACAAAGTTTCATTAACCTCTGAACTTTACGAAGTGCTGTGCTAAATACCTTGGATGGATTTCTTACAGGATTGGCCAAGATGAACAGACCAGTGAAACAAAATCTACATCTTCCACTATAGTGTATTCAACATTCTGAAGTTTTTACTTAACATAAAATGATAGACATTCTTTCATCAAATCTGCCTCAAATCATGAACCCCAAATTAAACTTTTTTCTTCCTTTCTCAAAGTTCTTATTAGAGCTTTTAATTATAATTTCCCTGCATGCTAAAACAGAAATGAGCCTCGGGGACAAAAATTAGACACAGATATCCCCACCAATAAATATATGAAATAATGTTTAGGTAACCATGACTAAGAAATCTCAAACATCCCTACCTACTATTTTTCCCCATCACATCAACCAAAATCAATAGTAAAATTCGATGCTGTGAAAGATGACAAAACAGAGACTCACAAGCTACTTGTAGTGTGAACTGTTAATCTTTTCAAAAGGCACTCTGATCACACTTTGTCCACCAAAATGGTCACTCCACAGATTTCCTGACATAGCAAATCTATAGCCAAGTTAGCCTAAGGATGTATGTAAAGGTGAATACATGGACAAGGATCGTTGCAATAACACTGTATGTAAGATCAAAAACCTAGAAACAAAATAAATGATCATCAGTGAAGGACTAGCTAAATAAATCAGTGTATCCTTGGTGTATAACAGAATTACATGCACTCAAGAACAAAGTGTTGATATAAAAAAAGAAACCAACCCCTAAATGAAAAATCAAGTCCTAAGTCAGTAGGCACAGTGTAATCTTACTTGTATTAAATGAAAAAATACATAGAGACGTGGTGATCTATATTCCAGCTGAACTACCACTATACTGAACATGCTAGAATGAATATATGAAAAAATTATGGAAAGACAATTCAGAAACTAGGGACTGGGATTACCGAGGCAGTAGGACCTTTACTTTTCATTTTATGTCTTTCTGCACTGTTTTAATTTTACACTCCATTCCTGTATCACTTTTGTTTAGAATCTTTAGGTAGACTATTCTTCAGCCCGACCATGGCAGAATTTGGTAACACTGGCCACATCCCCTGTGGGATGAAGCTCACTACCCACACCCTATCATCCCCAGCACTATCATACCCTAACACCAAAGTTCCAGTTCGGAACTTACGTAATGGATGGTTTCAGAGCTGACATTTCCTCCACCACCTTCCTTCTTTCTTCACATCCTTATGTTACTTGTGCTGATTTGAGTCTCTTTCTCTAAAATATATGCTCTTCTGATAGCAGGGTCAATGTTGTCCCAATCCTTCCTTCCCCCCAAAGCATCTAGCACAATGCTTAGCAGGTGCAAGTTAAAAACTAAACTTGGTTTTTATGAGAGTATCAGAACTTTTAGGTTAAAATTTATTTTAAAAGGAAGAACCTACCACTTTTCTGATCATGTAGATTATAAGTGACCTTCATATTACAGAAAAAAACACTAAGGTACTTTAAATATATAAACAATTTGCCATTAAACAACTAAGTAAAAGATGAAGACAGAAAGAGTAAAGAGGTCTAAATAATTTTTTTAATGTTAAGAAAATATACAGCCTTTCATTAGGATGCTGTATGGGGCAAGAGAGCACAAGCAAAGGAAAAGGAATCTGATTGAAGAAAAAAAATGTTGTAATAATGCCCTCATTTCCAATAGTGTCAACTATAATTTCAAAAAAAGAGGGGGATTGGTTTCAGCTCTGGCTACACATTTATAACAGTGAGTAGGAACTACACATCAGAATGGAATGATTATTGATTTCTTAATGGATTACAGCTGCACAAATTTACACTCACCAAAAGACCATCAATCTTTAGGTAATAATTATAAACCTATCACAGTACATACAGCATTCTGACTGAATTGAAACTTACTGCTATCTGCCGGGAAATGACCAATTTTCTATTTCTCCAGCTCCAACCACAATACAGAATGGTGAGCAGCTACTTACATCAAATGCTATTATAGGACATAGTTTGTAACACCACAGTATGTACCATCTGTAAATTGCTATTAGCGAGGTAAACAATCAGGTCCTGGTGGACTTTTTTTCTTATTATTCATTAGCTACGAAAACTGTAAATAAAATGGGCATAAGGCAGTTACACTTGTCAAACACCTATCATTACTAGCAAGTTGTGGAGAAGAGGTCAAGGGCAAACAGTACATTAGCTAAAGTCATGCTGTTCTGATTTTATATCCTAATTTTAAACCTCACCCCAACTCTGCATCAGAGGCACTAAACCACTAAGCTACAGAGGTTAGATCTCTTTCTACACCATAAATGTGTTCTCAGTGAATTGCATTTTTACTAAATGCCAAGTGGAAAACCATTATAATTAAGATATTATTTTCCAAAAAGAAAACCCTCACCATGTCAGTCCTACCCAGAAGTCTTTAATCATTGGATAATGATGTGATCTATTATTAATCAATTAAGTTTCTAATTCTCATATTTTCCAGCTGTAGGGTTTAGATAACACCATTTCCTTCCAGATAGTTAATCCCATTCTGAACACCTTATTGATCTATATTATGCACATACAGCCATAGAACGAAGGCAGTTAATCCAACCAAATAAAGGTAATTTGGACTCAATAATATACTTGTTTCCATTTTCTCTTTAGATTCTAATCTATCATCAGAACTTTTGCGTAGATATATCAATTTTATTTTCTAAAAAATTATAACATGATTTTTCCACTCAAATAACAACAACCAAAAAATGTATATCCAAAGCAACCTAGGAACTAAAGAAATGAGATTTGATTGTTATTATAAAGCATTCCCTTTCCTAAGTACTCAGAGACTATTAAATCACCATGATAATCAACCATAATAATTAAAATACTATTAAATATAATGTAAAATCAAATAGAAAAAAAATAAAGTTACCATTATAAAATAAATTTATAAAACACCACAATTGATTTGTGAAACAGTGAAATTTATAGATGTCAAAATTCTTGGTTGTTTAATGGAAAATATTCTAAATGTTATAATAATCAAGGGGTGCCTGGGTGGCTCAGTGGGTTAAGCACCTGACTCCTAATTTCAGTTCAGGTCATGATCTTGGGATTGTAAGATGAAGCCCTGTGTTGGGTTCCAGGCTTAGCGGGGAGTCTGCTTAAGATTCTCTCCTTCTCCCTCTGCCCTCCCCCACTCATGTGTGCTTGTGCGCTCTCATTCTTTCTAAAAAAAATAAATAAATAATAAATATATACACATAAATACCGTAACAATCAGGTCAGAAAAATAAACTTATTCTCTAGAAGGCAAGAAATAACTTGAGGCTGAGTTGACATTCCTTATATTTTGAATAATATCTTATGAACCATGTCTTATAAGTATAAAAACCATACACAAATATTTATAATCTACAAGCAATAACAATTAATTGTGCCAGAAAATAGCTAAATGCTTTATATAAGTTATTGTATTTACTTCTTAAAACCTTATAAAAGGTTTAACTTCTTAAGGTAAAACCTTAAAATCTATTATTTGAAAGTGAGGTAAGTGAATGTAGAAAATCCAAAGAATATTCCCAAGGTCACACAGTTGAAGAACAATCAAATATCAGCAATTCCTAAGGCTTAACTTTAAAGAAGCAGCGCCAGGAGTCAAACCCAAGTCTATGTAACTTGAAAGTCAGTACTCTTAACCACGTCCACTGGCTCTCACCTCAAAGTATAAGAAAAGCTGCAGCCGCAGGGACGGCTATGTTCCAGAGAAGACAGGTACTCAATATTTGCTTTAAATGGAGTAAATAAATGAATAAAAAGAAGGAATGAATGTCTTATGTAAGGAACACCAAGCCAAAAAGCCATAAGACAAGGTTAATTCAATGTTCTGATATTCTCTCCCCAGGTGACCATGGGCCTCAATACACAGATTTCTAAAATATAGGCTTTAGAATGGTTATCTCAATATAAAATACTGTTTTTACTATACAGGTGTGTGTGTGCACACATACACACACACAGAATTCTATTTATGGAAGGCAAAGGACAGGAACTCAATTGGCCTTTGAGCCTACATTTGTCATCTACTATGTTCCTGACTCTGCTGTGGCTATGTGGGTAACCGGTACAAATGCTACACAAGTCTGTGTTGGGAGAAGAGACAAACAAATAAATTAGATAATTTTAGGCACTAAGTAAATATAGCAAAGACAATAAAATAGGGTAATGTCATAGAATGTATGTGAGGGGCTTACTTACCTGGGGTGCTCAGGAAGAGCCTTTCCAAGGAGGAAACAGTTGAATTGAGAAAAGAAAAGAAGGAGGCTTTCATGCAAAGTGATGAAGGACGAGTATTCCAGACAAAAAGAACAGTAAATACAAAGAGCCTCAAAGGAATGAATGTGCCATCCCCAAGAAGAAAGATAGAGGGTATTCTGAAGGTTTTGTGAACAGGAAGAATGAAGGAAGAGGGGTTCAGTGATGGAGGCAGGGACCACAACCTTTAGGATCTTGTAGACTTTGGAAGGAATTTTAATTTTAGTCTACTCTCAGTGGAAAACTTTTGTGTTTAAAGCAATGGATTGCTATAATCTGATTTAGTTTTAGAAAGTCCAGTTCTGCCTATTTGGTAGATTATGGGGAACAGAGGAGAAGGAATGGAAGCAGGAAGGCCAGATAAAACTTTTTGCAGTATCTTAGGCTTAGGAAATTGATAAACGATGGTAGCTCAGACCAAAGTCGTTGAAGTGAACATGGTGAGAATTATGTACATTCGGGATGTATTTTTAGATGTGGAGCCAATGTTTTCTGAGGGACTGGACTTGCAGTTTGAGAAAAGGAACAATACCACATACAGATTTGAAAGTCAAAGCATCATCAGTATCTAAAGAAATAAACTGAGAAAGAGACGAGGACGGGCAGATGGAGACATAAGGGCTGCGAGATGAAGGTGAGCACCAGATGTTTGCTGTTCACTGAGTAATTGGCAGCCACTGATTATGGCACTTCTAATGAAGCCATTCCTTCTCTACATTGTTCTCTTGGAGGCAGTACACACTTCTCACATTTCTACCCAAAGTTTCTAGCTTTTTGATTTCAACTAACTGGATCATTTCCTTTAACTCAATAGCCAGTAACCTAGAAAATCAAAGCACATGATAAAAGTAGAAACTTGATAATAAATACTAATTTCTAAGCCCAAGGTCTCATAGGCAACAGAGAAATAAAAACACAGAATTCAAAGCACGAGGAGCACTGTAAAATAATAAAACACTATTATAAAGTGATAAATACCATGAATAGACATCAATCGCCAGCAATGTATCCATCCAGATACATGATCCTGAAAATATATTAACATCCAAAATATCCATGAACTCCACACTTGAAAAGGAACCATTTGGAGGAGTGAAGTTTGCCACCATCCCGAAGAGCCACCCAAGTAGGTAACAATGCTCATTAACTGATTAAAAACGAACTTGCTAGCAGCCAAAAATATTTCACAGCAATTTAAATCCAACCACTCACAAAACAAAGAGGAAAAAGATGGCGAATAGAAAAATCACAGATTGATTACCACCAAGGGTTCCTTTCCAGCATAAAAATGCAGATAACCTATTATCGTTAAATTCCTACTATATAGATACAAGAACTTTCATTTTAGTTAGGATTAAGTACATTGTTTTCCTATATGTGCCAGTTAAATATAATGGACTTAATTTACAGAATCTTCTGTCAAGAGAATTACATTTCACGAGCTTCCAAATAATATACAATTTTGTTGTAACTTAAAAAATAAGTAAACTCAAAGGTAGAGAAGTAATAAAAAGACAAGAAGAAAATCTTTTACAATGTAAATATGGAGATTTAGTATTCTCCAGGCTATTAAATATACTGTCTTAATTACAAACAAATGTTGCCAAAACTAGATAACCATTGCTCATCTAAAATTTCTTGGACACATTAAAACAGGATTTCATGAAAGGATTCAGACAAAAACTGGAAAAAAAAAAACTTTGTAAAGATTGTGTAACTGATCCTAGGTACTATTATTATACATCATACACATCAACAAATGTGATAATTAACACAGGTATACTAAGAAAATTGAAGTTTGGCCTCACAATCTAGCATAAGCAGAAGTGTGTACAGTTTCAAGGAAGAGTCATTTGATTGGTAAGTTTTTGAATGATCTTTGCGACTGAGCTACTGGATAAGAGTTCACTGAAACAACAGCAATATGATATCCCATTTTTCACATGTGTCTAGTAAATGGGCATGTTTATGATTTGGAAGATCTTAGATCATGAAGATTAGAAATCTTCAAAATAATAATAGTAATAATAACTTTATAACTATAGACTTTCTAAATAATACCAACAAATAACCAAAATGTCTTGGGGTGAATTTCAATTCTATATATATATATACATTCTGTACAGATCTTTTAAAGTCTTTTATAAAACCTATCTCTATATTCTAGAGATCGTGACATTGGCCTGAAAAGATGTATTTTTATGAAGCCATGTGAAACTTCTAAGTACTTGAAACTTTTAGTCCAATGTAGTATTCTGCAGTATTCTGCCTGAATGTGTTGAGAAGAAAGAGTCTAAGCTAGTGCTAACTTTAGACCATTTATTTTAAAACTGCTTTGTGGGTAAAAAGACTAGCTGGGTGATTTCGTCTCTGGTATCCACAGCACACACAGTGCTGAAGTGACCAAACCTGTGGGGGTCAATCTGAGTAATAACTTACAGGAATAACTGAGATATGTCTCTAACGTATCTAGTCAGATAAACCACACCTATTAACTTCATAATGTATTTAAAAATTAACAGACAACTTTCTTATTTGAGAGACTACTATGTGTAAGACACTGTGCTAGCTAACTTCTATAGAAAAGAGTAACTGATATTTCTTGAATTATTTCTCAAAATGTGTTAGGGCAGTATGATAGAAGCTTTAACAAAAGTTATTTTACTAATCTTCACAATAACCCCAAGAGACAAGTATCAATTTTCCCTCATTTACAAATGAGGGAGTGAAGGCTAACACACAACACAGCTAATATAAATTCAAACCCGTTCATCTCAGTCTGCTATCCTTGGGCTGCAGAGAATATGTCATTTCCCTTGCCCTCAAGGAGTTTCCAGTCACACAGAGGAGATAAGATGAACACAGGTAAGGGAGTCTCAGTAAAACAAGATAGGAAGTGATAAAGACTTCTTGTTTTTAAAGAAGAAATTACTTCTGGATAATAAGGGTCATTTGGTTGAAAGAGTGATTGTACTGTCACTGTGTTAGTAGTAACCCTGACCCAAGAAAAGTTAAACTTGGACATGAAAAGCAAATTGTGTATCTTTAAACGATCTCATTGGGATTTACAAAGATTTCTGCGCCTTTTAACCAAATGACCTATGAGTAGCCAGTTTATACATACTCTGCTATAAAATCTTTTAAAAAGAATATCCACTTTTCTCCTTGATTGTCCACACAATTAAAGGGGAAAAAATGGATCAGACTAGGGCCTGATACATAGTTGAGAATTCCAGATATACAACAGAGCGATGCATTCTGATGTAGGACACACAGCACCATGAGTATGGAATTCACGAAATTACAGAACCATATTGGGAATTCACCAACACATTAGTAAACAAGTAAAGAAATCCCTGCTAAAAGATCACTCTGGGCCAGGTCAAGAGGGAAACACACCCTACAGTCAAGTCCTTCTGAACTGCCATCCTCACACAAATGAAAGGCATCACTACTGCGTAATTACCATTTCAATTATAATCCTCACAAACAGAGCAGGTTTATTTGTGATTCGCTTTAATTAGGTAATTTTAGTTTCATTTCTTTAGTAATTGATTTGAATACAACAGAATTAATAATTGCCTAATATCTGCACACACATTTCTTTTGAAACAAGGACTATCTGACAGCACTCAGACAGATGAAGAAAAAAATATCTTGTCAATGATGCAGATATCTTGTATTTTATTGGCAATGCTTTTCACTCTTCTTTTTTTTTTTTTTACTATTATTACAGTTGTTGATTAAAAGGGATCTCACAGCATGTCCTTCCTAGAAGACTGTTTCATATAACATGTTTGTGGGATCTATTTCTCAGTTACTTGATTCAAGTTTTTTTTTCTTACACTCTTTTTCTCTAACAATAAAATAATAGCTACCATTCTAGTTTACTTCGACGTGCTAGTCACCATTATGGAGACTTTATCTATATTCTTTCTAAAGTTCACCACTCCTTTGACAAGGCAGATATTAGCACCCCTGTTTTATAAACTGAGGTGCTGGGAGAAGAAATATCTGACTAGGGGTCACAGATTTGACATATAATACCAGGGCTCATTTTTATACTATGGAGGAAGGGGAAGGAGAAAATTTAGTTAATCCTGTAATTCTAAAAAAAAATATATATATATGCTTATTTTTTTCTAGAGACAAATAAAATGCTTAAATATTGCCAGGAAGAATAAATTCCTCAGGGACTGCTTAAATAAATATTTAAGTTAAAGTTTTAATGAGCACATTGTATGTTAGATGTGAAAGCATTTCAAATAGCATAAAGTGTCTTAAAAATAAAATGTTACTTAGGCTTAAAAAATAGGCTTAAAAACAGTTTGTTTTCTTAAGCAAGTTAAACATATACCCTGATCTTGTTTTTATTATTTATGGGCTTAGCAAACCTTTCATTCAACAATAATACATGTGTAAACTTCATCTCATGTCTGATAAATTTTTACTGCAGTATTATCACAAGGTTAATTTTAGAAGAGTGTTCCAGTGGGTAAAAGCCAACCTGGGAATTCTAAATCTCTGACAGAGAATGCTCTTAAGAAAGTCTTTTAAAACACTCAGTGCTGTGTCTTAGATACTTCAGGAGGAAAATGGAAAAACAACAGATCAGAGAACAAAAACTAGATGCAAAACCCCATCTCATCTGCTCAATATCAAGTTCCTTCTTCATTGCCACCTCCCAAGGGGGAAAAAAAAAAAGAAAGCAGAGAAAGTTCTTACTGTTTCTGACAGGACTACAGCTCTCCCTAACTCCCTAAACCCTTTCCCACTGAAGTGAAGTAAAAACGCAGCTGAGGGACAGGAACAAAGTTTACTGCATTGGTGATAATTCAGAAATACAACCAGTTAAGGTGTCTCTCACACACAGCGTATTACACAATCACTTCTGCAAAAGATAAAAGGAATAGATCAGTCGGAAGTGGGACCATCAGTAATACCACTGTTTAGGACAGTAAGCAACTTATTCTCGTTCTACCAACCTCCATACTGCTCCCATCCGCCCATCTCTCCAGACGGAAACCGGTAGTTCTCCAGTCCTTCTAACAGTCCACCCCTATCATCAACTCTCTGCCTCTCAGATATCTGAAGAAGTAAACTTCTTTCAATGAATCTCAGTATTTATGATTTATCTTCTACCAGAAGCCATTCTCACCTCATTGCCACATCCCTCATCATTCAAACAGGCAGCTTCTTTAATTAGCTTATAAATTCAGATCTTTATTTATACTTTCTGAAAGAAGAAAAAAAGGAGGGAAAGATCCTATTTTTCACTTGCCCTAGTCCTCTCTCTGGTAGATCTAGGAACTCTAGTGGGCTTGCGGCTTGCCCCTCACTCCTGCATTTATCAATTTTATTTTCTTTCTTCTTGAATTAGCTCTTCTGTGTTCCCTTACACGTCACACCTCTGCTCTTCCCATTCATTTGCCTCAAGATATTTTCACAGGTCCTACTCCTATTAGCAATAAACCACAGTTGTCTTGCTAAAAAACAGTGTATCCTTAAAAGATTTAATGTAAACATTAGCAGCACTCAGTGGAGTTTTAAATTGATAAACATGAAAAAGAGACGAAGGCACTTTTTAAAGTAATCTTGATTATCACATACAGGGCACAAGTTTTAACTCACCCTACTCAGATTTATTTTGGTACCATAATGCTGTGTCTCCTTACCACTGCCAGAAGGACACTGATATGTACACTGTTTACAGCATCTCCTGCTATGAATGAATATCACTCATAAAAAAATGCAGAGTATATTACTTTATTTGGAAATTCCACTGTATTATAGCAATTAATACCTTCTATTCAGACTAAATTTAAAATAATATTCAAAGAGTCTATAGACTCTTTGAATATTATTCAGGGTATGAGAATACCCCCGGCTTCAGTAGTATCATGAACACCGGTAATCCATTTTCATGACTCTATAATATCTCTGAAATTTCAAGGATAAACTCATGTGATCAGAGCTATGACTAGTACTTTTACAGAAAAGCTTCTGACAAGCTTCTGACCTTACTTCTTTGAGAAGATGTCTGACTGAATTAGGTGTTTTGTCATTTTTTAAAATTATGCAAGTAAAAGATCCTTTGTGAAAGTTCCAAATAAAACAGAACTATTTGGGATAAATGATAAAATGCCCTGTTTACCCTCCCATACTCCAAAGTGAACTCTATCAACAGTGTGATACTTCTTTCATGTCCTTATTCTTTGCATTCACACGTACGCACATACACAAGAGTGCACACAAGGGCACATATGTCTTTAAAATACATATGGCACTTTCTTGTACATATAGTTATATGAAAGCAATTTTTAGTTACGCTTCTCTGAGTTGCTGAAAAAATAGTATCTCTTCAAATTTGTTACCAGCTATTGTATTCAAACTGTGAAACCAACTAAAACTACTCAAATTCATTAAAAAATTTTTATGCAAATAGCCTTACTATAATAATAATTTTGTAAAAATAATTCGCTTTAAATTGTGGGGGTTTTTCGGAGGGAGGGGAGAGAAGGGTGTTTCTTTTTTGTTTGTTTTTGTTTCCAAAATACTGAATCCGAAAACTGTCATTAGGTCATTAATGTGTCATAGTTCAGACAGACGGTGCTGTGTAATTCATATTTTGAGAATTTAAAAACAGCAGACACACAGAAAATACCTTTTTTCTAGTTTTCAGTTATGTCTAAACAAAATCTATTACTTCTCTCAAATATTTTGTGAACATTCAGCACTATAATAGAATTCATTTCATATTTCAAAACACTGTATTTGAATCACTGTTTTTAAAGTATTTGAATTTTAAAGCAATACCTAAAAACAACTAGGTTTTACTTGTTATAATATTTTTTTAAACAAGGATCTTTATGAAAATGACCATGACAGAAAATATTTCATGTAGTTGTAGAAAAAAATGACAACCTCTTTAGAAGTCAACCAGAAATGCTTCAAGTTAATTCAAGGGAAGCAGAGCAATGTGGCATCTGAGAACTTCAGAATATGACCAACCCCTGCATACAGATATCTCAGTAAGGAGAAAGTAGAGTTGACACAGCCAGGTGTAATAAGAACTATAACTTCCATGATAATAAGAGAGCGATGACAAAAATGTCAAAGGTGTAGACACCCAGAATGTTAATTTATTAGAACGTGACTTTACACTGATTAATTATATGCTCCTCAAAATATCTGGAGTGCATAAGAAAAGTTAATTGAAGCATTTCATTTTGTACATGCTACTAAAATTAGTTTTAAATAAGTGATAGAGAACGGATTTCAAAATTATAAGTATGTAGAATTCAATCTGTAAACTCTAAATGTGCTCTCTAAAGATGATAGTAACAAAGATGATGATGGTGACTGTAAAATATTCATGGAAACATTGACATTCACTTAATTCCACTCAACATGACTGTATAGAGTCAGAAAACTTAAAAGCTATTTAGAATCTCAGAAATCATCTTTTGGGGGCTAATCTGAAAATTACAAAACCTTTTTTTGAGTGAGGCATGATTAAAAACAACACATTCCCAGAGAAAATCACAAGTTAGGATTTCAGAACTATTTCAATACCTAAAAACTAAAGTTTTCAAATTTCCTCAAATAGGTTGGAAATACATTATTTAAATACATATGTGCAATATAATCCTAAGTATTTCCTTAATTCAACAAATAATGAGTAGGGGCTGAAGAGATAGATAGAGCATGGTCATTTTCCTCAAAGATTCATATCTGAAAAAATCCCCTGATTAGCCTCTTTGTAATCAATGTGTGGTCCCAAAGTAAAGCTGTATGGGGTAGAAGGAAGGTAGAGGGAGAGAGAGAATCTCAAGCAGGCTCCAAGCCCAGTGCAGAGTCTAAGCTGGATTTGGGGCTCAATCTCATGACCCTGAGATCATGACCTGAGCTGAAATCAAGAGTTAGATGCTAAAACAAGTCACCCAGGCACCCCAACAAATATTCTTAAATTCACATTCAGTAATTAAGATCACCTTCCTTATTAACGAAACTAAAATACTATAATTTTCTATAAGATCTCATTTGCTATCATCAGACTACTTTAATGATTTCATGAAACTGATGTAGTGTTTGTTTCTCTTGACCTATAATGAGGAGCACTTCTAGATCTCCAGCTAAATTAAGGTATCTTTCTTGGGTGGCAGTGCTATTTCCCATCTTTGTTTAGAACTGATTTTCAGACCTCTTAAATTGCTAACCCTATTACCTATCAACATTTCTTTGAATAGAAGTTTGAATTTATGGTAACAGTAGTTGGGGTATCCTTACAGGCATTATAAGGTTGTTCTTATAGGGTTAGGCTATAAAATCAACAATTAACAAATCTAAAGCAGGAATGTAAATTAACACTAAAGAAAATTGGTTGTAACCTGATTATATGTTTTTTATTTTCAAAGATTTTATTTATTTATTTGACAGACAGAGATCACAAGTAGGCAGAGAGGCAGGCAGAGAGAGAGAGGGAAGCAGGCTTCCTGCGGAGCAGAGAGCCCAATGCGGGGCTCGATCCCAGGACTCTGGGATCATGACCCAAGCAGAAGGCAGAGGCTTTAACCCACTGAGCCACCCAGACGCCCCGTGATTATATGTATTAATGTAAGTTAAAGACGAATCTGGAGGATTTAACCAAGGATGCTGAGGGGGAAAAAATGACTCCCCGTATTTTATCTGCACGTATATTCGTATATTCACGGAATCTAAATCCATCTCCATGCAGGGGAGAAGGAATTAGACAAAGGACTTAACCATAATGATACCAACGGCAATGCTATCTCTATTGGGAGTATATTAGCCTCTCTTAGTGGGATGCCACTAAACATTTGAATTACATAACTCCTTTTGTTCAGATCCTTTGCTCACCAAGTGACCTTTGCTGATCACCCAAAATGATCTCCTCAAGCCAAGTGGAGTGATTCAGATTCTCTATTAGTTGGTTGGGGTTTTTTATTTGTTTTATTTTTATCAAGATATAGACATAAATTGGCCTTCTGATTTTAAACACCAATTTTGTAAACTTGTTTAATGTAGGTCAATCCTGAGATATGGATCCACTCTAAGTGTGCAGCCAATCACGTTTCAGAACTTGCAAGGCTTATGGCCAAATCCTACATTATAAAAAAATATTTTTAAAATTTTTTAAAAGATTTTATTTATCTGACAGAGAGAGATAGAGAGATAGCACAAGCAGGGGGAGTAGCTATAGGGAGAGGGAGAAGAAGACTCCCACCTGCTACTGTCAGTGGGATCCCAGGACATGACCTGAGCAGAAGGCAGACACTTAACGGATTAACCAACTGGCCACCCAGGAACCCCTATAAAAATTTTTCTTGGGGAAATGTTATTCTGTGGGAACCTATCTTAGAAACTTATTGCATTTTTCTCTCTGTTTCATTGTGCATCTTCAAATTTATACACTTTTGAACACCTCTTGGCGGTAAAAGGTGAGAAGCAATCATTCATCTATAATTGATATAATTCATGGTAAGTATACCACACTTATTTGCTTCTAAATATAATAGGATTATTGATATCTCAAATAAAATATGGATTCATTTGGACCCTAAAGACAGATCCTTCTCTACAAAAACCCTCACCTATTTTTTGTGCCCCAGCATTAGCAGTGCATCACACAAAGTAACTCCTTAATAAATGTTTACCGGATCAATGATTGAAAGATGAAAAATATCTCTCTAGAGAGTTCTGAATCTCCATATACAGGAAATCTCAGATGAAGTATTTCTATCATTAACATTCACCTGGAATTCTACGGTGTCTTATGTAATCAGCACCTACATTTTTAAGATGGAGTTCTGTAATAGATATTTTGAGATAATAAATATACTAATTAGGATGTTTTTTATATCATACTATATCACACTCTAGGTAATTTTACCCCAACAGGCACAGTATTATAAGCTTAAAAAAATTAAGTAGGTACTAAATCATTTTCAAATAATATATATTGTATATGTACATTCATCCTAAAATTTTCAAAAAAGCTCTGAAAAAAGTATTAAGTATCTTGGCTATTAATGTGGCAGAACTGGCCAGCATGTAAATAACAAATCATTCCTCATATATCTTAAGTTATGTATTTATAAAGAAATAGGTATAGAATAAAGACATATCATTATAGTAGAATCACTGGAACACATGGTATACATTAGCTTTATGATTTTTTAAAAATAAATAACCATAAAAGTTAAGATATTAAATATGCCACAAAAATTTAAAGAGAAGGGCTGGTATATTTTGTTCAAAATTCGGTGAGTCAATCATATCAACTAACCCAACTTCTGAGGCTAGCAAAAAGGACTCCAATAAGCAGAGAAAAGTCACTAAAACTTATACATTTCAATACAGAATTTTGATTTAATGGCACAACAAGGAAAATAAAGTCACTGATCAAATGCTGGGACTTACTTAGATAAGAATTTTTTAGAAATACTAAACAATTGTTAAAGACAATAGCAAAGTAACCAAATCACCATCTACCTAGTAAGATTTCACTGATTAGGAAAATTCACACTCTAGTCTAATCTGTCCATAAGCCTAATCGCTCTCTTCTCCCAAATCTCTCAGGTGATTCAGACTCTCTGGATCCAAAATCAAACTAAAGTAAATCTTCTTCTGGAAACCTCTCCAATACTTCCTATCCTCCCTGATGGAACCTACTACCATTTTATCCAATAATCTAAGGATCGTCATCCGAACTTCCTTCTCTCCTTAACGCTACTATCCAAGTCCTATCCACTTTGAGCTATGAAATATTTCCCAAATCCTTCTCTTCCTTTTTGTCCCCATTACCACTAGCTCTCACAACTCCTCTCTCAACCACTCCAATAGCTGTTAAAAAATATTCCTGCCTCTAGACAGGTCCCCATCCACAACTTTTTTCCCAGCAGTACAGCCAGTGTGATCCCATGACAATCAAAAGACAGAAGTCATCTGCTCTGTTAAATCCCTTGGCTTCCTTGAAAATGAAATCCAAGTTATCTCCTATACAAGATATTCCATTATCTTGCCCTGATTAATTGTCCAGAGTCATCTCTGGCCTCACATCCTAGACACCAACCTCACACTCTAGAAAAACTAACCTGCTTTTATTTCACAGAATATGTGTTATTTCCCAGCTCCCATTGTGGATGTGTCCTTTATAATGAGAAAGCCCTCCACTTATCTCCTAAATCCTATTCCTTCAATAAGTTTCAGCCCAACCAGCCTCTCTCTCTAGGAGGATTTCCTGAACTAGAACCACTGTATCCCCATAATAATCAGAACACTAAACATACCATAGTATAATGCCCTGCTTAAATGTCTTTCAAACTAGAGCATGAGCTCCTGGAGAACAGTGTACTCAATCACCTTGGGATCCGCCTTGCAGTGCCTGACACATTAAAGGTAGCCTATAAATCTGCTGAATTAATCAATTAAAATGATACAGCAACATGGGAAACAGCTTGAAGTGATAATTATATATTTTAAGCTCACTTCAAATTTAAAACAAATCAATTACCACAAAATGTACAATTAACACAATCAGGCTCGCAGTGTGATTAGATACCATCAAATAAGAATTTATGGTACTACCAGAAGCATCAAGTGAGATGAAATTTTAGATGCAGACCTTCTAAGAAAGGACGGATTATAGATATGAATAGGTTTATCTATTAAGTGAATTTTTTCTTTTACCATTCTTAATGACTGGTATCGTTGGAACACCAAAGGTAAGCAATGATTTTCTTTACATACAACCAAAAACATAAAACTATACTCAGGAACACTGAAACTCTATAAAAAGAATTTCTAACATACAGCCAAATTCCACTTCTTTGTTAACCAAAATCTTCATAGATGTTAAGTAACAGAAAGGCTTTCCTTTAATTTTTACTCTAAATTATTAGAAATCCCTGTCTCTGTTCCACATAGTAAAAAGGAAAAACCAAAAGACCTGACTTTCAAGCAGAAATAGATTTGAAAACAAACTCTTTTTATTATGAGTCACTGATGGATGATAAAGTAACCTGACTGCTCTGAGTGACAGCGGCAGTGATTCTTTCCTGGATCTAAGCGTGCACCAGGAACCGTGTTCAGTATTTGGTGTGTATTACTTCATTTACAGCAGTCCGTTGATGTAGGTATGACTTAGCCCTATTCTACAGATGAGGAAACTGGAGCTCAGAGACATGAAATAACATGCCTAAGGTCACAAAGCAAGCTGATGGCAAAGCAGGAATTCTAAGACAAGCACGTGTAACTCCAAAGCCCATATTTTTAACCACTTAAAATCTGTTGCTTCTGTGCCTCACTTTTCTGTATTATTAAAATGGAGTATGGACTCCCCAATCAACTTGGGAGTCCACTTGGGGTTCTCCCTCTTCTCTCCCCACTCTCTTGTGCCCCCACCCCCCAAAATAAACAAATGAACAAACAAATAAAATCTTTAAAAAAAATGGAGTAACTACTTCCCTCACAGAGCTGTTGGGGAGACTAAGTGAAGTAACATGAATGCATCTAGATAGTGCTAGACTTCCTATACATACTCAGTAAATTATGCTCCCTGTCCTTTTCTCACTCCACTGCTGATTAAACATTTATAGTAAGAAATCTATAGATCCTAAATACTCCTTACCTCTCTCAAAGCATAGATACTCTGAGTCTTAATTCCAAGAGGAAAATATTACTAGATCAATAAATATACTGGACCTAAACAGACATAAAGGGAAAAATCAAAGAAAGACAACACAATCTACCTAATTTTATGACTACGGCCCTGCTATTGATCTTTCAGAACATTATAAGATCAAAATTTATCAATATTTAAAGTTAGGAGAAAAGAGCATAGGACCCAGAGATCTCAATTCATTACAGCTTGAAGGAAGACTCCCAAAAGAACCTAACCAATCATGTTATATTAAAAAAAAAAAAAAATGTACTTCCAGTAGGGAAGACAGATTTGGACAAAGACAGAGACAGTAAGGATAACACTTCTACAGTAAGTTGCCTTGTTTGTTGAAGACAGGACGTCATTCTTATGTTGAAGTAACCTAAAAATGCCAGGAGGGGGAAAAGAGGAGCAAAGAAAAATATAGCAATTCTGCTGTTAATTCCTTGCACACACACATTTCCTTTAGTTTAATTTTGCTTTGTTTTACTTTTGGTTCATAACCACAGTATTTACTGTGATAAGTGTAAAGAAATCAAATCAAACTTTCCTCTTAATTTCCCAACAAGTAAAAACTAAATGTATGTTGGGTATACACATAAACCTAAGTACAATTCAAAGCATAGTGAATTTTTATATCAAGCCCATCTGGTGTTATATTAGGGTGTATCCCACGGAAATGCAACCAAGGGTGACTGCCAAACTCAGCTACAGAAGACAATTCAAAAAGCTGGCGAGTCCCATAATACAAATGATATTTTAAAAAGTACAAGAGAGCATCTACTTAACAAGATTATCTGCTATCACTCCACCCTAATAATAACCCTCCTTTACTTCTGTAAGACAGTTTTGTCACTAAAACATGGGTCAGTATTGCACATGGTGGGCACCCTGAGATAATGACATTATAGCGAGATATCAGTTAAGTGATCTAACTAACCCACAAGGTAATATCACAGTTTCATGTCCCAATCCTGACAATTCCATCCTTCTGTTAGGGGACATCAAAGGCCAACTGATCTCTTCAGACCTCCATTTCCACATAAGAAAAATGGAAATTCTAATATACTTCTGCTTCCCTAGGCTCTAAAAATGGAAACTTGCTGAGAAAAAAAATTAATGTGAAGCACTCGGAAAAGAATAAACTAGATTCCCTGACCTGATTATTGGTCAGAGTCCTGTAAAACTAGAATTACTACTTCTTCCAATTCCATACATGCCACCTGGCTATCAAACTGACTGGTGAATAGTATTGACTGGAAAGTTGATCCATGTAAAAACTTTTAAAGTAATAGCAACAAAATTTATGTCACAATGTATCTTCATCCCATTAACTATCTCCAAGGAAAATGTACTCATTGGCATTATAAAAGTAGAAGATAAAGATTAATTATAAATTTCTGAACCTGAATTTCTTAAAATAGTAAGCAGCATGTATAGATAGAACAGTTTGAAACCGATACTGCAGCAACAATGCAAGAACTGGAACTGAGCTAACCCAGAAACATAAGGAATCACAAAGTAAGTCTCATCCGATGGGCCAAAATACAATATGGATTATTTTTATATTGTTCTGTCTGAGTTCTCTGTCTCAGATTCTTAACTTCCAGAGTCTATTTTTAAAATCACTTAACACTGTGTATTTCCAGTAGCCATCAAGGCATATACTGTCATCCCTGACACCAAAGATTGTCAGCAGACTCAATATGTACACTAACGATCTCAGGCAACACTGCCCATCTTCTTATCAAAGGGATCTTACTCCATAAGAAAAAGTCTAAAGCTCTCCAAGAAAATTCATTCTAAAACATAGGAAGAAGTTACTGTAAAATGTTAAGATCGGTATTACCATTTACTTTTTAAGATTTTACCTTACACACTAAATTTTAAAACCAAAAGCTGTCAGATATTATAACATTTTTTAGTTTTTCCCCAAGTCACCGATGCTCTTTTCTAAAGCACTGTCAAATAATGATAACGGCTGTCATTATTTTTTATACAATAGCTGGCAGCAAGTTGTACAGACACCCTTCTTCTTAGAATAGTCATCAAATAACCCAAACAAATGACTTGGACCTTGTGGTAAAACTGACCCCTTTCCCAAAACCAAAATAAATGGGCTATCACAGGTTAGAGACACTTTACAGCCAGAATGTTACTTGATTAAAAAAAAAAAAAAATCAAAAGTTTTACTTCTTTTATTTTTTTTCTAAGCTGTTTTAAAATAACTTTCCCCCTCTTACACATACAGTCTTGCCCTCTCTTTGCTTTTCCTGGAGGCTATCTTATTCTATCATAAAGGTGTTTCCATTTACTTTTGGCTTGAATACTTTCAATCAAAATCACAATTCTGTTTTTGGACACAATAGCCCTCCAGGAAGTATATTTGAAGATATTAAAATTTTTTTTTCCAGAAAATAAATAAGCTATTTTCATTTGACAAAGTTCAACAATGCATTTAAATGGATTTAGGAAAACCAATCATCACAGACACAAATGATTTGACAGCAACCCCCCCCAACTCACACGAATTATTCCAAGTTACAGAAAAACATTTGAGTGAACCAATTTTAGGTCTCTTGTTCTAAGTAAGAGACAAGAGTCCCTCTTTACAACTATTTGCTTGGGCAATCTAAAATGCTGATATTCTCCTAGATCTAACAGAAAGGAAAAATGGGTATCTTCTCCATCTAACACCGAACTGGGTAACCTAGATACTGTAAAGAGAGGCTACATAAAGGATGCAACAGACAGCTCTGAAGAGAGAGCCAAATATTTCACCTGCAACTCTTCGGAAAAGAACACGAAAACGCATGCAGCTTAGCCAAAAACCGTATCAACATGGAATTGCCACAGGCTAGTAAGTTTGGGGGAAAAACAAAACAAAACAAAACAAAACTCTACCAAACGTAATTTTACTGTTATTGGTTCGGTGAGAAAAGCTCAAATGTGAAAAGCACAGCTCTTGTTTGTTCAAATTGATCATGCCCACACTCTGCGATGTTTACTTAAAATAAATGGGTGAACTGCTTTTTTGAAGAGCACTTGCAAAACCAGAATCAAATTCACAAGGAAAGGAGCCAATTAACAAGCATTTTCCTGCTGATATTCTAGTGGTGGCTAGGGGATGATAGCTAAAAGTCTACGATTATTCAAAGTTTCTCAAGTTTCCAAAGCCGATAGCTAAATATTAAGCTAAGAGAAATTTTCCTACCTATCTTTACTCTTTAGGAAATGAAACAAAAATTATCAGAGAAATAAAAATCTATTCTAACAAGGAACTAATAACATTAAATGTTAAAATATAAAAATTGTACTGCCTACACTGAAGCAGTAGTATAACTTTTCTCAAATTATAGCCAACTAGCCAAAAAATAAATTAATGCTCCAAGATCCATCATAAGAGGTTAACACTATAATTTAATATACATTCAGTCACTCACTATTAATTTTTCTTTCTACATGATAAAGGAGTTTTAACAACTTCCAGAATGAAATCTCCTAGGAAATACTTCCCATTAATAAAAAGAAAACTTTTATATAAGTAAATTCATATAGTTCAATCAAAAGTTCAAATCAATAGCTAGAATCACTTAACGTTAATGAACTACAAAATGTATCCAGTAATACTTTATATACTTTTGCTTATACTTCAGAAGTCTTTACTATTTACAAAGCTAGTAGCTTTAGAATAAGCTCAAGTTTTGAGAACTATTAAGAGGGAAATGGAAAGAAAATGTGTTCTTTCTGGGTAGTCAGAATTAACTTGAGAATATGTTCATAGTTTAGCAGCTGATTCAGTTTCCTTTAGTTTTTAAATCTTTGTTTTAAAAAAAAGGAAAGAAACTGCCTTTCTTTCACAGATCACCCAAAGAGAAAACTTTAAAATTAAGTTATATTTACATAGAAGTCAGATGCCCTTTCTAGACAAGAATCTAACACATACAAAAGTATAAGGGAAACACAAGATTTCAAATTATGTTTGAAGAGGAGTAACAGACCATTTGCACTTAATAACTAAACATTATAATTAAGAGAAAACCAACCAAAATCTTAATGAAGTACTTTGTCTTCTGTCACGGACAGCATATAAGTTGCTCTTTTATTACACAAAAACAATGTTTACTGCATCAATGAATGACTCTTTCTCAAAAATAGTAGCCCAAACTTGTCTATTCCTGCAAGTTAAAAACATCCTTCCTAATTTTCACAGCTCTTCTCTGGACAGTCTAAAACAAAACACTTTCACTTTGTTAAAGAAATGGATTTAAATCAGGTCCATAAATTTTCAATTACACTTCACTTCCAATGCTTTGGAGGAGAAATTTGCACATAGTTTTAAAAAAAAAGAAAAGTAACACTGCAACTCTACCACTGATGGATTAGCTCTGTACCAAGGCAATATAAAATTCTTTCTTTTTTTTTTTCTATGAAGAGTCCTTTGGAAGTGACTTGTTTCCACATTCTTTTATCCAACAACAACAACAACAAATCTAGTCATAAACCTGGCAAGTCAAAACAATAACCAGCAAAGTCTAACATTTCTTACCTGATACAGGTAAGCACCAGCTCCCAAATGCCACCTTGGGATAGGTCAGACTAGTAAGCAGGCTCATGTTTTATGATACTAGAATGAATAGGAATAAATCTGGGTTGTTCTTTCTTTAGCAAAATCTATGGCAGCAGCTACACCACAATAGGAGAGGACCCTAAAGACCTAACAAATTCAAGTGTGTCGCTAGAGAAATAGGAAAAAAAAAAAAATCATAAAATGAAGACTTACTGCTTGTCATGTGACCTGGTGAGGCATGCTGTCCATTGGGTGTGCTTGAGGTGAGGTCAATTGCCATATTGGAGTGCTCCCTTTCAGGTGAAAGCTCATTGTCACCTGCTTTCACAAAATAAAATCTTTTGGTCTCTGTTCATTGTCACATAAAATCTAATTACCAGCTTTGCTTCACACATGCAGAGGCATGCATAGCCTTGAAATTTTAATGTTACATATTTTCCCCTTAAAAGAACTCTAATTTAGAAATATATAGCAAATGAATGAAATAATGAAAAACCATGACCAGCCCACCAAAAAAGAAAAATTACAAAATTTGATTATCACAATAATCTTAACTGTAAAATAAGGGCAATTAGAAGAGTTGATTTCTAAAGTATTTTTCTGTTGAAAAAATAAGTTTTCTTTTAACATCTAATTTAACCATTAAGCACAGAGTATTTATAGTGAGCATTTTCCAAAACGTTATCAGAGAGCTGGATGTTTAAAAGGAAAGTTGGCTAAAAAAAAAAAAAAAAAAAAAAAAAAGGTCAACTTCAGGAGCTTTCACATTATGTGTCAGAAAAATTAGGTTACAGAGTAGTAAATATTCAGTACACGCCATATTAGTAGACATATATGTAACCTGGCTTATTCTAAACTGAGAGTAAAGTAAATGAAAAAACTCCAGTGCAAAAGCATTGATCTGCTAAGCTACTTACTACTGACCAACATACTATCATTAATAGAGAGTTAGGTATATTCCTGTATTTCCTTCGTTTTGGCTCTAAGCTATTATTTCCTCAAATTCATTTAAAGGTGAAATTGTGAACAGACAGAAAATAAGAGTATAGAATTCTTGATGAAAATGTAATTCAGAAATAAAATACAGGTAACAAATGTAATTTTATTACCAATAACAAATTAATGAAAATGAATACTTACACGTTATATAGCCATCAATAGTCTCTGTTTCCATAGTCAAAGTGCAGTGCTGCAATACAAAAGATGATACCCTTAACACAATGATTCCTTTCAGTATCTGCCATTAAATGCTTAACTTATTTGAAGCTCCAAGCGGTTAGCCCATGTTGCTGCTCCTGCAACCTGGGCCCAAGAAACATACTACAGTGTACTGTATGTGCTCATTTGCAAGTCACTGAACTCTTTCTGCAAATGATCTGATTCCTGCTGGAGATAGGATAGGAAAGATAAGTGTGCTGTGAGATGGGCTGTAGCGAGAAAGGAATAACTCTCTTAATCAGAATTTACTTACAGAAAAAATAGTGAGGGTACACCTCAAATGTGCCAGCTTTCACTGGGATTTAAGTATTTTACCATTCACTACTTCCCACAATCACACTGCAGTTTGAGGACTTCCCTGGTATACAGATAGCTCTATTCACAATTGTTGCAAGTTGGTTCATCATGTTCTAATAGGGAGGGGGGAGGACAAACAAACATAAGAAAACAAAACAAAACAAAAATTTAGTGCCCCAGTGTGTCTTGAAAGTCTCTGCAGCAGTCGCCCTACTCCCAGACTTGTATTGACATTTTAGCCTACACTAAGTTCTGTGTAAGCACCTGTTCAATGTAACCTTAATTTCCTGCCAGACCAAGGTTGGATACAAATGCCAAACCAAGTTAATACATTCTGATTTTTAAAATTTCATAAACTTTTTGCTCTTAGGAAGGGGATCACTTTTTTAAAGTTTGGGGAATTATTTTCATGCACCAATGACACAAAACAAGAACTTAATTCTCAGAAACAAAAGTAAATTGTATGAGATGACACCCCCTAGCTTTGATTTCACATAATGAAAAGATCGATAAGCTAACTGTATTCTTTGAAGGAAAAAGTTTAAAGAATTGACATGTCCTGAGGAGATTTTTACTTATTTTTTTTTTCCTTTGGCCCTGGTCCTTTTTGCCTTTAGTTTCAAAACTCTAACTGCACCAGCAGCTAAATTATTCACAATGAGCCATTTCTGTATTGATCGCCAAGTATATTTAGCCCTGGCTCCTGGAATTTCTCCATTACTTACTGGAAAACAGGCAGCTTCACTTCTTGTCTCCAAAACCACTTCCCTTCTCCCTCCCCTCCCCTTCTTCACCACCACCCTCCCCACCCCCCCAAAAAACTTTTGTTTCTTTCTTTATGGAATAATCAGATCAAATTCCCAACTCAGTCACTACATAGCACTTAAATTTCAACCTGCTGTACTGTTATCAAATTCTTTCAAATTATGATTACATAAGGCTTTCAAGAAAGGCATCCGTAAAGTTTAAAAGGGGGGCAGTTTCTTCGGATATTTTACAAATGAGTTTATCTCTCTAAAAATGTACACATTTAACACACACATATTAAAAAGAAAGAAACGTCAGGGAGAAGCGAAAGAAGTCTGCCCCATCAATGAAATGGTTATTAACCCTCAGAGAAGGAAAGAAAGAAAAAAAGGAGAAAGAGAAACGAAATGTACATACAAAAGAAATTGTCCTTTGATTAAAAAAGATTCATCACCATTTCCAGCTCTGTCGGGAGATCTCAGCTTCTTCTAACCCCTCAAAGAGGAGGTGACAATGTCGGGCTGAAGATAAACGGAGAGAGAAAGAAAGAAGTTTTTTGTGTTTCCCCCTTCTCTCTTTCCCTCCCTTACCCCTCCAAGCCAAGCCCCCTGCAGAGTTCAAGGCGAGGAGGAAGGAAAAGCACTTTACAGGTGGGTCATTCCGAGCCCAAATCCTGCAAACAGATCGGCTGATAAACAAAACCAAGAAATGAGAGAGAAGGAACACCCCCCTCTCCTCCTCCTCCTCCTCCTCCTCCTCCTCCTCCTCCTCCTCCTACCCCTCCCCCTCGTCCCTTTGGGATGGTCTAGTAGGAAAAGTCACTCAGGAATGGCACCACGTACTTTCAGGAAAGAGGAAAAAAAGGGGGGGGGGGGGGAGAGGTCAGTCAGTGCTACAGCAATGCGATTAACAAGAAGAGAAAAAACTTGATCCACCGGTTCCTTAAGAATCGACCAAAAGCTAAGACAAGAAAACTGAAAGAAAAGGTGGGGGGGGGTGGTAAGAGGGGAGGGATAGTCAGGCAGAATCCAGCGAGGAACCTAGGCCAACTTCACAGGACTGTTTTTCACCCTTGGTAAAAAAAAAAGGGGGGGGGAAAGGAAAAAGAAAAAGAAAAAGAAAAGAAAGAAAGAAAGAAAAGATTAAAAAAAGAAAAAGAAAAAAGAAAGAAAAGAAAAAAAATAAATCTTCATTCCATCTCTTTCGCCCATACGAGAACCTGTCAAAGTGATTTAACTGCCGCCTTTTTACATGTGTCATACCCGGTTTTTTGCTTTTTAAAAAATTCGAACAAGGATCTGAATATTACCTTCTACCAGGACAGCTACAATTTATTCCAAGCTACCCAATCTTTCTTGGAATTCAAGTTAAAACAAAGCAAAACAAGTCAAAATCCATGACAGCTACAGAGATGAGAACTGATTAATCAATTAACATCCCCGAAACACATTACGAGGAGGGGACGATAAATTAAGGCAGAGGACATCATCTTCAACCCGATTCCCTGAGCGTCCTTTACAGAAATCATTATCCTAATCATAACCACAATCCATCCCGCCCAGAGAAAAATATCTACATTATTATTATTACTGGTTAACAGCAACAAGTCATTTGATCACATCACAGTGCAAAACGAGATGCTATATAATTACACTTAACTTTGAAAACACTCCCCCCCTTTGCAAATCAGATACACATATTTATATATAATCTATGAATCAGAAGACAAATAAAACAAGAGCTGTTCTTCCCCACGCAAAAGCCAAGCGGAGATTTACCTCAGCAGTGCATGCAGTAAAATAATCCCATCACCCTTTTGTTTGTGTTTACTGTTAGTGTATCCTCTCTCTTTCTTTCTTTCCTGTGCCTAACGTGTGTTTGTGCACTGCAGTTGGTGGTGGAAACTAAGGCAGTGGATCTGTAGCTAAGGGTAATCCTGTTTTTACTTCCTCCATCTTCAGCGAGGAGCAGGGTTAGCCCGGGACAGCTGGTCAAACCCCGAGAAACCGATCCGCCGGAGCCCGAGCACATCTCCCCCGCCGGCCGGGCTCGCGCAGACGCCCGCGGGCGGAGGGCGGGCTGGCGACGGCGGCGGGCGGCGGGCGGCGGGGCCCGGGGCGCGGGCAGGCGGGCGTGCGTGCGCGCGCGCGCGTGTGTGTGCGCGTGTGTGCGGGGCCTGGACGCCTGAGCCTGTGCGTGTGTGTGTGTGTGTGTGCGCGCGGGTTGGCGAGGGCGCGTGTGCGCGTGTCTGCGCTCTGGGCCGCTCGGCGCGCTCGGCAATCGATTACAGGACAAGTGCTGCCCGGCGGCTCCGCGACGCGCGCACTCCCTCGCGCCCACCCGCGCGCCCGGCCGCGTCGTCCCCGGCCCTGCGGCCCCCCAGACGGCGGACCCCGCCCCCAAAGGGGGACCAGGTAACCTGCTTCCGAGAGTGCCATGGCGACACCCCACCCGCTCCCCCCCAAGTCTTAATAAATCTCACGTTTTCTGCCGGCTGGGAAGGAAGGATTGGAGCGGTGAGGGGGGGTTCATTTCGGCCGCTTGAAGTTTTCTTTCAAACTGGGATTTGTGACGAGGCCGGGCGGAGGGAGCGGGACGACGATCCGGGCGCCCGACGCGGAGCTCAGGCACGGGCGTCCTGGCCGGAGCCGGGGTGTGCGCGTGGACCCACCCACTCGGGCTTCGCAATAAACTATGCGGTGCAGTTCAGAAAACGGCACCGGGGAGACCAGGACACGAATCAAGATGAATTGAGGGAATGAATTGAGAAGGAAATTCAGGTCTGAGATGAAGCTCAACTATTTTGAAAGTGCTTTGCAGTGCAAGTTTAAAATTAGAGTGTTGACTTGCTTTTACTCCCCAGGGCTTGTGCCGCATTCACCAAAGTCAAAGGAGCGGGTGAGGGTCCAAAAAGTTGCCGTCCCTCCCTATCAGGTACAGCCCAGCTTTTTTATTTGGGGAAAATCGTCTGTGGATCGTCATGAAAAAAAAAAAAAATGCATATTTCGTCTACAAATAGTAGCATTTAGCATTTAACTTGACCACATTTGCAAAAAGAGGGAATAGAGGCTTCTATAATTAAAGGGGAAAGGAAAATGAAAGGAGCTGAAAATACTGAACTGTGTAGTCTGGGTGGCTTAAGTTTGAAAACACATGAAATTATCAGGACTGCCAAAGAGCATTTCTGAGAAACCATATCACAGATTGTGAAGAAAATCAATGCCGAAAGAGTTAGGAGGAGGCTTCGTACTCCTACTCCTTTCAAGAATCCCCAAAATAGTTGCTGAGTTTTGGGTTGGTTTTTTCTTTCTTTCTTTTTTTTTTTTTTTTTCCCACCCCTGCTGTGGAAAGAGAAATGCTACACTGAAAATAAAATCATCAACTATATCTTAAACACTAGTCTGTAGGTCTATAAAATTTTGGACCGTGTCTTTTCTTTGGATTTTGTGGTGGGGAAGGAATTCCTTCACATTAATAAACACCGAATAATGGATACCATGGGACTTGTATAATAACTATATTTAAGTTGTATAATGAATTACTTAAGAGTTTATTTCATGCATTGTATTTTTTTCAAAACTGTACAAATAGGCTCGTTTTTAAATTATGGAAAATGAAAGTTGGTGCCATAGTGCAAACAAGATGAATGAATTTTCATTAGAGAACAACTCATTTGGACTTAGATCAGCAACAACAACTTTATGACAATTTTAAGAAAAATTCAAGTCCTATGAGTTATATATGTTTTTCCTCCCCTGTGAATTATATATTCGTAAGGCAGATTTTTGTGGTTTTTTTTAAGCCTATTATCTAAATAGAATTAATTTTCCTGAAGTCATATTTGGAAACGACTGGAATTAGGATTCCACAAGTCATTCTGATCATCCCAGTAGATAGCAAGAGTTTTAATCTTAAATTATCTTAGAAAATTGGAATGTTCGTTATATATAAATTACCAGTACATAAGGGGAAACTTAACTTTCCTGAATTGCCACAACCCCTTCCTAAAAATTAAGCCTGTGTTTAGGTATCTGCAAAGTAATGGAGGTCCTTGGAAAAGATGAATTAAAACATATTCAAAATTAGGATGAAATATCTGGATATTTTAAGCAGCCTAACCGCTAGCAGAGGAGGGGCCATTGTGAAGTCTTAAGGAACCATCCTCCAATTTCCCAAAGCTACCAGAGCTGGAATAGCCCTTACCCTTAGCTGATTGGAGCTTAATTTAGCTCCCTTGAAAGCCTATCCTTTTCATGAGTTACTTTCATTGGCTCCAGAATCACCAGAGGCACACTCTCTCCCTCTAGTGGCCAAGCATTCAGACACTTTACATTTGGTGGCCAAGAATGGGGGGATTTAGGCAGGAGTAAATGGCTCCCAAATTTTAGAATGGCAAAGATCATATAACCACTTGTGAGAATTAGACCATTTGGGGCAATTTTTCCTGTTTTTAACGTCTTATGTTTCTTTCTCATTTACAGATCATGGTGTGTCCAACTCACCCCAAAGAAGTCAAGTTTATGTTTACATACTAAACCAGGGGTTCTATTTCATCCTCTGCAGTCGAATAATCCTGGCTCTGAGACTCACAATTGTACATGTAGAAAGGAACCTTTGTATAAACTATAGTAATTCACTGCGTTCACAGTTTTTCTCTACAGTATTTTTATAGTGGTTAGAGGATGTATTTATTTCCATCCTTTGCTGTAACTACTCTACACACATTTTAAAAGTACGTATATGGTTATACTATGAATAAAAATGTATCACTAGGGAAGTGCAGTATCATATAAATATTCACTTTGGGGGATTAGCAAGGCGGTGGGAGAAAACATACCCACACCCACCGTTTTTCAAATAGCTGCTTCTCATTTCCCTCTATCCCATCCTACCGGAAACTGTGCCTTACCCAGAGCCAACCCTTATCTTAGCTCTTTGCACATTTCTTTCATTATACAATTTGTAAATTTTTTTATTTGTTGAGATTTAAAAGAAAATATGTCTCCCCGACTAGAATGTCATCTTTTTTTTAGAGCAGGGATTATGTCTGTCCTGCTAACAATTGTTTTCTCAGAACTAGCACAGTGTTTGGCACATCTGTCCTCAATAAACTTTTACTAAATGGATGACTGTAGAGCTAATCACATATTCACCTAGCTTTGTGTGTTAAACTGTTTTTAAGGGACAAAAACTGTAGGATAACAAAGATATATTCTAATTTCATAAAGATTTTGGTCAAGTCTTGACTCATAAGTAATGTTACAAACATCATTAACAGGTCAACTCTCTGGCTTATGTTCATGTGAAGAATGTGAATACCTTCATAGATAATACAACTTTTATAAATATAAAGAGGAAGAGTGGTTAAAATTGCATATCAAATATAATTTTGAGTAAAATGCCTTTATGTTACTGCTCTGTTTCATAAACAAATTATTTCATGTTAATCCTTGATAATTTGTAAACTAGGTTCACAAAGAATGCAACAATTTATTCTGTAATGGCTAAATGCAATTAGCAAAAGAAACGTTAAAAGGCAGTGTAGCTAAAAGGTATATTATGAAGTATTTTGTTTTCTTTTGATGGCATATTTCATCTGCATTAAATTTAAAAGCCCTAGTACCCTTTAAAGAAATTTTTTTTTCGAAGTCTTTTTTTTTTTCATTTTATTTATTTTTTCAGTGTAACAGTATTCATTCTTTTTGCACAACACCCAGTGCTCCATGCAAAACGTGCCCTCCCCATTACCCACCACCTGTTCCCCCAACCTCCCACCTCTGACCCTTCAAAACCCTCAGGTTGCCCCAACCTCCCACCCCTGACCCTTCAAAACCCTCAGGTTGTTTTTCAGAGTCCATAGTCTCTTATGGTTCACCTCCCCTCCCCAATGTCCATAGCCCGCTCCCCCTCTCCCAATCCCACCTCCCCCCAGCAACCCCCAGTTTGTTTTGTGAGATTAAGAGTCATTTATGGTTTGTCTCCCTCCCAATCCCATCTTGTTTCATTTACTCTTCTCCTATCCCCCTACCCCCCCATGTTGCTTTAAAGAAATTTTAATAAAAGTGAATTTAACAAAAATTTATTCAAGGAATTCATTCCACATTTTTAACTTTTGATTTTGTTTTTAGCAGAGGGCAAGAGGGGACATTCTAAACCTTGTAATTCTTTCCTAATATTAAAGGAGAAATTTTTGGAAATGAATTATATATTATTTTTATTTAGATGACTTTGTTGTGCAGATATAGAACATAATCACCCAAAGTAGGTTCCCTAAAGTAACTTGAATCTCTGAAAAAGTTAAAATTAACAAACACATAGGCACAGTGTTTTAAAACTGATTGCTTGTTTTATTTTTGTCAGGTGTTGTTCTCTTTGAAGTGGTGTTCTCTTTTAAGCGGGATATGGAACAATGGTCTCATATTCTCCTGTCGACCTAGACTGGCACTATGAAGAAGCAAGCAAGCCAGAAATAGAACCATAATTTCAAAGAAAACATTTGAAGATACCAAATCCAGTTCATATGTAAGGAATACTAATACCTCCCTGAGTACACTGGTAATCTGGGGTCTGTCTGTGTGGCATGTAAGTCCCACATGGTTAGGGTCTTCTCATTGCATCCACACTGAACATTAGTTTCCTTTAACAATTCTTAAGAGTGTCACTTTGCAATTAGAGATAAGGCTCTTGTGCAAATACCCATGTCCCTAGAAAAGGTAACTTTATGACTTAAATTCACACTTTGATAGAATAATATCAGATTTCTTCTAGAGAGTATGTTTTGATGTAGAGCAGAAGATAAGCTATCTCTATCCCAAGTGAGAATTATAAATTGTGGGAGTTAAACTTACTTAGACCAAAGGGGGTGAGGACTGAAGAAGTTCCTGAAAAAAAATTGAAAGAACACACTTTTAAAGATGCCATCAGAATATATCAGAGTTGCTTTAGAATGCAGATGTGTGGGGCACCTGGGAGGCTCAGTGGGATAAGCCTCTGCCTTGGGCTCAGGTCATGATCTCAGGGTCCTGGGATCGAGCCCCACATCAGGCTCTCTGCTCAGCAGGGAGCCTACTCCCCCACCACCACCGCCCCCGTCTCTCTCTGCCTGCCTCTCTGCCTACTTGTGATCTCTGTCTGTAAAATAAATAAATAAAATCTTTTTAAAAAATATCCAGATGTGTTCAGCATGTGAGGAAGTGAATTCTATTAATGCAAAAATCAAGGAACTTTGAGGTGGGTCAAGGGTAGATGGCTGATGCTCAAGAAACAACTCTAAAAGGCATTGAGGAGAAATTCTTCTCAAACACCCTAAAATTTATGAACACAAAAAAGCATAATGAGGTTATTGAACTCTCCAATAAAGTGTTAGCACAAGAAAAGAGAAAGACTATTCAACTTTCTGAAGACACAGCTTTCAAATAGGATAATAATAAGGAGAACACATTGTCTACTGAGCATTAATTTAGATACAAAATATTAAACACCCTCTGGGGATAGGAATTTAACTTTGGAATTGGTAAGTGAAATTAGGGCATGTTAGTCTTCTAAAGACTATAATACCAACGGATTGTGCTAGTGATATCCATAGTCTAAAGCAGATGACAGGTTACATCTCAAGGGAAAGACTTGGTAGCTTAACCAGTGCCAATAGGAGTGTGATCCTGTTTTACTTTGTTTCTTTTTTTAATCCTGTGAAAAGCTCACGGAATACATGTCCAGTTACAACTCATTGTAAACCGAAATTGTTTCATAGTACAGCCGAGTCTAATCACATGTTTAAACAATCCTATGTAGACTGAAGAAAATAGAAGAACACATTACGAACAGAAAGTGAAGGAAGGAATCCTGGGATTCAATCTCCCCCCTTTTTATGGCCAGATGGTGACAACCTAGGGAATTAAAAGCCACACAGGGATAGAAATGGGGAGCCGTTTCCTGCCTGATAACTCTGAAAGACGGCTGTGGTTTGGAAGAGGGAAATTAATCAAAGAAAGGTCATTTACAGGTAGTAAAGTCAAATGTCACCTCCCCCAATTCTCATGACTTGTGGTTTAGAGAAAGGTTAGCTTAATATAGAGGTTAGTGTGGCATTCTGAACTGTCTCAAGATGTGATATATGAAGATGAGAATATCACCATCAGTTCCCCTCCCCCAACAGCTATGTTCATTCTTCAAAAAGATATTTAAAACTTGACGTCATAGTGAGGTATTAGACACCTGGGAAAGTCCCACTTAATAGACTAAGGAGATCATCAAAAGTTCTATAAACCGCATTCCAGAAACAGCCTTATTGAAAGACTATGTTTTTGAAATATATCATTTTTTAGAAATCCTTACGCAGAATCTATAGCACTTTAGATTGATGGTATAACTGGCTTTAATGTAGTATCATCAGTGGGACAAGCTATATACCATCATTACCATTATAGGCATTTACTTCATGCCAAGCATCATGATAAGCATGTTACATGCATTCTCATTTAACCCCCATATTCATCTTTAAGAGAGAATATTAACCCCAATCTTCACATGAAAAAATTCAAGTGTGGACACATCATTATCTTTTCAGGATAGCATTATGTCAGAGCTGGACTCAGAAACATGTCTTAAATTCTAAAAAGCCCATAATAACCACCATGATGTATTTATCAATCATACAGAACTGTTGCTACAGTTAACTCGAGCCCTTTGGGTAACTGCTGTCCAATATTGAACCACTTGGTAGAAAACCCAAATGTCCATGATGTTCTTAGAAGTTTATTCAGATGTGGTATCCACATAGAACACTACCAGATCCAACATGACCTATTTGACATCTAACACTTTAACATCAGATATCCATCAGATATCCCTTGGCACCTTCCTCCTTGAGCTCTCCTGAACAAGTGAATGACATGAGAGAACCACTGAGAGTGAATTAAAAGGTAACCACCCCATAAAGAATTAAGTATCAATTAATGGTGACAAAGAGATACAGACAAGATCTTAACTTTAAATTCTGGATCACCAAGCATATTTGTACTTTTCTTTCAAAGGGATTGTTTCTGGTTCATTGCTCCCCAAAACATAAGCATCACGCTCCTTCCTTTTGTAGACTTACTTCACCTATGTGTGCAAAGAAGAATGAGTCAATTTGTGTAGTGAACATTGTGATTTTAAATGGTTATGGTATTCTTAAATGACATTTTGAATTCAAGAAACAGATTTTTTTTCTAGTGGAGAGCAACTCTCAGTTTATAGTAAAGGTCAATTTGAACATTTTGCTAGGATCCATTAAACAAAGCCTATGAGATTAGGATTTTTCTCTGTTTTAATGTACAAATTGAGTACTGGAATAGAGATATAAAACTATACTATTTTAATTTGGTTTTTCTATCCCACTTCGCATAGGTAATAGGAGTTACATATCTGTTCTCTCATAGCAGGGTGTTTTTTTTCCAAGAACAAAAAGAAAGAATACCTTTATTTGATAATAGATATACTATTTATGAAGGAAGCTGATTAGTGGCTTTGGGGGAAATTTGTTTCAGGACATTTTGAATGACCTGTCCTAAAGCAGGTTCCCAAAACATCTTAAAATAGCCAAAATATGAAATGAGCAAGGGGTCTGATATCTTCATAATACATTCTTTTTTAAAAAAAGATTTTATTTGAGAGACAGCTGAGCAGGTGGAGGGATTGGGGGGGCTGGGGAGGGACAGAGAGACAAGCAGACTCCCTGCTGAGTGCAGAGCCAGATGAGGGCTCCATTCCAGGTCCTGAGATCATGATCTGAGTTGAAGGCTGATGCTTAACCGACTGAGCTACCCAGACACACCATTCATAATATATTTCTTTTTTTTTTAAACTTAATTTTTTTCAGTGTTCCAGTGTTCAGTGATCCAAAATTCATTGTTTGTGCAACATACCCAGTGCTCCATGCAATGCATGCCCTCCACAATACCTGTCACCAGGCTCACCCCACCCCCCCTGACCCCACCCCTCCAAAACCCTCAATAATTGGCCATCTCCTGATACTTATGTTTGAGAATAAATACCTACAGAAGATTCATTAAATAGTCAAATAGGAATCCTTTCTCTTCACAATCTGAATATCTGAGAGAGGGGTACCCTTCTCTCAAGTCTTTGGGAATATTGCTTTCAGAGTTCATTCTTGATGTGGAGGTGGACACTGCAGGCTATAGGCCTGATACCATTAGATAGTCTTTTACACACAGAATGTTTTGGTCAATTCCAAATCCACCATTAGCCACTTGGTGATATTTTCACTTTCCGTGTCATTTTCCTATGTGGAGAGAGTATACTTAACAACTGTTTTCCCTTATATAAATGATGCTTCTAGGTTTCATACAGCTGTGTTTTATAAGTTTAAATATTTTTAGTTGTCCTAGGTGCACCCATAAACTTGAATTTCTGTAACCCCACATGGTTAAAGGCCAGACCCTGCAGAGTGAAGCTCACAAAGATTATTCCATTTTGCATGTGCACATGACCCTTGTCATCTGGCCAGACTTCTCTCCTGGTCCTCAAAAATATCATGGTCTCACGATATGGTTTCCTTTAACTGCTTTAGAACTTCAGTGACTCCTTCGGCTTCAGTCAAACCATGAATCTTAAGGAGATTCATGGGAGACAACAGAATTTTTGAAATAAGCTACCTAAATGGACCATTTAGAGCTCTGAGAGGAAACCCGATAGATCTAAGAAGAAAGAAAGAGACAAACAGCAACAAATACTGCCTGTGAGAATGACAGCAGAAAACAGATCAGAGTCACCGAGGAGAGTATGAGGAAACAGAGACGCCATGAGTATAGAACAATAATCTCGATGAATTTGGCTTTAAAAGGAAAGACAGTGGCTAGAAGCTGGAGGAGGAGGTGGGGTCGAGTGAGGTTTTGTTTTTTAAGAATTCAGCAAGCTGATCAGAAAGTGTCAATAACAATTTAGAGATTGGAGATAGAAGAAAATTGGTGAAGGGAGTTCCTGAAGGGACAGAGGAAAAAAAAAATATCTAGAGCACAAGTGAAATAATGATACCTCTTGTGCGGAAGAGAAGCAAGAAAGGATGAGCACTTGTAAAGTCTGTTGGTTGATGTGATAGGAGGTTGGGGAGGGTTTGAAGAAGGTGTCAGTGTTATTTACTGAGATTGAAGGGAAAAATGGCTTCACTGAACATTTAACAAAAGTGTATAAGTTGACATACTTACTATGAAGAATGTGAAAGACGGTAACTTAAAAAAAGTATATGGAAAGATTGACAGGCAGAACAGAGGAAACATTTGAGGCTGGTGACCACAAATAAACCATCCCTATGCTTGATGCAATAACTTACAGGTGAGCTCACAGACCAGGTATCATAATCTTGGAAAATATGAATCACAGGATTGACCCAGTGTAGAAATTTCAACAGGTAGAGAGCTGTAAGACCCCAGATCAAAAAAGTTGAGTTTCATTAAAAGAAATAGAGCAACAGTCTTTAGAGTAAGCTTTATAGAGAAAGGTACCAACTGAGAGGGTGTTGACCAATATGAAAAGGAGAGGAACATAGAGACCTTGAGTTCCAGAGAGGTTGAAGAACTTGTCTAAGAGGGAAGGCTGAGTGAGAGATATGAAAGTATATGGGACTTTAAACAGAAATTTGATAGTTCTGTTGAATTAAAAATGCCAGGATTGAGAAGTCATGACTTCTATGGGTTGGATTATCAGAAAAGTGATAGGATAATCAGAAGATTACCTTGGATCTTGGAGGCAGAGGAAGATAAACGAGGTGCTGAAGTCTTTGAAGAGCTATCTAGTCGCGGAAAGTTTGATAAATAACAGCAAAGAGGAAGAATAGTGAGGAGGTAGCAGTGAAGAAGGGACATTAGAGTAACTGCAATTTTACACAGAAGTGTAAATATTCTGAAAAAAAAATAGTTTGGGTTGTATAGGGGATGTTGATCCTATTTTCTAACCTGGGGTATAGGTGAGCTATGGGAGAGAACTATAGGTAGTGTGACCTTAACATCTGTTTTGTCAATAACAGTCCCAATTTACACCTGTGGTCCTGGAATAACTATTAATAATGCCCTCTTTTACTCTTAAATATGTTCTGGTTTCTATGTTAAACCACATGTTCACCCTCTCTTAAAGGAGAGTCATGGCTCCAATGAAGAGTTCTTTCATTTAGGAAACAGATTATTTAAATCAGTGAGAGGATGTAGGATGGAATTTCTTGCTCCTTTTTCTTGAGGAAGGAGTTCCAGGGACCATGGTAAAAAATGCTTGGGAGGGGAAAGAGCAGTGTTCCACTGAATCAGAGGAGACTGCAAATAGTGGTTGGCTTGAAAGTGTGCAACAGAGGAATTGGCCTCATCTGGAGTTCCCATCTTCCATATCAATTTCCTTATCAACCTTCTGATTCCTTTGATCTGGAACCAGATTGACAGCCATGCCTTCAGAGGTCAAATATGCCTATCATTATTTATATCCTTACATTGGGGCCAGAAATCACAGCACTCTATTCCAAGCACTGTATTCCAAGGTGAAAGATTTATAAGGATAAATTACTACAGATCATGGCCATACGATGGCTCCTAATTGGGATGATAGTCTCCTAACACTTGCCTCCCCTTTGCGCTTACATTTTCAGTTCTTTTTCTTTGGAGTTTTGGAAGATTTGGCCTTTCTCTATCAACTTAACTTCATTACTGACTTAAAAATCAGGATAAGAAAACAAGACGATTTCTGACCTCTGGATCTTACAAAGACTGGTGTACTCACGGAAGTCATTAGATTTTGCCAAGCGTCGTATACTGAACACTGATGATGACAGGAGTAGAGTACTTAAGTCAGATAACAATCCCAAAAACCAAATAGTAATGGCCAGTCTTGCTGAAAACAAAATATTTTTATGTCTCTAGTGATGGCTATAGGCTAAAATACACCTTCAAAGACCAATATAATATGTAACCATATTGGAATTCAAGAATTTTTTGAAAAAGAAATGGTCCTACTTCCACTTGACGTAGAAATCCACATTACGGTATCTTCATGGGAGACCTGCAAGTCAATGAAGTCATTTGTGTTTAAGTCTGCAAATAATATACTGCAATGCAACTGAGGCATAAAACTTATTGATACAGCTTATGGAAATATAGATAAAGCCATTTCCCTGAGTTATGGACATTCTTCATTCACCATGACAAATAAATATGTAAGTTAAAATGAGTGGTTTTTATTCACTTTCTAAAAATATTCATTCCAGTTTACAAATAGACTGTTCATAGGAATCCTTAAAGTAGAATGCTTATAGCATCAATTTAAAATATGAATCATTTATTTAAAAATCTACGTAGTTTTTCAGAATTGCCTCATGATAAGAACTCAGCCTAACTTCTTAAAACTGTGGTTCACAAACTTGTTTTCTGTACCTAAGCCATCTGCAGGTTTAATATATTCCTATTTAGCTGCATCATTCCTTGCTTGAAAAAATTCTAAGCAGCACTTACTCCCCTACCCCTAACTTCCCACCCCATCCTAGAGAAATATCAGAGTACTGGAAGCATTGTAGCAGTTTGTATAATATTCCTCTCGAACAGTGCTTTTCAAATGTCAGGTTGTAACCCAATAGAGGGCTATATATTTACTATATAACCAGCATTTTAAAAAAATGAAATAGAATGGAATAGAGTACATCACATATAACAGGGATAAATAAAAAGGTAAACTTTGATTTCACAGATCCACAGCTCTATCTACTGGGTCACCACATAAAATATATTTTTACCCCCTATAGATTGCATGGTCAAAAAAAGGTCGAAAGCCACTGTTCAAAGAAGCAGATGAACAAATTGAGGTCTGTCACTTTACCAAAATACTATATAGCAGTTAAATGCCATTACATATATCAACATGGATAAAATCCAAAATTTTATATTGGATAAAATAAATCAATAGTAAAAGAATTTTCTTACATTAAACATAAAAATTGTACTATGTAATGTTTATATATATGTGTATATATACATTTTTTGTATATATTTATATTATATATTTTTATAATATAAATATATATTTATGCAGTATATACATTTGTATTGTAATCAATGTATACATTTATACATTTGGAATGGAAATAAAAATGGAAAAGAAAGATACCACTTTCAGAATAGCAATAACCTCTGGGTTGAGAGGGAGAAAGATGGTATGTACCTACAATATTTGAGTTCTTAATAAAATTCCAGAAGTCCAAAGACCTCTGCACTGTTTTCCTCTGGCTGATTCACTCATTTCTCTGATACTTGTTTCTTCACGTATGAAATGAAAGAATACAAGAGAGTGATCAAAGTGTCCAGCTGCAAAGAGAGGCAGAATTGTATAATGAAGATGTGTTCTAATCATGTAATATCCAACCCATAGAATTTAAATGACTTCTCAATGTTACCAGCTAGTTAGTGAAAGAACTCAGGCTAAATAGACGCAGCCATCTAAAATCATACTCTTTCATTTTCTACCATGTAACTGCCCTTGATGAAAGATGAAAGGACGTGGCATCATTTTGTGTAGGATGACAAAGTCAGGAGATTCCCATTATCCTCATCTTCCCCAGATAAAATGGGCCTAGTGACCAAGGTTCTTCTAGTGCCAGTAAAGGAAAGAGTGAATGCTTTGAAAGGGCCAAATTTAATTAAAATGTGTCTGCTTATTGTTAAATATTAAAAGAAGTTATGATCACTGGTTTTAGGGGACCTTTCAGGTTAGTTTAGCCAAACCTTATTTTAAATGATTGATGATAGCTGTGTCTGATCTCCTGTAGTTATTTGATTTATAAATTGGAGAATATGAAGGCGTTCTGTTCAAGACTGATTTGTAGTTATTGTTAGAAGTTGGTTAGTGCTTGACTTATTTCACTCAGCATAATCTACTCTAGCCCCACCCATGTTGATACAAAAGTTGGGTATTCATCCTTTCTGATGTAGGCATAATACTCCTTTGTATATATGGACCATATCTTCTTTATCCATTCATCTGTTGAAGGGCATCTCAGCTCTTTCCACAGTTTGGTGATCGTGGACATTGCTGCTATGAACATTGGGGTATATATGACCCTTCTTTTCACTACATCTTATCTTTGGGGTAAATACTCAGTAGTGCATTTGCAGGGTCATAGGGTAGCTCTATTTGGGGGAAATCAGAGGGGGAGACAAAGCATGAGAAATTGTGGACTCAGAAACAAACTGAGGGTTTCAGAGGGGAGTAGGGTGGGAGCATGAGTGGGCCTGGTGGTGGATATTAAGGAGGGCATGTATCGCATGGAGCACTGGGTGTTATACATGAGCAATGAATCTTGGAGCACTACATCAAAAACTAATGATGTTTTTTATGGTGAATAATATAACACAATAAAAAAAACTGCTTCATTAAAAAATAATAAAAAATAAATCTAATAAAATTTAAAATCTAATAAAATTTTAAAAAACAAAAACAAAAAAACCAATGATGTATGGTGACTAACATAACACAATAATAAAAAAAAGAAAGATTTAAAAAAAAGAAGTTGATTAGTGATTGATTCCCTCATACTTCCTAAAAGAATTTGAACTCATTGTAAATTCAAAGAACAATAAGATGAAAGACTGCATATAACATGAAAGAAACTATGAAGCAAAGGGAAATGAAAAATATCAAGAAATTCTGGTTATGAAAAGCCACAATTGAACACAGAGCTTACTTCTGAGCTCATGCAACCAGGCAAAAGAGGAAACACACTAATTGCTCTAATTATCTAGGAAGGCTGTAAACTCATCATCCCAACAGACAAAATTTCCCAGCTCAGTGCTCCAAGTGGAATTTGACCCAGCTGATATTGAAAAAAGTGTCTTTGGTGATACAGGAATCAAAAATCTTCAATCTAGAAATCCTAGGGTCAAATCCCAGCTTTACCACTCACTTTGTTACTTAATAGTTGGACAAATTTCTTGATCTCTGTTTCCTCATCTATTAGAAGTGGACAGTAATAACAATTTACCTCATAAGGTTTTTTAATAGGATTAAGTGAGTTAATATTTGTGACTGATCAAATCAAGTTGAAAACAGCCCTGCACCCTTACCAGGATTGTATTTCTTTAATAAATTAAGTGAACCAAAAGTCTGAACAGCAGTTTTTCAAAGGATATTCTTAAATTAGTGTGATTGCAGTTAGTAGTTAATTATTGTAATGACATAAAACTGATCATTGTTCTGTCCCTTATTTTTATTGATTTCCTTCCCAAGTTTTAAAATCATTTTTCCATTAAAAAAAACAGAAAAATCAGAAAAATAAACAATCTCTGCCACATGGATCAGAATACACATTTCTCATGCTTGCTTTTCAAAATATAATCCTCCTAATAAAATATGTCAGATTCAGGGTTTTTTCTTTTTTCTTTTTTTTAAATACAGATCTCAGCCAGCTATAAATTAGAGCATGTGTGTCATTGCCTAGAAAAACCTCACATAGCAACAAACTGCTAAATTAACCCACGCTCATGTAGGGGGTGCAACTTTTATGACAATTTGCAAACTAAGATATCTCCCCCAGAGACAAGAAACTATCCAGTTTTTTATTTCACCTTCAGTGGGAGTTTTTAAAATGGAAAATTTTGACATAAGCCTTGTTTAATGAAATCAAAGATTTAAAAAACCTAATTATAGACAAAAAGTTTTGTATATGAAAAAACAACATATTCTGTCATATCTTATTTATAAGCAGCTTAAGTTCAATTGAATTATTAAATCACATTTTGTATTTGTGACCCTGAACTACTTTGCTACCATATGTTATAAATATGTGCTTTATATTGACATTTAAGTTAACTTAGCATCTACTATCTGCATTAATAATGTTTTCATTTAGCTCACAATAAGATATATTTTTTCATGCACGTGTATCTTGCCTCCCTTACTATTTTAGAGCAATTTCAGAGAAAGACTGGGTGATCATTTTTTGTAATGGTCTTATTTTTTTTAAAGATTTTATTTATTTATTTGACAGACAGAGATCACAAGTAGGCAGAGAGGCAGGCAGAGAGAAAGTGGGGGAAGCAGGCTCCCCACCGAGCAGAGAGCCCGATGCGGGGCTTGATCCCAGGACCCTGAGATCATGACCTGAGATCATAACCTGAGCCGAAGGCAGAGGCTTTAACTCACGGAGCCACCCAGAGGCCCCAATGGTCTTATTTCTTAATACAACAATTTACACAGACTTGGTACCATCTTCATTAAAGTTATCATTGAGATTGAATCCTTTGTCAATAAACTAGTATAAAATATTCCAGGGGCAAGCAGAGAGAGTCAAGTGTCATATGGTTTCACTTATTTGTGGAGCATAACAAATGACATGGAGGACATTGGGAGATGGAGAGAAGGAAGTTGAGGGAAATTGGAAGGGGAGGCGAACCATAAGAGACTATGGACTCTGAAAACCAACCTGAGGGTTTTGAAGGGGCGGGGGTGGGAGGTTGGGGGAACCAGGTGGTAGGTAATAGGGAGGGCACGTATTGCATGGAGCACTGGGTGTTGTGCAAAAACAATGAATACTGTTACGCTGAAAAAAATAAATAAATTTAATTTTAAAAAAATAAAATAAATTTAAAAAAATTTAAAAAAAAGGTCAAAAAAAAAAAAAAATACTCCAGGGGCGCCTGGCTGGCTCCGTAGGTTAAAGCCTCTGCCTTCTGCTCAGGTCATGATCCTGCGGTCCTGGAACCGAGCCCACATCGGGTCTCTGCTCAGCGGGGAGCCTGCTTCCTCCCCTCTCTCTCTCTGCCTGCCTCTCCACCTACTTGAGATCTCTGTCAGTCAAATAAATAAATAAAATCTTTAAAAAAATATTCTAGTGCTGTCTTGTCATCATCCACTAAAAAGCCCTTTTAGTACAATTTCCTTTCTCTTTTTGTATTTTCAAATATCTATGGTATTTTTTTTATTGAGGTCTTTGCACTTTGACTAAATCAACCAAATTATTGTTTCCTTTTGCAGTTATTAAAAGTCACTTTCTTTTCTTCTCTTTGCAGTGTTTATAAAAAGCCTGTCTCTGGAGTGCCTTTATTCCTCTTCTTTAGAAGTTATATTATCATAGTGTGTCAGTTCTCACCATATACCTCAAACATTGGTGTCCATTTAGAGTACTGTTTTCATATTATGTACTTTTAAGAAGTGAGCTTATGTCTTAAAATAGTATATGACTTCAATATGATCACAGAACTAAAACTAGGATTAAAGGCTAGCTTTCAGAAACACCTGTTACCTATTCTCAGTTTCTTTTAACTCAGGCTAGAGAACATAGTAAACCTTTAATTTTTACTCTATGATTTGTATGTGTTTCTTTTATGTTAATCTAGTATTGTGCATTTCTCAATGAAATTAACAAATTCAACTTTCATTTGAATGAAATGAAAAGTTAATTGGACATTAGATATTAGTAAAATAAAATGTGTATACCACTACTGAATAGTAATGCAGAATTCAGGCCTAATGCATCTTATTTTTCACGTTTTCATTTAAAAGATTGCTCTATAATAGATTTCTTTAGGAACAGTATATTTTAGGAACTGACAGAATTTTTAGTTTATCTCCTTTCTACTCAGTTCCTATTCCTTACTTAGCTATAGAAGAATTAAAAAAAAATTTTTTTTAAAGATTTTATTTATTTATTTGACAGAGAGAGATCACAAGTAGGCAGAGAGGCAGGCAGAGAGAGTGAGAGGGAAGCAGGCTCCCTGCTGAGCAGAGAGCCCGATGCGGGACTTGATCCCAGGACCCTGAGATCATGACCTGAGCCGAAGGCAGCGGCTTAAACCACTGAGACACCCAGGCGCCCCAGAAGAATTTAAAATTTTTTATTGGCAAATTCATATTGTAAGTTGTATGGAGAGGTTTTTTTTATTGCAAAGAGTGAAAACTTTATCATAATTAATTCATTTTTATTATTTAAACTTTGATTAATTCTAAGAAATATTTGAAGTTACTGTAGGAGATATTTGAGAATCTGAAGAATGAATTTAAGATGTTATCAATGACCATCAAGGTAGAGAATTAAATTTCAAGTGACGTAGTGAAAGCACTGTAATATATTTTGACACAACCCATTCATGTGATATATTGTTTATCCTATCTACGTATTTCAGGGGGTCATAGTCATAAACTTTGAATATCCTTTTTTAAAATCTCTGATAATTGAAGTGAAATTAATTATGATGTGAAATAATAAAATTGCAAAGAATTACCATAGCTTGCAGATTATTAATTGTTACTGAGCTTTGATTCTTTACTAAAAGTTGATTATGTTGCTACCCATCTCCATGGACAGAATAATGTGTGTTTTAGAAAAATTATCCAATGTATCTTATAATAAAAGGCAAAAAAATCTTTTCAATAGAATTAATAAATTATTGCTTAGATTTATTTTTAACAAAGCAATTTTTATCAAGACTTATCTAGCTAAGTACAATAGCAACAATAGGGGGAAAATCAGAATCTCTCTCATTACCTGCTTCTATAATTGTGCATGCATAAAGTATGCTTGAAGCCTTTGAAAGGAGAGATTGTGCACCCTGAATACTAATTTCATGAGTACTGTAATTTCACGTCTGTTATCCATGTTCAAGCTGGTGGTGCTTTGAGGAGCAGCTGAGGCTTTATGGAAAACTGTAAAACATTCTATTTAGAACCAATTCTTTTTCTTTGCATTATGTGCTCTGGGTATTTTTCTTCCTTTGTGTTTTATTTTGAGAACATTTGTATGAAAACAAGATCTTTGTTTCTTACAAGCACATCTGCTCTAGCTGCTTGTAGATTACGAGAAGTCATCATCCTCTGTGACATCATGATCATTTCCAAGGCAACCAGTGTGGTTTACTTTTTTCTTTTTATTTTTCTTTTCTTTTTTTTTTTAATATGATAAAAAGTTACAGAATGTCAGCAGTAGCAAAGTGTTTATTTCAAAACAGATACATAATACCTTCCCAGTTTTCTGTACCCCACTGCATGTGGCCTGATCATTTCAAAGCACCAAAGCTTTAGTCTATTGAATGTAATTACCTTAAGGTCCATGAGACTGTCAATTCCATTACCCACAATTGAGAGAAAGAATAGAATGCTTAAGGAAACAAATTCTGAGGTGACTGACTTTATTGTACCTCAATGCCCTGTCACATGGCTTGCCTGGTGCTGGTTCAATGAGGGAGGAAATATATGAGACCTTGGTGTTTTATGTTCTACAGTAAATAATGATATAGATTTGAATAACAGCTGGAAGGATCTTGAGGCCTTTTACTTGAAATGATTTTATGAGCAGGTGCTACATTCACTCAGCCACTTCAACGCTGTCACTACTGTGATGAAATGTGGTTATGAGAGGCCTTAGAACATAATCATTTGGATAGAGAGCCAAGGCTGCCAAAGAGGACTGGAACCAGGATCAGACTTTTGTGGCATGTTCGACTGCATCAATATCTGTCAAAATTATGAAGTTTTAGTCACAATAACCAAGCAATCCCTAAAGACGTATTCATTATTTGCTGTATGTATAGCACTGTACTGGAGATTGTGTGTGATTTAAGGTAGGAGAGATGCAATCTCTGACCTCCCAGCCCTTCTTTGAGATGAATGTCTACTTATTATATATATATTTTTTAGCCCTGCTAAAACATTTTTATATTATATCCATTTCCCCTTTTCTTAAACAGTCCCATTTTATTTTTAAAGGTATACATTTCATATGAACGATATTCGTTCAGGATAATTGGTGGTTTGAGCCTGAATAAGCTGTTGTATGTTGAATGTTAAGGAAATTTGGAAAGAGCGGGCTCAGAGGCAGCTGTCGTCTGAGCACACTTGGATTTGGAATGGCAGGAATGAGATGCAAAATCCTGGACCTTGGTATGAAGCAAGCATCAGCTAAGCTGGTAGCAAACACACAGAATTGTGAATCCGAAGACAGATCAGGAATGGGAAAATGAGCAAGTCCTAAGGGCAAAGCATCCAAATCAAGGGAAGAAAGTCTTGGGAGTATATCTAAACAGAGGCAGGGAAGGTGGGGGGCAAAAGTCAAAATGGCAGGCAAACGCAAGAGGTCTGAGCAATGGGATGGGCAATATCCCAGAGGCCCACCTGCATGAATCAGGGACATAGTCTAAGACTGAGCTCAGAAATAGGAATACCAGGGGCCAAGGCAGGAACACCAATTAAAGATGGTCTAAAGTGTTAAATGTCCCATGATTGAGCATAATTTATGCATTTTTTATATACGCATTCATTTGTTCAATGCCAAGGACTGAGTAATATATTAGGCACAAGGTTCATAAAACTGACAAAGTTGATCTTATGAAACATTATACTGGGTAAAACAATAAATAATTAATTTGGCAAATAAATGTATTATTAAAACGTGTATTATGTGTCAAAGTGTCATGGTAAGGCATAAAGGGGTCAGGGTAGAGGGGTGCTACTTAGGTATCACAAAAGGCCTCTCAGAATACAACGTTGATTTTTAGAAAATCTTCTTGACCCCAGCTCTCACCCACAGCTACCATGGTCTACCAACTTTACAGCTATTTAAGATTCATATCCATGGTTAGCCTTATTCCCAGTTTTTGTCATCAACCGCTGGTCTCCCCACACCCAATCGTTTCCACCACTAAAATCTCCTTTGCATTCCTGATTTATCCCATATGTCTGTCCAGTCTCCAAGGTCAGCTGACATCCTTAGCCTGATTTGTCTTGTTGCCACTTAAACATTCATGACGATATTATGCGGGTGGAAGTTTGTTTTACTCAGAAGAGCCTAACATTCGTAATAAACAAGTCCAACTATCTCAGTGACTTAACACAATAGAAGTTTGTTGTTTGAAGTGTTTGGTGAGATTCAGATTTCCAAACTTGCTCAATCATCCCTAGGGGGGATTGGAGTCCTCTGCGGGCGCCTCTGCATCTGCCTGGCAGACAAGAAAAGGGGGAAAACAGAGGATCATGGGGGAAGTTTCTGTGGGACAGCCACGGAACCATCCTGCATCCCTTCCGCCCACATTCCATTAGACAAACTCAGTCATACGGCCTACCTAACAACAAAGAAGGCTGAGGATATAGCCTAACTGTGTGCCCTGAAGGAAAAAGGAAATAGGTTTGATGAATACAACAGTATATCTTTTTATTCACCAAAAAAAAAAAAAAAAAATGGAAAGAAGCGAAGGAGGGAAAAAGAGAGGGAGGGAGAAAAAGAAAATCATTCCACTCTTTTTTCCCGCAAGAAGAACTTACACCTCATCTCCCAAATAATATCATCCAAGGCCCCATCCAGTCACTGAATCTGCTCAAAGCCCCAAGTCTCCAGGCTCATGTGTTTTTTGGCTCTCTCAAGTCCAGAAAGGAATGCTTTCGTGAGTATGTGGCCTGTGTGGTTACGTGGGTCCCCATACTCAGATGTCCCCAGCAGTTGGTTTAATGCTCTGCTCTTACCTCATGAAGTTACTAATATTATTACTGTCGAACTTGTGTTTTATAAATGAAGTCCAGCGGGATCATGGAGCAGGCACACGAGCAGAGCAGTTATGTGTAATATGTGTGTCCTTTATTCCACGTTGCCCCATTCATATGCAGTGTGTGTTGCTCATGAGTGCAGAATCCTGGTGAACCTATGATGCTTGGGAGTTTAGCAAGACTCAATGCCGAGTACAAGGTAAGCATGTTATATCTATGGCTGAGTAAGCAAAGCATTGATAACCCTGAGAGACCGTGCTTTCCATTTGAACTAAAAACTTGCTTTGAGGGACACCTGGGTGGCTCAGTGGGTTAAAGCCTCTGCCTTCGACTCAGGTCATGATCCCAGGGTCCTGGGATTGAGCCCCACATTGGGCTCTCTGCTCCGCAGGGAGACTGCATCCTCCTCTCTCTCTGCCTACCTCTCTGCCTACTTGTGATTTCTCTCTGTCAAATAAATTTAAAATAATAATAATAATAATAATAATAAAACTTGCTTTGAACACAGAAAGAAGGCAATGGCATTCTAAGAAACACAGAAGATTCAGGAACTCTATTATGCTATCTTTCCCTGTATCAGCCTAGCACCTATACTAATACGATGTCTTAGAAGGAAAGAGAAATATGGAACAACCATAGCTCCTTATTTCATTCCTTTCTTACTCCTCCTTACTCCTCCCTTAAGCCAAAGGCAGAGAGTATTAAAAAAATGTGAGCACATGGAGAAACAAAATAAAAACAGTTGCATTATTGTATGTAGCATTTCCACTTCTCTCTGAGGAACAAAATGCATATGCATGTTTGGGTCACAAAATAAGAATTGTATAATTTATTAATTCCACATTTGAATTAAATGCTCTTATATTTGCCTTTAAAACTGGCATTGCACAATGAAAACATGAATAATAAAATTAAACATTTCTTTATTTAGAATGACATTAAGGGGACGCCTGGGTGGCTCAGTGGGTTAAGCCGCTGCCTTCGGCTCGGGTCATGATCCCAGGGTCCTGGGATCGAGTCCCGCATGGTCTCCTTGCTCGGCAGGGAGCCTGCTCCTCTCTCCACCTCTGCCTGCCTGTGTGCTCTCTCTCTCTCTCCTTCTCTCTGACAAATAAAATAAAATAAAAAAAAAAAAAATTTAGAATGACATTAAGTAGCAAATATAAAACACGATGATAAGTCAAAACATAGTGTAAAAGAAAGGATGAGGTACTTTCAATGGCAACTTTTCCCTGCTTATTGAACAAGGATCCCAAATTTTCATTTTGCACTGGGGCATGCAAATCATTTAGCCTTCCCTGGGTCCGGTGCTCTGCATCCTTTTCCCACTATAACTGCAATAAAAGCTTCCAGTTAAAAAAGGGAAAAAGAGGATACACATAGCAGTCAATGAACTGTAGAAATTATTAAATCCTTCTGGAAAGGCCCTGTAAAGGGTGATTAACCAAGATGTGAATAGTTTCTTGTTCTGTCCCTGATTCCTCTTTCTGTGGCTCTTGGCTCCTTTCTGAGAGTTTCTTCCTTAACCATTATCTTCCACAGAAATATCTGAAATGGTTGTGGAAGAATGTCTTCTCCTTGTGGACTGTGCAGCTTTCATATCTCTCTTCCTCTCCAAGGGTGGTTTTAAGGTCCTTTTTTAGCCCTGGCTTATGGTTTCTTTGGCACTACAATTTCTTTAAAAACTGTTTTGGTAAGTTTCTGATCTATTTGCTTTCAGTTAGTTCTATGTGCCAAGGTTTTTTAATAGTTATTAATCTTGGTTTATTTCTTCTTTTCTGTCCCCATATTTTTTTTTCTTCCGTTTAATGGCAATCTGAAACCATATGCTATGAAAGGATATGCTAACCTCTCTGATGTTTACTGAAGGGTTAAATCGTTGGAGAAATCTCACTGGCTCTGTGTCATGTAGGGCCATTTTTTACGTCAGGTCCCAAAGCTATCAACTTTTCTAAGGAAGGCCCTTGATCCCTGAACGTACTTACTTACTTTCTTTCCTTCTTTCTTTTGTTCTTTCTTTAGATTTTTAAAAAAAAAAAATTTATTTGTCTGATAGAGATAGAGAGAGGGGGAGTGGCCAGCAGAGGGAGAAGCAGGTTCCCCACCGAGAGGGGAGCTGATGTAGCACTGGACCCCAGGACCCTGGGGTCATGACCCGAGCTGAAGGCAGATGCTTAACCGACTGAGCCACTCAGCATTCCATCCCTGAACTCTCATAATTCTTAGCTTGCAAATTGACCCAAATTCACCTGAGCTACATGCTTTTCTTGTGTAAGTGGTGGCCAACACACCGTCGAGTTGACAAGTCCTAGTACTTCCCCCAAGCTAAGGGCTCAGGAGATTTGTGGTCTGTCTTCTGTGTTTTCCCATGGCAACTTTTCTGAAAGTTTCCTGAGGCACAGCAGAACTCTCCAGACATTTAACCTGCTATACTGTGTTCTTACCTTCTCCTGGCTGGTCTCTAAGCCAATGGCACTTATCTTGGATTTATTACAACAGAAGAACATGTTGAAGTACCAATGTCTATACTTTCCAAGGGAGGATACCTCCTGTAACTAGACAGTAAAATCTCTGTGCCTTAACACATGAAAGCTTATTTTTGTTCACGTTACACATGATTGTGGGTTCATGATCAGTGGCATACCACTAAATGATTAACAGAACTGAGTTCCTTCCGTATTAAATGATTTTATTTTGTATTATCAAAACTTATATTTTTAAAAAATCTTTGTTTAAAACTTTTGCTGTAACGATCAAAAGGTCTATTTAGAAGTTCAGTTTATTTTAATGCTTTCCTTTAGTAAGTACATATTATGAGCAACTATATGCCAACAAATTAGGCAATCTTGGAGAAATAGATGCATTCTGGGCTGTCTGGATGGCTCACATGGTTAAGCATCTGCATTCAGGTCAGGTCATGATCTCCAGGTTCTGGGATCAAGCCCCATGTCAGGCTCCCAGCTCAGTTGGAATCTGCTTCTCTTTCTCCCTCTGGGTCTCCCTCTGATTATACTCTCTCTCTCCCTCTCTCTCAAATGAATACATAAAAGATATTAAAGAAAAAAGAAAAGAAAAGAAGTGGATGCATTCCTAGAAATGTATAAACTCTCAGAACTAAAAGAAAAAGAAACAGAAAACCTGAACAGAACCATAACCAGCAAGGAAATTGAAGCAGTAATCAAAGTCTCCTAATGCTTTCCCTTAACTACTGAAAAAGACCTCTTACAATTAGAGGTAGAACCAAATGGAAGAAATGTTGGCTTGTACTAAAAAAATTATGATCCTCTCCAAAAGTTTACACAAAGATTTTGTTGAAATTTCGCTTATAAATTTGTTTCCATCTTCCCTGATGTCAATTAGTAATTCTTACGAAGCAATCAAAAAATTGACTATTTTGTTTTTGACAAATACACTTCAAAGTCATTGCAATATTTTTAAGCAAGTCAGAAAATTCTGTTTTTAAATTTTCTAGGTATCAGGATAGGAGAGATATTTTTAAACATGGCAGATTTACTCACACTGTTTCAGTTACAAAAAAAAAAAAATTATAGTAGAAATCATTCCAAAAGTTCCTTTTCCCAATGTGCCCTCCACAGCATGAGATTTTTTTTAAGTAATTACTATTTCAGTCATTGTTTAAACATTACCTCGACCATGAAAAATTGATTATATTTTTGTAAGTAAGTGTCTATAAGGCACTTTTGCCACTGGTTGTCCCAGATAATGTCACCAACCAGAAGCTGGCACTGTACCCACTAAGGTCAGTCTTTCAGGGCAGCAAATAAAAAGGATGAAGAGTAGAGCTGGAGGAGTGGAAGACAGACACCTGGCATAGCCATAAAACCATTCTCACACCCTTGTGAACTACAAGAGCCTAAAAGTGAATGAACGAATGAATGGAAGTACCATGGTCAAAGCTTCTAATTGTGGAACCCAACACCTCCCTCAGAAAAACTTGATATTATCGTGTGATAATGGGGTCCCTAATGAGGCCTCTTCTTTAAACAAATGATGAAATTAAATGACATGGGCATATGAAGACAAATTATCATTTAATTACTAAAATCTATATTACAGAATGTTTGTATAGTGTGAGAGCCAAGTGGATCAACAGGGCCCCAGAATTAGCAGACTTACCCATTCGGTCTAGGCATTGCTAGGTGAGGGCTGGCCTCCCCAAGAGAGAAGATTGCTGAGGTCATACTGCTTAAACTGGGTCAGAGGGGTGGAAAGACTAAACAGTTGCCTAGGAAAGTCCCTTCTAATGGAAGCAAGGTGTGAGAAAATAGTGTCCTTCTCCATCACGTTGCACTCGAATAGATCTAGGGAGGGGGTCAGTGTCGACCCATATATTCCATATCAATCCATTTTTATGTACTTCTTTTATATAAAAATACATACAAGTACAAGTTCTAATGTTTTCTTCCTTTAACCCCAAGAGACTTTTCTGCAGACCCCTTAGGGTGCACCTACATCACTTGGAAACCGTTAGGCCAAAGAATATGCTGTTGGACCACTGTTGGCAATTTCAGTCCTAGCTCAATTCTTGGGAAGCATCCTTCCCCAAAGTGGTAAGAATTTCATACCTTGTGCCCAATTTGTCTTTAACACTATTTTGATTCTCATCTAGGTGTACTGGAATCAGATTTAGCCCAGTCCTGCTCCCAGCCATGCCTCATGCCCATAATTCAGGGAATGTGTTCTCTGGCCCCTTGTGGATAGCCCAGAATCTGCCTGTCACTGGGGCTCAGCTCTAAGCTGAGTGCTATTGACAGTATGTCAGCCTTACGATTATATATGAGGGACAACACATTATGTCAATGCACTTAAGTCTTTTTTTTATCTGCTATGAAGGTTAGAATGACTTTTATTTTTTTTCTCTGCTTGACTCTTGGCAAATCAATTAAGAAGTCTTAAAAAGAAAAAGAAGAAACATCTTATAAGGCAGTTTATGCGGTGAATAGGATATTAGGTTCCTACCCAATGGCTTCATAGTAGAAATGGGTCTGAAGCAACAGAAAGACTAAAATGGGAGAGAAATGACACCTACTCTCTTCTACCATTTTTGACCAGAAACCTTTGATTTTTTAAGTTTTATTTTAGAATAGTTTTCGATTTACCAAAATAAAGTTGCAACGATAGTACAAAGAGTGGACTGTTTAATTCTCAATAGGTCTCAAACCGAATTAAAAGTTCTTTTTTTTTTTTTTTCGGTTGGAGTTGGTTTGCCTTTAATTTTTTTTTTAAAGATTTTATTTACTATTTGACAGAGAGAGACACAGCGGGAGAGAGAACACAAGCAGGGGGAGTGGAAGAGGGAGAAGCAGGCTTCCTATAGAGCAAAGAGCCCAATGTGGGGCTCTATCCCAGGTCTCTGGGATCATGACCTGAGCTGAAGGCAGACGCTCAACAACTGAGCCACACAGGTACCCCTGTTTTTAATTTTTTGAAATTATGTGCATTTAATGTAACTTCAACAGCCCAGGAAAATAATTCTAGGATTTGTGTAAGAAGATACCACTGCCATATTCCAGGGATTTAGTTAAAATAAGAATTCAGAGCTCTGACCTCTGGTCTCCTTAAGTAGATTTGGGAGAGTTGAAAACTGCCCCTCTGGGCAAATATTTTAGGAACTGATGAACACTCAGCTTTGTTTAAGATATCACTTGTCATCAATATACCCAAGGGGCTGACAATTTCTATTTATTGCTTCTTGAGAGAGAACCTGGAGTCTACTGGAATGTCTTGTCAGTACGGAACAGGAAAGAAGACACATCCTGAGGAGTAGACCACTCTTTGAAAGTTTAGGAAGGTCACCAGTCTTTGGATGTAGTAGCTTAGAAGCTTGCTGCCCAATCGTCCAAAGAGAAGAATAAATAAACACAAAATAAGGGAGTGTGGCTGCCCCTTTGCCACGCAAACCTCAAGCTCTTTGGGGGCAGAGGTCCCTAATTCTCCATGTAGAAATCATGCCTGCCACATCGTGGGCAGTCAATGGAAAAACTTGGTCACTTCTGTTGTGTATAAAAGATTAAGAAGAGGCCACTGGATTGTCAGCAGAAGAAAGAAATTTCAGGAGGTAGAAATTCATGATGAGCTCTCTATTTTTAAAACTGTGGATTATGTAGGGACAATACACTCAAGGTCCAAAAAGTGAACAAAAGCCAATTGCTCCTGCATGGAACATGGTAAACCATTTCTTACTGAAATCTAGAGCATCCACGTGATGGGGTTTACTGTGCAGTTGAGAATGGCTGCTGGCTAAGGAAGATACAATGTAGAAAGTCTTGTAAATAGAGAGCAGTGGTTCTGATGATATGTGGGAAAGGCCGTGAGCATTCATCTTCACAGAGGATTCTCATTTCCTAGGATGGCTCTGGAAGCTCTTTGTAGTGGAGGTGGAACTTAATGTTAAAAAAAAAAAAATGCTTCTTAAAGAATCCTGGAGAATTCTCATTTTTTTTAACATCATAAGATTTTAGGTCTTTGCAAACTAACCTGCTATAAAATATACATATTAATATGTCATGGGTCTTCTTTATATTATGGATATCTGATGATGATAATAATAATAATAATAATATTTTTTGAGCACTTAACACTTGGCTCTAATCTTTAAAACAATCCCTTATGGTTGGTAGTATTACAGTCTCCATTTTAAAGAGGAGAAACTGAGTCTTAGAGAAAAGTTAAGACATTTGCCCATCCTCAAACATTTAATAAGCTTGGATTCAAACCCAGGTTTTGTTGATTCTAGAGTCTGCAAGCTTGATTGTGACATCACATTCGTGAAAAGCTTAATTTAATTAACTTGAGTGTTTTCCTTTTACATTGTTCTATTATTCTTTCACTAAAGCATATTAGTACATACATACATACATGTTAGTACATACAAAATGTAGTATAGCCATATGATAGAAAACCAGAATTGGGGTTTACTACCTTAGAACTAAGTTTTTCTTCATTTACTTCATTCGACAGTACTGCATTATGCTCTTCGTTTGCACTTAGCTCTGGGTAGAGGATACAAAGAAATATGAGACATCACCCCTACCCTCATGGATCTTATACTGTTGAGAATAATAGCCCATATGTACATATGAAAGATTCAATAATCATAAAACCTATATGATAAAGTTCCAAGTGAGTAGTATAGGCAAGTGCCATAGGAGTTCAAAAGAGAGGGGCCACTCTGCTTGAATGGGCTGGGAAACTCTTGTGGAGGTAGATATTGAGTGATTCCTTAGAGAGTAAGCAAATCTGCATAAACATAAAAGTAGCAATAACCTATTCCTGCAACTACTTCTTCCTCCAGAAAAGAGGGTAGACAGAGATTACAAGGTAAAAATATTCACTGATATGTCCATGGGGTAGTAATTAAACCAGTTTAGACAGAATGCGTAGTTTGTGTTGGGGAACAGGGAAAGAGTAAGTGAAAATTAGAAACATGTAAGGAAAGCCTTGAAGGACCAGCCAAAGCTTCACTCCGGGGTGAGGTCTGGGGAGGGATCTGGCACTTAGAAGATTGTAGCAAGAAGGGTCAACTGGACCAGGAGAAATGAAAGGGATCAAGTGATGAAGCTCTGGATGGAGGGGAAGAGTCAGAACTTGGGAGAGGGATAGATGGCAGGTAAATTTATGAGTCAACAAGAGATGATCTAGTCTGAAATTCTAGTGAGTCTGAACCCTGTGAGAATGCCATCTGTAGAGAGCTGGTCATGTTGGTGGAAAGCCATTATGGGGTACATATAGAACTTAGTGGATTTGAAGAAAGCAAAGAATTTGAAATTAATTATATAAGGTGAGTTTTCAACAAGGAGTTGGAAATGATTAAGAATGGCATCCCTATTTAAATACCAGGAGAAAAATATGAACCCAATTCTGAAATTCTGAAAATAACAAGAAAAGATCAACATCTTTTGGGATCTCAAGGCAGAGAAAAAGAAGGAAATGCAAAAAATGTTAAAAAGTGGTTTATTTGGATATTTTAAACATCAAAGGAAGGAAAATGGAATAAAAATAGTGAGTTAAAGAGCTGGATACCCCCAAACCAGTCAATTTCTCTTTTCCCCATTGAGTGATATGAGAATGGCAAACAAAGGTGTAATCATCACTAGAGGCTAAATGCAGTATTTTCTGAAGAAATACAGTCTTGTTGAAGGAGAGTGGGAAATGAAGTAAGGTAAAAAAAAAATGATGGCTCCTCTTTGACATATTTTGTTGACAACTATAAATAAGGAACTGAGAAAGGGGAGTTTAAATAAGTGAAATAGAAATTTATAAGATATAGTAGAAAAAATAGACTCATTGTGGGAAATGGAAACCGAAGGATAAAATCAAATTTGAAAGTTGGGAAGTGGTGGCGGAGGGAGTTTTGGGCCTCAGACAGCTAACGTAAATGACAGGAATTAGGGGAAGAAGTTGATTCAGAGGCCTTTTGAGAGCATCAGAAACATTTGCAGGCGCCGGATATCAGAAGAGCAAGCCTCCCCACAAACATGGGTTCACAAGTGCAAGTTTTAATATCTGGAATAGAATGTCTTATAGTACATTAAGCACCCACCCTCACCCATGCAACTGGTCAGGTTTCAGTTTTGGAAACCTCGAGTTTGAGTTGTTACATGGAGAAGTGGAAAGCGGGAGGGAAATTCTTGGTAAGATGGAAGCCAAAACAGCTTTCCCTCTAAGAAAAGATTTCCCTCTCTGAAACTGAATGATTACCTGGGAGACTTGAATAACTGACCTTTCATCATTTCTTCATGGCAGCAAGTTAAATATAATGATGTCCTTAACTTATAAAAGATTCTGAAATGGGGGCGCCTGGGTGGCTCAGTGGGTTAAAGCCTCTGCCTTCGGCTCACGTCATGATCTCAGGGTCCTGGGATCGAGCCCCACATCGGGCTCTCTGCTCCGCGGGGAGCCTGCTTCCTCCTCTCTCTCTGCCTGCCTCTCTGCCTAGTTGTGATTTCTCTCTGTCAAATAAGATCATCAAGAAAAGAATGTTGTGTATTTATTTTTTTATTCTTCAATGGTTTCATGTCAAATGCCACCTCTTCCAAGAGGGCTTTTATATGGAAGGAGGGTGTGTATGGATGCATGGAACAGATTGCAGTGAACACAACTGGCTCCCCCTAGTATTCTTTCTACACAATCCTTTTTGTCTAGAAGCCGCATGGTTTGCGTGAAATTAAACCATTTCAGCTCCTCTAAGATTGAATTCTGATTAGCTGATGCCCATTTGAGTGACAACCATAGGACCTGGTGTAGTAGAGATTGGCTCATGGATGATGGGTCATGTGAATCAACGCCTTCGGCTATTTCATATATGGGATTCCCCTGGTCAGAAAGATTGGCCAAGGGTCAGTAAAGGACTTCAGTAGTTCAGTTAGAAGGAAGTCCAAGACTTTAATTGGTATTTGAGGTAAGAAATTCAGTCATTTTCTCACTCTCTATTTCCCTCCCACCTGCTTATTGTCATTGTTGGTAACCATTTTGTAATGACAAGGTTAACTAGACTTTGAATGAGTTTGCCACACTAGAAAAAAAAACTGGAGAGAGAAATAAAAACTCCTTAGTGAATGCCATAGAGCTGCTGGGTCAAGCCTTACCTGCACCTTCCCCTACTAGTGATATTTTGAGTTTGTAAATCAACAAATTACCTTTAGTGTCAAGCCCAGTTAAGCATCATAATTGAAACACCTTTCTGAATTACATTTATACTCACCTACTAAAATATTTTATTTTATTTTTCCCATTTATTTGAATCTCAGCACATACTGACTTGCACTGAATTTGTTTGCCTACACTTCTTATCTTTCTGCACAGATTTTGAGCTCCTTGAGGGCAAGGACTGCAATATACATATTTCCATGTTTTTCTTAGCTCTCAGAATAATGCTTTGCACATAATAATGTTAATAAATACTTGTAAAATAAATAAATCAAATTTATGAACTTGTGCATTTAATCTCATTATCATCATGCTGTAATTAACACATATTAATAATTCTAAAACTGTTGACTATACTAAGTATGAATCCATCATTGTTTTGTCATCTGATTTTTTTGTTTGCTTGTTTCTCTTCTTTGTTATTGGAAATGCTGTGACAGTAATTTCTGTTTTTTATTTTCTTCCCCACAGACCCCATTTCTAAAATGTCATGGCAGTTCATACAAAGTTCTAAAGATTAGCAAAAAATAATCAGTATTATCATCAGTTCTGTTGACGTAATTCTACCCAAAAGCTAAGTATCTTGAAATTTTAGTTAGCCAGTGCAGACTCATCTTGGGTAAAGGAGAGATTTACGTGAGGATTTGCATACACTGAAGATAGCTGAAAACTGAAAGAATTCTGCCTTGCTTTTAATTTAAACCTTGGTCATTATTGGATGTTTTGCCTTGACAGAATTAATTTCTGTTGATCTCAGTTTTCTCATCTATAACATGGAGACAATTAATCTTATAAGATTGTTACAGAAAACAAATAAATTAATAAAGCAAAGCACCTAGATTCATGCCAGATGTAAAAAATACTTCACAAGTGATAATAGATTTTTCATCTTCTTCCTTTTTGTCTCCTCCTCCTTCTTATTGTCTTACAATATTGTTTTAAATTACTGTTGTTACCATCCACATTGGGAAGCAATTGCAGTTGTTTCCATGTAAAAAAATCACTTATTCTATTTTCAGGTGCAATAAAACATTGTATTTGCTGCTTCAAAATTTTCCCATGTACCCTGCTATAGATAAAACCTGGCTGGACTCTTTTTCAGTCATGTGCCCATGCAACAATTAAGTTTATTTACGAGAAAGCTAACAAATAGATGAGCCCTTAAAGAGAGTAACAAAGTTATAGAAAAAAAGATAATTACATAAGTTATTTTTTCAATAAAGTAAACAGTGTGGCCTTTACAGCGAATTTAATACACGAAAAATTTTTAAATTCATAAAATGTAGATTGTAAAAAATAATTTGATTTTTATTTTATTTCACTGTTTAGTAAAGCCAATTTAAAATTAATTACCTCTTATTGAAATTTTCATCGAGATAATTATATACTGATGTGCACTCCTAAGATATAATACAGAGAGATCCCCTATACGCTTTGTTAGGTTTCTCCCGATGGTAACATTTTGCCACACCATAATATAGTATCACAACCAGGATATTGACATTTTAACATTTCAGAAAACTTATTCAGACTCCCAGTGTTACTTTTTCTCATTTGTAAGTGTGTGGGCATGCCCATGTCCATTTGAAGTTCTCTACAGTTTTCTCACCTCTGTTCATTCCTGTTTCCACAACAGTCAAGATGCTGAAAAGTTCAACACCATATACGTCTTTCTCCATTCCTTTCTGTACTTATTTTTGGGACTAAAAATGAGTTAGTGGAAAAAGAAGAAAAGAACAAACCAATCTTGTGTATAAAGCAAACCAATACCTGCTAGTCCTGCTACTGCAAATTCATTCACAATTAGTCATGGATTTCTGAGGTAAGTTTCCCTGAGAAACATTCATTAACGGGCATATCTGACTATGTATTTCTACAAATGTATGTACATTTCTTCAGCATCTCTACATGTTTATTTCTCTCTCTAGAACAGAATTGGAATGAGAAGGACTCGTTCACTTATTTACTCCATACTCAATTGTCATTTACTTAAATTTCAGAGATCTACTCAGTATTACTAAATTCAAACCAGTGACTTTGCTATCTGACTTAATCACTCCAAGCTCTTCTTTCACCTTTTATGTTCAGTATTTTACCCATGTTTATCAGATAAACATGAAATTTTAGTCCCTTCATGGAAAATATTAAAATATAAATACATAATGTCTTTTATTTTGAATAGACAAGGTATTATGTGTATTTTAAGTATAGAATATAAAATGCAATGTATACCTAGATTATCAATATCCTCTAAAAGTAACATTGTAGCCAAAAATACTTATTAGTAATTACATGGATCAAGGCTGTGAGAAATTACAGAAAAATTGAAATTTATGGCAGCAAAAGGGAAAAATAAGATGAAGCCAGAAGCTGCGTACCCTTTAAATAATTTCAGTGCAAAGAAACTAGGCATTCAAGACCTACTTTGGGGAGTACTGATCTAGCTGTGTTCCCTCCTAGTCATAGGTTCTGTCAGCTGAGATCTCTGGGGGTTCTCTCACCAGGAAATGGAAATAAGCCCCTTTGGTTGGAAATGGAATTCCATTTACAAATGGAAATATTTGTGAGATTAAATATTCATCGCATTTTTATATTTATTTCACATTAAAATCTATATGTATAAGTGCATCATTACTGAGTTCAGTTTCTGTGTGATCCGTTCAAAAAACAACACAATATAATTTGTTTCTGCTGTTATAACAACTTAATACTTCTCATATAAAATGATGGAGATAATTTTTTTGTCATTTTGTGAGGTGTAACGTATCTGGTGAGAGATTTAGCTCTCACCAAAAATAAATAAATAAATAAATAAATAAATACATAAATAAATAAATATTGATAAATGAATAGCCAACATGATAAAACAATATAGGCAAAATAACTGAAAAGAACTGAAAATGCTCGAACACTCAAACACCCTGTGCCTCAGCTTCTTCGTTTGTAAAACAGCATCATAATAAAATCCCTGTACAGAGTCATCGTGCAAACTAAATCAGTTGACATGTGTACAGCACTTAAAAGATTCCCGAGTTACAAAAATCGCTCAATAAGTGTGAGCTGTTGCTAAACAAGGCATATTTTTAAAATGTAATCTCAACTTTTATTCTGAGTATCTTCATTATGTACAATTATGCTGAGAAAATGCATTCACAATTGTTAAAGAAGGAATGTCAGAGATCTTGCAATAATACTCTGAAAGAATCATCAAAAATTAGCTGATTTTGCTATCAGAATGACTATTTCTTTCTCGTGAGAATTAACAATAAACAACATGATTCACTGTGTACAATAGAGTTACAGTGAGACACATATATAAGTTTGGTAACTACCCCCCTCCTGTCGATGTTGGTAAGAAGCAACGATCAGGGATTTCAAAGCGTTGCAAAACTTTGCAGATAATAAGTGAGTGTAGTGGGAAGATTGAGGTAGAACGTTTATATGGGCTGTTAGCCTTGGTATGATATTTCATTCCCCTTTCTTTTATTTCCTCTGTCATCATTTCTCTACTCGACATTTCCCAGCACCTTGCTATCCGTTATTGCTTATTTATCATATACCATATTTAATACCAAGCATGACATTGTATTGATCAACCCATTATGTCTTTCCAGCTTGTCCATCTACTCCGTTCTGATGGTTTTACACATTAGGTTTTTGAATGATGGTGTAATTTGATTCACAGTCTCCTGGTACATACTACTTCTTGAGAATATATTAGGCACCTCAGTCAACTGCTTTAGTTCTTTCTGGCAAACAACAATACGTTTTGCTTTTACTGCTGACCACTTATTCTCCGTTGCAAGCTTTTCTTCCTCTGCCTGTTTCATAGATATTTTCTTCATTTTTTTTTATCCTAGATTCTTTCAACTTTCAGTCTTTATGGTTTTCTTGGATGATCTCTTCTTGGATAACTCCAACTATAATTTGTATAGTAAATGACTCCAAAATCTACAGCCCTAGGTTAGACCTCTGTATTACTGCCTTATGATAACTTCATGTAGATGTCCGACAAACATAAACTCAGCATGACCACATGGAACTAATTCTTTCCCAAGCCAATCTATTACAGAGAATGAAACATTTAACATGTAAATTATCCTTAACACCTCACTCTTCTTGCCCCCCGCAGTCAATCAATGATCAATCCCTAGGAATCCATTTTAAAACAACTTTTTAATTAGTCCTTTTCTCTCCTTTTCTATGGTTACAACCCTATATTAGGCCCCCGACCTCTCTTGCTTAGATTATTGTAAATTTTTCTAAATGGTTTCTCTCCAACCAAAATATTCTCAAGAATGCCGTCAAAGTAGTCTTTCTTAAGTTTGCATCCAATTGTGTCTCTCTTCTATGTAAAACCCTTCAGTAACCTCTTGATCTCAGAATAGAATTGAAGCTCTTTGTTTTGACTCCTAAGGCCCTTCAAGATCTGATGCCATCTATGAGTGAAATTGTTTAATGGTGAAAGTATAAACTTGGAGATTACATGCCTGGATTTAGATTTTTTTTTTTTAAGATTTTATTTATTTATGACAGAGAGAGATATCAAGAGAAGGAACACAAGCAAGGGGTGGGGGGGAGCTGGAGAGGGAGAAGCAGGGTCTCTGCTAAGCAGGGATCCTAATATGGGGCTGATCCCAGGACCTTGTGATCATGACCTGAGCCAAAGGCAGACGCTTTACCAACTGAGCCACCCTGCCTGGGGATTTAGATTTTAACTGTTCATTTATCTATCTTTCCTTTCTTCCATCTAGCCATTGATCCATCAGTCAATGGACTGATCCATTATTGAGCAATCACTGTGTGCCTGAAACAGTTCTTACCTCTCTGGACTGAGTAGTGAAGAACACAGACAAAGCCCACCCTTCTGGAGCTTTCATGCTAGAGGCACAAGATGAACTATTAACAAGAGAGCAAATATAGTATGTCAGATAACGATAGCCTGGTGCATAGCTATGATTCTGATGAGACTGATGTGTATACATAGTAACATCGAGACAGATGGAAAAAAGAGGGCAACTCTCCAAAGTGGAGGAGCCCTGAATCGTCTTTTTCTCCCCAGTTAAGATCATCTTGGGGCTAAAGTATCTGGGTGCACTTTATATTTTATTTATTTCAATACCTGAAAGAATCTCTGGTTGTTGTGTGGAGAAGAGAATATGAAGAAACAAGAGTGAAAGCAGGGAGACAGTTAAGGCTATTTTCAATCATTCAGGACACAGATAAAATAAGAGTAGGATGATGGACATGGGGAGAAGTGGTCTGATCCTAAACATACTTCAAAAGTAAAACTCACAGGACTTACTCATGGATTGGATATAAGGATAGGAAAAAAAGAGAAGTTTCAAGGAGTGCTTGAAGGTTTTGACTTGAGCAACCAGACATGGTGGAGCCATTCACTGAGATGGGAACAAATGAGGGGAGACCCTATTTGGATTTCAGAAGGCAGAACCAGAGATCAGGAACTTGTAATGCTCAAGATTCCTCCTACCTGCCCAAGTAAAGATGTGAAATAGGCAGTTGGATATGACAATATGGAGTTCAGAGGGATAGTTTGGACTGGGATATAACATTAGCTGTCGTTCGATATAAGGGGTCTAAAGTCAAAGGAATGAACGGGGATATTAGGGAATGACTGTTGATCAGTAGGAATGTGCTAATAAATATTTAATAAATGGCTCTGCATGAAAAAATGTGTGTGTGTGTGTGTGTGTGTGTGTGTGTGTGTGTGTGTACACCAGCACATTCGTCTTCTCCTTTGGACAGGACAAGCTCTTTTGAATTTGCCACTGTCCCCACTACCCACTTGACCAGGCATATATACTTACACAGGCCTTATCCATTCATCTATTCATTCATCTGTCTGTTTTGACCCTGGAGTTTGTTAAACAGCAGTAGTCCTTTTTTCGGGTCCTTTTCATTTTTTTTTTTTTAAGATTTTATTTATTTATTTATTTGACAGACAGAGATCACAAGTAGGCAGAGAGGTAGGCAGAGAGAGAGGGAGAAGCAGGCTTCCCGCTGAGCAGAGAGCCTGATGTGGGGCTCGATCCCAGGACCCTGAGATCATGATCTGAGCCAAAGGCAGAGGCTTTAACCTACTGAGCCACCCAGGCGCCCCGGATCCTTTTTATTTATTTTTTTTAAATATGTCCTATGCCATTTTACATGCTATCTGTCTCAAAGTCCACATTGCTGGGAAAATCATGTGTCATTAGTCCCAACTTTTTTAGATCCAGACCAGTGTCCATTGTGGCAAGCTAGAAATATTCCACTTTCTAAATATGTTCCCCAACACTTGTAAAGATTAACTTTATTACCTTGAAATTCTTTAATTTCTTCTTGTTGGACTGAGAAGTTGGCACATCGTACATAGCTACTGGGGTGTGGTGGCTCAGGAGTTGTGTTTTCAAGAGAGATTACCAGGTTGCCTTGAATAATTATATACGCTCTTTTGGGTACCTTCTCGGGGAGAACAATATTGGTATATAAGAAATATCAATATGTTAGTTTTGATCAGTCCTCAAAGTTGAGACTGAGAGGTGAAAGGAGATTTCTAAAAATCCTTTTCAAAATATGGTAAGGAAGACTCCTTTTACCTTAGTTTTTTTTTCTTTAAAGTAAAGCAATAATTTCAGATGTAATAAAAAGAGCCACTAAAGTAATTTATTATGGAAATGATTCAGTGTAAAAAAATTATATTCCAAATAGTCATGAACCAGATTTGTCCGTAGGTAAATGTAAGGTTCACAGGGTTACAACTGGATGCTAAACACTGTCCGAATTAATTACCCTCTTACTGAGGGCATAAGGTTAGCTTTCAGCCATAATGCCATCATTTTTTAAGTGATTTTTTTTTCCTGGAAGATGTATGAAGTAAAACTAAATAACAGTGAAAAATATTTCACATTAAAACCAGAACAATTACTTTATGGTGAAATAGAAGTCATAATTTTCTCTCTTTTTAAACTTTTATTCCTCTTTCTGTTCTTTTTGTACTCTGTTTCTGCTCAACCTGCCTTTCTTTTCATGGGTTTACGTGTCTTGTGATATTTTTCTTTTTCCTGAAGAGCATAGATATAATTTCCTGTGTGGCACTCAGTATCTTCAAGACCTAGGATGCTCTTTGAGAGGCATAGTACTATTTTGAGGTAAGTTATAGCATAAAACTGCATTAGCTACCTCATTTGTGAAAATTATACCAAATTCCCAGATATGTGGTAAGCAGTTGCTGGTAAAAACACAATCCTAATGGTTTTCATAATTGATGTTTTCAAAACCAGAAGTAATTCTGACCATGTTGCATCCTCCTTTTAGGACTTCAGTGGTGAGAAAGGATTCTGTGTTTTATGAGGCTTAGTAGTATTATATTTAGACTTTCTTTACTGCTATATTTCTGTAGCAGAAAGGCTTAAGTTATTTTTTATACTAGTTCATGAAATACTAATGGAACATAAATATATATATATATATATATATATATATATAAAATATATACATATTAGTAGTAGTAGAACCCCCGGAATTCATTTTTGTAGCAGACAATTCCACATGGACTAGGAGCATTTTTCAGCTAGGATAATCCCTTTAAAAGAAGATATCATTACCTCATTCTGTTTACCTTTTTTCAATAAAATACACAATTCAGTGAAAGCTCTTCCAGTTAATTTTTACAGTATTTTGTCCTACTTTACAATAGCTTTCGGAATTAAACGTTCTGCAGCTCTGATTGGTCTACACATTAATTATAAACTGCTTGACCTTAATCAATTCCTCTTCTATCTATTAGTCCAAATTCATACTTAGTGTTTAAATAACTTAAGGAAGATGATCTGACTCAGGCAAAACTTCCATTGACTTTTACTGGAGTCGGTGAAATTTTGTCAGACATCCAGAGTCTAATTCATTGCTGTATCCCAGAATATGAAACTACAAACGAGAAACTGGTGAACTTTGTGCCATATAGCAGGTTAATGTTCTTTTAATGTTTTTCCTGGTCTCGATGGGATTTTTTGATAAATATGTAGCATTTATAATGACATTTAGATTCCTGGTAGATAAGTATTAATTTATAATATATGCACATACTTAATGGTTTTATTATATGAAATATTAACATTAGCATTTATTATTACCATTATTGTTATTTTTCTTTAACACTAGTTTCTAGGCACCTTAGTGAAATGTGGTCTGTGTACAGAAACAATACATTTTTGCTGATAGCTCATTTCTAAAATATTTAGAAACGTTTTAATGGTGATATTCGGCAGCTGAAAAATGTTTCTCATGTAGATACCAATAAATTAAAGATTACCTAGACTCGGATGAAGCAAAAAGAAACTCATAATTTTAGAATAATGGTGGCCTAAGGGCACACATCCCACCCCCAACCAAAAAAGTACCTTTTGATCAGAACAAAGCAATCACAGGGTTAAGGTGGTGTCGGATGAGTGGGGAGAATGCTTGCTCTGGAAAGGATATCAAACACCATCACAAATGCCAAAGACTTTCTTCCAGAGTAGAGTTTAGAAGCAAATTAAAAGAAGATGCCATTTCTTGGGAGAGTCCTATGGAAAATAGAGGAAATTCTGGCAAGCCCTGAGAATATCAAAGATCCCACTGGCTACAGGCCAGCTCTGAAAAAGGATGGGGCCTTGGAGCCTCATACCAGAGTTCAACAGCATTCCAAGGCCTCGCTGGCATCCCTGGAATGTAAAGTGAGCACCGGGGCCCTCCTCACTGTTTCTCCAATGGGGCCTTTGATAGTTGCCTGAGTTCCCTCAGAGGAAGGAGTGCTTCCCTTCCCTATGAAGGGGTAAGTCTGAAAGGGATAAGGAGACCAACAGAGCTGGAGAAGAAAATATGGACCACAAGGCAAAACATTCAAAATAGAGGACACTGCATGGAAAATTGGAACTGAGATGACAGTAAAATCTTGCTCTGGGTTACAATCCTGGGTCACTGACTACTACTAGATGTGGCTGCTTCACAGGTTTCTTAACCTGTTTGTGCCTCAGTGTTCTCATCTATCAGATGAGCTGATAAACATCCCACGTGCAGGGATTAAATGATAATATATCACTTCTATAAAAAGGGAATATGATAGTCCCTAGCACATACAGAGTGTCCCATAAATGTTGATTCCTTTTACTACATGATTTAATGCATTTCCTTTAAATTATGGAATGTAAATGAAAATGGGCTTAAACAACTCATTTCTTTAAAAGAAGCACCTTCAACGTAGGTTGAAAATAGTCTCTATAGTGAATAAAAGAGAAACTGAAACAAAGTGATTCAAGAGTTGATAAAGGAGAGTAGGATATAAAAGCTAATTGCTATTACCTGGTTACATTCACTGTGTACAATACGATCCTGAACACAACATAAAGACCATATTCCCCATCCCTTGCCTCCGGCTACAGCAGCTTGGATCAGAGATGGACACCTAACCAAGGACAGCTAAGCCATGGTCTGGCTAGGGGTCTGCACTGTGCCATGGCTGAGAAAGTTTTGGGAGGCAACAAGTTCATTTCTTAAATTGGGGGATTAAATGAGCTACGTGAAAGAGTGTTGTTGGAGTGAACTAGTAACTCTTCGTAGCCTGAAATGAATACAGCAAAGGAAAGAATACATAGAAGGAAGCCTGCCTTCGGTTTGGGGGACCCTGTGGGGAACAGACAAGAAAATGCATGGATGTAGTACATCTCTGTTGCAGGAAGTGGTTTTTACCCCTGCTTCCTGCTCTGAGACCACTCTGTGACAGCAGCAGAGTCCTCTCTGAAAGCTGTGGGGGTTTTTTGTGTTGTTTTTGTTGTTCTTGTTGTTGTTTTTTGTTGTTCTTGTTGTTGTTTTGAATTGGGATTTGACAGGGAAGAATGTGATCCTGGAGAAGAGGGAGAGCTGGGAATTCTTGGCACCCTAACCTCTAGGAGGTACTTTCCATGCACAGGTCCCCTCCCACGTGTGATGAGACTTCCCTTTATAAATCCATCCTGTGACCAAATCTTGGAATGCAGCAAGGGCTTTTGGAAGTAAGCAAAGGCCGATTAAGGAAGAAAGGCCGAGTACTACTGATGTTTCCCTTCAGGGCCCTGAGGCTTAAGCCTTTATTTCTAGAAGAATGGGGAAAGGAGGAGCTAGGCCCATTTGTTGCTAAGCAACCACAGCTTTGCAGGCCTGTTCTCAGGTCACGTTTGCAGCTCCTGAGAGTCAGTGACAAGGTGGATGTAGCAATGCAGGGAGAAGCCTCCCATTTCAACATGTCTGGTTCTGTATTTTACACGATGGTGCTCTCAAGAACAAAACTGATCAGAAGCTTATCAAAGTTCTTCAAGAATGATGTTTTTAGAAATAAGCCAGACCTAAGAAGGAGGAGTAGATTTCAGACTCCAACCAACTTCACAGGGCCTCTCATCTTCAAGTCCAGGTCCCATACAAAGGAAACCAAGAATAAATTTAGCAAGAAATACATACAACCTGTATGAAGAGAAAACAAAAACTGACCCACTAAGTGAAGGACCTCAAAGGGCATTGGAATGAATGCCCTTTTTGAGAGCACAGATATTGTAAAGGCATGTATTTTCTAGGAATTTATTTGTAAATATACCGAAGAGATGCCATCTGGTTTTTGCTTGTTTTATGCTTTGTTTTTATGTGACAATATAATCCTCATTCCTTTGGAAGATGAACTATGTAGTATTATTTAGAAATATTCTGAGAAAGAAGAGTAATGCTTAGGAATTTGCCAAAGACATATTAAACCATATTGCTAAGATGTGACAATTGAAAGAGTGTGATAGCAGCATAAGAAGAAACAAGGATATCAGTGGAAGAGATTAAGGAGTCCAGAAGCAGACACAAGTGGGAATTTAGCAAGTACTACAGGTGACATTTCAAATCAGTGCCTTGAATGCATTTTCCAAAAATCTTTTAGAACAAATGGCTTACTTAGCATTTGTAAAAATATAAAGTTGAAGCCCTACTCCCATTTACACCAAAATATATCCCAATTTTATTTGACATTTAAAATTAGAGATTGAAACTGAAAAAATAAGACCATAAAGCACAAGATGAAAATTTCGATTAATAATATTCTAATCTTGAGGTGGGGAAATGTATTAGTCAGCTCTGGTTGCGGTAACAAAATACCACAGACTGGGTAGCTTAAAATAACAGAAATTTGTTTCTCAAAGTTCTGGAGGGGAAGTCCAAGATCAAGGCGCAGGCAGGGCTGGTTTCTATCAAGGCTTCTCTCCTTGGCTTGCAGATGGCTGCCTTTTCACTGTGTCCCCAAAAGTCATATGTGGAAGTCTAACACCCAGTGTGACTTATTTGGAAATAGGGCTTTTAAAAGTGTCTTTAAGATTGGGATCATAAGCGTGGGGCCCTAATCCAAAATGCTTGGTGTCCGTATAAGAAGAGGAAGACACACCAGGGATGCATGTGTGCAGAGAAAAGGCCATATGCGGAAATAATAGGAAATGTTTTCTAAGTATTACCTCAAAGGCAGAAAACAATCATTGATTTCACAAGAAAAAAAAGGAATTCAAAGAAAATAATAAAAGCTTTATTTTTCATTAATTTGATTTTAAAAAAATGCTACCACCCAGCATTGGTGAGACTATGGAGATAAAATTATATACAAGTACATTCCCACAGTGTTGGTGTGGGACCTTATCCTCTGCAGGGTCAGTTGGCAATTCATAACATAGTTAAAGAATGTGTATGCCTTTCCCCATCTTAGACTTCATACTGTAGATATAGTCTTGTGGGTGAGCACAAATGTATGTACAAGAATTGGAGATTGTTTCAGGGAATGAGAATAGAAAACAAATTTGATATTAGGAATTATGGGACTGAATGGACTAATTAAGATACCAGTTACACAGTGGAATACTCTTCATTAAGAAATAACCAGTTCTCTCTGTTATGGACAAGAATCTCTAAGAGGTAATGTTAGTGAAATAAATGTTCTCATTTTTGTAAAAAATATAAATAGAAGTATATATTATTGAAAAGTGGTTATTTATAGCCTGAACTGTTTACACTGAACATATAATATTTTGCTAATCAGAAAAGAAAGCTATCTTTATTTTTTTTGAATCAACTATTTGTAGAAGTTACAACTGTGTTAAAATATGTACTTAAAAATACACAGAAAACAGACTTTAAATGACAAAAGATAAAAGTAGATAAAAGACTCTTGCTTGAGGGAGCAGAGCAAATAGAGAAAAGGCCTTTTAAAGACTAGAGGTTTAGGGACACCTGGGTGGATCAGTCCGTTAAATGTCTGTCTCTTGATTTCAGCTCAGATCATGACTCAGATTTGGCTCAGGGTCGTGAGATCGAGTCCAGTGTGCTGGGCATGGACCCTGTTTAAGATTCTCTCTTTCCCTCTGCCCCTACCCACTCCCTCTTTAAGGAAAAAAAAAAAATAGATTTAAACATTTAGGGAACAAAGACTTAAAGCTTTCCTGTGAAAGCTTTATGCTGTCTGTAAACCGAAATGTGGTAACAGAGAAGGGCCCTTTGACATTGATGAGAAATATTTTGAGAAATACAGTTGGATGGCGGAAGAAAGGCACCTTGTCACCACCAAGAGTTTGCCCCACTGTTTCTCTTGGAGTTGATGTCTATCCCTAATGTGGAGAAGTATGCATCAGATTTTCAAAAGTGATAACACCAGCTATTTAGATTGAAGGAAGTTTTGAGCAATTTCTCTCTTTCCTATTACATAAAGTATTACTTGCTTGCTGCATGAGTATTGCTCACTAAGCAAGATTCTGAGTTCCTTTTTTAAAGGATATTTGATTTTAAAAGATCAAACATGTCCTTATCATATACAGTATAGAAAATTCTTCATTGGTAATCTTTATTACACCCTATATCATGTGACTTTTGTCAATTTTTTTAAAATCTTTTTTTTTCTTGCTTCCTAACAAGTATATTTAAAAATATGCAAAGTTCACTTTTTACGGACTTAATACTCAGTCTGTTGTGTTGATCCCACAACATACCCATGATGCTAAAAATTCCATGCTGGCATTTCAGATGGGAGTGAAACAGCGTACTGAACTACTTTCAGCAAGCCTAGTGCCAAATAATGAAAAAAAAATTTTTTTTTAATTTATCATGAGTCCATTTAAGTACCAACATGTTTTTGCACTTAGTAGTGAAGAGGAAACCGACAAGAATAAAATGATATTAGCTTTTGATTACACATCATGTGCTCCCGCACACTGTTTCAGTTTTCCCTCAACAATGCTATGTGCAGATGTGCCGTCTCATCTTCATGTTTTTGCTTTCATGGCTGTTGGATGAAGTGTTTGGGGAATAAAGATTCAACGAGAAAAGGAAGGGAAATTCTTAAGATAGGGATTGAAGTGTGTAAGGTGATCTAGACCCAGTGAAAGGTAAAATACGCATCCTGGAAGCCAGAAAGAAAAACAAAACAAACAAGAAAGGTTGGCGGATGGGAACTGGTAAGTGCGAGGGAAGTTTAATATTTGGAAACTTCTTAGCTACAATTACTGCCTAACATTTCCTCTAACACACATCCAACAGAAGTGCTTTGCTTTCTCCTAAAGAATGTATCATTTTAATTTATGACATTTTGAGTCCAGCACTGTACTGAAAACTTCCATTATATATGTCTTATTTTTTAGAAAGATAAAAAATTGTTCCTTCGGATTTATTATACATAGATCTAACATTAGCAAAGAGAGTCAAAAGAGAGATCAAAGAAATGTCAGTTGCTTAAGATATTAAGACATTTAAAAAGAAGCAAAAAATATAAGAGTAATTAAAGCAATCCAAAAGTAAAATTTAATATGGGGAGAAGTATTCATTTTTAGGAGATCCTAATAGAAGGAAATCAGATGTGAGCTCTAATGAAAATTTTCTGAATATTTCAGATAGATATTTACTCAATAAATATGCAATAAATGGTCACAGGATTCATATCACTCTCTTGTTTCTTACGTTATATATCAGTTCTTAAATAAATTTTGCCTGCACTAAATGTATCATAACCATCTTGCATTAAAATAACTCTTAAGGAATTATAAAATAAAATTTATATGAAGAAAAGCCTCTGTACATATATTACTAAAGAAAAATATGTAAAACCTTCAGCAAAATTGAATAGCGTCTATAAATCAGCTTAGGACATTTGTTAGTGTAAAAATTTGTTTTTTAATTTTTTTAAAGGTTTTAGGAGATCACAGTTTCTCAATCCGCTTATACACTTCATTTTAACAGGTAGCTTAAAAAATGTTCCACTCCATACTCCTTTTCTCATGTGGTGAGAATGTCAGCAACTTTAGATATTTATGATCAGTCTTTCCAAATTTGCTATATCCATTTAATATATGTAACTTGTTATTCAGAATGTGTACTTGCCCTTTAAAAGAACTCCCAAATGAATATAAATATCCACAGTTTTCAGATTATAATACATGTTTATATATATGGTTTCTTCTTTTGAGGTAATTGATACAACTGATTTTAAAAAAGGTAAAGGATAACCTTTTAACAAAGGGAAGTTTCTAAACTTGAGAATGTTAGAAAATACAAAGGTTAGGTGGAAACAATGATACTTATGTACCCTAAGAACATTTTTAAGTAGTATTGAAAAAAATCCCGAGGGTATCTGGGTGGCTCAGTTGTTAAGCGTCTGCCTTCAGCTCAGGTTATGATCCCAGGGTCCTGGGATGGAGCCTCACATCAGGCTCCCTGCTTGGTGGGAAGCCTGCTTCTCCCTCTCCCACTCCCCCTGCTTGTGTTCCCTCTCTTGCTGTCTCTCTCTCTCTGTCAAATAAATAAATAAAATCTTTTTTAAAAAAATCCCAAATAAAATATTCATAAACTCAAAATTATTCTCGAGAATCAATGGATTTTAAACAAAAATGTGTAAATGATTACATTATCTATTTTATTCTAGGAAATAACAATTCTCTCACTCTGACCATTTGGGTGTATGACTTTATATCTTTGATTCTCATCTTGTAATTCTATACCAATTAACAGTGTTCAAATCCCTCTCATATGTTTATATAATTTTACTATTATATCATGTTCTTTGGTTGAAATATCATCCTCATCTTTAACATATGAAAACTGAGAGTTATTCATCCTCTCAACCGGCATATATTAACTGAGTTTTATATGCCAGATGCTGGGCTAGACTCTGAACATCATCCTTGACTCCAAAGGATCATGGAGTATGAACATATAAGGAAAACAGTATATATGAGATGTACTGGGAATACACAGGAAAGAAAATAAATTCAAAGTTGGATCAAGAAATGCATCTTAGGAAAGATGCATGAGTCAAGTTTCATGAATAGACATTAGACACGCAGACAACCAGAAGGAAGAGACAATTTCGTGGAGGCAGCAACTTGGGCAGAAGCACCAATGACAGAGTGTGTTGTCCCTTCTGGAAACAACTGAAGAACTACAAAGGCCCACTTTAGGTTGGGATGGGACAGGAGAAAGAAAACGGTGAGGGATGGGGTAGGAGACAAATCCAAAGGCTAGTCTGCGAAGGGTCTTGCCCATATTGTTAAATGAAGTTCATACTGAAGAGTGTGGAGAACCAGGCAACTCACCAGATTTGATTATTTGAGAAAAACTATGGCTTTGGACAGGAGCAAGACTGTAGGGATTTGAGTCTTTTGGGTAGGCCATTGTAACAAAACGGATAACAAAAATCCAAACTAACATAGCAATGATGGGAGTAGAAAGAGACCATGTAGAGTATACTCAAGACATTAAATACATGCTTAATTTGGGAGTATAATTCACAGTGGAAATAAGTCAAAATAAAAGATAGATGAATACCTAGTTCAGATATTTGGAATCATTTGTTAAATTTGACATATAACTAGGATTTTAGAAAGCATGATTGTATAGTAATAGTCAAGGAAGTTTTTAAAAATGAATAAAGAAAATAGGAACCCAGCATTAGAAGATATTAATCAGAGCACTATAATCATTTATCATAATAAAATAACATAATTTTGATGCAGGGAGAGCCAGATCAATGGGACAGACCTCCAAACCAACAACAATAAGTGTCTGTAAGTCCAAAAACATCATAAGGAAAATCAAAAGACAACAAACAGGAAAAACACATTCACCAAATAAGAAAGGGAATGGATGTATTCATAACTTTAATGAATGAGATCTCTTGAAATTACATGAAAAAATGATATAACACAGTCAAAGCATATAAACTTCTCTAAGTATGAACAAGTGGACTATAAGCATCTGCTTATTGAATAAAGTCCAAATTTATTCTTCTATAGAGAAATAAACACTAAAACAGAGAGCTATCATTTTTTACATATCAAATTACAGAATAATAAAAAATAAGGCCCATTGTTAATGAGTACGTGGGGAAATGGCCACTTCGTATGTACCTCATTACAATGAGAATGCATGAGAGTGAACCACAAAGTCTTTCTGAAAGGCGGTTTTGGCAACATACATTTAAGGCTTAAAAATGTCCTTTGACTCAGCAATTCCAGATAGAGGGATTTATCTCAAGGAAACATAAATATATGAAAAATTTAGTGTCTCTGCCTGTGTCCCCCAAAAGCAGACCCTGAAAAAAAGTTTTATGGGTGAATCCTTTACTGCAGTGTTATCCCAGGGAGCAGGAGTGAGGGCAGGAGAGCCAAAGAAGGAAGGAAGGAAAGCCAGCTTAAGGATGCAATATTGATTCAGTCTCCATTATGGGCAAAAGGTTGCTTGATATTGCAAGGTCATCTGGGAAGCCATATGATATGTGTCTCAGTCTTTCTGCCTGAGGGGAAAAGGGGCAGCATGTATGTACCTGCTCCCATCTCTCATTGGGCAAATGTTCAATCACAGGGAGTTAGCTTTACCACATTTGCAGGTTGCACATGTCCATCTACCCCCATCCTAGTGTCTCGAGGCCAGCTTGAGGGTTACTCCTTGCCCCAGGTGAGGCGTTATCAGGCTGTACTTGTCTGAGGCTTATCAATGTCCTTGAATTGCCTGGAACGTGAGGCTGAGAGGATCTGATGTGATGCATAGGAGATATTCAACAAGACCCATTCCTTGCAACACAGATCTGCTCACGTCCTCTGTTACATCCGTCTCCCCTACTGTGACATGGGTCTTCTTTTTTTGTGAGAATAGGTTGTCTTCACTTCTTCCCTGAAAGGGGAAATGCACAAGTCAAATTTGCCACAGGGTTTTTCAAGGGGGAGAAAAGCTACAGTTTCTCCAAAGACTTAATAGCAGAAGATGAATGCAAAACAAACTAACAAACCACAAAAATCCAAAGCAAAACATCTCATGATTGTCACTAACACTGCTAGTCTAGGGATCATATCTCTTGCTATTCATCATTTCCCTTCTTCATCACCAGCTCAAGATTTTCCTCACCCATTTCCTCAGAGTGGAAATAGATCCAATGTAGTCAACCTGCAATAAGCCTCCCGGCTTATCTCCTCAAAGAATGATGCTGTATCATGTGTTGATCTCTGCTGCTGACAGGTTGGTCAGTCAGCAGGACAGTATTGATTAAAGAGAGGCCATGTACAGTTCTGCCTCTCCACGACAGACACTGCATTCCTAGGGCTAGCATAGTGAAGGACAGAGTGAAGTTCATATTCACAAGATAAGTCATACATTCTTTGCGGTGGACATGCTTCAGTGGACACTGATGTCAGATACGAATCTTCATTCTTTGTGCCCAGTGCATAGGACTTTTTCACAGATTTACTTGTCATCAATTTTCTAAACTTATTTTTAGATCAGTGAAAACCATTTGACATTAGATCACTGAAAACCATTTAGATCACTAAAAAATCATTTGCCACTGCCTCGAGCTCTCTCTATCCTTACCCTGGGTCACCTTTTTTTCCTATTTGAATTGAACAACTAAGTATGCCGCTCACTATCTTCCCGTTGGGAGAGTTTTCCTTCACAAGTGTCATTTAGGTCATCCTGAATGGTGCTATAATATGGCATCATTCCATTTTTAGTTGACATCAAAGTATTGTGCTGACCCATCTGTGAACCAGGCCTAGTTATTTTCCTCCTGTGTCAATTGCTCTATAGACAAGACCCTCTACCACCTTGAAGTCACAGGTTGGAGATTATACGGAGGTATTGTTAAAACAGTGGTTCGCATAGGGTGTCTGGCTCATATGCTCATGTCTTTACATAAAGAGGATACCCTAACCAACCTAACATGTCCCCAAATCAATGGGCCCTACAAACTTTATAGATGTGACAAGCTCCTGAATTTTTGTGGGTTTTATTGTTCAACCTTTGAAAGTTATGGGTCTCTCTCAGGGACTCATCTCCTCATGGGGCAAATTAGTGTGATGTCATTTTGAGTACAGCAACAAGTGACGAAACCTCAGAAATCTTATAACACCAAATTTACTGCATTCTATTCATGGAAGGAGTCATAAACCGGACCAGATTCAAACCACCATCTCTTGATGGGAGAGAGGCAAGTTCCTAGGATAAAATGCGGGATAGGAGATAATGGTGTGGCCATTTGGGAGAAATATGATCTTTTACATGCATTCTCTGGATTCACATAATAAATCCATTTTGCCTTCCCAACTCCATGAACTTTTTAATCACTTTCTTATTACCATTCCAAGAAAATTCTAACATCTACAATCGTATCATTTGCTTTAGTACACATTCCAAGAATCCATCCCAGAGAAGTATTAGAACCAGTTCCAGATATTCCTGATAAGTCTCTGAATTCTGAATTATAGGTTGTGAATATTACCCCTATGTCAAAAAATTTTCTGCAAACTGTATTTTTATTCCAACACCTTCATTATTTAGGCCGAAGGGCCATTCTTAAATGTTCTCCTGAATTCTGCTTATACATATTATCCAGCTTCTGCAAGTTCTTGGTGTTGAAGCTATTTCTCCTAAGAGCAGGAGCTATATATACATGGTGGTCACTCAGTAATTTGACTCTGGTTACCGACTGGGAGGCTAAGAAACATTTCAGTGGCAGGTCTTGCATCATCTTGCAAGGCACCAGACTCAGATGAGGTCATTGCAGATTCTCATGCAAGGGAAGAGTCCTCTGTTCTGGCAAAGGTGCAGTTGAGAATGTGAGAGTGTGTGATTCTTGGGCTTTTCCATCCAAATGTTCTCACTTCAGTTCCAAGCTCCAAGGCTTTCCCTATTAGGATACCAACTCTGATATAGAAGTTCTCTCCAGATGTTGCCTCATAATCTCATTTAAACTCTGCCACCCTTAAAATTTTATCTTAAGGCTGATTTTCAGCCAAGTGGGTGCTGTAATTGGAGGAGATGAGATTCCCCTTCAGAACTGCCATAGAGGATCTCTGAGTTTCACAGTTTGCTGGAGTTGACAACTGGCTATTATTAGACCTCGTTTTCTTTTTTAAAGATTTCTAATACAGTGAACAAAAGCTAGCCTATACCACAATCCATACAGTTGTAACTGTAATTATAATTGCCTTCATACCATTTAGATGTCTCACCTTCTAACTATACCTCATCTCAATCAACCAAAGGAGAAAGCCTTAGTAATTAGGATGTCATCAATGTGTGTGTGTGTGTGGTTGTCTGTGTGTTCTGGGAGCAGGTGGGGGGGGGGTCCTCATTAGTGTCTGACCACTGAGTAATCCAGCTCCAAAATCCTATTGCAATGATCTGATTCTAAGCTCATTCCTAATATCATCTTTCTTGATTTGTTTCCCCCCGAGAGCATAACATAAAACAAAGGCTTATGTGCACATGCTTTATTTGGAGAGGTTTATGCAGGGAAGAAAAGAAGAGAAAGAGAAAAATCACTGTGGACAGCCAGTTGCTAAACCCTGTAGGACCATTTGAGAAATTTATAAAATTCTTACCGGTCTGTCCATCTTGGGATAGAAAGGTGATAAGCCTATATCCACCAGGTTCATTCCTATTGATCAAAATATTATCTCATGAGACATGGACACCAGGAGGTTTCTTGGAATCCCTTAACTTTGAGTCAATGGAGAATTCTTGGGATGGGAGCCAGGAGGCTCATCACGGGTACCTGAGGAAAGATGCTATCTGGTAGCCTCCATGTCAAGCTAATCAAACCTTGTACAGAAATGGTTGTCACAAAGTGTCTGTGATAGAAACAGGCAAGAATGAAAGGTGCTGAAGATGTGCTTAAGATGTGTCCAATACTATGGTCATGAGAATAGTTATCATACTATTAAACAGGGGGAAACAATTGATAAATTACTATAAATCCAGGATATATTCAATAAATTGTGGTATGTCAGTTTAGTGAAACACTGTGGATCCCTAGCAAAAGTTACAATAATAGAAGGATATATGATGATATTCAAATATTCACAATAAAGATTTTACTTAATCATTTGAGAAAGGGAGAGAGAGAGTGGGAGCGCCAGAGAGAGCACGAGCAGGAGGGAGGGGCCAAGGGAGAGGGAGAAGCAGCCACCCCACTGAGCAGGGAGCCTGAGGTGGTGCTCCATCCCAGGACCTTGGGATCATGATCTGAGCTGAAGGCAGATGCTTAACCTACTGAGCCATCCAGGTGCCCCAAATATTCACAATAAATACGAAATTGAAATTTCTGGTATATCAGCAGTGTATGACGTGATTTTATAAAGTCAATTCTGTTTTGTGTAAATCAATAATTTTCTAATTCTTCAGAATGACTAATGTACTTCTTTATTGTTTCTTTTTTCCTGTGTATTTTGCTATATCCTCCTGGGGTTCTACTCAGGTAACAGAAGACCTTACTTTCTCTCCAGAAATTATTTCTTACTTCCTACTAAGAAAGATTTTCCACAATAACAATAATTCTTCTTCTCTTTCTTTTGCTTCTTTTCATTCTTGTTCTTATTCTTCATGGCACCTTCTGCATCAGCAAGATAGAGAATTATGAATTAATGTTCCTTCTGGATAAAAGCCTCTTTTTCTGAAATGTATCAGTTACCTTACTGATTGTATTAGTCAACTTAAACCACAGGAATTTATTTGCCACAGAAATCTAAGATCAAGGTGCCATTCAATTAGTCCCTTAGTGAGGGGGCTCTCTTCCTGACTTACAGGTGGATTCTTTCTTGTGTCCTCAAATAGTGAAAAGAGAGGGGAAGAAAGCTCTCGAGTGTCTTCTACTGATCTCCTCCCCACCCTCATGACCTCATCCAAACCTAATAACCTCTCAAAAGCCTCATCTCTAATTACTATCACATAGGGGGTTAGAGCTTCAACATATGACTTCTGGTGGAACACAATTCAGTCCATAACACTTGTTATAACTGATTTTACAGACTCATGGATTCTTAGGCCAGGATGAAGTTGAGAAATTCCAGTTCAACCTTTTACTCAAAAGTAAGAGTCCTGGCTATTTCCCTGGGCAGTGGCCGTGCTACTTTGTATTTATCTTACGACTTTTTAGGTGCAGGAAGTTTACTAGCCAGAAGAATCTCTTCAGACGGTGTATTTGTCTCTTAGGATGAGCACAACCCTGAGGACAAAGTAATTTTAAAGTCTTAATAACAACAATAACAGTAAGCACTTACATAGCTCTTACAACATGCCAGGAATAGTTCCAAGCACTTTTCAAATATCATTACATTTCATCCTTCGTCTAACCCTGTAATGCAAGTGCTATTAGTATCCTCATTTTACAGACAAAGAAACTGAGGCACAAAGAGTTTAAATAACTTGCCCAAGGTCACATGCTGAGTAAGTGGTGGAATTGGGGTTTGAACTCCAGCCATCTGGCTCGGAGTCTGCACTTTTAAACATGACATAAAGAAAATAATTTCCAGAGCTCCCACTTTTATTTCCTCTATTCTCATTTGCCATTGCTCCTTTATTTTTCATAAGGTTTCTAGGATCTCTAGGCCAAATGAGATTCCAAAAATAACAATTTTAATCTTCAAATCGAGGGCACGATTTCTAAATGGACCAAGTTATTTTTGTGAACCCTACATAAAATTCAGGAACAGAACTTTGGGAAAGAACTTCCAGATGGCAGTAAATCTTCACAGTTCAGTAATTAAGCCTTTTGAGAATGTTACTCTGTTATGGAGCCTCTGCCTGATTAACTGTACAATATCAATTATATCAAACGGCACTACTTTAATTCTGTCAAAATTTAGAGAAATCTGACATGCTGACACGAGACTCTGTGAAGTGTGATAATGAGCTGCCAAGTGTCATAAAGTGCCATGGGGGGGAAACACCCTTGCTTTCAGAAGAAAGGTGGCTTTTCTTTTTCTTTATTCATATTAGACTATGCTTTATTAAAGACCATGAACATCCAGACACCTCACACCTCTACTGTTCCAAATGAGCAGTCTAATTTTTAGTTTTTATGAATGAAGTTCATGTGATAACAGGCAAATTTATCAAAAAAATAAATATAGCTTATATTTTTGGTTGAGAAAGATTATATATTTAGGAAATTAGGCCCTTCTACTTTTGTTCTCCCGTTCCTGTGAAGAAAGGCTCTCAGAAAGTTAACTGTAACTTTCCAAAAGTTAACAGTTTGACTTGCCTAATTTTATAGTGACAGACAGTTGTCTGGTCATTAAGGACAAATCCAGGCTGTTTAAATAGCAAAGCTGGAGTTATTAAGTGACAGGATCTTTCAACAAAGTTTGGCTTTCTTGAAAAGAAATGTCCTTTTCATAAAAAATAGAAGGGACTTTATTATAAATATAATGGCTACTATCAAATGTAAGAACTTAAGGTTTCATCACTGAAGGAATATTTAAAAGACACAGGCCATTCTTTTTTGATTTTTCCATCATTACTTTAATGCAATATTTAAATATTTAAATTTTCTGTTTGTGACCTGAGGCAGACAAAAGGAAGCCTGCATTATGATTTAGAGAGATGTACATGTATCATTAACGAACATCTACCATGGAAACTTTATTCCATTTCATATGTTTGGTGATCATCTCTTTCTGAACCCTTGCCATACCTGTACTCCTTGACCTCCTTTTTACCTTCTTTCATGTGCTTCCTATTACCTTCTGGATAGTTCCATTTGGGAATCCCAGCACTCCATGGAACTCCAATGTCCAACCCATCAGTTTTTCCAGGCCCCACAGATCCTCTCTTCCCCTTTCCCATGGTTAAATGAATCATCATCTTTCAAGTTGCCTGGTGTTGAAACCTCAGAGTCTTCGTTATTTCTTCTTTGGCTCATCCTTTTTCAACATTCTGTGGATTTATAACCTATACATTGAGACTTCTGAACTCAATAGTACACAAACACAGAAAAGGTTTTATTTATTTATTTTTTTTAAATTACTGCTTTCTATCAACAGTAAAAACTTTGCCATCCTTAATGACCTTTGGGGAAAATTCCATTTCCTGGAGCTCGTGCACCAATACTGGTCAGGTTTTTCCTTTTCCCGCTGCTGTGATTACACTCCATGGCTACTCTCTGCTGATCTTCCCTTTTCTTCTCAGGATTTTCCTTCTTAGGTACCAGCAAGATGAGCAAAACTTTCATCTGTGTTTCTTGGATCATAGAAAACATAGGGAGCCCTGCAATGATAAATGATAGAAGACTTGGCTGCCACATTACCTTCTTGTCTTTGTCCAATTGTCATTTCCAATTATCTTTTCCTTGGCTGTGGTAGGCTCAACAAAACAACAAATGCATCAGCGGAACTGGATCGGATGCCATTCTCCAATTCTGGCAGTTTCAATTATTTATGAGTGATTTTCTTGGAGTTCCTCTCTTATTAGTCTTTGGGAAGGGAAGCACCCTTCCCGTACATTGTCTTCTTCCACCTAAGGGATGGAAGTGGGGAGTGGGAAGGGTAAATAAAAACCTTAGCATACGGGGCACCTGGGTGGCTCAGTGGGTTAAGCCTCTGCCTTCTGCTCAGGTCATGATCTCAGGGTCCTGGGATTGAGCCCCGCATCGGGCTCTCTGTTCAGGAGGGAGCCTGCTTCCTCCTCTCTCTCTGCCTGCCTCTCTGCTTACTTGTGATCTCTCTCTGTCAAATTAAAAAAAACAAAACAAAACAAAAAAATCTTAGCATTCACTCTGCCTGTATGTTCTCTCCACAGAGACAATAGAGCAGACTGCAGCTGAGATTATAGTGGGGGAGAAGGAGGTTGCTGAGTCAGATGCCTTTTATGACCAAAAGAGATATCTAACTCCTACTATTTACTCCTTTATTTAGAGTGAGCATACCTGAGCCTTTTTTTTCCTGAACTTTGGGTCTTAGTAACCAGTTCTGGGGCAACAGAGAGGGTCCTTTGAAGATCTTATTACAAGACACCAAATTTTCCTGATATTTCCCCCAAAGTATTTTCCACATTCATAATAGTGACAAGAATGTTATCTTAAGGACTAGCATCAAACTTTTTTGTGCATGTGTGTGTGTGTGTGTGTGTGTGTGTGTGTGTGTGAATGTGTATGGTTGGGTAGGGGGTCATGGAGAACACTTTCCTGTTTAAGAAAACTTTTTTTTTTAAGTATTTTATTTATTTATTTGACAGAGAGATCACAAGTAGGCAGAGGCAGACAGAGAGAGTGGGGGGGTGGTGGGTGGGAAGCAGGCTCCCTGCAAGCAGAGAGCCGGATGCGGGCCTTGATTCCGGGACCCTGAGATCATGACCTGAGACGAAGGCAGAGGCTTTAACCCACTGAGCCACCCCGGCGCCTAGAAAACTTTCTTGTTTAAGAAATGTCTCCAAATAGAATACACATTGTGAATAAGAGGTACAGACAACTATATTGCTGCTATGTACTAGGTAATTGTATCTACCTAGCTTTGGCACTTCAAGCTCCCATCATACCTCTTGAAATCAGAAAGTGCATTTCAGGGCTGGTACTTCTCACTATCGTCCCTGGCCTACCCAGGTCAGATTTCACAGTGCCATTCAAGGATGTTAGTGGCCTCCTCTCGTGCATTGCTCAATGTCTTGAAGGAGGGGATACGCTCTAGGCCCTTCTGAGGGACATCATGGGAAGACAGATGTGCGAGACACAGATGATGTATGCACTGTGACATTCCCATGTGTCTGGATTATTTTCTCTACATTATGCAAGGGAAATTCTGGAATGTCACCCTCAGCCATAATCCATCACCAAGTCCAGGTTTAAGTTAAGCAAACAAGCTAACTTTTAGATTTGGCTGTTGGAGCTTACACATTAAACTTGGAATTTCTTTTCTTTTCTTTTTTGAATTTAATAAATTCATTTACCTGACAGAGAGAACAGCACAAGTGGAGGAGTGAAAGGCAGAGGAAGAGGGAGAGGTGGGCCCTTGCAGAGCAGGGAGCCCTGTGTGGGCACCAAGACCCTGGGATCATGACCCAAGCCGAAGGTAGATGTTTAACCAACTGAGCCACCCAGGTGCCCCTAAACTCAGAATTTCTGACAAGTACATCATATTGATAACTTTGGTCTGAGCCAAAGTTTATTCTATCCCACTTGACCTAGCATTGTTAGAATCATATTCCTCAGAAATGTGTCAATAGAAATAGCAAAATCTCATGATTTGATAGATACGGTCAGATTTTGTACCTTCCTCTAAGGCATGCTTGGATTTGATTGTGGTTATGGGTCTGGAGGCCATGAAGCCCATTGGAACATATTGAAAACAGACCACTAATGAGGTTATTACAAGATCCTCACACAAGGAAATGCTTGTCTTCTCAGACAATAGGGGCATAACCGGCTTTGAGGACAAGGGTGGTTCAGGGAGATTTGACAGCCCCAAGTCCTCATATTAGTCTGACCACACCTAGACATGCTCACTCTATGTTTTAAGGTCCCTTTCATTCCCAAATAGATTCTAAGTTTCATACAAAATATTTGACAGGGCTGTGAATCCAAGGTATATTTTAATGCTGTAAAACACTCAATACTTAATTGTTGAGCCTAGTTCCAGGCATTTCTGCTCTAGAGTTAGCTAAGATCCCATTCAAAATACATTTCTTTTTTTTTTTTTTAAGATTTTCTTTATTTATCAGACAGAGATCACAAGTAGGCAGAGAGGCAGGCAGAGAGAGAGGGGGAAGCTGGCTCCCCGCTGAGCAGAGAGCCCAATGCGGGGCTCGATCCCAGTACCGTGAGATGGTGACCTGAACAGAAGGCAGAGGCTTATCCCACTGAGCCACCCAGGCGCCCCAAAATACATTTCTAAAGAAAGACTAATTTTACTACTCAAGAACTTTGCTGAAAGAACTATGTACTAAAAGAGAAATTGAACTGAGTAAAAAGGAATGGAATTCAAATAGACATTTTGGGCAAAGACATAGGTAAAGACTTAAGCAAATCAAATCATACACTAAGTATTATAAAAAGACTAATACTTTTCGGGGTACAGTTCAAAGCAAAGAAGAACTAAAATAACTGATGTGTTAGATTTGATTTCAGCCAATATTGTCTCACTCTATTCTTCACATGCATGGGAGGAATCTACTTCTCCACCTCATTGTTGATGTTGGACTTGGACTTGTAACTTGCTTTGGTTAATGGAATGCTAACATATGTAATAAGAGGAAAGGCCTGAAATATGCATTCCTGTTGCCTTGCTCTCGCTTTCCTGCTTTTAGCAAAGTGAAGAGTGTGCTCCAGGGAGCCACTGGTTTGAGGAAGATGAGAGACATCTGAAGAAGATCTGGACTAATACATAGTTTGGACCCAAAGTTTAGTCCAGCCAAATCCAGCCTAGTTCAGTCATACCCATATGAGCCAGACTCCCCAGTGAGGAATGACTACTTATTGTTGAATGCTCCTTGGATTTTGTGGTTATTGGTCAAGCAGGAATGGTTAACTGATATAGAAGCTACTAATAAGGATGTATAAGCGGGGAAGATTGGGTTTAAAACATTCTAAGTCTCTTGAATTGTTTGGGAGAGGAGGTACAGGTTAATCTATTTTAAATTATTATTGCTCTTTTTGAAAGAAATATGTATGCTGTACAAAATTCAAATATATAAAGGTATGCAGTGAAAATGGTTTTTCTTCCCATATTTACTCCACACATGGTGCCTATTTCCTTTCCCCCGAGGCAACCACTGTTACCAGCTTCTTAGGGATAGTCCCAGAGATGTTTTGTATGTTCGTTCATTTGCATATGTGTCTGTGTATGTGAAAATAGTAATACATTACTACATAACTTTTCCTTTCTTTTTCTTATAAACTGCGTAATTGGAGGTTGTTCTGTATCGGTACATATTGGGATGCTTTTTTAAAATAAAAAAAAACAGTTATTATCACCTACCATTTGAAGTAAAATAAATTAATTTAATTGGTCCCCTCTGTATAATGATTACTTTTAAATTTTGTTAATCAAGTAAGTATTTTATGTAATAAGGATAATCATTATACACATAGAAATAAAATATATGAACTTCTAAACAAGTTACAGAAAAACAGGGAGAAAGAAAAATCATTCTCTCATTAAAAGGCAGTAAGAATGAAAAAAGAAAGAAAGAAAATGTGGAGTAAATGGAAACATAGTACATACAGTAATATAATGTAGTATAATAATATAGTAGAAACAAATCAAAAAACACTGGATACAACCATCATAACCTACACTAGCAAGTTGAAAAACAAAGCATTTAAAGCTAGATTTTTTTGAAAACCAAAATGTTGTTTATAAGGGCTTCATTTAAAACGTGATTGCATGAGGGGCGCCTGGGTGGCTCAGTCAGCTGAGCATCTGCCTTTAACTCAGGTCATGATCCCAGGGTCTGGAGTTATACCCCACATTGGTCTCTCTGTTCAGTGGGGAGCCTGCTTCTCCCTCTCCCTCTGTTTGCTACTCCCCCTGCTTGTGCTCTTTCTCTCTCTGTAAATAAATAAATAAAATATTTAGAAAAATAAAATGTGATTGCACAAAACATTCACTTAAAACATGACTGATATATAGAGATAGAAAAAAAAATCACAAGATAATTACCAAAATTAATCTGGCATAGGGGTATTAATATGAGAGAAAATAGACCCTAAGGAAAAATAATTATTATTGATAGGATATGTATTAATTACAAAGTTACAATTCACCAGAAAGACAAAACATTTCTGAGTCTCTAGGTGTAGGCATATAGTATAACAACATTACCTCGAATATATAAAGTAGAAAAGGACAGAATTATAATAAGAAGTTTGCAGAGCTATTGCATAGTTAAATAATCTTTTTTCTTCTTTAGGGAGAGAAAGCATGCACATAAGTGGGTTGTTGGGGCGGGGGGTGCTGAGGATGGATAGGGGCAAAAGGAGAGGGAGAGAGAATCTTAAGCAGGCTCCATGCCCAACATGGAGCCACACAGTGTTTCATCTCACAATCCTGAGATCATGACCTGAGTGGAAATCAAGAGTCCCATGCTTAACTGATTGACCCACACAGGTGCCCCCATAGTTAGATACTTTTAACACTTTGCCCAAAAGTCAATAAATTCAAGCTAAGCAAGCGATGGTAATGATACAGAAAATTTGAATAATAAATTTAGAAACCTGAACTATTGGTCAATTATAGACTCGCAAAACAAATAGAGAATACTGTCTTTTCAACCACATATTGATTATAAAAATAATCCACAATTAGGTTCAGAATAAATCTCTATAAATAACAAGAAATTAATATCATGTAGATTTCACTTTCAGATCGAAATGCAATTAATTTATAAAATAAATAAGGAAAGAAAGCTTATAGTCCTATCTTGGCAAACAAAAACCTTAAAATTCTAAGAAATTGCAGATCCAAAAAGAATTAAAAATGTAAATTATGACATTTAGAAGTAGATTTCAGTGAATGCATTGTATTAGACATTTGCTGGACCCAGTTACAGAAGTTCTTAGACATACTTAGCTCTTTGCATAAATACCTAAGGGAAGACACAAAAGATGGAAAAAATAGTGAGGTAATCACTGAACTTACAGAGTTAGAGTAAGAACAACAGAATAAAAGCTAGACAGTAGAGAATAATAAGTCAATGTACAGATTGATGAAATAAAATATAAACAATAAAGAAGATCTATAACATGAAAACTAATTGAGAGTGGCAAAATTTATTAAGAACTAAAACAATCAGTATTAGCAATGAAAATGGGGATATAACTAGAATAAATTCATGATGTATATTTGTCTTCTATATGAAGGTACAGTGGAAAAATAACACAACATCTTATCTTAGATTCTTTTATGTTGTTCATTTGATTTATGCTTTTTTCAAGCTATGAAGAACTGTCAAATTCTCTTTCCATGGCACTGCCTCATTGCCCCTGACAAACTATCGGAAAGGCTTTTTGGACACACACATTAGTGCTGTCTTTTGGTATATCTTCAAATACAACTTTAATGTAGTGTTGTTGGGATTCTATATTGGCCTAGGGACAACTGGGAAGTGATTGAATTTTGTGTATGTACAGGAGATTCTACTTTTTCCTCTTTGAGTCTATATAATCTTTCATGATGGCATTTTTTCAGTGTTGAAAGACTAGTCCATTGACAGCCATTCTCAGATAATTGATTTTGCTTTCAGCCTCTTCTTCCATTTACCAAAGACTTATCTCAAAGAATTCCACAGTTGAAAATAAAACAATAAAGTGGTTCAAAACTTGTCATAGGTTAATATAGTAACTCCTCTAAGATTATTTGCATATAAAAATGAGATAAATTTTGCTTTAATGGAATTATAGGCATCAAACATAGTTAAATGGACATATATTTTTTGATGTATGGAAGTTTTAAGTGCTCAGAAACATTAGGAAATTTGTTTTTATTTAAGATAGGCTTTGTAAAACTGATGTAATGAGGTTCTAATATAGTGTTTCTACACTACACTCCAGGTTTTATGACTTACAAATACATAGAATTTATTCTTGGAAGAAACTATAGATGAATGAGCAAAAATCCACCTATATAACTAAAAAAGTAGCACGTTTAGTCCCTATTAGAAATCAAGATCTGCTCCCTTTAGGTAATCTTCTGGCTGGCTAATGTAGAAAAAGGAACAGCCAGAACCAGTTTGGGCAAGTCCAGGTGCTATGTGACTCACCAGAAGCTACAATGCTAATCTTTTTTTTTCTTTTTTTTTTTAAATAACTGATTGTTTTCCATTCAGGTTTGTTCCAGGGTCAAACAGAGTTTCAGCATTCCCAGAAGTTCTTATTTCTCCCAGAAATAAGAGAAATGGAACTACCTCCTTGTTGTTGAACACTTTGTCTTCATGTCACAAATATTCATGCATATATTCAACCAACTGCTATTTCCTGACAGGACGGTGTTTCAAGACTATCTTTTCTATTTACATTTCACATGAAGAAAAGAGTACTGTTCCTTGAGAAAACTCTTTCTTCATTAGGGCAGGTTCCATATCCAATCATTTTGTAAACTGTGAAAATAAAGAACAAGACTAAATAATGAAGCAATGTTTGTGTAGTAGAATAGACTATCAGAAATTTCGCTGGAGGTCCATGACAGAACTGAAATTAACACTTGAGGATCTACACGCATGGAATATTCCATAGCTTGAGAGAATCATATCCCCTAATTTTTTTTCTGCTTTATAATGCATTGCTGCTACTTTTGTGTTAACTAAGGGATGGTAGTAAAATATAATTGTTTAAAATGGAAGAATATAACTGCATATATTTCTAGTTATAGGTAACCTTATTTTTGGTATTTAGTATCTCCCAGCTACTAAAAACGCATCAATGTGTAATCCTCACACACCCATCATCATCATCTTCATGTTACAGATGGGGGACATGAGGCTTAAAGAAGTTAGGGAGCAGGGCTTCCAGAATGACAAGAACTGTCTTCCAAGCAAATAAAAAAATAACTTGTGTATGTTATGAAAAACATTAATTTAAACTTCTGGAAATTGTCCCAAGAGCATACAGCAAATGGGAAAGCATTTAATCTAGAAAGACCACTAAATCTCATTAAGAACAATGAGCTTGGGCACCTGGGTGGCTCAGTGAGTTAAAGCCTCTGCCTTTGGCTCAGGTCATGATCCCAGAGTCCTAGGATCCAGCCCTGGTAACAGGCTCTCTGCTCGGCAGGGAACCTGCTTCCCTCTCACTCTCTGCCTGCCTCTCTGCCTACTTGTGATCTCTGTCAAATAAATAAATAAAAATCTTAAAAAAAAAAAAAAGAACAATGAGCTTCTGTAACATTTGAACCATGGCCCACCCCATTACTTGACTTTGTGTTGTAGAAGCTCTATGCCAGCGTGTGCATCTAAGATGGGAGCTGCCTATTTCTCCAGCTCCTTGTCCAGAGCTATAAATCTTACCATGAGGAGCTGGCTCAGAAGTTCTTATTTCTCCCAGAGCCATATTGTAGAAGTAGACATGGCAGAGAGGACTTCCCTCTCTACCCAGCCCCCATTTTTAAAGCAGAAGCCTTACTCCAGGGATGAGAGATTGAGAACATTGAGGCCCCAAATATAAACCTTTCCCTTCCTTCCTCCCCTTCTCCCAGCTCACTCGTGGAGCTGAAGTTCCATGTTGATAGAGTCAAGCCAAGAAGAGCTGGAGCTACTACCAGAAGTATCCCTCCTGGAAAAGCAGACCCCCAACCCCAGCTCTGGTGTAGTCACTCTGTCCAAGGGGTAAGGCAGGGCACAAAGAGGAAGAGCTCTGCAGTTTTACCTGAGGGCACAGTTCCTATTTGAAACAGAAAGAGAAGAATTCCATACCTAAGGGTGTTGTCTTGCAGAATGGTGATCCTGGTGGAGAGCAATTAAAAGACTGGTAGTTCTGATACAAATAAAATTGCAGAGTAGTTAGAAGTTCACTAGACAGAACCAGTTGAAGAGAAAGCCAAAAAAAGCCTTCCTGGGATCACAGTCAACTGCAGAAGTCAAAAAGGTTGTGCACATAATGTAGGCGACACACACTCAGGAAAAATCAATCTCAACTGCTTGGAACAGGTGACTCCTTTCTTTCTTCTATTTGGTTACTCCATTCATTCTTCAACTTTTGTCTTCTTTTGAATGGAAATAACAATAACTATTATCCTATGCCTGTCTCACCATTGTATTTGGGGAGCAGATAACTCTTCCTGTTTTCTAGATTCACAGGTCCAGACATAGAGAAAAATTTTGCCCCAGAATGGATCATACTGAACATCTTAATCACACTTGATTCAGGTGATTTAGATGATTAGTTTTGGGACTTTCAAGCTAGTAATATTTAGATGATATTTTGGACTTTGAGTTGATGCTGTAATGGGTTGAGACATGGGGGGATTTTGGAATGAGGTGAGTGTGCTTTGCATGTGAAATGTACTCAGATCTTTGGGGACCAGATGGCAGATTGTGGTAAGTTGAGTACTGGTTCCCACAAAGATGTCCATGCCCTAATCCCTGGAACCTAATAATGTTACGTTATATGGCAAAAGGACATTGCAGGTGTGATTAAATTAAAGGTCTTGCGATGATGAGGTTCTCCTGGAATGTCCAGACAGAACCAAATGTAGTCACGAGGGTCTTCATAAGAAGGATGCAAGAAGATCTGAGGTGCCTGGGTGGCTCCGTCAGTTAAGCGACTGCCTTCAACTCAGGTCATGATCCCAGGGTCCTGGGATCGAGTCCTCCATCAGGCTCCCTGCTTGGTGGGAAGCCTGCTTCTCCCTCTCCCACTCCCCTTGTTTGTTGTCTCTTTCTGTCAAATGAATAAATAAAGTCTTTAAAAAATAAAAAAAAAAAGATCAGACAGGTTGATAGGCAAGATGATGTATAGTAGAAGTAGAGACGAGTGATGGAGCCACAGCTCAAGGAATAAGAGCAGCCTCTAGAAGCTGGGAGAAACAAGAAACTGATTCTCTCCTGGAGCCTCCAAAAGTAACCAGCCCTGCTGTCATCTTGACGTTAATCCATTAAAACTGATTGGAGAATAAATTTGCGTTGCTTTCAGCCATGAAGTTCCTCATAATTTGTTACAGCATCTGTAGGAATCTCATAGGGTAAGTATGTAGGAAATTATGAACAAGAATATAATTGCAGGGGTGCCTGAGTGGCTCAGGGGGTTAAGCCTCTGCCTTCAGCTCAGGTCATGATCTCAGGGTCCTGGGATTGAGCCCCGTGTCGGGCTCTCTGCTCAGTGAGAAGCCTGCTTCCCCCCCCCCTCTGCCTGCCTCTCTGCCTACCTGTGATCTCTCTCTGTGTTAAATATCTAAATAAAATCTTAAAAAAAAAAGAATATAATTGCATATTTCTTCTCCTTTCACCTCTCGTATGCTTTTAAAAGGAATTGCATAATACAATAGAAATATAACTATATTGGGGGGTCTAAACAGAGAAATGTATTTGATAATAATGGCATAAAGGAGAAGGGTGTGAACAAAGCTATATCGGAATGAGGAAATAACATACATCTGGTAGAGAAAATGAAGAGAACCTCAAAAAATAAGTAGAAAAGTTAAAATTATAAACTCTTTAATTATATACTAGGTTTCTTTCTTCTGTAAGTTTCTTTAAAATGTATAAGGGTATATAAAATAATAATTAGAACAATGTATCATTGCATTTATAACAAGTATAGACTTAATAGGTGTAACAGTAATAGCACAAAAAAAGTGGAGAGAGAACTAAGCTACATGAGAGTCAGATTTTTAGATTTCATTGAAATTAAGTCAATATAAATCTGAAGTAGTTTCTGAAAGATACATTTTGTAGGCCCTAATGCAATTGCTAAGAAAATAACCTACACATATAATTAAACACATCATTGAAGGAATTAAAATGTTCCAGTGGAAAATGCCCACTTGCTGTAAAAAAGGTAATAAAGGAAGAATATAGGCACAAAAAAACACCCATGAGATATACAGAAAATAGAAAAGCAAAATGACAGATGTAAATCTAAATATACCAAATAACAACATTAAATGTGAAGGTATTAAAGAATCCAGTAAAAAAAAAAAAAAAAAAAAAGAAATAGTAATAAAATTATATTTAACAGAAAAACAAAAACAAAATCAAACTATATGCTGTAGGAAATTCACTACTGGACTAGGAGATACTATTTGGATTTAAAAATAGAAAAATATGTTGAAGGTAAAAGACTGGAAAAGATATATGCAGTGCAAACAGCAACCGTATGAAAGAGCTGGAATGGCTAGAGTAATATCAGACAGAATAGACTTTAAACCAAAGTATATGGCTAGATATAAAAATGGGTTCCTAAATAATGACAAAAGGGTCAGTCTTCTAAGGAGATACAACACTTGTAAACATTTATGTATCTAATTGTTCTAAATACATGCATCAAAAACTGACAGAATTGAAGGAAGAAATAGAAAATTCAACAATAACAGTTAAAAGCTTCACTATTCCACTTTCAATAATGGGTAGAACAACTAGACAGAAAATCATTTAGCAATAAAAATAAATGAAGTACTGATCATGCTATTAATTGGGCAAAACATGAAAATATTATGTAATTGAAAGAAATCAGGCACAGAAGTTTACATGTTATAGGACTCCATGTATATAAAAAAATAGGTACAGTTGTTGAGACAGAAAGTCGATACTTGTTGCTTGGGGCTATAGGATTTGAGATGTTTCAGGGGAGTAATGGAAGTGATTGCTACTGGATTCCTTTTGAGAGTGAGAAAGATGTCCTATGAGACCTGCATGACTCTGTGAATGTTTTTAAAAACCTTGGATTGTATACTTTAAATGGGTGAATTGTATAGTAGGTGATTTATATCTCAATAATGCTGTTGTTTTAAAGGAGGCACAATTGGAACAGGGGTTGGCAAACTTCAGCCCACCTGTCAGTTCTGTTCCTTTGCCTTTATTTGTATGGAATGTCAAGTTACAAACATTTTAGTTCCTTTTAGGAGTCAAAAAAAGTCAAAAGAAGAATAGTACTTCATAACACATGTGCAAATTATGTGAAATTGAAATGTCAATGTTCATTAATAAAGTTTTATTGGAATACACACATACACACACAAAGATAAAATAAGATCTCTAAGGTTATTTAAATAGCAAATGGCAGAGTTGAGTTCAAACTCAGTTGGACTGAATTGAGAGCCCTGTAACATAACCACAACAAAAATCTGTTAGGCAGAGAATAGAAATGAGACTCGATTCAGATATATTCTGAGATTGAGAACCATCATCAGCCACCATCACTGTGATGTGTGTTGGGTAAAGGGACGACAAAATGTACCTAAGCGTGGACTAGCAGAAATTTTGTGTGAAAGAGGAGGCAGGATAGTTTTAATGGTTTTATTTTCTACAAGGAAATTCTTGAATTAAAGAGGGAGCCAGCAAGGCTTTTTAACATACTGACCCCATGAATACACAGAACAGGAATACCCTTTACTGTGGAAGGTTGCTATGCAACTGTATCGAGCTTTCCTTTTTAACGTTGCTCCTTCATGTAAGGGATTTTTGCATATACGTGAACAATTATGCACCAAATATCACGTTCTTTGTTTTACTTAATTATGCATGTCTCTTTTCATCTCTGTTCAATGATGTCAAGTTGGTAGCTTGAAATCAGATATAGCAGGAGTATTTACACAATGAAAATTGGAGGGCTGTTAGCAAGTGTTTACCAGCACAATACTGGTTCAGGACAATGACCTATAAAATGCATTACTCGCCTTTACAAACACCTTGCATAAGCCTTTTCATCCTTCCTTGCATCTTCCTCCATCTTGGTATGGGGATGTGATGGTGCTGCTAAAACATTCTTTATTTTTTCTTTATTTTTTTTTCATCCCCCGAAGGTGGGAGGAGACTGTGTTCTTGCTGACTTCATAGAACCATACGATTTGTTGGCTGATGCAGTTGGTCTGGAAACCATACTTTGAGAACCACTATTGCTTTGGATTTTTTTTGTTGTTGTTGTTATATGCAGCTGGATCAAATTATAATTGGTACTTGATAAACTGCCTCAGTAAATTGTGGAATAGAGAGAGAACTTCAGCTCTCGCTTATCTGCAGCACTCTACTGTCAAGAATGGGTATTCCCCACTGCAGGATGCACAGAGACCACGTGTGTGTGAACAGCATTTAAAGAAGCATAAAGATAGCTATTAGGAAAGTAAGTTGAAACAGTCACCAGCCTGGAGATTGGAGCAGACTCAGTCAGTGTATCCCCCAGAGCTTGCTTGGATCTTTGTTCATTCCTGTGCAGCTCCAGGTGTGTTCCATGCTTAAATGATCAGCACCATGTCTCTTTGTTGGGGCACTGGCCTTGGGTGGCTAGAACTCATTTTGCTTCACTTTGTTAGAAATACGGGGGAGTTTATATCTCCCCAGGGGCAATTCTTAACCAATGATTGACAGGTGGAGGAGAATAAATATTCCAGCTACTTTGTCAAGATAACTCTGAGGTGTGGCCTACACTGTCTTTAGACACCCTTTGTGGGACAGAGTCAAACTTACTCTTTATGAAATTTTGCTTGATAACATATCCCTCCTTATTCACCTAGCGAGTTCCATTTCCCTACAACCCTCATGGTTTTTCATGGGAAAGCTGTCTATTAATCACCTTCTCATGAATCCTCATTTCAGAGTGTTTCTGGGGAACCCAACTTAAGACAGAGAAGAATTTCAATCTTCTCAGAAAGCAGTAGAAGAATAAAAGGAAGGTCAATCATCCTGTTCCAGCTTCTCGAATTTGAGCTTTCTCCACTGACATGTCTCAGATATCCAGATGTGCTTGGCAAGAAAATCGACTCATTTTTGGATACCCAGGTTCATTTAAGTAGTTGGAAATATATATCTGGACTCCAGGACAGAGGTCAGACCCAGAGATATATTAAATTAAAACAAGCTGGGTTGTCAAATCATAATGTATGAGTTATGCTGATTTACTTTTCTATGAACGACTTTGTCCATCCTCACCTAATTTTAAAATTCAGTACAGCTGTGGGTTTCATTAAATGTTTATGATCCTATTATAGGATATATTTTTAGCCTTAATAAAAGGAAGTTGATAAAGCTTCATTATCTGTCGTTTCAGAGGAAGAGTAAAAAATCTAACATCTACCAAGTGAGTCTATAATATGTCATCATAAATCTTCTATCTCCCAAGCCTTTGTCTCTCTTTGACATCAAAGATAAATGACTATTACTAGAATTAATATCTCTTAAATATATTATGATTCTTCAACATTAGTAGCCAAAAGGCTGTTATGAAAACTTCACTAAAATAGAATTTGATTTTCTTTGTATGAACTATAAGGGTTACTGTGAATTTTTAGTACCCGTAGTGGAAATGTCTTTCATATTAACTCAGCAGGATTTCTTAAAGGAATAAAATTATTTTATACACGAGAAAGTACAAAATATCTTGGCAAAATTATTCTGGTTGTTTTTTTTTTTTAATCTTTTGAAAACCGTGATCATTTAAATCACTTAGCTAGAGGAGGTCAGTATTACTTTCAGACTCTGAATCTTGCTTTAAAGTGGCACAAGCTTGGAAGCAAAATAATACAACTTCATTGACCTAGGGAGAGCTCTTAAGAAACATCCTTGAGATATTTGAACCATGCCTATCTCTTCTATCAGATGCAAAAGATAACTTTAGTGTAAGTTTTCCTGTACTATTGTGAGTTTCAAACGTAATTTCTCTCGAAACGTGTGTCCATGTAAAAGCTTCTTTTGCAGTTGCTATGGAGTGGTTTCTGACACTTACATTATTAAGACTCATTTTGGATCGGAAGGGAATGCATCTGTAAGACATTGAAAACTGCTTCCATAATTTGGGGCTGAGGAAGGAAAAAAAATGGAGAGTGGCAGAAAATGAAAGAAAGTATTTGTAAGTATTAGTTACACGAAGATTCTCTGTTTTAATGGTAGTCATGTCAGGAAAGCAAGTATTATATAGGATTATTTCCCATATTGATATTCATATTGATATTCCCATATCAATGAAAGATATTTTCAGTTCTGGAATTATGAGATTTTTATTGTAGAAATTATATTATAATTTAGATATATAGTCAGAGCCTAACAATACTGGCCTATGTTAAGTTTTAGAAATTTGCTCCTTTTTTTTTTTTTAAAAGATATGTACCAGTGACAACGTAACTGGAAAACAATTAAAGAATGTTTACCTTCCTTATTTATTTAGGGATTTTTTTTTTATGTTTTCTCTACTCTTTCCTACTATGAAAAGCTTGTCTCTCACAGAGAGATGAATGCATCAATTCACACTAAGATGAGAGTTATTGACTGTGGAAGAGCTCATGCCCACATATAACACCATGTAAACTGTCCACCAATCCTTCCCCTGACTTCTTTTTATTTTCACTCTCCATAATTTGCCTCTTCTTCTGACTCTCCTACTTATTTTTTCTATTTGTTTTGGAAGCTGTCTCAAACTTTTTTTGACATGAAATTGAGTTATGAATACATAAATAAAACTAACTTGAATGAAAAAGGAAGGCTGTACAAGTAGCATCATCTTAGTTTTATAAAGGTAAGTGACTTGCCTCCACGTACTGGCGGTTTTTATAGCGGCAGATTAGGACCCAGAACTCAAGCACTTCTGATTCTGGACCCAATATTCCCTTCAGTGGAACCCCTGGCTTTTCTGAGGACACCCATGAAACCAGTTTAATTATAATGATCATAATATCAAGTGTCTTCATTTCTCGTTTTAAAAAGTAAACTGTTCACTTTCTGAAACATCCTTTTCCAAGTTTGAAATCATAGGTCTTAAAAGTAGGTACTTTTAGTCTGTTTTAGTAAGTGATTTTGCCCTGCCTTGAGGATAAGTCCCTTGTGGGATATAACAAAGGTGAATCCCATCACATTGGGTGGCTGACAAGGAGGAGACACTTGTTAAAGTAGTTGGCCACAATTATAAAAACCCAGGGGAGAAATGCTGAAAAGAAATGGTTTTCTTTATGCTGAGATCATTAATTTTTTTTTTTTTTTTTTTGAGAGAGAGAGAGAGAGTACATGTGTGCACCAGGAGGGGGAGGGGGAAAGAACCTTAAGGGGGCTTCAAGCCCAGCATGGAGCCCAAATGGGACTAGATATCATGACCCTGAGCTGAAATTAACAGTCTGAGGCTTAACTGACTGAGCCACCCAGGTGCCCCTATTTTTCTATTACGTTATTGTCAAGACATCCCACAAGCTCCTGTTTGCAAATTTTTATTCTCAGAAATGATGTATATAATATGCAATGAAACTTGATTTCCTTTATTTTTTACCTTTCTTTTTTTTTTTTTTTTTTTTTTCTTTAAAGATTTTATTTATTTATTTGACAGAGCGAGATCACAAATAGACAGAGAGGCAGGCAGAGAGAGAGAGAAGGAAGCAGGCTCCCGCTGAGCAAAGAGCCCGACGTGGGACTCGATCTCAGGACCCTGAGATCATGACCTGAGCCGAAGGCAGCGGCTTAACCCACTGAGCCACCCAGGCGCCCCTATTTTTTACCTTTGAGTTTTATTTTTAATATGACATCAGATGCCGGAAAGGATATGCATTGGGTTATAATTAAAACTATATCAACTTTAGGAAACTTTAGGTTTTCCACAATCTTTAATTTTTTCAGACTTCCCAGTTGACCATTTTGACCTGCTAATGCAAATTTTTGTCATTAAATTACAGATTTTGAAAATGTTTCTTCATAATTCTCTGGGTTTTGTTTTTTTTTAAGTCAATGCTTACATGTAAAACCAACTTTTTTTAATGAAATGTATCAGTAAATCACACTTATGGCAAAATACAGGCATATCTTGGAGATATTGTGGTTCAGTTCCAGAACACTACTGTAAAGCAAATATTGTAATAAAAGAAGTCAAATGACTATTTTTGTTTCCCAGTGTATTTAAAGTTATGTTTATACTAGACTGTAGTTTATTAAGTGTGCAATGGCACTATGCCTAAAAAGATGTACAAATCTTCATTTAAAAAGATTAAAAAATAAAAATATTGCTAAAAAAAGGCTAACCATTATCTGAGCTTTCAGCAAGTCATGATCACTGATCACAGATCAACTAGATCACTAGATCACAGATAACTAGAACAAATGTAAAAATAATGAGGCAGTTTGGAATATTGCAAGAATTATCAAAATGTGACACAGAGACACGATGTGAGCAAATGCTATTGGAAAAAAATGGGTCCAATACACTTCATTTGCTCCACTCAGTGTTACCACCAAACTTTAATCTGTAACAAACAAAAAACCAAGGGGAAAAAAAAAAACCCAAACCCACAGTATCTCTAAGCCCAATAAAATGAGGTATGCCTGTAATGAATTAAACAACCACAGGGAACTCTGTTACCTTATCAAATACAGTGTTACTAGAATGAGAGAAGAAATCTGTTGTATTTCCAATTCAGGAAAAGAAAAACTACTAGAGAAAAAGGGCTGTATGCTTTCCCACTGAATGCATGTTTTTCTGTTGTTAAGATTGCTTTGAGAACCAGTATTCTATTTTTATTATTCTCCTTTTGCCTACATTTGAAATTTTTAGAAAGGATTCTTCATTAGAAATGCTACAGAATTTTTATGTACACTGTTTTCACATGTATTTTCCAGAATATGTGCTGTCTAATTACAGTAGAAATTTTTATGTTACAAGATCTAGTCTCACCCATTCTGAATCTATCACTATGGATATAATTGAGACAACTATAGCCTTAGAAACTCAAAATGCAAAATGATAAAGAGGGGGTATTTTAAATGTACTACCTATTAAATTGGGAGAAAGATGTGGGAGAAAGATAATTAATATAATTAAATTTAAAACCAAGTGCCATTTTAACTATTGATCACTTGCTGAAAGCATTACTTTAGTAAAACAATTTAAGGAACCAAGATTGTTTAACTATAGGCAGATCATTTAACATACGCAAGCATCATCTCTTCAAAGGTAATATAAAGGGTTGAATTAGATGAATTCCAAAATATCTTCCAACTTTAACCTTACAAACGACCCTACTTCAGTATTTTCACTTTAAAAATATCTATTATAAGTAATAGGAATAGGAATATAGGGTATACTCCTGCCTATATTTGTCAAAACCTAGTATACTTTTGAGGGAGGTCTGTTAGATTAACTTGCTCAGGGCATCTTTTTAAAATTTTTTCCCCCTGTACATTATCTAAAGGCCAGAATAGGTGAAAAACATGGTTAATCAACAAAATGCAACTGAGATCGTGATATGAAAGTAAATATGATCTGAGAGGTGAGAAAGGATGGAATTCACTACTGGAAATGCACCATGAAAGGATGTCATCATTCTTGGTTCAAAAGAAACAGAACTGTTATTATGAGAACAGAGTATAGCTGTGTGCCAAAAAGATATATTCCTTCATAAAAATCTGGAGAATTGAGGAGAGTATTTGTGTGAAGATAAAAGAAGATTAGAAATAAAATTAGGTAGTGCCACAGCCTAGTGGTTACAAGGCTGAACTTGGGGGCTGGATTGCCTGAGCTCCTACCCTGAACATGGCACTTACAGTTGGGGACCCCAGAAAACTTATTTAATCTCTCAGTGCTTCAGATTCCTTGTCTATACAATGTGGATTATCATTGCCCTAAGAATTATATGAGATTAAACATAGGGGGTGCTCAATAAATATTAGCTATCATCACTGTAAGATTATACTACAAGGACCTGACTAAAGAAAGGGAATAAATTAAATTCACCTGGTAGGAATGACAAACTAGACTTCAAGTACACGTTCAATTGAAAATCTCACTCTTCAAAAGCAGAGCATTTGATAAGTTCTTGTCTCATCTCACTTGATAGTTTTATCCAGTAAAAGGAAAAGAAAGTTATTAGGAAAATTGGTGCTAGGGAACTATGCAATTTGCATACTGGCTGCATTAAAAAAAAAAAAAAAGAAAAGAAAAGAAAGAAAGAAAGAACAAAGTGTTGAGAGAAACCAGTGTAACTTCCTGGGAAATTACTGACAGGATCAGATTTTAAATTGGTGAAACATGAGAAGAAAGGCCACATCTTTAAATATTACGGTGATACTGACTGTCACGATAATGTCAGAGGTGCTAAAGTCTAAAATGAACTGTGATGTCTGAAAATGTTAAGGTTAACAAAAATTTTAAACTATGTAAAAGGATTTCTAGGGAAGTAGAATTAATATATGTGATGTATATCCTTTGGCAAAGACTACTAATGAGCCAAACTCGAATCCTGCTGGTGAAGAAGGAGATCAAGCCCAACTGTTATTTGGTAGAAAAAGGACCAGGACCCACATCCCTCCCTGTTGAAATTCAAAGTTATTGAAATTTGTTAGGATGAGTTGAGGTAGGCTTGACTTCAGGCTTATAGCGTATAAGGGCAACTGTTCCCTAAAAAATGGAGCTCCTAGGCTAACCCTGACAGCAGGTCAGGTGAGTGAATTTGAATGATGATCCTGAATGTATGAGGCAACGGAATCCACCAGGAACGGTGAACACATACTGTCCCTATTAACCTGGGGGCAGGTTATATAAAGCAATCCGACAAGCTTGCACACTGATGACCCAGGCTGAGGGTAACCATGGGAAGAGAGTGTTGACAGTCAAGGTTTCAGAAAACTTTATAAAGGGCAGAAATTACATTGACCTGGTGAGGTTTCAACAGGCAGGGAGAAGATGCTCTAGCATTAACCAAAGGAAAGCCAAATGAAGTAGAACTTCTGCTAGCCAGATTTCATGTACTGCACCTGGGCTTCGTGTCTGGTGACCCTACCAGTATCATGGTCTGGTGTCCTCCTGGGTTACCCATCAAGAAGTGACCTATGACTCTTCCAACCTCCAGGGGGCAGGTATGAGCTCTGGCTCAAGTGCTGAGAGTAAAATCAAGTCTGACCCTTTAGATACATGAATAAGCATGCGGAGAGGAGAAAAGAGGCTCCACTTCCTACTAATCAAGGTTTCGTAGCCTGGAGCAGTGCCTCTACAACTTCTCAAACAGCAACCTTTGTAAAATAATAGGAATGATTTACTTGAAAAATGCAATTTAAAAAGATACATAAAGCCCTATTTTTTGAGTTGGAATTCAATAAACGTAATCAGAACAAACGTAACATAGGGAAAAATAATTACAGATCGTATAGGTTGCTCACTGAAAAGATATGTTTGTGTGTAGAGGTGATTAATACACTTAACACATTGAACCAGAGCAGTGAACGACATCTTAGCATGAGCCTCCCTCCGTCAGGACACACGGTAGGTTGAAAATAACAATATATGTACAGGGCTGTGGAATAAACGGATGACACAATTTAGGCCATCTTAGGCTCCTCTTGGCCGTCCCAGGACTGAGAAACACCTCTAAGCCTGGGGGACAAAATGAGAGGAAGCTCTTGTGGTCTCATAAAAATATACCGAAAGAAAGCTTCTCTGGCTCTGTGTGTGTGTGTGTGTGTGTGTGTGTGTGTGTGTGTGCGCGCGCACGAACGTTATGAGAAAGAGCACTTAATTATAATCCGTATTCACAGTCCCACTCTCTGTGATCAACTAATTGCAGATGAGATTGGAAGCCTTGAACAAATCTTGTTTTACATAATATAAGTGGCGAGAATCTTGGATTAATTTGAAGATCTGGAAAATTCTCTCATGAAAAATCTGTACTATGGTAAGCATAGGGTGCTGCCACATAACACAACCAGGAACCGGTTTTTAATGTTGAAATTCTTTCACTGTGTTAAAATAGACTCTTCTTAATATAATACCCTTCATGTTAAAAAAAGTTAACACTAAATTTTATTTATGCAAGATTTTTATTTTACATTTAGTTTAATGAGCAGTATCAAATTTTACAGTCCCTGTTTTTCAATTTTTAAGACTCAGAGGACATTGGTAATGTGCTGACTTGACATAAGGCGCTCCTCGCGGCAAACGGTGTGATCAGGTGTGGAACTCTGGACCACTATAATCCCGAAGCAAAGGTCTTGTCAGGTGATGAGAAACGAAATCTTCCTTTATCCTCTTCCATGACTCCGTCTGGGTGATGCCTATCCATATGATAAAAGAAGTCAAGGCTTTAAAATGCTGGGAATGGAGAGTAATAAAGCAAGTTTATGGATGCCTTCTGTGAAGCAGCGTCAATCAGTGAAATGACCAAATGTACAGCCGAGTGAGAAGCCCGGGGGTAGGACACTTCAGGGTGTGTTCTCTGTGGCCAGAGTGTCTGGATCTGAGTCCTGCCTTCACCTCTCCTTGTGTTATTTATTAAATGGTGACACCATCCGTAGTGACAACAGCTTTCCTCATAGCCTCATTCTGAGAACTAAATACATTAAGACACGTAGAGCTTGGAGAACAGTAAATGTTCAATAAGTATTAGGTATTTTAACAACTCCAAACCAATGCAGGCCAAAATAAAAGGTACAGAAAATATTTCTTATGCCATGCTAAGTCCTCGTAGACTATTTGAGGAAAGGTGATCAGCCAGAGGCTGTTCTGTGATTGGCTGCCTGCTGTTATTGGTAACAGAGAAGACAAGCAGCCCCAGGAGTGTGGGGTCCTCACCTGGGTCTCTAACCGCATTAGGCTTTCTCAAATGGCAATGGCTGATATTTACCAAGCACTGGCTTTGTGCCCTGCAAAGAACTAAACATTAACCTGTAACATTGTCTCTTTGAATCCTCAGAACGACCAGGAGGAAAGGATAACTGAGATTTAAGTAATTTGCCCAAGGTCAAAAAGGTCAAAAATTGCAGAGCTAGCAGTTAAACCTGATGGTCGAATCCTCGGCTTCCTACTTTTATTCTACACAGCGTTGCTTCAATGAATCCTTTAATGTTTTCTTCTCTAAGATGCATTTTAGGAGTGAGAGCCCGAGTTACCACTGGTCTCCACTGGGCTATCTTTCCTCTCTTGATCCGATCGATCCCCTGGAAGAGTTTGAAGTCAATCCATATTTAAACAGACACAGCTGAAGTATTAACTTTTCATTACCTTCAGGAATATGTCCAAAAAACCTCAGGTTTTCATCCGGTAGGTCATGAAACCTTAGGTTTTGGTTTTGGTTTTGTTTTGTTTTTACCTAACCGCTGGGAATAACACCCCTCTTGCGGGATCATCGTGACTATTTAAAAAACTAATTCGTGTTAAGTGCCTAATCGTGTACTTGGACCATGGTAAGTAGCTGAGGTTAGTGTCGTCCTTGAACATTCCATGTTTCTTCGGAGGGAAGGCAGCTTGGGGAGGGAGAAAGGAGACATGAGGAAGGCATGGTGGTTTGAAGGGAACACTTCGGACACACACATGCTTGTGCCATGAAGATTTCTACTCCATTCTGGGGTCATACAAAGTCTCTCTTTTCTGCTACTCTTCTTGCTGAAAGCTGTGTCCTTTTAAAGCATATGGGCAAGTATCATATTGTGTGTGAAAATCAAAGAGGCAGGAGTCTAAAAATATGTAACCTGGATTCTATTCCTGGCCTAGCTGCAGACTCCCGTTAACTTATTAATATGTGTATGCCTCAATTTCTTAAGCATATATATAGAATTAACTCCTTCTCCCCCCTTTCCCAGGAATTCTGGTGTGATGATTGAGCTTCCTCACACCCCTGAATTCTGTTGAAAGGAGAAATATGCATATATAAGGTTTATACTATTAGGTCATATAGGCGTCAGTTAGAAAAGTGCTTTGGTGACAGAAAAGAGGTTCTCTCTATATGTTAAAAGGAAACTGTTTTTGTCACTGGAATTTACTTTTTTGAAGAATTTTTAAGTTCTCATGTGAAAAGTTTCTGATAGTTTCCTTTTTCAAAATTGAAAATGGTTGCACACTGGCAAAGGAAACTTAGAAAATACCCACTCTATCATGGTGACCTTATGTTAGCTCAAAGAAGGTCTGGATTATCTAAGGGCACAAATCACTCTTCGTTCAGTTTGCTAATTTCAGGTAAATAATCTTAAATTTTGGAGTTGGGAAAATGGAGTATATACTTTTAAAATCATTTTTTTCAACCAGGTAATTTTCTTTTTATTATCGTAGATTTCTCTACAGATATTTTATAATCAGGGCATGGTAATCCCCTGTGAAGGTGTAAATATGGGCAATGCTTAATATGTCTATGCCCACTAGGACTTCAGTCCATGAAATTCTGATTCAGTTTGGCCTGCCTTGGGATCTATAAATTCAAAATGATCCAAAGGTGATTCTAAAGCATGTTCTTAATTAAGCTATAATGTGGCTTTCACAGACTTTTTAAATATAAGAGTAAGGTTAGCTTTTCCCTAGCATTGGCAGCCACATCCGTAGAGAGAACATGCTACCGATTTCCCAGAAATGTTGTTTTCCGATCTTAAGTGTGTTTGGATAGAGTGAAAAATAAGAACGTGTGAGAGAAAGACTAGGCCATCTTGCTTCACGTGGGCCCTGGCGCCAAGTTCACCTGTGTGGAACAAGAGCTTCTTTTGTGTTCTTTTTGTCTTACCTTTATTCCTCATGAAATTTGCTGAAAGGGGGGAATCACCCACATCCTTGAATCACTAGCATTTAGGAATCCCTGTTAGAGTTCCACAGCATTCAGTGGTAGCTCAGCGTGAAGTAACAAAAGTATTTTTATTGTATGTAGTGTTTTCTCGGACTTTGACATTTTTCAGTTTTCTTGGTTTATATTACTCTTTAAAATTAGTTTAACATCCAATTCAGAGGGCTGTTGTTGCAGAAAATGTGGTTATGAAAAAGCAAAGCTTTTTGTAATCTGGAAAATGATACACAAAAGTTGCATCTAATTAAAAATCACCATCGTGAATTTAATGATTCAAAGGACGCTGATCTTTGAAGCACATTTTACTACGTGTAGTTACTTAAACCCCACCTTTTGTAAAACATTAAGACAGTTGTTTTTTTTTTAACTTTCTAATCTTTTTATTCACAGATACCACATGAAACTTTGCTTTTGTTTCTGGCATCAATGAACCGCACTGAAGAAAATTAATTGAACCTTGAAATTTTCAAAACGCTTGTAGAGCAAAGGTAAATAAAATTGTTTCAAACTGCAAATTGTTTTACATAAAATCTAGGACAGTTTTCTTAGAGAACAGAGTTTACCTTTATTAGAAGAGATTGTTCAAAGTAACTGTGAAAAAAGGTTTTAAAAATAATCACCATGCTATTGTATGGTGATTGTAACAAATGCAAGCAATGCAGAAATTGAGAAGTAAAAGGAGTGGTTCCTACTCTACCCTGTATGCTCCAGAGACAATAAGTATTAATAACTATTAATATATTGGTGTGTATTATTCCAATATTTTATTTACACATATGGATGCATGCTGCATACACACACACACACACACACACACACACACAGAGTCTCTACCGGAGTTGATTCTAGTTTAGTTTTCTTTTAACAAAGATTATCCCTTTTTACATATTGAAGATGTTCTCAATGAATGTTTTAAGGCACCCTTGAGTTAAAAGCTCAGATAATGCTGTTCTTGTGCTCATTTTTTGACTCAGAGGATATCAAGAGTGAAAAGCTGTTCATACCCAATTTTTCTTAGTGTCAGGGAAATGTACACCTGTTTTTATGTTTTTGCATCTCTGTGTCTCCCCAGGGGATTAAGCTTTTACTCGGGGGATTTCTGGTTGGAGGGAAAGGGTCTGCACCACAGTCTCACTCTAAGTGATTATTATCACACCGGTAAGTTTCCACTGTGGCTGCTGGGTGCAGGCTGTGAGCACATTTGAAGTCAGCAGGGGACCGTTAGAAACCTCCCCTTTGCTGAGAGGAGCGGTAGAAACCTCTGCTTCATTGAAGCACACTAGCAACCTGCGGTCAGTTGCTTCTTTTTTTCATGCAGTGCTGTTTTAAACTGTCTTCTCTCCCACAGAGCAAAAACATACTCGACCAGAGGAAAAAAAAAAAAAGTACAAACAATCCCCATGAGTGTTTTTGAATTTTCCTCTGCTAATCTCATTGTGAATGGTAGGAGGTCTTGGCAGGAGACATTTGTGGTTTAGGCACCCTAAATAACGTAACATCCCCACACTTCAGAACAATTAATACCAAGTATCAAATCAAACACTATTGGATACAAAACCTAGACTATGAAGTTGACCTTTCTGTCTTATGAAAAAAATCTTTACAGATTGCTGAATTCTATATGAGGAGGCATATTTAGTAATCTGTAGAAGATAGTGGACACTCTACTTAATAATAACATAATTACATAAATTGCATACTGTGAAGCTTGCATATTAGATCATCAGCAAATGATTATCCCATTTAAAATTTTAAAATAAAAATGCTCTCCAGTAGTTAGTGAAAAGTGATTCAAATCTACATCCCTTACCTATGCTTGTCCTTTGCCGGCAGTGAACTTAGCAGCACTTAAATTCCTATTCAGTACAAACTGAAATGATGTTGTCCTTGGTTGAGAGCATTGACTTTTCTACCAAATGTAGTTTAGGTAGAATTACCATTTATAGTAGGAATTTCAGAACGAATTCAAAAGTCGTATTAATTAAAAAGCATCCCACAACTTTTACCTCTAAGCCACCTAGGACTAATGAATCTCCTATCAAAACTATTTTGAAATTTGTATTGTATGTACAACATGGTATTGAGAACTCTATTTAGCTACAGATATCATTCCTCCTCTCAGGTACTTAAGAAACTAATGATAGAGGAAAATGTCATCAGCAGATGGCTAATAAACGAGTGTAGGTTGTGGTGATGAGGTACTTCCCAGGCTATTGGCTTTATTTATTTGTGTATATACTTCTTGTCTTGTTAACTGAATCGTAATAATAAATCATAAACCTTAAAAAACTATTGAGAATAGAAAAATTTATAGTAGTGATCATTTTATCACTTTCAGTGCCTCAAGGGACACTAGTTAGGTAAAGAAACGATTAGTTTGAAAAAAAAAACTATCAAAAGCCATGTATTTGGGGGCACCTGGGTGCCTCAGTATGTTAAGCATCTGTCTTCTGCTCAGGTCATGATCTCAGGGTCCTGGGATAGAGCCCTGAGTTGGGCTCCTTGCTTCTCCCTCTCCATCTGCCTGCTGCCTCCCCCATCACCAGCTCATGTTCTTTCTCTGTCTCAAATAAATAAATAAAATCTTAAAAAAAAAAACAAACATGTTTTTTTTCAGTGTATTGGTTATTGATGCTGACATTTGATTAATTTGATCTTTGGCATTTGCAATTAAAAGTACTAACATCATCATTTGGAGGGCTAGGGTTGATTATGAGGATTTGGAATTTCATTATCTCTTTTTTTGTGATTTTAGGCCAAGTATTTATCTCTCTGGGCTTTGATGTCTCCCTTGAAACAGATACAATTATATCTGTCCCGTGGCTTTGCTTTAAGAATAAGGAAGCCTGGGGCGCCTGGGTGGCTCAGTGGGTTAAAGCCTCTGCCTTCGGCTCAGGTCATGGTCTCAGGGTCCTGGGATCGAGCCCCGCATCAGGCTCTCTGCTCAGCAGGAAGCCTGCTTCCTCCTCTCTCCCTGCCTGCCTCTCTTACTACTTGTGATCTCTGTCTATCAAATAAATAAATAAAATCTTTAAAAAAAAAAAAAAAAGAATAAGGAAGCCTTCCGAGCAGGAGAGGAAACCTCTGGATTCCTTTCCCCCCCCAAGGGGAAATAGCTTCTGTCTCCCCTCTTGCCTCTATCCCCACAGAGGAAGGACAGGGCTCTGATTCTCTGACCTTCTTTCAATCATTCTTGATGTTCCTGATTCTTAGGCTCCAAGTACTCTTTCTGTTTCTTCCCCTTTTTCCACTGCTGTTCCTCTCATGTCTGGCCCCATTGGATTTCTGGAACCTCTGCCTTCAAATAGTAGTAAAAGATGCAAGATCTGATGTAAGAAGAGGAGAAAACTCTGATGACCTTAGCAGGCAATTCATGAATAAGACAGAATTTAGTTTTTTCTGGTAGGAGGCCCCATGTCTCTGTGGTTGGGGGTCCATGGAGGCAGGGAGTAGCGTGGGGGAGGTCTCTGAATGGCCTGGCTGCTCCTTGTCATCTCTCAGTCTATTGAACTCACCCTGTACTAGGAGGAATTCCTTTAAGAGATGTTCAGTTAGCTGACAGAGTGTCTTAATTTTCTGTGCTGTTGAGAAATTATATTGTTTGTTGTGTTTCCATGGATATTTCATTGGGAAATACTTCACTGGAAAAGCAGGGGAGTTTGAATCACATATGGTTCAACAACTGCCAGAATGAACCCAAAGTATCTTGAATTGAATTTAAAAATATATATTTTTAAGGATTTCTTTTGTTTTTAAGTAATCTCTGTACCCAAAGTAGGGCTCGAACATAACCCTGAGATTCAGAATCACAAGCTCTACTGCCAGGTGCCCTGAATTAAAAATATTTTTGACACAAGTAATACACATTTTCTGTAGAAAAATTACAAGACACAGAGATGGTTAAAAATCATAAATATATTTTCACCATTTTATACAACTATTGTTCAAATTTTATTGTATTATACTTCTAGAATATGTGTCTTATAAGCCAGTAGGTAATTTATTTACATTAATATCATCAACTACTATTACGTGTAATATATTACTTATTCTATATTACATGACATAAATAGAATAAGAAACTCTGAGAGCTTTTTAAAAAATGTAGCATAATACGTAGTTCTTTCTATGTCAATAAGTGCATTTTTATAGAAATATTTTTGTTACACGTTTGTTTCCTATTGTTTTTGTTTCTCTCATCCAAACATATATTTTTCAATTTATTGTTGATGCTGCCATTTGATCTGGTAATTATAACCAAAGGTTTAAAACCTAGAGATTTTTTTTAATACTTGGATTTTGTGTGATAAATGTGTATTGTTTTCAGTATCACTACTTAATACATTGTTCAATTTCTTTTTTTTTTTTTTTTAGTGGTATTAATATTTGCTTGTCCAGTTTCAGCAAAGTGTGGGGTTCAGCCATTTTGTCATCAGGGATCTGCCTGTGTTTGTCTCTCTGCATTTGCAGTCGAGCTAGTCCAACCCACAGGTTCCTCAAGTCTTAGAGTCCAAGGTCATGTCTGTTTTGTGCTTAACTTGAAGACCAATCAAAATGGATAGAAATCATATAAATTCTTACTTGTACAACAGAACGATCAAAAAATATAAGTGTTTATTGAAATCAAATTTTTCTTTTGCACAGCTAATTGCTAAAGTAATTATAAGTAATTAGATAGGAAGGCTTTTTGCTGGTTCAAGTTATTATGTATGTGGATATGTATTTATATTTATATATAAATCACTGAATTTTATAGTTTTTCACTTAGTCTTTAAGATGAAAATATGTCGATTTTTATCACACATAAATGCTATGAAAAACAGGGCTTCTTGTAGCATTTTGAGATCCCGAAAGAGTGGGCTCTATATCCATGAAATGTCCGATCTTGATTTATTCTCATTCTGTTCAGCTCATCTCCCTCATGGCTCACTGAACCAAAAAAGAATGGATTTCCTGAAATGGTAACTTTGGCTTTCAAGGAATCACTTTGTGTCAAATCATTCATTATTCTGAGACAACTTTCTCCAGTCCTCTTGAGTGACCCAAACTCCTTACTAGGGGTAATTTTGAGAAACTAACCAAGAAATTGGTTAGAGTAAGTGAGTCTTTTCTTTTTTGGAATAAGCAGGTGCTTTTAGAAACTATATTCCTATTTGAGGTAGGAATATTAACTTAAGAAAAATATAGTGTCTTTTTTTGTCATGAATTAGATTTCTTTCTCATATAGGTATGGTTGCACCGTTCTCATTTTTAAAGGGGTTAGAGAGGTTATAGGGGATCATTTGAACACATTTGATAGTAAATTTAAGGGTCCATCTGGTCCTCTCCGTGTTTATGCATCTACAAATGAAAACAGATCAATAAACACACAAATGTGTTTTGTTACTTTAATTAATCTAATGTTACTAGTGAGGAGACCTTTGAATGCACTGAAATTCCTTTCACATGCTGATTAGTATACTTTTATATCCTAATATTCTCTTTTTTTAATGGGGGGGGGTAGTGTCTCACTTAAACCCGTGATATAAGAGACTCTGATACAATTAAAATGAGCCAAACAGCTGTGGAGATATTTCTGCACCTCCTTGATGAAGAAGTAATCTAGTTTGATGGATGTCTTTATTTCTATCTTAATCACAGCATGCAAGATTAGCAATACATGTGTTTCACTTCAATTAATTACTCAGAATGCATGCACAAATACAGGGCTTTATTCAATTAATTACTTTGAATTTCAATGAACTTAAAAGAGATCACACCAAAAGTATCCATCAGAGTCCTTAGAAAAATCTAATGAACATTGGAGAAATTTGCAACCTCCTCCAAGTCTAGATTTTTTGCCATCATGGTGAAAAATCTGAAAGTACAAACATGTAGAATTTATAACAATAAATCAGATAATTGTGTGACCTAATATCCCGTCTTCAGCTACAGTCATTACCTGAGGGTTCAAAGAACAGAAAAATTATTAGATTAACAATGCCGTGGTTATAGGAAAAAATGGAAAGGCATATGTTCTTACTCATACATTGATCCACCATTTATGACCCCAATCATAAATTTTGTTAGTGACTATCCTATCATGTTGCTCTTAGAAAAGTTTATAGATTTAAGACAAGATTATTTTCTCACTTTCATTGCATAGGCTAAAATTCCAAGTTCTAAGCACCTCCTTGTGCAGGGGTAATATGTAAATAAACTACAAGAATTCTCTTTATAATTAGAAACTAGAAATGATCCTTTGATCTTGGCATTTTATAAAGGGTTCAAAATTGAGAAAAAATAGTAATAATAATAACAATAACAGAATATGGACTGAAAAGAAACAGGAGGAAAGGGTTCAAATAAAATAAAAAGCCATGTAAACCTCTGGTTTATTCATCAGAGACCAAGACCTGTAGCTGCCTAAGTATCCCCTGGAGAGAAGACAGCATGCTACCCAGGATGCTGGAGTTCACAAGAAAGGTACCCTGTAAAGACATAACACCAGAAGTAACAGAATCATGTGAAACCAAAATTTATTAGAAAGAACATTTGCTGGAGAAAGAGAAAAAGTGATGAGAACAGCAGTAGAAAAGTTACTTAAAATTAGGTAAAGAAAGCCATTAAAATTTTCAAAAAAAAAATGACTGAGAAAAAATAATTTTGTGGCAGCAACACTGTTAATTCACTATAACAAAAAGAATTGAGAACTGTGCAAAAATATTTACTAAAAATGTGTCTGTAACCAGGTCAATACTTTTCCATGAGGGCCATCGTAGATGCCTCCACAACAAAAGGAAAGACACATTTTTTCCAACTTTATTTTAAAACTTATTCTTATTTTAAGGAGAAGTGCCAAATCTACTGAACTGGGAGGAATATTCATCAAGAGTGCTACACAGAAGTTAGTATCAATTTCCCCTTTCTAACTCTAAGCATTTTTGTGATAAGTAAATATGTAAAGGATGCAATGTTACACACACACACACACACACACACACGTATTATATACATACACATTGTATATACATACATATATAAATGTGTCAATATATACCAAGATAATGGTATATAACTACATAATATACATAAAAAGTTATTATTTTTTTTAATTAAGCTGGTCACCTGGGTGGCTCAGTGGTTAAGCCTCTGCCTTCAGCTCAGGTCATGGTCTCAGGGTCCTGGGATCAAGCCCTGCATGGGGCTCTTTGTTCATCACGGGGCCTGTTTTCCCCTCCCCCTCTGCCTGCCTCTCTGCCTACTTGTGATTTCTTTCTCTCTGTCAAATAAATAAATAAAATCTTGAAAAAAAGTATATTTATTTAGTGCCCTAGCAGCAAAACTCAATGGAGTTAGCTTAATTTCTGTACTTTGTTAGAGGATGTACCCTAACACCATTTGCATCCTGTCATAAGGCAAAAGTATTCACACAACAGAGTAACAGCCATAGGAAGTTTAAGTTAGGGAAACAGTCTTAAGGAATTGCCTTCCTAGTTCCAATTTGACTCTCTTGCTACACGAGCATTTAAAATTTCTTCTAAAAGAAAGCAAAGCAAAATAAAACAAAAACAATAATCAAGAACCCCGCCCCCCCACCGGGGGAAAAAAAAGACAATAAACAGGGAAAACAGTAATTTGTCAAAATTTCCACTTAACAGGTTAAGCTTACAATATAACACATGTTCAAGAGCCCCTTCTGAAAAAACCTGAAGAGATGAAAATACTTCACGCATCGCTGGTATCTTCTTGAGAAGGAGTAGTCCCGTTGAAGGTACAGTTGCTTTCTGGCTTCCCTTAGAAAATCTAAATTCCAACATAGTTGTTAGATGAAACTATACAATCCAAACCTCCTCTTATTGACAGTGGAATTTGGCTTTGGGTAAGTGACTTCATTACTCATCCGTTAGTTATTCTTTAAACAAAAGCAGTTTTGTTGCTCAACCTAGGGTCTGAACAGATAAACGTCCAACACCCTTTGCACTGAGACTTGGAGTGGTGCCAAAGCCATCTTGAGAGTTCAAGAGTAAGGGCTACAGTATTACAGGATCTGAATATCAGATCCATTCACATTTAATCAATGTCCCTGAGCTGCAAAATACACAAATAGTTGCTTTTCCGGAGATTACTCAATTTTAAACTTTTTTATGGTTACCAAACTGGAAAGTTCAGTTTTTCTAAAGTCAATATACTCTATTGTCACAAGAACAATTAGAAATAACTCACATTATGAAAGTGGAAATTGTTCCAGAATAGTGTGGAATGAGACAGAATGTAATGGATCATTTCTATCTCTGAATTATAATGAGTTATCCAGATAACAAATAAGTTTCTTTTTAGTGTACATTGATTAATAAATGAAAGAAACAGTTGTAAACCAAGTCCTTGTTAAGATGCAAAAACAAGTTGGATTTCCCAAACGAGGTGTTTAGAAATCAGGGACATGTATGAAAACTTATTGTTATGTCAGAACAATGTTAGTGGCTGTGGAATTTTGTTTTGGTTTAAAAATAAGCATATATTAAAACAGGGAATAAAATAGACAAAAATTATAATTTAGTTGTTGGCTTCATTTCCTTATTACTTAATACCTAACTTTTAAAAATACTGATCCTGCAAAATAAGTGAATGTTTGTAGCTAAAACTCTCTTTCCTGTTGAAAAAGCATTGTTTAGTACTGCCTAATTTTCTTTGACATTTCTACTTTAACACATGGTTATTTTTGTAAATGTCCTGCTCATAATACTACATAGGTTGTGGAGATCTGCTTTAAGACACTGAAAAATAGTTAAAACTAGAGAAACTTCTGTTAGATGAAAATCAATGGGCATATCAGCCCATATATGCACACATACATACACACACATATACATAATCTATATTTACATATTAGTTCACATTAACCCAAGGGAGATGAGAAATAGTATGCATTCTTCAATGGAATCTGTTGCCATTCTATTTGTATCTGAAGGACATTTTATTGAATAATAGTAGATATTCAATAAATAGTTATTCAGTTTCCAAAATAATTTAAGCTTATATACTTAAAATAATGCCCAGTATTCAAGAGGTATTTCATTTACTTTCAGATATCACAGGTTGATTTCTAAAAATGTGTTGCCTTTATTTTAAAACCATTGTGCCAAGGTAGCTCAGTCTCTTCATAATTGAAAGGAAAGCATTTTAACTGAAAGGTGATCCTTATTCTTAGATTTAAACAGCCATGGCCACTGACTGTCCAGCTTTGGGTTATCTCCAGATCAAAAAAGAAAAGAAAGCTTAGTTGAACTAAGTAACGTGAATTGGCACAGTTGCTTGTCTACGTTATTTGTTTTAATACTTCTCTGCAAATGGTAATGATCATTTTCCTGGGAGACCTTAAGTCAAGGGTAGCAGGTTCAAATGCCTCAGGGGCCAGGCCTGTAAGTACCTTCTGGAGTTGCTGGGTGGGGAGAAGACTTGGCAGGAGACGTTGGTGTACTCTACTTAAAGGTATTTCCGTTCTGTCTTCGCTTTTTAAAATGGTGGGTTCCTCAAACAAAACCATTTGCCTCCCTAACATTTGAGGCAGAGGGTCTAAATTAAACTGAATATACAACAGTGGTTCTCCAGTGGCCTCTGCAAAAAGAAGGCACAGGAATGGGAATGACTGGATTAGTTTGCTAATGCAAATTCTAGTTCACAGTTGGAAATTTAACTCCATAGACCCAGGAACCCATACTTTTATGTGCAGACCAGTGTATATTTCTAAGAATGTTTGCTAAAAATATATGAAAGATCATCAAAGTCAGATGCACGTTTCAAAAATGATCAGAAATGATAATGAGTGAGTGAAGAAGCAGTGTTTGCTGAAATGGGAGGTCAGGAGAGGCAATCCTGGTGTTTAATATTGGTTTGTTTTACACATTCCTATCTATTATATTTGTTCTCTTTGAGCTTTGCTTTTGTAAAATTCAGACAGAATGTGCAGTGGGTTCAAGGAAAGGAAACAATGTGAGTATATAGATTAACACAAGTAAGTCCTCAATGGTGTGTGGCAATTTGTTTCTGTTCTTCCTGTCGGTATATTCCCACCTGTTGAAACGAGTGCTTCCTAGAAGATAAAATGCTTATGATTATCCTCTTCTAACCGAGAGGCAGAAGTGGTATGAACTATGGGAAGATAAACTTCCCTTTACCATGATCTCAGGAGTCATATCAGCCGGCAATTGTTTAAACTGTACTTGTTTTCCTAATCTACTACTTTTCAGAGTGATTATGTTCAGTAGAGAAAGCATTTCAACTCGACTTTTTTCCACCTGACCTGTTTGTCTTGCTGTGGTTGTCTCTTTTCAGCTCTTCAGTTTGTCACCCTCAGACCGACCTCGACCACCATCTAGCGCCCCCTCTCCCTGCTCCAGGTGAGTGTTAGCTCACACCCTGTGCTGTTTCCTGTGCTGATTCCTGGATGGGGCCTGGAGATCCTGCATGCTCAGACAGGCCATGTGGTGAGCAGTGGCTCTCGGCAGCACGTGGAGCCCAGGCAGGTGGAGCAATTTCTGTGTCAAGAAGATTTGGGCGAGAAGAGTCAGCCAGCAGCCTAGGCAGAAGTCAATGTGGAAGGGACTGTAGTTACGGGCATGGGGATTCAGAACAAAGTCTAAGTATCAGCAGAGTGCTGGGGGTGGTAAGTCTGTCTTCCAGTCCTGGAGCAACTCCAGTCCTGAATGGGAACCAAGGCAGAAGCATCGGAGAGACAAGAATCCTCTCCCAGTGGCAGGAATAAGATGTTTAGTCTTAAGAGTTCTTAGATTCTTAATCTAAGAAACTAGTTTTCAAAAGCTGGGTTTAAGGTCAGAATGAGATTTGATTCTAAGATGGCTCTTGGGATTCGTAAAATCTTCCTCCTTAGCCTCAAAGATTTGTCCCAGAATCAGATACCAGAAGTCAGAGAATTTAGTTGACCTGTTCAAGATCACAAGCTAATTAGCACTGGTGCCAAAATTAGATCCCAGGTTTTCAGTTCTAGACCAGGGCCCTTTATGCCATACCAGAAGTACATAAAGAAATATATAATTGTTTTTGACATGTTCACTTGTCAATGTTGTTTCATAACTATAAAGAGAACTAATAATTAGGGACAGATTACTGGAGAGAAGATGAAGTAATTCACAGACGTATCTAGTAAAGATATACACAAATTTGTCTTGGATTTTCAGAAAGCCTCCAAATTGACTGATTTTTCTGATTATTATTTATATATCTCTATAAGTTGGTCATAGATGGGTTCATTATAGGTTATCAACAATCATATGATTTTTCAGATTGGAAAATTCCATTATTAGCTAATTACTGAAAAATACATAATTCTTTGTATCTATCTTACTGATAAAATTTTCTTTCATTCTCCAGACTTAGCATTTAAGACTTTTCTTGAGGGACACCTGGGTGGCTCAGTCAGTTAAGTGTCTGCCTTAGCCTCAGGTCATGATCCCTGGGTCCTGGTATGGAGCCCTGTGTCGAGCTCCCTGCTCAGTGAGGGAGTCTGCTCCTTCTCTCCCTCTGCCCCTCCCCACCCTTGTGGTTTCTCTCTGTGAATAAATAAGTAAAATCTTAAAAAAAAAAAAAAAGACAGTTCTTGAGATTTTATATTATCATGTTTGAATGTTCCTTTTCTAATGTTTGAATTGACCTAATAACCTAATTTGAAGGGAAAGTTTATAAAGGAATAGATTCCTGTATTATTTGAAAATTCAGCCATTAAGTTGAAGCTATTAGCACACTATCCAGTCAAAATTTCATTGGTAGTTTTGCTTTCTGTTCTTGTTTTATAACCTTACAAGTTAGCACAGACCCCTCTTCATATTGGAAATCATTGTTTCACCTTCATCTTGCAGAATTAGTATAAAAGGAAAAAAGAAACTCCTATTAACCAAAACACAAAAAACAAGTATATTTCAAAAATGTATCAGCTGGGGCACCTGGGTGGCTCAGTGGGTTAAAGTCTCTGCCTTTGGCTCAGGTCATGATCCCAGGGTTCTGGGATGGAGCCCTGCATAGGGCTCTTTGCTCAGCAGGGCGCCTGCTTCCTCCTCTCTCTCTGCCTGCCTCTCTGCCTACTTGTGATCTCTGTCTGTCAAATAAATAAAATCTTTAAATAAATAAATAAATATATATATATATATATATATATATATATATATATATAATCTTTTAAAAAAGTATCAGCTGATGTTGCTTAAAGATGAACAACAGCAGGGGCGCCTGAGTGGCTCAGTGGGTTAAAGCCTCTGCCTTCGGCTCAGGTCATGATCCCAGGGTCCTGGGATTGAACCCCCCGTCCGGCACTCTGCTCAGCAGGAGCCTGCTTCCCCCCTCTCTCTGCCTGCCTCTCTGCCTATTTGTGATCTCTGTCTGTCAAATAAATAAATAAAATCTTAAAAAAAATAAAGATGAACAACAGTATTACAGCACAGTTGTTTTATTTATTTTTTATATATCTATTTTTTTATTTAAATATTTTATTTAATTTATTTGACAAAGAGATATCACAAGTAGGCAGAGAGGCAGGCAGGGGGCGGGGGAAGCAGGCTCCAGGATGCGGGGCTTGATCCCAGCACCTGGGATCATGACCTGAGCCGAAGGCAGAGGCTTTAACCCACTGAGCCACCCAGGCACCCCAGCACAGTTGTTTTAGATATCCCAGGGTTTTGTTTGGTTTAAGCAGAATTGATTTTTTTTTTTTTTTTTTTAAACATCAGCGTCATTGAGCTTTCTGACCACCATGGGTCGAGGACATTGACATTACAGTTTCATTTACTCCACAGAATCACGCTGAAAACTTAAGCCCGGCAGCAAGGCGAGCAGAGCACTGGTCTTCTGACATCAGGGGGCCTGGGGAAGATGAGGGTGTGGGGAATGGGAGGAGAATGGGCCAAGGCAGGAGAGATTTTTGAGCAAATTCCTGGCACTGACAGGATAGATTCAGGCAATAGAGAGTAACATGAGATTTTTATTTATTATTTTTTTACCAACCAAGAAAGCAAGAAAGAGTGAAAAAAATGAATGGCATGTCCAGGGATTGGGGAAAATATTTGGAAGAACTGGAAAGAGGAGAAAGTATCATGTGGTATCTATGACAAGAGGCTACACTCTTGCTCCTGAAAGCGTGATTCAAGAACTAGGTATGTCCGCACGGACCAGGAACCAGTTAGAGCCGCCCACCCTGGAGCCAGGTTCGACTTTTAACAACGTCCCCTGGTAGACGGGACGCACGCTGATGTTTACGATGAGATTTGGGGGAGCCTGTTTTTTGACATTAAAATCAACAAAATATACGCTCAGATAGTATCAAAATTACTTAGGAAATTATTCTTTGAAATTTGCATTTCACATTTTAAACTATGGGAAAATGCTAGAATCTTACCAAATCTTAGCAATGCTTGTTCTGTCTCAATTTTCTTCTTAAGGCATGTTTAAATACCAAGGTATTTATTAAGTATGCAAGCAGTCAAAGATTACCATTAAGTGTTTTATTTTAATGCATTGAAATGAATGATGGGCTTTTTTTTAAATTGAAAATGGTACTCCTTTCCTGTTTTTGTTGTAATTGGATGCAGCATTTTTCTTTTACAACATTATTTTAAATAAACGTGTGAATATAAAGCATTGAGATTGCTTTAAAAACTCTACTAACAGGTGCCTGGGTGTCTCAGTCATTAAGCGTCTGTCTGCCTCGGCACAGGTCAGGATTCCAGGGTCCTGGAATCAAGTCCCACATTAGGCTCCCTGCTCAGCGGGGAGCCTGCTTCTCCCACTCCTACTCCCCCTGCTTGTGTTTCCCCCACCCCACATCCATTAAAAAAACAATAAAATCTTAAATAAAAAAAAATACTCTACTAACATAGTAAGGTTCTCTTAGTTGATCTTGGTATAGGTTACATGGATGTGTTCAGTTTGGTGAAAATTAATTGGGCTGCGTGGTCATGCTATATATATAATTCTGAATGTGTGTGCATGTGTGTGTGTAATTCAGATTCAATTATAAAAGAAATCTATACCAGCAGAGCACACCTACTACCTTTAAAGAAGCAGTAGACTTGTGGGACTTTATACATAGTCCCAAGATGCTGAAATTACTCAAATTATTTGGGAAATGTCTCTGGTGGTGTAAGGAGAGTTTCAAAACAGCCTTTTAGTGTTAATTTGCAACTCCCATAATGCCTCTATCATGCTTGCTGGGTTACAGTCCTTATTTCATGTTGTTTGGTTTCGTTTAAATTTGTTCATTACCCAGCTTAACCCAATTATGTGTTAGTCTTGGCTGCACATACCTTTTAATGTTGTTTAAAAAATTCAAATCTATCACCAAAACAAAGTTTCGCCGTAGAAACAGATATTCGAAAATAACAAGTTCCAAAAAATAGTTTCAGCAAGGTCCGTATCAATGGGAAAAATGTCAGTTTCCCTGATGTCTGGTTTCAAAGAATTTACATTGAGACCTTTATATAATTCTAATATATTTGATAAAGTATTCATTTCATTGTCTTGAAAATATATCAAATAGCCGAAGAAAGGGGAACTGCTAAATTCAAATTGTACCACTTTTCTTTAATTATACATGAAAACTCGAGTCAAAGGTAGAAACAGGGTAAAGCAGTTCACTATAAAAATTATAGAAGGTTCTAGGTCAAGTTGGCTATTGGAAATAAAGCCACTATCATGTTTCATCAAATATTAGGATTCAGTGCCAAGGGTTTTCATTATATACACGGTGCAAAGTACTTTATAAATCACCATATTTGCTGACATTCAATTACATTCAGTCTTATTAATATGAACTGCAGAGTGTTTTTAGATGTCTACTGGCAGTAAAACCAGACTTTTCATTACAAAAGCTTGGCATTCACACATGTCCCCAAAATTCACGTAACACCTTGAAACATCCAAGGTACAAATGCTAATTATTTTTAAATGTTTCACACTACAGACTAATTACCTATAAACCTTAAAAATAAACACCTGTCCATATGCAGTTAAATAAGGTAACAGACTTTGTACAAATCAGGTAGTGATTTTCCCAAGAAAACGTGGTCCTTCCCCATCTCTTTCTCTAGGATATTTATTTTGCACAATAACTCTTTCTTTCTTTCTTTCTTTCTTTCTTTCTTTCTTTCTTTCTTTCTTTCTTCCTTTCTTTTTTTTTTAACTGAGTGAACCTGTTGTGTTTGTAAAACAATCCCAAAGTCTCTAGGAGAGGAAGCACCTGTCTCTGTTTTTGTAGTGATAGTGCCTGAGCAAAACACGTCATGTTGAATGATCAGACTCAATGTTTTACCATTCTCACACTTCCAGATAATGGAAACACATCTCTTGTCTCTATTTTATATATTATTTCCCAACTGAAGAATCCTTATGATGCCTTTTAAATCAGAGGTTTGAAACACTGGGTGTATTGGAATCACTTAAAAAACTATGGATTCCTGCACCATATCCTGCTATTTTTTTAAAAGATTTTATTTATTTATTTGATATATATAGAGAGAGATCACAAGAAGGCACAGAGGCAGGCAGAGAGAGAGGAGGAAGCAGGCTCCCCACTGAGCAGAGAGCCCGATGCGGGGCTCAATCCCAGGATCCTGAGATCATGACCTGAGCTGAAGGCAGAGGCTTAACCCACTGAGCCACCCAGGCGCCCCTTATCCTGCTATTTTGATGTAATGTTCTGTGGGATGCTTGGGAATGGTATTATTATTATTATTAATTATTATTTATTACTATTATTTATTACTATTTATCAATGATTATTTATTACTATTATTATTACTATTATTTATTACTATAAATTATTATTTATTACTATTACTTATTACTATTATTGAATAGTATTATTATTACTATTATTTATTATTTATTACCATCATTATTATTGTTGTCATTATCCCCTGACATTTCTAATAGACAATCAAAAGTGAGAACCACTCTGAGATCATGGCTGTTAGGAGATGAAAAGCCTCTATGTAATTTTCTAAGTAGTAGAAGAGAGAGGAGATATTCTTGGAAGATGTTTTTGAGGCTATCCCAAATTTTAAGGACATTTATATGACCCAAATGATTTTTTGAGATTTATTTGCATGTATATATTATACTGTATATATATGTCTATAGATATATACTTGGATATATGCATAGATCTGTACATATATCCATATATACTGGAATACATGTGTTATACCCCATAGTTACATAGAAATAAATATTTTATTTGAATTCAATTTAATATCAATTTGTTCAAAGCAAGGCATTTAAACCTTAAAAGTATTCTCTCAGGTATAAAAGCACCTTGATGAGAAATATTTATTTATGACCACAAGGGGGTGCTTAGGATCTGCAAATGGTATAATTCAGAATTAAAGTAAAATTGGTAATTACATATGCAACTTGAAATAATTTGCTACCCATGAATTTTTCTTTTCCTGGAAATAAATGTTATGATTTATAGTGACAGTAACAGAAACTGCTTTCTATGCTGTCTGTATAATTTCTGCATGCCCTCAGTGCAGTAAAAGATTCTTTCTGTGGAAAATATTTTCCTGTAGAGATGTTACTTAAGGTTAAGTTTTCAAATTTTAATCCTTGGCTATTGTTATAGTACAGATTTGTTAAATACATTTTAGAGGGACATATAGAAATGTTTTCAACATCTAATTTTCAAAATATTTCTAATATCTAATTTATTTTCCATGAAAATATTATAGTTTTACCAGAATAAAAAAGTAACATTTATTTTCCTTATGGCTATCAATGAAGCTGAGTAGATTTAATTTCTTCATTTGTTTTCTAATTTATAAAACAGATTTGAAATGTGCTCAAATTTGACAAATAGTCAATTTTTTTTTTGTAATTTTAAGAATTTGAGGAGATAGGGGCACCTGGGTGGCGCAGTCATTAAGCGTCTGCCTTCGGCTCAGGTCATGATCCCAGGGTCCTGGGATCAAGCCCTGCATCGGGCCCCCTGCTCAGCGGGAAGCCTGCTTCTCCCTCACCCCCTGCCTGTGTTCCCTCTCTCTCTCTATCTGTCAAAAAATAAATAAAATCTTTAAGAAAAAAGAATTTGAGAAGATAAACATTTCACTTGGTTTGGACTTTAATTATTTTTCAAAAGTTAACATTTTAATGAAAGAACATTCTAAAGTATAAACAGAAATCATCTATAGAATTTATACCAGTAAATGTTATGCACGCCTTTTATTCCGAGGCAAAAAGTGTCCAGATTTCATGAATAAAGAAGGTAAGTTTCTTGTTCTCAAGAAATGTACAGTTTAGTGAATGTTAAAGTCTTACTACAGTGGGGATTCAGAAATTTGTGATTCCCTCTCCATTTCATCCTTTCCCCCAGGACCATCTTGTTATGCCTTAGGATTAAACAGCTTCCCATTTGGGAAGACTCAAAGCACCCTCCTTTGGTATAGAATTTCCATGCAGCATGATGAGCTTGTAAGACAAGCGTGAGTTATGACTTCCAAAAAGAGATATTTGACTCTTTTACAAAACACAGCTGTAAGTAAAGCAGAGAAGTGCCTTTGAGCTAAACCATGAAAACATATTTTTAGTATTCCCAAAGCAGCTTGCTTATTTTGGAACAACTTCCTAGCTGCCCTGTCCTCCAGTGGTCCAGCAAGCTGTATCAGACTGAGTTCTTCATGAATGTGTTCAACTGCTTCCCTACTGTAGCCTCCAAAGACCCTCCTGTTGGAGATTTCAGCCCTCCATAGCCTCTCCCTCTAATGGAAATATTTATCTCCACTCCATACTTTTCCATTTTTCATCACATGCCCATTTATGTGCAATTTTATTTAGGAGGCTGTAGACTGTTTTTACTCTGAGGTCCGTCTATGCTTCACAAAATTAATAACTGTTTAAAGTCTTCAGAGATGAGACTAAATATAGTTATAATCAATGTCATTTAAATCAGGATTTTCTTGCTGCTGAGATTCTACAACTTTGACAAGTAACCACAAGAATTTTGGTTACTCTTGTCTGGGACTCTTAACTTGGGCTCAAGATTCTTATCATTGGGTCTCACTTACTTGCACCCTGTTATATGATATCAAATGATTACTTGCCTAGATGGCTTACCCCTTACTGTTGAGTCTTCTCAACTAACCCCCACCTCTTTCCCCTCCAAAACCCACAGTTTGTTTCTCAGAGTCCACAGTCTCCCATGGCTTGTTTCCCCATCTGATTTCCCCCAACTCACTTCTCTCCATCTCCCAGTGTCCTCTGTGTTATTCCTTATGCTCCACAAGTAGGTGAAACCATATGATAATTGAGTCTCTCTGCTTGACTTATTTCACTCAGCATAATCTCCTCCAGTCCTGTCCATGTCAATATAAAAGTTGGGTATTCATCCTTTATGGTGGAGGCATAACACTCCAGAGTGTATATGGATCATATCTTCTTTATCCATTGGTCCGTTGAAGGTCATCTCAGTTCTTTCCACAGTCTGGCGACTGTGGCCATTGCTGCTATGAACATTGGGATACCGATGGCCCTTCTTTTCACTACATCTGTATCTTTGGGGTAAATACCCAGTACTGCAATTGCAGGGTCATAGGGTAGCTCTATTTGTAATTTCTTGAGGAATTTCCACACACTTTTCCAAAGTGGCTGCACCAACTCACATTCCCACCAACAGTGTAAGAGTGTTCCCCTTTCTCCACATCCTCTCCAACACTTGTTGTTTACTGTCTTGTTGATTTGGGCCATTCGAACTGGTGTAAGGTGGTTATCTTAATGTGGTTTTGATTTGAGTCTCCCTGATGGCTAATGATGATGAGCATTTTTTCATGTGTCTGTTAGTCATTTGTATGTCTTCTTTGGAGAAGTGTCTGTTCGTGTCTTCTGCCCATTTTTTGACTTGATTATCTGTTTTGTGTGTGTTGAATTTGAGGAGTTCTTTATAGATCTTGGATACCAACCCTTTGTCTGTAGTGTTGTTTGCGAGTATCTTCTCCCATTCTGTGGGTTACCTCTTTGTTTTACTGACTGTTTCCTTTGCTGTGCGGAAGCTTTTGATCTTAATGAAGTCCCAAAAATTCATTTTCGCTTTTGTTACCTTTTCCTTTGGAGAACATAATTCTTAAGACACCATTTCCAACTCCAAAAGCTTTTGCTTCACTAGGCTCTTACTATGCCTGTAAACACAGAATTTTCTTCTGTCCCAAGATCTGGAAGATTCCTCTCCGCTCATATCTGTCTCTTTGTTGCCCAGTTTTTGAGGCAGCTTTCCTTCATTGCTTTCTGGACCTGATAGGCTTATCTTGGCGTCATTCCTGGGAGTTATAAACTTAAAAGGACTCAGAACCCATTGTTTGAACTAAGCCTGCTGCCTACATTTGATTTTATTGAAATGAGATTTGTTTTAAACTAGTGGATAATCCTGTGGATACTCACAATCAGTCAGTGAACCAAGATTAAGCTACACCTAAGTTTGTAGTGGATATAAACTGACTGGATAGGAAACAAAAAAATAGGAGGGCTTTCTAGTTAGTTTCTATTATAGTTTAGAACAGATCCATGTGACCGCAGAAAGTAATTTGAAGGATCAAAAATGTGAACAGAAAAATGAGATTGAAGGAAGAAATGAAGCTATTAACTCCACACACATTAGAATTGGCCTCTGTGACTGGTGTGCCAGGAGAGTCTTAAGAAAATCCACAGGGAATAAATTTTTGTCTTCAACACCCCAGGATTTCTAAGTAATGGTTTGGGTTGACGTCAGTGAAGTCAGAGTGAAATGAAGGGAGAAAGTAGACTTTGGAGATCCCCAAGCAAGGTAAAAACTGGTCTAAAATTATGGAAACAGTTGAAGAGATTTTATAACTCCTAGAATATCCAAGTCAAATGTGTCTTCAGGTAGCAAGAGCAGGATTTTCTGCTGTATAGCAGCAATATCCCTACATACTTAATGACTTACACTTCCCACTCTTCACTGGATTTTCTATACCATGGTAAGTAAGTTTCTGAACTTTCATAATGGTGACTTCTTATGGTGGATATGATGGTCCGTGACTGACAAAGAGGACTGGGATAAGTAAAGAACATAGTTGTGCTCTTTATTTGGCAGATAAGATTGTGACCATGGTCAAATTCATTTCATCAGGGACATGTGGGAATGTACCCATCTTTCATCATAGCCGACTCTACACCTTGGAAATATCCTGCATTTAAAAAAATATATATGGCAGAGTATTATTCATCTCAAATTTTTACAACAGACTTAAAGACAATCGGCTAATTTTCTTACTACTTGCCCAGTTGTAACAACTATGATATCAGTAGGCTTAGCAAGTAAAATCAGGTCAGATTTTATATTTTTTTAATAGTATCTATTGACTAAGACTGATTGTCTTCTTCTAGGCCTGGCTAATTTTTGCTGTCCTCTAGGTCTATGTGAGCCCTTCATGACTTGTATAATAAAAAAGGCAATTAATCTCTATACCTTTTAATTAAAATTCCATATGTATGATTTACTTATTCAGGGACTTTAGACTTTCTCTCTTCTAAAGGATAGTTAATATAGAAAATACATTAAGGGATTTACAATTACCATTTAAAACTCATTATTGGTAATGCTTAGCAGCAATACAGTAAAGTTATAAACACATCTATGTGCTTCTCTTAACTATCTTGCTTTGTGTAGTTGTCTGCCAAACAAGTTCCTCCAAATTTAACAAGGAAAATTTCATTGCTAATTAGATTTAAAAAATACTCTGGAAACTAATGGAAATAATAAATTTAAGAGGAGGGGATAATTAGTCCAAAATTATCCAAGAAGTCTTTATTGCTGCCCTGCAAAGTTTATTTTCAATTTACTTTTTATAAGGTTTGTAAAACAGTACTTTAAATAAGATATAAATGCATACTAAAATAACTGGTGGAAAAGGCATACAATGTAGTTCTTGTTTATGTGGAAAGACTGTCCTTATAGTCTTTCACAGTTTAGAGAATTTACACTTACTACCACATATTTTAAAGATTTTTCTCACAGTACTTGGAAAAATCAGCTTGTCTTTCTGATATGAGTAATACAGCACTTCGACAGTAGATGGCACTATTGTCCTTTTCTAACAATGTGTCACTTCCAAGCAGGCAGAGGCTCACGCTAGGGGCGCACTTAGTTTCCTCTAAGGGGAGAGAACTGCCATCCAAGAATCAATCTTGAAAGTCATTATTAATTTGAAATGACATCGAAGTTTCATTTTTTCGCTACTCGCTGTCTTAAAATATCCGTCATACCTTTGCTATTAACTGCTTCATTGGGGTAGCCAGAAATTCTTTCATGTGTAATGATTTTTTTTTTAAAACAATTTCAGTGCTTTTGCTAGTGCAACAGAACAATGTCTTATATAAATGATGGAAAGGAAAATGTATCTCTTTATGATAAGGATAATAATACTCTTTATACCTCTTTGATATTTATTATCCCTTTTCAATAACATTACATACATAACATGGCAATGGTCATGTTATGAAAACATGGTTTTCATTAGTTAGATGCTCCATATTAGCATTTCCTAACAGATCGCTGAAATTGCCTCCCACCAGCTCTTTTGTCAATCGCAAATCCATTTACTGCTACTTTTTATCCAAAAACAAATAAAACAATAGCAATAACAACAATAGAAACTTAGTTGTTACTTCCCTCCCTCCACCCCCCTCCCCCGCAATGGTTGTACTTTCTCTATTGTCCAGCTTTGTACCAACTCAACAGGTAGTCTCTAATGGATTAATAGCTTGAAAAGGGGGATGTTATTGACAGGCACAAATGGATTTCTAAGCATTTCTCTGAAACTCCTGCTAATGTTCCTTTCACAGGAGCCATTAAGCATGTGAATTCCTTCTTGGAATGTTTCGGTTTTGTTCCAATCAAAGAGATAGGGTTTGCCATGCTGGGATTTTCATTTGATTTTAATCGTGGAGATCTTGTTTGCTTTCCTAGGATTTTCAGAGTTGATTGATGGTGTGAAATAATGCATCGATAAAAGAATAATTTGGAGACAACCACAGGGAGATCATCTGTATTTTGTTTCATTTGCTGTTGTGCTTCTCGCTAGCTCAGAAAATTGATGGATGACAATTATATTTGAGCACGTGTATATGTATATATAGTTTACTTCAACAGGCTTGAGATGTCCTTCATCTGCAAAAAGACATATTTTATGCCAACAATTTAGGTACAAAGAGCGTATCCTATGATTCCTCCATTCATTATACCTCTATTATGAGAGCCCCCCCCCCCAAAGGAAGCTAACTTTTAAACATCTGATTGGCCAATCTCGTATTTAAACAGAAATAATGTAAACTAAATGAAACATGTTTTCTAGGAATATGCAAAGACTTTGGACATTGTGTTCTGTTTAGAAGCCTAGTGCCTAGCATCATTCAACTATATTCTTCTATAGGTCTTGCTCAGTCGGGACCAAATTACTTGTTATCCTTTTTATATTTAGGATTGGTAGTAGATGCCAAATAGCCTGGAGCTGGGTGTTGAATGCTTTAGCCTTATCAGTAACTGGAGTTATTTGAGACCAAATCATCTCCAATTTTATCTGTTTGGCTCAAGTCTATCAGGTTCAAGACTTTGACCTCTCTGTTTTCATCAGAATCCATATAAGACGTGGCTTTTATCTCTTTAGGTGCAATACTACAAGTAAACAGGGAGAAGTCCTTATGTGCTTTTTGGTGTCAAGGAATGTTCTTATTTTGCTTTGTGTTCCATGATTAGTATGATGCCTTTACAGGCTAGTGTGTTGCTCAACAAATATTTATTCAAGCTTTAAACAGAACACCTGGCTCTTGGAAAATCCCCACACTTAGCTCTTCAAGTTTTAATCTATCAGTGGCTACCCACGTCAGTCTGTCTTCTGGGGAAGGTATTGATTCTCTCTTCTACACTCTCTAAGGACCAAAAAGTTCTCTAAAAAACAGTATTCTGTTCTATTTGATTTACACACATTTCTTTTTAAAAATACCTGGAGATTTTTGTTGCTGGGTTGCATTTATTTTTGGATTTTTTTTTCTTTTGTGGGTGTGGAATCTTTATTTTATTTTATTTTATTTTCTCAGTGTTCCAAAATTCATTTTTTGTGCACCACACCCAGTACTCCATGCCATACATTGCCCTCCTTAACACCCACCACCAGGCTCACCCATCCCCCACCCCTCTCCCTTCCAAAACCCCCAGTTTGTTCTCAGAGTCCACAGTCTCTCATGGTTCGTCTTCCCCTCCAATTTCTCCCAATTCACTTATCCTTTCCTTCTCCTCATGTTGAAATTTCATCAAGACAATACGGAAGATTTGTTGAGAAGTACAGAAACCATATATATAGTGTGTGTGTGTGTGTGTGTGTGTGTGTGTGTGTGTGATTTTTCATAAGCCATACAACCATAAGTGCAATCATAAAACCAAACTTAGAAATTGTGATCTAGTTATGTCCAGGCAATTTCAATCATTTCTGAGATTTCTCTTAGGCATTTGAGGTTTGAACTCAGTTGAACTCGGGATTTTATCTCCCTCTCTCCTTTCTGTCTGAATTTGATTTTTAAATCATGGCGATTCCAGAGACTACCGGGGGATGGGTGTTAATCAGTTCTCTTCTGGCCTCTAGTGAATTGTACAACAGCTCTGTGCAGTTTTCACGATGGCATGGGCTGAAACAGCCTAGGCCACATTTGCTGCTGAGAGAGAGGACTGAAGCCTCGACATCCACCAGCTCTCTCTCTCTGTCATTCTCTCTGTTAACTGTTGTGCTTTCCTTGTGGACACTGGAAATGGACAGCCTCTCTCAAGGACTCCTCTGGGCTATGAATAAGTTACTGGGCCTACCTCAGGTTGTCCGGCTGCCATCTTTGCTCTCCTGCTTTGTGACATGGTGGCATGTGTGAGAAGCTCTAGCTTCTAGGAGTTTCAGGGAGACAGTAAGTCATTCTTCTTTCCTCTTGGATTATCAACCTCATTTAGAGGTCTACTCTTCTCTCTACATCTCCTTGCTCCATTATCACACACTTGACCTGAAGAAGACGACGACCCAGGACTTCTCAGACCCGCATGTCTGTCTCTCCGTAGTTTGGTTTCTCTTTTTCCATCCAGTTTGGAAGCTCTTCTCTGATGGACAAGGTAGGCAAAAAGCAAAGCAAAACAAAACACGTCCCTCAGTAGGTAGTCTTCTAAATATTTTACATCCAGCCTGACTTTTTTTAAAACTTAGAAGTTAAGACTTCACTCTAGATTTTCTGGTTTTCCCACTGACATCATCTGGCTCGGTTGGTCTTTAGGGTTAAAAGTGAGCAGAAGTGTAAGGTAGAAAGGAGACGTCTGTTCATGCCTCACATATCACCCCATCCTAACACAATATTGTGAACCCTAGAAGGAAGGGGCACTACACACTGAGAAATAATGTATCATAACTCTATAAAGGATTATGATTTCCTTGTTACAGGTGAGAAGCTTGAGGCTTAGAAAGATAAAGATGTTGTAACAACAAATGATAGAGAGGCATGATGGCCAGTGAAAACTGTAGCCATGAAACCAGGGAAACAGATTTCCTAATTCTGGCCTAATTGTCTCCTGCCATCACTCCAGATCCACATCATCTGCTTTGACAAGCTGGGAGGGTCCACACGCTCATTTTGATTTATACGGATCCACGTCGGAATGGCTATTTCCTTGTCGCAGCACTGATCTAATAAGTGCGAGTTCATCTTCTGTCTGGCATTCTTAGTATAGGTCAGGGTTTCTCAACCTTGCCACTGTTGACATTTTGGACCAGATAATTCTTGGACAAATTCAGATAATTTGGAGAGCTTTGAAGGACTGTCTTGTGTATTATAACAGGATCCTTGACCTTTACCTATTAGATGCCAGCAACATTCTTTCCAGTTATGACAATCGAACATGTCTCCAAATATGGTCAAATGTCCCTTGGGAGGCAAAATTGCCCATACCTTATTAAGAACTGCTATATAGGTTTTTTATCTTCAATTCTGTTCTCTGCTGTACTATACTTTACTGATCCAGTATTATTTCTGTTCTTTACTCAAGACCCCAAAACTCTATGTAAATGTTTATAATATATTTGGGGCAGATTTCAGTTTTTTAGGGCTTGATGCTTATATCATTTTGCAGTCCTTTCTTAAGAAAAGAAATACAGAATTATGAGTAAAGTTAAGTGTAAAAGTTCAAAATTATTTTGAATGAGAAAAAATGATAATAAATCACAAATTTTTAAAATATGAAAAATACCACAAAGTCCAGGAATAAATACAACGTATTTATTAAATAGCTGTTTATAATACTTCTTTTGGTCTACATTTTTGGCTACTGATTCTTTGATAACCTCTTTCCATGATGAATTTTTAACCTTAATTTTTATAAAAGGAATAGATAATTTAGGTTTTCTCTATCACAGTTAAATTGACATTTGTTTGTTCTTCCTGATATTTGAGAAAAGTTTATTTCAGCCTTGCAACTCGTCATGCTCATACATGTTATAATGCACAAAACAGACGCTTTTACAAACAGGCATTTTTCTCTTTTCAGTTCCTGCTACAGGTTGGTGTCCAGGACAGAGTTTCTGATGAATTCTATTTCATGTGAAATAAAAAAAGAGACAAAACACAAAGAGTGTTTAATAATAATTAATAATAGTAAATGTTACATTATTGAATTGATTCTTGAGAGGAGGACGTTTCTGTTTGGCTTGTCAGCCACGAGAATGGAATCTTTTGCTCACAATTTTACAGGTTTGATTATTGGAAGGATCTTCCACAGATGAGCTTCTAAAGTCACACATTTCTGGGGTGCCTGGGTGGCTCAGTGGGTTAAGCCTCTGCCTTTGGCCCAGGCCACGGTCCTGGGGTCCTGGGATCGAGCCCCGCATTGGGCTCTCTGCTCAGCAGGGAGCCTGCTTCCCTCTCTGTCTCTGCCTACCTCTCTGCCTTCTTGTGATCTCTCTCTCTGTGTGTCAAATAAATAAATAAAATCTTTTAAAAAAATAAAATAAAGTCACACATTTCAGAGTTTTTTTCCTCTTCCATGCTGCACGTTCTTTCAATTCTTGGTGCCATAGGACACATTCATATAGAAATAAAACCTCTACCTTTTCACTTTACTGTTAGGATCCTTGGTGAGTAAACAAGGGGATACAGCGAACACAGTACACCAGAGAGGCTAGCAAGAACTTAATTATACACAGAAATGACTGTGAACCGTGTAAACAGAGCCCACTTTACCCAAACTAAATATATTCTCAACTCACCTTGCCCTTGATAGGATCCCCCAAAGACCAGCGGCCCCTGTAATACATCTTAAACAAGAGAGGAATATCACAAGTGGGATGTTAGAGTGGAAACAGATGGATTCATTGATGCTAAAACATCTTATTTTTTCACCAAGTTTACAAAAATTCACTCCAATGGAAACAATTCTCATGCTCTCTCTCAAGGCCTTGGAAGTGACATACAAATGAGAGGCCCTGAAACACGAGGTTCATTAGTTTAAGGCAAATGTATTTTAACTGTTGCTGCTGCCGTAGGGGAGGATGATGGGGGATGGAGGAGGACGGAGGTGGAGGCAGACTGATAGTGTGTCACAGGAAACGAGAAGAAAAGAAAGAGTTCCTGTTTTCTAAAGCATTGGAGGGAATCTGTTCCAGCAATAATCAATGTAGAAATTTTACTTTTCGCCCTTGAAGACTGCAGACGTCCAGGAGGAAGCCATAGCAGTACAAAGACCTTGGGCAAGAACGAGACGGCTTTGTCCACAGAACAGGAAGAAGGTTCTGTGGTGGGAAGCGTGGACCCCCTCCCCAACACAACCCCAAACCACCGAAGAAACGTCTCTCTAAGCTGGAGCGTATGGGGAATGGTGAGGGGTGAGGTAGAAAAGGGGTTAGTTTGTGAGATTGGAAAGTGTATAACAAGAACTGTTTTGTGTGTTTAATGCAATTAATATAACTACTTTTTAATTGTTTCTCCTTGCTATTGCCTGAATGTCTTTCTCCCCCACCCCAATTTATATGTTGAAATCCTACCACTCAAAGGTGATTATATTAGTAGGTAGGTGTTTGAGAAGTGCTTTAATCATGAGAGTTGAGCCTTCGTGAATGGGATTAGTATTTTATGAAAGAGCCTCGAGAGAAGACCCCTAGCCTCTTCACCATGTGAGGCCACAGGGAGGAAGCACCAGCCATGGACCAGGAGGAGGGCCCTCATCAGAACACAGCCATGCTGGAGCCTTGATCTTGGACTTCCCAGGTTACTGAACTGTGAGAAGTAAATATCTGTTGTTTAGAAACCACCCAGTCTCTGGTGTTTTATGGCAGCAGCCTGATTGGACTAAGACTCTCTCTATGAATTCAGTGTTTCAACCAAATGATTTTCTTTACCAGCAGTGATTTCTTTGCTTACAAAGTTTACATTCCTCCAGGTCAAAGTCAAAGTCAAAGTCAAAAGTCAAAAGTAGATCTTTCATGAAGCCTGATGAGTTCATCCTCTGAATTCCCCAGAGTATTTGGTTTGTACTTCATGCATCTGTTTTCTGCTGTTTTCTAATTGTTATTCTCTCGATTGATTGCTAGAGGGCAGCAGTCCTGGACACCCACCATGGATAGTTTGTGTGCCTGGTAGCAAGTCTTGTTTTCAGAGTGTGTGCTCATGCTACGGTTGAATAAAAGAAGCACAGCTGTTCACTTTTCCAGGAAAACTCCAATTACTCCTAAACAGAGCTTTCTTCAACTTTGTTTCTCTAATGCTTAGCATACCACCAGGCATATAGAAGACGCTCAGAATAATTTTAAATAAATAAACAAGTTATCAGTATTATTATAATTTAACAGAGATACTGTATAAGATTTAAAAACAATAGTTAACATGGAAAGGGTAAAAGTAGTAGTGATTCACTGTACTTCTATGTTTTCCCATTTCATACGAGTAATTTTTGTAAGTATAGAAGATGCTAGTAAAATGTGGGAATATTGATTTTATTGTTTTCTAGAGTTAATGGCTTCTGTTGAACACTTTAGAATTAAAATTTAACTTGAAAATATTTTCTTAATATAAGATTGCACCTCAGCAATATTTCTTGTCCTATCTCTTATCATTTATTTATTATTTAGGGTGAATAAATTACTGTTGTTATTAAAAAATCAAAAGGACACTCTAATCACTAGGTCATGAGTTATATTAATACTGCATCTTGGCATAGAATGTCGGCACAATAATTTCATATCTTCATCTTTTCAGGTCTAATGTTTGGACTTACAGCCAAAACCACTTCCAGATTGTCTTCTTTAAAAATAACAAACTATGACTGCCTGGATAACTTTGACTTGAATTATTAATCACTTTCATGTGAATTTTTAGTAATTATTTTGTAGTTCATAATTTACCCTGCAATCATTAGTTTTGTTATAGTTATACAAAAAACAGTGTGGGCTCATGGGAGCAAAAGGACATTGTAGTATTAGAAATAGCAACTGAGAACTTGGAAAGAAAGAAGAAAGAATGTAATTTGAACAGTGATAGCTCTTTGGGGGCTACTGGAATAATCAAAGGGCAGTGAAGCTGTTTTGTCTCATAGACTTACATAAACTCTGTAAGACTCTTACATATTCATTATAAGTGGATAGATTTATTGGGTACATTTAAGTGATTTAACATCGAAACAATCTCATGTGAAATCAGTTTTTTGGTATTTTTTATATTCTCTGATTGGCCCAATGCCTAAAATTTCATCAGATTCTAATTCTAACAGGCTAGAAACTGATTTGTGGAAATGATACAAAGAATTATGTGGGGGAGAAACTACCCATTTAATCACATTTGAGTGCTTCTCTAAGCCTGCACGGAAGCTTTCTAATATGCCCAACCATCTCTGACTGAAGATGGCTGAAGACTAAATTTAAGGATATTTCTTTCAAAGGATTTGGTGGGTTGAATTGGGTCCAACTTCTTCAGTCCTTTATATGGCCTCATGGCAGGTGATTTTTTTACTTGATTTTGGACTTTGGTTTGGATAGATTTTTGGGTTGGAGTTTTGAGTTTTACTTTGACCAATGGGGATTTTATGAGGTATGACATTGTTATATGCCGCTGTCACCTTATGGATAACCAATGCTGTATCTGAGCTGGACTTTGTGGCTCTTAGAAGGCATATTTTTTTTTAAATATTTTATTTATTTGACAGAGAGAAATCACAACTACAGAGAGGCAGGCAGAGAGAGAGGAGGAAGCAGGCTCCCCACGGAGCAGAGAGCCCGATGTGGGGCTCGATCCCAGGACCCTGGGATCATGACCTGAGCCGAAGGCAGAGGCTTTAACCCACTGAGCCACCCAGGCGCCCCTAGAAGGCATCTTTTAAGGCATCCTTGGCAATTGTCATCAGGAAACTTTGTGAAAAAACTATACAAGTCCTGGTGCCACACAATGAATTCATGGGGAAAGAAAGGGTGAAAAAGAGAGTGGACCTGGAATTCTGTTTTATTGGGATTGAGGGTGGTTGTGTAGGGTTTAGGGGCTCACTCTGTACTGGTGAATTTAAAACAGCATTTAAAGCACAGGAATAGATAAAAACAAGTGGTCAAATGGTCAGTTATTGAAACCAACCAAGAGCTCTAAAACAAAGGAGCCTCTGGGGAGCCGGGTGACTGTCTGGTTCTTTATCTGATCATGTGGCTGGTGATGTGTTTATTGGAGACGCCCATCTTTGAAGTGGGTGCCTTGGCAATTGAAACTTATGTCAGTTATGTACATGACAAAAAAGAGAAAATCCAACCATCAGGGTTTACCCTACAAACATGTGCAAAGACCTGAAATGTGCTTGAGTGGTTGAATTTGCCCTCTTATGCTCTTTCTTTTTATGAAGAGAAGAACATGCTTTGTGTAGCATCTTGTCAAGGAGGATGGAAGACACCTGAAATGTACTTGGATTCAACCCAAACTTTGGAGGCAAGCTTAAATGAGCCAAGCATAGATCAAGTGAACCTCAAATGACTCACAAGTCCATAAGCAAGAAAGAAAGTCTTACCGTTGTTTGCTCCTGAATTTTGGAGTGGCTTATAAGACCTCAATTTTGTGACAATAGCTGACTGATAAAGAGTTCAAGATGTTCTGACAGCCCAGTAAGAGCTTGGGCTTCATTTTGCTAATGAGAAAAATGAGATATCAACTGATAAGTAATTTTTCTGTGCTCAGACAAAATCTCAGAAAGTAATGTGAGACTACCTGTGTCAACATTACTTTGAGCCACGAAATTTTAAATCGGACTCCAAACCAATAAACATCTTTGTTGTTTGCTTTAAAACATACTTGCAAATCATTTTTTTCTTCACAGTTTTCTCATCTGGGCAAATAACTCGTCAAAATACCAGTTTGCTCACCTGAATAAAGAACTCACCTCTTAGAACACCAATTAGTTCATTAAGACATACTTTAAGACTTTCATACCAGATTCTAAACTATTAAGGCACTAACTTTGTGCAGTTCTAACTAGATCCCCCTGCCTTGAAAGACTCACCTTAAATAACTTGAGAAGACTCTAAAACTCTGTAATATTCTTCCCTATTGTCTTTCTTTGAAATATTACTAAGATAACCAAGATGATAATATCCCTTGCTGAAGTAAATTTAATGCACTTAGCTTTGCTTGTCAACAGCTTTGTTTTTGTTTTCGTTTTATTTATGTACTTATTTACTTATTTATTTATTGGGTAGTCTTCATGTGAAAATTGACAGTTGATATAATTAGGATTATTCTGCTGAGCATTAATTAATACATACATTAGTAAGATGATCAAAAACCTAAATGTAAGTTTATTGGCTTCCAATGCTCTTTGCTCCACCATTAACTCACGCTTTGATCAAAGCATCAGGCTGACATCTATGAAAGAAAGGAAGGAAGAGGATCATCTTTGAAGTTTCCATGCCTAAAACCATCATTTTAAGATTCTGAGATCAAACATACATAAAAAATTACTGGAACAATTTATTTGTTCTCAATCTCTCTTAATAAGTACATAAACTGTAACATAATTTAAATATGATTTCTTATTACTTTATTTTGGTCTGTAAGTTGCCTTTAAAACACTGGTATAATTTATCCTTTAAATTAAAGGGGTTTTTTTTGCTTTTTATATTAATTAGTCTACATTAAAAGTCTGAATCTAAATATATTATTTTTCTGATGCTAATTGTATTTTCCTAAAATGACAATACCTATTTAGAATTTACCGGTTTGCAATATTACCTAACCCAAATAGAAATTTTATCTCCCACTAAGTGGCAAATAAAGATCGCCTCCTGCTAAAGAAATAGCACTTAGCTTAATGCCACCTTGTTTCACTGGTTTTTCAAAAGACATTTATTATTATTTTGCACACAATTCAGGCAGGTCCTTTATAGATTAAACAAAATAAAATCTAGGATGATACTTTATGTAGACATGCTGATCATGTGTAGAAGAGAGAGCAGTTTATCCTCAAAGGAAGAAACCACATTACTACCGAAAGCTGTTGTAGGACCAAAAGTACAAAGTCTAGAGACATTTAAAACAAGTCAGTCTTACATGTCTTTGATTTACAGATAGTGAAATAGCAGATGTTCATAATAATGATGCTTCATCAACTGGAAGCTGACTTAGAGTTTCAGCAAAATTCTTTATTTATTTAAGGATTCAGAGAAGCACACAATACATTTTAGAAACAGTTATGTACCAAAATTTTGTTCTTTAACTTTCAGAGGTAGAGCATTACATGCCTGTAAAAATCTGAGGGTCCAAAATAATAAAGCATTCAAGAGTTCCAGATAGCTGTTGTTTTATAATACTTAGCTTTTTGAAATATACTCTAATGTTTTCTGATTTGCTTTTTCTTAGTTTAACACCACATTTCATTAATCCAAGGTTTGAGTTATAAGATACATTCCTTGACTATTTTGTAAATAATATTTTCACACTGGCAAAAATTAAGCTCTTTTGGTTCCATCACCAGGATAATTTCTATACCCTCCTCTTTTTCTTTCAAAACTCATTATTTCAAATATATCAGAAGGACCTAATATGTGATTCACTGAGCAAAGGTTAACTCTAAATAGAAAAGTATTCCACTTTTGATTTAATCTGGTTTTGGTGTGGAAATAAGTTCAATTGAGAGAGATTTTTTTCTTCCAAGTCAAAAACTTTCATTTCTTATAAATAAGATATAGATTGATTACATTTTGTATTTTAGTTGCAATGACTCTGTGGCCTGAGCAGAAAATAGTCTAGTCTCTCTGGTTGGATGTCACATTAGAAGGTAAATTTCAAGTCAGATGTTGCCAGCTTTCAATATTTTTGTTATTTTAACCGCAATATCTTTTCTATGTGAATTAATTAGGGTTTTTATATAACTTACTAGAATCTTTTCAATAGTGAGTGCTCATACTTTTTTCTGCTTATCTTGGCCCATGAAGACAAATATAAAAATGGATGAAAGCATAGGTAAATAGAAAATTTGTACTTTCAGATGATAGATGAGATGAATGAGAAAGGGAAGAAGTTTTTTTTTTGAATTTACAAACGGAAATTTCCTACATAATGATGCTAGTTATATCAAAAGAAAAAATCCATCAATCAAAAACAGTGTTGATGTATTTTGACATAATGCTGATTTATTTTTTGACTTGTCTGTTTCAATTAACAATGGTTTGGACAATTGATTTCTTTTTTGAACTTTCTACAATTATTAAATATTTTCTGACAGGCTGAATAATAACCTAATTAGCTCCAGTTCAGTAGCTCTATAGGTATACTGTTGAATTAGTTTGAGTGTAAATATACTGTAAAATAAATGAAACAACATTCCAACTTTTACAAAATTAATCACTAATTCCCATTTTTGGATGGTGTCATACTATGTATTTCTTTTTATATTTTGTCCTTTTTTTAAACAAATACTGTATGTGTGTACATATTTATTTAACTATCAAAATGATATTATGTAGAAGTAATTCTGTTTTTAGCATATGACTATCAGAAAAAAAAATGGATCCTTCCTGTGGTCTCAGGAACTCAAGACTATGAATTGATTAACTGAAACATTATAATTCACATTTCTAGTTTGTGATAAGATAATCAAATGTTTTCATATATTTCCAGTGTGATGAAATCCAGGTTAAACTCAGTATATTTGCTCATTAACTGTCATTTAATTTCACTAAATTTGAAGATGTTTATTTGAGAAGTTGTGGGACTCTCACTTCCCTCCATCATCTGCTAGCATATCTCCTTACTGAGGTTTTAGCTCTATTGGGGAGAATTATCTTTGATTTCAGAATAGGTATAAATAGAAATAAAGGAATCATGCTAGTGAAATTTACTTTGGCAGGCACATACTTTGAGAACCAATGCCCCCAGGCTTCCCATTCTTGCTTGCTCAATTCCTAAGAAGTTGAAAGAGAAACTCGAGGGCTACAGAAATCTAGTGGGAGACATCTGGGAGTGCTTCAGAGGAAATTTGCTTTACTTTTCCATTGCACCTGGTAGTTGAAATTTGGCAGATCGGCTAAGCCCCGGGAGGCACACCTGTCTTAGATTAGTCTATAAAAATAGTTAGTAATATATAGGACTTACTGAGCTCTTATAACATTCCAGAAACTCTGCTATAGCTCCATGTAAATTATTTTATAATCCCATTTTATGGATGAGTCCTTGAGACTCACAAGTGTTAAGTAACCTTTCCAGTGTCACCCTGCTGGTAAATGGTTGCTTCAGAGCTTGCATTATTTATGACTGTGCTGTAGTCACTAATATTCTCTTCTTGGTCTTGGGTTTTTCTCAATATCTTGTGCATTTTGACACTGACAGGCATCAAATTCCAGTTCCAAAAGTTGTCTCTGTATCTTCATTTGTCTCCCTTCATCTGCCAGGTGATGACGATGAAGCTCTAGCACAGATGATAAAGTTCATGGGTTGGTTAAGGACATATATGCCTGTATTTTTGTTTAAAATTCAATAAAAATAATACTTAAAAATACATATATGTAAATTGGGGTTTTTGTTTTAAGATTTGTATTATTTTACTTAACACTTCTGAAAACTTTACCTGGATGAGGTAATTCAAGTATTCCCTCTGCACTTACATGCATCATTTCAGGAGCAAAAGCATTTTTTGTTTCATTGATTTTCTTATTGGTGTTGCTTAGATCTCCAGCTCTTTAGGAAACGTAATCCAAAGCTGTTGAAATGCATTCTCTGTGTGTGGGTATATGTGTTTATAGACTGCCCACTGCCACTTGTCTCTCCAACAGATACCCCCAGAGCACTGTAAACAATAATCATTTTGGAGGTGGAATTAATGTCATTTTCTCACTTAGTGGGCAGTGTCATTGGACCCTTTTTGGGTAGTAATTAAAATTACAGTGCGCATAGTTACTTACTGGGAAAAATTTCTGTGGATACGTAGTAGCATTTGGGGCAGATTATTCAGAGATCAAGAGTTGATAAGGAGCTATCTTGAACATGCTGGTGACTTCATCAACTACTTAATGACTGGCCGGAGAAAACTGGAAAGCACAGTACCAAACACGTGTTTTTAAGCACCAATTTTTGCATCATTTACATCCAGATGTATTAAAGACAACCATTGGAAACTAGTTGAAAAATGTAGTATGGGAATCGTTTTTAAACTTCAGTGTCCATTAAAATTATCTGGGAAGCTTGTTACAACACAGATTACTGACCGCACCTCAGAAATTCTGATTCAGTAGGTCTGTTTTGGGATTTAGAATTTGCTTTTTTTTTTTTTTTTTTTTTTTTTTACTTTGAGATTACCTTTATTATTTTTTTTCCATTTTATTTCATTTTATTTCTTTTCAGTGTTCCAGCATTAAGTTTAGCACCACACCCCAGTGCTCCATGCAATATGTGCCCTCCTTAACACCCACCACCGGACTCACCCAAACCCCCACTCTCCTTCCCTCCAAAACCTTCAGTTTGTTTCTCAGAGTCCACTGTCTCTCATGGCTTGTCTCCACTCCTGATTTCCCCCAGCTCACTCCTCCTCTCCATCTCCCAATGTCCTCCGTGTTATTCCTTATGCTCTACAAGTAAGTGGAACCATATGATACTTGACTCTCTCTGCTTGACTTACTTCACTCACCATAATCTCTTCCAGTCCCATCCATGTTGATACAAAAGTTTGGTATTCATCCTTTCTGATGGAGGCATAATACTCTGTTGTATATATGGGCCATATCTTCTTTATCCATTTGTCTATTGAAGGGCATCTTTGTTCTTTCCACAGTTTGGCAATTGTGGCCATTGCTGCTATGAACATTGAGGTACAAATGGTCTTTCTTTTCACTACATCTGCATCTTTGGGGTAAATACCCAGAAGTGCAATTGCAGGGTCATAGGGAATCTATATTTTTAATTTCTTTATTTTTTAAGATTTTATTTATTTATTTGACAGAGATCACAAGTAGCGGAGAAGCAGGCAGAGAGAGAGGAGGAAGCAGGTTCCCTGCTGAGCAGAGAGCCTTATGCGGGGCTCAATCCCAGGACCCTGGGATTATGACCTGAGCCAAAGGCAGAGGCTTTAACCCACTGAGCCACCCAGACGCCCCTCTATTTTTAATTTCTTCAGGAATCTCCACACTGTTTTCCGAAGTGGCTGCACCAACTTGCATTCCCACCAACAGTGTAAGAGGATTCCCTTTCTCCACATCCTCTCCAACACATGTTGTTTAACCATCTTGTTGATTTTGGCCATTCCAACTGGTGTACGGTTGTATCTCAATGTGGTTTTGATTTGAATCTCCCTGATGGCTAATGATGATGAACATTTTTTCATGTGTCTGTTAGCCATTTGTATGTCTTCTTTGGAGAAGTGTCTGTTCATGTTTTCTGCCCATTTTTTGATGTGATTATCTGTTTTGTGTGTGTTGAGTTTGAGGAGTTCTTTAAAGATCTTGGATATCAGTCTTTTGTCTGTAGTATTTTCTCCCATTCCATGGGTTGCCTCTTTGTTTTGTTGACTGTTTCCTTTGCTGTGCAGAAGTCTTCGATCTTGATGAAGTCCCAAAAGTTCATTTTTGCTTTTGTTTCCTTTGCCTTTGATCCATCTATATGTTGTCTACAAGAGACCCATTTTGAACTTAAGGATATATCCAGACTGAAAGTGAAGGGATGGAGAAGCATCTTCCATGCCAATAGGCCTCAAAAGAAAGCTGGGATAGCAATTCTCATATCGGATAAATTAGATTTTAAACTAAAGACTGTAGTCAGAGATAAAGAAGGACACTACATCATTCTTAAAGGGTCTATCCACCAAGAAGATCTAAGAATTGTAAATATTTATGCCCCTAATATGGGAGCAGCCAACTACATAAGACAACTGTTAATCAAGATAAAGAATCATATTGATATGAAACCATTAATGATAAGGGATCTTAACACACTACTCTCAGTAATAGACAGATCATCTAAGCAGACAATCAATAAAGAAATGAGAGCATCGAATGACACATTGGACCAGATGGACTTCATAGATGTATATAGAAGATTCCACCCTTAAACAACAGAATACTTTCTTCTTGAGTGCATATGGAACTTTCTCCAGAATAGACAACTACAGGGTCACAAATCAGGGCTCAACTGATACCAAAAGATTGAGATTATTCCCTGCGTATTCTCAGACCACAATGCTTTGAAACTGGAACTCAACCACAAGAAAAAGTTTGGAAGGAATTCAAACACATGGAAGCTAAAGAACACTTTGCTTAAGAATATTTGGATCAACCAGGAAATCAAAGAAGAACTTAAACAATTCATGGAAATCAATGAGAATGAAAACGCTTTGGTCCAAGAACTATGCAATACAGCAAAGGCTGTCCTAAGGGGGAAATACATAGCCATCCAAGCCTCCCTCAAAAAAATGGAAAAATCCAGAATACACCAGCTCTCTTTACACTTTAAAGAACTGGAAAATCAACAACAGATTAAGCCAACCCCACACACAAGAAGGGAAATAATCAAGATTAAAGCAGAGATCAGTGAGATAGAATTTGCATCTAACAAGTTCCCAAGTGCTACTGCTGCTGCTGCTGCTGGTTTGAACACTAAGCTTAGAGAACCACTTGCAAGAAAGGTGATGGTTTTACACTTTGAAATTATATGATCAGTTTATAGTTTTAAATAGAAAATCAACTGTGACACCATAATTTTCTTTTTAAGATTTTATTTATTTAACACAGAGAGTGAAAACACAAGCAGGGGGAGTGGCAGGCAGAAGGAGAGGGAAAAGTGAGCTTCTCACCCGGCAGTGAGTTGGATGCAGGGCTCAATCCCAGGACCCTGGGATCACGACCTGAGCTGAAGGTAGATGCTCAAGTGACTGAACTACCCTGGTTCCCCAACACCACAAATTTTTAAAGCTTATTTTCAAAATGTATTCTATGTGGTCACACACCATCATGTATCATTGAATCCACTTTTCTTCTTTTCATTATTTGGATTTTTTCTTTTTGTTCATCTTTGTTTTATTCTTAACCTAAGTTATGTCTCCTCCCCCTTCTCATTATTTCAGTAACATTTTCTAATTTTATGCTGCTATATATTTCTGGAACAGTCATTTTTTTTTTTTAATAATTTTTCAAAGTAGAATTCTCTATTAGATTGTAAACTTCTTGGAATAAGGAACCATGTGTTATTTGCACATGGAAGAAATCAATAAATATGTGTTATATTGAGTATTATATATATGTATTTTTAGATTTTATTTGTTTATTTGGCAGAGAGAGATACAGTGACAGAGGGAACACAAGCGGGGGGAGCGGGAAAGGGAGAAGCAGGCTCCCCACTCAACAGGGCGCAAGAAGTGGGGCTGAATCCCAGGATCCCTGGATCATGATCTGAGCTGAAGGCAAATGCTTAATGATTGAGTCACCCAATCTCCCCTGAATATTATGTTTTTTACTCAATTTCTTCTGAAGACCAAAAAAGTCACATATAGAATTTTAAATCATCTGAAATTTTAATATTAGGAAGGCAAAGAAAGGAGGAAGGACAGAAAGTAAATAGGAGCCTGTAGGAAGAAAGGGTAGTATGCATTAATCAAATCTGGATCAATTTGGATGTTAACCACTAAATCCTTTATTGGAATATACCATGTTTCCTTATTTTTTTGATATTTTGTGGTGCAATATACCAAGATGAAGCAATCAATACAAGTATATTGATCAAAAATGAGTTAGAATGGAACAAACTATTAAATAGAATTTTATCTGAAAATAGTTCATAGAGAACATTTATTAAATTCAATAACTATTAGATAAATCAAGTGAAATGAAATCATAGATATGCTTTGCAAGACAAAATGAAGTAGTTTAAATCAAGGAACTCCTCATAACTGTGAGTTGTTTTCTATAAAATATCTTCTTAAGTGGAAGAATCATCTAATCTCTATAAAATGTACATAGTAAATAATTTATCATACTTTATATACTTTTGGAATAGTTCATGATATAAAAGTATGAAATCTTATTGAAGGACATAAAACAATATTGAGCAAATGGAAAAGTGTACTATGTCCTTGGATAGGAAGACATTGATAGGAAGTCAATACTTCTAAAATTAATATACATATTCAGTGAAGCTCTTATTAGAATTCCAAAGTGGGCTTTTTTTGGGAGGGAGGAGGCATGTATAAATAATATGAATGTTTATTGCCCCAAATTAACTAAGAAAAAAGAAGTATAGGAAAGAGGTCTCGATGTTCTAGATATCCAAACTCTATATCTGAAAAAACAAACAAACAAAACCCCAAAACAAAACCACTAAACATGAATTGGTATGGCATTGGTATAGAAAAAAAAAAACAAATTACAAGAATAAAATAAGTATTTCATGAATAAATCTCGGTATGAAATGATGATGTATTCAATGGGAAAGGAGAAATTATTTTAAAAAGTCCTGGTATTATTGATTAGCCACTGGGTAGGAATCTATTTTATCTCCTACACAAAATAAACCATAGATGAATTAGAGACCAATACAGACAATAAAAAAATAAGAACACTAGGGGCTTTTGGTATTTAGGAGAGCATTTATAGTATCCACGATTTGGCAAAACATTCTTAATCAAGACTGTACACCCAGAAGACATAAAAGAAAATATAACCATAATTAACTACAGGAAAATTGAAAGTTTTTCATTTTTAAATATATTATGAGGTCAATAGCAAGATGATAAATGTGGACAAATATCTATAATAGAATTTATAGACTAAAACCCAATATCAGTCATTACAAACTGTTCTCACAAATTGGCCAAAAATATGGAAAAGAAGAAAATGATAAAAGACACTTTGCAATATCATAAGTTGAAATGATAACAAGCATAAAAAGACACTATAGTTCACTACTTGTCAGGGAATGAAAACTAATGTTTGAGAGTGCTGTGGGTGGTGGTAGGCTCAATGGCCTTCACAGTCACAAAATCATATAGGAAGAGGGATTTTCAGAAATATTTTCCAGATTACGTTTTATTCTCAGAAGCCAAAATTGTGAATAATCTTATTGAAAAGATTTTTTTCCACGACTGAAGTTTCTTAGAAAATAAAATATTTATTTCCTTCTAAATTCAAGTATTCAATGCAGTAGGCATTGGACATTCTGATATGTTTATTAGGAATTCTTGATCATCTAGTAATAACCCCTACTTAATGTTCTCTTGCTGCTAAGTTCAGTCATATGAATATTTTATATTCTATTGGTTTTAATATTTCAAATGTTTCTGTGTAGAAAAGAAATTATTGCAAGGCATTGACTGCTTAAAGTATATAAGTGTGAAAAATGATAATGAATAAGTAAATTTACATAAACAAACCTTTTCTGGGTATTGGCGTTATTAAAGAATTTAAAAATAATATTCTGTAAATGCATGAGAAATGTTAGGGAATATTGGGAGGATGTCAGTTTCCATAGAATTCTACTTAAGGTATGGAAAATTAGAGCCTTCATAATTGTTAGCTTAGTTGTTGCTATCCTTACTTAGATCCCATTTCTCCTGCTTTGTTTTGTCATCAGGCAACTCTTGTTATCAAAATCCCTCTTATATTTTTTGGAAAACATAGATTATTTTTCTCCTGCAGATATTATGAAAGCTTTAGAAACACCTCCTTTTGCCCAATTAATTTTTAAATTATTGATAAGAAAAACAAAATATGTAAGTGCTCAAAATAATAGTGTGTTTGTGTGAGGTTGGAGGAAGGTGTATCTGGAACTTAGGTCCATTTATTATTAACACCAAAATAATCTAGATTAAAAAATAGAGATTTTCAATATTAATATTTCTGTAGCATAGAATAAACATGTGGATTTTTTTTTATCTTCCCTTAAGCTTAGAGTTGTGCCTAGCACAAAATAGTTCTCTAATGTAGGTATGTTCAGTGAGTAAAATGTAATTAATCAGTTAGAAATTGTGATCTTTTATTGTTTATTTACAGTATGCCAAGCATTGTGCTTCATATTTATTAAGCTCCTCTAAATTCTTATGATAATGGTATGAAATAAACATTCTTATTTACCATGATAGTTGCAGTATTTACCAAAACAGCAAAAAGTGACAGAACTTTGACAGGATGTGGTGGGGAGATGTAGGGTTTAAAGCAAGTGTGGATATTGAGCTGAAGCATTCATTTATCGTAACATATACAACATTTTTCATTGTAATAATTAAAATCTGACTTTTAGAATTGACATATATATCTTGGCTTTTTATTTATTACCTACCATTTAATCCATTACTCTGATTTTTCCTGAATTTCTGACTTGCATGTGTCTTGTCCCTGGACTCAGTTTACGCTCAGCCCTCTAACTTTGATAAATCCTTTGAGACACAACTCTCTATGCCAGCATTCCCCAAAACTGACCGTTCTGAATACAGTATGCTAACTGGCTTATCTACTACCAGCCCTATTCTTCCACTGGAGGAACAACAAACAATAAAAGGGTTATCTTTTAAAAAAGTAAAATTCAAACACTTTTTCCCATCTTCCCCCAAAGAATTGAGCATTGCAGGTTTATGTCCAAGAGGAAGGTTTTGTTTTGTTTTCATTCTTTCTTCTCCCTCTCTCCCTTCCTCCTTTCCTTCCTTCCTTCCTGAACCACCCTCCCCTCCCTTCCTCTCCCCTCCCTGCCCCTCCTCTCCTCTCCTTTCCTTTCCTTTCCTTTCCTTTCCTCTTTCCTTTCCTTTCCTCTTTCCTTTCCTTTCCTTTTTCTTCCTTTGTTTTTTCTACTGGCCTGAATAACTGTGGAATGCTAAGAAATATTATAATCAGTGAGGGATTATAAAACTCTTTAGATAAATCTGCTCTGTTGCTTTTAGTTATGGAAATGTGACATTTAAACTTTCAATGTCTGAAAGAAAGCTCCATCTAACAAGACTGCCTTGGAAATTGCGATAAACCCCACTGAATATTGGACAGAGGAATTTCCACAAGCCTCCAATGTTGGATGTGGGCATTAGGTGCACATTTGATGTTCACTGCTGGAATTGTCATGATGATCTCCCATGTTGGACTTCCTTTTCTACCTACCCCTGCTCCAACTACAACTTCTAACTTAAGCTGTTCTCTGCAAAATTTCTCTTTCCAGTCACTGCCATTATTGTTGCGTTTAACTTGGCAACTTCTTTTTTTCTTTCTCTTTTCCAACCATAGATAAGGAAGCATGTGACCAGTAGACAAGATAGAGGAGGGTGCTCTGAAATTCTTAAAATAACTCACCAGTTTTCAACTATGTGTGAGAAGAAACGGTGTTTCTTCCATCTTTGTGTTAAATGCACATAGATATGTTATATCAGACTTTTTTTTTTTTAGGGAAAAAACCCCCATAGCAGTAAAGTATACCTTTAAACAGTGTGAAAATAATAAAGATGTATCACCTGAGTCTTGTTGAATGGCAAGTGGCAGAAAGCCCGATAGAAATTAGCTGAGCAAAAGTAATTTATTGTTTCAAGTAAGAGAAATGTCAAGGGGTGAGTTTTGTTTAGGGTATTATTAGAATAAAGATTTGAGTAATTTTATTTAAATGAACTTTCAGTTTTGGGATAGTTTTAGATTTACCAAGAAGTTGTGAGGATAGTATATAAAGTTCCCATACACACATACCTAGTTTTCTCTGTTATTACCATCCTACATGAATATGGTGCAATTACCACGTATAATGAACCAATCAATATTGATATGTTGTTATTAGCTGACATCCATACTTTATTCAGATTTCTTTAGTACTTACCTAAGGTCCATTTTTTTTTTGGTTCCAAGATCTTACATTATAGTTATCCATTATGTCTGTGATGGTTTTTCACATTTTCCTTGCTTTTAATGATATTGACTATTTTAGGGAGTATTGGTGTTTTGTAGAATGTCCCTTAACTGAGATTCGTCTCATATTTTTCTCATAATTAGTCTGGGGTCATGGATTTTTGAGGTAGTTTACCAAATTTCTCCATTTTAAAGTTACTCTTTCCACTCCTCCTTTCCATATTCTATTCTTTGAAGAAAATCACCCTGTGTAGTACACACTTAAGGGATGGGGAATTGGGCTCCACTCTCATAATGTGGCACATCTACATATATTATTTGGAATTCTTGACAGGAGATGTGTCCTTCTCCTCTTATTATGTATTTATGTATTTATTTATTATATATTATGTATTATTATGTATTACATATGAATACATATGTATTCTCCTCTTTATGTATGTAATCATTTATTTATATTAAATGGACTCATAAATATTTGTTTTATACTTTGGGTTATACTCCAATACTACTTTATTAATTTTGTTGCTCAAATTGTTCTAGCTTTGCATATTTTGAGGAACTCTTTCAACTGGCTCCTGTCTCTCTTTAACGTACTCTATTATTGTAAGTTTTTAGTGATGGGGGTATTTTTACATTCTGGGACTATAAGATTTTCCAGGCTCAACTCATACATTCTCAGCTCAGCCCTACATTTGGCAGTTCTCCAAAGGCCATCCCTTTAACCAAGATTTTGAAAGAGATGTGCTCATTTTTATAGGGATATTGTTTCTAGGTTCTCACCTGACAGAACAAGAAAATATAAATGTGTGTACTAGAGGTTCAGATGATTTTATCTGGACTTGGGTTTTCTCGCTTTTTCACATTGACTCAATTCTTGGACAGAAATTTCCTTCATACTTAACAAGGTAGCTGTGGCAACTCTGGAACATAAGTCCCAAGGAACAGAGTAAGAGTCTCTCTACCAGAATTCCCAACAAATTCCCATCATGTGTCATTGGTTCCTTCTAGATCACATCCCGACTCAGGAACTGATCACTGTAGTCAAATGGAATGAAATATTCTTACCAGGTTAAGCCAAGGTCTTGTGATCTTCAGAATCAGAGGATTGAACATGTTTGACCTACTCGAACCAAGAGTACAGGAGACGTGGAGACACGAAGTTTCAAAAGCTTAATCATATAAAAAGGGAAAATGTAGATGTATTCTTGAAAAATGATAATTTTCACCATAGTCAGTGACCATTACTTCTTATGAATTCTGAAATTCTAAAACTGGCTACCACTTACTGTGAAGTTTTGAAAGAAAATAAAATAGTTACTTTTATAAAGAGATACATCAGTAAATGGCTTGGGCTAGATTGGAAACAATTAACACTCATACTTGTGAAAGCTGAATAGTACTTTATTTTTGCATATGAATATTTTCTGCTTTGAAACTACAAATGGGGAGAGTAAATCCATTGTCAAATTACTTCCTGGTTTTGCTTTTAAAAATAATTTCACTTTTACAAAAATGGAACATTTAGGCCAGGATCAAATAAAATCTGTTGTCCTTTGTACTTGTTGCTTTATATTGACTGTCTCCATTTTCTTTCTTTATTTACCTCTTTCAGGAACATATTCAAGAGAAAACTAGAGAGCTTGCCATTCATTTGTCGAAATGTGAAGTTACTTTCTTTTTCATCACTTCAAAGAAGCTTGTAAAATATTTTTAAAAAGGAAGGGCTGTAGAATAGAAAGACTACATGATAGCAGGACTGTACGACAGCATTATAATTGAAACCACTACTATGATCTGAAGTTTTTGTTTTTCCTTAGTGAGGCATTCACACCCTTTTAATATTAAACCAGCAACTAACAGAACAGTAATACCAATGTAAAAATATTGTAAAAGTCATCCCTTGCAAAGACATACTAGTTTTAAGATAATAGCAGTCGCCACAGATGTTTATATCCTGTTTTTTGTCTGAAGGCAATAATTGGTCCTCTTTGTATTTGTTAAGATTATCTTTGCTTTTACTTCATTGTTTTAACAAGTTACATGTTTATTGCAGAGATCTAAAGGTTTAAAAATATTAAAGATGCTTTTAACTTGAACTTTTAAATATACTGTAGTGTAGGTCCCTGTGAAATGTGTTCAGATTATAATTGAACCAAAAATATCTTGGGTGACTTGCCAATTTAAAATCCATGAAATTGATATAATCAGATTGGGAACTCTGAAGTTAAACTTCGGTTATTTGGAATTTTTAGAGAATAAGATGTCCAGATTAAAACAAATTTTTTGAGGAGTGCAGTGATGGTATTTTTTTTTTTTTACATTTTTTTTCCATTTTATTTATTTTTTCAGCGTAACAGTATTCATTGTTTTTGCACAACACCCAGTGCTCCATGCAAAACGTGCCCTCTCTATTACCCACCACCTGTTCCCCCAACCTCCCACCCCTGACCCTTCAAAACCCTCAGGTTGTTTTTCAGAGTCCATAGTCTCTTATGGTTCGCCTCCCCTTCCAAATTTTTTTTTTTTTAATAAACATATAATGTATTTTTATCCCCAGGGGTACAGGTCTGTGTGTGAATCGGTATTTTTTTGAGTTACAATATTTTTTTTAACAAAAAAAAAAAAAAATAAAAAGCTCTTTGACAAGAATCTTTCCCAATTCTCTTCTACCTGATGTGGTGGATAATGGTCATTATTTATTTTCTTATGACTCTATTTTTTTTTTTTCTTAAATTTATTTGACAGACAGAGATCACAAGTAGGAAGAGAGGCAGGCAGAGAGAGAGGAGGAAGCCGGCTTCCTGCTGAACAGAGCCTTATTTGGGGCGGGGGGCGGGCGCTCAGGGCTCAATCCCAGGATCCTGGGATTATGACCTGAGCCGAAGGCAGAGGCTTTAACCCACTGAGCCACCCAGGCGCCCCAAACCTTCCCCTTTTTTGAGTGCTGCATGTTTCCATAAAATTTTTTAAAAGATTTAATTTATTTATTTGATACGGAGTGAGAGAGTACACGTGTACACAAGCAGGAGGAGGGGCAGGCAGAGAGAGAAGCAGACTCCTGGCTGAGCAGGAAGCCCGATGTGGGATGTGGGACTGGATCTCAGGACCCCAAGATTGTGACCTGAGCAGAAGGCAGACACTTAGCCAACTGAACCACCCAGAGGCTCTGAGTGCTACATGTTTCTAAAATCATATAAGTTTTGTCTTAAAATTTCCTATATATATGTAAGTTTCTTACAAATACAATATCCAGTTTGGGATCAGCATATCACTCAAAATTTTAAGTCAATTTTATTAATAGTTTTTTATTAAAAATACTTGATATATCAGATATGGTGATAAGTGCTTTTTACATATTCAATTTCATTTACTATTTTGTATTTTTAAAAAGTTTTTCATTAAATTCCTGTTAGTTAATATACAGTACAACATTCGTTTCAGGTGTACCATATATTGATTCAACACTTCCATATAACAGCTGTTGTGGTGAGCATCACCTATTTAACTCACCCTTGTACCTACTATCTTCTACTAACCATCGGTTTGTTCTCCATGGCAGAGTCTGTTTCTTGGTTTACCTCTCTCTCTCTCTCCCCCCCCTCCTTTTCATGTTTGTTTTGTTTCTTAAATTCTACATATGAGTGAAGTCATACGGTATTAGTCTTTCTTTGACTTTGTTTAGCATAATACTTTCTAACTCCATCCACGTCATTGCAAATGGAAATATTTCACTCTCTTTAATGGCTATGTAATATTCCACTGTGCATATATACCACATCTTTTTAATCCCTTCATCAGTGGAGGCTGTTTCCATAATTTGGTCCTTGAAGATACATCAGGGTGCATGTATCTCTTAGATTTAGTATTTTTGTATTCTTCATATTCCAGTAGTGTGATTGTTGGATCATAGGGTTGTTCTATTTTTAGATTTTTAGAGGAAGGTTTATATTGTTTTCCAGGACTGTACCAGTTTGCATTCCCACCAACAGTGCAAGAGAGCGCCCCTTTCTCTACATTCTCATCAACAGCTGTTTTTTTCCTGTTTTATTTTTTAATTTTTCACAGAACTAGAACAAAAAGTCCTAAAATTTGTTATGAACCACAGAAGACTCCAAATAGCCAAAGCAACCTTGAAAAAGAAAAGCAAAGCTGGAGGCATCACAATTCTGGAGTTCAAGTTATATGACAAAGCTATAGTGATCAAAATAGTATGTTATTGGCACAAAAACAGATACATAGATAAACAGAACAGAATAGAAAACTGAGAAAGGAACCCAAAACTCTATGGTTAACTAATCTTCAACAAAGCAGGGAACAATTTCCAATGGGGAAAAGATAGTCTCTCCAACAATTGGTGTTGGGATAATTGTACTGCAACATGCAAAAGAATGAAACTAGACCACTTTCTTACATCATACACAAAAGTAAATTCAAAATGGATGAACGAATTAGCTGTGTGACCTGAAACCATAGAAATCCTAGAGGAGAACACAGGCAGTAACTTCTTTGACATGGACTGTAGCAAATTGCTTCTAGATAGGTCTCCTGAGGAAGGGAAACAAAAGCACAAATAATCTGTTGGAACTTCATCAAAATGAAAAGCTTCACACAGTGAAGGAAACTATCAACAAAACTAAAAGAAAGCCTATGGAATGGGAGAAGATATTTGCAAATGACATATCTGATAAATGGTTAGCCCAAAATATATAAAGAACTTATACAATTCAACACCCCCCAAATGAATAATCTAATTAAAAAATGAGCGGGAGAGGTAAATATACATTTTCCTAAAGAAGACATTTCATTTACTATTTATATTTTAGTAACATAGGTATTAAAATATCTGTTTTAGAGAAAAGGAAACTAAAGGGTCAAGGAGCTTAAGTTAATTAAGATCAGAGAGAAGAGCCAGGATTCCAACCTTATGTAGAACACGATATACTTATTATATCTAAAAGCTAACAACAGGGTGCCTGGGTGGCTCAGTGGGTTAAAGCCTCTGCCTTCATCTCAGCTCATCATCCCAGGGTCCTGGGATGGAGCCCCACATCGGGCTCTCTGCTCAGCGGGGAGCCTGCTTCCTCCTCTCTCTCTGCCTGCCTCTTTGCCTACTTGTGATCTCTGTCTGTCAAATAAATAAATAAATCTTAAAAAAAAATAAAAGCTAACAACAGCCAACAGCCAATGTAACACACACACACAAATCAAAGTAAACATTAATTGTTCAGAAAGACCTTTCTCCCTGGCTCTCATGCTCCTTCATGCCTTGCTGGATGTGCCCTGACCATTCCTCACTCAGGCCATTTCTCAGGCAAGTGTTTACAGAAGACAAACCTGAGCGTGTGAGGTAATGCCTCCCTTTGGACCAAAGAACAGACTTTCTGTAAAAGCAGCCGATCCCCCCAATTTCAGAGTTCTTCTTCTGTATTTTCAGCCCCTTATAATTGTTTCTTGCATTTGACGAACATTGAAGATATGTTTGGTGTGAGACATCAAGGACAAAGAATAAGTTATTAATAATAAATATGAGAAATGAGGATTATGACTAATTGTGACCCTTCGTTATTCTAAAAAATGTAACAAAACTAAACAATTAACATCAATAGAAAACAAATCTATTTCTTAGTATTTACTTTGTGTCTGATAAGTTCCTAATTCTTTGCATTTTACCCTTTACAACAATGCTTTGTGGCAGGTATTATTATTATCCTCATTTTATAAATGAGGAAATTGAGGCTCCATGCAGTAAGTGGTTTGTCCAAGGTTTCCTAACTAGTCAGTGTTGGAGCCAGGCTCTGGTTTCAACACCTAGGCTCTCAATCATCTATTAGGAAGTTACCACTATTATTATTATTATTATTGGTAATAAATGGGAGCTTTTATAATGAATTGCTCTTTGCACTCAGTTTTCTTTTTAAATTTAAATTCAATTAGCCAACATATAGATCATCATTAGTTTCAGATGTAGAGTTCAATAACTCATCAGTTGCCTATAACACCCAGTGTTCATCACATCACATGCCCTCTTTAATGTCCATCACCCAGTAACCTCCCCTCCAGGAACTCGGTTTGTTTCCTATAGTTAAGAGTCTCTCATGGTTTGTCTCCTTCCCTGATGACTTCTCATCGAGTTTTTCCTCTTCCCCTATGATCCTCTGTGCTGTTTCTTATATTCCACATATGGCATCCAGTTTTCATCAAGAAACATAGAATGGAAAAGAATCTGCAAAGAAAAAAGCCTAGCAGATGCTTCTGACATATACACAATACAAACCTGAGGAGTCTGTCATTGCAAAAGGAGTGCGCGCGATTGGGCCAATATCATTAACCACACATTGTGTTAAGACCGTCTGTACCTCATAGTTCTTATAAAAGTGTCTTTCTCTTAGCAGAAGTCAACACTACAAATACTCTTTCAAGCCCCAGTGTAGGAAATTGAAGTCAAAACACATGTCCAGATAAATATTTTAGAGGGGGCCAAGAAGGAAATTGACTAAGGTGACTACCTTAGGTCTTTATTGCTGAGCGACTGACGTTAGTGCTGGAGTCAGTCCCTCAGTAGTGATTTCTCTCTCTCTCTCTCTCTTTTTTTTTTCTCCTCCTGGTACCCTGGTTCTTTCTCTTTTCCAGGAGTCTTCCCTAGGGACAATTGGGGGTCTCCACACATAAAATTAAGGGGCTGATATGATGGCTATGTAAGAACCAGGAGAAAGGAAACTTAGGGAAGAAAATGAAGTGAGAAAGAAACGCTAGGGTTGAAACGGGGGGGGGGGGAAGCTGGTTCTGTAAGAAAATATATATAACCCAAGCCAACTGTTTCTTGCTCCTCCTCTCATCCACTCCAGGAACTGCGTCCCAGGGTAACTAGGCAACAATGTTGCCGTGGTAACCAGTGCAGGTCAGAGGGCAACAACGCTTTAGGGCAGGGCAGCCCTTCAGAGCGCAGAGCTAGCTTGGTGGGAGCAGTGAAGGTGTCAGAGTCTCGCGAGAGCTGCGTGCGACTGTGGGCAAGCGTTTTGGCTTTTGGTCTCGGGGAGACGCGAGGCTGTCCGGGGGCGGGGCCGGGAGCGCCTCCTATGGCTGCTAAGCAAGGGATGCCCGCGTCCGCCCTGCGGGTGCTGGAGGAAGCGTTGGGCATGGACTTCACGGCTGCTGGGGACACCGCGGAGGCGGTGGCCGCCGAGGGCGCCTACTACCTGGAGCGTATCCTTACGTGTAGGCGCGGCCTCAGGCGCTCCCTTTGGTAACGGGTTTGCGGGAGAGGGCGCGGGCTTCCCATCCGGGGCGTCCTCTGCGGTTTGCGGCCGCCCAGCCGGCTCAAACGCCTCTTGGACCTCAAGGTGGCGCCTGCGCCACCGTGTTCCTCTGAGAGCTACCCGCCGAAAAGACTTGCCTTTTAGGAGTGTTAGGCTACCGTGTTCCTGTTGGAAGAACCTTCGGGAATCTTGTACTTAGTAACCACTCTGCAAACTTTGGATGGAAGTTTGATGTTAGGATGGTACAACAAATTGATTCATCCCTCCTTAGGGTTTCCCAAATAAGCCCCCAGACTTCAGAATATCGGGTGAATCAGTTCAGTCAGGAGAGTTAGGAGACCCGGGAAGACCTCTGCCTCTGGGCTTTAATGAGGTGAAGCTCTGAGTTTTCAGCCAGTGATTCTGTAGATGCTTCAGTTGTCCAGTGCTTAAATGATTTGTTTTGTAAGCGTCAACTTCCTAGGTAGTTTCATTTTTGGCTACTTAATACAATTATTACATTTTTATTTTAAAGCAACTAAATGATGACTCAGATGTTAGGAAGAAATCAGATAGTGATGAACAATTACCAATGGAAATACGAGAAAAATGGAATAGTTATATGTGAATAATAGGTTCACCATTTCTTGGGATGGCTTTTGAGCTCACATTGTCTAGGCATATAGATTTAATTGTACTGGAGAGATCGGAGAGTTCACGAGAAAAAGATACCTTTTTTTCAGGCAGGTAGGAGAGAGATGATTATCTGTTTTATTCTTAAAGATATCAAGGAAACTCTAAAATCTACCTTATTTTTTGCCCAATTGTGAATGCCCCAGCTTTAATTAAAGACTTCAGAGATCTAACAGTGATAACATTTTTGTGGGTTTGGCAAACTGTTTCACCTGTCCTGACTCAGGCTCTGTACACATTGGTACTTCGGGGAGCTTTGAAGAACTTAGTTGGAAAGACCAAAGATAATATGTAGTATTTTATTTAAGGCAATCATTTTTATAGGAATGTAAGTTTGAATAGTTCAAAATCAATTTAAATGAAATGTTGGTGCCTTAATGTCTTAAATGAGGCTATATACTATTCATAACTCTATAAATAGCTGCCCTTTCCAGTAATATTCCTTTTTAAATTCAGAAATGAGTCAACAATTCTTTCAAAATTTACTTACATCAAGTGTTAAGTTATCTAGTGTCCCTGGTAGTGAATGGTAGCCAGGCATCTTGTTTTTATTTGCATTAAGATGATTCCTGTAACACGTAGTTTAATTGTTAACCTGAGACAAACACACTGAGTTAACTTTTTTGCAAGTTGTGGGACTTCAATATAGCATAGGTTTTAGATTTACTTAATTTTCAGAGAGATTGCTGAGTCACAACTGTCAATATATAGTAGTTTGCACAAAACCTGTCTTACAAAGAATTTTCCAAATAATCATATTTGTAAATATAAACGACTCTAACTTCTTACGATTTTGTTGTACAATTTCTGAATTACCTGTCCCCTTTGCTTTTCTGCCATCTTTCTTTAGTTGGCTGATATTTTTGTGTTTCAACCAAAAGGTAGTCAAGGGATAGCAAAACTACACATTTTGCCATTTTTCCTACAGTCAGTGTTTAGGTAAGAGGTTTAGTCATGAGAGAGGCTTTAACTCTTAGTTAAAATGAAGTTCGAGGATTACTTTAGAATGCCAATTATCCCTGTTTCCCTGGGCTCTCTTAACATGCATAATTAAGAGTTGACTGTATAATGTTATTTGACATTGTTTCTTAAGGCAATTATGATAGTTGCTGAAGTGAGACTTTCTGAGTTTAAAGTCTTTAGCTCTCACGTAATTTAATTGAACTATCACCGTAGATAAGTAAAAGTTATAATATGCACAAATGAATCAGAAATCTGATGTTCTCTACTTTGCATATATACTTAATCACTTTTAATCTACTGTGTTTGGTCTTGGGCTGCCCTTATTTATGACTGAACAGATGCTCCGTAGAACACTAGACAACAAAATATCAATATTAAGTCTTTGCAAGATACTCTAATTCTCCAGGAAGTTACCCTTTTCTTAGTGTTAAACATTTAAACATAAAGAACATGTGCAGATTAATAGGGCCCAAACCAGAAATAGCCAGGATCCACTATGAGGGGAATGGCTTCATTAGTAAAGGTTCCATTATGAGTTCAGAGAATGTGTTGAGGAAAAATAATTCTTAACCCTGCAACACCCCTTCTTTGTAATCTAATACCTGTAAAGGTAGGAGTTATCTGTTTCTCTTCTGAGCAGTTCAGGATATCACTGCTTTTATTTTTTAAACTTCCACAAGGCAAGATACAAACACACATGCACCTAGTTCCTTTTTTTTTTTTTAAAGGATTTTTTTTTTTAAAAGATTTTACTTATTTATTTGACAGACAGAGATCACAAGTAGGCAGAGAGACAGAGAGAGAGGGAAGCAGGCTCCCTGCTGAGCAGAGAGCCCGATGTGGGGCTCAATCCCAGGATCCTGGGACCACGATCCGAGCCGAAGGCAGAGGCTTTAGCCCACTGAGCCACCCAGGTGCCCTCACCTAGTTCCTTTTTTAGCTATCTCCAGAGCTTTTAAGAAATCTGTTTACAGAGTATGAGTTCTCTGGAGGACTCTTCATTAGAAAGATATTTGCAACATTGTAAAATATAAGGCAAGGTTTTTTTTTTTTTTTTGAGGTTTTATTTATTTATATGACAGAGATCAAAGGTAGGCAGAGAGGCAGGCAGAGAGAGTCTGGGGAAGCATGCTCCCTGCTGAGCAGAGATCCTGCTGCGGAGCTTGATCCCAGGACCCTGGGATTATGACCAGGGCTGAAGGTAGAGGCCTTAACCCACTGAGACACCCAGGTGCCCTACAAGGCTAGGTTTTAACTATGTGCTTTGTAAAGGGTCAAGTGCTTGTAGAGGTTGGCTGTCTTTGACAATGAATTCTGTGTTAGAAATGAGTACTCTTGGGTAAGGTTTTCAGTTACAGTGGGAACTACAGTTAATATGTAGCTGTGGACATTTGGGAATGCTCAATCCAACTGCAGATACAGGCTAGAATTCCTCTAAGAAAGCTAATACTTAATTGATTTTGTTGCTACTTGTTGAAAGACTTGTTCAAGGAAGAATAATGGAATGCATGGACTCTAGGAAAGTGGACCCCCCTCCAAAATGTACCTCCTTTTGCACTGATTGTCTGCTCCCTTAACTAGATTTTGATTATCTTTCAAGGCATTCCAACACTAAGAATTTCACTAGTTAGATCATGGACATGTTTGCTGGCCACTGAAAAGTCCTCCTTTGGCCCCAACAGCAATTTCTGAGGGTTGAGTGAGTTTAAGCCAGTCCTTTGAAGCTAATCAACTCTGAATGCAGTCCCGAAGTCAACTGTTTATGAAAATGCAAAATTAAAGATTCTACTAACCTAGTCACCTGAAATATGGTCATCATAGTTAGATACCCCATGTAATCAGATTCATACTTGTTTTCTTAAATGGCATCCATAGACAGTCTTTCATTGCAATAGTAATGTTCACTGATCACTTTGTTTAATTAAAATTGAATTTTTGTCATTTAAAATTCTATTATTTTTAACACTTATTTATTTTTCCCATCTGTTATGTTACTTCTCTGTAATGTTTATAGTATTGAGTGAGAAGATATTTTTAAAAGCCTTAATAATCATTATGTACTCAAGTCATCTATTTCTTACTATCATTGGAAAAACGAATTTTCCCCTGGGTGCTTAGTTGCACCCTCCATATATTCAAATAAAAGGATAGACAGTCTGAATGTAAACTCTAGACCAAAAAACATGTTACTAAACCCATAGTGCCAAATTTTACCTGCATGAAAATCATAAGCTATTTGAAAAGAAATTGTATTTTGTTGTGTGTCCTCTAATCTGGGCAAACTTTAATGCGCATATGAATCAAAGAATATGGATATTTAAAAAAGGACTCTTAATTCAGTAAGTCCCAGTCAAGGTTGAGATTCTGCATTGCTAACAAGCTCCCAGGTGCTGCAGGTGCTTCTGGTCTAAGGAATATAATTGAAGTAACAAAGCTGTAGGCCAGTTTCTTAACTACTGACCTTTACATTTTCAGATAAGAGGTATAATATGTAGAGCTCATATCCTTGGATCTCCTGGCTTAGAAGTTTGAAAAACTTAAACCACCACCCCCAGGAGAACAATGAGACTTATATCTTGAAAAAAAGTTATTTTTCAGCTTCTGAGGCAGAAGATGGCGGTGGTGTCTGGGTCAGGAGTAGTCAGTAAATTTCCACTCTTGCCGAGTCTGTTGAATCAGTAGTGGCTTTCTGGTATGTTGTGTTAATAAGTGTTCTGAGATCTCCTGAAGCCTTACCGGGAAAGACTGCTGGAAGCAAACAACAATGGGGGAAGTGGAAGTGAGTGTGCTAGTTATTTGCCATCTTTGGTATATATTATTCAGTTAACTTATATTATTGAAACTGGCGTTCCTAAGAAAGCGGACCATGACTATGATATTTGCTATTTACAGTACTTTTATTTCAATTTAGTAAGTAAAATGTTGATCATCGAGGATCCAGGCTAGATTTTAGATTGCCTCTGTGTAAGTTGGCTCTGCAGTGATGTCAAAGACTACAAAGCAATTTCTGTCTATAGTAGCTTTGGGAAATCATGTAAAATATAATTAGCTATATGTTTCACTCCAGTTCTTTATAAAGATGCTGTGGCTGGCAGTGATCACTACCTCCAGGGCAGCAGTGGAAGAGACCAGTGTGTGAGGAAGTTTGTATGGTGCTCACATCTGAAAATTGTTCATAGCTTTCTGGGTGTGGTCCATTTGCAGAACTTTGTTTGTGACCCCGTTGTATCAACTGTGACCTCAAGCTCTGCTCCATTACGCCAGCTGAAATGTTTCTCCAGCTGAAATGTTTCTCCGAGGCTTCTTGCAGTTGTGTCTTCTGTAGTGCTGTGATGGATTTAGGGTTTCCTGGCAATTTCAGTGTGGATGTATATTGGCCTATTTTCTGATAGGATCTACAAGGTAAGGATATGGTACAAATTCTGCTAGTGCAGAAACAACCAATTAGTTCACCCATGGTGACCAAGTACCAGGGAACTGATTCATAGTATGCAAAATCACAATTCTTACTAAATTTCTTCCAAAATGCGTGGACATGTGGAGTGAGACCCTTGGTCTGAGTGTAGAGTCTGACTCTAGAAAGTGGGTGGTTCTATGGGCTGTGTCTGCAGGTCAAGTAGGAAGGGGAATCACAGACTGTACCCTGGGGAAGAACAGACTAGAAAACCAGGCCCAATTTTAAATGCGAAGTTGACTTCGAACAGGCAGAAAGGCAATAACTACATCTGAAGGAAATAGAAAGGACAGAAAAAATGAATTTTGGAAATGGAGTTCAACAATGTTCTTTGAAGGAATACTAGGCAGATAATAAGAAGGGAGTTTTGTAAGGACTCAGAAGCAGGTTGCCATTAGGAAACTGATTTTAAGCCAGAATTCTGGCTTATTCTGCAATGGAAAAAAAAAAAAATCACTTACCTGGGAACTGCGACCAGCTTCATTGTATGGACATTTCCTGGAGAATAGGATCACTTAAGAGATTAGATTACACAAGAAAGTTGTTCAGTAAAAGTAGAACCAGAGTAAAGGGTTTTTATCATTCAGGCAATTCTTGGTCAATTGCTTATTCCTATCCTGGCAACACTGTTTCTAAAGCAGTGCTTTCCAACCTTTTTTTACACATGGTGTTTCATCATCTCTTGCTTCATTCACTCAGTCTTTCTGGCTGTCCCAAGGGCCAAGAAAATCAATATCTGTACCATCCACGGTGTTCTTTTTATGATAACTGAAGAGTATAATTTCTCTCAGGCTTCAGAACCAGAAATTGGTGTACATCTGCTGAGACACTCATCTGTTTTCATTGGATGGATACTGAATTGGTATCTAATTACATTGCCCTCTTTACCCTGACTGCTGGGAAGCTTTGGGTCAAACCTGTGGTTTAGGTTTGACCAAATTCATGAGACTTTATGGCAGGTACTCCAGCTTTACCTTTGTCTTATTTCTCTTCTTTCTCGCTCTCTTTTAATTTTCATATTTACTTATTTTTATACTTTTTTACTGTATGCTTATTTGTAAACTGCCGCACAGTCATTTGGGGATTCATTTGTGCATTTGTCCATGTGTTACTGTCCAGCTAAGCCAGAGAGACAGATGCATACAAACATACTTGCCAAAGTACATTTATTTCTTCAGTAACACTGGAACATCACATTTCAAATCAGTTGCTCCTGGGAAGATTTTTCTCTACAAATCATTTTTGTGGATCCTGAAAATACCAATCAAGGAAAATAGTGGTTCCTATTTTGGATGTTTGTCCTCTTCCTGAACTTTTGTCTCATTAATCTATTGCCCTTGGCTGATTTTCTCTTTGGGTCTGCAGCCCTGTAGCTCTTTTATACCTCTCCCTCCTTCAGGGTCTTCAAATTGAGCTATTTAAATGATTTGATTTAGCTGTTGGTAATATAACACTTCACAGTTTGGAAAATAAGTGAGAGCTCATTGCTTAGGATTTTGATAGAAATTGCACATTCTTTTTGTGTCACTGTAGAAACATGTAGAAGCTGTAGAAATACGATATTGTAGAAAATTCCTGGTCTTTTTATTCAGGAAACATGTCTCTAGTAGGTATATGATTTTTGTCAAATTTCTTAATCTCCCTGATTCATTTTCTTTCTTTCTTTTTTTTTTAATTTAGAAATGACTGTATCTGTGTTACTCAATCTCACAGGATTGTTATTAGGATAAATATGATAGTGATCCATATGACAATACTTTTTAAGTTTTATAAAATGGTATTTTTTCATTCTTTTTGATTTTGAGGAAACATAATGTATTAGGGTTTGAAAGCTGTTGCCTTGAATATTTTCTAGGTAGCAGTGTGGCAAGTTTGATAATTCCAAAGCTTTGAGGACAAATCCCTTTTTTTTTCTGTATATTGCCATTAATAACCTATGCTTTGATGTTTCATCTTCATATTAATCTTATCAGTTGGCTTATTTACAATTTCAGAGTCTATCCAAATGATTTTAGAGTGTTTACTTCTTGTAAAATTTATTATGTTATGATCAGTGATGAAGGATGGCATTGCTTTTCTGGAGACTTGAAGACAAGTGATTTCTTACAAAATCAAGTTTTAGTAACCGTCATTCAGAAGAGGGTATTCTTTTCCATAAAAAAAGGAACTGATTTCCTGTAGCTGAACCTCAGGAAATTTTATCTAATTAAGTGAAAATGTGTCAGAAAAATATAAATTTATGGGCGCCTGGGTGGCTCAGTAGGTTAAGCCGCTGCCTTCGGCTCAGGTCATGATCTCAGGGTCCTGGGATCGAGTCCTGCATCGGGTTCTCTGCTCCGCAGGGAGCCTGCTTCCCTCTCTCTCTCTCTGCCTGCCTCTCTGCCTACTTGTGATCTCTCTCTGTCAAATAAATAAATAAAATCTTTAAAAAAAAAAAAAGAAAAATATAAATTTAGAAAGGAGGAAGATTTAGAATGTATTTTTTTAAATCCATTTATCTTAATGCACGGGAGAACTGGGCCATGAGAGATTTATGAGACTTTTCCACAGGTACTCCTCTCTTTCTAGAAGAGGAAAACAATAACAAATACTTGCATAGCATTAACTAGAAGCCAGGCACCATTCTAAATGCTTTACATATGTTAACCCTTTCATACTCTTGAAACCTCTTAAGGTATTATGATAGCCAGCTTTCAGAATGATGCCCAGTGATCTCCGCATCCTGGTCCTCATGCTCCTGTACCTTATGTATTGAATAGGGTTGACTTATGTAACCGATAGGATAGTGAGTAAATGATGTTGTGTGATTTCTGAGGCTTGGTCATAAAAGGTATTGTGGCTTCTACTTTGTTTTCTTGTATTTCTTATTCTGGAGGTAGCTAGCCACTATATCTTGAGAATGCTTAAGAAGCTTATGGAGAGACCCACATGGGGAAGAATTGAAACCTTCAGCCAACAAAGTTAGAGCCATCTTTGAAATGAATTCTGTTGCCTCAGCTGAGCCTTCAGAAGACAGCAGCCTTGGCTGCCTTCTTGACTGAGGCCTCATGAGAGACCCCAAATCAAAATACACAAGCTAAGTCACTAGTGAATTCTTGACCATGATACTATCAGATAATGGATGCTTATTGTTAGGACTTAAGTTTTGGGGAGTTGGTTATGTAGCAATAATAAAAAGTACAGATTTTTGGTACTTGAAAGTGGGATTCCAACATAAGAAATACCTTAAAGTATTAGAGTGGCCCTGGAACTGAATATAGGACAGATGTTGGAAGTTCTTTAAATAGGATGTTAGTGAAAGCTAAAATACCTTGAACAGCATTCTTTAAGAATGCTTCTGGCAAGGGATTTAAAGAGAGTGAGGTCAGTGCTATTGGAAACTCTTCCATAGCAGTAGATAACTAATATAGGTATGTATTCAGTCCTGGTACCCAGTACGGGTAAGTTCAAAATTATAGGATCAGCTGCAGGTATGCAACTTTATGCAGCTTTTTATTTCTGTAGTATTTTAATCTATGAATCTACTAAATTAGGTTAATTTAATTTAATTAAAAATCTAGTTTTTAATTAGTCATTTAATTAGTTGTTTAATTAGTGAATTAACTAGTTATTTTTTTGAGCCTAAATCACTTTTCACCATTTTTTGGGGAGATACATTCTTGTTTGACAGTGTCAGGTTCCTAAGGATTGGTCATGACTGAACTAGGTTTAAGTGCCTCCTCAGGTGGGTAAAGCAAACAGTGAAGACTTAACAGCTTATGATGGAGCTGAGTAACTAAAGACTGCATAACTTATCTTTTAGAGGTTTAGAACTGTGTGTAAGATAATTGGCAAACACTTCAAGTGTTTACGTAATATAGAAAACGAACATGGAATAATGAGAGGTTTAAGTATAGCGTAGTGAAACCTGGGCTGATTCCCAGCTGTGTTAGGTCCTAGCTGTGTGACCTTGTGTCTGTAAGCCCTGATCTACAAAATGGAGATGATAATAGCTTGTAGGTAGGATGAAGACAAAAGGAGTTGATTCATCATGTAAAGCCCTTAAGGACAGGACTTGGCTTCTGTTAAATACTTTGTAAATGATACCAATTCTTACTACGAGTAGCTTAAGGCGTTTTATACACTTTTAGCTAGCTCTTGGAAGATGATTTCTCATAACCAGTAGCAGGATGAAAACTAGGCTAATCTCATCTTTGATTTTCATAACCATTACTGTATGTTAAAAAGCTTAATTTCATACATTTTGAACTTGGCATAATCACATGTATACATTAGGAAAAAATGTAAACAAGATAATGTTATTGGTGTATGTTGTGATTTCTTTCAAAATTAAATATTGAAATTATCATTTGTAATTAAAGTAACTTGTAATTTTTGAAAGTCTTACAACAGTGCTGTTAAAATTTTTTTATTAAGGTCATTTCTCTGATATTTTAATCTTTATTTCTTTTTTTTATATCATTTAATTTAATTTTATTTCTTTGCAGTGTTCCAAAATTCATTGTTTATACACCACATCCAGTGCTCCATGCAATATGTGCCCTCCTTAATACCCATCACCGGCTCACCCAATCTCCCACTTCACTCCCCTCCAAAACCTCAGTTTGTTTCTCAGAGTCCACAGTGTCTCATGGTTTGTCTCCCCCTCCGATTTCCCCTAAGTCACTTCTCTCCATCTCCCAATGTCCTCCGTGTTATTCCTTATGCTCCACAAGTAAGTGAACCCATATGATCCTTGACTCTCTGTGCTTGACTTATTTTACTCAGCATAATCTCTTCCAGTCTCGTCTGTGTTGATACAAAAGTTGGGTAATGTTTATTTCTTGATAATTTATGAAGTCCTGAATTAGGATTACTGTATAATTTATATTTGCTTAAAAAATAAGCTTCCTTTCCTGAGAACAAAATTTAATTTTAAAATTGAGGTAATAAAAAAGTAGAGATTAAAGAAACTTTTATTATGAAAACATTGAAATGTGTTTTTTAGTTATATTTAAATATTGCTGTGTTTCTGAAAAATTCATAATACTTTAAATAAAGAAGTCAGAGTACACTGAGTGACTCAGGAGCTCTTGGAAATTAAGTTAGTTTGAGATAGATTTAAAAAATTTACTGCCATAGTTTTCCTGTTCATCATTTTTCTTATCTCTTTCTAATTTATATTATCTTATTGTGTACATTTTTATAAGCCTTAGAATCGAATTGGAAATCATTAGATAGTAAATAGACATATGGAAAGGTAGTTTTTCATAGGTTGGGTTATGTAGAACAATAATTTAAAATAATAATGAAAAATACTTTGTTTCAAAATGTATTTGTAGGTTGTACGGGGAAGAGAAATTTTAAAAAACAGTTTAAATTAAAACATTTACTAACTTGGTAAGATAACTGGATCTGATACTAAATTTTAACATCAAATCAATTTTAATAAATTTTCCATATATTTTGAGATTGACACTTGACAAGATTTCAGAGGTCACCATAACTGAAGCATCTGAAGATGATTATGAATATGAAGAGGTAATTTTTTCATTTTAGGTATTTAGCCTATAAATTCACTAGTCATTCTTATGAAACGTTCATTTTATTTTATTTTATTTTATTTTTTGTTTTCCTTAAGAGATGCTGGTTTTTTGCTGAAGTACCTAATACCAGCTATTTAAGAGTGAAGGGTTAAAGTTCTGTTTGAAAGTTTGGATTGGTTAATGCATCTGGCTCTTTTGGTTTTCCTGGTACTTGTGCTTCAAAGTTAGCTTCTTCTCCTTTGCTTTGTGGATCCTTACTACAGACTGTCATCTCTGTCCTGCACGCATCCCCTAATATCCATTCTGCTCTTGGATGGGTTTTCCAGAGTCCCACTACTGGCTGTGGCTCAGATCTCATGCTTCCCTTCAGCTTTATAGTGTAGTTCCTGTCTCACATCTTCTCTTTAATTCAATGTTCAGATGGGACCTATCATTATTTCCGAGAGTTGGCACATTGAGTTGCTCCTAGATGACAGACGTTGTAAGTACAACTGTGAAAGCAAGCCCGGCAGTTTGTGGCCTGGGCAAGTAAAAGAACAAACAGTAGATAAACTTTTTATTACTATTAGTAAAATAAAGATAATATGAATATGTGCCACATGAAATTACTGAAGGTTTCATATGAAAGACAGAACTGATCAGCACATAAGAAGCATGTGTTGTTAACCATCATTAATATCATAATTACAGTCAATTACATTCTTCCAAGAACTTAGCATCCAGGCAGTGAGTTCTATTTTTTTTTAATAAACTAGACATTGGTAGTTGCTAGTGAGTTGAGTAAAAGAAGCAGCCTTAAACTTTTTCTCAGCACAGTTGTTAGACAGTGTTTATCCTTATACATAAGCGCGAATGCCCATAAGCTGATCTCGAGTTTATCAAAGGTGACATTGAGTTATGTCCTGCTTGTAATCCATTTGTTATTTTTAACAATTGTAATCCATTTGTTATCCATTTGTCTCAGAACTTCAGCCTGACATGGTGTCTTACATAAGGTGTATTTTTTTTGATCCATTGTTTTGTGAGAAAAATTATTTCTGAAATGAAGTAAGGTATTTTTATGTTTCTGATTGCTCTTCCTATTCTCTTTCTCTTTGATTTAGATACCAGATGACAATTTTAGCATTCCAGAAGGTGAGGAAGATCTGGCAAAAGCAATTCAGATGGTCCAAGAACAGTCTACAGATACTCAGATTTTGGTGAGAATTGAACACAACCTGTTGTTTGTGTAGTTTGAATATAGTCTATAGTTTAGCAGTGAGACTAAGTTTTACTGGCTAAACTTAAGTTTTACATAATAAATGCTGTCCTATCACTTGTTACACCTTTTTCTCTTCTGTGTTTTTATCATTGCACCTTCACTTTAAGTAAGTAGTCATATTTATTCTTTTTTGGATTGTAATTTTCTACATCATGGTTACTCTTGCGTAACTTCACAAAAATGACATCTTCCTCAGAACTCTGCCTTTTAATATCATTGGATATTAAACCAAAGATTTTTAACACTAATGTACAGATTTTGGTATTGGATATGGATGCTAAAATGTGTTGTAACACATTAAAAAATAAGAAAAAACTTATAGTCCTCTGTCCTTTTCCTTCTGTATTCCCAATTCCTTCAACTATCATCCATCTCATTCTAAATATCATATTCAAATTTATTCACCAAAAATGCCAAGGTAGCACTTATTCTTGTGTAATGAATATTTACTTCTGGCTATATTATACCTTTATCCAGCAATTATGTATAAATTCCACCATAATGCAGACTTGCAGGCCGAGATGCTATATTCTGCCACCCTGGCATCTTCCATGTTTGAGGCAGGGTTCTGCGCATAATCAACATTCTTATATAATATCTTTAAGATGATCTTAGGAGGGATGCCTTGGTGGCTCAGTCAGTTAAGCATCTGCCTTTGGATCAAGTCCTACATCGGGCTCCTTGCTAAGTGGGGAACCTGCTTCTCTCTCTGCCTGCCTCTCTCTCTCTCCATTCCCCTCCCGGCAAATAAATAAATAAAAATCTTTAAAATAAAATGACCTTGGGGAAGATATTAAAATTATCCTTCTTGAGTGCTAAAAATCTCATTTAAAAACCCTAGTCGTTTGTCAGGAATTTTCTGTAGCCTCCTAAATTTGCTTCAGCTGATCATTGTTTTGAATGTGGTAGCAGCTATTAGTAATTAAGATCAGCATTAAATTATGTGTAGCACTTTTTTTTTTTTTAAGATTTTACTTATTTATATGACAGAGATCACAAGTAGGCAGAGAGGCAGGCAGAGAGAGGAAGGGAAGCAGGCTCCCCGCTAAGCAGAGAACCCGATGCGGGGCTCGATCCCAGGACCCTGGAATCTCGACCTGAGCTGAAGGCAGAGGCTTTAATCCACTGAGCCACCCAGGTGCCCATGTGTAGAACTTTTGAAAAGACTTTTTGGGGCAACAGAGATTCTTTCCTCACTGAATTTCTGTGTAACTATTACCAGGTATATAACATTGACCTGGTATGTGACCATTACCATGTTAAGAAGGGGAAGGAGGCAACAGTCTGCTGTTAAGTTTCTGTATATTTGAAAATAGATCTGTCTAAATGATCAGCTGTTAGATTGGTAAGTTTTTGCCAATGCAAAGAAAAGGAAGGCACTCTAGAGACAGTAATGTTTTGGTATTTTTAAGTATCTACGTGGTATTTGACTCATTTTATATATTGACTTGTGGTAGTTTTATGGCTGTCCTAATTTCATATCTCACTTGCTGAAATATCTCTACTTTTCTAGTTCAGGGGCCTGCAAACTTGTTCTCTGTGGTCATATAGTAAATATTTTAGATTTTGAAGGCCGTAAGATGTCTGTTGCAACACACTTCTCTCATGTTGTATGAAAGTAGCTGTAGACCATATGTAAACAAATGGGCATTGCTGTGTTCTAATAAACTTTACACAGTTAGCTGACCCCTGATATAGTTGATAGACTTACTTCTGTTATGAAATGGTAGGATAAGGCACTCACTAGCACATAATTCTTCTGTAGCATAGTGTTTCTAAAGCTCAAGGCACCAAAATTCATTATATTTCTTTTTATAATGATAATAATAGAAATAATTAAAAGGCCCATACTTTTTTCTCTTTTTTAATGTTTTATATGCTATTGAAAGGACAAGCTGTCCTCATTGTTCTTTAGGTAATCTAGTCACACTCTTGCCTCAGAGTCTTTGTATTTGTTGACGCTGTAACTGAAACATGACTCTATCTTCCTCTATCTTTATGCTCAGATTCCACTTTATCAGTGAAATCTTTCTTCATCACCCTACATGTATAGCAGCCCAGCTCCACACACATATCTGCCCTACCTTTGGCTCTCCTTCCCTTCATTCCTCTGCTTTTTTTCTGCCAGGCACTTAGTATTGTACAACATCTGCCATATTGTATATTTTTAATGTAATTATTCATTTTTTTTCTCCATCCACTTGACTATTAGGTATGAAGACTGAGTTTCATCTAGTGTGTAAATTCATTACTGCTTTATCCCTAGTGATTAAAATAGTTCCTGAAACATAACCCTCAACAAAAATAAATGAAAAAATGAACAAATGAATGAATAAATGAACAGCTTATTTGTACCAATAATCAAAGCTTAGTGATGATTTTATATTTTCAAAATAAATAATTGCACATTTAAATTTCAGGAACAGAAAACAGTTCTTCCTTCAAAACAACTAATACCTGAAGTTATAGAAGACTTTCTCTGCAATTTCCTAATCAAAATGGGAATGACCAGAACTCTTGATTGCTTTCAGTCCGAATGGTAAACAATTATGTGGATAAATAGGAATGCTAACATGTACACTTTTAACTGTCTTCAAGGACTTGAAGTCGTTAAACTTACGCAAAATGGATGAAAGGGATGGAAGCCTTTCCCATCCCTACCACTGGAAGTACAACACACATACCTACACACACACACACTCTTTCTCTTCCTCACATAATTAAGAAACCAATTTAAAAGAAGTTTTTATTAAACACCCTTTCTAAATATTCAAAGTTGAGTGATTTTCAAAAGTCAAAAAATGGAATATCTCTTGGGATTCTTTAATACAAAGCTGAAATGAAATACTTTTCTAATATATTCTACATAATTATTAAGGGTAATATTTCTTGCATTAAGACATCCTACCAAGAGTATTACTTCATTTGTTTTACTTCTAGTGTGTAATGGCCTGCCTTTCTCTACTCATGCAACTGATTGATTCTTTTTCTGTAAATATTTCTTCATTTAGAAATAAGAAGAATTATATTTTCAAATGCTGTCTAAACACAGATTTTCTTACTATAATGAAAATTTTAATAACTTATTGGTTATGAAAATCAGCAGGCATGCTGTCTTTATTCCTTTACTATAGCAGTAATGTCACCAGGAATGTTTTCAGAGGCCCAGCATTCTTTAAAGAAATATTATTAAGTAATTGGATATAAAAATATGTTTGAGCCATTTTAAAAGCCATTCCATGTCATGGAAAGGGAATACTAAGATATAGAAAGATGGTTATAGTGTTTTGGGACTAAATCCTAATTTTAAATATAAGGAGCAATTTGTAATTTCTACTAATCCTCCTTTGATGCAGTTTTTATTTTCTGCTTTTTTTGGTTCTCATCTATTGAGACCACGTACATAGAAGAAATCAGTTTTATTACTTCAAGTTGCATATCTAAAGTTAATAAATTTAATGAAGAGAACCGTTTTTCATTAATACAATTTAGGAAAAAGAGCAAGTTTAGTGGTAGAAAAATAATAGTGTTCCTATTAAATTTGGAAATTGTGTGAATGATTTTTATAAAAATGTCTGTAGGAAATAATTACAAATGTATTAGAAAATATATTTTTGTGAAAGTAGGTAGAAGATTGATTTACAGTACTAATGAAATGAGAAATTAATGTGGCTCAGTTCCTTTTTTCTTCTAAGAAGACATGTTGGGACATAGAGTACCTACATGTTTGTCCAGTCCAAAGTGTGAAATGATTCCCATCGAGAAATCTGGAACCAAGTATACTCTTAACAATTAAGCACTTGTTGGATCATATTATCCTTTTAGGTTTAGCAATTTGGATTGAGATGATATTTCAGGAAACTACAATGGTATTAGGACTTATAGAATCCCTCCCTATATAAGCATGCCACTTAGTGTATTCCAATATTAAAGTAAAATTTATATATGTCTTTATTATATGGGTTTAGTAATATTGTGGTTCAAATAATTGTATTCTTATTCCTAGCTGCCAGTTTGTAATAAACTTACAAACTGTTTGTAATTAGATTACACAGTATTAAATATTTTGACTACACATGAAACATTTTTTTACTTTGATTAGAAACCCTTACTTATTCTGCATAGTAGGACTATAGGAATATTAAATATATTTTTCATCATTTTTTTCTTATGGCGAAAAACATTTATAGTGTTCATTGCTGTGAATTCATAAATGACTCTTAATCTCACAAAACAAACTGGGGGTTGCTGGGGGGAGGTGGGATTGGGAGAGGGGGAGCGGGTTATGAATTCATTTAATCTTACAAAAGTTGACAAACAAGTTTTCCCCATTGTTTGTAAAACAAAAACCTCAAAGTAATGAAAAAGCTGGGCAATAAAATTGGACTTGTTATCTTTCAATCTTCAAAAAAATAATTGCAGTATATTCTTTAAATCTAAGGTCTGCAAGCAAATCTGGCTTGCCTCTGTTTTGGAAATAAAATTTTATTGGCACATAGCTGTAACCTTTCTTTAGGTATTGTCTGTGGCTGCTTTCATGCTGTAATAGCAAAGTTAGTCAGTCATAGTGCAGAACATATAGGCCAGAAAGCTTTTTTTTCCCCCTTTTTTGCAATTCCAAACTATTTTCTGTCTGTTCACAAAAACCAAAACCAAAACCAAACCAAACCAAACCAAACCAAACCAAAAAGATTGTGTGTATGTGTGTGAATGTAGTAGGAATTTTTTCTATGAACCACAAAAACGTCTGCACTGTGCGTTAGCAGTAGCTAACAGAATTTTGTCTTTGTTGCTGAAGTATTTTCCCTAACTGTCCCTGAAAACTTGGGAGGAAGAATTCTCATTTGATATTTGTTATTATCTAGGTGACTGTTTTCCTGTCTTTTATATCCTATGCCTTGGGTGCCATCAGGAAGGAAAAATAACCCTTACTCTTACGATGCTGTTGATATGTTTACTGAAATTCTGTCACACTATTTGCCATTTGTGACAATGGGCGTGAAACTCTTGTGGTATATAGACAAATATGAAAGCCTTTGTACTTTCTCCCTGAAAAACCTGTGTATTTTCTGTATCTATATAATTCTAAGTAGTTTATGGATCTTATGATAAATATGAAGACCATCAATGTAATTTTATTGGCAGGTCTGTTGGTAGTAAATTTTATTTCCTGTTCCTAATAGTTACATAACAATCTTTTTTCCCGTCTGAACACTTTCCAGTCTTATTCTAAGTGTGAATGAATAAAGAGGAAGAAATGAAAAGACCAGGATATTTTTTTAATATACACACCCCTGAAACAAAACCAAAACATTTTATGTAGGAAATGCTCGTTTTACTGAGAAATGTATTAATGTGTTTCTGGAGTTTGTGGATTATGATTCCTAATTATCTAATAGTATTAGAATAGTTTTGCCAAGTTTGAAGTCATCTTTGATATTTTTACATAGACTACAGAAATTTTTCATGATAAATTATTTTTGAATGTCAGATATATATGATATAGTATGTGATATGTTGTATTATGCTTGATTTGTATATATTTACCACATATTAATTTATTTACATAGCATTTAATTTAGAGAAGGACTACATACCACTTTTTTTTCTTATCAAAATAATTTCTTTATGCATTTTTTTCTGTATTAAATAATGCAGGTTGCTGAAAACCAGTTTTATGGTCAGAAAATCTTTATGGTCTAATACTTTAATCCTTATGTCTTCTGATAGAAGTATAAATCACATTCTAAGTATGAATATAATAGTGAATTTGTGATTAAATAGTTATCTATTTGTTTTATAAATTGTGGCAAATATTACTTAATATTGATTCTATTTTCTTAACCTTTTAGATATTCTGCAGAACTTGTCTTGCTGTTCTTTTGTTTTCGTGGCTTTTTTTTAGTATTGGATAAGAAGTATAACATAGCCATATGATTATTAATATGTAATATGTTAATAAAATTAAGATTTATGATATGAAAATGCTGATAATTAAACATTTTTAAACAAATGTTTAGGTCATCTATAGCAAAGTTTATAGGGATTTCTTGACTAATAACTTTATTACTGATATGTTTTTCCATTTATATTGTTTTTTATTTAGCTTTATTGCTATATATAATATATACACATATATAATTAAAATTACAATTATTTGCAAATCTGTAAATGGTTCTCTGATGTTGCTTCTTAATTCACTGAGAAAATAAAAGTTCTATGACTCCTGCCTCCTTCTCTACTAACCTGCCACCTCTGTTCTCAGGCCTCCTCCTTCTCACATGTCACAGAGGCTGAGCTGTGCATGCTGTCATCTGAGGCCAACCCTCTAGTTGTCTACTGGAGCCCAACTCCTTTTACCTACTCAAGGGCATTGCTTTGGCAGTTTTCCTCTCTCTTTTTTCCTGCACTCTAAGCTTTTTCCTCTCTCCGCTGGATCATTCCCATAAGCATAGATGTACAGTATTTCATATAGTTAAAAAAAGGTAGAAGACCAAAAAAACACCCTGAATTCCACATCCTCTTTTAAGTTCATCTTGATTTCCTAGGCTCCACTTTATCATGTCGCCTTCAACGAGTATGTTTCCACTTCCTTATTTCCTACTCTTATACCTACTCTAATGAAACTATCATCGCCATGACTCTTAAAAGTTTTTTCAGTGCTCCTCATTGCCAAATTCAGTGACTGATCCTTAGTATTCCTATTCATCTTGTATGCAGCATTTATCACTGTTGTTCATGTCTTCCTTTTTGGAAAACTTTATTTATTTGGGTCCTGAACCACAATGTTCTCATATTCACTCACAACTTCACTATCCCCTCTGATTCTTAGTCTCTGGTAGTATTTCCTTCTCTTCCAGTCTTGAAACAGTCCAAAAACTTCACTTCTCTCTTTACATTCACTTCCTAGGTGGCCTTGTACAGTCTTGTGACTTTAAATTGTATCTATTTACTGATGATTCCCTAATTTGCATTTCAAGTCCTGACTTTTTCCCTGAGCTCTGGATATGTATACCCAGTATCCATCTTCACTTAATTGCCTAGTAGACATATTGCATTGAACAAATCCTTAATTTCTCCAACCACCCAATTCCTGCTGCATTCATTCCTATCTTTGTAAGTGGCTGGGTGTTCCACCAGAAGCATTGGAGTAATTTTTGACCTCTTTTATTAACCAACACTTGGGAGATGATTCATAGGAAAATCTTTATTGGCTCCACTAATAAGTTGGCTCCACCTTTACAGCATGTCCAAAAGGGACATATTTCTCATAATCTCTGCTGCTACCAACATTGTTCATGCCACCATTCTCTCTCTTTTGGACTACTGCAACAGCCTCCAAACTAGTCTCTCTATTTCTGCTGTTGCTCCTCTAGGGTCAGTTTCTTCAAGCATCTGTTATTTTTAACAATAGAAGTTCCTCCCCCCCCCTTTATAAAAAAAATTTTTAGGTAGTTAACATACAGTCTAATGTTGATTTCTGGAGTAGAGTTCAGTGATTCATCACTTATAACACCCAGTGCCATCATAAGTGCCCTCCTTAATATCCATCTCCCAATGACCCATCCCCCCACCTCCTTCCAACAGACTAATCCTTTTACAAATCTGATGAGTATCACTGGTTTCTCAAAGCCTTCCAGTGGCTTCAGTCTGATTCAGGTAAAGTCACATTTCCTCTTTCCAGCTTCCTGCTGTCTTCCTGACCCATTTCTCGCCACTTTCTCCCTTCCCCAGTTCCAGATATTCCAGATATACAGGCTTTTGCTTTTAATTGTACATGTCATGCACTTTTTTTTCCTAAGGATATTTGAATTCACTTTTTTGTCAACCAAGAATGCTCCTCCTATTCTTATCCCCCTGACTTGGTTCCTTATTTCTTTGAGTTCTCTGCTCAAATAGCACTTTGCCAGTCATACTTTCTGTCTTCAACCTATGTAAATAGCACAAATGCCCCCATCACTCTCCACTTCAGTCTCTCTATCCCTCTTATTCCGTTTTATTTTATTTCATAGAACATATCACTCTCCACAGTAGACTGTGATATGGGGGCTTGGACTGCTTTGTTAATTTCACCAGTGTCTAGATTAGTGCCTGGGATATACGAGATGTTTGGTTATATGTAACATGATATTAGTACCTAGCAATTATTTTTAAAAATTTTAAATATATATTACTAATTTTGACATTTTAATTTACAAAAGTAATACTGCAGCTCATTTCTGTTAATATCTGTAGGACTTAACTTTCTGAATTGCACATAAATTAAGCCAATTTAGTAGAAACAAAATTAAGACTTTGTTTGATTTTATTCTAGGTATGAGTTAATACAGAAGGGAGTAACTGAACTCAGAGATACTGGGAATGTTCCAGATGTCTACACGCAGAATATGCTTTTAGAAAATGAGAACAAAAATTTGAAGAAAGACTTGAAATGCTACAAACAGGCAGCTGAGTATGTTAATTTTTAAATGACTTTTTTTTTCTTTTGGACTAAATGGAAGAGTTGAATGAAGCTAACTATGGTTAATGTACCAGAGCTTTCATTCTGAATTGAATTATATTTAAATTCTAGTTGGAAAGAATGTGAAAGGCTTCACTAGCAAATTAATTGAATAGATGATCAGAACTCTCACAATTGCAACCCATTAGGAAAAGTGGATTGTAAGAAGTTGTACAGGAGAAGGTTAATTTGTTATGATACACTCACTTTCTTATGGTTTTGATAATCTTTTCATGGTTTGTGGAAATCTTTCCTTATGAGGATAAGCTAATTTCTGAAATAATAATAAAATTACAGAAACAAAGAGGAAGGAAGGAGCTAGTGTATTCCTAGTGAGAGGAATTTTGGTGTTTGAAAATTCCCCAAAGGAAACCGTTATTTTATAATTTAGCTTGAATTTATGCATAGAAGAGAAACTTAACAGAAGCCAAATCTTTCTTTCTCTGATTAATGGAAGACACAGTTTTTGCTGAACAAATTTAGATAAACACTGTTATTCTGGCAAAGACAAACATGTGAATGTGTTGAATAGGGATGAATCTACTCATCTAAGAAAATGTTAAATAGAAAATCAATGCTTAGATATGGAGTAGAGAAAGTTCATTCTTTGTTCATTATTTTTTATTAAACATACTTAAAGAGTGGTTTTCTGTTAAAGAATTATATCAAAACAAAACATTCGGTAAGCAGAACTACCATACAAGAACATAATTTTTTTTTTAAAGATTTTATTTATTTACTTGACAGAAAGAGATCACAAGTAGGCAGAGAGGCAGGCAGAGAGAGAGAGGGAAGCAGGTCCCCTGCTGAGCAGAGAGCCCGATGTGGGACTCGATCCCAGGACCCTGAGATCATGACCCGAGCCGAAGGCAGCGGCTTAACCCACTGAGCCACCCAGGCACCCCAAGAACACAATATTTTTAATCTTTGTAAAGAAATTTAATGTAAAGAAACAAGACTTTGTATTGCAAAGTGAGGGAAAATTTTAAAACTCCTACTTTTAAAAGGTGATAGTATATAAAAGATAATTTGTATGATCATTTATTCCTTATTATTTGTACTTATAGAAATGTTTTTGCAAGTTATACAATTTCCTTTTATATTTTAAAGAGAAGGGTATGATGATCCACAGAGTAGTAAGTTACTAGAACCAGAATTCTCTTTATTCTCCCTTCATTTCTCAGAAGTGGTTTGCACTTCTGAAGTGGCCCTGATGCTCACTGTGATGTTGTATAGACACCTAATGGATGCACTGGGAATTTGACACAGCAAATTTTTCAGAGTGCTGCCTGGCATACTGTTTCAGTTCCTGATCTTAGAATTATTGCTTGAGTTTGCTAATTTTCTTTTGAATAGATAGAGCTTCTTTCTGCAATGAGTTTTGTCATAGTGACATTAAATAGTTCTGGTTGATTACTGGTTCTTTACTGAATATAATATTTAATAACTATAATCAAAACCATATAAACTATTAACTTTGCAAATTATTATCCCATAATTAAAACAGATATCACTCAAATGAAATCTGATTCTTATTTGTGTTTATTAAACTATCAGATACTAAATGTATATAAAATTTGCTGTATTAAAATGCAGTTTTAATTTCAATGGTTATGATTATTATCTCTTAAATATCTTATTTGATATAATTAAACTTTAACAGATTAGAAAGGAAAATATTTATTTGCTTTAATCTACTTGACATAGAAAATTTGAAGGAAAGATGCTTGACCCTTCGTAGATGCCTAATATTTATATCATTAAGTGAATATTAAGCACATTGTGCTCTCATGATACCTTTTGGTGAAACACATCTCTGGAGCCTTATTCTGTTGGATATATTTTTGAAAATGGAGAATGAAGTTTTGTAAAAAATTACCAAAACTACTTTTGTCATGCTATAAGTTTGCTCTACATTGTAATGTTTTATCACACAGGTTTTTCAGTTGACTTTTGAAGATTTTTTTTATAAGTAATATCTTTTTTTTAAAGATTTTATTTGTTTATTTGACAGAGATCACAAGTAGGCAGAGAAGCAGGCAGAGAGAGAGGAGGCTCCCTGCTGAGCAGAGCCCAATGTGGGGCTCGATCCCGGAACCCTGGGATCATGACCTGAGCTGAAGGCAGAGGCTTTAATGCACTGAGCCACCCAGGCGCCCCTGAAGATATTTTTCCAATAGGGATTAGTTGTAAACATGGGATTCCTTTTATAGACTTTACCATAAAGTTTTCCTTTTCCGGGTTAAGACTGTTTCTTAAAGGAAGTTAAGTGTAGATGTTAAATACTTTTCTAATAATAACAACCAATATTGTAATAATAACTAATATTCTAATAATAACCATTGTTTACAGATATGTTATATATTGTCCTGATTATACTGGTAGCATTTAGTGATATATCAAAAAAATCAGAGAAATCGTAAAATAGCTCTAAGCTTAATATTTATGTAGAGAAGAGAGTTGCCATGGAAAGAGTATTGAACTTAAGGTTCAAATATCTAGCTTCCAATATTCTGCTACTTATTAACTCAGTTTTCTTATTGTTAAACTGGGAGTAATTATGCATAATATTATTAACTCCTAGGGAGTGATGTGATAATTAAATGAGACAATCTATATTAAAGAGCTGTGTAAATCACAAAGTGCTTTGAAAATGTCAGCTATTATCATCAATATCTCTAAAGACTGTCATCCTTGGATTTTTTTTTAATCATCACTCATTAATATTTTTGAAATTCAGCAATGATGAAGCATAAAAGAAGACGTGAAAAGGGAAATATTTCACTCTAAATTTAATTTGAATTTCTATAATTTAAAAAAATGGTCTTTTTCTCTGTTGTAAGCAATGCCTGTTTTAGAACAGAGGTTTTCCTTATCTTGCTACAAGTGTTATCTAAAATGTATTTTCGTGTGTGATATATATACGTATATATATATATGTATGTGTGGTGATGGATGTTAACTATATTATTGTGATCATTTTGCACTACATCTGAATATTGAATCATTGTGTACCTGAAACAGGTACAACATTACCGGTAAATTATACCTTGATTTAAAAAAAAGCTTTAGGAACCTCCATGCTGTTTTCCAGAGTGGTTGGACCAGCTTGCATTCCCACCAACAGTGGAGGAGGGTTCCCCTTTCTCCACATCCTCTCCAGCATCTGTCATTTCCTGACTTGTTAATTTTAGCCATTCTGACTGGTGTGAGGTGATATCTCATTGTGGTTTTGATTTGTATTTCCCTGATGCCGAGTGACGTGGAGCACTTTTTCATGTGTCTGTTGGCCATCTGGATGTCTTCTTTGCAGAAATGTCTGTTCATGTCCTCTGCCCATTTCTTGATTGGATTGTTTGTTCTTTGGGTGTTGAGTTTGCTAAGTTCCTTATAGATTTTGGATACTAGCCCTTTATCTGATATGTCGTTTGCAAATATCTTCTCCCATTCTGTCAGCTGTCTTTTGGTTTTGTTAACTGTTTCCTTTGCTGTGCAAAAGCTTTTGATCTTGATGAAATCCCAATAGTTCATTTTCGCCCTTGCTTCCCTTGCCTTTGCCGTTGTTCCTAGGAAGATGTTGCTGCGGCTGAGGTCGAAGAGGTTGCTGCCTGCGTTCTCCTCAAGGATTTTGATGGATTCCTTTCTCACATTGAGGTCCTTCATCCATTTGGAGTCTATTTTCATGTGTGGTGTAAGGAAGTGGTCCAATTTCATTTTTCTGCATGTGGCTGTCCAATTTTCCCAGCACCATTTATTGAAGAGGCTGTCTTTTTTCCATTGGACATTCTTTCCTGCTTTGTCGAAGATTAGTTGACCATAGAGTTGAGGGTCGATTTCTGGGCTCTCTATTCTGTTCCACTGGTCTATGTGTCTGTTTTTGTGCCAGTACCATGCTGTCTTGATGATGACAGCTTTGTAATAGAGCTTGAAGTCCGGAATTGTGATGCCACCAACTTTGGCTTTGTTCTTCAATATTCCTTTGGCTATTCGAGGTCTTTTCTGGTTCCATATAAATTTTAGGATTATTTGTTCCATTTCTTTGAAAAAAATGGATGGTATTTTGATAGGGATTGCATTAAATGTGTAGATTGCTTTAGGTAGCATAGACATTTTCACAATATTTATTCTTCCAATCCAGGAGCAAGAAATAAATGTTTAGAAAAGATCCTTATTACATAGATGTTTTTAAGGGGGAGAAAATGTACTATTAAAAAGTGTTTATAGTTACTTTGAAGGTAAAAGTATATGCTAGATACTGGAGAGGAATAATGTAAGTAGCAGTTTGATAATCTTTCTTTTTTTCCTAAAAAATATATTAATTTAAAAAGTTTATATACTGCTAAGTATACAGATGTTTAACATTCAGTCTGTTTTAATTAACATATATACCCATATAGTTACTAAGCCAAATCACAATTATAAAACATTTCCATCACACCAGAAAATTTTCCTGTACTCATTTCCTTAGGCAATTAATGTTCTGATTTCTATTACCATCTATTGGTTTAACTCAGTCTGGAAGTTCTTTTGAAAGGACTCATATAGTATGTACTCTTTTCGGTTTGTCTTCTTTCACTTAAGATTTTTGAGATTCATCCATAGATTTGTAAGATTTGTAGTTTATTTTTAAAATTATTGAATAGTATTGCATTATGCGAATATATCATGACTTGTCTATTCATACTTCATTTGATGGAAATTTGAGATTTGTCAAGTTTCTGCTTTACATATGATGCAATTATGACATTCTTATGTAAGACTTTTTGTAGATACATAATTTCATTTCCCTGGGTTCATGGGGTAGTTCCATAAAAACTGCTGAACTGTTTTCCAGAGTGGCTTCCAAGTTTGATAATCTTTCTTGAAAAAGAAGAATATAACAGTACATTTATAATAAAATGCAGACCATTTTTCATTTCATTTATTTATTATTTTTTATTGTATATATATTTGAATACTCAATTTTACTTACTTTAAAAAATTTTTAATACTCAGTTTTAAAGTTAAGGTCATAGTAGACAAACATGTGAAAAGCCATTTTTGGTAACTTTTGACTGATTATGTAATCAATTAAGTTCCCATAAAAATTTATTTCTGAATTATACATTTGTTTGTAATTTGGTTATTGTGACCACTTCAGACATGTTAAAGAATAGACAAGACCTCCAAATTCAATTTCTTACAAAGTTACTATTACACACTTAAACATATTTTGAAACTCAACATCATGAATTTAATTCACTTTCTCCTTTTCTTGACATCTGCTTCAATAATTCTTAGATTTAGAATTACTCCTGTTTTTGATATTCCCCAATGGTTTCCTAGTTATTTTTAATTTTTATTTTAATTTCAGTATAGTTAACAGTGTTATATTAGTTTCATGTGTACAATATTGATTCAGCAGTTCTACACACCATTACTCAGTGTTCAGCATGATGAGTGTACTCTTCATCTTCTTCATCTATTTTACCTATCCGCCCCCACACCTCCCTTCTGATATGCTTTATCTTAATGAGTACCTTCAGTTAAAGTAATTATTTTTTTCAACAAGAACATGTTTTACTTGAATACTTCAGAATACCTGGTTCTAAGGATATGTGTGTGTATAAAACAATCCATTCAAGAAAAATAGAAGACACATTTTCTTGAAGTACACATATTAAAAGAGACATAATGAATAATCCAAATTTAAGAAGACTGAAATCATGCTGAGTATATTTTCCAACCGCAATGGTACAAAGCTAAAGGTCAACAATAAAACAAAGCTGGAAAATCTACAATCCAAATATCAAATATTTAATATGTGAATATTAACCACATTACTGCATAAGCAGTGGGCCAAATAAGAAAACAAATGGCACATCAAAATATGTCTCAAAACAAAAGAAAAATAAAACACAATATTCCAAAACCTATGGGATGCAGCAAAAGCAGATGTTAGAGTGAAATTTATGCTATAAGTGCTTGTATTAAGAGAAAAAGTTCATATGAATAACATTACACCACAAGGAACTAGAAAAAGATGATACTTAGCTGTAGTGGGGGAAAGAAATAACAGAAAAAAATTAGAAATAAATAAAATAGAGTCCAGCATAAGCAATAACATAAGACTGAAACTAATTACCAGTTTTCCCAAAAAATGAACAAAATTGGCAAAGCTTTAACATTAAGAAAAAAAAAAGACTCAAAAACCAAAATTAGGAATGGAAGGGAAAACAATACAACAGATAACCCACAGAAATACATAGTGTGGTAGCAGATTGCTATGAAAAGTATATGCTTACAAATCAGATAATTTAGGGAAAAAAACCCAGATAATTCCTAAAAATGCACAAATTATCATGATTAAATCATGAATATTGGATCCAAGAATAGGTAATCTTAGACAATAACAATAACAATGAAAATTGAATTAGGAATCAAAAATCTCCCAGTACAGAAAAGTCCAAGCTCACATGGTTTCATAGGTGAATTCTACCAAACATGAAAAAAAAAATGACAATCTTAATCAAAATCTTAAAAATAATGGAATAAAGGGAACACATTCAAAATCATTCCAAAAGACCACTACTATTCCCGAAAACAAAGCAGGATAAAAACAATGTAAGAACAAAAAAGTCTAGTTTGTCCAATATAAATATTGCTACTCCAGCTTTCTTTTGACAACCATTTGCATGATAAATATTTTTCCACTTCCTCACTTTCAATCTGCAGTTATCTTTAGGTATAAGAATATAGAGAAAAGTATTTATTTACTCAAATGAGCTTTAATTCATGGCTCTGGATTGCTATCTTACTAATTTTTTAAATAATTTTCCATTTGAGTGTAGTTGGCACACACTTATATAATTTTCATGTGCAACATAGTGATTCAACTTCTGTTATGCTATGCTCTCCCTAAATATGGCTATCATTTGTCACCATGCATCACTATTACAACATCATTGACTATGTTCCCTATATTGTGCCTTTTATTCCTATGACTTATTCATTCCATAACTGGAAGTCTGTATCTCCCACTTTCACTCATTTTGTCCATCCCCCCCACCTTTCTTGCCTCTGGCAATCAGTTCTCTGTATTTATAAGTCTAATTCTGATTTTTGTTTGTTTATTACATTGTTTTGTTTTTTAGATTCCACATACGAGTGATGGCATATGGTGTTTGTCTTTCTCTGAGTGCCTTATTTCACTTGGCGGAATACCCTTTAGGTCCATCCATGTGGTTCCAAAGGTTACCATCTCATCCTTTTTTATGGCAGTGTATTATTCCTCTCTCTCTCTCTCTGTGTGTGTGACATCTTCCTTATCCATTCATCTGTTCATGGACACTTAGGTTGCTTCTATATATTGGCTATTGTAAATAATGCTGCAGTAAGCTAGGGGATGTTTATCTTTTTGAATTAGTGTTTTCATTTTCTTTGGGTAAATACTCAGTGGTGGAATTAGTGGATCATATGGTATTTTAGTTTTTTTTTTTATTTTTTGAGATTCCTCCATACCTTTTCCACAGTGGTTGCACCAATTTACATTTACCCCAATAGTGTATGAGGGTTGCTTTTTTTCGACATCCTTGCCTACACTTGTTACTTCTTTTGTTTTCATACTAGCATTCTGATAGGTATAAGAGGATATCTCATCATGGTTTTGATTTGCATGTACTTGATGATTAGTGATGTAGAGCATCTTTTCACATGTCCATTTGTATGTCTTCTTGGAAAAATGTCTGTTCAGGTTCTCCACTTATTTTTAAATTGGTGTTGAGTTATATAAGTTCTTCATATATTTTGGATACTAACCCCTGACTGGATATATCATTTATACATATCGTCTCCAATTCAGTAGATTGCCTTTTTGTTTGGTTGATGGTTTCCTTCACTGTGAAAAAGCTTTTTATTTAGATGCAGTTTTAATAGTTTTTTTTTTTTAAGATTTTATTTATTTGAGAGAGGTAGAGTGAACATGAGCAGAGAGGGAGGGGCAGAGGGAGAGGGAGAAGCAGACTCTGTGCTGAGCAGTGAGCCTGACGCAAGGTTCCATCTCAGGACCACAAGATCATGACCTGGGTTGAAGGCAGATGCTTAACTGACTGAACCACCCAGGCAGCCCTCAATAGTTTATTCTGATATAGTCCCAATTCTAGGAAGAAAAGTAACAGGTAAAGAAGACAGAGATAAATGGGGTGCAGTTTTATATAGGGTAGTGAGAGAAATCCTGTCTGATACCTGAAGAAACTAAGGGAGGCCATGTATAAAGTGGGGAAAAGGGAATTCCAGGCAGAGGGGAAAAGAAGTACAGAGAGCCTGTGATGGGCACATCTTGGCTTGTTAGGGGGCTAGTAAGGAGACCATAGTCATTGGAACCAGGGGATAAGTGGTAGAGCCCTATGTTAGAACTTTGCTTTTTTTCCCCAAGTTTTATGTGAGGCCAATGGATAATTTTGAAGAAAAACATAATGTGAGCTTGTTTTTGTTGGAAAATAGACTGGATGGAGGGACATGATAAAAATATGGAATACGTTATATCCTGCATAATTTTCTTGTAGGTTGACTTAACTGTTTACAGCATAATAATGAAGTCAAACAAAATTTTATGGAACAGTTAGGTTCTTGAAAGGACAGTATCTGCTGTTGTCAAACTCAGCATTACTAATACCACTCGAACTTTCATTGAGGACAAACATTGATACCAGGTCAGGTATGGTGGAGAAAGCAACACAACTACTTGATTCTCTACCCCTTATTAGCTATAATAATATAGTTACCATTTAGTTTCCTCATATGTAAGTCAGATGGTATTATTGGTCCTTGAGGGGAATCATTTTAAAGTGCTTAGCACAATGTCTGTCACATGGTGAGTGCTCGGCAAAGATTAAACCAGTATTCTAGATTATAGCACCCTTTTTTCCTTTCATAACATTCACTAGTTCATAGTTACAGAGGTTTATATTTTATTTCCTTACTAATATTCTCTGTACTCCTGTGAACTTGATGAAGGCAATGATTGTGCTTGAAAATACTGTGCTTGACTTACCTACCATAGAGTAATGAACATAACCATCTTTCTGCCATTCTTATTTCATCTCTACCCTCAACCACACCCTACCCTAAATCCCCTTAGTGTAATATATTATTTTTTATAGTTCCTTTTTTGAGTTATAATTTACATAAATTGGGATGTATGAGACTTAGCTGCACAATTTTGACAAACAGGTAAAGTCTTGTCACTTTCATAGCCGTCTCGATGTAGAACATTTCTCTCTATCCAGAAATTTCCATGTCCCTTCTTAGACGTCCCGCCCCTGCAATCACAGAATGTATGTTTCTTTGTGTTTGACATTTTACATTCAGCATAAACTCTGTAAAATTTATCTATGACTTTTGAGTTTATCAGTAATTTATTCCTCTTCATTGTTTTGCAGTATTCTGTTATATAGTGCATGTCACATTTTGTTTATTCTTTTTCTATTGGATTGTTTGCAACTGTGGTTGTTCCTAATGAATAATTCTGCTATGAAGATGTGTGTACAAGGCTTCTTGTGGAAATGTGTCTTCTTTTTTTTTTTTTTTTTAAATTTTATTATTTTTTTATTTTTTTGACAGATAGAGATCACAAGTAGGGAGAGAGGTAGGCAGAGAGAGAGAGAGGAGGAAGCAGGCTCCCCGCCAAGCAGAGAGCCCGATGCGGGGCTCGATCCCAGGACCCTGGGATCATGACCTGAGCAAAAGGCAGAGGCTTTAACCCACTGAGCCACCCAGGTGCCCCGTGTCTTCTTTCTTTTGGTTAAAAACTTAGGAGTGGAATTACTGGACCAAAGAGTAAGTGTGTATTTTTAAGAAATTGGCTTGGTCAGTTGGGTGGCTGCCTTGAGCTCAGGTCATGATCCCGTGGTCCTGTGATCAAGTCTCACATTAGGCTTCTTATTCAGTGAGGAGCCCACTTCTCCCTCTGCCTGCTGCTTCCCCTGCTTGTGTGTGCGCTCTCTCTCTCTGACAAATAAATAAATAAAATCTTAAAAAAAAAAAAAAAGAAATCGACAGTCCATTTTCCAACATTTAATTGGGTCGTTTTACATTCTCGGTAGCAGGCTGTGAGCATTCTCGTTACTCTACATTGTCACCAACATTGAGTGTTGTTAGTGTTTTTCATTTCAGCCATTTTACTAATTGTATAGTAGCAGCTTGTTGTGGTTTTGATATGCATTTTCTAATACCTAGTGATATTGAACATATTTGTGTGTGTGTGTGTACTTAGTGGCTTTTCATCTTTCTTACTTTCTGTGTAAGTCCTGCCCATTTTTGGTTGGGTTGTTTGTCTTATTGTTGAGTTGTAAGAGTTCTTTACATATTATGGGTATATATCTTTTGTCAGGACATTGTGAATATTTTCTTCCAGCTATGGCTTCACTCTTCAATTTCTTTATAGTGTCTTTGGGTGAGCAGAAGTCTTAAATTTTGAATAAATTTAATATAAAATAAATAAAAATATAAAAAATTTTAAATATTTTTAATATTTCACAAAATATTAAAATATAAAAATAAATTTAATATAAAAACAACAATTCTTTTTAATAGTATTGTTTTTGATATTTTGTCTGAAATACTGTTGCTTATTCCCAGGTCTTGGAGGTAGTAGTCTCTGTTCTCTTCTAAAACCTTTAAAGATTAAGAATTTTTATTTCAGCCTGTATCTATCATTCATTTTTGTATATGGTGTAAGGTAGGAGCTAGAGATTAATTTTCTTTTCTAAAGGAATATAAAATTGGTCTAGCACCATTCTTAAGAACATTTTATCCATCATTGAATTTTTTTGGAATTTTTATTGAAAATCATTTGATCCTATAATTGTGGGTCTATTTCTAGACTCTGTTTTGGTCCATTAATTTGTTTGTTTGTCTGTATTTTAGTACCACACTCTCGATTACTGTAGCTTTAGGTAAGTTCTTGAAGTCAGGTCGCATTAATCCTATAGCTTTGTTGTTCTTCAAAAATAGTTTGGCTATTCTGGGTCCTTTGTATTTCCATATAAATTTTAGAGTCACTTTTGTCAATTTCTGTAGATAAGTGGGAGTTTGAGATTGAGTTGAATTTGATTCATTGAATTCTTGGTTGATTTGAGAAGAATGTATGTGTGTATGTGTGTGTACACATATATTTACATATACATATACACTTTTAAGGATTGATGTATTCATAGATTTTAGTCTCTTACCTCATGATATATCCCTCCATTTGTTTAGATTATCCTTAATTCTGTATACTTATGAAGGAGCTTGAAATTTATACCTTTACATCTAATTATCTAATGTATATTTTGTGAGCTCCATGTCTTGTGATCAACATAACTCCAGGGCATACCTCTGACAAGTAGGAGGGCCTTAAATGAATGTGTGCTATTAACATTTTGTCTTTTTAGTTAAGGTTTTCATAATTTTTAGAGTAATTAATTGATGATTTTGCCCTTTTTATACTATTCCCTTGGAGTAGGCATCATTTTCCCTTCATAATGGAATTTTTAACAACTTTCCATAAAGTTAAGTTTTGCTTCATTTAGAGTATTGCTGTCCTTTGCTGGGCTTCTACATTAGAGAAATGCAGACTAGAAAGTTTTATTGAGTGTACTGAAGGTCTGACGGAAAATAAAAATTGACTAGGATTGCTGATTAGAAGATTAAAATGTACCATTTGAAAAATAATGAAAGACTTTTTTAATCTTCTGTCAGAAAATATGGACATAAAAAAGACTAAAATTAAAAAGCAATTAATACTGAGGAAAATTTAGGTGCTTTACTAAGTAGCCCCAACTTCACTTACAAAATTCAGTTCTATAGAAGGTCAAAGAGCATCCAGCTTTTCCAAAGACCCATTTAATTTAATGACTTTCAGAAACAAACACTGTGGAAATAAGGATAATAATGAGGCCTATAAAATTTTATGGTTTAGTGTTTAGGTAATTGCTTGTTAAATTAAGAAGGTATTTTTTTCTGAACATGTGTATATCTCTGTTCTTTTTTGGTTAAGTATATAATGAAAGTTTTCCTCAAATATGATTGAACCCATTTTGGCTATCCAACAATTATTCCAATATTAATATTAGTGAGTTAAATGAATTCATTTATATCCTGTTGAAACAATGAAATAATTGGTAATTATGTAATACTGTTACCAGAAGTTACTTTGATTTGTGTTTGTGCATGAGAAAAATACATGACAAAGATGGCCTACTTTGGTGCAAATAAACAAGATTGTATGCTTCCTTTTGCCAAATTGGAACAAAATAACCCAATAAGGGGCGCCTGGGTGGCTCAGTGGGTTAAGCCGCTGCCTTTGGCTCAGGTCATGGTCTCAGGGTCCTGGGATCGAGTCCCGCATCGGGCTCTCTGCTCAGCAGGGAGCCTGCTTCCCTCTCTCTCTCTCTCTCTCTCTCTGCCTGCCTCTCTGCCTACTTGTGATCTCTCTCTGCCAAATAAATAAATAAAATCTTTAAAAAAAAAAAAAAAAGCCTCTGCCTTTGGCTCAGGTCATGATCCCAGGGTCCTGGGATCGAGCCCCTCATCAGGCTTTCTGCTCAGCAGGGAGCCTGCTTCCTCCCCTCTCTGCCTGCCTCTCTGTCTACTTGAGATCTCTGTCTGTCAAATAAAAAAAATCTTAAAAAAAAAACCAAAACCCAATAAATCTATTATTAAGTGGTCACTTAAAATACTTAGTTAAAACCTTACAGTTAGCAAAATTATTTTACTGGGGGCATTCATTTAAAAATAAAAATAATTTTTATTTTAAAATAATTTAAACATTTAAAAATAATTTTTAAGAGCACACTATTAAATCACATTCATAATTTGAAACATGGAGATTTTGGGACAGTGCTTTTGTAATATAAAAACATGAGTATTTTAATATTTTGTACTTTAATTGTAGATTTTGGTATGTTGGTTTCCTGAAGAGAGAAAATTAGTCATTCTGCCACCTCATTAAGAAAAAGCATGTATGAAGTATGTTCTTTATGATTAACAAATCTAAATAGAATGTTCATTGAGTAAGTTTTACATCATTGTACTTCAATAGAATCTCTGGTGTCTTAGTAGATTTGTTTTTAAATCACAAAGATGCTGTATTAATAAAATATTGTATAGTTTAAAATGTTAATTGCTTATATGAATATTATAAATTTTACTTTTTAGTGCATCTTTTATTTTCTTTTTAATAAGTGGATGGGCAACAGGAAGGTCGTAACAGAAGCATCACCATGAAATGAATCTAAATTGTTTTACTGAGTAGACTTCATTTGTGCAAATGGAAAGCAAGTCCCTGAAAACCAATTTAATGGTCAGAAAACTTTAAGGTCTAATACTTCAATCAATTCCTATGCTTTCTTTCCTGGGATAAGTACAAATAGGCCTGTAAAGGTGTATTTAAAAAGGGAGCTGATGCAGTGCTGCACATTTGTAGTTTTGCTTAAGATAATTTGCAACATTATTTTTCTAAGTTTTTTTTTATTATTTCTTTTCAGCATAACAGTGTTCATTGTTTTTGCACCATACCCAGTGCTCCATGCAACACGTGCCCTCACTAATACCCACCACCTTGTTCCCCCAATCTCCCACCCCCCGCCCCTTCTAGACCCTCAGGTTGTTTTTCAGAGTCCATAGTCTCTCACGGTTCACCTCCCCTTCCAATTTCCCTCAACTCCCTTCTCCTCTCCTTTCTAAGTATTTTAAAATCTAGTATGTATGGCTTTATATTTCAGATAAGAGAAATGAAACATTAACTCATTTATAGAACTCATTAAGTTGTTGAAAGTAAGACCACTTTAGTAGACTCAAAATAGATGTTCATGAACGTTTAAATTCTTTTATAAAGTTTTACAGTGTTACTAATAAACATGTATCCTGATATTTTTTGTCCATTAAAAGATATTTATCTACTGGCATGCCCCCTATTTTAGGTAAATAAATCAAGCTGTTAGAGAAATTTAGTATATCTTTTCTGTTATACTAAATAGTAATAGTGATTTGATGATCACAGTAACATTTATTGAATATTTTTATGTGCAAAAAGGTATGTGAACCGTTTCTTGTACCTTCAGAGTTGTTTGCAAGGAGGTGAAGTTGAGGTTAGATGTAGCCTGTGGGGACTGTGACTTATTGTTTATATACTTGTGATAAAAATGACAACTTTATTTTATTATTAGAATTGATTTTATTATAAATTTGATATGTCATAATTTCCTGTCTGAAAGGATATCTATTTACATTTTCAACCTTAAAAGATTCAACTGAATGTCTGCTACTTAGACAAATGTACTATATTAGTCTTTTTAATAATTAGGAAATACAACTAAATACATATATTCAGAATATACTCAAACAGTGGAATATTGAGTGTTGACGAGTTAGGCTTTGTTCACATTTCCGTAGAGCTATAACTTGGGCTTTCCTTTAAAAAAAAAAAAAAGAAACTACAACATTGGCAGTAAAATAAAGAACATGTCCAAAAAAAGGTCATGTTAAAAAATGGGGAATTTTGAGGATTTGAGGAGAAGGGAAGAAAGAAACTTGAAAGAATGGATGAGACACTTTCATCATATGCCATATGGGACTTGATCTTGCAATAAGAAGTCTCACTGGTCACAATATGCCCCACTAGGGGCCTGAAAACTTAAACTCATCCCACTTCTTTGGCAGCACTCCAGTCTCTGCTTCTCAGGGATAGCTTTGACATAGTTCCTGCAGAAATACATAATTTTTTCAGTTATTTTATGTGAATCTGTATTTTAAAATTCTGTAGTGCAGAGAAGCAGATTTATTCCATTGTGACCTCTTATGAGATGTAAGCACCTGAATTCAGTGCACCCGTTTTTCAGGACATGAGAGTCTCAGTGCAGTAGCACTTTGTCAGTGAACTAAGACTGTTGCGTAACATTTAATTATATTTTACCTTATTATATTGAAACTAACTTATTGTGGAGGTAGATGAAACATTCCCATTAATTTTTTACCTACAGCCTATGCTTAAAAGGAATACCCTTGTTTGCTTTCTATCAGGGGTTTTCAGAAGGTCTATCCAGTTGAAGAATGTTTCTGTATTACAACACTGATACTAAAGAACCTTTCTCATCAAGTTACCAATCATTCTACTGCTATGATCTACAGGTGGCACATATTTCTCTTATGTATTACAAGAATAAAATCTGTGTTTCCCAGAACATATATTCTTTCTTTTTCACAATTATCAGAACTAAGTAACCCAGTATATTGTCTTTTAACTATATATTCAAGCATTTTTGTCTTTTCCTTTATTTGTAATTATTTTGAATTATCCTGTTTTAAATATGTATTTCAGTTTTGTAAACAAATTCTTTTTGGAAGTAGATGGAGTATAAATTACTTTGGCCCATATATTTAATTTCCTTTTTCTTAAATGAAGTGTGAATGACTATTTTTGAAGCTATAGGTGGTGGCCAGTTCATCTCCCAACCCTACAGGACTATGTTGCTTAGAATCCTTCAGTGTGAATTATAACAGAATCTTTGTTTTTTTAAAATTATCTTTAGAATTGCTTAATATTGGATTTAAACTGATAATTAAATACTTTTTTTTTTTCAGAAAAGAATAAGGAGTGTTTTTTTTTTTTTAAGATTTTTATTTGTTTATTTGACAGGCAGAGATCACAAGTAGGCAGAGAGGCAGGCAGAGAGAGAGAGATTGGAGGAAGCAGGCTCCCCACTAAGCAGAGAGCCTGCTGTGGGACTTGATCCCAGGACCCCAGGATCACATGCCGAGCTGAAGGCAGAGGCTTTAACCCACTGAGTCACCCAGGCAGCCCTAAGGAGTGATTTTTAAAAAGTTTTTATTTAAATTCCAGTCAGCTAACATACAGTGTAATATTAGTTTTCAGGTGATTCAACGCTTCCATCTAACATCCGGTGTTCATCATGACAAATGCACTCCTTATAGTGCATTCAACACTCCTTAATTTCCATCACATATTTAACCCATCCCTCATCTATCTCTTGTCTGGTAACCATCTTATAGTGAAGAGTCTCTCTTTTTTTCCCTTTGCTCCTTTGTTTTTATTTCTGAGATTCCACATATAAGTGAAATCGTATATTTTATCTTTCTCTCTTTCACTTAGCATAATATTCTCCAGCTCCACCCATGTTGTTGCAAATGGCAAGATTTCTTTTTTTTGGGCTGAGTAGTATTCCATTGCATCTATATATCACATTGTCCATTATTGATGGACCTCCATCAGTAAATGGATGTTTGGGCTGTTTCCATAATTTGACTATTGTAGATAATGCTACTCTAAACATCATGGGGCATGTATCCCTTTGGATTAGTGTTTTTGTATTCTTTGGGGAAATACCAAATAGTGCAATTGATGGATTATAGGATAGTTGTATTTTTAACTTTTTGAGGAATGTCCAAATTGTTTTACAGAGTGGCTGCCACAGTTTGCATTCCCAACAGCAGTACAAAAATGTTCCCCTTCCTCCATATCCTTGCCAACACCTGTTGTTTCTTATGTTGTTGCATTAGCCATTCTGACAGGTGTGAGGTGATACCTTCTAGTAGTTTTGATTTACGTTGCCCTGATGATCAGTGATGTTGAGAATCTTTTCAGGTGTCTATTGGCCATCTGTGTGTCTTCTTTGGGAAAATGTCTATTCATGTCTTCTGCCCATTTTTTAACTGGATTACTTGTTCCTTAGGTGTTGAGTTACATAAAGTTCTTTATATATTTTGGATACTAACCATTTATCAGGTATGTCATTTGCAAATATCTTCTCCCATTCTGTACATTGTCTTTTACTTTTGTTGATTGTTTCCTTCACTGTGCAGAAGCTTTTTACTTTGATCAAGTCCCAATAGTTTATTTTTGCTTTTGTTTCCCTTGCCTCAGGAGATCTACCTAGAAAAAATTGCTATGGCTGATGTCAAACAGATTACTACCTCTGTTCTCCTCTAGGAGTTTTATGGTTTCAGGTCTCACATTTAGATCTTTCATCCATTTTGGATGTATTTTTGTGTATGGTGTTAGAAAGTGGTCCAATTTCATTCTTTTGCACATTGCTGTCCACTTTTCCCAACACTGTGTGTTAAAGAGACAGTATCTTTTTCATTGGATATTCTTTCCTGCTTTGTGGAAGATTAATTGACATATGTTATAGGTTCATTTCTATTCTCTTTCATTGATCTATGTGTGTATTTTTGTGCCAGTACCATAGTTTGGATTACAACAACTTTTTTTTTTTTTTTTTTTTTTTATTGAAAATTTTTTTTTTTTTTAATTTTTATTTTTATTTTTTTTTTATTTATTTTTTTTCAGCGTAACAGTATTCATTCTTTTTGCACAACACCCAGTGCTCCATGCAAAACGTGCCCTCCCCATCACCCACCACCTGTTCCCCCAACCTCCCACCCCTGACCATAAGAGACTATGGACTCTGAAAAACAACCTGAGGGTTTTGAAGGGTCAGGGGTGGGAGGATTACAACAACTTTTTAATGTAAGAAGTACAAACTTGTGATCCCTCCAGCTTTGCTTTGCTTTTTCAAGGTTGCCTTGGCTATTTGTTGTCTTTTGTGGTTCCATATAAGTTTTAGTATTGTTTGTTCTGTGTGACAAATGCTATTGGTATTTTGATGGGGATTGCATTAAATGTGCGGATTGCTTTGGCAGACATTTTAACAATATTTGTTCTTCCAGTCCATGAATGCACGGGATGTCTTTCCATTTCTTTGTGTCATCTTCAATTTTTTTCATCAGTGTTTTATGGTTTTCAGAGTTCAGATCTTTTACTTCTTTGGTTAGGTTTATTCTTAGGTATCATGGTTTTAGTACAATTGAAAATAAGATTGATTCCTTTATTTCTTTTTCTGCTGCTTCGTTATTGGTGTATAGAAACTCAATAGATTTCTGTATGTTGATTTTGTATCCTGGGACTTTACTGAAATCATCTGTTGGTTCTAGCAGTTTTTTGGTGGAGTCTTTGGGGTTTTTCATCTAGAATATCATGTCATCTGCAAATAGTGAAAGTTTGACTTCTTCCCTGCCGATTTGGATGCCTTTTCTTTTTGTTTTCTGATTGCTGTGGCTAGGACTTCCAATTAATATGTCAAATAAGAGTGGTGAGAGTGGACAACCCTGTCTTGTTCCTGAACATAGGAAAATCTCTCAGTTTTCCCCCAATTTGGTTGATATTTCTGTGGGTTTTTAATATATGATCTTTATTATGTTGAGATATGTTCCTTTTAAACCTACTTTGTTAAGGGTTTTTATCATGAATAAATGTTGTACTTTGTCAAATGCTTTTTTGGAATTAGTAGTGATTTTTAAAATTATTATTTTTAGCAAAGCCAGAGAAGATCTGCTGAAAACTCAAAAAGAGCGTGATTTTCACCGAATGCACCATAAGCGAATAGTCCAGGAAAAGAACAAATTAATTAATGACCTCAAAGGGTAAGCTGCTAATATTTATTTATATATATATATATTTAATATATGTATTATATATTTATATATAATAATTATATTATAAGTTGGCATATTTATTAAAACATTATTTAGTTAATGTTAAGTACACTTGGCTATGGCAGAAGGTTTGAGGTAAAATAATCATTCAGTATTTATTGAGTGTTTACTGTGTGCCAGACTATACTATGCGTGTGCAATACAAAGACAAGTTTAGGTCCTTGCTGTCAAGGTTCCCAGAGACTTTTAGGATGTGTGATAGGGGAGGAGTTAAACTGAAATATTTTGCATTGTTGTTATGCCAACCAAGGATGGTCACTCTAACCACAATGAGGTATAAGAAGGTTCAGGAACCTATTTGTAGAGGAATTCTGAAGTATTAGTTAACAAATAGAGCAGGAGCAGGGTGCTCTAGACAGTACATGCTGTGCAAAGGCACCACGTCATGAAGGAATATGATATATTCACCATATTGTATGCATAGCAAATAAAGAGCAAAAGCTGCTTGAAAGGAGTGAGGTGGAGAGAGTGCATATACTGAATGACCTTGAATTTATGCAGAGGTTTTTAGAAATTATTTTAAAAATATTATTCAGTTTTATTTTCCCTCCTCCCTTCCTCTCCTACTTCCAAATTAAAGAAAGAAACTTCCTCTCCAAAATAAAACGGAAAACAAGAACATAATTTATAATCCTTAATGAGAATTTTCTTTTATTTGTTCTAGGGCAATGCTATCCCATAGAACTTTCTGTGATGTTATAAATATTCTATATGTGTACTAATACAATAACTACTAATTCACATGTTCTGTTAATCACTGGTCATGTGACTAGCACAACCATGGGATTAGATTTCTAATTTTATTTATTTACTTATTTATTTAAGATTTTATTTATTTGACAGAAAGAGAGAGCACAAGTAGGGGGAATGGCAGGCAGAGGGAGAGGGAGAAGCAGGCTCCCTGCTAAGCAGAGGGCCCAATGTGGGGGTCGATTCCAAGACCCTGAGCGGAAGGCAGGCACTTAACTGACTGTGCCACCCAGGCACCCCATTTCTAATTTTAATTAATTTTAATTAAGTTTAAATTTAAATACCACATTTAGCTATAGTTGCTTTATGAGACAACACAATTTAGGGATGGTAATGACAGTTGTCTTTCGTAGGAGATTATGGTTATTGTGGCTATTATGATTTCTAAATCATAGGCTGTCCCATGAAGCTTCAGAATCAATGTACTTAAATGTATTAAGTTGTAGAAACTAGAGTTTTTCTTACTTTTCTGAAGTTAAGTGTCTGTAGGAATAAAGCACTATTTTAAGAGGGAAATTGCATTAGCTTAAAAAAAGGACTTTGAAAATGTTTATTCTTTGACTTTAACCAATTATTTTAGTCCAGTATTTTGGTTTGAATTTCTTGGTTCAGAAAATTGTTCTTAGTCCAGAGAAATTCAGAAAAAAAATGTTCAAAAAGATTTGTTCCCTTTTTAACTTAAATGGTAACTAAGAAGTAGTACAGTATAATGGAAGGAGCTTGGATTTGGTCTCAAGTAAACATTGGAAGCCTGGCTTCACCACTTACCTTTAGATGGCCATTGTTTATTGTTTCTTATCTTTAACAATGTTGATGATATATTTTGGATCAGTATGTATACACACATGATACAGTACATGGAATATAATAAATGGCAGGGTTTTTTTGCATATACCATAACATTGAAAGTGTATGTTGAATATATACTACTTTATCTAGATTTCCCTTTTGCATTTATATACAGGTCTTTTCAGAAGTGTATATTGTATTTTGTTTTAAAAGTATGTTTTTTAAATTTGGGAATTGTTCTACACTCAGGACAATATAGGGGCCTGTTGTTCCTACTGGTCATGCCGAAGTTCTTTAAAGGTAGCTAAACTTTTTCTTGGCCAAAGATAAATAATTGTTGTACCTTCATTAGGATGAGCCACCCATTTACCCAGAGGAAAAGCCCAAAGGTATTTTAATAGTTTTTGTGTGTATGCACACACACATAAAATAAATGAGTTTGAATCACAGCACTTTCTTTCACAGAAAAGATCACAGGATTGACTCTATTCCCACTATCTGTACTAATTCAATCAGGTTTCAGTACTTCAGTTATTTGGGTATATAACAGTTTAAGAGCACATTTGTATCAAATTGTGGCACCTGAAATATGATTGTTCACCGTTGCTACTTGGATATTCTACTCTTTGGTAAATTGACTTTTTTTTTCTTTTTTTTTTTTCCATTTTATTTATTTTTTCAGCATAACAGTATTCATTGTTTTTGCACAACACCCAGTGCTCCATGCAAAACGTGCCCTCCCTATTACCCACCACCTGTTCCCCCAACCTCCCACCCCTGACCCTTCAAAACCCTCAGGTTGCCCCAACCTCCCACCCCTGACCCTTCAAAACCCTCAGGTTGTTTTTCAGATTACATAGTCTCTTATGGTTCGCCTCACCTCCCCAATGTCCATAGCCCGCTCCCCCTCTCCCAGTCCCACCTCCCCCCAGCAACCCCCAGTTTGTTTTGTGAGATTGACTTTTTTTAATTGTTTTTTTTTTTCTTGAGTCTCTAGTGCATGATTAAAAATATATCAGACCTCTTAAATTTCCTAATATGGGAATATTAGTGTAATTACACTAGTAAATACTAGTGTAATTAATTTCATGTAAAAATTCAGCATTTTCAAATTATACTTTTTATAATCTTTAGGGGACCTGATGAAAAAAATCCACATTACACTGTAATATAATTAACATTTGTATATTCAACTAGCCTTTATTTCCACGTTTAAGCATTAAGAATAATGTCTCCATTTAACCATTTGGATGAATCACTAGTGTGTATTTTCTAAGGACCTAAAACAAAATTTCAATAATATCAATAGGGTCACAAAGAAACTAGAGATGAAATTAATCACCAGTGAACACCTTGTCTGATACTTGTACCATTGCATAATAAATCAACTATAAGGAAGAGTGTTTTTCATTTCAGGCTAAATTAGAGTCTAAGTTCTCTATGTTAATATTTTACCCAAATATTTAAGTTGTATATCTATATTCCTGTCACTGTAAACCATAAAATGTCAGTCTTGTTTATTTTTCTGCCAATTAGTTGATTTTCCTATAGCTTTATAGTAGTTCTCATTTAACATGAATTTTACTACTTATGAATTCACTTATTTTAAGAATTATCTATTTCAAAAGTTAGAACTTATAAGCAGATGAATTATGAGCTACTTTTAGAATTTACAGAACAGACACACTCTTTCAGACTGACTAAACAGAAGTTTTTTGCTTAAGTTTTTATTTAAATTCTAGTTAGTTGACATATAGTGTAATATTGGTTCAGGAGTAGAATTTAGTGAATCATCACTTACATATAACACCCAGCACTCATCACAAGCATCCTCCTTAATATCCATCATCCATTTAGCCCAACCCCTTCCACCTCCCCTCCAGCAAATGTCCATTTGTTCTCTGTATAGTTAAGAGTCACTTATGGTTTCCTTCCTCTCTCTTTTTTTTTCCCTTTCCCCTATGTTCATCTGTTTTGTTTCTTAAATTCTAAATATGAGTGAAATCCTCTGGTATTTGTCCTTCCCTGACTGACTTATTTTGCTTAGCATAATACACTCCAGCTCCATCCACATTGTTGCAGATGTCAAAATTTCATTCTTTTTTTTTTTTTAATTTTTTTATCTGTTTATTTACAGCATAACAGTGTTCATTGTTTTGGCATAACACCCAGTGCTCCATGCAGTACGTGCCCTCGCTATTACCCACCACCTGGTTCCTCAACCTCCCAACCTCCCCCCACCCCCCGCCCCTTCAAAACCCTCTGGTTGTTTTTCAGAGTCCATAGTCTCTCATGGTTCATCTCCCCTTCCAGTTTCCCTCAACTCCCTCTCCTCTCCATCTCCCCATGTCCTCCGTGTTCTTTGTTATGCTCCACAAATAAGTGAAACCATATGATACTTGACTCTCTCTGCTTGACTTATTTCGCTCAGCATAATTTCTTCCAGTCCCGTCCATGTTGCTACAAAAGTTGGGTATTCATCCTTTCTGATGGAGGCATAATACTCCATCGTGTATATGTACCACATCTTCCTTATCCATTCATCCGTTGACGGGCATCTTGGTTCTTTCCACAGTTTGGCGACCATAGCCATTGCTGCAATAAACATTGGGGTACAGATGGCCCTTCTTTTCACCACATCTGTATCTTTGGGGTAAATACCCAGCAGTGCAATTGCAAAATTTCATTCTTTTTGATGGCTGAACAATATTCCTCTGTGTGTATGTGTGTGTACACACAACACATCTTCTTTATCCATTCACAAGTCGATAAACGTTTGGGCTCTTTCCCTAATTTGGCTGTTGTTGATAGTGCCGCTATAAACATTAGGGTGCATATGTCCCTTTGAAACAGTATTTTTTTATCCTTGAGGTAAATACCTAGTAGTGTAATTGCTAGGTCATTGGGTATTTCTGTTTTTAACTTGAGGAGCTTCCATACTGTTTTCCAGAATGACTGTACCAGTATGCATCCCCACCAACAGTGTAAGAGTGTTTGTGTTTCTCTGCATCCTTGCCAACAGGTTTTTTTAAATGTTGTTTCCTTGTTATATCCTAGTGGTATTCTGCATGATGCTAATTCTTGGGATAAAGGATTATCAAGTCATACCCCATGAATGAGTTAGATGCTAAAGTTAGTAAATACAGGAAAAGTTATTCCATCAATAACAATCCTTCAGTTTGTCCACAAATTATAATACACATTGTTTTGTGTATAGAACTCCGTACTTGAATACATATTTATGAATATACAATATTTATGGAAGTGTGCAGCATACAGCAAAGAGTATAGAGTTAAGCACATTAAATGGAATGAGTGATAGAACTGTACATACTACTTACATTTTAATTTTATTACTCTCTCATGCTTTACTGAAAATGGTTGAATTTTAATATACAATATATATATTAAATGTATATGTAACAACTTTAGTGCTTAGATTTTATTACTTCCAGCAATGAGGTGTAATAATAAATTATATTAAGATAAATATGACTTACAAGCCAATGACTTTTATACTTCCATGAAAATATTTTGCAAAACAAGGACTCCTTTTATTTTTATAAAGATTGTATTCATTTATTTGAGAGAGAGCACATAAGTTGGGGGAGGAGCTGAAGGAAGGGGGGAGAAGGACAAGCAAACTCCCTGCTGAGCAGGAAGCCCGACTTGGAACTCCATCCCAGGATGCTGAGATCATGACCTGAGATGAAGTCAGGCTTAACTGACTAAACCACCCAGGTGCCTTCTTATTTTTTTTTAATAGGAAACCATTTAAAATTATTTTGGGGCTCTTGTGCTTGCCGCCCTGTCAGAGTAGCTGGTATAGACCTAGCTTTCCAACTGGTAATAGATAAGCTCTTCAACTGTAATGAACTACAAAACTGAACGTAATTTTAGGCAGCTATTTTTTTCAGATGTTAGAAAATTGGCAGAGTAGGTCTGTGATGCCTAAGAGAGGGGAACCATTCAAAGTGAGTGGCATAATCACCTTAGATTTTGACCCAGAAGTACTATTCAGACAATAGTGTGACAAAGTAGAACTCAGAGCACAGTAGTCTTGATTAACTGATGAGGGATCTCATCAGGGCTGTCAAGAGAGCTGGAATTTGCAGAATAGGATATACAAAAGGTGGAAGGTGCATGAAAGAAATTTAAGAAATAATTGTAGTAGTTTCCTTTAATCTTTTGACAAATACTAAGTTGTGGAATAGTGAGAGAATGATGCCTACAAAGAACAGCTGCTGGAAAACTGTGAGCTCAGTGGAGATTCCAGAGTGTGCAGATGTAGGAATTCTGACCAGCTACAGTGGAGGAACCTCACCAAAAACTCTGAGCATTGAGTTAAGACCCTTGCTAAACCTGGGTGGGTTAGTAAGTTCAGCGTCTGCCTTTAGCTCAGGTCATGATCCCAGAGTCCCAGGAGAGAGCCCATGTCAGGTTCTCTGCTTGGTGGGGAGTCTACTTCTCCCTCTAGCTCACCTCACTCATGCTCTCCCCCCCAACAAATAAGTAAATAAAATCTTAAAAAAGACCCTTGATAAACCATATCATAGGAGGAGAGCTATTCTAGGCCTAGAGAGGGAACTACTTTAAACTTGCCTTAATAAAAGTTTGAAAGTAAGCTTTGAAAAGCTCAAACTGCCCATCCGTATGCCAGGACAAAACTCTTTAAAGGAAGTGAACAAAGTTCAGATAAATATATATCCAACATATGATAAAATATATAATATACATAGAAGTTGGAAAATGTGTCCCATATCCAAGAAAAAGTAGAAACAGACCCAGAAATGACAGAAATAACAGGATTAGTAGATGAAGACTTTAAAACAGCTCTTATGAAATGTTTAGAACTTTAAATAAAACAATGAATATAATGAGTGAACAGTTGGGAAATAGCAGAAGTGAAATGGGAACTATAAACAACCAAATGGAAATTCTCAAACTGAAAAACGTATTTGCAACAACAACAAAAAAATCACTAAGAAGCTGAAAAGAGTTAATGGAGCCTCAGAGGAAAAAATAAATGACTAAAAATATAAATAGAATTGTGCCTGTGAGGCAATTTCAAGTAGTCTATCCTATTCAGAAGACGACCCTGGAGTGACGTTCTCAACTTTGATAGCTTCCTCATATATCAGTTAAAATTATTTATTCAGGGAATCTGGGATTGATCATTGGGTGGGTACATGGACCAAATAAGCCCACTTTGAGCCAGACCTTAGCCATGATGCTACTTATTCTCTGACCTCTGTAAGTCCCCTTTCTAACATAGGGGCTGTGATGTCACTCTGGGCTTGTGGATATTAATAATAACTTCTTAAAATATCTTTTCCCAGTACACAGTCACACAAGTACATGGCTATAGGTAATTCTGTGAAAGAACAGGGATTGTCATCATAGTGTATAATTGCGTAGTGTTATGGAGTTCCTTTTCTACTCTGTCAGTAGGGCAGCTCAAGGTATTTTCACTTTTCTGAGTGTTCCAAGTTTCTAAGAGTCACCTCAGCAGTGACTTTATTGCATCCATTGGAGTATTTGTTTTAGTACTTGTAAAATCCAGTGTCTTATGCAAATTATTGTTTATCCAGTCTTAGGTTATAGCCCTTTTTAGCATCTCAAAATCCAGTCTTTGGGGTGTTTTGGTTCCTGTTGGTATATGATTAATTCTTACAGTAGTTTGGATATATTGTCTCTTTTCTCCCTTACCAAACTATTAGCTTGGCTGTTAAGAGAGAAGGAAGTAGGGCCAACTTTAGGAGGCCATCATTTACCTTTTGGGGAAGATACCTCCTCCACAGTTTGCAGCACAGCCAAAGTGTTAGCTCTCTCTAGGGAAGGAGACCAACCTCTGCATGCCCACCTGGCCTAAGGAGAAGGGATACAGAAACAGCATCCCCAGGGTCATCCTGAGAATCAGAGAAAAAGAGGCCATTTCAATAATATAAGAAAGAGTCAGTTTATCAGGAAGTCATAATATGCATGACTCTAAGTAAGAGCTGCAAAATATATGAAACAAAATCTGATAGAATATAAAAATTCATATTTCCACATTACAATTGGATATTTCAAACTTTTTTTTTAGCAATTATTAGAAAAATGGACAAAAAGTCTCTTAGGTCTACAGAATAAGGCATCAATTAATTAATTGTAATTGACATTCCTTGAATTATACTTTGGACTTTTCATGTGTACAAAATAGGTAATATTTTGTGTCTAGACAAGTGTCTATATATTTCAGAGAATTGATGTACAAAATATGTTCTCTGACCACAACCAAATTAAATTAAAAATCATTGACAGCTCTCTGGAAAATTCCCAAATATTTGGAAATATAGTAACATGGTTCTAAATAGTCCACAAGTCAAAGAAGGAAGTGAGGAAGTATTTCAGTATGAATGGCTGAAGATGCAGCATATTAAAAATAGTGGGATGCAGCCAAAGCAGTGCTCAAGGTAAAATTGATAGTTTTATTTTTTTAAATTGATAGTTTTAAATGCCCATATTAGAGAAGAAAATTTTATACTAATAATCTAATCTTGTACCTTAGACTAGCTCAAAAAAAAAAAACCCACAAAAGCAGAGAAAGAAAAAGAAATGAAATAATAATGAAAGAAAAAAAATGATCAGAAACCAATAAATTAGAAAAGGGATAAACAAAAATAAACAAATATATAAAAATAAAATCATATGTTTGGAAATAGAATTGATGAAGTTGATAATAAAATTGGCAAGACTAGGTAGACTAATCGCCAAATGTAGAATAACCAAGGCTGTCATTTATTGCTGTTGGAAGTGTAAATTAAAACCCAGCAAGTCAACTCCTAGGTATTTTTTCTAAGAGAAAAAAGAGCCCAAAAATATCTTATATGACTCAGTGTAAGAATGTTCATGGCAACCTTATTCATAATGGCTCCAAGCTAAAAACAAACCAGTTCTTCATCAGCATAATATTTAATAAACACATGGTAGAATATACATACAAGGGACTATGACTCACAATAAGAAGAAATGAATTACTGATATACACAACAGCCTGGAAGAATCTAAAAAACATGCTGAGTGAAAGAAGCCAGTTTCTGGCCTCATAGAGTAAATTTGGAAGTTTTCCTTCCTTTTCTATTTTTTGTAATAGTTTGAGAAGAGTAAGTATTAACTTTTGGTAGAATTCGACTATGAAGCCATCTGGTTCTGGGCTTTTGTTCAAATATGTTCAAATTTTTATTTTTTCCTGTTTCAGTTTTCATAGTTTATATGTTTCTAGAAATTTATCTGTTTCTTCCAGGTTATCCAATTTGTTGGCATATATATTTTTCATAATCTCTTATAATTGCTTGTGTTTCTGTGATGTTGATTGTTATGTAAGAGAACGTATTCTATGATTCCTTAATATATGGAGTTCTAGAATCTCTTGAGGTATTAGAAACGCTCTATAATTTGATAACAATATGCCCAATACTTGGGCATGCATATTTCTGAAAACTGAACTGTAACATTTAAGCTCTGTATGTTTTACTCCAGGTAAATCACACTTGAGTAAAAAAGGTAAAAAAATACATATATATTTTGAGGGCATTTTTGAATAAAACAGTTTCTTAAAGGTGCTTATATGTTGAGTTGAACTATTTCTCTATGAGATAATGAAATTTTTATACTTAATTTTCTTAATATAAGTTAATCAAGTTGTTTTCAAGACCGTCCTTTCGCTTATTTTGATGCGAATGACACTGGTTAATCTTGCATTGTCTGCAGCACTTGTCTTTTTGACAATTGTTTCTGAATTGATTCTAGAAACTGCAGGTTTTTCTCTCAGTGAATGGCAGTCTTCTGAGTACATGCTTGAATACAGCAAAACTGTTGGTAGGAAATAGAAAACTAGTTAACTCAAAAGAAATCTGACTTCCTCGTTCCTACCATGTTTAGAGAAGTAGCATACCAAGTATTATTTCTGGCAATTCTTGGATTGTTATGTTGACCTTTATATAGTTACTCATTTTTTATTTGACTGCAAAAAAAGAGAGAAAAGATTTAGATGTTAGATGGAAATCACTGATTTAACTCAATTACCCTTTAAGATGCCCTTTACTTTTCATAGGTTAAAGTTACATTATGCATCGTATGAACCGACTCTCAGGGTGTTACATGAGAAGCACCACGCTTTACTGAAGCAGAAAATGCTGACCTCTCTGGAAAGAGATAGAGCAGTTGGGCAGGTAAAGAGGCCGTCAAAGCCAACTCAAAATGATTTTTAACCATTCATTTTTTAATAATAAAAGTAGAAATATTGGCTTTATTTCTGAGATAAATTTAAAAAGGTTTTGAACAATTATGTTGTAAAGGAGATTTATTTGGAAGTATTCATTAAATTATTTTGTTCCTTTTAAACCTATAAAGATTATTACTAAACTAAACATTTAACTGAAACATAAATGTATAGGAGATACAAAGTATAGTGAGAGGAAAAAAACTCAGCCGTTGTCAAACATGGGCTTTTTTATTTATTTTAATTTTTTAAAAAGATTTTTATGTATGTATGTATTTATGTATGTATGTATCTATCTATCTTTCAGAGAGAGAGAAAGAGCATAAGTAGGGGGAGCCGCAGGCAGAGGGAGAAACAAGCTCCCCTCTGAGCAAGGAGCTTGATGCGGTACTCCATCCCAGGACCCTGGGATCATGACCTGAGCTGAATGAAGGCAGATGCTAAACATACTGAGCCACCCAGGTGTCCCCAAACTTGGGTTTAAATGCTAACTTTGACACCTATAAATATGGGCCTTAAACACTTTGAAGTCAGATTTCTCATACATAAAGTATAGCCACAATGACTTGCCCTTTTAAAAAATATTGTTGTGAAATGTATGTGAGATAATGAGTAAAACTCCTTGGAATTTACCCCCAAATGAATTCGACAACCCTCGTTTTGGACTCAATTTCAGTCATTTCTGCTAACACCCTTTTCCATTCTTCCTGGGGGTTTTTGCATGGGTGTAGGACAATGATGAGGAATATCTGGTATAGGAATCAAGAAAGGTAGAACAAAATGTTTATGGGTCACTTAAAAAATATGTAACAGTTTATTAGAAAATATAAAAGTGCAACTATGCTTAACATTGTTTTATTGTTTTCTGTAGATTCTCAGTTTCGGCCAAACTTTCAGAAGCTACAATAACTTGCAAGATGGTTATATTCTTCCTTGAATGATTTTATTGTTAAGATATACTTTAATCAAGTTGTATTTTGTCTGTTTTTGAGTGTAATTCTTAGCTACTAAAATGCAAAACATTACTTGTGTCTCCATGCTCCTTTGTGCTTGAATTTTGATTTTGTGTTCTTGAATGTCTGAATTGTATTATTGGTAATATTGCATAAGATGAGTTTAACAATAATTTACATTTTTATAGCATTATATATCAAACCTTCAGAATTTCATCTCCTTGCTCTTTTTAATCTAACCCCTCTCCCCAGCATCCCAACAAAAGGCACAGCTCTTGGAGTACTTCATGCTAGATTTAGGTTGCTTCTACTTCTTATCCTGCCATAGGCCCTGCTTAGACTTTTGCTACCCATCTTATTCTTTTTATTCCCTGGTCTCATACTTATCTCACTATTATCCTTCTCCAGGGAGGAATCCATCTATGATCTGGCCATATATCCCCAAAAGATCGTGTATACTCTGACACCTCTGACAGACCACTCATACTGAGTTTCACTATTCAAGAATACTAGGGTTTTCCAGGAATCCACGCTGGCAAGTGCTTACACTCCTCTCTCGATTTTTGATTTCTGTATTTGCACCTGTCCTATACTGGATCTATACTTATCTTATGTGTAATTAGGACTAAGTTATCTTCCTGAAAAGGCCATCAATTCCCCTAATTTTAATATGAGTTGAATTTCTGAGGTTAGATCAAAGGTCGTTTTGAGAACACTTTTAGGTCACATATACTCTTTGGGTTTCAGATTGTTTCTTAGTGGTTTAGTTAGAAGAACTAAAGATTGGGAGAGTATGTATGAGTTCCAGCTGAGCTGCACAGTAGCCATATAAGCATTCAGATCATTTTACTTATATTCTTACTATTGAACAGAGATCAAATTACTTGCCTTATGCTTTTTTAAAAATTATTTTTATTAACATATAATGTATTATTTGTCCCAGAGGTGCAGGTCTGTGAACCATCAGGCTTATACTTTTCACAGCACTCACCATAGCACATACCTTCCCTGATGTCCATAACCCAGCCACTCTATCCCTATCCTCCCACCCCGCAGCAACCCTCAGTTTGTTTCCTGAGCTTAAGGAAGGAAAAAATGAAACAAGATAGGATCAGGAGGGAGACAAACCATAAGCGATTCTTAATCTCACAAAACAAACTAAGTCTTTGCAGAAATGTCTTTTCATGTCTTCTGCCCATTTCTTGATTGGATTATTTGTTCTTTGGGTGTTGACTTTGGTAAGTTCTTTACACTTTTGGATGCTAACCCTTTATCTGGTATGTTATTTGTGAATATCTTCTCCCATTCTGTCAGTTGTCTTTTGGTTTTTTTGACTCTTTCCTTTGCTGTGCAAAGATTTTGATCTTCATGAAGTCCTAAAAGTTCATTTTTGGCCTTGCTTCCCTTGCCTTTGGCGATGTTTTTAGGAAGAAGTTGCTGCAGCTGAGGTCAAAAAGGTTGCTTTGTCTAAGAGTAGTTGACCATAGAGTTGAGAGTCTATTTCTGGACTCTCTTTTGTGTTCCACTGATCTATGTGTCTGTTTTTGTGCCAGTATCATACTGTCTTGATGATTACAGTTTTGTAATAGAGGTTGAAGTCTAGAATTGTGATGCCACCAACTTTAGCTTTCTTTTTCAACATTCTTCTAGCTATTCAGGATCTTTTCTGGTTCCATATAAATTTTAGGATTTTTTGTTCCATTTCTTTGAAAAAAATTGATGGTATTTGATAGGGATTGTGTTAAATTTGTAGATTGCTCCAGGTATCATACATATTTTCACATTATTTGTTCTTCCAATCCATGAACATGGAACACTTTCCATTTCTGTGTCTTCCTCAATTTCTTTCATGAGTACTTTATAGTTTTCTGAGTTACAGATTCTTTGGTTCTTTGGTTAGGTTTATTCCTAGGTATCTTATGGTTTTGTGTGCAAGTGTAAATGGGATTGACTCCGTAATTTCTCTTTTTTCTGTATTGTTGTTGGTGTATGGAAGTACAACTGATTCCTGTGCCTTGATTTTATATCCTGACACTTTACTGAATTCTGGTATGAGTTCTAGCAGTTTTGGAGTAGAGTCTTTTAGGTTTTCCAGATAAAGTATCATATCATCTGCAAAGAGTGAGAATTTGACTTTTTCTTTGCCAATCCAGATGCCTTTTGTTTTTGTTGTCTGATTGCTGAGGCTAGGACTTTTAGTACTATGTTGAATTGCAGTGATGATAGTGGACATCCCTGCCATGTCACTGACCTTAGAGGGAAATCTCTCAGTTTTTCCCCTTTGAGAATGATATTCGCTGTGGTTTTTTATAGATGGCTTTGATGATATTGAGGTATGTATCCTCTATCCCTACACTGTGAAGAGTTTTGATCAAGAAAGAATGCTGTACTTTGTCAAATGCTTTTTCAGCATCTATTAAGAGTATCATATGTTTCTTGTTCTTTCTTTATTAATGTATTGATTGATTTGCAGATGTTGAACCAACCTTGCAGCCCAGGAATAGTCATGGTGAATAATCCTTTTAATCTACTGTTGAATCCTGTTGGCTAGTATTTTGGTGAGAATTTTTGCATCTGTGTTCATCAAGGATATTGGTCTGTAATTCTCTTTTTTGATGGCGTCTCTGTCTGGTTTTAGGGTCAAGGTAATGCTGGCCTTATAAAATGAGTTTGGAAGTTTTTCTTCCATTTCTATTTTTTTGAATAGTTTCAGGAGAATAGGAATTAGTTCTTCTTTAAATGTTTGGTAAATTTCCCCTGGGAAGCTGTCTGGCCCTGGGCTCTTGTTTGTTGGGGGATTTTTGATGACTGCTTCAATCTCCTCACTGCTTATGGGTCTGTTTAGGTTTTCCATTTCTTCCTGGTTCAGTTTTGGTAGTTTATATGTCTCTAGGAATACCTTTTCTTCCAGATTGCCAAATTTGCTGGCATATAGTTTCTCATAATATGTTCTTATAATTGTTTGTATTTCTATGGTATTGGTTGTGATCTCTCCTCTATCATTCATGATTTTATTTATTTGGGTCCTTTCTCTTTTCTCTTTGATAAGTCTGGCAAGTTCTATCAATCTAATTAATTCTTTCAAAGAACCAGCTCCTAGTTTCGTTGATTTATTCTACTGTTCTTTTGGTTTCTATTTCATTGATTTCTGCTCTGGCCTTTATTAGTTCTCTTCTCATGCTGGGTTTAGGCTTTCTTTGCTGTTCTTTCTCCAGCTCATTTAGGTGTAGGGTTAGTTTGTGTACTTGAGACCTTTCCTGTTTCTTGAGAAAGGCCTTGTCCTCTCGGGACTGTCTTTGCTGTGTCCCACAGATTTTGAACCATTTTATTTTCATTTTCATTTGTTTCCATGAATTTTTTCAATTCTTTTAATTCCTGGTTGGCCCTTTCATTCTTTAGTAGGATGCTCTTTAGCCTCCATGTATTTGAGTTCTTTCCAGTTTTCCTCTTGTGTTTGAGTTCTAGTTTCAGAACGTTGTGGTCTGAAAATATGCAGGGAATGATCCTAAGCTTTTGGTACTGGTTGAGACCTGATTAGTGACCCAGGATGTGATCTATTCTGGAGAATGTTCCATGTGGACTAGAGAAGAATGTGCATTCTGTTGCTTTGGGATGGAATGTTCTGAATATACCTGTGATGTCCATCTGCTCCAGTGTGTCATTTAAAGCCTTTATTTCCTTGCTGATCTTTGGCTTAGGTGACCTCTCCATTTCAGTGAGGGAGGTTTAAAGTCCCCTACTGTTATTGTATATTGTTGATGTGTTTCTTTGATTTTGTTATTAATTGGTGTATATAATTGGCTGGTCCCATGTTAGGGGCATAGATATTTAAAATTGTTAGATCTTCTTGTTGGACATACCCTTTAAGTATGACATAAATGACATACATTTCTTAGTATAGTCTTTGGCTTAAAATCTAATTGATCTGATGTAAGGATTGCCACCCCAGCTTTTTTTTTTTTTTTTTTTTTGATGTCCAATGGTAAATTGTTTTCTACCCCCTCACTTTAAATATGGTGGTGTCTTTGGGTTTAAAACGAGTTTCTTAGACAGCATATTGACGGGTCTTGTTCTTTTTTCCATTCTGATACCCTGTGTCTTTTGATTGTTGGCATTTAGCCCATTTACATTCAGGATAACTATTGAAAGATATGAATTTAGTGCCATTGCATTAGCTGTAAGATGACTGTTACTGCATATTGTCTCTGTTCCTTTCTGATCTACTACTTTTAGGGTCTCTCTTTGATTAGAGGACCCTTTCAATATTTCCTGTGGGGCTGGTTTGGTGTTTGCAAATTCTTTCAATTTTGGTTTATCCTGGAAGCTTTTTATCTCTGCTTCTATTTTCAGTGATAGCCTAGCTGGATATAGTATTCTTGCCTGCATATTTTTCTCATTTAGTGCTCTGAATATATCATGCCAGTTCTTTCTGGCCTGCCAGGTCTCTGTGAATAAGTCTGCTGCCAATCTAATATTTTTACCATTGTATGCTACAAACGTCTTGTCCTGATTGCTTTCAGGATTTTCTCTTTGTCACTAAGACTGGTAAGTTTCACTCTTAGATGATGGGGTGTGGACGTATTTTTTTTTTTTTTTTTTTTTTTTTTGAAGGGGGTTCTCTGTGCTTCCTGGATTTTGATGCTTGTTCCCTTTGCCATATTAGGGAAATGCTTTACTATAATTTCCTCCAATATACCTTCTGTCCCTCTCTCTTTCTCTTTTCTGGGGTCCCAATTATTCTAATATTGTTTTGATTTTTGGTATCTTGCTCAGCTTCTTTATTCTTTGTATTTTGTCTCCTATATCACTAATTCTCTCTTCTGCATCATTTATCCTAGCAGTAAGAGCCTCCATTTTGATTGCATCTCATTAATAGCTTTTTTGACTTCGACTTGGATAGATATTAGTTCTTTTATTTCTCCTAAGGGATTTTATTTCTCCAGAAAGGGATTCTCTAATACCTTCCATACTTTTTTGGAGCCCAGCTAGCACCTTGATAATTGTTATTCTGAACTCTAATTCTGACATATTACTAATGTCTGCATTGATTAGGTCCCTAGCTGTCAGTACTGCCTCCTGTCCTTTTTTTTTTTTCTTGTTATTTTTTTCCACCTTGTCATTTTATCCGATAAGAATAGATGAATGAGAGAACAAAATATTAAAAGGGTGGTAAAGACCCCAGAAAAATATACACTAACCAAATCAGAAGAGACCCAAAACCCGGGGGACAAGAAAGGGAGAAAAAATTAAAAAAATATATATATACATATATATATATTAGACTAGTGAGTAGAACAGAGCCACCCACTTGATTTTGGGTGTATTCTTGTCTCTTAGAAGAAACTACCTCCCAAAATTTTAAAGATATATATATATATATATATCTTAAAATAAGGGTAAACACGATGAAGGGATGGAATATGAGTGTAAGGTAGAAATTATAAAAGGTTCTAAAAGGAGTTGATACGATGGTTGGAAAAAAAAAAAAGAGAATGTGATCAGGGTGGAGACTAGAACAAAGCCATGGACTAGATGTAGGGTATATTTTGATCTATTAGAATAAATTGTATCCCAATTTTTTAAAATTTAGCTTAATTTTATTTTTTTTCAGTGTTCCAAATTCATCGTTTATACACCACACCCAGTGCTCCATGCAATACGTGCCCTCTATAATACCCACCACCAGGCTCACTCAACCCCGCCCACCCCCCCAAAGCCCTCAGTTTTTTTCTCAGAGTCCGTAGTCTCTAATGGTTTGTCTCCACCTCAATTTCCCCCAACTCACTTCTCCTCTCCATCTCCAAATATCCTCTGTGTTATTCCTTATCCTCCACAAGTAAGTGAGACCATATGATATTTGACTCTGCTTGACTTATTTCACTCAGCATAATCTCCTCCAGTCCTGTTCATGTTGATACAGAAGTTGGTTATTCATCATTTCTGATGGAGGCATAATACTTCATTGTATATATGGACCATATCTTCTTTATCCATTTGTTTGTTGAAGAGTATTGTGGCTCTTTCCACAGTTTGATGACTATGGCCATTGCTGCTATGAACACTGAGGTACAGATGGCCTTTCTTTTCACTACATCTGTATCTTTAGGGTAAATACACAGTAGTGCATTTTTCTTACACCATACACAAAGATAAACTCAAAATGAATAAAATACCTCAATGTGAGGCAAGAATCTATCAAAATTCTACAGGAGAACATAGGCAGTAACCTCTTCGACTTTGGCCACAGCAGCTTCTTTCAATACACGTCTCCAAAGGCAAAGGAAACAAAAGCAAAAATGAACTTTTGGGACTTCATCAAGATCAAAAGTTTCTGCACAGCAAAGGAAATAGTTCACAAAACAACACAAAACTCCCACAGAGTGGGAGAAGATATTTGCAAATGACACTACAGACCAAGGGCTGATATCCAAGATCTGTAAAGAACTCCTCAAACTCAACACACACAAAACAGATAATCACATCAAAAAATGGGCAGAAGACATGAACAGACACTTCTCCAATGAAGACATACAAATGGCTAACAGACACATGAAAAAATGTTCATCATCATTAGCCATCAGGGAGATTCAAATCAAAACCACATTGAGATACCACCTTATACCAGTTAGAACGGCCAAAATCAACAAGATAGTAAACAACAAGTGTTGGAGAAGATGTGGAGAAAGGGAACCCTCTTACACTGTTGGTGGCAATGCAAGTCGGTGCAGCCACCTTGGAAAACAGTGTGGAGATTCTTTAAGAAATTAAAAATAGAGCTACCCTATGACCCTGCAGTTGTATCTCAAAATTTTAAAGAAAATTAAAAAAAACCAAACACCTATACATATATATATACATATATATACATATATATACACAAAAAATAAGGTTAAATACAATGAGGGGATAAAACATGAGTATAACAATGAAAATTTAAGATGTTTTTTAAAAAGATATTGATAAAATAGTTAAACATTAAAAGAGGAAAGAGGAAAAGTTTAAAAAAGAATAAGAAAAAATAAAATTAAAACAAATTTTCTTTGATAGACTAAAGGAGCATGGGAAAAAAGCCATGAATTCTATGTGTTGCTTTCCCCTAGCTCTGGACTTCTGCAGTTCTCATTGATTGGTGAACTTGATTTTGTCTGGATATTCTTGCTGGTCTTCTGGGGGATGGGCCTGTTGCCGTGATTCTCAAATGTCTTTACCCGAGGCAGAATTGCACCAGCCTTGCCAGTGGCCAGACTAGGTAATATGCTGAGGTTCACTCTCTGTAGCTTTTGTTCCCTGAACGCTTTCCATAGAGCTTTGGAGGATGAGAATGAAAATGGCAGCCTCTCAACAGCTGGCTCCATAGGATCCAGAGATTTGGGCCTCACTCCTCAGTGTGCCCTCAGAGAAAAGTAGTCAGTCCATCCTGCCTGTCTGGTCTCTGGTTGCACTCCGTGCTCACCCAGCCTTGACTGAGTGTTGCTATCTCTGGTTCATGGCTCCATTTGGAGTCTCCAAACCCAGCAGGTTTCTGCTGGTCACTCCCATGCCGCTCCTCTTGGACGAGGAAGGAGGGTGTTTCTCCATATCTGCCACTTGTGGGGTCCTTGCTGGGGCAGTGTCCCGACTGTGCCTTGGATCATGGTTTAAGGTAATGCCAAGCTGAGAGCTCACTCCTGAGCTCTGTCTCCATAGCTGGCTTTCCTACTCTGATACCTGGCAGCTTTGCCACACTTACATGCCCCTGGTCTTTCTGTGGCTTTGCAGGTCCTGAGACCACACTCTCCCTGTGAGGGCTCTACCCTTGCTTAGCCTCTGGAGTGACGTGCTTCAGTGGAGCAGACTTCTAGCAATTCTGATTTTGTGCTCTGCTGCTCTTTCATTTGCCAGGAGCCAGCCCCTCCCTCTGCGGTTTATCTTCCCATATGTTGCCTCGGATTCACTTCTCCACATATTCTACCTTCCGGAAAGTGGTCAATTTTCTGTTCCCAGAATTGCAGCTGTTCTCATCCTCTATCTCCTATTGAGTTTGTAGGTGTTCAGAATGGTTTGATAACTATCTGACTGAACTCCTGGGATATAATGATATCTCATTCTCCTACTCCTCCCCCATCCTGCTTCCTCCCGATCTCCCTTCACCACTCTTAAGCACTTTTTTTTTTTATTACATTTCTATTTTCAATGTTTGTTTTATTTCAGTGATGCTCTGAGAAGTCACTTTTTTTAAAAATTCGCTTTAGAGAAGTGGGAGAGGGGCAAAGGGAAAGGGAGAGGGAGAATCTCAAGTAGCAACCCCACTGAGCATGGAGCTCTACATGAGGTTCAGTCTCACAACCCAAAGACCACAGCCTGAGCCAAAATCACAAGTTGAATGCTCAACCAACTGAACCACCCAGACACCCCTCTTAGAAGTCACTTCTAACCAAAACTTTTGGGTATATACTTGAAGCAATAAGAAGTATTTTATAATTTTTTCCTAATCATCACTTCTTTAAAAACCTCTTAATGAACATTTAGCTCACTATCTTTCTCTTTAAACATATAGATCTCTCTAATATCTTGAAAGAAGAAAGGTTAGAATTTAGAATTTTTTAGTGGTACTCAGTTTCTATATAAAAGTGAAAGTATACTGTGAGATGACAAAAATCTAAAAGAAGTATGTATTTTCAAATTCTTTTCATAAGTAATGATATAGCAACTTTCAAATTTATTTAAATCTTATAGAAAAACCTAGTTTATTTTGCAAAATTACTGAAAATGTTGTAAATTCTGAGCTATAGTCCTAAGATTGAAAATATATATAATTTGTATGTGTGTGTGTATAAAGTTACATTTTATCTGTTTTTGGATCATGAGTCTCTAATTCAGGAGGCATTCTAAAAAGTAAATGTATGTATTTTCTAGGTCAGCTTGCTGAGAGAATCTAGAAGTAATGACACTCCAGTAGCAAATGAGTATACCTGGTGCACTGATATCTGTTTCTAATACCATTCTCTAATAAAAGGAAGCTAGGGATCCTTGGAGAAATGGCTGATTATAGGCTGGGCGGGGAAGATACAAAATGAACCTGGAACATTTGTCCCATCTTGTTACACTAGAATGTTAGGAGATACTCAGAAAGTAAGAGAGAGAGAAGGAAAGAGAAAGGAAGGAAGGAAAGAAGGAAGGAAGGGAGGGAAGAAGGTAAAAGGCGGGGGGGAAGGGACTGAAGAAAATGTTAGGGTATATCAAGGGACAAAGGAACTGTGCGGGCGCTTCCTAAGTGGACCAACAACCAAATTTTGTTTGGATGTTGAGACTGACTGTGCTATACATACAGCAAGAAGGTATGCAAACATCTACGTTATATAATTGAACTCTGAGGGGAGAGCAGCACAAGCCTTACATGAAGGCCTGAAATGTCTTGAGAGAACTAAGAAGGAGACTGGCTTATGGTGTTTGTTGTATTTAGGGTTTAGGAGAAGGATGAGAGTTCCTGTATGGGAGAAGAGGCTTATATGGTTTGAATCTCCCACCAGTGGCAAAGAAGGGAGCAATCTAGTCTTTCCTATTAGCCTAGTCCTAAGGGAAGTAGGAAGTTAAGGCTTAAAAACAGTTTGCATTAAACATCAAAAAATGGAGTCATACTTATTATAGGAATCATCTTGAAAGAGCTCCCAGTGGTCACATTTTGAACAATTTGAGCAACAAAATAAGTAATACAGTATGGGATTATAACCCAGAGTATAAAATAAATATCTATGAGTTCATACCGATATAAATAAATGGATGAGTATATAAATGGTGAAAAATAAAGATATTTCTCTCAAAAAAGAATCTCAAATGATATATGTAGACAATCTTTCCCTCAAGGAAGTGGAGCTTAACACCCCAGCTGTTCACTGTTGGCTAAACTAAATGACTTGCTTCCACAAGTACAGTGAAAATGGGGGAAAGACTAATTTTATATAGAGAAACCTGGCAAATATTACTTCAGGAAGGTGATCAGGATTAACATCATCAATCTTTAATCACGTTGATATATTCTTGATGAGCTATTAATGACACTCCTACTTTGTGCTCTTCCTCCTCAAAACGGTAACTCCTATCTAATCATGAGAAAACATGAGACAAACCCAAATGTATGGACATACTCCAAAATATTATCTGACCAATACTCAAAATTGTCAAGGTCATCAAAATGAGGGAAAGTCCAAGAAACTGTCCCAATCCAGAAGAAGCTAAGAAGACATGATGACTCTGATAAGTTCTTGATAGATTTTAGATACTACTTTCTGATAAGACGTTTTAAATATCTTTTTCCATTTTGTCAGTTGTCTTTTGGTTTTGTCAGCTCTTTCCTTTGCTGTGCAAAAGCTTTTTATCTTGATGAATTCCCAGTAGTTCATTTTTGCCTTCCCCCCCTTGCTTTCATGTCTTACAAGAAGTTGATGCAGCTGAGGTCGAAGAGTTTGCTGCCTGTGTGCTCCTCAAGGATTTTGATGGATTCCTGTCTCACATTGAGGTCATCTTTCATCCATTTTGCGTCTGTTTTTGAGTATGGTGTAAGGAAATGGTCCAGTTCCATTCTTCTGCATGGGACTGTCCAATTTCCCCAATACCATTTGTTGAAGGGACTATCTTTTTTTCTATTGTATATTCTCTCCTGCTTTGTTGAAGATTAGCCAACCATAGAGTTGAGGGTCCATTTCTGGGTTTTCTATTCTGTTCAATGATATGTGTCTGTTTGTGTGCCAGTACCATACTGTCTTGAGGATTACATCTTTTTAATAGAGCCTCAAGTCCAGAATTGTGATGCTACAACAGAGGAGCATAGGGGAAAGGAGGGGAAAAATAAAATGAGACAAAATCAGAAAGGGAGACAAATCATAAGAGGAAACAAACTGAGGGCTGCTGGAGGGGAGAGGGGGTGAGGTATGGGATAATCGGGTGATGGACATTAAGGAGGGCACATGATATAATGAGCACTGAGTATTATATACAACTGATGAATCACTGAACTCTATCTCTGAAATGAATAATACACTATAGGTTAATTAATTGAATTTAAATAAAATAATAATAAAAGAAGACAAGATGACTAAATGTACGATATCTTGGATGTGATCTTAGAACAGAAAAAGGATATTAGAAAAATCCTGGGGAGCCTGGGTAACTCAGTCAGTTAAGGGTCTGACTCTTGATTTTGACTCAGGCTATAATCTCAAGGTGGTGAGATAGAGCCCTGCATGATATTATGTCAATGCTCAGCACCAAGTCTGATTGTCCATCTCCCTCTCCCTGCTTGTACTCTTTCTCTCTCTCTTCAATAAGTAAATAAAATTAAAAGAAAAACCTTAATGAAATTAGAATGCAATATGGACATTGTTAATAATAATTATCAATATTGTCTCATTGTGTCAAACACATTATGGTAATGCATGATGTTAACAATGGGAATAAGGTGCTGGTGTACATTTCAGCTTTTATGTAAATCTTATACTATTCTAAATAAGTATATTTAAAACTTTCATAATCCATTTGGCATCCAAGAATAGATATACATTTTTTACTTTTTTTTTCCAGCCAGGCATTTCATGAGCACTAATCTATAGGTTACAATTTATTATCTGCTATTTTCTATTAATAAAGGAATATTACTACTCAGTGATAGTAGGAAAAATGTGTGTATCTGTATATAATGAAACAGATGGTTTTTGTGTTGGTATAATCACATACAGTGAGGATTGCTCCTCAATCCTTGAGGAGCACACTTAAAGAGAGAACTCTTTAAGGTTGAGTTTTTAATTCAAGCCTATTTTTCAGGAAATATAGGTAAATTATATGCCACCAAACTAACAAATGTTCTTAATTATAAAACATGTTTAATAAAACAAGGAGTGTCTGTGGGCGGAAAATGAACTAAGAGTTTCAGGAAAAACAAGTCTCTTCATATTTTACTTCCCAGCTAATACTTTCCTCATCTTTTATAAATAGAAAGATGAATTAAGTTGTTGTGAAGTAATTTCAACAGAGGAGAAACTTCTCTCAAAGTAGAGTACTGAATAATTATCATTCAAAGTGTACAATAAGTATTCTTGATTCAGGAAATGATGCTGTGAAATAAATGTTTCAGATGTTTATTTATAATGGATTCCTAATAATCACCCATGGAATTGGATTTAAACTTAAAATTACGTTTTATTTTTGTTGCAATTCATGTTTCAAAAATTTTTTAATATATAGGAATTAATCCTAGAGGTTAATATTTTTATATCTTGCAGTTGATATTTAAACATTGCATTTTGTTTTGTCCTTTTTGGGTCATTTTGTATATAACCTTATATCTTTTGATTTTATTTTTTAGATTTCTGGGCTTCAAGCAACACTGAAGCATATGGAAATAGGGCATAATTACCATGCTTCTGAAATTAGAGGTAAAAGTAAAATGTGGTAAAACTAATTTAATATTTGTTGGTGATTTTTAAATCTTTTCAGTGCTCCAAATGTTAGAGATACTTAAAAGTGAATAAACAATCTGGTAACTATTTCATAAATTAAAATGTTAATGAAAAGATCAAGGGGAGTATAGATACAGTACTGTATAGATTAATTTTAATATGAGTAAATTATAATGGGAGGACTTCTGTTTCTGGCTATGTTGGAGTATGTGGTACCAGACTAACCTTCATTCAGTAAGAAAAATCTCTATAAACTGTCAATAAGGCAGCTACTTTTAGGCATTGGAAAATAGCACAAGTCACAGAAGGCAAGTGACAGAAGGAAAATTTTAAAGTTGAGATCCACCATCACCATGGCTTTGTGTCTGTGAAAATTTCCAAACCAAATTCCATGGAAATGGAGGTCAAGAAGAGCATGCTAGTCCTGATGAACTGAAAAGGCAAAGATCATAGTTGATGGTTGTCAAAGCGACTAAAATCTGTCGGAAAGTGCACCAGGTAAAAGGGGGTTGCAATGAGCAGTTGTCCAGGTTGTGAGGAAGTTTACTATGAATCCTTAGTTGGTAGCCAGGCTATACATGTAGACCACAAAACATTTACTAGAAAGAGAAGATTTTATAGGGTTCAGAGGCGAACGGGGATACTAGAAATCAGAGATGGGAGACATTGGAGTTCTGTCCATGACTGGAATGGAGAGACCTCATTAACATCTTGGTAACATGTATTAACATTTAATATAATCATATTAACATAATGCTTGTCCTGCCCTATAAAACCAAAAAACAAAGTTTACATAGAATTTCTAGGGAAGGGGGCACCTGGGTGGCTCAGTGGGTTAAAGCCTCTGCCTTTGGCTCAGGTCATGATCTCATGGTCCTGGGATGGGGCCCCACATCAGGCTCTCTGCTCAGCAGGGAGCCTGCTTCCCTCCCCCTCTCTGCCTGTCTCTCTGCCTACTTGTGATCTCTCTGTGTTTGTCAAATAAATAAATAAAATCTTAAAAAAAAAAAAGAATTTCTAGGGAAGACAAATTGGAGTTTGAATCTTGCCAAGTTAGAGTGCCTTGGGAAAAATTTAGGGCTTTGGATGGATCCACTTTAACAAAGCATAAAATTAAGCCTAGAATTTCAAGGTGATCATCAAAAAAATTAAACTGCCTGCTAGAATAAAAATCAATATCCTGTAAAGGAAGGCAGTTGGCCAGAGTCTTTATAATCTATTATCTATACTGCATAGTATGTAATTAAAATTTTCTGTACATGTTACAGAAACAGGAAAAGGTGACCCACAATCAAGATAAAAATCAGTAAATGGAAAAAATATAAAAAAGAAAGAAAAATATATATATTTAGATAAACTTTCAGAAAGTGGTTTTTTGCAAACGACGTATCAGGTAAAGGGCTAGTATCCAAAATCTATAAGGAACTTAGCAAACTCAACACCCAAAGAACAAACAATCCAATCAAGAAATGGGCAGAGGTCATGAACAGACATTTCTGCAAAGAAGACATCCAGATGGCCAACAGACATATGAAAAAGTGCTCCACGTCACTCGGCATCAGGGAAATACAAATCAAAACCACAATGAGATACCACCTCACACCAGTCAGAATGGCTAAAATTAACAAGTCAGAAAATGACAGATGCTGGCGAGGATGCGGAGAAAGGGGAACCCTCCTCCACTGTTGGTGGGAATGCAAGCTGGTGCAACCACTCTGGAAAACAGCATGGAGGTTCCTCAAAATGTTGAAAATAGAACTACCCTATGACCCAGCAATTGCACTACTGGGTATTTACCCTAAAGATACAGACGTAGTGATCCGAAGGGGCACGTGTACCCGAATGTTTATAGCAGCAATGTCTACAATAGGCAAACTATGGAAAGAACCTAGATGTCCATCAACAGATGAATGGATAAAGAAGATGTGGTACATATACACAATGGAATACTATGCAGCCATCAAAAGAAATGAAATCTTGCCATTTGCGACGACGTGGATGGAACTAGAGCGTATCATGCTTAGTGAAATAAGTCAATCGGAGAAAGACAACTATCATATGATCTCCCTGATATGAGGACATGGAGAAGCAACATGGGGGGTTAGGGGGATAGGAGAAGAATAAATGGAATAAGATGGGATTGGGAGGGAGACAAACCATAAATGACTCTTAATCTCACAAAACAAACTGGGGGTTGCTGGGGGGAGGTGGGGTTGGGAGAGGGGGAGGGAGTTATGGACATTGGGGAGGGTATGTGCTATGGTGAGTGCTGTGAAGTGTGTAAACCTGACGAATCACAGACCTGTACCCCTGGGGATAAAAATACATTATATGTTTATATAAAAAAAAAAATTGGAAGGGGAGGTGAACCATAAGAGACTATGGACTTTGAAAAACAACCTGAGGGTTTTGAAGGGTCAGGGGTGGGAGGTTGGGGGAACCAGGTGTTGAGTAATAGGGAGGGCACGTTTTGCATGGAGCACTGGGTGTTGTGCAAAAACAATGAATACTGTTACGCTGAAAAAAAAAAAAATCAGTAAATGGAAACCTACACTGAGATGGCCCAGGTGTTGAATTTAGCAGATAAAAATGCCAGAACAGCTATTTTGAATATGACCAAGGATTTAAAGAAAAATATGACATTAATTAAGGAGATAGGGAATCTTAGCAGATACACAGAAACAAAAAAAGGAAGTTGAAATCCTATTACTGAGAAATATGGTAGCTAGCTTAAATGAAAATTTTATAGTTCAGAACAGATTGGAGATGGCAGAAATGTCAGTGAATTTAAGAGACATCAATTAAAATATAGTCTGAAGAAGAAATGAGAAAAGCAAGATCTGTGATGTTTTGAAGTGGCTTTTGGTCAAAAGGAATAAATTTCAACACAACACAAAGAAATAAATTCTTTTAATTACATAATCCCAAATACCTGAATAAAATGAATTCCTTAAATTCCTTAAATTATTCAGATTTTATGATTTTTATAAACATGCATTCTAATGTTAGATATAGGACTTGCTGTACCTTTCCCAAGCTTCTGGTTTTAGCATTTGGCTGTGTCATGTCAGACTGTCTCATCTCCCTGATTGTCTGATCAACTTGGAACCTTACTTAGCCAAGAACTCTGATTTGAAGAGAAGTTGATTTATTGGTGAACTGTTTGTCTCTCATAAATACTGTCATCCTTCATGATATGAATTAACTCCCCCTCCATTTGCTTATTTTAGTTTAATTTTTTAAAACTCTGTCAACCTGTCATTCATCCGAAAGTCTATCCATTTATTTTAGGCAGAGGTTGGTATGGCAGTAGATATTCTTAAAATTTAATATTATTCACTCTGTACTTAGGGAACAATGAGTTGATCATCCTTTACTCTGAATTTTGGGAAAAAGGCAAATTAATTGTTATTCAATCCAAATTTAGGGATAAGACAAAAATTGAACTGATTTGGAGTAATCAAGTAATTGTCAATATACCATATTTTTTATTATCAAAGTGATATGCCTATTTTAGAAATTTTTGAAATGATAAACTTTATTTTTAAAATTACCCATAATTGTACTACCCAGAGAGAATATTATTAATACTATAGTACTGAACTTTCTCACCTGAAAAACGTTTTTAATTCTACATTTATTCTTGTATGGTATGTAGAATAATAGAAAAATTCCTAGGAGAAAGTATGAAATAGTGAATTATTATTGATTTGTCAAAATTATTGAATTGTCAAAATTTGACAATTTTGTACTCTTTTTCTTTGTTGTTATGAAATATAATATATACCAAATATTTACAAGAAACTCTACAGAAACACTTTAATATTATGTACTTTGAGATAAAGTATTGGAAAATATTCAACACTTATCACCAAAACATGAGAATAAACATTGCAGAATACATGTGGAATTTGCAGAGAAATAACACTTTTCAATTATTTCTTTTTTTTTAAAATTATTTGTTTATTTATTTGACAGAGAGATCACAAGAGGCAGAGAGGCAGGCAGAGAGAGAGGAGGAAGCAGGCTCCCTGCAGAGCAGAGAGCCCGATGCAGGGCTCGATCCCAGGACCCTGAGATCATGACCTGAGCCGAAGGCAGCGGCTTAATCCACTGAGTCACCCAGGTGCCCCTTCAATTATTTCTTGATGTAGCAAGTGCAAACATGATTTCCATTCTCCATCAGATGTTTTTGTACAAATTACTTAATTTCAAATATGTTTATGAATTGCTGATTTTGATATGTTTGTGTTATTAACTTATATTACTTTGCTTTCTTACAAGGTCACAGTTTGAATGCAATAATTCCTATTTCCAAAACAGGTTTAAAAGATATGTATAATTGTATTTTAATATATCTTATAACTTATGATAGGAGATTTTGAATTCAGGATGAACAGCTAGAAATTGGAAGTGTTAGATGAAGTGAAAAACAACTGTGAAAGCTGACTTCAGATGTTCATACAGAAAAAAGATGTCATATGGAGTAAAGCAAAGTATTCCATAAAGTTTTTAGCTTAATAAATTGCTGCTTTTAAAGTTGGCATTTGTTGCTGCTCAGAATTGCATTATAAGATACCAATTTCATATGACTATATGGAATATATGGCCTAGGTTAGAAAATAAAATTAAAGTAAAAATAAAGTAAATTTAAAGAAAAACTTCTTCCCCTTTACCTCTATTTGCCTTTTTCTGAATTACAATTAGATATGTGCTTGATTTCCTCATTGTAACTTACATGTGATCTAATCTCTTAGATATTTTCTGTTTTGCCCTCTGGGCCAAATTGTGGATAATCTCTTCAAAACCTTTTTCAATTAAATAATTCTCTTTTCAGCTGGGTTAATCTTCAAGAGAGTTAGTGACTGGCACAATGTAGGTGCTTATGTATTTATTTTATTAAATCAATATATTCATGCATTTAAAACTTTATTTTTATTTTTTTTATTATGTTCAGTTAACCAACATATAGTAATCATTAGTTTTTGATGTAGTTTTCAGTGATTCATGAGTTGCTCATAACACCCAGTGCTCACGCCCATCACTCAGTTGCCCCATCGCCTCTCCCTTGCCCCATCCTCAACCCTCAATTTGTTTCTCTGGAGTCAAGAGTCTCTCATGGTTTGACTCCCTCTCTGATTTCTTCCCATTCAGTTTTCCCTCCCTTCCCCTATTGTCTTCTAGATTTGCACAGTTTTGATGTTTAATGAAGGGCCTGAACATATTCAATTAACATTGATTCAATGAGTGTGTACATATATAAGGAATTGTTAAAGGATGAAATATAGCACTGCAGGTACAATAGACAAAATTTCTATAAATGCAAAAGTGTTTATTTGATGTTTGCTTCTTTTCTTTTAAAAAATTGTACTTTCTTTAAGATGTTGATTGTGCCCAAATAAAACCTGGGAAACTGCACAGCACCAATCAATAATATAGGCCTGTCATTAATAAGCATTAGGTGTGATAAAAATAAAGATACTATGATAGAGACATGGAATTCACTAGGATATTACTAAACATTAAGAAGCACTATATGGAATTTGAGAATTATATGCACTTAACCATGAATGTCATACAGACTTTAATGTCTGAGCCTCTTATTTGTTCTATAAATCTTTATGCAAGTGAAAGTGATGGTTATCTGATGGAGAATGGAAATCATGTTTGTACTTGCTACATCAAGAAACAATTGAAAAGTGTTATTTCTCTGCTAATTCCACATGTATTCTGCAATGTTTATTCTCATGTTTTGGTTATAAGTGTTGAATATTTTCCAAAACATTATTAAGTGTGAACTTTTGTAATTTCATTTTGTTGTGCGAAAACTACATATACTTATAAACAAAGGCTTTCTTAGTTTTCGACTTTGATTTGTTATCCTTAACATTTTGTTTGTTTGCTTCTTGATTTTTATTTCTTTTCTGAAGTGGTGCTTAGTCATGTTTTGCATGCTCCTGAAACTTGCTCATGTTCTTATTTTAGAGCTATCTGCTGGAATCCTGGGTTTCTCTACTGCTTTCTCATTGCTTCCCCTATAGATATTATTATATATTTTTCCCATATATAAAGGAGAACAAAAGGTAGTGACCTTGATGGAGTTATCGACAGGATTTTATGAAATTATACATGCAAATTGTTTAAAGCAGTGGCTGTTATGTAGTAAAAAAATCAATGAGGCATAAATGCTAATTATTATTTTAAATTATCAGTATCAGGATGTCACTGTTGGTTGTTGAAAAGGAGATGATAATAAGAGAGAACTGGTAGTAAAAGTTTTTCCTTAATGGAAGTGAAAATTTTTCTTAAATTAAAATGTAATTGTTGCCTTTCCCCCACACTTTGACTTCCCAGATGCTGTGGGGCTCTAACTTTTAGCACCATTCAGGGAGGATAGGTAGTCTGGACACCCAAGTGTTTGAAGTCTTCTAAGTACTTTCATGTAGAACTGTGTTATTCAATATTCTGTTTTAGTGTTATTGTCAGGGCTGTTTTGGAGATTTTCTCCTATGTCCAAAACTGGTACTGAATAGGAAAAGTCAGATTGGTAAGAATCTAAATGCCAGCTATATGCTTCCTTGCTTTTATTACCTTGGAATTCTTTGAGAATGTGGACTCATCAGAAATTTTTGTGTTTATCTTTTCTTTATTACAAATCTAGTGTTATATTTAGAACATTTAGTTATTTCTTTTATTTCAGAGTTAATCATTATAATTTTAGTAGTAATTTGCAATTAGTTTCCTGTTGAGAAATAAAAGAGGAAATTATGTATACCTCGGTAGGTATATGTATGTGGAAGGATGTGTAAAAGAAAGACTTTCCCTGTCACTTTTATTTTTCCCTCAGGTGGTTTTAGTAGGATTCTTTATGTCCAGGAGAATTTGGAGACTAATGTTACAACCCATTGGAGTATTACCTAATGTTTTCCTTTCTGCTTTTCTTAACATTAGGAACCATAAAGAATAATATTTTATTAATACAATATTCTTTTAAAAATCCATTATTTATTATCCAGTTCAACTTGGGAAGTTTTGTTATTGCTTATCATTCTCTCCTTGACCCTTTTCAACTTTACTTGTATACACATTAAGCCTCATGACAGGAATTGGATATAATGTAATGCAAGATTGGCTGCTGTGATCTCTAACTGGTTCATCATGCCATTTCACTGACCTTGCAATAATGACACCCTGAATTTTAGGGAAATAAAATTGATACCTCACTTAAAACATTTTGTCGTATGTTAATATTATTAGTTTAATACTTTAAAAATACATGTATCATTATGACTTTGGCTTTCATATGTTTGGCTAAAGTTATATTTATTGTGGAGAAATAGTATAGATACTAAGAATAAATTGTATTATCTTGTAGTTCCTAATTCTGAAAAAGAAAATGCACCAGAAGGTCCTACTCAGAAAGGTCTTCGTGAAGCCAGGGAGAAAACCAAATGTAAAACAAGGATAAAAGATAATAAAAAGGTATGACTTTTTGTTCTTATTTCCATTAATTCATGCTTAACTCTCAGATATGCAGATCCATGAATTCATATGGTAACATTTTATTGGAAGAGGAATTTGGAGGTTTTATTTTCCAAGCCCTTGGTTTATAGATAAACATGGAGGTCCTCAAATGTTGACTGATATGTGGGGGACATATTCTTATTGGTGGCAGAGACAACGTAGCGAATCAGTCTGCTACCTCCCCCAACTTAATCACAGGCATGTGTGCTCACCTACTCAGTTCTCTGCTTGCTCTTTCTGAAAAAAGTAACTCCCACATCATCCCTTTCTTTTTTCAGAGTATAACTTTAAACTTTTCTTAGTTTTCTTTAAAAGTAGAATGGGAAGAATTATGGCCCACTTAAGAATCTCCTTATATCTGAGTACCTTTGCTTTGCAATCAGGCTGATATTTAAATACTTACATAATGATGAAAGAAAATGTGGTATTAAAATGTGTGGTCAGAGATCAAAAATGAGGAAGGGGAAAAAGCACATAAAACTGTAAGAGGTTTAATTTCTTATTATGAAATTTGTATGAATGTCTGTCTATCTGAGGTAATGAATTTTCTTACAAAGTACGTGGTGTTACCTTTAAGTTCTAAAATAGCTGATATTTATTTACAAATGAAAATACTTAAAATTATAATATTTAGTAGTAGTAATTCTATAAGAACAGTAGATTTTTATGAATTAAAATATGTAATAAACCTTTTATTTAGCTAATAATATCAATAAAGTTTTTTCTTCAAAGGTATGTATTAGAATCCAGTATTATACATTATATTGAATAAACTACAGACTAAACAATTTTAGGTTATACTTAGGCTTTGGCAATTACTTTGTAATATTCAGATTAGTATTTTACTCTTCCTCTATTATCATTATTAACTTAGGATTTATAGTGTTTGGGGTTGATCTTTTTTTGTCAGCCTGCCTCTAGCTTCCCTGTGCCAATGGTCTCCCATCAGGATGGATCTTCTGTTCTTGCCCCCTTAAAGCTTTCCCACTCCTCTGTTTCTGAGTCTCTGCCGAATGCAAGCAGTGGTTGTGGCTCACTCTCTTGCTATCAGCAAGTAGTTCTTGTTCTTATTTGGGAATAGAGGAGCATATAAATCACCCCAAATAAAGAAAAAAAATCAGAGTTAAGGATTTTCTCTGTGATGGTGGCAATTGTCATTAGGAACATTTTCATCTTCTTATGGCATAGGTATTCTCTTTAAGTAGCAAGTCATTCTTAGTAATGATTTGTTGCTTCATTCATTAAGTGCTTACGGCTCATAAGACTTTACATTAGTAATGCAAAGTTGGCTTTTTGTGTGGCAAAAAGCTACTAAAATATAGGATAAACATATTTAATATTTATGCGTAGTATTTTTTTCAGTGCTTTAAAATATTTAACATAATACCTACAACATGATAGAAAAATTTGGGCCTTACAAAAGTAATTAAGTACAGAATAAAGTGAATTCTTCCCCTCTTACCAAGTAGTCATTTTTATTAATGTTTCTCTTTTAATTTTTTTCCCTGCGAGTTTGTACACTTTGACTGACATCTCCCCAATATCCCCATCCTCCAGATCCTGGTAATCACCATTCTACTCTTTGCTTCTATGAGTTTTTGCTTTTTTGATTCACATATATAAATGCTATCATATAGTATTTATTTTTCTCTGACTTGTTTCATTTAGCATGATATTCTCAAAGCCCATCAGTGTTGTCACAAATGGCAGAATGTCCTCTCTCACAGTTGAATGCTAATCCATTGTGTGTGTGTGTGTATAGCTAATCCATTGTGTGTGTCTCTGTGTGTGTGTGTATACATATCACATCTTGTTTATTCATTCATCCATTGACATATGGGTAGTTAGTTTCTATGTTTTGGCTATTATAAATAATGCTGTAATCAAAAGGGAATGCAGATATCTTTTGGAGATCTTGTTTTCATTTCCTTTTGATATATATTCAGAAATGGAATTGCTGGATCATATAATAGTGCTATTTTTATTTTTTTGAGGAACTCTTATACTATTTTCTGTAGTGGTTGTACCAGATTACATTCCCATCAACAGTGCACAAGGGTTCCCTTTTCTCCACATCCTTACTGACAGTTGTTATGTATTGTCTTTTTGATAATAGCCATTGTAACAGGTGTGAGAGGATATTGCATTATGGTTTTGATCTCCATTTTCCTGATGATTAATGATAAGAATCTTTACATGTACCTGATGGCTATTTGTATGTATTCTTTGGGAAATATTTATTTCATTCCTTTGCCCATATTTTAATTGGATTATATATTTTTTGTGTTACTGAGCTGTGTGACTTCTTTATATATTTAGATATTTATCCTTTATTAGTAGGTGGCTTGCAAATATTTTCTTCTATTCAATATGTCACCTTTTCATTTTGTTGATTGTTTCCTTTGCTGCACAGAGGCTTTTTTGGATATAATCTCATTTGATTATTGCTTTCATTTCTTGTGCTTTTGGTATCATATCCAAAAAATCATTGACAAGACCAGGATCAAGAAGTGTTTTTCTTATGTTTTCTTTAGGAGTTTTATGCTGTCAGGTCTGATGGTTAATCAGTTTTGAGTTAGTTTTTGTGACTGGTGTAAGATAGGTATACAGTTTAATTTTTCTGTATGTGATTATCCAGTTTTCTTAATACCATTTATTAAACAGACTGTGCTTTCCCTATTGGAATTTCTTGGCTCCCTTGTCAAATGCTAGATGATCATGTATCTGGGAGTTTATTTTTGCACTCTCTATTCTGTTCCTTTGGTCTGTGTGTTTGTTTTTATGTCAGTACTATACTGTTTTGATTACTGTAGCTTTGTAGTATAGTTTGAAAATCAAAAGTGTGATACTGCCTCCAGCTTTGTTCTTTTTTCTTGGGATTGCTTTGGCTATTTGGGGTGTTTTGCAGTTTTATACAAATTTTAGGATTAAAAAATTTTTTTTCATTAACATATAATGTATTATTTGCCCCAGGGGTACAGGTCTGTGGATAGTCAGGCTTACACACTTTACAGCACTCACCATATCACATACTCTCCCCAATGTCCATAACCCAACCACCCTCTCCATACCCCTGCTCCCCACACAACCCTCAGTTTGTTTTGTGAGATTAAGAGTCCCTTATGGTTTGTCTCCCACCCAATCCCATCTTGTTTCATTTTCTCCTTTGCTGCCTTCTAAGCCCCCCACTCTGCCTCTCAAATTCCTCATATCAGGGAAATCATATGATAATTGTCTTTTTTCTGATTGACTTATTTCACACCATAATATCCTCTGGTTCCATCCATGTCATTGTAAATCACAAGATTTCATTTCTTTTGATGGCTGCATAGTATTCCATTCTATGTATATATATACCACATCTTCTTTATCCATTCATCTGTTGATGGACATCTAGGTTCTTTTCATAGTTTGGGTATTGTGGATATTGCTGCTATAAACCCTAGGATGCACATGCCCCTTCGGATCACTACATTTGCATCTTTAGGATTAATACCCAGTAGTGCGATTGCTGGGTCACAGGGTAGCTCTATTTTCAACTTTTTGAGGAACCTCCATGCTGTTTTCCAGAGTGGCTGCACCAGCTTGCATGCCCACCAACATTGTAAGATGGTTTCTCTTTCTTCTCATCCTCTCCAACATCTGTCATTTCCTGACTTGTTAATTCTAGCCATTCTGTGTGTGAGGTGATATCTCATTGTGATATTGATCTGTATTTCCCTGATGCTGAGTGATGTTGAGCATTTTTTCATGTGTCTGTTGGCCATCTGTATGTCTTCTTTGCACAAGTGTCTGTTCACGGCTTCTGCCCTTTTCTTGATTGGATTATTGGTTCTTTGGGGGTTGAGCTTGGTAAGCTTTTTACAGACATTGGATATTAGCCCTTTATCTGACATTTCATTTGCAAATATCTTCTCCCATTCTGTCAGTTGTCTTTTGGTTTTGTTGACTGTTTCCTTTTCTGTACAAAAGCTTTTGATCTTGATGAAGTCCCAATAGTTCATTTTTGGCCTTGCATCCCTTGCCTTTGGTGATGTTTCTTGGAAGAAGTTGCTGAGGCTAAGGTCGAAAAGGTTGCTGCCTGTGTTCTCCTCAAGGATTTTGATGGATTCCCATCTCACGTTGAGGTCTTTCATCCATTTTGAGTCTATTTTTGTGTGTGGTGTAAGGAAATGGTAAGGTTTCATTCTTCTGCATGGGGCTATCTAATTTTCCCAACACCATTTGTTGAAGAGACAGTCTTTTTTCCTTTGGGCAATATTTCCTGCTTTGTCGAAGATCAGTTGACCATAGCATTGAGGGACCATTTCTGGACTCTCTGTTCTGTTCTGTTGATCTATGTGTCTGTTTTTATGCCAGTACCATACTGTCTTGATGATGACAGCTTTGTAATAGAGGTTGAAGTCTGGAATTGTGATGCCATCAACTTTGGCTTTCTTTTTCAACATTCTTCTGGCTATTCAGGGTTCCATATAAATTTTAGGATTATTTACTCCATTTCTTTGAAGAAAATTGACAGTATTTTGATAAGGATTGCATTAAATGTGTAGATTATTTTAGGTAGCATAGAGATTTTCACAATATTTGTTCTTCCACTCCTTGAGCATGGAACGCTTTTCCATTTCTCTGTGTCTTCCTCAATTTCTTTCATGAGTACTTTATAGTTTTCTGAGAACAGATTTTTTGGTTCTTTGGTTAGGTTTATTCCTTGGTATCTTATGGTTTTGGGTGCAATTGTAAATGGGATCGACTCCTTCATTTCTCTTTCTTCTGTGTTGTTGTTGGTGTATAAAAATGCAACTGATTCCTGTGCGTTGATTTTATATCCTAATACTTTATGGAATTCCTGTATGAGTTCTAGCAGTTTTGGAGTGGAGTCTTTGGGTTTCCCACATAAAGTATCATATGTGTAGAAGAATGAAACTTGACCTTGCTCTTATACCATACACAAAGATAAATTCTGCTCTGATTTTTATTAGTTCTCTTCTCCTGCTGGGTTTAGCCTTTCTTTCCTGTTTTTTCTTCAGGTCCGTTAGGTGTTGGGTTAGGTTGCTTACATGAGACCTTTCTTGTTTCTTGAGCAAGGCTTGTATTGCTATATACTTTCCTCTGAGGACCGCCTTTGCTGTGTCCCAAAGATTTTGAACAGTTGTGTTTTCATTTTCATTTGTTTCCATGAATTTTTTTCAATTCTTTAATTTCCTGGTTGACCCATTCATTGTTTAGTAGGATGCTCTTTAGCCTCCATGTATTTGAGTTCTTTCCAGTTTTCCTCTTGTGATTGAGTTCTAGTTTCAGAATGTTGTGGTCTGAAAATATGCAGGCAATGATCCCAAGCTTTGGTACTGGTTGAGACCTGATCAGTGACCCAGGATGTGATCTATTCTGGAGAATGTTCCATGTGGGCTAGAGAAGAATGTGCATTCTGTTGCTTTGGGATGGAATGTTCTGAATATACCTGTGATGTCCATCTGCTCCAGTGTGTCATTTAAAGCCTTTATTTCCTTGCTGATCTTTGGCTTAGGTGTCCTCTCCATTTTAGTGAGGGGATGTTAAAGTCCCCTACTAGTATTGTATTATTGTTGATGTGTTTCTTTGATTTTGTTCTTGATTGGTGTATATAATTGGCTGGTCCCATGTTAGGGGCATAGATATTTAAAATTGTTAGATCTTCTTGTTGGACATACTCTTTAAGTATGATATAGTGTCCTTCCTCATCTCTTAGGTATAGTATTTGGCTGAAAACCTAATTGATCTGATATAAGAATTGCCACTGTAGCTTTTTTTTTTTTTTTTTTGATGTCCATGAGCATTGTAAAAAGTTTTCTACCTCCTCCCTTTAAATCTGGTGGTGTCTTTGGCTCTAAAATGAGTTTCTTGCAGACAGTATATCGATAGGTCTTGTTTTTTTTATCCATTCTGGTACCCTGTGTCTTTTTATTCTGGGCATTTAGCCCATTTACATTCAGGGGAACTATTGGAAGATATGAATTTAGTGCCATTGTATTGCCTGTAAAGTGACTGTTACTATATATTGTCTCTGTTCCTTTCTGGTCTGTTACTTTTAGGCTCTCTCTTTGCTTAGAAGACCCCTTTCAGTATTTCCTGTAGGGCTGGTTTGGTGTTTGCAATTTCTTTTAGTTTTGGTTTGTCCTGTAAGCTTATTATCTCTACTTCTATTTTCATTGACAACCTAGCTGGATATAGAATTCTTGCCTGCATATTTTTCTCGTTTAGTGCCCTGAATATATCATGCCAGCTCTTTCTGGCCTGACAGGGTCTCTGTGGATAGGTCTGCTGCCAATCTAATATTCCTACCGTTGTATGTTACAGACCTCTTGTCCTGAGCTCCTTTCAGGGTTTTCTCTTTGTCTCTCAGACCTATAAGTTTTACTATTAGATGACAGGCCATTGAACTATTTTTATTGATTTTGCGGGAGGGTTCTCTGTGCCTCCTGGGTTTTTTTGCTTGTTTCCTTCCACAAATTAGGGAAGTTCTGGGGTATCATTTCTCCAATATACCTTTTGCCTCTTTCTTTCTTCTTCTTCTGGGATCCCAATTATTCTAATATTGTTTCATCTTATGGTATCACCTATCTCTCAGATTTTACCCTCGTGGTCCAATAGTTGTTTATCTCTCTTTTTCTTAGCTCTTTATTCTCCCTTATTTTGTCTTCTGTATCATTAATTCTCTCTTCTGCCCCATTTATCTTAGTTTTGATTGCATCTCATTAATAGCTTTTTGATTTCAACTTGGTTAGATTTTAGTTCTTTTATTTCTCCAGAAAGTGATTCTGTAGTATCTTCAATGCTTTTTTGTAACCCAGCTAGCACCTTTATTAATCATCTTTCTGAATTCTAGTCTTGACATATGACTATATGTCTGTATTGATTAGGTCCCTAGCATTTGGTACTGCCTCTTGTTCTTTTTTTGAGGTGAGATTTTCTGCCTTGTCATTTTGTCCAGAGAAGAACAGATGAATGAGAGAACAAAACACTAAAAGGGTAATTATGATCCTAGAAAAATATACACTAATTAAATCAGAAGAGACCTGAAACTGAGGGGAGAAGAAAGAAAAAAATAATATGATTAGACTGGTGGGTAGAACAGAGCCACACACTTGATTTTGGTTGTATTTTGATCTGTTAGAAGAAACTGCCTCCCAAAAAGAAAAAGAAAGAAAAACTTATAGGTACACAAAATACAAAAATAAGGGTAAACATGATGAAGCAATGTTATATGAATGTGAAGATGAAAATTAAACAAGATTTTAAAATAAAGAATTGATAAGATAAGCATTTGGTTGAATAAAGAAAAATAAAAGAATGTGATCAGGCGGAGACTAGAACAAAGCTATACTCTGGACTTAGGGTATATTTTGATCTGTTAGAAGAAACTATCTCCAAATTTTAAAGAACGAGAAGCTTATATGTATACAAAAAATAAGGTTGACTGCAATGATGGGTTTGGATATGAGTATGAAAATGAAAATTAAAAAAGATTCTTAAAAAGTATTGATAAGATGAAATAGGTTAAAATAGGAAAGAGGAAAATTTAAAAAAAATAATGAAAATTTAAGAAATTTAACTTTGAAAGACTAAAGAATCATGGCAAAATAAGCTATGAATTCTCTGTTTTGTAGTCCCCTAGCACTGGTGTTTTGCAGTTCTCATTGCTTGGTAAACTTCGTCTTTTCTGGATGTTCTTGCTGATCTTTTGTGGGATGGGCCTGTTGTATTGATTCTCAAATGTCTTTGCCTGAGGTGGAAATTCACCGCCCTTGTTGGGGCCAGGGTCAGCAATCTGCTTGGGGTTTCTCTCAATAGCTTTTTTTCCCCTGAAAGCTTTCTGTACAGATTTGGAGTCTGAGAATGAAGATGGTGACCTCCCATCTCCGGCCCCACAGGAGTCAAGAGCTACCCCCGCAGTGATCCCTCACGGAACAGCATTAAGTCACGGCTGTCTCCCTGGTCTCTGGCTGCACTTCGAGCTCACCTAGCCTGTGACAGAGTGTTTCTATCTCTGGCATGCAGTCCTTTTTCAAGTCTCCAAACCCAGCAGATTCCTGCAATGTGCTTTCATGCCACTAGTCCTGGTAGAGGAAGGGAGGGTGTTCTCCCCAGATCTTCCACTTGTGGGGTCCCTGCTTGAAGAGTAGTGGCCCGACTTTGCCTCAGATTACGGTTTATGACCACCCCAAGCTGAGAGCCCTCTTCTTAACTCTGTCGTTGCAGCTGGCTTCTCCATTCTGATACCTGGGAGCTGTACCACACTCAGGCATCCAGAGTCTTTCTGTGACTCCTGAAGGTCCTGAGACTACACTGACCCAGCAAGTATTTCACTCCCCATTGAGCCAATGGAGTGACATCCCTCCATAGAGCAGACTTCTAAAAATTCTGATTTTGTGCTCTGCTGCTCTACCGCTTGCTGGATGCTGGCCCCTGCCCCCGTGGTCTCTTTGCATTTATTGCCTTGAATTCACTTCTTCACACATTCTACCTTCTAGAAAGTGGTCGATTTTCTTTTCATCGATCTGTAGCTATTCTTCGCTTTGATCTCCTGTTGAGTTTGTAGGTGTTCAGAATGGTTTGGTAACTATCTAGCTGAATTCCTGGGACCAGACGGAATTTAGGTCTACTACTCCTCTGCCATTTTGCTCACCATCCCTCCCACTGAAACCTGGAAACTCTTCTTAGAACTCAGAATAAATTAATTTTCTCCATAAAATCTGTGTTATAATTAGAGTTGGTTTTCCCAAAGTGAATTTCCTAACTTATAGTAACTTCTTTGCTGATGATTTTCAAACATTCATATTACCATATCGTAGCTTTATAGTAATAATTTAGCTATAGGAATTTCCATTTTCAACTATTACCATTACCTCAAGATTAACATGACTTAATTTACAAAACTCATCTTATTTCCCAAATAGGCTAATTTCTTCATTTTTGAAATGGCTTTTAATAGTATCCACATTCTACAGTTTATTCAGTTCAAAATTATGGCATCATCTTTGATCCTGTCCTTCTGGTGTGTCCCATTGTTTCATTAGTGTTAGTTTCACATTACTTGACAAGTTCTGAGTTTTATATGGGGATGGAGGTGGGGAGTTGAGAACTAGGAATTAAAATCTTGTTAGAAAGAGTCTAAGAAACTTATCTAGAAGTTTGACTGGGAGAGCAAATTAATTTAAATGTTTATTTTGGTTGGATTTGAGGGATCTGATGGAGGATATGAGAGACTTCTTTTAAAACCACCCCAAAACAATCAATTTCATTGCTTCTTTTTCCTTTTAGTTTTCCTTCCTACCCTTCTAAAACTAGTCTTCATGGATCATCTTCGCAGCCTTCTAGATTGTCCTCCAGTAGTCTGCTCTGTGTGGCATTAAATATTTCTTTCTGAAGCTTGCCACTAAGTATATACTGGTCTTCTTTAGACAATTGTACTTTTTTACTGCTTAAACTAGTTAAGTATTTGGCTTCCTGATATGCCGTATTAATTTTCTTATATAGTTCTATAAAATTATAAAATTACTTCTATAAAGTTGAGTTAATATGAGATTGTATTTGGGGCACCTGGCTGGCTCAATCAGTGGAGGCTGTGACAATTAATCTCTGGGTTGTGAGTTTTAGTCCCACATAAGGTATAAAGATTACTTACAAATAAAATCTTTTAAAAAATGAGATGATATTTTAGAGCTTATTCTTTTTTTTTTTTAAAGGTTTTATTTATTTATTTGACAGAGATCACAAGTAGGCAGAGAAGCAGGTAGAGAGAGAGAGAGAGAGAGAGAGAGAGAGGAGGAAGCAGTCTCCCTGCTGAGCAGAGAGCCTGATGTGGGGCTCAATCCCAGGTCTCTGGGATCATGACCTGAGCTGAAGGCAGAGGCTTTAACCCACTGAGCCACCCAGGCGCCCCAGAACTTATTCTTATGGTTTAATACAATTTCTTTTTGAATTAAGGAAACAATTTAAGTCAGTGCTAGGAAAGCAGTTTTCTCTTGTCTTTTAAAAGTCAATTAGTTACTAAAATAGTCATTGGGTTAGTTTTTATAAAGATAGCTATACAGTATAAAATAATTTCCTTCTATCTATGAAATATATTTTACTCCAAAGGAATTAAGAGCCATTATACAATTAATTGGATACTTTGCAAACACATAAGTCACAGTTAAGAGAAAAATTACTTTTTTACTGAGACTTTGAATGATTATTATACATGTAAAACTTTCAATGTGCCAAAGTACTTACTAAGGAGAAGCAGAATGGAACAATTCTGTGTAGATTTTAATAGTTTTGAAAGGTAATATTTATGTGTAGAATTTATTTTTCATTGTAGAAGGAAAAACAGAGTTGTATGACGTCTACTAAAGTTGAAATCTGTTGTTTTAATGACTTCCTGAAGCTCACAAATACAATTTTTATATATTATAATTTTTACATATCAAAAACTTACTACTTGCCTTGTGTCTTGAACTATATATTCAGTGATCATGCAGGAAAAATGAAAAATAAAACAAAAATAATACAATTAAAGTATTTTAAGAAAGTGAGGAGTAAATTAAGAAAGATCAGAGACTGCTACCTTGCTCCTTCTACCTTTATACTACCTGATTTAGAGCTTATGTACTTTTGGATTGGAGTATAGACATTCTTTTCTAAATGAAAAAAATCCTATTTAGGTTATTATGCTTCTACATGAGAAAGGATTTATGTTTCTGCTGGAAACCCTGTTTCAAGGTATTTCAAAGATATTATGAAAAACATAAATATTCTCCAGATGGATAGGAACAGAGGTTATGCTGAAGAGAATATATAAACATTATAATACATACGATAAGATTTAAAAATATTTTATAACTTTAATGTTCAAAGTTAAGAGAAATTCTTGTTATATTTTGGAAAATAGTCATATTATCTTCTTATTTAAAGAAATTTGAACATTTTATTGAAGGAATAATTTGAAAACCTTTGCTAAAATTTTTTAGATGGTTTACCCTGGCAACAGCTGGTTTAGCCACACTTATTTCAAGCTTATTATAAAAAATATCTTTAGGTAAAGCTTAACTGTTTCCATTAAAATAACTTTTAATTTCAGTTAACATTTTATTACCTCATTTTTTAATCATTTAATTTTATAAGTTTGTTAATAATACATGTAATATATGAATAGCTTTTCACAACTTAGCTTAGACTACCAATGCAGCTGTTAAACTACTTTCTTATAAACTACTTTCTTATAAGATATGGATGAGTTTTCCTATTTATCTTAACTTCTTTTACATCTTCAGAAATGAGAGATATATCTATATATATATCTTTTGTTAAGGGAACAAAAGAGATATGTTTTAGCCTTAATTTTGTACTTTCATAACTATACTCATACAAGTTAACTACTCTAATCCTTTTTCCTTCAGCATGGCATATATTAACATAGTGTAACATATACTTTGGCAGAAATGTTTTAGATTATGAATTATTTTGAAGCCTAATCTGTATCTGAAATTCAGGTCTGCCATTATATTACTTGTACAAAACTGGGCTAATTACTTAACTTCTGTGGTTCCATCTCCATAAACTGGGAAGAATACTATATGCATCAAAGGCTTTTGTCATGATGCAGTAATATAATATGTGTAATATAGTTAGCACAGCACCATACTTATAAAAATATAGTGTTTTGATAGAAAATATTACTTACCAATGGTAAATAATATTTAGTTAATACTGTTTTATTCTTTTTTTTTTTTAAAGATTTTTATTTATTTATTTGACAGAGACAGAGATCACAAGTAGGCAGAGAGAAAGGCAGAGAGAGAGGAGGAAGCAGGCTCCCTGATGAGCAGACAGCCCAATTTGGGGCTCGATCCCAGGACCCTGGGATCATGACCCAAGCCGAAGGCAGAGGCTTTAACCCACTGAGCCACCCAGGCGCCCCAATACTGTTTTATTCTTTATGTTAAATATGATGTTGGTACCTCTGAATAGAAGTCTGTTAAAGACTTCCAGATTCATTCCTTTTATAAGCAATTTTCTCACTTCATTATATAATGACGAATAATTTTGCAGTGGCTTTCTATGATTATCAATGTGGTTTCCCTAATTCAGATTATATACAGAGATATGGACATCAGAGCATGATGATGGCCAATTCTGGTCTGTTGTTTGCATATTTCCTGTTATATTTTTGAAAGTGCTGGTATAGCCATCAAGATTGTACACAACTCTCAATTTCTTTAGGGGATATTCTGTGTTTTGATTCACTTAGTTAAAAAATGATCTTAATTCATCTTTATCATGACATCCATCAATGATTATATAAAGTAGACTACAGTTTATTAAATATAATGATAAATGTTAAAAGGAGAGAAAAGGTTTGTTTAGCTCTGATATGACATTGTATCTCATCTTATATTAGTCCACACTGGGCATGCTAATGGTGCACTTCAAGAGCAGTTAGATGCACTTACATGCAGACACTTTGTATTAATTAGAGTAAGTCTAGTTGTATTTTGTATAGTATTCTTGAATATTGCTATACAGTAGTCATTGTTATTTTTTTTGCTTAAGCATCATTTTGACTCCAGCATTAATCAAGGATCTGGTTGACATTTTGCTAGTAATTGTGAATCTTACATTAGGATGTTAAATCAATTTATCAGACATAAAGTTGCTAAAAAAAGGAAATTAGTTTTGCATTTTCTTTAGAGTTTGAAAATGTGGGAGATATTAAAAATTCTGTAACCATGTGCAAATGGGAATTTAAATGCCTATAACTTGATAATGTTGAATGTTTTCAGCAGTTGAAATAATTCATTAAAAATGCCTGAGGAAATATATTAATCAAAATATTTATTCATAATACATGCCATGTTAAATACATAAGGATTAATACAACTTTATAATTCTGAGTAGAAAATCAAATAAATAGGAATACATTATTGCTAAATATATTCTGTTTATATAAGTAGAAATAAATATGAATCAGAATAAAAGCAATTAAGAAATACTAATTATTCTTGGGTGTTTAACTATACTTTTTGTTTTGAATTATGCATAAGCATGGACCATTTAGAAAATACAAAAATGAGATTGCAATGAAAACATGCTTGGGATTTTACATTTTGTAAACTTCAGTCAATATCTGTATTGTCTATATTTAAAAGTAATACTTTATGAAGAATTGTGTATTTGTGATTAAATATCCTACAATTAAAGAGTAAATATGTTCAAGTAATATTTATTTAATTTAAATATATTATGTGTATATTTGGTTTTAAATATATACTATTATATGTTTATATATGTAATTATATATTATAAATATATATTATAAATATATATAAATAGCAAATGTAAGTTACACACTATTAGTCTTCTGCAACTTCGTTTTTTATTTGGTATTTGTTTCTAAGATTCTTCCATGTTGCCATCTGTAGCTGTATTTTGTTCCACAATATTTACTTTTCCATCCTATTATTAACACATACTAAATTTGTTTCTAAAGTCTTGGTCTAATAAACAATGCTTCCATGAATATTCTTGTATATCTCCAAGTGTCTGTATACAAGACTTTCTGTTGGATACTAATGTAGGAATGGAATTGCTGTGTTATTAGGGATGAGGATTTTACTGTATAGTGTCATATTCTTTTCCAAATAAGTTGAACATGTTAACAAACCCACACACAGAGTTTCTATTACTCTTTCCTTTCCAGAACTTGGTATTGCCAATGTTCTTAATTTTTGTCAATCTAATTAGTAAAATACATTACCTATTGGGTCTTAATTTTTCTGATTAATAGTTAAGTTGGACATGCTCTCTATTATTTATGGGCTATTCATAAATTTAATAGTTAAATCGATTTATCAGACATAAAGTTGCTAAAAAGGAAATTAGTTTTGCATTTTCTTTAGAGTTTGAAAATGTGGGAGGTATTAAAAATTCTATAACCATGTGCAAATGGGAATTTTAATGCCTATAACTTGATAATGTTGAATTTCTTCAGCAGTTGAAATAATTCATTAAAAATGCCTGAGGAAATATATAATCAAAATATTCATAATACATAATATTTTATTCAAAATAAATAGTATAATTAAAAACCTAATAACTAGTAGGGGCACCTGGGTGGCTCAGTGGGTTAAAGCCTCTGCCTTCGGCTCAGGTCATGATCCCGGGATCCTGGGATTGAGCCCCACATCGGGGTCTCTGCTCCACGGGGAGCCTGCTTCTCCCTCTCTCTCTGCCTGCCTCTCTGCCTACTTGTGATTTCTCTCTGTCAAATAAATAAAATATTAAAAAAAAAAAAAAGATTCTCTCCCTCTTCTTCTACCAAAAAAAAAAAAAAATAACAACAACAACAAAAACCTAATAACTAGTATTTCTTAATTGCTTTTATTCTGATTCATATTTATTTCTATTTATATAAACAGAATATATTTAGCAATAATGTATTCCTATTTATTTGCTTTTCTACTCAGATTGTGAAGTTAGCTTCTGTGAAATGTCATGTCATAAATTTTGACTTTTTCAATTAGGTAGCTGCTCTTTTTAAGCATATTTGCAATATTTCTTAGATAATAATTCCTTGACCAGTCATATGAATGCAGGTATCTTCTCCCAGATGATGACTTGTATTTATTTCTTCATTGTGTTTTTTAATGAATAGTTCTTCATTTTGCCATGCTTTTTATCTTAAATATATGCAATTTTATTAAAAAAACCACAGAAAGTTTATTTTAATGTAGTCAAATTTACTAATGCTTTCTTTTATGGAAGAATTATTGACAATGCTTAAGAGATCCTTTCCTATCCCAAGGTCAGAATTCTGTGCTTGTATGTTTCTTTTGTTTCCATATTGTTTATTTTTTCCCTTTACCAGATATTTTAGTGTATAATTCCTCAACACATAGACACTCTATTATATTAACACAATATAATTATTTGAATCAAGAATTCAGTATTTAGGGGTGCCTGGGTGATGCCAACGGTTAAGTGTCAGACTCTCAGTTTTGGCTCAGCCTGTGATCTCATGGTTGTGAAATAGAGCCCTGCATGGAGGTCAGTCTCCACACTCAGCATGGAGTCTGCTTGAGACTTTCCCTCTGCCCCTCCCACTTATGTTCTCTTTCTAAAATAAATAAATAATCAAAATTTATACGATACTATGATTTAATCTATAGAATTTATTTAAATTTAACTGTGTTCCACCAATATCTCTGTAATTTTTTTAGACTACCCTTTTTATTTTGAGATAGTTGTAGAATTATATGCACTTGTAAGAAACAATGAAGAGATCCTGTACACTTTTCTATAGCTTTCTTCCAGTGGTAACATCTTGAAAAAACAAAATACAATATCACAATCTGGATATGGACATTGATACAATCAAAGTATGGGACAGTTCCACCACCACAAGGTTCTTGGTGCTGCCCTTTTATAATCATACTGTTTCCTTCCACCTTACTCCCTCTAATTCCCAACCCTAGACAACCGCTAATGTGTTCTTCATCTTTAAACTGTTGTCATTTCAAGTTTGTTATTTAAATGTAATCATATGACATTTTATTTTTGAGAGTTGACTTTTACACTCAGCATAATTCCATTCAGATTCATCCAAGCTATTGCATAGATCAATAATTTTTCGTTTCCTTATTGCCAAGTAGTTACTAATTCTTTTAAAAATGTTTGGCAGAATTCTCTAACGAAACCATCTGGGGAGTGCCTGGGTGGCTCAGTCAGTTAAACATCCCACTCTTGATTTTGGCTCATGTCACGATCTCAGGATGGAGATGGAGCCCTGTGTTGGGCTCTGAGCTCAGTGTGGAGTCTGCTTGTCCCACTCCCTCTATTCTTTCCTCTGCTTAAGCTCTCTCCCCTGCCTCTCTTTCTCTTTCAAGTAAATAAATAAAATCTTTTAAAATATTTAAAAAAATCACCTAGGCATGAAAATTTCTTTTAATTATAAATTCAGTTTCTTTGCTAGTTTTAGGACCTCAGATTATTTAATTTTAATTGAATTTTGGTAATTTGTGTTTTTTGAGAAATTGGTCCTTTCTAAATTGCTAAATTTATACTCAGTATTAAGTTCTTTAGTCCCTTATTATATTTTAATGACTACAGGATCTAGAGTGGTATTCTCTGTTCCATTCTTTTTTTTTTATTTTTTATTTTTTATTTTTTTTCCATTTTATTTATTTTTTCAGCGTAACAGTATTCATTCTTTTTGCACAACACCCAGTGCTCCATGCAAAACGTGCCCTCCCCATTACCCACCACCTGTTCCCCCAACCTCCCACCCCTGACCCTTCAAAACCCTCAGGTTGTTTTTCAGAGTCCATAGTCTCTTATGGTTCGCCTCCCCTTCCAAATTTTTTTTTTTTTTAATAAACATATAATGTATTTTTATCCCCAGGGGTACAGGTCTGTGAATCGCCAGGTTTACACACTTCACAACACTCACGATAGCACTTACCCTCCCCAATGTCCATAGCCCCCTCCCCCTCTCCCAATCCCACCTCCCCCCAGCAACCCCCAGTTTGTTTTGTGAGATTAAGAGTCATTAATGGTTTGTCTCCCTCCCAATCCCATCTTGTTTCATTTATTCTTCTCCTATCCCCCTACCCCCCCATGTTGTTTCTCCATGTCCTCATATCAGGGAGATCATATGATAGTTGTCTTTCTCTGATTGACTTATTTCACTAAGCATGATACGCTCTAGTTCCATCCACGTCGTCGCAAATGGCAAGATTTCATTTCTTTTGATGGCTGCATAGTATTCCATTGTGTATATATACCACATCTTCTTTATCCATTCATCTGTTGATGGACATCTAGGTTCTTTCCATAGTTTGCCTATTGTAGACATTGCTGCTATAAACATTCGGGTACACGTGCCCCTTCGGATCACTACGTCTGTATCTTTAGGGTAAATACCCAGTAGTGCAATTGCTGGGTCATAGGGTAGTTCTATTTTCAACATTTTGAGGAACCTCCATGCTGTTTTCCAGAGTGGTTGCACCAGCTTGCATTCCCACCAACAGTGGAGGAGGGTTCCCCTTTCACCGCATCCTCGCCAGCATCTGTCATTTCCTGACTTGTTAATTTTAGCCATTCTGACTGGTGTGAGGTGATATCTCATTGTGGTTTTGATTTGTATTTCCCTGATGCCGAGTGACGTGGAGCACTTTTTCATGTGTCTGTTGGCCATCTGGATGTCTTCTTTGCAGAAATGTCTGTTCATGTCCTCTGCCCATTTCTTGATTGGATTGTTTGTTCTTTGGGTGTTGAGTTTGCTAAGTTCCTTATAGATTTTGGATACTAGCCCTTTATCTGATGTGTCGTTTGCAAATATCTTCTCCCATTCTGTCAGTTGTCTTTTGGTTTTGTTAACTGTTTTCCTTTGCTGTGCAAAAGCTTTTGATCTTGATGAAATCCCAATAGTTCATTTTTGCCCTTGCTTCCCTTGCCTTTGCCGTTGTTCCTAGGAAGATGTTGCTACGGCTGAGGTCGAAGAGGTTGCTGCCTGCATTCTCCTCAAGGATTTTGATGGATTCCTTTCTCATATTGAGGTCCTTCATCCATTTGGATATTATTTGTGTCTTCTCCCTTTTTATTTTTGTCAATCTTGGTAGATAAGAGTTTTATCAATTTTATTAATTTCTTTAAAAAAACTTTTTATTTCCTGATTTTCTGAATTATTTTCCTATATTCAATTTCACTGATTTCTGCTACCATCTTTATTATTTTACCTTTGTTATTCTTCTAGCTTTGAGTTTCATAATGCTCTTCTCTTTCTGCTTTCTTGAGGTAAAAACTTAGATTAGTGATTTAAGACATTTCCTCTTCTGTAATGTAAGCATATAGTGCTATAAATTTCCCTCTCAGTTGCCTTAGCTGCATCTTACATATTTTGATATGTTGCACTTTCATTTTCATTCAGTTCTGTATATTTTTCTTTTTATTTCCTCTGAGACTTCCTCTTAGACCCATGGATTATTTAGAAGCATGTTGTATAATCTCTGTGGATTTAGAAGATTTTACTTTTTATCTTTTTGCTATTGATTTCTGGTTTGATTTGATCATGATCAGAGAACATATTACCTTTGTTAATTTGGTTAGGGGTTGGACCTATATCATCTTCTTTTCTTTGGGTGGGAGGTAGTAAAATATCTTGTTGCTACACTTTTTCTCTAATCTTGGTATCTCTAACCAGTTTATCTTCTTATTTTACCTCCTTAGAGTTTCACTTTTGTTGTCTTGCATTATTTCAGGATTTATAGTTGTACCTTGTAGGTAAAAATAGGAAGAGAGATGAATCTATAAAGTCTAATTTGGACTGGACATCTCTTCATAAAATTTTGCTTCCCAATTTAAAATATTTAATTACTTTGAAATCAGTTATTTAAAAATGTGGAATGAAGCAGGAATCTATTTTTTTGTTTCATTAAGAAAATTGTTTATCCCAGCACAATTTATCATATTTTTTTTTTTTTTTTGCCCAGTGGTATGCAGTATCAAGTCTGTCATTTAACTAGTTTCCATGGGTTTCTAGATATATGTGGCTTTCTTTATATTATGTTTAATTGTTTACTCTGGTGCAATTTCTATACTTTTAATTATTATACTTTTTAATAAGTTTGGATATATCTTAGAGCAGTTTTCTCAACCTTATTTATGTTCTTCAGAAGCACTTTGTTCTGTAATTCTCTGTATATTTTAAAATAGACTTGTCAAATTTCTAAAAAAATTTCCAAGAACTCTTAAATAGCTTAGGTTTTATAGATCAATGTAATGATAATTAGCATCTTTCTGATATGGAGTGTTTTGATGCATTAATGAATATTGTTTATCTCCCCATACATTCAGATTTTCTTTAATATCTTTTAATAACATTTTAATAATTTCATTCAGATCTCGTACATGTTTTTGTTAAATGTAATTGCAAGTGCCTTGTAATTTTTTGCTATTATAAATGATATTTACAAGTAGTTAAATAATCTGTTCCTTTGTTGGCTTTGAGGCCTTTGTCGACAGAAATCAGGAAGGAGCTTCTGAGCTCAGTGCAAGATACACCTTCTGTCCGACTCCACACCTCCTCTATCAGCAGGAGTGGAGAGGGAACTCTCAGACCTGGAGTAAGACCACACCTCTGCAGGACACCATTGGCAGGAGACAACAAAGTGCCCAAGTATGCAGAATAAGACCACCCATCTACAGGACATGCTTTTGTCAGCAGGAGCCAAACGGGAGATTCTGAGCAACACATGTTCTTGGCCTGCCCATCCTTAATCCTGTCTTTCTTTGACATTCATACCTTGTATCTATCATTTTTAGTGTTTATAAGGAGTTCAGGACTCCCATTTCATTTGCTCCAGAATTCTAACTCTCCCTGCATTTCCTTATATCACTTTTTCTGACCCAGTCTCTCTTCCTGACTCCTGAAACTTTTTCTCTGTACTTTTTGCAACTCAAGATTACTGGCCAGCAAATCCTCTATATTTTTAACTAATACTGTGAATGTTACCTTCCCCTTCTGTGCTAATGGAAATCTAGCCTTTCCCTAGTTATAGTTTCTCCTGAAGCCAGTGGTTGCTAGTAAATATTTAATAGTTCTTTGGAAGAAGAAACAAACAAAAAACCCTTGATTTGTTGTTTTTTCCAGTCTCTGCTATAAATGCATCAGAGTCATTCATCTTCCATCATAATTTGCCAAATGTGGAACTGGAAATTGATTTCCATAGTCAGCAATTATAAACCAGTATGAGCTAGGGGTGCCTGGATGAGCAGTGGGTTAAGTGTCTGACTCTCAGTTTGGGCTCAGATCATGATCTCAGTGTACTGGGATCAGGCCCCACAATGGGCTCCACACTCAGCAGGAGTCTGCTTGGGATTCTCTCTCTGCCTTTCCCTCTGCCCCTCCTGCTCGTGTTCTCTCTCTCTGTCTCTGTCTCAAATAAATAAATAAATCTTTTAAAAAATAAGCCAGTATGAGCCAACTCTAGGTCACCCTGTTCTGTAGCATTTTTTTTTTTTTTTAAGATTTATTTATTTGACAGACAGAGACCACAAGTAGGCAAGAGGCAGGCAGAGAGAGAGAGAGGAGGAAGCAGGCTCCCAGCTAAGCAGAGAGCCGGATGCGGGGCTCGATTCCAGGACCCTGGGAAAATGACCTGAGCCGAAGGCAAAGGCTTTAACCTGCTGAGCCACCCAGGTGCCCCTGTTCTGTAGCATTCTTAAGAGTACTGTTGAGTACTAAGAGTATGGTTGAGTACTTTATTCAACCATAACATTGGATGTGGAATTAAGATAAATGTCCCCTCTGCTTCTCATTTCTGCTTTCAAGTCCCTTTCTCCACTTTCCTTCATGAATACAATCTGCCTTGACTCTCATATCATCAGATTATTCTACTCACTGTAACTTTTAATATAGGCACCTTTTCTCAGATCATTTTTTTTTGCTAAATTAAAAAAATCCCTGTGACATTGTCACTTTCTTAAAAATGATTTCTGCTATAATTTTTCATGATTTTTAATTCTTCATAACCCAGGACTTTCAGTTCCTTGGTAGCCTCTGTTTTAGTGATCTTATTCCATTCTCAGTCATTCACTTTCTGGTTATTTCCTAGACCTTGATATTGGAGGTAGATGTCAAAATTTTTCATTTCTTTTGCTGTTTGAACTTCATCTCCCCAACTCCTACATGCTGAGGTGTTCTAGAGCTCAGTTCTAGGATCTCTTGTGTTTGCCATCACCACTCCATAGGTGATCTCATCTAGTCTAATAGTTTTAAATTACCCATATGTTAGCAACTCCTTAATTCATATCTAATGCTGAGCTCTCTTTCTGAACTCTAGTTTTGTATGTCCAACTGCATGTTGGACACATGCAGTTAGCTATCAGTTCTCCACTAAAGCTCTGTCTTTAGGAGTTTTCTCCATCTTAATTAGTGGAAACTTCATTCCTCTAGTTACTTAGCCAGAGAACTCTGGAGTTATCCTTGAGTCATTTCTCTCTCACACACTTGACATCAGATATGAAATGAAATTATTTTGGGTCTATGTCTTTCCTGGCTGCTAACACTGTTGGTCTCTGTTCTTTAGTTTTTGTTTGCATCATCTCTAGTTTGGATTATTGCAATAGTGTTTTAACTGCTCTCTCTGCTTTGTCTTCATTTTCTTTTAGTCACTGTGGAACACAGCAGCCAGAGTAGTTCTCTTAAAACATAAGCCTGTTTATAATATTTGTCTGCTTAAAATTTTCTAGTGGCATTCTATCTTAAGGGAAGTTGTTATGGCCTCTGCTGGTCTACATGATGTGGCCTTGTTTTAACTCTTTGACCTCATTCCTGCTATTCTCCTATCTTTGACTCAACTGTGGCCACACTACCCACCTACCGGTTTGTAGAACACTCTATACATGCCCCTGCCTTTAGGCTTTTTACCTGAGGTTTCCTCTGCCTGCATTCTTCCTTCAGACATCCAAATGGCTTATCCCCTCATTTCCTTTAAAGCTTTAATCAAATATCTCCTTATAAAGAGACTGTCTATAGCCACCCAATCTAAATTTTTCTAATCTAAATTTTAATTCTGCCCCTCATTTCCTAATCCTTTCTTGGTCCCTTTCCTGCCTCCCCCCCCCCCATACATGTCTTACTTATCTTTTTCTTACATATCTGTGTTTTACTTATTTTTAACTTCATTATTGTACCTCTTCTCCTCTAGAATGTAAGCTCCATGAAAGCAGGGATATTTATCTGTTTTATTTACTGATATATTCCCAGTTCCAAAAACATTACTGGCAAATAGTAAATATTCATAAGTATTTGTATTTGAATGAATGTATAAATGAAAGAAAGTTACTTGCCGTTAGACATGCTGTAGACATGAAATTTATTACTCTAAGTAGAACTTAAATACAATAACCTTGCTACAGTTTCCCTTTCAAAAGTTTTTCTGTTTTTTTTTTTTAAATTTTTATTGTTTATATCAACTATGAATAATGATGGCTGTGATTTTCCTTTTCCAAACCTGCAGAATTTTATGTAAACTTACCTTTGTGCATGGTCCAAGACCTCTAGACAGTTATTGAGTAAAAGTGGTTGGAGTGGGTATTCTCATTCCTTTCTTCATTTTAAAGGGAATGATTCTGTTGTTTCAACATGAGCAAATGATATTAATTGTGAGCCTTTGGTTGATATTCTTTACCAGGCTAAAAAAGTTAACCTTTACTTCCATGTTTGCTAAGTTTGTTTATTTATACTTTATCATGAATTAGTGTTAATTTTGGTAAAAATAAGTGAATGGTAAATTTTTTTATCATGTTTATGGGTTAAATGTATTTTATTATGAATTAATATTGAATTTTACGCTTTTGAGATGATTTTCTCCATTTAATATTTTAATGTAATGAGTAACAATTTCTAATGTGAACATTCTCTTTCATTCTTGGGATAAAACTAAACTTATTCATTATATGTTATCTGATTTATGTATGGTTGGATCTAATTCACTGTTTTTTTAAGGATGCTTATTTCTTGTTTTTGAACAAAATTGGCCTTTATTTCTCTTTTTAGTCACTGTCTTTTTATAAAACTGTAGGATCATTGAATGAGGTGGGGAATATTTCCCATTTATTTATTTATTTATTTTTATTTTTTTTATTAATTTATTTTTTCAGCGTAACAGTATTCATTGTTTTTGCACAACACCCAGTGCTCCATGCAAAACGTGCCCTCCCTATTACCCACCACCTGTTCCCCCAAACTCCCACCCCTGGAGAGCAACATGGGGGGTTAGGGGGATAGGAGAAGAATAAATGAAACAAGATGGGATTGGGAGGGAGATAAACCATAAATGACTCTTAATCTCACAAAAGAAACTGGGGGTTGCTGGGGGGAGGTGGGGTTGGGAGAGGGGGAGGGGGTTATGGACATTGGGGAGGGTATGTGCTATTTATTTATTTTAATTTAAATTCCAGTTAACATATAGTGTAATATTAGTTTCAGGTATAGAATTTAGTGATTCACCACTTACATATAATATCCAGTGCTCATCATAAGTACTTCTTTTTTTTAATTTTTTTTAAGATTTTATTTATTTATTTGACAGATCACAAGTAGGCAGAAAGGAAGGCAGAGACAGAAGGAAGCAGGCTCCCTGCTGAGCAGAGAGCCTGATGCGGGGCTCTATCCCAGGACTCTGGGATCATGACCTGAGCCGAAGGCAGAGGCTTTAACCCACTGAGTCACTCAGGCGCCCCCATCATAAGTACTTCTTAATCCCCATCACTTATTTCACCCATCTCTGTACCAGCTTCCCCTCTGGTAAAACCATAAGTTTGTTCAGCTTCTTCTCTGGTAAAACCATGAGTTTGTTCTTTATTAGTTAAGATTCTGTTTCTTGATTTTCCTCTCTCTTTTCCTTCACTATGATCATTTGTCTTGTTTCTTAAATTCCACATATGAGGGGTACCTGGTGGCTCAGTGGGTTAAAGCCTCTGCCTTCAGCTCAGGTCATGATCCCAGGGTCCTGGGATCGAGCCCTGCATCGGGCTCTCTGCTCAACAGGGAGCCTGCTTCCCCTCTTTCTCTCTCTGCCTATCTCGCTGCCTACTTGTGACCTCTGTCTGTCAAATAAATAAATAAAATATTTTTAAAAAAATTCCACATATGATTGATACCATATGGTCTTTGTCTTTCTCTGACTGACTGACTTTGCTTAATGTAATACTTTCTACCTTCACTCATGTCATGGCAACTGGCAAGATTTCATTCTTTTTTATGGTTGAGTAATACTTCACTATACATACATATACCACATCTTTATCTATTGATCAGTTGATGGATATTTGAGCTCTTTCCATAATTTGGCTGTTGTTGATAATGCTGTTATAAACATCAGAATCCATGTATCTCTTTGAATTAATATTTTTGTGTTCATTGGCTAAATCCTTAGTAATGGGATTACAGGATTGTAGAGTAGTTCTATTTTTAACTTTTTGAGGAACCTCCATACTTTTTTCCAGAGTGACTGCACCAGTTTATATTTCTACTGACAGTGCCAGAGCATTCCTCTTTCTACACATCCTTGCCAACACCTGTTATTTCTTATGTTATTAATTTTAGCCATTGTGACTGGTGTGAGGTTTTGCTTATAGCTTTGATTTGTATTTCTCCGATGAGGACGGATGTTGAACATGTCTTCATGTGTTTATTGGCCATGTGTATATCTTTAGAAAAATGTGTATTCATGTCTTATCTGTATTTTTTTTTTTTCAGAAGATTTTATTTATTTGAGAGAGAGAGAAGGAGAGAGAGAGAACATTAACAGGGGAAGGGACAAAAGGAGAAGGAGATGCAGGCTTCCTGCTGAGCAGGAAGCCTGATGTGGAGCTCGATCCCAGGACCCCAGCTGAAGAAAGGACACTTAACCAACTGAGCCACCCATGTGCCCCTTCTCCCCACTTTTTAATTGGGTTATTCATTTTTTTGGGTGTTGCATTTTATATATTTTGGATACTAACCATTTATTAGAAAGGTCATTTGCAAATATCTTCTTCCATTTTGTAGGTTGCCTTTTACTTTTGTTGATTGTTTCCTTCACTGTGCAGAAGCTTTTTATTTTGATGAAGTCCCTAAAGTTTATTTTTGCTGTTTCCCTTACCTCAGGAGACATATCTAGGAAGAAGTTCTATGGCCCATGTCAAAGAGGTTACTGCCTGTGTTCTGTAGGATTTTTATGGTTTCAAGTCTCACATTTAGGTCTTTCATCCATTTTGAATTTATTTTTGAGTATGGTGTAAGATGTGGTCTAGTTCCATTATTTTTCATGTTGCTGTCCAATTACCCAACACCATTTGTTGAAGAGACTGTCTTTTTCCCATTGGTTATTTTTTGTTGAAGATTAGTTGACTATAGGGTTTTGGGTTCCTTTCTGGGTTTTCTGTTCTGTAGATATGTGGGTCTGTTTTCGTGCCAGTACCATACTGTTCTGCTCACTACAGCTTTATAATAGAACTTAGGTCCAGAATTGTGATGCCTCCAGCTTTACTTTTCTTTTTCAGAGTTGCTTTGTCTATTTGGTGTCTTTTGTGTTCCATACAAACTTTAGGATTCTTTGTTCTAGCTCTGTGAAAAATGTTGTTGGTATTTTGTTAAGGATTGCATTAAATGTGTAGATTGCTGTAGGTAGCATGCACATTTTAACAATATTTGTTCTTCCAATGCATAAGCATGGAATGCTTTTCCTTCTTTGTGTCTTCTTCAGTTTCTTTCATCAGGGTTTTATAGTTTTTAGAGTAGAGGTCTTTTACCTCTTTATGGGTTTTGTATATATATATATCTATATAGGTTTATTTCTAGATATCTTATGGTCTCAGTGCAATTGTAAATGGGATTGATTCCTTGTTCTCTCTTTCTTATGATTCATTATTGGTGTATAGAAATGCAGCCAATTTCTGGACATTAATTTTGTATTCTGTGACTTTACCAAACTTGGTTATCAGTTCTAGCAATATTTTTGGTAGAGTCTTTGGGGTTTTCTATATAGAGTATCATGTCATCTGCAAATAGTGAAAGTTTGACTTCTTCCTTGACAATTTGTATCCCTTTTAGTTCTATTTTTGTTTTGATTTTTGTGGCTAGGACTTCCAGTGCTATGTTAAATAATGGTGGTGAGAGTGGACATCCCTGTCTTGTTCCTAACAGAAAAGTTCTCAGTTTTTCCTCATTGAGGATGATATTAGCTGTGGATTTTTCATATATGGCCTCCATTATGTTAAGGTATGTTCCCTCTAATCCTACTTTGTTGAGGGTTTTTTTATCATGAGTGGATATCATACTTGGTCAAATGCTTTTTCTGCATCTATTGAAAGGATCATACGACTCTTATGCTTTCTTTTATTAATGTGGTATATCACGTTGATTGATTTGAAAATATTGAACTACATTTGCATCCCTGGTATACATCTCACTTGTTTGTGGAGAATGATTCTTTTAATGTATTGTTGTATTTGATTTGCTTCTGTTTTATTGATGAGATTTTTGGCATCTGTGTTCATTAGGAATATTGGCCTATAGTTCTCTTTTTATTGGAGTCTTTATCTGGTTTTGGTATCAGGTAATGCTGGCCTCATAGAATGAATCTGGAAGTTTTCCTTCCTTTTTTTTTTTTGGAATAATTTGAGAAGAATAGGTATTAACTCTTTTAAATGTTTGGTGAAATTCAACTGTGAAGTCATCTGGCTCTGGACTTTGTTTTGTTGGGAGACTTTTGATTACTGATTCAATTTTTTTGCTAGTTATCAGTCTGTTCAAATTTTCTGTTTCTTCCTGTTTCAGTTTTCATAGTTTATGTTTCTAGGAATTCATCCATTCTTCCAGGTTATGCAATTTGTTGGCATATAGTTTTTCTTAATTTTCTCTTATAATTGTTTGTATTTATATGATATTGATTGATGTTTATCCTCTCCTATTTGTGATTTTATTTATCTGGGTCTCTTCTCTTTTATGTACGATAAGTGTGGCTAGGGATTTATCAATTTCATTATTTTTTTCAAAGAACTATGACTTGGTTTCACCAATCTGTTCTATTGTTTTTTGTTTGTTTCCATAATATTTATTTCTGCACTAATCTTTATTTTTTCCCCTTCTTCTGCTGTCATTAGTTTTTGATGTTCTTTTTCTAGCTTCTTTAGGTGTAAGGGTAGGTTGTTTAAGATTTTTTCTTGCTTCTTAAGGTAGGCTGAAGGTATTGTTATCTAGTTCCCTCTTAGGACTGCTTTTGGTGCATCCCAAAGGTTTTGGACCATTGTGTTTTCATTTTCATTTCTGTCCATGTATTTTTTTAATTTCCTCTTTGATTTCCTGACTGACCCATTCGTTGTTTTGTAACATGTTATTCAACCGCCATATATTTGTGGTCTTTCCAAGTTTTTTCTTGTTGTTGATTTCATGTTTCATGGCATTTTGGTAAGAAAATATGAATGATATGAGCTCAATCTTTTGAAGATAGAATTCTGTATTTTTATTTTAAATCATTTTTAATAACCAATGCTATGTTTATTTCCTTGTGGTATTTTATGCATATATTTACACACATATATAAAGTGATTGCATAAGTAAATGAAATTGTAGTATCATTTTATATATTTTTCCAGTAAAAATGTTAATATAGTTGACACATTTAATATACAGTTTTGTACATTCATTTTTACATAGAATAGCATAAGCATTTCTCATGATAATATATATTCTTTAGAAAACAAAATTTAATGTCCTTATAATGCTTCATTATTTGTATATAACATTATATGTATCTTTACGTATTTTATCTCCCAGTATCTACTCATTTTGGTTATTTCCATCATTTTGATTTCAAATAATCCCATGAGGCCATCTTTGAAATAAAAGCTCTGTACATATCTCTGATTATTTATTTGGAATAAGCCTAAAGAATTAACATTATTGGGTCAAAGATTATAAATAACTATTTGTCCTAGAATTTGTTTTGCAAGTGAAACATAAAGAAATCCTCTTTCAAAAGCCATTTATTTATTTATTTATTTATTTATTTTTTTAAAGATTTTTTTTTTTTTATTTATTTATTTGACAGCAAAGATCACAAGTAGGCAGAGAGGCAGGCAGAGAGAGAGAGGAGGAAGCAGGCTGTCCGCAGAGCAGAGAGCCCGATGCGGGGCTCGATCCCAGAACCCTGGGATCATGACCTGAGCCGAAGGCAGAGGCTTTAACCCACTGAGCCACCCAGGCGCCCCAAAAGCCATTTATTTTATTCATGTTTATTTTACATAATTTTTCTTCAAACTTTTCTTTTTCTAGTAATGCTTTTTGTCTTGTGGCTTATTTTCTTTGATTAATATTTACTAGTATATCTTTTCATTCCTTTATTTTCAACATTTTTCTGTTTAGCGTTGTTTTAGTAAAAAATAACATATAGATGATAATCTCTTTTATTTATCTGGTAATTTTGTTCATTTACATTTGTTTAGGTGTTTTATACCTTTTATGATTATTGATATATCACCTACCATCTCTTTTTTTGTGTTACATTCATCTTTTCATACTTTTATTTCTCATTCCTTGCTTTAAAATACATTGATTTTTTTACTATGTATTTTTCCTTTTTTTTAGTGTTTACCCTTAAAAATTTAATGTGCATATGTATTACAATCTAAAACTAATCACTTGAATAATACAGAGCACTTCAAACTCTTTAACTCTGAATGGAACATTCCCAATTTACATATATATTTGGTTTGGTGTTTAGTTCTGTTTTTTTAACATAAGCACATAGAAAATATTTCCAAAGATAATGCTTATTTAGATATATTTACAAATTTATTTCATTTTTCTGACTGCTTTTAAGATTTCATCTTTGTCTTTTTTGTCCAGTAGTTTTTTCATAATAGGTATACTATTATTTCATTTCCCATGAAATACGTTATGATTCCTGTGTTTGGGTAGCATGTCTTTTCTCATATCTTAAATCTTCTACTCATTATTACAGTGAATATTGCTTCTCCTGCATTTTTAAAAAAAATGATTTTATCCATTACTGCAATTAGATATAGGTTATACTGCCTCATTCTGTCTTCCATATTTCTTAACTTCTTTTTCAAATTTTTTACATTCTTATCTCCCTGTGCTGAATTTTTGGATTTTCCCTTTTTCTAGCTTTCTCTCTATATATGTTGAATTTCTTTTAAAATCTATCCTTAAGTTTTTATATGTAAACAGTTTGGTTTTATACTTCTGAATGCTACATTTGTTTTTTTTTTTTAAGACTATTCTTGATAATTATTGCTAGTTCCTTGTTGCTTGCACATGGACAGTTTTTATTTCTTTAAATTGTACTAAAATTCTGCTTCTCTATCTTATGTTGGTCCTCAAGCGTAGTCTCAGGATTGCAATTCTGGTTTTGGCATTTGTTATCACAGCAACCCATTTTTACATATGTTTACTGCTAATAGCCTATATATATATGTATATGTTTATATATATCAGCTATTTTTCCTGATTTTGGTCTTATCTTATATTGAGTGGAACAATGTAATGAAACTATGTTTTACTTAGCTTTCACCAGAAAAAATTTTTGAAGTATATAGTCATAAATTGCTGCAATTGAAAGTCCAGTATTTAAGTTTAGTAATTGTGATTCTTTTTTGATATGTCTTTGAGAGAATATAAGTAAATGGTAATCTATTTTTAATCTATGAAGTAAAGTCATAACAAATTTAAATGCTTTATTTGGAATTAAAGTATTTTCTATTCTGTGGATAATCTCCTCTTTTCATTAGAGTTGTCCTAGAAACGATGAGACGAGGAAAAAAAGATGAGTTTGTGAAGTACATTAACTTAGTATAGGGTCTGTAAGAATTGAAGTAATGTCAAAAAGGAGCTTTAGATTTTGATAACAAGAAGAGGCATAATGTGAGATTAAAATTATAATTAATCAAAAGGGAGTTTGCCTTACATTCAACTTCTTCCAACTAATGGCAAAAGAATAGTGGATTGATTAGTCTATCTGGTATGTAATATTAGTATGTTTTGTATATTCATATATAATGGATTATAAATACCATTTTCTCACATATTTCAGTAGTTTTTTCTTTCTTTTTTTTTTTTTTTTTTACTTTTTCTCATGACTCAGATAGTGGAGGCTTAGTAATAGAAGAATAGGTTTATAAACTGCATGCAGTTACTTTATTATTTCATCTATTCTCATTGGAGAGTTATTCAATATATATATATTGAAGTTAGTGTGTAGGTATGGCGAAGAATGAAAGAATCTTGGTTTTGAGGATTTCACATGTTAGATCAAATGGTTTTTATACTCAGGAAGAAAAATAATTTTATTTACTTGATTCTAAACTGCCAGCTTTGACGTGTAAGTGCATATGTACTACATAAAAGGTAATGTAGTATCAAAATATTTTATTTAACCATATATTAATGTTTATCATTTACATTTAGATAACTTACAAGTTAATTTATGAACTAAAATAATTCAAACATTGGATTTTATTTATTAACAAATTATTTTAATTTTATGACTTATTTTAATAATTTAATAAATTATACCTTAATAAAGTATCAGATAAATAAAATGCAAAATTTAAAATTTAGGTAACATTCACTTATCAGATAGAAAGTTAATATTCACCAAGAAAATTTGGCATTTATTTAATGGTTATAAGACAGTTTTCTAATACTAGATATCTTTTGAGACTTTTTTTTTTTAAAGCAAAGTTTTAGGTTTACAGCAAAATTGAGAGGAAGGTACATAGCTTTCCCATATATCTCCTGCCACAACACATGTGTAGCCTCTTCCATTATCATCATTATCAATATGAGTGGTTTGTTTATTGCAATCAGTGAACCTACATTGACACATCATAATCAGCCAAGTCCATAGTTGCGTTATGGCTTACTCTTGGTGTTGTGTATTATATAGATTTGACAAATGTATAGTGATGTGTATCTATCATCATAGTATCATTCAGAGTATTTTCATTGCCATAAAAATTTTTTGTGCTCCACCTGTTTATCCCTCCCACCCCCCAACCCCTGGCAACTACTGACCTTTTTACTGTCTCTCTAGTTTTCCCTTTTCCACAATGTCATGTAGTTGCAATCATGCTTTTTTTGTATGTAGCCTTTTTGAATTGGCTTCTTTTACTTAATAATATCCACTTAATGTTTCTTCATGTCTTTCCATCTTGCCAGCTCATTTATTCTTAGTGCTGAATTATATTCCATTTTCTGTATATATTACAGTTTATTTATCCATTTACCCATTGATGGACATCTTGATTACTTCCAAATTTTGGCAATTATTAACACAATTGTTATAAACATTCATGTGTGGGTTTTGTGTGACATAAGTTTTCATCTCCTTTGGGTAAATATTAAGGTCATAACTGTGGATTGCATGTTAAGAGTGTATTTATTTTTATGAGAAACTGCCAAAAGTGGCTATGCTATTTTGCATTTCAGCCAGCATATAATAAGAGTTCCTGTTGCTCCACCAGCATTTGGTGATGTCAGTGTTCTGGTTTTTGGCCATTCCAAATAGTGTGTAGTGATATCTCATTGTTTTAATTTGCTTTTTAATTTGTTTAATTTGTTTTTAATTTGCTTTTTCCTTATTACATAATCATATGTAATATGTAATATATGGAATATGCTTTCATATGCTTCTTTGCCATCTGTATATGCTATTTTGTGAGGGGTCTATTAATGTCATAGGTTTATTTAATTGGGTTGTGTGTTTTCTTATTGAGTTTTAAGAGTTCTTTGTATATTTTGGAGAAGAGTCATTTTTTTAATCAGATGTGTGTTTTGCAAATATTTTTCCTCCTTCTGTGGCTTATCTTTGTATTCTCTTCACATTGCTTTTGCAGAGCAGAAGTTTTTTAATGAAATCAAGTATTTTTTTCATGGATCATACCTTTGTTATTATGTCAAAAAAAGCATGGCCATACCCAAGGTCATCTAAGTTTTTTTTTCCTTTTGTTATCTTTTAGGAGTTTTATAGTCTTGCATTTTACATTTAGGTCTCTTATGATCCGTTTTGAATTAATTTGTGTGAAGGGTACAGTGTCTGTGTCTAGATTCCTTTTTTTTTTGTTTTTTGTTTTTCCATGTGAATGTCCAGTTGTTTCAGCACCATTTGTTGAAAAGATTGTCTTTACTCTGTGGTATTGCCTTTGCTCCTTTGTCAAAGCTCATTGGCTGTATTTATGTGGGCGTATTGATCTTTTTGTTTTTTTCTTTTGTGACTACCATCTAGTTTGATTCCTGTAGCTTTATAGTTCAGTGTTGAAGTCAGATAGTATCAGTCTTCTTTCTTCAGTGTTGTGTTGGCTATTTTGGGTCTTTTGCCTCTCTGCGTTAATTTTGGAATTAGTTTTTCAATAACTACTAAATACCTTACCTGAATTTTGAATGGTGTTGTATTAAACCTAAAGATCAATTATAAAAAAAAATTGTTATAATTTCTTCCTTAAGTGTTTGGAAGAGTTCACCAGTGGAACCCATCTGTTGTGGTGCTTTCTGTTTTGGAATATTATTAATTATTGATTTGATTTATTTAAGACGTATAGAGATAATCAAATTGACTTTCTTGTGTCAGTTTGGCAAATTATGTCTTTCAAGGAATTGTTTCATTTCATCTAGGTTTTTTATTCGTTAAGTCTAGAGTTTATATTAATTTTTATTACCTTTTTAATGTCCATGTGATCAATAATGATGTCCTATTTCATTTATGGTATGAGTAATTGTGTCTTCTCTTGTTTTTTCTTAGTTTACTAAAACCTTATCATCATTATTCATCTTTTAAAAGAACCAGTTTTTGGTTTTGTTTACTTTCTCTACTGATTTCCTTTCTTTGATTTCAGTGATCTCTGCTCTAATTTTTTTTTTTTTTAAGATTTTATTTATTTATTTGACAGGGAGAGAGAGATCACAAGCAGGTAGAGAGGCAGGCGGTGGGTGGGGGAAGCAGGCTCCCTGCCAAGCTGAGAGCCCCACGTGGGGCTTGATCCCAGGACCCTGAGATCATGACCAGAGAGGAAGGCAGAGGCCTAACCCCCTGAGCCACCCAGGTTCCCCTCTCTGCTCTAATTCTTACAATTTTTCTTCTCCTTATGTGGGATTTAATTTGCTCCTCCCCCCCCCCCAGTTTTCCAAGGAAGTTTAGGTGATTGATTTTATTTAGTTCCTTTTCTTTTTATTGTATGCATTTAATGCTATAAATTCCTTTCTAAGCATTCCTTTCACTGCACCTTACAAATTTTGGTAAGGTTTTTTCAAATTTTATTTAGTTTAAAATATTTTTAAAATTCTCTTGACATTTCTTCTTTGACTCATGCATTATGTAGAAGCATGTTGTTTAATCTCCATATAGTTTAATAGTTTGTACTGTGTGCCAGGGACTGATATACATGTTTAGTATATATTATCTCATTTTAATTTGTCAAATGACAATTTCTATTTTAGAAATAAACTCCTCTATAAAGAACATAAAACTTCGTAGGAAATATACCCTTACATACTAGTAGTCCCCACAAGTATGTGATTATTTTATTTAATTACATTATATAATATATATGTATATTAAGTATGTATATTTATTTAGTTGGCTTCATAGGCATATTATTTTATGTATAAACATAACATACAAATTATATTAAAATATTTATATTATAGTTTTTCACTTTATGCATACACTGTTAAACATGCATATACATATGTATACCCCCCCCGCTGTGCCCCCCCCCCCCCACACACGCAGGACTGAATCAAGAGCATCCTCTGCTGTTGCAGAAACTGGCACTCCTGAAGGATGATCCCAGCTCATTTTAGGGGATTTCCAGGATGTGGTCTGAAGGGTTTTTAGGAAGAGGTTCAATGTATTTTTCCAACTTCCTTCGTGGCCTCTTTTTTTCAAGTTTGCTGCTATGTTTGGCATTTGGGATTTCTGCTTTTAAATATTTTTGAGTGTTGTACTTACTCATGGATTAAAAAAAATAATTGTACAAAAGAGCTTATAGATATCCTATACCACTTTTAGTTACCTCAAAGTTTGCCTTTGAGAGACAATTGTCTTTGAAGATCTGTATTTGTGCTTCTTTTTGTTTTTAACTGTAATTTCTTATTAACATTCCTGTATTTTATTTTTTGATTTACCAACTTTAGATATTATTTGTTGACTTCCTGATATGTTGGTTGAAAATTTAGGTCATTTACTATTTTAACCTTCTTGTTCCTCTCTTGATATAGTTATATCACAATCTTTATTCTTCCTTATAAATGGAGTTAGATACTTATAGTAGCTGATGTACTTAAACCTTTATGTTTAGATTCATGAAATGGATTATCTCGTGTCCTTCCTTTCCAAGAGCACACTATTACAGCTCCTATTCTTTTATGTCTCATTCTCCCTTTCATTTCTTAAAATCTCTCAGCAGTGATTTTATATTTTTTAAGATTGGTAACATTTACATTCTAATATGCAACCAATTTATAAATCTTTTGTGCTCTGTCTCTAGGTTGTTTATAAAAATTGAAGAACAGTGAACTTCACTTCCATTGCTATCATGATGCAAATATTGTTTTGTTTGTTTGTTTTACAGAGCCATATAGTGTTCTGTGAATACTAATTGTTTCAAAGCTTTCGGGCTACTCAGAATCGAATGTCCACACATAGGGTCCTGTTTTCACACCCCAGTGAATACTAAAAATTGAGCCAGATATTAGTTTTATTTTTAGGAAAAAAAGAAGAATTAGCATGCCTTTTTTGGGGGGGGTATAGATTTTCTACTTAAATCTGTAATTACCTTTCTAGTTTACTGTAGGAATAAGAAATGAATACTTATTTTCTTTGCTTCTAAAATTTATATTATTTATTATGTCTATTACCTGGAGTACATTACATTTCTCTTTTGAAGCTCACTGATTTTCTGTTCTAATTATAATTGGTTGCTTTACATTTGGATGCTTGCTTTTCAGTGCAGAATTTCATTTTTTTTTAAGTTGCTTTTTGCCATTGTATTTCCTCTTATTCTGTTCCTTTATTATATCCTAAAGTTTTTCCAAACTCTCAATCATGTCATATTATTTATTTAGTGAAATCTATTCTTCACATGCTCTGGTTTCAGCATTTTCCCTGAGATCTTTCTTCCAGCTCTGTCAGGAGTGGTTATTCATGGTTACTCTCTAGGTCCGCTGCTCAGATGTCATCCTGATATTTCCATTTGCTGCTTTCTCAGGTTGGTATTTTGTTTCCTTTTTACTGGGGTTCATTTTCATTTTACTGGTGTACTGTATTACATGAGTTCTTAAGAAAATATGCAATTTTTACTGATCTAAATTTTGACAAAAGATGAAATTCCAGTTTGAAAAAAATTTGGCTGAGAACTTTGAAAGAATTCATCTGCCGTGCTGTAGTAACCAATGATGCTAATAGTGAGTCTGAAACCAATCTAATCCTTTTTCCTTTTATGATTATTAGTTTTCTGAAATTTCACTAGGAGACGTCTAGATGCCAGTTTTTCTTTTCCTTTTTTTTTTTTTTAAAGATTTTATTTATTTATTTGACAGAGATCACAAGAAGGTAGTGAGGCAGGCAGAGAGTTACTTACCACTCACTAGGCATTTGATTTTGTAGATTCATGTGTCTGAGAAATTTTTTTACCTCTTTATCTGTTCTCTTTTGCTGAAACTCTTAGTTGTTTGTCTTCCTATATAAATCCTCTGTTTCCCTTATACTTTCTCTTGTACTCTATAACTTCATCTTTACTGAAAATTTTTATTTTGAGGAGACACATTTGATTTCAATTAGTTCTTTGTTTTATCATTTTTTCCATGGCCTCTTATTCTTGCTTAGTTGATCTTAATGAATGCAGTATATTCTGCAAGGTAATTAGATTTTTAAAAGTAATATCTTTAGATCCTGGCACTACTCTTTTTTCTGGAATCTTGCTATTATTTTTTAAAATATGTTTTGCCTTCTATAATGGTACAAGATTCTTTTCTTAAATGGCTTCTGATTGTTGACTATATGTTTGTTTTTAAGAACGATTCAGTATAAAACCTGAGTGGGATCTCTTGATGGATTAGTTGGATTTGAACTGTGGCAAGCTTGGTATAGGATGGGCAGCTGATCATTGCTGTATGGCTTTTAAATGCCATAACTTAGGGGGCTTTGCTCTGAGTACCAACATCTATATTAATTATACTAATTATCAATTGACTTAGTTCTTACTTTTCCCAGCGTTTTTATCATTTCTTTAGAAAAAGACATTTTTCCTCTGAGGATCTTAATTATCTGGCTCCTGATTATTCCATGCTGTAGGAATAGTATGATAGGGTTAGGGATAATGATGAGAAATGGGAGTAAAAGGGAGTTAACTGTTATGTGTAGATCAGTGAGCTATATATTTTTAAATCTTTTTCTCACTGCTTGTCTAAAGCGTGCTTGTTTTTTTTTTCCTAGTCCCAATCTCCCTGTGGATATGTAGATCAAGTTAGTTCTCTGAACTGTATCCCTTCTACGAAAATTCTACCCTGCAATTCCCTTTCCTTGCTTACTTTCTCAGTGTTTTTCAATCACTCATTCTCTTTTCTCAATATCCCATTTTGTTTTCTTCATCTCTATTGAATTATACTTTTTAATTTTTCTTTATAGTAAATATTTTAACTATTGCCCTTCCCACTTGTGTCCTCATTCTATACCACCAATTTTCTCCTTAATATGCACTTACAGAAAATTATTTTAGTAGCACTAATTGAGGTCAAATAAAAATAAGGAGTGAGAAGGAAGATATTTATAAGAAAGGATCATATTCTGAACTTTATAATATTTGTATAGCCCTCATAACCTGATGGGCCTTCAAGAAATAATGAAGTCTAATAACATTTAAAAGGTGCATATTTTTTAAAAATGAGTATTGTTTTTCACTTTAAAATAATTTTGCATTAAAACCCTTTACTACTATTTTTCAAAAAAACTTTTATATTATAAATATACTAATTGCTGTTGCTTATTGTTATATGGACTACATTGTAGTTTGGTAAATTAGGTTATAGGTATTGAACTGAAAGCATGATTTAAAAGAACACGTTGAATGTCAAAATGAAGATCATTTAATAGTATACAAGATCCCTTTAACAAGTCATGTTAAGAACACGTTTTATTTCAACTACTGCATTGACTTGGTCTCTGTATGGGACTTTTATATTCAAAATGATGGATAGGGCAACTAATTATATGTAGTTTTCTTCCTGCTCCTAAACCAGATTAACAAATGACAAGCTGCATTTGTAGTGATTCCTAAGGATAATATTGCTTTCTCAGTTGATAAAAGATAAAGTTAAATTATACATTTATTTTATCAAACATTAAACTATAGTAAAAGCAATGTACATTAGTTACAATTTTCACTTAGGCTGTGTCTTAGTTGTGTTACTACCTAGCATATGACATATCTCCCTCTGACATTTGTAATGCATGTCAAAATGGTAGTGATGTTTATTACCTTCTTTTGGAACTTACTCTTCATGGAAAAAAAAACCCTACATAAATGATGCATTTGATCTGATGATGAAGGATAAGAGCAGTTATATGTATTCTTTGGAATAATCTATCACAAGACACTGTCAGATAATCCTTAGATAGTGTGCTCATATTTTATATGCTGTATTTTTCTTCAGAGACAGATATTGCCCATTTTTGAGATGACAAATAGAGAGCAGAAGAAAATGGGTTGCTATGTGAAGCAAAAATGAGTGCATTATTACTCACAAAGAGTGTTATTGTAAACTGGAAGACATATATATGCACTTTTATTTTAAAAAATAGAGGCCAGGAAGGGATTTTTAGAACTTACATAGCAATGAAGGATGTGAATATAGGAACAATATGAGTTGTTTTAATACTCTTGAAAGAATTTAATAAGTTACCCAAGGTTATTTTGAGCACCTATATATTGGATTATTCTGTGTTACATAAGGCTCATATAGTTCTTTTAATAAACTAAATCCCTTATAGAGCTCCTGGAAGCATTAATATTTGCTACAAAATGGCTTATGTGTTAATTTCAGTAATTTTTGGCTCATTTTTAAAAATCATTTTTGAGGGGCACATGTGTAGTTCAGTTGGTTAAGTATCTGACTCTTGATTTTGGCTCAGATCATGATTTCAGTATCGTGAGTTCAAGCCCTGCACTGGGCTTGGGCTCCATGCTGGGTGTAGAGAGTGCTGAAATTCTCTCTCCCACTTCCTCTCTCCCTACCCAACTTGGTCTCTTGCTCTCTCTTTCAAAATAAAATAAAATAATTTTTTGAACATTTAACCATGCTTTTCCATAGGCACTTAGGAAAAAAAAAAAAAGGAAACAATACCCCTAATCATGCATGTTCACATATACAGAGAACCACCTGGCCATTTATTTGGTACATGGGTAGGAATACCTGATATGGTACCAGATATCACAGAGCCACTTCCTTCTCTGACTGCCTTCATACACCCAGGTATGCCATTTCTAATTTCTGACTCAATATAGAGGACTCCTGTAGGTTGTGCCGTTTACTCCTTGGCTGACATGGAGCTCATGCTTCCTCTAGATCAAAGATTGGCTGTCTGAGTACCATTTTTCTCATCTTGGTGCAAGCCTGAGGCCTAGCATTTGATCTCAGAGTCTTAGCCTCCAGAGGTAGAGTTAACATCACCACCAGCAGCCTATGATGACATCTCACACTTTTCTAAGTACTCCCTGCTCTAGTTCTTAGGTATCACAGTAATGCTGTCTTCTTACTAGTACTTCTCTCTCCAGGGTGTTGCCTCAAGTGAGAGGTGTGTCTTTTAGTGACTTGTTTCCTCATGAGAACTCAGGCATGGGGGTCATGTTTTGGTTAGTATTGGTTTAGTGTTTTTACTTCATATGGGGAGATAGATCAAATAATCTCTGGGGTTGGTTGACCAGAAAAAAAAATTGTCTTATTTTGTGCTACATTTTTGAGCTGATACATTCTTGCTATCCAAAACTTGAACATTTCTCTGGCCTTAGCTTCTATTTCTTTCTCCAAGGATAGAAATGAATATGCAGAAGGAAATTCCATACACTGACCAAACATTGCTTTACTTTCTTTAAGTTCAACTCCCAATATTAGACATAAACAAATAAATATTAAAATATTTCAGTAAAAGGCTAGGTTACCATCTGGATGTCTTCTTTGCAGAAATGTCTGTTCATGTCCTCTGCCCATTTCTTGATTGGATTGTTTGTTCTTTGGGTGTTGAGTTTGCTAAGTTCCTTATAGATTTTGGATACTAGCCCTTTATCTGATATGTCGTTTGCAAATATCTTCTCCCATTCTGTCAGTTGTCTTTTGGTTTTGTTAACTGTTTCCTTTGCTGTGCAAAAGCTTTTGATCTTGATGAAATCCCAATAGTTCATTTTTGCCCTTGCTTCCCTTGCCTTTGCCGTTGTTCCTAGGAAGATGTTGCTACGGCTGAGGTCGAAGAGGTTGCTGCCTGCATTCTCCTCAAGGATTTTGATGGATTCCTTTCTCACATTGAGGTCCTTCATCCATTTGGAGTCTATTTTCGTGTGTGGTGTAAGGAAGTGGTCCAATTTCATTTTTCTGCATGTGGCTGTCCAGTTTTCCCAGCACCATTTATTGAAGAGGCTGTCTTTTTTCCATTGGACATTCTTTCCTGCTTTGTCGAAGATTAGTTGACCATAGAGTTGAGGGTTGATTTCGGGGCTCTCTATTCTGTCCACTGATCTATGTGTCTGTTTTTGTGCCAGTACCATGCTGTCTTGATGATGACAGCTTTGTAATAGAGCTTGAAGTCCGGAATTGTGATGCCACCAACTTTGGCTTTGTTCTTCAATATTCCTTTGGCTATTCGAGGTCTTTTCTGGTTCCATATAAATTTTAGGATTATTTGTTCCATTTCTTTGAAAAAAATGGATGGTATTTTGATAGGGATTGCATTAAATGTGTAGATTGCTTTAGGTAGCATAGACATTTTCACAATATTTATTCTTCCAATCCAGGAGCATGGAACATTTTTCCATTTTTTTGTGTCTTCCTCAATTTCTTTCATGAGTACTTTATAATTTTCTGTGTATAGATTCTTAGTCTCTTTGGTTAGGTTTATTCCTAGGTATCTTATAGTTTTGGGTGCAATTGTAAATGGGATTGACTCCTTAATTTCTCTTTCTTCAGTCTTGTTGTTGGTGTACAGAAATGCAACTGATTTCTGTGCATTGATTTTATATCCTGACACTTTACTGAATTCCTGTACAAGTTCTAGCAGTTTTGGAGTGGAGTCTTTTGGGTTTTCCACATATAGTATCATATCATGAAAAAGTGCTCCACGTCACTCGGCATCAGGGAAATACAAATCAAAACCACAATGAGATATCACCTCACACCAGTCAGAATGGCTAAAATTAACAAGTCAGGAAATGACAGATGCTGGCGAGGATGCGGAGAAAGGGGAACCCTCCTCCACTGTTGGTGGGAATGCAAGCTGGTGCAACCACTCTGGAAAACAGCATGGAGGTTCCTCAAAATGTTGAAAATAGAACTACCCTATGACCCAGCAATTGCACTACTGGGTATTTACCCTAAAGATACAAACATAGTGATCCGAAGGGGCACGTGTACCCGAATGTTTATAGCAGCAATGTCTACAATAGGCAAACTATGGAAAGAACCTAGATGTCCATCAACAGATGAATGGATCAAGAAGATGTGGTATATATACACAATGGAATACTATGCAGCCATCAAAAGAAATGAAATCTTGCCATTTGCGACGACGTGGATGGAACTAGAGCGTATCATGCTTAGTGAAATAAGTCAATCAGAGAAAGACAACTATCATATGATCTCCCTGATATGAGGACATGGAGAAGCAACATGGGGGGGTAGGGGGATAGGAGAAGAATAAATGAAACAAGATGGGATTGGGAGGGAGATAAACCATAAATGACCCTTAATCTCACAAAACAAACTGGGGGTTGCTGGGGGGAGGTGGGATTGGGAGAGGGGGAGCGGGCTATGGACATTGGGGAGGGGAGGCGAACCATAAGAGACTATGGACTCTGAAAAACAACCTGAGGGTTTTGAAGGGTCAGGGGTGGGAGGTTGGGGCAACCTGAGGGTTTTGAAGGGTCAGGGGTGGGAGGTTGGGGGAACCGGTGGTGGGTAATGGGGAGGGCACGTTTTGCATGGAGCACTGGGTGTTGTGCAAAAAGAATGAATACTGTTACGCTGAAAAAATAAATAAAATGGAAAAAAAAAAAGGCTAGGTTACCTTAAAGTTAATGACATAGTATAGCAAGGCTTTGAAGATCAGAGACTCTGGAGAGAGATAGAATGCTTGTACTCAGATATTAGATTGCTCAGAGCTAGTAGCTGTGTGGTCTTAGTTCAATTAAATAAATACTTTGTGCCTGCATGTCTTCGTCTCTAAAAAGGGGCTAACAATTGTGCCTGCCACATATTGTTGTGAAGCTTAAACTGTTTAGAATAATTCCTGTGTCCATTGTTTGCTATTATCCCTAGAATTGCAGTGCCAATATGATACTATTAAATTAGGCATTAAATATGTTATTTAATTTTGGTTCTTTCAACAGTCCTAAAAGAGGAGATGTTATCTCCATTTTGTAGATAAGGATACTAAAGCCTAGGAGGTTTTACTAATTTGTACCATATCATCCAATTATTATGGGGCAAAGCTAAGCTCAAGGGCAAGACTCTGCCTCCAAGACTCTCCTTTGTTTTAGGAGAGAGTGAGTCCAGTCAGGTTGCAGTAGTGATGTGTTTTGAGTCTTGAAGGGGCAGCATGAGAAAAGAGTTTGGGAGAAAAGAGCAAAAAGTGGGAAGAAAATGGAAAAGGAAATTCTCGAACACACTTTAGGTGCTTCATAAGATGGGTTAGACCAAATAATTATTATCAGCAGGTTCAGGAGAAGATGAAATTACTTTTAAAAATTAAATGGTTTCTGTGTAAGAATATATAATTTTACTAATTAGAGACCCAACGATTTCAATCTACATTTAATCATATTCATTTTAAAACCTGACTTTATGACTTAATATAGCAAGATGGACACAATTGTTCTTTGCATTAGTAGTCATATTGAAATACATTATTAAATACCTCAATTAATAAAATGAGCAGTCTTCGCTTTATAGCTAATTTATGGAGGGAGTTATCTTTTTCAGATATTAGAGCTTATTTTAAAGTATAGTTTTATTCTTTAATAACCCATTTTTAGCTTTCAGCATGTTAATTTCCTGACACCTAAATGACTTCAATGACATGAAAAATGCATGGTACATTTATGTACCAGTATGAGCTGGCTGGTGTTCTGTTTATAGAGGTGGGGATCCACTCTAGAGATGCCATACTCCTCACAGTTTTTCGAGGACATCCTTACAGAATTTGACCTCTGAGAATCTGGGAGTTCAGGGTTTGTCTTCTTCCAAGGCTCTGGGCTTAGGAAAGAAACCTCTGGCAGGCTAAGAATCTGGCCTCCCAAGTTTTCCTTTGTTTGCTTTTAAGATTTTTATTTATTTCAGAGAGAGAGCACAAGCTGGGGAAAGAGGCAGAGAGTGAGTGAGAAGCAGACTCCCTGTAAGCCGGGGAGCTGAAGGCAGATGCTTAACTGATTGAGCCACCCAGACGTCCCTGGCCTCTGAGTTTTACTGATTTCTTTGCCATGGACTTGGAGGGAATCAAGCAGGAATTGTGGCCTTCAATGTCAAGAAATATGTCTAGTATTTTTGTTAGAAATAAGGGATACATTCAAGACAGGAGGAGAATGTATGGTTGATGTATAGCCTCATTGCAGCAAAAGTTCTATATCTCCACTTTTACTGTAATACCAACATTCTATATACTGTTCTATTAACATTCTATATGATTTCTCAGTGTATTAATTTATTAATATCTCAGCATATTAATAAGATTTTAAAGATCTATAATCTTATTTTATATGCCGATATGATATTTTACTGTGTTAAAAATGGTTGTATCCATTCATCAATGAAAGGGAACAGGACTTTCTGGAGACATGATGCTAGGGCTGGAGCAGGGAACATATATAATGAGCCTGTAGTATCCTGTAGTGTCAGAAAGCAAAGGACAAAAACATGTGGGAATATTAAAGGAATGTAGGACATAGAAGTTAGCCTGAAGGAGTTACCAATGACCAAAGCTGTAGTTTGAACAAATAACATGGTATTATATTATAACTCCAAGAATAATAAATATACATGAGTCAATACTATTATCAATAAATAGATGACTAACTAAATAAACATATAAATAAGGGAGAAGGGGCAACTCTTTATTATAGAATTCCAAAATAATATAAGTACATCTTTCTATGTTAGTCATTGCCATTTCACAGAATTCTTTTTAGTAATTGCCTATCATGTCATTATTTGGGTGTAGCATAATTTATTTATAATAACCTGCACCTTTGATATTTAAGCTTTCTTCTGTATTTCCTTAACATTGTAAATAATTGCCAATCAAATTCTTGCACATTTATCTTTCGTCAATTGTTGATTTCTGTATCACGGTTTTGTAGTTGTAAGCCTCAGGAACTTAGTCAACTTAGTGGAAAAATACCAAATTTATTGGAAGGAAATGAATAAATCATACAAATTAAAGTTTGAAGGACTAGGTATTGGAAAGAAGAGAAGTCACAATATTTTATTCTTGGGATAACTAAGTTCTGTTTTTTCTCAGTTTTTAGGTCAGCTGGTTCAATGATAACTTTCTACAGAGAAGGTTTCTTTCTTTTCTTTTTTTTTTAAAGATTTTATTTATTTATTTGACAGAGAGATAGAACACAGGTGGGCAGAGCAGGAGGCAGAGAGAGAAGGAGAAACAGGCTCTCTGCTGAGCAGGGAGCCGGATGTGGGGCTCAATCCCAGGACCTTGGGATCATGGCCTGAGCCGAGGGCAGACACTTAACCAGGCCTGAGCCACTGAGGTGCCCCCAGAGAAGGTACCTTGGCAGCTTAACTTAGGTCAGTCCTTGGAAAGCAAGGTGTCTTAGATAACCTCATCCAAGACTGCTTGCTAATAGAGTAATAATTCTTTCAAGCACAACATGACTCTTGAAACTAGGATAATGGGCGATAGAATTGAATAGCAAATATGAAGGCCTTTACTACATTATCATAGCATAGCCTCCCCTAATTGGAATTTCTGTGTCCAGCAGTCTATTCATGTAAAATATGCATATTCTGCAATATTTACCTTAAAAGAAGATAAACTGGCCATTCTTCCTCTAAAAATGATGAAGTGGTCATTTTTCCATGTTATTATTGATATGCGCTTATCATATTTCCCAGTAGGACAAATGAAAAATGTTTGCTATTATTTATATAATTAGCATTTCTTTGACAATTAGTGAATTAAACACTTTATTATGTTTATTGGCCATGTGCAGTTCTTATTTAATGAAATATCTGAATGGGTCATTTATTTTCCTACCTGTGTAACTTATAAATGTTACTTATTGAATAAGGACACTAACTTCCTGTCTTCCATGTACATTGCCAATAATTTTTTTTTTTTGGCAGTTTCTTTTTTTTTTCTTTTAAATTTATTTATTTTATTTTTTTTTCCATTTTATTTATTTTTTCAGCGTAACAGTATTCATTCTTTTTGCACAACACCCAGTGCTCCATGCAAAACGTGCCCTCCCCATTACCCACCACCTGTTCCCCCAACATCCCACCCCTGACCCTTCAAAACCCTCAGGTTGCCCCAACCTCCCACCCCTGACCCTTCAAAACCCTCAGGTTGTTTTTCAGAGTCCATAGTCTCTTATGGTTCGCCTCTCCTCCCCAGTGTCCATAGCCCGCTCCCCCTCTCCCAATCCCACCTCCCCCCAGCAACCCCCAGTTTGTTTTGTGAGATTAAGAGTCATTTATGGTTTGTCTCCCTCCCAATCCCATCTTGTTTCATTTATTCTTCTATCCCCCTACCCCCCCCATGTTGCTTCTCCATGTCCTCATATCAGGGAGATCATATGATAGTTGTCTTTCTCCGATTGACTTATTTCACTAAGCATGATACCCTCTAGTTCCATCCACGTCGTCGCAAATGGCAAGATTTCATTTCTTTTGATGGCTGCATAGTATTTCATTGTGTATGTATACCACATCTTCAGCGTAACAGTATTCATTGTTTTTGCACAACACCCAGTGCTCCATGCAATACGTGCCCTCCCTATTACCCACCACCTGGTTCCCCCAACCTCCCACCCCTGCCCCTTCAAAATCCTCAGGTTGTTTTTCAGAGTCCATAGTCTCTTATGGTTCGCCACCCCTTCCAATTTTTTTTTTTTATAAACATATAATGTATTTTTATCCCCAGGGGTACAGGTCTGTGAATCGCCAGGTTTACACACTTCACAGCACTCACGATAGCACATACCCTCCCCAATGTCCTTAACCCCCTCCCCCTCTCCCAACCCCACCTCCCCCCAGCAACCCCCAGTTTGTTTTGTGAGATTAATAGTCATTTATGGTTTGTCTGCAAATAATTTTGTTTGACAGTTTTCTACTATTCTTTTAAATTGGCTTATATAATGCTCACCAAGGAAGCTTTTAATATTTTGTTAAATTCATCTGTCATTTTACTGGATTTTTTTGACATTTTCATAAAAATTCTTCATCCAAATATTATAATAATCACCAAAATTTTCTTCTAGTACTTTTGTAGTTTTATATTTTACAATTGTATCTTTAGTTTACTTGGAATTTATTTTGGCATATCTTGTGTGAGGTTAAAATCCAGCTCTCATTTTTTTTCCCAATCTGTACAGATTTAGAAATATATAATCTATATAAACAAAAATGTTCTCAAATTTGTATTATGCATTAGCACAGCTGACTAGTTTCTGTAATGATAATGGATATGATATACCCATACTTTTACTTCTCTTTCTGGAAGGCAGATATTATAACCTTCTCTTATACTACCATTTTCTCTATAAATTGTCTCTATAAGCTGATCTTTAAAAGGCTAGACTGGAGGCGCCTGGGTGGCTCAGTGGGTTAAACCTCTGCCTTCAGCTCAGGTCATGATCTCAGGGTCCTGGGATTGAGCCCCTCATTGGGCTCTCTGCTCAGCAGGGAGCCTGCTTCCTTTCCTCTCTCTCTGCCTGCCTCTCTGCCTCCTTGTGAGCTCTCTGTCAAATAAATAAAATCTTAAAAAAAAAAAAAAGGCTAGAACTGGCATATATCCTACTTTAAAAGGCCACACTCATTAAAATATTTTCTTTGATTTTTTTTCCTTGAATGGATAGCCAAAATTTCTTTTATTCTAATATGAATGGAGTTAGATTAAATTTCAGATAATTCATGTTGGATTTGTTTCCCCAAGGCAATGAAAGTAAGGACAATGATGCTACTCTCCAGGGATAATTGCTATATTAAATTGTAGGGATGTATTACATGGTATCTCAACTCTTGCACCAAAACTGAATATCTTATCTGCTTTATAATGATTGTTTATGAAAGATTATTCTGGCAAATGGCTTTCATTAAAATATCCACTGCAAATTTAATTTCTTTTGCTGAATATAAAATTCATCTAAGAGCTTTGCGCAGTGGCAGTATCGTAGCCAATGAGGTTTATCCGAGGCGCGATTATTGCTAATTAAAATTCATCTAAGAAATGGTGCATTTTATTTTCTAAATAGTGATTTAGAGGGAAATAGTATTGAATGGAAAATAAAAGCCCTTGTATCTCATTATGTAGTTAAATCAAACAAATAATTAAAAACTGATGTAGAAAAGCAACGGGTTAAAATGTATTTAGTGAAAAAATAATTGATTAGTGTTTTGAGTATTGTTCATCCACATGGAGCTCAATATAATTTGACTTAATATTTATTAAATAAAAAGAGGCTGAAAATTGTATCACATTGCACCAGTTGTTCCAGACTGAAAACAAATCTGAACTCACATACCTACATCAAATTATTTTAATGTGGTTTATCAAATAACAAGATAATACAATATGTATTTAGGGCCAGCATTGGCAGTCTTTAAGGTGTGTGTCTAGTCTCTCTTTATAATTCTGGTACTACTTGAAAGCTCTGGAATCTTGGACAAGTAATTTAACATTGATCTTTGGAACCAGTTCACCTTTCTCTTAGTTACCTTCTTTCACTTTTATGAAAGGCAGATAGGCCTTTTATTCCCTATATCCTTTATGTCTTTTAATTCCTCTGTGCGGATGAACTTAGATCTCTGAGAACTAACCTAAGTCATTCTCAAATTTCTGGTCAGACAGATGTAGCTGAAAGTGCATTGTCTTTGAGTCATAAGTCTTGAGTTTTAGTCTGAGCTTTTATTTATCAGCTGTTTAAATTACTTAATCCATGTTTTTTTAAAAAAAATTTTGTTTATTTATGTTTTCAGCGTAGAGTGTTTATTGTTTTTGCACAACACCCAGTGCTCCATGCAATGCATGCCCTCCCTATTACCCACCACCTGGTTCCCCCAACCTCCATGTTTTGCTGCAGATTTACATCAGTGAAGTTTAGGATGTGAGGAAGACTAAATTGGGCAATTGAAAAGAATGTTAAGCGTTTTCATACTTGAGCTAGTAAAAAAAAAAATCTGTGGCTAGTGGAGGCATTGAGTAGGAAGGGAAATGCTACAAAAGGTCTGTGTTGGTTTCTTCTGAAAACAGATTTATTTGATCCCTATATGTCAAGCAATGAACATATTGGGCATTTAGAAAAATATATGGTACTGTAGACTTCTGGTACTGTATTATTAAATCTATATAATTTAGCACAAATAAAATTACTTTTAATATAATTATATTGTTACATTGTTTTAGTCTTAGCATGCCATTAAGCTTAATGTTTTAATCAGTCAAGTAGCTTATGAGCTACTTGAGGGTCAGAAGTACTAGTTGTATTGTATGATATGTTGAATTTTCTCATGTTACCCACAACCAGCAAATCTTTATCTGAAATGATATTCCTTTCTTAATACCATTTAATTCCTTTTTAAATACCATTAAATTCTTGTTCTTTTGTGAGAATATTTGCATTAATCACCACTAGTGGTGCCCTTAGACTAAATCTTTTACATTTCTTTCTTCTTTTTTTTTTTTTAATATTTATTTGGCAGAGAGTCAGGCAGACAGAGAGGAGGAAGCAGGCTCCCCGCGGAGCAGAGAGCCCGATGTGGGGCTCGATCCCAGGACCCTGGGATCATGACCTGAGCCGAAGGCAGAGGCTTTAACCCACTGAGGCACCCAGGCGCCCCAATCTTTTACATTTCTTGATTTGAAGTCTTTTCCTCCTCAGTAGAGCACATAACACTATGGAAACGGTCTTAGTCTTTATTTGAAAGATGGGATATTGTATCAGTAGAAATTATTCATGAAATAATTTTTTTTTCTATTATTATTTACATAACATGAAAAAAATACAGCACAGAAGCTTCCAGGTTGGTGAACCAGAATGCATCTTCATGCCAAGCCTCAAGATCCACAGGGACCTCCTGCTTTCCAGATCTTACTCTATATATGTCTTCATCTGCCAGTTCATTCATGTCCTTTAATACCCTTTTAAATAAACTAGCAGTTTAGTAACCAAAAAATATATATACCATATAAAATATTAGAATTTGAATTTTCTTCTGGAGAGATCTTTTCAATTAACTTTTAAGGCTCTAATGAACTCCTTCTTTGGATTCCTTTGGATTCCTTTGGATATCAACACAGGCATCTTTTCCTCAAGGAAGTTTTTCCCTGACCATTCACTCTAGGTCAGAGTCTTTTGCTGTTTTCTACCTAGAGCCTTGTTTCTCAGTTTATAATTCTACATATATTAGTATAATTCTTTTTTATTTATTTATTTATTTTTTTAATTTACTTATTTGACAGACAAGTAGGAAGAGAGGTAGGCAGAGACAGAAGAGGAAGCAGGCTCCCCGCCGAGCAGAGAGCCCGATGCCGGGCTCAATCCCAGGACTCTGGGATCATGACCTGAGCTGAAGGCAGAGGCTTTAACCCACTGAGCCACCCAGGCGCCCCTTAGTATAATTCTTGATTAATGTCTATTTCTGTCATTCTAAGTTCTGAGAGAGTAGAGAGTATCTACCTTTTTGTTCATTGCTTTCTGTGCAACTTATCATAGTTTTTGGCTCACAATAAGTGATTTTTGAATGTATGAGTATAAAGAGCTATTATGTGAAAGATCTGGGATTTTTAAATCAGATCTGACTCCAAAATCACTATTCTGCAGTTACAGTGTATTTTTAGTATGTTATAATAACAAATTATCATAATGAATGTCTAGTACTTATCCTGGACATACTCAAAATCAATATATGAATTTTGACCTTTTTTTGTTTAATCAGACCATTTTTATAATTTGTAATATTAATGAAAAGGGAATTTGGTGACAGAGGTGGTAGGTTCATGTGCAGAATTTTGAAGGATGAGACCCTTACAGGTAGATCCAGTGGACCTCTGCCTTTTAGGGCTGGCTTTGGGGGGCCGGAGGGCAGAGCAAGACCCCAAGCTGTGCTACTTGAGGGACTCAGACAACAGGCAGTGAGTGTGGCATTGCCGGCTCACCTTGTTTTTCTCCTGACCCAGCCTCAGATGGAGTGGGCAAAGTGAGTCAGTGACGATGAACTGGTTCCAGTGGAAGAGTATAAGCATATCAGGGGAGATTTTATGTTGTTTGTACTTGTATCTAAAAGCATCTCAGAAGGAAACAGAAATGATTCTACATTAATAAGAATTGATTTCTGACAGAATTTGAAATCTGTCCTTATTCCCTCTCCATCTATCACTCTTTCCCTCTTTCCTGCTCCTGTTCCTCTGTTCCTACTCCCTCTTACCTTTCTTGTCTCTACTGTGACCACTGATACTTTAGACAAAAGTAATATGCACAGCCAGAAATCCTCACTATACCTTTCCCTAATGGCATGTGGGAAATGCATAACTGCAGTCCTCCAGTGAAATTGAGGTAATAGCCATATTATCCACAGCATTTTCTCTGTTTGCTTGTACATTATAACAGTTTTATGTAACAGAAAATACAGAAGAGTTTTGCAGTACTAATTTCATTGCTTTGTTTTTGATGTTAACAAAATACTGATCTATTATTTTAAGATAACAGTATATATTTCATTCCAAAATTCTAACACTTAAATATTTTAAATGTATTTATTTCTTTTCATTCTTAATATATATACATATACTTTTTAGTCTGTAGAATAATATCAAGATTATATTTTCTCTGTATTTGTCTTGCAATTCACAACTTTGCTTTCTATATCCTTAAACACAGTTAATAAGATTGAGGTTGACACTGTATTTGTATTCTAGCTATGCTATCTTCAGAATTTCTTTGGAAATATGACCTTAAATTAATATCATAGTTAGACTTACTTCTTCATCTCTATATATACTCAGTCAAAATTTGCTCAGAATTAAAGAAATTTTGTTGCCTAATGGATAATTATATTGCTTAGGAGTGACTTTCTGAGCACTCTGAGCTTGCCTATAAGACACATTTTGGCTGGGCCCCAAGACCTGCCATCATATAAGGCAGTTTTTCTCATAAGCCTGACTGTAGGCTGAGCATCTCTTTCGCAAATACTGTGTAATGTACACCCAAACCTAAAAATGAAGTGGTCAGCTTTGCATGCCCTGGGGTTTAAAATCATACATCTTATTACTTTATTTCTTTATTGCCTGATTAGAATGCATGAAATTTTATAACCAAAGTACAAGTTGCTTCATTAGTTTGTAATTCAACTAATCAGTTATGGTTTCGTTCTATTCTGAAGCTAACATATTCTTCCTGTATGTTAGACACACACCCTCTTAGAGGTCCAAACTTTGCCTTTTTCCAATGATTTTGTCTGATTCTGTGTTGTAAACTTCCAAAGTCATTCTAAACACCTTGAAAACTTCTAGAAGTAATTCTAATTGAGTGGAAAAATCACTTCAGTGTTTTATTTTTTGAAATTTAGATTTCAAAACTACCAATTTAGCAAATGCCAATAATAAAATTTGTCCAAAATTTGAACTTTTACCCATTTTTCTTATCCTAGTAACTAGAGAGATCCTTGACACTCTCTTATCATTAATTAAATTTCTTAAAGAATATGATAAAACTTATTGTAATCCAAAGTTTTTTCTGAGGAAAAAGAAAGAAAAATGCAAATGTACTTTTTTGCATAAGGTATTTTATAAATGTTATATTATTATTCCTAATAATATTTTTATAAAGATTTTTCATGTCTCTTGTTGCTAGTAATATGGTTAGAAGTGTTTGAATTCTCTAATTATGTACTTTTTTTTAATCATGCTCTTCTTGCATTTCAAGTGTTCCCAAAAGTCTTTACCTTGTACACCATCTGTGATCTACAACCTAGAAGAAATCAAATAATCAATGGCATATACACTTTAATCCCATGCTCTACTAAGGGAGACTTGTTCAGTGTGTGTGGCTATGGAAAGAATATCAATGGCCAGGAAGTAGACTTAGTAGAAGGAAGGAGCATATGCATTTGTATGAGACAGGGAGAGAATGGGGATTCCCAAACTGAAGTCAGAAATGGATTGAAGCCAAATTATTATTTTTTTTCCCCATTTTATTTATTTTTTTCAGTATAACAGTATTCATTGTTTTTGCACAATACCCAGTGCTCCATGCAAAACGTGCCCTCCGTATTACCCACCACCTGTTCCCCCAACCTCCCACCCCTGACCCTTCAAAACCCTCAGGTTGTTTTTCAGAGTCCATAGTCTCTTATGGTTCGCCTCCCCTCCCCAATGTCCATAGCCCCCTCCCCCTCTCCCAATCCCACCTCCCCCCAGCAACCCCCAGTTTGTTTTGTGAGATTAAGAGTCATTTATGGTTTGTCTCCCTCCCAATCCCATCTTGTTTCATTTATTCTTCTCCTATCCCCCTAACCCCCCATGTGGCATCTCCATGTCCTCATATCAGGGAGATCATATGATAGTTGTCTTTCTCCGACTGGCTTATTTCACTAAGCATGATACGCTCTAGTTCCATCCACATCATCACAAATGGCAAGATTTCATTTCTTTTGATGGCTGCATAGTATTCCATTGTGTATATGTACCACATCTTCTTTATCCATTCATCTGTTGATGGACATCTAGGTTCTTTCCATAGTTTGCCTATTATAGACATTGCTGCTATAAACATTCGGGTACACGTGCCCCTTCGGATCACTACGTCTGTATCTTTAGGGTAAATACCCAGTAGTGCAATTGCTGGGTCATAGGGTAGTTCTATTTTCAACATTTTGAGGAACCTCCATGCTGTTTTCCAGAGTGGTTGCACCAGCTTGCATTCCCACCAACAGTGGAGGAGGGTTCCCCTTTCACCGCATCCTCGCCAGCATCTGTCATTTCCTGACTTGTTAATTTTAGGTATTCTGACAGGTGTGAGGTGATATCTCATGGTGGTTTTGATTTGTATTTCCCTGATGCCGAGTGACGTGGAGCACTTTTTCATGTGTCTGTTGGCCATCTGGATGTCTTCTTTGCAGAAATGTCTGTTCATGTCCTCTGCCCATTTCTTGATTGGATTGTTTGTTCTTTGGGTGTTGAGTTTGCTAAGTTCCTTATAGATTTTGGATACTAGCCCTTTATCTGATATGTCATTTGCAAATATCTTCTCCCATTCTGTCAGTTGTCTTTTGGTTTTGTTAACTGTTTCCTTTGCTGTGCAAAAGCTTTTGATCTTGATGAAATCCCAATAGTTCATTTTGCCCTTGCTTCCCTTGCCTTTGCCGTTGTTCCTAGGAAGATGTTGCTACGGCTGAGGTCGAAGAGGTTGCTGCCTGCATTCTCCTCAAGGATTTTGATGGATTCCTTTCTCACATTGAGGTCCTTCATCCATTTGGAGTCTATTTTCGTGTGTGGTGTAAGGAAGTGGTCCAATTTCATTTTTCTGCATGTGGCTGTCCAGTTTTCCCAGCACCATTTATTGAAGAGGCTGTCTTTTTTCCATTGGACATTCTTTCCTGCTTTGTCGAAGATTAGTTGACCATAGAGTTGAGGGTCGATTTCTGGGCTCTCTATTCTGTTCCACTGATCTATGTGTTTGTTTTTGTGCCAGTACCATGTTGTCTTGATGATGACAGCTTTGTAATAGAGCTGAAGTCCGGAATTGTGATGCCACCAACTTTGGCTTTCTTTTTCAATATTCCTTTGGCTATTTGAGGTCTTTTCTGGTTCCATATAAATTTGAGGATTATTTGTTCCATTTCTTTGAAAAAAATGGATGGTATTTTGATAGGGATTGCATTAAATGTGTAGATTGATTTAGGTAGCATGGACATTTCACAATATTTATTCTTCCAATACAGGAGCATGGAACATTTTTCCATTTCTTTGTGTCTTCCTCAATTTCTTTCATGAGTACTTTATAATTTTCTGTGTATAGATTCTTAGCCTCTTTGGTTAGGTTTATTCCTAGGTATCTTATAGTTTTGGGTGCAATTGTAAATGGGATTGACTCCTTAATTTCTCTTTCTTCTGTCTTGTTGTTGGTGTACAGAAATGCAACTGATTTCTGTGTATTGATTTTATATCCTGACACTTTACTGAATTCCTGTACAAGTTCTAGCAGTTTTGGAGTGGAGTCTTTTGGGTTTTCCACATATAGTATCATATCATCTGCGAAGAGTGATAGTTTGACTTCTTCTTTACCAATTTGGATGCCTTTAATTTCGTTTTGTTGTTTTATTGCTGAGGCTAGGACTTCTAGTACTATGTTGAATAGCAGTGGTGATAATAGACATCCCTGCCGTGTTCCTGACCTTAGCGGAAAAGCTTTCAGTTTTTCTCCATTGAGAATGATATTTGCGGTGGGTTTTTCATAGATGGCTTTGATAATATTGAAGTATGTGCCCTCTATCCCTACACTTTGAAGAGTTTTGATCAGGAAGGGATGCTGTACTTTGTCAAATGCTTTTTCAGCATCTATTGAGAGTATCATATGGTTCTTGTTCTTTCTTTTATTAATGTGTTGTATCACATTGATTGATTTGCGGATGTTGAACCAACCCTGCAGCCCTGGAATAAATCCCACTTGATCGTGGTGAATAATCCTTTTAATGTACTGTTGAATCCTATTGGCTAGTATTTTGGCGAGAATTTTTGCGTCTGTGTTCATCAAGGATATTGGTCTGTAATTCTCTTTTTTGGTGGGATCCTTGTCTGGTTTTGGGATCAAGGTGATGCTGGCCTCATAAAATGAGTTTGGAAGTTTTCCTTCCATTTCTATTTTTTGGAACAGTTTCAGGAGAATAGGAATGAGTTCTTCTTTAAATGTTTGGTAGAATTCCCCTGGGAAGCCATCTGGCCCTGGGCTCTTGTTTGTTTGGAGATTTTTGATGACTGTTTCAATCTCCTTACTGGTTATGGGCCTGTTCAGGTTTTCTATTCTTCCTGGTCCAGTTGTGGTAGTTTATATGTCTCTAGGAATGCATCCATTTCTTCCAGATTGTCAAATTTGTTGGCGTAGAGTTGCTCATAGTATGTTCTTATAATTGTCTGTATTTCTTTGGTGTTAGTTGTGATCTCTCCTCTTTCATTTCTTGCATTTGTTTTGTTTCTTAAATTCCACATATGAGTGAAATCATATGGTATTTGTCTTTTTCTGACTGCACTATTTTGCTTAGCATTATACTCTCTAGCTCCATCGACATTGTTGCAAATGTTAAGATTTCATTCTTTTTTATGGCTGAGTAGTGATCCACTGTATATGTACCACATCTTTATCCTTTCATCAGGTAATGGACATTTGGACTATCTCTAATTGGGCTATTATTGATAATGCAGCTATAAATATTGGGGACATGTTAACATTTGAGTAGTATTTTTATATCCTTTGGGTAAATACATAGTAGCCACTCTGGAAAACAGTATGGAGATTCCTCAAAAAGTTAAAAATAGAACAACCTGATGATCAAGAAACTGTGCTACTAGGTATTTAACAAATGAATAGTAAATATTTTCTTTTAGCACTTTTCAGATACTGTTCCATCATATTTTGGCTATCCTTGTTCTGTCAAGAAGTTGACCATAATTCTTACTATGTCTCTTTTCAGTACAATATATGTTTTTCTCTGGTTTCTTTAAAGAATTTCTCTTTTCTTTGATTTTCAGTTGTAATATTATGACAGACCTACATATGGTTTTCTTGATGTTGGTTATCAGTTTGGAAAATTCTCAGCCATTATTTTTTCAAATATTGCTACCTCACCATTTTCTCTCTATTTCTATCAGGGATGCCATCTAACATTTTGTAGATATTTTCCCTTTTATTTTTTTTTTAAATTTTATTTTTCTGTATATTTAACTTCTTCCTATGTCAGCCAGGTTGTTTACTTTGGATAAATTTCCCAGGTCACAAAATAACAGCCTCACCTGATTTTCTCCATCATCTGTATTCCCTGTGGATGAGTTCCAAATGTCCACCTTTCTTTGGGACACTGGTCATATTGTCTTGAGTTTTGTATGCCTGTTTATTATTATTATCATTATTATTATTAACATATATTATTTGCCCCAGGGGTACAGGTCTATGAATCATCAGGCTTACCCATTTCATAGCACTCACCAGAGCACATACCATCCCCAAGGTCCATAACACAGCCACCCTATTCTTATCCCCCCACCCCCAGTAACCTGATGCGAGTGATGTGGAGCACTTTTTCGTGTGTCTGCTGGCCATTTGGATGTCTTCTTTGCAGAAATGCCTGTTCATGTCTTGGATTATTTGTTCATTAGGTGTTGAGTTTGATAAATTCTTTATAGAGTTTGGATATTGGCCCTTTATTGGATATGTCATTTGTAAATATCTTCTTCCATTCTGTCAGTTGTCTTTTGGTTTTGTTGACTCTTTCCTTTGCTGTGCAAACGCTTTTGGTCTTGATGAAATCCCAATAATTCATTTTTGCCATTTCTTCCCTTGCCTTTGGTGATGGTTCTAGGAAGAAGTTGCTGTGGCTGAGGTCGAAGAGGTTGCTGCCTGTGTTCTCCTCAAGGATTTTGATGGATTCCTGTCTCACACTGAGGTCCTTCATCCACTTTGAGCCTATTTTTGTGTGTGGTGTAAGGAAATGTTCCAGTTTCATTCTTCTGCATGGGCTGTCCACTTTTCCCTACACCATTGTTGAAGAGACTGTCTTTTTTTCACTGGACATTCTTTCCTGCTTGGTCATGGTGAATAATCCTTTTAATGTATTGTTGGATCCTATTGGCTAGTATTTTGGTGAGAATTTTTGCATCCGTGTTCATCAAGAATATTGGTCAGTAAGTCTCCTTTTTGATTGGGTCTTTGGTTTTGGGATCAAGGTAATGCTGGCTTCATGAAACGAGTTTGGAAGTTTCCCTTCCATATCTATTTTTGGGAACAGTTTCAGGAGAGTAAGTATTAATTCTTCTTTAAATGTTTTGGTGGAATTCCCCTGGGAAGCCATCTGGCCCTGGGCTCTTGTTTGTTGGGAGATTTTTTGATGACTTCAATCTCCTTACTGGTTATGGGTCTGTTCAGGTTTTCTCTTTCTTCCTGGTTCAGTTTTGGTAGTTTATATGTCTCTAGGAATCCATTGCTTCCAGATTGTCAAATTTGCTACCAGATTGTCAAAGTTGCTCATAATATGTTCTTATAATTGTTTGTATTTCTTTGGTGTTGGTTGTGATTGCTTCTCTTTCATTCACGATTTTATTAATTTGAGTCCTTTCTCTTTTCTTTTTGATAAGTCTGGCCAGAGGTTTATCAATCTTATTAATTCTTTCAAAGAACCAGCTCTTAGTTTCATTGATCTGTTCTACTGTTCTCTTGGTTTCTATTTCATTGATTTCTGCTCTGATCTTTATGCTTTCTCTTCTCCTGCTGGGTTTAGGCTTTCTTTGCTGTTCTTTCTCCAGCAATTTTAGGTGTTGGGTTAGGTTGTGTACTTTAACCTTTCTTGTTTCTTGAGAAAGGCTTGCTTAAAGAAAGAAAAACATATGTATACAAAATACAAAAATAAGGGTAAACACAATGAAGGGATGAAATATGACTGTAAAGATAAAAATTTAAAAAGATTCTAAAAAGATAAGAGGTTGGTTGAAAAAAGAAGAAAAAAGGAAAGATTGTGATCAGGTTGGAGGCTAGAACAAAGCCATGTGGTAGATTTAGGATATACTTTGATCTATTAGAAGAAATTGTATCCCAAAATTTTAACGAAAATGAAAACCTATATGTATACAAAGGTAAGGTTAAATACAATGAATGTATAAAATATGACTATAACAATGAAAATTAAGAAAGATTTTTAAAAAGTATTGGTAAAATAGTTTAAAAACATTAAAATACGAAAGAGGAAAAATTAAAAAAAAGAAACAGAATAGAAAAAAATAAAATTTCAGAAATTTAATTTTGAAAGACTAAAGGGTCCTGGGAAAAAAGCCATGAATTCTATGTGTTGCTTTCCCCTAGCTCTGGATTTCCACAGTTCTCATTGATTGGTCAACTTGGTCTTCTCTGGAAATTCTTGCTGATCTTCTGGTGTAGGTCCTGTTGCAGTGATTCTCAGTGTCTTTGCCTGAGGGGGAATTGCACTGCCCTTGCCAGGAACCAGACTGTATAATCTGCTTGGGTTTGCTCTTGATAGCTTTTATTCCCTAAACGCTTTCCTTACATCTTTGGAGGACAGGAATTAAAATGGTGGCCTCCCAATCACCGGCAGCACTCCTCAATGTGCCCTCAGAGAAAAGCAGTCAATCCCTCCTGTCTCCCTGGTCTCTGGCCACACTCTGAGCTTGCCTAGCCTGTGACCAAGCATTTCTAGCTCTGGTGCATGGCCCCATTTGGAATCTCTCAACCCAGGAGATTTCTATAATGCACTCCTACACTGCTTCTCCTAGAGGATGAGGGAGGGTGTCTCCCTGGATCTGCTAATTGTGGGGTCTTGGTAGAATTGCAGTGGCCCAATCGTGCCTTGGATCATGGTTTAAGGTAATCCTGAGCTGAGAGCCCACTCCTTGGCTCCATCTCTGTAATCAGCTTCCCTGCTCCAATACCTGGGAGCTCTGCCACACTCAGAGACCCCAGTCTTTCTGTGACCTTGCGGGTCCTGAGACCACACTGTCCCGCTAGGGCTCCACCTCCTGCTTAGCCTCTGGAATGATGGTCCCACAATGGAGCAGACATCTAAAAGTTCTGATTTTGTTTTCTGCTGTTCTCTCACTTGCTGGGATCCAGCCCCTCCCCTTGTGGTCTATCCTCCCATATGTTGCCTCAGATTCACTTCTCTGCACATCTTACCTTACAGAAGGTGGTTGATTTTCTGTTCCTAGAATTGCTGCTCTTCACTTTTATCTCCTGTTGAGTTTGTAGGTGTTCAGAATGGTTTGAGAAGTATGTAGCTGCACCCTGGGACCTGATAATATTTTGATCTCCTACTCTGTTATCTTGCTCCCCTCTATATGCCTATTTTTATTTGTCTTGTTTTTATATGTTGAGCATCACACAATATTTCTTTAAAAAAAACAGAGGTCAGATTTGAGACACAATAGTGATATTGTCTTTTTCCAAAGAGTGTTTATGCTGACATCTTACAGGCAACTATGCTGGCAACATTATCAATTACATTATAACCTTATTCTAATTAGTAATTGAAATGATTCTAAGTTTAGCTTTAGTCTTTGGAATGTTAAGTCTATTTCTAATTTCCTCTCATTCCTCCGAGTTTTAATGCAAAGCCTGGAGTTTTTACCAGAACCCATACTTAGGGCTCTCAGCTACAGTATGGTCCTTTTTGTCTCAGCCTTTTTGCCTCCTTTATCAAAATTATCTGAAACCAAGGCTTTAGCAGGAAACAAACTCCAAACATCAGGTTAACCTCCCTGTGTGTCTTTCTTCTCTTAGATCTTGACTCCATTATTCTTCACTACATGGTTAAATTCTCTGATGCTTTCAAATACATTTCCTAAAAAAAGTATTTTTACCATATTTTGTTATTTTCAGTGAAAGACTTGTTCCACAAAACCTCATTCATCATTACTGAAACTCTCTTCTGCTTTGAGGAGAAATATTCATAAGCTTAACTTTTATGTTTATATACTACCTATCAAATAACTTAGAATGAATATTTTTGTTAAAAAATGTGATATAATTTCTTAGATCATATTTTTGCCCAGAAAGTAGTGCGTCCAGTGTCTGTAAAACCTACCTTATTATATCTTTTCTTCCTGTTTCTTCATGGTCTTCTGCCATTTTCTTTCTAGCCTTTCCATTCTTACCTACTTATACCTTCCATTTATGTTTTACCCTACATTTGGGTTTCTCATTCCTGTACTCTGTTTCTAAAAATACATGCAGAACTAGGTTCTGATTTTCTAACAGCACAAATTCTATTTTAGATTAATTCACATTGTTTGCTATCTTACTCAAATACCATTTTCTATCTACAAGAGTGTAATTCCCTTGAGTTTGAAATTAATAAGTCTATATCACTAAAACAAGCTTAATTATCATGTCAGGATAGATCCATATCTGGAACCCTGTCCCTTTCTAGTTGTCTCACTATGCTGAAAATCATCTGGCTCTAGATAAGTGTGCTTCACACCCTTGTTTGTTCGTGCTAATGTTGCAGGGATACTCATACAGGAAGGAAACAACCTTTGGCAAAGTGACTAAGCTCATTTTGACCAGAAGACAAATGCTTGAAATCATTAAAACACAGATTGTCTTGAATTATTGCTACCTAATCTTTGATTTTTGTTGTGAATGCATAGTAAATTTGGCATATGTTTCTATAGCTAAAAATCAAAAGGTAGAAGTTACATCAGAATCTCTGAAATATAAATGCATAATGACTTTGAAAGTCATATTAACATGGTGTTACTGTTGGCCACTATAAATCAGCAGGTACATTTTTTGGAGTCACTAAATCATAGCACTCATTATCTTGCCAGGTGCAAAATGAATGATTTTGGGAGCTAGTCTTATATAGGATTTACACTGAATTAGGGAAATAAAATTCTTAGGTAAGTCCATGCACAATAATGTAAATTATAAAGTTATTTTTATATCATTTCTACCTTCCAAAAATATTTTGGCTCTGCTCCATGAATGAGATATGAACAATACATTGACTTTTGAGAAGGCCATTTGTTCACTAAACAGGCATTTAGAGTGCCTGTTATGTGTAAGAGTCTGAGCTAGAGAGACAAAAGTGAATCATGTGCCATACTTGTCTTCTAATAACCTCATAGTTGAGTGGAAGGACTGTGCAATGACACAATAGTGATACTGTCTTGTAAGTACATTTCTACATTGATAACAGGTACAGCACAAAGAAATGTGCTTTTCTGTAAATAGCTGTATATTCAGGGAAGCAGTGGAAGGTGAGGTTAGGGAGGCAAACTGGGGTTGTCCTCCTAGATGACCTTGTATCAAAGGATTTGAAACTTTACCCTGTGGACAATATGGAGTCATTTGATGGTAATACATAGATGAATGATATATTTTTTTAATGCTTTTTAGTAGTGCCATTTTGTGTGGGGGTTTCCTTAAGCTGAGAGACATGTGAGAGACTGTAGCAGTGTCTTACGGACAGTGATGGAGACTTATACTAAGAAAGGAACAAGAAAATACAGAAGAAGGAGTGAATTTTTAAAATGTGTTTCAACAGATCTTAGAATGATGCCAAATTTCAGGCTTGCAAGTGAAAAATATTGTCATTAATCATGATCATGAATTCAAAAGTAAAACTGATTTAAGTGAAAGAACAAAAATATTTAGCACAGTGAGGCTTCTGTGGAACATCTAGGTAGAGTTAGATGAAAGTAGCAAACACATTATGGTAAACCTCAAGGATGGACAAAAATGCTATAGGATTAGGTGTGGAATGAGAAAAGAGAAGGGCAGTATGGACTTTGGAGGAGCTCAGTGAGCTTCTCCACTGAGCTCCTCCAAAGTCTATACTGCCCTTCTCTTTTCTCATATATATATATATAGTCAGCAGGCTATATATATAGCCTGCTGACTACACTAAATTCAGTGAGAGTGCTTGGAGAGGCCAGAGAAACTGATGGCTGACATTAGATCACCTGTCATAAGTGAGGCTTTGGTAAATGTTGAAAAAATATCCCAAACTTAGATTCTGTTTGTTGCTTAAAGTGTTGAGAGTGAGATCTATAACAAGTGAAAAAGGTGCAAAGGCATTCTGTAGTGCAGATTTTAGTAGACCAACTTATTATCCTAGCCCATGCTATCCTGACACTTCTAAAGAATTGATAGACTTTAGGGATGGCATATGGAATTCCTATAGTCAAAGGCAGAATTTTGCATCAAACAACACATTTAACTGTGCAGCTAGTATTTGGCATTAATTTCAGCTGGACAGATTATATTCAGCCATTTATAACTGATACCCATAGCCATAGAAGAGCCTCAGCACAATTCCTAGAAATTGACTGGCATCCCATTCTAGGCCTTTCTTAGAAGGTGGATACAAAATAAAACCTGGATTGTATGTGGTAGAGATAATCTGTTAGGCGGGGTTATGTATCAAGAGTCTTATAAAGATTAAAGATAACCAAATGAGTCCACCTAATTAATTCATTTGAATTATTTTCTTGATGCCTGGCTTTTCAATGTCTGATCATGCTCTACATAATCACAACTGCAACTTTTTAAAATTCAATAGGAAGGATCATTGAAACATATTAACAAAAAGAAGATAAATATTATAGAAGATCATATTAATTATAAGAACCTGGAATAACTTAAGAGTGGAAGTTAGTTATTTTACTGTGGAGCTTCATGTTATAAGTCACCAAACCACAAGAAGATTTTCCTTGTAGAAATCCACAGACGATGAAAAGATAGCTAAGATAATATTACTTTAGGCACAGGCTTGCATTTGTATCTGGACATGTAAAACAAACTGATGCCGATCAGTTGGGGCAGAAGTATTAGACATGCCTCCTTAGCTGCTAATGCAAATAACTTAAGCTTGCTACAACAAAATTTTGCATTGCCTTTGAGGAATGGAATAAAACTAGAGGAGAGATATCAATAATTATCCATACTTTCTATCCACAAAACTAACCAGAAATCTCTTGACATGTTCTCAGAGTAATGCCATTAGTCCAGTAGGTGAAAGTATGACTTAGTCATCTGTTGAAAACAGAGCCACCGTTTGCAGAAGTTGCTCCACTTATTGACATTTGCATAAAGCATCGTCTAGCACTGCTTCAGTGTCTGGCACTGAGAGAATTGGTCACTGGTGCCATCATTATGGTGCACTTTTCTTAACCTTCATGTGCTTTGTGCTACCTATCTCCATTTCCTTCACCATCGCTTTGAATCTTTTTGCATTTGCAACACTTTTATGTGATTATAATAGTGTTAAACAGAAGTTATAATTTATTATCTAGGAATACTTTACATGTAATATATTATTGATGCTTTTCAGGTATTTGCATTATTGCATAACAATTAGCTTTATCAAAATGAAAAATTATATGACTATTTTTTTATTAAATTATAATGATTAACAACATTAAAGTCAGGATAAGATAGCTAAGTGTTGCAATTTCAATTACAAAAATGCATGCTTATTCTTCATTTTGGAAGCCTGCCAACTAGAGAATATATTAGGCAGTGAATGAAACTAGACAAGTCATCTAATTCAGCAATTTCTAGCTGGTCAGATATATTTTCAGGCAAATTTAACCTTTATAAGACTTATTCTTGGTCTCTGCTTCACAGAGATTATACAATTGTTTATTTTAAATGAAAATTATAGTGAAAGAATATATAATCTAAAAGTCATTGAAATTTCTGTGTCTATCAATTTCAGTTTGCATGAGGCTAAGTGAGGGGTATTAATAAGGACTTAGAAATTCTTCATTCATTTTCAAATAAAACTGGTAGTGGAGAATTGCCTTACTTTACAAACCTAAATAGATTGTGTTCTTTACTGGCAAATGTCCAGTTCATTAATTTTTGTCATCTTTCAATTAACTGCTTATTTTTTTGTGTCAAATAGGATTTTAAATGGTAATAACTATTTTCTTACAATAGTAAACTGTCCTGTTTTAAAACTGTTGGGAAAATAAAAAGCTATATTTTAATAACTACATATAAGCAATAACTAGATACTATATGAATGACCCCACAATCTCCTTGAATCCTCCTTGGATTTTGATTAGTATCATTTTTAGGCTCTTGGGGACCATAGGAGTTACCAGGATGACTTCCAGAAAAAAAAAGAGTAAAAACTCAGCTGTGTTTGAAAATGCAGAAATGAATACAAAATAAAAAGCATTAAGACTTAGTTACTATTAATATTCTGACATACTTTCTTCTAGTCCCACTTTTTATGTATTGATATATCACACATATGCTTTCTAAATTACATGGATACTTTTCTATGTTCATAAATATTCTTTGTGAATACAGTTATTAATAACTATAGTATCTTATCACCTGGATGTATGATATTCTGTAGTTCATTTTTATTACAAGTTAGGTGTTTTAAGTACTTAATTTTAATAAATAATGGTTCATGGATATCTTTGTGTATTTGTCCTAGCACATTGGTTTGAATATATTCTTAGAATATATTTTTATAAAGAGACTTATTAATAAAAGGTATTTGGTCACTTTTTAATTATATTAGATAAATATGGCTAAATTTCTTGAAAGTTTATATCAATTTATATTACTACTTGCAGTGTGTGAGAGTAACTGCACCAATGTATTAATCTTATTTAAAAAAATGTGGTTTATCAATTTGTAAATGAATAACACCTCATTTGTTACTTTAATTAGTATTTATTAGTGAGACTGAATCTTTTCATATGTTTACTGATTACTTTTTGGGTGACGTGTATCCATAATTTCTGTACATTTTTCTTTAAAAGAGTTTAGTTTTTATGATTTTAAATAATAAATTTAAATTATATGTAATTACTTTAACATACCAATATTTTTCTTGCAGTTTTTTCTTTTAGAAGTTTAAAAAACTACTTAATCAAATATACCTGTCTTCTACTTCACAATTTTTTCTTGAATGTTAAGTTTAGAAGGGGTTTCCACATTCCCAGATCATATAAATATTTAGCTGTATGTGCTTTCTGTGGATTTTATGATTTCTTTTTTTTTTTAATCATTGATATCTAGTTCATCTGGAATTCATTTGGAAGCAGGATAAGAGGCAATGTTCTACATTTTCTTCTCAAAAAGTTAAACTAGTTTTCATAACAACTTCTATTGCATAATTCTTGCTGTGTCTTTTCTGGAGACTTGATCATCAAAAATGTAGACTTACACTGGAAGGAAGACATAGGGGATCTCACTGGAGACAATGATCCACATTAAAAACTACTGTACTCCCGGGTTGAAGGTCCTAATCCAGAACCTTACTGGCATAGTTGAAATAATGTTCTTAATGGTGTTCTTAACAGATTTAGTTGTGGTATTTTGGGGCCTATATGCAGATTAGAAAGAGCAGGAAAAGGGGACTATGAAAAGGGCATGAATTAGCATAATTATTACAGTTAGAAAAACTAAAAAGTAGCCAAAGTTGTATTACTCAGTGGTAGTGTTCGTAATGATTACCATGTTATTAAGAAGAAAAGATATGATGATCTTTATTTACACTGTTCTAATTTGATATGGATCAAAGCAAAGAACGACTGAGTGATAGTTTTAACATACATTAAAACTATTTTGCTTGATATAGTCATGTAGAGTAGAAACTGTAGCGGCGCCTGCGTGGCTTTGTTGGTTAGGCCTCTGTCTTTGGTTCAGGTCCTAATCCTGGGGTCCTGCGATTGAGCCCTCCATTGGGCTCCCTATTCAGCAGGGAGTCTGCTTCTCCCTCTCCCTCTGTTGTTTCTCCTTCTTGTGCTCACTCTCTTTCTGTCTGTCAAATAAATTAAAACAAAAATTATTTTAAAAAAAGAAAAAAGGAACTTTAAAGAATAATTAGAAACTTAGGATATTAGATAAAAAATGCTTAGTAAGTACATGTGAAAACAGCATTTTGCAAGTAAAATCCTTCTCCCTACAATCTATGACCACAATAATACAAACAAATATAAAGGTCAAGGAATTGAACAAATCCCTGAGTAAGGAAGGTTTTCTCTGACTCACTTCCATTTTCATACTTAGACTGTAAATGTCAATTAGCTCAATGAAATCTTGCTGATAATGTCAGCTGTCAGTCATTATAGATGGTGATGTGTGAAGTTTGTCAGCAGGCATGGACTACTTGAGTGATAAATGAAATAATGGGGGCACAGGAGCCTGAACAAAATTTCTCCCTTTCTGGTAAATCCACATGGGGATTTAAAATAAGAAGAGAAAAAAATACATTAAAATATGTTTTAGTGTGGTGTTTATTTAATGTAGTATCTATCTTAAAATATTCATCTTTTACCTTTAAATTTTTTAAAGATTAATGTAAATGGCTGATGATTAATCATAATCATTTCCCAAATACATTGGTCAATGTAAACAACATTAGCTGCTGCAAGAGGTAAGATGCAAATCCAAAGCCCTTTCACAACAAAGGTCCTTTCTTAACTTGTGACTCTGTGGCTTTCCTCCATTCAATGACAAAGCGATGTGGACAGCCATCTGTCATCTATACTGTCTTTCATCTACATGGCTCTCCAAAGTCATTGTGGCAGGAGAAGAAAAATTGTGAACTATGTCTGGGTGTTTAAAGGCCAGGACTGGAAGTGGTTTATATCCTTTCTGCTCATACCCTGTTTCAAAACCCAATCACTTTACCTTAATTTAATTGCAAGGGAGGCAGGGAAATGCAGGAAGGGGTGTCTCAGTCATTTGAGTATCAGACTCTTGATTTCAGCTAAGGTCATGATCTCAGGGACCTGGGATCAAGCCCTGCTTGGGTTCCTTACTTAGTGGAGAGTTTGAGTGTCTCTCTCCCTCCCCCTGTGCTGCTCCTCTTTCTTTCTCTCTCTCTCACAAATAAATAAGATCTTAAAAATGGGGAGTAATACTGTGTACAAGTTAAAGAGTGTTTCATACATGTAGGACTACTTTTCTTATATACATTATTTTATTTGAAAATTTAAGGAAAAAAATTACATGCTTATGGCAAAATATTCAAACAATACAGAAAGATATAATATGAAAAATAAATGATTCTCTTCCCTTTGTTCTGATCTCCATTTACCACATCCATTGGTGACCACTGTTAGGTTTTTTCTCTCTATAAAAATGTTTTATACATACATTAGTGCTTACAATGTAGATCCTTTTTACTTTATTAAAAATGGGATGATTTCATTTATATGCTATTGTGTACATTTCTTAGTTAATAATCTATCAAAGAGCTGATTCTCTATAAATACATATAAATTTAGAGTGATAGCCAAAATATTTAACAACCATTATTTAACATGGGCATGACCAATCAGGATGGATGCTGGATGTAGAATGGGAGAAAGGTCCTGGAGGCTCAGGTGTGCTAACAATTACTTTAATTAGGGCATGATGCTGAGTAAGTTGGGGGCAAGGATTAGTAACCAAAGAAGGGGCTAGGGTTGGTGGAGGGAGAGGAACATGAAGGACATGCACACGGTTTCAGTTGTTTCCAAGTAGATGCATATCTTTCAGTATTTTAACTATTAGCAAGGCCATACTGGTGCACTAGAGTTATATCAGTCCATGGAGTCTATCAATATACTGACAATATCTGCAATTAGTGATATTAATTCCATGTCTACTTCATTCCAGTAGATTTATTGCTTATTTTTTCACCTTAATATCTTCTGCATATTTATACTCTAGCTTTTCTCAATGGTGTAGTTTTTCATTTATGTTGTTCCTTCATGAGACTGTCAGTCCTTCAATGAAAGGAGTGTATTCCACTTCTGTTTTTGATCTGGTAACTAACATAGTATCTGATACAGAATAAACATTTAAATGTTGAATCAATAATCTTGAACTTTGGGTTCAAAATTGGTCTCGGTAATTCCCTTGAGTGTCAGATCAATGGAAAGCAAAGAACAAGATAAGAGAAGCAGACATGAGCTGAAAGGCTTAGATACAGGGCCTGGAAGACACCTGGGTAACTAAGAGACTTATGGAAGCAGGCCAAGTAGATAAGTTCAGCTTCCTAATCAGGATGGATTCAGGGGATGTTATACTGATACATCCCTGAAATAGCAAGAGTTACTCCTCAGGTTTTTCATCCTTTGACTATAAGCAGGAAGGGAGACTATAACATTCCTACTGACTGGCCAGTGGAGCAAGAGTTCCTTTTATTATTGATCCTGGGACAAAGAGATAATCAACAGTTAACTAGATATGGGACTGGGATTCTGACAGGTGTGATCATACTAAAATCTGCCTTAATCAATATCCCAGGAGAATATTAAACCTGAAAGTTGAGTTGGATAAAATATTTTATAATAAATAGAGTATGATATAATTCATAATGAATTTATTAACTGGTTGAAATTAACATGTGCCACTAATCACAGCAATAATAAAAATATCCACAAAAATTGCTAAAGATTATTAAAGATTTATTAGGTGCTAAGCATGTGATTACCGCTTTATAGAGATTATCTTACTTAGTCCCCACAGCAGCCTATTAATTAGGTGTGATTTTTGGTTGTATTTTACAGATGGGAAAATGCATCCTAAAAAATTTGTTAAAAAGCTTGATTAATTCGGGGTGCCTGGGTGGCTCAGTGGGTTAAAGCCTCTGCCTTCGGCCCAGGTCATGATCTCAGGGTCCTGGGATCGAGCCCCGCATCGGGCTCTCTGCTCGGCAGAGAGCCTGCTTCCCCCCTCTCTCTGTCTGCCTCTCTGCCTACTTGTGTTCTCTGTCTGTCAAATAAATAAATGAAATCTTTAAAAAAAAAAAAAAAGCTTGATTAATTCACATGCTAGTATGTGGTAGAACTCAATCCCTAGAGAAAGCCAGAATTTTTCAGTCCCTTTATTTCACATAGGGAACTCTAAATACGAACTTCAGAGCCATTTACCCTGGGAAATTATTACTTAATTGGTCTGGGGTGTGATCCCGTGATATCGGTATTTTTAAAAAATCTGCCTGATGATTTCAGTGGGTAGACAGACTAAAGAACTACTGACCTATGGAAGCATATTATTGAGAGCTTAGCTATGCTCTCCAGTTATGCCTTGTCAATACAGAGAAATGATAATGGCATGTAGCTTGAAAGAATAGTTTTAAAATTTATTTTGCTCCCTCTATTCTCTATGCACAGTCCTTATTTATGTATCTGCACTTGCCTCACTGATCCTGTCTGCCCATTTGCTTTTGTTTCCTGGAACATTTCAGTATACATGCTGGGCAATGGAAGGGGTCTTACACTTTACCTCTGCAGGTGCATTTATGTTTAGATAGGATTGCTGTTTCTAGGCCTTCACTAGTGGCCCTTATAAATCTTCCTTTAAATATCTATTCAGGCATTTTTATATTTTCCTGTATTCTTCTCAGCTACACCAAAGAGGCTGTAGCTGAGAAGGTTTTATTAAGCTTAGTTGATAAGATTTTATTAAGTGTCTCATTATTTTAGTTTTATATAATGATTGGTTTAATAGTGCTTATACAAATTGCTGGGGATAATAAGTTTGTGGTTCTAGATTTTTCCCTGTAGTCAAAAAATTATATAAGACTGGATTCTGATTCACCTTGCTACCTTGTCTGACATAATAGTTTACCTCCCCTCCATTTCCAACCCAAGCAATATTGTTAAAATGAATTATCATCACAATGATAGTAAAATGGACAAAAGACATAGACATACCTTTCAGAAAAGATGAAGTAAAAAAAGAAAAAAGAACCACAAAAACTTAATCAGTTAATTTAAGAAATGTCAATATTATATAGTTTTTATATGAATTAGCAACAATTTTCCCTAAGACTTTTTACCTTTAGATATAATGTAATTTACATGTTTATTATTTTTATTGTCCATGGTGTCCTCATGCTGGAATGCAGTCTCCACAAAGAAGGGAATTTTGTCTATTTTGTTCAAAGACATAAGAGCTGAAACCAGTGCCTGTCATGAAATAGACATTCAATGATAAGTGTTAGTTAAATAAACAGTTGACTGAATGTATTGTTTTATTTTAGTTGATTTTTTTGTTTCAAGTTTTTATTTAAATTCTGGTTAGTTAACATATAGTATAGTAATGACTTCAGGAGCATAATTTAGTGATTCATCACTCACATACAATATGCAGTACTCATCAGCACAAGTGCCCTTCTTAACACCCATCACTTATTTAACCCATCCCTGAACGTATTACATGTATTACACATGTGTGTCTGTATGCATGGATAGCATTAACAAGATTGTGGTGAATTGCCCACAGTATTATATGACAGGCAGTATATAAATTCATACAACATTTCTGAAGAGCAATCTGTGAAGAGGAATCATGTTTTATGTTAAACATTTTATTCAAATTATTTATTTATACTTTTAGAACTGTGTTTTAAAGACATAATCAGTGAAATGCAGATTTATAGACAGAAAAGTCTGTTCATAGCATTGATAAGCATAAGGAAAACAAATATAACTGAATATTGAATAAAATATGGCGTTCTTTCAAAATATACTAAATAGAATGAAAATGTAGTATACCACTATATTAAATGAAAAATGGAGGATGGATAATAGAATATGGTCTCAAATTTATAAAAGTTGAGGGATGCAATATTATTTCAAAATGATAATAGTGATTATATCTGTGTGGTAGAAAATAAGGTTTCTTTTAATTTTTTTCTTTGTATATATGGAATGCATGATATTTTATAATGAATATGTATTACTTTATTCATTAGAAAAATACTTCAAAACCCTCAGGTTGTTTTTCAGAGTCCATAGTCTCTTCAGGGGTGGGAGGTTGGGGGAACAGGTGGTGGGTAATGGGGAGGGCACGTTTTGCATGGAGCACTGGGTGTTGTGCAAAAAGAATGAATACTGTTACGCTGAAAAAATAAATAAAATGGAAAAAAAAATTATTTTTAATTAAAAAAAAAAAAGAAAAATACTTCATTCATAAAAATTGAATGTATCATTTTCTGACTCTAATATAACCTCCACAAGGGCAAAACTTTTTATCTACTTTGTTCTTTGGCAGATTCCCCATGTCTACAATAATGTTTGGGATAAAGTAGCTCTTATAAATATTTTTTGAATAAATGAATGAGTACAGAAACAAATGATATACCTCCCTCTCTAAAGGCAGTTTTAAAGTGTTAAGTATAAGTGGGTTGATTACTTCCTTCTTTTGTAGAGTTAAGCAGTTAATCCATCCATTATTAAGTATTAATTAAGTACCTGTTTATAGCATATTTCCTTCCATTGCTACTTTCTCATGGACTAAAAATGGTCTTTGATCTCCAGTTACAATTGCTTGGCAAATGTGGATTATTCTGTAGGTGAGATTCAAAATAATTAAATGTTTTAGCTTTAGTAAGTACCTTTAAATTAGCCCTGTGTCTTCAGGTTTAAGAAGAAAACCATAATTAATCCAATAACTTATGTTATTCTGTTTCCCAATGAAAGTGTTTTTGGGTCACCATTTATAGAGGACAAAGGAGCATAAGAATAATCACAGATTTGCTGACATTACTGTTGGGGGTGGAAACTTATTGAAAAAGGACAACTTTTTTTTTTTTTTCCATTTTATTTATTTTTTCAGCGTAACAGTATTCATTCTTTTTGCACAACACCCAGTGCTCCATGCAAAACGTGCCCTCCCCATTACCCACCACCTGTTCCCCCAACCTCCCACCCCTGACCCTTCAAAACCCTCAGGTTGCCCCAACCTCCCACCCCTGACCCTTCAAAACCCTCAGGTTGTTTTTCAGAGTCCATAGTCTCTTATGGTTTGCCTCGCCTCCCCAATGTCCATAGCCCGCTCCCCCTCTCCCAATCCCACCTCCCCCCAGCAACCCCCAGTTTGTTTTGTGAGACAATACCATATTGTACTTCATTGTAATTTAATAGGGGATGTTTTAAAATAATTTTTCCATGTAGCATGCAGTTTAGACTTATGCAAATAGATATGTGCCTTATTTAACATTTTATCCTTTTTGCACGCTTTCTCAAAACTTAAATAGGAAATGAAGGACTTAAGGTAACTCCTGAGGAAATATAATGGTAATATTTATGTTGCAATTTAGTATTAAATAATATGGTATTAATGTGTGCAGTGATATGGCTATTTTACACATAGCTCTTGCTTTTTTTCCCTCTAGGATTCAGAATTTCCCACAGATATGCAACAAAATCCAAACCTGTATTTATGTAAAGAAAATATTGGTCCAGCAAAATTTGACTACAAGCTGAATAACATTTTTAGACTTCATGAACTTCCAGTGAGCTGGTAGGATTCTTGATCTTGATTCTGATTCTTTTATTAATGCCTTTGAGATTCTGTTGTTATGTCTAAATTGTGTTGCTCTTATAGCCATTCATGGTCAAAGTGGTTTGCTCATAGCCTGCTTCCAAATTGCTACTCATAACAACAAAAAATCTGCTTATAGCTGCGTCAAGAAAAAAAAAAAAAAAAAAAAAGAATCTTTAAACTAATTGGTTTAGGCACTTGGTGGCAGTACAGACCAAGTGCACTATTATGTGTATTTATTGTAGAGGTTGTAGTTTAGGCTTAAAATAAAGCACAGATGGTTTCCAGAGAGGTTTGTAGGATCTCTTTAAGATGGGATCTCAGCAACTATGCATTTTCATTTGATTATTTTACCTATGTATGTTTTTTCCTCATTAACAAATCATTAATTTTGGTTTTTTTTTGAAGATTATATTTTCGTGAACTATAATCACATAAGTATAAAGACAAAACTTATTATTGGCATTTATTAAAATGCATTATTTCATAAATCTGCATATTTATATTCATAGAAAATTCATAGAAAAAACATATTTTAAGTCTTATAAAATTTTTACTAGTATTCAGTTTTCAAGAAAAATATTAATATAGACAATCTGTGTATATATTCTATCATATAGTTCTGTGGTATATTAAAATTTTAGGAAGTAGCTTTTATATATGATCATGGATATATCATTTTGATTATGGTTTAGGCAGTAATATTATTTTCTTACCTTTGTTCATATACTCCCAAGTTTATGCCATCAATCTTCAAGAAATTTTAGGTTTGTAAAAAATATGTGGCAAACATGTAATTGCTCCTATTATATTTAATGAGGACAAATGTCTCAGAATAAAACACTGACCAACTCTAATAACTTATATACATTAACCCGTGCTGAGTATTTTTTTTTTTTCTTTTGCAAACTTTTCTCCGCTCCCAATGATTGGGTGTGTTACTTATTTTCCAAATCCTATGTGTTTGATTATTTCCATGTAGCAAGAATATTTATTGTCTGTGTTATCTTACTTAAGAGTACAGCAGATATGATCCTATCTACCCTGATCAAAATCAGTGAGTTAATGAATTGAAAGGGTCTGTTAGTAAAGGAAGTCATAAAAATGACACATTCATATCTTAAGTATTCTACTTTGACTTAAAATAGTGCATTTGCATTCCCATGCCAGTCTTTTGATGTAAAGCCATGGCTTTTTCTTTGATTAAGTGACCATTGATTGGAATGCTACCCCATATTTCTTGCATAAGCTATACCAATAATGTATCATTTACATTTTCAGTTTCAATTTTGTGATTTCCTTAATCTGTATCAAGAACTTGAGACTGGAAGATGATCCTCTCACATTTCTGTAGCATGCCTTTAATTTTCATTGACAGCAGTTCTCCTTATCACACTCATATTTCATCACCTTGATTGATCTTTAATTACATTACAATAGCAAACATGACTGACTTATAAGGAGGGTTAATGACAAACTCCTTGGAACTCTCTGTAATCAAGAATCTTAGCTGGTGGGAGTAGCCTGTGCTGGTCTACTTGGGCATGGTCTGAGAGCTCTGAATAGGTTAAGTGCAATGAGCACAACTAGTGTGTTTTACGGAGAAAATAAGAAATGTTGGTCAATCCAACCATTAAGTGGAGGTTAAGGGAAAAACTTCTATTAAATGAAAATGAAGAGACGATAAGGAGGGAAATATTTAACTTTTAATAAAAGACAAAATCTGAATTTCAGCTTTATTTCCAGCCTTTGGAAAGACAGCTGCCCTGGTAACTACTACTGCAACCCAGGAAATAATTTCTCTGCCACAGTCTTCACTAGTTAGCCCATTAGGAGAGAAAACTAACATTTTAAGCTAGGCAGTAAAGAAAAGAAAAATCAATCACTAGTAGAAAGAATAATCACCAGTCTTCTAGAATAACATACCTCAAAAGAAGATTAAGCTGTGAGTTTGGGACAACTCATTTACTTGAGCCTTTTCATTTTTTTCATTTTTTTTTTTTAATCTGAGTCTTTTTTGCCTGCCTTCATTCCCAGTTTGTCTCAGTTGCTACTTCCTTATACCACCATTTCTTCATTGTCACATATTTGCTTCTGTCCCCACCATTTTTTTCTTCTATCTCTATACTGTCATTCTAGTCTACCAACCATTAACTAGCCATAATATAAAATTCAGTTATAAACTTCTAGTGTTGCTCAAGTAATTTAATGTTTTCTATTACTTTCAAAACCAAATCACTTACGCCCTATCCCCACGTACATCAAAAAGTTCGGTACTATATGGTTCTGTAATGTTTATTGTCTCCTTGATATATTTCTTTAAGGAATAAAGAAAAAGCTTTTGTTTTATAAGTAACTATTTATTTGTTTTTGTCAGTTACCATCAACAGAAATTAAATTCTTCCTCTGTGGTGTATAGATTTCTTAGTCAAAATAACAATGATCATGATGATGATGATGATAATAAGGGTATCGTAATAACACTAAGCATCTATAATTGCTAGAATTCAGCTGGTTTATACATGCTATCTTTAACTTTTTCTGTAAGGCATTTATTATTTTCCCAATTCTCTTTCTCTCTCTCTCTCTCTTTCTCACACACACACACACACACACACACACACACGCCTCAGAGATTTTGAGTCATGGAGAAAGAATTTGTATCAGGTTTGGTTTACTCAAAAGCAAACTCCTAAACAGTAAAGAAGCCATGCAATTATTTTAAAGAAAAATACTGAGGAAACTGAGGAAATAGTATCTATTTTTACAATCAGGCATACAAGTTTGTCAGTAACATACAACTAAATTAGGTATGAGTTTGGCCAGTATCCTTTTTCTCCCTTGATAATTGCTTTAAACTTAAGTATTAAAATAATTAATTAGATTGTACTTATATGAAGAATTTGTTAATCATATGTTCTTTCCTTGGAAAACCAGATTTATTAAAAATGTATTTTTACTGTTTTTCTAACAAGGTCAAAATAAAATAAATGCATGTTAAATTGCAAAAATTTTTAATGTCTTACCTAATTTGCATTTCTATAGAGTGTGATTCCACAGGTTGAAGAACCAGAAGGATTTTAAATCAGATTAGTTAAGAGAGTTTTTAAGTTCTGATTTAGGTAGATGTCTTTTTCCTACTTTCACAGGATGCTTCCTTTCAGCATAGAAAATGTCCTTCAGTCCCTTCCATTAGTTAAAAACACTTTTTTTCTCTTAGCCAGACAACCCTCCACCACACCTGTGCTGTTTCCTCAGAAGCTGCTCTGCTCATTTTCACCAAAAAGGTTGGCAGCAGTGATGAAGGAACTAACATCCTCTACTTGTTCTTCCTGTTCTTTCCTCCAGTGGAGTTTCTGGAGTTTCCTTTCTTTCCGCTGCCCTGAAACTACTTTTGTCAGTCATTTGTTCTTTCAGTGCCCACCACTAGTGCGACTTAACTTTTTTTTCTTTACCTCTCAGGTTCAGTTGAATCAGCCTATCACACCTGCTTTTCTTCTCCTGACCCCATTATTTGTATGGTCCTGCTGACTCCCAAGCTGTCCTGCTCAGCATCTTCAGGGGGCTGTTCCTCTTCTGCCAGACTTCTGACTGATGGATTCTGCCTCCCTCCTCTCCTTTCTGGCTCACCCCTATAGCTTCTTCTTCTCGCTGCTGCACTTCCCCAGGTGGCTTCTCCCATATTCAGGCTATAAATACTTCCCCATATGGTGATCATCCTCATGGTGATATCTCTACTATTGACTTCTCCCCTGAACTTGGGCATCTAATAAATTTCTCCAAATTGTCATGCCCAGAAAGAGTTCTCTCTCTCTTTTTTTTCCCCCTGCCAGAAAACTTGGTCTTCTAGTCTTCTCATTTTCGTAAAAGCAAAATGTGAGCTTCTGTGAATTTACTCAAGCTAAAGTCCTAGGAGACATTGAGATTGCTCATTCTCCCACGGGGCATTTACCATCATTAAATCTACCAGTAAATCTGATAGGCCCTTCCTCCAGAATACATTTATATATTTTCCCTGTCTCTCACACTATTGCAAAAGCCTACTAATTCGCCCTACCTTACCCTATAATAATTCACTCACTTCACAATGACCAAACAGATCTTTTAAAAAATATAAATCAGACTACAGGATTCCCTTCTTTAAACACAATAATGTCTTCCTCTTATTTTATTTTATTTTATTTTTTTTTTTTTTTAAAGATTTTATTTATTTATTTGACAGAGAGAGATACAAGTAGGCAGAGAGGCAGGCAGAGAGAGTGAGAGGGAAGCAGGCTCCCTGCCGAGCAGAGAGCCCGATGCGGGACTCGATCCCAGGACCCTGAGATCATGACCTGAGCCGAAGGCAGCGGCTTAAACCACTGAGCCACCCAGGCGCCCCTCTTCCTCTTATTTTAAAATAAAATCCAAACTTCATCCTGTGGCATACCAGGCTTTGCAAGTTCCTCCTGCCTATCTTTGCTAGACACTCCCTCACACTCCCTACTTAGTCCCCTCTGCTTCCTCAGTCTTCTCACTATTCTGCAAACATCCCACGTTTACTCCTGCCCCACGGCTGTATACTACTAGTTCTTCCCTCTAATTGTGTTGTTACAGCTCTCATTTTTGCATCTGACTTTTTCATCTCTAGTATCTCAACTCAAATATCACCTACTCAGAGAGACAGTTCTTAAAAAATGTAACTAATACTTCTCTCTTCATTCCTCCGGTCATGCTCAATCCTGTCATTCTACTTTGTTTTCATCATGGTTCTCCAGAGGCATGCCATGTAGCATAAATTTTAAAGTATTTTATAAAAGTAAAAAAAAAAAAAAAAAGAACATGAAATATCAGTGCTTTTCTAGTTTATCTGTGGCAGAGACTGGCTAGATGCTCACCACCCCAGTTTTCTCTTCCTTGGGCCCACTGGAAGATTATATCTCCCAGCCTTCTGAACTAAGCTAAGCTATGTGATACCAATTCTGACCAAAGCAAGTGTACACCACTTCCAGATCCAAACCCTGAGGCTTCCACTGGTATTATGCTGTCTCCATTCTCATTTTCCTACCTGGAATCAAAGGACTTTGAAAGTGATGAGTCACATGCTAGAAGGAACATGTGTTCTTGATTCATTTGTTGCCTGGTCAGTTCCCGACCTTCATCTAGCTTTGTCTGCGGTCCTGCTTTAATTGCCTTGACCAATGCACTATATTTCTGTGAAAACAGATGAATTAGGCTATGTAAGAGGAATGAAATAAAATTTAAAAAGACAGATAGTACTTTCATATTTACTCATTCATTCGAGAAAAATTATTGAGCATTTGTCAGGCACTATTGTGGGCTATTAACTAAATACACACAAATCTGTCCCCAGGGAGCTTATATCTGTTGTAAGAAATAGGTAACAAACCAATAATGAACGCATCTATGCTACAGTATGTTTGATGGCCATAAATGCTGGAGAAAAGCATAAAGCAGAACACAGGGAAATGGAGTGCAGGCTGGTTTTAAATCAGGTTTAAAGAGAGAAGCCAAGGTTGTTCTGAGAAGGTGACATATAATGGAAACCTGAAGTAAGTGAGGAAGTGAGAAATACAGAGAACTAAGGATGGAAATTAGAGTTGGGAGAACAGCAAATGCAAAACCCTTAAGATGAGAACATGTCCAAAATATTCCAACAAGGAGATTAGAATAAACAGAGTAGGAAAGCTTAGAAAGGGGGAGAAGAAAATGAAGTTAGGTACTTGGGGACCAAAAAAGGTTTGACTTAAGGGCCTTCTAGATGGTAGTAAAGAGAATATTGAATTTTATTCTGAGAATGCTGGAAAGCTGTTAGAGGACTTTGAGAAGAATTACCTGATTTGATTTACATAACAAGATCACTAGGACTGCTGTGTATGTGTAGCCCCCATAGGGGCTAAGGGTAGATAGAAGCTGGCAGACTGGTTAGAAACTATTTCATTTATTGAAGAGAGTTATGAAGATTTTCTGGGCTAGGATGACAATGGCATAGAGGCTAAATGGTAAGATTTTAATTTTTTTTTTTTTTATGAGAAAGCAACAGGATTTTCTGATAGGCTGGATGTAGTATGAGAGAGGGGATTTAAAAATGAGTCCAAGATTTTTGGTCAGAGCCAATGAGGATACAGCGGCCATTAATTTTTAAGGGAAAAGCTAAGGGAAGGGAAGCTTTAAAATCTGGAGCTGGGCATTTTATGTTTGGTATGACTATTAAACTTGCAAGTAGGCTTAGATTTGGATGAGACCTCTTAGAGTGTACTGTGAACACAATCACGACTGTGTGTAACCATCTAGCAAGTGGTTAGGTTCATGTTAGTACTATTCCATGCCCTTCCATGGAAGCAGACACCAGAAATAAAGGACTAAATAACTTCTAATCAAAAAAGGAGACATTTAAAAGTGTAATTTTTAAATATAGGTCAATATAAAGCTTAGTTTCTCTTATTGATTTAGCTATAAATTATCTGGGCTTATAAGAAACTGCTAGTTATATTTTAAAACATGAGTTTTCAAAGTAAATATTTAATTATTTTTATAACTACAAATTTAAGTGGTATTTTATAACATATATTTAAAATAAATTTAAATGTTACTGTAATTGGTATGATGTTTGTATTCTCCAAACAGGCAAAGAACTTGCAGTTTCTTGAAGCTTCAAGCAAATTCTTCTTAAGAGGATAATAATTATATACAGATAAAAATGTGTGTAATCATTACTTACAAGTAGTGTTCAGAATAATTTAAAACACTTTTTATACTATGAAGATATATTCTGTTGGTTTTATAGTTTACTATCAACATAATAAGGCATTTGGTTAACTTCCATTAAATAATGATAATATTTATGCCATTACCTTTTAAGAAGGAAGAGGTACATGAATTTATAGTAAATGTAAACATGCATTTTAATGACGTGTTTATCTTCTTGGGTGTGTTTCATGAATAACTATATCATCTAATTAGGAGATTAGATTTTCAATTTATTTTAGATTGTCTTTAGTGCCCTTGCATGTATCTGTCTTTAGGTTTAAACCAACTTTGTTTAGACACTTTGGGTTTGTTGAGCAGCTGTCATCTTCCAGAAGGCATTCTGATTTGTTTTTTGGGTCAACTTACAGCTAAAATTATGGAAAGGTCTTCTCATTGGTCACAGATGATGCACAAAGCATTTTCAATTCTGGTGTTTCATATACTCAGAGAGAAGACAGTTGCCCTTCTGAGGCTATAACAGTTTTTCATTCTGTTTTAATTATCTAGATCCATAGTAATAACCACAGTTACTTACAAGAAGACATTGTTGGACATATTATAATTATATATAGCAATTATTTGTAGTGCCAACAATGTATAAAAATCCCACCTATTAACTAACGTTGGTAAAAACAAAACTATGCTTGTCTCCCTTAGGACATCCAGGTTTCAGTTTTTGGACCAAACAAGTCATTTACTTTTCACATAAAACTGTTTCTGGAATATATTATTATGATAAGGCAAGTCAAATTCCATGAAATGACTTTGTAGTGATAATATTCCAGTAAATATGGAAACCATGTCTCACTCCACTTTCTTGCTTAGCTAAATACTGGTATTGCCTATTACCTACCATGTGATGGAAAGGGAAATGAAAGTAAAAAACAAAGATTAATCTTTGTAATGTAGAATGTCAGGGAAGATGGTTTAGAACAAGTATCAATACACATGTTTGTTTTATTTAGTATTTTATTTAGTACTTCAAACTACATTATACTCACACATATACTCATAATTCAGTTTAAGTCATTAGAGGTGACAAGACTTGATGATGTATGATTAATCAGTGGTTCCAGAGATTTCTGCTATTACTTGGTGGGGTGCCTCACTTAAACTTGCAAGACCTTTTTAAAAGTTGATACATGTGGAATGGTATCTAATAGTTTATTTTTTCTTGCTATTTACAATTATATGATGAATGGGTTGTGAACATTCTGCTTGTGCTGATGGGTTTATTTATTTATTTTTTAAATATTTTATTTATTTATTTGACAGAGAGATCACAAGTAGGCAGAGAGGCAGGCAGAGAGAAAGGGGGAAGCAGTATCCCCGCCGAGCAGAGAGCCCGATGCGGGGCTTGATCCCAGAACCCTGAGATCATGACCTGAGCCGAAGGCAGAGGCTTAACCCACTGAGCCACCCAGGCGCCCCCTGATGGGTTTAAATCTTAAATAATTTCAGCAATTTTTATATGAACACGACTAGATTGATATTGTCATATTCATTTTATAATATTGCTTTATTCTTATTAATGGTTTTCACAACCTAAGAGTAAATAATGGAACTTTTTATCAGATTTATGCACCTAACATATTTAACAATATTTATGCTCAGAATTCAACTTCAACTTAAAACTACTGACATTATCTCAAGGCAATGACTGTTAACTGAGAGTACGTCATAAAATAGGACATTCCAACTATCATGTTTTGTGATCACCTCAAATTTAGGAGGTCTCTAAGCCAATTTCCTTTTTCTACCATCCTCTTCCCTTCCACCCTCACCTTCTTCTTTCTTCCATTTTGTTTAGTGACATTATCATCCGTATAATTACCTAAGATGATCTGTGAATCTTAAGTCCTTTTTACCACTTACTACTATATTCAGTCAATCACTTAAGACTGTGTATCCTATATCCAAAATGAATTGAGCAGCCATTTATTTCAAAGCCCATCATCTGTCACTAAGCTCCCCTAATAGCTTCCTACTAGTCTCTCTTCCAACTGTCCCTCTAAATAGAACTTATCTCCTCTACTACCATTATAGTAATCTTTTTAAAAATGACTTTTAAAATTTCTGCTTTAAAATCTTTAATTGTATTTTAAAACCTCAAGACCCAGTTGACTCTTCCCAGTCTAGCTCCAGCCTATTTTTCTAGCTCTGTTGTACCCCCTTGCCTCTATAACACTATCATTTGGTGAAGTCTTTTCACATGTTCATATCTTGGCTCATATTCCTTTGGCTGGAATATATGTACCTCCTTTCAGCTCTTTGCAAATACTCAAGCAACCTAAAAAAATTCCTATCTATAAACCAAACCTCTTTTCTGTTCTCTTGCTACTAAATACATAATACAAGAGCACATATGTCCTGTTGAATCTCATGATGTGTCTATTTCTTCCAACCTCTCAACAAGGATCTTGACGACATAGATCATGTCTCATTACGAATAGCACCTGGCATATAGGACTTACATAGTATGTGTTAAAGGAATGAGTGCATGGATTTGAGTGAAAATATTGTGTGCAGTCATAATTCTCTAGCCAACTTTTATAAATATAGTATCCACTTATAATCTAGGTATCACCTGATGTCACCTTATCCTTTAAATTTAATTTTACTTGACTGTCCAGTGGTTTCTATGAATGCCTGTGATCTAAGTTTCCTACTTACAGTCATCCTCTGTGCCAACAGGGAGGCTATAAACAGTTCTTAGAGTGACTTTGGTCATGCACTTACAGCTCAGTTCTCTCACATTTTGTGGGAGGTACAAAAGACGTTCCCTTTAATACAGCCTGCTTTATTTGCCTGACACTGGTTTCCTTGCTCTTGCGTGTCTGTCTCCTGGCCATCCTCATATGTACTTTCTTCTCCCAGTTCCTAGACACCTGATTTTTTAGAAATATTCCTAACACACTCACTGGATTCTTGACTCTTCTGCTTTTCCCTCACATACTTGGCCTTCTTGATTTGCTTCAGAAATCTGACAGCTGAGTAACTTTTAATCCTGACCTTAGTGACCCAGAACCTGGGTCACTCAATCATCTCCCAGATCTATTCCTTAGCTGTACAACCTGATTTTCCATATTTTTCTCCATTTGAGGAGTGAGGATATTCCTGACAAATCTAAAGAATGGTTTTGTGAAAAATTGAACAAGTACAAATTTAGAAAATAATTGCTTATTCGTTAAAAATATATATTTATTTAATAGAGAGAGAGGAGAAGCATGGGAGAGGGGAGGGAGAAGTAGACTCTCCACTAAGCAGGGAGCACAACACAGGACTCCATTCAGGGACTCTGGGATCATGACCTGTGCCTAAGGCAGAGGCTTAATGGACTAAGCCACCCAGGTGCCCTCTATTGCCTATTCTTAAATGATTCCATGTACTGAGGACTTTTCAACTGATAAAGAATACATGAGAAGGAACATTAGGCATTTTGGGTATCCCCAACATATGAATGTCTTAGATATGGGGTAAGAGATAGTAAAAATACAGTTAAAATCTCATTTTTTTTCCAATGAGATCATTACTGAGGAGGAGGAGAATTGATTTGACCAAAGCACAGGACATGATTGGGTCAGATTGCTGAAAATTAGAGCTATATGAGAAAGGAAAATAAATTGTTTTCAGTTGGGACAAACACACCCTTCCCCCTTGATTTTCTTCATTCGTTCCATAATTATATACCAAATTTCTACCATGTATCAGACTCTGTTCTAAACATTGGGAATGAAATGATGAAAGAGAGAGACAGATTGATTTATTTCCCTGTTTCTATTTATCATTACAGCAGTAAGACCTAGAGACCTAATTATTGACAGTGAGCCTGGAGGAACTGGTTGGAAGAGGATTGGTGTTATTTTAGGCATTAGGGCAGACTTGCAGGGAGAAGGACAAAGGAGTCCAGCTATCACATGTGGGAATGGAGATTAAATAGCTTGAATTTACTCTGAGTGTTTTTCTGAACATTTTCTCCAGAAGGTGCTGAGTGCCCGAGTAAGGATTTGGGCCTTCTAGTTTCCAAACAGCACTAGTTCCCGATCACATCAGAGTAATATCTGGAAAGTACGGTGGGGTAGGGTAGGGGTGGAGAGAGGTATATTTGAACAGTGTCAAGCAATGAGAAATATGATTTATTATATAGAATGAAGGCTTTTTCTATATATAAATACAGGCTAATTCTACAGGAGGAGGGGGAGAGAGAGACCTTTTCCATAGGGAAACAGTAACTGTAAATTTCTGATCTCAATACGAAGTTCTAGATAAAATCTTTCACACTTGTGCTGTCTGAGACCGTTCTTGCAACTGACACTGGTACTGTGTAGGTTTTATCATTTTACTTTATTATGTTAAAGCAGATTACTACTGAACATTTCTCAAGGGGTCTGACAAATTGGTGGTAAGTTAGATAATTCTTACCTTGATTTACTAATAATATTGAACATTTCTTGAACTGATAATATCAACTGCATGAGAAATTGTGTTCTAGGAGTAGAAAGAACTTATCTGCATTTTCTTTACATTTATCCTTAAGGAAATGCAAAAAACCAACATAAGCCTTGGTGAAACAAAAAATTATATCTATTTCTAAAATTTTTCGTCTTTTCTTCCTAATATTCTTTTCTTTAAAATATTGTTAGGAACTACCATAATAATGCCAGCAATTCTCCAGAAGAAGCCAAATGTTCTGTATATACTTAAGTGGGAAAAATGATTGATAAATGACTATATCACAATTTCCTGGGGGTAATTTTGAGACTTTTTTTTTCTTTTAGGAAGAGTATACAGCAGTCATTTAAATCCAGTTGTCTAGTATATAACATAGAATATTTTTTTTCCTTTTGTGCTTGGTAAAAAATATACATTTATTTGTATTATTTTAGTAGGTATTTAAAAGAGACACTTCATTGATTGTACTACATTCTTGTTATTCTAGGAAACTAATATTATTGATGTCAATTTTTATTGCTAGATATCTTGAGCTTTAGCTATTTTTCTTTTTAAAAGGAAACCAACAGGAGAAAAATGATGAAAATTGTTAACTCACAGATTTAGGGACTGGTTTAGTCCAAATGAAGTGAAGTCTTAAGCTATAAGTGATTTAAGAATTACATCACTATCAAAATACCATCCATTTTTTTCAAAGAAATGGAACAAATAATCCTAAAATTTATATGGAACCAGAAAAGACCTCAAATAGCCAAAGGAATATTGAAAAAGAAAGCCAAAGTTGGTGGCATCACAATTCCGGACTTCAAGCTCTATTACAAAGCTGTCATCATCAAGACAGCATGGTACTGGCACAAAAACAGACACATAGATCAGTGGAACAGAATAGAGAGCCCAGAAATCGACCCTCAACTCTATGGTCAACTAATCTTCGACAAAGCAGGAAAGAATGTCCAATGGAAAAAAGACAGCCTCTTCAATAAATGGTGCTGGGAAAATTGGACAGCCACATGCAGAAAAATGAAATTGGACCACTTCCTTACACCACACACGAAAATAGACTCCAAATGGATGAAGGACCTCAATGTGAGAAAGGAATCCATCCAAATCCTTGAGGAGAACGCAGGCAGCAACCTCTTCGACCTCAGCCGTAGCAACATCTTCCTAGGAACAACGGCAAAGGCAAGGGAAGCAAGGGCAAAAATGAACTATTGGGATTTCATCAAGATCAAAAGCTTTTGCACAGCAAAGGAAACAGTTAACAAAACCAAAAGACAACTGACAGAATGGGAGAAGATATTTGCAAACGACATATCAGATAAAGGGCTAGTATCCAAAATCTATAAGGAACTTAGCAAACTCAACACCCAAAGAACAAACACTCCAATCAAGAAATGGGCAGAGGACATGAACAGACATTTCTGCAAAGAAGACATCCAGATGACCAACAGACACATGAAAAAGTGCTCCACGTCACTCGGCATCAGGGAAATACAAATCAAAACCACAATGAGATATCACCTCACACCAGTCAGAATGGCTAAAATTAACAAGTCAGGAAATGACAGATGCTGGCAAGGATGTGGAGAAAGGGGAACCCTCCTCCACTGTTGGTGGGAATGCAAGCTGGTGCAACCACTCTGGAAAACAGCATGGAGGTTCCTCAAAATGTTGAAAATAGAACTACCCTATGACCCAGCAATTGCACTACTGGGTATTTACCCTAAAGATACAAACATAGTGATCCGAAGGGGCACGTGTACCCGAATGTTTATAGCAGCAATGTCTACAATAGCCAAACTATGGAAAGAACCTAGATGTCCATCAACGGATGAATGGATAAAGGATATATATACACAATGGAATACTATGCAGCCATCAAAAGAAATGAAATCATGCCATTTGCGACGACGTGGATGGAACTAGAGCGTATCATGCTTAGTGAAATAAGTCAATCGGAGAAAGACAACTATCATATGATCTCCCTGATATGAGGACATGGAGAAGCAACATGGGGGGTTAGGGGGATAGGAGAAGAATAAATGAAACAAGATGGGATTGGGAGGGAGACAAACCATTAATGACTCTTAATCTCACAAAACAAACTGGGGGTTGCTGGGGGGAGGTGGGATTGGGAGAGGGGGAGGGGGCTATGGACATTGGGGAGGGTATGTGCTATCGTGAGTGCTGTGAAGTGTGTAAACCTGGCGATTCACAGACCTGTACCCCTGGGGATAAAAATACATTATATGTTTATTAAAAAAAAAAAATTGGAAGGGGAGGCGAACCATAAGAGACTATGGACTCTGAAAAACAACCTGAGGGTTTTGAAGGGTCAGGGGTGGGAGGTTGGGGGAATAGGTGGTGGGTAATGGGGAGGGCACATTTTGCATGGAGCACTGGGTGTTGTGCAAAAAGAATGAATACTGTTATGCTGAAAAAATAAATAAAATGGAAAAAAAAAAGAATTACATGAATTTATTTTTGTTCAGCTGGATATTTCTAAAGTGACTTCTCATTTAAATAATGACTTTTAGCATGGAGTAGTATGCAGTAACTAAATTTTTTTTTTTTTTGCATTTCAAACGTTTTACCTTTTATTCAAAGAGCCACAGTAAATAATTTGTTTTTTTATTAATTACCTTACTGTAAAGTCATTTAGCTCAAAGTCTAAACTTCAAAATAATAGGCTAAATAAAATAATGCTTTATTAACTAGTGTCTCTTTACTGTAGATCAGCTAACATTTGTTCTTAAATATTGGATGCTGCCCATACAACAATAATCACAGTGAATATCTACTGAGAAGTAGAGCCAATCACAGTATTAAAGGCTTCTCACATATTGTCTCAATTGATCCACATTAAAATTCCTTAATATAGCACTTGTAACTTACCTGTTTTATAGTGGAGGAATCTGAGATGTCAGAATGTTTGGTATGTTACCCTTCATTGTTGCTGTGTGTTTGTTTCATCAGTATTCACGATTTAGGTGAAACTTTTATTGTTGTTAAAAAGTATAAACTTAGGGAAGCACTACAGGTTAGTGGTTAAGAATACAAAGGCTAGTGATCACTGGCCTGTGTTCAGATTGTGGTTCTAGTGCATACTGAACCTGTGATCTTGAGCAAGTTACTTAACCTATTTATTTCTATTTCTTTGCAGTAGCCCTATGACCTTGGACAAATTATTTAACCTCTGTTTACTGCTAATCTAAAAAAAAGAGTATTATTATTATAATACCCTATTCCCGTGACTGTTATGATGTTTAATGGAATTAATATTTGTAAATAACTCATGACATTATAAATTCTAAATGTTACTTAATAATAAAAAACTTAAAGATCTAAGAAGAGTGGCTAAATTATATCACTTCTGTTAGGAAATTACTGAAGGTAGAACAAATTTTGTAATTTTTGGTAAGGTATACTCTATATTTCAAGATGGCAGTTTTGTGGGTTTATTGAGGAATTTAGTAATATGAGGCTTGACTTAAAAAGAAATATATTTTAGATTATTTTACCTCAGTAGTTAAAGGAATTAAGAAATATCATGATCTTACCCAAACCTAGTGGAATAAAAGCATATCTTTACTTGTATTCTGTATTGTCAAAAATTGTTTAAAGGAGTTAAAATATACATTTATACAGTAATTAGTAAAATAAAATAAAATAGTTAAAAACATTAAAAAAAGTAAAAATTGGAATAACAGTTTTTTATTCTTTAAGAAATACTCAGTTTTTCCTTTTTATGTGGGAAGAAATCCAGTTCTTTCTACCATATATTTCTTCCCTGCTGTGTTTATTCCCTTGTGTCTCCTTTACCTTAACAAAGAACACTTCACTTCTGGAAGTTCTGTCTATAAGTTGTGAGGAAGTTTTTCCCCCACACCAGGCAATTCTCTCTGACACCAGATGGGTGTCCTACTTTGACTCAATTCTGACACTGTGTACTCAGAGATAGATTCCATAGGGCAGGGTTTCAGTCCTACAAGACTATTTTTCTTAGGCCCCCACACCTACCCCATTCCCCACTGCTGACACCAATCACAAGCCCAAATTACTTGGCTGACATTTGGTTTATTTGCTAGAATGGCTTACCGAACTCAGGGAAAGACTTATATTTACCAGTTTATTAAAGGGTATGATAAAGGATACAGATAAACATACAGATGAAGAGATACATAGGGCCAGGTCTGGGAGGGTCCTGGAAAAATATTCTGTCCCCATGGGCTTAGGGTGCATCACCTTCCCAGTATGGGGAGGTGTTCACCAACCTGGGAGCTCTCTGAACCTTAAACTTTTAGGATTTTATGAGGGTTTCATCATGTAGGCATGACTCATCATTACTCCATTTTTAGCCTCTCTTGCTTCTCAAGAGAATGGGAGGTAGGGCTGAACATCCTAAGCTTCTAATTATGTGTTGGCCTTTCTGATGACCAGCACTCACCCAGGAGCCATTCAGGAGCCCAGAGTTGCCTAATTAGAATGAAAGACTGCTATCACCCAGGAACATGTATTCCTTGTGTCAGGAACTGGGGTCAAAGACCAAATATTAAAACAAAAGATGCTCCTAGTATTCTTTTCTTTTTTTTTTTAAAGAAGCTTTTTTTTTTTTTTTTAAAGACTTTATTCATTTATTTGACAGAGTACAAGTAGGCAGAGAGGCAGGCAGAGAGAGAGAGAGGAGGAAGCAGACTCCCTGCTGAGCAGAGAGCCTGATGCCATGCGATTCCGGGCTGGATCCCAGGACCCTGGGATCATGACCTGAGCCGAATGCAGAGGCTTAACCCACTGAGCCACCCAGGCGCCCCTGCTCCTAGTATTCTTATAATGTAGGAATTTCCAAGGGTTTTAGGAGCTCTGTGCCAGGAACCAGGGACAGAGAACAATATGTATTTTCTATTATCTCACAATTATACAAAATCTATATCAAGTAATACTGACCATTTTCTGTAGATAGACCATAACTTTGACTTGATGTTTTTAGCAGTCACCCATTTAAAACAAAGAAGAAAAATTCCACCACCTTTACCTTCTCACCTTTATAATTTCAGGAAAAGAAGAAACCGAGTGGGAAATTCAGCCTTTGTCCTTAAGTTATAGATTAGCTCTTATTAAAAAATCATTTCCCATTAGGAGCTACCTGCCCTAAAGTTGACAAACCTGATTCCTCCAGTCTGGGGAAGATCCCACCTAGCCTGTGTAATTTGATTTTGGTTACATCATTCCATTCTGAATGACTCTCAAAGAGTACCCATTGTCCACGGCAATGGAAGTTTAAACTCTTAAGGGAAACTCCTAAGACCTTTACTCATCTAGTTCCTGCTTACCTCTTCAACTCGCAGCGGCTGAAGCCAAAAAATTAGATTCTTTTTTTTTTTTTAATTTTTTTTTTATTTTTATTTATTTATTTATTTTTATTTTTTTTTCCATTTTATTTATTTTTTCAGCGTAACAGTATTCATTGTTTTTGCACAACACCCAGTGCTCCATGCAATATGTGCCCTCCCTATTACCCACCACCTGGTTCCCCCAACCTCCCACCCCTGACCCTTCAAAACCCTCAGGTTGTTTTTCAGAGTCCATAGTCTCTTATGGTTCACCTCCCCTTCCAAATTTTTTTTTTTTAATAAACATATAATGTATTTTTATCCCCAGGGGTACAGGTCTGTGAATCGCCAGGTTTACACACTTCACAGCACTCACGATAGCACATACCCTCCCCAATGTCCATAGCCCCCTCCCCCCTCCCAATCCCACCTCCCCCCAGCAACCCCCAGTTTGTTTTGTGAGATTAAGAGTCATTTATGGTTTGTCTCCCTCCCAATCCCAACTTGTTTTATTTATTCTTCCCCTATCCCCCTAACCCCCCATGTTGCTTCTCCATGTCCTCATATCAGGGAGATCATATGATAGTTGTCTTTCTCCGATTGACTTATTTCACTAAGCATGATACGCTCTAGTTCCATCCACGTCGTCGCAAATGGCATGATTTCATTTCTTTTGATGGCTGCATAGTATTCCATTGTGTATATATACCACATCTTCTTTATCCATTCATCTGTTGATGGACATCTAGGTTCTTTCCATAGTTTGCCTATTGTAGACATTGCTGCTATAAACATTCGGGTACACGTGCCCCTTCGGATCACTACGTTTGTATCATTAGGGTAAATACCCAGTAGTGCAATTGCTGGGTCATAGGGTAGTTCTATTTTCAACATTTTGAGGAACCTCCATGCTGTTTTCCAGAGTGGTTGCACCAGCTTGCATTCCCACCAACAGTGGAGGAGGGTTCCCCTTTCTCCACATCCTTGCCAGCATCTGTCATTTCCTGACTTGTTAATTTTAGCCATTCTGACTGGTGTGAGGTGATATCTCATTGTGGTTTTGATTTGTCAAAAAATTAGATTCTGATGTTGATTGGGCTCAGCTATTTGGTTTTGTTTTCTGTGGTTCAGCTGATGTCACTCACTCAGCTTTACTCAGCAGGTGAATGCAAATTTCCAGCAGACATGTTTGGTGTCTCAGTCTCCTATTATCCCTCCTCCTCTTCTTTTCTTTCATTCTATAGAATTTCTTCATGTGACCCCCATCCCTCAGCAAGATTTCCTGGATTGCCTTTTAGTATGATAGCTGGCTTCTCAAGCTTAGGAAACAGAAGTTAGTGCTTCTCTTAGTATGTGAGCCCTCGGCCTCTAAGTCCCAGAGTGATTTTTGTTAGATTCTATTGGTGAATCACAGGCTAGCCAAGATTCAAGGGGTGGGAAATAGATTCCTTTTGATAGATGGAGTGGCATGTGCACACACTGAGAGATGGACTTTTTTGGACCATTTTTTAATGTTATCTACCCTACCAACCATACTAATTTTAATTACATTCATTTCCTGAACATAGCGTTGTTTGTCTTATTTTCAAGTGTCGTATATTCTGCTTCAACTACCTAAAGCACTTGTATTCATAGTACCATGTCCTTCAAGAAGTCTTCCTTGACCTAACAAATTTAGATTACTTTCCCCTCCTCATGGGATCCCACAAGTGGTAGTCATTTTTTTTTTTTTAAATCAAAGTTTATATCATAGTTACCCACTTATATGTCTGAGTATCTGAATCTCCTTCTGGTTATCAGTTTCTTGGGAAAAGTTGCAGGCCTTCTTTACCATAAAATCCTACTACACAATATATAGTTTGTGACATATAGATGTCACTTGAAACCTAGCTGTTAGAAGAGTAAATGAAAAAATGAGTGAGTGTCTTAAAAAAGGAGAGTTTGCAGGTTTTCTGGCCAAGGCACCTGTGCTAGATATGGAGGATTTTTAAAGATTCTTCTGACAGAGATGTGAGTTAGTTGGTTTCTCCACTTTAGATATTTTTTCCCTAATTACATCCTGTGCCTTATTAAATTTTAATGGTACAGACACACTGTGTGTCTGTTTATATACTCAGGCTCTTTAAAGCTCCATAATCCATTTTAATATCCAATATTTTTTCACCCTCCCCCGTGAAGCAGTTTTGCCTCTTGCTGGGGGACAATATTGCCCTTGTTGAGAAGGCTAGTTAGGCAATGGGTGAAGAGATTTCAGTGTTAATTCTCTCAAAAAGAAGATGGTTGGGGTTTTGCTCTTTGATTACCTTTTCTATGTTTATCACCATCTTATTTTCATGATGGTTCCTTTAGGTCTCTTCATTGAACACATAAGAAATGTCATGTTGACATATTACCTTAAAATGTATTTAAAAGGCACCGCTTTGGAAGAATGTTTGATGGTGAAGCCACCATTCCCATTCGTGCTTATCATTGTTTATTCTCCACATTATAGTTCAGACCATAATGTCACCTAAATATTCTGACGTGAAACTGGCTTTTTCTTTTTGGGGAAGCCTTTGTGAAATGTCTGAGGACCCATTTATGGATACCATAAGAATGTTGCAGGTAAAGCTGAGGGACAAAGTCTCTAAATTCCTTTATTTGGAGGAAATTTTCCCATAGTTTAGCGCTATTTTTAAAGATAAATTATAGGGATGTCTGGGTGGCTCAGAGAGTTAAGTGTCTGCCTTCAGCGCAGGTCATGATCCCAGGGTCCTGGAAGAGAGTTGCACATCGTGCTCCCTGCTCAGGGGAGTCTTGTTCTCTCTCTCTTTCTACCCTTCCCCCTCTGCTTGTGCTCTCTCTCCCTCGTGTGCTCCTTCTCAAATAAATAAATTCATAAAATCTTTAACAAATGAAAAATAAATCCAAAAATAAGAATAATTTTGTGACAAGGAATAAAGGGAATTTTTTAAAATGAAAGTGATATAGTAGAGGTTTAAAATTTAAAAGTAAAATGTGGTGACAGAAACATAAAATATGTTTAAAGTTCAATCAAGGAAAAATTTTAAGAAATAAAACGTTATTGGTGTTATATGCGAACAATGAACCATAGAACACTATATCAAAAACTAATGATGTACTGTATGGTGGCTAACATAACATAATAAAAAATAAAGATGAGAGGTATTAAATTAAAAACCTAAAAGAAGAAGCCATAAAATGGAAAGGTTAAACTAGAAGATTAAAAATAAGAATGATAAAAGTCGTTTTCAGTGTAAAATTGAAGACAATTAGGGATGTTTTCTTCATTTTGTTTTCTTTATAGGTTTTTCTTTATGCCTTATAAACAATATATGTTAGCTAAAGATAAAGAAAATCAGGTGGAAATAGGGAGACTAAAGATAAAAGATACAGTGAGCCAGTTGAAGTTGGGGAAAGGAGTAATTTAAAACAACCAGTGAAAATCAAAGCAATTGGAAATACTAAAAAAAAAAAAAAAAAAAAAAAAAAAGCAAGCTGGAGCTAGGTGATAAAATTGTACATTCTGTAAAGATGTAAGAAAACAATGTTGAAAAATGGGGAAAAATGGAAAGTGTATAAAAATTCCAAGATACAGGCCCGTCATAGCTAAATGTCGCTTTGGAGATGTTCAAGATGCACATCTCTGTAAAGAGCCTGTGCATGAAACGCCCTTTTACTTCACCCTAACCATCTATCAGTGAAGCACAGACTTACCCTTGTCAAAAAATTCAAACCCTTTGGATGTGTCCACAGCAATGTGCTCACAGTCCTGCAATTTTTGGCCTCGGACTTGCTCCATTGCCTAAATAAATACTTATTTTCATTCAGAGGAGAGTATTTAAGCACAGGTGTGCACTTAAAATATTTGTATCATCAACATCATCAACAGAATTCCTTACTATTTATAGCAACAAGCATTTTGTATAAACATATCTGCTTGATAACTATGACCTTTGTCAGCTGGACAATATAGATTCTATATATTGGAGATTTAGGTTAAAGAGTGTTATACAAATGGAAAGGAGGTATCAATTTCAAATGTACAATGTCAAAACTACCAGCTGCAACTGAAATGAGATTTATGTATGAAAAACATATTTTCTAACTACAATTATACACACACATGTAATTTTCCTTTTTCTACTTTTAAGTTATTTGGAGAGTTGAGTAAAATTCTGCTATGCTATATCTTGATCATATCATTCTACATGACTTGATCACATAAATATTTTATTGCTCTTTCTTGTATTTTGAAAGGTTGTATAGTTTATAGAATATTGGATTTGTCAACAATAGTGTGCTGTGTATTATGTAAAGCATAAAGTTATGCTTGTTTGGTTAGAGTGAAGGAATTAATGATAATAATGACAACTTCTAATTATAGGAGAAATCACTATGTATTACATAATTATATACGACTTTTAGCAACTTTGTAAGTTTAGACGGGATGTTTAGTTAGGTATATATTTTTTTTAATGAAAATAGCTCTTTATTCTTTTTTTTTCTTATTCTAAGAATAATACATGTTCTCCCTTCATCCACCCCCACATATCAAAACAGATACTGGTGATTATTACTCTTTCAGAATTCCTTTAAAAGCTTTATCCCCTTCCCTTTCTCATCCCCCATCATCCTCATTTGGAATCATATTATAAAAACTGTTCTAGAACTTGCTTTATGCAGTAAGGTCAGTGTGGATATCCTTGTATATTAACTATTCCATCCTTGTTTATATAACCAATTAGTATTGATACTCAATATATAATAATCATTTGATCATTTTTTTATTTTATAAATAACCCCACTATAATTATATTCTACATAGATCTTTGCATATTATTTGTTTAATCTGAATTTTTTATTATTGATATTTTGCATTTTTATATCTATATTTGATATATATGAATGCAGTATATATTTGGGGTTAAACTTTGTTATAGAAACTATAACCCATTTCTGTGAGTTTTCCTTTACTACTCATGTTTTACTTTTTTTCTTTCCTACTCAAGAACGAAAGATATGAGGAGCACCTGGGTGGCTCAGTCACTTAATTGTCTGCTTCTGGCCCAGGTCATGATCCTGGGGTCCTGGGATTGAGCTCCGCACTGGGTTCCCCACTCACTGGGGGGTCTGCTTCTCTCTCTCCTTCTGCCCCTCCCCACTGCTTGTACTCTTTCTCTCTCTCAAATAAATAAATAAAACCGTTTTAAAAAAGAACTAAGGAAACTAGATAAGAAACTAGTTAGGTATGGATGCAATAATGAATATTTTTATCTCACATTATGAAAATTACGTTTTCCTGTTTATAAAGTGAAAATACGTCACTTCTTCGCTAATTTTCTCCTATGACTTTTTCACTCATGGACCAATTGACCTCCCCACAAGGTCACTCAAACTCATGGTAATTAGAAACTCTCCCCCATAATACCTCCTGCCCTTATCTCAGCTCTTCCTGCACTGGGGCTTATTAAATATCTTTCCTGATGGCCATTTTGGAGACTTTTTATCACCTGAGCCATGCTGTGATACCATCTGCTACCAGTGTAAGTTGGGACACTTTATGTTGAGAGTGACTGAAAATACAATATAAATTGGTTAAAAGATGAAAGGAAATACTGGATTAACTGAAAAGGTCAGAAGTAGGAGTAAGTTCAGATCAAGATTGATCAGCTGTTTTAAAAATATCACTAAGTGCCTGATTTCACTGTTTTTCTATTCTGTCTTTTGTATCAGCATTACCCTTAGGCTTCAAGCTTTTCTTTCATGATAGTGAAATGGCTGAAGCAGTTCTAGATTTCATATTCTTCACAACACCATCCAGAGATACAGTGTCTCTTTCCATATCCTCAGAGAAAGAGAATGAAAGTTCTCTTTCCTTATAAACTGAGGCAAATACTTCTTTGTGTTTAGTTGACAGATTAGATTAAGTGTCATTCCAGAGTTGAAAGTTATGATCAGGGAGAATGACCACTCTCTTGACATAAAATAATTAAGACTTAGAATTTTTTGCATGATAATAGAAGGAGGGCCATTCCTAAAGACAAACAGATAAGCAAACAAAGAAGCCTGGGTATTGTTGCCAGAGACATTAAGATTGGTTTGAGACAAGTATCCACTGTGGTATGCAGATTTTTATTTCTGCTAGGCTTAATAAACAGACAATGCTAACCAGTCCCCTTTTCCCCAAGTTGTAGTATATTCCCATGTGTTTCAACTGGCATCTCTGAATGTTTGCTCTCTTATTTGTTTTGAAGGTCCTGTTTTATCATATTTAGGATTGTGTAGTAATGAATAAACAAAAACACAGATAATGGCATTCAACCTTTTATTTGGCAACAGTTATATGCTGAGGACATTGTGCTATATCTTGGACAGATCAAGCAAAAGAAAATACTTTTCAGGATGGCAAGATGGTAAGGATTAAAAGAAATGATTTACATAGTAATACGTGACATAATTCCTGGAGCATGGTGTGTGCTCTGCAGATGTTGGTCTTTCATTTCTGCCCATTTGCAGTCTCCCTATTCTTCCTCTTGCTGGTCTCCCTACTCTCGTCTTATCAGTCCTCCTCTCACCAGTGTAGTGACCTGAGATAGTGCCTTCATTAGCTATGAATACATCTTTAAACTGTTCCTTAACTACTAGTTTGGACCTGTGAGTATTGCTGTACTTGTTGAAATTCATCTGTGATTTCTGGTGCTGTTTGGAGATTGAGTTAATAGTTGAGCTAGTATGACTTGCTCTCCCAGCTGAATCTCTATTGCAATATACTTAAGCATATGTGTGATTCTAGAAGGCAAATATTTTTTTAGCTCTGACCATTCTCTATTTGTTCATTTCCTGTAAGTAAACAGCCATGAATCAATAGTGTATTGTCAGAGATGACAATTTTAGATAGAGAAGTAGATTACTCATTTGGCTGGAACAAGATCTCCAGCTACAATAAATTATTTACATGTTAAACTTATTAAGTAGAAACAGTATTCATCACAATGTGTACTTCTCTCTTTTAGTTTAAGTGATAAGTAAAAGTAATAGTTACAAGTTCTGTAGTCTTTGATTGATGTTCTATACATATAAATATACATACTATATTTAGTTTAAGTGATAAGTAAAAGTAATAATTATAAGTTCTATAGTCTTTGATATTTTCTTTAAATATTTCTGAGGGGAATAGATCAAAATAACTTACATTTTATAAATATGCTTCATAAATAAGTCTGAGAGATTCACTATGGCTTATTAAACCTTTGCCTGAAATCTTTAGTACACTTAGAAAGAATTAAGATAAAAAAATAGAGGAGAAAAAGAAATGAACAATTTTACCAAAGATAGAGATGATACATACTTTCCCTTTAATGATTTGTAGATTTTTATTGAATTATAACTTAAATAATATTCAGTAGATTTGCATGTGTAGTGGATTGGAATAAGAGCCATATTTTAGATATTGATTATGTAAGTATACCCTTATTATACAAGAATATACAAGAGAGAAAAGCAATATTCAAAGTATAAACTTTATGTGAAGAACAAGGTAGAAGGAATTTAAAGTATAGATGGAAGGATGCTAACAATATGAAGACATTGTACAAGTAAATAGACAACATATGAATGGAAAGAGGTAAAAGACCTACCTGTCTCTTATGTGAGAAAAAAACTGCAAATAGCCAATTAGCAAGTGAAATTGTACTTAATGTACTTAATATAAGAAATATAAACTAGGATATTCTATGATTATTTTTAATAATTGATGGTGTAATACACTCACATTATGTTTGTGTTTTAATTTGTTCGACTTTTCTGGTGAGACTGTTTGACTGTTTTATATGTATACAATATATGGCATATCAGATTGTTAAAGAAATCTAAAATAGAAACAGAAGGAAAGCTTCCAAACTCATTTTATGAGGCCAGCATTACCCTGATCCCCAAACCAGGCAAAGATTCCATCAAAAAGAAGAATTACAGACCAATATTCCTGATCAATGTGGATGCCAAAATACTGAACAAGATCCTGGCCAACAGGATCCAACAGTACTTTAAAAGGATTATCCATCAGGACCAGGTGGGCTTTGTTCCTGGGATGCAGGGGTGATTCAACATTCACAAATCAATCAACATGATAGAGCACATTAATAATAGAAAACACAAGAACCACATGATATTCTCAATTGATGCAGGAAAAGCATTTGACAAAATACAGCATCCTTTCCTGATTAAAACTCTTAAGAGCATAGGGATAGATGGAATACACCTCAATATCATAAAAGCCATCTATAAAAGCCCACAGTGAATATCATTCTCAATGGGGAAAAACTGAAAGCCTTTCCCTTAAGGTCAGGAACACAATGGAGATGCCCACTATCACCACTTTTGTTCAAGATAGTATTAAAATTCCCACATCAGAAATCAGACAACAAAAAGAAATAAAAGGCATTCAAATTGACAAAGAAGAAGTCAAACTCTTTTTCTTCACAGATGACATGATACTTTATGTGGAAAACCCAAAAGACTTGACAAATTACTTGAACTTATACAGCAGTTCAGCAACATGGCAGGATATAAAATCAATGCACAGAAGTCAGTTGCATTTCTATACACTAACAACGTAACTGAAGAAAGAGAAATTAAGAAATCAGTTCCATTTGCAATAGCACCAGAAGCCATAAGGTTTCACAACCAAAGAGGTAAAGGATCTATACCCTAGCAACAATAGAACACTTATGAAAGAAATTGAAGAAGACACAAAGAGATGAAAAAACATTCCCTGCTCATAGATTGGAAGAGTAAATATTGTGAAAATGTCTATGCTGCCCAGAGCAATCTACACTTTCAGTGCAATTCCAATCAAAATACCATTTACATTTTTCACAGAGCTGGAACAAACAATCCTAAAATACAAGGATCCAGAAAAGACCCTGAATCACGAGAAGAATGTTGAAAAAAGAAAGCCAAAGCTGGGGCATCATAACGCCTGACTTCAAGTTATACAAAGCTGTGATCATCAAGACAGCATGTGTTGGCACAAAAACAGACACATAGATCAATGGGAACAGAATAGATACCCCAGAAATGGACCCTCAACTCTATGGCCAGCTAATCTTCAAGAAATCAGGAAGGACTATCCATTGGAAAAAGTCTCTTCAATATGTGGTGCTGGGAAAATTGGACAGCCACATGCAGAAGAATGAAACTGGACCATTTTCTTACACCAGACACAAAGATAAACTCAAAATAGATGAATGTGAGACCTCAGTGTAAGACAGGAATCCATCAAAATCGTGGAGGAGAACATAGGCAGTAACCTCTTTAACGTTGGCCACAGCAACCTGATCTTTCAAGATCTCTAAAGGGAAGGGAAACAAAAGCTAAAATGAACTTTTGGGACTTCATCAAGATAAAAACTCTTGCATAGCAAAGGAAACAGTCAACAAAACTAAAAGGCAAAACACAGAATGGGAGAAGATATTTGCAAATGGCATTATGGATTTAAGGGTTGGTGTCCAAGATCTATAAAGAACTTCTCAAACTCCAAACCTGAAAAACATAATAATGCATTCAGTAAATGGACAGAAGACATGAACAGACACTTCTGCAAAGAAGACATACAAATGGCAAACAGACACATGAAAAAATGCTCAACATCAGTAGCCATTGGGGTAATACAAATAAAAACTGCAATGAGATACCACTTTATACCAGTTAGAATGGCAAAAATTAACAAGACAGGAAATAAGTTTTGGTGAGGATGTGGAGAAAGGGGAACACTCTTATACTGTTGGTGGGAATGCAATCTGGTACAGCCACTCTGGAAAACAGTATGGAGGTTCCTCAAGACATTAAAAATAGGACTACCCTACGACCCAGCAATTGTACTGCTACAAAGATACAAACATAGTGAAAAGAAGGGGCACATTCACCCTAACGTTCATAGCAGCAATATCCATAATAGCCAAACTGTGGAAGGAGCTGAGATGCCCTTCAACAGATGAATGGATAATGATGTGGTTCCTAAGTACAATGGAGTATTATTCAGCCATCAGAAAGGATGAATACCCACTATTTGCATCAACATGGATGGACCCAGAGGTAATCCCCTATACTAAGTGAAATAAGTCAAGCAGAGAAAGACAATTATCATACAGTTTCACTAATATGTGGGACATAAGGAATAACATGGAGGACCACTGAGGAAGGGAGGAAAAACTGAATGGGAAGAAATCAGAGAGGGAGACAAACCATGACAGACTCTGGACCTCAGGAAACAAACAAGGTTAGAGAGGCGAGTGGGGTGGGAGAATGGGGTAACTGGGTGATGGGTATTAAGGAGGGCATGTGTGGTGATGAGCATGGAGTATTAATATGCAACTAATGAGTCGTTGAACACTACATCAAAAACTAATGATGTACTATATGCCGGCTAATTGAACATAAAAATAAAAAAATAGTTAAAAAAACAAAAGAGATAAAAAAGAAATCTTTATTTTCTGAAGAAAATAGGGAAAATAAAATGTGACAAGTAAGATTACTTATTTATAGAAATCACCAGAAGTATTACCTAAGAATTAAAAACATTTAATCCCAGTAATCTTCTGAAGAAATTTGATTATTTTGTATTTAAATTAAGAACTAAGAAATTTTATTGTATTTGGCCTAAAGTAAATATGTTTTAAGAAAAATGATCTGCATAGTGTTTAAGCAGGTTGATCAAAAGAGTGCATTGAACTAGGTAGATCTAAAACATTGTAAAAGGGGAGTGTCTTAGCCTACAAACACAGAATTTTTTTTTATATAGTGCTGTAGTAGTAATTGATACATCAATCAATAAATCTTATGACAGTTTTAAATGATAACTTATGACAGTTATCATTAAGATTTAAGATACAGTAAATATCTAATTTAATTCTGGGCTCAACAGGTAAACATCTTTATATTTTATATTCTGTTAAGTATTTGATAGTGAAAAAGTACACTGAGTTCTGGTATTCACTCTGCTTCAAAGCTTTGTTGCTTCTGTAAATTAATAAATATATGTATATGTAATACAGTGTTTATGAACTGGGTAATGTAGGTACATTGGCAACTGTCTTTCTAAGCTAAAAAAAAAAAACAAACAAAAACGTGCAGTCTAATGTCTGGAGTCTGATATCAGAGCATCTATCTCTATGTTGTTAGCCTTTGTGTGCCTGTCTAGCTGGCTAGCTTTGTTTTTACCCAAATGCACACTGTTTGGCTCATTCTGTGCCTTCAAAAAAAATGTTTAAAGGTCTTAAAATTTTACCTACTTTTTCTCTAACTGATTTAGCGCATAAGAATTTACTCAAGAGAGTCACACACATACATTGGAAAAAGATGATCATAAGATATGTTTAATAGAAAATATTAGACAGCAACTCATATATCCAATAGTAGTGAATTGGTAAAGTGGTGCTTTTAATAAATTTTTAAGAAATGGGAAAACACCTGCGGTATATTGTTAGAGGGCAAAGTTGTTTTAATGAGCAGTAAATTCATTATGCTAACAATTTTGTATAAGACAATGTATATTTTTGTGTATACATATTTATGTATGCATATATGCATCCATCCATTTTCTATCCATCTATCAATAGAAGCATAAGCACCAGCATATTAATAATGGCCTCTTGATGGTAGAACCTGTATTTATCATTGCTATGCCAATTTTATTATAAGTTGAAGCCATTAAAATGCCATTTTTTTGGTTTAATTTTTTGTGTCATGACCATAAAATAATTAAAAACAAAAATATCTTTTTTTTAAGGAACAGTTTTTTTAAAAACTTTAAAAAGCAGTATTTTTATTGAGTTGATAAATGATTTTTATTGGTCCCTGAAAAATTTGGACATCCCTCCTATAGCACTTTATGAAACCTGATATCCTAGTAATTCTCATATGGAATGCTTCCTAGAGATTTCTGGTCTCTCTATAATAGCACTAAGATTCTAGTGTAGTTAATGTTGTAGCGAAAGGACATAGGTACAGTTTGGCTTGGTTTTGTTCTGTTTTGTTTAGGTATGATGGTCACATATATTTCTGTAATATGCTGCCAGCTCTTAGGCATACTATGAACTCTAAAGTTGGATTGTAATTCTTTAATAGTCAATGAAAGATAGAGATTATATTACATTTGATATTAAACTTCAACACAATATGGAATATATTTGAGTCTGGATATGTGTAACCGAAAATAACTTATACTTGGCTATTTGTTGCCTCTCAGGGACTAGCATTATGGGTTCTGTTGTTACACTGCCTGGACCTTATCACTTGCTTTCGGTATATATTAGGCTGATCAGGCTGCCACAACAAAATATCACAGCCTGCGGGCTTAAACAACAGAAATTTACAATTTTCACCATTGGGGAGACTGAAATCCAGGATCAGGGTTTTAACAGGGGTCAGTTTCCAGCAGGACTTTTCCTGACTTGCAGATGGCCATGGTCTTGCTAAGTCCTCACATGGCCTTTCTTCAGTGGATGTACACAAGGAGAAAGAAAGAGCTCTCTGGTGTCTCTTATAAGGATACTAATAATACTGGATCAGGGCCTCACCCTTAGGACCTCATTTGACCTTAGTTACTTTTGTAAAGGCCCTATCTTCGAATATAGTTACATTGGAGGTTAGGGCTTCAACATGTAAATTTTGAAGGTTCACAAACATTCAGTCTGTAACACCGTGCAGTCTCTGGTAAAGGCTGAATTTCACTCAGGCGTGATTTTCTCACCCAACAAGTGGTCTTGAACATAGAACACCCAACTTTACAGAATTAAGTGTGAATTCGTGAGAAATACATTGTGTCATATAGTAAGCACTTAATATGCTTATGTGTATCTAGCTATGATTAATAAGTAATGTTGTTTATATTCCTAATAATTGAATATATCTTTAATCCTGAAGCTCATGTTTAGTTCATTTTATTGAAACCACAGTTTCATATACTTCCTTTCTTATTTAGTGATGCTTAAATTGCCATGCAAATAAGTTTGGTTTATAAGATTGTCTTGATCATAATAATTACATTTTAATTTTAATTTTTGAGGTCATTTAAACATTATTTTTAATTATTAAAATGTAAAAAATAATAAATGGTATATGGGTATATACATGTGAGTGTAAAGTTTAATAAAACTTTTCTTTCCCCATTCTTACCCATCACTCAAGATTCATTTTAAGTGTCACTACCTCAGACAGAGCTTCCCTGATCCACAAGGAAATAATTCACATTGTTTTCATTTGAACCTCAAAGTTCAACTTATTTTTAATAATTTGTCTCCTTCACACAGAGGTATTCTATTTGATATTCAGAAGTTTACACATTGACTTACATTCAGACTGACTGAAGAGAACATTTTCATATGATGTTATTAGCTTTTATGTCAACTAAATGAGGGTAGACATCTCAGGTAGGGGTCTGGATTTCTTGAGCAGGAATGAATTTCAAATGCCATCACTTTTGAAATATCAGTGAAAACACTAACATGATTTGAAAGCCATTTTGAGAGAAAATGCCATTGTTTCCACATTTGGAAAATATATAGAGATAAATAAATCACTCAGTGTCTTCTTGAAATATAATTCTGCATTTTTGGTAGTAGCATTTTGAGATAAAATGGTTCTAAAAGCAAAATTTGATTTAAGAAAATAAATGTCAGATTCCTATATTGCATAATTATTATTTATTTTATTATTTTACTTTTCCTTAACCCTGAAGTGTGTTGGAAAGGAGCGTGGCAACTTAAAAAGGAAAAACCTTTGTATCACAATGAGTTTTTCTCTGAGATTTCTTATTCTTGATATAATAATACCTTTCTAACATTGTATTTTAAATTATAACTTTTCTACTACCAAGCTTAAGTGTTTCTGGTACTTCCTACCTTTCAAAAGTATAGTATATTTCCTTTATATTTCCTTTAGGGTCTCAGATTCATTCTCATCTCATCTCTTTGATAGATATAAAGTAATAGTTTACAACTATGTATAAAATAGAAGACTAACATACAAATAATAAAATATAAAATTATAGTGTTTTATTCCTAAACTCTTTTTTTTTTTTAGAATATTTTACTCACAATACTTTGGTTCTAAGCTTTGTTTTCTTTGTGAATCCTGACAAAACATAACTATAGGTATGTAATTTTTCCCCTTTAGGAGAAAAATGAAATAAATTATTACATTCTTGTTTTACAGAAGTGCAGATTGTATTTTAGCTTGATTAGCTAAGATGGTTGTTAATGTATAAAAGTTATACTTAGAGACTGTTATTACAGTGATGAAATAATTTTTCAGTGGCACTGAAAGTTAATGATATATAGGAATGCATATGAAGGGGAAAGATGGTAACTTAAATAACGAACTAGACTTTTGTAAGTTCTCATATAAATTTACTAATTCTACTTCAAATATGTAGCATGATAAATGAAGTTAAACAGAGAGCAAGCATAAGAGAGAAACAGAGAGACTCTAAATAAAGTAAACTTCACTTTCAAATTACATTGCAAGAACAGGTTGTTCTCTGGGCTCAAGCTGCAGAGCCCTAAACCTATCAGGTCATGTGAGAGAACTTCATATACGATTACTGAAAAAAAGGGTCAAGGATTGAGAGCTGTTGTTTAGCATCTCCTGGCAGAAAGTTTGTATTAATTGTCCTTTTAATCTTTAGTTCTAGAAATTCTGATGGAAGGGAGAGTGGCTTTTGGTTGTGAGTACAGGAAGGATGGGTTTTGGCTACATAAACCAAAGGGGGACAGTCTAGTGTTATGTAGGCCTGTTTGACTCCAGTCTATTGGCCCTTGCTGTTTTACCAAATATCACTGGGATTTTCCAAAAGTGTCATTCCTTCCTGCTGAACAGAACATGGGACACCCTCTTCAGGGATTCCTTGTATTTAGTGGGACCTGGAAATTTTTAACCTCCATTGCCTTTAAAGGGATAACCAATACACATCCCTGATCTCTATGGCTAGCTCTTCATTACCCATCAAGACTTGAAATAGCCCCATACTGCCACGGGTGATTCCCAATATCCTCAGCATTGTCCATTCCATCAGCTTTAGTTATATTAGGTGGGGTAATTCTTTGGAGTCCTTAGAGTGCTCCTGGAACCTGTTAAGTTTGGTTAATGGAGTCTGGTTTTAATGCCTTCAGCTAACTATTTTTAAAGCTGTGCCAGGTTTAATGCTATCTATTCCTTGATACTTGTGTGTACTATCATCTCTCTCTATATATATTTTGTTTATTACCTACCTCCCTGACATTTTGTTCTTGACTTGCTGTTTTGTGAGGATCTTAGTATATACATTCTCTGTGCTTCATACATGCACAGACTCATTCCAAAACTAATAAGGTCATGCACTGTGGAAGATTCATTCTGTACTTCCAAGGGATGCATCACTTGGAGGGTATGGACCTACAAGCTCTCCAGAAGTATCTTTTTATCTCTGCCTCTACTATTTCATTCCTATACATGTCCTTGGCAGTTTGAGGTTCAGAAACTTTTAAAAAAATAATTAGTTAATTAATTAATTAATTAAAAAGAGAGAACAAGAGAGTGTGCACAAGCAGGAGGAGAGGAAAAGGGGGAGGAAGAGAATCCCAAGCAGAATCCCTGCTAAGCATGGAGGCCCAGAGCCCAACAGGGGGCTTGATCCCACAACCCAGAGACCATGACCCCAGCCAAAACCAAAAGTCAGGTGCCCAACTAACTGAGCTACCCAGGTTTCCTGTGGTTCAGAAATGTACACAATAAAAGTTTATTTATCACCTAAACCTAGTCAATGGAAGTTTTCTCATTTGCATAGCTTTTCTGAGCATCTCTTTTCCAAGTAGTGACTCAAGGAATCTCAGGGATGTAGAATCTTTTCTATTTTTGTAACACTGACATCTTGAACGCATGGCCTTCAAGCTTCTGAGACAAGTGAAAAAAAAGTGGAATATTCCACTGGGGGTTTCATGACTGGCCCCAGGAGTATTACATACCACCAGGTCTTAGTCACATGGAATTTTTGGCTGCCAGGGAAGCTTGAATAATGTGTGCTCAGGTTAGTAAGCTCAGAGGAGAATCTCTGCCATGTCATCTTTCTGTTTTAGGTTGATTCCCTTCAGGTTTATGAGTGACTGCGGAGGCAAATGTCTGTCCAGTAGGAAAGAGCAAGACTTTATTCTAACCATGGACAGGTCTCCCTTTACAGCTGTAGTCACAAAGCAAATTACTTTGTGGAGGAGAATCAGATACCTGACAAAATCAGGATTCTATAAAAGAAGGAAGAAGCAGTGACTAGATACCAGACAGATTAACTGTGAGTATGTTAGAGAGCCAGAGCAGAATAGTTTCTCAAAACGCAAGAAAAAAGAGAGATTTGAAAAGATAGCATGGCTGATCTTTTGCAAAGAGTTCGGTAAGATGAGGATTTTAAAGAGGCTAACCTTGGGAATTAGTCCTTAGTAAATTTAGTATTAATAGTCTGAAGAAATCATGAGATTATTTTTCACATTGTGGTTTACTGAGGAGTGCATAGTTGCTGAGGAAATGGGCCCAGGGTATTCATTCATTATGCTGCCCTCCATGCAGTTGACTTTCTTCCCTAAGTGAATATTTCATTCTCAGTGAAAATTTAAACTAAACACAATGAACATTGAACTGTGAAGATAATATAAAAATATTATAATTATAGTTTACTCCATTAAAAAGTCAGTTCTGTTGAAATTCAGCATGCCAGTATATTATTTGTACTTTTTAATTTTTTGAATTCTCTTAGATCCAAAGAGAAATATCATTTATAAAATTGAAATTATTTATAATAGTGCAAATTCAAGCCTATGCTAATTGCTCTAATAACCCAGATAATTAATTATTATGCATTCCTAAAATGGAATCCCATTAAGTTATTTTACTATGATGGATGTAATCATTTTGATAATATAAGTAATCTACACATTTTTCTAGATTAATCACAGATGATGTTCTAAAGCTGCCTTAATGTAGTGAATTATAATAGTTTACTTATGATCACCATCAAAAGTCTTTAAATGCCCTTAATCACATTCAAATTTTATCACTTAGAAGTAAATTGATTTTCTTATTCAAAGTAACATATCTAAGATGACTTATTTTCTACAAAACAGATAACTTGTATGTAATCATGAAATGAACTATATAAATATTCAGGCTATTAAATAAATAGTTTGTATTGATTAAAAATGTTATCTGAATCATTGTAAAATTCACTTAAATTAGGTCATTCTGATTTCCTACTTAGACTCAATAGCCTCCTACTAATTTATCCTATCTCCAATTCATCCTATATCACTTAATTCTTCCAAAGCAGGAGAATCCAGCATGTAACATTCTAATTTTAAAATCATATTGATAACTTCCTTTTACCAAAGGATGAAAACCAAATTCCTCTCTACTTTGACTCTTACTTCCCTTGCTAGCTCACTTCATGTCCCATTGCTCTCAAGCAGAGTGCTTCCCGAGCCATGCTTGTACATCTGCTGTGTCCCCTAATACAAGCATAAGATACCTGAGTCAAAAATATTCTTGAAATATTAATTTTTTTACCACGGAAGTTCCTTTTTTCTGTTGCCTTTATCCATATTTTTGTAAAAGATTTCATTTATTCATTTTAGAGAGTGAGTGAGAGCATAGGCAGAGGGAGAGGGAGAAGCAGACTCCTTACTGAGCAGGGAACCTAATGTAGTACTTGATCCCAGGACCCTGGAATCATGACCAGAGCCAAAAGCAGATGCTTAACCGACTGAGGCACACAGTCTCCTGCCTTTATCCATTTGAAGTAGTTTGGTTCTGCAAAGGGGAGAAATATGACAGAGAAAGTAGAGAGAGGAAAAAAGACAGTCTTTCTTACTTAGGAAAGATTGGTCTTGTACGGGAGTGGAAAAGGCTCATGGTTTAGTTAAAACACATCACAGAAACATGAGTTAAGAGCAGAGTCCACTACCTTTCCATTTACCTCTAGATAGCTTTATGGGGTCCAAGAACACAAGAGATCTGTCCTACATTTCCTAGGGATAGAAAAATACCGCAGCAAAGAAATTGATGCAAGATGTGTCTAGACAGATAGCGTCACCAAGTTTCAGCCCTCCAACATGGAGTATGAATTGCCAAATGATTCTTGTATTCCCAAGAATGGAATAGAAGTAACAGAAAGAGAGCTATGAACCAAAAATAGGTCACAAGATAGGAGCCAAAAGTTTTCACTGAGACTTGTGCAAACTATTAACAAATTGTTTTAGTGATGCCTATAAAGCCGGAAGGTATTTAGGTTCTTAATGGTCTCATCCCCAGTGTTGTCGTAAAATGGGAAACCCTAAGAAATTATACTCAAAGGAGAAATTTAGTTAGGACAAAGCAAGATAAAAGGGCTATATTTCTTGTGCACATGAAATTATACTCTGAAATTCACATCAGCTATGGAAATTTATACCTAGTTCTTTGTGTATATTTAAGTAATTATAATGATAAAAATAATCCACTACTGAGGTCCAATCATATTTTCCTTTAATAGATGCCCATACATTTAACTAATGTTTGATAACAAAATGAAGCCTAAGAGTTCTTTTTTTTTTCTTGAAAAATGAACCTTTTTTTATTTTTTTAAGAAAATGACCTATATTTCTTACCTTCTTTGTAAGGAAAGTCTCCAGATTAAATGTTGACAGGCATTATTATAAATGATGCAATTATAAGAATAAAGGTAGTCCTTGTCCTCAAAGAACTCGAAGTGTATGGGGTAATGTACTTACAAAAACAATATAATAATCCATTAGGGGGCTCCTAATAGCAAACTGTTAGGTACTGTGCAATATCAGAAAGCTTCCTTTTGAGTTGGACTTTGAGTATAAACATTGAGAGATGTATACATTAGGTGGACGGAATTTTTCCAAGAAAATAATTTGGTTGCTTTTTCATTAAATGGAAAAAAATGGAAAAAAAATTCAAAGTAGTTGATTTTCATATTAATGAATTTATTTAATGCACTGTGATCTACGATCACTTTTTACATTAGAAACTCTTTTGAAATATTGAATATAAAGCTTATAATTTTATGCCAACTCATCCCCTTACATTTTCTTATTGACTTAACATTTTGTCCTTGAGCTATAATTAAAACTATATCTAAGAATTTTAAGGTTTACTTCTAGGAGCAATTTCTCTTTACCATTGTAGAATGTCTTGATATTTAATTCTCCTGCAGAATCCATATAAGAAAATAAAATTAAAAAACATATTTCTATAGCATAGGGTTTGTTTTGGGTTGCACTGTGTTCCCTGAAGTGACATGCTGAGGTTCTAACTTTGGGTACCTGTGGATGTGATCATATTTGGAAGTATGGTCTTTGCAGATGTAGTCCAATTGAAGTCATACTGGATTACTATGGGCCTAATCCAATATGACTGGTGGTTTTATAAGAAGAGAAGAGATACACACACACACACACACACACAAAATACCATGTGACAATGGAGGGAGAAATTGAAGTCATGCTACCAGAGGACAAAGGATAACAAGGGCTCTAGGCAACCACTAGAACTTAGAGAGAATTATGGGGCAGTTTCTTCTGCACAGCCTCCAGAGGGACTGGCCTTGCATTCAGACTTCTAGCCTCCAGAGAATGGTGAGCAAATACATTTCTGTTCTTTTAAGCTACCCACTTTGTGATTCTTTGTTATAGTGGCTCTAGGAGACTAATACTGGATTAATTCCCATTGCCATGGTCATAGACTTTTTGGAAATGAAATCCTTCCACCCCTGCCCTACCACTCTGCCCCCCACCAAAAAAAATCCATAAATTTTGCTTTTATTGCTCATTTTAATAACTTGTGAATTACAGTATATAACTTCCCATGTAAATTATTGTCAAAGCAGGTTTGTTTGGAAGCAAGCACTCAGATGGAGTTTCAGGTCTGTTTATCAGCAGCCAGTATCACCCTTCTAAGGATGATTCAGTCTCCTGCTCTTTTCCTGTGTCTCAAAGGATCCTAGCATTTGGAGTGACTCCCTGGAGAGTTTTAAGTCCTCTTCTGATATCTGGAAATATCTGGGGCTGGTAGACAAAATAAGTGGCAGTGTCCATCCCCATTTCCTCTTTTGGGGGGCCTTACCTGATCTCCTCTCCTGTGTGTGGATTCAGCCAGCTTCCCCGAGGAGCTCCTGAACTTGTACCTCTGAGATCTTTTCAGGACCCCAGTGTCATCATCCTGGTTCCAGGAAGGTGGACTGTTCAGCAAATTGCTCCTGCTTATTGGTATGCTAATTATTCTACAGGATCACACAGGATTAGGCTTCCAGGATGATGGTCTGAATATGCTGATTTAAGGTGACTTCTAACTCACATTAAACATAGGACAATTTAGGGATCTGAATGAAGGCTCTTATCTGTCTATATGTGTGCTTTTCCCTGTCCATCTTCTGACTTGCAGCACTAATTCCAGTCTATAGCATTCAAGGACATTTGCCTCCTCAGGCTTGGAAGCATGTTTCAGGCAGTTTTTCGAGATAGCAGGGCTTTTTTTTCCTTTTGAAACTGCTTTTGAGACTGGTACTGTGCAAAATTGGTAGGACCTTCCAGTCGATGACCCTTTTTTGTCCAACTAATGTGGTTATATTATGCCCTTCTGAGTCAACCTTGAGCCATGCCAATAAGGGATAGACATTTCTTGCATGAATGAAACTGTGTATGGACCCCCTGCCTAGCCTCCCTGCTGCTGGTATGTGGAAGGCCAGGGTCAACATATAAAGATGTAATACTCTAGAAATGCAATGATTATTGCCTAAAGAGTTCAACAGTAGTCATGTCATGTTTAAAAATGTATTACTTTACATTTATGCTACTCCCATGGTATAATGTGATGCTTCGTATTTGTGGTTACCATTCCAAATAGTACAGTTAGCATGACCACAAAATAAGTTAATATTCATGGTTTTCTGCATGCTCTGAGTAAGACTTGCATTTGTGGTCAATACCAATGAAGCATAGTGTATCCCTCGAGAGTGTCACTGGAAGCCAATATTCATGATGGATGATGCAGCATCAAGAGCAATAATGTGAGCATCAAATAATAAATGGAATTACGGAACTGCAGAGCCAAGAATATCTGAATTGCTCAGTATAAATAAGTTCCAAAGAGCAATGACATTGTGAGTAATAATAGCATAGCAGCTATCTTTTTCCTGTGATTGGATAAAAGAAATTAGTCATGAATAGGATATTTGAGAGTAAAGAACAAAGAGGTGGTTCTAGAATCTGAACAGGAAGAGATGGAACCTGGACACTGAAAAATCTTTAGGTTCACTGATTGAATAATAAATATATAAATACGTCTCTAGTCTTCATTCTAAATCTTTGTTGATAAATCATTGTACTTCACTGGACAACATATTTTACATCAAATTTTTGTGTAGACAGGAGCCTTGCAAAAAGATATTTTCCATGGACCACATATCCCCTAGTGTGGTCCTGTTGGTAGCAGTGACAGGATGGGGTTAGAAGAGCAGGACAGGGTCCAGAGAAAAGTTGACTAGACCTTAGCTGATGCAACTGGGTTAATGCCCCTCATTTGCCTGAAACAGTCTTGCTGTTAAGGCCCTATATCTCTCAGTCATTGGCCCCAGGAAGGATAGGACCTTGGGCAAGATGGCCCTATGCAGCGGAGGCAACCTCTGAAGAAGCCAATAGCTGGAGAACATGTGTGTTATAAAAGAAATAAATGAATAATACTTCAGTTATAAAAATAATAAAATAATATTTTTGTGCTCTAGTTCTACCACCCCAAATCCTCACTATCTGAAACCAAGCACTTTTACCTATTTATTTCCACATTTCTAAATAACCTCCTTTTAAAATTGGATTTTTCTATCTTAAACTTTTTTATTCATTCTTATATAGAAGACCTACCTTGCTTAAATCATTACATACTTCTTTTTCCTCCACCTGCCTACACACTCTTTCATTCCAGCCTACCAATACATTCTTGTATCATAATTTTTCAATAATTCATTATTGAGTACTGACATCACCTGATTATGGAAGTTTTGTTTTCAGCTGAGTAAAGTTGTGATGATTATTTTTTTTGTACAGTCTTCTTTCCTCTCGGAGACAGACATCACTCCTGCAATCCTGTGTTCTGTTCTTGTCTGGATCACATGCTCTGTGGGGGTGAATGCAGAGCTCTCATCTCAGAGCCTCCTTTAGGCAATGTGCTAGGAAATTGTTTGGCCTGTCTCTATTGAATCCCATTTTCTGGACACCATATTTTGATTTATCCCATCACTTTGGTGCTGTGCATTATAGGAGAGGAAAGACTTTCTATTCCCCTAGATTCAATAGCTGGGTCTATAAAATAAACTGAAAACAGGCAGGTGAACATGCAAAGCATACAAATTTATTCACTTTTAATATTACATGCATAGAGACATCACTGGAGAAAAAAGAATAACTCAAAATGTGGTGAGATTTGAGAGCTTATATATTGTCTCAGTACAGGAAGGATCATGGAGATATAGGCTACCTAGAGGAGACTATAAATTATTTTTAGGAAAAGTGAATAGGAAATATGATTGTGACAAAGTTTGTCTGGGTGTGGTAATGATTTCTAGTCATCTTTGTTGTGATAAGTCAGTCTTCTGTGGTTGTGGACACTCCTGGGGAAGGGATTTATAACACTTGAGTTCCTTTTGGAAGATCTGTCTTTAGGCAGATAAAAGAAATTCAAAGAAAGCCTCTTTCTGCATTTACTGTTTCAGTGCCTTCAGCTCAAAGTAACCCCTATGCCACAAAGAGGCATTATTTAGGCAGCTATCTGCCACTCTCCAAATTTGGCTTTATGAGAAAGACAAAATTTTGAGAACTTGAAATTTTGAAAATGTCTTTTTTCTTCATACATGGTTATTTGAGCAAATTCCTAGGCCAAAAATAACTTTTCTCAGTATGTTGAAGTATTCCTGCAGTGTCTTATAGCTTGAGAATGTAGATGGGCTCACCAAGAAGAACTCATCAGAAAGGTGGGAAATCTCAAAAGATCAGTATTTACAGGTGTTTTCTTTAAGCTGATTTGTGTTTTCTAGAGAAGGCCCTGCTTTGGCTGAATGGGACAAGATGACTAAAGAATCTCATTCTTCAAAATTTAATTTCAATTAATCCTTCTGTTGCCAGCGTAGATATCAGCAGTGCTTGGTATCCTTGAGTTTATATCCACCATTGTTCAGTGTCTTCAGAGGGTCAACATTTTGTCTTCTGTCAAGGAGTTTGCACAGGCTGAGAAGGGACCTTAGGGACACTAGGAAGTCTAACTCTTGCTGATTTAAAGTTTCAACCACTCTGCCAATTTTCAGCTTTACCCAGTACCTCAGATTCCCCCGTATTTCAGGGCCTGGGAGAAAGAACAGGCTTCCTTTTGGACCTGTTACCCCTGTAAGTTATTTGCTTTCAGCTTTCTCTGGACTGCTAAATCAGTTAATATTCATATGTTTTATAGTTTCCAAAATTTCATTTTTTGCCCTCTGTTTTTGTTCTTGTAAATTTTTTATGATTTTGTGGGATTTTATTTGTTCTTTGTTGTCATTTTAGTTCAGTTTTAAGGAGAGTTAAGCGTGTACATTCAGTGTGTCATTTACATTGCAGCTTCTGATCAACAACTTCACGAGCATTTCCGTCTTTTTTTCTATTAAGTTATTTCTCTTCTGGAAATGGCAAAATAACATAAAAATTCTGATCACATGTGGTGGAGTGAAGTTTTTATTTCATTTTCTTTCTTAATTGACATATTTGTTTCGGGGGTGCAGGTCTGTGACTCATCAGTCTTACACATTTCCAGCACTCACCAGAGCACATCCTTCCCAATGTCCATCACCCAGCCACCCCATCCCTCCAACCTCCCTTCCCCTCCAGCAACCCTCAGTTTGTTTCCTGAGATTAAAAGTCTCTTATGGCTTGTCTCTCTCTCTCTGGTTTCATCTTGTTTCATTTTCTATTCTAAAAGCAGTCCTAAAAACCAAAAATGACACATAAAAAAACCATACAAACTAGAAAAGACACCAATTTAATGAAATTGAAATCAGCCACAACTCAAAAAGAATGCTGTAAAGAAAAGCTCAGAAAATGTGAGAAATAATAGAGGAAAAATGCAAAAATTGTGGAAGTAAGGATGTTAAAAGCATATACACTTTAAAATTTCTTGAAGTATGCACGAGTTTTCAAAGGTAATCTCACTACAGAAATGAACATTAAACTAGGGGCAGCAAAATATATCTTAATCTCTGTTGAAATAAATTCAGGGATATGAGGTGAGAGGCTTGAAAAAAATCAGTAAAAATATAAAATAAAGTGAAGCTGATTAGACAAATGACAAAAAGTCATGATATAAATATCAAACAAGGTGGATATTGATAGACTGTAGACTTTCAAAATGTGATAGAAGATATGCAGCCTTTATGGGATTCTAATTTTTAACAAACACCAATTTTTAATGGGCTGACCATGGTTTTAATCTCCTCTGTGGTCAAAAAGTACATAGTTGGCAATTTTTAGTGGGAATGAAACTCCAATATTATGTTGGGCATTTAGAGAAATATAGTTTATTTCCTAAGATATTAATACATAGAAAAACTCATCATTTGGGAGGGAAAGGTAAGAACTGAGTAACATTTGATGCTTGAAATGGAACTGATATATTTTTAGGTATCATTTATATTTTAGAGTGGGAAACCTGTTTTGGTTTCCAAAGATGATAAGCTTTAACTTTCTCATTTATATACATATATGTTTTTTATATTATAATATAATTGTTTTGCATATATCATAACTACACTTGAATGCATTCTTTTATTATTTGCTTTCTCAGTACACAAAACTTCAACTAAAAATCATATATATATATATGTGATTTATATAGATTCAGAGGTAATATATATTTATATGTTAAATACACACACACACACACACACACATATCCAAAAGTCACTTGTTTCTCTGCTGGACACTAAGCAAATTTAGCCTCACCTTCCTATTTTGTAGCATGGGCAAACTGGGCATCTTCCTTATAGTTCTTTCTTGCATCTAAATGAAATAAATTTTAGAAATGCTATTCTGAAATGATAGATACTTGGAAAATTTCCTTTCTTAGCAGACAGAACTTTAAGTATTTTAAGCCAGATAATACAACTCTTATTCTACTATATTCTAACCATTTATAGTTATTTCATTGATTAGTTATTTAAAGACTGACTCTGTATTTTAGTAATATTATAGTTTATGTAAGAAATATGTGTTCAAAATTTCCAGTGAATTATAGAGCTAATACTACTGGACAAGAATATAAATATTATTTGCCTCATTCATTTTCATGTATACTACTATGATTGCAACTAATTATTTTTAGAAATTTGGTTCTCTGCATTATAGAATAAATACCTGTATCTGTGTGTATAGCTTTAATGAATGTGTACAGTATACACCAAACATAACTCATATGTAGGTGTAGGTAATGTATACACATGTTCTCTTTGTGTATATACATACACATATATATGCATATATATGTGTGTGTGTGTGTGTATATATATATATGAGTATTTTCAAGGCCAGATTAAGCAGAGTTCTTGAATTCTTCCACCCCTCATTCCATGCCTTATTATTCTGCACCACACATTCAGTTATATTGAGTGGTTAGGGTTAGGCTGACACTTTTCAGGCTGAAAGGCAGAAACATTTATCTTCACTGACAAACAATTTGGGAGTACTTTCGTTGGGTTGCAAGAAACTTGCTCTAACACAATTCTCATTCTATTCTATTATGAAGCCCCTGCAACGTTTGGCATCTTCTTACTGAATTTGCATGTTATGAACCAAATGGTACCACAGGTTGATTGTAATATATGTTAAAAAGTTTATGCAAAATTTTCCATCTTTGAAATTTAGATTAATGTGGGGATTATTTTGTATTCTTTTTTTTTAGGAAGAAACATTGATTTTCCTCTGCATATAAATGTAATATGTGTTCATATTAGAAACTAAAAAATATAAAAAATACCAGAAAAAATAGTAATGCTTATAATCCTACTCAATCCTGTTATCAAAGATAATAGCTATTGATAATGTGTGTGTCCTTTAATCATATTCCCTTGTAAACATGCATTTTATATGTATATATAGATAGATAGATAGGTGCATTTGGAATCATACCATTTAAATTTGCAGACTTTTTGCTTAATTTTGAATGACATTTTATATGTCATTGTTTTTAATAGATGCATGATATTCCATGCTGTGTACATTCTACCATGTAATCACCCTCTATTGTTGGGTATTTATGTTATTTTCACTTTTTGTTATTAGAAATTACACTATGATAAAATTTATTTTCTAAATTTTTATGGATATCTACAGTTGTCTTGGCTATTTTATTTATTTATTTATTTTTAAAAGATTATTTATTTATTTATTTGACAGATAGAGATCACAAGTGGGCAGAGAGGCAGGCAGATACAAAGAGAGGGGGAAAGCAGGCTCCTTGATGAGCAGAGAGCCCGATGCGGGGCTCGATGCGGGGCTCGATCCCAGGACCCTGGGATCATGACCTGAGCTGAAGGCAGAGGCTTTAACCCTCCGAGCCACCCAGGCACCCCTATTTTATTTTATTTTTTTCTGTAATCTGATCATGCCCTTAGCACATTTTTTATATCTCAAATGTATGTCTTCTTTTTGATTTAGAGGAGTCATTTTTTTTCCCTAAGGGCATTAATCTTTGGATTATCCTATATGTTGCAGATGATTTCTCCTACTTCTTAAATTGCTGTATAATAAGTGTGATTATTTTCGATATGTGCTTTAGTTTAAAATGTCCATTTTAGTACAGTTTCTATGGAAAAGGCAGTTTCTTAAAAAGTTAAATGCAAACATACTTTATTGTTCAGCAACTTATCTCCTAGGGATTTAACCGAAATAATTAAAAACATACATCCACAACAGACTAGTACCAAAATGTTTTTTTAAATACTCTTTATAATAACAAACCATTAGGAGCAACTTAAGTTTACAACAAAAAAGAATGGAAAAAATTGTGGTATATTCATAAAATACTTAGCATGAAAATAAATGAACTATAGATTCACACAAGAACATAGAATAACATCAAAAACATTCTCACTGAAAGAAACAAGACACAAAATTATATATATATATATATACATACACTGTGTGGCTCCATTTCTGTGATGCTCAACAACAGGCATAAATAATCTATAGTGTTAGACATCAAAAGAATTGTTAATTGCCTCTGTGAAGGGGGAAGGAGGAAAGAATGGAAAAGGACACAGTAGAACTCTCAGAGGTTTTGGTAATGTCTTTTCCTCATTTGGGGCACTTATTACATGGGCTTATATTATTAAAACTTGAGAAGTCTACTGTCATGGACTAAATTATTCCCTCAAAATTCATATATTGAGGACCTAGTCCTTAGTACCTCAGAATATGACTATATTGGAACCTTTAAAGAGGCACTTAAGTTAAAACAAGGTCATATAGGTGGGCTGTAATTCAATATAACTGGTGTCCTTGTAAGAGAAGAATAGGAACAGACACACCAGTGGGAGACCGTGTGAAGACGTAAACAGAAGACAGCTATCAACAAGCCAATAAGAGAAACCTAAGAAGAAACCAACCCTGTTGACACCTTAGTCTCAGACTTTCAGCATCCAGAATTGTAAGAAAATAAATTTCTATTATTTAAGCCACTCAGTCTGTAGTGTTTGTTATGGCAGCCATAACAAATTAATATATCTACCTTCTAGATTTGTGCATATTACTGCAGGTTATTATACTCAATAAATAAAAATGTCACTGTTAGACTTCTATTTATGGCCAAGCTGGAATAGCAGGGAATGAATTGCTCTCCTGACTGAAATAATGAATAAAGAATAGATAAAGCATATGAATCAGTGGTTTTCAAGATATTAAACATGAGCCAAGGAAGATGGTTATCACTGAAGTAGGAAATAAATGAAGTGAGCCCTACAGTAATTTTCTGATTCCTGCTTAAAGGAAGAAAATTCCAGATGATTTCACAGTTGGAGGGAATCCATGCAGATCCTAGTGGTCTTCCTGAGCTGAAGAGATGGAGCTTGAAATTCAGAGACTCCAAAAGCAGCTTGGAAATTAAGAGAGCTATACATAGAACTTCAGGTATCTACATAAGGTCTCTGGAGAATCCATCTGCATACTTATCAGTGCATGTGTGTGAAGGAACTACTAAGGCTAGGGAGAGAATCACCCATAGAATAGAGCAAAAAATCCCTAGAACTCATACAGGACCTGGGAATACTCCCATTGTCACCACCCAGAATAGAAAACCTCATCTTTTACAGGGCATGTGGTGATCCAAAAGGTTTTCCTTCATGAGTTGGGCCAAATAATTTTTATACTAAACAATGCTTTTCTACCACAGGCTGAAAGCAAACTCCCAAAGATAAAACTGTTCCAAAGGAATGTAGCCATATTCCAGAATAATGATCAAAAATGTTTATCAAAATTAAAAACTATCCAGAACCCAAGATAAAATCACAATGGCATCCAAACAAAAAATTAGCATTTATGCAAATAAGCAGAAAAACATAACCCAAAATGAGTACAGAAACATCAGTCATTTGAAAGTGATTTGGTAATGACACAGATGATAGAATTAGTAGACAACAACATTAAAATGCTTATCATAATTTAATTGTCTATGTTCAAGAAAGTGAAAATTTAAGCATGATATGTAGAGATCTGGAAGCTATAAAAAGCAAAAATGCAACAAATAGTGATGAAAAATACAATGTCTAAGATGAACATGTGAATTACATATATGCTTTCCTTTGCATTTTTGCTAAGATAGTGTCCCGTGCTGAGAGAAGATATTCTCCCAAATGTTCTTTTAATTTTTTTGCAGTTTCACTTCTATATTGAAGTGTCACCTGAAATGTATTTTGTGTGGTATGAAGTAGAATCTAATTTATTTAATTTTAATTTATTTTTCTAATTGTTAAACAATATTTAGAACACTAATTATGGTATCTGTCATCATATCATTGATTTAAAATCCCAGTTTTTAACATTTATCAGTGCAGGTATATGCTAATGACTGTCAGTCAGGATTTTTTTTCTTCCACTACCTCTAGTTGGAAAAGCCATCTCTATCCAAGACATTTTTCTGCATATCTATTTTGGTCTGGCTAGTTTACAATCTAGATACTCATTGCGGTTCTTGTTCAGTATCTTGGTATTAGAGTCTATTCCATCAAAAAAGAAAATGTTAATATCATAATATACAGTTGTCCTCTGGCGTGGTATTTAGCTTGGTTATATTTGCTTGAGTATCTCAGGACAGATTCTTTATTGTGTAGTTCACATACATGGTAGTGGAATTTCCTCAGCTCCTGCTTAACTCCAACTATTACTTCTTTAATTCAGGAAGTGTCACTGGGGTTTATTCACTCATTCTTTCATTTTTTCATTCACTCCTGTGTTAATTCAATACTGAATTAGGTACTGGTAATAGAAAAAAAAAAGCTGCTGTCTCAGTTTTACGAGATTTTTAACTCTCAGATTAGGCTCATGACCACAAACTAAGTCCGTAAAGTGGTATTTAATTCTGATTTATGGTGAGTGGAGTATCCTCTTACAAACTTAAACCCACTTTGTTAGACATGGATATCTGGAATGACTCTAAGTGTAATCCTTCAGTGTGGTCCCAACCACCCTGCATAGCGCATAAAATTCCTTGAAATATGTTAATAATAGAATTTTAATTAGCAGAGTGAATCAGAGTATTCCCTATTTCAAATTCCTTTGATTATTTCAGTCAAGATTAAGGAGGATGTAATGTTAGAGACTTATGTTCATATTGACAGCTTACACCAAATTTACTATATGTATTCTTAAGAAATTATAGTTTAATGAAAATCTTCCCATTCCATAAGAATGAGTGTGTTTTATGACTTTCTATGAGTAACTTTCATGCTTTAAAAGAAAACTCAATTTTTAATAATAACCTTTTTTCTAATAAACAGGAAAAGTCATTGAACATGGTTACTGAAGGAGTGTATTAATAAGCACTTTTTAAAAGAAGACTTCCATATCAAAGGATCCTACAGTCAACTTAAGCTTTTTCTCCTTATCTTGCCTTTTGCCTGTTGACAAATAGCTTTACCATTGATTTATTTAATATAAAGCATTTTGCATTGTTTTCTTTTTAATTCATTCACAAAACCTACTACTTACCCTTCACAGGGTCAGAAATGTTTTTGTATTAACAAACATCTTTTAAAATCTATCATCTATCTCTCTATCTATCCATCCTATCCCATCTAGCCCATCTATGTATCCACATACATACAGGCACACATGCATAATCATCATTAATATTTAGGACAAACTACCTTCTCTTTGTAGCCTTCTTTGGTTAGATCAATCCTATAAACATTTATCAGCAGAAATGTATAAATGTGACTGATATATAAAATGCATTTTATTTCATTCAGTTTTAAAAATATGCATATATACTGGTTATCTTCTCAGAGAGGTGATGTACTTCTTTAGATTAAGACCTGTCGTCCCACACTTTTAGGCAGGGTTGAATAATGTGTTACCTGATTGAAGGATTGAGGAGGCAGAAGTGCTCTTAAATACTGTAAGTTTCACAGATGTGTAACTCAACACACTCTACAGTGGTGGTAAAACCATGTCTTTAGAATTGTTGATTTTAGTAATAGCCGCAAGGATTAAATCCGTTAAGTAGTTTTTCTTGTGGTAATGGGATACTGCCCCTTATGGCCACCTTCCAAATCTCCAATATGCATTTTATCTGAAATTACAGCATCTGATGGCAATGTTTAAATGCTTATTAAGCACAATGACTGAACTAAGTCCAAAGTAAAACTTAACTGTCTTGAAACACACTGCTTGAATCTCTCTTCCATTTATATAGCTATTACTAGATGTTTTATGAAACAAGTCCAGACAAGTTTTCACTAAAGTAATATGTGCTTCTTTGTACCCCTCAAGCCTATTTTGATGACTGGCAAATACAGCAGGCAGTTGTGATTTTTTTTAACTTAAAAAATGAATGAATGACTTCCCACTACGACAAGAGTAATTCAGTGCTCCACTGAGTTGTAACCTAACAAAAAGTGTGTGCTACAGTGGTCTTTGTTAATAAATCATACTATTAAGTATAGCAATTTTGTTGAAATCTTGATTAAATAATTAATAATGTATACCATTAATGGCAATTTTTAGATTGTAACTGGTATTCAAGAATTAGAGAGATTGTAATTTTAAACAATTTGCCAAAGGACAGAAGTTAAAATACTAAGTTTGGTATCATAAGTTTCTTTTTAAATTTCATCTTTTACACCATTATTTTAATGCACTGACATATTTTGCATGTCATAATCACCTTAGTCAGCATAATTCAGATAAATAAAGTGAAATAAATAGAGCTCTCCTGTTAGCACAATGATATTGTAATGTCAAGGGCTGAATGAAACGAGGTCGTTAATAAAGTTAAAAATATAAGCCCACAAACAAATGACTATTCCTTTTTCCAGTTTTTACCTAAAAAAAAGCTACATTAAAAAAATCATTTTTCTTCTGACTGCAGCCTTTTAATGTACAGTCTGAAGTGATCCAAAGGACACCGTATTTCTTGAACTTGGGAATATGTGAATGTATACATATTTGTTTCTATATGAATATATATTTATGGCATTATTATTTATTTTCATAAATGTAAATACTACCCTGAAATGTTCTGTCTCAATTAACTTTTTATAAATCAATAACCATTTTACATTTTCTTATATTGCATTTGTTGTCAAATTTTTTTAAAAGATTTTACTTATTTATTTGACAGAGAGAGAGAGAGATCACAATTAGACAGAGAGGCAGGCAGTGGCTCTCTGCTAAGCAGAGAGCCTGATGTGGGCCTCGATTCCAGGACCCTGAGATCATTACCTGAGGCGAAGGCAGAGGCTTAACCCACTGAGCTACCCAGGCACCATGTTGTCAATATTTTTATCTTTAATTTGTAGAAGTTTCTTAGCCTTGAGTTAATTGTTCTGTTGATGATTTTTCAGTCAAACAGGGGCATTAGGGGACTTTAATATTTAAAGGAATATTTTCATAGTAGAAAGTGTAATACTTATCTTTACAATTTTTTAAATCTATGGTTCTTCACAATTTTGAAAACTTGAAAAATGCTCAGTAAACCAGAATATAATTATGCATTTTAAATAGCTAATGTGTGGTTTAAAAGGGGGAATATTATGTCTCCTTTGGTTCAATATTACCATATTATTTACCTAAAACTAAGTCTTCAAAATAAAAATAAATTTATCATTTAAGTTTAGAACTACTTTTTTTTTCCAAATTCTTATACATATAATACTATGTGAATTGTAAGGTTTAATACTAACATATATTCATTTCTTATTTGTATTGTTCTGTTAACTTAAATCTTGCTGGCCCAATTAAAAACCAAATAAAAAAACTTAATTCCCCAAATTAATGTTCAAATGGTCATGTGGAAAAATATTTAATATTTTAAAAGTTTGTGCTTGCTCTTAAATACTCAGTCCTAGGAGCATTAAATATTATTTGTTGAGGGGCACCTGGTTGTCTCAGTTGGTAGAGTGTGTGACTCATCTTGGGGTCATGAGTTCGAGCCTCACACTAGGGGCAGAGTTTACTTAAAAGTGAAATGTAAATTTTATCTGTTGATTTATTTTTTATTCCTTATAGATGTAGCATTAATTTCTGGAAGTTATGTTCCAGGACTTCTCCAAACATCTCTAGCACAGCAAAACCCTGGGGTAATGGTCATATTTACAGAAATAGTGATACCTGATTTGGGGGCATGAGTCATTTTTATAGTTTAGAATAAAAAATTGTCAAGAAGGTGTAAGAATTATAGTGTGAGGAACCTAATCACTTATATTGTCTTCTTTGGGTACTTTTTGGTACCAAAGTAATTGGAGTGTTTAAAATCCCAAATGTTAATTTCCCCTACTCATCCTTTCTTTTAGCTAAACTTTCCTCTGGTTAAGTTCTTTGTGTTTCCTGCACACAAAAGTTTCCTGGCATGCTAAAAAAGGCATGAATCTGCTGCTTGAAAACTGTGATTCCCAGGTCTACTCAGGAATCAGAGACTGAGGTAGACAGCAGTCCTAAGATGAAAATGAAACTATATTTCACCACTTTTTAAAAGACCATTTGATCACCCAAAAAGGACATAAATGAACATAATAGCACCATGAGTAATTTTGCCAATTAATAAGGATGTGTGAAGTATAAATAAATAAATAAATAAAATAATTGGAAGAACAAATTGGAGGGCTAGATCCTGGGGCTCTAATTTGAAATAGAGTTTGGAATACATCAAGTTGTTTCCATATCTCTCCCTAATTTTTTGTATTCTCATTTTTTGTGTGTGGTTATAGAGTTTATTAAAAGTAAAAAGTAGAGGAGGCTAATGAATAGTAAAACCCTAAAGAAACTACAGCTGTATTAAAATAATTTTATTTCCCTGATTTGGTGTAACACAAAATAGAAATGAAGAGGATAAATGACATCTGGCAGTTCACTTTTGCCCTATTCTGTAGTGGGGTCTCTGTGCTTAGAGCTGTACTAATAAATTTCCATGAACAATATATCTTGCAACTTTTTGTGAATGTTGAGGAGAGCATGGGACCAAGGGCTCTCAGATCTAATGGCTCCTTAAACAGAGTGAGTCAATTCCACTGTATATTGGACCCTGCCTTTCCTTGAATCATTTACTTAAACCTTTCTTCTCTTTGTTATCCCTTCCTGTAAGTACTTAGGTTTGTTCTCCTCTCTGCTAAGTCATTGCCATTTCTTCATCTGTTCCCTAGTTCTTATTTTGGAGGTTGAAATTAAGATGTCTTCTATTTTGGGGCAGGTGGGTGGCTCAGTCAGTGAAACATCTGCCTTTAGATCAGGTCATGATTTGAGGGTCCTGGGATCTAGCCCAGGTTGGGCTCCCTGTTCAGTGGGAGACTGTTTTTCCCTCTCCCTCTCTCTCTGCCCTCCCCCTGCTCATGCTCTCCTTCTCTCTTTATCTCTCAAATAAATAAATAAATAAAATCTTTAAAAAAAATGCCTCCTATTTTCAAGCATAGCATGTGTGTTATTACTCTTGCTTTTGTTTGATTTATTTTTTAATTTAAATTAACTAACATATATAATTTGTTCCAGGGATAAATTGATGATTCATCAGTCTTATATAATACCCAGTGGTCATTATAACACATAGCTTCCCCAGTGTCCATCACCCAGCCACCCCTTCACCCCCATGCTCCTTCCGTCCAGCAACCCTCAGTTTTTCCCCTAAGATTAAGAGTCTCTTATGGTTTGTCACCCTCTCTGGTTTTGTCTTGTTTCATTCTTTTTTTCTCTCTTCCCTTATGATTCTATGCCTTGTTTCTTAAATTCCACATATCAGTGAGATCATATGATAATTGTCTTTCTCTGATTGTCTTATTTTGTTTGGCATAATACCCTCTAGTTCCATCCAAGTCATTGCAAATGGCAAGATCTCATTTTTTGATCCTGTGTAATATTCCAGTGTGTGTGTGTGTGTGTGTATGTGTATGTGTGTGTATCTATATATATGTATAGATATATGGATATAGATATACCACTTCTTCCTTATCCACCTGTCAATGGACATCAGGCTCTTTCTATAGTTTGGCTATTGTGGACATTGTTTCTATAAACATTTGGGTACAGGTGACTCTTCAGATCACTACATTTATATCATTGGGATAAATACCCAGTAGTGCAATTGCTGGGTTGTAGGGAAGCTGTATTTTCAAATTTTTGAGGAACCTCCATGCTGTTTTCCAGAGTGCCTGCACAAGCTTGCATTCCCACCAACAGTGTAGAAGGGTTCCCCTTTTTTTTGCATCCTCACCAACATCTGTCATTTCTTGACTTGTTAATTTTAGCCACTCTGACTGGTGTGAGGTGGAATTTCATTGTGGTTTTGATTTGTATTTCCTTGATGGCTAGTGATGTTGAACACTTTTTCTTTTTTTTTTTTAAGATTTTATTTATTTGACAGAGAGAGATCACAAGTAGGCAGAGAGGCAGGCGCAGAGAGAGAGAGAGAGGGAAGCAGGCTCCCCGCCGAGGAGAGAGCCCGATGCGGGACTCGATCCCAGGACCCCGAGACCATGACCTGAGCCGAAGGCAGCGGCCCAACCCACCGAGCCACCCAGGTGCCCCGAACACTTTTTCATGTGTCCCTTGGCTATTTCTATATCTTCTTTGGAGAAATGTCTGTTCATGTCTTCTGCCCATTTCTTGATTGGATTATTTGTTCTTTGGGTGTTAAGTTTGATAAGTTCCTTATTGATTTTTGATACTAACCCTTTCTGATATGTCATTTGCAAATATCTTCCTCCATTCTCAGTTGCAAATATCTTCCTCCATCCTCAGTTGTCTTTTTGTTTTGTTGACTTTTTCCTTTGCTGTGCCTTTGTTTTGCTTGCCTTTGGACATGTGTCTAGTAGGAGTTGCTGTGACTGAGGTTGAAGAGGTAGCTGCCAGTGTTCTCCTCAAGGATTTTGATGGTTTCCTGTCTCACATTGAAGTCTTTCATACATTTTGAGTCTATTTTTGTATATGGTATACGAAAGTTGTCCAGTTTAATTCTTCTGCATCTGGCTGTCCAAGTTTCCCATTACCATTTGTTGAAGACACTGTCTTTTTTCCGTTGGATATTCTTTCCTCCTTTGTTAACGATTAGTTGACCATAGAATTGAAGGTCCATTTTTGGGTTCTTTATTCTGTTCCATAGAGCAAACAGGAGCAAATTATTTAGTCTGCTTGGTCTCCTTCCCATTTTTTGATGTGATTATCTATTTTGTGTGTGTTGAGTTTGAGGAGTTCTTTATAGATCCTGGATATCAGCCCTTTGTTGGTATTGTCATTTGCGAGTATCTTCTCCCATTCTGTGGGTTGCCTCTTTGTTTTGTTGACTTTCCTTTGCTGTAGTCTGCTTGCCTTTTGATACATCTTTACCTTGCTGTGATAAACTGGAAGTCAAAAACATGTATTTTCCATCATGCATTTCTCCATAGTGGTCATATTCATTTTCATACATAGGAAGCATTCTGTAAGTGTTTCAGATGAATATATATATATATATATATATATATATATATATGGTAACATATATAAGCATGTAGTAATAATAATTTAACAAATATTTTACCAAGTGTGCTAGGGAACTACGTTTTTGTGGATAAAAAACAAATAAATAAATAAATAAATAAATAAGAACTGTATGACATCCAAAATTAGTGATAAATGCTATGGAGAAAAATATGGCAGATAAAGTCACAATAACAGATTGGAAGAGTATTTTTCTTTTTTAAAGCTTTTTTTTTTTTAAAGATTTTATTTATATATTTGACAGACAGAGATCACAAGTAGGCAGAGAGGCAAGCAGAGAGAGAGAGGAAGGGAAGCAGGCTCCCCGCTGAGCAGAGAGCCCCATGCGGGGCTTGATCCCAGGACCCTGAGATCATGACCTGAGCCGAAGGCAGCAGCTTAACCCACTGAGCCACCCAGGCGCCCTGGAAGAGTATTTTTCTTTGAGATTTTATTTATTAACTTGATAGAGAGAGAGAGAGAGAGAGAGAGAAAGCACGAGAGAGAGGAGGATTAGAGGGAGAAGCAGACTCCCTGCTAAGCAGGGAATTCAATGTCCAGAGACTCCAGGATCATGACCTGAGCTGAAAGCAGATGCTTCGCCAACTGAGCCACCCAGGTGCCCTGGAAGGATATTTAAAATAGGTTGTTCAAGAGAGCCTCTTCCTTGTTTAAAATTTCTTTTTAAATTATCTTGGCACAAGGATCAAATTAATCACTAAAAAATTCACTTAGAGATAAAAAAAAAGATATTTGTAATGGTTAATAAGGATGATAATTACTTAACAAGAAGCATATCTCTCCTTGTTTTCCCTGCCCTGGTACAACTGGAAAAATAAAGCTATTTAATAATTGTGTGATTTAAATATCTGTTGGAAATCTAAGTTGTTATTGAAAAAAGATGCATAAGTTAGTTACATTCCTTTGTTTATGGAACTAGAGGAGAGAAGTAAAGAAACCTGAGGCTAATGGAAATAGATTACATTTCACTTACGGAACATAGTTTAAAACAATGCATTTTATTGTGGATCTCCCTTCAGAATTCAAACTGAGTATCCATTATTTTTTCTATTTAAGTAATAGCCTCAGGGATTTAAAAAAAATCATTATCAGAAGATAACCTAATATATCGCTGATATAGTTTCTTCTTATCACAGTATTATTGACAGAATATCATGTTAGTAATATCACCTTTTATAGTTTTCAAGTGATAAAATAGAAAAAGTTTCCCTAGATGCATTTTTTCCAATAAAAGTAGTCTTGGTATATTCTCTTGCCAGCTGTGTCTTATTGAAAGAGAAGCAATATCAAATACTTTCCTCTACATTATTTTGAAAGTGAACATTTGTTTGGCCTATTTAAGTTGATATTTTATTATCCTTTGAATATTTTGTATTTATTATATGATAGTGGTTTCATTTAAAAGAGTTCTTCAATATCAGTATTTTTCTACTAAAATAATGGATTTAAAGAATTTAACCTAGTTTTTATATCTATATTTAAAGTACAGTGTATTTGACATATAAAAAGAGTGTGTTTTTAAAAATGAAGAATATTTTTAAGTTTGGAATTAAATCAGACATATGGTTCCATAATTGAATATACAAAACTAGGTGCACATTGAAATTCTACCTCCTCCTGCAGTCTGTTAAAGGCTTTGCCTTTAACAGGACCCTCGTGGAAGTAAACATTGACCATATCTTCATATCTTTCCAAAGGTTTTATTCGTATGCTAACAAGTTCAAATATAAATTCTTGCCTGCCCTTATGTACCTAAAATTTAGCATATTTTAAAATTGTTCTGCACATTTTCTTTTATCACTTCTGTCGTAGAGGTCGTTCTACATTGGTAATATAAAGAACTTCATTTGCTTAATATCTACATAGTATTAAATTGTCTATTACACCAATATTCACTTATTTGTCTCCTGGTGATGCTTTTCTAGCTTTTCCACAATTTTTTGCTACTGCAGTCAGTGACAAGAATTTATGATGTTTCACACATATAAATACTTGGGGAATAACCCCAGCATTAGAATTACTGAATGTAAAGGTCCAGGCTTTTGTAATTTTGATGAATATTAATGTTGCCACATTTGCCTCATTGTTTCATTTTGTTTTCTCCACAACAAAAATTGATAAAAGTTATTTCTTGGCAATATTTTTTCAGGTTTTTGTGTTTGTACCAACACAATAGGTGAAGAATATTATTTCAGGATAGTTTCAAGTTTTATTTTTTATAAGTAAGGTTGAGTATCATTTTAAAAACTACTATTTTGGGGCACCTGGGTGGCTCAGTCAGCTAAGCATCTGACTCTTGATTTCAGTTCAGGTCATGATCTCAGGATCCTGAGATTGAACCTCATGTGTGTGTCTGTTGGGGGGTGTGGGGGGGGGGCATAGCTCAGCAGGGAGTCTGCTTCTATCTGTCTTCCTCTCCCTTTGACCCTCCCCCTACTTGTGTGCATGCACACACACACACTCTCTCTCTAAATAATCTTAAAAAAATAAAAGCTACTACTTTTATTTCCTTTTCTACAGACTTTCTATTCATATATTTTCACCATTTCTCTTTAGAGCTGGTTTTATGAGTTTCTAGAAGTTCTTCCTATTTAAGAGAATTACTTATATTTTCTGTGCTATAAACTGAAAATATTTTTTCCAGTTTGTTATTTGTCTTTTCAGTCTGGTTATAGTCTTAATTTTTAAATGTTGAGTCAAAAATTTAAAAGTCTTCTCCTTCAAAGTTTTGAAGAGTTGCTCCCACAACTTCTGACATTTTTGTGTTCCTACATTTTACATTTTAATGTATTATATGTTTACAACTTATCCTGTTTTTTTTTCAAATAAACTGAGGATGTAACTTAATTTTTTTCCAGATTCCACTGAGTTCTTACAACACTATTTATATAATAATTCTTTCCTTCATATATTTAAGATGTCACCTTTATCATAAGCTATATTCTTTATGTTTTGAGTTTCTACCTAGGGTCCATGAAACTTGAAACTCAGTTTTAATGTGACTGGTTTTCCTTATAATCCTTTTTTTTTTTTCATTTTAAAACATAATTTGAGAAAGACCTATAGTATAACATTTAGATAGAAATTACAGATAAAGTAGATTTCAAGTAATTTTTCTATAATTTATTTTTAAATTTTATTATACCCTTTTCTATAAATTATTAAATTACAAATTTTGTTGATGTGTTATTAATGAAATCTCAAATTCATGGGTAACTTTAACATTTTAAAAATAGTTAATTTGGGGGATGCCTGGGTGACTCAGTGGATTAAACCTCTGCCTTCAGCACAGGTCATGATCTCAGGGTCCTGGGATCTAGCCCCACATGAGGCTCTCCTCTCAGCAGGGAGTCTGCTTCCCCCCCCCCATCTGTCTGCCTCTCTGCGGACTTGTAATCTCTGTTTGTCAAATAAGTAAATCTTTTAAAAAAAAAATAGTTTATCTTGGCAGATACATCAAATCACATGTCTAAAATTGAATTTATTATTCTCTCTTAAGACTATACCAGTGTCAAGATTCCTATCTGGGAGTCATTCTTGTCTCCTGCTTCTCACTCACTAATCCTATTGATTCTGACTTCCTGACTGTCTCTTTTCTTTAACTTCTCTTTAACAGCAACTCTTCCTCTCTCCATCTTTGATGAAATTGCCATCATCATTCACCTATGGTCAAGTTCTGCATAAGGGTCCCTGTGTAATAAGTTCATTCTTCACATGGAAGCTAGAAGTCTTCTGAGTAGGCAAAAATCATCTTTTTTCTCCAGCACCACTACCCAGTTAAAGCCCCTGAATGGTTTCTCATATTTACTCTTGTGATGGTAGATGCTTTTAGTTTTTTTATCTGTTTAGATCTGTTAATATCTTCCTTAGATGGTGAGTTTATGTGTGTTTTTTGCAGCTCTATTGAGATATTGACATATAGATTATGTAAATTTAAGGTGCACAACATGTTGATTTGATACACCAGTATTGCAAAATGAGTGCCATTATAGCATTAGCTAACACACCTGCATCATATCACATATGCCATTTTTTGTTGTGAGAATATTATCTAATTTCTTAGCAATTTCAAGTATGTAATACTCTATTAGTAACTATAGTCACTGTTGTATATTAGATCCCTAGAACTTATTTTATAACTGGAAGTCTGTATCCTTTGCCCAGACCAACATCTTCCCTTTTCCTCTATCTGGGAACTCCTTGTAGCCACCATTCTAGTCTCTAAGAGATCAGCTTTTAGATTCCACATGTAAGTGAGATCATACAGTATTTGTCTTTCTCTGATTTATTTCACTTAGCATAATCCCTCAGGTCTATCCATGTTGTGGAACAGGAATAGCCTGTTCTAATGGCTGAATATACATATATTGTATATACATATACAACATATACATCTTCTTTATCCATTCATCCATTGATAGACACTTACGTTGTTTCCATATCTTGGATATTGTGAATAATGCTGTAGTGAACATAGAAGTACAGATATCTCTTTGAGATCCTCTTTTCCTTTCCATTCAGTATATTTCCTTTCCATTCAACCCCAAAGTAAGATTCCTGGATCATATAGTAATTCTATTTTTAATATTTTGAACAACCTCCTTACTGTTTTCTGTAATGGATGCACCCATTTACATTCCTACCAACAGTATACAAGAGTTCCCTTTTCATTGCATCCTTACCAAACTTTCTTATTTCTTGTCTTTTTGATGATAACCATTCTAAGAAGTGTGATAAAATATCTCACTATGGTTTTGATTTGCATTTCCCTGATGATTTGTAATGTTGAACATCTTTTCATGTTCCTATTGGCCTTTGTATGACTTCTTTGAAACTGTCTATTCAGTTCCTCTGCCCATTTTTTAATCAAATTTTTTTCTTTTTCTTTAATTGAGTTGTCTGAGTTTTTGATATATAAGTTTGCCTCCACATCCTGACACTCCATATATGGGTCCACTCCCACTACTTCTTTTTTTTTTATAATTAAAAAAAATTTTTTTATAAACATATAATGTGTTATTAGCCCCCGGGGCACAGGTCTGTGAATTACTGGGTTTACAGACTTCACAGTACTCACCATAACACATACCCTCCTCAATGTCTATAACCCCACCACCCTCTCCCTATCCCCCTCCCCCCAGCAACTCTCTGTTTTGTGAGATTAAGAGTCTCTTATGGTTTGTCTCCCTCCCGATCCCATCTTGTCATTTATTCTTTTCCTCCCTCCCAAATCTCCCACGTTGCATCTCCACTTCCTCATGTCAGGGAGATCATATGATAGTTGTATTTCTCTGATTGGACTTATTTCGATAGCATAATACCCTTTAGTTCCATCCATGTCTTCGCAAATGGCAAGATTTCATTTATTTGATGTCTGCATAGTATTCCATTGTGTATATATATATAGATGGATATCTAGGTTCTTTCCATAGTTCGGCTATTGTGGACATTGCTGCTATAAACATTCAGGTGCACGTGCCGCTTCGGATCACTACGTTTGTATCTTTAGGGTAAATACCCAGTAATGCAATTGCTGGGTCATAGGGTAGCTCTATTTTCAACTTTTTGAGGAAACTCCATGCTGTTTTCCAGAGTGGTTGCATTCCTACCAACAATGTAGGAGGGTTCCCCTTTCTCCGCATCCTCGCCAGCATCCGTCATTTCCTGAGTTGTTACTTTTAGCCATTCTGACTGGTGTGAGGTGATATCTCATTGTGGTTTTGATTTGTATTTCCCTGATGCCGAGTGACGTGGAGCACTTTTTCATGTGTCTGTTGGCCATCTGTATGTCTTCTTTGCAGAAATGTCTGTTCATGTCCTCTGCCCATTTCTTGATTGGATTATTTGTTCTTTGGGTGTTGAGTTTGCTAAGCTCTTTATAGATTTTGGATACTAGGCCTTTATCTGATATGTCGTTTGCAAATAACTTCTCCCATTCTGTCAGTTGTCTTTTTGTTTTGTTAACTGTTTCCTTTGCTGTGCAAAAGCTTTTTTTTTTTTAATTTTTAAATTTATTTTTTTCAGCGTAACAATATTCATTGTTTTTGCACAACACCCAGTGCTCCATGCAATACGTGCCCTCCCTATTACCCACAACCTGGTTCCCCCAACCTAAAGCTTTTGATCTTGATGAAATCCCAATAGTTCATTTTTGCCCTTGCTTCCCTTGCCTTTGACAATGTTTCTAGGAAGAAGTTGCTTCAGCTGAGGTCAAAGAGGTTGCTGCCTGTGTTATCCTGAAGGATTTTAATGGATTCCTTTCTCAAATTGAGATCCTTCATCCATTTTGAGTCTATTTTCATGTATGGTATAAGGAAATGGTCCAATTTCATTTTTATGCATGTGGCTGTCCAATTTTCCCAACACAATTTGTTGAAGAAGCTGTCTTTTTTCCAATGGATATTCTTTCCTGCTTTGTCAAAGATTAGTTGACCGTAGAGTTGAGGGTCTATTTCTGGGCTCTCTATTCTGTTCCATTGATCTATGTGTCTGTTTTTGTGCCAGTACCACACTGTCTTGATGATGACAGCTTTGTAATAGAGCTTGAAGTCCGGAATTGTGATGCCACCAACTTTGGCTTTCCTTTTCAATATTCCTTTGGATTTTCGAGGTCTTTGCTGGTTCCATTTAAATTTTAGGGTTATTTGTTCCATTTCTTTGAAAAAAAAATGGATGGGATTTTGATAGGAATTACATTAAATGTGTAGATTGCTTTAGGTAGCATAGACATTTTCACAATATTTGTTCTTCTAATCCAGGCGCATGGGACATTTTCCCATTTCTTTGTGTCTTCCTCAATTTCTTTCATGAGTACTTTATAGTTTTCTGTGTATAGATTCTTTTCCTCTTTGGTTAGGTTTATTCCTAGGTATCTTATGGTTTTGGCGCAATTGTAAATGGGATTGACTCCTTAATTTCTCTTTCTTCTGTCTTGTTGGTGTAAAGAAATGTAACTGATTTCTGTGCATTGATTTTATATCCTGACACTTTACTGAATTCCTGTACAAGTTCTAGCAGTTTTGGAGTGGAGGCTTTTGGGCTTTCCACATATACTCTCATATCATTTGCAAAGACTGATAGTTTGACTTCTTCTTTGCTGATTTGGCTGCCTTTAATTTCTTTTTGTTGTCTAATTGCAGAGGCTAGGACTTCTAGTACTATGTTGAATAGCAGTGGTGATAATGTACATCCCTGCCATGTTCCTGACCTTAGCAGAAAAGCTCTCAGTTTTTCTTCATTGAGAATGATATTTGCAGTGGGATTTTCATAGATGGCTTTGATAATATTGAGGTATGTGCCCTCTATCCCTATACTTTGAAGAGTTTTGATCAGGAAGGGATGCTGTGCTTTGTCAAATGCTTTTTCAGCATCTATTGAGAGTATTATATGGTTCTTATTCTTTCTTTTATTAGTGTGTTGTATCACATTGATTGATTTGTGGATGTTGAACCAACCTTGCAGCCCTGGAATAAATCCCACTTGGTCGTGGTGAATAATCCTTTTAATCGACTGTTGGATCCTATTGCCTAGTATTTTGGTGAGAATTTTTGCATCTGAGTTCATCAAGGATATTGGTCTGTAATTCTCTTTTTTGATGGGATCCTTGTCTGGTTTTGGGATCAAGGTGATGCCACTTCATAAAATGAGTTTGGAAGTTTTCCTTCCATTTCTATTTTTTGGAACAGTTTCAGGAGAATAGGAATTAGTTCTTCTTTAAATGTTTGGTAGATTTCCCCTGGGAAGCCGTCTGGCCCTGGGCTTTTGTTTGTTTGGAGATTTTTTATAACTGTTTCAATCTCCTTACTGGTTATGGGTCTGTCCAGGTTTTCTATTTCTTCCTGGTTCAGTTGTGGTAGTTTATATGTCTCTAGGAATGCATTCATTTCTTCCATATTGTCAAATTTGTTGGTGTAGCGTTCCTCATAATATGTTCTTATAATTGTTTGTGTTTCTTTGGTGTTCGTTGTGATCTCACCTCTTTCATTCATGATTTTATTTACTTTGGTCCTTTCTGTTTTTTCTTCGATAAGTCTGGCCAGGGGTTTATCAATCTTATTAATTCTTTCAAAGAACAAGTTCCTTGTTTCATTGATTTGTTCTATTTTTTTTCCTATTTCATTGATTTCTGCTCTGATCTTTATTATTATTTATTATTTATTATTATTTATTATTTATTATTTATTATTATTTAGGCTTTTTTTGTTGTTCTTTCTCCAGCTCCTTTAGGTGTAGGTTTAGGTTGTGTTTGAGACCTTTCTTGTTTCTTGAGAAAGGCTTGTATCACTATATATTTTCTCTCAGGACTGCCTTTGTTGTGTCCCACAGATTTTGAATCATTGTGTTTTCATTATCATTTGTTTCCATGAATTTTTTCAGTTCTTCTTTAATTTCCTGGTTGACCCATTCATTCTTTAGTAGGATGCTCTTTGGTCTCGATGTATTTGGGTTCTTTCCAAATTTCCTTTTGGGATTGAGTTCTAGCTTCAGAGCATTGTGGTCTGAAAATATGCGGGGAATGATCCCAATCTTTTGATACCAGTTGAGACCTGATTTATGACCCAGGATGTGATCTATTCTGGAGAATGTTCTGTGTGCACTAGAGAAGAATGTGTATTCTGTTGCTTTGGGATGGAATGTTCTGAATGTATCTGTGATGTCCATCTGGTCCAGTGTATCATTTAAGGCCTTTATTTCCTTATTGATCTTTTGCTCGGATGATCTGTCCATTTCAGTGAGGGGAATGTTAAAGCCCCTTACTATTATTGTATTATTGTCAATGTGTTTCTTTGATTTTGTTATTAATTGGTTTATATAGTTGGCTGCTCCCATGTAAGGGGCCTAGATATTTAAAATTGTTAGATCTTCTTGTTGGACAGACCCTTTGAGTATGATATAGTATCCTTCCTCATCTCTTATTATAGTCTTTGTCTTAAAATCTAATTGATCTGATATAAGGATTGCCACTCCAGCCTTCTTTTGATGTCCATTAGCATGGTAAATAGTTTTCCACCCCTTTACTTTAAATCTGGAGTTGTCTTTGGGTCTAAAATGAGTTTCTTGTAGACAGCATATTGATGGGTTTTGTTTTGTTATCCATTCTGATACCCATTGTCTTTTGATTGGGACATTTAGCCCATTTACATTCAGGGTGACTATTGAGAGTTATGAATTTAGTGCCATTGTATTGCCTGTAAAGTGACTGTTACTATATATTGTCTGTTCCTTTCTGATCTACTATTTTCAGGGTCTCTCTTTGCTTAGAGGACTCCTTTCTATATTTCCTGTAGGGTTGGTTTGGTGTTTGCAAATTCTTTCAGTTTTTCTTTGTCCTGGAAGGTTTTTATCTCTCCTTCTATTTTCAATGATAGCCTGGCTGGATATAGTATTCTTGGCTGCATGTTTTTCTCGTTTAGTGCTCTGAATATATCATGCCAGTTCTTTCTGGCCTGCCAGGTCTCTGTGGATAAGTCTGCTGCCAATCTAATTTTTTTACCATTGTATGTTACAGACTTCTTGGCCTGGGCTGCTTTCTGGATTCTCTTTGTCACTAAGAGTAGTAAATTTTACTATTAGATGATGAAATTTACTATTAGATGTTAGACTATTGATATTAGATATTAGATATATCAATATTCTTATTGATTTTGAGGGGGTTCTCTGCACCTCCTGGATTTTGATGCTTGTTTCCATTGCTATATTAGGGAAATTCTCTATGATAATTTCCTCCAATATACCTTCTGCTCCCTTCTTTCATCTTCTTCTGGAATCCCAACTATTCTAATGTTGTTTTGTCTTATGGTATCACTTATCTCTTGAATTCTCCCCTCGTGGTCCAGTAGTTAGTTGTCTCTCTTTTGCTCAGCTTCTTTATTCTCTGTCATTTGGTCTTCTATATCACTAATTCTTTCTTCTGACCCATTTTCCTAGCAGAGAGCCTCCATTTTTTTTTTTTTTTGCACCTCATTAACAGCTTGTTTGATTTCATCTTCCTAGATTTTAGTTCTTTTAGTTCCATAAAGGTCTTTTATTTCTCTGGACAGGGTTTCTCTAATATCTTCCATGCCTTTTTTGAGCCTGGCTAGCACCTTGGGAATTGTCATTTTGAACTCTAGATCTGACATATTACCAATGTCCATATTGATTAGGTCCCTAGCCTTCAGTACTGACTCTTGTTCTTTTTTTTTTTTTTTCTCATTTTATTTATTTTTTCAGCGTAACAGTATTCATTCTTTTTGCACAACACCCAGTTCTCCATGCAAAACGTGCCCTCTCCATTACCCACCACCTGTTCCCCCAACCTCCCACCCCTGACCCTTCAAAACCCTCAGGTTGCCCCAACCTCCCACCCCTGACCTTTTTGTGGTGATTTTTCCACCTTGTCACTTTATCCAGATAAGAATATATGAAGGAGCAAATAAAATATGAAAACGGTGGCAAAGACCCCAAGAAAATATGCTTTAACCTAATCAAAAGAGACCCCAAATCGTAGACTGATGATTGGAACAGGGTCACCCACTTAATTTTGGGAGTATTTTGGTCTCTTAGAGGAAACTACCTCCCAAAATTTTAAAGAATGAAAAACATATGTAAGGGTAAACACAATGAAGGGATGGAATATGACCATGGAGATGAAAAAAAATTTTTTTTTTAATTTCTAAAGGAGTTTATAAGATAAGTTGGGAGAATAAAGAAAAAGAAATTGGAGAGAATTTGCTCAGGCTGGAGACTAGAACAAGCCCGATGTTAGAAATTTAGGGTGTATTTTGATCTATAAGAAGTTGTACCCCAAATTTTTTAGAAGAAAAAAATCCTATGTGTATACAAAAAATAAAGTTAGATACAATGAAGGATAAAATATGACTATAATAATGAAGCTTCAAAAAATTTTTTTTTTGAAATGAAAGGTATTGTTAAGATAAAATATTTAAAAATGTTAAAAGAGGAAAGGGTAAAAATTAAAAAATAATTTAGCAGAAAAAAAATAAAATGAAAAAAATTAATTAACTTTGCAAGACTAAAGAATCATGGGGAGAAAGCCATGAATTCCATGCTTTGCTTTCTCTTTTGGAATTCCACTGTTCTCCTTGGTAATTGAAGTTGGTCTTGGCTGGATTTCTTGTTGATCTTCTGGGGGAGGGGCCTGTTGTAGTGATTCTCAAGTGTCTTTGCCCGAGGTGGAATTGTGCTGCTCTTACCAGGGGCCAGGCTAAGTAATCCACTCGGGTTCGCTTTCTGGAGCTTTTGTTCCCTGAACGCTTTCCATTGAGTTCCAGAGGACAGGAATGAAAATGGCGGCCTCCCAGTCTCCGGCCCGGAGGATCTTAGAGCTTGGGGCTCCACTCCTCAGTGTGCCCTCAGAGAAAAGCACTCAATCACTCCTATTTTCCTGGCCTCCGGCTGCTCTCGGAGAAAAGTGCTCAATCATTCCCATCTCCCTGGCCTCTGGCTGCACTCCAAGCTCCCCTAGCCCATGACCAAGCATCTCTGTCTCTGGCACACAGCTCTGCTTGGAGTATCCTAACCCTGAAGATCCCTGAGCTATTCCAGTGAGGGTCTCCCCAGATCTTGTGGGATACCCACCCAAAGAGCAGTGGTCTATGCCATGGATTATGGTTCAAGGTAACCCCAAGTTGAGAGCTCACTCCTTGGCCCTGTCTCTGTAGCCATCTTCCCCGCTCTAGTACCTGCGAGCTCTGAGACACTCAGACACCCCTGATCCTTCTGTGACCCCGCAGGACCCAAGGCCACATTGTCTTCACCCTGGTTTAGCCTCTGGAGCAATGTCCCTCAGTGGAGCAGACTTTTAAAAGTTCTGATTTTGTGCTCCATTGCTCTGCCACTAGCTGGGAGCCGGCCCCTCCCCGCTGCGGTCTAATCTTCCCATCGCTTTGGATTCACTTCTCCGCTGGCCCTACCTTTCAGAAAGTGATCGATTTTGTTTCTAGAATTGGTGCTCTTCTTCTCTTTGATCTCCTGTTGGATTTGTAGGTGTTCGGAATGGTTTGATAAGCTATCTAGCTGATCTCCTGCTACCTGATGTCGTCTCAGCCCACTACTTCTTCACCATCTTGACTCCTCCCTCCTCACTACCTCTTAATTTTTTAAATTATCAATTCTTTGTAGAAAATAAGGAGGATATGCAGGGATACCCTCTGCTTTGTGGGAAGCTTCTTTCTTCTCTCTACTCTTTGTTTGTTGTTTCAGGCCAAACATAGCTTAGGCAACTTGTCTGGCCTGACTTTAATGTGAATACACTCTGCACTTTTTACCTAGTAGAGATGAGAGTTAAGTTTGCATTTTGGATTGCTTGCATATCCTACAGGTTTCTAAAATTGCTTGATTTTCTCAGCATCCACCAACAAACTACTGCAATTATCTACTCTGCTCTCATCTTCTTTATGCTCTGTACATATCTTCAGAAACTGCTGGGAGTTTCAGTCAGTCACTTTCCTGGTGGGCTTCCCCTTAACATATACTCCAGTTAGATGTGATTCTTACTTTCCTCAATTCAGTTGTATTTCCATCTTGTATTACGGAACTTACTGTCCATTGATCAGCTCTGTTTTTCAGAGCATATACAGTTTATTAATTTAACAAATGTTATCTGGCTGATATTTGGAAAGAACAATAAATGTGTAAACTATGCCATTTTTTAAAATTTGAATGGGCACATGCACCCCAATATTTATAGCAGCACTATCCACAATAGTCAAAACATGAAAAGAACCCAGCTTTCCATCAACTAGACAGGAAAACATGATCTCAAAGACAATAGTCAAAACATGAAAAGAACCCAGCTTTCCATCAACTAGACAGGAAAACATGATCTCAAAGAGGTACTACACTTCCATGTTCACTGTAACATTATTCACAATACCTAAGATATAATCTAGGTGTCCATTAATGGATGAACAGATAAAGAAGATGTCGTATATATACACAATAGAATATTACTCAGTCATCAAAAATAACAAAATCTTGTCATTTTTAATGACATGGATGGAACTAGAGGATATTATGCTAAGCAAAATAAGTCAGAGAAAGACAAATACCATATGATTTCACTCATATGTGGAATTTAAGAAATAAAACAGAGGAGCATAGGGGAAGGGAAGGAAAAATAAAGACACAGAGGGAGGCAAACCAAAGGAGACTTAAATATAAGGAACAAAATGAGGGTTTCTGGAGGGGAGGTGAGTGGAAGGATGTGGTATTTGGGTGATGGCCATTAGGAGGCACTTGATGTAATGAACACTGTGTGTTAAATGCAACTGAAATATCACTATATTCTACCTCTGAAACTAATACTACACTCTATGTGAACTAACTTGAATTTAAATAAAATCTAGAGAAAAAAAGATACACTATTTTAAAACAAAATTTTTTCCATTTGATACTTTCAGTTCTCAAAAATATTTTGATTTTATACGCTTATTTCAAAATTATGCCAGGAATATTGAAGGTAATCTCCTATAATTCTATAGATATTTTCACATAAAAATTTAGTGTAGTTAACAACTTGCATCAAAATCCTTTACTCTGTCCCTGTCTTGCTATTTAAATAAATTTTCTTTTACTGTCCAAGTCTCTAATTTCCTTTTCCCCAATATCTCTTTATTATAACTTACATCACTATATTTCGTTAAGCAAAGAATGTGGCTGTTTTTTAAGGATTGGTTCATTTATATCCAGTTGGACGTCAGATGGCTTCCTTTACCATCCACAGCCAAATGCCCCATTCAACTCTGAAATAATGAAAGCCTTGAGTATATTTCTTCATTGCCTTGAGATTCCTTTCTAGCTTTGTTGTTTGCTATTGCCTAGAGTAGAATCTCTCTTTAGTGAGAAGATCATGTTTTCATGTGATGAGTTTTTATTTAAGACTCTAAATGGCCCAGACACAAACCTATTTATACTTTAGATCTCTGGTTGTACTTGTTTCCTTTCTTCTTTCCCCCTTTATGTCTCAATTCATTTATCTGCCTGATACAAAGTAATATTCCTGATAACATTATATCAGGAAATAAAAAAGATATCCCACTGAGATAAAATAAAATCATGATCAGTATATATAAAATTAGTATAGCTTAATCTAAAAAAGTCATACTTCTATTATTGGTGGTTTTCCATCAGCAAATGGATTCTCTTGCTCAGGTAACTGAGTAATGAACATTGTCAAAAAGGAGAACATTGTCTAAAAGAGAACCTATCTCCTTTAGAACTCTCAAAACATACCAGCCAATGGTATCTCCATAATTATGATCTAACCATTTTCCTTTTTAATCTCTTAGTTGTCTTATGCTTTTCTCAGTCTGTTTTGTTGTTGTTGTTGTTGTTTCTTTCTAAATGCATTTGTGTACACATGCATACCAACCCTCCATTCCCTTTAATTTTATATATTTTGGGACAGTTTTGAATAGTAGGAAAATTATAAACCTTTTAAATATTTTGTCTTATTTCCCACATTTTTATGAAATATAATGATATGTCCATAGGATAATATTAATCATTAAGAATGGAATATCCTTAAAAAAGAAATAATATGATTAAAATATGGGCAGAGGCCTTGAATAGATATTTTTCCAAAGAAGATATACACATGGCCAACAGACATATGAAAAAGATGCTCAGCATCACTGATCGTTAGGGAAATACAAATCAACAACATGATAAGATACTATCTCACACCATCAGAATGACTATCATCAAGAAGGGAAGAAATAACAAGTGTTGGTGTGAGTGTAGAGAAAAAAGAATGCTTCTGCACTATTGGCAGGAATATAAATTGGTGCAGGCACAATGGAAAATAGTATGGACGTTTCTCAAAAAATTAAAAATAGAATTACCATATGATCCAGTAATTCCATTTATGGGTCTTTACTCAAATAAAACAAAAACACTAATTCAAAAAGATATATGTACCCCTATATTTGTTGCAGTATTACAATAGACAAGGCATGGAAGCTACCTAAGTGTCCATCAATAGATGAATGGAAAATGTGTAGTATATATACAATGGAATACTACCCAGCTATTAAAAAAGGATGAGATCTTACCATTTGTGACAACTTGGATGAATGTAGAGAGTATTCTGCTAAGTGAAATAAGTCAGAGAAAAACAAATAGCATACGATTCCACTTATATGTGGAATCTAAAAAACAAAACAAATGAACAAATAAACAGAAAAAGCAGAAACAGACTTATAAATACAGAGAACAAACTGTTGGTTGCCAGTGGGGAGGGGTTGGGATGGATAGACAAAATGGATGAAGGGGAGTGGGATGTGCAGACTTCCAGTTATGGAATGAATAAGTCAGAGCATGAATGAATAAGATAGAACATAAGGAATACATTTAATGGTATTCTAATAGTGTTGTATGGTGACACATGGTAGATACACTTAAGGTGTGCATACCATAACATATACACTTATTGAATCACTACTGTATACCTAAAATTAATATAATATTGTGTACCTTAATAAAATATACATATAAAATATCAAAATATATATACATATATAGTTCAAAAAAAAGAATGGAATATTTTGAAAACTTAAAAATTGCTGATTTTTCTCAGATATGATATACAGAAGAATCAGAATAGGAAGTAAGGACAAGGAAAGTTATAAATGGTAAGATGAAAATGAAAAGTGGATAAATTATATGTCTTTCATGACTATACATTTGAAAATTCAAAAAAGTCTGCATACTGGCTAGTCTAATCCCACTAAACTAATTTTCTTCTCAAGCTTAAATGCATTTGAAATGTATTCTTTTTCTTTGTATGCACAAACATAATCATATTATCTCTTTGCAGAAGTTTTTTTTCTTTCCTAATGAGAAAGAAGTCAGAGAATAAAGTGTTATTTATGTGTTATGTGATTTTTTTATTTCTAAAGAATATATTTTTCCCAGAAATGTAAGAAATTTTCCTTTGAAAACAGCATTCCAGTGTAACAGATTAGTGATCATGTAACTTAATACTTTATCAGTTGTAAGATTGGGTGTAAATTTTATCAGTTTTTATAAGCATATTAGTACTTGAATAAATGTAAACATATTAGTGACTGATAAAGTAACAATGAAAATCAACTCCATAGTGATTCCCTATTATCTCCCTTAAAGCATTATACTAACAAGTTCTAGAAATTAATGTGTAACAGAAGAACTCATGATTATGTATTTAATGTAGGGTATCTTTTAAATAGCACCCAAAATTTAGTTTAAAAACCTCAACATAAGGGGCGCCTGGGTGGCTCAGTGGATTAAGCCGCTGCCTTCGGCTCAGGTCATGATCTCAGGGTCCTGGGATCCAGCCCCGCATCGGGCTCTCTGCTCTGCAGGGAGCCTGCTTCCTCCTCTCTCTCTGCCTGCCTCTCTGCCTACTTGTGACCTCTCTCTCTGTCAAATAAATAAATAAAATCTTTAAAAAAAAAAAAAAAACCTCAACATAAGAGTTTTATGATGAAAAGAACAAATTAGAAGCTTTTTAAAAAATATTTTATGTATTTGACAGAGAGATATCACAATTAGGCAGAGAGTCAGGCAGAGAGAGAGGAGGAAGCAGGCTCCCTGCGGAGCAGAGAGCCCAATGTGGGGCTCGATCCCAGGACCCTGGGATCATGACCTGAGCCGAAGGCAGAGGCTTTAACCCACTGAGCCACCCAGGCGCCCCAAATTAGAAGCTTTTTATGACAAATATTATTAAATGTTAAGAAAATGTTTATATTTCTTTTTTAAAAGATTTTATTTTATTTTATTTTTCAAAGATTTTATTTATTTATTTGACAGACAGAGATCTCAAGTAGGCAAAGAAGCAGGCAGAGAGAGAGGAGGAAGCAGGCTCCCCACTGAGTGAAGAGCCTGATGCGGGGCTTGATTCCAGGACCCTGGGATCATGACCTGAGCCAAAGGCAGAGGCTTAACCCACTGAGCCACCTACGCACCTCAAGATTTTATTTTTAAATAATCTTTACACCCAATATAGGGCCTGAACACACAATCATGAGATCCAGAGTCAAACATTTCAATGATGATGGGAGCCTGGGTGGCTCTGTTGGTTAGGCGGCCGCCTTCAGCTCTGTTCATGATCCCGGACTTCCAGGATCGAGTCCAGCATCAGGCTCCCCTCCTTGGGGAGTCTGCTTCTCCCTCTGACTTTCTCCTCTCTCATGCTCTCTCTTACTCATTCTCTCTCAAATAAATGAATCAAATCTTTAAAAATAAACAAGCAAAAAAAACGTTTCAATGATGAGCCAGCCAGGTGCCCCAGATTACTTATATTTCTTGATTTAGTTTATTCAGTCTACAACCATTTTTTTTTATTCTTTTTTTTTTTTAAATTTATTTATTTGACAGAGAGAGATCACAAGTAGACAGAGAGGCAGGCAGAGAGAGAGAGGGAAGCAGGCTCACTGCCGAGCAGAGAGCCTGATGCGGGACTTGATCCCAGGACCCTGAGATCATGACCTGAGCCGAAGGCAGCGGCCTAACCCACCGAGCCACCCAGGCGCCCCCCAGTCTACAACCATTTTAATAAACATTTTCTGTATGTTATTATGTACTTGTGTTGTAGAGATAAACAAATGTAAAATATAAAGCATCTGCAGGAAGTTTATATATTAGCAACACAATATGGCTCTGTCATAAAAATATAAATCAAAAACAAGTATGACAATTTTGTCCTTCTTTCCTGAAATGTTTTAAAGTAAATCCTAACATTATATCATTTCACTCATAAATACTTCAGTATATTTATCTAGTGGTTAATGACTTTAGAAAATTACCACAATAGTATTATTTACATGAACAGTAATTTCTTAAAATCATCTAAGATCTAGTCCTCATTCAATTTCTTTCAGCTGTATAGAATTCGTTTTAGCTATACAATCTGTGAGTGAAATATTCAAGAAAATAAGACCATTAATTTTATCCTTTCATCAAAATAAGAAGAAAACCATGTATCCAGTTTTCTATGCCTTTAACTTCTAAAGCAAAATAACAACTGTCATCCTACAGAGATCACCTCTTAATTATCTACACAATTTCTAAATGGAATGGCTGTGTTTATTCTCATTTCAACTTAGAAGGTCAGTGAGTGCATAAACTTCTTGCTTTGTGATGGCAATGTGATGTCATGCAGGTTTTCAGAGAAAGAATGCAATTAGTGTCAGGTGCATCAAATCACTGCAGGTAATTGCAATTATTTTTAAGGAGAAATGAGGAAAGAGAACTCTCATAGACTTAAAAAAAAAAAGTTAACTTCTATATGGCAGCTTACATGGGCCCTTGCTATTCAGCAACCAAATTACAGTGGAAGGAAAGATTATAATAAATTCAAATTGCATTACATATCTGAAACTCATACTCTAATTTTTTTAAAAAAGTGCTTGTCTGAATACTTACAAATTTATCTAAATCACAAATTATGTTTTATACTTTGAATGTTGGTCATATTTTAAAAGATTACTTCAATATATTTGTAAAGCTATAGCATACATTTTAAATTCAGTTATTCTCACAATAAGAAAGGCGGGACATGATAAAAAAAATCCAAAACCTTGTAAAATATTTATTGCTTTTTTTCCTAAAGATGTAATTTCCCAATGGGATATTAGATTAAGGATTTATGGAGATGATCTTTTTCTAATTATAAATATGTAAATATATATGCAGTTACTTCAAATTCTAAAACCTGGGTAATGACCAACAAGGGACTACTTAGAATTAGTCTTATATTACTTTATGAGTGATAATCAGTATTTTAAACATAGTATTCTGCTAGGATGCTTATAATTCATAAAGGTATTTTCTTGCATTTTTTTTCTTTTATTAGGCCATAAATCCTACATACATAAAAATCAACCATAAAAGTTAAGTGAGATTCAAAGGTAAATTGGAAACTCTTCTATATCCTACCCAGTCTGGTTATAGACACACATTGTTTTTATATTATAAATTTTGAATCATGTATACAATATTCACTAAGGAAACCAAATGTGTGAAATCACATCATCATATCTATTCTAATTGCCCTTTTGTTTGTAATTTTTCTTTTATTATAATATCTCTGTAGGAGAAAAGTGATGTTGAATAGGTTTGTAGATCCCAGAAAGAGTCTAGAGCATAATGAAGTATTAGGTTTGGTGAGTCAGAAACAATAGTGGAATGTTTATTATTTGAAAAAAAATAAATAAATAAAGCTAGAAACCCTGTCACAAAATTTCTAATTACCTTAAACTAACAAAGGGAATAATGTAGCATTTTTTTCCTTTGTAGTGTTTATGGTTGGGGGGGGTGGATTCCTCTACCCTTCACAGTCCTTCTAGCTGGACTAATAATTAAATTGACATGAGATGAATTAATAGAAGAAAATCAAAATTAATAGCCTATGTACAGAGAATTCACACAGTCATGAAAATTCCAAAGACAGTGAAGTAAATGAGCTAAGGACTGGAGTTGGTGTCTGAGAATACAAAGGGGAAAAAACCATTACATTAGCTGGAAGTTAAAAGGGAATGTTTGGAAAACAAAAGTTGCTCCAATATGCAGTTTAGTTTCTTAGGTGAAGAGGAATCTGTTAATAGCTCTCCTCCTGATACAAACAGGCAGTTGAGGGGGAGATAAAGAGCTTTTTCTGAATTTGCTAGGTTTGGGTTAATTTTCTTTTTTAAAGATTTTATTTATTTACTTGACAGACAGAGGTCACAAGTAGGCAGAGGCAGGCAGAGAGAGAGAGGAGGAAACAGGCTGCCCAAGGAGCAGAGAGCCCGATGTGGGGCTTGATCCCAGGATCCTGGGATTATGACCTGAGCTGAAGACAGAGGCTTTAACCCACTGAGCCACCTAGGTGCTCTGGTTTGGGTTAATTTTAACTCAAATTAATATTCATGCCAAAGTGCCCTGTTTTAGGGCAGCCTGACCTTGACTCCTATGACAGGAAAAATCCACATATATCTAAAACAATTCTGTCATGATAAAGAGAATGTACTTAGGTATACAAGTAATATTAGTGGAAAAAATTTCAGCCAACCTCAAAACAATTCTATAATTTTAATATATGACAATAATATATGCAAATAATATATGCAAATAAAAATTTAAGCAGCATTAAAGAAGAAAAAAATAATGAAAGACTCCCTCTTAAACCACATGACCAGTTCTGTTAGAATAGGCAGTTAGTTAGGCCTTAACAGGATACCTGGAGGCCAGCAAAGGCGTTGTTGAGGCCCATTATCAGGAAAGTCAGCAACCTGTCTTGTCACCATTCCATAAACAAAGCTCAGAGGAGCCAGATGACACCAGACAGGCCCAAAACAAAGAAGGCCTAAGACCCTGACCAAGTATAGGAGAAAAGGTGTGAAACCCTGTTCTCAAAGAAATATTGTCCCCAAATAATGAGTATGCCATCCCTTAGTTTACTATTGTCAGTAAGAGAGACCCAAACCCAGGTGCAACTCGCCCTTTAGCTAGCCTGTTCTCACATCTCGAGAGTGTAGTCTCTCTTCAATAAACTCTCTACTTGAAACAAGATGGGATTGGGAGGGAGACAAACCATAAATGACTCTTAATCTCACAAAACAAACTGGGGGTTGCTGGGGGGAGGTGGGATTGGGAGAGGGGGAGGGGGCTATGGACATTGGGGAGGGTATGTGCTATCGTGAGTGCTGTGAAGTGTGTAAACCTGGCGATTCACAGACCTGTACCCCTGGGGATAAAAATACATTATATGTTTATTAAAAAAAAAAAAAAATTTGGAAGGGGAGGCGAACCATAAGAGACTATGGACTCTGAAAAACAACCTGAGGGTTTTGAAGGGTCAGGGGTGGGAGGTTGGGGGAACAGGTGGTGGGTAATGGGGAGGGCACGTTTTGCATGGAGCACTGGGTGTTGTGCAAAAACAATGAATACTGTTATGCTGAAAAAATAAATAAAATGGAAAAAAAAATAAACTCTCTACTTGAGCCTTTCAGCCACTGTCTAATCTGTCCTTGCATTCTTTTCCTGTAACCTCTGGGTGATGTCCTTGAGATGGGCTGAGTGGAGGCCTCAGGGCCCAGAGGTCTCCCCAGTTCACCCAACAATAGTTCCTTTTCTTACATGTAACTACTTTGGACCATTTCTATTTTTAGTTCTTTTAGTGATATAAGGACGATGTGTGTGTGTGTGTGTGTGTTTCATCATACACCACCTCTGAGCAAAATACACTGTTTCTCCAACATGGAAGGTGAGAATTAATTTTCTTTATTCTTTGAACTTTCTGTCCCTTAACAGTTTATTTTTTGTTTTTGTTATATCGGTTGGAGATAAATTTATAAATTCATGATAAATTTAATTAATAAAAGTTAACCTTTATTTCTGTATCCATCTATTTAAAACAGTTATCTTTGACTTCATCCAATGAAAGATGAGGAATTTAGCATCTATTAACTTTTTTCCAGTTTCCCTCCACATCTCAAATTCTGCCTGATATGATAGTTCTTTAATAATTTCAGGTATTAAAATATATATCAGCTATAATTTTCTTCAATTTTTATTGTAGATTCATTCTGAAAATAGATTTCAATAAATAGCATTATGTAGCTACTATTGAGTAGGTAATGTGGTTGTGTTTGTGGGTAAAAGAGTATACTTCTTTAGCTGTAGCCAAATTTTCTGCCTGCAGGGGTATGTATATGCATACACATAGAACAGTAGGAATCACTTCTCTTAAGTTTAATCTCTTGCTCAGAATTATGTCATATTTTCATTTGCTATATTTGAACAAGGACTTTTAAAAACAATGTTCTGTTTTTCCAAGAAGATCCACCTATACTTTTATTTTTTTGTCAGGAAAAAAGTTTTTTTTCCCCTGTATTATTACTAATATACTCTGGTTCTTTTATCATGTTATATCTTGAATGTGCTAGTCAGAAATAATTTCTTCTAGGTCCTTTGGTCAACTGTCATTCTGGAATTTCTCTTTGTTGTATTCCTGTCTTATATACAAAGTTTCTTGAATGTCAGTGTATGCTTGCCAGTTCCTCTCTTGAGTTCCTCATTAATTGTGTTTGAGTAAAAATGTCTTCCAGTAATTTAAAAGAAAAAAAAATAACATGGAAATACACTTTCTGAATTCCTACATGTTTGAAGTGTTCTTGTTTTGCTTTTATATTTCATTGATAATTTCATTGCCAGAGATTTCAATATTCAAAATTATTTCTGATAGTATCATTTCCCATTGAAGACATTTTTTTCCATTGTCTTTGAGAATTCTGAGTTGCTAGTGAGGTATCAAATGCTAACTGACTTTTTCTTGGGAGGATGGAGATGGAAAGGTTCTGTATGTTTTTAGTATCTTTTGATCTTTGTTCTGAAATTTAACTAGCTATGTCTAAGTATAGGAAGTTTTATTTTGCTCTTTGGGACATAATTTATTATGAAGACTCCTATGTTTTTTTTAGCTAGAACAATTCAAACAATTTCTTTAGTTATTCCCTCTGTTCCCTTTTTCTGGGAAACAAGTATGTTTATTGATGTTGACCTCCTGAATTGATTCTCTGTGTCTCTCCTTTTCATATGTTCTGTCATTTTACTCTTTTCCTCTACATTTAGGGGATTTTTGTTTCAATATTTTAGTACTGAATATTGATTTTGTTTTTATAGTAACAGTTATAGTTTTAATTTCTACAAACTCGTTCTTATTCTGTGATTGTCTCTTTGAAATGACAATTTTTTTCACATGTGTAGAATGTCTTTTTGAATCTTTCTGAAAATACTTATTATAAGTATTATAATAATATAATATTATTACCAGTATGTTATCTTTGTCTTTTCATTTTCTCTTGCTTTTGTTCCATTCATTTTTCCATAGTGTTTATTGTTTGCACATATTTATGAATGAAGAACTAAATGGATTACTACAGGTGACTTGTTCTGGATTTCTCTGCCATTATGGTACTGGTCTTTGAGTGGTTGTGCTTATTACAGGGCCCATATTGTACAAGTACATGTAGATTGGGAAACCTGATCCTTCTGCTCTCCTTACCTGTCAGTTAGGGAAAGAGAGAAGGAAGGGTAGCTTTGTCACTAAAAAGGAAACAGCATCCACCTTCATTAAGCCTTGCCTCCCCTTGTGCTGATCTTATCTATGACTACATTTGCTTGGGTTAATCTTCTGTGCTATCCCAGTCACATTCTCTGCTCTTGAACAAATATCTTTTGTGCTTGGCGTTATTTCAGTGACTGAAAGGAGGAGGTAGCAGAGGGCAAAAGGTGTGCCCAGTCCATCGTCATGAATTAGAAATTTAAAACATATTTGAGAATGTTATTAACTTTTTTTTAAAAGATTTTATTTATTTATTTGACAGAGAGAGACACAGGAGAGTGGGAACACAAGCAGGGGGAGTGGGAGAAGGAGAAGCAGGCTTCCTGCTGAAGAGGAAGCCCAAGGCAGGGCTTGATCCCAGGATCCTGGGATCATGATCTGAGCAGAAAGCAGATGCTTAATGACTGAGCCACCCAGACGCCCCTAAGAATGTTATTAACTTTTTAAATTATAAAAAAATCTGTGAACTAACTTAATATATGGGTGAAATAATTTAAGTGGAATTACTTATAAATTATTGCAGTGACAATTTTTTACGTAAGTCTTGCAGCACATGAGCTAGAGAAAGTTTGTGCAACCATTACATTCTAACATTTATTGAACATGTGTCAAGTAGTGTTTTGAGTACTTTACATTTATTAACTTTATTCATATAGACAAGACTCCTATGAATTTTAACCACTATTAATGCTATTTGACAGAAACTGAACCTGAAACAATTAAGAGACGTATTCAAGGTGAAACAGCTACTCCATGACAGAGCCAAGAGTCAATCCTGTAGTCTAGTCCCTGAGCCTGCAAACTTAATTATATCACTACTGTGATGAAAATATTATAATCACAAAAGTAAAGTTATGTTGAAAATTCAAAATTTACAGATTGTTTTATGGTCACTAATATAAACATGCTTATTTTCAATAAATTTAGTAATAAAAGAATTTTTTTGGAAGAGCTGTTCAAATATAATGCGTCAGTGTTACTTTCTGTGGCAAGAACATTAGCTCTAGATCTACCCCTATTATTACCACATGCTAATTTGGCAACTAGTTTCCATTTATTTACCTTTTTGCTCTTCAGTTCTCTTCTTTGTTACATTCCATTCCTCATGAAATATGTATTAAATGCTACTTTCTGGGCTCTTTTCTAGGAACATGGAAGATAGTGATGAACAGAAGACAGAATTATTTTCTTCAGGGAATTTATACTCTGGAGGGAAAAATAGTCCATTAGTCAATACAAACTCAATATAGACTTCTGCTTTCAGCAATGAAACTAGTTTAGTTCTGAGCAATTCTTCCATTTAGAGATAGTAACCTGGGCAAAATATAAAATATCACTTGTTAGAAGGCATAGAGGAACTCGCAAGTAGCAAGATTTGCAGGAGTCAAAATTCTGGAGAGAAGGGAACTCTACATAGGGGAACCTGACAGTTGAAGCTGTTTTTCTTCTTGCTGATTTCACTTCTAAAGAAGCTGTTAAGAAGATAAGTAGCTGAGCAGAAAGTGGAAGCTGAGAGACTGAAAAACAGACCAAGGTTTTCAGCAATCAAAAATTAGAAATAGGAGTACATGTGATGAAGTTTTAGAATATAGGTGAGGTTCAGTGGTGTGGAGTCCCGAACTGATGACCAAGGAAGAATTCTTGAGACATCTTTGGTGCAAAATGGTGGTTTATTAGAGCATGGGGACAGGACCCGTGGGCAGAAAGAGCTGCTGCCCCGGGGTTGTAAGGAGTGGTCCATTATATACTTGCAAGATGGGAGGGGATCAGAAATAGCGTAAGTCTCTAAGGAATTTTGGAAGCAAGGTTTCCAGGACCTTGAGGGGCTAGCTATTGTTGGGAAAACGTCATTTATTACCATCTAATAAAACGTTATTCATGAGACCCTTCAGATATGTATCAGTGGGCCATATGCTTGGGGATGATTGCCAGCATGTATCTTGGAGGGTTTAGAGATGAAGTTTCCAAAGGAATTTTTATATGTTAAAGTAGACTTACAGGATCCTGGTTGGGGGTAGGGGTTGGTCGGGCGAGGATTGCCTTTTGCCCTTAGCAAAGTATTACAGTGGAGGCATTTGAGTCCCTAGAGGAATGTCACTCTTCCTGTTTCAAGGACTTGGGCTCTAGATAGTAAGGAAATTTAATAATTTTTCTTGTGCCTCTGTTTCTCACATCACCTGGATGACTCAGTTGGGTAAGTGGCTGGCTCTTGATTTCAGCTCAGGTCATAATCTCAGGATACTGGGATTGAGCCCCTGCATTGTGCTCAAGGCTCAGCTGGGAATCTGCTTGAGGACACTTTCTCCCTCTGCCCCTACCCCCAGCTCATGAGCTCATGTGCATGCATGTGTGCAATCTCTCTCAAATAAATAAATAGATAGATAGATAGATTGATCTTTTTAAGAAAATTGGAAATAATCAGAACCTACAAACTAACAAGCTCCTTTGCAAACTCTGAAGAATTATAACCTAGGAGTAAGAATCAACCAGTAATACCCCCGGCTTCTCAAGGACTGAGGCTAGTTCTGAATCAGCTCAGGACCTTGAGGATAATCTGTTCCTAGCCCAGCTGAATGCCAGAGCTAAGGAGAGCATATGGATGGTTTTAAGCAAAGATAGAGATGTGTTGCTAGAATAGAGAGTAGGAGAGGAAAATTCTAGTTCTGCTGAGTTTGTTGAATTACATGATTATGAGGTCTGTATTGAATTGGGGAGTGAAAGCAAGAGAAGATTCATAGACTTGGGACATAAGAACAACTTTAAAACTGGAGGTCATGGTGACTGGATGCAGGAAGTTGTGATCAATAAACTAGTTTTCCCAACTGATTGGGACTGAGTGATAACAAACTTCAGATATGGCAAAGTGTTGGGTGAGGGAGAAGATAATTGAACAAGAAACCATACAGCTAGGTAGGTGGAGGAATTATCTAAGTTGGATGAGTAGTTGCATGGAATGCTGGCAGGAATTAAACTGAGAGGAAGTCAAGGCCCCTTGGAATCAAAAGTATTAGAAAAATTATGTAATTCCTATGTTCTCTAAGGAGATTTGAAGTTTATCATGAGAAATATTCAGAAGGGGGGAACCCCCCCCAAAACTTTATCCTTTAGCTACTGGTCATTTTATTCTTCCCTTTTCTTTAATATTTTTATTCTTCAATCCTTAATTTAAAAAAAATGATTTGAGGAAGAAGATTTTTCAATTACTTTGAAATTTTATACAAGTATTGAGAGGAGAAAGCCTTAAATTTTGTAGCTATTATTTTGTTATAATCATAAGTAAATTGCTATTCTTCACAGTAATTTTTGACAATGGAATAATAACCTAAACTCACTGTGTAACATCTGGTATACCTTCTGTGGACAAAAAATCAATTAAGATTTTGAATGATTTTTATGCAACATCTGCATAACAATCATTCAAACCCAAATTAAATGGTCTTTCTGGTGATGATGTAGAAACATACATTCATGGCTTAAGAAACTGCCCTCTCCTAGAGTGTACAATTTAAAAATATTTGGCTTATCTTTCCTGATTTTGTTATCAGATTTAATTCATGTGGTAATAGTATGCATTGGTGTATCCCTTAATAGACTGTGAGATCCAAGATCAGAATTCATTGTTTAAATTTTTGAACACTTTTTTTTTAGCTCTAGCACTTTTCAAACTGTTTTTAGAGTTTGTGAACAGTTTCAAATAATACCCATACAATTAATTGCTGATATTGTAATTTTCATCCTTCTGGCTTATGTTGAGCCTGCCAGCCAGTGTTGTTGAAATCTTCTGAGCAGGAGAGTCAGATGCAAACAAAAATAAAATGGAGTGACCGAAAATTCTGGAGGCAAAGTTGGATGATCTTTTCTAATCAACACAGATTCTAATAAACTCAGTGTCAATTTTTAATCCCTTAATTATATTTATATATAGCAATCATTTTTGTTGCTCTGTGATAATTTTTGTTATCTCTGTTCTTCAGTAGGATGCTATTACTTAAAAAGAAAATGTAAATAAAACTCTTTCACCAAGATTGACATTAATCTGTAGATGATTGGTGCATGATATTGATCACTATTGCTTATATTCTAAATATAATTGATTATGGTTAGTAGAGGCATTTTTCAATGCTAAACGCTCAGCCATTAATTTTCTTCTTAAAATTCTCTTGACATATTGCACTATTTCCTGCTGCTCTGATTGCCTTGGAAATATCCTTTTCATAACGTGTATGTGGTCTGTGATGTCTTCTACTTTTTCCAGAATTTTGAATTATCTTAATTTTGTCATAAATTTCTGTGCATTTTTGTTTTGCTGGTACAAAAAATTACAAAAAAGTTTTTGATGATTTCCTAAATATTTCTAGAGCCTTTGACTAGTCTTGATAATAACAAGAACATATTTATGACACATATAAAAGCTTCAAAGTTAATGCTAATCTAAATCAGTGTATATCAAACCTTAATGTATATAGTTGTCACCTGGGGATCTTGTTAAAAAGATAGGTTCAGATTTAGCATGATTGGAGTGAGGACTGAGAATAAGCATTTCTAATAAGCTCTCCATGATACTTATACTGCTGGCCCTCGGGCCATAATTTGAAAAACAAAGATATAAATAACTTTATGTTTTGATATGCTTGATTACTTTTTCATTAAGTAAAACTTCAAATTTTTGCAAGTTTAGTAATTTTCTGTTGTTGTGGATAATATACTATTCCTATATTTTTGACTATAAAACTTCTTAGGAAAACAATCTAATCTTGTTTACCCAGTTTTTCATCAACTCTGCTGGGACCACTTACAATGAGATTTATACCCACATTACTTTCCATGACTGTTCTTTTAATGTTCTGTAAACTCATCTCCAAACCAAAGTTATTTATGCTCATTGCTTATAGTGAATTAGGGTTAGAGGGCAAAACCAAGCTTTAAGGAGACAAGGAGCATTCTGCATGAGCGTAATTGTGACAAGAAAATCTGCAGTGCTAGAGATGTTGGTATTTAAGGAACTGAACATGGTGGGATGAAATCCCATGTGCCAAACTGATATTATGGGATGAACACCTTCAGTTACACATGAATATGTTCTTGTGCTGCTAGATAATGTTAAACCACACTAGTTGGGTTCATGTTAATACCTCACCCTTACTTGGGAGGGTTACACATTAAATATAACATATAGTTATCAAGGAATTTTAAGCTATGTCAAATCACCCCTACTTTCCCCTTGGTCAGTCGTGAACTAGAGGACAACTTATGATGTACAGCACAGGTCAGCATCTAATCAATAGCTCTTAACAACACACACACACAGTCACACACACATACATGGTTGGATTTATACAATACATACTTATACACACATGTATGATAATGGCTTACACCAGTGTCTGCAGCATGCCTTCGCATTTGATCAGTGAGGTCGAATGCTGTGAAGTTCTCCTTCTGGGTTGCAGGCCAAATTCTTGTACTTTCACGTGACAGAGTAGAGAGAAGCAGCAAGCTGTCTGTTGACTTTTATAAGCACACTAACCTCACTTATGAGGGCTCAACCCCCATGACCTCATCTAATCTTAATTACCTCCCAAAGGTTCCACCTCTATTGAGGTAGTTCCATCACATTGAGGGCTAAGGTTTCAACATAAAATTTTGGTGGGACACATTTAGTCCATATTATGTGCTGAGCTGTTCATACTTAATTCCTGCAATTATATCAACTATATGAAAATAGATTTGCATTAATGTAATTTTATATTTCTTATATTTTCCATATCATTTACAAAGTTTAAAAAATAAGTATTAAAAATTTTGACATGACGCAAGCATCTTGAGAACAATATGTATAGTAAATCCCTACTTTATGGTACTACAAATAAAACCTAGGATTTAAAATACACTGTTAGGGGAAGTGCTACTTTAATGAAATAAGAGGAACTCAGAGGTAAAGACAATCAAGATTTTATTAGTTTTAATTTATTAATGTGGAGACAGAAGAAAAACACAATTATTTATCTGCTAATATCTTTAAAAAGATTTAATTTTTGAAAAAAATTAAGGTAGCAAATATCAGCTTTTTTTTTTCCTGAAAATCTGTTCTTTTACAAAGATGACCAGAATTCTATCACATTTCTTTAATATATACTATTAGTATAGTTTAGGAAAAATTAACAGTAGTTGCACAGGTAACTTGTGTATTTTATAATGAAAGCCAATTTAAATATTTCCTAGTACAAATACAATTTTAGGAACCTGCAATTCTGGGGCCATTAAGCGACTCAGTTGTTTAAATTATTGCCTTTGGCTCAGGGTCCTGGGATGGAGTCCCCATTGTGCTGCCTGCTCAGCGGGGAGCCTGATTTTCCCTCTCCTTCTGCTTGCCACTCCCCCTGCTGGTGCGTTCTCTCTCTCAAATAAATAAATAAGTAAACAAAAATCTTTTTAAAAATGTGGGTTTTTTTTAAATTTTTTATCCCCAGGGGTACAGGTCTGTGAATCGCCAGGTTTATACACTTCACAGCACTCACCATAGCACCTACCCTCCCCAATGTCCATAATCCCATCCCCCTCTCCCAACTCCCCTCCCCCCTGCAACCCTCAGTTTGTTTTGTGAGATTAAGAGTGACTTATGGTTTGTCTCTCTCCCAATCCCGTCTTGTTTCACTTATTCTTTTCCTACCCCCCAAACCCCCCATATTGCATCTCCACTTCCTCATATTAGGAGGATCATATGATAGTTGTCTTTCTCCAATTGACTTATTTCGCTAAACATAATACCCTCTAGTTCCATCCACGTTGTCACAAATGGCAAGATTTCATTTCTTTTGATGGCTGCATAGTATTCCAGTGTGAGTGTGTGTGTGTGTGTGTATACCACTTCTTTATCCATTCATCTGTTCATGGACATCTAGGTTCTTTCCATAGTTTGGCTATTGTAGACATTGCTGCTATAAACATTCGGGTGCACGTGCCCCCTTGGGTCACTATGTTTGTATCTTTAGGGTAAATACACAGTAGCGCAATTGCTGGGTTATAGGGTAGCTCTATTTTCAACTTTTTCAGGAATCTCCATGCTGTTTTCCAGAGTGGTTGCACCAGCTTACATTCCCACCAACAGTGTAGGAGGGTTCCCCTTTCTCCGCATCCTCGCCAGCATCTGTCATTTCCTGAGATGTACTTTTAGCCATTCTGACTGGTGTGAGATGATATCTCATTGTGGTTTTGATTTTTATTTCCCTGATGCCAAGTTATGTGGAGCACTTTTTCCTGTGTCTGTTGGCCATCTGGATGTCTTCTTTGCAGAAATGTCTGTTCATGTCCTCTGCCCATTTCTTGATTGGATTATTTGTTCTTTGGGTGTTGAGTTTGCTAAGTTCTTTATAGATTTTGGACACTAGCCCTTTATCTGATATGTCATTTGCAAATATCTTCTCCCATTCTGTCATTTGTCTTTTGGTTTTGTTAACTGTTTCCTTTGCTGTGCAAAAGCTTTTGATCTTTATGAAATCCCAATAGTTCACTTTGCCTTTGCTTCCCTTGCCTTTGGCGATGTTCCTAGGGAGAAGTTGCTGTGGCTGAGGTTGAAGAGGGTGCTGCCTGGGTTCTCCTTAAGGATTTTGATGGATTCCTTTCTCACATTGAGGTCCTTCATCCATTTTGAGTCTGTTTTCATGTATGGTGTAAGGAAGTGGTCCAATTTCATTTTTATGCATGTGGCTGTCTAATTTTCCCAACACCATTTGTTGAAGAGGCTGTCTTTTTTCCATTGCACATTCTTTCCTGCTTTGTTGAAGATTAGTTGACCATAGAGTTGAGGGTCTATTTCTGGGCTCTCTATTCTGTTCCATTGATCTATGTGTCTGTTTTTCTGCCAGTACCATACTGTCTTGATGATGACAGCTTTGTTGTAGAGCTTGAAGTCTGGAATTGTGATGCCACCAACTTTGGCTTTATTTTTCAATATTCCTTTGGCTATTAGAGGTCTTTTCTGGTTCCATTTCTTTGAAAAAAATAGGTGGGATTTTGATAGGGATTGCAATGAATGTGTAGATTGCTTTAGGTAGCATAGACATTTTCACAATATTTGTTCTTTCAATGCAGGAGCATGGAACATTTTTCCATTTCTTTGTGTCTTCCTCAATTTCTTTCATGAGTACTTTATAGTTTTCTAAGTATAGATTCTTTGCCTCTTTGGTTAGGTTTATTCCTAGGTATCTTATAGTTTTGGGTGCAATTGTAAATGGGATTGACTCCTTAATTTCTCTTTCTTTTGTCTTGTTGGTGTAGAGAAATGCAACTGATTTCTGTGCATTGATTTTATATCCTGACACTAGACATCTGTTTCTTTGGTGTTGGTTTTGATCTTTCATTCATGATTTCATTTATTTGGGTCCTTACTGAATTCCTGTACAAGTTCTAGCAGTTTTGGAGTGGAGTCTTTTGGGTTTTCCACATATACTATCATATCATCTGCAAAGAGTGATAGTTTGACTTCTTTGCCCATTTGGATGCCTTTAAATTCTTATTGTTGTCTGCTGACGCTAGGACTTCTAATACTATAGAATATAGTTGAATATAGAATATAGAATATAGTTGAATAGCAGTGGTGATAATGGACATCCCTGCCATGTTCCTGATCTTAGCGGAAAAGCTTTCAGTTTTTCTGCATTGAGAATGATATTTGCGGTGGGTTTTTCATAGATGGCTTTGATGATATTGAGGTATGTGCCCTCTATCCCTACACTTTGAAGAGTATTGATCAGGAAGGGATGCTGTACTTTTTCAAATGCTTTTTCAGCATCTATTGAGAGGATCATATGGTTCTTGTTCTTTCTTTTATTAATGTGTTGTATCACATTGATTGATTTGTGGATGTTGAACCAACTTTGCAGCCCTGGAATAAATCCCACTTGGTCATGGTGAATAATCCTTTTAATCGACTGTTGGATCCTATTGCCTAGTATTTTAGTGAGAATTTTTGCATCTGTGTTCATCAAGGATATTGGTCTGTAGTTCTCTTTTTTGATGGGATTCTTGCCTGCTTTTGGGATCAAGGTGATGCTGGCCTCATGAAATGAGTTTGGAAGCTTTCCTTCCATTTCTATTTTTTGGAACAGTTTCAGGAGAATAGGAATTCATTCTTCTTTAAATGTTTGGTAGAATTCCCCTGGGAAGCCATCTGGCCCTGGGCTCTTATTTGTTTGGAGATTTTTTATGACTGTTTCAATATCCTTACTGGTTATGGGTCTGTTCAGGTTTTCTATTTCTTCCTGGTTCAGTTGTGGTAGTTTGTATGTCTCTATAAATGCATTCATTTCTTCCAGATTGTCAAATTTGTTGGCGTAGAGTTGCTCATCATATGTTCTTATAATTGTATTTCTTTGGTGTTTGTTGTGCTTTCTCCTCTTTCATTCATGATTTCATTTATTTGGATCCTTTCTCTCTCTCTCTCTCTCTCTCTCTCTCTTTTTTGGATAAGTCTGGCCAGGGGTTTATCAATCTTGTTAATTCTTTCAAAAAACCAGCTCCTAGTTTCATTGATTTGTTCTATTGTTTTTGTTGTTGTTGTTGTTGTTTGTTTGTTTCTATTTCATTGATTTCTGCTCTGATCTTTATGATTTCTCTTCTCCTTCTTGGTTTAGGCTTTCTTTGTTGTTCTTTCTCCAGCTCCTTTAGGTATAGGGTTAGGTTGTGTATTTGAGACCTTTCTTGTTTCTTGTGAAAGGCTTGTATCGCTATATATTTTCCTCTCAGGATTGCCTTTGTTGTGTCCCACAGATTTTGAATCGTTGTGTTTTCATTATCATTTGTTTCCATGAATTTTTTCAGTTCTTCTTTAATTTCATGGTTGACCCATTCATTCTTTAGTAGGATGCTCTTTAGTCTCCATGTATTTGGGTTCTTTTCAAATTTCCTCTTGGGATTGAGTTCTAGCTTCAGAGCTTTGTGGTGCAAAAATATTCAGGGAATGAACCCAATCTTTTGATACCAGTTGAGACCTGATTTATGACCCAGGATGTGATCTATTCTGGATAATGTCCATGTGCACTAGAGAAGAATGTGTATTCTGTTACTTTGGGATGGAATGTTCTAAATATATCTGTGATGTCCATCTGGTCCAGTGTGTCATTTTAGGCCTTTATTTCCTTGTTGATCTTTTGCTTGGATGATCTGTCCATTTCAGTGAGGGGAATGTTAAAGCCCCCTACTATTATTGTATTATTGTCAATGTGTTTCTTTGATTTTGTTATTAATTGGTTTATATAGTTGGCTGCTCCCATGTAAGGGGCCTAGATATTTAAAATTGTTAGATCTTCTTGTTGGACAGACCCTTTGAGTATGATATAGTGTCCTTCCTCATCTCTTATTATAGTCTTTGGCTTAAAATCTAATTGATCTGATATAAGAATTGCCACCCCAGCTTTCTTTTGATGTCCATGAGCTTGGCAAATTGTTTTCCACTCCCTCACTTTAATCCTGGAGGTGTCTTTGGGTCTAAAATGAGTTTCTTATAGACAGCATATGGATTTTTTTTTAATCCATTCTGATACCCACTGTCTTTTGATTGGGACATTTAACCCATTTACATTCAGGGTAATTATTGAAGATGTGAATTTAGTGCCATTGTATTGCCTGTAAAGTGATTATTACTGTATATTGTCTCTGCTCCTTTCTGATCTACTACTTTTAGGGTCTCTCTTTGCTTGGAGGACCCCTTTCAATATTTCTTGTAGGGCTGGCTTGGTGTTTGCAAACTCTTTCAGTTTTTCTTTGTCCTGGAAGGTTTTTATCTCTCCTTCTATTTTTAACGACAGCCTAGCTGGATACAGTATTCTTGGCTGCATGTTTTTCTCATTTAGTGCTCTGAATATATCATGCCAGTTCTTTCTGGCCTGCCAGGTCTTTGTGGATAAGTCTGCTGCCAATCTAATTTTTTTTTTTTTACCATTGTATGTTACAGACTTCTTTTCCCGGGCTGCTTTCAGGATTCTCTTGGTTGCTAAGACTAGTAAATTTTACTATTAGATGACAGGGTGTGGACCTATTCTTGTTGATTTTGAGGGAGATTCTCTGCACCTCCTGGTTTTTGATGCTTGTTTCCTTTGCCATATTAGGGAAATCTTCTACAACAATTCTCTCCAATATACCTTCTTCTCCCCTCTCTCTTTCTTCTTCTGGAATCCCAATTATCTTAATGTTGTTTCGTCTTATGGTGTCACTTATCTCTCGAATTCTCCCCTCATGGTTCAGTAGCTGTTTGTCCCTCTTTTGCTCAGCTTCTTTATTCTCTGTCATTTGGTCTTCTACATCACTAATTCTTTCTTCTGCCTCATTTATCCTAGCAGTGAGAGCCTCCATTTTTGATTGCACCTCATTAATAGCTTTTTTGATTTCAACTTAGTTAGATTTTAGTTCTTTCATTTCTCCAGAAAGGGCTTTTATATCTCCAGAGAGGGTTTCTCTAATATCTTCCATGCCTTTTTTGAGCCTGGCTAGCACCTTGAGAATCATCATTCTGAAGTCTAGATCTGACATTCTCCCTCGTCATTTTGTCCAGATAAGAATATATGAAGGATCAAATAAAATACTAAATGGGTGGCAAAGACCCAGGAAAATGCACTTTAACCAAGTCAGAAGAGACCCCAAGTCATGGGGGAGAGAAAGAGGATAAAAAGATGTTCAAAATAAAAAATTTTTAAAAAGAAAACAAATAAAGAAAAAAATATAAAAAAGAAAAAAAATGTGTATATATATATATATATATATATATATATTAGCCTGGTGACTAGAACAGGGTCACCCACTTAATCTTGGGAGTATTTTGGTCTCTTAGAAGAAACTATCTCCCCAAATTTTAAAGAATGAAAAACATATGTAAAGGTAAACACAATGAAGGGATGGAATATGCCTACAAAGATGAAAGAAAATTTTTTTTTTTAATTTCTAATAAAGGAGTTGATAAAGTAAGTTGGTTGGGAGAATAAAGAAAAAGAAAGTGGAGAGAATTTACTCGGGCTGGAGACTAGAACAACCCTGGAACTGGATTTAGGGTATATTTTGATTTATTAGAAGAAGTTGTACCCCAAATTTAAAAAAAAAAAAAACCTATGTGTATACAAAAAATAAAGTTAGATACAATGAAGGATAAAATATGGCTATAATAATGAAGGTTCAAAAATTATTATTTTTTTTAATGAAAGTTATTGTTAAGATAACTTAGTTAAAAACTATTAAAAAAGGAAAGGGTAAAAGTTAAAAAAAATTAGCAGAAGAAAAAAAATTAAAAATAAATTAAATTAACTCCAAGAGTAAAGAATCATGGGGAGAAAGCCATGAGTTCCATGCTTTGCTTTCTCCTCCTCTGGAATTCTGCTGTTCTCCTTGGTAAGTGAAATTGGTCTTGGCTGGATTTCTTGTTGATCTTCTGGGTGAGGGGCCTGTTGTAGTGATTCTCAAGTGTCTTTGCCACCACCCTTACCAGGAGCTGGCCTAAGTAATCTGCTCAGATTTGCTTTCGGGAGCTTTTGTTCCCTGAACGCTTTCCGTAGAGATCCAGAGGTCGGGAATGAAGACGGCCGCCTCCAAGTCTCCGGCCTGGAGGAGCTGAGAGCTTGGGGCTCCACTCCTCAGTGTGCCCTGAGAGAAAAGCGCCCAATCCCTCCCGTCTCCCTGGCCTCTGGCCGCACTTGGAGAAAAGCGCTCAATCACTTCGTCTCCCTGGCCTCTGGCTGTGCTCAGAGACCACCCAGCCTGTGACTGGTTCAAGGTAACCCCAAGCTGAGAGCTCACTCCTCGGCTCTGTTGCTGTAGCTGGCTTCCCCGCTGTAATACCTGCAAGTTCTGCGACACTCAGACACCCCTGATCCTTCTGTGGCCCTACGGGACCTGGGGCCATGCTGACCCCGCGTGGGCTTCACCTCGGCTTAGCCTCTGGAGCGATGTCCCTCAGTGGAGCAGACTTTTAAAAGTCCTGATTTAGTGCTCTGTTGCTCCGCTGCTTGCCAGGAGCTGGCCCCTCCCCCCGCGTTCTATCTTTCTGTCACTTTGGATTCACTTCTCCGCCGGTCCTACCTTTCAGAAAGTGGTCAGTTTTTTCTTTCTAGAATTGCTGTTCTTCTCTTTGATCTCCTGTTGGATTTTTAGGTGTTTGCAATGGTTTGATAAGCTATCTATTTGATCTCCTGCTACCTGATGTAGTCTCAGCCTGCTACTTCTCCGCCATCTTGACTCCTCCCCACTGTGGTTCTTTTTTTTTAGATTTTGTTTGCTGGGGGACAAAGCATGAGCAGGAGAAGGGGCAGAGGGAGAAAGAGAAGCAGGGAGCCCTGCTCTGCAGAACAGGAAGCCCCAACAGAGAACTCCAGGCTCTATCCCAGGACCCTGTGATTATGTCATGAGCTGAAGATAGAGGCTTAATCCACTGAACCATCGAGGCACCCCCAAGAACCTGCATTTCTTAAAGATAAAAAGGGAATGCTTTATTGTGCAAATTTTGGAGTTTTATCTTCAAAGTAATTTTAGCATGTATCTTGAGTCAGCTATCTTCAATTCGGCTAGTATTGTCTAGCTCAATTTCATCTTTATAGGACTTACTTTATTGTACATATTTATGTCTTCATTATTTTTGTTCTGGAGGAGGGAATTCTTTGGTTCCTTATAGAGCCAAACTCTTATGGATCAGAGTAGGGCCAGTATAGAGTACAGGGCTTTCCTAATGGGTGATGGAAGCTATTTTGCAGCTTCCTCCACAGAAAGCCAGGTGCCCAGGGGCTTGTACATAAGGTGCATCTCTGAGGTCTGAGAAGCTTGGTAGCAAGAGTTTCTGTTCTGTCATATAACAATGGTGACTTCTAATTCATGGTTTGATTTTGGCTTAATTAAGTTTTTAAAAAAGAAAACCCATCTAGTAAGTGGTAATTCTCATTAATTTGTGTTTAATCAGGAATAAATGTACTTTTCTTGATATTTTATGCCAGAAAAGCAAAATATGTTATAGATAAATTCTTAAAAATATTCTCGTCATACAGACATCTAGGCAAAGGAGTAATTTTATTTGTGTCTTCCTTTATAAATGATTTTTGTTTACTGTTTTTACTGTTTTTTATAGTCTATTTCCATGTACATTTAATTGATTTGACTATATTTGAGTACATTTGAGCTGATGAAATCTGCAGTTTTGTGTGCAACTTTCCATTAACATACCTATTTTGTTAGTTAATGTAATATGTTTAGAGCTTCTTATTGTCTCCAGGTTTTCCTCATTAACAACTTTTGGTGTGATCTAGTATTAATTGACATGACATTATGATCATGTATGATATAAAGATAAAAAGTCTAAATTTGCTACTGATGGTGATTGTACATACATATCAGAAGGTTGATGTTGCTTATCTGAATACCATTAAATATCTCGTTAGATAATTCCATGAGAAAGTGTACCTAAGATTTAATTGCAATTGAAGTTACTAGATTATTTCCCAAAAGATTCTGATGATTTACAACCCCACCAACAATGTATACAGTGCTATTTTTTTAATCCTTGCCAGTGTGCATTTTACTGTTCTTTATAATTTTTCACACTCAGAATGGAAAAGTTATTCATTGTTGTTTTAGCTTGCTTTTCCCTTACTAATACTGAAATAGATCATCATTTGACAAGTATGTCGATGATGTATTTTCCTCTACTGTGAGAGTCCTACTTATATACGTGCCTAAATTTTTTTGTTAGTTTATTGTTTTCATATAAATTTATAGGCACTTCTTGCCATACCTTTATTTATATACCAAGGGTTTTGCAAATACATCTCCCAGCCTGACATTGTTATTTTTTTTTCCATTTAAACAAGCTTCGTGTAATTAAGTAAGCCTATCGTTTCTTTTATGGATTTCTTTCTGTTTTGCTTAATAAGATTTCTGCTAATTTAAGTTAACTTTTTAAAAGTATTTTACATTTAAATGTGAGAGTGTCACCCAGTTTTATAAATGAAGACTAATTTTGTTGAGTAACTCTATAGTTCTTTGCAATTAGTAATCATATTTGCTGTATTTATCATCACTATTGTAATATTGTATGGCATCTGCCTTACTGAACATCTGTTATCAGATATCTGACAAACTTTTACCTTCTTGCTATTTAAAGGCCTAAGTGTTCTTTACTAAACCACCCTTTTAAGCCAGTGCTGTTGATCTCTCTCCCATGGTTTAATTAATCTTGATTGGAGTAAACCACTTATCACATCTCATTTCTAGCCCAGAGCCAAATCTCTAAATGTTGGGGTGGAAGTGGGAGTGTAGCAAGAAAGAAGCCCTTCAGTTTTCCTCTTTTCAAGGTGCTCAGATGTAAAACTTAGAACATCTACAGCCATCTTGTTGTGATGATGGAAGACAGCTGAAGATGGATCCAGTACCCAAAAGAAATATAGCTCAGACATAGATGCTATGATATGAGGTGTGAATCAAGCTCCACTTAAAGTTAGCTCTATTAATGGAACTTTCAGTTAAAAGAGCCAAATAATTCCACTAAACAATTTGCAGGTAGGTCCTCTTCCCTCCCCTGCATCATAAAGAGTCATCAAAGACACTCTCCAGTTACCAAATGTGAACTATGGAATGAAAGGAGTATCTCCTACTTAAATTTCTAATACTATCTGCCTTTTGAGTTCCCTTAATCTGAATTGTATCATTATTTTAACTTACAATACGAAAACTTGCCTTTCACTCTCAAGATACTTATAAAGAGAGAAGGATTACTATGTAGAATCTATAAATGGTACTTGTGATATTATCCAGAGCTTTCTCTAAGTCTTTCAACTTTATAGTTTGGATAATATGACTCTTCCTCCTATATTGTATCCCTCTTAAGTTATATTTTTAGCACCACCACAGATCAGATAAATGTATCATACTTTTGGGCATAGCTTTAAGTTTCTAATGGCCAAGTATGGTGGGAAGAAAGAAATAGTTGTTTTTAACAATTGGCCCCAAATTATTCTTTACACAAAAGTATTCTCTAATTGGAAGGTGCTTTACAACTTTAGTGATGAAATATGAAGCCATCAGGTCATAGGCTGAAAAAAACAGGGAAACAAAAAGATAGCTGAAACTGTGCTGGATCTTAAGTGATAGCCATAGGAGATTAAGGCAAGAACCAAGAGAAAAGTGGAAAATAGGAGACTTTAAAAATAGGAGTTTTTAATATTCATTTTTAAGTTGTTTTCTGTGCTAGATTAATATGTTTTAGAAAGGGTTCAGTGTGCATTGGATGGCCTGTTGTTCAATATATTGTAGTAAATTCAGTTACAGGAAGTCATAAGTGATTCCCAGTAACCACTGAAAATCAGTTTTTTGTGTATGGAGAGAAGGAACTTAGGTTACTATCTTTGGTACAGTTGGCTTAAATTTTGTTTGGAGGAGGCACTATTATGCAATAAGTACAATGTTCATTTTTATTTAGAAGTCCTTTGTATAGGCACCAGAGACTAATTTCATAAATAGCCAGAACCTCAATTTCTAGGAGCAATCCTATAAATAAACATTTGAAACTGTAACTCTAATGAAAATACAAAAGAGGCATATTCATATTTATTAAATATTATTTCATATTTTATTTAATGGCAAATTGATAAATATTCATTTTAGCAAATTAGGTCATTGTTTCTATATTTTATTTCTGTTGTTTCAAATTAGTATGGTACATATACCATAGAGTGTATTTAAAAGGAAAAACCCAATATACTATATTAATATATAATTAAATTGACTGCTCTTTTTTTTTTTTTTTTGGTAATAATACATTTTACCTGGAACAAAACAAAACAAACAGGCATCTTTTCAGATGCAGTGAAACACATACCAACTTGCCAATCATAAACAGTATAGATCTAGTGGTTTTTTTTAAGATATTATTTATTTGAAAGACAGAGATGACAAGTAGGCAGAGAGGCAGGCAGAGAGAGAGAGAGAGAGGAGGAAGCAGACTCCCTGCTGAGCAGAGAGCCTGATGTGGGGCTCAATCCCAGGACCCTGGGATCATGACCAAGGCGAAGGCAAAGGCTTTACCTCACTGAGCCACCCAGGCGCCCCTAGATCTAGTTTTGGGAAAATAATTAGTTACACTGGATCCAAGAGAAAAATATATGATATACTATTTAATATTTTCTTAAATGTTTGACACTGGTTGGCAATTTTGCTTTAAGTATTTATTACAGATGCTGTTGGAAATAGAAGTTGTATTGCAATATTTTTCCAAATTCTTATTAACCATTTTGCCCTTCTTTAGAAATAATAGAAAGAAGGGAATCATGTTGCATTTTTTCCTCAAATGCTGTGTAATGCTTTATACATTACTAAATATGGAAGACTGAAAATAAAGAGATTTTGTTGTAGACAAATAAGAATAGATGTTGGTATTTTTTCAGGTAACTGAGGTAAAAAAAAAAAAAACAAAAAAACACACCCATCTTGTCTGAGATTTTTGCCTTTTGTAAGGGAAGAGATAGGTTTTCCCTAAGTTTTATTTTCCTCCAAATTTTTTTTTTCCCTTTTTATTTATTTATTTTTTTTTTCAGCGTAACAGTATTCATTGTTTTTGCACAACACCCAGTGCTCCATGCAAAACGTGCCCTCCCCATTACCCACCACCTGTTCCCCCAACCTCCCACCCCTGACCCTTCAAAACCCTCAGGTTGTTTTTCAGAGTCCATAGTCTCTTATGGTTCGCCTCCCCTCCCCAATGTCCATAGCCCGCTCCCCCTCTCCCAATCCCACCTCCCCCCAGCAACCCCCAGTTTGTTTTGTGAGATTAAGAGTCATTTATGGTTTGTCTCCCTCCCAATCCCATCTTGTTTCATTTATTCTTCTCCTATCCCCCTACCCCCCCATGTTGCTTCTCCATGTCCTCATATCAGGGAGATCATATGATAGTTGTCTTTCTCCGATTGACTTATTTCACTAAGCATGATACGCTCTAGTTCCATCCACGTCGTCGCAAATGGCAAGATTTCATTTCTTTTGATGGCTGCATAGTATTCCATTGTGTATATATACCACATCTTCTTGATCCATTCATCTGTTGATGGACTCCAAATTTGATCCTAATTACGATTTCTTGATTGCTTTTTAAAAGGCAATACAAGGGGTGCCTGGGTGGCTCAGTGGGGTACCTCTGCCCTCGGCTCAGGTCATGATCTCAGGGTGCTGGGATCTAGCCCTGCATCCGGCTCTCTGCTCAGCAGGGAGCCTGCTTCCCCTCTCTCTGCCTGCCTCTCTGCCTACTTGTGATTTCTGTCAAGTAAATAAATAAAATTTTAAAAAAAGGAAAAAGGTAATACAAGTAGACAAAGAGAAAAGCTTCTTGGAAAATCTGAATTTCTCTGATTTTTTAAAAACAACTTGAGATATTTTATAGAAACTATTAGCAAGATGTTAAAAATAATTTTCGGTTTGAAAGACTATCAATAGATTATGAACAAGATGAATGCAGACTCCTCCACCTCTCATTTGGCTAACCAAAACAAGCAAACAAACCAAACCAAACCAAACAAAACAAAACAAAAATGAAACAAAACCAAAACCTGACATTCAGACATTTCATAAAAAATCATGGACTAATCTGTTGTAGAACTGTAAATTTAATAAGATTATAGTATCCTTTTTTATGTAACAGTCATGTTCTTATGTCCTTGTCACCCAGCGAAGTGCCTAGTCCTTGCCATAGTCTTTGCTAAATTTTTTTAAATTGTTTTTATCCTGTTAGTAGTTTATATTTAATAGAATAATTGTTTGTTTGCTTTTCCCTAGCATTTGAAGTCAACTTCTAGGAAATGTGGTTGGGTAACTGAACTTGGAGCCTTCCAACTGAAATGGGAATATACTGTGACTAGAATAGAAAATGGGGAAATAATGGTGACGTTAAAAAGGAAATGGTTGTCGAAGTTCAGAGTTTTCCAGCAAAAACTATATATTTTTTCTACTATATGAAAAACAACAAAACCAAAAATGGAGAGGCCAAGAGTTTTAGGGAAAAAAATAATCAGAATTTTTTTGTTCATTAGTTGATCAAGGTAGTATTTTCTACCCAAGATAAAGTGTCTGAAAGTAGATTGTTTCAAAAAAGCATACACACACACACACACACACACACACACTCACACACATATATAAAGAAAGTAATAGAAAATTAATTGCCCATGTGTGTCAGACAGGCCCTTGATGGGGGATGAGAAAAGGATATTGTATAGCTAGCTAGTTGATATATTCTTAGAAGAAGGAACTTGGCCATTTTAACAATTCGTCCATCAGCATTGTTCATTGATGTCTTCTCTTCAAGGATTTATTGGCAGCTAAAAAAGATATTTAATAGTAATGAGTCCAGCCAGCATGTGTTGTGGTATGTTGGAGAAACATGACTCAAGGGAGCTCTTCTCTCTCTCTCTTTTTTTAAAATTTCCTAACTGATTAATAATAGCCTTTAGTAGAGTCTTAAAATAAAATTTCCTGACTTTTATTTGTGAATGTGAAAGATTTTTCAGAAGCATAAAGACTCAGGGTGCCTGGGTCACTCAGTTGTTAAACATCTGCCTTTGGCTCAGGTCATGATCCAAGCCAGGGTCCTGGGATGGAGCCCTACATCAGCTCCTTGATCCTTGGGAAGCCTGCTTCTCCTTCTCCCTCTCCCACTCTTCCTGCTTGTGTTCCCTCTCTTGCTGTGTCTCTCTCTGTCAAATGAATAAATAAAATCTTAGGAAAAAAAAAAAAGAGAAGTGTAGAGACTCTGTTTTAGGACAACCAAATATGATCATATATTTCTTGCTAAACATAATAATTTCATTCATGCAACTCATAGCATTCACCCTTTCTAAAATATACCAAAGTTTCTTCCTAGAGAAGTAAAATACAGACTCTGTTAAATCAATAAATTTTTGTGAACATTTATATTTGCATGAGTTTACCCTAACAAATAATTTTTGGAAGTGACAACATTGTCAGAACTAGTTTGAGTTATGACTCTTGTCCATGACAAGGGAGTAGTACCAAACAAGATTAAAAGGGACTGCTTTTGAAACATTAATACCAACCCCATTCTGGTTTTTTGCAAGTGAAAGCATTTAATGTAATCATCTCCATAACATATTATGATGTCTATAGTGATGAATGTACTGAAGTATACCATACATTCAGATTTCTATTTTTAGGGATTACATAGAAAAAAACATGCAACATGCAACACAAATACTTTTTAGCTATAGTAATCTCTGTTATTTGAACTCTTTTCCCAAGATAGTTTTTTCAGTAGATGATTGGCTAATATATGAAATAAAAATTTACATATTAAAAAGCCAGCATAGGGATGCCTGGGTGGCTCAGTTGGTTAAGCGGCTGCCTTCGGCTCAGGTCATGATCCCAGCGTCCTGGGATCGGGCCCCACATCGGGCTCCTTGCTCCGCAGGAAGCCTGCTTCTCCCTCTGCCACCACTCTGTCTGCCTGTGCTCTCTCCCTCTCTCTCTCTGACAAATAAATAAAATCGTAAAAAAAAAAAAAAAAAAAGCTAGCATAATATTAAACCTAAAATTCTCTATTGGTGTGTGTCCCTTAAAAACTTTAAAGGGGGGCACTTGGGTGGCTCAGTGGGTTAAGCCTCTGCCTTTGGCTCAGGTCATGATCTCAGGGTTCTGGAATCCAGCCCTGCATCAGGCTCTCTGTTCAGCAGGGAGCCTGCTTCCTCCTCTCTCTCTGCCTGCCTCTCTGCCTTCTTGTGATCTCTGTCAAATAAATAAATAAATAAATCTTAAAAAAAAAAAAACCTTTAAAGGGGTATACAGGGATGGAAAGTTTAGAATGACTGATTGTTCAAGAAGATCCTAGAGTACAATAAGGTAAACTCATATTATTCCTCTAACTATATTGTAAAATTTATTTAAATTTATTAATTTTTTTGCCTAATCTTGGGAAGATTTTCTTTTTAATAAAACTGATACATAAAATGAAATGTAACATTCAATTTGATCCTTATATATATTAAGATTAGTGGTTATTTTGAGGGTTTTTTTTTATGATTTATTTGAGAGAGAGAGAGAGCACATGAGCACAGTGGAGGGGTAAACAAAGAGGGAGAGAGAGCATCTTAAGCAGATGCCATGGTGAGTGTGGAGCCTGACCTAGGGCTCTATCTCATGACCCTGTTATTAGGACCTGATCTGAAACCAAGAGTCAGATGAAACCAAGAGTCAGACACTCAACCCTGACGAGGTTACCCAGATGCCCCCAGTGGTTTTTTTTTTTTTTTTTCCCAGATTCAAAAGCCCTCTCCTACTCCTCCAGGGTATAACATCTGAACATTTTTCTTTTATAGCTCAAGAAAATTAGTCTTGCAGGTAATCTGCCCAGCTAGTAAGAATGACTACAGGCTATGGTTCACAAATACCATGTTTGAATTGGTAACCTCCACAGATACAGTCTGTTTATGCAAAACTACCATAGAGTGCATAAGTACAAATTTTTTCAATTAGAACGAAGTTAGTCTGGCCATAATGCTGTCAGTTCAAGATATTTCTCGAATTTAAATTATACCTTGTGGGATGGGTGAAATAGATGATGAGAATTAAAGAGTATACTTATCATGATGAAAAAAATAAAATTGTATATATCTTGACAAATGATTGTATTCTATGGCTTTAACATATTATAAATCCTAATTAAAAGGTATAAAGAGCAAATATTCATATTTTGTATCTAGCACATTTAAGAGTTTTTTTTTATTGTGTTATGTTACTCACCATACAGTACATCATTAGCTTTTGATGCTGTGTTCCTTGATTCATTGTTTGCGTATAACATCCAGTGCTCCATGCAATCCATGCCCTCATTCATACTCATAACCAGGCTCACCCATCCCTCTCTTCCCCTCCCTTCTAAAACTATTTGTTTCCCAGAATCCACAGTCTCTCATGCTTCTTCTCCCATTCTGATTTCTCTCCCTTCATTTTCCCCTTCTCCTAATGTAATGTTTTAAACAAGGAAAAGATTAGAAATAGGTATATTCTAAAACATATTAGCATAGGTAATCTTTCAGCTATTTAGTCTGGAGAATTATAACTTTAGAATACAGCTGGATAAATTATTTGTCTTGCTCTGTTTATTAAAAAAATGATACCTATAACTTAAACCCTTTGAATAACCTCAAGTTGTTTGAGGCATTTCACCCTCTCACATTCATTCCAGCTGTTTTCCTTACCTTCATAATGGGGTAGCCACAAAAATCCATTTTGAAACCCCCAAATGGGGACCACTTATGAGAGTCATCAAATACTTAAACTGTTGGTACTAAATCAATATATGACATGTGATTATGTGAACTGCACCAATACCATGTAGATCATTTATTTTTAAAAAAATTTTTCATATAGACTGATTTATCTATTTATTTATTTAAGATGTTATGTTTTTATTTGTCAGAGAGAGAGAGAGAGAGTGCACAGGCAAGGGACCTGCAAGCAGAGGGAGAGAGAAAAGCAGACTCCCAGCTGAACAAGGAACATGATGTAGGACTCCATCCCAGGTCCCTTGGATCATGACCTGAGCCTAAGGCAGACGCTTAACTGACTGAGCCACCCAGGCGCACCAAGCCTAGACAAATTTAAAGGGATTTTGAGAGAAGAATCAAATTGAATATTTAGAGCGTAGAAGAGGGAGAAACCTTGGTGCCCAGCTTGGTTCATTGAGTGTGGTGGTATCATTCTTTAAAATTAGAAGCAAAAGAGGAAGATGGGATGGTGGAGGTGGGAAGAGATGAGTTTAATAGATGAAAAGTGAAGATTACTAGTAGAAAATTGGATAGATATCTGAAGCTCAGGAAAAATGTTCAAGTTTTGAAGATGTAAATTTGAGATTCACCTAGTGTTCTTATGTTTATTCCTGTGTGTTTCTATTATTAGATAGGAAAAATTATTCTCCTGTACGGTTTTAAAATTATCACCTGAGTAACGTGTGAAAGAGATTTTTTCTTTATTTAAGCAATGTATTAAACATCAAAGGCACATCATTAATTAAAATGATTTCAGTTCATTTCCTTCTTTTTATCTTTTTAAATAGAACATTTGTATGTTGTCCATTACTTACCAGCCAAGAAGTCACATCCTCATATGCTTATGTTGAGAGGAAATTGAATACGGACTATTATAGTGAAGGTCTATAGTACTTTATTATGATCATGACTTAGACTGTTGGAAAACTTAAAACTTATTTTTAAGCAAAACACCAGCCACCTTATAAATCACCTTTGTGATTTATTTTGTAAGAAAACCCAAAAATACAACATAATGACATTGCACTTAAACTTTTTATCCATTTTGAGGTACTATACTTGAATCAGAAAGTGCAAACGGTTCTTACATCCAGGTTCTTATATGGTAAAAATTGCTGGTTTAGAAAAATGACCTCAGAATTAAATGATAATCTGATTTGTTTCTTGAAATAGAAAGTCTTATTGCTAATGATGATTTTTTAAACATTATTTATTAGGTTTTGTAGAAAAATAAAAAGTATAGTAAACTGTTTATTAGATTCAGTAAATACTCTTCCATGGACAAAAAGGAAAGAATAATATAAAATACTTGCTAGATAGTGTTCATATCAAGTTCATATCAAGTTCCTTAGTTCTGTTGAGTTCATGTAGATTGCCTAAGCTTCTTCAAAAAGCAGAAAATTAGATTATAATATGGTTGAGCAAACAGAATTATCTCTCCATTTTCACTTGATATAACCCGAAGCATAAATAGACTTTCATATTTGAAATATTTTGTCTACAATTTACTTTACTAAATATTTAGTAGCTCTGTTTCGTGGCATACATGCTTCTTGCTATTGCATTTTATTAATAAACAAAGGAAAAGTACACATTTTTTGTCAATTTAAAAATTTCTGAATTTTAATTAACTATCAAAGTTGACTCCTAAATCTTCCCAGTATTACACCTCATAAATTTCTCCAGGTTTTGTAACACAGATTGGAGCAGATAGGACAATGATTGTAGCTCTGACTGTGGCCAACCTAGTTTCTTTAACCATTTCTTGTGCCGGGGTAGACAGCTTCATCTTTCCCTAAGAATAATTTCCCTTGAACACTGGAGATGTTGGGTGCTCTTTTGAGTTTACAAACTTTGTTATCTATTCCTCAAGAGTAATAGTATTCCCTCCATTTTTTTTTTCAGATCCTGCATAGTTATGTTTGAAAGTATTAGTGCTCCTATCATAATCCTTAACCAACCTGATAGTGGAAAAAGACACATTAACATATAAAAGGTCAGAGTATTTGCTATGAAAAACATGCTAGAAAATGGCTGCTTTCCTACAAAAGCGAAAACACCTGAATTTCAACAGTTTTATATATGTGTACATTTTTGTTCCATATTCCAGTCATCTTTATTTTCTAGGCTATAGGAAGCACCATGATCTATCATTTAAGCTGTCTTATTATGCTCTGGAGTACAGTTTGAAAATCCATTCATTATTTACTTATGTTAAGGAAAGATCATTAATGCTGACTCTGAAAAGACCCTATTTTGAACACTTTTTAGTCTTTCATACTTCTAGGAATATTTCTATACAAACTTTAGTTTCTATGTTCTTTGCCACTATCAATTAGTAGTAAGAGCTAGACAATTTTTTAGTGTTCCAAAGAAGACAATACTTTAAAGCTAGGAAGGCCAAGAAGCTCAAAATTAGAGATTGAATTCCAGCATATCATAAAATTTTAAGAGTTAATCAGTTGTAATAGATTTATGTCTATTAGGCCATTTTAAAAAATTACTACATTTAAAATTCCTTGCTCCATTTCTCTCATTTATGTTTGAAATTTTATTTATGTTTAAAAAAAGTAATGCAAAGAAAAGACTTTCACAACTGCATGGTTAGGGCTTACACATGTGAAAATAAAGAAAGGACCTCTAATTCTAGAAGTATGTTAATAAAACTACGCTTTATGCTAGATACTGAAGTGTAACTATATAAAATTGGAAACAATCACATGCATACATGACATATACAAAAATCATAAAAATTGGGTTTACCAGCTTTGCTCATGTAAAATGAGTCCTTTTACAAAGCGTCCGTGGTTGAATCAGTCTAGTATTTTAGCTTTTTGTTATATTAGTGTGGTATTTTAGCTTTTATTAGGAAAAATCAAATAAAGGATTTATAATTCTATATACTAATGTTTGTTTTGAAATATTCACTTAAAATTAAAAACTTTATAAAAGATGCATGGTCAAACTATTGGTTGAAAAGTACAAATACACTTAACAAATAAAATACGTGTATTCTTGCACTATTCCTGATGGTCAGTATTCTGGGAGCATCTGGCAAATTTGACAATGAAGGTAATAGACTAGATGACTTTAGTTGTCCCTTTTAGGTTTAAGGTTCTGTGGAGACCTGAAGGTAGACCCTGTTCACAGGAAGGAACTTTGGGAGAATTGCTATTCAAGTCTGTTCTTCCAGACTAGAGGAACTCCAGGTTTGAGTGCTAATGAAGCCCCTGCTGTGCAATGCAGGGCAAGCAATATGAGTCTGTAGAGGTGACTGGATCTCTGAAATGGAGTAACCACTTTGTCCTACTCAATGTGCTGTTCTTGTAGCCTGTAACTCTCATAGAGACATTTTTCTCTTTTTCTTCCATTTGAAGGCCACTCTTCTAACAGACAGGTAGAAGTATTGCAAAATATTCTAAATCTACTTAAAACTACATATCTCTCTTATAGATACCACCCACCCCCTTTACCACCATATTTGTCTGAGTTTTCTGTATTTCTGCTTTCATCAGACTCAGGAGAGTAGCCCAAAAGTTAGTGTCTTTCTGCAAGCTGCCTAAGAAGTAAGAAAAAATGGGTGTAATGCAGTTAGAGCTCTATTTCATGGCATGCATGCTTCTTGCTAACGTTGCCTGACTTCTAATATCCTTTGAAGATATAACACATTGGATATTTTCCTATAGTTTGAGTCTTTTCCTGATACCTGACCAGATTCTGCATACTAAGGTGCTGTGTCAGTGTTGGTCAAATTTATGAAATGGTGATCAGAGCTCTCATCATTTGAAAAATGCCTTTTCCTTTTCTCTTTATTTTTTATCCAATCATCTTGTCTCACTTTTGCTCTAGTGTTCTTTTTTCTTTTTAAGCATATCTTTTTTTTTTTTAAAGATTTTATTTATTTATTTGACAGAGAAAGACACAGCGAGAGAGGGAACTAAAGTGGGGGAGTGGAAGAGGGAGAAGCAGGCTTCCTGCAAAGTGGGGAGCCCAATGTGGGACTTGATCCCAGGACCCTGGGATCATGGCCTGAGCCAAAGGCAGAAGCTTAATGACTGAGCCACCCAGGTGCCCCCACTCTAGTATTCTTAATATGACTTGGCTCTTAAGTTAACAATCTATTTTTAAAGATTTTTTACTTGCAAAATTTTAGATAGTTTACTTTCAAAATTCAAAGAGGTATGTATTTTTTATATTTGAGTATTTCCTGAATATTTGCTTCAATGTTGTAAGTTATCTTGTTTGCCAATTTAATTGCTAATATTTTCTCTGGAATTTTTTAGAATGATTTCCTTCTAGCATTGGTGGTATAGTGGTGAGCATAGCTGGATTCCAGAATGATTTCCTTCTCTTTTCTAGATCAGCTCTTTCTTCTGCATTCCCTAACCAGAGAATCAAAGTAAACTTCTCCTACTTCATCACACCCCCTAGGTCTTTTCAAACAAGACCCTTGGCTTTGATTCATGTACATTTTTCAGTGTGTCGCATTCTTTCCATCTCTACTGGCGCTGCTGTATATCAGACCCTCGTAATGTCTCACACATTATTTCAGGGATCTTCTGTCTATCCACCTTCAAACTTTCTGCTTCTCCTTTAGTCTAATCTCTGCTTCTCACCCAGTGGCATCTCTCTCAAAGATCCTTTTTTTTTTTTTTTATTAATACATAATGTATTTTTAGCCTGAGGGGTACACGTCTGTGAATCGCCAGGTTTACACACTTCACAGCACTCACATTAGCACATAAATATCCTTCTTTTAAATAAAATCTCTCAGAGATCCCCATCATCTATATCTTTTAAGTCCAAATTCGTCAGAATACCGTGTAAAGCTCTCTGCGTCCTGGAGTTGGGCTAACAGATCATCACTCTTCCCCATGCTTTGTGTTTCATTACCAGCCTCGCGTTTGGTTACAAGACAACTATTTGGTGTCCTCTATGACCATGCTGTTTCCTGCTCTTTTGCATTTTCTTATGCTTTCCTCTGGCTGCATCTCTCTTGCCCCTCTCTTACCTGCCAAGTCCCTACTCATCTTGTAAATCTCAAGTGGTATTACTTCCTGAAAATGTTCCCATTTCCCTTTGGGGTAAGTAGATGATCCCTCTCCGGGCTCCCAATAAATGTTACTGCAATTAATCATTTTATATTTTTGGCAGTTTCAGTCCTTGAAGATGGGACTTGACATACATGCTTATCTGGGACCTGATATAGGGCCAAACACATAGGATACAATTGACAGATGTTTGTTGAACTGAACCAAACTGAAATTTTCCATTCTATTTAAAACCATCATCTTGAATATATATGCTATTTTAAAGTATATTTTCTAGTATTTTAGTATACCTTTTTGTGTATCTGAATAGCATAAAGATTTTAGTAATTTTTTGTAATTCCCGTAATGTCGTATCTGTCTCTCCGTCTATCAACCCACCTGCTTACCCATCTATCCAAATTACATCAAGATTTTAGAGGGCTCCTTTGACCTTTGGCAGTCAATGTTTGACACATATAAATGTAATAGCACTATTAAATGTAATAAATAAGTTTCCTGAGGGGGACAAAAATGTACTAAATTGCAGGTGATAATCTAGAAACATGATAAAATTTAGCTTTTGAAATGTGCAAATGATAGGTTGCTATTCTATCAAAAATAAGAATAACAAACTCAAATAATTCACATTCTCACATATGAACTCCTCTTATCTCTGTCATGCAATTAATTAAAGCACACTAGGATATTGTGGCAAAAATTTAACATCATGTGGTTAATTTCATTAATAATATCATTGCTTTTTGTCAAGTTTAATAATAATTGAATTTATCCAGCTGGAAAATGTTAGACAAAGACAGATAGACAGGTAACTCTTTATTGTCAATTAAGAAATGCAGCTTTTCTTTTAACATATATCAAACATGACACATTTTGTACTTTGTAGGATTACTTTTAAAATGTTTCCTGTGATAACTGTCAGAAGTGTAGAAAATTTAAGTTTAAAGTAGTTACAGAATTAATAGTTTTAGAATTTTCTTGTTTTACCACACAAAGATCTTTGTATCACCTATAAAGACATATAACACGAGAGTAGAAATATATATTTCTAGACGTTGAATAAATTATATTGCTCCTTTAAGTAACATACAGAACTTTCAATTCCAGCTAGGCTAACAAATTTTAGAATTTAAAATGTTCTGAGGTTTACTATATTCCCTCCAAATATTAAGTAATCCTTGTATGTAAATAGCAAACATCACTATTGTGCAAATAGATGACAATTTTTATTAGATTTAAATGTATTTATTCTGTAAGCTATTATATTAGTTATTCAATAATATTCTAAAATGTACTCTGATCACCACTGTATACTTCATCAATGTGCTTTTGTGCTTCATAATTAATAACTGACTGAAAGTTAATGGTTATCATCTCCTCAAGGTAGATCATTTTGCTATTTGATGCTAAATCACAAAATATAAATTAACAGCAACATTCCTTATTTTCTTATTGTAATAAATTTAAAGATCAAACTGGTAATATATAAGATAAATAGAATAGTACATTTAAATTTAATAAACAAAAGGCCAAGCATATTTTTCTGTGGACGTGACTTCTTGACTGGATGCAGAAGGATGTGGAAGCTTTATGTTAATGGTGTAGAGCTTTTATATGCTGATTCCAACCCTGAATAATTGTGAAGTAACCTTGTCTCTCTCTTAAAATATGACTTATTTTAAAATTTTTGTTTCTTTTAGGACATTCAAGGGTTAAATTTTATTAAGATGGCATTTTAGGTTTCCATTCACACGGACTTGAGTTGGTTGTAATCTTCCATTCAGATCACACTAACATCATTTCAGAACATACTTTTGAGTATAAAACCGGAATATATGAGATTGAAACACTCTAAGTCTAAAGTCTCTCTCACCTAAATTTTGGATGGTATTTTTAGGACAGACATGTAAAGATGTAACTAAACATTTAAAGATGGAAACAACCGGAGTACAACATTTTTAGCAATTTTGTGTGTTCGTTTACTTATTTCTGACACTGGGGAAATTATGGTAAATTTTGATTAAGGATTCTAGGGGGTACCCAATGATCTGAGTGGGTTGTTTGGTATTAGAATCTAAGAAAAAGGAGATTTATGAAAGCCAAAGCACAGAGTGAGTTCTCAGATAGGTATGCACCAATTATGGAGACAATGCAGTTGGGTCTCCTAGTTAATGTTACTAGACCTTTAAAAATAAATACAGTTCTATCAGTCTGATTCCATAGACACTAAGCAAACTTCTGATTATTTGACAACCTCATCCCACTTAATTTCATTCATTGCAGAGATTGTCTGGTCAGCTAAGCAGTGGCTAGCTAGTCAAACACCTTCCTGTTTATGAAAGCACTGAAGTTACAAAAGCATTTTGCTGAGACTTGTGAAAATAAGATTGACAGAATGCAAACACAAGTCATTGCATTTCAAGATACCAAAAACTGACTTTTTAATACAGGCACAAACTGAAATAAAACTGGTATGAGAATCTACCTCAGCAGTCAGTTATGTTGCCTGGTTTTGTGAACTGAAGATAGCAATTCAGTAGAGCCTTAGTCACTGTAGAAGGTTTTGGTGCTTATACTCTGATTTATTTTGAAAGAGATTCATTTATTCACTCATTTATTTATACCTTTATTCATTTGTTAACACAATTATTGCATGTGTTTTTTGTTTTTTTTTTTGGTCAATCACTTTGTTGGTCACAGAAGATGAAATGTTATCTATACATTCCAGATCTCTGTCCTCATGAAATTTATAGTCTACCTATGACACATGTAACATATAGTTAGTATATATTTTTATGACTTCCTCTTCATTCTTAATTTACTAAAGTCTTCGTACTTGATAACTACAGCTCTGCAAATACCAGAATTTTTAAAGAATTTGTTTCACAGTTATCAAAGATATACTGACGTACTAAAAACCCACACAAAATAATTTTTATAATTTAGAAATTTGCTAAAAGTTAGCATTTTAATTACAAACTTTATTTTCATTTATTAGAATTTTTACTGAAGTTAATTTGGTTCAGTATCACTTTTGGCTAATTATATATAGTAATTAAATGAGCTTTGTTTTTCTGAGATCTTGATAAAGGCCCTATTTATTTTATTTAATAACCAGAAAGTTATCATTACACATTATGTAAATGATTCTTATCAAATAATTTCTAAAGACGAAGATTAATAACAATCTTTTATGTATACATGGAGTGGTCTTAAATGGTTTTTGAGGTAATCAAATTAATCTGTATTAATAATGTGTCAAGCTATATGGTACTGGTTACAGAGGCAAGACTGCCAGATGCCAGCTTCACTAGAGTGTAAAATTTAGAATACTCAGCATTGATGATCACTGCAAAGATTTCCATATGATTGAGGAGTATGAACCAAATTGACTTTTGGTACTTAAATGCAGTGTTATAAGAATGATCTGGACTACTCTCATGAATGGCTTTTTTAATATTCTATATTGTAGTTTTTGTTCAAAGAAAATTTGTTAGGTTAAAGTCAATTAAGATCTCAAATGAAATAAAATTAGAATTGTACCTACATTTTTTTTTTTTAGGAGTGGGTATGGGCATGTTTTGGTAATGATGCTAAAATGAAACATAACTGAATTTTGGTACAAGTCATATCACATAAACTTTGGTGGGAAAACAAACTCTGTGGATAACCTAGTTACTTATTGTCTTTGAATATGAAATATTTGATTCAGAAAGTTGACCTTTAGAAAGTATTAGCTTTATGTCATCTAAATTGAGCAAATGTGTTTTAAGAAAGGTTATGTCTCTTCAGTGTCATTCTGTTATATTATCAAATACTTATAATCTGTTTATTTGTTCTTTAAGAAGAAATAGTCACAAGTAAAATTTTCTTTTCAGAATTTAAAGACAGTAGACAAATATAATTTTAAAACTCAGTTTACTTGTAATAATATGAAAATGTAAATATCCTGGTGATTGCAGAGTGAAGCAAAGGAGGAAGGATATTTAAGGAAATAATTCTGGAGGGCTGTGTGAGAGTCTGTACTTCTTGCTGTTCTCTTAAATATCAGCTATTACTGATAAGATTACTTATAATTATAAACTATCCCCAGGCTTACTGAAATAAATGGCTAAGAGCTCACCCTTAAATTTTATTTCTGTCTACCTTTTTTCTTCTAATTCACTATAATTTGATTTTATATAAAACACTGAGGAAACTGAACAATGCTCATAGTTTCTTAACCAATCCCTTTTCCCCAACTTTCCATCTCAAACATGTGTAATAGCATTCTACACACAGAGGCCATGAAAGATATATGATTATTCAATTATATATATTTATACACATTTATATATATTTTATATATAGTCATATATAATATACATAAAAAGTTTATTATAAGAAATCAAGATCTGGAGTCAGCAAGATGGAGACTGGGGAGAGCCAGAGATATAATTTTAGTGTGAATTTGAAGACCTGAGAAGCAGGAGAGCCTATAGTATGAGTTCCGATGTGAGTCCAAGACTAAAGGCAGGATAAGACCCATGTCCCAATTCACAGACAACCACAGAAAGTGAATTCTCCTTTACTCAGACTTGTTCTATTTGGGCATTCAATAGACTGGATGGAGGTCCACCCATTTTGAGGTAGACAATATGCTGGATTCCATCTACAAGTTGATACCTGAGTATCTTGTGATCCAGTCCAGTGGAGTTTGAATTTCCAATATTCTAGTTTATTCTTCTTCCCTAAAGGGTGCTACAGAATCTTGAAGATTTTCCAAATTTCAGTAATATATTCTCTATATCTCCTTTTCTTTCTTCCTTTTCCCTAAGTGATTCAAAACCATCAAGGTTAGAATTAATTTTGCTTCATGGCCATAAAGACTTTGGACTTCTGGTTAAGCTCTGAGGAGGCATCCCTCATCTATTTGCTTAACAAATATTTATTGAGTTCTTCACTCTTCAGGCACTGGATCTGCTTTATCTGACTGAATGGAAGTATAGATAAGTAGTCTTTCAAAGCTAAGTATCTTTCATTAATCAACTTTATGTATCTACTTGTTGCTGTAATGTAATTGTTGATCACAATGGGGTAAATAGGAATGATGATGTATTGTTGGTAGAAGTATACATTGCCTGAAGAACAATTTGGCAGTACTTAGTGAAATTAAGCATGACTATCCCTTGGACTCCACCGTTGGATTTTCACCCAAGAAAAATTTTTGCACAAATGCAAAGACACCCAGTCTCTCTCTGTATGTATGTATGTGTTCACCGTAGATTTAGAGGCCAGAACAACTTTAAATGTGCGATGCTAAGATTTATGATGAACTACTATGAAGGAGTTAGATCTAGGTATATATAAAGTAACAGATATTTCTCAGTAACATAGTATTTTAAAGATTTTATTTATTTATTTATTTATTCATTTGAGAGGGAGAGAGAGAGAGAGATTGAGCACTCAAGTGCATGCATGAGTCATGAGGGAAGGACAGAGGGAGAGGGAAAGAGGAAACCCTAACCAGATTCCTCCCTGAACACGGAGCCCCACATGGGGCTAGATCCCATGACCCTGAGATTATGACCTGAGCTGAAATCAAGAGTCTGATGCCCAACCAACTTAACTACCTAGGCACCCCTCAATAACATAGTTATAAGTAAAAAGTATCATCAACCCAATTCTGAGCACCTTAAATGTGAAACAAATAATTTTAAAACAACAATAAAAAATTAGACTACTGGGCACATGGATGGCACGGTTAAGCATCAGACTCTGTGTTTCAACTCAGGTCATGATCTCAGGGTCATGAGATGGAGCCCCTAGTGGGGCTACATTCTCACCATGGAGTCTGCTTGAGATTCTCTCTCCTTCTCTCTTGGTCCCTCCCCCTGTTCACACTCTCTTTCTCTTTAAAATAAGCAGATATAATTCTTTAAAAAAAAAGATAATTAAACTCCTATTAGGTAACATTTTCCACTCAAAAGTAGGCAGAAAATAATTTGTACTAATTACCTGTATATTATTCATCTATTAGTAGTTTTTAAATGTTATTTATTTCTCTCAATGCCCGTTTCTTAGTTTGATATATAGTATCCTTTAAGTACTCGCTTATTTTTTAAAATACCTTCCCCTCTGTTAGGTTCAAATAATATTCTTCTACATATTCTCTTACCTTTATGGCTTTAAATTATTAAGACTATAAATTACTTAGATTTCATATTTGTGTATTGTGCCACAAATATATTTTTTCCAACAAAAAGTAAACAAGAACTTAAAACAGCAAACATTTAGTTCTTGTACATTTATATGAAGAGTGTGGGTCATTGCTGATGGACTCCACCAATATTTTTCAATGTTGGGTCTCAGGCTGAAGGAGCAGCCTCTGTCTGAGTAATGGTGGTGGTTTCACGAAAATCTGTCTCCTTCTAGTCTAAATTCCTTGATGTCAGGGACAGAGTCAATATTTTCTCCTTCCTATAAAATTTTTGCTTATATCTTTTCCATTTTTCCCACTCTATTTTTTATGATTCTATTACTACTTTGAAGGATGTTTAAAAATATGCTTTTATGTTAATCTTTTGTTTTCATATGAGTTTTCCACATCTTCCAATCTTGGCTTGTCTTATCACTTTGATTTTACTGTGTTTTGATGAACAGTCATGAGTTTTTTAATGAAGCCAAATTTATTAAGTTTCCTTTATAAGTTATAATTTTTATCTTGTTGAAGAAATTCTTCAATTCAAAAGCAACAAAGATATTCTCCAATATTTTCTTATAAGAGATTTATTTATTTATTTATTTTTTTTTTAAAGATTTTATTTATTTATTTGACAGACAGAGATCTCAAGTAGGCAGAGAGGCAGGCAGAGAGAGGAGGAGGAAGCAGGTTCCCTGCTGAGCAGAGAGCCCGATGCGGGACTCGATCCCAGGACCCTGAGATCATGACCTGAGCCGAAGGCAGCGGCTTAACCCACTGAGCCACCCAGGCGCCCCTCTTATAAGAGATTTAAGAAAACTTTCCTTTTCACACTTCAGTTTTCTGTCCTCCTAGAACCACTTATTGTTTAGCCATTTTGTTTTTGGTGTGTTTGTGTGTTAAATGAGGCAGACATCAGGTAAACTATTTTTAAAAAATAAATGGATAATATGTGGTCCACTCCTAAAATGATTCATTGGTATCCCATTGTAGTTAAAATAAAATCCAAACTATTTTCTTTGATTCTGCACTCTCTGACCTACCTCTTTCACCATATTTACTTCCATTCTTTCCCTTGCTCCTTCATTTTGTTACACTGGTTTTAATTGTTTTTCATATATTAACCTCTTTCTGTTCTCTTTCTGTATTGTCCATATCTGACCCCACAGAGATTGTCTTCATTCTTTGTATGTCAGCTTAAATGTTATATTTTAAGGAGGCACTTTCCATTCGTTTTCTCTAACAGAATCCTGTTTTTGTTGTTGTTTTTTTACAGAACTTACTTATTTCATTTTTTATTTGGCTATTATTGATTTCTGTGTACTCAAGCTTCATAAGGGAGAGATTATATCTACTTTATTTACTACTGCTCTTTGCAGTCCATCTTAATTCCTGGCATTTATAGATGTTGAATGAATGAATGATGGAATAATGTACCCCCATTTCTTTTTTTACTTTCATCCAACCAATCACTATATTGTGTAGATTCAATATCTTTCACATTTTCACCTCAGTCCATTTTGTTACAAATTTATGTCTACTGCCATGTTAAAGATCTGCATCATTTATTATTTTTTTCTTTATTTTTTTCTCTGTCATTTTTCCCTCCTAGAATTCTCTAGCTACACAATGGATCTTCCTAAAATTTTAATCATATGACTTCTCTGATCATAGTTCTTCAACTCCTGTCCATTGGCTTCAAGGAGAAAACCCCTAAATTTATAATGTGAATTTAATCTTATATTCTCTTCCAGCTACCAACTCATTTTTCACTTCTCTTCACTGCAAAACTCCACAAAGAATTTTCTGTCCACATTGTATTCACTTTCTTATCCTTAAATCTATCTATCTAGATTCTATTATGTAGTTGTTTTATATAATTTATTTGTTTTTTTAAGATTTTATTTATTTATTTGAGAGAGAGAGAGGACAAGCAAGTGAGTGAGTGCAACTGGGGGTGGGGGTCTGGGAGGGACAAGCAGAATCTCCAATGAGCAGAAAGCCCAACAGGGCACTCAATCCCAGGATCCCGGGATCTGATCTGACCTGAAGGAAAATGCTTAACCACCCAGGTGTTTTTTACTTATTGGCTGGTGAACTATTTCAAATATAAATGATAACAGAAAGACACTGATACACTGAGCTTCACAGACTTATCTGGAGTTAGCAAAAAATGGCAAATTTTGCTTCAAGTATGATCATTCAACTACCCCCACACACTAGATAATTTTGAAGCAAATAGAAGGCAGATTATTTCATTTATAACTAATTTGAAATATATTTCTAAAAGACAAGGACTCTTTTAAAATAAAGTATATTTTACATATAGTAAAGTACACAGATATTAAGTATGCAGCTTGGAATACATACACACACACACATGCGCGTGTGGACACACGCATGCACATACACTCATATAAACAAAACTTTCAACAGGAATATAGAACATGGATACCACTCAGAAGTTTTCTTTTCTTCATGTATCTTCCAGTAGCAAATACTATTCTGATTTCAATGAACATAAATTAGTTTTGCCTTTACGAACTTTAAATGAACCAGTCGAGTGCCTGAACTCTTTCACTTAACATAGTATTTCTGAGTTTATCCATGTTGTTATAGGGGTATTTGGTAATAAATTTTTTTTTTTGGTTGTGAGTATCATTCTGTTATATAAATGTATCACAGTTCTGTTGAAAGCCATTCATGTTTTTTTTAAATTTTTTGTTATTATGAATAAAGATGCTGTGAACATTCACTTATGTGTCTTTTGGTGAAAATATGCTGGATCATAGGGGAGATACATGTTCAAGTTTCATAGACATTACTAAACTGTTTTCTAAAAGTCTCACAAATAATGTATCTGTGTTCTAGTTATTTCTTATCTTTGCCAAAAATTGATATTGTTAGTCCTCTTCATTATAGCTATTTTACTGATGTATGTTGATATCTCATTGCATTTTTAAAAAAGATTTTATTTATTTATTTGGTAGAGAGAGAGAGATATCACAAGTAGGCAGAGAGAGAGAGGGGGAAGCAGGCTCCCAGCTGAGCAAATAGCCTGAAGCAGGGCTGGATCCCAGGACCCTGAGATCATGACCTGAGCTGAAGGCAGAGGCTTAACACATTGAGCCACCCAGGCGCCCCCCTCATTGTGTTTTGACACTTTTCTGATAACAAATGATTTGAGCATTCTTTCATATGCTTTTTAGATATTATTTCCAGATACTAATTACAAATAATGTGGCCATAGACATTCTTGTAAGTAAGTGTCTTCTTAGTTGGCCAATTACTGAATGCTCACCTAAACCTGTTTGTTAACCTGTAGCTGGACTTACTACAAATCATGATCTCTAGTCTCATTTTCAACCCTGAATTTCATTACCTGTGTCTGATTCTAAGCCTTGCTTATTTAGCCTACTGATTTCATCTGATTACTCTGTCTCTCAGTCCATGTTTACCAGTGAACACATCCCTTATCCTGGAATCATCGATATCCTCAGTGAAAAACAAAACTTCATCTTCTTTGTAGCTCTATCTTATTTGGAACAGAGATGATGTTAAATCAGTTAATCCACAGAATATCATAGGAATTGTCAGGCAAAAATAAAGGTGAGAGAAGGTATTGATAAAGAAGGACAGAATATTCTCCGGGAAGAAAAATGGCCATAAGTATATTTTATATTACAGGTTTTTTTCCTTGTTTCTAGAAGACATATTTGATTGTTAAAATTTTAATAAAACTGCAAATATATATACTAGTTAAATATTTGGGTACTTCTTTTCTATTGAAATTTTCCTATTTAAATAACAAATGACATGGAGGACATTGGGAGATGGAGAGGAGAAGGAAGTTGAGGGAAATTGGAAGGAGAGGCGAACCATAACAGACTATGGACTCTGAAAGACAACCTGAGGGTTTTGAAGGGGGGGGGGTGGGAGGTTGGGGGAACCAGGTGGTGGGTAATAGGGAGGGCACGTATTGCATGGAGCACTGGGTATTGTGCAAAAACAACGAATACTGTTACACTGAAAAAATAAATAAATTTAAAAAGACAAAAAATCCTTGAGCCATGTTTTTCTCAGTGCTTAAGTAATGAATTAGGTATGTGAGTTAACTTTCTAGATTAAAATTGGTAGATTCTCTGCACCTGAACCTGTGAAATTTGGTAAGATTAAGTCCATTCAGCATCTGTGTTAAAACATATCAGAATTTTCTCATGCATGGTCTAATTTAATCATCTACTTTTTATAAAAAAGAAAGACTGCTAGTAGATCTTATTGTCATTTTATACCTGACAAAGAAATTATTCAAATTGACTTAGCTAGTAAGAGCAGAGCTTAAGCACACACCTGAGTCTACTGATTTGAAGCCCATTCCTCTGTCCACTCTGAGTTGTCTGCTCTGTTCACTAAATGATATAAACCTATATGCATTTTAAAATTCATCTAAAATGCATTTGGTATTCTGACCAAAATATGTGTGTTTTCTTTTGCTCATGAGTTGCAAGGAATACTTACATTTTTCTCTGGAGAAAGTTGGTAATTTGCCAAGTGCAACTGCCTCCAACTTCAGGAAGTCATTTAAGTAATTTCCCTTCTATTAAGGCCAATAAGCATCTTTCATAGTTGTTTAATTTTGTACTTTCCAGACCCCACTCCATTTTTAATATTTTCTTAGGTACTGAATTTAAATATGATCTTTTATAATTTTTTCAGTGAGAAGTTATCTCTAGTAATTCTTGAGACCACAGTTTCAAATCTGTGCTATGATCTCTTTCTAATTTTGTTTTCTGTTAAGTGTGTGTGTGTGTTGTGTGTGTGATAGGAGGGGAGTAAGAGGTTGGAGTTTACAACCATGAAAATACTGTGCTTTTAAGGAGGAAATAAAATCCACTAGTAAATAAAGTCAGGCAACTTTTTAAAAGAATAACTCTTTAAAAAATTTATGTATTTTGTCGTTTTGCAGAAGTGACAGTAAAACTGGTTATTCATTGATCTCAGAGGCTTGGCTACAGCAGAAATCAAGTAAGAGCATGAACATTATCCAATGAATTAATCTATTCTGAAAATTAAACCAGAAAAACTCCAGACCCTTAGAAGTTTCCCAGGAGCCTCTTTGTAGCTATCAGCTTGATTTTTTACATTTGATCTAAATTACTGGAACAGTGGTTTTTATTTACTATTCTAACACTTTCCCCTGCTTTTGACTAAATCCACTTTGCTTTAGAGAAATAGTAACCTCTTTAACTATACATCCATACATTTTGTATATGCCAATTCTTCTGAGCTGCTGTTGCCATCTTAGTGTTCAAGGCTTTTGTTTTCTTCCCTGGATATTTTAAATATGTCCTTCTCTGCTTCTCTATTAAATTCATCTTTTAAATTCATTGTGAATACTCTTCTAGATGCTCCTTCAGTTTTCTCACGCACCAGAGTGATTAGCCACTCTTGGCCTTCTCAGTGACAATCTAACTTCCATACCTCACTGAATGTCTTTCCCAGTCCTCCAGTCAAATTCAGGTTATGTTACCTGTCTTTTCACTTAGGGCCCTGTACTCTTGGGATATTTTTCTGCCGAATCGCACCCCCATCATTTCCTTTTCAGTCCAGACTGACATGATTTTCATCATTCAAAGTGCAGATGGATCCTTAATTTCGTTCAGAATTTCCTAAGATAAATGAACATTTCTTTTTAATTTGGCCTTTAATGATAGCGGTGATGGTTGTTCTGGAGATATGTGTGCATGTGTATTTTGTTCATAACATTTCAAGTTTCAATCCTCTAAACAAAATTTGCTCTGCCTATTTAAAGTTCATTCAGTATAACTACCAAAGGCACAGAGAAAACAGTTCCCAATTAAGGCCTAGTCAAGTTGGGTCATGGTTGTCTGAGGTTCCTGGCTGGAGCTCCTACTATCTTCTCTGTCATATCTTGGTGTTGTCATTGTGACCAGTTTTATTTAAATATTCCTCCCACTTTTATTTCAAAGTATATTGCCTGGTTTGTTTTGGTTTCCTTTTTTTCCCTATTTTAATCACAACATTCTTAAATATTTTACTATTAAGTATATTTTTGGTTGGGATAAAATAGTGAAGGACATTAAGATGAAAATCAATGAGTATTTATTAATAGCATGTCTTTTATTATACGATTTTATATTCAGGAATCTGTTCTAATACTATACTAGTGGAAAGTAAGTGTAATGATTACCACATTGAAGAAGAAAAAAAGCTTAAATATCTTGAAAAGCTATGTTAGATATAGTGTAAAGGATTTTAATCCATTTTATTGCTTTATTTGGCTTAAATGGAGTGTTCAGTTAATAATATTATGAGTTATGTCTTCTGTTTTATTTACTTCACAGATAGCTACACCATTAATCACCCTATTTTTTAGGAAATTTGTTATGTAAACTACTAATAGAATTCCCAAAAGAAATAGAATTTTCCACTATGAAACATATTTTTGTAATTCACATATATCCTATTTTACGTTAGGTAATGATATGTGATAACCTATGCGAGTATATAAATGAGGAAACACTAGGTTTTATTTTAGAAATATAGAGAGATCTTTTGGTTCATATTCTTAACCTTTTACCATTTCATAATTCCAGGAATTAACTTTTTTTTTTTTTTTTCATTTAAAAGCAAGCTTCCCTCCTTTTGTTCACAGAAAGCTACCTGTTTTTAATACTCATTTGTAGGATGTTCTCCGTAATGAATATTTTGTATAGGTGGAACCCCAAAGAAATGAAGCAATGGCTGATTGATATATGCATAATGACAATAGTAATAAAAGTTACAGTCATATATATATATATATATATATATACACACACACACACACATATATATATAAAATGGCATATGTTTATTGATCTCAAAATTATGTCTGTGTATGTAGATTAACATTCATGCATATTAAATAAATACAGCAAAAATACAGTAAAAGTTTGAAACAGTTGGTAAGTTTTTTCATCTGAACTGTTATATCTCATCTTTAGATATGTTAATTGCCTTTATTTTTCATAACATATTAATTAACTAGCAGGTGTTTTAATATAATGTTCAGAGGGGAAAAACCAAGATTAAAATATTTTGTATATAAGATTTATAACATCTAAAATTTAAAGTACCTGACTGGAATTTTTCTTTTTTCCCCCATTTAGGATTATATCCACTCTTAACTTACTGATTTCCAGGCATTTATCTTCAGCCAGAACACCTCCTCTCAACTCCAACCTCTTACTTTAGATTATCACTTGGTATCTAAAAGACATTTTAGGCACCTGGGTGGCTCAGTGGGTTTGGATCATGATCCCAGGGTCCTGGGATCGAGCCCACATGGGGCTCTCTGCTCAGCAGGGAGCCTGCTTCCCCCTCTCTCTCTGCTTACTTGTGATCTCTGTCTGTCAAATAAATAAAAAAATAAAAAAAAAAAAGACATTGCAAACTCAATATGGCAGATACAACCCTTTGAACTTACTTTTTTCCTATTTCAGTTAGTTTCCTAGCTCCATTCTCCCAGTTATTTGATTCAAAAATCTTGGAATCATTCTTGAGTCCTCTCTTTCTTCTATACTGAATATTCTGAATGGGGAAACCTATTGGTTTTATTATATCCAGTATCTGACCGTTCTTCATCATCTCCATCGATAGTTCAAACCAATATTACATATCACCTATATTATTATAATAGCCTCTGAACTTGTCTTTCTGTTTATGTCTTTGTTCCTCTTCAACCTCTGCCAAGTATACTCTTAAAACAGTAGCGAGAGAGATCCCATTAAAATATAGTCAAATCATTACCCTTCTGCTCACAAAACCCATTGGCTATTTAACTTAAACCAAAAGTTAAAGTCCTTAATAACCAATAAATTCTTACATGCTGTGGAGACCTCTTACTCTCCATCATCTCCTGATATTCTATTCCTTGCTCACTCTACCCCAGGCATTCTGGTTTTCTTGACTTGCTTTGAATAGGCCAGGTAATTTCTTCATCAGGGCCTTTGCAAATTACCATTCTGCTGCCTAGAATAATCTTTCCTCAAATATCTGTATGGTTTTTGCCTTTGCCTACTTTAGGTCTTATCCATATGACAGCTGCTCAATGATGTATTTCTTGTCAAAATATTATAAACATCCTCTGGTAATTCTTACCTACTTTTTCCGCTTTTGTTTTCTCCTTAGCACATATTTCTCTTTAGGTTTTTCTTCTCTGCCTCTCTTCTAGAATACATTTTTTTATGAAGGCCAGGATTTTTTTTTCCTTTTTATTTTCACTTTTTCACTAGTGTTCCTTAGTGTTTGACACATAGTAGATGCTCAGTAATATCTGGTAGATGCATGAATAGTTTTCCCTATGCCTCCCCCTGTAGGGAGGAAAATTCCGATAGGGTGGGAGAAGATTGCTTAGTATAAGCTAAGGATGGAAGTAATCATCTCAAGGTTCTGAACAGATACTCAGTTACACTGGGGTCAAGGAGCAAGAGAACCCCACTTGGGGCACATGGGTGGCTCAGTCGTTAAGCTTCTGCCTTCTGCTCAGGTCATGATCCCAGGGCCCTGGGATCCAACCCTGCATTGTACCCCCTGCTCAGTAAGAAGCCTGCTTTTCCCTCTCCCACTCCCCCTGCTTGTGTTCCCTCTCTCACTCTTTCTCTGTCAAATGAATAAATAAAAATCTTTAAAAAAAAAGGAAAAGGAGCAAGAGAACCTCTAGCTTTGAATACAGGATAGCAACACACTTTAAAATCCTATTCTTGTGTTTTGTTGGAAGAATATTTTGAATGGTGGGAATAGTAAATAATGTTTCCAAAATAACTCATTGAAATCTTGTTGGCTGGGGGATCTATGGGATGGAGGAGTTAACAAATCTGAAATTAACAAAACCAGTTTGTTTTGGTAATGTAAATTTGTCACTATTCACTAGAATTTTTAATGCCCTGCAAGGTATTATGTTTTCATAACATCTGGATTTTTATAACAGATTTCAGTATGAGGGATGCTAAGATTATAATAAGATACGTGGAATATCTCTTCCTTTCCCCATCTATCCTGAACTAGAAGAAAATCAATGATGGGGATCAATAGTCTTTGTCAATCTAAAGCAGAAAGAGTGGAAGCAATTGACTAAAAATTCCTCTCAGTTCAAACTTTCATAGCTGGCCTATTGCAGATGTCTGGCCCTTTCCATAATCAGTCCTCTGAAGGCATCAGACAATGAACACCCATCACAACAGTCCTGTTATTTTCCTTGAAAACAGGATACCTATATCTTGAAATCGTGGTATACAGTTTATTCAGTGGCTTGATCACAGAGGTTGGGAAGAGTCCCAGGTAGGTCATTATATAAATTTGACATTGTATTTTGAAAATATTTACTCTTTTAATTCAGCTATGAAATTTCTTTATTATGCTTTCATAACGCATTATGGGGCATTAAGATATGAAGATTGGTTACTATTGCACTGTCAGTGCAAAATTTATATTTATAGTAAAGAGAACTTATAGTTGAAATTATGTTAGAAGACACCGTTACAGAGGCTCCTGGGTGGTTCTGCCTTTGGCTCAGGTCATGATCGCTAGGACCTGGATAGAGCCCCATGTTAGGCTTCCCAGCTCAGCAGGGATTCTGCTTCTCTCTCTTTCTCTGCTCTCTCCCTGCTTGTGCTCTCTCTTTCTCTGTCAAATAAATAAATGAAATCTTAAAGAAAAAGAAAGAAAGAAAAGAAAAGAAAACACCAACACAGGAATTTTTATGGTGAGTTCTATAATATTTTACCCAATTATGGAGTAGAGGGTTGGGCAGAGAATCAGTGTTTCCTTTGAAATTCTCATTGTTGAAGACTATGCTAAGTGCTTTTCACAGTACGTTAATTTTTAAAATCATTCTTCAACATTGGTATTAGAACATTTTACTGATGAGCAACCTGAGAGTCTCAGAGTAGTTAAGTGGTTCCCCAAGATCAAGCCGACTATCAGACTATCAATCTGCAATTATTTATTAAACACCTATGGGTGTAGCTATCCTTGTAAGATACAGACAGTTGCAATCCTCATAATTTGCTAAGTGAGAAAAATCCACCAATAAGAGTACCAAAATATCATTATTAGGAGTAAATAGTCTATTTGGATTTTTGAGATTTTGTTCATTGAAACCATCTTTAAAACAAACTTTATTTTGTAAGTGTAGACATGATACTCTAATAACTTAAATAAAAGAATCAAATAAATTTAGCTAAATGATATATTACTTAACACTAGAAGATACTAGTTTGAATTGGGTAAACAGCTGCTGTTACCCATGAAAGAGAGTACAGAACTAGAATATAACTAGAGAATAGAATGTGTGTTGTTATGTGGTTTACGACATGATTGTTACTTTGTGCAATTATTATAATTATTCTGTGAAATTAGTTCCTTTCGCCACAGAGGAAATCTGAGATTGACCTGGTTAATGCATAGTCAGAGCCACATCAACACTACGTGGCAGAGTGAAGATTCAAATCCGCACCCTCTAGTGCCATTTTGGGGGCTCTTTTTAAGACACCAAAGGAATATGTAAACTCACTTCCGGATTCTCTGTGTGTGGAAAGAAATATCCTCCAGCAAATTGTTCTGTCTAATTTTACTGCATAATTAAGCAGATTATAGGATAAATTAACGCGTTGGCATAGTTAACTAGTTCTTATTTACTTTTCTTTCCCCTTGGAGTCTGCTCCTCTGCAGGAGGCCTTTTAAATGGAAACATCCTATTAACTTTCTTAACACGGAGGTGCAGAGACAAACACAGCAACTAATGCAGATATAGTAGCTACCCTTAGGCACCTTGAAAAGATGTCACCTCAAACCTTAGAAAGCGGTAATCATAGACACAAGGTGTCAGTAAGGGGAAGCCAGAAGTTGGCCTTGCTTATTTTTTCCCTCAAAATGTGATCTGCTTCAGAATCCTGAGGAGTTTATTAACATGCAGATTCCTGGGCTCCAGCCTCAACTACTGAATCTGAATCTCACAGCTGGGTCCCAAATGTGTCAGTTTTTAAAGCCCCCGAGGTGACTTTTTTTTTTTTTTTTCATTCAGGCACATCAAATATTAAGACTCTGATATCTAGGGGTGCCTGGGTGGCTCAGTGATTAAACCTCTGCCTTCAACTCAGGTCATGATATCAGGGTCCTGAGATCGAGCCCACCACTGGTCTCTCTGCTCAGCAGGGAACCTGCTTCCCTCTCTCTCTCTACCTGCCTGTCTGCCTACTTGTGATCCTTTCTCTGTCAAATAAATAAATAGAATCTTTTTTTTTTTTTAAAGCTCTGATATCTAGTTCATTCTGAATCAACAAACTTCCGGTAAGATCCTTTGTCTGCAGTAGGGTACACTGGCCAATTTAAATTCAAATTTACTGAAAGAGCTCAAAAGTTAATTGAAGCAGAACAAGCAGTACCAGGAAAGGGAGTTAATCCTTGCAGACTAGGAAGAGCAAACCACAACAAGAAAAATCTGTTCAGAACATTGTAGCTCAGTATGGATAGATACTAACCATTTTCAGGTTTTTTGCCTTTGAGGATTACAGCAGGTCAGAAACACCTCCTTTATCTAATGGTAGCTGGCACCCAGACCAGGTTGGATCCAAAGGGGAAAAGACCATTCCAGTAAGGAATCTGGATGCTATTACAATAGGGAATTAATGCTGAGCAGTCTAAACTTAGCTGCCCTCTGTATAATACATACGAGTTTAGTTTCATTATTGCCTAAAGCCTGATATGGCATTCTGCAGGCAACCCTGGTCAGATCCAGCTTGAAGGGGCCTTTGCTTACAGAAACAATAGAAAAAAAGTGTTTACCCTAAAGATAAAAATGTAGTGATCCTAAGGGGCATGTGCACCTGAATGTTTATAGTAGCAATGTCCACAATAGCTAAACTATGGAAAGAACTTAGATGTCCATCAAGAGATGAATGGATAAAGAAGATGTGGTGTATATATACAATGGAATACTATGAGGCCATCAAAACCCCTGAAATCTTGGCATTTGCAGTGATGTGGATGGAACTAGAGGGTATTATGCTAAGTAAAATAAGTCAATCGGAGAAAGACAATTATCATATGATCTCTCTGATACGAGGAAATTGAGAGGCAGGGCTGAAGATCGTGGGGGTTAGGGAGGGAAAAATGAAACAAGATGGGATCAGGAGGGAAACAAACCTTAAGAGACTTTTAATCTCATGAAACAAACTGAGGGTTGTTGGGGGGTGGGGAGTAAAGATAGGGTGGTGGGGTTATGGACTTTGGGGAGGGTGTGTGCTATGGTGAGTGCTGTGAAATGTGTAAGCCTAATGATTCACAGACCTATACCCCTGGGGCAAATAATACATTATATGTTAATTTAAAGAAAAGAAAAAAAATTAACTTATATAACAATTTATAGAAACAATTTAATTGCTAATTATGAACTCTCAAGCCATCAGATGACTGAGTGCTGGAGTTTGTTTAAAAAAAAAATTTTTTTTTTAAATAAACATATAATGTATTATTAGCCCCAGGGGTCCAGGTCTGTGAATCGCCGAGTTTACACCCTTCCTGCACTCTCCATAGCACATACTCTCCCCAATGTCCATAACCCCACCACCCTGTCCTGAGTGCTGGAGTTTTAAAGGGTCTCAGTCCAGCCTACCTCAACCGTTTGGTGGTTCTTCATATCTTCAAAGATTTCCATGGATACCTAATCATTCCCTTACCTTCACTACAAGGGGGCATTTCAAGTTCTAGGCAATAGCTCTCAAGTTTGATTAATGCAATAAAGTTTTATTGTGAAAAGATAAAAGAATTAAATCCCTTTTTTTTTTCCATTTTATTTATTTATTTATTTTTTTTTCTCATTTTATTTATTTTTTCAGCGTAACAGTATTCATTCTTTTTGCACAACACCCAGTGCTCCATGCAAAACGTGCCTTCTCCATTACCCACCACCTGTTCCCCCAACCTCCCACCCCTGACCCTTCAAAACCCTCAGGTTGCCCCAACCTCCCACCCCTGACCCTTCAAAACCCTCAGGTTGTTTTTCAGAGTCCATAGTCTCTTATGGTTCGCTTCCCCTCCCCAATGTCCATAGCCCGCTCCCCCTCCCCCAATCCCACCTCCCCGCAGCAACCCCCAGTTTGTTTTGTGAGATTAAGAGTCATTTATGGTTTGTCTCCCTCCCAATCCCATCTTGTTGGAGAAGAATAAATAAATCCCCTTTTTTATGGAGTAGTGCCCACTTTACTTACTGATTGAAGTTTACTTTTTCATCTAACTATAATCCCTGTGCCATAAGGTTTCCATTGTCTGCCTGCTGTCTTAACATTCCTTCTACCTAGAATATCCCTCCTCCAGATTATCACATTTTGGGGTCCTTATCAGCATGCACATTTTAGCTCAAGGGAAATTTTTTCAAGGAGCCCTTTCCAATCACCAAATCTCCATAAACTGCCCCTACATTCCACCATGCTCTCCCTTCCTGATCATTTGCTAGTCCATTACAATGTGTTTCTTTCTTAGTGCTCACCTCAGATCATGTATTGGCAAATTGGTTTACCTGTCTAGTATTATTAGAACATTAACCACCCCCTTCCTTGCCACACATGTACCCAAATACACTGGAAAGTACTTGCCTTCATTTTGGCATGCCTAAGACTACATCTTATTTTGAGTAAGATGTAATGAATTGATATTTCTTACTTGAATACAAAGTTCTGCTAATGCTACTCTCCTTAGCAAGGAGCATGGAAATCTCTTCTTTTCCATACTTTCTTTAACCACATTTCACCACTCACCCCCACCTTAAACACACCATTGTGGTTTAGAGTATGCCTGCTCCTCCATTGTCTATGAGGATTTCTGAGTTCTTTGCCTTCACGAAGAGTTCAATGAGAGGAAGAGGGAGAGAAAGAAGTCACCAACCAGATTGGGACACTGCATGATTTGTCTCTTTTGTTTATCTTCTTTTCATTTCTAAATTTTCTCTCCAGACTTCTTTGTCTTTTCTTTAGTAAGAGCTGAACTGTGCATTTTACAAATCAGTAATTTAAATAGAACTGTTCTTAGTAACTAGTTCTAGTAAGAGTTTAGTTGGCTTGCATCAACAAAGTTAAGCATGTTATTTTATTTTATTTTTTAAAATTTTTTGAGATTTTATTTATTTGACAGACAGAGATCACAAGTGGGCAGAGAGGCAGGCAGAGACAGAGAGGAGGGAAGCAGGCTCCCTGCTGAGCAGAGAGCCAGATGTGGGGCTCAATCCCAGGACCCTGGGATCATGACCCAAGCTGAAGACAGAGGCTTTTAACCCACTGAGCCATCCAGGTGCCCCAAGCATGTCATTTTAAAACAAGTGTTATTTTCTGAGTGCACTCATTTTAAAATAACTCATTTTGACTATATTGAACCATAATGAAAAAATTATTACAATGGTAAAGCAAATGTAAGTCCATTTCACCACAAGGCATGAGTGTTTAAATTTTAGGAAATGACTGGGAAGGATGAGAGAAATTAGATCTGAAACATATGCTATGTTGATTAAAGTAGTGTTTACATTTTTATTGTCAAATATAAGTATATATGTTTTATATAACTAAATATATTTAAATTTAGATTATATATCTAATATATTATATTAGATTATATATCTAATATATAATTATATAAGCATATAATTATAATATATTTAATATATTAAATATATAAATACATAAGTTACACTCAATTAAAATTTATATATATTTTCATATACTTAATATTATTTTATTTTATTTTATTTTGCTTCTGGTAGGACCACTAGCCCCTGCAAATAAATTCCACTGTCTGTAAAATTCAGACAAACAGGGTTTTTACATTCAAATGCATTGGTTCTCCCTCAAGGGAGACTCAAGGGAGTCTGTAAACCCCTTCTTAACTATTTGGACAAAAGTCACTCTCTGTTGATTTCTTCCAAGTTTGATTTGTCTTTTTTTTTTTTTTTAATTGAAAGCTAGTTTTAAAGGAAAGGAAAGGTAGTAATCTGGTTTAGCCAACTTTATTGAAATATAATTTGATATAAAGTTGCAATTTCAATAGTAAAAAGAACTTAGATTTCATTACTTACTCTAAAAAAACCAATGATCAATATTAAATTGATCTTCATTTGTGAGTCAATGAGTTCTACCATAAATGTTCATAGGTTTCCAGTGGAAATATTATGCTAATAATAGTGTTATTTTAAAAAGTTTTTGCTATAAATATTTTATGATCCTGTGCATTTATAAAATTTGGGAGAGAGATTAATGATCATAGATTAAGTGTGCTAGATTATCCTTTAATTTAGTTAAAGGATACTGACATAACCAATATTTAAAACTTAATTATCAATTTGGAATGATAATTATATCAAATTTTAATTATTACATTTTCAGTATAATTACTACTTTTCTCAAAGAAGAATACAAAGTAGATTATCACTTATCTTCTACATGTATTAATGTTCTTGGGAGTGAGAAAATTAACATAGAAAGTATTTACTTCAGTTTATGGAATTAGAACCCTATAGTGAAAATAGAGTACATTGACATTTTCTATCATAAAGAAACATACATACTAAAATGAAAGTAATTATTATAATCAAGAAAAATAAGACTGAAGACATTTAGGGGTAATTATGAGTAAAAAATAATAAAATGAGTTAACTTTATCCATTTAAGATATAAATCTTCATGTGTAATGTGTGTGTGTTGGTGTATTTGATTTATAAAGTATATTTTTATTAATTAGCAATATTCTAATATTTGAAGAAGAGCATTATTTCTATATTTAAGTAACTGAAGTTACAGAAAGATGCTATAGGATCATAAGCCCTTAGAATTGACTGTGCAACTCTCTGAAAAACATAAAAAACAAGGCAAAAAATACTCTTCATAAGAAAGGCAAAATATTATATATAATGTCAATCTATTTTTAGAAAGGAAGTGTTTTGTTATTAGAAGAGGCTACCATTTGTTTGACTAGTTTGAAAAACTTCACAGTGGATGATTTTTAATGGGAGTAGAAAATTGTTCAATTTTGTTAGGATGCAGAATAGTGATGGATATGACTTTCAAGCAAGAGTTGATAGGGGGAGATAGAAAAGGAAATAAAAATTATCCAGGAGACTGAGGGCCTATGAATATGACCAGAGAGGATTAATTGTATATAGAACAGTGAGATATATTTGAAAAGGTAATTTAGGGTGGATTGTAGGGAATCCTGAAGAGTTTAATATCTGGAATTGTATACCAGTGGTGGGTCATTTAATAGTTTCTCAATCTTTGGAAGATTGCTTAGAGAGAAATATTGGATATATTTGTTTTCAAAGTGTGTCTACAGATGGATCTCCTGATAAAATTATCTGGGGGAGCTGCTGCAAATGCACATTCAAGGTCCTAAACCAGACTTCTGACTCAGTAAGTCTTAGAGAGATCCAGGACTTTGCATTTTTAGTAAGTTCTCCTATTTCTTATTTCCCAGTGAAGACCCAGACCTCTGGAAGAGAGACCACAACCCACTGTTTCTGTGCAGAATGGGAAGCTAATCACAGGAAGCTAACTTTTTCTTATGGAGTATAGTTGATACAGTGTTCTATTAGGGTCAGGTGAACAGTTCTATACAATATGCAGTGTTCATCACAGTCAGTGTGGGCTCCTTGCTACCACATTGCCGTGGTATTGCGAACATTCCTATATTCCTATATTCCCGCAACTTAGAGCTGGAGGTTTGGACCTCTTAATCCTTGTCCCTTAACATGTGTGCCCCTCTTCTCTTTGGGAACAACCAGTTCTCTATATATTTGAGTCTGTTTTCTGTTTTTATTATGTTCTTTAATTCTAGTATAGTTTCTAGCTTGCTAGAGACTCAGTATCTCATCCCTTCTCCAGGGCTTGTCTTCAAATGCAAAATGTCTCAAACATTCTAACTTAATACTATACCTGAACAATAGAAGATTTTTCTATACTAAATCTGAAGTGACCAGAAATTGTGATTCTCATCCAACCTGTATTTAGAACCAAGGCCCCCAGAGAACATCAGTGGTTACCTTTATTAAACTGTCACCATATTAATCAGGACTCTGTGACATGAAGTACAATCCATAGACTATGCCAACTCAGGAATTTCATTTCTGTTACTATGGCAGAAGTTACTTTTCATGAATAAGTTAGGATTTTCACCGGGGATTTTGCTTCGAAGGTTTTTATATTTGCATTTTTAAAAAGTGTAAGCTTAAAACAACATTTAAGAAAAGAAATGCAATTCCATGCCTTTGATCTTTGATGCATCCTTTGAATCATTTGTATAATGCCATGTGTTAGTCAGTCACATGTGGAATGAACGTGAAGGATAATGAAGGCTTCAATTTTTTGTTGAAGAATCTGAGAATCATTCTCCTTTATTTTTCCCCTTTGAAAAATCAAATCAGTGCCCCTTGGTATTAATCAAAGGAGTTAAAAAAACATATATCCACAAAAAACCTACACATGAATGTTTATAGCAGCTTTATTTATAATTACCAAAGCATGGAAGCAACTTAAGTATCCCTCAGTAGGGCAAATGGGTTAATGATTAATTATTAATGGATTACTAAAAGAGCTATCAAGCCATAAAAAGATGTGGAGGAACCTTTAATGCATATTGTTTTTCAAATATTTTCTTTTTTTTTAAATTTAAACTTTATTATATTTTTTCAGTGTTCCAAGACTTATTGTTTATGCAGCACACCCAGTGCTCCATGCAATACATGCTCTCCTTAATACTCACAACCAGGCTCACCTAACCACCCCCACCCTTCTCCCCTTCAAAATCCTGTTTGTTTCTCGGAGTCCACAGTCTCTCATCATTTGTCTCCCCCTCCGATTTCCCCCAACTCACTTCTCCTCTCCATCTCCCAATGTCCTCCATGTTATGCCTTATGCTCCACAAGTGAAACCATAAGATAATTGACTCTCTCTGCTTGACTTATTTCACTCAGCATAATCTCTTCCAGTCCCATCCATGTTGATACAAAAGTTGGGTATTCATCCTTTTTGATGGAGGCATAATATTCCACTGTATATATGGACCATATCTTCTTTATCCATTTGTCTGTTGAAGGGTATCTTGGTTCTTTACACGTTTTGGTGACTGTGGCCTCTTTTTTCACTACATCTGTATCTTTGGGGTAAATACCCAGTAGTGCAATTATAGGGTCATAGGGTAGCTCTATTTTAATTTTTTGATGAATCTCCACGCTGTTTTCCAAAGTGGCTACACCAACTCGCATTCCCACCAACAGTGTAAGAGGGTTCCCCTTTCTCCACATCCTCTTCAACACCTGTTGTTTACTGTCTTGTTAATTTTGGCCATTCTAAGTGTAAGGTGTAAGGTGGTATCTCAGTGTGGTTTTGATTGGAATCTCCGTGATGGCTAATGATGATGAGCATTTTTTCATGTGTCTGTCTTCTTTATATGTCTTCTTTGGAGAAGTGTTTGTTTATGTCTTCTTCCCATTTTTTTAAAAGATTTTATTTATTTGACAGACAGAGAGATCCCAAGTAGGCAGAGAGGCAGGTAGAGAAGAGAGGAGGAAGCAGGCTCCCCACCAAGCAGAGAGCCTGATGCGGGGCTCACTCCCAGGACCCTGAGATCATGACATGAGCCGAAGGCAGAGGCTTAACCCACTGAGCCACCCAGGCACCCATTCTGCCCATTTTTTGATGTGATTATCTGTTTTTCGAGTGTTGAGTTTGAGGAGTTCTTTATAGATCTTGGATATCAGCCCTTTGTCTGTAGTGTCATTTGTGAATATCTTCTCCCATTCCATGGGTTGCCTCTTTGTTTTGTTGACTATTTCCTTTGCTGTGCAGAAAATTTGATCTTGATGAAGTCCCAAAAGTTCATTTTCACTTTTGTTTCCTTTGCCTTTGGAGACATGTCTTGAAAGAAAAGTTGCTGTGGCCAATGTCGAAGAGGCTATTGCCTATGTTCTCCTCCAGCATTTTCATAGATTCCTGCCTCATGTAGAGGTCTTTTATCCATTTTGAGTTTATTTTTGTGTATGGTGTAAGAGAATCGTTAAGTTTAATTCTTTTATACATAGCTGTCCAATTTTCCCAGCACCATTTATCGAAGAGACTGTCTTTTTCCCACTGGATATTTTTTCCTGCTGTGTTGAAGATTACTTGAGTATAGGTCCATATCCGGGCTCTCCACTCTGTTCCACTGGTCTGTGTGTCTGTTTTTGTGCCAGTACCATGCTGTCTTGGTGATCATAGCTTTGTTGTAAAGCTTGAAATCAGGCAAACATGATGCCCTCAGCTTTGTTTTTCTTTTTCAACATTTCCTTAGCAATTCAGGGTCTCTATGGTTCCACACAAATTTTAGGATTGTTTTTTCCAGCACTTTGAAAAATACTGGTGGTATTATGATTGGGATGGCATTGAAAGTATAGATTTCTGTAGGCAGTATAGACATATAAGAATGTTTTTTCTTCCGACCCATGAGCATAGAATGCTTTTCCATCTTTTTGTGTCTTCTTCAATTTCTTTCATGAGTGTTCTGTAGTTCCTCGAGTGCAGATCCTTTACCTCTTTGGTTAGGTTTATTCCCAGGTATCTTATGGTTCTTGGTGCTATAGTAAATAGGATAGATTCTCTAATTTCCCTTTCTATATTTTCATTGTTAGTGTATAAGAAAGCAACTGATTCCTGTGCATTGATTTTGTGTCCTGCTGCATAACTGAATTTCTGTATGAGTTCTAGTATTTTGGAGGTGGAATCTTTTGGGTTTTCCATATAATATATCATGTCACCTGCAGAGAGAGAGAGAGAGTTTTACTTCTTCTTTGCCTATTTGAATACATTTCTTTTTTGTTGTCTGATTGCTTTGCTAGGACTTCTTGTACTATGTTGAACAACAGTGGTGAGAGTGGGCATCCTTCTCGTGTTCCTGATCTCAAAGGGAAGGCTGTCAACTTTTCCCCATTGAGAATGATATTAACTGTGGGTTTTTCATAGATAGATTTTGTGAAGTTGAGGAATGTTCCCTCTATTCCTATACTTTGAAGCGTTTTAATCAGGAACGGATGCTGTATCTTGCTAAATGCTTTTTCTGCATCATTTGAGAGGACCGCGTGGTTCTTCTGTCTTATCTTGTTGATTTGTTCTATCACATTGATTGATTTTTGAATGTTGAACAACCCTTGCATCCCAGGGATAAATCCCACCTGATCAATATGGATAATCCTCTTAATGTACCATTGGACCCTATTACATAGGATCTTGTTGAGAATCTTGGCGTCCATATTCATCAGGGATATTGGCCTGAAATTCTCCTTTTTGATGGTGTATTTGCCTGGTTTGGGGATCAGGGTAATGCTGGCTTTATATTTGCGGAGCATAAATAACATGGAGGACATGGGGAGATGGAGAGGAGAAGGGAGTTGAGGGAAATTGGGAGGTGAACCATGAGAGACTATGGACTCTGAAAAACAACCTGAGGGTTTTGAAGGGGCGGGGGGTGGGAGGTTGGGGGAGCCATGTGGTGGGTATTAAGGAGGGCAGGTATTGCATGGAGCACTGCATGTGGTGTAAAAACAATGAATATGCTGAAAAAAATTAAAAAAAGGTTATTAGGGAATTTGATGTACTGGACATCTCACTGTGATGGTAAATAGGTTAAAAAGTTTATATATATATATAAATATATATATGTATATATATAATATATATATAAATATATATAAAAAATATATATATACATATATATATATATATATATATGTATATATATGAAGAACCAGAATAGTGGGAACGAATTAAAAATAAAAGTTGTATCTATGAAGTAAAAAAAAAAAAGAAAGAAAGAGTCTGGGAGTGTTCCTTTTGTTTCTATTTTTTGAAACAGCTTCAGGAGAATAGGTATTATTCAGGAGAATAGGTATTATTTCTTCTTTGAATGTTTGATAGAATTCTCCAGGAGATCCATCAGGTCCTGGGATCTTGTTTTTTGGGAGGTTTTTGATCACTGCTTCAATCTTGTTACTAGATATTGGTCTATTCAGGTTGTCAATTTCTTCCTAATTCAATCTTGGAAGTTTATAGGTTTCCAGGAATGCATCCATATCTTCTAGATTGCTTAATTTATTGGCATATAACTGCTGATAACAATTTCTGATGATTGTTTCTATTTCCTTGGTGTTAGTCATGATCTCTCCCCTTTCATTCATAATTTTATTAATTTGGGTCCTCTCTCTTTTCTTTTGGATTAGTTTGGCCAGTGGTTTAACCATCTTATTGATTCTTTTAAAAAACCACCTTCTAGTTTCATTGATGTGTTCTACTGCATCTCTAGTTTCTATTTCATTGATCTCTGCTCTAATCTTGATTATTTTCCTTCTTATATGTGGGTTTGGCTTAAATTGTTGTTGATTTCCCAGTTCTTTAAAGTGTAAAGAGAGCTGGTGTATTCTGGATTTTTCAATTTTTTTTGAGTGAGGCTTGGATGGCTATGTATTTCCCCCTTAGGACCACGATTGATGTATCCATAGGTTTTGGACTGATGTATATCTTCATTCTCATTGATTTCCATGAATTGTTTAAGTTCTTTGATTTCCTGATTGATGCAAACATTCTTAAGCAGAGTGGTCTTTAGCTTCCATGTGTTTGAATTCCTTCCAAACTTTTTCTTGTGGTTGAGTTCCAGTTTCAAAGCATTGTGGTCTGAGAATATGCAGGGAATAATCTCAGTCTTTTGGTATTGGTTGAGCCCTAATTTTTGACCCAGTATGTGATCTATTCTGAAGAAAGTTCCATGTGCACTGGAGAATGAGTATTCTTTAGTTTTAGGGTGGAATGTTCTGTATATATCTATGAGGTCCATCTGGTCCAATGTTTCATTCAAACTCTTGTTTCTTTACTGATTTTCTGCTTGGATGATCTGTCTATTACTGAGATCGGCATGTTAAGATCCCTTATTATTAATGTATTCATATCAATATGACTTTATTTTGATTAACAGTTGGGTTATGTAGTTGCCCTCTACCGTACTGGGGGCATAAATATTTACAATTGTTAGATCTTCTTGGTGGGTAAACCATTTAAGAATGATTTACTGTACTTCTTTATCTCTGGCTACAATCTTTCATTTAAAATCTAATTTATCTGATATGAGAATCGCTACACCAGCTTTCTTTTGAGCCCCATTGGCATGAAAGATGCTTCTCCATCCCTTCACTTAAAGATACTGGATGTATCTTTAAGTTCCAAATGTGTCGTAGACAGCATATGGATGGGTCCTGTCATTTTATCCAATCTGCAACCCTGTGCCATTTTGTGGGAGTGTTAAGCCATTCACATTGAGAGTGATTATTGAAGGTTATGTTTTTACTGACATCATGTTGCCTATGAAGTCATTGTTTCTATAGATTGTCTCTGTAAATTTCTGGTCTATGTCACTCTTGGGTTCTTTCTTCTTTTGTAGAACGCCCCCCCCCCCCTTTAATATTTCTTGTAGTGCCAGCTTGGTTGTCACAAACTCTTTTAAACCTTGCTGGTCTTGGAAGCTTTTTATCTCTCCATCCATTTTGAATGTCAACCTTGCTGGATGAAGTATTCTTGACTGCATGTTCTTCTCATTTAGTGCTCTGAATATGTCTTGCCAACCCTTTATGGCTTGTCAGGTTTCTGTGAACAGGTCTGATGTTATTCTGATGGACCTACCACTGTTTGTAAGGGATCTCTTCCTTCTCTGTCCCTTCTGCCCTCAGAAGGCCTTGTCTAAAATTATGATCCATGAGTTTCACTATCAAGTGTCATGAGGTTTTTCTATATTCGTTGATCTTGGTGGGTGTTCCTTCTGCCTCTAGGACATGAACGCTTGTTACATTTCCCAGATTGAGAAAATTTTCATCCAGAATTTGTTCATCTATATCTTCTAGCCTTCTCTCTTTCTCCAACCCCTCAGGGATCCCAATAATTCTGACATTGGAACATTTAATGGCATCAGTTATTTCCCTAATTCTGTTTCCATGGCTTCTAAGCTGTTCTATGCCTCCTCCTGATCCTTTTTCTCTATCAGTTTGTCCTCTAGGTCACTAATTCTATCTTCTGCCTCAGTTACCCTAGCTATTAGAGTATTTAAATTAGATTGGATCTCATGGATAGCATTTTTAACTTCTGCCAGGTCAGCGCTCACTTCTGTCCTTAGAGATTCTATTTTGTCACTAATGGTTTTTCTCCAACCTAGCCATTGCCTGGATAATTGTTACCCTGAATTCCCTTTCCAACATACTGTTTAATGTCCATATCCAATAGTCTTTTAAAAATATTTTTTCATTTTATTTCTTTTCAGTGTTCCAGAATGCAATGTTTATGCAACACACCTTTGCTCCATGCAATGCATTCCCTCCTTAGTACCCACCACCAGGCTCACCCAACCCCCCCCATCCCTCTCCCCTCAAAACCCCTCAGTTTGTTTCTCAGAGTCCACAGTCTCATGGTTTGTTTCCCCCTCCAATTTCCCCCAACTTACTTCTCCTCTCCATCTCCCAGTGTCCTCCATGTTATTCCTTATGCTTTGCAAGTAAGTGAAACCATCTGATAATTGACTCTCTCTGCTTGACTTATTTCATATTTCCAATAGTTCTGATGGAGAGGGCACAAGTCTCTGAATTTTTCCTCTGTTGGGTGTTCCTCCTCCTAGTCATTTTGTTAAGAAGTGGTTGAGGGGATGTACAGCTGAATATATCAACCACAATCCAGGCAAGGTGCACTCTTGAAGCTTATATCTCTCCACTAATGCCTTCTTCCCCCGTAGAGATCCAGAAGTATATAATTTTACAACTCAGGCTGATTTCCTGGGTGTTTAGAGTGTTCTGGAAGATATTTAGCACAGTTTAGGTGACCGGTTGAAACAGGGTCTCCTACTTCTCCGCCATCTTGCCCCTTCTCCTTAATGCATATTGTTAAGTGAAAGAAACCAATCTGAAAAGGCTACATACTATATGGTTCCAACTATATAACAGTATAGACAAGGCAAAAACAATGGGAAGAGTAAAAAGATTATTGGTTGCCTAGGGTTGGGGAACAAGGATGGGAAAGGGAAAATACAGGGAGCATAGAGGATTTTTAAGGCAGTATCAAAAGGTGGATACATATCATTATACATTTGCCCGAATGCATAGAATGTAGAACCAAGTCCACAGTTTACCTTACAGTTCACTCTTGGTATTCTACATTCTATGTATTTGGACAAATGTGTAATGATGTGTATTTACCTTATGATACTGCCTTAAAAATCCTCTATGCTCCCTGTATTCATCCCTTTCCCAACCCTATTGGTCTCGACATAGGTTTATCAACTGTAACAATTGTAGCATTCTGGTGGGAGATTGGAGAAGGTATGTGCATTGGAGAGCAAGGGAGAATATAAAAATCTCTATACTTCCTCTTAATTTTTTTGTGAATTTAGATTGCTCTAAAAAATAAATCTTAAAAAATTAAATACTTGCTGGATGTTAATATTCAGCATTCTAAGTTTCTATCCATGTGACTGATGTGTGTAAGTGTTGTGGAAGATACCACATAATGTTAAATGCTGAATTTCTTTTCTCTATGAACTGATTGCTCATGTAAAATCGGTTTTATTGCTATAAATATCTAAGGCATAAACCCATCTGAACTGTTTTTATACACAACAATTTCTGACCCCAAATGTGTGGGTTTTTTCACACCAGAGAGTTCTCCAACTCTCTGGACACTCTGGTTGTCCTATAATTCAATTCTATATTGACCCTAAGTACCCAGAGTTAGCACTGACCCCAGAGGTTAAGGGCTCAGTCTCACAAGGGTGTCCCCACTGAGATGCCAGTTACAAGTCCCATGTTGCTACCTGTAGTTCTGACCAATTGGCTATAAGTTTAAGAGGTTCCTATAATTCCCTCTTAAGATTCGACAATTTGTTAGAAAAACTCTCAGAACTCAAGGAACTGCTTTACTTACGACTATTATTACTTACTATTATGGTTTATTATAAAGGACACAACTTAGGAACAGCTAAATGGAAGAGATGCATAGGGCACAGTATGTGGGGGAGGGGCATGGAACTGCCATGTCCACTACAGGTGTGCCACCCTTCCACACCCCTCCACTGCCTTGAAGTGTTTATCCACCCAGAAGTCCTCTGAACCTAATCATTTAGGATTTTTTATGGATTTTCATTATATAGGCACAATTGATTAAATCATTAGCCATTAGTAAATAACTCAATCTCTAGTCCCCTTGCCTCTCCCAAGAGATCTAAGTGAGACTAAATGTTCTAATCCCTAATCATGTCTTGGTGTATCTGGAGACAAGCACCCATCCTGAATCTACCTAGGGGCCCACAGACACCAGTCATCTCATTAGCATACAAAAGACTTCACTCTGGAGATTCTAAGAGTTTTAGGGTCTATATTCCAGGAAGTTGGGACAAAGACCAAATAGATATTTGCTATTGTATCAAACCCACCACTTACTTTTCTTTGAAAAAAGTTAATACTTACTGGTTTCTCATGTGTATGAAACATTTTCATTATGCACTAAATTGAAGGTAAAACATTATGGTTTTGCCTGAACTGTGAGTGTTTGTATTTCCCTTGAATTAGATAAAATAAAAATAGACAAGTAACGTATGAGAAGACTTTGGAAAATATTCATGAAACATTTACTTTTAGGCTTCTCGGAAGTAGTCAAGCTTTCTTATTAGTACTCTAATTTTACACGATGTACCCATTTTATATCATGCTCTTTGCTCCATTGCCTCAATCTAAAAAGATGGTAGCTTTCTACCTAGCAATTAAACAACTGTCCTTTTCTTTTATGGAGATGTACATTTATTTGATCTACTTTTATAAATAGTAATTTAAATGGATGAAGAGGCAGATTGTTCTAGTAATAAATATTAACTAGTAGTAGGTTAGTCACTTTTAAAAGTTATAGTAATGCATAAATGAATAATATTTAAAAACAAAAATCATAAAGAGATGTGTTAATCATAATCCAAGACATACCAGAATAAACATCAATTGAAATCTACATCTCTTCCAATCTTAACTTGTCTCTTGTTTATCCAAATTCTGTAACAGTAAATATGCTCTCAAGGGTTAACCTTAGGCATTTATCAGTTTCTTTCCTAGAACATTATATGGTGCTATTCCTTTATTGTAAATATTTAACAATGTAGTAAATTAATACAATTAAAACACAGTTTATTAGATTAATTGCATGAGGCTGAATTAGTAATTATATAAACTATGGTATAACACACAAATTTTAGAGAAATGCTTTTTTCTGTATCTTTAATTCTTTTAATATGTCTGAAATCCTTGTAGAATTCAAACTAGAGGAAATATATCTGCATTCTGGGTTTTGATTATCAGTATTCTAAATTACAAATGCTTGTACTTGAACAAATTATATTATGGTAATTTTTTCCTTTAAAGGGAGAATATCAATGGTTGAAGAATAATTCAGGCTATTCATCATCATCTTTGAAAAAGTAAAATAACAAGAAAACCCATTTAGGAGACACATTAATCTCTTGTGTGACTCTAGAAGCAGGCAGAATTTTTTAAAAACATCTTCAAAAATTATATGAAATATACCTCTTCTGTTCTCTAACAATATGTCTCTAACATTCTTCTAAAAAGTTAAGACATTTAGGCTAAGGCAATGCTAGATGCTGATGCTTCAGGAAGTGGCAAAAAATAAAAGTTTTGATGAAGTTTCTTTCCTGGGGCCTTGGAAGGAAAGACTGAAAAATATAAGTAGGGGTATAGCTAATTGCAAGGATAAAAATTATGTCTCCCTTTTGCACTGTTATGTTAGAACACAGATTGCCAAGTGTCAGAGCTGGGATTTGAATCCAGGTTTGTCTGAATCAAGTCCCCTACACATTTGACCACAATACCTTGATGCAGTAGTCCGCCTCTTATCTGCAGGGAGATAGGTGCCAAAATCTCCAGTGGATGGCTGAAGCCGCAGATGGCACTGAAACCTATACATACAATGTATTTTCTTCTTATAAAATACATACTTCTGATAAAGTTTAGTTTATGAATTAGGGACAGTTCAAGACTAACAACAGTAACTAATAATAAAATAGAACAAATATAACAATATACTGTATTGGAAGTCCTGTGAATGTGATCTTTCTCTCTCTCTCTCTCTCAAAATATTATATTGTGTTCACCCTTCTTGTGATGGTGTGAGATGCTAAAATGCCTACAAGATAAGAGGAAGTGAGGTGAACGGTGTAGGTATTGTGACATAGCATTAGGCTCTGCTGACCTTCTGGGGATACGTCAGAAATAGGATCATCTCCTGGGCTTTGGTTGACCATGGGTAACTGAAACCCTGGAAAGTAAACTCTGGTGCTACTGTATGGTTTAAGAAGGTATTTTGTTTGTCAGATAATATGGATCCAAAGCCCTGTCCCATTCTTCCCAGCTGCATGATTATGGACAAGTTAATTAAACCCTGTGTCTCAGTTTTTCAACTCTAAATGGAGTAATAATAATAATAAATAATAATAATAATTATACTTACCTTACAAATGTTTGTGACAATTAAACGTTAATACGTTTAAAGCACTCACAGTTGTCAAGGGATCATAAAAAGTGCTCAAGAAATTTAGCAAGTCCATGAATATAGTTACCTAGGAGTATGTTTGCAATCAATCATGGAATGTTTTCTGGTAACATATATTATTCATAATTATATACTCCATTTTTAAAAATGCATGTATTGCCACTTGAGTACAATTTCAAAAGGGTTCATTTTTGTTTTTATTTTTTGCATTTTTTTCTCTGTCATTTGAGAAACTAACAAATACAGATTTCTGATTCAGAAATAAGTTTATACCTTTTGTTCTCAAAACAGTCCAAATTGTTCCAATTTGGGCCTTGGCATTTGCTGTTGCTTTGCCAGTAGTGTTCACTCTGGATTTTCATGAAGTCTACTCTGTCTCATCATTCAGTTCTCAGCTTCATAACCCCTCTTTAGAGTAGCCGTTCGTGAGCATCCAGTCTAATATTCTAGCATCACCATAGCAACCTCATCTTGTCATCACTCTATTCCACTGCTGTGCTTTAGTTTCTTCTATCGTTTATTCTAAATGCCATTCTTATTCATCTATTTGTTTCTTTATTACTTCTTTATTATCTTATTTCCCTGCTTGAATGTAAGCTTCTTGAGGGCAGGGATCATGTCCTAGGTAGTTCATTCATTACTGATGTCAACTCCAGTTCAGCTGCCTCTTGAGGTGTAAGGCTCCTGTAGGTCCAGGGAGAAGCATGTACTCTGCTCCTTACTTCTTCCTTAAAACTTTGTTGTATAAGAAAATACATTTTTGGAGGTCTCTGAATCATTTGTATTTCTTTTTTTTTTTTTTTTTTTTTTTTTTTTTTTTAGGTGATTTATACTTTTTAATTATTTAGGAACATCACATTTTTAATTATTTGAAATGTCAAGGTCACTACACATTATAAACATCTCTACATAGTATGATTTAACTAAACAATGTAGACTTAAAGACGATGAAAATATGGGAAAATAGTAATAGGCATTCTCTTCTTTTTTTTTTTTTTTTTTTTTTTTTGATTTATAATTTTTTTTCCCCTTTTTATTAATTTTTTCAGCGTAACAGTATTCATTCTTTTTGCACAACACCCAGTCATTTGTATTTCTATCCATGTTTCTAGACATTGTTTATTTTAACTTTTTTTTAAAAAAGATTTTATTTATTTATTTGACAGAGAGAGATCACAAGTAGGCAGAGAGGCAGGCAGAGAGAGAGGGAAGCAGGCTTCCCACTGAGCAGAGAGCCCAATGCGGGGCTTGATCTCAGGACCCTGGGATCATGACCTGAGCTGAAGGCAGAGGCTTAACCCACTGAACCACCCAGGCGCCCCAAGACATTGTTTATTTTATTGTCACTTTTTAGCCAGTTGTCACCAAGCTGGGTGCCTGAGATCGTTTTGCTAGTGGTAAAACTGTAGAATTAAATTTTATTGAACTGTGTTTTCATATTATGTCCTAGCCCACACAGAGGAATGCTATAACAGACTGTAAAATTTGCCATTATTACTTCAGAAATGGTGTAATTGAGGATTTGACTCAATATCACTTAGTCCATGAAAACAGAAACAACTTAAAGTACTTAAAACAGAGGGGAGAGCGTTTCATGCAAGGCAGTGGTTTTATGGGTGATGGAAATACTAAGAAGCCAAATAAGACAATGAGGCAAATGAAAAAACAGTGACAGGCTCGCTGCCACCCCAGCCTGGAGAAACAGAGTGAGTAGGTGGCATTCCTGAGTTCAGAGGTTCTTGTAAACCTGGAGGGAGGCTGTACCTGAGAAATGAAAGCCAGCACTAAAGCCATACAAGAGACACAGTAACTTCTAGAGACTTCATAGAGAGGTTGGGGAGAAAATATCCCGGTTGTTCCCTGTCACCCTCCAATCTCCAGTAAGCAAGCACTTTTCCTTGACTGAAGCCCAGTGACAGTCAGCTGATAGGGGACTATGGGTATAATAGTTTTCCTATGAACTCCCTGAAACCTTTGCAAAGCAGGAGAGGGTAAAGGAGTGGGTCTGAAAGCAAACTTTCCTTGGACTGGTATACTACTCCATTAGGAGGCATAAGTGCACATTGTACTCAGTCCACAGCCGAGTTGTGTATTTCTAACAGGCACTGAATTATGCCACCATCGTGATCGTCTCCTTGTGTTGTTTTCTAAAGAACAAAGTCAATTTCTTTGCCTCTTTTTTGGCATCCTGCACAAGAATCTTCTGGAATATATTTTGAGTTCCACTCTTACTCCCAGATTTATTCCCTAAATAGTGTTAGTCACTTGGCTAGATGCTGTAGCACCACTCGGATTGGTAACACTGATAGTCCTTGGTGGCAGGAGCTGTGAGAAAGTGACTACTGTGATTTGTGCTGCTGTCATCTGACCTATCTGTCCATTGCCCTTATAGATAAAGCTATTGAAAGGGCAAGTTCTACAATTGTTATATACTGAGTTTGTCTTAGAAGTCAGGGTTTCTGACTCCAAAACCTAAACTCTTTGAAATGTGCTAACATATAGTACTCCTTTCTAATTTTCCTCCAGTCCTTAGCTTATGTGTTACTTTCTCTGAGAAAGTTTTTGCATTACCTCTGTCATAGTACTTAGAATACTCTTGTAATAGTACATTCACCTTTCTCTTCATCTTAGACAGGTGTACTATTTGTTATATCTTTATTTTTAGCACCTACCGTAGTGTATGACACATACGGCATGTTCAATAGATACACTTTGAATAAGTGAATGACTAAGGAAATGAATTAGTAAATAAAACAAGTATCTTGGTTAGATCAATCCAGTTTCCTTATGGATGAGGTGAGAGACATATTTAACACCTTTTAAGGAAGGATTTATTTGAAAATAGTTACTACCAACATTCAAAGTGACTCAAACCATTTGGAGAAATGTAAGCTCACTAACAAAAAAAATGAATTCAATTAAGGCTAGTAGGTCATAAGGATATGCAAAATAAATGAATTGCTGTGCAATTTGCTATGATCAAGCATTATATTTCCTTAACCAATTCCTGAATCTGGCACATACCTTTTCTTCGGTGAAATTGTACACTGCTTTGAATAATGACCATATAGGTAGGTATTGTGACTCTTCATAGGGTTCAATATAAAGACAGTAAAGAGACTGAACTCCTTCAGTGCATAAAAATTGCAAAAGACCGTCTGTATTTTTAGGTGCACAGAAGAGTCATAAAGACATAGAATTTGCTTTATGCTTTACGAGACTCCTGGGAGGAATCAGGACCCCCATTTAGGTCAGGATACTATTTGTAAAACTGGAAATATTTGTATCCTGGAAGACATCCAGGATTTTCCTGACCTCATACAAAATACCTGGAAACCTAGTTGCTGAGAAAACTTCATCTTAACAATTAAACCACAAATGAATATTCATAAATTTATGTAAACTTGGCTGTGATAACACTGAGAAGTGTAATATCAGACTAGTGTTAAAACAACACAGTCTTGCAGTCTTGTTCACTGGCTATTTAAGCAATTCAGTGCATTGACAATTTGAAGGAGGCAGTGGTAAGACCTATAGTCTTTCTCTCTGAATAGAACTGTGTAGACAAGGTACTAAACTTTAAAAAAAAAGCTGTTAAATTTCAATGATGACATTTCTGGATTGGAGGATAAGGGAAATGGACTTTAGTGATTTGGAAGAAAGAATTGTGTCAGTGATGCTGAGACGCTTTCATACTGTTCTATGGTGTGATAGCTTGATATCAACATACATATGGGCTATGTGATTTTTGAGGTTTAAGGTGTTTATACTATGGGTAAATTTATTATACCGACTGTTGCATTGACCTACTGTTTTTGCTTGCATGTCTGTTTGAGATCTCAGGACTGTTTCATCATTTAGTTCATTGGTCAATTTATTCATTCCTTCATTCCTTCTTATTCTTTTAACTGTCATTTACTGATTTCCTTTTATTTTTAGTCACTAAAAATAATGTGACATGATGTTCCAAGAGTTCGTGGTGTTATAAAGGAGGAAGACAGCTGAAACGATATGCAGTGAAACTACTAGAACGATAGGCAAAACTTTGAGAAAAGAGGAGAAGAATAAATGAAACAAGAGAGAAAAGAGGAAACGATTACTTTTGCATATGGAATTTGATAAGTCAAAAAGAGAGACGTCATTAGAGATTATTCCATTTGAGCAGAATCTTACATGATGAATATTATCACTCCAGTTATTGAAGAATAAAGCCCTAGTAGGCAAGAAGACATCATTACTCTGTTGTTTAGAATAATAATCGGTACTTATTCCAGAGTTTGGATCCTTAGGAACTAACTTTGGGAATAATGAGTCATGTAGGCTAATTTTAATTTATTGTCCCTCTTGACTCCATTGCAACCATTTCTGCAACCATGTGAAGAACTTCTACCAAGCATGATCTTATATCACTTGCAATCCCTTGACTAGTGTGGATTTCTCTTATATTCTATCATGTATCATAATTAGTACTGAACTAATTCTAAATGTTATTCTAATTCTAAATGTAATTTTAAGTGTTATTCTAAATTATAAGTTCCTGTGTTACCTTTTCCTCCCACAGACAGCACCTGGTACATGGTAGTCTTTTGAGTAAGATAGTCTGGGTGTAACTTCATAGGCAGTACAGAGGATAGGAATTGGAATACAGAGATCAATATAATGAATTGTGTGACCCTGTGTATGGGAATTTGATCTAAAAGGAAAAAAAAATTGAGTCCCCAAATAATACTAAGTACATTATGGAATCACACTTGTCAAAGCACATAGATTAACATAACAATGATTCTATAGCAAGATTTTCTAAATTTAAATTTGTGAACATTTTTTGAGTTTAACTATTGAACTAAATAAACAAGCAAACTTTACTTCCTTAGAAAATACAGAGCTTACATTGGCATTTAAGGATCTATGAAGTTTTTAATGCCTCTTTATTTACATTTTTTAGTTAAAAAATTCAAAATTAGTTCAGTGATATAAACTATGATATTGAATTATTTTGTAAGTAAATTAATCTGTTTGATTACAACATTGTAGTGGGAAAGGAGGAAAATACAGATGTGTGTTTTGGCTTCTAGATAATTGTTACTAGAACAGGGAATAGCTATGCTTCTTTGGGTACCGGTATCTTCTGTGAAGAATCTCATAAATTCTTCTATTCAGGTAGTTTATGGGAATATTTTAGATTTCCTATGTATCAATCATGTCAGTATGAAAAGATTTTATATTGATTATTTAATTCTTGTTTCTTACTGCACTTGCTCAAAAACTCTGTTATACAATAATGTTGATAGTTACCACTATAAACTCCCAGATTTTAATGGAAATGATTTTAAGATTTTGTTGTTTACAGTAATTTCTTTTAATTATGGTAAACAATTTTTTATCATGTTTAAGTCATTTTTGCCTATTTCTATTTTTATAAAGATAATGTGGAGAATGCATCTAGTTAACATGAGTGTTATTATTTTCTTGGGTGGTTAATTATTTGTTTGGATTGACTTTTACCCCTGTTTTATTTGTTCTGCTGGAAACCTTTTCTTTTTCTTAGTTTTTGTTTTTGTTTTTGGTAACACTTGGAGATCAGGAATTTAGCAAGAATATATCTAACGTTATAATTTTTCTAATTTTTATGCCTCTATTGCTAATCATTTCAACCTCGAGACTCCATTCTTTTTAAGCAAGTAGAATTTTTTTTTTTTTGTCTTTTAATTATTACCTCTCCTGCAACTCTTGTTTTGTTTTGTTTTGTTTCCTGAAATCCAGTGATTCACAAGTTAGTTTTTCTGGGTTTAACCCTTGAGTCTTGCATTTTTTCCTTTATGATAATCCATCTCTTAGTATCTTTGGTTTATGCCTTCAGATATTTCTTCCACTTACTATTTCAGATCATTAATATGATTCTCAGTTGTGACCATCATTTAATTCATTTGCTGAAACTTTTTGCTTCTAATTTTTATTTTAGTTCCAGAAACAGTCTTTTGTATGGCACTTCTGTCTATTTAAAAGAAACTCAGAATATGGTTTTCCATATGAACAATGGCAACAACAAAAGTTATATTTGACTTCTGCTCACTTCATATATGCAGACCAACTCTAGATATTCCTAGGAATGAAATGTCAATAATAAAATCTTAATAATTTTAGTAAATTTTATTTTATTTTTTTATTTTAGTTGAGATTTAAAGGAAATTTATCTCTTAAAACTTGGGGAGAAGGGGCACCTGGTTAAGTGTCTGACTCTTGATTTTGGCTGCTCAGGTCATGATCTGAGAGTCATGAGATTGAGCCCCATGTCGGGCTCTGCCGTGGGCATGGAACCTGCTTGAAATTCTCTCTTCCCCTCTAGCCTCTTTCTCTCGAACCAAACCAAACCAAATGAAAAAACACAAAAACTTGGGAGGGAGGTAAGAATTTATTAAACAGGACATAAAAAGAACTGACTATAAAATAGAAGGTTGGTAAATTTGATTATGTTAGAATTAGTAACTTTTGATCTGTAAAAAATACCTTAAAGAAATTAAAAGATAAATTTTAGATTGAGAGAAGACATTTTATTACATACAACCAAGCATTAAATATTATGTATATAAAAATAAATCCTGTAAATCAATAAAAAAGCACAAATGACTCAACAGAAAAATGGGCATAAATCATGAATAGCTCTTTATGGAAGTGGTAATATATCTTAGCAATAAACATATGAAGAGATTTTTAGGCTCGGTAGTGATCAGAAGTTACATGTCATATTATAATGAGTTCTATTTTACATCTATTTTACTGGGAAAAAAAATAAAAAGCTCAATTATACCAAGTGATTAAGAGGACGTGAGTCTTCAGGGTCTCTTCTACATTGTTTCTTTAAACATAAATTGGTTCAGATGCTTTGGAAAACAGTTTAATATTGTGTGTAGTGTTCCTTACCTTATGATGAAGTAATTCTGGTTAGATATCCAAGGGAAAATCTTTTCTGTGTACACTGGAGACAGGTAAAATGATGTTCAGAGCAGTTGTCTTCATAAAAGCAAATATATGGAAGCAAATCAAATGTGTCCATAGCAGGAGGGAGGCTGAATATAGTGGAATAGACTCTTCTAAAGTAATAAAATAAATAAACTAAAATAGTTTGATGGTTAATATCATGTGTCAGTTTGACTGGGCTAAATCATGCCCAGATAGCTGGTAAAACATTATTTCCAGATTTTTCCATGAGTGTGTTTCTGAAACTGATTGGCATTTGAATTGATAGATCAAGTAAAGAAGATGGCCTTCATCTCTGTAGGTGGGCATCATCCAGTCCACTGAAGGCTTAAATAGAACAAAAGTGTGGAGGAAGGGCAAATTTGATCTCTCTGCTTGAGCTGAGACATGAATATTCTCCTGTCCTCATACATTAGTCCTTCTGGTTCTTGGACCTTCAGAATTGCACAGGAATTTACACATTGTCCCTCTTTTCCCACCATTATCAGACCTTTGGACTGGGACTGGGACTTACACCATTGGCTCCCCTAATTCTCAGGCTATCCTACTCAGAGTGAACTATAACACTGGCTTGCCAGATTCCCAGTTTTCAGACAATAGATTGTGGGACTCCACAGCCTCCATAATCACATGAGCCAATTCCTATAATAAATCTCCTTTTATGTATATCTATGTATGTCCTGTTGGTTCTGGGGAACCCTGACTAATAAAAATGGTATACAACAGTATGCATAAATCCTTGTTGTAACAACCTGATTATTAAACACAATATAATTTAAATTAAAATAAATTTTTATTAAGAAATATAGATGACCACTACTAAGCCTAAAAATCTCTTCATATGTTTATTGCTAAATGAAAAGGAAAGAAAAGGAATGGCAAACATAGGCTTTAAAAAGGTTATTTTCTTGGAAACAGGAAGAGAGAGAATGGGATGAAGGAAGACCACATAAATAGATAAGAATAATTGTCGAGATAAGAATAATTTGCATTGTGTATGGTGGTTTCTCAGTTGCTAATTAGAGTACTCAAAGAGATGAATGAATAAATAAAAACAGAGGGCCAGGCCTGGGTCAGTTATGAAAGTGTCCCTCTTTAAGGCATATAGTACACCAAATTTTGTATACCATGGTGTGGAAAAAAAGCTGCTATTTCTTTACTCCAGAGTGTTATTTTTCTAGAGACCATTTTTCTGCTTTGTTTTGAGCCTTTGTTGGGAGTGTGCTGCTACTTTGGTCCATTTGTTTAGGACTCGGGTTCAGCTGCTGGTGTGCCTTATTGGCAGTCATCCTTAGAGTAGTGAATGGTGCTTTGGCTCTGGTCCTTTGAGTCTTTGTTTTAGCAATGGGCAAACTGAGAGTCCTTCATTGAAGCCCCAGAAGAAAAGCATCTCTTCTCACGAGCCCCCTTGTAGTCTCCTAGCCTCTGTCAGGTATCTAACCTTAGAGCTCCTTGTTAAGCTCTGTAAACCAGCCAGACAAGACATATTAATGAAACATCATGACACCCCTCCCAACTCTGAGGATTGCCAGGACCTGCTTCAGCCGAATCCAGTCAGCCCTGAATGGTACAAGTCATGCCTCAAGTATCTTTATCAAAACCAAAAGAGAGCTGAAGCCTCAGTTGCCTCCTCTAATTTATCTCTCCCTTTGGCCACAATAGCTTCTTGGCTCATAGGGAGAAGGTGTGTTATACTTAAGGGAGAAGAGAAGCTAGGAGATATAGCAGTTGCTATTTGCCCAGAAAGATCTATTCTCTGAAAAGATTCCTTTAGTTTGGCTACAGTTTTCATTTTCGTAAGATTACCAGGTCAAAATTACAGAAATTTTCTCTTTTACCTATTTATCTATCCATTCACTCATTCATTAATCATTTTTATTCTCCTTCATTTGCCGGACCTGAATATTTTTCCTTTCAGATTTTGTAAAATTAAGGAAAGAAAAAGCTCCAGGAATAGCAGACAGTTTTAACATTTACAGCTGGCAGAGCAGGTTTCAGAATAATCTAACTTTGTGAATGACTACAAAGGGTGTTAATTAAGTAGCAGGTGTTTTATCACCTATGTCTATTTGAAAAAAAAAAAAAAGCAGCACAGATGTAGAAAGCTTAAGTACATCTATAGTTTGTATAACAAAACTCTATATTCATTGGGTTCCATCTGTCACACTAACCTCAAACTACACTTAGTGCCAGCCAATTAACAACTTGATTAAGGTATAGACCACCTGCAGCTTCAGCAATGTAATGAATTTACTAACTTTTACATAAACTCTCTGTAACACCAAGATTAAAACAGCATGGAGAAAAGGGGAAAAATTCACACTTCAGCTTTGGTATGCTCACAAATGCATGCACACATTTACTAAGTCATGCATATTAGTTGTTTCATCTTTGCTTCTCTTCCTTCTATCAGACATGGGATATTTGGTTGAAGACCTTTCTGCCTCACCTAAGCCCACAAATTATAGGCAGAAAAAAAATTACATCCTCTTCCTCAACTCAAATTTGAAAAGCCCAGGGAAGTATTCCTGATTTGCTTAGCTCAGGTCATATGCTATTCTGAATGGGATGGGGTACCCTGGTTGACCCAGTTTAGATGGTTGTCTAATCCTGTGGCCAGAATAACAGAAGCCCACCATAATTTTGTGGGAGGAGCAGATGGCCAAAATATTTTTGGGTTCAGAAAAATAACATAGATGAGCAATATATGATAATTGATGCATGCATGTTAGATGTACAAAGTAAATTCTCAGTCTTCATTTTTCTTGATAAAATTTGTGTTGTCACTTAGAAGCTGTGAAGTAGATTTTCTTTTCCTACTAAGAAACAGTGACCGCCCATTAGAGAAAATTAAGATATCAGTAAAATATTTTTAAGCAGAAAAGTGACATTTTGAATAGTGAGTTTCATTACACCTTACCTAGTAGCAGCTTGCAGAATTGATTGGAGAGAGGAAAGCTGGAAAAATAAGATCATTTGGATGAAATGTTATAATGGGAGAATAGTTAAGAGTAGAAGGATAGGTCTGTGATTCTAGAGAAAGGTTCACAATCAGTGGGGAGGTAGATGATGACTATTCTATTCATTTTGCCTCAGTGGTTGTAATAGTTATAAATGGATTTCTCTCGATTCAGCATGGAAAGTCATGCTCCTTTAGGATAAGAAATATCAAGAAGAGTGCTGGAAAATGGAAAAGAGAATAGCAAAGTAAACTAGAGTAAAAATATATTTGATTTTGTACAGCTCATTTTATTAAGAAGCTCACTGCAGAATTAGTCATTCAGGATGAGAAAAGAGAGTCATTCACTTATTCAGGACTCACCATCAGAGTGAATTCTTATTAATAGGGCCCAGAGACTGTCGTGACCCTAAATATTATCATTCCATGCTCATCCTTCTATAAAGAGGAAGAAAAGGAAGTCCCTAAGCTTTATTATATTCTAATTTCTGGGGAGAGACTCAGTTTTTAGTTTAATATATTTCATGTCTAGTAAAAGTTGACTTTAAAAAATCTTTTATTTACCTTGAAATCATGTTTGGATAAATGTAAAAGACCAATAAATAGCCCCTGAAATGTAAAGGAATAAAGGATTTTGTAACAGGGATTTGACCAGATACAATTTGTGGAGTTAATTAAATAATCTCTGTAAGTCTGTTGTTTCAGCATCTGATGTTGATGAACTTGGGAGTTTTCAGGGCAGGCAGTTGAGAAGGAAAGATGGATGGAAATTGAGGGAGAACAAAGACAAGATGGAACACATGGGTGGGAGCTGGAACCCATGAGGATGGACAAAACATGTGTCAGTTTTCATTGCCCCCAGCCTTAATGATGTGGATGTCCTGCGAGAGAATCTGGCACCCTTTATCTCAGAGCTAACCATATACCTGACTCAGAAACTGAAGAAGGATCCAAAGGAAGTTGGAGCAGCTGTGTGGTTTGCTAACTATGACAAATTGATGAGCAGGTAGATTGAAGACATTGTGTATGTCATCATACACAATGTCCTTTGCAGGTAGGACCTGCAAAGGTCCCTAGTGACCCTGCCCTTAAATTCAGAGGGTAAGAATTGATATGACTGGAGCTTTTCTTCTGTCCTCAAAATCTTAGAGGAAAAAAATACATCTTGTGGTCCATCCTAATGGGAAGTATATAGAGAAGAGAACTTAGGAAACAGTTCAACTTGCACCAGTTGACATATTATAAAACCCCTAGAGTTTATGGTTTTCTTTTTTTTTAACTTATTTAAAAAACTTATTAAATACTGTCAGCGTAACAGTATTCATTGTTTTTGCATCACACCCAGTGCTCCATGCAGTACGTGCCCTCCCTATTACCCACCACCTGGTTCCTCAACCTCCCACCCCCCCCGCCCCTTCAAAACCCTCTGGTTGTTTTTCAGTGTACATAGTCTCTCATGGTTCATCTCCCCTTCCAGTTTCCCTCAACTCCCTTCTCCTCTCCATCTCCCCATGTCCTCCATGTTCTTTGTTATGCTCCACAAATAAGTGAGACCATATGATACTTGACTCTCTCTGCTTGACTTATTTCGCTCAGCATAATCTCTTCCAGTCCCGTCCATGTTGCTACAAAAGTTGGGTATTCATCCTTTCTGATGGGGGCATAATACTCCATCGTGTATATGGACCACATCTTCCTTATCCGTTCGTCCGTTGAAAGGCATCTTGGTTCTTTCCACAGTTTGGCGACCATGGCCATTGCTGCAATAAACATTGGGGTACAGATGGCTCTTCTTTTCACTATATCTGTATCTTTGGGGTAAATACCCAGCAGTGCAATTGCAGGGTCATAGGGAAGCTCTATTTTTAATTTCTTGAGGAATCTCCACACTGTTCTCCAAAGTGGCTGCACCAACATGCATTCCCACCAACAGTGGAAGAGGGTTCCCCTTTCTCCATATCCTCTCCAACACACGTTGTTTCCTGTCTTGCTAATTTTGGCCATTCTAACTGGTGTAAAGTGGTATCTCAATGTGGTTTTAATTTGAATCTCCCTGATGGCTAGTGATGATGAACATTTTTTTCATGTGTCTGATAGCCATTTGTATGTCTTCGTTGGAGAAGTGTCTGTTCATATCTTCTGCCCATTTTTTGATATGATTATCTGTTTTGTGTGTGTTGAGTTTGAGGAGTTCTTTATAGATCCTGGATATCAACTATACACTAACAATGAAAATACAGAAAGGGAAATTAGAGCATCGATTCCATTTACTATAGCACCAAGAACCATAAGATACCTGGGAATAAACCTAACCAAAGAGGTAAAGGAACTGTACTCGAGGAACTACAGAACACTCATGAAAGAAATTGAAGAAGACACAAAAAGATGGAAGACCATTCCATGCTCTTGGATTGGAAGAATAAACATTGTTAAAATGTCTATACTGCCTAGAGCAATCTATACTTTTTTTAAAAAATATTTTATTTATTTATTTGACAGAGAGAGATCACAAGTAGATAGAGAGGCAGGCAGAGAGAGAGAGAGGGAAGCAGGCTCCCTGCTGAGCAGAGAGCCCGATGTGGGACTCGATCCCAGGACCCTGAGATCATGACCTGAGCCGAAGGCAGCGGCTTAACCCACAGAGACACCCAGGCGCCCCAAGAGCAATCTATACTTTTAATGCCATTCCAATCAAAATTCCACTGGTATTTTTTAAAGAGCTGGAGCAAATAATCCTAAAATTTGTATGGAATCAGAAGAGACCCCGAATTGCTAAGGAAATGTTGAAAAACAAAAACAAAACTGGCGCCATCACGTTGCCCGATTTCAAACTTTACTACAAAGCTGTGATCACCAAGACAGCATGGTACTGGCATAAAAACAGACACATAGGCCAGTGGAACAGAGTGGAGAGCCCAGATATGGACCCTCAACTCTATGGTCAAATAATCTTCGACAAAACAGGAAAAAGTATACAATGGAAAAAAGACAGTCTCTTCAATAAATGGTGCTAGGAAAACTGGACAGCTATATGTAGAAGAATGAAACTCGACCATTCTCTTACACCGTACGCAAAGATAAACTCAAAATGGATAAAAGACCTCAATGTGAGACAGGAATCCATCAGAATCCTAGAGGAGAACAGTAGGCATTAATAGGCAGTAACCTTTTTGATATCAGCCACAGCAACTTCTTTCAAGATATGTCTCCAAAGGCAAAGGAAACAAAAGCGAAAATGAACTTTTGGGATTTCATCAAGATCAAAAGCTTCTACACAGCAAAGGAAACAGTCAATAAAACAAAAAGGCAACCCATGGAATGGGAGAAGATATTTGCAAATGACAGTACAGACAAAAGGTTGATATCCAGAATCTATAAAGAATTTATAGTTTTCAACTAAAAATCTTTATATATTTTAAAGCCATACTACTCTACAAATAAAGTTGTTTTTGCCTAATATGAATATATGACAGAACTTTCCTGCCTTTTAACTGAACATAGGCTCTTTCCCCAGAACAGTGTACAATCCCATTTTTTTTTTCATATTTAAATTTTTTATTATTCATTTATTTATTTTGGGGTGGGGGGTAAGAATCTGTAAGTTCTAGTCTCCTCACAGAATTCTACTAGGCAGTACAGGGTGGCCGGCCGTGGTCGCCATGGTGCACTGAGTTAGGTCTTCAGCCTCATTCATCTTGCAGCTGAACGCTTTTAACTCTCGTCTCTCTCGATTTCTCCCAGCCCTGGGAACCACTTTTCTAGGCTTCTGAGTTGGACTTCTTTTTTTTTTTTAATTTATTCCACATATAAGTGATGGTGGGCAGTACATCTCTCTCTGGTGTATTTCACTTAGTGTAATGCCCTCCAGCTTCAACCGTCTTGTTGAAAATCACAAGATTTCCTTCGTGTCTGAATATAAATACCATTTTTTAAAGGAAAAAAAGTTCTTGTTTAGTTGATTCATACTACCCTTTGATATCCTGTAACATAAATAGCAAGATATATATTTTGTTACTATGATTAACAGAATGTGTGTTAGACAATAGTTTAATGGGAAGAAAGAATATTTGTTTCATACACATACTCACATGTATAGACAGCCTTCATTCAAATTAAAATAAGGAAGAAAAACTTAGCAATTATGGCTTTGTAGTTATAATTTCTGAGTTGATCATGTGGTTCTAGCAGATATTTCCATTCTCCTCCTTTCACTATCTATTCCATTTTCCCAGCTGTCCCCTATAAGGTCACTACCTCAGGTGAGGCCATTAAAGTTCTTCAGGAAAGGCAAGACTAGCTTTACCAGGCTCAAGTAGAAGGGATGCATCTGCTGGCAAAGCACACTGGACAGAATTTGAATTCAGTGTTTCTATTCCATCCAAGTTTGCTATATGACCTATCTTAATTTTCAGGGTCTGATTCCTTTCCGTTGAACGCCCTAACTTTAACAAAAATGTCTGAGACTTTGGGAATTCAGTCCATTTTGTCATTAGTCATTGTGATTAGACTTTGGATTTGGTTTCAAATCGATCAAACTTGAGGTTGCAGGAGATACGTATTTCTTTTAGGGCAGGCCTAGATTTTCAGGTCCCTTATGTTAACTTCATCTAGAAATTTAAAGCTCTGGAACCATTTTCCTTTGATACTTACCAAATATTGTATCAGTTAGAAGCAAAATGACTGCAGGTTGCATGCATGTGAATGCACGCACGCGCGCACGCACACACACACACACACACACAAACACAATTTGTTGCAAGGATTTGACCATATGCAATTATGGAAGCTGGCTACACCAGTCTCTGTAAGCCCATTGATTTTGCATTTGATACTGGACCTGGAGTTCTACAGGGTAGGCCATCAGGAAGGAAGAAAAAGTTGTAAAGTAAGGCAGAACAAACACAAAACCAACAAGTGTGAACTGGATTTCACCAGTGTCATTTCTCACTCCCTCAGCCTTAATGATTGGGGTGTTCTACAGCAGAAAGTGATGCTTCTTTCTCGAAGATGAGCACCTACCTGTCCCTAGGGTGTGAGAAACTGAAGAAATATCCAGGAAAAGGTAGAGAGGTCATAGCCTCAGCTGCTGCTCCATGCCATTCAGTTGAGCCAGCAGATGAGTGACATGTGTGAGTTATGGAAGTACCCCTTGACTCTGTCCCAACTTTTTGCCAAGAATAAGAAAATTTTGGCTGCTGCTTCCCTCTTCCCTCTGAATCACACCCAAAAATGTTTCTTATGGCTCACACTATTATGAAACATACAGGAAAGGGGATTATAGGAAATGTAGTTTTGCCTAGGCAAGTCCAACCATTACTAAGCCACAAGGTACCTGTAGGCTGTTTATACTGTTTGTGTACTGTGTGTATACAATTGATAAATATTTTGAAGTTTAGTTTTGAAAATTAACCTAATTTTGATCAAGGTCAATTTCTTATAAGTTCAAAGATCTAGAAATACCAGTAAATCTGGGGACAATTGCTATTTATTGGCCCTTTGAAATATTAAACACTATGACTTTAATCATTTTTCCTCATTGCTCTGAAATTTTGAACTCACACTGAGTTCCCCACCTCCTCCATTTCTTACTACCTCCTTCCTCTACACAGATAGTAGCTAATTTTGAAGATATAATTCAATTTAGATAATTTATGGCAGTATTTAAATTTTTTATTCGAATTTACACAGATTGATAACTTTTCTTGATTTTAAGCCTTAAACAAAGCCTTGGCATTGTATGAGTTGCCATTTATTGAGAAAAACCTACCTTTCAGGAAAAAAATGGGTTTAGTGGCAAATCCTAAGATTTATCCATCTCTCAAATTGTACCAAGAAATACAGTAACTTTGTACTTCAGAATATAGCCAATCCTTCAAATTGGCTACCACTGAATTATTTTTTTTTTATTTTTTTGGAAGTATAAATAATCACTGCTTCTGATTAATTTCTGTCATATGAATCACATTCTTTGCTTTGTATTAATTTCCTTGATACAGTCTATGAATAAAACATAAATTTGAATGTAGTTACTACTTTCCTTCTACCTGATAATTGGGGGTGTATTTACACTAAAAAAACAGTTAAGTGTGACGTAAGAGAACCTTACATTTTATGATAATCATTTTAATGGAGTTTCTTGATGATAATTTAAAACAATTTGAGAAAAGTAAAATTTATCATTTTGCAAATATAAAAGCTGGTATACTCCCAATTTGATCATTGTGCATTTGTAGTTTAAATTAGAAGGTCTGCTGCATTTTCCATTCAAATCTGCGACATTCAGTATTAAATCAATAACGAGTAAAATAAACCTCCAAAATTGCTTTAATCCATATATTCACTATTTAAACATCACTGGCCTGACTCTTAAATTACTGAGAACATAACCGAGCTCAGTAAGTCAGTATAAAGGGCTCTGAATATCTAAATACCACATTTCAAAACCCACTGAATAATTCTGAAGAGAATCACTCAGGTAACCTGAAAATGTAATGGACACTTAAGCATCTGTTTTTCTAACATTCTCGAATTAGAAGTCACAATATAAAGATAGAAGAGGCTTTCAAAACAGGAACTCTCTTACAACTTTAAGTGGCACCACAGTATTTATTTTATTTAATGAGGGAGGAAAGGGAATAATGCGAAATCATTGAAAGTAATTTAAGAACTTTAGCAGTTATGGAGAACTTAGTTTAAAAGGAAAATAAACACGGACACAAGGATTGAAGGGGAGGAGCATAATAGAATAAAATAGTAGAATAAATAAAGTCATAGTGATGACCTTGAGTCATTACAAAGTATACAGTGAATGTTGAATTCTGATTTAAAAAGCCCTGATAATTTAGTATACAGTTTAAGAGGTTTGTTTTTGTTTTTAACTTAACAAAGTAAGAACAAAGTGCATTTAAACAGATAAACAAGTACATAAAATATTGTTTCCCTGAGAATTTATCTTGATATTGCTACATAAATGAGTAAGTAGAACTTAATTTTATTGAATCATTAAAGAATTGCAATAAAGTTTAATACATAATCTTTATAATCCTAATCCCATATATGACCTTAAATATTACTATATACCACATTTAAATCACTAGTATTGAAGGTCTAATAGACCCAACCAGGCAGCCACAATATGAAGGGTAAGATCTTAGAGAGGAAAGAAGTACATTCAGGGGAACTTAATATTCATGGCATCTTTTCTCCCAGGACAATTGAAAACCAAATATTAAACATTCAACTAAACCTGATAGTCTCCATAGATAAGTGTACAAGACTATGAAGACAACCAAAACAGGGGGCCAAGAGCCATTAGTAAAGGGAATCATAGAGTAGCAAGCTTAACATTTTATACGTTATTCTTCCCCACGGATTTTGTTGACTCCTGATATGGGCAAGTGTTAGGTAGACACTCAGTGAAAATGGGAGAAAGAAGCTGCTGAGGCCAAGACTTAATCTTAAAGGGTAAACAAAACTTTTTTCAGTCTCATAGCACTGAAGAAACAAAAGTAACAGATAAATTCTTGAGAAATAAGAGGGCCTTTTTAAAATTGTCGGTGTTATAAATATCAAGATGACTGACTCATGCTCTGCTTGTCTCCCAGAAGAAAATCAAATACAAAACATCCAATAAAAAATTATCAGTTATGCTAGGAAATAAGACTAAATGATCCCAAACAAAGAAACAATTAAATATTAGAAGAGATTCAAATGATACAGATAATGAAGTTATCAGACTTTAAAATGACAATTTTTGATTTGTTCAATGTGGGAAAAAGTGCATAATTCTACCACAGCACTGGAGCTTTAAAACATCAAGTTGAAATCCTGTAACTGAAAAATAACTGAAATTAAAAATTCAATAGATGGGCTTGATAGCACATTAGACAAAGCAAAATGAGAGCTCAGAGAATGGGAACATAGATCAGTAGAAAAATATTCAGATTAAAGCACAGAGTAAAAATGATGGAAGATACCCCCCCAACACAATAAAAGAGTGTAAGAAATCTATGGTATATGTTGAAGATCTAACATATTTGATATTGGATTCCTAAGAAGAGAAGAAATAAAAAATGTGGCAAAAACAATATTTGAAGCTAACCCACCCCCCAAATAGCCTCAAACTGACAGAACACGTTTAACATGAGAATATATAGTAAGTTCAATAATGATCTGTAGCAAACTATAAAGGTTATAGGTAGCATACAATATGAATATAATAATATATAATGTATATTACACTCATACATATATACATGTATGTGTGTACATACATGTGTATATATATATAATGTATATTATGTGTGCATATATGTATATATAGTTGTCACCATAACATATTTTATTGTTATCATCTATAACTATTAAAATACATAGTTGTTGAGGGGGTGGGATTCAGATCTGAGTTCATAATCTAATTCCCCTACTTCCTGGATGTATTATCTTAGTTCATTTAAACACTCTAATCTTGAACATTTTAGTATTTTTAAGGGATATTGTACATAATATACAATATATAAAATATGTATTATACTATTTCAGAAATTGGTTGGCACACAGAAAACAAACAAAATGATGGCAGAAATCATAATCATTATTTAAAGCCACTTGGGGTGGATATCAAAGGCAAGAAGAAAAATGAAATGATTTATCCTGAAGGCTTGGTCCTTAACTCTAGATTATGTAGTTATCTAAAAACAAACAAAAAGCCACTTTAACTTCTCAGACTGAATTATTTGTACTCCAAGTATTCTACAATTTTAGTTAGTAACGTTGGTTGGGAATTTGCTCGATACCTGGTTACAAATGACATAGTGGGGATGGTATGATATGCTATTGGAGGTTAGGACAGCGATCACCCTTTAAGATATAGATGGGCATCTGTCCCAATGGCAATATTCTATTTTTTAATCCTTGGGCTTTTCACATGGGTGTATTCAAATTTGGAATGAAAGACTTTCCTCAAAATCTGTACTTGAATCATTTCTTTTATTGGCTCCCCTTGGTTGATCAAATCCCATCAGCTGCTTCATAAAAATATCATTTAATTATGAAAAGTAAATACATCTTATCTTTAATCATATGTAGGAAAAGTAAATACGACTTAATTGAATCTGAGCCAAGTTCTAATTTTATAAGTTGATGTTATGAAATGATGTTTCATTAGTTGATGTTAGCTTCATATTAAAAAATACACAAATAATTATTTGGAGGCTCCTTTAGAATTTCCTTGACATTTATATGAACTATTTGTGGTAATTTTTAAAATTAATGTGGTTATAAGGCAGTAGTTTTTGCCATGCAGTTCCATCTTTCTAACAGTTAGTAGTCATCTTTCAAGATAAAATATCTTAGATTTTGTAAGCCCTCATATGCTATCATAGACTAAAGTGTATATATTTATGAAAATATACTTCATTCAAAAGCACATCCTGCTATTATTATATGCAAGTATTGATTGGGCATATGTCTTTTTTGTTATCACTTGAATGACTTATTAGATAAGTTTGCACAGCATTTTTCCTTTACATACATGAAAGGAGCCAGGCTTTGTGATGTGTCTGTTCACGCATGTTTGTATATGCCCTTTCCTTTTTGTTTGCCAAGCAGACAAGGGAAGAAACTAGGCCTTCAGATCTGTGGCTTCACTCACTAACTGGAGAGCGTACATGAATTGTATAGGAACTGGTTTGATTACAGTTCATTTACAACTTAGCATATTCTATTTATAACAAAAATATTCTATTTTTTGAAGAATCTCAATATCTTATATGTCTCAAAATTGACAGTTTAATTTCAGGGGCTTGTATTTTAAATGTACATGTTAAAAAGAACTTTGAATAGCTCGTGGAGTCTCTGAAATCTCAGAAAGTATATGTTCCATATCAAACAAAATAAGTGGCAGATACTATTTAAAATTAGATTTAAATAAGACTTTTCCCATGCCTGTCAGGACTTTTTGTTTCTTTAGAGCTTGACATCAATGGAATAGCCATATTCTCCAACTCCTGATGATTTTACTGGAATTCCCAAGTTCTTGACACAGTGAATTCTTTCAGATCTTCAAGATATGTTACAGACCTATGTAGTTTCTTTTCAATTTACCAAGGCTATCAAATAGAGTTTCCTAGGTTTATGTTTTCTGTTTCTTTTTCATGTTTTCCTCATATTAATGAATCAGTTGATTCTATAAAATAATAAGTACAAGTGCACGATTGAATATATCATGTAGCTCATTGAATTTGTAAACATACACACACATAATAACACTGTAAAATCTTAACATTGAGTTGTTGTTGTTTTTTTTTTTAAAGTTGTAAACTCCATAGTCATTCTTCAGAGATTCAGTTATCAGTTTAACCACTTAGGAGTGGTGGCCTTGATAAGTTACTTAATTTCTCTCTCCTTCAGTTCCCTTGTCTGTAAAATGGAAATGTAATATCCACTCTACAGGATATTAAATGAAGCAATATATTTAAAATCTTAGCATGGTGCTTGACAGATAATAAGTGCTCACTGAACATTCACTATATTGTTATTTGACAGTGATAGTGAATATTTGACTATGTAGATGATAGTTTTTAAGAATATTTTTAAATAAAAAAGAATATTTTTAAATAAATATAAGATCACAGAAATCTGAAGTGAGGTACAAAGGGTGCTCTTTTTTTTTTTTTTTGAGAGTATGGGAGGGCAGAGGGAGAAAGGATCTTAAGAAGACTCCTGCTGAGAGTTGAGCCCAACACTCAGGGGGCTCCATCTCATGACCCTGAGATCATGACCGGAGCTGAAACCAGGAGTTGGACGCTTAACTGACTGAGTCATTCAGGTGCCCCACAGATTACTTTTTTAAATTTTTTGTCTTTTTATAAGCTTTGGATACTTTTAATAACTTTCCAAGTCCTTTCAGTAGCATGTTCCTACAGAGTTATTAGTTTCAGGGTCTTGAAATCTTTTCCTTGGGGAAATCTTTACAGAAAGGAAGACAATGATCATAGAAATTTGTGATCCTAAAACTCCTCTTAAAACCCAAGTTCCCCTTTTTAATGATTTACTGTCACTCTAATCTTTATAAAGAAAGAAAAGATATGGACCTGTATTAATCCTAGCTTCTCTGTAAATATTTCAGAAGGGGAAGAAAGAGAGGAAGAGTTAGTAGAGGTTTCGGTATTGATAAAGATCAAGAATGAATCTTTTCACCTGGAATTTCTTCTATGATTTCTTTTTTTTAGAAAAGAAAAATGTGTTGTACCATGTGAATTACCACTCAGAAGTCATTCACAGTTGTTTTCTCCTTTGTCTTTCATGACTTTACAGAGTGGAAAGTTGAAATTACTGATTTTCTAGGGTTCCTTATATCTAGCGTTACTCATTCAACACAATTCTGGTCATGAAACAGAATTTCTTTGCTTATTAAAAAGGCCACAGTTCACCAGGAGAAAAAAATATATATTCTTTGCACTTTCTCCTTTCCCTGAATTAGAATCTTACCAGACCACTTCTCCAATCTAATCTTGAGTCCTCTTTTCCTCTCTCTGACCCACAGACTACCACTTTCACTTGCTGGAGATACTCATGTGACAGGATACTCTCCTTAGTAATCCCCAACTTCTGGTATCAGTTTCCTAGTTTCTTCCTCATGATGCAGGCCCCCTTCCTACCCAACTCCTCCAAACTAGATCAGGCTGCTTCTCACGTGAATTCCTGTGTAGCCCTCATCACACTTACATGTATGTGATGAAATATTTGGCTGAAAGACACAAACAGCAGGAACATCTGTCTTGTTTATTTCTGAGCCATAATGAGCCAGCATTTAATGAGACAGGCATCATAGGGCAGGCATGGTTGCAGCCACTGAGTATTTTCTAACTTAAGCTGTGTTCATTGCAATATTCTATTCCACAGGTGGAGCAACCGAGGGAGTAGTGAGTAAATAGCAGAGCTGGATGAAATGCAGCTAGTTTGCTCTGGAGCCTTTGTGCTTAACTACTGTTTTCTATTCCTGCTCTAAAATGTGAAGAGTGAGAGGAAGTTGGGGTATTTTTTATGAAATCAGCACTAAGTGCTACTCTTGTATAATTAGAGCTTGTTTTTTTTTTTAATATTTTATTTATTTCACAGAGAGAAATCACAACTAGGCAGAGAGGCAGGCAGAGAGAGAGGAGGAAGCAGGCTCCCTCCTGAGCAGAGAGCCCGATGCGGGGTTCGATCCCAGGACCCTGAGATCATGACCTGAGCCGAAGGCAGGGGCATAACCCACTGAGCCACCCAGGCGCCCCGTAGAGCTTGTTTTAAATGATGTTTAAAACATTTTCTCTACTATTTTTATGCATTCTTTAATACAGTATCTCTAAATATTTATTGATTTTACAAATTTTTTTTTGCTACATCTCTTACGTTTGAAAACTGTTCTCAAGCTTGTGAGAAACACCACAGAACCCATTAGAAAGCAGATATTCTCCTCCCTACCTCCCATTTATTCTGATTTATTAGCATAAAGATTAGAACCCAGTAAGCTTGATTAAAAGCAAAAAACAAGTGACTGATTGACTAACATTGAGGTAAGATATACTGCATTAAGATATGATAAAGGTAAACACTTTGTATTAGTAAATAAAACTTATGTGATTATAAAGCTAGGATATTCTTACTATCAAAGTTTTAAATTATAGAACCATCTTTAAAATACCCCAGAAGCCAGCTATATTTATTTTTAGATTCTTCCTGAATGATTCAACTAAAAATGGTAGTATGAGTGTTGAAAATGAAAGTGGACTAATCAAGGTTCCTAGGAAGTAATGTTTTTGATTCACTAAGCACCCACCAAACTTTTAAAACATAGTTAAGCACAATAATCATACCATTTCAAAACAGGATTTTTTCCTATTCCAATGACAATATATTAGAGTTCGTTTTTTATCCATTGTCTATTGCACTTATTTTATTGATGTACTCTTGATTCTATTTAACTCTATGAATATGCAAAACTAAGCAAAATAATTGTTACTTGCTATTTATTTATGTATTTATATATATTTATGAATAAACACATGTATGTGGGTATGTATATATTTATTTATGTGTGTATATGGATTTAAGTGGTCCTGCTTCATGATGATGCTAGGTGTGTAGGCAGTGTGTCAATGTTGCCTTTGAAATTTCATTTTGAAAAGCAAGGACATGTTAATGATGATATAATTATTTTTCCCTGAAGAATAATGCTAATTAATTAAAATCTTTAAAATATTCTAGTTTGTGGGAAATAATGTGTTATTTATGTTTCAGTTGTCAGTGAGTAAAATATAGAAAAGAATTCCTGAATTAACCTACATTGTAATTACCCAGGAGAACTTGATTTCCTTATGGGGATATGTACCATCCATCCTCTTCCTTCTTACAGATGGTGCTATTTTTCTTTAAACATAATGGTTATGGTTATAATGTATTACTCTGGGTTTTTTTCTAGGATTTATAATTCATACTTTATTATATATTATATAATCTGTGCTATTCAGTGGTACACAAATCAGATCCTGTCTTCACTCATCAACCTCACACAATTGGTGGGGGATAGGTTTGAAGATAACAGTTCCAACAGTAACAATTCCTTTTCATAAGGAGCTTGTAATTTAGTTTGGTAAAGTATGTACAAATAATTTAATAAATGAACAAATGTAAGAAATATTACAAATTAGTATCAAATAAATGTAACAGATTATGAGTTGCTGAATGCTAGGGAGAGTTTGGAAATGAAGAATAAAATAACAGAATTGAATATTCCAACATGTTGTACCACCTGTAGTATAGATGAGTTCAAGAATGAATGACAAGATGATTCTGGGAAGATGGCAGAATAGGAACCCCATGAATTTGTCTCCACATTTATATAACTGCACTGGCAGAAAGTAATGTAACTATTTTGACAGCCAGAGTCAATTGGAGGCATGCAACTTTCAGCGAAAGCCTCAGAAGATAAATTGCACTTAATTGTGGTCAATTTCAACTCTTAGACTAGCAGCAGCTACCCATCCAAAAATTCCATAAATTCTATTTGTGTCATGCATATCATATCAGTTTTCTATTGCCATCCCAACAAATTACTTCAATCTTTGCAGCTTAGAACAATAAAATTTATGTTCTTACATTTCTGGAAGTCTAAAGTCTAAAATCAGTAGGTGTTGGCAGGGTAGATTCCTTCTGGAGGTTCTATGGGAGAATCTCTTTCCTTGCTTTATAATTTTAGAGGTTTTCCTCATTCCTTGAGTCATAGCACCTCATCATATTGCCTTTTCTTCCTCTACTTCTGTTGTTACATTTTTGATTACTGACACTTCAGCCTCCTCTTCAGTCTTTTGTGATTACGCTGAGCTCATCCAGGTACTCCAGGATTATCTCATCTCAAGATTCTTTTTTTTTTAAAGATTTTATTTATTTATCTGACACAGAGAGAGTGTGCACAGATACAAGGAGGAGGAGCAGCAGAGGAAGACAGAGAAGTAGGTTCCCCGCTGAGCAGGGAGCCCAACCTGATTGAGCAGGGTGGCTCAATCCCAGGACCCTGGGATTATGACTCACACCAAAGGGTCCATATAGGTATATACCAACCCTTTTGAGTAGGTTCTCCATGTCTCTCCCTTTTTTAAAATTTTATTTTATTTTTTCAGTGATCCAAGATTCATTGTTTATGTACCACACCCAGTGCTCCATGCAATATGTGCCCTCCTTAATACCCACCACCAAGCTCACCCATCCCCTCATCTCACTCCCTTCTAAAATCTTCAGTTTGTTTCTCAGAGTCCACAGTCTCTCATGGTTCCTCTCCCGCTCCAATCCCCCACCCCCCACTTTTCCTTTCCTTCTCCTAATGTCCTCCATGCTATTCCTTATGTTTCACAAGTAGGTAAAACCATATGGCAATTGACTCTCTCTGCTTGACTTATTTTACTCAGCATAATCTCCTACGGTCCCACCCATGTTGATATAAAGATTGGGTATCCATCCTTTCTGATGGCTGCATAATATTCCATTGTATATATAGACCCTATCTTCTTTTTTTTTTTTTTAAGATTTTTTATTTATTCATTTGACAGAGAGAGAGATCACAAGTAGGCAGAGAGGCAGGCAGAGAGAGAGGAAGGGAAGCAGGCTCCCTGCGGAGCAGAGAGCCCGATGCGGGGCTCGATCCCAGGACCCTGAGATCATGACCTGAGCCGAAGGCAGCGGCTTAATCCACTGAGCCCCCCAGGCGCCCCTAGACCCTATCTTCTTTATCCATTCATCTCCTGAAGGGCATCTTGGCTCTTTCCACAGTTTGACAATTATGGACATTGCTGCTATGAACATTGGGGTACATGTGCCTCTTTTTTCACTACATCTGTATCTTTGGGGTAAATACCCAGTAGTGCAATTACAGGGTCATAGGGTAGCTCTATTTTTAATTTTTTTGAGGAATCTCCACACTGTTTTCCAAAATGGCTGCACCAACTTGCATTCCCACCAACAGTGTAAGAGGATTCCCCTTTCTCCACATCCTCTCCAACACATGGTGTTGACTGTCTTGTTAATCTTTGCCATTCTAACTGGTGTATGGTGGTATCTCAATGTGAATTTCCCTGATGGCTAATGATGAACATTTTTTCATGTGTCTGCTAGCCATTTGTATGTCTTCTTTGGAGAACTACCTGTTCATGTCTTCTGCCCATTTTTGATGTGATAATCTGTTTTTCAAGTGTTGAGTTTGAGGAGTTCTTATAGATCTTGGATATCAACTCTTTGTCTGTAGTGTCATTTGTGAATATCTTCTCCCATTCTGTGGGTTGCCTCTTTGTTTTGTTGACTATTTCCTTTGCTGTGCAGAAGCTTTTGATCTTGATGAAGTCCCAAAAGTTCATTTTTGCTTTTGTTTCCTTTGCCTTTGGAGATGTGTCTTGAAAGAAGTGGCTGTGGCTGATGTTGAAGAGGTTACTGCCCATGTTCTCCTTTAGGATTTTGATGGATTCCTGTCTCACATTGAGGTCTTTCATCCATTTGAGTTTATCTTTGTGTATGGTGTAAGAGAATGGTTGAGTTTCATTCTCCTATACATAGCTGTCCAGTTTTCCCAACACCACTTATTGAAGGGACTGTATTTTTTCTGCTGGATATTTTTTCCTGCTTTGTTGAAGATTATTTGATCATAGAGTCAAGGGTCCATATCTGGGCTCTCTGTTCCACTGGTCTATGCATCTGTTTTGAGCCAGTACCATGCTGTCTTGGTGATCACAGCTTTGTCAATAAAGCTTGAAATCAGGCAACATGATGCACTCAGTTTTGTTTTTCTTTTTCAACATTTCCTCAACAATTCAGGGTCTCTTCTGTTTCCATACAAATTTTAGGATTTTGTTTGTTCCAGCATTTTGAAAAATGCTGGTGGTATTTTGATCAGGATGGCATCAAAAGTACAAATTTCTCTGGGCAGTATAGACATTTTAACAATGTTTATTCTTCTGATCCATAAACATGGAATGTTTTTCCATCTTTTTGTGTTTTCTTCAATTTCTTTCCTGAGTATTCTGTAGTTCTTTGAGCACAGATCCTTTACCTCTTTGGTTAGGTTTATGTCAAGGTTCTTGGTACTATAGTGAATGGAACAGATTCTCTAATTTCCCTTTCTTTATTTTTATTGTTAGTGTATAAGAAAGCAACTGATTTCTGTGCATTGATTTTGTATCCTGCTACATTACTGAATTTCTGTATGAGTTCCAGTAATTTTGGGATGGGGTCTTTTGGGTTTTCCATATAATATATCATGTCATCTGTGAAGAGAGAGTTTGACTTCTTCTTTGCCAATTTGAATACCTTTTACTTCTTTTTGTTGTCTGATTGTTGTTGCTAGGACTTCTAGTACTATCTTGAACAACAGTGGTGAGAGTAAGCATCCTTGTTGTGTTCCTGATCTCAATTCTCCATGTCTCTTAAATTCTTTTATCTTTTCTATGGCTTTAAAATTCTGAGATTTATTCCATTTTATTTTCCTATTAATTTATGTATGTCAGCTTGGCTGCCATTTGGGTCTGTGGACTCATTTTGGAGCATCTCTCTTGTTTTGCAAAATATTCCTATGCTATTGCTTCTCTTTCAATATTATAATATTTCCCTTTCCAAAATATTTCAGCTTCTAAAAACTTATAAAAAATTTCAGGTCCCTGATGATGCTGTTTTCTATACTTAGTTCTGATACTGATTAATTTTTTAATCCTTTCTACTGTGATTTAAATGGAATTTGAGGAACATATGTTATGATTCCATTAGCTTTCTAATTTGTAGCTAAAGTATGATGGCATATTATTTCACCATATAACTAATTTACCCAGAATTTATTATAAGTTGGTTCTACTTTCTTAGCTGTTATAAACTATTCCATGATCGACATATATGTTTAAAAAAAAATAAACCAACTGGGAACACATCTAGATCATGTCCTTCCATTAAGGGTGAAAGATATGTTGACTTTAGGCCTTTCTTTTCCACAAAAGAGGTTTTTCATTTTAACTTTCTATTAACTTAGTATGAGAATGCCTTTACAATTAATTCTCCGTATCTATCATAATTATGTTCTATAAAGTTGCTGTGAATACTGAATCAGTGGATACTGAGTTGTTGTTCCTAGGGAAAATACTGGGTTATGTTCCTGAGAGCCTCTGTCACATTTTCATCAATGATCAATATGTAACCTTATTTGTGTGTATTTATATTTAAGGAAATCATCTTATTTAATATAGATGGTTGCTTTGTTAACATTGAACTCACTGTCAGCAGCACTATAATTCTTTCATAGTTGAAGCTTATCTAAAATTCATGTTTTATCTATAAGGCACATTATAGCCTTCTTGCACATAGCAACACTGGCCAGTGTTTTCATCACTATGCCTGAGGCTAAAATTGAGTGATTTAAAACAGGAAATCACCAACAAAAGGCAAAACAATATAATAAGTGTGACATTATAAAGTTTATAAAAAGAATTTTTTTTACAGTATTAGAACTGAATAAGGATACAGTGTTACCTTGTTAAACTTCAGGTGGCAGTATGTGGGTAGGGTTATTTAAAATTTTTGCTATTCTGAGAAGGTCCAAGAATAACCATGAAAACATTGAGAGTATTGATTTGAGGGCAACAAAAAATTATTAGTGAGTAGGCAAATTTGTAAATATAGAATCACTAATAATGAAGATTTTTTTCTACATATTCCATAAGGCAAATTAACTTGACAAAGCAAAAATGAATCTCATATACCTATTTATCCCCCCCAGGAAGTAAACTACTTTGTTTCAGGGAGGTCTCAAGTTTTGTGTTGCTATATTCATCTATAATTAATTTTCTTTTTCTTGGTCAATCATAAAATGATGTGAAGTTAATACAATACTCTCTTTTCCCCATTTTTAATAAAATTACTATTTAATAATTTCTTCCTCAAAAGCATAATTATATACAAAAGTTTTTCTGCCTATTTTTTAGTAATAAAATAGTTACTATTTGATGAGTGCTTTCTACATCTCATATGTATTTAAGAGGAGAAAATTAATTCCATTTTATAGCTGAGGAATAGATATACTGAGGAAGCTGAGGAATAGATATACTAAATAACTCATCCATGTTCACCCAGGGGTAAATGGTGAAGCAGAAGTCTTATCTGGGTAGTTTAATTCTACAATGTGTCCTTTTTAAAGTACTACCAATCTCTCTTCCTGGTGGATCCAACTGAGTTTTTACTTTCTGAAATGTCTTTATTTTCTGCCTTTTCAGAGGAAAATTTTCTTTTCAAGATCTCCAGGTTTCTTTGTTTCCATGCTGAGCATTTTAAGGCATATATGAAAAAAACTAAAGACTTGTCTTAAATCCCCATTAGATCACCTGTTTAGTTTTCTGTTTACTGGGTTAAGGAAGAAGAGGGAGTATGGGAGCAATATTAAAATTTTATTTTGTGATGGATAACTGGAATAAGCCTTCATGGAGTTCTTTTTTTAATCCTCATGATAAATTTGCGAGCTTGATATTTTGATTCTCCATTTATGAAATAGGAAACAGAATAAGAAATTTTGGGAAATGTAAAATACCTTATTTCATTCAGATAATAAGTGCAGGTTTCCATTTGTATGCTGCTCCCTCTGCTTGAAAAACGTCTGCACTTCCTCCACACTTAGCATTACTTGGCAGTGCCTATTGATATTCTGCACCATGCAGTAAAAAGGAAATATCTGGAAAAGTTAATTTGTTTAGTAACTGTTTCAAAGCCAAATTATTTTTGAGCTGGAATGGATTTTAGATATCAGCAGGTTCATTTCCTTTATTTTACAGATGAATAAATAGGACTGGACAGGTTAAGTGTTTTATCCAAATTCACAGAACATAGGTGTTAACAGTGCAGAACTGGAATTCAAACTTCTTTCTTCACCAGTTCATTGTTCTTTCTACTAAACTCTGGTGTCATATATAAAAATTGGAGCAATTAAATTAGGAAAATCTTAAAAATCCAACCTAATGTAGGAGAATAATTAGTGAAAAAATTATACAAAATGACCATTACTCAGATTTTCGTTCTTGTTTTACTTTTGAACTTTTAGATTTCTTTCTCCCCTCTCCCCACCCCATGCTTTCGAAATCTTACCAGAGGACAACTGGAAGTTAAAGGCAATTATGTTAGTTGACAAACAGTGATAAGGAATGAAGTGATGGGGAAGGAAAAATTTCTCAACATAGAGAATAGAAGAAAAACAGAGTTGCGTGGCAAGTTTATGGAATGGGAAATCATTCAGTTAGACTGAAATAAAAATCAGAACAAAGATAGTATCCTTGGAATTAAGATATTTATTTCCAGGCTTCAAAAACAACACTTAACCATGCTCAAAATACCAAGTTTTCTTTATCTGCATAACTACTCTACAACTGACATTTATTCCCATATAGTTTACTTTTATTACAATAAAATTAAAATATTCATATTATATATAAAGTAAAACTTATAAGACTAGAAGCATAGGGGCGCCTGGGTGGCTCAGTGGATTAAGCCACTGCCTTCGGCTCAGGTCATGATCTCAGGGTCCTGGGATCGAGCCCCACGTCGGGCTCTCTGCTCCTCAGGGAGCCTGCTTCCTCCTCTCTCTCTGCCTGCCTCTCTGCGTAGTTGTGATTTCTCTCTGTTAAATAAATAAAATATTTTTTAAAAAAAGACTAGAAACATATATGAATTTATTCATATAATTAAATTAAACTGGACATGTGTTGTAAATATTACTTTGTTTAACCAAATAAAATAAAAATAGTCAGCAATAGCAGTAGGCTATAACTAATTGGATGATTGAGATTCTTCCACTAAGCACTGTCAGTTGTCTTTTTCAATATCAGAAACTTCTTACTCAAATGGACACCATGCTGGAGGATGATTGTTTTCATGAAATGAAAAAGATACAACCATCATCATTGTGACTTTAAAGATTTTTACTAATGGTGCTGAAAGTGACAATGGTTGCTGATTAGGAAATGGGAGGGATGTTAGGTGAGGCCTGGAACTCTGAGGGTGACCGGGCTGAGTGGCCCATAACTCCACCAGGGCAGGTAGGTAGCTGGAGTCAGCAATGCATATGAACCAAAGCTCCAAGCTTCTTGCACGTATTTTCATCCTATCAGACTTCAGTTCCAAAATAAAAAGTCAAAGATAACATTATAAAGAATTTAAAGATGACAACATAGAGGATTAACCCCAAGTATAGGACTCTCCTGAGTATGGGACTCTATGTGAATATGCTAGTTGGATGCTTGTGAATCAAGCCCTGAGTAATAGATGCTACTATTTTTGTATTCCTGTCTTCAAAAAGTCTTTAGTGATTAAGGAGGTGTACTCTAGTTAATGCACAGAGTTTCTTTCTACTCCCATTTCTTAAAAATCATCTACCACAGGGCTGGTAAACTATCCTGTTTTCTAGTTTTCACCAATAATGGGACAAGGTGTTATTTTTGAGTGGAGAAAATGAGAAAGCTAGTTATGTGTTCCTTATGGCCTCAGACTGAGTGTATTTCCAGCACCCTTCCACTTGTCCTCTAAGATTGAGTCCTGTGAATATCCCCCCACAAGACTTATCTGTCAATAGATAGTATATACCTAGATATCTCAGAGGTAGATGTGTTAATGTTTATTAATCTATTTATTCCTTCATTCTTGAAGTATTTTTATGTATTGTAGTAAGCATTAAGGAAGAATTATAGAAAAAGGACATATTTTCTAATATAGTGATGTTGAAAAACATTAATGAATCAATTATCCAAAAAATATATACTGTAATTACACATTTCCATGAAAGAAAAAAAAAAGTGTTGCAGGTAATGAAAAAGTAGCATGATGACTAGAATTTGGTTCGTTCTAGGACTCCGAGAAAATACTGTTTAAGTATTAAGAGGGAGGAGGCTCTGGTCAGGGAGAGTTAGGGGAAAAAAGTATTCCCAGGGGAAAAAACAAAACAAAACATCAAGTGTTAGAAGTCCTAAGATGGGGAGGAACTCAGGTTTGTTCAAGAAATAGAAAGAAAGCCAAGTTTATTTGGAGCATCATGATCAATGGGGAAAATGGTGAGAAATCACATTGGAATGCAGAGAAGCATCAGGACAGTTAGTCCATGTTATGGAAATTCGATTCATTTGAAGTCAAATAGAGGGTCCCCAGAGGTCTTAAGCTTCAGTATCACATTTTTTGATTTTCATTTTGTGTTATTACTTTTGCTGTTTTGTGGGTTGGATAAGAGGGGGCAAAAAGGGAAGCAGGCAGACCAGTTATAAGCTAGGGTAGCAGTCCAAAATTGACTAAGTAAGAATAGTGAGAGGTGGATGGATAGATTTGATTTAGAAAGTAGAATAGGATTTAGTGATGAATTTTTTTTAAGATTTTATTTATTTATTTGATGGAGAGAGAGAGCACAAGTAGGCAGAGAGGCAGGCAGAGAGAGAGGGGGAAGTAGGCTCCCTGCTGTGCAGAGAGCCTGATCTAGGGCTTGATCCCAGGACCCTGAGACCATGACCTGAGCTGAAGGCAGGGGCCTAACCCACTGAGCCACCCAGGTGCCCCTAGTTATGAATTTTTGAAAGATTTTTCTAGCTTTGTCAGCTTGGTGGATGCCATTTATTGAAATCATGATGACTATTCAAAAAAACATTTTGAGGAAAGGCTATGAGGTAATCAATAGTTTAGATTGGGGCAAGTGCTGTTTGAAATTACTGTTGCCTGACAGTTGACTGTTAGCTTCACCTCTCTAATTTTTTGACGTCTTTTGCATCCTATAAAACTCATTGGTAGTGTTAGAATCTCCTTTGGTGCTTTCCTGATGGCGCCATCCCGCCCAGCGCATACTGCACTTTTCCTTTCCCTGAGCACTCGTGTACACTTTTTTGACCACAGTTAAGCAATTATTTCATTATGCTTTGTACTATAGGGAGTTGCTTACGTGACTTCGTTTACTGCACACAGAGCTTTTAAGTAGGAATACGTCTTTATGTTTCCCAGTGACTTGCACTGGCTTTGCAGACGGAATTTAGCATTGCTTTTCAAATTGATTGAAATTTACATTTTGAAAACACGTTGCTTCATGGAATTCAGCATTATTGTTTCAGCAACAGGTCTATGTGTTTTTGTTTCCTCTTTGTTTGTTTATTATCTGTTTATTTATTTTTGAGAGAGAGAGGCAGCATATATGCACGGGGAGGGGGCTGCACAGAGAGAGAGGAGGAGGGAAAGCAGACTCCCTCCTGAGCAGGGAGCTCATGCGGGGATCCCAGGACCTTGAGATCAGGATCTGAGCTGAAGGCAGACACTTAACTGACTGAGCCACCCAGACACCCCATTTCTTGTTTATTTTTGTTCTGTTCTTGGTGATCTCTCTGGCATAAGCATATGTGAAAACAATATCAGATTTAATAACAATTGTGTCCTATATCCAAGTCCCTTAAGGACTAGGCTATGGGACATCTTCTTATTTTGTGATCAGATCCAAAAATTGAAAATCCACACATGGAAATTTAATTTACCACAACAACTAAATTTATTTCAAAACTATATTTTTATAGTCTTTATTTTTGTTATGATAGAACTTCTGTCTTTTCCTACTGTTGTGCCCGAGTTTTCGCGCTCGAGAGACCACCAAGGAGCCAAGCACCGATGCAATCGGTGGTTTATATATAAACACGAGGGTTTATTTGACAAGCTTAAGCCTGGGTCCAAGTATACCCGACACAGCGGAGTAGGGACTTGGACCCCGAACCGGATTACAGTCAGAGTTTTTAAAGGCAGAGTGGGGGTGGACTTGGCAGTAGATAATTGGGCCACGACTGCTGGCTCAGCAGTAAGTGAGGACAAAGGGGGTGTTCGGAAGGGCTATCAGGGTAAAAAAGACTGTCAGGATATTGGAGGCCTGGTTATTATCAAATCAAGGCCGTTTCTCCCTCTGATGAGGCACTAACATGACGACAATTGGGAGTCTCCTGGTGGAATGTCACATTTCTCCTATCAAGTGTTCTTGTTAACTTTGTTTCCATTTTCTTCCACCTCAGCCTCAGCCTCCTTCAGTTTTTATGGAGGGGAGGGTGATGTTAGGGCTTGAGGAACTGAGTTATGTGTGCCTCTGGAAATTGGGCTATTGATAAGGTAACTTCTTTGTTGTAAATCTCAAGGGCATTTGTAAACCAAGGGAGACTCCTGCCTTGCAGGATCGTGATCTCTGCAAGTTAAATATTTGTTTTTCTTTTAGGGCAGTCAGGGATGCCTGAGGAATGTCACACATACTGCTGAGGGGAGGGGAGCGGGTGGAGAGGGGGTGCAAGGTGCCAGCTTTTGCTTTGCCAAGATGGCTGTACTTATGCTAAAGCTAAACCTGAGGTGGGATGGCCTTAATTTTCTCGGCCTCCACACCTACTTGTTTTATTTGAGCAATTATACCAATTATCAATTGGTATTTATACCAATTAGAAAGTCACCTATATGTTAAAAACAACATTTATCATGGAAGAATGTGGCTTCATTCTCTCAAGTCTGTTTAGGAGTCTACTTTCACTGTTATATTATTTTGATCCTTACTAATGTCCACTTGATAGGTTTATAGAATTTTGCCCTCACACACTTTGAACTATACACCTGTTTAGTTCAGAGGGCAGCAAGCAAGGTCCACTGATATTAATTTCATGAAAATTCAAGTGTCTTTTATTTATAAATATAACAGAGGGTTTGATGTGGTTAATGGAAGAAGAAGAAGAAACTAAAAGTCACACTGAGGCATGATTTATGTGGTTCCGTAGCTCAGGAAAGAAAGCCAGCAGAAAGAAAAGCATGGGGGGCTGCATGTGGAGAGACATAGCCATGTTCTAGGAGAGTGTCAGTTATGCTGGAGAGGAAAGCTGGATACAATGAAGCACCTTAGTATGGTTGCCTAATGCATTTCTGCAAAATTGCAGAAATGCACTATGCAGAAATGCACTAATGTACTCCAAGATCCCTTGCCTATTAGTATGAAGATAAGGAATGAGGAAGGCAATGGACAAAGGTTAATTGCTCTCTCATGGTCATATTATTTTCATTCTTGAGCATCTAGATTTAGTTTTCTCACAGCAAAGGTGATTTAAGGGGCACCTGGGTGGCTCAGTCGGTTAAACGGCTGCCTTCAGTTGAGGTCATGGTCTGGGGGTCCTGGAATAGAACCCTGCATAGGGCTCTGAGTTCAGTGTGGGGTCTGTTTCTCCCTCTTCCTCTACTCCCCACACTCATGCGTGCTCTCTCCCTCCCACCCTCCCCCACCCCACTCTCTCAAAAAAATAAATAAAATCTTAAAAAAAAAAGGAAACGTGATTTAAAAGAATAAAATGTAAAAATAAATCCAGATGGAGAATAATATTTTTGTGTCATTCACAAAGTTAAACCATGGGAATTCATGATGTGAGCCAGACATGGGGTATGACATAACAATATAATATATGATAGTTGTCTTTCTCCGATTGACTTATTTCACTAAGCATGATACGCTCTAGTTCCATCCACGTCGTCACAAATGGCATGATTTCATTTCTTTTGATGGCTGCATAGTATTCCATTGTGTATATATACCACATCTTCTTTATCCATTCATCTGTTGATGGACATCTAGGTTCTTTCCATAGTTTGCCTATTGTAGACATTGCTGCTATAAACATTCGGGTACACGTGCCCCTTCGGATCATTATGTTTGTATCTTTAGGGTAAATACCCAGTAGTGCAATTGCTGGGTCATAGGGTAGTTCTATTTTCAACCTTTTGAGGAACCTCCATGCTGTTTTCCAGAGTGGTTGCACCAGCTTGCATTCCCACCAACAGTGGAGGAGGGTTCCCCTTTCTCCACATCCTCTCCAGCATCTGTCATTTCCTGACTTGTTAATTTTAGCCATTCTGACTGGTGTGAGGTGATATCTCATTGTGGTTTTGATTTGTATTTCCCTGATGCCGAGTGACGTGGAGCACTTTTTCATGTGTCTGTTGGCCACCTGGATGTCTTCTTTGCAGAAATGTCTGTTCATGTCCTCTGCCCATTTCTTGAAAAAAAAAAAAAAAAATTGGAAGGGGAGGCGAACCATAAGAGACTATGGACTCTGAAAAACAACCTGAGGGTTTTGAAGGGTCAGGGGTGGGAGGTTGGGGGAACAGGTGGTGGGTAATGGGGAGGGCACGTTTTGCATGGAGCACTGGGTGTTGTGCAAAAAGAATGAATACTGTTACGCTGAAAAAATAAATAAAATGGAAAAAATATATAATATAATATAATATAATAGTACTGAGGGAATCCAGGAGAAGTTTTGAAACATAGCTGTAAAGAGTGAACTACCTTGGGAGTTAAGAGGTCTCAGAGACCCCAAATCCAAACCAGATTCTCACAGCTGCTCTGGGAAACTGGACAAGTCCAATTCTTGGGTCTTCGGGTTCTTCATTTGTAAAGTGACTTGGGTAAACGAAGCAATTTCTAAGACAGCCCTCTCATCTAATATTTAGCAAGCCATAGTTTTAAGAGAAATGTAGGAAAACTATTCTAAGTACCTATCTTAGATACAGTAAAGAATAAAGTAATAGAACTACAAAGTCAAGGACATTGCCAATTTCGTAGTTCTTGATCACCTTAAATGTCATCTTACTAAAACTAAGTTATAGGAAATACAAGTAGAAAGGGTGAAGGAGAAATCTTTATATGCTGAAAATAGCAATAAATATTAGCAAATCATACCTCACAAAGGTAGGATGAAAAGAAATGTGGTCAGTGGAGCACCTGTGTTGGCTCAGTTGGTTAAGCGACTGCCGTCAGCTCAGGTCATGATCCTGGAGTCCCAGATCAGGCTCTCTGCTTGGCAGGAAGTCTACTTCTCCCTCTGACCCTCCCCCTTCTCATTCTCTCTCTCTCTCCCTCTCTATCTCTTTATTTCTCTCTCAAATAAATAAAATCTTAAAAAAAAAAAAAAGAAATGTGGTCAGTGGATATTTTTTTCTATTTTTACAAAATTATTTCTTTAATTTTTTCCCAAAGTGTGGTGAGGTACATAGATAGGGTAATGTATATAATTAATTTTATATAAATATAATTGAACATTTAATTAAAAATCCTATTTTTAGGGGGCGCCTGGGTGGCTCAGTGGGTTAAGCCACTGCCTTCGGCTCGGGTCATGGTCTCGGGGTCCTGGGATCGAGCCCCGCATTGGGCTCTCTGCTCAGCGGGAAGCCTGCTTCCTCCTCTCTCTCTCTGCCTGCCTCTCTGCCTACTTGTGATCTCTCTCTGTGTGTCAAATAAATAAATAAAATCTTTAAAAAAAAAATCCCATTTTTAGGAAAGCACATCTTACCTATATTTAATTTTCTATGTTTTAGTATTGATATGGGTGCTTTCTTTTCTTTTTTTTTTAATTCACGCACTATTGGCCTTAGAGACACAAGGACACATGCTAAATTCTATTAAAATAATTCAGGAACTTATCCATGCATGCAATAATTATGATCATGAGCATCTAAGGAAAATTAGTATGTAATGTCTTAATTAAAGCTAGCAACACAATTTTATTTATAGATTGGATTCTATTAAATCTTTACAGTGGTATATTTTCTTTTTACTCTTATGTAATTAATATTTAGAATAGCTTTTTGGGTAACACATTGCATTATTAATGCACATTTTGTGAGAAATGCATGTTAAAAAAAGTCTCTTTGGAAGATAGCCCATAAATTTTGTTATTATATTAAAATGCAAATTTTGCCTCTTGCTTAACAGTTTAAAATACTTATGAGTTGCCTATTTTCTTGTTTGGCAGTATTAGCTGAGAAAAATTATTAAAATCCATTTGATTTTGTTTGGGTGGGGATTTGTCTTCACATTTTTTAACCGGAGTTGGGAATCTTTTCCTGTAACATTCTTAACTCACAGGTATGATGTGAATATTGTATTTGTCTTAATCTGATCTTGTTTTCTTTAAGAAAACTGTGGTTCGTATTAGTAGCATATTACCAGAGCTACATGGCTATTAAAGTTTGAGCCTTGGGATAGAAGAGTAAAAATTTCAAATTCTTATTACTGCTCTTGTCACAAGACGTTGTTTTGGCTGTGGTATTCCCTCTAAGGCAGCCTCTAAGAAAAACATCATTTATCTTAGTTTAGGTATGAGAAGTCTGCAGAAATCCTTGCTTTATTTTTAAAAATGAGTTTTCAGAAATATCCACAAATAGAAAACTATTTGTTAAGCACAAAACTCTGTGATGTTTGGTAACACCAAATAAGTGTTCTGCTGAGCCTTTTTTATGAACAAAAATAAATAAAGAAGATAAAGGAGATGAAAACTCCCCAAACTTTATGTTCCTCAATACAGGACAACACGAATCCTCTACTAGTCCTAATGGTTTTCAGGTTAGGAGTGAAAAGCCCCTGAGCCTAATGAGAGATATTCTGCTGGAATGAAAAGAAACTGGAATTCTTAACTCCAGGCAGTAGCTGATTAACACAGTATGCTTCTCCCTGCAAACACTATTGCCCCATGAATCTCTCACTTGCTTCCCATCTTTCATGCCCAGCCCCTGCAATAGAAATTGTGCATTAAGAGAAACTTAGCGAATTTTATATTCCTGGGTGCAAATTGAGGAAACCAGTCCTTACTTAGCAACATCTGATTTTGTTCTGTTTCCTTCTGGTTGATTAGATTTAGGAATCTGTGAAAATTAGATTCTTTACTTTTCATTTGGAAATGTGTTTTCTCTAATTCTTAAAATTTATCTGAAAATGATTGTTGAACAGGTAATCGTGTATTGCATAGAGTGATTTCATTATTGATAAGTATTTTTAAAATTAATACTAATAATTTGCTTCATGTCACAAAAATAGTATTTCTCACAATTTGTTATATCAATCTTATACTCTAGAATTTGAGGAGAGGGTTATTTTTTTGTTTTAAATTACTGTGTTTTTTCTAAAAGAATAGTTTGCCAATGATATTTAGCTCTTTGAAAATCAAAGTTTTTCTTCTTGAGTTTAAATATTTAGTATGCTTTATGCATCCTAGGAAAAATAAGAGAGACTTTTCACATACTGATAATACATACATTAATATTCCAAAGCTAAGTTTACTACAAATTGATCATCGGAGCACTAATTTGTTTGCCCTATGCATGCGACTATAAAACTACTTCTCTCTTCTCTGTGTTACTTCTAGTTTTTAATGTGTTTGCAGTATTTTGAAATGTTAGGGTTCATTTTGGAATGTCTCAAGTGAGTAAGCAAAATGAAAGCCATTAAAAAACTAAAGCAAAACTGGAATTTAGAGACATAAATATAGGTAATTTTCACATGATAAACCAAAGGATGTCAGAGTTGTTCCTTCAATTATTTCAAGAAGGTGGCCCTACAGATTAGGAACCACCACATGGTTACTGCAGAGTTCTTTAATTTTGAAAAAAACTATGAAAATGATTCACTGCTATCATCCATGATAAGTTCCTAGATTGTTTTCAAATTGAAAGAGGCCCAAAATTACATAAAATAATTTTAAGGGATAGGGGACATGGAATAGTCTTCATTTTAATAATCATGTCTTTGTTTTAACATACTAGAAAACTATGACTACTTATATAAAAAAAGTTTTGACAGACATTGTTTAAGATAAGTTAAATAATATAAATGCAAAAGTAAGTCCTTTTTAAGAAACATTAAGGAAAATATAGGACAGTTGGAGCTTGGCTATGGTAGTCATTCTGAAGGTGGTACATGACCCTTGAAGATCTTTGAGGTTCCAGACATGGTGGTCCATTGTAGTCCTTTCACCTACAGAGATGTTAATTGATTATAAGGAGCCAAGATTTCTCGAAGGACTCTTGGAGCAGGAAGCCTTGTTCTAGGGAAGAAACACAGTAATGGGGTGGAGATTGGAATAATACTCAAGACTTTCTGGAGCTGCTGGTTTTACCACCTCTTTCCTGGAAACACGATCTCTCTCCCTGGTACTTCTGCTGCCTCCCATTCCCTGTCATCTCCTCTATAAGAATTCTTTCTCTATCCATTCTTTCATATATACAGTGAAGGATTGACTCCTGTGATTATGGAGGCTGAGCAGTCCCAGTCTGTGTCTGAAAGCTGAAGATCCAGGAAAATCAGTGGTGGAGTTCAGTCTGAGTTTGAAGGTCTGAGAACCAGGTGAGCAAGAGAAGAACAATTTCCCAGCTCAGACACTCAAGTAAAAGAGGCAGATTCTCCTCTCCTCTACCTTTTGTTCTATTCATGTCCTCAGTGGATTAGATGATGCCCACCCACAGTGGGGAGTACAATCTGTTTTACTGAGTGTATGGACTCCGCTATTAATCTTGTCGGTAAACACCCTCACAGACACACCCAGAAATAATGTTTAGCCAAATATCTGGGCACCTCAGGATCCAGTCAAATTGACACATACAATTATCCATCACACCCTCTGAAGTTAGATGGCCTTGAATTATACACCCAACTCTTGATGTACTAAGTTATGGCTGGGGTGTTGCAAGGATGCCAGATCTATATAGAACCATGAGTAAGGCATATTCATTTAGACAGGCTGTGAGCCAAAGATAACTGGTATCCTCTCTAGGACATCATTGATGTCACTGAACCATAATAAGCAAATGAGTACAGGACCAAGACTTGAACCCAGTTTTGATTAAGCTCATTGTGGATCAAATATTATCACCATTTATCCAAAAGCATTTATTATAGATGAGCAGCACATAAAATATTATTAAATGACTGAAAACAATTTAGACATATTTTGGCTTTTCCCTTTAAGAAATTAATGTATGAAATGGACCTCAGAAATGTGGAGGAGCAATTAAAGGACTGTGGGAAGGAATGGTTTATTAGAATGTTGTGAGGTATTCAACATCAATTTCTGAATCTGTTGAATCACTCTATTTTTCATTTCCCTTTATGGTTTTCCTTTCACTCCCAGGAGCCTATTACTATTGTGCTGTGTCCTGGTCTAGAATTCCCTTCTTTTTCTCACTCAATCCTTATTATAATTTAAATATATTTGGTCCCAATAGAATAAATGCTTCTGTCATCTCTCTCTCTCTTTCCTTTTTTTCTTTTAACATTTTTTTTTAACTATTTGACAATTAACTCTTCCTAGGTTAAGACTTTCTTCCTTGGAAACTCTAGCACTACATTTGTTTTTCTTGTAGATAAACAATGTAGAAATCTCTTTTTTTTGTTTGTTTTTTTATAGAAAAACAATGTAGAAAAACTATATTGTTTTTCTTTTGCTCCCATTTTTTATATTCCCTGTGTCATCTCATTGACTGCCTGCAGCTATTCTACTAGAGTTCTATATTTGTGCCTCTTTGCTTTTCTATCCTATTAAGTCTATTCTCATAGCATGCATTTTTATATTTCCTCATCCGATAATACCTAATCCTAATCACATTTCCAGTTCCTTGGAAAATACTTACATTGATGTCTAACTATTGACTCACCTCAGTGTATTTAAGAATTAAAACATCATCTTCCCACTCACAATAAGGCTCTTTCAAATGACTGAGTCTCATCAATGATTAGGTCTATAACTTGCTCTTTTGTTTCCTCCTTCTCAAATTTCAGAGTTTTGCCACTTTTTGCCTTTACTGATAATGGTCATGTGTTTATTTTGTGAAATATTCAATTTCTTTTCTTTTACATTCAAACTCATCCATTGTGTAAGGAGCAGATATCACCATACTCATGAAATTATCTGACTGGTACAGTATTTTATGATCTTCATCTGTAACTGTATTTTCCTAATACCATAGAAACTAGCAATCATTAAAGAGAATTTTTAAAATAGGAAGTTATATTTTTTGAAATAGGAAAAAAAGTTTTACAGAAAGTTACTTTTCCAAACTAATTAAATTTATGGTCATTATAATGTTACTGTAGACAGAGACGCTTGTTCTGCTAAGACATATTCAATTTCAGATTCACTTTAACATAAAATTACTGGGTCTAGATATTAGAATGGATATAATCTAAGTGTCCATTAATAAGAGATTAGAAACATAAATTATACTTCCATGTAATAAAACGTCACACAGTTGAGAAAAGGAAGGATGTACCCTAATTGACTTATGTCCTACAATATTGTTCAGTGTTGGGGGGAAAGCATACTGCAGAGTAGGGTACACAATTTAATATCATGTGTATACAAAACTATGCTTATCAATAGATAAGCACACTATTTTGTATACATACAGGGAAGGTCTGAAAATTACCAAATTGTCAACAATGGTTCCTACTAGGCAGTGCAATGACTGCTTTATACATTTTGAAATTTTGTGATAGGCCTTAATTAATATTATAATAGTTACAAAACAAATTAAGGAAAACAAATTAAGGAAAGAAAACAGGAGCTGAGATATACATATGAGTTCAAAGGAAATACTCATTCTACCCCAAGTTGTAGAATTATTGGAAAAGTGAAAGAGTCTCAAATATTACAGTGCGTTCTATATAAAATGCCCATAGCTTTCATATTTAACAGTTACAAGTGTCACTAAAGAACAGAGATATTTTAAAAATTATTTCATTAAATTGGCCATTTCTTTAGGTTTTTGAAGTTATTCATATTTGTTAATTGAAAAGTGTATAATATTCACCTGTACCTGGGAAGTGTTACAGATTTAAACAAATTTAATTAATATGTGTATTTCAGAACAGGGAGACTCAATCAAACTAATAATAATAATAATAACTCTGTATCATTCCAAATGACATACTATTATAATTTTGTAGTTACAAGGTTTTATAGTTTTGAAATTTCATCTAATTCTCTAAGATAACATCTTTTGTGATTAGATTTTGGAGCAAGTAAGATGTGATAATTTTTCTTATAAGTCATTATAATCTAAAATTATTAGTCATTATAATCTAACATTGCCAGACCTTACAAAACCTCAGTGTCAGTTGAGGTCAGTGCCCAGTCACTGCCCCCAGACCCATCCAGGGAGAACACCGTTTTCTACCTATGGTGCTGTCTTTTGGCTCCCAGAGCTGCAAAACAGAAAGATTGTCACTGGCACCATTGCCTTTCGGTTTTACCTCACCAGAGTCCTGCTGTTTGTAACACAGAAACGGACAGGGACACACTACTCATCAACCCTTCAGATCTGATCCCATCATGACAATGTCAGTAAGGCAGTTCCTTTCCCTACAAACACCCCTTAGCTGGGCTCCAGTGAGGTTTAGGCAGAGGCTGCGCTGGGAAATGTGTACCTTTCAGTTTGCTGCTATTTCCTTTTCTCACTTCCTGGCTCCCTGCTTGCAGGCATGCATCAGACGTCCTTAGTCCTCCTTAATGCAGGACACTTTTCCTGGATGCAAATAAGCTTTTAAAAATAGATACCTGGGGGTGCCTCAATTTTTAACGTAGATCTAAATATCAGGTTAAGCTTAGCCTGAAGTTCTGTGACATGAAACAGATTTATAAGTTTTCTTAATACTATCTATACACTATAATCATCAAAATTGCTTTTGCTGGAAACTTTACAAGAAACATTCTTTACTTACAATTTTGTTTGTTTTTTGCTTTCTCTCAGAATTTGAATTGGTTTTTTCAAGAACCAGATAGTTAACTGAAAATTTTTTAACTTTTGTAGTCGTGTTACCTCCTGCAAATCTAGTACTCCAGAAAGTAGAACTATCCAAATAGATAGTACAATCTTATTTAAAATTGCTTCATTATTCCTGATTGTAAAACAGTTGTAATTTTGCCTTAATTTCATTTTTTAACACTTACCAGATGGCACTGAAACTATAAATATGTTTAAAAAATATCTGCGGAGTACCTTTTTTACTTTCTAAATCTTTTGTCCTAACTATATTTCACAAGTCACTGCTGTCCAGTGATTTATGTGTTTGCTTTTTTATCTATGATGAAAATGTAAAGTTACCTTGGCTAGAGAGACTATCCATTAATTTTATGGCTATATATTACTTAGAACTAACATTTGTAGACAAATATGATAAAGATATTAGAGAAATATAGACTATTTAAAAATTATTTGTTTTTTAACAAGTAAGTGCTTGTTAAAACAAACCAAAAAAATTTAAATAGTCTAAATGGGAGAGCCCTAATAAACCTAATACAACTAGTGTTTAGATACATACACTGAAGGTTTTAATCCTTGGTGAGAAAGGGATTCTCACTTTCATTATGAGGATGGCCAAAGACATGACACCTACCTGAGACCCATAGCAAATTAGCACATAAATTCATAGCCTACAGTGGAGGGCATAGGATACCACTTTGAGCATCATGGGAGTTGTAATCTAGAACAGAGTGAACTAATAGTGGCTGTGGAAGGCAGGTTTTATAATGTTAAGATGGTAGGGTGACCCCTGGTTCCCAAGGGAGGATGTGTTTGTCTTCTTTGAATAGCTATCAGAGAACAGAAACTCATGACTCAGGGATAAACAGAAACTGTACTTATGCCTTTGATTAGATTTGTTTGGCTAGAAGACCTTATTCATGGGAGCAGAGTTGGGAGGAGTGCTTGCAAGTTTGCCATTCAAGGCCTTTCCAGTTTCACCAGATGTCATGGCAGCACACAGTATCAGGCCTTAGTTTTAGACTTTATTATATAAAGTGACACCATGTCATCTTCCGTTTATGAGCAAGAAATACCTCTCTAGTAGTTTAAAAAATGGTGTTTTATTATAAAGACAAAACAGAGACTCAGGAAATCCAAGGCCCAGAATTATAGCAAGGCACCAGGAACCAAATTTGTATTCTGTGTTTTAAAAAATGGTTTCTCTTTCCCTTTTTCATGGATGATCTATCTGCTCAACTATGTGTTTCTGATGTTTGCTCTCTCTATTGCTCTCTCTGTATACATCTAATAATCTTGGATGCTCCTTAGAAGAGCTACTTTCTTCCACATTAGAAGTACTTGACTTTCTAGCTCTAGAGCTTGCTAAGAATAGGCAACCTCTTTCTGTGCTTCCAGGTTCAAATACTTAAGAGGGTGTGAATATTAAACTTTTGCATTTTTTGCAGAGGCATTAAAAACACCCTGTCAAATTATATGCTTATGGCAAGTTCATGTCTAACATAAAACAGGCATCTGCTCTGATTATACTTAGCCTTAGCTAATGTACATTTGGGGATATATGATAAAACATGGCTAAACAATTGAGTAGATACTGAGGGCAAAGATTTCCTCAGTGAGGAACAGTATGAGAAGCAGGACCTTCTAAAATGTGCACAGCAAAATACCTCAAAGCATTAAATCATGTCCCCTCTGTAGTTTTCTCTTTCAGAAAATAAAACCATTATCTCATCCATCAGGTCAAATGAGTGAATCACCCTGTCTTTTTGCTCCCCCCTGCCTCCCATTCTCTAAATATGTTTTCTTCTTTCTTAATATTTTTCTCTTCTTTTAAAATATACAGCCATTACCCTGGTCCAAGCCCCTTTCCTTGCCGCATGAGTCTATTACAGCTGTGCTTTGACTCCTCCAGATTGTCTTTCTGTCATCCCCTCCGAAGCCTAGCCCAAATGATCCAAATGAAACACCAGTTTCAACAAATTGCCTTATCTACTTCCCTGTCCCTCCTGAATTATCCTCAAAGCAACATCTTGAATTCATTTTTATGTTGTTTATCTGCCCTCCCTCTTGACAAAAAGGGAAATGGTTCTCTAGAAAGTTCTACATCTACATAAAAGACTGAAATTAGAAGGTAGCAGATCAAGATTTTTAAAAGAATAATAACCTTCAGGATTCATGTGTTTTGTTGTATTTGTCTGTTTTCCAAGCCAGATTATAACCTCCTAGAGGATAGGAATTAAGTCTCATGGCTTTTTTATCCCCCATAACCCATTCAATCATGTGATGATGGCAATCATCATTTTGAAAATATGATGTTCATCCTATTGAAAATATCATGTTGATTTCTTTACATTTGGTTATTTGATTCAACTGCTTACAAGAAATTGAGTACAGCTATTATGTTTTACCTAATGCAATTACAGAGTAGAAAAATAGACTGGCTTAAAATGTGATGTGTCAACATTTCAAAGCCACAAACCGAATGGTGAGTCCCAACAAGGAATTCACAATCTTTTCAGTGATATTACAAAGAACTCACTTGTTGATTAAACTGTAGGAAAAACTTTTTATTATAGTAGAAACAACTTTTGATTAAAAAAATAGGTTAAACTCATAGAATTAAAACAAAGTTATTCTTGAGAAAAATCACATAATAAAGAGATATGATATAAAATACAAGTTTGAATTAAATAAGAAATTACTATTTTATATGCAGTGTGCATTGAAAGATACATATATGCCATTAACTATAAAATTTATTGAAATCAATGAATTATTTTCTATATATTTATTTTTTCACTTTGATATGTATTTTATTCTTGTATCACCTTGTTTTCTATTCAAAGGTGAAGACTTTACCTATGCAAATCATATCTCAGGTATAGAATTTAGGGCCTTTTACCTTTGTTATGTACTACTACTGATCCTGTACACATGTATACATGATTTGGTAGATATTTAGCAATGTTACAGTTTTAGAAACTAGGGTAACATATTATGAAAAGTTTTCATTTGATTTTTTTCTTAAAATTTGAAAAAAAAATCCTTAAATACTTCTAAATATGTAAGGATTGACATTTAGTTTATAGAAAATTTCAGAATGTTCTAATTCCAGTCTAAGAAAGGATTCTGTGTTCTAACCATAACTTCTTTCTTCAATTTTGTGGTTTTGTAAGTGCATAAAAAAAAAAAAAATTCATCTTGACTCCAGACTGACAACATTGAATTGACAGCTGATAAAAGTTGTCAACATTGCCTGTCATATTGAAAGCTAGCAGAATACAAAAAATTTGTAAAAGCTTCAAGTTATCCTGTTAATACTGGCATTTCATTAAAGATTAATTAAGCTAAATTTGCTTGTTAATAAAGCTCAGAATATCAATCAGTTATAGCACTAAAATGTGGCCCTCACTTGTATGTTATATGGTGTATATGCATATTCATAGTTAAGGAATGAGATATTATAGGTCTTTCTAAAAAGTTTATACTAAAGGCAAACAGTATGCAAAGAAATGTAGAAGATTTTTGATTAAAACTAGATCAGAGCATACACACAACCAAGACTAATTTCAGTAGGTACCACAACCAGAAAAAATAGGAGACAATTGAAAACCATTCCAGAATTGATTTTACACTTAACTTTCATATTGATTCACATAGTAGAACAAAATTAATTTCATTTGAAAAGTGAAAATGGGCCACTTTTTATGTCCAACTTACTGCAATATAATATAGTGAAAAACTTGTTAAAGTTCTATTTAAAATATATAATTAATTAATTAATTAACCAATCGATTAATTTTCCAGGCCCTCATGATTTTTTTTAAAGATTTTATTTTTTTATTTAACAGACAGAGATCACAAGTAGGCAGAGAGGCAGGCAGAGAGAGAGAGGAGGAAGCAGGCTCCCTCCTGAGCAGAGAGCCCGATGCGGGGCTCGATCCCAGGACCCTGGGATCATGACCTGAGCCGAAGGCAGAGGCTTTAACCCACTGAGCCACCCAGGCGCCCAGGCCCTCATGATTTTTATGTTCTCTTACAGCAATAATAAAAACATCTTTTAAAGCTTTTGTGTTACTTGAAATCATCAACTAGCAACTTATTTAATTAAAAATAAGCTTATTATGTAACAAATATTTATCGATAGTGTACAGTGTTCTCTATATTCTGCAAAGTGATAGAGATAAAATGTCAAGCAAACAGACACATTTACCTATATTCATGGACTTAACGATTTATTGAAGGAAGATGTACATATTTCAGTAGTCTTACAATGCAAATCTGTAGCTCTAACAAGTGTTATGAGGGAGAGGTTTCCAAGACTATGCATCTGTGACTGAAGGATTTGCCATATTGAGGGAAGTCAAGGAAGTCTTGAAGAAGTGACCCTTGAGTTTAGATATGAAGGATTGGTAGGAGTTATTGGTGGAAAGAATAGGAAAAGGATCTGCCTAGACAGAAGACCTGCATGTGGCCCATTTACAAAACAGTTCAATAAACATAAAAATCATTACAGGTCAAATTGTGTTACCCCAAGAAGATATGCTAAAGTCCACATCCCCAGTATTAAGAATGTGACATTATTTTTTTTTAGTATTATATTTTTTCCATTTTATTTTATTTCTTTTCAGTGTTCCAGCATTCATTGTTTATGCACCACGCCCAGTGCTCCATGCAATATGTGCCCTCCATAATACACACCACCAGGCTCACCCAGCCCCCCACCCCCTTCCCCTCCAAAACCCTCAGTTTGTTTCTCAGAGTCCACAGTCTCTCATGGTTTGTCTCACCCTCTGATTTCCCCCAACTCACTTCTCTGCTCCATCTCCCAATGTCTTCTGTATTATTCCTTATGCTCCACAAGTAAGTGAAACTATAAGATAATTGACTCTCTCTGCTTGACTTATTTCTCTCAGCATAATCTCCTCCAGTTCCACCCATGTTGATACAAAAAAGTTGGCTATTCATCCTTTCTGATGTAGGCATAACACTCCACTATATATATGGACCATATCTTCTTTATCCATTTGTCTGTTGAAGTGCATCTTGGCTCTTTCCACAGTTTGGTGACTGTGGCCATTGCTGCTATGAACATTGGGATACACATGTTCCTCTTTTTTCACTATATCTGTATCTTTGGGGTAAATACCCAGTAGTGCAATTGCAGGGTCATAGAGTAGCTCTATTTTAATTTTTTGAGGAATCTCCACACTGTTTTCCAAAGTAGCTGCACTAACTTGGATTCCCACCAACAGTGTAAGAGGATTTCCCTTTCTCCATGTCCTCTTCAACACATGTTGTTTACTGTCTTGTTAATTTTGGCCATTCTAAGTGTAAGGTGTAAGGTGGTATCTCAATGTGGTTTTGATTTGAATATCCCTGATGGCTAATGATGATGAACATTTTTTCATATGTCTGTTAGCCATTTGTATGTCTTCTTTGAAGAAGTGTCTGTTCATGTCTTCTGCCCATTTTTTGATGTGATTATCTGTTTTGTGTGTGTTGAGTTTGAGGAGTTCTTTATAGATCTTGGATATCAGCCCTTTGTCTGTAGTGTCATTTGTTAATATCTTCTTCCATTCCATGAGTTGCCTCTTTGTTTTGTTGACTGTTTCCTAGAATGTGACCTTATTTGGAAATAGGGGCTTTGGAGGTTTAACAAAGTTGAAATGAGGTTATTATAGTAGGCCCTAATCTAATGTGATGGATGCCCTTATAAAAGGGAGAAATTTGGACAAAGATGTGCAGACTATATGAAGAGACACCAGTAGAAGATGGCCTTTAAGTCAGGGAATGGCTGAGGCTCCCGGATGCTTAGACAGACTCCTGGACCACATCCTTCTCAGCCATTTCAGGGGGAACATAGCCCTGCTAACATCATGATTTTGGACTTCTGGTCTCCAGAACTGTGAGATAATAAACTCTTTTTGTTGTAAGCCATCCAATGTGTGGTACTTTGTTATAGCAGCCTTAGAAAGCTAATTTAAGGGCTGAAATCAGGATAATATAGATCAAAGGGGAGAAGAAGAGCAAGTTGATTTGAAGAAAAGATCGAACAATAGGTAAAGACCAGATCATGGAAAGTCCTAAAGACCATTTTCAGGAGTTTTGTTTTTATTCTCAGAGCAGTACAAAAAGAGACAATAGTAGCTTGAGCAAGAGTGGTGATAATGGCTATGAAGAGATGTCAGTGGAAAAAAGAAAGTAGATAAAAAATTATAAATAAACTACAAAAAAGCAAACTTACTCAAGATCATACTCCAGAAATTCTCTCCTCTCCATTACCATTAATTTTCAATCTATGCTGGATCATTTCCTTAGCATCAAAGCATACTGCTTCTTCCATCTATTTCTTTATTGGTTGTTGGCAACAGATTGATTGAGATGTAGTTGACATATAATGTACATTTAAAAGTGTAATGTTTAATAGTTTTGACTGACTTACCATGAAACTATTACCATAGTCAACATAATGAGCATATTCAAGCCCAAAAATTTTCCAGTGCTCCTGTATAATGACATCCTTTATCTCTGGTAATATTTCCTTCTCTGAAACCTGTATTGTCTAGTACTAACATAGCCACTCCAGTTTTCTTTGGTTACCATTAACATGCATATAATTTTCTGTTGTTTTATTTTTCACTTATTTTTATCTTTGCATTAAATTGGGTTCCTTGCAGACCACAAATAATTGATTCTTGCTTTCTTATCCAGCCAGATAATCTTTGCCTTTTAATTGGGAATATTGAGTGTATATACATTTAATGTGACTATTGGCATAGTTAAGTATTAGTCAACTGTTTGCTACTTGCTTTATGTTTGTCTTTTTATTCTTTGTATTTTTCTCTCTTTCTCTGCCTTCTTTTGGACTGACCATCTTTATTCCATTTTATGTGTATTGCTGGCTTATTAGCTATGATTCTTTAGTTATTTTAGTGTTTGTTTCTATCTTCAAGTAATATTAAGTGATCTACCACTTCACAGTGTAAGTAACTTATTAAGAATATGTTGCTCATATTGCTCTTCTCCTGATCTTTCTGATATTATTTTACACATATCAAAAAAACCCACACATCAGTTATCTTTGGAATATATTTAAATACCAAGATCTGGATTGTTTTTGGCTGATATATTTTTCTCTTCATTATGGTTTAGATTTTCTTACTTCTTTGTAATTTTTTATTTTATGGTAGACATGATTTTTACCTTTGGGTGCTGGATATTTTTGTTATCCTATAAATGTTCTTAGCTTTATTCTGGGAAATAGTTGAATTACATGGACAAAGTTTGATTCTTTTGGGTCCTGTTTTTAAACATACATAGAAACAAAACATTATTTAGTCTTGGGCTTTTATTGGCCCACAAGCAGTATCTTTCTGAGTATTCTGCTCAACTTTACCCATGAACTATGAGTTTCCTTGTCTGAAAAACACCTACTATTCCCAGATCTCTGTAAGCTCTGAATATTGTTTTCTCTAATCCTTCAGGTAGTTATTCTCATAACCTTGGGTTGTTTCCTCACAAACATGTGCTGATCAGTACCCAGCTGAATACTCAAGGGGAAATGTGTGCAAATTTCTGGAGTTTTCTCCTTGCCGTTCTCTTTTCTTCACTGTGCTATCTTACAGAGAGTGGCTTCCTAGGCCTCTTTAGACTCCCCATTCTGTCTTCTTGGAAAGATTATTTATACTTTCAATTATATAACTTGTTTTCTCCTCTAAGCCTCTTCCAGTCTGGCTTCATACTGAACTTCTTATGAAGTCATAAATGATCAGTATTGTGCTAAAGCTGGTGGTCGATTTTTCTCTGAGTGATTTGGCCCCCATGATATTTGACCTCATCTTTTACTAGTTTTCCCGTCACTCACTCCATTGCTCTCTTTAACTTCTTATGCCTGGTATGCATGGTTTTGCCTTAAAGTATTTACACTGGCTGTTCCTATCTTTCTTCAGATATCTGCCTGCCTTAACTCATCCCCTTTTTTAAACTCTTAAATTTTCAATAAGTGTGATCATCTTACTTAAAACTGCAACAACTTCTTACGATAACCAGTCTCTAAAGATGACCCTCAGTGACTTTTGTGTAGCCTCCCCATCTTGAATCTGGGCCAGACTGTGACTTATTTATAACTAATAGAATGTATCAGATGTGACAATTTAGAACTTCTGAGGCTAAGTCAAAGGAAGCTTTGCAGCTTCTATCTTGGCTTCTTGAAATACTAGCTTTCAAGATGGTCATTGAAAGCACTCTCCCAGAATCCAGCCTCCATGATATGATGTCAGAGTCACATGCAGAGGCCACATTTAGGCTCTTTTGTTTAGTAACCTCAGCTTACTTCAGCTGCTGGCCATGTGACTGAGCAATCTTGGACCTATAGCCTAGACAAGATCCTTGACTAATATCTTTCTGTAAACACACGAGAAACCCAAGCAACCAACTAACTGAGCCCAGTTAAAACACAGTACTATACAAGGTAATACATTGTTTTAGGCCACTAAATTTTGGAGTAGTTTGTAGTGAAGAATGACTGAAAATCCCTTTTGTCCTGTTTAATTTCAAATCCCCTGCTCTATTTTTCCTTGTTCCTCTGAGCAGTTATTCTTCTTTAACAGATTGTATAATTTACCATTTTATTATGTTTCATATTCATTTTTGTATGGCTGTCGCAACCAGATCAAAACTCTAAAAGGTGCCAGTCTGCTTTCTTCCATAATATATGTCAATTGTCTAGTAAAATATGCATGGTATAGATTTGGGATTCGATAAATATTAGTAGAAAGCATGAACGAAAAAGGCAGTATTCTATCATAAAAAGTTAAACAAGAATCATTCTGGAGATAATCACAAATCCAACTTAAATGTGGCGCATTCTGAAAAACAAATGCTAAAATAAGACATCAATAAACATCACAGAGTGTCTTCTAAATTAGGGAATTATAAATAGCAAACTGGAAGGTAACTGTTAGGAAAACTGGAAACTACTTGAAATTATTTTCAAATATTAGAACATTGTAAGACTTTTGGTAGTAATTCTATATTAATATAAAATTTTATAGAGTCATCGGAACAAAGTATATGTATATATGTAAAAAATATATGTAAGATATATTTTTTTAAAAAGAGAAAATGATAGACATTGATTTATTATGGTTGGTGTCTAAACACAGCTCAAATTGCTTTTTGTGAAAGAGTGCTGTGTTACTATTTCTTTAAGGACATTTTATTTTGAAAACTATATTTCAATTCTTAAGTAAGTGATATGAAGAATGTCTGAGTTTTTTAAGGAAAAAATACTTTTTAAGAATGTTCACTGAAAACCTTTTAAAAATACAGGGTCTGAATTTAAAAAAATTGAGGTAGATTTAATTTCTTAAAAAACTTTTTTATTTTTTTAGCATATAATGTATTATTAGCCCCAGGGGTACAGATCTGTGAATCATCAGGCTTACACATTTCTTAGCACTCACCATAGCACATACTCTCCCCAATGTTCATAATCCAACCAACCCTCTCCCTATCCCCCTACCCCCAGCAACCCTCAGTTTGTTTTGTAAGATTAAGAGTCTCTTATGGTTTGTCTCCCTCCCGATCCCATCTTGTTTCATTTTTTCCTTCCCTACCCCCCAAACCCCCGACTCTGCCTCTCAAATTCCTCATATCAGGGAGATCATATGATAATTATCTTTCTCTGATTGACTTATTTCAGACAGTGTGATATCTAGTTTCATCCATGTTGTTGCAATAGTCAAAATTTCATTTCTTTTGATGGCTGCATAGTAATCCATTGTATATCTATATCTATATTTATATCTATATCTATCACACATCTTCTTTATCCATTCATCTGTTGATGGACATTTAGGATCTTTCTATAGTTTGGTTATTGTGGACATTACTGTTATAAATATTGGGGTGCACTTGCTTCTTCGGATAACTACATTTGTATCTTTAGGGTAAATACCCAGTAGTGTGATTGTTGGGTCGTAGGGTAGCTCTATTTTCACCTTTTTGAGGAACCTCCATGATGTTTTCCAGAGTGGCTGCACCAACTTCGATTCCCACCAACAGTGTAGGAGGGTTCCCCTTTCTCTGCATCCTTGCCAGCATCTGTCATTTCCTGGCTTGTTGCCATTCTGACTGGTGTGAAGTGGTATCTCATTGTGGTTTTGATTTGTATTTCCCTGATGCTGAATGATGTGGAGCACTTTTTAATGTGTCTGTTGGCCATCTGGATGTCTTCTTTGCACAAATGTCTGTTCATGGCTTCTGCCCATTCTCTAATTGGATTATTTGTTCTTTGGGGGTTGAGTTTGATAAGTTCTTTATAGATTTTGGATACTAACCCTTTATCTGATATGTCATTTGTGATTATCTTCTCCCATTCTATCACTTGTCTTTTGGTTTTATTGACTGTTCTTTGCTGTGCAAAAGCTTTTGATCTTCATGAAGTCCTAGTAGTTCATTTTTGCCCTTGCATCCCTTGCTTTTGGTGATGTTTCTAGGAAGAAATTGCTGTACCTGAGGTCAAAGAGGTTGCTGCCTGTGTTCTCCTCAAGGATTTTGATGGATTCCTGTCTCACATTGAGGTCTTTCATCCATTTTGAGTCTATTTTTGTGTATGGTGTAAGGAAATGGTCCAGTTTCATTCTTCTGCATGGGGCTGTCCAATTTTCCCAACACCATTTGTTGAAGAGACTGTCCTTTTTCCATTGGACATTCTTTCCTGCTTTGTAGAAGATTAGTTGAGGGTCCGTTTCTGGGCTCTCTATTCTGTTCCATTGATCTATGTGTCTGTTTTGTGCCAGTACCATACTGTCTTGATGATGACAGCTTTGTAATAGAGCTTGAAGTCTGGAATTGTGATGTGACCAACTTTGGTTTTCTTTTTCAAGACCTATTTGAGGTCTTTTCTGGTTCCATATAAATTTTAGGATTATTTGTTCCATTTCTTTGCAAAAAAAAAAGATGATATTTTGATAGGGATTGCATTAAACGTGTAGATTGCTTTAGGTAGCATAGACATTTTCACAATATTTGTTCTTCCCATCCATGAGCATGGAATATTTTTCCATTTCTTTGTGTGTTCCTCAATTTCTTTCATGAGTACTTTATAGTTTCCTGAGTACAGATTCTTTGCCACTTTCGTTAGGTTTATTCCTAGGTGTCTTATGGTTTTGGGTGCCATTGTAAATGGGATTGACTCCTAAATATTTTTTATTCTGTTTTGTTGTTGGTGTAAAGAAAAGCATCTGATTTCTGTGCATTGATTTTATATCCTGATACATTACTGAATTCCTGTACAAGTTCTAGCAGATTTGGAGTGGAGTCTTTTGAGTTTTCCATGTAAAGTATCATGTCATCTGCAAAGAGTGAGAGTTTGACTTCTTTGCTGATTTGGATGCCTTTGAATTCTTTTTGTGTCTGATTGCTGAGGCTAGGACTTCTAGTACTGTGTTGAATAGCAGTGGTGATAATGGACATCCCTGCCATGTTCCTGACCATAGTGGAAAAGCTCTCAGTTTTTCTCCATTGAGAATGATATTCACTGTGGGTTTTTCATAGATGGCTTTGATGATATTGAGGTATGTACCCTCTATCCCTACACTCTGAAGAGTTTTGATCAAGAAAGGATGCTGTACTTTATCAAATGCTTTTTCAGCATCTATTAAGAGTATCATATGGTTCTTGTTCTTTCTTTTATTAATGTATTGTATCACATTGATTGATTTGTGAATGTTGAACCAACCTTACAGCCCTGGAATAAATCCCACTTGATTGTGGTGAATAATCCTTTTAATATACTGTTAGATCCCATTGGCTAGTATTTTGGTGAGAATTTTCACATCTGTGTTCATCAAGCATTTTAGTCTGTAGTTCTCTTTTTTGATAGGGTCTTTGTCTGCTTTTGGGATCAAGAGAATGCTGGCCTCATAAAATGAGTTTGGAAGTTTTCCTTCCATTTCTATTTTATTGGAATAGTTTTAGGAGAATAGGTATTAATTCTTCTTTAAATGTTTGGTAGAATTCCCCTGGGAAGTGGCCTGCCCTTGGGTTCATGTTTGTTAGGAGAGTTTTGATGACTTTGTCTACTTCCTTATTGCTTATGGATCTGTTCAGATTTTCTATTTCTTCCTTTTTTAGTTTTGGTAGTTTATATGTCTCTAAGAATGCATCCATTTCTTCCAGAATGTCAAATTTACTGGCGTATATTTGCTCATAATATGTTCTTATAATTCTTTGTATTTTTTTGGTGTTGGTTGTGATCTCTCCTCTTTCATTCATGAATTTATTTGTTGGGGTTCTTTCTCTTTTCTTTTTAATAAGTGTGTCCAGGGTTTATCAATCTTATTAATTCTTTCAAAGAACCAACTCCTAGTTTCATTGATTTGTTCTGCTGGTTTTGTTGTCATTGTTGTTGTTGTTTGCTTGTTTCTATTTCATTGATTTCTGCTCTGATCCTTATTATTTCTCTTCTCCTGCTGGGTTTAGTCTTTCTTTGCTGCTCTTTCTCCAGCTCCTTTAGGTGTAGGGTTAGGTTGTATATTTGAGACCTTTCTTGTTTCTTGAGCAAGGCTTGTATTGCTATATACTTTCCTCTGAGGACCACCTTTGTTGTGTCCCAGAGATTTTGAACAGTTGTGTTTTCATTATCATTTGTTTCCATGAATTTTTTTCAATTCTTCTTTAATTTTCTGGTCATCCCTTTCATTCTTTAGTGGGATGTTCTTTAGCCTCCATGTATTTTGGTTCTGTCCAACTTTCCTCTTGTGACTGAGTTCTAGTTTCAGAGCATTGTGGTCTGAAAATCTGCAGGGAATGATCCCAATCTTTTGGTACCGGTCGAGACCTGCTTTGTGACCCAGGATGTGATCTATTCTGGATAATGTCCATGTGCAATAGAGAAGAATGTGTTTTCTGTTACTTCGGAATGGAATGTTCTGAATATATCTGTGATGTCCATCTGGTCCAGTGTGTCATTTAAAGCCTTTATTTCCTTGTTCATCTTTTGCTTGGATGATCTGTCCATTTCAGTGAGGGGGTTTTTAAAGTCCCTCACTATTATTGTATTACTGTCAATGTGTTTCTTTGATTTTGTTATTAATTGGTTTGTACAGTTGGCTGCTCCCATGTTAGGGGCATAGTTAAATTGTTAAATCTTCTTGTTGGACAGACCCTTTGAGTATGATATAGTGTCCTTCCTCATCTCTTATTATAGTCTTTGGCTTAAAATCTAATTGATCTGATATAAGGATTGCGACTCGAGCTTTCTTTTGATGTCCAGGAGCATGGTAATTTGTTTTCCACCCCTTCACTTTAAATCTGGAGGTGTCTTTGGGTCTAAAATGAGTTCCTTGTAGATAGCATATTTTGTTTTCTTTAATCCATTCTGATACCCATTGTCTTTTGATTGGGCATTTAGCCTATTTACATTCAGGATAACTATTGAGAGATATGAATTTAGTGTTATTGCATTGGCTTTAAGAAGACTCTTACTGTATATTGTCTCTGTTCCTTTCTGGCCAGTAACTTTTAGGTTCTCTCTTTGCTTAGAGGACCCTTTTCAATATTTCCTGTAGGGCTAATTTGGTATTTGCAAATTCTTTTAATTTTGGTTTGTCCTGGAAGCTTTTCATCTCTTCTATTTTCAATGATAGCCTAGCTGGATATAATATTCTTGGCTGCATGTTTTTCTCATTTAGTGCTCTGAATATATCATGCCAGTTCTTTCTGGCCTGTCAGGTTTCTGTGGATAAGTCTGCTGCCCAATCTAATATTTTTACCATTGTATGTTATAGACCTCTTGTCCCAGGGTGCTATCAGGATTTTCTCTTTGTCCCTAAGACTTGTAAGTTTTACTATTAGATAATGGGGTGTGGACCTATTTTTATTTATTTTTGAGGGGATTCTCTGTGCCTCCTGGATTTTGATGCTTGTTCCCTTTGCCATATTCGAGAAGTTCTCTACTATAATTTCCTCCAATATACCTTCTGCCCCCCTCTCTCTTCTTCTTCTGGGATCCCAACTATTCTAATATTCTTTCATCATATGTTATCACTTATCTCTTGAATTCTCCCCTCGTGGTCCAGTAGCTCTTTGTCTCTCTTTTGCTCAGCTTCTTTATTTTCCATCATTTAGTCTTCTATATCAATAATTCTCTCTTCTACCTCATTTATCCAAGCAATAAGAGCCTCCATTTTTTTTTAAAGATTTCATTTATTTATTTGACAGAGATCACAAGTAGGCAGAGAGGCAAGCAGAGAGAGAGAGAGAGAGAGAGAGAGAGGAGGAAGCAGGCTCCCTGCCAAGCAAAGAGCCTGATGCAGGACTCAATCCCAAGACCCTGAGATCATGACCTAAGCCAAAGGCAGAAGCTTAACCCACTGAGCCACCCAGGTGCCCCAAGCCTCCGTTTTTTATTGCACTGCATTAATAGCTTTTTTGATTTCAGCTTGGTTAGATTTTAGTTCTTTTAGTTCTCCATAAAGGGCTTTTATTTTTCCAGACAGGGTTTCTTTTATGTCTTCCATGCCTTTTTAGAGCCCAGCTAAGCACCTTGAGAATCATCATTCTGAACTCTGGATCTGACATATTACCAATGTCCATATTAATTAGGTCCTTAGCCTTCAGTACTGTCTCTTGTTCTTTTTTCTGTGTGAGATTTTCTGCCTTGTCATTTTATCCAGAAAGAATATATGAATGAGAGAATAAAATACTATAAGTGTGGTAAAGACCCCAGAAAATGTACACTCACTAAATCAGAAGAGACCTGAAATCAGGGGGAGAAGATTGGGGGTAAAAATAAGTTTTTTTTTTTTTTTTAAAGTAAAAAAAAAATTACACACAAACACACACACATACATACACTGGTGAATGGAGCAGAGCCCACCCAATTGATTTTGGGTGTATTTTTGTCTCTTAAAAGAAACTACCGCCCAATATTTTAAAGAAAGAAAAACATATATATACAAAAACAGGGGTAAACATGATGAAGGGATGACTATGCCTGTAAAGATGAAAATTTTTTTAAAAATCTAAAAAAGGAAATGATATGATAATTTGGTTTGAAAAAGAAAGAAAAAAAAAGTGGAGAGAATTTGCTCATGCTGGGGACTTAAATAAAGCCCTGTGCTAGATTTAGGGTATATTTTAATCTTTTTTTTGTTTTTGTTTTAAACCAGAATTTGTATCTTTTATTTCTTATTTTTTTATAAACATATAATGTATTTTTATCCCCAGGGGTACAGGTCTGTGAATCACCAGGTTTACACACTTCACAGCCCTCACGATAGCACATACCCTCCCCAATGTCCATAACCCCCCTCTCCCTCTCCCAACTCCACCTCCCCCCAGCAACCCCCAGTTTGTTTTGTGAGATTAAGAGTCACTTATGGTTTGTCTCCCTCCCAATCCCATCTTGTTTCATTTATTCTTCTCCTTTCCCCCTAACCCCCCATGTTGCATCTCCACGTCCTCATATCAGAGAGATCATATGATAGTTGTCTTTCTCCCATTGACTTATTTCACTAAGCATGATACGCTCTAGTTCCATCCACGTTGTCACAAATGGCAAGCAGCAACGTCTACAATAGCCAAACTATGGAAAGTACCTAGATGTCCATCAACAGATGAATGGATAAAGAAGATGTGGTATATATACACAATGGAATACTATGCAGCCATCAAAAGAAATGAAATATTTTAATGTTTTAGAAGAAATTGTATCCCAAAAAATTTTAGAAGAAAAATCCCTATATGTATACAAAAACTAAAGTTATATACAATGAAGGATAAAATACGACTATAATAATGAAGGTTTAAAAAGATTTTTTTTAGAAAGGTATTGTTAAGATAAATTAGTTAAAAAACATTAAAAGAGGAAAGAGGAAAAGTTAAAAACATTAGAATAAGAAAAAAATGAAATAAAATGAAATAAATTAATTAACTTTGCAAGACTAAAAGAATCATGGGGAGAAAGCCACGAATTCCATGCTTTGCTTTCCCCTCCTCTGGAATCCTGCTGTTCTCCTTGATCAGTGAGCTTGGTCTTGGCTGCATGTTCTTGCTGATCTTCTGTAGTAGGGGACTGTTGTAGTGATTCTCAAATGACTTTGCCCGAGTCAGAATTGCGCCACCCTTGCCAGGGGCTGGGCTAAGTAATCTGCTCGGGTTTGCTCTTGGGAGCTTTTATTCCCTGAACACTTTCTGTAGAGCTCTGGAGGTTGGGAATGAAAATGGCCGCCTCCCAATTTCCAGCCCAGAGGAGCTGAGATTTCAGCACCCCACTCCTCAGTGTACCTTCAGAGAAAAGTGCTCAATCATTCCCGTCTCCTTGGTCTCCAGCTGCACTCAGGTTCACCTGGCCTGTGACCGAGCATTTCTGTCTCTAGCACATGCCCCATTTGCTACTCCTCCAAACCCAGCAGATTCCTGCTGCTTTGCTCGTAGGCGTATGAAGGTGGGTCTCCCCAGATCTACCACTTGTGGGGTCCCTGCTCAAAGAGCAGTGCCACAGATCACAGTTTAAGATAACCCCATGCTGAGAGCTCTCTCCTCAGCTCTGTCTCTGTAGCCGGCTTCCCCACTCTGTTACAAGTGAGCTCTACTACACTCAGACACCCCCAATCCTTCTGTGACCCCACGAGTCCTGAGACCAAGCTGTCTCCTCAAGGGCTCCACCCTGCTTAGCCTCTGGAGTGATGTCCTTCAATGGAGCAGGATTTTGAAAGTTTGAATTTTGTGCTCCATTGCTCCACTACTTACCAGGAGTCGGCTCCTCCCCCCACGGTCTATCTTTCTCTCAATTCGGATTCATTTCTCCTACCTTTCAGAAAGTGGTTGATTTTCTGTTTCTAGAATTGCTGCTCTTCTTCTCTTTGATCCCCTGTTGGGTTTGTAGGTGTTCAAAATGGTTTGATAACTATCTAGCTGAACTCCTGCAACCTGATGTCATCTGTCTGCTACTCCTCCACCATCTTGACTCCTCCCCCTGAGGTAGATTTATTTTTTAATATATAACTAAAATCTTAATATCACTGTAAAAGAATCATCAATATTTGACTTTTACTTCAAATGTCGACATGCACTGCTAAGCAAACCATAACCAAGAAAAATGCTGACCATGTTTCTGTAAGCTTGAGATGTATGTAAATTTTATATTAATCCTCTTTGACATCTTCTCAATTTGAACATCTTGCAAGTCTGAGTGGCCAATTTATCAATTCTCACGCTCAATGAATTTAGTCATTGGGCACATGCAACTTAAAGCAATGAGGCAAAACTATTGGGGGTATGTAGAAACATCAGTTTAGAGATATAGCACAGAATGAGCATACAGATTGAAATGTCATAATGTGAGCAAAGGGCAAAGGCTAAAATCTAGGCTATATTTGGAGCAAAACCAAAGTTAAGACCAGGCTTCACTGCAGCACAGTGAAACTCATGTTTTATGTATTTGCTTTATAGAGAGGACTATTTCTCATTTATTTACCTTTGCACCATACAACCTGCACATTAAACACACACACGCACACACACACACACACACACACACAACAATGGCATTAAACAAGAACACATGATGACATTTGCTAAAAAAATTAGTTATTTTAAAGTGCTGTTAACAGATTCTAACCTAGCATTACCCTAACCTATATTTTTTACCTTGTAGAATGAAGTATCATGACAATTAAGTATTAAATAAAGTCAGTGAAGTGGAAATGAAGTTTTATACACAGAGTGACTTGAGATTATCTAGATAGTTTTTGGTGGTAGAACACTTCTTTAGTGGGATGCTAAATATTTGCATTTCCAGCTTTAATTCAGGAAAACCAAATGCACAGGACCTGAGATAGGGTGAAATGAGTGATGTGAACATAGTGGGCACTTGTAAGTTCTATCTAAATGGGGCAGCTACCACTCACCTCTACTAGATAATTGTCATGCTAAAATGTGGGTCGAAGGATGCCAGGTATTTTATTCATAAAAGAAAACCTAGAAATATGTATTTATCATGTCAAATCTCTTAACTAATAAATATTGAAATTTACTTCATTCTTTTGTGCTCTATGTAAGGCAAAACAAAGAAGAAAAACTCCAACACACACACACACACACACACACACACACACACACACACATACCCCTGTAGATTAAATTTCATCCAGTTTACTATTTGGAGGTCAGGGTTCTACTCTAATTTTTTCCAAACAATGACCATCAGGAGAAACTTTCTAAAATTTCCTTACTTTCCTCAACTACCAAATTACACTAACAAGGTAGCAGAGGAAAAAAATACTGTATTTCTATCTTAGGCTAATTCTTTCAACCATGCTTAGTATACCAGCTGCCAAAGCCTTCATTTTTCACTCTTTCATTTTATACCTATTTATTGTCTACTTTGTACCTCATACTGGTTTAGCTTCTTGGGTCACAGGAATGAATAATACGTATCTTAATATCCTATTCTCTGAAAGCTTATATTCTGTAGGAGGGAGGAGATGATGAGCTGATAGGAAAATATGATTAGTTTCATTTAGTAATAAATGCTTTGAAAAATATAAAGACAATCAATTAGATAGATTGGTAATCTATTAGATAATGAGTACCTGGGTGGGTTCTTTTGTTTTTTTTTTAAGTTTTTTTTTTTTTAAAGATTTTATTTATTTGACACAGAGAGAGAGAGAGATCACAAGTAGGCAGAGAGGCAGGCAGAGAGAGAGGACAAAGCAGGCTCCCTGCTGAGCAGAGAGCCGGATGTGGGGCTCGAACCCAGGAGCCTGAGATCATGACCTGAGCTGAAGGCAGAGGCTTAACCCACTGAGCCACCCAGGCACCCCTTTTTTAAATTTTTTATTTAAATTCAAGTTAGTTAACATACAGTTTAATATTAGTTTCAGGTATACAACACAGTGATTCAATACTTCCACACAACACCCAGTGCTCATCACAAGTGCACTCCTTATTCCCACAACGCACTTAACCCATCCTCCCCACTACCCACACCCCCTGCCCAATCTCCCTTCTAGTAATCATTGGTTTGTTATCTACAGTCAAGAATCCCTTTCTTGGTTTGCTTCTCTCTTGCTTCCCCCCCCCCAACCTTTGCTTGTTTGTTCCATTTCTTCAATTGTACATATTAATGAAACCACGTGCTATTTGTTTTTCTCTGACTGACTTATTTTGCTTAGCATAATACTCTTTAGCTCCATGCATGGAATTCCAAATGGCAAAATTTCTTTCTTTTTTTGAGATGGAATCAGAGTTAAGTTTTGGGCATGTTAAATCTGAAATGCTTATTAGACATGCAAGTGGGGATGTCTAATTGGCTGTTGGAAATATGAGTTTAGAGTTCAGAAGAGAGGTTAGCACTGCCATTAATATTTGAGACCCAGTAGTATATGGGTTGTAAAGCCATGGGACCAGGTGAAATAATTTTAGAAGATATTAAGAAAAAAGGGAAAAAAAAAAAACACCCAGGGCATAGCTCTGGGACACTTCAATATTCACATGAAAGAGGAGTTTTGATAATAGAAGGATCAATGGAAGGAACTGAGAAATACTTAGTGACGTAGGGGAAAAGCAAAGAAAGAGTGATGCCACAGAATCCAAGAAAAATTAGTTCAAGAAGAAACAAAAGTTCAAGTGTTTGGCTGGAGATCCGATAAAATTAAAACAGTGAATAGCTGTTGAAATTAACATAGGAGCATGCAGGTCATTTGTTCCAGGAGAAATTTCAGCTGAATAATGGAGTGATATGGGGAGAGACTGACTCTGATTGCAACTTTATCTTAAAAGTATTCCTCTTTTATTCTCCTCAATTCATTGAATGATACCACAAAATTATTCAAGTGGGGGAAAAAAAACACCTAAGAGTTACTCTTGCTCCTTTCTTTTACTTATCTCCTGCATCAAATAGATCAACAAGTGTTTCATCTTCTAAATAAATTCTTAATCTGCTCATCATTATTTTTCTTTATCTGTTTGAAGGAGAAAAGACAGACGATAGACAACATCTCCCAATAAGTGTATTGTGAAAGGGACCCAAGAGGAATAATAGCTGCAGGGAAGTGTGTCTAGAAAAGCTGGTTTTCTGAAGTAAGACGATTTTAGAATATGTATGCTGCTAGGATTTGATTCATTAAAAATGATGCAAAAGAGCCGACAACTGGAGGAGCCAAGTCCATGAGAAATGAGCAGCAGTGGGAGCTAGTACACAAATAGAGAGGTTTGATATGAGTAGGGGCAATTCATTTATTGCAAGAAAAAAATAGAGGGGGGATGGACAGAAGTCTAGTTGTGGGTAGGCAGGTACATTTTTTAATGAAAGTATACACCAAGTCTATTTTGCAAGGGTCATTATTTGAGAGGGGAAAGTAAGTGGAAAGGAGGTGAGGCTGGAGATAAGGCCATCACTGGGCAAAGAAGGAGGTTTAAAATACTCATTTTGTTTCGTGTCAGAGTAAGTATACAGTATAATGGAATTGTGGAGCATTAAAGAATGATATTTGTCATTTACAGTCATATATTTACAGTAAGACAAGACATTTTTGTACATTATAAGACTTGTACCATGTGGTAGGCAGAATAATACAATGGGTAAGTCCTCCCAAATATCTAGGTTCTAATCCCTGAAGCATGTGAATATTACCTTATATGACAAGAAGGACTTTGTGAATATGATTAAAGTAAGGATCTTGAGAGATATTATTTTGGATTTTCTGAATCTTTCCTAAATATAATCACATAAAGATTACAATGTAATCTGACAAGAGGGAGCCAGAAAGAAATTTTTTTTTTAAGATTTTATTTATTTATTTGACAGACAGAGATTACAAGTAGGCAGAGAGGCAGGCAGAGAGAGAGGGGGAAGCAGGCCCGCCGCTGAGCAGAGAGCCCGATATGGGGCTCGATCCCAAGACCCTGAGATCATGACCTGAGCCAAAGGCAGAGGCTTTAGCCCACTGAGCCACCCAGGCGCCCCCAGAAAGAGATTTTGTCAAGGAAGAGGAGAAGGTTATATAATAAGAATAAATTTATCTTATTTCATGCCATAAGTTTTGTGGTCATTTGTTATATGTAGTAATAATAATAATAATAATAATACATGAATATAATAATAAATAATAATAAATGAATATACTGCCATGCCATGAAGGCAGGGAAAATGATACAAAACTCAAATGGAAAGAAAAGCCCAAGGATTTTTCTGGCTTTGTCTTTTATTTGGTCTCATGACTCCATTTTGAAGATGTGGAAAAATGAGCATAAGGAGGTTGCTGTTCAAGAAAAAGCCTGACCACAGCCCTACTGAACAGGACAAAGGATTCCAGGCAGACTCCAAACTGTCTGATCACCCCCAAAGACAAAAGACACAGAAGAAAAAGTGGGATTGAAGTACACTGAAGCAGAATACCAAACTACTATTTTACACTTGAAGGAGCACAAAGTCAAAATCGAAAACCTATAGGATCGGCTTAAATTTTAGTCATTTCATACCCAGGGTGAGCATGCAGTGGTTACTCATGAAAATCTCAAACACAAGGTAGAACACTGATGGTGAGGAGGATGTGAAGAGATGAGAGATGCATGTATCTCCACTGAAAATAACAGTTCTCTAGAGACCTACAGAAATGTATTCATCCAGATAGAGAGACTTTCCTCAAAACCTGTGAAGGTGAGGGCAAGATAATCAGAAGTAAGCAGAAAATACCCCAAAAGCTGAGTATCTTCTCTTTAAGCCAACCCTGTCCTCCAAATGACAACAAAGCCACCAGGTAACACCGCTTCAGTCTGTGGAAGACATCTCATTAAATCAGCAAAAGTCATCACCACCTCCTTCTATACCAGCCCTACCAGTAGCCAGTCCTCCCCTCCCCTCCCCCTCCTCCTCCCCTACTGGGACCTGGACCTTTGCTACTGGTACCTCCACCACCCTCTGTAAGTGCTAGACCACCACCACCTCTACCACCTCCTCTGCCTGGAGCTATCGCTCCCAGGAGAAATAGCACTTTGGGAGAGTTCTTGCGAATTGCTTCCACCCTGGGTTTATAGCCAAGGTCCAAAGCAGCTACCTGGCTTGCAATCCTATGAATCTCGATCTCCTCCACCTCCTCCTCTACCACCACTTCCCAACTCTGCTGCTCTGTGCAACAGTGTGGGGGCCTCCTCCTGCTCCAACACCCTCAAGACTTGTACCACCACTTCCTCCTGAACTCTTTTTCAGAGTTGTCCCTTCTTCTAGCCAATGTCCTTGGAAGCCAGCCATTGTGCCACGTTGTCCCATGAAGCCTTTTTACTGGACTAGAGTACAAATAAATGATTTAAAAGAAAGCCAAAATGCTCCACTAACTTTTTGGGATTCCTTAGAAGAACCTGCTATTCAGGGTACTAGTGAATTTGAGTATTAATTCTCCAAATCCATAACTCAGCAGAAGGAAGAAAAAACCTCTGTCAGAGACCTATGAGAGAAAGAACAAGGTTAAAAAGATCATCAAGTTTTTGGATGGAAAACAATTTCAAACTGTGGGAATCTTGATATCTAATTTGCATTTAGAAATGAAGGATATTCAGCAGGTCGTTTTCAATGTGAATGACTCTGTGGTTGATCTGGAGACCATGGCTGCCTTATATGAAAAAAGAGCCCAAGAGGATGAATTGGTTAAAATAAGAATGTGTTAGAAGATACTGAGAGAAGAAGAATTGAAGTTGCTGGATAAATGTGAGCAGTAAAGATTCTTAAACACTTTTCTGTTAGACTAAAAGGAGAAGAGCAATCTCTGCCTTCTTGCTTCCTAGCTCCAAATAATTACACCAGAATTGTGCAAGGAGTTAAGTCATAGCACCATCATCCCTGCAACAGAATGACTTGACTGCTGGGGAAAGCAGCCAGGAGATTTGTGTTGCTGGATAGAATACATCTCTACCACTTCCCCCACCTCTCATGATTCCCTTTTCTCATTCTAGCAGCTTGTTAATTCTTTCTAGACTAAACATTCTGGCCAAAAGGGTAACTGAGGAAGGAAGCCTTTGCTCTGTTTAAGGTTCTGCTGATGCAGCTAAAAAGATTCAGAATTCTAAATGTTGTATCCGGTAAGTGTAGCCTGAATGTGCCAGCTTTCCCCCAGATCCTTCCACCTGCTCTTTGACAGGTTACCTTTCCATCCTCTTTGCATGTGGTTGTTTCTCTCTCCATTCATGATCTAGAGTTGTTACTCTATGATTTGGGTTTTCATGCCAAAGCCTTTGAAAACCTAGAAGTCTAATGAGGAACTGAGTGACTCTTGCCTTAACTGGGCTCTTGGGTCTGCAAACTACACATAAGCATATGAGGCACTGAAACCCCTGGGCCCCACACAGCTTTTCATGGCTCAGGACTAAGAATGTGGAATGGGTCCAGAATGGACAGAAGGATCCTTTGCCTGCTGCCACCTTGAGTGCTTCATGTATAATTCAGGCCACTCTCCTCAGTGTGGAGATGATGCAAGGGATAGAAACAAAGAAGAAACTAAACAATCAGGCTTTGGGGAACGTGTGAACCCTAGAGACATCTAAGTTGCTATAGCTTGTATTGAAATTTTCATGCCTTGCCCTTGGGTCCAGTAGAATATCTCATTCCCCTTGTATACCTGGGCATTCAGGTTCAGAAAAATATCTCTAAATGACTGGGTAGGGGATTTCTAGCTTTACTTAGTTATTGACAAATCTTCATGATAATTTTGGGAACCTTAGGTGGATTATTCTCACATGGAACATAAACCAGGAAAAACTCTCCCCCCTACCCACCCCTCCCACACTAGCTTCAAGTGAGTTTATGAAGCCTGGGAATATTGTGAATCAATATAAACAGGGTTATAATATAATATAATTAATTCTCACTAAAAAAAGAAACTAATATACTCCATTAATTAAATAATTTATCTTCCTGTGTATCTTTAGCATCTCCTTATTTCAGGCTATTTCCTATTAGCATGTAAAAACATATTTAAATGTCTCCTTTAGAAAGTGAGAATATTAATAAACAAGAACAAACAAAAATGTTTTATCTTCACATGCTCAGCTGTAGCTACCAACCTATTTGATAGAGTGCTTTTTACAACGAAAGGCTTTTATTTTTACCTTATCTTCCTCACCCCTCATCCATTTCTTAATCTTCTGCCCACTGTCTTCAATGTTTTACTCTAGTAAACTGCTCCCAGTATTCAGCAACATGCTTTTATTCCTACTACCAGTGTACTCTATTCACTTTGATTTTTGTTACCTTTTTGTTCATCAGTTGACTTCCCAATTCTGGCGATATTCTCTCTTCTTGGGTTCTAGGATACCACTTTTTTTTTTTCTAGTTACCATTTTCCCTTCTTTGTCCATTCTTTAGTCTTTTTTCATGGGCTACGCTTTTAAAATTATTTCCCTAGTGTTCTTAACACAGCTCTATTTTCTTCTCATTCTATAAACTGTCCTTGAGTAATCTTACCTATTTTCCAAACTTTTGTCACCATCTATATACTGATCACTTCAAATTGTCTGTCTGACACTCGGAGTACTCACCTGGTCAAATATACTCTGTCCCTCTTTTCCTTACTGTCACACTAAGATGCCCTGAGTTGGAGTGACAGCCTTGGTTGTCCTGCTACATAGCACATCCAAGATTGCAGCAACTCAGTATATTGGATCTTGTGTCACTGAACTGAATTTGAGTCTGACTTTGCTCCTTTCTTACCTACAACAGCTTAGGCAAATGATTTGCCATCTCCTTCTGTAAAATAGTAGAATACCTCTAAACTGTGATGACTAAATGAAATAAGGCACATCAAGGACAAGTGATAGTACCTGGCACATAGTAGGGGATTAATAAATGTTAGCAATTATTATGACTGCTAGCTTTTTCTTTTCCTCTCTAAGTAATGCCGCTGCTAGGAATCACTACCACGGCACTTCTGTTGTGTATCACAGTTGCTGTGGTAGTTGCTCATCTCTTCCACTTTGGGTGTTCATGGCCTGCCATTGTCCCCCTCACTCCTCTTGCCTCTTGATCACTTTTCTTGTAACTCCTGTATTCTCTTTTCTGTTTTCTTTCACTTCCCTTGTCTCTACCACACTCTTATTTTTCTGATCAATGATATTTATCATTATTATTTATAGTAAAAATGGGAAGGGAATAATCAGGAGAAGGACTGCAGGCCTTCCTTTACTGAGGATAGCCTGGAAATGATTTGTTTAAAATATGCTAGTGACAGACCACCAGGAAACATAAATTGTGTGTGCTACTGGGAGAATCATTATCTATGGACTGCATAGTAAAATGACTTGTGTGCTTATGGAAAACAAATCTAGAATCTATAAATGTATGTGGCATGCCCCCCCCACCATGCCATGTATATACTATGTCACATTATTTAAAATGGAGATGTTTCATGCTAAAAGAGCTCCTTTTTGAGGGAAATTGGAAGGGGAGATGAGCCATGAGAGACTTATAGACTCTGAAAAGCAATCTGAGGGTTTTGAAGGGGCGGGGGGTGGGAGTTTGGGGGAGTTAGGTGGTGGGTATTGGGGAGGGCACGTATTGGAGCACTGGGTGTGGTGCATGAACAATGAATTCTGTTATGCTGAAAAGAAATAAATTTAAAAAATTAAATTCCAGAACACACACACACACACAAATAATAAATAAGTAAATAAAAGAGCTCCTTTTTGGGTAAGCCACATGATCGTGCATATCTCTTAGAGGCTTCATTTGATAAAATGGGCCAGTGTGTCTTGAGTGATAAGAAAGGCCTGGGAAGTTGTGTTAGTCATTCTGGATATTTCCCTGCTTTGTTTGTGCTGTTTGATTACATTACAAGGTCATTACTGGGTAAATTTGCGATTTGTGTGAATCTGATTTGACAACTCAAACCTTTGTGTTTTCTCAATAAATACAGTGGGTTTTGAGGTGATTGAAGTTGCTGGAAAACATCTCTCTAGATATATGAGTCAATACTAGCCTATGATTCCAACATAATTATCTGCAATAGTTACAGTTCTCTTTCAGGCCATACATTATCACATGTAATTCAGGGAAGAAATGTGTAGACATGTGTATAACACAGTATATCATCAATATGTTTCTGGATCTGCATAATGCCGTAAGAAAGCAAATACCAATTTATCCAATGATTTGCTATTATAAAGCTTGTAGAGTTTTGACTATTAAAAATTTGAAACAATTAACTCATTTAGTCTCTATTTTTTTAAGGTTTTATTTATTTATTTGACAGAGAAAGAGCAGGGAGGGGGAGAGGGGGAGAGAGAAGGAGAAAGAATTCCATAAGCAGATTCCATAATGAGTGTGGAAACCAACACAGGGCTTGATCCCATGACTGTGAGATCACAACCTGAGCTGAAACCAAGAGTCAGACACTTAACCAACTGGGCCACCCAGGCACCCCTATTATCTAATTATTAGAGAAATTATTTCCATAGAAATATAGGTATTTCTTCACTAAAATACATATGGATGAAATTTTAAAATAAGGGTTAGCTCATTTTCTTTTTTTTTTTTTTTAAAGATTTATTTATTTGACAGATAGAGATTACAAGTAGGCAGAGAGGCAGGCAGAGAGAGAGGAGGAAGCAGGCTCCCAGCTAAGCAGAGAGCCCGATGCGGGGCTCGATCCCAGCACCCCGGGATCATGACCTGAGCTGAAGGCAGAGGATTTAACCCGCTGAGCCGCCCAGGCGCCCCAGGTTAGCTCATTTTCAAAGCACCCCATCTTCCTTTGAAATATTTAGCCTGAACTCTTTAGGTATTATTTATGAGATGTTGAAATATAACAGAACATATTTGTGTCTTTTTTTTAAGTTTTGGCTGTTACAATGACTATTGCATATTTCTCAAGTGTGTTATTTTCAAGACAAATGTATATTCCATCATTTTGTAATTAGGAGCACAACATTTCCTAGAACATTGCTTACATCTTAATGAAAGAATAATGTTGCTATGAAGCTTTATATTTTAGACATTACATTTATTTCTCTGTGTTTCTTTCACTTTGTGGAAACAATTTTCAGTCTTCTTCATTTTTAATGCATCACATACCAAGAAAAAAACTGTTGTCTGTTGATAACAATTCTAATATCTGCATGAAATGCCTTTTCTCTCCTCCTTTTACAGATTGTTTAAATTCTCCATTTCCTTTTACTGAGGATTTCTTAGGTATTTCTAAAATTGCTTTTCTTTCTGCATCCTTTTTTTTAATTTATTTATTTTTTCAGCGTAACAGTATTCATTGTTTTTGCACAACACCCAGTGCTCCATGCAAAACGTACCCTCCCTATTACCCGCCACCTGTTCCCCCAACCTCCCACCCCTGACCCTTCAAAACCCTCAGGTTGTTTTTCAGAGTCCATAGTCTCTTATGGTTAGCCTCCCCTTCCAATTTTTTTTTTTTATAAACATATAATGTATTTTTATCCCCAGGGGTACAGGTCTGTGAATCGCCAGGTTTACACACTTCACAGCACTCACGATAGCACATACCCTCTTCAAGATGATCTATATGTAGAGAGGATTATAGTGTGTAGGGACATGGGAATCTAAAAATCCATCTGGATTCAAAAGAAAGGGGAGTCAATGCCAATTACATTGTCATAACAATAATAGTCCACCTTTGTATAGTCCTTTTAAATTTTAAAGTATTTTCCATCAGGCACCTGGATGGCTCAGTCAGTTACGTATCTGCCTTCAGATCAGATCATGATCCCTGGGTTCTGGGATAGAGCCCCACATTGGGCTCGCTACTCAGCAGAGAGTCTGCTTCTCCCTCTCCCTCTGCTATTCTACCTGCTTGTTCGCTCTCTCTCTCTCTTTGTCAAACAAATAAATAAATTTTAAAAAATAAAATAAAATATTTTTCATCATGTCATTATACTTCATCATATATCATAATCTACAGCACATCAGAAGCTGAGATCTCCATGTTACAATTTACTGAATTATAAGGGAGAACAATTTTACAAAATTAAAATTTCAAAGTGGCTTTTATTTTGACTATTTTTATATCATCTATGGATGATATTTATTTATATCATATAAATATGATATCATATAATTTAATCAATTATTAAATTATTAAATATTAAATCATATAATTTATATATAATATAAATATGATATTTATTTATATCATCTAAGAAAAACCTTCCTTAGATGATATAAATCAAGAAGATTTAAGATTGGCCCTAAATAAAATAATTCCCTCATGGGAGATAAAGCCTGACACTAAGGGGTGCTGGCACCCATATTCCCTGAGGTGGGCTCCTCCCTGGGTTTTGTCATAGACTGTGTTATTGCTCACTTGTATGTCCTGTTCTTCTCTGTGGAAAGATTATACCTGGCCATAAAACTGAATTCAGGTGTACCCATATGTTGTGTTTTGGTCAATGAAATGTGAACAAAAATGAAAGATGTTACTTACTGGTAGACGCTTTAAGAGTTGGCACATGCTTAGCTATTCTCTCTTTTTCCTTTTCCTATGATGAGGAGACATATTGTGTCCTAAAAGAACATGACATGACAGGAGTGCCTGGGTGGCTCAGTGGGTTAAAGCCCCTGCCTTTGGCTCAGGTCATGATCCCAGGGTCCTGGGATCAAGCCCGCATTGGGCTCTCTGCTGCTCAGCAGGGAGCCTGCTTCCCCCTCTCCTCTGCCTGCCTCTCTGCCTACTTGTGATCTCTGCCTGTCAAGTAAATAAAATCTTTAAAAAAAAAAAAGGGAAGATGACATGACAAAGCTGCAGGCAACCCGTGGTAGACATGTATGATGAGTGAGAAATAAACCTTTGTGTTATATGTCATTGATATATTGAAGTCATATAGTTACTGAAGCACAAATGGCCTTGTTGATAGACATTTGCTCAGATTATTAGGAACTTCACTATCCTGTTCTCTAGTGCTACTACTTATTCCTTTTGTAACATTCTAACCTAATGTCGTCAAATGGCACTCCTTCTGATCTTCCATTGCTAAGAGAATACCAACATTTAAAAGATTTTACTAAAACTAGGTGTCAGAAAACAGTGAAACAAACCCAGAATATAATGTGATTCTTCATACTTTTACTGATTTCCCAGTTCCATATGGAACCCTAGGATAAAAACATTTTGACACAAGTCTAGTCTTTCATTCCTACTCTTGGCTAGTGATTGAGTGGCTCTTACCATCTGTGGCAGACAATGCAGACATGGACAGGTTAGCTCCCTCTTAAAGAAGGACTCTTCGCCCAGCTGTGAGAACTACCTGTTAAGACTTACAGGTCCACCCCAGCTTGAGTTGGAGCCATCTTCTCAGAGTGGCCTCAGTAAGTGACTAAGCCAAAATGTCCTGGAAGTACCTTGCCATTCCCTTTCAATGGGCAATGTCTCAAATGCGAGATCTCTTTCTGAGGCTCCCTGTTGGGCTGGCAGAGACTGTTAGCTCTGCATTGCTGTCTGGCAATGCCTCCTGCCCAATCCTGCTTTTCCCTGTGTCTTCACAGATACTATTTTCCAAGATAATCTGTACTCCTCAGTTTGGCTTGGCATCTTCTTCTCAGGGGAACAAACTTGTACAATATTTACCTACTTTATGAGACTGCCTTCCTAGATATAAAGTCAAGACCGAACAAACAAAAAAATCCCAAGAGTGCTTATCCCATCCTCTTCTTTTACGGCTATTCTTCTCAGTGTCTGTGTCCTGTCTGTGTTTATTTACTGGGCAGTTTTACCATGAGCAGGATAATCATGCCTTAAAACAGTAATTTACATAAGTCATAGCACAATATATCTAAGTGTATATGCCTGGTCCTCTCAAGACTTTGAAGAAATGTTCTCCATGATAATTTTCTCAAAGGTAAAGTGAAGATAATAAAAGTAACTTCCCCATAGAGTTGCAGAAAGAATTAATAGTCACTATTCTTAAGTGCTCACTTTTTGTCAGGTTTTACGTGTGCTAATTTGTTTCAGTACTGCAGCAGGTGAGGCAGGGCAAAGAGGTTAGTAACACACAGCTAGTAACAGGTTGAGCTGGGAATGAAGCTAGATAATGACATCATGGCTCATCACTTAACCACATAGCTCTACTCTCTCTCAATGAACTTTGTAAAGAACTTAGCAACATACCTGCCATGGCTTTAAGCTCACCATTTGTTGGAGTAGGCATTTGATAAATGTTAAATACTATGATTATTTATTCATCTTCATAGTTGAAGGAAAAAACAATTTGAATATAATTTGAAAGAAATAAAGGACATTTTAAAAAAAAGCCGAATCAGTGAATTTAGACTATATCTTGAGGGCACTGAGGAGTTATTGAAGAATATTAAGATGGGACTGACATTCAGATCTATATGTTAAAAGGGGGACTCTACTTGTAGTGTGTTCAATGGATTGAACTTGACTATAAATGTAGACAAGGAAATGGTGGAATTTATTCAGACTATATAAGATTAGGGCAACCTGAACTATGGAAGTAGCAATAGGAACTGGGAAAAAAAAAAAAAAAAAAAGATTGAGGGGCCAGCTCCCAGCAAGTAAGAGAGCAGTGGAGCACAAAATCAGAACTTTTAGAAGTCTGCTCCACAGAGGTACTAAGCTCCTGAGGCTAAGTAGGGGGTGGAGCCCTCGTGGGGACAGTGTGGTCTCAGGATGCACGGGGACACAAAAAGACCAGGGGTGTCTGAGTGCAGCAGAACTCCCAGGTATCAGAGCGGGGAAGCTGACTTTGAAACAAAATTTAGGAAACTCAAATTTAGACTTAGCCTTGACACCAAATTGAGTCATGTTAGTCTGGATATTTAATCCATCTTGATCTTAGTTTATTCATTTGTAGAAAGGGGTCATTTGGATGAGGTAAACACTAAAGTTTTTTAAATTGTATGGTATCTATTCAGAGAGAATGATGGGGGGAATTTAGGAAGAGGGAAGAGAGGGACAGAGTAGGTGTAATTGTAGACATTAATACAGTGGAAAAAATTTGGAATAACTTTGGTTCAGAAGCTTTGCTCATTTATGGCATTCTTATGAAAGCATTTTTTTTTCAGGCAAAAATCTAAATAAAGGGCATTTAACATCCCACTTTATGTACTTCTTGCATTCCAATGTACTTTTTAAAAACTCCCTTAACATAATAAATATATTTTTAGTTTTAAGAAAGAGAACTTATAACATCTTGGAACTATAACTTAAATATGAGGAAAGAGGTCAAGCATAGTGGGGATGTTTGGTACTTTATTGAAAAGCACTAAGCAATCTCCCAATAAAACCAGCTTTCCTTGAAAAAAAAAAAAAGACCTAGGATTTATGCAAATCCCCAAAACACTGGCAATCAAAGAAAATAATTTGCCATTAGAATAGAGAATTGAATCGATACCTCAAATATTACAGATAATTGTAGGGAAAGAAAAGAGGCAAGTTCCACATTACTCTCTTGCGTTTTGGCAAATTGTGTTGCATCTACCACAGACCTGACAAAGTAAAGTGTATCATTTTGGCAATTGCTGCTGAGTGTGGTTATTGTACATTACCACAGCAGAGATTTTCAAAGTCATTACAGAGTTAAGGTGACAATGTCAGTAGGTGATAGCATTTTGGGGGGTCTTTGTCAGTCTGCTGAATAGCTGACATGGACTCTAAGAGGCAGGAAAGCATCAGAGTATTTTCATTTGGCAAAGCTTCATCAAATAATTGTTGAGTAAGTACAACTTTTACTTGTACTTTTGTGATTTTTTTGAGTGTTGAATTAAGTGAGAAGTCTAGATGATAATTGATTTTAAATTTTCATTTTTTATTCTAAAAATTGTCCAGAAAGAATCTGTATTTTATTTTAAAAATATCAATAAATGTAAATGTAGCAATGAAGGTAAATGCAAAAATAATAAATATTTATTTATTCTAGTTTAGGGCACCATCACTTCTTGTCTGAAATACTAAAATAGTCTACTTGCCTCACATTTTGCTTTTCTGTAGCCTTTCTACACAATGTAGCCAAAAAGATTTTTCTGATATGACAATCTGATCATGGCATTCCATGTTTAAATATCTCATTGTCTCATCTATTTAAAAAAAAAAGCACAAAAATATTAGTAGGTTAATTCATTAACTAATGCTATATAAGAAATCACATCAAAAACTTTGTTGCTTAAAACCACAAAAAATTCAGTTCCTTTTCTTCACCGTTTCTGTGGGCCCAAGATTTAGGAGTGGTTTGACTGGATGGTTTTGGCCTGAGACATCTCTGAGGCTGTGGTGACTTGGCTGAAGCTGCAGGTAGATGAAAACTTGATTGAGGCTAGAGTATCCACTCCTAAGAAGGCTCACTTACATGGCGGTGAAGTTGCTGATTATAAGTTGGTTTCTCTCCATATGGCTGTTTGAGTGCCTTCACAGTGTGGTGGCTAGTTTACCCCAGCGTAAGTGATTTAAGAAAGCAAGGCAGAACTCTTCACTGATTTTTATGACCTAATTTCAGAACTTATTTATCACCTTCACCATATTCTATTGTTTACGTAGGTCAGCACTAACTACTTATGGAAGGAGATTTCAAATGATATAAATAATAGGAGGTAAAGATCTCTAGGTATCATCTTGGAGGCTGGCTATCATAGTTGGTTTTCATTTATTTATTCGAGATAACGTCCAAACTCTAAGACATTGCTTACAAAACCTTTCATGAAGTGACCATTTCTTGTATCTTCATCCTGCTACTCCCTAGATCATGCTCAAGCCATTAAAAAAGATCCATATTCAATTCTTCTAATATACCATACTATTCCTACTCTCGTCTCAGATCTCATATTCTCATCCTGTTGATAGCCTCACTCTTACTCATTCTTAATGTTAAATTATTAGATATTACTCTTTTCTGAAAGTTTCTCCTTGACTCCTTATTCATTGTTGGATGACTTGGTTCCATACCTCTATCTTTCTTTTTTTATAATATCTTTCTTAAATGATAATATTTACCAGAATTATTTTTAATGATTACGTTTGTCCATATATATATGGAAATATATATAAATATATATTTATATTTAAATTATATTTATATTTATATATAAATATATAAATATAAATATATTTATAAATATATAAATATAAAATATATTATATATATTTATATTTAAATTATATTTATATATTTATATATAAATATAAATATAATTTAAATATAAATATATATTTATATATATTTCCATATAGATATAGATATATATAATTAGCTTTGAGATCTATGAGGGAAGGGGCTTTGCATATTTTGTTCATCATTTGCCTTACTGCCCATCCAATGCCTGAAATGTAGAAAAATTTATTGAATGAATGAACAGTTGTACGAATGAAAATAAGAATATCTTGACTCTCAGTAAGTGACATTCTTCTAATTTTATAATGAAATGGACACAGTCTAATGGGTAAACTCACTTTTAATTATTTTCATTTAACTTATCTCTCTTTATAAACCTTAAAGACATTAAAGAAAAATCTAATATAATATACCAAGACTAGGTTTTGGTTCTCTGATAACAGTGGTAAATTGTTGATTCCAGGGATACATGTCCTATATTTTTCTTCCAGTGATCAATGAAAATGAATGAAAATCATTTTACTTTTCTAAGTTACAGATTTATACTCTGACATCTGAGAATCAATTAAGATTTCTACCAAATTAAAATATTTTTTCTTTCAAATATGTGAAATTACAATGTCGTGGTTAATACAGATTGAGTAAAATTTTTCATATCTGTAAGTTTAGTACCCCCGTGTGTTATTTTTATATTCTAGTTTTAAGGATAAATGAAACATCATTTAGCAAAATAAAGTGTTATTAATTAACTGTACAAAACAAAGATCACTTAAAGACATCTCTATTAATTTGAAATATTTTCATTAAATATGTTACTAAACATGTCACTAAATGTAACCAAATCAGTATTCACAGTAAAATATCCTATTTAACATAGCACTTACAAAAATAGTAGCACTTAAGAAGAGTACTTAAGTGGTAAAGTTTCATTGAATGTTTTTAATATTTTAACAGTGTTAATATTTTAACAGTATCTATTTCTCCTGAAATGTTAAATGACAGATCAATGAGGGGAAACAGTGAAGGGGATAGTTCATGTCCCATATTACTGATTGGGGTCTCTGAGTAAGTCCTTCACATAGATTGATGTGATGTCCATAATACCAGCTGACTGAACAGAATATGGCTGGTTACTTGTCTTGCTTGTACTGATGTTTCTAGTAATAATGCCTCTGGAAGTCACATTTGTCCTCTGCCATATAGATTGACTTATGTGACAGACACTTTCATAAAAGTTCCCCAAACTAGAACAATCATCTTGAATTTTACAGTGTAGCATTACATAGAGCAAAAATTAGTACATTATTTGACAACCAGTTCATGGTAATCTGTGACCCTTTAATATATTGGCATCATTTACACTTCACACAACCTGAATTTTTTAAAAAAAATATATTCTTTAATCATTTGTGGTTTGAGACATTGATGTTGCAGATATAACTGAAAAGGAAAGTGTGAGGCTCCTTTCTATCTATGATACTTATATAAGATCTGTTTATAGGAGGAACAGACCATTTGCTTTCAGATTTGGGGTATTTGTACATATTCTTGCAAATTCAAAAATAAGTTATGAAATTTTTAAAAAGAAAAAATCTAATATTTTGAGTTATGCCTCAGTTCATCGAAACTTTGACTATGTGTCATGTACTCATAAGCGTTTTAGCTGACTGAACTGAGGTTCATTTTACTGTTACCAACATAATGAACATTACAAAGAAATCAAGATGCTAGGAGGAAAAATAATACTACCAAAAACTTATATTACAGACCTAAGTCTCTGGATTTTGAAGTTAAAAAGATAGAATTTTATTAACCAATTAAAAAAAGTTATAAACAAATATGGAGAATATGGGGATGTGTACACACACACACACACACACACACACACATCCTCATCTTTCAGCTCCTTCTAAGAGTCAGAGAGTGCTAATGTGCATTTCCTTTAAAGGCTGACAAAGTATTTACTTTTATTATTTTTAAGTGCATTTATTAGTTTAATCATGAGCTAAATGCAAATTTTTAACTCAAATAACATTTTATTTTGAAAATAAAATTATATTTTGTGTATATTATTTTGTTATTGAAACTATCAGTATGCAAGTTACTGTGCAAAATTTTTAAAGTTATAGATGCCATAAGTATTGAGGAAAAACTACAGAATTATAATTAATTCATAAGTAGTTATTTCGTAATTTTAGCCTAGCTTGTTATATCTGAAATTAAGATCTCTTATGTCTCTAGCATCAGATTATGTGTCTATTGAGTAATAATATAACATTTGTCATGTGCATTATAATCCGATATTCAAAAATGTACTTTGGGATGTGAATCACACTATATGGATGTGTTGTTCACGTGTTATTGTCAGGACACTGACAAATTGCTATTACAACTTGTAAATAAATATGACATAATTCTCTTCATAGACTTTAGTAAAATGGGTGTTCTCCTAAGGTCTAAGATTCAATAGTTTTTCTCTGAGGTGCTTTTAGTTTCATGGCAAAACTTCAGTGATCAATAAACTCCAAACTCAAGAAATCTATGCTGTTGTGTTAAGAGTTCATATTAAGTTCAGAGACAAGTATTGAAGTGACTCAAGATGTTGACATTGTGGCCAATTTTCTTTTTTCTCATCCTTATAGGATGTGATTGAAATTTACCATTAGGAAGTTTTTAAATCATTAACTAATGATCACACTGTTTACTCATTACATGCTAAACAAGCAGAAGATAAATAAATTGCTTGTTTTCAGCAAAAATCCATTCTGATGATTTTTTAAATTGCAATGATAGAAGAATTAAAAAACAAAAAAACAAACGTGGAAGTGACCAGAAATGTTTCAGTGTGTTTGCAATATGCTAATTATTCTAATACTCCTTATAAAAGACTGCTCAAATAAATTTTCAGCTTCAATTTCAGTCAATACTTTCAACTATTGATGTTTCCTTGATGTCAAAGGATTATAAACAACTAAATTAGCATAGCCCAGTCTTCCAACTTATTGCCTGTCATCCAATTTTCAAGTTGATAGATTTTTCTCTCAGGTGTTAAAAGGTGATTTTTGGATGAATTGTTTTGGCTAAAATTATCTTTAAATATTGGATGGTAAATATGTGTTGGCTTGATCTGAAAACTTAAAATATAAGTATCTTAGATCATTTAGAATGTATTTATTTTTCATTATAAAATTCGTGCATGCATATATCAAGAAATATTTAGCAGTAAACAGAAAAATAAAAATTCATTTCCAGTTATCCTAACAAAATAACTATTAGCATATAAATACAATTTATTCTAATTATTTTTCTATGTTTGTATACATTTTTTCATATACTCATAATCACTTGTTTCTTTTACATATCTTTGTAGACGTCTAACACCATCTGTATCACCTAACCTACTCCTAATATATAATAGGTATTTAACAAGTATGGTAGATTAAATATATGAAAAATATCAGATGCTAAAGGAATGGATACTTATGCACACAGGTGGTCCAAGGGTTTTTACAGTTTGAAGGGATGATATTCTCACTGTTATCTATGTAAATAACATTCTCAAGGCTATAACTCAATTTATATAAACCGCAATGTGAATGGTGTTTCCTAGAATAGTGTAACACTGTAGCCATGTATGCATATTGATGTGTAATACATAGAAGACATACATAATACAAAATTCACATACATAATACATACATATATACATATATACAATAGCCATAGGTGTGTGTTAATCTATTTATAAAACCATGGATAATAGCCTCAAAATCAAATCCACATTTCAATTAATATTTATTTACTAAATATTTTTTGTGCACTCATACTGAGCTAAGGGCTAGGAAAGCAAGGTACTAGCAAGATGGATACTATTCCACCACTTTTGAAAATACCATAGGTGATAGTGTAAGGAGACTTCCACTGATATTGCAGCTTTAAATTGATTAGCAGCTCTAAGACTTCAGAGAGTAGTCAGGATACTTACCCTTACATTCCAAACTGAGGTGCTGAATCGTCTATGTCATAATTGTAAAAAAGTGATGAGAGAAATGGTTCTGGTGGCATTATCCACTGTGCACACTTAGTTAAAAAAAGACCGAGAATTCATTCAAACTTGAGATTTAGAAGAGAGTATACTTTTGACAGAAGTGAGAGTCCTGTGACCTTTGCCCTCTTTTCCCCTCTAGGTTAAGAGGAAGGCTCGCTCCCTTCCTGCTATACTACCTGAGAGTATTTCCAAGAAAATCATTCTGAGAATTTGATTGAGTCCTCTAGATGTGGAGGAATATCAAAGCTAGTTCATGATCTACACATATATTTAAAAAAAAAAAAAGAAAGAAAAAGAAAAAATAAAAGTATCTTGAGGCAAGTGAATAACTACCTGCCCTACTTAACTGACAGCAAGGCAGGGAGATACTACCCTAGTCATGAAAGGACTCTTGTGATAGCAAGGTAGGGGTAATCTTTCTTGTAGCTTGGTTTTGGATGCCATACAAGAGGGATAACATGAGACATCTAGAAAAGAGCTTGGTCCTGGATGACCTTCTAAAGGAATATATTGACTACAGAAAAAAGAAGCTGGAAACAGAATACTAAGGGACATTATAAATTGCCTGTATGGAGAGGAATCAGTCTTAAAAATAACAAATGGAGGTCACCAGTGGGGGACTCTGCAGAAATTACGAGTACCTCAAAGAAAGAAAGAAAAAAACAATAACCCAGATTTCAGACCAGTCACTACAGGGTGTCAGTGATGTGACAACTGTACTAAAACTTCTAACCCTGCCCATTTCAAGCCAAAATGAGAAAGAGAAAATTTAAAGTGGATAACATATCATGATTTTTATATTAGACTACATAAGCTTGTGCTCCCTTCGGCAGCACATATACTAGACTACACAAGCTTAACTAGACATGGTATTTTTAATATTCTAAAACCATGAAGTAACTTGAGAAGCAATGAAACTTGATTAAGATTCATCTATCACAGGGAAATTGTGAAAAAATTATAAAGTTGTGTTATTCTTGCAATTTCTCCAGCCTAGTTCACTCTAGTAACTAGTCACTAACAGCAATGACAAAAAAATATCATAAGCTCTGTGATTAGGAAACATAGGATGTTATAGGAGGACAGAAAGCTTTGTTTCTAGGTACCTGAACTATTCTATGAGCAACTATTCCATGATGGTAGATTTGAAGAGGAAGTGATCTTGGGTCCATAGTAAATCCTGCATAAGATAATGACTATAGGGGTGTAGTGTCTCCAAGAACTGGATGGAAAGACAGAAAACCAGGGATTCATTGGGGTCAGAAAACTGGAAGAAAATCTATTTCTTATTCCTCGGGGTGCAATGGAATATTTTCCGTGTATTCAACTTTCTCCCCCAGTGTCTGCCAAGTACTCATAAAAGCATCCGTAATGCATGGAGCATTGGATGTGGTGCATAAACAATGAATCTTGGAACACTGAAAAAACAATTTAAGTTAAATTAAAAAAATCATCCATATGTGGAAAGAAAGCTTTAAAAACTTGTCAGGCTAGGGGCACCTGAGTGGCTCAGTTGGTTAAATGTCTGCTTTCAACTTGGGTCATGATCCCAGGGTCCTAGGATTGAGCCCTGCATCAGGCTCCCTGCTCAGCTGGAAGACTGCTTCTCCCTCTGCCTCCCCCTGCTTGTGTTTCTCTCTCTCTCTCTCTCTCTCTCTCTCTCTCAAATGAATAAATAAAATCTTAAAAAAAATTTGTCAGGCTAAAAAATTGCTAAGACATCTTACAATGATTCCAGTCTGGTAAGCACGTCCATGCTCATCTCATTTTTTTTTCTTACTCCTCTTTGATCCTAGAGGAGAGATAAAAATAGCAGCTAACAAGTGATAGGGGTGGACAGTAAAAGATCTTACAGGTGAACAAACTTGGAAGCCTAGATTAATTGTATGATGTAGGGAATTTATAATCACTGAATCAGTGTCTTTTATTTTGAAGTTACCCAAATTTTCCAATTCCCTAAAGTAAGAAATAACACATGAGTCCCCTATTATATGCCAACTTTTACCTCTACTAATTCTCTTAATCCTCACAATAGCCCCAGGTTGTAGGATTGCAATATTCTGCATTTTATAGAGGATAAAACAAAGGCATTGTAGATAAATGACTTGCCCAAGGTTATATAATGTGTAAATGACACATACAGTTTGGAAGTTAAAACCAGGCAGTCTGGTTCCAGAGTACTGTGCATGGTCCTAACCATTATTATTTTATTCTTATTTTATGTGCTAGAAGTCATGAATCTTCTCTAATTTCATCAAGTACCTGACAAAGGGGACCCTGTTTTTCCCCTAAGCAAGTTTGAATATATAGAGAGAAACAGTAATAAGGTGGTTTCTACAGTTTTAATTCCTTGTTCAGTGTACAGATTGTTTACCTGTCCGTTAGATGATAGAAGCTATTGAAGAGTTCCAAAAAATGTTTTCCTATGGTGGACTATGCTTTTTGGTGTGATCATTCTGACTACTGTGTATTTTGGTTTGGAGGGGTAGAAGAATGGAAGAAAATAGGCATGTTAGAAAGACTACTCTGGACTGATAACTGTCTGAACTGGGTAATGGAAATGGGTAGAAGAGGAGAGATTCAAAATAGAAGTGTGAGAATAGATAGAACCTAAGGATTGGTTCGATGTGTGGGTGAGAAAGAGTTATGTGTGTCATTGATTCTTTGTGTTTGGAACTGAGAGAATACATCATAAAGTTAGAATAAGTATTACAATAGGTAATTCATGACACATTTAGCACAAGGTACAATAAATGGCTAAGAAAGTTTGCTGAAGTGGCAATAGCCTGGGTTCTGTCACCTTGTGCATGTCCTAGGGAAAGTTGTATAAACCCTCTGAACCTTCTCTGCCTTGTCTATGAAGCACCAGTAAATCTTCCTTACATTCTATGGAGGGATTACATGAAAGGATTCCTATTAAAGAGATTAGCACAGTTCCTGGCACACAAAAGCTCTTGGTTAATGCTAATTTATCTTTCGCCAGATCTTTTTCTTTTCTTCGACCTAACATTACCAATATGGCCCTTTGAAGTAATTTCTACACATCACTAAACCACATGGCTGTTCTAAAAGAGAAAGTTGGTATCTCATCAAGGTAGTTCATTGCTCTTATGTAGATAGGAAAGATCCTTTAGATCCTTTAGATTTTGTGGTCTACTGACAAAACTGTTGTTTTGGCATGATACAAGTGCAGAGAATACTAGGATATCACCAACTCCACATACATAATGGAGTAATTAGGTAAGTAGGAAGATAACCGACAACTAACTACAGTGTGCAATATTGTGTCAAGTAGGAAGTGAGAAAAACATATCAAGGGTTAAGATTCCCCATATCTATCTATTTGAGGCCTCTGACAAAAGTGTCACATTTGGGAATAGTTTGGTATTTTATTTTCTCTATTTCATACATGTTATCTAATTTGTTTTTTCCACACATAATTTGTTTTTAAGCATACAGTAAGTATGCTAAACTCAAATTAACACTTTTAGTTTTATTCCATTTTTATCCTGAGTGTATATTTTGAAACATACTTATTGTTAAAACTCTGATTTTTCTAATTATGTAAAGAGCGAACATGCAATGAAATATTCAATTTGTTGCAGAAACACTGTTCCACATATCAAATGGTGACAGAAATATGTGACTTATAGATTGATACACAACTCCATCATATCATGACTTGAACCATTAATTAGCTGATATACAAGGTAATTTGGAGGAGTCAGTGAATAATATACAGAAGTGCAGGCTATAAACAATTTCCACAATTATAAATTGAAAAGGGTGTGATTCTAGAAGCAAAGTCCAAATTTGGATTCAAGGAAAAATTATAGGGGAGAAAAGGTTGAACAAAGATGTTTTCTTTAACCAAGATGGAGAACAAGAATCTTCCCCAGCCAGGAAGTTGATATTTTAAATTGCTATGGTTTGGGTATCATTTATAATTATTTACCAACTGCTTTTTGAGGGTAAATCAGTTAATCTTTTGGTAGTAATTCTTGTGAGGGCAATTTAACTTCTTTTCTTTAATCTGTCATTTCTAATTATCTTCAAGATTAACTCTATACAACTTAAATCACATTTTGCTATACTTTATAGATCCTGGGATTGTCTGGTCACTACGTTGTCATCCATATAATTCTAAAAATTTTATTTACAATCTGTAAGACCTGGAGTAGTAAACAAAGCCAGAATTAAAATGTATTGACAAGTGAATATAAGTTCTTTGATCTCATTGGGAAAAAGAGAAATGCAGACATATATCCCTGAACTCCAGTGTTTTCACATTCTAGGCCTTTGAGGTTTTCCTTTCCTTTGCTGTACATCCTTTGGTCCATCGTTTGTGCTTTATTTTCTTCCTGGTAGAGTTGGTTGATACTCTTAGAGTTGAAAAGACAGAGGTGTTTTTTACTAAAGAGGTTAATAAAGATAACTGTTTCTATAAAGCCAAATACAAAGGCTGTAGAACATTCCACTCCATTCAACCAACTCTCCACATACTCCTGTGGTATAAAGCAGCACTTTTTGAACTTCAGTGTGCATAGCAACCAACTGGACAGTCTTCATAACAGGCAAATTCTGACTCAATAGTCTGGAGTCCTTGAATTCTGTTTATCTAAGTTTCCAGGAAGTACTCTGGGTATCATACTTTAAACTGTTAAGATAAATAGGACAAAGAGAGGCCATGAGTATGCTAAATATTTTGCTTTAATGCTTTCACTATATCAGACATCTTAACAACCATTATCTGCTAATGACCTCCATAGTAACTCTAGGAAGTGATGTTATCCCTAAAATGTTAGAAACTAGGGGCACCTGGGTGGCTCAGTTGGTTAAGTTGGTTCAGCTCAGGTCATGATCCCAGAGTCCTGGGATGGAACCCCACATCAGGCTCCCTGTTCAGCGGGGATCCTAAGTCTCCCTTTTCCTCTATTTGCTGCTCCCCCTACTTGTGTTCTCTTTCTGTCAAATAAATAAAATCTTTGGGGGAAATGAAAAAAAAAATGGGACTGGGAAGGGAGACAGACCATAAAAGACTCTTAATCTCAGGAAACAAATTGAGGGCTGCTGAGTTGGGGGAGGGATAGGTGGCTGGGTTATGGACATTGGGGAGGGTATGTGCTATGGTGAGTGCTGTGAATTGTGTAAGACTGATGATTTATAGACCTGTACCCCTGAAACATATAATACATTATATGTTAATTTGAAAATGTGAGAAAATAGACACATATACACCAATTCAGAGTGAGAAAGTTTCTCTCTATTCAATAAGCAAGACAAGTATTGTGGAATTACAAAACTTCTGAGGGTCTTAGTTTCCATTTTATAAAAAGGGAATAAAATACTTACCTCACAGGTATGTTGGAAGGGGTGAATTTATATGTAAAGTAGCTAGCCCAGTGCATAACCCAAGTAAGTCCTTAATATGTTATCTATTATTGCTGCTATACCTCCAGTTTTAGCAGTATATTTTGCCAATCAACCAAGAAGAAAACCTAAGTGCTTATATTTCATATTTAGTGTTGGCCATTAAGAGGTGATATAATTTGAAATATAGGTGTAATTGACAAATTTGTACTTCCGTTGACCTGATTGGTTATGATACTTAATTATATAATATCATTCTTCCTCTTTAAATAATGAATCTTGGTAATAACCATTCACTGCAAATTATAAATGTCCTGACTTACTTGTAGTTTTCATTACTCAGCACTGAGACTTACTAACTTTGTATTTTTTTCTTATCATGGAAAAGTACAAGTCAAGTAGTGAACCCTCGTATGCCAATCACTTACTAATTTCAAGATTGCTAATTAGTGTCATGTTGAAGGGGTAAGATTATCAGGGTATAATGTATTCATTTATGTTAATGACTCCTTATTTTATCTTATACAAGAATCACAAATTTCCTTGGAAGCAGAAAGAATGAAAGAACCCTTAGAAGCTTTTAATAAAGTACGCATTTAAATATGTGGTTGACTTACAATCATATTGAAATCCTTTATTTTAAAGGAAATGATATAATAAAATGTAAAACCCATTATTTATAAAAAGTAATTTTTTATCTTTCTAAATGTAACTGACTTTTAAGTAACTAAGATGGAAATTACCATAGCATAGGAAATGTCCTCTGCCCTCAAGAAGAAAAAACAAATCACACAAAAGTGACTGGTGACTAATCTCCCATTGTTAGTGGATAGAGGACAGAAATTAACAACAGCAATTTAGAAAATTACATCCCTTCTTTTCTGGAAGAGCATGGGATTAAGGAGCAGAAAACCTGCATTTAAAGTTGGTGCTAGTTTGAGCAACTGAGTGTACATTTATTGGACCACATCATCTCATTTGTGAAGTGAGAGATTTATAAAAGATGCCTTCCTAACTACTACACAGCTCTTCACTTCTAAAATTTTAGGCCTAGCTCTCCAGGGCAAGAAAGAGAAGGGTGTGCACAGACCGCATATGTTAGGAGCTAATAGGAAATAGGACTGTGGACAGAGGTTGCACCAAAAAACTGTGGCAACCTTTAGCTCCTGGTACTTGAAACAGAATTACTATCTGCTGCTGAGAATGGCAATAAGAAAGGTCAGTTTAAAAGGTCAAAACTGGGGTGTGGCTGGCCAAGGAAGCCAATGGACATCAAAAGACTGAGAAAAAAAGTAGAAAATAAATGACAACATTGCAGTAACTGTATGAGTAACCTGCAGAGTGACTCACATTGTCAGGGCAGTGTCATGTGTCATCCAGGCAGCAGACCTGGGCTCTGTGTTGAGTTGCAGAGCTACAAAGGAGAAATTAGGGGTCTAGACTTCAGTCCAGGAAACCTGACACAGTAAGAGTCATTACCAAGAGGCAAGGAAACTAAGTACTCAAGCAAAAGCCTAGGGTTAAGATATGTTGAAATCCAGGCATGGGCCCAATGGCAAAAGTATTAATACTGATCCAGTATTAATGTACTAAAAAATTGGTAACAGAGAATCAGTAACGAAACTAACCTCAATTTTGAATTAAATTCCCCTGAACTAGTCTGCCTTATGTTTTTTTCTCAGGTCTTGAACTGGGAGTGGGAAACATTTAAATTAACTAGCACAGCTGATTCTTTGGGGAAGGGTCATCTATTTGGAAGGATTTTGAAAAGAGGAGCATTCCTGATCTTTTCCTCCACCCCTCATTTTCTCTTTATCCATGGCTGAAGAGTGAATTATCTGATTGGTAGTTTGAGTTCCTTTCTTGCTTTTATTTTCAGATAAGTTTTCTGAACTGCTCTCTCTCATTTAGTAAAGAGCGTGTCCCTGCAGAGTTGTCCTGTGATTGTCTACAGGACAACTCTGATATTTCAACAGGAACTCCAGATAAGGGATTAGGAAGCTGCTGTGTCTGTGTATGGAAATCATGCTCCATAATCTAGGCTAGTCTTTCTATCACAATGTTCTGTCCATGTTTCTGAAATCTGAGGGAAAGGTAGGTATTATCCTTGTGCTCTGAACTTGCACAAAAAGCCATATTGTCAAATCAGATTTATAAAGTCAGACAATTATCCTAATGTCAAATTTTACCTATAGTTTCAAGATATAAGGAATCAAGAAATATGGACCCCCCCCCCAAAAAAAGGAGAGGTGTAGGACACGCTACATGGCTTTCCAGATCTTTATTTGTTGCTCAGACATGGATTCTAGTCAAGAGTATATAGATGAAGTTTTTAGAAATGATTGAAAATCACCTCACCTAGCAGGGATTTTTAGGTTATGAAACATCCATATTTTACAGACAGATTATTATAGGGCTTATATGACATTTTCGAGAGAGCTCTGCTTCAAAACCCCACAGATTCTAGGTTTGTCTATTGTAAACAAACCAAACCTGGGACATTCTAGTGAGAGAATTCTATAGCTAAGAATTATCTTCTAAATAAATGTCATACTTTTATTTACCAGGAAGTGATTTATCAGCATGTTTATAAGAAGGATAACCCAGGTCACTTATTTTCTTTCCCTGGGTGTGTCTCTTGGTAATTGGAGAAAAAGATAGATCAGAAGCCACTGCTTTAACACCTTCCTTCTCAGACCCATAAAATGTCCCCACACTGGGGGTAGAGAAGTATAGGGGTAAGAATAGACATAGTGTAGTTTCTGGGCAAGCCAAATAACCATTATTACTTGTTATAAATATAAATAATATAAAGAAACTTTTGTGTCAAGAAGAAGAGCCTAATTAGACATTATGGAAAAGTTTAGGAGTGGGAAAATTGGGGTAGATTGACTAGTCAGAAGGCATCAGATAGCTATACTCTATATTGAGCATTACAATAGTAACATTTGGGGAGGAAGGAGTGGAGCCCAAAGGTGTTTTAAAGAAAAAAATGACAGAAACTGGTAATCTTAACATTCAGAATAGAATAAAGGTAAAAGCAAAAGGTTTCCCTACAACTTCGAGTAAGGGAGATGACACTGAAAGTGGTAAAATTAAAATAAAAGTCATATTGCAGAGTAGGTCAAAGTCATGAAAAAAGGAATACTCTGAATTTAATTGATGAGTGAGAAGATACGATAGTCATCTAAAAGGAAGTAAGCCAGATATATTGAAAAAAAAAAGTAGGATTGGAGACTCTGAAATTTGGGAATTAGTTAGAAAATTCTAATGGTTTATTCAGTTAACAAATGTGCACTGAACATAATATTCTTATTTTTAAATTTTTTATTTTTGTTTTTACTTACTTTTATTTTTATTAATATGTAAGGTATTATTTGCCCCAGGAGTACAGGTCTGTGAATCTTCAGCACTCACATTTCACAGCACTCACCATAGCACATACCCTCCTGAATGTGCATAAACCAGCCACCATATCCCTATGCCCCCAACCCCTTGCAACCCTCAGTTTGTTTTGTGATATTAAGAGTCTCTTATGATTTGTCTCCCTCCTGGTCCCATCTTGTTTCATTGTTTTTCTTCCCTACCCCCTACAACCCCTCCTCATTGCCTCTCAAATTCCTCATATCAGAGAGACCATATGATAATTTGTCTTTTTCTGCTTGATTATTTCACTCAGCATAATACCCTCTAGTTCCATTCCCATCATTGCAAATGGCAAGATTTCATTTCCTTTGATGGCTGCACAATATTCCATTTTATATATATATATATATATATACCACCTCTTCTTTATACGTTCATCTGTTGATGGACATCTAGGTTTTTTCCATAGTTTGGCTGTTGTGGACATTGCTGCTATAAACATTCAGGTGCATGTGCCCCTTTGGATCACTACATTTGTATCTTTAGGGTACATATCCAATATGTGCGATTGCTGGGTCATAGGGTAGCTCTATTTGCAACTTTTTGAGAAGCCTCCATGCTATTTTCCAGAGTGGTTATACCAGCTTGCATTTCCACCAACTGTGTAGGAGGTTCCCCTTTCTTCACATCCTCCCCAATATCTGTTGTTTCCTGACTTGTTACTTATAGCAATTCTGACTGGTGTGAGGTGGTATCTCATTGTGGTTTTGATTTATATTTCCCTGATGCCCAGAGATGTGGAGCACTTTTTCATGTTGTCTGTTGGCCATCTGGATGTCTTCTTTGCAGAAATGTCTGTTCATGTCTTCTGCCCATTCCTTGATTGGCTTATTTGTTCTTTGAGTGTTGAATTTGGTAAGTTCTTTACAGATTTTGGATACTAGCCCTTTATCTGATATGTCATTTGTGAATATCTTCTCCCATTCTCTCAGTTGTCTTTTGGTTTTGTTTACTGTTCCCTTTGCTGTGCAAGAGCTTTTGATCTTCATGAAGTCCCAAAAGTTCATTTTTGCCCGTTTCCCTTGCCTTTGGTGATGTTTCTAGGAGGAAGTTGCTGTGGCTGAGGTCAAAGAGGTTTCTGCCTGTGTTCTCCTCAAGGATTTTGATGGATTCCTGTCTCACATTGAGGTCTTTCATCCATTTTGAGTCTATTTTGTGTGTGGTGTAAGGAAATGGTCCAGTTTCATTCTTTTGCATGTGGCTGTCTAATTTTCCCAACACCATTTGTTGAAGACACTGCCTTTTTTCCATTGGACAGTCTTTCCTGCTTTGTCAGAGATTGGTTGGACATAGAGTTGAGGGTCCATTTCTGGGCTCTCTATTCTGTTCCATTATCTATGTGTCCATTTTTGTGCCAGTGTCATCTTGATGATGACAGCTTTGTAATAGAGCTTGAAGCCTGGAATTGTGATGCCACCAACTTTAGTTTTCTTTTTCAACATTCCTCTAGCTATTTGGGGTCTTTTCTTGTTTTGTATAAATTTTAGGGGATTATTTCTTTCATTTCCTTAGAAAAAACTGGTGGTATTTTTATAGGGATTGCATTAAATGTGTAGATTGCTTTAGGTCGCATAGACATTTTCACAATATTTATTCTTCCAACCCATGAGCATGGACCATTTTTCCATTTCTTTGTGTCTTCCTCAATTTATTTCATGAGTACTTTAAAGTTTTCTGAGTACAGATTCTTTGCCTCTTTGGTTAGGATTGTTCCTAGGTATCTTATAGTTTTGGGTGCATTTTTAATGGGATTGACTCCTTAATTTCTCTTTCTTCTGTCTTGCTGTTGGCATACAGAAATGCCACTGATACTGTGCATTGACTTTATATCCTGACACTTCACTGAATTCCTCTGTGAGTTCTAGGAGTTTTGGAGTGGAGTCTTTTGGGTTTTCCACATAAAGTATCATATCATCTGTGAAGAGTGAGAGTTCAACTTCTTCTTTGCCAATTCAGATGCCTTTAATTTCTTTTTGTTGTCTGATTGCTGAGGCTAGGACTTCTAGTACTATGTCGAATAGAGATGGTGATAGTGAACATCCCTTCCATGATCCTGACCTTAGCAGAAAAACTCTGAGTTTTTCCCCATTGAGAATGATACTTGCTGTGGGTTTTTCATAGATGGCTTTGATGATATTGATGTATGTACCCTCTATGCCTACACTTTGAAGAGTTTTGATCAAGAAAGGATGCTGTGGGGCACCTGGGTGGCTCAGTGGGTTAAGCCGCTGCCTTTAGCTCAGGTCATAATCTCAGGGTCCTGGGATCAAGTCCCACATCAGGCTCTCTGCTTAGCGGAGAGACTGCTTCCCTTCCTGTCTCTCTGCCTGCCTCTCTTGTGATTTCTCTCTGTCAAATAAATAAATAAAATCTTAAAAAAAAAAAAAAGAAAGGATGCTGTGCTTTGTCAAATGCTTTTTCAGCATCCACTGAGTGTATCATATGTTTCTTGTTCTTTCTTTTAATGTATTGTATTACATTGATCGTTTTGTGGATGTTGAAACAAGGTTGTAGCTGGGAATAAATCCCACTTGGTCGGGTGAATAATCCTTTTAATGTACTGTGGGATCCTATTGGCTAGTATTTTGGTGAGAATTTTTGCATCCGTGTTCATCAAACATATTCCTGTCTGTAATGCTCCTTTTTGACTGGGTCTTTGCCTGGTTTTGGGATCAAGATAATGCTGGCTTCATAAAATGAGTTTGGAAGTTTTCCTTCCATTTCTATTGTTTGGAACATTTTCAGGAGTTAGTTCTTCTTTAAATGTTTGGTAGAATTTCCCTGGGAAGCCATCTGGCTCTGAGCTCTTGTTTTTTGGAATATTTTCGATGACTTCTTCAAATTCCTTACTGGTTATGGATCTGTCCAGGTTTTCTATTTCTTCCTGGTTCAGTTTTGGTGGTTTGTATGTCTCTAGGAATGCATCCATTCTTCCAGATTATCAGATTTGCTTGTGTTTAGTTGCTCATCATATGTTCTTATAATTGTTTGTATTTCTTTGGTATTGGTTGTGATCTCTCCTCTTTCATTCATGATGTTACTAATTTGGGTCCTTTCTCTCTTCTCTTTGATAAATCTGGCCAGTTATTTTAGCAACCTTATTAATTCTTTTAAAGTACCAGCTCCTAGTATTATTGATTTGTTCTACTGTACTTTTGGTTTCTATTTCCTTGATTTTCGTCTGATCTTTACTATTTCTCTTCTCCTGCTGGGTTTAGGATTTCTTTTCTGTTCTTTCTCCAGCTCCTTTAGGTGTAGGGTTAGGTTGTGTACTTTAGACCTTTCTTTTTTCTTGGGAAAGGCTTATATTGCTATCTACTTCCCTCTCAGGACTGTCTTTGCCATATCCCAAAGATTTTGAGGAGTTGTGTTTTCATTTTCATTTGTTTTGGTGAATTTTTTAAATTCTTCTTTAATTTCCTGGTTGACCCATTCATTTTTTAGTAGGATGCTCTTTAGTCTTCATGTATTTGAGTTCTTTCCAACTTTCCTCTTGTGATTGAGTTCTAGTTTCAGAGCATTGCGGTCTGAAAATATGCAGGGAATGATCCCAATCTTTTGGTACCAGTTGAGACCAGATATGTGACCCAGGATGTTATCTCTTCTGGAGAATGTTCCATGTGCACTAGAGAAGAATGTGCATTCTGTTGCTTTGGTATAGAATGTTCTGAATATAAATGTGATGTCCCTCTGGTCCAGTGTGTCATTTAAAGCCTTTATTTCCTTGTTGATCTTTTGCTTAGCTGACCTGTTCATTTTCAGTAAGGTTGAGTGTTAAAATCCCCTACTATTATTGTATTATTGTCGATGTGTTTCTTTGACTTTGTTATTAATTGGTTTATATAATTGGCTGCTCCCATGTTATGGGCATAGATATTTAACATTTTAGATGTTCTTGTTGGACAGACCCTTTAATTATGATATAGTGCCCATCCTCTTCTCTCATTAATTATAGTCTTTGGCTTACAATCTAATTGATCTGATATAGAATTGCCACCCCAGCTTTCTTTTGATGTCTATGAGCATGGTAAATTGTTTTCCACCCTTTCACTTTAAATCTGGAGGTGTCTTTTGATCTACAATAAGTTTCCTGCAGACAGCATATTGATGGGTCTTGTTCTTTTACCCATTCTGATACCCCGTGTTTTTTTGATTGGGACATTTAGCCCATTTACATTCAGGGTAACTATTGAAAGATATGAATTTAGTGCCATTGTATTGCCTGTAAGGTGACTGTTACTGTAGACTCTATTCCTTTCTGGTCTATTACTTTTAGGCTCTCTCTTTGCTTAGAGGACCCCTTTAATGTTTTCTGTAAGGCTGGTTTGATGTTTGCAAATGCTTTTGCCTCTTTTTTTTTTTTTTTTTTTTTTTTGTCCTGGAAGCTTTTTATCTCTCCTTCTATTTTCAGTGAAGCCTAGCTGGATATAATATTCTTGGCTGCATGTTTTTCTCATTTAGTGCTCTGAATATATCATACCAGTCCTTTCTGGTCTGCCAGGTCTCTGTGAATAAGTCTGCTGCCAATCTAGTATTTCTACTGTTGTACATCATAGACCTCTTGTCCCTAGCTGCTGTCAGGATTTTCTCTTTGTCACTAAGACTTCTTAGTTTTCCTATGAGATGACTGGGTGTGGTCCTATTTTTATTGATTTTTGAAGGGGGTTCTCTGTGCCTCCTGGAATGATGCTTGTTCCCTTTGCCATGTTAAGGAAATTCTCTACTATAATTTGCTCCAATTTAGGAGAGTTCTTCACTATAATTTGCTCAATGATACCTTCTGCTCCTCTCTTTCTTCTTTTTGTGGGATCCCAATTATTCTAATATTGTTTTGTCTTATGGTATTACTTACCTCTTGAATTCTTCCCTCATGGTCCAGTAGTTGTTTTTCTCTCTTTTCCTCAGCTTCTTTATTCTCCATCATTTGGTCTTCCATATCACTAATTCTCTTTTCTGAGTCATTTATCCTTGTGTAAAAGCCTCCATTTTTTATTGCACCTCATTTTAAACTTTTTTGATTTCAGCTTGGCTGGACTTTAGTTCTTTTATTTCTCCAGAAAGGGATTTTATTTATTTCAAAGGGGTTCTCTAATATTTTCCATGCTTTTTTTGAGCCCAGCTAGCACCTTGATAATCATCATTCTAAACTTTAGTCCTGATATATTACTAATGTCCATATTCATTAGGTCCCTAGCCATCAGTACTGTGTCTTGTTCTTTTGTGTGTGTGTGTCTTGATTATTTCCTCCTTGTCATTTTATCCAGATAAGAACAGATGAAATAGAGAAGAAAATATTAAAAGGGTGTCAAAGGCCCCAGAAAAATATACACTAACCAAATCAGAAGAGACCTGAAACCTGGGGGAGAAGAAAGAGGGAAAAAATACAAAAATTAAAAAATTAAAAAATAGATATATGTTAGACTGGTGAATAGAACAGAGCCACCCACCTGACTTTTGGTGTATTCTGGTCTCTTAGAAGAAACTACTTCCCAAAATTTTAATGAAAGAAAAAGATATATATACAAAAATAGAGGTAAAAATGATGAAGGGATGGATTATGACTGTAATGATGAAAATTAAAAAGATTCTAAAAAAGGAAGGGGGCCTGGGTGGCTCAGTGAGTTAAAGCCTCTGCCTTCAGCTCCAGTCGTGATCTCAGGGTCCTGGGATGGAGCCCCACATTGGGCTTTCTGCTCAGCAAGGAGTCTGCTTCTTCCTCCTCTCTCTCTCTTTCTCTGCCTACTTGTGATCTCTGTCTGTCAAATAAATAAATGATCTTTTAAAAAAGATTCTAAAGAAGGAATTGATAAGTTGATTGGAAGGAGAAAAAAAAGAGGAGAGAATGTGATCAGGCTGGAGCCTTGAACAAAGCCATGTGCTTGATTTAGGGTATATTTTGATGTATTAGAAGAAATTGTATCCCAAAACCTATATATGTAGAAAAGGTTAAATACAGTGAAGGAATAAAATATGACTATAACAATGAACATTTAAAAAGATTTTTAAAAGTTATTGATAAGATAAAGTAGTTTAAAAAATTACAAGAAGAAAGAGGAAAAGTTAAAAAAATAGAATAAGAAAAAAATAAAATTTTAAAAAATTTAACTTTGAAAAATTAAAGTATCATGGGAAAAAGTCATGAATTCTATGTATTGCTTTTTCCTAGCTCTGGAGTTCTGTGGTTCTCATTGATTGATGAACTTAGACTTGGCTGGTAGTTCTTGCTGATCTTCTGGGGAGGGGCCTGTTGCAGTGATACTCAAATGTCTTTGCCCAAGGTGGAATTGCACCGCCCTTGCCAAGGGCCAGGCTAAGTAATCTGCTTGGTTTTGCTCTCGGGAGCTTTTGTTCTGTGAACAACTTCCACAGAGCTTTGGACGACGGGAATGAAAATGGCAGCCTCCTGATCTCCAGCCCTGTATGACCCAAGAGCTCAGGGCCCCACTCCTCAGCACACCCTCAGCGAAAAGCAGTCAATCCCTCCTGCCTTCCTGGTCTCTGGTCACACTCTGTGCTCACCCAGCCTGTGACCGAGCATTTCTATCTCTGGTGCATGGCCTCGTTTGGAGTCTCCAAACCTAGCAGATTCCTGCTGTGTGTCCCTGCACCACTCCTTCAGGAGGAGGGAGAGGGTCTCTTCGGATCTGCCACTTTTGGGGTCCCTGCTTGAAGAGCAGTGTCCTCACTGTGCCTCGGAACACGGTTTAAGGTAATCCTAATCTGAGAGCCCCACCTCAGCTCCTTCTCTGTAGCTGGCTTCCCTGCTCCAATACCTGGCAGCTCTGCCACACTCAGACACCCCTGGTCTTTCTGTGACCCTGATGAGACCACACTGTCCCCGCGAGAGCTCTATCCCCACTTAGCCTCTGGAGTGATGTCCCTCAGTGGAGCAGACTTCTAAAAGTTCTAATTTTGTGCTACACTGCTCCACCACTTGCCAGGAGCTGGCCCCTCTCCCCACGGTCTATCTTCCCATCACTTCAGATTCACTTCTCCACACATCCTATCTTCTAGAAAGTGGTTGATTTTCTTTCCTAGAATTACTGCTCTTTTCTTCTCTTCTATCTCCTGCAACCTCTTCTTCTGTCTGAGAACTACACTGCTGACCTGAACATAATATTCTGTGATATTTTTAAGTATTGGGGATATAGATGTGAGTACAAGAGCTAAAACAAAAATTCATGCCTTTCATTATTCAATTCCTGTGTGGTGCCTTTCTAATCTCTAACTACTCTCAGACTCTGACCTCAGTGATACTGTTAACCCATGGGAGAGTCTGTGTGTGGTTGGAAGTCTTGGTTCTTGGGCTGCCCACCAAAGATTTACATGATGGTCTGCACTCAAATAAAGAGAGTCAGAAGGAAAGTGGACACTCTCAGGGTGGGAGAGCTGGCAGTTTCAGAGGTGGCAAAAGGAGCCCTTTTCTTTTTTGTGTGTGTGGGAGAAGTCTTGCATCTTGGACAGGGTGGTCTCTAATAGCCTCAAGGCATTTGGGGGATTCCTCCCACAGGTAGGAAGAGGAAGTTTTTGACCCTACAAAGTTTGTACCAGAACTGTCATAGCAGCCTTTCTCTAAGAGAGCAGGGTTATAACAGCTATGCAAATACATTATAATGAATCTAGGGGTTATCCTGGGACAGAGTTGGAAGAGGAGAATGTAGGTTCTGTACCTGTGGCTTTTGGTCTGGTAGCTCTAGGATCTTAGAAGCCACAAGGTCAAGATGTTGTGCCTCTAGATTTCTAATGTATAATTTATCAGCATCCTTGCCTCCAGCTCATGTCTAAGTAACTGCTTACTTTATCAGTACAACCTCATTCTAAATTTCATCTTCCTAGAATGTATTTCCTTCTTTATCCCTCACCAAGAGATTATGCCAGGTAATAACTCTTTCTGAATGCTTTTAACCTTTTGTAACATATGTGGTCCCATGTCCTGCCCATATCCCCTTCAATGCATGCCGGTCTGATTTCCAGCTTTCAACATGAGAGGCAATGAAATCCTTACAGGCTTCCTTTCCCTGCTAAAGTCCACTTTGCCCACCCTTGTGGCAATCAAGAAGTGATGGAGCATTAAACCTTCTAGGAGCATCCCTCAATCAGTGACTGGCAGTAGTCAGTGTATAAATTTTTCACTTCCTTCATCCGTAAAGTTAAGATACCTCTGAAGGGGATGTGTCCTATACTGCAGAGGTTCTCCATCAGAGTCCCCCACAGTGGTAGCTGGCTTAAGTACCTGTCATTGGCCTCCTTTGCTTTCTTATCTCAGATTTACTATAGGGAAGGATAACTGAACATAATGTTTCCTACCCAAAATATAATTTCCTGAATGTGTTTAGCTATGGGAATACTTTAAAGATTATTAGTAGCCAATCTTTGCTTTGAAAAAAAAAAAAAACTAAGAATTTAGCTGCTGAGACCAATTGCAATTAATTATTGGGCAATATGGAGATTAGTTGGGATCTCGGCAGTTTCTATCAGAAATGTGCCCCTGAAGGCATCACACTACACTGGTCACTAATTGGCATTTGGCATTCACTTTGAAAGTTTCAGGAGTTATAGCAGAAGCAGCCATGTCAAGGATGTCAAGCAGTCCTGACATCACACTACTCATGTCAAGATGAGTAGTGAAACTATTTGGTTTCACTAGTGTGATCACACTCAGGTTGTTTTAAAATGTCCTGTGCTGCTAGAGGAACTGATGAATCTGACAGAGGCAAAGTTCTTTGTAGGGAAATTAGGAGTTTGAATGTCAGAGGCAAATGTCAGATTGTTTTGTTCTAATTCACTATTTTCAATTTAAGGATTCTCAGAAGGTATTTAATGATATATACATACACTAGACATCCTGCTCAGCATGTTTAATGTTGAACATATAATGGAGGTAGAATTTTATCTTTGGAAAAGTTTATGGACATTTTTATGCATTTAATCTTGATATCAATCATAGTCTTTATGGTTGTTTTGATATGAATGTAATATTATCAAATCACTATGCTAAACTTCTCAGGGCATAATGAACATATGTTGAAATTTACAATAAATTTGCTTGCCAGACATGCCTAAAGGAAATATGTCATTAGATTTCATATTATGTAGACATAATGTCAGTTTTCTAGCCAATTCATTCACTTATTCCATTCAACCAGTCTTTTATGGGACACAGTAAAAATACAGCAGTAACTGAAATATACAATATAAAAACACCTGCCTTCATGGAGAGTAATTCTATAGAAGAGACTGGCATTAAAAATAAAAATGGTTTGCAAATATCTCCTCCCATTCTGTCAGTTGTCTTTTGGTTTTGTTAACTGTTTCCTTTGCTGTGCAAAAGCTTTTGATCTTGATGAAATCCCAATAGTTCATTTTTGCCCTTGCTTCCCTTGCCTTTGCCGTTGTTCCTAGGAAGATGTTGCTATGGCTAAGGTCGAAGAGGTTGCTGCCTGCATTCTCCTCAAGGATTTTGATGGATTCCTTTCTCACATTGAGGTCCTTCATCCATTTGTGGAGAAAAGTATATAAGTGAAGGGAGTGTGATGATTGGACATGGTGAGGTGGGTTTGGGAGCTTGAATAGTGATTTTTTTTTTTAAATTTATTTGACAGAGAGAGAGAAAGAGAGATCACAGGTAGGCAGAGAGAGAGAGGAGGAAGCAGGCTCCCCGCCGAGCAGAGAGCCTGATGTGGGGCTCGATCCCAGGACCCTGGGATCACGACCTGAGCCGAAGGCAGAGGCTTAACCCACTGAGCCACCCAGGTGCCCCTTGAATAGTGATTTTAAATAAGGTGGTCAGGGTAAAACACCAAAAAGATGATTAAGCAAAAACAGAAAGGAGGTGAGAGAGTGAGCCATGCCAGTATTGCTGTAAGCACATAGCAAGCAGAGGGAAAGTGATACAAAGACACTAACACAGCAGTATTTCTATGGAACAGTTAAGCCAGTACCAGATGGAGAGAAATTAATGGGAAAAGGAGTAGGAGGAGATATGGTCAGAAAGGTTGCAAAGGGCCTGATCATCCCTTTCTAAAGTCATTGGTTCTTAATGTGAGCCATGTGGGAAACCAGTGGAGGATGCTGAGCAAAGGAATGACATGAATTGACTTACATTTTAAAATAATCAATCTGACTAGATGTTAAAAATAGAAATGGAGTGTATTAGATTAGGCAAATGGCTGTAAAAATAAATAAAAAGCCTTCAAGTCACAGTGGCTTAATATAGTAGCATTTTGTTTTTGTTTTTGTTTCTTGGTGTTTATTTTTGTTTTTTCCTTGTTTAAAGAACTAAATAAATGAGTGTTCAGGCAGAAAAGCACTCAGTGTAGTCAGTGAGGGACTCAGGTTTGTGTATCTTGCAGTTTCCTTAGTCCCAGCCCCTGAATGTCTGCTGCCTCTCTGTCAGAGAGGAAGAGAGAAGGAGAAACCCTCAGAAGCACAGTATTTTCACTAGTAAGTAATTCCATCAATAATTCACTGGCTAGAACTCCATCACATGGCTTTACCTAACAGCAAAGTAGGCCAGGAAGTGCTGTCAGTGTCAGGAGGAGAAGGAACTGGGTTTGGAGAACAAATTATAGTCTCTGCCACAGGGAACAAGAGCGCACAATGGGACCATAGTTAGGAGCTTGTTGCATTTATTCAACAGAGAGAGATGATGACAGCCTAGACTGCAGAGGTGGCAGTAGATATAGTGAGATTGATGTGTGGAAGAATTTCTAAAGCTCTTCTTACTCTGTTTTTGGTAGTGAGCAGGGGATATTAGTAGATGCTATGTGACAAATTGTTTCAGAGATCAAATATGATTGAGAAGTGCTGGATTTTTCTACAGAAGATTTCTTACAAGTTTTATTAAGCTTAAGAATTGTTTGTTTTATTGCTTAAAGATAAATATAATAGGCAGTTATTTACAAGAATTCTTTAGTAATTTTTCTTAATAGACAATGTTACATAGCTAATATTCTACAGAATATTCCTTGGGAAGAGAAATGAATTATTGTTTAGAAGATAAGGGTTTGGTCTTTGATGTATTTGGTCTTCCTGTGTAATTTTTAAAAAAGATTTTATTTATTTATTTATTTGATGACAGAAATCACAAGTAGGTGGAGAGGCAGGCAGAGAGAGAGGAGGAAGCAGGCTTCCCTCAGAGTAGGGAACCCGATGTGGGGCTCAATCCCAGGACCCTGGGATCATGACCTGAGCTGAAGGCAGAGGCTTTAAACCACTGAGCCACCTGGGTGCCCTTCCTGTGTAATTTTAAGTGACCCATACTCTCTTTAAAATTTCTTCTTCTGCTTCTTCTTTTTTGTTAGCACTATTTTTTATTTTCTTTCTCTTTTTATCATTTTATTTTATTTTGTCTATCATCATGATAATCTTCTCTTATTTTCCCCATCCCCCTGCCCAGTTCCCGTCTGGTAACCATCAGTGTGTTCTCTATTTTAAGAGTCTGTTTCTTGGTTTATCTCTCTTTTTGTTTTTGTTTGTTTTATTTATCTTTGCTCATTTATTTTGTTTCTTAAATTCCACATATGAGTGAGCTCATATAATATTTTTCTTTCTCTGATTTATCTTGCTTAGCATTATATTCTCTAGCTCTATCCATGTTGTTGCAAATGGCAAGATTCCATTCTTTTTTATGCCCAAATAATATTCCATCACATCTTCTTTATTCATTCATCTATCTTTTGATACTTGGGCTGCTTCCCTAGTTTGGCTATTGTAAATAATGCTGCAATAACCATAGGGGTGCATGTATACCTTTGGATTAGTGTTTTTATATTTTTTGGGGTAAATACCCGGTAATTAAGTTACTGGATTATAGGGCAAAATTTACTCTTCTTGATTCTGTAATGAATATATTAACACTTAGACTTCTTTCCTTACAGAGTTATGCAAATTGAATAAAACATTGTATAATCAAACATGGTAAACATAAAGGAGTGTTATTATAATTCTTGCTATAGCTGAGAAAGTGGAATATGTGCAGATGCAGAGTTTTTACCATAAGTAGGCTGGATGCCTGACCATCAGGGAGTCTTACAAGATATTACCATCTTGACAATAGCCAGGTGGTCCTTAGCCTTTTATACCTGGAATTGATTAATCTACATCTGCAAAGCCAAACTCTACTTATCCACTCACAATATAAAGCTGTGTATAAACAGGACTTAAAACTGATTAATTTAAAATAGGACCACTAGCCTTATATTTACTATTCATGACACCCTCTTTCCAATATAAGGGCATTTAAGAATACCAAGGAAAGGATCAGACATTTGTTCAATTAACATGATGGGTCAGAAAGAAATAGAGTAAGTTTGCTGTGGGGGATAATCTCTTTAGACCTTGATGAAAACTGAGCCAGATAGCCCTCAGCTCCGCCGTAAGTGAAGATCTAGATCTCCTCTAGATCAACATCTAGAGAGTCTAGATCAACTCTCCATTATTGGTCTGAGAGGATATCTCTTTTAAGCCACATAAACTGGGCAAGTTTTTCAGCTTAGACTGTCTTGCTATAAATTGGACAGAGAATCAATGATTTGATTTTCATTTGAAAATTCATAGTCTTCTACCTCTGGTTCCTTGCAATTATATTGAATCAGCTGGGAATGCCCAGTGGCCTGAATCACTCATTCACAGTTGATTAATCGTATCCATTTTGCCAGGTTTAAACAGTTAACCATTAGAGAAGTCTTGTTTCTGATACAAAAAACCTGGGAAGTAACACCAGTGAGGGAAAGACCCACCAAGGAGCAAAGGTAGTGGTCATGGTCAATGCTAAAGTTAATGAAATGTAAGAATTTTAGAGTGCATATGAGGGAAGTCAGGAAACAAAATGCAAATATAGAGCAATGATTAGCATACTTTGACTATAAGTGCAACTGCCTGCCCTCTGTGCAGTGTAATGTCAGACAGAATGGCTTGGCTGCATTAATTCAATCACTTCCATTTTATTTGTTTCCCTTTAATTTTGAAAAAAATTTTACTGAATATGGAAACATTAATTGGTGGCTTTTTCTTTCAACACTCTCAGTATTTTATTCCACTTTCTTCTTGGTTGCGTGGTTTATGACAAGAAATCTACTGTATTTCTTATCATTGGTCTTCTATAGGTAAAGCATTTTTACTCTAGCTTCTTTCAACATCTCTGTCTTTGGTCTTCTACAGTTTAATTATGATATATTTATCGTATTTGGTGTTCTCTGGGCTTCCTGGATATTTGGTTAATTGTCGTTCATTAGTTTTGGGAAGTTGTAAGTCGTTATTACTTCAAACATTTATTTGCTCTGTTATTTCTTCTCTTCCTGGTATTCCAATTACGTATCTTCTGATCGTCCCATAGTTCTTCAATATTCTATTCTTTTTTTTTTTCACTTTTCTCTCTTTTTGCATTACAGGCTGAGTAGTTTCTAATGACCTATCTTCAAGCTCACTGATTGTTTTTATTGCCATGCTGAATGTACTGATGAGCCTAGGAACTAAAGCAAATAGGTATTTAGTGTGAGGATTTATATTATTCTGGCTAGATGTTGGGCTGTGTTTACTGTTTGATAAAACTTATAGGCATCAGAGTACCAGAGACTTCAAATTCCACCAGGGCTTCTTTTTTTTGACTTTGGACTTTTCTAAATACTCTCTGCACAGTAAGTCTGTGTTTTGCAACTTTTTTCAGCTGTAATCCATTATTATTCTGGAGACTTGTTGGTGTGATCATAATATATGCATGAGGGAGTGCCTTCTGTAATCTTTGGATTAAATCTCAGTTTTCATGTAGTTTTGTGTTTTGGGATGTGACCTTCAGAAACAAGTATGTCTCTCGTGATGTAGGTTTTTTCTTTTTCTTTTTTTTTTTATTCCCTCCTCCTCTGGCCTGTTACTCTCTTCCCAGCCTATCATATTCTAATATGTTTCCTTGAATCCCTCATTCATCATGACTATACCCCCAATTCTTTGGTGGAACCAGAAAAATAGAAGAGTTTAGAATGGGAGGACTTTTCTTTCTCCACTTAGGATATTAAAAAAAGGTCTAAGAAAGTGTTTTTTTCCCCTAGAGAATAGACCTGAGTATACTTCACAATGATTATACCTTCACTTCAGACCAGAAGTATGAAGAGATTTTTTTAGATCTTCATTGTGAGAACATGGTTTTGATCCTGGAAGTAAAACTAAAGAAAATATGAATGTATTTCTAGAACTATTATCCCTCTCAAGCTAGTTCATGCTTATTCTCCAGCATATTACCATATATTCTCACTAATATTACCATTTAAGTGTTTTTAAAAATCAATTTATGGCTCCAGAGGTTTCTGTACCAGGTGAGATTGTGTTTGTTTTCTTCTGGATGAGCCTGTGTCTCTTGATTTAAGGGTGGGAGTTTGTCCTGTGACTTCAATTTTCTGATAGGCCCAAGAAAAATGATTAGTTTCAGTTTGTCCAACTTTTTCTTGTTGTAAAGAAGAATGATAACTTATTACCATTACCTCTTAATACAACAGAGATAAAACCAGAAGTCTCTTATTCCTTTATGTAGGCACTATTTTCTTCCATGTTTTGGTAATAGATCTCTAGAGAATGAAAGAAGCTGCTTACTAATCTTGAGCTTTCCTAGGGATGGAAGTTAATATCAGACTGGACTTGCCATGCATGATCCTCTGTGGATATAACTTCTGTCACTTCATCATTTAAATTCTGGGGACAGTCCAGTGTAGGCCTATATTTTTGACTTACACATTTAAGCACCTGCTTGTCTAAAGTTTAATAGTTTTTATTCTTGACTGAGCAGTGGGAGAGAGAATTGTAAATATAATAAAAGGAAATTGGCCATAAACAAGGCCCAGCAAGCCAAGGAATGCTAGGTAAAAACCTCCATTTACCCTCAACATGTTAAAATCAGCTCTTAACTATTGGGTATCTTTTCCTAGAAGTGACAAATTATGTTTGTCACCTCCCCAAACCAAAGTCCTGGAGATAACTTCTTTTAAGTGAGCTACTAAAAAAAATATATAGTAAAATAGAGATAAATTATATGAAGATTCAACATTTTTCCTTCTTAAAAAATGAAACTAATATAAAATAGTATAAAATACACTACTAAATATGGACATGTACTTTTAAAAATACTAGAAATCATATGCTTCTTATAGTATGAACCTTTAACTTTGCAGATTTTATAGAATCTTAAATTTTCAGAGTTCTAAGGGATCTTAAAGGTCAATTTCTTTCATGAATTTAAAGCATTAGTTTTATCCAAGTTGTAATAAATGAGCTATATGCAAAAATATCAGTCTGTTACTTATTCTTCTTTCTTATTATTTCTCATTTTATATGGATTTGATCATGTCTTTTTGGTGGGAACATGCATTTCTTCAGTTTCAGTATCATTATGAGGCAGGCATTGTGCTATTGATTGATTATTCAAGTGATTTTTAAATCCCCAGAAAAGTAGCATTTAATCCAATAAATTCTGTAATAGTTAAAACAGATAAATAAAATTATTTATTTTTGTTACATATGTTAAAATTATGATTCTTCATCCTCCTTTTCAGTATATCTCAGCCTTTTTTTCATTATTCCCCCATGATACTTATCTACCTCTCAAGATATTTTTTCCTGGTCACTCTATCTCCCATAAAATTTTATTAGTACTGCAGATGTTTGTTATATCTGTGTAGCACTATGGACCTCGAGAAGCTCAGAAACCATTGTGATACTAGGAGTTTTGCCTCCTTCCTATGAACCAATTTTCATGCCATTGGACATGCTGTTGTCTTACTGAGAGTACATGCCCTATTTGACTCATAATAATAATTCATTCATCAAGCATCTAATAAAATTTAAGTGCAGGTTCTAGAGTCAAGCTATTAAGTATTCTAACTCAACTAATTAACAAATGTGTTATCATGAGTGATTTATTAACTCATTATTCCTCAGTTTTTCCAATTTAAAATAAAAATAATGGCACCCAGTTTGTTAAAATAATACTGACTGCTATAATAAAACCTATATATGTATGCTGTTTCAAGCATGTTAGAAGTGTATTTCTCACTGTTACGAATTCTAAAAAAAGTTTTTCCTCAGTGTCATGTTAGTTCTATGACAGATGCTGGCTTCTTCTATCATGGGCTTCACCAATTTTAAGCCTAGACATAGATTCCAAGATTTCATTGGCAGTTGATATCCAGTGATCAATTAAGACAAGATAATTGAAAATCGTCCATTGGAAGTAATATGGACTATTGCCCAGAACTCAGTCTTATAATCACAGCTAACTGTAAGGTAGGCTTGGAAATATGTTTCATTTCTCTGTGCACAGAAAAGAGGAGATGAATTTGGTTAACAACTTGTCAGTCTTCATGATGGCAGCTATTCTATAGCATTGTGGGAATTACTGAGCTAATTGAAAGATATATAATGTTTAGAAGACTCAAGCATTTTAACTAGGCTCTTTAAAGGGTTATTTTGAGAATAATGGATGAAGTATAGAAAGTAAGTTTAAGTACCATCTTATACAGATGGAATTGAGATTTATAAAAATTAGGTAATTTATTTGGTGTTAGTAAAATGAAATTTGAGCCCTAGCTAGTCAAACTTTAAAACTTGTGTTGTTGTTGTTGTTTGTTGTTTCACTACGCTGTGCTTACTCCACTCAATAATTTAGTTACTTTTGTTTGCTAAAAGGTATTCATATTTTCACTAATAAATCAAGGACTCCTTAATAATGTGAGATAAATAATTAGACCATTTTATAAAATACTTGGATTATTTGGATTATCATAATAAAGATAATGCTGATGATGTTAATTCTTAAATTTCTAATTGTCATAGATACAGTTTTTAATAAGATAACAGTTGTGGAGAATGTGCTCCAGAGAGTTAATATATAAAAACTAGACATTTTAAAAATAAAAATTTTTAGTTTTTAGGCACACTTGATGGCTCAGTCATTGGGCGTCTACCTTTGGCTCAAGTCATGATCCCTGTGTCCTGGGATTGAACCCCATGTCCAGGTGGGGAACCTGCTTCCCTCTCTCCAGCTCCCCCATGCTTGCTCTTCTACCAGTTTTCTTCATGCATACAAGTCTCATATGTCTGCATTTATAGCACTTACCTCTTTGTATTCTTCATTGTTTTCTAGTATACAATTGACCCTTGAATAATGAATGTAGAGGTTAGGGACACCAACCTGTGTGCAGTTGAAAATCCAGGTATAACTTTTGACTCCTCCCAAATTTAACTACTAATAGTCCACTATTGACTGGAAGCCTTACCAATAACATAAGTAGTTGATTAAAAAATATTTTATCTGCTCTGTGTATTGTGTACTGTATTCTTATAATAAAGTAAGCTAGAGAAAAAATATTATTAAGAAACTCATATAAAGAGAAAATACATTTATAATACTGTAAAAAAATCCATGTGTAACATGGACCCACAGAACTTAAAATCGTGTTTTTCAAGGGTCAACTGTAATTCTGGATTTCTATAAAGGTCTTTAAAATGGCCATTTTTAATGGCCTTAAAACATCGTTCTTATGCTGTTGTTTAATTGGGCACATTTAACAATTTAACCAATACCAACTTTTTAATTTTTCATCACTTATTCTCCAGTGTAGACCCTCTTCTTAGCATTAGTAAACATATTTTGAGAAGTTATTTTCAATCTGTGTCAGCATGGCTTTGGCTTAATATCATCATTACTCTTCCTAGGTATTGCTATATTGCTACCCACCTTTTTTTCTTTAAATAAATTTTTCCTGTTTATTTTCTTAAGTATAATTAGTTATTCATGGAGTTTCTTGTGTGATCCTCCCCATTGTAATTTTCATTCTGTTACCTTTTCAAACACTCTCCATGAACTTGAGCTGTCAAACAATATCCTGTTTTTTGCCTTATAGTGCAGTATCATCTGGTTTACACTAGTCGTGATTTCCTTGCCTGTAAATTGATTGCATTCCAGAATCTCATTTTTTATCATTTTGTAGAGCCATTAGAATTAAGTTTAACGTGTTGAATTGCTGACAGAAATTGTTCAGAAGATAAATAAAACATAAAACATGTAATGATGACAAGTGATTTACCTATAAAAGATTTTTCACCTTCCTTAAACTGTAATATATATAAGGATTTCATGTTAATTTATTTTTAGGGGGTAGTTTCATAACAGTGTTAATATTTTTGGCATATGAGAAATTTAATGTTAGGATTTATCACTGTAGGGTTTTAAAAAGTAGAAAGTATAGGACATATATATCAGACCTTAATACTTAACGTGGAGATATCATAAAATGTTGATCTTAGAGCTTTAAAATTTTTATCAATTTGTGATATTAGTTTACTATTTATTATTGTTATTTATTATTATTAGTTATTTATTATTACTATCTATTATTATTATTATTATCAGTTTGACACATTTAAAAGTTTACCAGTGAAAAATGTGGTAGTTATAGTGCTGCTCATATATTATTTCCAACTCTATTTTCTGGGCACATGATAGGATTATAATTTTGGGCTTTTTTATTATGGAGTAGGGGTATAATACAGATTTTGGCTAGTGAATTTGAATAGAAATAGTATGTGCCACTTCTGGTCAGATTTCATTGACAATGTGAGATTTTTATTTTTGCCTTTGACACCACATAGTTGTGGTTATAAAGAATGGCTGCTCTGCCATCATTGGTCTTAAGGCATTATAGGATAAGCAAGAAATAAACCTTAGTTGATTTAATCCCTGTGACATTGGGATTTTCTGTTACTGCCACAAAACTAATGATTTTCTGCTTATTACGGAAAAGTCAGTTGTTGGTTGTATTTGAATATGTATATATAGCATTTTGCTTATCTAATTATTCCTAGTAGCAATTTATGCCAAATGATTAATGAAGAGTTCTGATTTCAAATTATTAATTTCTTTCCTCTGTAATCTCTGTGGGAAAAGATGGTTTGGTTAATTTGCTTTCCCATAACTTATTCTTTAAGTTAATTTTATAATTGCTTATTTTATAATGTAAGTTACATCATTTTTTATAAACTTTGGAAGTAAAATGTGTCTTCTGCATAGCAATATTTCATTTGCAGAAAAATGTAATAATAAATTAATGAATGTAAACCCATTGCTTTCTTTTTTTTAATTTAAATTCAAGTTAGTTAAGATATAGTGTAACAATGGTTTCAGAAGTAAAATAAAATTCATCACTTATGTATTACACCCAATGCTCGTCACAAGTGTCCTCCTTAAGGCCAATCACCCATTTAGCCCATAGCCCCTGCCCATCTGCAGCAACCCTGTTTGTTCTCTACAGCTAAGAGTCTTTTATGGTTTGCCTCCCTCTCTGTTTTATCTCACTTTATTTTTCCTTCCTTTCCCCTATGTTCATCTGTTTTATTTCTTAAATTCCACATATGAGTGAAATCATATGGTATTTGTCTTTCTCTGACTATTTTGCTTAGCATAATACCCTCTAGTTCCATCCATGTCATTACAAATGGTAAGATTTTATTCTTTTTGATGTCTGAGTAATATTCCATTGCATATATATATATATATATATATATATATATATATATATATATACCACTTCTTTATCCATTCATTTTTGATAGGCATCTGGACTCTTTCCATAGTTTGGCTATTGTGGACATTGCTGCTATAAACAGTGGGACATGTGACCCTTCAAATTACTATTTTTGTATCTTTTGGATAAATACCTAGTAGAGCAATTGCTGAGTTATATGGTAGTTTTATTTTTAACCTTTTGAGGAACCTCCATACTGTTTTCCAGAGTGGATGTATCAGTTTGCATTCCCACCAACAGTGTGAAGTATGCCCCTTTCTCTACATCCTTGCCAACTTCTGTTTCCTGGGTTGTTAATTTTAGCCATTCTGGAGAGAGTGAAGTGGTATCTCATTGTGGTTTTGATTTGTATTTCCCTAATGATGAGTGATGCAGAGGATTTTTTCATGTGTCTGGTGGCCATTTTATGTCTTCTTTGGTGAAACGTCTGTTCATCTGCCCATTTCTTAACTGGATTATTTATTTTTGGTGTTGAGTTTGATGAGTTCTTTTACAGAGTCTGGATACTAGCCCTTTATCCAATATGTCATTTCCAAATATATTCTCCCATTCCATAGGTTGCCTTTTAGTTTTATTGATTTTTTTCATTTCCTGTGCAGAAACTTTTCCTCTTCATGAGGTCTTATTAGTACATTTTTGTTTTTGTTTCCCTATCCTTTGATAAGGTGTCTAGTGAGAGGTTGCTGCCTGTTTTCTCCTCTCAGATTTTGATGGGTTTCCTGTCTTACATTTAGGCCTTCCATCCATGTTTAATTTATTTTTTTGCATAATGTAAAAAAGTGATCTCGTTTCATTCTTCTGCATGTCACTGTCCAGTATTCCCAACACCATTTTTTTTTCCATTGGCTATTCTTTCCTGCTTTGTCAAAGATGAGTTGACCATACAGCTGAGAGTCCATTTCTGGGTTCTCTATTCCATTCCATTGGTCTACAGGTCTGTTTTTGTGCCAGTACCATACTGTCTTGATGACTATAGCTTTGTAATATAGCTTGATATCTAGAATTGTGACATCTCCTGCTTTTTCTTTTTCAACATTACATTGGCTATTTGGGGTCTTTTGTGGTTCCATACAAATTTTAGGATTGTTTGTACCCACTCTGTTAAAAATTCTGGTATTATTTTGGTAGGGACTGCATTGAATATGTAGATTTCTTTGGGTATTATAGACATTTTAATAATATTATTCCAATCAATTAGCATAGAACATTTTTCCATTTCTTTGTCTTCTTCAATTTCTTTCACATGTAATCTGTAGTTTTCAGCATAAAGATCTTTTACCTCTTTGGTTATGTTGATTCCTAGGTATCTTATGGTTTTTGATGCAATTGCAAATGGGATTGATTGCTTGATTTATTTTTTTCCTTCTTCATTATTGGCATATGGAAGTGCAAGACATGCATCCATGTTGATTTTATATCCTGAGACTTTACTGAAATGATATATCAGTTCTAGCAGGTATTTTTGGTGGAGCCTTTTCAGTTTTCTACAGAGTATCATGTAATCTGCAAATAGTGAAAGTTTGACTTCTTCCTCGCCAATTTGGATGTGTTTTATTTCTTTTTGTTGTCTGATCACTGAGGCCAGGACTTCCAGTATTGTGTTGTACAATAATGATGGGAGTGGACATCCCTGTCATGTTCCTGACTTGAGGATGATGTTTGCGATAGGTCTTTCATATATGGTCTTTATGATGTTGAGATATGTTCCCTTTGTCCCTTCTTTCTTGAGGATTTTTATCAAGAAATGTTGCTGTATTTTATCAAATGCTTTTCTGCATCTATTGAGAAGATCATATGGTTCTTTTCTTTTATTAATGTGGTATATCCTGTTGTTTGATTTGTGGATATTGAATCACCCTGCAACCCAGGAATAAATCCCATTTGATCATGGTTAATAATCCTTTTAATGTACTGTTGGATTTGATTAGTTAGTATATTGTTGAGAATTTTTGCATCCACGTTCATCAGGGATATTGGTCTATAATTCTCCATTTTAGTGGGGTCTTTGTCTGGTTTTGAAATCAAGGTAATGCTGGCCTCATAGAATGAGTTTAAAAGTTTCCCTTCCATTTCTATTTTTTGGAAAAATTTTCAGAAGAATAGGTATTAATTCTTCTTTAAATGTTTCATAGAAATCCTCTGAGAAACCATCTAACTCTGGACTCTTATTTGTTGGGAGACTTTTGATAACTGATTCAATTTCTTTACTGGTTATGGGTCTATTCAAATTTTCTACTACTTCTTGTTTCAGTTTTGGTAGTTTATATGTTTCTAGGAGTTTTGTCCGTTTCTTTCAGATTGTCCAATTTGGTGGCATACAATTTTTCCTTATACTCTCTTAGGATTGTTTGTATTTCTGTGGTGTTGGTTGTAATCTCTCTTCTTTCATTTGTGGTTTTATTTCTTTGGATCCTTTCTCTTTTCCTTTTGGTAACTCTGGCTAGGGATTTATTAATTTTATTAATTCTTTTGAAAACCAGCTCCTACATTTGTTGATCTCTTCTACTGATTTTAAATTTCTATATCATTTATTTCTACTCTAATAATTATTATTCCTTTCTGGCTTTAGGCTTTATTTGCTATTCTTCTTCCAGTTCCTTTAGGTGTAAGGTGTATTTGAGACTTTTCTTGCTTTTTGAGGAAGGCCTGTATTGCTATATACTTCCCTCTTGCCTTTAGTGCATCCCAAAGGTTTTAGTCTGCCGTGTTTTCATTTTCATTTGATTACATCTATTATTTATTTGTTCTTTAATTTCCTGGTTAACACATTCATTCTTTAGTCTTTGTTGATCTTCTGTTTAGATGATGGGTCTGTTGCTGTGAGTGGAGTATTAAAGTCCCCTACTATTGTTGTATTATTATCAATGAGTTTCTTTAAGTTTGTTATTGTTTTATGCCTCCTAAGTTGGAGGCATACATATTTATAATTATTAGATTTTCTTGTTGAATATACCACTTTATTATGATATAATGCCCTTCTTCATTTCTTATTATAGTCTTGGGTTTAAAATCTAGTTTGTCTGATATAAGTATGGCTTCTCCAACTTTCTTTTGATGTCCATTAGCATGATAGATGGTTTTCTACCCTTTCACTTTCAATCTGGAGGTGTCTTTGGGACTAAAATGAATCTCTTGTAAGCAGCATATCAATGGGCCTTGTTTTTTTTAATCCATTCGGATACCCTATGTGTTTTGATTAGAGCACTGAGTCTGTTTACTTTTAATTATTGATAATATGAATTTAGTGCCATTGTTACATGTAAAGTCGCTGTTCCTGTATATTGTCTCTGTTCCTCTCTAGTCTTTGTTGCTTTTGGTCTCTCCTGCTCAAAGAGTCCCTTTTAATATTTCTTGCAGAGCTTGTTTAGTGTTCACAAACTCCTTTAGTTTTTGCTTGTCTTGGAAACTTTTTCTCTCCTATTCTGACCGATAGCCTTGTTTGATAAAACATTCTTGGCTTCCTAATTTTCCCAGTTAGCATGTTGAATATATAATGCCACTATTTTCTGGCCAGCCACGTTTCTGTGGATAGATCTGCTCAGTAAACTTTTGTGTCTACCCTTGTGGGTTAAGGATCTTTTTTACCTACCTGCTTTCAGAATTCTCTCTTTATTTGTGTATTTTGCAAATTTCACTAAGATATGTCTAGGTATTGACTTGTTTTTATTGATTTTGAGGGGAGTTCTCTATGCCTCTTGGACCTGAATGCCTGTTTCCTTCCCTAGATTAAGGAAGTTCTCAGTTATAATCTGTTCAAATCAACCTTCTGCCCCCCTTTCCCACTCTTCTTCTGGATTCCTATGATATGGATATTATTGAGCTTCCTGGAATTGTTCAGTTTCCTAGGTCTACCTTCATGATCTAATAGTTTTCTTTCCCTCTTCTTTTCACCTTCTTTATTTTCCACTATTTAATCTTCTATACTACCTATTCGTTCTTCTGCTTCATCCATCCTCATTGTGATTACATACAGTTTTGCATCTCAGTTATAGCATTTTTTTATTTTGTTTTGTTTTGGCCTGACTAGTTTTTAGGTCTTTTATCTCTGAAGAAGGGTTTCTCTGGTGTCTACTATACTTCCTTCAAGTCCAGCTGGTATTCTTATGGCTATTGTTCTTAATTCTTATTCAGATATATTGCTTACATCTGTTTTGAGAAAATCCCTGGCTGTGATTTCTTCTTGATCTTTCTTTTGGGAAGAATTGCTCCATCTTGTCATTTCATATGTTTCCTGTTCCCAAGAGTAACTCTATATTAAGAAGGGGTCATACACTCTCCACAGCCTGGTGCTTCAAGTAGTGTTTCTGGTGTATGCTGCATGCACTCTGCTGTTGCATTTGGATGTTCTTTCCTATAGGTCAGTCCTATTCAGAGTTCTCCTTATTTGCAATGGAAGTGTTTGGGCATTTGAATAGGTATTCTTTGATTTATGTATTAAAATAAAACTGGTAAAGAAAAGAAAAGAAAACAAACAAACAAAAAAACTTGATCCACAGAAAAAGAGAAAAAGGAACAAAAAACCCAAACATGCAGACAAACAAAAAACTATAAAGACTGATTCCAAAAAGAAAAACAAAAGAGAAAAGAAAGAATGAAAGAAAGAAAGAAAGAAAGAAGAGAGGGAAAGAAAGAAGGAAAGAAAGAAGGAAGGAAGGGAGGAGGGAATGAAAAAGCCTGTACCTATTTCCACTAAAACTAAAGCTGGTGGTTTGGAGCACTCTATGATCAGTAGACTTGGTGCATACAGAGTGCCTGTGACAGTCTTCTGCAGGAGAGGTCCACCGCTCTGGCTCTTAGACCTGTCCTAGTAATCATGCACTTACAGGGCACAAGCAGGTGGTGTTTTGTGTATATGGCTCCCACCTCCTTGGGGGTGCTGTTTTTCTCACTGAAGTTTAACTGTGTTGGTGACAAGGGAGAAAATGGTACCATCTTACTCTCTCCTTCCTGGATAGGGGCTTTCAGGGTTGTTGCTATCAGGATCCACTCCCCTCCTCTGGGGGAGAGCCTCGCCATACTGTTCCTGGTGCTATTTTGTCCCTGAAGAAAACAAAAATAAAACAAAACAGTTGTATGCTGTGCAGGTGCCTGAAGTCTATGATGAAGCACAGCAAAAAGCAGCAACCAGGGTTATCTGCACTCTGCATGTGCCTCTGTCACCTGCCGATGAATGACGGCACACTGGCACCTACAGGGTCTGTTTTTGGAGAGGACTCTTTTCCAAATGTACTCCAGGAGGGGGAACATTCTCTCCCAGTGTGACCCAGGGGACTGTTACACCATGCTGTCCACTCCAAGCCTGAACCCTTCTAATTCCCTAGAGCACATGCCATGGCTCATCTTTGGCAAAAGTCACACACTTCCAAAACCTCAGAATTTGAGCTCTATATGCTACTTGTGACACTCAGTTCCTCTCAACTCCCCAGTCAGTGATTTTAGGAAGGTGTTTTTCTTGCCTGAGCCTAACATGCTATTCTCTCTCCTCATCTCTTTTTCTTTCCTTTTCTCTCTTCACAGAAAGAGCTCCCTCCCCACCATGGCACCATGAATTTTCTGTCCCCCAGTTCAAGTTTACATGCCTCATACTTGCCACATTCTCTCCCTCTGAGAGTGCATATCATTCTCCCAATCCTCAGATTGATTTACTAGGTGTTCCAAATGATTTGACCTCAATCTAGCTGTGTCCAAGGGACCAAGCAAACCCAGGGTTCCCCTACTACTCCACCATATTAACTCCTTTCTGCTTTATTTCTTAATTTTTCCTTTAAAAATTCCATTTAATTGTAGTTTAATTATATAGATATCCACAAGTTTATCAGGAATTCTTTATAAATAATTTTTTTATCGATCCATCTATGAGAATATTCCAGACATGTATTATTCAAGGGAACATATTATTCATGGGAAGATTTTGTTTTGACACCATGTTACAGTGTATACTCATTTGATATATCTGTATATTCCTTAAAACATTAAATATAATTGGAATTTATATTAATATATTTGAATTTCAAATGCACTTAGAAGAGCTTGCTTTTTAGGGCAACATTACTATAAATTCCTTTGGAGAGCCAAGATTTATTTTATCTTTGTTAAGATTTTATAAATGACTTTCCTTAGGGTGAAAAATCAGCACATATTTACCCTAAAATTGAAGTAAAGATTAGAATTAAATTTAATTTCTTGTTAAATCAGAGTTAAAGCTGTAAGATAATTTATAATTAGAAATTACTCATGATAATTTCTCCTGATTAAGAACTAAGATTGATAATCAATATAATCTGTATTTTGAAATTTAAACATTTTTTTTCCAGGAATATAAAATCTAAGGTAGAGGCTATATTAGTTGAGTGAAAGTTTTATAACAAATAATCTATAAATGAAGATTGATATCTTTTGAAATTTGAAGGTTCCATCAAGAGTAAAAACCTGAAAGGTATAAGAGCTCTTTACAAAATGGTTGAGTCAAGATTGTGACTGTGGAAAGGGCCCAGGTTCTTTTCTAGGCATCAATTTTAGGTCTTTTGGAGATGATGGTGATATACTCACAGGACTTCACTATTTTCCTCCCTCTTTTTTTTAAAATATTTTATTTATTTGACAGAGAGAAATCACAACTAGGCAGAGAGGCAGGCAGAGAGTGAGGAGGAAGCAGGCTCCATGCGGAGCAGAGAGCCCGATGCGGGGCTTGATCCCAGGACCCTGGGATCATGACCTCAGCCGAAGGCAGAGGCTTTAACCCACTGAGCACCCAGGCGCCCCTATTTTCCTCCCTCTTATCACACTGATTGAATGTTAAAATGACAATGAATAAGCATGGAGGAAAAACCATATCATTATGGAGTAATATACCATAGACTTCTACTCTATGTAAGAAATATAGGCTAGGGGCTCCTGGGTGGCTCAGTGGGTTGGGCCTCTGCTTTCCCTCAGGTCATGATCTCAGGGTCCTGGGATCAAGCTCCACATTGGGCTCTCTGCTCAACAGGGAGTCTGCTTCCCCCTCTCTCTCTGCCTGCCTCTCTTCCTACTTTTGATCTCTCCCTCTGTCAAATAAATAAATAAAATCTTTAAAAAAAATAAGCTATTTAAAATGAAAATAATGAAGGTCACTTACTAATAACTTCAATGAGAAAGCTATGGAAAATGTCAGTAAGCCAAAAGAAAGAGTACTTGTCGGCTGGATGTTTAAGAATGTGGAGTACGAGATAGGACCTGAAGGTAAAGATGAACTGTGGCTGAAACAAGAGCCACTCACTTAGAGTACATTATGTGTACACCATTACATATTCACAACACCCTAATTGTACTCAACAGTGATTGCTGAGGCAATGTATAACATTTTCTAAAAAAATAAATTGAGAGAGAAAGTAACTATGTTTTTAGTATTCTAAAAAGTTTCTCAAAAGTATTCCAGACCATAATATGAATTTTACATCTGGAGAGTTTTAGGTGTAGAAGAACAGGTACTGAATGTTAAGCCATTCAAACATTAATTTTCATACCCTGTACTTTCAATTAATATAATAATTGAAGAAGTGAAAACATAGTAAATGTTTATTAAGGAGAAAGTTTATTACTGTTTATTAAAGATAAAAGAAGAATAAGAATACAGTAAAAATCTGAACAAAGTTAATAAAAGTACATGTCTACCAACACTTTTAAACATTTTTTTATTTTCTATAAAATATATATATCTCACTTAATCATCACAACAACTCTATTTATTATTATTATTTCCATTTTAAAAATCAAGGAAGATATCTTCAAGAAACCCACTTTAAATATAAAGGCACTTTATAGATCTTGGAAGTCAGCACTTTGTCTGTAGTGTCATCTGTGAATATCTTCTCCCATTCTGTGGGTTTCCCCTTTGTTTTGTTGACTGTTTCCTTTGCTGTGCAGAAGCTTTTGATTCTGATGAAGTCCCAAAAGTTTGTTTTTGCTTTTGTTTCCTTTACCTTTGGAGACATGTCTTGAAAGAAGTTTCTGTGGCCGATGTCAAAGAGGTTACTGTCTATGTTCTCCTCCAGGATTTTGATAGATTCCTGTCTCATGTTGAGGTCTTTTATCCATTTCAAGTTTATCTTTGTGTATGGAGTAAGAGAATGGTCAAGCTTCATTCTTCTATACATAGCTGTCCAATATTCCCAGCACCATTTACTGAAGAGATGGTCTTTTTCCACTGGATATTTTTTCCTGCTTTGTTGTAGTTTTGTTGACCATAGAGTTGCAGGTCCATATCTGGGCTCTCTACTGTGTTCCACTGGTCTATGTATCTGTTTTTGTGCTAGTACCATGCTGTCTTGATGATCACAATTTTGTAGTAAAGCTTGAAATCAGGCAACATGATGCCTCAGTTTTGTTTTTCTTTTTCAACATTTCCTTAGCAATTCTAGATCTGTAAAGAACTTCTCAAACTCAACACACACAAAACAGAAAATCACGTCAAAAAATGGGCAGAAGACATAAACAGACACTTCTTCAAAGAAGACATACAAATGGCTAACAGACACATGAAAAAATGTTCATCATTAGCCATCAGGGATATTCAAATCAAAACCACATTGAGATTCCACCTTACACCTTACACTTAGAATGGGCAAAATTAACAAGACAGTAAACATCATGTGTTGGAGAGGATGTGGAGAAAGGGGAATCCTCTTACACTGTTGGTGGGAATCCGAGTTGGTCCAGCCACTTTGGAGAACAGTGTGGAGATTCCTCAAGAAATTAAAAATAGAGCTTCCCTATGACCCTGCAATTGCACTACTGGGTATTTACCCCAAAGATACTGATGTACTGAAAAGAAGGGCCATCTGTACTCAAATGTTCATAGCAGCAATGCCTACAGTCACCAAACTGTGGAAAGAGCCAAGATGCCCTTCAACAGTAGAACGGATAAAGAAGATATGGTCCATATATACAATGGAGTATTATGCCTCCATCAGATAGGATGAATACCCAACTTTTGTATCAACATGGATGGAACTGGAGGAGATTATGCTGAGAGAAATAAATCAAGAAGAGAGAGTCAATTATCTTATGGTTCACTTACTTGTGGGGCATAAGGAATAACACAGAGGACATTGGGAGAAGGAGAAGAGAAATTAGTTAACATCAAATTAATGTTGAGAAGTTAGAAGTTAGTTGAATTAAGTGAAATCAGAGGGAGGAAACAAACCATGAGAGACTGTGGACACTGAGAAACAAACTAATGGTTTTGGAGGGGAGGGTGGAGGGGAGTTGGGTAAGCCTGGTGGTGGGTATTAATGAGAGCATGTATTGCATGGAGCACTGGGTGTAGTGTATAAACAATGAATCTTGGAATGCTGAATAAAAATAAATTTAAAGGCACATATAAACTAAAAATAAATAGATTGATAAAAAATATAACATGCTAACATTTTCAAAAGAAAAAAGATATAGCTCTATTAATTTCAGACCGAGAAGACTTCAAAATAAGGAAAATTATAAAGGATAAGGAAATACATTACATAATGATAAAAGAATAAAATCTCTAAGAAGATATAACAATTCTTAACACATATGCACCTAATAACAAAGCATTAAACTACATGAGGCAAAGACTGATAGAACTTCAAGGGCAAATAGATGAACCCACTATGATAGTTGGAGTTGTCAACACCCATATATCAAAAATGGACAGATCTAGCAGACAGAAAATCAGTAAGGATATAGTTGAACTCAACAACACCATCAACTGAATATAGTTGGCATCTATAGACTATTTCATCCAACAGCAGCAGAATTCATATTTTGAATTTTCAATCACACATAGAACACTCAGCAATACATCACATTCTATCATAAGATAGGGTACCTGGGTGGCACAGTTTGTTAAGTGTCTGCCTTTGACTCAGTTCATGATCTTGGGGTTCTGGGACAAGCCCCATGTCAGGCTCCCTGCTTACAGGGAGCCTGCTTTTCCCTCTTCTCCCTGCTCATGCTCTCTCTTGCTACTTTTTCTCTCTCTCAAATAAATAAATAAATCTTTTTAAAAAATTAAAAGAATAGAAATCATACAATGTCTGCTCTAAGATCACAATGAATTTAAACTAGAAGTTACTAATAGAAATACAGTTTAACAATCCCCAAATATGTAGATATTGAGCAATACACTTATAAATAATACATTGGTCAAAGAAAAAATCTCAAGATACATGAAAAAATAGTTGCAACTAAATGAAAATGATAACACAACTTATCAAAAATTCCGAGATGCAGCAATAGCAATACTTAAAGGGAAATATATGCACTGAATGCATATATTAGAAAAGAAGAAAGATCTAAAATCAATACTCTACATTTCCACCTTGGGAAATTGGGGGATGAGGAAGAAAATTGAATCCAAAGTGAGCAGAAGAAAAAAATAATAATTTTAAGAGAAATGAGTGATATTGAAAACAGGAAATCATTAGAGAAAATCAATCAAAAAGCTCATTCTTTGAAAAATAAATAAAATCAATATGCCTCTAGTCAAGCTAAGAAAAAAAGAGAGATGACACAAATTACTAAGATCAGAAGTAAAAGAAAGGACAATCACTACTAAATCAAAGAAGCTTCGATAGACATCAAAAGGATAATAGGAAAATACCTTGAACCACTGTATTACCACAAATTTGATAACCTAGATGAAGTGGCCCAATTCCTTGGTGGTCCAATTCCTTGAAAGACACAATCTGTCAAAACACACACAAAATTGACAATCTTAATAGTCCTAGATCTATCAAAGAAAGTGAATTAATAATTACTACTGTCAAAATATAAAGCACCAGATCCAAATATGTTCGCTGGCGAATTCCACTTAACACTTTAGGAGGAAATTTTACCAATTCTTTACAACCTCTTTCAAAGGATAAAAATGAAGGAAATATTTCCTAAGTTAGTTTATGAATCTAGCATTATACCAATACCAAGAACAAAGCATTACAAGAAAGAAAACTACAGGTGACTATCATAAACATAGATGCAAAAATTCTTGACAAAATATTAGCAATTTGAATCCAAAAATGTATACAAAGAATTTTATGACCATTGGTATTTATTCTAGTTATGCAAGGCTGGTTCAACAATCAAAAGTCAATTAACATAATCAATACATCAACAAACTAAAATGGAAAAAATTACATGATCATATCAATAAAGGCAGAAAAAGTAATTGACAAAATGAAACACCCATTTATGAATAAAAACTCAGTGAACTGATATTAGAAGGGAACTTTCTCAACTTGATAAAGAGTCCACAAAAAAATCTATAACTAATATCAAACTTAATGGAAACAAAGTTTTTGCACTAGAATAAGTTCACATCATGCTAGAAGTTCTTGCTAATGAAATAGGCGAGCAAAAGAAAGAAAAGGTATACATATTGGGAAGGAAGAATAAGATTCTCATTGCTCAAAGATAACATGATCATCTATATAGAAAATCTGAATGAGCTGATAACAAGCCACAACCCTTTCTGAAATTAGTAAACAATTAGAGCAACATTAAAGGATACAAAATTAATATACAAAAGCCAAGGGCTTTACTATATAAAAACAATGGATAAGTAGATTTGAAATTAAAAGCAATATCCTTTACATTAAAACAAAAATAAATGAAATGTTTAGGTATAAATCTAACAAGATATGTATATGATCTGTGTGATGAAAACTACAAAACTAATGAATAAAATTGAAGAACTAAACAAATGGAAAGATAGTTCATGTTCATGGATAGAATTACTAAATCCCAATTTAGTAATCTAAATTAAATTAATCTAATTTAGTAATCCAATTATAAATTAAACTAATCCTAAATTGTCTAGATGTAAGTTCTTACCAACTTGATATACAGATTCAAAGCAATCCTAAAGTTCCAGAAATAGATTTTATGGGTATTAACAAACTGATTCTAAAATAAATAGGGAGAGACAAGTGGACCCAGGGATAGCCAACACATTATTGAAGAAGAACAAAGTTGGATGACAGATGCTATCTGACATTAAGACTATACTATAAAGCTATAATAATCCAGAGAGTGTGGTATTAGTGAAATAATAGATGACTAGATCAATGGATCAGAATAAAAAGGATAAAAATAGACTCCCATAAATAGAGTCAACTGATCAGAATGGAAAGGATAAAAATAGACCCCACCCCCCATAGAGTCAACTGATTTTGACAAAGGTACCAAGGTAATACAATGGACTAAATATAGTCTTTTCAACAAATGGTCCTGGAACAACACCCACAGGAAAAAAAAGAAAGAGAGAGAGAGAGAGAATCATGACAGACTTCATGACCTTCCAAATATTAACTCAAAATGTACCACAGACGTAAACAGAATGCAAAATGATAAAACTCACAAAAGACAACATAGGACAAAACCTAGATGATCTTGGGTGTGTGATATCTTTAAGACACAACACCAAAGACACAGTTTATTAAAGAAATAATTGATAAGCTGAACTTTGTTAAAATTGGTCTACATCATATCTCATGGAAGTGCAAATTAAAACAATGAGGCTACTACACACCTATTAAGATGTCCAAAATCCAGAGTATTGAAAACACCAAATATTGGTGGGGATGTGGAACAGTGACTCGCATACTTTGGTGCTAGGAATACAAAATTGTATAGCCACTTTGTAAAACAGTTTGGTGTTTTTTATTTTAAACAACAACAACAACAACAACAAAAATCTATACATACTCTGAGCCAATTTATTCAGGAGTTCCACTCCTTAGTATTTACCCAGAGGAGTTGAAAACATATCCACACATAGAAGAACCTGCACATAGTTGTTTATAGAATTATTCATAATTGTCAAAATGTGGAAACAACCAAGATATTCTTCAGTGGATGAACAGATAAATAGGCTGTGGTGCATTCAGACAATGGAATACTATTAGTCAGCACTAAAAAGACCCCATGAGCTATCAATTCATTAAAAGACATGGAGGAATCCTAAATTCATATTGCTAAGTGAAAGAAGCTGAATTGAAAAAAGGCTACATGCTGAATGATTCCAATTATATGACATTCTGGTAAAGGCAAAACTATGAAGACAAAAAGATCAGTGGTTGACAGAAGTGGGAATGGGGAGAAATGAATAGGCAGAGCACAGAGGAATTTTAGGCAATGAAAATCCTCTGTATGATATTGTAATAATGATAATAAATGCAATAATAATGTAATATAATGTAATAATAACATATTTGTCCAAATCCATAGAATGCAGAACACCAAAAGTGAATCCTATAGGTGATTATCAGTGATTATCATGAGTCAATGTAGGTTCAACTTTGTAAAAAATGTACCATTTTAGTGAGTGATGTTGACAATTGGAGAAACTATCCATGTTTCTCTGAGGGATATATGGGAAATTTCTGTACCTTCCTTTCAATTTTGTTGAAACTTAAAACTGCTTTAAAAAATAAAATTTTATGAAGAAAAAAAATCAAGGAATTTAGATAAAGTGGTAAGGGTTGATAAATTTGAGTGATTATGCCCACTACTGTAAGTTAGAGCTTGGACTTAATCCAATGTTTTGTTTTCTTCTTTTCCTTCAGAAGTCTGAGTATACTCTTTTGCCTTTAAAAATAAAAACAAGTTCGGGGTACCTGGGTGGCTCAGTGGGTTAAAGCCTCTGCCTTCGGCTCAGGTCATGATCTCAGGGTCCTGGGATGGAGCTCCGCATTGGGCTCTCTGCTCAGCAGGGAGCCTGCTTCCTCCTCTCTCTCTGCCTACTTGTGATCTCTGTCTGTCAAATAAATAAATAAAATCGTTAAAAAAAAATAGAAACAAGTTCAAGTGTATCTTTGAAGACCATAATTCTAAATGAGTTAAAAGATATAGGGGGAAAAAACCCTAAACTGTTGACTAAAACAAAATGATGCAGGGAGATCATAAATTAAAATTTAGGTAAAGATGTATTAAACAATGCAAATAAAAGAAAGCAAAGATTATAATATTAACATCAGATTTAAAAAAGAATTAAAAGCAAAATGAAATTGAATATTTCCAGTAGGTCATTTTTATTGCAGTATAAAATCTCTAAGTATGCAATTATAGTAATTATAGGAGTATGCCCGATAGTTCAATAGGTATTTTATAATTTTGCTTTATATATTTAGAAATTATGTTATTAATTACCCTCATATTTGGAATTATAGGTACTTAGTAAATTAGCCTTTATCATTTTGAAGTTGTTCTTGTTAGGATTTCTTTTCCTTAAAATATCTTTTTTTCATATTAATATAATTATACTAGCTTTCTTGGCTTTGTATTTGCATAGTAGATCTTTTTTCATTCATTTTTACAAACTTTTCATATAATTATGTTTTAGAACTGTTTTGTAAATTTCTTAGAGTTTTGGTATTTAAATCTAGTCCTCAACACTTTTTTAATTTTTTTTTTAAAGATTTTATTTATTTATTTATTTATTTATTTATTTATTTGACAGTGAGAGACAGAGATCACAAGTAGGCAGAGAGGCAGGCAGAGAGAGAGAGAGAGGGAAGCAGGCTCCCTGCCGAGCAGAGAGCCCGATGTGGGACTCGATCCCAGGACCCTGAGATCATGACCTGAGCCGAAGGCAGCGGCTTAACCCACTGAGCCACCCAGGCGCCCACTTTTTAAAATTTTTTTTAAGATTTTATTTATTTGTTAGACAGAGATCATGAGTAGGCAGAGAGACAGAGAGAGAGGAAGAAGCAGGCTCCCTGCTCAGCAGACAGCAATGCAGGGCTCTATCCCAGGATCCTGGGATCATTACCTGAGCCAAAGTCAGAGGCTTTAACCCACTGAGCCACCCAGGCACCCTAATATTTTTCTTTAAATTAGAAACTTACATTAATTTACATTTCATATAACACTAAGGTGTTTGGTTATAATCTGCTGTCTTTTTTTTTTTTTTTTTTGAGATTTTATTTATTTGACAGAGATCACAAGTAGTCAGAGAGGCAGGCAGGGGCGTGGGGGGGAGGGGGAAGCAGCCTCCCTGCTGAGCAGAGAGCCAGATGTGGGGCTCAATTCCAGGACCCTGGGATCATGACCTGAACTGAAGGCAGCGATTTTAACCCACTGAGCCACCCAGGCACTTTTGCTGTCTGGTTTTGTACTTGCTCTTTGTTTTACAAGTTCAAATTTCTTTTACTCTCTTATCTTGGCTTCCTTTTTATTATAAAAAATATTTCAATTACATTTTTCCCTAAGAAGTTTGGAACTTATAGAAATTGTTTGCTACCTTTGGGGGATTACTTTAGAGATTATGTGTTTCATATTTAAAGTACTTAAAACTTAAATAATTTATCCTCCTCAAAAATACAAGGAAGTTAAAATAATTTAGCTATATTTGCACTTCTAACATATGTGATCATTGTTGTGTATTTTAATTTATCCTGTTATTATGATAACCTGGTGAGACATTATTATTGCTTTATTAAATTAATAGTATTTAGATTTACTCATGTATTTACCACATCCATTGGTCACCTCATAAAAAATAGCAAATATGTCTACATATATACTCTTGCTCCTCTTATCTTGGTCTATTTCTTAATTCCATTATAGCTACCAATTTCTAACATGCCATATGATTGTCTTCTTAGAAAATTATTTTGTTTGCTATATCTCTTGCCCCAACTAAAATGTAAATTCTGAATGCAATTTTTTGGTCACTTTTTTTCTTCACTTATGTTCATGGATTTGCCCAACCATCTAGAAAAGTTCCTACCCTATATAATCAAGACAAATAATATATTTATTGACTAAAATAATTAAATTATTCTAACATCTCTCATGCTCCATTCTTCTGTCCAAAGTACATCTTTTAGAATTCCTTTGTAAAGGTTTGTTGGCTTGCTCCCTGCTTTTTCTTAATTTTATTCTTAACAGATAGTTAGCAGCATATAGAATTCAATGTTTTTGTTATTTTATGTTAAAACTTTGAAAATATCTGTTTTCTGTCATCGGGCTTCCAATTTCGCTGTTGAGCAGTCAGCTCTCAGCCTAACTGTCCTTCATTTGTAATAATCTGTATCTTATCTCTTGCGACTTTAAGAGCTTCTTTTCATATTTCAGACTGCCTTTTCACAGTGTTGTGCTTGGTATGGATTTCTTTATATTTATCTTCCCTTTTTTGTTGTTGTTTAGATTTCTTGAATCCATGGATTGTCTTTTATCAGTTCTGAACAATTCCCTATTGTAGTGTCCTCAAATACTGTTTCAATCCCATTTTTTTTCCCCCTATGGTTCTTTTAAGCTTTGATTAGGCATGTGTTAGACCCACACTGGCCTTCATGTATTTATTCTGTTGCTACTTTTGACTCATTCTTGCTGGCTCACCTTGACAATGTCTTGCTTCTTGCATGCCATTTTACTCTGAGCTGCCCTTTTTCCTTGGAGAATTATCTGTGGAAATTCTTGAGGCTAGAATGAATGTATATTCCTTCAGAATGGATTTGCTTTTGGTATCTAAAGGGCATCACCTGTCTGAGGGCGTTTTATGCTAAATTGGTAGCTGGAGGTCTTTTTTTCCTCTGCTTAGTTTATGTAAAATTGGATTACACATCTATGCTAGTAATAGTTCAAGGATCTCTTTCCCATCTGCTTTACTTTTCTTAGCTCCCTTGGGACTGAAGTCAAGTGGGCTACATTCATTTCTGGGTCACTGGTGGCCTCTGAGAAAACAACTCTATTATTTAGAATTTGTTTTTCCACAATGGTTGAACACTGAATGTTGCTTTCTTTCATTCTTTCCACCCCGAGCTCATTTGCTGCCTTTCTGCCTATGTAGCTTGTGACAGATAATGTAAGCTTGAATTTCCCAAGTTTGGCAAGTATTGCCAACAAAATAAGCTTCATTGTTTTGCTAACTTTCTGGCATTTCTGTCTTTGCTTTTTTGTTAGGTCTTTGGTGAGATATTTATATACCCAAGCACAAAATAATATATCATCAACCTCATGTTGAATAGTTTTCAGCTAAAGAGTCCATCTGGCAACTTAATCAATAGTAGCACTGTTCCACTGTCCTTAGAAATAATTTCAAATCAGTAGGAATATTAGAGATTGTTTAGTGAATAACATCTGGGACAGGTGGTTAACAGAGATGTGAACGAAGACTTTGGGAGAGAAGAACTGACACCTATGTGATTTGACTCTAGTTAGTTTTCACATTGAAACTAGATACATTTTTTCCAACACTTAATAATTTTTTGGTGACCAGCAATAATATCTGGCATAAAATTCTAACATTCATAGGCTGTTGGGACAATTTCATGCTTACTTTTGAAACCATTTTGTTCATTTAAAGCAATGTTATAATCTTTCTCAATTTTGTGTATTATATATTGCTATAATTAGATATTTCCCCTCTCAAGGATCAAACATCAATTCACCTATCCTTATTTTTTTAACTATTATATTTCTACTTTCTTAATCTCTATTTTTAGCTAATCAGGAGATTGCTTTTTATGTATTAACATTTTTTTTATTCCAAGGAGTTAACCAATTGTATAGTGTAATTTATTAAGAATATTATGTCACTATTTTAGAATTTCACCAATAACATAAATTAATTTTGCTTTTTTATGAGGGTCCATCTTTCTATTATGTAATTATTTCTTACCTATTATTAAATGTTATTTTAATTTTATATATTTAAATTATAGACATATTAATATTTAAGGCAAATCTTATCTTTTTTCCATAATTATTGTATTTATAAATAGGTTTATTTTTCATTTTTTAACCATTTTATTTATTCATTTGAGAGAGAGAGAGCATGAGCAGGGGAAGGGACAGAAGTAGAGGGACAAACAGACTCCGTGATGAGCAGGGAGCCTGCCATGACCCAGGGCTTGATCCCAGGACACCAGGACCATGACCTGAGCCAAAGGCAGATGCTTAACTAACTGAGCCATCTAGAAGCCCCTACAAATAGTTTTGAATTTCACCTATATTTTTATTTAATTATGAAATTCCTTTAGTCAGTGGTGCCTTATTTAAATGCTGGAGATATAAGAATATCATAATAATTATCTTTAAAAAGAGACATTCATGTGGTCAGGGTAAAATTTCTTTTCCTAAAGTATCAAAGTGGGATAAAAGAAGTTACCTAAAATGGTAAACTGAGCAAGTCCATATACCTTAAATTTGAAAATGTGGTTTTATCATACATATTCTCTGGTTTATATATTTACTTAGGTAGAGCCTATAGGTTTGATTTCTTGATGTCTTGACTTCTCAAACAATTGGTTCATGCTCTGATTCTAACAGCAGGGTTATAGATCCTCCTAGTTGAAATAAACCAACCAACATTTAATTGACTTAGTTGCTCATAATATATGCAGTTTGATTTGTGAACATTGGACCTGCAGAAACACATCTACTGAAATTCTGAGCCCTGGTATAATCATTACCTAAAATGTATTTCTGTTACACTTTGTCATTCAAGCACTGAAATCTTCTAGAATATTACATCTTTTATGTAAATACCATATGTATACATCTATGTGAAATTGAGAAGTTCTGAAATTATTGAGAATACTACTATCTGAAATCTGCTTTACTGATTTGGCATAAAGAATCCTTTATCTCTAGCATTTGACTCAGCTTATCTGATCCTAAATTCTTACCGCAATAAAACACAGGTTATCATTCAGAAGTATACTATCCTTTAGATGGCTAAACTTTGAGCTTTGCTGTCTATGTAAAATGTCACCGGGGTGCCTGGGTGGCTCAGATGGTTAAGTGTCTGCCTTCAGCTCAGGTCATGATGTCCAGGTCCTGGGACTGAGCCCATGTTGGACTCCCAGTTCAGCATGGAGACCGCTTCTCCCTTTCTCTCTGCCTGCTGCTCCCTCTGCTTGTGCTCTCTCTGTCTTTCAAATGAATAAATAAAATCTAAAAAAAAAAAACAACAACACTTAAACATAATAGCAACTAACTTATTCAAGTTGACAGATTATTGATAACACTTACCCATTTATATTATTTTTATATTTTATATGATAATATTATATATTATTATTTACTATTTTTTATTATTTTTTAAAGATTTTATTTATTTATTTGGCAGACAGAGCTCACAAGTAGGCAGAGAGGCAGGCAGAGAGAGAGGGGGAGAGGGAAGCAGGCTCACCGCTGAGCAGAGAGCCCGATTCAGGGCTCAATCCCAGGACTCTGGGATCATGACCTGAGCTGAAGGTAGAGGCTTTAACCCACTGAGCCACCCAGGTGCCTCTATATTATAATTTTTATATTATTTTAAAATTTATCAAATCATTTCTTATTTTTTCTTCTTCCAGTACCTATCATAAAGTCACAGCAAGGTTTGTATATGTTAGGTTACAGAATATAGATATGGGAATCTAAAAGTTTTATTCAAGAATATTTCATAAAGATGCTTAAAAAGCCATATCCCTAAATGAAAAAAATATTTTCTAGAGGCTTTTTTTTTTTTTAAAGATTTTATTTATTTATTTGACAGATAGAGATCACAAGTAGGGAGAGAGGCAGGCAGAGAGAGAGAGAGGAGGAAGCAGGCTCCCTGCCAAGCAGAGAGCCCGATGCGGGGCTCGATCCCAGGACCCTGGGATCATGACCTGAGCGAAAGGCAGAGGCTTTAACCCACTGAGCCACCCAGGCGCCCCATGAAAAAAATATTTTCTGGTGCATATTTCAGAAGCACTTTTATTCAAGTCTGCTTAATGAATAGAACTTGAGTGAACATCTGTTTAGGTACTTAGATAAAATATAAATGGTTTTAACTTTCCTTGGTTATATATATATATATATACATATATATATATGCTTTTGTAAAAAAAATTAAATAAAGATGCACTGTTTATATTTTTTCTACCTTAAATTATATTTATTTTCTTTCATCAAATTTTTAGAAATATGAAACTCACTAATATGGTTAGTGGCTATTTTATTTGTTCTTTTTTTAAAATACAACCAGAATATCTAAAAATATCTCATGGCACTGTAAGTTATTAGATGTATTTATTATGCTTATTTTTACCTGTATCATCTATTAGCACTTCACATAAATTAGGAATGTAATCTGAAAGTAATTATACATCTTGTTATAAACAATTATGTGTCATTTTTTATATCCAGATACCCATACATATGCTAAAGTTACTGATGGACACATAGTCACTTTAATTCCTTGTTAAGTATATGCAAAGATGAAAGAAACAAAGAAGGAAGGAAGGAAAGAAAGAAGAAAGAAAGAAAGAAAGAAAGAAAGAAAGAAAGAAAGAAAGAAAGAAAGAAAGATCGAATGAGCAAGCAAATTTAGTACTCAGGGGTTAAGTGAAAACAATGGTATTCTAGTATCTTTTTTTTCTGTGTAAAGATAAATTCATCTGACTTATTCTGTGCCTGTTTTAAAAAGTCAGAAAAATTTTAATTGCTGCACTATCTTTCCACTTTGTTCCTCCCTACCTCTTTCCCTGCCTTCTACTATATCACTGGTTATTTGATATTTTTGTACATTTTCCCATTTAATATAGTCTGGAAGCATAAATGGAGTTTGATAGTCTCATTGTCAGTTATCCAAATAAGTTTTCCTATCCCTGCTGTATGAGTCCGTGCTTGACATGGGAGATGTTCATGTTAGGGTTGTTGGGGGGAGAGGAGGTAGATGATAGTACACAGGTAAAAGCAACATTAAAAAGTTCTGTCCCCATGTGTCTGAACTAGTATCTAAAATGAGTTTATGATTAATCTTTTCTTAAAATGAGAAAGAAAATAATTGTGTTTTCTATTATCCATTTAAATATAAAAATTTATTAGATATAAACTGAGCTGAACATCTTGGCTATTAGCCACCACTCTTGGTGAAAATATCCTAGTTTATTGAATCTCAAATTGATATTATTTTATAAATTTTATTTTATTTTGTTCCTGTGTTTTCCTTTTTATAATTTCTTTACTTGAACTCAAAGAATTATTTTCAAGTCTGAGTTTTCTCTTGGCCAGGTTTCCTCCTAATTCCACCTGTTTTACTACACAATGTGATATGGGAACCTGTGTAGATATTCAGTAAGCGTGTTTTATTCTGTAGCAAAATCCATGGTTTATAATTAGCAAAATCTTGGTTGAGGTATTTTTAGTCTTATTCAGCACTCATCAACTTGTTTTACCCCCTCAGACTGCATCCTGAGATCTGGCATTACTCTATATTTTGTGTTGTAGTGCACCAAGTAGAATACTCTGTTGTATCCTAGAAACAATAGCTACATTGACTAGTCGGGATCAAAAATAATAATTAATTTTTGCTTTAATGTGTACTGACAGGACAAGTATTTAAACAAACCTGAGATGTTAATGTGGTAAACACAGAAGATACTCTACAAAGACTGTAAAAGTTAACATGGCTACAGTTATGCACGCACATATTTCCCCTAACAAGATTAGTAATGCCAGCTGCTCACATTCAAAGAGACAATTTAACTTCAATTTCAATATTATATGAAACACTGAATTTAAAAAAACAATAATAGTAAAATTCAATTGAAGTATGTACCATAATTACAAATGAAGAAATTAAAGCATACCTTCATGTTACCTGCTGTGACTGTTGTAAATGAACAAAATGGAATATTTGAAATTCTTTTAAGGACTACTATTTGAAAAAAAATTATAATAATATTTTATTATAATGGTGAAGTTTTTACAAAGGTCTTTACACTGATTTTAATCCTCTTTTATGGTGTGTTCTCTTGTTTGTAAACCCCAAGGGACTGAAAATTCATGTTCCTTTATCTAAGTGGTGGCTATAGTGGATTGACACTGGTTTACCTCTATCTATCCAAACTTTCTGACCTGTAGAGGCTGGGAAGTTAAAGAGCTACATTTCCCAGAACCATGTGAAACTTCAGTTCTGTATGTTCTTTGGGTTTTGCCAATAGATCTATTTGACTAAAACATGAAAGGGTGGTGGGTGATGGGGAGGGCACGTTTTGCATGGAGCACTGGGTGTTGTGCAAAAAGAATGAATACTGTTACTCTGAAAAAATAAATTAAAAAAAAAAAAAGAATTAAAAAAAAAAAAAGGAGTCTGCACTATTCATATGGAGTTTTTCTGCTGTTAAGCACCTGGTGGAGTTAGCTAGTAGTCTAGGGTAACTTTCCGGGATCATGGTCTCCTGGATCAGGACTGTATTCTCTTAACAACTTCCTTATCATGACCAACTTTTTGATGGTCTGGTTCTGTGGCAAAGCCCTCAGGATCATTCTGTTAATTGCAGTTTAGTGTCTGTCTTTTTAGACTTCACTATAATACTTAAAGTTATTTAAGATTCCATAATGTATATTTTTTCTCTTTATATAGCAAAGTATGTCCTCTGTATTTGAATTTACTGATGTAATTAACAATAATATATTTTAGATTTTATTTATTTATTTCAACTATTTTTTTTTTTAAATCAGAGAAACATACTCATATAGTAAACCAAAAATGTAGAGATGATCCTATGGTAAAAGTAGAAATTCCTCGGCCTACCAATCCTACTTCTTTTTTTTTTTTAAGATTTTATTTATTTATTTATTTATTTTTTCTTTTTAATTTATTTGACAGACAGAAATCACAAGTAGGCAGAGAGGCAGGCAGAGAGAGAGGAAGGCAGGCTCCCTGCTGAGCAGAGAGCCCGACGCGGGGCTCGATCCTAGGACCCTGAGATCATGACCTGAGCTGAAGGCAGAGGCTTTAACCCACTGAGCCACCCAGGTGCCCCTTATTTATTGTTTTGATGGACAGCGATCACAAGTAGGTAGAGAGGCAGGCAGAGAGGAGGAAGCAGGCTCCCTGCGGAGCAGAGAGCCTGATGTGGGGCTCAATCCCAGGACCCTGGGATCATGACCTCAGCCGAAGGCAGAGGCTTTAACCCACTGAGGCACCCAGGCACCCCTACCATTCCTAATCCTATATCCTATATCCTAATCCTATAACTACCAATCACTTTTAAATATTTCAGGGTTTAATTCTTCTGTGGTTACTTCATATCTCTGGGTAATCAACAGTCTTGATTTGCTCCTGTCAGACATATTCTGTTGATTTTCTCCTAGATTATACTTATACTTCTTCCCGCCTCTTCTCCCCACAACCACCCAATATAGTTATATCACAATTTTTATTCCTTTATTGTTATGTTTGTAAATTTAAATAGCATATCCATACTTTTACCCCTTTCCACCAACTCCCGAAGTAATATTTTGACTTCCCTTTTTGTAAGATGAAGATATAGCATCCCTATGCTCTCTGATCTCTCTCCTCTCCCACTTCTACCTTCATCCTTTTTCTTCCTCTTATAGTTCTAACTAAAGTAAATAATACATTTTCTTTTCTTAAAAATTTCTGTTGAACCTCAAAGGGTTTTAAACTTTCCATAAACATATTGACATTTGGTAATGAAGGTCTGGCTTCTCCTGTCCAGTTGTTCATGATTTTATTACATTTTCTCTTGGTCATTTAATGTCTCACATTTCAAATCAGAATTTCTACTCTAGCCTATCCTTTTACAGAAATTCCTCCTAGTGCCCTGGCTTTTCATTTGCTATTCTCTTAATCTTTTCCTCTGCTTTGCATTTTGTGAAGTGCCAGGAAATACATAGTACACTAAAATGTAACTAGTTACACTTAGCCAAAAATAATAGGCTAATGCTTTATTTTGGGCTTCCCAAACTTTGATAATGTTATTTAGTTTGCAGCAGAATAACTTCAGGGAACAATACACAGAGACACTTTGCCCCCTTTCCTAGCCAATAGCTGAATGTTTATAAGCCATCATTCTAGGTTTACATATTATTTTCCTGAAATATTTTACTATGTACTTTTATATATTGAGGTTCATTAGCCAATTCCATGTAACTCACAAATTTATGATTCTTTTTCATCTTACATCATTTATGTTAGTATTTCCCTTCTCATAAGTGTTTATGACAATTTACACCTTTGGCATTTCACTGGACTTTTTCATGATTCCTCCAGATATTTATCATTATACAAGGTATTCCCACCTTTTGTGAGGCCATTTTAATATATATGGACATATATACTGTGTGTGTGTGTATATATATATATACACATATAGATATATATATAATTAAATACTGATATATATGTACTATATGTAATATCTATTATATACATCAGTATTATAAAAGTGGAATATAGGGGCACCTGGACGGCACAGTGGGTTAAAGCCTCTGCCTTCCGCTCAGGTCATGATCCCAGGGTCCTGGGATTGAGCCCCACATTGGACTCTCTGCTCAGCAGGGAGCCTGCTTCCCCCTCTCTCTCTCTACCTTCCTCTCTGGCTACTTATGATCTCAGTCTGACAAATAAATAAATAAAATCTTTAAAAAAATAAAATAAAATAAGTGGAATATATATTTAGATAAAGAATATTAGTTTCCTGTAATAATAACTTTCAAGAATGCTGAAGGCTCTTCAGATACCTGGGTGTCTTAGTCAGTTAAGTGTCTGCCTTTGGCTCTCGTCACGATCCCAGTGTCTTGGGATTGAGTTCCGCATCAGGCTCTCTTCTCAGTGGGGAACTGCTTCTCCCTCTCCCTCTGCCTGCTGCTCTGCCTACTTGTGCACTCTCCATCTGTCTGTCAAATAAATAAATAAAATCTTTAAGAAAACAAACAAACTGCCAAACTCCCAGTAATTACAGGTAAGGAAGAGGCAGAAACTGTGGACAGATAGGTCCGGAATTAGATATCTTACATAGCTCTAGGCCTAGTCCTGTAGGGAGTGTCAATAATATGGATGACAATATTCAGTGTGGCTGCAGCTTCCTCCAAGGCATGTCAGGATACTGATAGATGGACTAATGCCATCGTTTGTAATTATAGAAGGTGTGAATGATTTGGATTTGACTAGATACATGATGATGTTTGTCTTGAGGAGAAGTGGATGGCAAAATATGTCCAGGTTATCAAGAACCAGGAAAATGTTCCATCTTTATCAAGGAGATAGGATACAATCAAGAAACAAAACCATAAGTCCAGTTGCATATTTGGGAAGCTATGCCATTAATCATAAGAGTAGACTGCAACTCACAGGGCACAGAGGTGTTTTAGTGTTTATCAAAATGTGGTCTGTTATGATTCCCCAGAATTCTGGCTGAGATACATAATCTTGTTGTACTTGTTAGGCATGAGAAAGGATCCATGTTAATTTGTATTAAACTCCTTGGGAGATTTTTGCAAATCTTAAAATTTATGAACAGATCCATAAGCATAACATATACTGGGCTTAGGACAGGAAGACAAATACTAGGTATTTTATTTCACTTGGTCACTGCCCTTCACCTAAGTGTTTAGGTCAATATTCCTAACCCACTTTCAGCCTTGTCACTGTTGGCAAAGAGTGCAAAGACTGTGCTTATAGTTTGAAAGTTCTTGTACTTGCCATGGAGGGGAGCTAGGAAAGAATAGTACTGAGAAAGGATTGTTCATCCTTACTGTTTTCTATACTAATTGAATATGGCCATAACATGTGAAATCTCATTTTGGCTTTATCATATTCCAGTATGCTTTCCATGGCAAGTTGTTGAAAATTATGTCTAATGGGTATAGTTTCATAATCAATGTAAAATAATGTATGAATATATTAAACATATTGCAGTTTATGAAATTGAAATTCTGTTTGTAACCTTCATGGATACAAAAAAAACCCCAAACAAACCTGTCATTTTCTTGAATAAAACTGAGAATTAGGTTAGTCTTAAATTAGTAAAAAAAAAAGTCTTAAATATACTGTTGAAATAAAATGAAAATAAAGTTTCACAGCTCAATGACGAGGTTATTTTTATTCCCCTGATGAATACAAAAACCTGTTAGTTAGAGTCAAATCATCTGAAGTGTGCTCAGCTGCATTAAACTCCAGAGGCTTTAGGAGATGTTAAATGTGATTTTGATTTCACCTGCTGACTTTTTGAAGGCAACTTATTATAAGAAACAGTTGATAGTGATATCATGCTGTTGGCACTTGAGCTTTCTGCAAGAGCTTGTAATCCAGTCTTTGCAAGCTTATAATTACTATTTCCTAATAATTCTAGGTTTTCATTTTTGAATCTGGATATGTCTAAAAGGTATTGAGAGGTAATGCAAAAACAGACATAGTGTTAACATGAGAAAACAGTTATTGCATCAATAATATTAATATTTGTTATTTTCTGATGAAATAATGACATGCTTTTAGGAAAGTTTTGTTTTAGGAAGTTATGATTATTGTTTTTATAGTTACTAATTTTATTAGTATTTAAACTGGAAAGACATTTTATGCCAGTGTTACGAATCTATACATCACAGTGTTTTTCTTAAGACTTGATTTATTTGAGAGAGAGCACAAGCAGCAGGAGTAACAGAGGGAGAGGGAGAAACAGATTCCCTGCTGAGTAGGGAGCCCCAAGCAGAGCTTGACTCCAGGACTCTGGGATCATGACCTGAGCTGAAGGCAGGCACTTAACAGACTGAGGCACCCAGGTGCCCCTATACATCACAGTTTTGAGAAGAGTTAAAGAGTGAAATTTTAAATTAAGATTTAAATGCTTGCCCTGGTTATTAAAGATAAATATTTTACTTTATTATTTTTTCTATTATTATTATTATTATTATTATTATTATTATTTTGGTGCTTCCCTGCAAGAATATGTGTTCTCTATCTTTATTTTTTTTTAAGATTTTATTTATTTATTTGACAGACAGAGATCACAAGTAGACAGAGAGGCAGTCAGAGAGAGAGGAGGAAGCAGGCTCCCTGCGGAGCAGAGAGCCCAATGTGGGGCTCGATCCCAGGACCCTGGGACCATGACCTGAGCCAAAGGCAGAGGCTTTAACTCACTGAGTCACCCAGGCACCCCTATTTATTTTTTTTATATTGACATATAATGTATTATTTGTTTCAGCGGTACAGGATTGTGATTCATTATTCTTACACAATTCACAGCACTCACCATAGTACATACCCTCCCCAATGTCCATAACCCAGCTACCCAATCCCTTCCACACCCTCCCCTCCAGCAACCCAGTTTGTTTCCTGACATTAGAGTCTATTATGGTATGTTTCTATCTCTAGTTTTATCTTGTTTCACTTTTCCCTCCCTTCCCCTATGAACCTCTGTCTTGTTTCTCAAATTCCTCATATTAGTGAGGTCATATGATAATTGTCTTTCTCTGACTGACTTATTTCACTTAGCATAATACTCTCTAGATCCATCCACATTATTGCAAAAGGCAAGATTTTAGAGTTTTTTTTTGATGCCTGCATAGTAGTCTATTGAAAATACATATCGCAACTTCTTTATCCATTCACCTGTTGGTGGACATCTAGGCTCTTTCCTAGATTGGCTATTGTGGACATTGCTGTTATAAACATTCAGGTTCATGTGTCCCTTCGGATCACTACATTTGTATCTTTAGGGTAAATACCCAGTAGTATAATTGCTGGGTCTTAGGTAGCTCTATTTTCAACTTTTTGAGGAATCTCCATACTGTTTTCCAGAGTGACTGCACAAGCTTGCACTTTCACCAACATTGTAGGAGGGTTCCCCTTTCTCCGCATCCTCACCAACATCACTCCTTTCCTTACTGGTTAATTTTAAAGGTTGCTGCCTGTGTTCTCAAGGATTTTGATGGATTCCTTTCTCACACTGAGGTCCTTCATCCATTTTGAGTCTATTTTCATATGTGATGTAAGGAAATGGTCCAGTTTCATTTTTCTGCATGTGGCTGTCTAATTTTCTCAACACCATTTGTTGAAGAGACTCTCTTTTTTCCACTGGACATTCTTTCCTGCTTTGTCAAAGATTAGTTGACCATAGAGTTGAGGGTCCATTTCTGGGCTCTCTATTCTGTTCCATTGATCTATGTGTCTGTTTTGTGCCAGTACCATGCTGTCTTGAAGATGACAGCTTTGTAATAGAGCTTGAAGTCTGGAATTGTGATGTGACCAACTTCAGTTTTCTTTTTTTTTGGTTTTGGAGGTCTTTTCTGGTTCCATATAAATTTTAGGATTTTTTTGTTCCATTTCTTTGGAAAAAAAATGATGATATTTAGATAGGGATTGCATTAAACATGTAGATTGCTTTAGGTAGCACAGACATTTTCACAATATTTGTTCTTCACATCCATGAGCATGGAATATTTTCCCATTTCTTTGTGTCTTCCTCAATTTCTTTCATGAGTACTTTATAGTTTTTTGAGTACAGATTCTTTGCCTTTTTGGTTAGGTTTATTCCTAGGTATCTTATGGTTTTGGGTGCCATTGTAAATGGGATTGATTCCTAAAATTTTTTTCTTAAAAATTTTTTTTCTAAAAAATTTTTCTTCTGTCTTGTTGTTGGTTTAAAGAAATGCAACTGATTTCTGTGCATTGATTTTATATCCTGATACATTACTGAATTCCTGTACAAGTTGTAGCAGATTTGGAGTGGAGTCTTTTGGGTTTTCCACGTAAAGTATATCATCTGCAAAGAGTGAGAGTTTGACTTCTTCTTTACTGATTTGGATGCCTTTGAATTCTTTTTGTGTCTGATTGCTGAGGCTAGGACTTCTAGTATTATGTTGAATAGCAGTGATGATAATGGACATCCCTGCCGTGTTCCTGACCTTAGTGGAAAAGCTCTCATTTTTTTTTTTCCATTGAGAATGATACTTGCTGTGGGCTTTTTTTTTTTTTTTTCAGCGTAACAGTATTTATTGTTTTTGCACAACACCCAGTGCTCCATGCAATACATGCCCTCCCTATTACCTACCACCTGGTTCCCCCAACCTCCCATCCCCCACCCCTTCAAAACCCTCAGGTTCTTTTTCAGAGTCCATAGTCTCTCATGGTTCACCTCCCCTTCCAATTTCCCTCAATTTCCTTCTCCCCTCCATCTCCCAATGTCCTCCATGTCATTTGTTATGCTCCACAAATAAGTGAAACCATATGATACTTGACTCTCTCTGCTTGACTTATTTCACTCAGCATAATCTCTTCTAGTCCTGTCCATGTTGCTACAAAAGTTGGATATTCATCTTTTCTGATGGAAGCATACTCCATCGTGTATATGTACAACATCTTCCTTATCCATTCATCCGTTGAAGGGCATCTTGGTTCTTTCCACAGTTTGGCGACCGTGGCCATTGCTGCTATAAACATTGGGGTACAGATGGCTCTTCTTTTCACTACCTCTGTATCTTTGGGGTAAATATGCAGTCGAGCAATTGCAGGGTCATAGGGAAGCTCTATTTTTGATTTCTTGAGGAATCTCCACACTGTTCTCCAAAGTGGCTGCACCAACTTTCATTCCCACCAACAGTGTAAGAGGGTTCCCCTTTCCCCACATCCTCTCCAACACACGTTGTTTACTGTCTTGCTAATTTTGGCCATTCTAACTGGTGTCAGGTGGTATCTCAATGTGGTTTTAATTTGAATCTCCCTGATGGCTAGTGATGATGAACATTTTTTCATGTGTCTGATAGCCATTTGTATGTCTTCATTGGAGAAGTGTCTGTTCATATCTTCTGCCCATTTTTTGTTATGATTATCTGTTTTGTGTGTGTTGAGTTTGAGAAGTTCTTTATAGATCCTGGATATCAACCTTTTGTCTGTACTGTCATTTGCAAATATCTTCTCCCATTCCATGGGTTGCCTTTTTGTTTTGTTGACTGTTTCCTTTGCTGTGCAGAAGCTTTTGATCTCAATGAATTCCCAAAAGTTCATTTTCACTTTTGTTCCTTTGCCTTTGGAGACATATCTTGAAAGAAGTTGCTGTGGCTGATATCGAAGAGGTTACTGCCTATGTTCTCCTCTAGGAGAATCCTCTAGGATTCTGATGGATTCCTGTCTCACATTGAGGTCTTTTATCCATTTCAAGTTTATCTTTGTGTACGGTGTAAGAGAATGGTTGAGTTTCATTCTTCTACATATAGCTGTTCAGTTTTCCCAGCACCATTTATTGAAGAGACTGTCTTTTTTCCACTGTATATTTTTTCCTGTTTTGTCGAAAACTATTTGACCATAGAGTTGAGAGTTTATATCTGGGCTCTCTACTCTGTTCCACTGGTCTATGTGTCTGTTTTTATGCCACTACCATGCTGTTTTGGTGATCACAGCTTTGTAGTAAATCTTGAAATCAGGTAACGTGATGGCACCAGTTTTGTTTTTATTTTTCAACATTTTCTTAGCAATTCGGGGTCTCTTCTGATTCCATACAAATTTTAGGATTATTTGCTCCAGCTCTTTGAAAAATACTGGTGGAATTTTGATTGGAATGGCATTAAAAGTATAGATTGCTCTAGGCAGTATAGACATTTTAACAATGTTTATTCTTCCGATCCAAGAGCATGGAATGGTCTTCCATCTTTTTGTGTCTTCTTCAATTTCTTTCATGAGTGTTCTATAGTTCCTCGAGTATAGATCCTTTACCTCTTTGGTTAGGTTTATTCCCAGGTATCTTATGGTTCTTATTGCTATAGTAAATGGAATCAATTCTCTAATTTCCCTTTCTGTATTTTCATTGTTAGTGTATAAGAAAGCCACTGATTTCTGTACATTGACTTTGTATCCTGCCACATTACTGAATTGCTGTATGAGTTCTAGTAGTTTGGGGGTGGAGTCTTTTGGGTTTTCCATATAAAGAATTATGTCATCTGCGAAGAGGGAGTGTTTGACTTCTTCATTGCCAATTTGGATACCTTTTATTTCTTTTTGTTGTCTGATTGCTGTTGCTAGGACTTCTAATACTATGTTGAACAAGAGTGATGAGAGTTGGCATCCTTGTCGTGTTCCTGATCTCAACGTGAAGGCTGCATGCTTTTTCCCATTGAGGATGATATTTGCTATGGTCTTTCATAGATAGATTGTATGAAGTTCAGGAATGTTCTCTCTATCCCTCTACTTTGAAGCATTTTAATCAAGAACGGATGCTGGATTTTGTCAAATGCTTTTTCTGCATCAATTGAGAGGACCATGTGGTTTTTCTCTCTTCTCTTATTGATTTGTTCTATCACATTGATTGATTTGAGAATGTTGAACCATCCTTGTAACCCAGGGATGAATCCCCCCTGGTCATGGTGGATAATCTTTTTAATGTGCTGTTGGATACTGTTTGCTAGGATCTTGTTGAGAATCTTAGCATCCATATTCATCAGTGATATTGGTCTGAAATCTTTTTGGTAGGGTCTTTGCCTGGTTTTGGTTCAGGGTAATGCTGGCTTCATAAAAAGAGTCTGGAAGTTTTCCTTCTGCTTCAATTTTTTGAAACAGCTTCAGGAGAATTGGTGCTATTTCTTCTTTGAAAGTCTGGTAGAATTCCTCAGGGAATCCGTCAGGTCCTGCACTCTTGTTTTTTGGGAGGTTTTTGATCACTGCTTCAATCTCCTTGCTGGATATCAGTCTATTCAGGTTGTCAATTTCTTCCTGGTTCAATTTTGGGAGTTTATAGTTTTCCAGGAATGCATCCATTTCATCTAGGTTGCTTAGCTTATTGGCATATAACTGTTGATAATAATTTCTGATGATTGTTTCTACTTCCTTGGTATTAGTTGTGATCTCTCCCTTTTCATTCATAATTTTATTAATTTGGGCTTTCTCTCTTTTCTTTTGGATTAGTGTGGTCAATGGTTTATCAATCTTATTGACTCTTTCAAAAAACCAGCTTCTAGTTTCATTGATACGTTCTACTGTATCTCTCCTTTCTACCTCATTGATCTCTGCTCTAATCTTGATTATTTCCCTTCTTGCATGTGGAGTTGGTTTGATTTATTGTTGATTGTCCAGTTCTTTAAGGTGTAGAGACAGCTGGTTTATTCTGGATTTTTCAATTTTTTGAGGGAGGCTTGGATGGCTATGTATTTCCCCCTTAGAACCGCTGTTGCTGTATCCCATAGGTTTTGAACCGAAGTGTCTTCATTCTCATTGGTTTCCATGAATTGTTTAAGTTCTTTGATCTCCTGGTTGATCTAAGCATTCTTAAGCAAGGTGGTCTTTAGCTTCCAGGTGTTTGAGTTCCTTCCGAACTTTTCCTTTTGATTGAGCTCCAGTTTCAAAGCATTGTGATCTGAGAATATGCAGGGAATAATGTCAGTCTTTTGGTATCGGTTGAGTCCTGCTTTGTGACCCAGTATGTGGTCTATTCTGGAGAAAGTTCCATGTGCACTTGAGAAGAATGTGTATTCTGTTGTTTTAGGGTGGAATGTTTTGTATATATCTATGTGGTCCATCTGGCCCAAGGTGTCATTCAATGCTCTTGTTTCTTTATTGATTTTCTGCTTGGATGATCTATCTATTACTGAGAGAGGCGTGTTAAGATCTCCTACTATTAGTGTATTCATATCAATGTGACTCTTTGTCTTGATTAATAGTTTTCTTACATAATTGGCTGCTCCCATATTGGGGGCATAGATTTTTACAATTGTTAGATCGTCTTGGTGGATAGTCCCTTTAAGAATTATGTGCCCTTCTGTATCTCTGACTACAGTCTTTAGTTTAAAATCTAATTTATCCGATATGAGAATTGCTACCCCAGCCTTCTTTTGAGGCCCATTGGCACGAAAGATGCTACTCTATCCCTTCACTTTCAGTCTGGGTGTAACTTTAGGTTCAAAATGGATCTACTGTAGACAACATATGGATGGGTCCTGTCATTTTATCCAATCTGCCACCCTGTGTTGTTTTATGGGTGCATTTAGGCCATTCACATTGGGAGTGATTATTGATAGATACATTTTTATTGACATCGTGTTACCTTTGAAGTCTTTCTTTCTGTAGATTGTCTCTATATTTCTGTTCAATGATATTCTTAGGATTTTTTTTCTGTTTTATAGAACCCCCCTTAATATTTCCTGCACTGTCGGCTTGGTGGTTGCATAGTCTTTTAAGCCTTGCCAGTCTTGGAAACTCTTTATCTCTCCATCCATTTTGAATGTCAGTCTTGCTGGATAAAGTATTCTTGGCTGCATGTTCTTCTCATTTAATGCCCTGAATATATTTTGCCGGTTACTGTGGGTTTTTCATTGATGGCTTTGATGATATTGAGGTATGTACCCTCTATGCCTACTACTTTGAAGAGTTTGGTTAAGAAAGGGTGCTATACTTTGTCAAATGCTTTTTCAGCATCTTTTGAGAGTATCATATGGTTCTTGTTCTTTCTTTTATTAATGTACTGTATCACATTGTTTGATTTGCAGATGTTGAACCAAACTTGCAGCCCAGATATAAATCCCACTTGGTTGTGGTGAATAATCCTTTTATTTACTGTTGGATTTTATTGGCTAGTATTTTGATGAGAATTTTCGCATCTGTGTTCATAAAGGATCTTGGTCTGTAATTCTCTTTTTTGATGGGGTCTTTGTTTGTTTTTGAGATCAAGGTAATGCTGCTTCATAAAATGAGTTTGGAAGTTTTCCTTCCATTTCTATTTTTTTGGAACAGTTTCAGGAGACTAGGTATTAATTCTTCTTTAAATGTTTCATAGAATTCCCCTGTGAAGCTGTCTGGCCTGGGCTCTTGTTTGTTGGGAGATTTTTGATGACTGCTTCAATCTCCTTACTGGTTATGGGTCTGTTCAGGTTTTCTATTTCTTCCTTGGTTCAGTTTTGGTAGTTTGTACATCTCTAGGAATGCATCTATTTCTTCCAGAATGTCAAATTTGCTGGCATATTGTTATTCATAATATGTTCTTACAATTGTTTGTATTTTTTGATGTTGGTTGTGATCTCTCCTCTTTCATTCATGATTTTATTTTTTGGGGTTCTTTCTCTTTTCTTTTTGATAAGTCTGGCCAGGGTTTTATCAATCTTATTAAAATTCTTTCAAAGAATCAGCTCTTAGTTTCATTGATTTTTTTCTACTATTCTTTTGGTTTCTATTTCATTGATTTCTACACTGATCTTTATTATTTCTCTTCTCCTGCTGGGTTTCGGCTTCCTTTGCTGCACTTTCTCCAGCTCCTTTAGATGTAGGGCTAGGTTGTGTATTTGAGACCTTTCTTGGTTCTTGAGAAAGTCTTGTATCACTATATTTTCCTCTCAGGAATGACTTTGCTGTGTCCCACAGATTTTGAACAGTTGTGTTTTCATTTTCATTTATTTCCATGAATTTTTTCAATTTTTCATTAATTTCCTGGTTGACCCATTCATTCTTTAGAAGGCTGCTCTTTAGCCTCCATGTATTTGGGCTTTTCCAAATTTCCTCTTGTGGTTGAGTTCTAGTTTCAGAGCATTGTGGTCTGAAAAGATGCAGGGATGATCCCAATCTTTTGGCACCAGCTGAGACCTGCTTTGTGACCCAGGATGTGATCTATTCTGGATAATGTCCATGTGCACTAGAGAAGAATGTGTATTCTGTTGCTTTGGGATGGAATGTTCTGAATATATCTGTGATATCCATCTGGTCCAGTGTGTCATTTAAAACTTTTATTTCCTTGTTGATCTTTTGCTCAGATGATCTGTCCATTTCAGTGAGGGACTATTAAAGTCCCCTACTATTGTTGTATTATTGTTGATGTGTTTCTTTGATTTTGTTATTAATTGGTTTATATAGTTGGCTGCTCCCATGTTAGGGGCATAGATATTTAAAATTCTTAGATCTTCTTGTTGGACAAACCCTTTGAGTATGATATAGTGTCCTTCCTCATCTCTATTTTAGGTTTAGGCTTACAATCTAATCGATCTGATATAAGAATTGCTACCCCAGCTTTCTTTTGATGTCCATGAGCATGGTTAATTGTCTCCCCCCCCCACTTTAAATCTGGAGGTGTCTTTGGATCTAAAATAAGTTTCCTGCAGACAGCATATTGATGGGTCTTGTTCTTTTATCCATTCTGATACCCCATGTTTTTTGATTGGGGCATTGAATCCATTTACATTCAGGGTAACTATTGAGAGATATCAATTTAGTGCTATTGCATTGCCTGTAAAGTGACTGTTACTGTATATTGTCTCTGTTCCTTTCTGGTCTACTAGTTTTAGGGTCTCTCTTTGCATAGACTACATCTTTCAATATTTCAATATTTCCTGTAGAGCTGGTTTCGTGTTTACAAATTCTTTTAGTTTTTGTTTGTTTTGGAAGCTTTTTATCTCTCCTTCTATTTTTAATGATAGCCTAGCTGGATATAATATTCTTGGCTGCATGTTTTTCTCATTTAGTGCTCTGAATATATCATGCCAGTTCTTTCTGGTCTGCCAGGTCTCTGTGGATAAGTCTGCTGCTAATCTAATATTTTTACCACTGTATGTTACAGACTTCTTGTCCTGGGCTGCTGTTAGGATTTTCTCTTTGTCACTAAGACTTATAAGTTTTACTATTAGATAACAGTGTGTGGACCTATTCTTATTGATTTTCAGGGGATTCTCTGTGCCTCCTGATTTTGATGCTTATTCCCTTTGCCATATTATGGAAATTCTCTACAATAATTCTCTCCAATATACCTTCTGCTCCCTCCTCTCTTTCTTCTTCTTCTGGAATCCCAGTTATCCTAATGTTGTTTTGTCTTATGGTATTACTTATCTCTTGAATTCTCATCTCGTGGTCCAGTAGTTGTTTGTCTCCCTTCTGCTCAGCTTCTTTATTCTCTGTCATTTTGTCTTCTGTATCACTAATTCTCTCTTCTGCCTCATTTATCCTACGAGTAAGGGTCTCCATTTTTTATTGCACCTCATTAATAGCTTTATAGATTTCAGCTTGGTTAGATTTTAGTTTTTTTATTTCTCCAGAAAGGTCTTTTATTTCTTCAGACAGGGTTTCTCTAATATCTTCTATGCCTTTTTCAAACCCAGCTAGCACCTTGAGAATCATCATTCTGAACTCTAGATCTGACATATTACCAATGTCTGTATTGATTAGATCCTTAGCCTTTGGTATTGTCTCTTGTTCTTTTTTTTCGGTGAGTTTTTCTGCTTTGTCATTTTATCTAGATAAGAATATATGAAGGAGAGAATAAAATACTAAAAGTGTAGCAAAGACCCGAGAAAAATGTGAGTAAACTAAATCAGAAGAGACCCCAAATCATGGGCAGAACAGAGGGGTTTAAACGAAGTTCAAAAAAAAAAAAATTAAAAAGAAAAAAAGAAAGAAAATATAGGTATTAGACTGTTGAATAGAACAGAGCCATCCACTTAATTTTTGGAGTACTTTGGTCTCTTAGAAGAAACTACCTTCGAAAATTTAAAAGAAAGAGAAACATATATATATATATGTATATATGTAAAAAAATAAGGGTAAACATGATGAAGGGTTGGAATATGATTGTAAAGATGAAAATTTTTTAAAAAATTCTAAAAAAGGAGTTGATAAGATAAGTTGGTTGGGAAAAGAAAGAAAACGGAAGTAGAGAGAATTTGCTCAGGCTGGAGAGTAGAACAAAGCCCTGTGCTAGATTTAGTGTATATTTTGATCTATTAGAAGAAGTTGTATCCCAAAATTTTTTAGAAGAAAAGACCCTATGTGCATGCAAAAAATAAAGTTGCATACAATGAGGGATAAAATATGACTATAATAATGAAGGTTCAAAAAGATTTTTTTATGAAAGGTATTGTTAAGATAAACTAGTTTAAAAAATGTTAAAAGAGGAGAGAGTAAAAGTTAAAAAAATTAGAATAAGAAAAAAAATAAAAATAATTAACTTTGTAAAACTAGAGAATCATGGAGAGAAAGCCATGAATTCACTGCTTTGTTTTCTCTCCTCTGGAATTCCGTTGTTCTCCTTGATAAGTGAACATGGTCTGGGAGGGATTTCTTGCTGATCTTCTGGGGGAGGGGCTTGTTGTAGTGATTCTCAAGTGTCTTTGCCTGAGGCGGAATTGCACTGCCCTTGCCAGGGGCCAGGCTAAGTTATCTGCTTGGATTTGCTCTCAGGAACTTTTGTTCCCTGAATACTTTTCATAGAAAGGGATTGAAAATGGCAGCCTCCAAATATCCAGCATGGAGGACCTGAGAGCTTGGGGCCCCACTGCTCAGTGTGCCCTTAGAGAAAAGCGTTCAATCACTCCTGTCTCCCTGGCCTCCGACTGTGCCCTGAGCTTACCCGGCCTGTGACTGAGCATCTCTGTCTCTGGCATACTGCCCTGCCTAGAGTCTCCAAACCTAGCAGATCACTGCCCCTCTTCCAGGAAGGTCTCCCTGGATCTTCCACTTGTGGGGTCCCTGCTCAAAGAGCAATGGTCAGACTGTGCCATGGATCACAGTTTAAGGTAACCCTGAGTTGAGAGCTTACTCCTCAGCTGAGGCTGTCTCTGAGGCTGGCTTCCCCGCTCTAATACCTGCAAGCTCTGAGACACTCAGACACCCCTGATCCTTCTGTGACCCCTTGGGACCTAATACCACGCTGTCCCTGCAAGGGCTCCACCCCTGCTTAGCCTCTGGAACAATATCCCTAAGTGGAACAGCCTTTTAAAAGTTCTGATTTTGTGCTCCATTGCTCCACTGCTTGCTGGGAGCTGGTCACTTCTCCACAGGTCCTACCTTTCAGGATGTGGTCGATTTTCTGTTTCTAGAATTGCTGCTCTTCTTCTCTTTGATTTCCTATTGGATTTGTAGGTGTTTGGAATGGTTTGATAAGCTATCTAGCTGATCTCCTGCTACCTGATATCATCTCAGCCTGCTACTCCTCTGCCATCTTGACTCCTCCCCTGTTGGGAGATTTTTGATGACTTCTTCAATCTCCTTACTGGTTATGGGTCTGTTCAGGTTTTCTATTTCTTCCTGCTTCAGTTTTGATAATCTATATGTCTCAAGGAATGCATCCATATCTTCCAGATTGTCAAATTTGCTGGTGCATAGTTGCACATCATACATTCTTAGAATTGTTTGTATTTCTTTGGTATTGGTTGTGATCTCTCCTCTTTCATTCATGATTTTATTAATTTGAGTCCTTTCTCTTTTCTTTTTGATAAGGGTGGCCAGGGGGTTATCAATCTTATTAATTCTTTGAAAGACCCAGCTTTTAGTTTCATTGATTTGTTCTACTGTTCTTTTGGTTTCTATTTCATTGATTTCTGCTCTGATGTATTATTTCTCTTCTCCTGCTGGGTTTATGCTTTTTTTTTGCTGTTCTTTGGGTATAGGGTTAGGTCATGTATCTGAGACCTTTCTTGTTTCTTGAGAAAGGCTTGTATTGCTATATAATTTCCTCTCAGGACCACCTTTCTTGTGTCCCAAATTCTGAACAGTTGTATTTTTCATTTTTCATCTGTTTTGATGAATTTTTAAAAATTCTTCTTTAATTTCCTAGTTGACCCATTCATTCTTTAGTAGGATGATTTTATCCTCCCTGTATTTGAGTTCTTTTCAACTTTCCTCTTGTGAGTGTGCTCTAGTTTCAGAGCATTGTGGTCTGAAAATATGCAATGATCCCAACTTTTTGTACCAGTTGAGACCTTATTTGTGACCCAGGATGTGATCTATTCTGGAGAATGTTCCATGTGCACTAGAGAAGAAAGTGTATTTTTTGCTCTGAGATAGAATGTTCTGAATATATCTGTGATGTCCTTCTGGTCCAGTGTGTAATTTAAAGCCTTTATTTCCTTGTTGATCTTTTGCTTAGATGACCTGCCCCTTTTAGTAAGGTTAGGCGTTAAAGTTCCCTACTATTATTGTCTTATTGTCAATGTGTCTCTTTAATTTGTATTAATTGGTTTATATAATTGGCTGCTCCCATGTTAGGGGCATTGATGTTTAAAATTGTTAGATCTTCTTGTTTGACAGTCTCTTTAAATATGATGTAATGTCCTTCCTCATCTCTTATTATAGTCTTTGGCTTACAATCTAATTGATCTAAGGATTGCCAATCCAGGGTTTTGGGTTTTTTTTTTTTTTTTATGTCCATGAGCATGGCAAATTATTTTCTACCCCCTCACTTTAAATATGGAGGTGTATTGGGGTCTAAAATGAGTTTCTTGCAGACAGCATATTGATGGGTCTTGCTCCTTTTATCCATTCTGATACCTGGTGTCTTTTGATTGTGGGCATTTAGCTGATTTATATTCAGGGTAACTATTGAAAGATATAAATTTAGTGCTATTGTATTGGCTGTAAGGTGACTGTTACTTTATATTATCTCTGTTCCTTTCTGGTCTGTAAATTTTAGGCTCTCTTTTTGCTTAGAAGACTCCTTTTAATATTTCCTGTAGGGCTGGTTTGGTGTTTGCAAATTCTTTTAATTTTGGTTTGTCCTGGAAGCTTTTTATCTTTCCTTCTATTTTCAAGGACAGCCTAGCTGGATATAATATTCTTTGCTGCATATTTTTCTCATTTATTGCTCTGAATATATTGTGCCAGTCCTTTCTTGCCTGCCTGGTCTCTGTGGATAAGTCTGCTGCCAATCTAATATTTCTGAGATTGTATGTTACAGACCTCTTTTCCCAACCATATTTCAGGATTTTCTCTTTGTTTCTGAGAGCTGTAATCTTTACTCTTAGATGATGCGATGTTGAACCATTTTTACTGATCGAGGGTTGTTCTTTGTGCTTCTTGGATTTTGGAACTCATTCTCCTCACCAAATTAGAGAAATTCTCTGCTATCATTTGCTTCAATATACTTTCTACCCCTCTTTTTCTTCTTCTTCTGGTATCCCAATTATTCTTATATTGTTTCATTTATGGTATTACTTTGCAATCTCTTGAATTCTCCCTCATGATCCAGTAGCTGTTCATCTCTCTTTTTCTCAGCTTCTTTATTCTCCATCATTTGGTCTTCCATATCACTAATTTTTTCTTCTGCCTCATTTATCCTAGCAGTAAGAGTTTCTGTTTTTTATTGGATCTCATTAACAGCTTTTTGATTTCAACTTGGCTAGATTTTAGTTCTTTTATTTCTCCAGAAAGGGATTTTATTTCTCCAGAAAGGGATTCTCTAATATCATCCATGGTTTTTTCAAGCCTTGCTAGCAACTTTATAATCATCATTTTGAACTCTAGTTCTGACATCTTACTAATGTCCATATTGATTCGGTCCCTAGCAGTCAATACTGCCTCTTTTTCTTTTTTTTTGAGGTGAGTTTTTCAGCCTTGCCATTTTTTCCAGAGAAGAATAGATGAATGTGAGAACAAAATGCCAAAAGTGTAAAAATGACCCCAGAAAAATATACACTAACCAAATCAGAAGAGACCCAAAACAGGGGGGAAAAAAAGGAAAAAAAAAAGTATGATTAATGTGGTAGTCTGGTGAATAGAACAGAAGCACACACTTGATTTTGGGTGTATTTTGGTCTGTTAGAAAAAACTGCCTCCCAAAATTTTAAAGAAAGAAAAGTATATGTACAAAATAAGGGTACACATGATGAAGGGATAGAATATGACTATAAAGATGAAAATTTAAAAAAAATTTATAAAAGGAATTGATAAGATAAGTAGTTGGTTGAAAAAGGAAAAAGAAAGAGGAGAGATGTGGTCAGGCTGGAGACTAGAACAAAGCTATACACTAGAGTTAGGGTATATTTTGGTCTTCAAAAGAAACTGAATTCGAACATTATAATGAAGGAAAAATTTAGGGCACATGAGTGGCTCAGTGGGTTAACGCCTCTGCCTTTAGCTCAGGTCATGATCCCAGGGTCCTGGGATCAAACCCCACATTGGGCTCTCTGCTCAGCAGAGAACCTGCTTCACCCCCTCTCTCTCTGCCTGCCTCTCTGCCTACTTGTGATCTCTCTGTCAAATAAATAAATTAAAAATCTTTAAGAAAAAAGAAAAAAACTTGTATGTATACAAAACATAAGTTTAAATACAATGAAGGGATAGAATATGAGTATGAAAATGAAAATTGAAATAGATTTTTAACAAGGTATTGATAAGATAAAATAGTTAAAATAGGTTAAAATAAGAAAGAAGAACAATTTTAAAAAATAGATAAAATAACAAAATTTTTTTTTAAAAAAAGATAACTTTGAAAGACTAAAGAATCATGGAAAAAAGCCATGAATTCTATGTACTGTATTCCCCTAGCACTGGTGTTTTTCAGTTCTCCTCAATCGTAAACTTGGTCTCGGTTGGGTGTTCTTGATGATCATCTGGGGTAGGGGCCTCTTTTAGTGATTCTCAAATATCTTTGCCTGAAGTGGAAATGTACCGCCCTTGCCCAGGATCAGGCTAAGCAATCTGCTCACATTTGCGTTTGGAAGCTTTTGTTCCCTGAACCCTTTCTGTACAGCTTTGAAAGACAATAATAAAGATAGTGGCCTCCCAATCTCTGGCCCCAGAGGAGCCAAGAACTCAGTGGCCCCCTTCTTCAGTGAGCCCTCAGAGAAAAGCAGTGAATCACATCTGTCTCTGGTCTATGGCCACACTCTGAGCTCACCCAGCCTTTGACCTAGCATTTCTATCCCTGGCACACGGGCCCATTGGAGTCTCCAAACTCAGCACTTTCCTGTGGTGTAATCCTGTGCTTCTCCGCTCAGTGGAGGAAGGATGGGGGTCTCCCTGGATCTGCCACTTGCAGGGTCTTTGCTCAAAGAGTAGCTGAAAAATCTGTCCCAGATCATATGACTAACAAACTCTCCAAGTTCAGACTACACACTAAATGTGGAGGCCCCTGATGTCAGTCTTATTAGGTATCAGTAAGCATGAACATGACAAACCAAAAAGCTGGGGACCTTCCAGGGAGGAGTTAAAATACTCAAACACAAGTAATTTCAGCAATGTGATGGATGTACATAGTCTAATGTATATGCGGAAAATTTTTGGACTCACTGAGCAAGACCTTCAGGGTACTGTCAGCTTGGATTTGCACCTGAAAACTAACTTTTCAATTCTGTTGCCACCCCACTACACTAATTGGATGTCAGACAATTCCAAAGGTGTCAGTAGATTATAGGCTCTCTCAGAATAGGAGCCTCAAATAGTCAATTTATATCAAATTGATTAAAATTTGATGGTAAGGCTATGTGTGTATATGCATGTGTATTCATAAAAAAGGCATTGCAATATTTTTTAAAGAGAGAAAGTAAATAGTCTTGACATTCATGAGGTGTAATGATTTTTATTTTAAGTCCACATCTCAAAGATGACATCAAGTAGGTTGATAGTGGCTAGTCTCTATTAAGAAGCATTCTTAGATGCCTGGACATAAGGAAACTTCATGTGGTTACCCTTATAGAGGAATGAGAGGATAAAGAAATGAACTGGAAATTTGGAATAGAATTCCAGCTGTGATGAAGTATGATGTTTTGAAAAGAGGACTGTACTTAAAATGCAAAGATCTGGATTTAAGAGTTGCTTTGTTCCTTAGGAGTTATTTTACCTAGGACAAACTATTGAAACTCACTAAATCTCTTAGGGCTATTGTGAAAATCAGATGAAATAAACTTTACAGTAGGGGATCTTAATCTGAGAAGCACTGACCTCAGAGATCTATACAACTGGGCAGCAGCAAGTATATAAGCCAACTGAAAACAAATCCAAATGTTAAGGGTGTTTATTCATTTCCCTCTTTACAGCCTCAAATAGATCTCTACGATACTCTAAAAAACAGAATTATTGTTCCTCAGTGTCATATGTTTTCCCCTTTTATCTAACTTTTCCACTTCTTTGCTTAGGGGTATCTTTTTAATTTATAATTTTTGAGACAGAACACAAGAGATTACTTAGAATTGGTTTTTTTGGTTTGTTTTTTGTTTTTTTGGTGTTTTTTTTTTTTTTTTACTTTGTTTTGTTGCTCCACTGTATAGTGCTTATATTGGTATATATGACACTGGGCACATTCAGGGGTGAAAAATCCAAACTAAATGAACTCAGGTTGTCAGTTACTGGATATGAGAATAATCTGCAAAAGACAATAAATCAACCGTGAGCTAGAATGTAACTTTAGATTTATATTTTGCAAACTAGTAGATGATATTGTGAATTCCTAATATTGTTTTTAAGCTCTCTGAAAAACAGGGAACCTAGAGATGAAATAGCTCCTAGGAACTTCTTTTATTTAGATAGCTAAATTGTTTTATTTTTAGGCTTGGCCTCTCTCTGAATTCAGTTCTGGTGTTATTACTTTGAATAAAAGCAAAATATTTGAAACTGCTGAGAGGAAATTGGATTATTCCACCCAAATCTAACATCTTCCAAAAGAGCATAGAGACGTTGTAAAATACTGAATATATATCATAAATGAAAATATATTTACTACTAATAAATATTATATAACATTTAATATTTTAATAAATAATTGCCATATAAAATATTAATTTATAACTTTTATAACAGTATTTCTTTTTCTCAAAGACTACTAATTCTGAGAAGAAGAAATATTTTAAGATAAAAGTCTGGAAGAATGTAATGACATTTATAAATGCTCGACTTTGGCAAAAGTCATTGTTCCCCCATTATGTTTGAAATGTCCCTTTCTTACCATTCTATGCTTTTTCCTCTTATTGTTATTAAAACAGATGGAAAGCAAGCAACAAACAAGCCAACAAAATACAAAAATAAAAAAGTAAAAACACATCAGTGATTGGTCAGTTTAGAAGAAGGGAGGGGGAAAAGTAAGCAGATTTCCTGTTAGGGAATCTTTTTACATCCTTCTGAGATTATATATGTATTATTCTTTACCTGACTCAGCTGTCTCACATATCTCCAGTGTATACTCATCCTCCTCCATGCCAAACACCTTCTGTTAAAAATATAAGCCTGCTTGGGGCGCCTGGGTGGTTCAGTGGGTTAAGCCTCTGCCTTCAGCTCGGGTCATGGTCTCAGGGTCCTGAGATCAAGCCTCGCATCGGGCTCTCTGCTCAGTGGGGAGCCTGCTTCTCTCTCTCTCTCTCTGCCTACCTTTCTGCCTACTTGTGATCTCTGTCTGTCAAATAAATAAATAAAATCTTTAAAAAAAATACAAGCCTTCTTGAAATTAAGATCTTAAAAGAGTTGTGGTAATTTCCAGCTAATTTTGTTCAGAAGGTTGAAGTGTTAGGGGAGTTCTGGGTTTGGTGGTGATAGAGATCTGATAGTGTTGGAATTTAATGCTTTTGTAGTTGGAGCTGTTATAAATAGAGCAAACTTGAAATAGAGAGGTATATAGATGGGTTTAGGACAGTGGGGTCAGGGAAAGAGAGATGCCAATGGGAAAGTGCTATTCAGTAAATGGGAACAAGTCAAAGTCAACTGTGAGTGATTGTAACATTTGCCTGAGACTAACTTTTTACTGGAGAGCATAAGGTAACTTCTGCTTCCTGCTCCAGGTGGTAGGAACTAAGTCTAGTGGCCTTATCACTACATTCCAGCTGCCTTAGGGGCATGTGTGTAATTCTGTATTCAGGGCTCTGAAAAACTGACTTCTGCATGGACTTTTATAGAAGGCCACTTGTTGTATAATTCCATTTACACAAAATGTCCGTAAGAGGCAAGACCATAGAGACAGAGTGGAGTTTAGTAGGTAGTAGTAAAAAAAACTACTCCCATGCAGGAATTGCATGGGAGAATGGGTGTGCCTGCTAACCCTATGGGTTTCTTTTTTGGGGGCTGGAAGTGTTCTAGGGTTAGATAGTAGTGATATTCACAATCTTGTGAACCTCCTAAAAACCCCTGCATTGCACATGTTTAAATGGTAAATTTATGTGCATTATATCTCAGTATAAAGATGTCTAGTCATAGGTTGGGAACTCTCTGCAGTGATCTGTCAGGATCTCAGCTCAGCAGGGGAGAATGACTTAGGCTGTCAGGTTCAGGCAATTAAAGCAATAAGCCAAAATGCAAGTTAAGCCTTTAATCACTTACTGTGGTAGAATCAGCATGAGGCTAAAACCAGAGAAAATGCTGACTTTCTTTCTTCCATTTTCCTCCTGTTGAGAGTTCAGGTGGACCAGCACAGACTTGGGGGTCACCTTACTGTTGAGGAAGGCCCAAACAAAAGACTTCAGGAATCTTATGGACCTTTGCATAGGGAAAGTGAAGGGGAAGGGTTAGGAATAGAGAACTAAAGTACCGGGTACTGAGTTAGAGTGGGGAAAATTGTCTTCATGGCCCCAAGTGGCCCTACCCCTCCCTACTCAATAAGGAGATCTCAGCACAGCTGCTTCAGGAAGACCTCAGCCTAAGGACTCAGATAAGGAGAACTAGAAAAGATGATATGTGGCTAAAATGCAAATAGACAAAGAGCATAGCCGGTGAGGGGGTCCTGAGTTCTTGACTATAGCTCTGTTCAGGGGCTGCAGTGCGCTATGTACCAAGTCTGGTGTGGGGAGTGCAGCTTTCTCCTGTGAGTTTCCCAAGATAAAGCCTTAGTAATTGCCAATGGTCAGCCCTAAAGAATCACATGTAAGTTTTTATTTTTTTTTTATTTTTATTAGAGAGACAGAGATCACAAGTAGGCAGAGAGGTGGGCAGAGAGAGAGGAAGGGAAGCAGGCTCCCTGCTGAGCAGAGAGCCTGATGTGGGGCTTGATCCCAGGACCCTGAGATCATGACCTAAGCCAAAGGCATAGGCTTAACCCACTGAGCCACCCAGGCACCCCTCACATGTAAGTTTTTAATGGGGAGTTAGACTTCTTAATCTCTGAATCACCAGTTGTTTTTGTGAACATAGCCAGTCATATTTTTATCATTCCTTACATTATTTACGTTAGGTTGCAAGTAAGTTATCATCTCACTCATCTTCAGAGGGAAAAAACCAAACAGCTTTATTATCTTTCTAGGTGATAAATTAATTCATACTTTGTTGGGCTTCTTTTTACCTTCAATAATTTAAGTTGTTTGAATATAACTTACATGTTCTATTATCAAAGTATTAATTTGATATAAATAAAAAATTCAAAAAACACTGCACTGAAAATGTAGATAGAAGATAAAGAGTAATGAATCTTTTAGATTCATAAATTAAGAACTCTTAAGATATTATAGATATTTGCCAACTTTCTCCATTGGAATAAGTAAAATTAACAAATAATCAAATTAATGCAAATTTTTAGCAATTTATTATGGGTGTGACAGTGAGATAGCTGTTAGCTGATAAAATGGCAAAGAAGTAACTACCATCTCTACTTTCTTTGGGCTTATAAACTAGCAGAAGATGTATAAAACAGGCAATTACAGTGTATTGTAATAAATGCTCTGATGTGGGAAATGCAATTTGCTAAAAGGATGCACTGAAATAGCCCTTAACTAAGTTTTGTAAGAATGAGGGAGTTGGGCTGGCTTTTAAGGGATAGATAAAGTAAGATTTTATCCCCCCACTTAAATAATGAACATAGAAAAATAAGCAATAAAATGAAAGTGCAGCTAGTGAAAAGGAAAGAACATATGCCAGCCCTGACGAAGTAAGGTGTTATCTGGGACCTGAATGGAGTATAATATGGCTTGAGCATAGAGTATTAGATAAGGGATTGGTGAGAGCAGGAGTTGGAAAAAGAAATGAAGACTGAATACAAAGGACTTTCTAAAATAGATTAGAGAAGAACAATTGAATGTCATTAAACAGGGTGATGACATAATCAGATTTAGATTTCATAAAGAGTCCTTGTGATGTCAATGCCAAGATGGGATTGGGAGGGAGACAAACCATAAATGACTCTTAATCTCACAAAACAAACTGGGGGTTCCTGGGGGGAGGTGGGATTGGGAGAGGGGGAGCGGGCTATGGACATTGGGGAGGGGAGGCGAACCATAAGAGACTATGGACTCTGAAAAACAACCTGAGGGTTTTGAAGGGTCAGGGGTGGGAGGTTGGGGCAACCTGAGGGTTTTGAAGGGTCAAGGGTGGGAGGTTGGGGGAACAGGTGGTGGGTAATGGGGAGGGCACGTTTTGCATGGAGCACTGGGTGTTGTGCAAAAAGAATGAATACTGTTACGCTGAAAAAATAAATAAAATGGAAAAAAAAAGAATAAATTGGAAATGAGCAAGAGCAAAGACAGAAAAGATATTTTGAAAGTACTGGCATTAATTCTAGCAATATGATGGTGTTCTAATTTAGGACAGTGGCCATCTCAATAGAAATTGGTATATGGGTAAAAAAACACTTTAGGATTTAAAATGCATGGGGGCAAGTAATGGATGTGGAAGAATAGGGAAAGGGTCTAAGTTTCTAGTTTGAACAAATGGGTGGACAGTAGT